>NC_091463.1:57058612-59558612 GCF_027789765.1 Dendropsophus ebraccatus
GCACTATATGGGGGGATTGGATACTATGTGGGGCACTATATAGGGGGATTGGCTACTATGTGGGGCACTATATAGGGGGATTGGCTACTATGTGGGGCACTATATGGGGGGATTGGATACTATGTGGGGCACTATATGGGGGGATTGGATACTATGTGGGGCACTATATGGGGGATTGGATACTATATAGGGCACTATAATTGGGATTGGATACTAAATGGGGTACTATTCAGTCAGCAGCATGTGGTGACTGTAGGGGAGTGGCTATGGAGGGTTGCTATCTTGTTTTTCTTGTGGAAACCCTGATGCGGCCCAGCCTCATCCAGACTCAGGGCCGTTTCTAGCACCGTGCAGGCCGGGCCACTGCACGGGGCGCTGACAGCTAGGGGGCGCCCTCCCCCTCCTCACTCAGCAGCAGTTACATTGTGCACAGGGAAGCAGGCCCGGACTTCAGAGCGCCCCCACACACAGTACCTGGCTCCTGGGGGCTCCTTTGTGGCCTGTGACTAAAGGGAAGAGGATAGAGGAGGCAGCAGGGGCTTCTCCACGTTCCCCCCTGCGGCTCTACAGAGCATCCTGCACAGGCAGCAGCTCCTGTGTGACGGCGTCTCCTCCCCCGACCCGGCCTGGACACAGATGAAGAGAAGCTTCCTGTAAGTCCTGCTGCTGTCTGGAAGGAAGGGGGGGGGGTCACTGTGGGGGATCAGCAGTACAGTCTTGGGGTTGTATGTGATTGTGGGGGAGCAGGGTGATGGGCAGCTTTATACCTCACAGTCTGTACTTTATCTATCTTCCTTCTAACTTTCTTTCGCCTTAGCTGACAAGGCTCTGCAGCTTCAATCAGGAGGAGGGGGGGAGGGTTATTAGCATAGGACCTCTGCCTGGTGATGTAACCCTTCCTAGACTGCACCCAGCTACAAAAAGTTACTCCACTATATTTGTGTGTAAAGAGTCCACTGTGCAAAGGTATGTGTGATGATCTATGGTATGTATAGTGTGCTGTGTATGTGTGATGAGCTATGGTATGTATAGTGTGCTGTGCAGGGGCGTTGCTAGGGTCTTAAAACATCCGGGGCACGGGCCCCCTGAGTTGATTTCTGCAGTGACGTTACACACACGCGATATATATATATATATATATATATATATATATATATATAAAATGTGTGTGTGTGTGTGTATAACTTTCTTTTAAACAGATGATCACATAGGCTAGTATTTGAAATTGTGACTCACAGTTGACGTCTTCTCTGATCAGATTCGCTCACTTTTCTCTTTCTTTTCCATTCGGCCCCAGCCATAACCCTTCTCTCCAGAATCTGCCAGGAAAAACATTTTAGGCTCCTTGCTCCAGCACACACAGAAATTAGGTCTCCTCTGTGCCCTATATGCCCTAGCTGTGCTCACATAATATAAGCCTTCTCTCTACCCCCACATAGTTGTAGCCCCCCCTTCCCTCTGTGTCTGCATAAATTATAGGCCTCAACTGTGCCTCCAAATAGTATAGCCCCCCTGCTCAGCATCCTTCCTTATACAGAATAACCCCCCTGCTGTGCAGCATCCCCATATAGAATACCCCCTGCTGTGCATTATTCCCGTATAGAATACCCCCGCTGTGCACCCAAATATAGTAATAATGCTCCCTGCTGTGCCATCCCACATTGTTAAATGCCTCTACTGTACCTACATATAGTAATGTCCCCTGCTATGATCTCATATAGTAATATTGTCCCCTGCTGTGCTCCCATATAGTAATAATGTCTCCTGCTTTGCCCTCCATATAGTAATAATGCCTCCTGCTGTGCCCCCATATAGTAATAATGTCCCCTGCTGTGCCTCAATATAGTAATAATGTCTCCTGCTGTGCCTCAATATAGTAATAATGCTTTCTGCTGTGCCCCAATCTAGTAGTAATGCCAACTGCTGTGCCCCTCATATAGTAATAATGTCCCCTGCTGTGCCTCCATACAGTAATAGTGTCCATGCTGTGCACCCAAATATAGTAATAATGATCCTGCTGTGTCCCCCATAGTAAAAATGCCCCCACTGCTGTGCCCTCTATATAGTAATATAGCACCTACTGTACCCACCATAGTAATAAAGTTCCCCCTCTGCCTACAATAAACCTGCCCCCTACACACACTATCCCACCTGACCCCCCCCCCTACACACACACACACACACACTTCCCCCACACACTACCCCCACCTGACCCCCCTACAGACTACTACCCCCATCAAATCCCCATACACACACTACTACCCCAATCTGACCCCCCATACACACTACTACCCCCATCTGAGCCCCATACACACACACACACACACACACACCTGGTCACCACACACTGCCAGACCCCGCCCCCCCGGGCGCCAATACTATTCCCCACACACTCCCCCACCTGGAATCACACACTACACTGCCAGCCCCAGAACCCCCCCCCCCCCGGGGTTACAATACTCACCCCGAGCTGCAGCCTGAGGTGGAGGAGCGCGGCGGGGCAGAAGCTTGGCCCCGCTACAGCCGGCTGTGACGTCCCTGGAGCGCAGGCAGGCCAGAGCGTGCAGCGTCCTCCGTCCAATGAAGAGCGGGGTGACGTCACGAGGCATCCGGAAGTGATGCCGGCCGATCCCGCTCCCGCGGCTCGCCAGCGCTGAAGTAACAGCAGCCTGGAGCCTCTGATAGTGATCTATTACAGGCCCCGGCTGCTGTTATTTCAGCGCTGGCGGGATCAAAAAGACTTTCGGGGCTAGGCTGAAATCATTCGGGGCTTGGGCCCCGAATGATTCAGCCTAGCGACGCCACTGGTGCTGTGTATGTGTGATATCCTATGTTATGTATAGTGTGCTGTGTATGCTGTATGTATGTGTGATATCCTATGTTATGTATAGTGTGCTGTGTATGTTCTATGTATGTGTGATATCCTATGGTATGTATAGTGTGCTGTGTATGCTGTATGTATGTGTGATATCCTATGTTGTGTATAGTGTGCTGTGTATGTTCTATGTATGTGTGATATCCTATGGTATGTATAGTGTGCTGTGTATGCTGTATGTATGTGTGATATCCTATGTTATGTATAGTGTGCTGTGTATGTTCTATGTATGTGTGATATCCTATGGTATGTATAGTGTGCTTTGTATGCTGTATGTATGTGTGATATCCTATGTTATGTATAGTGTGCTGTGTATGTGTGATATCCTATGTTATGTATAGTGTGCTGCTATGCTCTATATACTGCCTTCCAGAGGGTCACACAATAATATATACCGCCTCCCAGAGGGTCACACAATAATATATACCGCCTCCCAGAGGGTCACACAGTAATATATACCGCCTCCCAGAGGGTCATACAGTAATATATACCGCCTCACAGAGGGTCACACAATAATATATACCGCCTCACAGAGGGTCACACAATAATATATACCGCCTCCCAGAGGGTCACACAGTAATATATACCGCCTCACAGAGGGTCACACAATAATATATACCGCCTCACAGAGGGTCATACAGTAATATATACCGCCTCCCAGAGGGTCACACAGTAATATATACCGCCTCCCAGAGGGTCACACAGTAATATATACCGCCTCACAGAGGGTCACACAACAGTATATACAGCCTCACAGCGGGTCACACAGTAATATATACCGCCCCACAGAGGGTCACACAGTAATATATACAGCCTCACAGAGGGTCACACAGTAATATATACCGCCTCCCAGAGGGTCATACAGTAATACACAAGATATACCGCCTCACAGAGGGTCACACAGTAATATATACCGCCTCCCAGAGAGTCACACAGTAATATATACCGCCTCACAGAGGGTCACACAGTAATATATACCGCCTCACAGAGGGTCACACAACAGTATATACAGCCTCACAGAGGGTCACACAGTAATATATACCGCCTCCCAGAGGGTCACACAGTAATATATACCGCCTCCCAGAGAGTCACACAGTAATATATACCGCCTCACAGAGGGTCACACAGTAATATATACCGCCTCACAGAGGGTCACACAACAGTATATACAGCCTCACAGAGGGTCACACAGTAATATATACCGCCTCCCAGAGGGTCACACAGTAATATATACCGCCTCCCAGAGAGTCACACAGTAATATATACCGCCTCACAGAGGGTCACACAGTAATATATACCACCTCACAGAGGGTCACACAGTAATATATACCGCCTCACAGAGGGTCACACAGTAATACACAAGATATACCGCCTCACAGAGAGTCACACAATAGTATATACCGCCTCACAGAGGGTCACACAACAGTATATACAGCCTCACAGAGGGTCACACAATAATATACAAGATATACCCGGGGGGGGGGGGGGGGGTTGCTATATTTCAGAGTCGCCCTGTTGCCAAAATGGCCTAGAAACTGCTCTGCCCAGACTCTACCTCCAGCGGCCCCTGGGTAAATTGAGTTTGAGACCCCTGGCCTAAACTGTTGAAAATGTATTTTTACCTATTATAAAGCTGCAGTAAATTTGTGGTATAGAAAGTTTGTATGCAAGAAAAGCAATCAGATGTCAAAATATACAAGATGTTCTCATTCAATAGCAGATTCAGCTCAGAAGTAATCCATACTGACACTACACCATCAAATATAGGCCAAATGTGTACAGTGTTCCTTTCTTTGTGGCTCACCTACTTTAACCACACGGTGGCAGTATAGTCAGCCTAATCTGATATCAATATACTTTGAAGAAAATAACATAAACAGAGCCGAAAAATGAAATGAAGCAGCAATAACATCACGGCTGAACTGTGTAAGTATCACAGTGTTATAGAGAACTATATTGTGGTGAGGACTGTAAATAAAGTATATGTGTCATCAAGTAGCCATGGAACTAGATAACTATAATGAAAGCTAGCATATATTTACATTGTGTACATGTGGTGCATGGTATCTGCTTAGTGACCATAGTAGTCAATAAGCAGATACCTAAACGTGGGATAAGAAACCTGCAGCCTTCAGCTGTTACTATTTATTGCTAGCTATTTCCATCAAAGCTTTGGCTGTCCAGGCATGATGGGAATTGTTGTTTTGCAACAGCTGGAGGCCTACAGGTTACCCATCCCTGATATAAACCATTATGACACTAACCAAATATCACTACAGAACGATCTTCGCTCTGTAAAAAGGATGCATGGATTATATTATCTGCTGGTAGCCACACTGAAATGCTGCTTTTCGAATTTATTTATTATATTTTTTTTTTACAGTGAAATCTGTGTAATTTTTTTTTCATTTGAACTTCACTTATTGGACAGATAAGGAATCTTTTAACAATGTTGGAATTGTTTGTATTGTTTTAGCTTTTATGTAAAATGTAATACCATACTTGATCTCAATCCTGACATTGAAGTGAGGAGTGGAAGTGACACTGATGATGCCTGCATTGCCATGCCCCCCCCATCTTTCTCACAATGCCCCCTCCACCCCCTCATGATTTAAGTGACAGGCAAGCATCTCACAGGCGGGGGCCTGCTTAGTGCGGGTGTGCCATCTTTACTTTGCTGAAACGCGTTGGTTTTTGAGTCTCTACGGGGATCCGTAGAGTGAGGGAGTGACATCACTCGCTTCCGTGAACCTTTTTTTCTTGGAGGGATTAGCCGCCGGCCGGGGCATCCCTATCCAAACAGCTTGGGAAAGATATTGCCCATTTCTGCACCATAATTGGACCTTGGAGCAATGCCAACGAACCAGGTCTCGGTCTGCCATTACCACCAACATTGGAGGACTACTCCGCCTATGAAGTTTTTACTGCACGATTTCTACAGGTACTTTCATCTATTTCACAGTGATATCTAGCGTACAACTATAAAAGAGTTTTATCATTGCCTTTATAAAGGACAACTCCCATGAAAAACTTTTTCCCAGTAATTGAAGCACATTACAAAGTTATATAACTCTGTAATATGCTTCAATCACCTATCTGCCTCCCTTCCCTGTCTTTTCCCCCCTGAACCCCCCACCAGGAAGTGTAGGAAACTCACACCTACCTAATTACTGTCGTCACCAGTTTCTTCTCTCAGTTCCTTCTTGTGACGATGAGTCATCAGCAGGAGGGCTGGTCTAGCTCCTGTTACACCAGCCTCCCCCTTCCCTGCCTTGTCAGGTGACTCAGCTTGCTCAGCTCCCAATGGCACATGAGTCCACTCGGCATCAGGAGAGAGTATGAAGAAAGGGGGAGCTGCCTATGTGCTGGGAGTCTGTCACGAGGGAAGATAAGCAAGTGACTTGACTCAGATGGCTTGCAGTTGCTCAGCCAATGGGAGCTGAGCAAGCTCAGTCACCTGACAAGGCAGGGGAGGGGGAGGCTGGTGTAACAGGAGCTAGCCCAGCCCTCCTGCTGATGACTCATCGTCACAAGAAGGAGCTGAGAGAGCAGCCTGGTGACATCAGTAATTAGGTATGTGTGAGTTTCCTACACTTCCTGGTGAGGGGTTGAGGGGGGAAAAGACAGGGAAGGGAGGCAGATAGGTGATTGAAGCATATTACACAGTTATAACTTTGTAATGTGCATCAATTACTGGGAAAAAGTTTTTCATGGGAGTTGTCCTTTAAGTACTACAGCTCATAATTTCTATGCTTGGCACTTTAGTATTCATTTGTAGTTCACTTTTATAGATTTCATAGGGACATACAGCGTGCAATTATAAAAAAGAGACCTATTGTTGCACTTATAGTACTACAGTACATGTTTACTTGCGCTTGGCACTTTAGTATTTAAAGATGATTTTTGTTGTCTTTTTTTCTAATTTTCCATAGATTTCCAAAGATTTTCTATTTTAAATATAAAATTGTATATAAAATAATCCTCATATCTTGTAGTTTTCATTCTCACCACTGGGGTTAAAACTAAGCTGACACTTCCTGTTGTGTCTGTGGTGATAAGAGGAGGCTGCTGTAAATTGATCTGCACAGCATTGCAGTGACACCAGTAGATAGAGGTGACAATAGCAGCTCCCTGTGGAATGACCTTCTTTAAAGGTCAGAGTATGCTCAGTAATGTTTTACATTCATCTCAAGACTCAGGCAATATGGCAGCCGCCATAACAATGTACAAAAAGTGAAACAAAGAAAAATTACAGTCAAAAAATAGAAACAGATTAGAATAAAAGAATGATCTTAAGTATTTGACTCAAATCAGGAAAAGAAAATTTAGTTGATACATTCCCTTCAAGGACCTACAATGATTTCATGTAACAGGAGAAATAGTGCAGGACAGCTGATGAAGAAGGAAGATATTCCCTCCTTCATGGTCATGTATCTCCAGGGGGTGTGTGTATGCATCTGTCTGTCTGTCTATGTGTGTATCTGTCTGTCTTTCTGTTTGTGTGTCTGTGTCTGTCTAATAAAGGTTCTGTAGAGTAGGAGCAATTCTTTAGACCTGCTGGAACTTGTAGTTTTGCTCATACAATGTTCACACAGTGTATTTTTGCATCTATGTTCACACACTGTAAGAGGCCTTGCTGTTCCGTGACCCGGCGGGGTCACGGAAGGGCCGGTCTCTGAAAATATCATCCCGACCTGTACTGCAGTACTGGCTGGATGATCTTTAGCACAGCTTAGTTCTGATGCGAGTGCATCCGTGCGCGCCCGCATAAGACCTCCTCACAGCACACTATGGGAGTGTGGGACAGGGTTTTCTGCAGCCGCTATTTACTGAATAGTGGCCGCAGAAAACTGACATGTCAGTTTTCTACAGCGCAACTAGGGCCGGCCAGGATTCCCTCAGAAGGCAGCACTACGTAAGCTCTGTGGGAATCATGGCCGTTGTAACAACCTCTGTGATTCCCACGGAACTTACATTGTGTGAACATAGCCATAAAATGCACATTTTGCAAGTTTGAGTTATTCGTTTATTAATCTCATTTCAACAGATGAAAATTAAGTGAGTTGGGAAAATTTCCCTCTCTTATTTAGTTCCATAATAATTCTGCAAACTAATAATTGCCCATTATTTATACAGGCATAGATATTCCCCTAAAACAGCCCAAACCCTTTTTTCTTTCACTTTCTTAACTATTCAGCTTTGAGGTTTATTAACATTTAATAGTTAATCCTCAAAAATACCACTTGATACCCCTTGCCTAATAATTGTGCACTCAGTGCAATGGGACATAAGGACAGGGGTTGTCGTTTTAAAAGAAGAACATTTCAGGAGCAGGGAGACAGGTGTATCAGTCACTGGGAGGGCTGCCGCTTCTAAATAGTATGGCCTTGTAATCCAGTAGAGAAGGAACACTGTCATATCATCTCCATTTTCTGTGACTGTCATGTGCATTTGCAAGAAAGTCACAGCTATGTGACTCCTAAAAACTTTGGTTGTTTTTCTTTGTCTATATATATATCAGTAAAGCCCTGCTCCAAAAATTAAGGTATGGGTAAGTAAAGTAAAGCAGTTTTTTTCCTGTCTTGACATCTACAGAGTTAAATCTGTCCCTGCCTTCTCTTACTAACCTCTCGGACATATGTCAATTCTAAGGAACAGTGACCACCATTAAAATGTTAATCTGTCCATGTACATTACAGTTTTCCCAAATAAGTTCACATGAAGGTGCTGTGATCATTCTGTGCTTCTAGGCATCGTATCAAATGCAGAAGAACAAAGAGCATTCGCCAAGCCCGGAGTTCAATAAATCAAACAAACGCATCTGGCCATGAATGTTGTTTGGGTACATTTATTTAATTTATTGAACTGTAGGCAACCTGCTGTCTCTAGTCTCCGAATGTGACCTATTGTACTGGATAAACAGCCATATTATATGCATGTTTGAGACGTTTGCTTATTGGCCCTAAGGAACCCAGTCATGGCTCCCAGATCTCATAGTAAATTCAGAGCAGTTCACTGCTACATTTAGATGCAGCTAATATAAATTTCAGAGTAAAGGTTTAGTATAAGCAACATTTACTTTTACAGTATTTTCTGAGTGCATTATTTTTTATAGTCCAACAATCTTATTATTTATAGATTTAGGATAGTGGAGTATATGTATCAAGACTGGCATACAAGTACGCCAGTCTTAAATAAAGCCCCACCCCCAGTTTTCCAGACTGATTTACTGAGAGGCACACACTTTTTTGTAGGATTTAGGGGGATATGGCTGGTGTGCGCCACAGAAGTGGGCCATTACTATAAGGGATTTACACAGGGGGCCATTAATATAAGGGGAATATATAGGGGGCCATTACTATAAGGGATTGAACAGAGTGTGGGGGGGGGCTTCTACTATAGGGGATTGGAAAGGGAGGGTGTATCTACTATAGGGGACTGGACAGAGAGGAGGGTCTTTATTATGGGGACTGCACAGAAGGGAAATCTACTATAGGGGACTGGACAGAGAGGTGGGTTTCAATTATGTGGACTGCTCAGAGAGGGCCACCAACTATAGGGGACAGCACAAAAAGGGGGTCACCTACTATATGAGGATTTCACAGAAGGGGCAGACTACTATATAGAGGCACAGGGGTCCTAACTTCTATATGTCAGCACAAGGAGCTTCCAGCTCCTTTCCCTCTGTAGTGGCGTACCATGTAGGCAGACCACGCTTCCCACACTTAATTGATCAGTGGGGGGCCAACACCCAGCTCCCCTTCGGATCAGCTGTTCAGTGCCTGGACTACTGGACTACAGAGGGAACGGAGATGGAAGCAGTTGGCTGTGTTCCCTGTGTAGCGCTGGTGTACTACAGCCTCAGCTCCTATTCACTTCAATACCCAGCAATACCCAGGTCCTGCTGCTACACAAGGAACAGAGCCAACTGCTTCTGGCCTTATTCCCGCTCTAATGCAGGTGCCAAACAGTTGATCAGAAGAGCAGCCAGATGTCAGCACTCTGCTGATCATCTATTGATCATCATCTATGGAAGTGGAGAAGCTAGAAGTTGTTTTCTCCTGGATAACCCTGTTAGTTGTTTAATAATATCAAGAGCTATGTCGATGTTCTGATATATAATTGCCTTATGCCCAGTGTTTTTAATGTGTGAATCGGAAGATTATGCTAGGGTTAGGTCTTGGTCGGCCACAGCTGTTTTTCTATAAAATTGTATTATTAAATTCTATACTTGGGATGGAGAAAGAAAGATCTGCTTCTTATGTAGGATATATCCTTTAGGACATGATGTGAGCTGCTCATATCAAAGTCAACACCAATCCTGGGGTGAACTCCATCTTTATCTAACAAGGCTGGTGGGTATTGTCAACAATGTTAATGGAGCTGAATGTGCAGGTCTCTCTGCCAAAGGCAGTGATGAGAAGTGGGTAGAAACATGATAATCATAGCCTTAAGCCGGAAATATGGTCAGTGAGGTGGAACATAGCTCTCCTACCTAGGTGAATATGTGTTCAGAGCTGATATCTGAATGCAGTGCCTTACTGCATAACATAGTTCATAGGAATTTCTAGAATAAATTGTAAAGATTTTAGGCTTTTTTTTTTGGTAATTTGTCTGTATAACAGATGCATATATGAATGTCTATATCTAATATTTTCTGTTGATTAACTTCATAACATTACGTATATGATATATAACATAACATATATCATGGCTGTCAGACCTCTCTCATACACTTCTCTGTGAAGACCCAGATTTGATACAACTGATATTGATAATACAACAGAGTGGATACAACTGATACATATGATACCGTAAAGCCGCCACGATACTAAGTAAAATGTCTGTTTAAAATTTTTATGATAGCACAAAATGCTGCTAGAATATTTTATAAATTGTATTCCCTTTGCACTTTTTATTTAATGTTTTCACACAAACACACACACACACGTTTTCTTTTAAATATTGTGTCATAAAAAAACCTTTTGGGGACATTTCATTGGATGCTTTGTATACAGTGATAGGGGAAACAGGGACAGTACTAAACCGACCCTGCCTTCTCTCAGGAGAGCCCTGCTGGCAGTCGGCTCTCTGTTCTTTCACTGGCTCAGTGTCTGTGCAGGTGCAATCTCTGCAAGGATGTTTTCAAATGGAAATTATTTATATCATTATAGCCTTGGGTGCCCTGACTTTAAGACTCTTTCTGTTTTCTATTTCCTGAGATATAGATATTTGACTATTTGGTTCACTATCTGCATTTTTCTCTGAATAATTAGGTGGACATGAACTTTATTTCTTAAAGGGGTGTGACTGTTAAAGAGAATATACCACTAGGTACATCACTTTGGGTATTACACCTTAGTGGATTGGCGCCGTTCCTTTTTTTTGAACCACTGCCCAGTATCCATGCACAACAGGAGCACCAGCCGGCCCTAAAACACTGGGAGCAGGCCCCCTTGGCCCCTGCTATGAGACGACTTCATCAGTATCAATGGAGCCTTGTCACAGAGAGGAGACTGCGGGCCTGTGCTTCTGAAAAGACCGGAGCTGTGCGTGGGTGCCACCGCCAATCCATTAATGTGTAATATCCGAAGCGATGTACCTAATGGTACATTCTCTTTAGGCACAGGGAGTTTTCAGCTTGATTCATGCTTCTTCAGTCTCATATTCATCCCCTGAAGCCTAAATGATTTCATGCTACCTGTAATTCACCTTTATAAATCTCCTGGCATTTTTTAACATAATATGTGTGTGGTGGGACATTGGGAGCATAGAATCTCCTTCAATTTTCTTTTTTACCCCATGAAGAAAACAAGTACAGTGGTGCCTTGGATTACGAGCATAATTCGTTCTGGGGCCATGCTTGTAATCCAAATCCACTCTTAAACCAAAGCAAATTTTCCCATAAGAAATCATTGATATTCAAACAATTGGTTGCACACCCCAAAAATAATGATTTATTATTCTGAATAACATGTAAAATAGATGAAACAAACATTCAGAAACAGCAGAATATGTGATATTATAAGTTACTGTACAGTAATGGAGAGGATGGGAAACACAAGGACTGACTGAGACTGCAGGGAGCATAAAGGAATGAGCAGGACAGATGTGGGCACATACATGCAGCACTGTCTGGGGAGAGAGGGGTTACAGCTATTGAGATAACCTCCACAGTCCTGTCCCCTGATGTAAGCCCCAGCCTGAAGTGGATCTGCTATGATTTGGAAGGTGAGGGAGTCTTTCTGGGTCAGAGTACAGTGCTGTAGACCACGCTATGCAGACCATGTCCCTCCTCCACTCGCGCTCCCACCCAGTACAGGGAGCTCTTAAACCAAAGCAATGCTCTTAAACCAAGTCATAATTTTGAAAAACTGTGAACTCTTAAACCAAAACGCTCTTAAACCAAGTTACTCTTAAACCAAGGTACCACTGTACATCAGTAAGTAGGTTCAAGAAAGAAGAATATTACCATCACAGTCAGTCTGTGTCAACCAAACCTATTATGCTAGCAATGAAAAATGTTCATTAATCTTTCTTTAATATTTATTCTTTCTTCCTTTTCCTTCTAAAGAGACAATTTGTTCTGTTAACATTTTGTATTTTTAGCCATCATCCTGATTTTTAACAAATAATGAGCATGGGACGTGTGCCAATAAGGATATGTCCATATGTTATAATAGATGGCTACTGGAGAATAGAAAAAAGGTATTATTTGGTTGTTCATGCAAACGAGGTCAGGCAATTAAATGAAGCCATGCATAAACAAAGATTTGTTTGATGTGTCTATACAGGCCATGATCCGGTCCTGGATAAGGGAATACATATACCAAAGACAATGCATCGGCTAGGTTTCAGGCAAGCCGGTTCAATATAATTACCCTGACTTCCTCTCAGTGCGAAATGTCAATACTAAGTTGATCACTGAATCACACCTTCTCCCTTTACACGCTGTGGACAGCCAGTGTTTTTGTAAGTAACAAGATACCTGCTAGGCTATGAACACCCTGTATGTATAAGACAGATGGTGCCGAGGTCTTATTCATTTTCACTCATTATAGGGCGCTTATTAAATAGAATCTAAGCCATAATTAATATCAGATCCTATTTGCATCATGAAACCAATTTACAGCAGAAGTTCATCTCTGGTGAACCCAACAAGGGGTCTAAGCTTGTATATTATGATTTGTTTAAATAGCATTTCCCTGGTATACAGTATACAGAACTGCTCCCTTTATAAGTAGCAGTGTCTCAGAGCAGGGCAACTGCAGCCATGCTTCTAGGATTTGTGATTTGTCTTTATTATTGAATAGGGAGACTGGGGGGACGCAAGTACCTGGGAATTAACGGGGTATTCTGGTGTAAAGCACTTTTTCTCTATCTACTCTATAGGTGAAAAATACTAGTAAAGTGGACCCCAACAGATCAGCAGAACAGGGGACCCAACATGCTTTCTCAGATCTGTTTTTATAAACAAATATAAACAATTGCAGAGTAAACAACACACATCAGTGGTGTAACAACCATAGAGGCAGGGTAGGCAGTTGCTATGGAAGAAGGTAAGAGCGTGTGTCCTTCTGCTTAACCCCTTATGTGCTGCAGTGTGTAAGTGACCCAATGTTTACTTACATGCTGCAACACAAAATAAAAGTTTAAGAAAGAGAAGACAGAGAGATCTCTGCTTCACTGCACTGATAACCTGTGACCTCTTTTCTCCAACTGGCAATCAAGTAGGAAAGGAAAATGTGCAGAGCTTAATATATATATATATGCAGTGCTTTGTGTTATGTTGTCCGTAGTGTTTTGCTATGGGGCCCCGTGAATCCTAGCTATGCCCCTGATACACATGTTTTGAATTTATGTGCAATGGGCTCGCAAGTCCTGCCAAAATAAAATTACACATTAAGGGGACCCAATATTTTCCCCAGCTGCAAGACTGCAGCTAGTAGGAGTTAGAAAAGAGCTGCGCTTGTGCATGCTCCATTTAAAGGGTTTTCTAGGAAAAATTTGTTGATAACCTAATTATCAATATCATATTAAAGTGAATGGGAGCTGAGGTGCAGTAATCCAGCACGGCCACTACACAATAATTGGAGCTGTGGGCTTCCATCTCTGTGTGGCACCTCACCAATCTGATACTGATGACCTGTACTGAGGATAGGTTATCAACAAGTTCTTTCTGTTTAGTTTTTTCCAGAAAACCCATTTAAAATCTATAGCCATGAGAAGCAAAGCCAAAGACAGATTATGGAGAGTTTTAAATTGAAGAAACCCAACTTTTTCATGGAGCATGTGTCACTTCATATGGTAATAACTTTGAATGTTTTATTTGTTGTTTTCTTACTTTACTTTGTGGAAACAAAATAAATTTCCACTAACCACAATGACACACCTAATATGTCCTAATGGAAAATGGTTCAACCTGCCCCCAGCTGATCAGTGTGATATACCTGTAAAAGTGTCAGATTTGCAAAAAAAGTGGAATCCACAGTCAAAAATGTCTTTTTTCATAAGGCTGTGTTCATGCTTAAAGGAGAAGTCCGGCAAAATTTTTTATTAAAGTATTGTAATGTGGCTGCTGACAGGGCCGTTTTTGCCACTAGGCACCCGTGGTCCGGTGCCCAGGGCGGCGCCCTGCGGGGGGCGGCACCAGCAGGGAACAACATTTTTTTTATTACAAAAAAAAAATAATTCTCCCCTGCCGCCCGTAGGCACCGAACCACGGGTGCCTAGTCCCCCAGCATCCCCCCAGCTTCCCCCAGCCTCTCCCCAGCTTCCCCCCAGCCTCTCCCCCTGCACCCCCCAGCCTCTCCCCCAGCATCCCCCCGCCTCTCCCCCAGCATCCCCCCAGCCTCTCCCCCAGCTTCCCCCCAGCCTCTCCCCCAGCTTCCCCCCAGCTTCCCCCCAGCCTCTCCCCCAGCTTCTCCCCCAGCATCCCCCCAGCCTCTCCCCAGCTTCCCCCCAGCCTCTCCCCCTGCACCCCCCAGCCTCTCCCCCAGCATCCCCCTGCCTCTCCCCCAGCATCCCCCCAGCCTCTCCCCCAGCTTCCCCCCAGCTTCTCCCCCAGCATCCCCCCAGCCTCTCCCCCAGCATCCCCCCAGCTTCCCCCCAGCCTCTCCCCCAGCAGCCCACCAGCCTCTCAACCAGCAGCCCCCCAGTCTCTCCCCCAGCAGCCCCCCAGCCTCTGCGTCAGATGGAGAAGAAAGCAAAAAAGTGAGCGACGCCAATCGGAGAAGACGTCACCTGTGAGTCATTAGTAACTGCACTGTAATCACCTCTATAGTGTGCAGAGCCTGTGTACCATTGGGTCAGTGTATTGTTTGCGGTAGTGTACTGACACAGCCCTGCGGTCACTACAGTACACTAGTCCCAGCATATGCTGAGGGCTGCAGACTGTCAGTACATGCTGGGAGTTGTAGTGCCTGCAGCTGTTGTAGTTGGGTCCTATACACTGGATGCTTTGTGGGAGATCAGAATACAGAGATCTGTGGGGGCTCAGTGTGTGAAAGTGACCCCAGGACATCACTAATAGGGGATAGAACAAAAACATCTCCCCCTATCCCCTATTAGTGATGTTCTGGGGTCACTGCCCTGCCCTGACCCCACAGATCTATGTATTCTTATATGCCACAAAGCATCCAGTGTATGATGCACCTAGGACCCAATTACTACAGCTGCAGACACTACAACTCCCAGCATGTACTGCCAGTCTGCAGCCCTCAGGATATGCTGGGAGTTGTAGTACAGTGTAGACAGATGTATTGCTGGACCTTCAGGGCTGATGGTTGTCAACCACAGATTGCAGCCACCAGGAGACTCTGCACACAGTGATTTATTACAGGGTTGTCCTCTCAGAGACTACAACTCCCAGCATACCTTGAGAGCTGTATAAATAGAGGGGGTTCTGAGAGTTTTAGTTCGACTGAAAAAGGGATTTGTCACAGATACAGATGAATCCAGGAGAGGAGCGGGTCAACGCGTCGTGTCTCACTGGTTCTATATTGGTGGCCCCAAGGATCATTTCCTCTGGTGGGCCCCAGGTACCTCAGTCCCACACTGGACAGAAGCGGTCCCCAAACTAAGATGTCCCCGGCCCCCTTCCTTCCTCCATCACGTCTGATGAGAATAGCGGGCATCAAGCAGAGCGGCACATAAGTGCCAGGGTATATATCATGCATGTAACCAGCCAGTGTTGGGGGGGGGGGGGCGCCTCAGCGTGTAAAGTGCCTAGGGCAGCATGAACTCTTAATACAGGCCTGGCTGCTGGAGAGGATGATGGCAGAGGGATGCTTAGTGTCCCTCCAGTGCCCTGTGTCCCTCATTATCCCCCTGCCATCATCCTCTCCAGCAGCCCCAGCCCGCACAGCTCTGGGAGTCGGGTCGTGACATCACCATCATCCAGGAAGTGAAGCCTTGATGTAGTAGTAAGTGCAGGGAAAAAGCAATTTCTGTGCATTTCCCATCATAAGTGTATATTGGTTATTTGTATAACTTCTGGGGGGCAACACAATACTTTAATAAAAATTTTCGCCGGACTTCTCCTTTAACACCCTATTACACAAAGCGATTAACAGCCATATTTGGCCGATTATTGGCCATTACAGCCGATAATCGCTTTGTGTAATAACATGTTGAAAGACAACTCTGCAATAGGAGCGGCGGCAGTAGGACGCCACTATCTCCTATGGGCTTCCTGGATGATCTAAACATCGGCAGGGGAGCCCCCCACCCAGTAACAGCGCCGGAAGTGAACAGGGAACAAGGTGCAAGCAACGCTGACCTAATAGGTCGGCACTCGCTTGCTCCCGAAGACCTCCCTGTGTAATAGGGCCTTAACAAAGTACAGAACCTTCGTGGCATGGAAGTGTGAGAAAAAACAAAAGCCTAAAGGCTAAGAGAATATTATTGTGTTGGTAGATATGAATATTAGATACGATCTGAAAAAAACAATATAACACTTTGAGTGAGAATATTATATTTGTAGGAGGCATTGCTAACTAGCTAGTCATAAGGGATCAACCAGGAGCACATATTGCGTGCAGCTCCATATCGACAAAGAATTCTATTAATGTAAAGTTTGGAAATGTCAGTTTTGAAAGGGACAGAATCACTTGTGAAGCAAATTCATTACTGGCGTGGCTGTCTGTAAATGTCAGCACTCACTTTAGATAAATGAAGATGAGAATTAGACCATTATGTGAAGCTGCTCTAGGCACTGGCTTAACAATAGTCAACTGAGGGGCTATTGAAATGTTGTATATTACTATGTCTAGGAACTTGTCCAATATTGGGATCTGCAAGTACCCAAAACCAAATATTACATGTTGATTTTATTGCAGTCTAAGGCTATGTTTACACTACGTATACTACGTTGATTGCAACAACTGCCATGATTATTACTAAAACATACCTTGCAGTCTATGGAATCCTGGCGAAGCATATACACATAGTATACGCTCCGGCCGGGATCTCTAGTGGCGCCGCAGAAAACTGTCAATGCACACAGAGGAGCAAGCAGCTCTGGCCGCACGCTCCATAGTGTGCAGTGGGGAGTTCTGATGTGGGCGCCAGTAGCGGATTATAATAGGTTTTTTTCAGGCAGTAGCCCTGGGCCCTAAGCTCCTGGGGGGCCCATGGCCACCCAAAACGATTTATACTTTCAGTGGTGTATTGTATCCTGGCTACAGTTCTGCCATGATTTGCAAAAAAATTTGCTGCTTTTTTACCGCAATTTTACACAAATCAGGGCACTATGACATTATCTATCCTGTACTATGCACACCAGGCTAGTGCTGCCATAGTTACAGTGGGGTTGGGGGGCCCAGGCTTGGTGAACAGCATGGGGCCTATGGTAAAGTTAATCTGCCCCTGGTGGGCGCGCACGGATGCGGATCAGAACTCAGCAGCGATAAAGACCGGCCATTCGGGTCACAGAACGGCTGGTTTCATACAACGTCTGAACATGGCCTAATATCGGACATCCATTAGTGATCTATGCAGTTGATGGAAAAGCCCCATGAAAGTACAAAAACTGCAGGCAGGCTGGTGGGGGCAGAAAAATAATAAACCACTGAACCTGTCCTTGTGCCTCCGATGCGCCGCTCCCGGGTCCTGTTCGCATTAGCCTGCTGTCATTTTCAGCTGGAAACTGGGTACGTCAAGTACCTGGGTTCTCCAGCTGAAATGTCACAGCCCGGCTGAGCGATCGCCCGCTCTGCCAGTCAGTGACTGGAGTGGTGTTCTGCCCCAGTCGCTGGTTGGCTGGGCGGGCAATGACTCAGCCAGGGACTGACGTTGCAGCTAGCAGAGCTACAAGTCACTGGCTGATGTGAAAGGGACCTGGGAGCAGTGCATTAGAGTCAAGCCGAGGGGTGAGTTCAGTTGTTTAATATTTTTCTGCCCCTACAGCCTGTCTCTAGTTTTCGTACGCTCGTTGGACTTGTCTGTTAAGGCTGGGTTCACACTGCATTTTTTCAGTCCATTTAATGTATCCATCTTTAAATGGTTATTATTAACATATACAGAAACATGGTCGACCACAATTTTGTGCACGCTGAAAAAAAGGAAGAAAAAACAACAACGCATCAATTTTGATCCATTTATTTTTAGAATGGAAGTCAATGGGAAAACGTATCTAAGCGGATTGCATCTGTTTTTTCAACCTTTTTTTAAAAATAAAACGTATACATTAAACAGACTGCAAAAACGTAGTGTGAACCCAGGCTAAGGTAAATATTCACCTATATTGGATCTTAAAGGAGAAGTGCAGCAAAATTTTTTATTAAAAGTTATACAAATCACCAATATACACTTAATACGGGGAATGCTTATAAAGTGCTTTTTTCCATGCACTTACTACTGCATCAAGGCTTCACTTCCTGGATAAAATGGTGATGTTACTTCCTGGATAAAATGGTGATGTCACGACCCGACTCCCAGAGCTGTGCGGGCTGTGGCTGCTGGAGAGGATGATGGCAGGGGGACACTGAGGGACACAGGGCACTGGAGGGACACTGAGTATCCCCCTGCAATCATCCTCTCCAGCAGCCACAGCCCGCACAGCTCTGGGAGTCGGGTCGTGACATCACCATGTTATCCAGGAAGTGAAGCCTTGATGCAGTAGTAATTGCAGAGAAAAAAAGCACTTTATGTACATTTCCTGTAATAAGTGTATATTGGGGATTTGTATAACTTTTGGGGGGCAATACAATACTTTAATAAAAATTTTCAGCGGACTTCCCCTTTAACTTACAGTTACCTTAGCTTACATGCTGTGACTTACTGACACTACTATGATAAAATGAGGGTTAATTTCTGATACAAAACCCTAAATTCCTTACTTGGGGTATGTTCACCACTCAAAAGACTTACTTTTCCATTAGAAAGCATATTATTGCCTATTGTTTCCATTTACAGGGACTAATCAAAGTCATGGCAACCTCATGTGAGTTTCTGCACAAATTATGTGTGGAATATTATCCAAATAGAACTCAAGTGTTTATTGGAAGAAAATGCAAACAATGGAACATGTATTACCTGCTGTTCTTATTCCTATTCTCTGGCCAATGTGTAAATAGACATGGAATACATGGCATTTAGGTCTCCAGTTCTCCGGCTGTTGCCGTATCTTCAGGCCCCGCATCCTACAGAATGATAGACAGCTGTATGGGATGGGGCTGGGGCTGAAGATACAGCCAGTGGCCGGAAGATGGGAGACCTGGATGCCGGATCACAACCAGCGCGTATGTAAACACTGCTGATTGTGATTTTTAAACCCAGGCCCCTCCATTTGTTGTGTCATGTAAAGGGTACCTGTTATAGCAGAAGGCACAGGGTCAGGGGCGTAACTAGAAATGGCTGATCCCCATAGCAAACTGTCATAACTGTATAACAAAGTGTTAATCAGAAGGGCCATTTGCAGAACCCTGTCACCCAAATGATGACAGCTCAAGGGGCCGTCTGATGCAATGGGCCCCGTAGCAGCCGCTGTGACTGCTATAGTGGTAGTTACGCCCCTGCTCAGGGTGGTACTGGTAAAAAGGGTGCAAAATCAAACATTTCTGTAAAGGTAATGTATAATGGGGAGGGTGCTGAAGAAGTGAAATGACAAAGGCAAACTGCAAAAACAAGTTGTGGCTGGAAGAAGTCTTTGCAGTTGTCCGGGTCAGATAGAGAAGAAAAGGGAGCAATGTCATTGGTAAGTTACTTGATCTAGTAACGGTACAGTGGTATTATTGTCACTATGTCCTGGTATGGAGGTAGGATTTTTATTTCTTACCACCCTTCCCCACCTTGAGAATGGCCTGCATGCACCCCTGTTTAGGCCTTATGCAGAGAAGACCATACAGACCATAATGGATGAGTACTGGTGCCTATATGTACTCCACTGGATCTGTCATATATAGAAGCTATGCTAGTTATTCCATATGTGTCTATAGGGCCTGGAGCATTCTTCAGGATAATATCACTCATTTTAGTCAGAAGAAAGACAAGGAAAAGAAAATGTTACTTACGGCAATCAGCTGGTAGGAGTTGTTCATCATGGCTATCAACATATTGAGTAACACAACCAAGGAGATCACGTTGTACGTTCCAAACATGGTGGCACCAACAAATTCTGTGAACTCGTGACGTGCTTTAACATTGGTGACATACAAGTTCAGGAGACCAAACACTGACCAGAACAAGGATTGCAGCGTCTCAAAAAGGCTGTAATATAGAAAAAAAAGATGCTGTTCAATAATATTGTAAGCCATTTAGGGGGAACATTTACTTTTTTTATTCCATAAATGACCAATGATATTTTTTGTGTAGTAACATAATATATATAAAAAAATATTTTGCAGTGTGCTTATTTTTAAAGAATGTAGGATAGACAACCAATATTTTGAGATCAATGGGGGTCTGACTCCTCGCATTCCCTCTCAACAGCTGTTTGAATGGGCATTGGGGCTGGTGTAAGTGCTGTGCCCTCTATATTGCTTACCAAGCACACGTTCATAAATCTGATAGAGGCTGTACTAGTATTGCAACATGTCCAATTCAGGGTTATGTATTAGGGTATACCAGGTAATATGGTGGAGGTGCTATAAAGACACATTATAATTAATGATGAGCAAACTTACCAAGCATTCGGGTTTGTCTGAACCCACTCGGCATTTGCCTCCTGGTGACTGGGGAAGTTGGATGCAGTCCTAGGGTTGACATTAATGCCGAGTGTTTGGTTTCAGACAAACCCGAACATTTTATAAGTTTATTGATCCCTAATTTTAAGTTTTAGGAATACCACAGCTATCTCCAATTCATGTGCAATAGAAAGTTTATTTAGGATTAGCAATGAACTCTCATCATCCCATATCCCCAAAGAAGCTGTTGGTTGTGGATCTGACCCCCGACCCCTGGATATGTGCTGCTCATATTGCAGCTCTTTTTTCCCTTTAATTTTCTTGTTGCACTTTCTATTATTGCTAAAGCTGTTTCTATACTACTTTATGGTCAGGTATAGTTGTATATATTTTCTATCATGATAATTCACAGTCATTTTGATTTTAGATTCTACAGTATATTGGTCATTGTATGTGGGTATATTTGCTCTTTAGTGCAGTGCTTCTCATTTCCAGTTCTCATAGCCAACCAACAGGTCATGTTTTGAGAATTTCCTAAGTATTTCACAGGTTATATAACTATTCTGGGTGTATCAGGTATTATCACAGGTGTTCTTTGTATGGGATATCCTCAAAACATGACTTGTTGGTGGTCCATGAGGCCTGGAATTGAGAAGCACTGCTGTAGTGCACACTAGCTACGTAGGGTACATGCTGGGGTATTACAACTATTGTTTGTTTCCTCACAATTCTTTATGTTTTTAAATGTTAATTTTTGTCTGTGAGTCTATAACTAGAGCATCTCTTCTTTTGTAAGGTGCATTCACACATACAGGATCCGCAGCTGGTTTGATGGCGCAGATTTGCTGCTGTGTTCAGTTTTTTAGTTCCATTGATATCAAATCTACTGCGCATCTTCACCATCAAATCTGCTGCGGTTCTTGTACATATAAACGCACTTGTATAGGTTTTTTTTCTATACATATATAGATATGGGGCGTTAGTGGCTGACATAAATTATTTGCCAGGGGCCACTTATTTCTTTTGCACTTGCAATGATGATCTGTATATCTATACTATACTGTATGTACTGATATTATTGGTAAAATTTGGTTTAACACCTTTATTACAAAGTGTAGCTCAGCGGGAAACAACAATAGTTATGAAAATAAATTTGCTTCAAATCCTGGTGGACTGAGGGGAACAAATTAATGTAGTTCTAAGAAAAGAAAGCGGGTCAGAAGTGTAGGAACACTTATCTGCTTAATATAATCTGCAAGTTCTAACAGGCACAGCATCTCTTGCTTTCTGATATAGACTAACTTGCCTAAAGATTGTTTGAGAATGAGCCATATTATACATGGTTGGAATGGCCATGCATAGTACTAGAACTTCACTAGACCGGGATTCTGACTCAGTGTTTAGTCCATGTCTTGTATGGAATTAATAGCAAAGGGCAGTAATTCTGACTACATGACATTTGTCTTTTTGGAATAAAATCTTTGCAGTTTAAAGGGGTTGTTGGAGGAGCAGAAAATGGCTAAAGCCTTCTGCTCCCCGGCACTGAAAGTTTAACAGTCTCCATCCCTCTTCCGAGGCATTAAAAGGGTGGGTTTAAGCCCCACTCACCCACACGTGATGTCCAATAGCTGCACAGTGTTGCCACTACTTTGGACAAAAAACACCCGCATGTGATAATTGGCGATTTCACCCCATCTCACCCTTGGAGATATGGAATTACATGTAGTAAGAGCTGGAGAGCAGAAGGTTTTAGCCATCTCCTGCTTCCTGGATTGATCCCTTTAAGAAAGGGTGGCATGCTCTGTTACCATACGTTAGTCATAAGTTGGGAAACCTGCTAACTTTAGAGGGATTAGCTGACTCTCAAGTATGCATAGGAGTCTTCTGATTCTCCATTCTCCCAAGGCAGATGATATGAGTGTTTGTTGGGGGGGGGGGGGGGGGTAGATAAGGGTCGGGCATGTTGAATTTCAACTACACAGCCCTTTTGTTCTCTGAGAGATAAGCTGCCTCCAGAGCAGTCAAGCAGTGGATTACCATTTCAACACAAACGTTAGGCTGTGCTGAACATCTATGTGTATGGGGAGACAGGGGTCATCTCTTAAGGCGGTCTGTCAAGATGACAGCACATTACCTGTTTGCCAGTTAGGTGACAAGTGTCTTTTTGATGGAGCTTTGACCTGAGAACACAAATATTAGGATTGGTGGTCCCATGTGCCACAACTTGGGTATGTAAATTGCCACTTCATTCATACTCTGTTAGACTACTGGAAATAGTCACTCTGTACTCTGTATCTTTGTTAGTCCCACATACTCTGAATAGAGCATTAGTGTGCTTTCTCCCACCTCTCCTGTGATAAGGTGTCAATTTGGAGAAACTCCTTTATAAGTTTTTTAAGGCTCTATAAATTAGAAGATCGAAACTTCCTTGTTTTACAGTGACAAACCTCATAATACCTAGTCCTGAACTTAATTGTGGAACCTTATGGAGCCCATTATAAGCCCCTGGGCCATGTGACTTAACACATCACACCTTGAATTCCTATTTTTTTCTGTCCAGAAACGGATACATGGAATTCAAAACACGGATGTGAACAGAGCCCATTGTTTGCGACACTTTGCTAAGACAAGCAATAGGTAGGTGTTTTCAGAAAAAATCATACAAACATTTACTATACTTACATATACCCACCTATGAATGCTTCAATGACCTAGCCCATAGCATGGACATTTTTGTTTGCTGATCTGATCTGACATTACATATTGGTTCAGTAAAAATAATGTCCCCAAACTCTATGGATACTCTATATAAAAATGTAAGTATCTTTGTAAATACATTGTAGTAATTCTTGATATTAGATTTGAGGTGACAAGTTGGTTAATGGACCACCGATTGCTCAGATAACTCTGCAATGTTTTCAGAGAATGGGAACCAAATTAGCAATGGCAGGGAAAATGCCCTAAAATATTTTTTACTCACCTAATAAACCTCCTGCCATTCTTTGTTTTTTATGTCATTTCCTCCTTTTTACCCCTTAAAGCGACTCTGTACCCACAATCTGACCCCCCAAACCACTTGTACCCTTAGTTAGCTGCTTTTATTCTAAGATCTGTCCTGGGGTCCGTACGGCAGATGATGCAGTTATTGTCATAAAAAATTACTTTTAAGATTGCAGCCCCGTGCCCTACAGGAGTATCTGTGCCCTAACTTTGCACCACCCCCTCCGTCCCTCCTCCCCACCCGCTCCCTCCTCATCATTAGGAATGCCACTGGAACATTTACTCCTGTTTGAACATTGCACAGGTGGTGAATAGGAGGCAATCTGCCTGGAGCATTCCTAATGATGAGGAGGGCGGGGAGGAGGGACGGAGGGGTGATGCAAAGTTAGGGCACAGATACTCCCGTAGGGCACGGGGCTGCAATTTTAAAAGTAATTTTTTATGACAATAACTGCATCAACTGCAAAACGGACTACAGGACAGATCTTGGATTAAAAGCAGCTACCCGAAGGTACAAGTGGTTTGGGGGGGGGGGGGGTTTCTGATTGTGGGTACAGGCCAATTTCCATTTTTGCACTTTAATTTTTTCCTTCTTGTGCTTAAAAGGCCATAGCACTTTTTTCACTTAGAGACCCACATGAGCCCTTATTTTTTAGCGCCAATAATTGTACTTTGCAATGACAGGCTGTATTTTTGCATAAATTATGCTGCAAAACCAGAAAAAAAATTAAATGTGTGGTGAAATTGAAAAAAAACACATTTTTTTTTATTTGCGGAGGTTTCATGTTTACCCCATTTGCCCTAGGGTAAAACTGACTTGTTATGCACGTTCCTCAAGGTATTACGATTACAACAATATGCAACTTAAAATTTTTCTTTTATTTCATAGCTTTTAAAAATCTACTGCATAGATCGATGAGATCAATGAGATCAGTGTTCTATTGCTCTCGGCTGCTGCAGCCGAAAGCAATTGAATGCTGAACCGGGATCAGAGCCATTAAGGCACAGACCCATGGCCGGTAAAGATGCAGGGATCGCTTCTCTGAGATCATGTCGCGCGGGGGGATCTCCTCCCTCCAGACACCAGGGAAGGGGAAAAGAAGCATTTTAAATGCAGCTGCCAACTTTGACAGCTGCATTTAAAAGGCTTATTAGCGGACATGGCAATCGGACCGTGCCAGCTAACTGCCGCGGTCCCGGGCTGCGTACAGCACCTGGGATCGTGGCGGTTCTGAGTGGGCACCCTTGGTCATTAAGGGGTTAAACTTTTTTATTTTTCCAATCTCTGAAAGCCCCTTTAACACTGAACTTTATAGAAAGCAAATCGCATTACTCATCTTTGTATTTAGATTCATTCTACGTGAATTGTATTGAAAAGTGGACATGAGCCTTCTAGCTAGTAGAATGTGCTGCATGGGTAATCCAAGCTATACATAGGTGGAAGGTCTAAGAATCCATAACTTCATTAAACCTGAAAATTTATTATGTGTAGATAATGAATGCAGTAGATTGCTGTGATTTACATTACACTGGCACATTGTCATATACAAGCTGTCTTGGAGGCATTACTGCTGAGCAGCAAGTAACTTAGTAAAACTGTAAGCTCAGCATCCTCCTGCTTGTCACGGGTGAGTGGCCTGCCATCTTCTCTTAGCTGTCTCTGGAGCTGCCTTGCTAGAGGTTGATATTTTGTGTCGTGTGTCTGCTCACTTTGCTAGGAACAGTTTGTGATGGTGTAGATTTGGAAACAGAGTTCACTTGTCAGCACGGACGTCTTCTCCTTGGAAACTGCAAGCTAAAGTGACAAAGGTCTGCGGAGACATCCTGCGTCATGTTATTTCATAGACATTTAAAGGAGAGAACATCATTTGGCAGGATTCTGCCCGTGTCTGTACAAGCTGAATGAGAGCTGCTTAACCCCTCGTCTATTCATAGAGCGAAAGGCTTGTTTATGTTAGCAATCGTTTCTCAAGTGCTGGGATCTATACAAATGGAGAAGCCAAGCCAATGCATCAAAGACACTCAGTGTCTTAGAACTCCTGGCAGTTTTAGAACTTAAAGGAAAAATCTCTTTATTCGCAATTGAATAGCAATTCTTATCTTAAAGCGCTGTATACAGTATTCTACATAGAAACATGTTACTGCACCCAATTATTAGAGTACAAAGATGGCCACATAGGTATCTGTGTATTTTAAAGGGTACATACGCACATTTTAGTTCTGTAATTATTTTTGGGGGGTTCCTCATTTTGTGCTGCTTATTCTTCATCACTTATTTTTAGAATCATACTGCACATATTTATTGGTGTCCTGATGCAGTTGCTGGTGTCCCCAGCTGTCTGTAGTCGCCGTTACTTCAGACACAAGCTTGTCTCAGGAATGACAGCTCACTCAGCCAATCACTGGCCGCAGGACTGTCCCATCTCAGTCAGTGATTGGCTGAGCAGGCTGTCACTCTCAAGATAAGCTTGTCTCAGAAGTAACGGCGGCTAAAGACAATGGGGGACACACACAGTCACACTTTAGTTCTCCTACTACATTTACCCACCATACCTGGCTGGATCTCTGAGGCTATTGCCTCCCCACTGGGAGTCTAGGACCACCACCAGAGAGCAGAGGGGAAGGGGGTGATTAACCTCTGACCTTGTTAACTTGTGCAGCGTCAGCTATAGGTCTTATCAGCGCACAGGGAGGTGTTGCTATATATTGTCTGCCGGCCGGACAGCTAGATGAAGAGGTCAACAGCCGAGCTGGAGCTCCTGAGGTCACTGTGCAGTTTCTCACTCCTCCTGAAGAACAGATTCTCAGGGAGAACAAGCCTCAGGATTTTGTGTGCTGAAAGGCTGCCTGCAGCACACAACATCCTGACATAAGCACATGGGGCCTCTGGGGTCTGAGCCTGGCGGGCCCCTCTACCACCCTGGGCCCCTGTGCATCTGAACTGGCTGCACATGTAATTAGTTCGCCCCTGCTGAGGACATTCTGTAGGCGTGCCCTCAATATTACTTTCTTGCATGTAACAGTTAACAATGGCTCTGTGTGCCAGATCACTATATGCAATATGTTACTTTTTAAGTGAGGGAAGGGAAAGCAAGTTTTTTTTTTCGTTTTTTTTTCATTGTTTGCAATACATGTACAATACATGATTATGGATAACCTCCTGTGGAAGATGAGCCTTTCAGAATAAATCCTATGCAGCAGCTATAGATAATGGCTGAGATGTCATTTCTATTAACATTGTAGCAGTTTGTCAGCCAAATGAGGAGGCTATGAGCAGTTTAGAGACAATAAATCAGCATGTGTCTATAGAAGCTTTGATAAACTGCTGGCCTCCTGTAATGTTTGCAGGGGTGATGCTACACAGTTATGAGACTTATGAGATATATGCTGGTGCCACAGTGGGGAGGGAATATGTATTGACCTTCACCGCTTATTAAATGATGCAAAATATCCTATTCTATTGAAGCTAATATTTTCACTAAAGTATGATTACATCGGGTTCATTCAGTAATCCGGTTTCCAGAATTTTTTTCTTTCTTACTAAGTTATATTGAATGTTTATGGTGCATGCTGTGAAGAATAATTGATGGTCCTGTATAATCTTCCTATACTCTTATGAAGGCACGCCAAGGCTATGTTCACACAACAATATCTTTTTTTTATTAGTGTTTCTCTACCTTTTTTTTTTTTTCTTTTTTGAAAGGTTGGCACCAGATTTTTTGCAAATTACGCTCATCATTTGCATGAAAAAAAAATTGGCATTTCTGCGCCAAAATAACTGTCCAAAAACGTTGCAAAATCTTAGCAAATAAGTAGTTATTTATTATTATTATTATTATTATATTAACCCCCTTCATGCACCAGGACATTTTGTTGCATTGTGGTGTCAGAAAGGGGGTATAGAGAGGGCTGATGATGTGAGTCCTCACTGTACTTAGCATCTCATGGTTGCTATCAGCCGCTGAGGATCATGGCATTTAAACATTACTATGAACCCAGTCCATTGTACAGACAGCCTGAGGCCTCTGCTAGGCCTTGGATGCTGCCGTGTCTTAGCAATTGTTACAGCCTGCCCTCAGTAGCCTTTAGCAATCGAGTGCCGATAACATTGATCAATGCAGTAAATAGGTACTGCATTGATCTCTATAAGCAATCATGGTATTGCTCAAAGAAGTTACCAAGGGGTACTACAAAAGTAATAATAATAATAATAATAATCATCATAATAATAATTATAATAAAAAAAAAATACTAAAACTTTTTTTTAAATATAACAAAATCCAACCCATCATAAGGGTATAAACCCCCACACGGTATACGCAGCGTATTTACTGAACACAGCATCAAATCTGCACCACCAAATCTGCTGCGTATTTGTTGCGTATCTGCTGCGTATACGGTGTGTGGGTTTGTACCCTAAATGTTTAAATCACCCATTTTCCTCTGAATAAATGAATCAGGCGACGGCTTAGGCCATGGGAATTTTACTAAGGACTGGCATGTGAGACGATCTGTCTTTAGTATGTAAAATTTAAAATTTTGCTGTTCTTGTTTTTTGGTGATCAATTCATGGTCTTTTATGTAGATAATTGTGTTTTGGTTTCACTTTATGCATTAAAGAGGTTATCCAGCAAAAATCTTTTTTCCCTTTAAGGATTGCTTTATACTCTTTTTCCATTGTATTTATGAAGTAAAATTTATAAAGTTAAAATATTGTGTGCCTTTGTTTTTATTTTATTATGCATCTAACTGAATCGGAAGCAGTCTTTTAGCCTGTGTAGCTCTATTAGGCTAATTCATATTTGCACAACCATTCACCACCTCCTGCCTGGGTGTAAATTTTACTCATGTTTTAGTTTTTTGAGGAAGTGAGAAGCTCAGCTCCCGGGAGAGCTACGGGAGAATGACAGAGGCTCTGAAAGTGCCTGAAGCCTCTATCATTCTCCCAAAGCTCTCCCGGCAGCAGAGCGTCTCTGAGCTTCTCCGATGAGACGCTTGGCTGCCCAGGAGAGCTTTGGGGATCTCCGGCGCAGGCAGTGTACGTCACACTGCCTGCGCTGGGAACGGGACAGGAGACGCGCAGCTGCCGGGAACGGGTCACATGTGAATTAACAGGTTTTTTTTTTTTTTTTTTACTTAGTTGCAGTTAACACCTGCATGACCACAGCAGGGCTGCAGTAAGGCAGGGGTTAACATTTTCCGGTCTATAAGGTGAACCCCTGACAATCTTCTTAACCCCTAGACGACCCTGGACGTAGGGTTACGTCATGGAAGTCTGTCCCCAGACGACCCATGACGTAACCCTACGTCCTGGGTGTTTCTCCGGCTATGAAGCGCGCTCCAAAGCAGAGCACGCCTCATAGGAGGTGGGGGCCGGCTGCAGTGAGCAGCCGGGACCTCACCGGTAATGACACGCTGCAGCAATCGCGCTACCGCGTGCCATTAACCCCTTAAACGCCTGTCACTTACCGATCGGGACCCCCGCAGTGTGACTGCGGGGGTCCCGATCGTTGAAACGGACCGCCGGAGGTCTCTCACCTTCCTCCGTGCGGTCCAATCGGCGATCTGCTGCACTGAGCCTGCACAGGCAGGCTCAATGAGCAGATCGCCGATAACACTGATCAATGCTATGCCTATGGCATAGCAATGGTCAGTGTAAAAATCCAAGTACTGGATGTAAAAGTCCCCCAAAGGGACTTCAAATGTGTAAAAAAAAAAAAGTTCAAAACACTAATACACTACCCCAAAACCCCTCCCCAATAAAAGTTGAAATCACCCCCCTTTCCCATTATATAAATAAAACATATAAAAATAAATAAATAGATAAACATATAATATACCGTAGCGTGCGTAATTGTCCGATCTATTAAAATATAACAAGCGTCATTGCGAACGGCGAACGGCGTACACGAAAAGAGGGGAAAAAGTGCGCAGATTACCGATTTTATGTTACATTATATATTTAAAAAAATCAATAAAAAGTGATCAAAACGTCCGATCTTCACAAATATGGTATTAATAAAAACTAGAGATCATGGTGGAAAAAATGACACCCCATGACACCACAGGCAGGCTCAATGAGCAGAGCGCCGATAACACTGATCAATGCTATGCCTATGGCATAGCATTCATCAGTGTATAAATCAAAGTACTGGATGTAAAAGTCCCCCAAAGGGACTTCAAAAGTGTAAAAAAAAAAAAGTTCAAAACACTAACACACTACCCCAAAACCCCTCCCCCAATAAAAGTCTAAATCACCCCCCTTTCCCATTATATAAATAAAACATATAAAAATAAATAAATAGATAAACATATAAAATACCGTAGCGTGCGTAATTGTCCGATCTATTAAAATATAACAAGCGTCATTGCGAACGGTGAACGGCGTACACGAAAAGAGGGGAAAAAGTGCGCAGATTACCGATTTTATGTTACATTATATATTAAAAAAAATCAATAAAAAGTGATCAAAACGTCCGATCTTCACAAATATGGTATTAATAAAAACTAGAGATCATGGCGGAAAAAATGACACCCCATACAGCCCCATAGGTGAAAAAATAAAACCGTTATAAGCGTCACAATAGGCCCATTTTATTAATATTTAATTGCCAAAAAAAAGGATTTCATAAAAAAAAATATATATAACATTAGAGAATCTGTGTAACCTGCATATGGTTGTGTTCGGACTGACCTATAGAATAATAATGTCATGTCGCTGTTACCATATAGTGCATTACGTAGACACAGGAACCCCCCAAATGTTACCATATTGCATTCTTTTTTGCGATTTCACCAATTTATATCTTCATAAATAATATATTTGGAATTCCATCATACATGTTATGGTAAAATGAATGACGCCATTACAAAGTACAACTATTCCTGTAAAAAACAAGCACTTACATGGCCTGTAGATAAAAAACTGAAAGTGCTGGAGCTCTTAGAAGGGGAGGAGGGAAAAACGGAAGCACTAAGATCAAAATTTGCGCGGTCCACTGGGTCATTTTGGGCCTGGTCCTCAAAGGGTTAATATTTAATTGCCAAAAAAAAGGTTTTTATAAAAAAATACATATATAACATTAGAGAATCTGTGTAACCTGCATATGGTTGTGTTCGGGCTTACCTATAGAATAATTGTATCATGTCGCTGTTACCATATAGTGTATTACGTAGACACAGGAACCCCCCAAACGTTACCATATTGCATTCTTTTTTACGATTTCACCTATTTATATCTTCATAAATAATATATTTGGGATTCCGTCATACATGTTATGGTAAAATGAATGACGCCATTACAAAGTACAACTATTCCTGTAACAAACAAACACTTACATGGCTTGTAGATAGAAAACTGAGAGTGCTAAAGCTCTTAGAAGGGGAGGAGGGAAAAACGAAAACACTAAGATCAAAATTTGCGCGGTCCACTGGGCCTGGTCCTCAAAGGGTTAAAAGTCAGGGGTGGTCTTATACGCCAGAAAATACGATATATTGCAGATTTGCTTTATATCACATCTACTGTTGAATTAGACTTTGAAAGTTATAACGGCAGGTACACGTGAAGCTTTATTTACTTTAAACATCGGTGTAGTTAGTCACAAGCTATAATATCACCAATAGAAGTTATTCTTAGGGGCTATGTATCCTTGTTTTCTGTGACCTTTATTAATCCTCCATTAATTCCTTTAGAGACCTATATGTCAAAATGTGTAAAATCTCCCAATATTCCGAATGTATAGGACTAATGCTTTATAACTCTGGTTTGCTAAGGGTGCCTTCACACGTAGCGGATTTTCCGCAGCGGATTTGACTAAATGAATGAACACAACATTAAATCCGCACTGTCAAATCTGCTGCGGATCCGCAGCGGATTTAATGATGCGGATTTGATGCTGTGTTCATTCATTTAGTCAAATCCGCTGCGGATCTGCTGCCGAGAATCCGCTACGTGTGAAGGCACCCTAAAGCTCCAGCTCACGTCTAGTTGTTGCCAGTATAATCCAGAAGCCAGGAAATGATATTCTATAGTATAGGAATTAATGCTAGCTGAAACATATAAGAAAAGAAAGGAATAAGGAGGACAGAATTGATCTTACGTGGAGAAGGCGTTGTTTTGTTTTTCACAGCGTATTCCTTTGCAGTTGTTGGGTTCCTCAGAGGCACTGGTCTCATAATAAAAGTAGAGTTGGTTCAGTCCATTGGCAAAGGCCAAAAGCACCAAGCAGTAAATAAAGAGAAATTTGAGAATGTCCAGCAGCATCCGTCCCAGTGAAATCTGTAGGGGGCCAAGATGGGAGTTTGCTGTGAACAGTGAGATGAGGCGCAGGGAGCTCAGGATATTGGATATTGCAAAGAGTGCTTCGGCAATTAACGTTGGGTGCCACATATCCCATTCCTCTCTTGGCCGTGAGCCGTTGTACTGAGGGAATAAATACAGGAACAAGCTGTAAATTATCCAGGCTGAGTCACACAGAAACTGTCCTACGGCTTGTGCCAAATGGTGAATTTAATCAATGGTAGCATTGCCCTTCTGCCTCGGGAAATGTCATGTTTTACTTGCACTGAAGGGCTTGAATTTGACTTATCTCAGCATGCCCACTTTACAAGGTCAAAACAACAAGTAGATTAAAATCCAAACTCAACTTAGTATATTACATTCTTAATACAGGAACAGCAGCTAGCAAGGTAACTGGAAGAGATAGGTCGACATATTGATCATTATCACTCACCGGTAATAAAGTATTAGCCTCATTCACGCAATATATGATAGTACTAGCAGCTGGATTTATTTTGTAAAAGGAAGATCTTGAACGTTGAGTTAATATTCAGATCTTACTTCTTTATTTCAAATATGCACCATGCTCCAAGTTGGCACAGCATTTTCCAGGAAACATCAATGGAGACTAAGAATACCCACAGTCTTTTATATTGTGTCATATGTACATGCTTATAGAATAAGTATTTGTGGCTGAAAACACCATCCAAACAGGGGTTAACATGACAGATAACGTATTTGCAAAGTGGGAATATAGTGGGAAATAAGGGCAAAACATTTTTTTAGCAATCTCTGTTTATTGCCACGTTCACACAATGTATTGTTTTTATTAAACAATGGCCGTTGTTGCATGTTTAATCACAGCGCCTGATCATATTAACCCCTATGGAATCCCGTACGCAGCATATACACACTATTTACACTCCGGCCAGGATTCCACTCGGTCACACAGAAAACTCACATCTATTTTGTGCGGCTGCTATTCATTGAACAGCGGCTGCACCAAATAGACTGTGCAGACAATGTAAAGTATGGCTCCAGCCGTACTTTACATTGTCTGCTATGGCTAATCCGAATGTGCCTGTATTCCAAATAAAAAGTAGTGATGTTCACTTGTGTCACAGAACGGCCGCTGTTTTACCACTTCTGAACATAGCCTCTATCTGTATTTTAATATAATAAGAATGTGATCAGCTCGGATGAGCATACTGAAGACCAGGACCTTCATTGGGCGCAGTTCAGATTTAAAACACATTGTATGGCTATCTTCCCACTATGTCTGTCTGTTTGTCTGTCTTTTTGGATGGCTGTCATTTTGAGGCCAATTTACGGCCTTTATTTGGAGAATACGGCCATTACTGGCTAAAAAAGAGATATTGGGTGGTCACAGACGCTTCCTGAAAAATTGTGCAAATGTTCAAAGAAAGAATCACAACATCGTGTTTGAACATAATAAGGCAGGGTACCTTATAAAGGTATCGCTTTCAAGCAAGCTATTTTGTGCTCATTTCATTGTTTTAACTGTTGGATGGCAGGAGGCTTCCCAGCTAGGGAGGGTCAGTGGCTGCTTTCTTATCTCCAAAGCTATGTCTAGGTGATGTGTTCCTAGCATAACACAGGTGCATACATACATATTCCTATGGGGATACAGCTACAAATTGTATATTTTATTATATATGATCTATGTTTCTTTTATTGCTGTCTGCTGATATTGTATTCACATATACAAAAAAAAAAATAAAAAAAAAGTTCTACTGTATGGAGAAAACAGCTCTTATACATTTGAATCTTACTTTTTGTTAACCAAGGTTAAATTCAGGCTTTATGTCCACATGTGCATGTGCATCCCATGCCCCCAATTCTTCCCCAGCAGCCGGGCAACATTGCATGGTAATAGGGGAGCAAATCGGGACATGGTTTCAACTGCATTTGGAATGCATTCTGAATGCATAGGTGGAAACACAACATAAAGAGGGTAGGACCCCTGTAAGATCAGGCTACACAGGATCTCTTTGTATATTGTAATATTGGATACACATGTGTTTGCATAGGAGCTATGTGCAGACAATGACAAAAATGTTTCAAAAAGACCATTTGCATGTTTTCTTCAATAGGCACAACAATACTTATATAAATTAATTGTAAAAGCAAAGTCAACTGTGTAAAATGGGATTAGAAAACAATGCTTCCTTCCTCCAGTTATGATCCACTACTTCTCCTCCCTCTCCATTTCCATCTGCATAGCTCATTCATTTTCAATCTCTTTGCTTTGGAGATACGAAATAGATTATCAACTCACTGAGAAATCAAGTTACATGCTGCCCATAAAAAATATATATGGAGAGGGGGAGGAGAAGTAGTGAGAGATAAGTTCAGAAAAAATGATAAGAAAATGGAGGTGGGAAGATTTGGTGGAAATTACATCTACAACTCATATACTTGGCAGATATACCCTAACTCTTCATGTAAAAGACTGCCTGTTCTGAAGTCACATTAACAAATATGCTTTCATTTTTGGTATTTGAGATGCATTGAAGCAATACAGCCTTTCAAACAAAGTAATTTGCTGATTGAGGAATCATCATTTAACACAGGGTATGTTACAATCCTTACCTTCACGTAAGCAACAATTTTAAGGGAGATGGTTGCAAGGTAGAGGGAATTCATTGCAAAGTCCATGAGGTTCCACCAGTCATGCACATATTCAGTGAATCCCCCATCCCACATTTCTTTTATTTCACCCCAAATAAAACCTGTCAATAAGAAAGAAAAGCAGTTAGATGCAGAAGAAGTTGACAGTTTAATATTTTCAGTTTTAAATACTTAAAAGACTAGATAATAATTATGTAGTGATACCAGTCCATGATGGGATAGTCACGCTAGTGCAATCCACTCCATATGCATTACTAGGCATGAGAATAACCTTTTTCCTTAAGGAATGAGTGTGACCATGACGAACCTGGAGCTATAATGTGCACTCCTGTCATCGCATCTGACGAATTATCTATCCCCTGTGCCAGCCGGCTTACACATGCTCACCGGAAGTTGCTTGGACTATGCTACCGGGAGAGAAGTCCACGCCAGTTTGGGTGAACATGTGACTTGGCCGGCACAGGGGAGTAGGTGAGTAGTCACATGCGATGACAGGAGCGCACACTATACACTCCTGTCATCTCTGCTGCTGAGCGGTGGGGGGGATCCGTGCTGCGATTTGCACTATGACATCGCGGTGGGGGTCATGAATCGTCTGAATGGCTGCAATTATTTGAATAGTTTCTAAAATTGTCAGTGGTAACGGATCCGCTACCATGGAAAATTTTAAAGGGATGTGTGAATGAAGCCTAAAGGATGTTTAGAACCGCACTTGGAATGTTCTTTGCTCAGGTCACATAGCATGTCTACCATAACTATTGTGTCTCTGTCCATAGGGGTTGCTGTAAGTAAATCTCTAAATGCAGTATTTTCTGTTTTTTTATGGTATAAATGCTTAATCAATGAAATATGTAGAATTGTTATTCTTTTTCACAATACCACTTATATATTTGTGTCATTGTTGGGTTTTCATGCGACTTTCTCGTTTCCTTGAGAGAGATCTCTCTGTGATACTGAGATTTTATATTAACATGGTTATCTTTCTTTTCTATTAAAATCCTGGCAAATGGATCGATCCGTGTTTCAATTTAAATTCAATATATTATGTAAAAAAAACAACAACTTTTTTTTTGTTTATTGATGGCACCATTTATTATGAAAAAAAAAAAGATTAGATTTGATGTTTTATCATGTTAAATAGGAAATTGCCATGAAATATTTATTATACCATACAATATTTTGGCTTAAACTAAACAGTCATAAGTCTGCTTTTTGGAGAGTGCTTGTTAGGTTAAAAGCTACATACTCACTTAGCATTTGTCATTGAACAAAACATCCCTAAGCAGGAGATGTGTTTGATGTCATTTCTGTTAAGAACTCTACATTCGAGTTAAAATACCAAAGATTTTTGCATTTTGGCTTAAAAGAACAATTTTGTCAAGTTTAAGTTACCAGAACATTACCGTATTGCCTGTATTTATCCATAGGTTACTGTACAAGTAATGCTATTATTCTCTTACAATAACCCATGGTCCCTCTTGTCACAGAGAATTAGACAAAAGCTTACAGAAAACCTATGCAAGCCAATGGGAGTTACATATCACACCATGATAGCTCTGAAGTCTACAAGAACTCCGGCTACTTTTGAACATCATACGATCCCTGCTGAATGCAACTCAGGGTTGTAATTTGCAAGTTGAACTTTCAGCCCGAGAGATGTAAGCACAAAGAAAAATAACAAAAGCGGTAGTGAAAGAATAGATTGTAGAGACGAGGTATCAAAGAAATAATAAAGACAAAATGCGTGGAAAGACCATGGGAGCAATGAGAGTGTAACAATGTTGGTTATAAGATCTGGAATCCAAAAGGAGGGGCAAAGTAATCCAAAGTTCTTATACCTAAAGAAGTGGCACTTTGCGGCTCATGGTAAATCCAGCAGAGCAGAGACAGACGAGAGCTTCAGTTTAAGGTGGCGTATGAAACACCGCTCTTGGTAAGTTCCCTTTGTATTATTTTATTTTATTTTTTTCATGTTGTTCATCATGTGATTTAAACTTTTTATGATATGGGTCAAGGCAATTGGAGCTATATCATATCTATGAATTTATTTATTTATTTTAGTATTTTTGCTACTTTTTACTCTAGAAGTAGTAATATTTTTGTTACTTTTTACTCTAGAAGCACACTAGAAAATTACTAGACCCAGTAGAAGATAGTACAATGCAATCTGATAATTGCTTCTATAATGCTTTGGTATAAAGAGCATTTCAAAGCATTATTGCCTGTCAGTGTAATACTGACAGGCAATCTATTTGGCCCTGCCTCTGGCAGAGACCACATTTTAAAGTAATTTAATGGTAACTGGCTAATAGATGAGTATTACTATTGATCTGTAAATAAGAAAATGCAGGAAACACAGATCATGTCACCCTGTTCTCCTGTGCGCCTGCTCCCGATATGGAGAATCCCAACATCCCATCCCAACATCCCAAAGACAAAGTATTACCTCTGCGTCTTCCCCCATGTCTGTGCTCACTGAGTGCAGTGTAACACTATGGATAAGGCAGAGCACATGCTACTCAGTTTGATGCTATGTATTGATAGGGAATCTGTTCAGCCAGGTCATGGCCTGGGCATTGGCGAGAAGTAGAGACACATAAGTACAGAGAACGGGACAACAGACAAAACACTTTTTGTATATGTGTCCCATTCACTTGTGTAATAGAATTTACAAACACATTGATCAAAAGTTGTCAACCCCTTTAACTGGATTGCTTTAGGAGCTATAGATAGATAGATAGTATAGGGATAGATAGATAGATAGATAGATAGATAGATAGATAGATAGACAGACAGTCACAGTATAAATGCAGCACTGTGGATAAGTAGGTAAATGCCAAGCGGTGTGTCCATATGTGACCAAATGAGCTGTAGCTAAATGCAGAAAGTCACAGCAGCACTCCAAGGGAAATTCAAAATAGTGTGATTTTTATTTCACGCAGGAAAAGAGCAATGTTTCAGCTCCTCATTGAAGCCATTTTCAAGCTGTCACTCAGCTGTGGTGACTTTCTACATTTAGATAGATAGTAGAGATGAGCGAACCACAAGCATGCTCGAGTCGATCCGAACCTGAACTTTCGGCATTTGATTAGCGGTGGCTGCTGAACTTGGATAAAGCCCTAAGGCTATGTGGAAAACATGGATATAGTCATTGGCTGTATCCATGTTTTCCAGACAACCTTAGAGCTTTATCCAAGTTCAGCAGCCCCAGCTAATCAAATACAGAACGTTCGGGTTCGGATCGACTCGAACCCGAACCCGGTTTGCTCATCTCTAATAGATAGATAAATATTCCAGGAGATCCCTGGTGGTTTTGGGTACCAGTTAGAAGCCAACATAGACTACACCCAGGTAGAGCAGTAAATGAGCACTGGGTCTTAGTGGTCTAGGCCTAAATCGGTTCATGACATCTCAGGTGGTCTATGATGTATCTGGGGTTATTAAATCATACAATTTTTCTAGGAATTACAGCTCAGTTTGCCATCTCATGGCTCTAAATTCTCTGTTTTGCTATATAACGCACCCCATTATACTGTAAGAGTGAACCATGTAGATCAAACAGATAATAATGCAGAGATTTACACAGTAAGGACAAAATCGTCCAAAACATGGTGCTTCCCAAAGTCTTCTTTCCATAGGATCAGGGTTCCATTTTATGTTAGTGCAGGCAGATTGCTTCTGTGTTCTGCATTCGTTCTGCATTCATAGAATTGTTTGCAGAGCAGTGGGAGGATTTTATACTTTAGCTGTAAAATTTCCTGGATGCGCTATACTAATATATTAAATATTCTGTTTCTAAAATCTATTATATTGCTTCACATTTCCATTAATAAATTATCCCTTTAGCAGCTATTTATTCATTAATCTTATGATGATGCTTTTATTTTACATATTAGCTTAGAATCTTTGCTCTCTATTATATCCTGTTTTATAGTGAACCATTTGCTCTCTACTATCTCTATACTACCTCTTTGCCCTCTAATATATCCTATAATTTATAGTAAATCCTTTATTGAAATAAAGATGAATTATTCTGTTGTGAAATGCTGTGTAATCTTATATAATACATTTTTTTTTCTTGTCGGCTGCCTGTTTTAAGATCTGAATGACATCAGTGAATGGAAACCATGGGGGAGAATTATCAAACATGATGTAAAGTGAAACTGGCTCAGTTGCCCCTAGCAACCAATCAGATTCTACATTTCATTTTCCAAAGAGTCTGTGAGGAATGAAAGGTGGAATCTGATTGGTTGCTAGGGGCAACTGAGCCAGTTTCACTTTACACCATATTTGATAAATCTCCCTCAAAGTGTCTGCCGCATCAGGCCTGCGATGCGGCAGTACCATGGCCGGCTGAGCTGTCATCATTTGCGCACCTGGTTACTGAGCAGGCCTCCCGGGTTCTGCAAATGTCCCTTTAAACTGAAAGCACAAACTGACTACACTTGACGGCTTAGTGGTCAGTCAGGAAGGGAGGGGGTAATCAAAAGTTTGCTATGGGGCCCAGCTATTTCTGGTTACAATTTTATCTAATGTAGGAAGTCCTCTGGACACAACGCTGATATATTTGCCTTTAATGAAACTTTTTATCATATAATTATCAAGATTACATACAACCCCTTTAAGATAAATCAGGGCTTTGCAGGCCGCAGTCCTTCTACCCTGCTGCTACTGGGGATTCTTAGAGAAAGAGACAAAAAAAAGGCAAACAAGTTGCACTTAACCCACTGTTGGCTCCATCTCTTACAGCAAGGAGGCCAGGACCCTAGGACCTTGTCCAACCACATAGGCCAAACAAAGCTAAAGCTGGACATGTATGTGACCTTTGCATTGGTCATTGTGCAGGGAGAGGAAGCAGGGGAGCTGTGGCTATCACCTATTGTGAATGGTAATCTGGATTTGGTATATGTCATTGTAATCCTACCTTGATACAAGTGATGTGCATAGAACAGAAAATGTCTCTCTATTGTGAGGCTCAGTGACCAGAATAATAACTGCAAGGTGTATGAAAAGCAATATGTCATCAGAAAATAGCATATTGTTTTATGCAAGTTTATGTTTATTTTAAGGATAAACATTTGCTATCTATATTTTTCATTGACCCCTTTTGTTAACCCTTTAGCCTAAAACTATAATTACAGACAGGATTTGAGTGAATGATGATACAGTATATAGTATATACAGTAGTATGATATATGGATAGAACTTTGTGACACCATTTAGGACCATATTACATGCCCCGATGCACTGGAGAAGCGAGTGCAGACCTGTCAGCTAAGTGCCCGCTTCCCCCTCGTTCAGGGGGACCCAGGAGTGGAGATAGAGGCACGGGGACAGGTAAGAACACTTTGTTTATTATTTTCCTGCACCCCTCTGCCTTCTTCCCTTTTTTCAATTTCATGGGACTTCTCCTTTAAGTGAGCAGTGAAGCATACAGTACAGTATCACCACTCAGGGTACAGGAATAGGGAGTCCAGCCTTGACGTGAGCCCTTGCTCCTGTACACATGTTCCTTGGCATGCTACAATTAGCATGACATGGCTACTACTGTAGCATGACATGGAAACAGAGTAGCCAACAGCGGTGGGGGTTGCACAGGATAAATATTAAGAAAAAAACAACATAAATCAAATGTGCTCAAAAGTTGGGGCCTAGCAGCTGACTAATGCAGTGGCATAATCTGAGGTCCCAAAAGTAGAACTAGTCTGTACAAGAGCTGTGCTAATGTGCCAGAGTGCACCTACCTTCCCCAGGCAGTGGGATTCAAATGTTGGTCGTTTGGGTTTATGCAAAGCCAAACATTTGGCAAGTTCACTCATCTCTATTCACTCGGTAGTTCAAATTTGTTCCTGAGTCTGCATTGCATTATATTTGCTTGACACAGGCTATTGTGCCAGGACATTTTGTGTACTTTCTGTCTTCTATGGGTCCAACTGGACCACATCTTGTGTGTTGTGAGGTATATGTTTTAATGGTACAGTAAAAGTTATCATTTAGAGTTTTGTGCATGCCTTCTAGGAATTACTCTTTGATAATGCATCTTGGCTCTACCTAATAGAAAGGGGTCCCAATTGTCCCTCTATTTGTCTATATTCCTCAATGGAATATGTATGAAAAGGGTTTGCCCTTAGGAAACAAAATCTGCTCTTACGTTTGGGTGTCCATCCTTGAGTGAATCGTGAATGTCAGCAATCTTAACTTCTGATGGTCAGACTGTCACTTTGCTATTGATTGGGCATGCTGACAAAGTGACAGTCTGCTTCAGTAAAGCTAATTCAAAAGTGACAAATAACATCCAGCTGACACAACAAAACAGCATAAACTAAGGAAAGAAAACACAATTACCAAATTTTGGCTATGACTCAAATGTCAAAGCATTCTATATGTTCTACAATATCTATTATGGTGACAAAGCCAAGAAGAAAGTAAAAATAAATTAATAAAGATAGTAAAGTGAAATAGAACAAATCTGTAACCTGCTGCAGTCTACTCAATAAGTGCTAGAGAAAAGATAGCAGTCATTTACTAAAGATTGTATAATCACAAATCTGTAGTATTGCTTTATAACGCCCACCATGGGTCATTACTACCAGATGGCCAACTTAGTGTTGATTTCAGCTAGCTTATCAAGAAATATTGATTTGTTGCTGTAGGAAGGCATACTTCTCCAGTTCAGATAGTGTTGTTGCTGTTTTTGCATTTTTTATCTTTTATCTCAAAAGGGAACTGATATGTAACCTGAATATTCCCATTTGTTCAAATTATAGCATAAAGAGTCTGAAAATCTCAAAATCAATTAAGCAGCAGCCGTCTCAAAGCACTTCCTCTATTAATACGCCAGATGGAGAAAGACATGGAGACGTTTGACGAAAGAAGATTTAAACAGCCTATTTCAATTGATTTTTTTTATCACTTTTTCATGTTACTAAATTACTTCATTTAGTTAGGTGTAACATGTAATGTGTATTTCTCATTTCTGGAATGTTTGTTTTCTTAGGATTATGACTTCTTCAGTTCTAGTAATATGCATTGTTGGGCCCAATCATTACTAGCATATAGGGCTAAGAAAGTATGGATATCTGATAGTATGGATATCTGATCACCACACCTACATGAGCTTGTTGGACATCCCACTACATTATCATTGAAGATAACATAGCCAGGTAAGTGCCTGGCCGAAGAGCCGAAGAGCTAAGAGCTAAGTAGCAGGAGAGTATAAGCGGTGCTAAGGCATCATAGACATCACTCAAATTTAGATGAATGTGGATAGTAGAAGATTTTTTATTTCTTGTCTCAAGTTTGTTTGAGACAAGAAAAATAATTAAAAAACACAATAGCACCACTGATACTCACCTGATCTCTGGATACACCTTGATCAAGGCACTTACCTGACTATATCTCCATTACGGCTTCTCCACTAAACTCAGAGTTGTCCATCAAAGGTGACTTTAACAAAAAAAGGTCAGTGTGCATTTAGCAATTTGTTACCTGTATCGATCGAATTAGACGATCGTACCAGGAAGCGCCCCTATTTTTTTTTTTTATAACTCCAGTAGATTATACCACTGCTTAATTGTCCATGACATTTTGATTTATACCATTCTAGCCAAAGATTGCCAATTCACTTCGTCATCTAAAATTTCTGTGCAGCTGCTTGATTATGGAAGCCATATCATGACGCTCCTTATGCACATTTCTTGTGCCAACGTATATTCTAAAGGCAATTTAGATCACATGATGAACTATAGATGGTAATTTCTGGGGGGGGGGGGGTTCCATGTAGGTGAAATGTAGTAACCTACTAATACAACTGAAATCTTCCCTTAATAATTTTATGTTTTTACAATTTTAGGCTATGTTCACACTACGTAAAGAGACCGGCCATTCCCTGACCCGGCCGGGTCATGGAACGGCCGGTCTCTGCCCAGATTATCCCCGGCGGTACTTAAAGGGGTTGGCCACTTTGTAGTAAAAAGTACAAAGTATTAGTAAGTGTGCTAAATGTATATACTGACAGCAGCTCCCTCTTCACCTCATAGAGCTAAAATCAGACTCCACTCCTCCAGGCTGGGCTGCCCTGCTCTGTTTTGTTTCTGTCCATAAAATGGCCGACATGGAGGAGCATGTGACCATGCCCTGTCCCCTGTATCCTCCATAGACATATACAGGCTCAGTGTGGACACTGGGGGGCGGGGCATGGTCACATGCTCCTCCATGTCAGCAATCTTATGGACCAAAACACCACAGAGCAGGGCAGCACAGCCTGGAGAAGGGGAGTGTGATTTTAGCTCTATGAGGTACACAGGGAGCTGCTGTCAGTATATACAGCGAGTACACTTACTAATACTGTACACTGACCTATTTTACTATAAAGTGGCCAACCCCTTTAAGTACCGGGCCGGATGATCTTTCCGGCAGCAGTGTTCTGATGCGGGCGCATCAGCGCGCGCCCGCATCAGAACTTCACATAGCACACAATGAAGCAAGCGTCTGGAGCCGTTCACTTCGTTGTGTGAACTGACAGGTCTTTCTTTGGCCGCAATTCACTGAACTGCGGCCGCAGAAAACTGACATGTCAGTTATTTGCGGGTCCGCATGGGATCCCGTCCGGAGCGTATACACATCGTATACGGGATCCCATAGAACAAGAGGCAATGTTCACAGGCGCATAAAGTACATCCGTTGTTGCCAATGGTAGTGTGAACATAGCCTTAGAGTAATCTATGGTGAGTAGCAATTTAGTGTGGAGCTTTATAGTCTTTTTGCACTGCCATACAGGCACTTTTGGACCCCAAGGGCGAAATTTATGAAGTGCTGCAGAGAGCCCAGATGCAAACAGATCTATCCAAACACTTGACTTGCCACTTAACTTTGGCAAGCTGGCGTAGATTTCACTGCGTGTGCATGGGGAGGCTCTGGTGTACATTGGATTTATGTAGCGGCATTGCTTCCTTTAATTTACAAGTTTGCTTTAAGAACATGTTATACTTTCTCATGACCGTAGGTGTAACGAATGAAGGTCAATGTACAACATCTACATTTTATACACTTTCTTTGACTCCTCATCTTGCTAAAAAGTTTTCATCACACCACACTAGTGTTACTGTCAATGAATGAGAAGTTGGTGGTACGGAGATGAGGTCATTGCTGTACACACAAATCAATGAGAGGCATGTTTGCCTCAGCAAATCTATCCACCTTAATAAGGCTTTTTGACATTGGGAAGTAAATAAACAGAAATGCTAGCTTGGAGGAGTGTACTGAAAAATATAAACATATGCACATCAATCATGAGAGACAAATATACAGCGACAGTACAGCCTCCCTGCAGTGCTGAACTATGGAGAGAGATCTTTAATGGCTACATCATTGGACATCGAAAATTAACCCTTCTAGGCTTTTAAAGGTAAGAAAAAAGTAAAAAAAAATATGTGCACATGAGTGGAGTACACATGTACAATTTAGTTTAGGTGGCTTAGTAAACGGTTTTGTATGTTTGCTGAGATATAGGTACATTCACTTTAAGTGTAGCATATCAATAGAACAGTGCAGGTGCAGGGAAGCTGGTGTGGCAGTCCTTTTTTTGAACCGTGGCCTGGTTCCCACGCACGGGGTCGGTCTATTACCAGGCATCGGCCCAGGCTGGAGCACGGGAGGTGGGTTTCCCCCCCCAGTCGGAGGAAACCCCTGCCCTCTATGATCCAGCTTCCCTACGCCAGCGCCGTTTTATTGATAAGCTACACTTAAAGCGAATGTACCTCCGGGCACATTCGCTTTAATGTATCCATTTAATGGGGAAAAATGGATGCAAAAACGGATAGTAATATACAGTATACCAACACTGCTGTGACAACTTTAAAATAGTACACAGCCTGTATGTACAAACACTGTTACATAATACAGATCACAGCGAGGACTGTAAAGACATACCCTATTCTGTCATGATTACTAAAGAATAGTGATTAGCGAACGTGCTCGTCCGAGCTTGGCACTCGTTCGAGTATTAGGGTACTTAATGGTACTCGTTACTCGGACGAGCATCTCGCGATACTCAAGAAAATCTCATAATCCATTTCCTGTAAGTTTCGGCGCTTTTTCTCAGCCAATTAACATGCAGGAGACTCTTTGGTTCATCCTGCGATCACAGGGATTGGTTGGCCAGATCAGATGACCCTGCCATATAAAAATCTCGGCCGCCGAGGCTCAGCTCACATGCATCCCGGAAGAGATTAGGGACAGAGCTGCTGCTGGTCAGGGAGAGCTTTAGGGAGGGAATTAGCGTTCCAGTAGGCAGTGAATACTAGCGAAACAACCAAACAGCCCTTGTAAGGGCTTCAAATAATTTTTAAATTGTATAACTACAGATTGCTGGCTGGGACTTGCAGTGCAAGTACCACGATTTCAGCAGCACACTGTGGTGATCGGCTGCTGGCAGCAAGGGGACATTAGGTGTTGCATACAGACCCCTAAGAAGTGCTCAGTACTATTTTATTGGGACCTCTACTATATTTTCTGATTTCTGTATTTCTTACACAAGGCATATCTAAGTTCACTACTGCTTCCACAGTGTAAAGGGGGCGTCACAGAGTGTATATAGGTGCAGCCACCAACAGATTGTATCCCACATCCCCCCCAAAAACTATTGGGATCACTAGTATATTTTCTGATTTCTGTATTTCTACCTTGCTCACTTGCTACCTCACTCACTTTTAATGGTTCTCTGTGTCCTCACTGCCATGCTCTGACTTCACTACGTCTGCCGAGGAGCTGGACTGGTAGCCTGGGGCCCTCCGATCGCACCCCTGGCAACCAGCCAGCTGTGTTACTTTTTTTGTGTAGCCGGGGCCAGGGCCTCACCACCCCTGGTCGATCGGCATCAGGTGTACCCTTGATGGTGACTGACAGCTGGCCTAGCCAGTTAGCTGTCAGCACCTAGGTTCGTGTCCACAATAAATCCCAGCCCGTGGCCTCACTCCAATTTTTTGGGAGGCTCACTTGCTTCCTCACTGACTTTTAATGGTTCTCTGTGTGCTCACTGCCATGCTGTGTCTGGCCTAATTTTTGGGGGGCTCACTGGCTACCGCTTCTACCTTGGTCACTCTGTCCTTACCGCCATGCTGTGTCAGGCTAAATTTTGGGGTGGTTCATATGCTACCTCTGTTTTTAATGGTTCTCTGTGTCCTCACCGCCATGCTGTGTCAGGCTAAATATTGGGGTGGTTCATATGCTACCTCTGTTTTTAATGGTTCTCTGTGTCCTCACTGCCATGCTGTGTCAGGCAAGGTTTTTTGGTGGTTCATCATATGCTAACACTGTTTTAATGGTTCCCTGTGTTCTCATTGCCATGCTGTGTCAGGCTGATTTTTTGGTGGTTCATATGGCTACCTTTGTTTTAATTTGGCATAATGGTGCGATTAGGCAGCCTCAGAGGCATCCATACATGCTGCCTCTGCTGTTTCCTGTCTATTTCCTGGGTGTTTCCATCATTGTCTGAGGTTGACAGGTTTTCACACAACCTTGCCTCTACCGAACTTGGGTCCCCTGCAAAAATGCTCGAGTTTCCCATTGACTTCAATGGGGTTCGTTACTCGAAACAAGCACTCGAGTATCGGGAGTAACGAGCACCCGAGCATTTTAGTACTCACTCATCACTACTAAAGAACACAGCCTATGAATAGTGACAGATACTAGTATTTAGCGGAGGGACTGAACTGTTCAGGTTTGGCAACAGTCTCTGAACCCAAACGCTCGGCATTTGGCCAATGGCTATATCCATGTTTGTTCAGGACTTCTTAGGGCTTCAGCCACAGGGAGTCAAATGCCGAGTGTTCAGGTTCAGAGAACGTTGCTAAATCCAAACATTTCAGCTTCTTCGCTCAACGCTATCAGAGAGTATTTTGAGACAATTTTATCTTCATAATGAAACACAGATAAAACACCACAATAAATAAAAACTTAGTATAAATGCAAACACATCTGTGATGATATCATATGAAACCACAGCTAATAAAATGGTAGACTATTATGACATCATGACTACAAAGAACATGGAATCTAAAGTACATTAATACAAACACATTAGTCATCCCTCAAGCAGGAGACGTCATATGCTCAACACGTTTCCTGGTGGTAAACATTCATCAGGAGCAGGTAGGAGCATTTCAGAAGCATGTCTGTATGGTGCTGATGGACAGTATCAGTGAAGTACAGACGTGCTTCTCCTACCTGCCCTGGATGAATGTTTACTAACAGGAAACATGTTGAATGTATGACATTTCTTGACTTATTCTGTACTTGAACAAACATATGGTAACCTCTTTGCCTTATTTATATATTGCACATGGAACTTTAGACTGTTTAATATGTGCAGCAAAACAGCATCTAAGGATTCTAATTGTTTATGTATGGTATGAAATACCCTGCAATTAGAACACTATTTATGACCTATTGCCACGAGTTGTCAGCCAAGTGGTAGTGATATGGAATAAGAACATTTATATAATAAAATTAATAGCATGAGTTGTCAGTGTTTCTACTATTGTCTTTTTCATATCATAACAAGAATACATAGCCAATAAATATTACTATTGTGGAACCCCTACAATAGAGCAAAAGCTACAAAAATACATTGGCTATTGCAAAATCACCACAATATAACACAACCGGTAAATAAAGGCATAGGCTATTATGCCATAATCATAATAGGACAGTTTTTAAAGGGGAAAAAGAACCTGCTGATATGTCCTTAAAGTGCACAGGGCATTGAGGATGAAGGTAAGTTTCTTTAATTATATAAGAAGTTTAATCCATATGTGCTAGTTTAGTGTTTTTGTGTACAGGGAAGGGACTGCCGCCCCCGTGCCCCAAATGCCTAATTAGCAGATGGATAAAACTCCTAATAGTTTCCCTTTAGGAATCAGTGAAAAAACAGTAAAGGAATATAGCCCTGCCCCACAACTAAGGAGTAAAGACAAAGACAGAATATTAAAATCATAACAATAAAACTATGAGATAAAGACAGTTAAAGGGTTATTAAGGAATAAAAGAACCCACAGCAAAATGGTTCAAACTGGTTATGGCTAGATCCCACATGCATAATAAAAATAATTATATAAACTTCTGAGACCTAATAACGGCCATATATGTTACTGTATATATATATATATATATATATATATATATATATATATATATATATATGTATTTTTCTGTTCTGTCTAAACAGACAATAAAACATAGCCTAAGAAAGATAAATAATATTGTGACATCGACACAATAAAACACAACCAAGGAACAAAAAACAACACTGTTGTAGCTTAATCGCAACAAAACATTACCAAGGAATACTATAAGTACAAGTACTTTCACAAAAGAACAAAGCCTATAAAAGGATACACTGACTATTGTCATATCATTACATTGGAACATAACCTGTAATTATAAGGCAAGTCTATTGTAACATAACAACAATGGGAAACAGATTAGAAATATATACAAAAACAATAGTAGCACCATTACACAGCACATAAAATGTGCATGTTGAAATATTCTGAAATTACCACAACAGAACAGAACCCATAAAAGCATTCTGACTATTAAGACATCTTTAGAAAAAAGGCCATAGATGTCAGAATGGGAATGGGACATACTGTCTTTGGATGAGCCCCAGGGCATCACCCCAGGACCACAGTAGGCCACCAGCCACACCTAGGACCTTATGGCTGCCAGGCTGTAGTTCATCCAAAGTTATGCAGCACCATCTGAGAGTGAAGTAAAGACTGATGTTTTTTCTGGGAGCTCACCGGCTTTCCACTTTTTTTTAAGACAACCATAGGAAAAAATACCAACCAAATCAGGAAGGCTAATTCTTCAATAGACATCTCATTTACATATGACATACAATAAATATCCCATTAAAAATGAATGTGGTGGGACTTACCGAGAACCCATGGCAATATCATCCACTCAACCACAGTGGGGGGAGGTCCTTGCATGTGCAAGTCAGTTCTAACAATATGTTGAGATGCCAAAAGCAAAAGGAATAGGAAAGTGAGATATGAGGCTGTGTGGCAGATAAACTTGATGAATGGCTTTTTAATGAACAGTCCCAGCCTGCTCTTGGGTGCGATCAAATATGCCATAGAAAGCACAGGAAAAAGCAATCCAATGGTGATGCAGGTCAACAGTTTCACTGCCCAGTGCTTCCGGCGCCAACCTGGGAATCCATCGTACCACAGTGTAGCCAGTAACTGTTGACAGTTCGGCTGTGCCACAAACTGAAAAGATAAAAATCGACTTATTAGAACCAATTAGTCAATAGCTTATAGTATAATATCTCATCTGTTTACATGCTTACACTTTTCACATTTACAGTAAGCCTGGGTTTTTGCAATCAATTTTCTTCACTTCATCCGTTTTTTCCATTGACTTCCGTTATAAAAAAAATTCGATTAAAACGGATCCATTTTTTGAACATACACAAAAATGTAGTGAACCTCATTTTTGTGTGCATTAAAAAAAACAGATTTTTGTTTTCTATAATGAAAGTCAATGGAAAAACAGATCAAAATGAATGCACACAAATGCATCCGTTTTTTTCATTCTTGATTTTCATTGAAGTCTATGGAAGCAATGGCCACTGGTCCACACAATTTAAAAAATAACATCTGCTGTTGGCAGGGACCGTCAAATTAATGTTATTAATTTATTATGTTATTATATCACAAACAGCGGCCACATACGACTTTTTTTCCCCACTGTCCTTTGTATTAAAATTAAAGAAGTTTGGCGAAAAATTTTATTAAAGTATTGTATTGCCTCCCAAAAGTTATACAAATCACCAATATACACTTATTACGGGAACTGCACATAAGGGGAGATTTATGAAAACTTGTACGCCGGTCTTATATTAGGCCCCGCCCCCTTTCCTCCGGCAGGATTAACTAAGAGGCGCTCTATGGGGTACACAGGGAGCTGCTGTCAGTATATACAGTGAGTACACTTACTAATACTGTACACTGAACTATTTTACTATAAAGTGGCCAACCCCTTTAAATAAAACTGGCTCCAGGTAGTTCTGTATTATAAAATGCTACTCACTATCCCACATACATGATGTACTCCTCTAAGCCCCAGGTTGCCCCTGGGCCCAAGAAATCCCAAGAGTTTCCTCTGCCCCAACTGAATGGACCAATACTACAAATGATGATAGTTCAGGAACCGTGTTCCATTTTGCCTTATTTCATTCCAATGATGTCTTTTTCCCATTATACTCTTCACATTTAGACATGTAGAATTGTAGAAATGTCTATCTTTTCAGCATTTGTACTCAAACTTGCAATGGTTACATCAAGGAGCTGGTCAGAAAATATAGGATTTCTTTAAAAAATCAACTATAAAACCTTTCAGTGTGTGTCTGGTACAGTGTTTGAACTATCTAGATGTCAAAGTTAAAGTAATTTATAGGGAAAGTGTGGCTGGCACCTCTGCGGAAATGTGACTTGAAATCACACATTGAGGAGGATATGTTCACAAGAGATCTCTCTCCTGTTTAGTCAAAGCTTTTCACACCTTGTGCAGACGTAGGCATTTTACTCAGGAGTAAACCATTTACTGAGTGTTAAGCATATGAGACAGAGGAATACATTAACTACATTGCTGCAATTAAATAAAGCCTGAACCTACACATTCCTTAAGGCGCAATTTAAAAGATTCACTTTTATTGATTTATGTTTGCCGCTACCTTTGTTAACCCATGTACACTGAGACAAATTGCCCATAGATTTACTAGCTTGTCTACAACCAGAACCAGTGTTATTTTTAAAGACCAGACTGGGCTGAATATGCCCCTAGCAATCAATTTTTGCCAGACAAATAGATCTATGCTGTTGGTGTGGTTTAAAGGGGAACTCTGGCAAACAATGTTTTCTGTCAGATCAACTGGTGTTAGAAAGTAATGTGGATTTGTAAATTACGTCTATTAAAAAATCTTTAGTCTTCCAGTACTTATCAGCTGCTGTATGTCCTGCAGGAAGTGGTGTATTCTTTCCAGTCTGACAAAGTGCTTTCTGCTGCCACGTCTGTCTAGAGCAGGACAGGTTTTCTATGGGCATTTACTATTGCTCTGGACAGTTCCTGCCACGGACAGAGGTGGCAGCAGAGAGCACTGTGTCAGACTGGAATGAATACTTCACTTCCTGAAAGACATACAGGTCAATTGAAGAATTCAACAGAACAATAGAGCAGTTTTATCATCTGTTTGTCTAGATTGATATCCGCACCACAATAGCAAGGTCAACCTACATACCAGCTAACTAGACACCTAACAAGGCGTGCCTTAGGGTACAACATCACCATCCTTACCCATTGTGCAGCTTCTCTTCCCTTATGCCAGCCCACAGTGTGGGGTAAGCTCATGCAAACCCTCTTGCCAAGGTGATGCCCAAAATGGAACCACAGGTCAACCACAGGTTTTGCCTCACTGCAGTCATTCTGGGTTGCCACAATAGTTTTCAGAGTAAGGCCATGTTCACACTTAGCATGACACCGGTCATTCTGTGACCCGGTCGAGTCACACCATGGCCAGTGTCAGTGAAGTTTATTGAATTGGGATGCGCACCCGCATCCCAATTCACCATTGCCCAGGCAGCACTTTCCATTGTGTGCACTGTCAGAGTTGTGTGGCCGCTATTCAATGAATAGCGGTCGCACAAAACTGACATGTCAGTTATTCGTGCGGCCAGTTGGAATCCCAGCCGAAGTGTATACTATGTGTATACACTCCTGCTGGGATTCCTCTGACTTATGCAATGTATCTTTTGTATTAATCACGGCCGTTGTTGCAAATAGGCAACAACGGCCGGGATTAATACAAAAGATACGTTGTACTGTATGAACGTGGCCTGGAAGAGCAATAGTGAAACAACTGAGTGGCTTCCATTGACATTTTACTGGCAAGTAGTGTTAAGCAGAGAGGCCGAACAGTTCTGTTTTGGCAACTTTCTGAACCCAAAAGCTTTGTTTGACTCCCCGCGGCTTCAGAGGTTAGATGCAGCCCTAGGGAGTCCTGGAAAACATGGATACAACCATAGACCATTTTCCTTTAAGTGGGAAATAGAAAAACAACAACTGATGTACGAATGTCCTTTAGAGACCTATGTGTGCACCAGAGCTGCAAAGAGCTGATTCTCCTGGCACGGAATGGAAAAATTCATTGGGCAGCGCATATAAATAACATCACCTCCTTCCAGTCACTTTATCTGCAGTATATGCATTTCTGTTCAGACCTTGCGTAAAAATCTCTGGAATCAGCAGCATGAGAAGAATGCAGAGTGACGTTAGCCTTATTAATGTATTGTCTTATTGCTATTCAATATGCATTACTTTAAATCTGTATGGCCATCAGCTTCCATGTGCCGCATCGTCAGTTTGAGGCTCGGTTTCTGCCAACACTCAGGACAGAAAGCAGCAGGTTCTGCAATATCATTTTCTAATAAGTTTCAGACACAAATCATCCATCAATTTAATTGGTCTTTTTTCCACTTGCTTCTACAGATATTAATTTCAGAACTGGTATTCATCAATTCTATTTTTAATTTACTATTAATCTATAGTATTTATGAGCTGCAAAAATGGATATTTAGGGTCTGGTGATGATGTGGACGTGATCTACCCTATTGCGGTAACATGGACGGATAGCGCAAAGGATAGATATTTCTCACAAGTAATGTAAGCAATGAGCACAGTACTGAGGTTCCGAATCTATCTACATTATGATGATTTAGATAACAGAGGGGACCCCCTAGTCGTCCATAGAAGCATAACGTAGATAAGTTTATATAACATCAAGCTTTATTTTTTAGTTTATACTTATACTTTTATAGCCTATTGACACATTACAGACAAAAATTGTATAAATTAGATTTAGCTCAGTGACACCAAAGCTGACTATGTAACCATGATCAAGTAAAAGGCACTGCAGTAATAAGCCTCCCAGTCACCGCACAGAGGAATAGAGAGAGTTCTCCTCCAAGAATACAGTAGATTCAAAATGATGGCTCAATTGTATGCTTTTATTACTCCTATTAGCCAAAAGACACAAAGGGGAATTTAGGAAGACCAGCATCTCTGTTGTATTCACTGTTACAGTATGTATGCTGCTTTTATGCTGCTGTAACAATGCTTGCAGTGTTAAAGGGAACCTGTCACCAAGACAATGCTATCTAATCTGTAGACATCGGACTAAAGAGCAGAAAGAACTAAGCAGATTGATATATATCTTTGTGGGGAAAGACTCTGTATAACTTGTAACTTTTCAATTCAAATCCATTGAGTCCAGTGAACAGTGTCACCGAATGATAGGATAACTCACCGGACTCCTTAGCATAGAAAGATCAGAGATTTTAATCAATAAATTACAAGTTATACTAAATCTTTTCCCATAAATATAAGTATATATATATATATATATATATATATATATATATATATATTTATATATAAATTTGCTCAGCTCCTTCTGCTCTATAACACAATGCTGAAATGTCAGGGATGGGTTGTGCAAGGTAGGGAACAGGACACAACAGTAGACCCTAAAGCTGATGCCCCCTCCTGTCCCTACCTACTTGTCTCAAGACAGTCCTAAACAACTGTGGGCAACCACGCTGATGGTCCCTATACTACACCAAGTGAGAACACAAAACGGAGACAGACAACACAATAAGCCAAGGTCTTCAGTCCGGGTCGGTAACAGCAGGCAGAGAAAATACAAAATGTGAGTCAAAGGAATCGCCAGTGCCAGTGCCATGTCAGACAGGCGAGTAGGACAGGCAAGTAGATACAGGAGATACTGGGCACAGTAGGAAAGGCTTAGCTCAGTCTAAACTAATAGCCAGCCACTAGGGACTGGCCACAAAAACACTTTATACTGGACCAGGAGCTCAGACCAGATTACTATTGATCCAGCCTCCTGAGTCCAGCCACACAGCAGCTGAAGCACTACAGGCTAAATGGCAGAGCGCTCTGTCACTCATCCTGAGTGTAATACTGTTCAACTGAATGGGCTAAGAGGCTCTGAGCAGTGATACGAGACTGCAGCGTCCCTGGTTACCAGTGACCCCATCGAGTCTCCGTGACATTACCCGGCTCTGGCAGGAGAGGTGGTGCTGCGCTCTTGCTCTGGCTGTCGCCCGAAGGAGACAACGCAAGAGCGTTGACAGGTAAGTTCCTGACACAAAAGCTTAAAACGCAGTTTCATGGTCACAGGTTCCCTTTAAGCTTGTCTCTGCTATCCTTCTTTAAGGCCCTTAGCATAGGCCAATTATTGGCTATATCTATGTAGCAAGCACCTCTCAATACAAGCACGGGTCGATCTCCATAAATAAGTTTTGACTATATGGAACGTTCATTGACAAAATTTGTGCCATATAAAGGCCACAAAGGAAAATAAGGTTGCTAGTCGGCTGATCACATCTTTTGTGCAGCCATTAAAATCATTGCTCACACATCTTCCTGTGTAAACAAAAATGCACAGGCGGCTATGATTAAATGAATGGGCTGCAAGATTAACTGAGCCTTGTAAAGATTTTTGCAAGAAAGTACTGATCTGATGTGTGCTTACTAGGACCTCAGATAGGACCCTTAGCCAGGCGGTGATATAATAAGCCCCTCCCCTTTTCTTAGCAGCCACTTTTTTTGTCTCTCATGTTGTTCTCCAATAATAACCTTTAAGTTCCAGAAAAATATCATCTTTTCATGTGCTGGTGTGCTCAGAAAATAATCCTCTGCCTGACACTATGTGGGCCCACATTATTTTAGAATGTTTTTGGAATCTTTTTTCTTTCAGCTTAAAGATAGTTCAAACAATAATTAAAAAAAAGAAGACCAGAAAGGGTAACAGATCACATGACATTTACTGTGTCCTAAAACACTGTCTTATTGTTTTAATGAGAATCTGCCTTACCATCCACACAATGCAAACTTTTGTTTTGGAAACTTCTCTAGGTAGTCAGGACATACTGTAGATTAGCCCAATGGAATATGGAGCCAAATCCTCATCCAGAACCATGGCATACAATATTTGACCGTCTCCAAAACCACTGCTGCGCTATGTGACTGGCTCCGGGACCACTGCCGGAAGACATTTTGCCCCGAGTTATGATGATTTCATTACTTGGGGTGAAAATGCCAGTCCCGGTTGATGGTTTGCACACTCAGCCAGCAGTGACAGCAGTGGTGTCCCGTCCCAGTCACTGGCTGAGTGGGCTGTCCACAGTGGCGGATTAAATGTACCCTGGGCCCCGGGCTTTCCACCCAACCTGCCCCCCCCCCCCCCCGGTCAATCCTCCCACATTATAATCCACTACTGCCCTCCCCCATGCTGTCCCCAATAAACACTGCCTGCCTCCCCTCCCTGCTGACCCCAATAAACATAATGTTTGGTCCCTTGCTGCACAGAGGATGTCAGGAGAGGAGGGTGCTAATCTTATAGTAAAGGTCACAGCAGCACAGAGGATGTCAGGAGAGGAGGGTGCTGATCTTATAGGGGAGGTCACAGCAGCATAGAGGATGTCAGGAGAGGAGGGTGCTGATCCTATAGGAGAGGACACAGTGTCACAGCAGCACAGAGGATGTCAGGAGAGGAGGGTGCTGATCTTATAGGGGAGGTCACAGCAGCACAGAGGATGTCAGGAGAGGAGGGTGCTGATCTTATAGGGGAGGTCGCAGGGTCCCAGCAGCACAGAGGATTTAAGGAAAGGAGGGTGCTGATCTTATAGGGGAGGTCACAGCGTCTCAGCAGCACAGAGGATGTCAGGAGAGGAGGGTGCTGATCTTATAGGGGAGGTCACAGCAGCACAGATGATGTCAGGAGAGGAGGGTGCTAATCCTATAGGAGATGGTTCCCCTCTCCCCCCTTATAGATGGTCCCCCTCTTCCCCCCTTATAGATGGTCCCCCTCTTCCCCCCCTTATAGATGTCCCCCTCTTCCCCCTTATAGATAGTCCCCCTCTCCCCCCCCCTTATAGATGGTCCCCCTCTCCCCCCCTTATAGATGGTCCCTCTTCCCCCCCCCCCTTAGAGATGGTCCCCCTTCCCCCCCTTATAGATGGTCCCCCTTTCCCCCCTTATAGATGGTCCCCCTTTCCCCCCCTTATAGATGGTCCCCCTCTTTCCCCCCTATAGCTGGTCCCCCCTTATAGCTGGTCCCCCCTCTTCCCCCTATAGCTGGTCCCTCTTCCCCCCCTTATAGATGGTCCCCCTCCCCCCCTTATAGATGGTCCCCCTTTCCCCCCCCCTTATAGATGGCCCCCTTCCCCCCCTTATAGATGGTCCCCCTTTCCCTTCCATATAGATGGTCCCCCTTCCCCCCCCTTATAGATGGTCCCCCTTTCCACCCCTTATAGATGGTCCCCCTCTTGCCAGCAGATAACACAAAAAAAAACAAAAAACAACACAACTCACCTGCTGTCCGTTCCCACGTTGAGCCTCTCTCCTTCTGCAGCCTCCGGCTGATGTGCGGCTGCCGGGGGTGTCCCGTTCTATCCCCGGCAGTGCGCGCATCAGAGAGATCCCCGTGCACCGGAAGTCACAGCCACAGGCGCACGGGGAGCTGTCTGATGCGCACGTTGCCTGGGATAGGACGGGACACCCCCGGCAGCCGCACATCAGAGAGTCAGTGGCGGTGGCCTCTTGGCTAAACCTATAGTAGGAGCCAGGAGGAAGTAAAACTGTTAATACCAATAGGTTACTAAGTCACAACCGAAAAAAGTTGGGACATTCTGCGGAATTTAGGACTTTTGGCAACTGTGCTAATTTAAGTCGTAGGCAACTCCACCCAGTCAAACTATTAAAATACAATGCACTCTTTAACTAAAGTCTTTTATCCCATACTGCCTTGTGCACAGTGTTCTTCACTGTGCACAAGGCAGTATGGAATAAAAAACTAAAATGTCAGTCATCCTGGTGACAGATACTCATTAAATCTTCTCCCAGCAGAACGATGCAAAGTAGAAATGTCTGCCCCACGAAAATTGTGATCTGTGCAGAAATATTAAGTCTATGATGATATCACTGCAGAAAAGGTGGATATGCTGAGCTGGATACATTAAAAGCATTTATTCTAGAGTATAAAAAACATTATTATCAACATATCATAGGCTATATTACTTAAGTATCGGCCCATGGTTGCCTTTGCTGTATCTAAGCAATACCTTCATGGGTAAAGTTTGTTCAACACAAACGATTATAATCATCATGTAATCACATGTATACATCATCCATGACATGTCCATCATCTATCTCAGTCTTTCCTTTATGATCTGTTCTCCATTTATACTCTATTCCTGACTTCAGCTTCAATAATTGCAATTAAAAACCTGACTGTGTGAACACACCCTTAAAGGATAACTATCACTCTGCCTTAGGGGCAGTATAGACAATTAAATTTCCCATAACTGCGTGGCCTATAATTAGGAATATAAATATTGGAAAAAAATAGGGAATTGTGGTAAGTTCCATAGTCTTGCATTGCAAGTACTGTATATTGCAATGCAAATCTATGGTACTTCCCTGTTGTTGAATGACCCAATGTCAGAGTAGATATGGTGCTTAGTGACTTACAGGCAAATGGCCCAGAAGCAGCCTCACCCTCTACCAGTACCTTCTTTTTTCCCCACAATATTTGATATTGACAATGAAAGTATATGAAAGTGTTATATATTATGTAATACCATTTCCCTTAGCATAACTACATCATCTATGTAACACAAAAGAACAGTGTGAATGTGCTGATATGATATGTACAGTATGTTGCAATGTGAGTCTCCCCAGAACTGATCTAGTTAACATCTCTCTTTAGAAAACATTTTTCTTGCTAATCTCAAAGATTAGGATGCAGCTATGTTGGCTAAATCCATCCTTATCAGCTAAAGCTATCATTTATAAAATGGCCCAGACAGCTCACAGAAAGCAATTCTCTTTGAGTTGTTGTTTGTAAAAGGGTCATTTATATGTTTGTACAGAACACAATACATTTGGTTAGTCAACTGCCACAGACAGACAACTTAAAGGACAACTCCGGCACTGAAAAAAAACCTGAACTGAATCTCCAGTTGGTGTCTTCATTTTTTCTTTACTTCCTAGTTTGGGCTTTCCGATGATGCACTTTGCCTCCTGTCATTTCTAACTCACTCTGTAGAACTGCTAAATAGGCTTACAGCTTGCTTAGCCAATCAGAGCTGAGCAACCTGAGTCATCTGGCCTAATGTTTCCCTCTTGATGATGTCACTGTCACAAAATGGCTGCCATAGAGCAGCCTGGGGTCAACCGTCATTAGGTAAGAATGAGTTTACTTCACTTCCTGGTGGGGGGTTGAGGGGGTAAAAGGTAGGGAAGGGGGGCAGATAGGTGATTGAAGCATATTACAAAGTTATATAACTTTGTAATGTGTTTCAATTACTGGGAAAAATATTTTTGCCGGAGTATCTTTTAAAGCTGTGCTAATGGGTAACAGTAAACTGACTTCCTGTCAGGAATCAAGCCGCGCGCTCGGTCGCTGCCTCTGCCAAGGCACGTGGCTCAGCTGGGAGGGACGCTGATGGCATCCATGGTTACGGGCAGGGCCGGTTGCTGAGGGCGCGCCGATAGTGTCCTTAGCAGCCGGTCTGCTGTTTGTGTGCTGCGGCGCTTTTTACCTTAGTCCGTTTTGTTATGTTCTTTGTTTATGTCTTCTGTGATCTGCTCCATGTTTTTCAGTTCTCCCTGCATTTTTTTGCTGTGACTCATTCTCTGATTGTTTCTGCTGTGTTCTGACCGACACCTGACACCTAGCCAGTTAGCTGTCAGCACCTAGCTTCCTGGAGTCATTTTTTACCTCTTTGGGTCAGATCTATAATGATCGTAATCGGGCTGCAGTGGCAGAGTCTCATCTTCTGTCCATCCAGCAGGGCCGCCGCACCGCAGAAGAGTACTGTGCAGAGTTCCGCCAATGGTGCACCCTGACTGGATGGCCAGACTCTCCATTAAGAACTCTTTTCCGACAAGGACTGTCTGACACCATTAAGGACGTGATGGTTAGTCATCCCACTCCTGACTCCCTCAACGACTTTATGACACTTGCAGTGACCATTGACCAGAGATGGAGGGAAAGGAAGCGAGAGAGATCAGGGGCTACTCCAGTTCAGCCTAGGTTAAGTCAGTTCCCCAAATTGCTCCCCAAGACTCCTGCACCTTCTTCCACCGAGACTCTGGAAGAACCCATGGTCTTGGGCAATACATCAGCGAGAAGGAAATACCGCATGGAGAACTCATTCTGCCTATACTGCGGGAGACCTGGTCACTTCCTAAGGACATGTCCTGTAAAGCCCGCCCAGAAGTCGAAAAACTCCAGTGCCTGAGTGATGGTCAGGAGGGTCACTCAGGCACCCAGGTACCTCCAAAGAATTTTGAAAAAATTTTGTTACCTGTAACTTTGTTTAATGGTTTTTCTATTCCCTGTACTGCTATGGTAGACTCGGGTGTTGCCCTGAGTTTCTTTCGGGCTTCCGTAGCTCAGTCTTTAGGACTGGAGTTGGTGCCGTTGTGCTATCCATTTACCGTGACTGGAGCTGACTCCAATCCATTAAAAGCTGGGTCAGTCAATCATCGTACTCCTGAGATCACCATGCAGGTGGGCTGCCTTCATCGGGAGGAGGTTTAATTTTTTGTTTTAGAAAGCTTGGCAGCAGATATCATTTTGGGCCTACCTTGGCTACGTCAACACAATCCGGTGTTCGACTGGAGAACCTCGGAACTGGTCAAGTCGGGTAATTCCTGTGAATCTCACCTAACTTCTGTGAGTCCTGTTGTGTGTTCAGTCCAAGACTGGCCTAGTGTCCCTGACTTTATTTCTGATTACGCTGATGTTTTTAATGAAACCATTGCCGATGCTCTGCCCCCTCACCGTCCATACAACTGCGCCATTGAACTTGTGTCTGGGGCCAGGTTCCCCAAAGGTCCGATTTTCAACCTGTCTTCCCCAGAGCGAGAGTCGATGGGCGCATACGTTCAGGACAGTTAAAAAAAAGGGCATATTAGACCTTCCGTGTCGCCAATGGGTGCAGGTTTCTTTTTTGTTAAGAAAAATGATGGTGGATTACATCCTTGTATCGATTATAGAGAACTAAACAAAATTACCATAAAAGATCTTCACCCACTTCTTCTGATTCCGGATCTTCTTAATCAGGTTGTGGGGGCCCGCTGGTTCTCGAAAATTGATCTTAAGGGCGCTTACAATCTGATCCTAATCAGAGAGGGTGACAAATGGAAGACGGCTTTTAACACTCCCGAAGGGCACTTTGAGTATTTGGTAATGCCCTTTGGCTTAAGTAATGCCCCTGCCGTCTTCCGAAGGTTTATCAACGACATTTTTCGGGATCTTTTTGGCCGATATGTGGTAGTGTATCTTGACGATATACTCATATATTCCCCTGATTGGGATTCACACATAAAGCATGTTCGTACTGTCTATGCTCCGATATGGCCGATATGTGGTAGTGTATCTTGACGATATACTCATATATTTCCCGTGATTGGGATTCACACATAAAGCATGTTCGTACTGTCTAGGCTCCGAAAATTTTTTCTTTGTGCTAAAATGTCTAAATGTCTTTTTGGTGTACAAAAGATTGTGTTCCTGGGTTATGTGATTAATCCGGAATCCATTCAGATGGACCCTAAAAAGGTCTCAGCGGTTTTGGAATAGGCTAGACCTACTACGTTAAAGGAATTGCAGAGGTTCCTTGGTTTTGCAAACTTTTATAGGAAGTCCATTAAGAATTTTTCGCTTATTGCCAAACCGCTGACTGACTTAACCAAAAAGGGTTCAAATTTAATCTCTTGACCTGTAGAGGCCGATATGGCTTTTGGTCAGCTCAAACGCAGTTTCTCCTCTGCCCCTGTATTGGTGCACCCTGATTCAGAACAACCCTTTGTCATAGAAGTCGATGCATCAGAATCAGGCGTGGGGGCGATACTGTCCCAAGGTTGAAACGATACACTAATCTACGGCCAGTAGCCTTCTTCTCCAGGAAACTCTCCACTTCAGAAAGAAATTATGATGCCGGCAACAGGGAATTGCTAGCCATTAAATGGGCCCTGGAAGAGTGGAGACATTTCCTGGAGGGAGGCAGACACCAAATTACTGTCCTTACGGACCATAAGGATCTGCTGTATCTGGACAAAGCTAAAAGGCTTAACACTAGGCAAGCACGTTGGGCATTGTTTTTTACCAGTTTTAACTTCACTGTCACCTATCGCCCTGGTAATAAAAATGTTAAGGCCGATGCTTTGTCCAGAAGTTTTGGGGACTGCAGAGTTTTTGGGGGAAGAGTCGGAACCGATTCTCTCCCCAGGTACGGTTCTTGCTGCAATGGTTATTGACCTAACTAACTCCATCTTTAACTCTCAAGGAGACGCTCCACCAGAAGTCCCTACCGGTAAATTGTACCATTAAATCTGAGGTTGACAGTTTTGAGAGAGACACACGACTCTAATCTAGCAGGTCACCCTGGCATCGCTGGTACAGGATACCTACTGTCCCGGTCATGTTAGTGGCCTAAATGGCAAAAAGACGTTGCCGAGTATGTCAAGGCTTGTGAAATTTGTGCTCGAACAAAGACTCCAAGGTCTCTACCTGAAGGGTTGTTACAACCTATGCCTTTGCCATCTCGCCCATGGTCCCATCTCTCAATGGATTTTGTGACTGATCTTCCTCCTTCACAGGGGAAGACGGTACTTTGGGTTGTAGTGGACCGTTTCTAGAAGATGTGTCACCTAGTGGCCCTTTAAGAAACTGCCTACTGCCAAAACACTGGCTAAGTTATTTATACGTCATATCCTCCGATTGCATGGAGTACCCTTAAATATTGTTTCTGACCGTGGGGTACACTTTGTGTTTAGGTTTTGGAAAGCATTCTGTGGTCTCCTAGGGACTTCTTTATCATACTCATCGGCGTTCCATCCTAAGACTAAGGGCCCTATTCCACGGGCCGAGCAACGATGTAAACAAGCGCCGATCTGCTAGATTGGCGCTCGTTTACTGGGCCTATTCCACAGCCCCGATGATCGTGAAACAAGGGCTGCAAGGACATTGTTACCGATGTCCTTGCAGCCCTTGTTTCAAACATTACCTGTCCGGGCGCAGGTCTTCTTCTCCCGCTCCCGCGCCGCAGCATCGGCTTCGGAGCGGGGCTGTCTGAACTGCAAGACCGCTCAGCCAATCACTGGCCGCGGCGATTTTAGGTCTGAACCTAAATGAACGATTAGCCGATAACACCATCATCGGCTGATCGTTCTCTCTATTCCACCGAGCGACAATAGTCCGAATGGGGCCAATTCGGCCGATTATTGCTCCTGTGGAATAGGGCCCTAACAGTCTGACAGAACGCACTAATCAATCAGTAATTCAATATTTAAGATGTTATGTGTCTGACAACCAGTACAAGTGGTCGGAGTACCTACCCATGGCAGAGTTCGCCTTAAATAACCATGTAAATGCTTTTACCCATTTGACGCCGTTCTTTTGTAATTATGCTTTTCACCCTAAATACTCCGCACTACCCGATTCTGACACACATTACACATCCGTAAAACAATTGACAAAGAAACTGTGCACAGTGTGGGCAGACAGTTTGGCAAATCTAACTGTCACACAGGAACAATATACACGTTTGGCCAACCGTAAGCGTCGTCCTGGGGGGATATGTTGTGGGGGATAAGGTGTGGCTATCGACTAAAAATCTACATCTTCGTGTACCGTCTGCCAAGCTGGCCCCTAGGTTTATTGGCCCCTTTTCCATAACTGAAATTCATAACCCAGTCTCCTACAAATTACAATTGCCACGCTCCCTTAGGATACACCCAGTTTTTCACAAGAGTCTCTTGAAGAAATACATTCCTTCTGTGAGTGTTCACTCTCCTCCTTCTCCAGTAGTGGTCCAGGGGGAGATTGAGTTTGAAATAGAACGCATTTTAGATTCCAGAAAAGTGCGCAACTGAGTCCAATATCTAGTCCACTGGAATGGTTATGGCCCCGAGGAGCGCACTTGGGTGGCAGCACGAGATCTCTATGCCCCTGATCTGCGTAGGGAATTTCATTTAAAATTCCCTACTAAGCCTAAAGGTCCTCGTGAGGGTCCGGAGGCCCCTCCTCAGAGGGGGGGTTCTGTCAGGAATCAAGCCGCACGCTCGGTCCCTGCCTCTGCCAAGGCGCTTGGCTAAGCTGGGAGGGACGCTGATGGCGTCTGTGGCACTGAGGGCGCACCGATGGCGTCCTTAGCAGCCGGTCTGCTGTTTGTGCGCTGCGGCACTTTTTACCTTAGTCCGTTCATGGTTTTGTTATGTTCTTTGTTTATGTCTTCTGTGATCCGCTCCATGTTTTTCAGTTCTCCCTGCATTTTCTTGCTGTGACTCATTCTCTGATTGTTTCTGCTGTGTTCTGACCGACACCTGACACCTAGCCAGTTAGCTGTCAGCACCTAGCTTCCTGTTCACTATAAATCCCAGCCCCTTCCCTCACTCCAATGCCTGTGATAGCGCCTTGAGCCTAGAACTAGCAATCCTCTGACCATTTGTTATAGTGACTCTGACCTTTTGGATCTTGTGACATCGACTTTACTTTTTGTATTCCAATTTTGTACCTCTATTACCGATTGTTGCCGACTCTGCTCCCTGACCATTCCTTATTGTGTTGTGTTCGTCTGTCTTTGTTCTTTGTACCACTGCATACAGCATAGGGATTGCCGTCCAGTTGTCCCTAGCTGTTAGAGCTTTGAGGCAAGTAGGCAGGGGCAGCTGGGCGGGTGCCAGCTCAGGGCTCACCTGTCTTTGTCTCCTGTTCTGCCTTACACTTCCCTTGTTTTATGGTGTACATGTTAGACAATCATGATATACATTGGCCAAATCTCAAAGGGTATTGGTAACTATGGGTCTCCATAGTCTCCACCATGACCAATCTAAATAGCAAGAGCAAAACACACACAGATAATGGTGACTTTTGTCCTTACTCTGTGTCATGTGTCTTTCTGTCATACACAGGGATTCAGTACAAAAAAATAACACAGCACATAGATAATACAGATGGTGATGTCACAGGAAAGGGCTTTTTAACGCAATTAAAGTGGCCCTGTTGCCAACCCCCCAAAAATATTTCATATCATGAAATACCTTAGGGTGCCCTGATTACACAGCTTTTTACTGTCCCTCAATAGGCCACAGCAATGTTTATGATAAGCCACTTACTCACAGAGGGTGCCTTCACTGCTGGGCCATTTTTTTTATAACCATGCTGCTCCCCGCCCCACTAATCCCACTGTCCTGGTGTCATGACAGAAGGCTCCTCCATTTATACATGGTGGGTAAAATGATCATCGGCTGATCGTTTCTTTAGGCCTAGACCTAAAATCATCGGCCACCGACCGCACATTGCTACATGTAAAAGCGATATTCAGCCGACAACTGATGATTGCCCAAAAAGTTAATATTTTACCACTCCACGCTCCCAGTCCTCTCCTGCACTCTGTATGCGTCCCAGCACCACATGCTGCAGCCAATCACATGGAACGTGGACAGGTAAATTATTAACTGTATGGGTAAGGACTGCACATATATTGTTAACAATGTCCGTGCAGTCCTTGCTAAAGGATTATTGGACCATGGCAGATCTGAGTTCGTTTACAATATTGATCGGGCCTTCCTCGGCCCGTGTAATAGGACCCTAAGCGTCCTATTACAAGGCCAATCTCTTTATTACCTGTTTTGGGCAGCACGGTGGCTCTCTTGTATGTTCTCACCGTATTTGCATGGGTTTCCTCCAGGTACGTTGGTTTCCTTCCACACTCCAAAACATACAGATAGGTGACATTGAAATCTAGAGTGTAAATCCCAATGGGGACAGGGACCAATTTGGCTGATGACAACCTATTAAGTGACCCAAATAGGACCGCTAATAATCAAATCAATATCCATACGCATCAGAACAATATACATAACCTACAACCAAGAAATGCTGGACAATTTTCTAAATTTATCAATAAATGGTTTATTATTACATACAGAAGATTTATTTTAAAAACATATTAAAAAGGGAGCAGAAAATCATACAACACCAACATCAGATGGTTTACAAGGCAGATAGAATAGATATTGTATGCTCTATATACTGAGCAACTCATATCTATTCTATCTGCCTTGTAAACCATCTGATGTATGTGTTGTATGATTTTCTGCTCCCTTTTTAATATGTTTTTAAAATAATTCTTCTGTATGTAATAATAAAGCATTTATTGATACATTTAGAAAATTGTCCAGCATTTCTTGGTTGTAGGTTATGATGACAACCTATGTATAGTGCTGGGGAATAAGTTTGCGCTTTATTATTTGGCAAATCATTATTTAATAATGATAATGAATATCATAGCTACAAAGCCATAATTTCACAATTAGTGATGTCGCCATACTGGGGTCATAAATAAAGTGATATCACAGTACAAGAGTAAAGCTGGTCATACATTTCAGACAGCAGCAGCTACATGTATAGTTCATATGTTCTGGGCATGGATAGAGTGGTTTCAGGATTTGACATACAATCGTCCCAGTCACTATCAGCACTGGCAGTAACTGGCATTCAAGTTACCTCTGACATTGGTCATTTAACATTTAATAGTGATTGTAGCATCTAAGCAGTTAGATCTCCGTTTCCAGTCCTGTGAAGTCTCCGATCACCCCCCTCAGCCCATGACGCAAATGCAGGGTGCCAATCAGCTTCTAATGTCCTCCGCTTTCATAATATTACTCCTATTACACCAGGCCATGATTGTGATCCCTCTTACACACTAGAGAAGTATATTTTTGTGGATTGAATAAGTCCTTTAGGGTACCATTGCTATAGCCTTCTTTTTTCAAGCCTATCATTTTGGGCCATGATGGAAGTTGATAAGACGTGGAATACTGTCAACCTTGTCATTACTCAAATGCTCCCACTAGTCTCGGCATGCTCGCATTCATGACACTAACCAACCATCTACGTCAGACAAACTTGTTATGTCAACTACTAGTCACATTTAGGGAGCGCAGATAACGCTGTCTCCATCAGACAAGCATTAATAAAATGTCATATAGATGCCATGGACCAGCGGAGGCATTCACGGTTTATTGAATCATGAAAACTTAGTAACAAAACTGTCTGTTAACGTAGCTCTGCTCAAAACCCAGTTTTCATGATCGTTCTCATTCAATAGGTTCATGTACTTCTTTATCTTATTCTAAAAAAACAAACCTATTTCCCCTACGGTAACTTCCAACCTATTTTCAGGTTACGTCAGGAGAAATGGATCCAGCTGGGCAGGAAATAATTGGATTTTTTTCCTTCAGTGTATTATAAGGCTGAGTGGGTCATACTACACCAGTTATAATTGTAACTGGAAACAGTTCAAATACTCTGATCACAAAACCAATCAAACGTGAAGTCCCTGACATATATATATATCTTGTGTCTCATGAGTCAACACTTGTTGCAAGCTCACTAAATGTCTGCCATTTCTTCTTATGAGATCCTTGAAGTATCTTTTGATTGCTGTGGTAATAAGCAGCTGAGGCTGTAAGAGATTATGAGATTTTAGCCTCACGTACATGGTCATATTTGGCATTGGAATTGGTGCTACATTGTTGAGATCCAAGATATGGAGATAGATTTAACCTTAATTTAAACTAAGCTAAGCACATGTTTTTTTTTTTATACAGCCTGCTTAAAGTGCACCTGTCGTTATTATATATATATATAAAAAAAAAAAAAAAACATTTGACATGTCATGGAGACATGTCAAAAGTTTGATTGGGCCATGTCAGTGCTCAGACCCGGACCGTTTGGGAGAGCGGGGAGAGGACCGCAGCTGCAGTGTGCCTTCTCCCCGGTCAGAGTTTATAAAAAAAGAGTCTGATTCTTTTTTTTTTATTTTATTCAGAAGGGAGAGTGTATGCGCTGCAGTGTGTTTTCTTCCAGCTCTATCTCCCTATCAGTACGCGTCTGAGCACTCGGACATGGACCAATAATAACTTTTAACATGTCTCTATGACATGTCAAAAGTTTTTTTAGAACAACACAAGATGAAGGAAAAAAGCTGAGGGCACTCACCAATATGTTACAGTATCCTTTATTCCAAATGCAGTTAAAATTCAGCGAGGCATATCACTTGTAGCAGACGCCAAAACACTTCGCAGCTGACTGCTGGAGGTCATTTACCTTCCTCTGTGCAGTTAGCTTGGCAATCATTGCATAGAGTCTGCCACAGGCAGGCTGTATGCAATGATCACAGATAACACTGATCAATGCTATGGCATAGCAGGGATCAGTGTATATAATGTAATAAATGAATGTAATAGTCCCCTATGGGGAAATAAAAAGTGTAAAATAAAAGTTTGAAAAAACATAACCCCTCCTCCAATAAAAGTTTAAATCACCCCCTTTTCCCATTTTATACATAAAATACCTAAAAATAAATAAACATATTATACATTGTAGCGTGCATAATTGTCCTTTCTATCAAAATATAACAACAGTGTTCCTCTATGGTGAATGGCGTAAATAAAAAATAAATAAAAAAAAGCACCAGAATTGCTGTTTTTTTGTTTTTTTTTTAAATAAAGAACAATCCAAATGTCCTATTCACAGGAATATTAAGATGCTTCTACACAAAAAATTGTACACAAAAAATTAAGAAGCCAATCAGCCCTTTAGGTTAAAAAATAAAGTTGCTATTGCTATGAAGCGAGGAGAAAAAAAGCGAAAATGCAAAAATGAAAATTCACGTGGTCCTTAAGGCCAAAATACGCTGTGTCTAGGGATGGTCCGAACCGAATTCGGTTTGGGTTCGTACGGACCCGAACCCCCGGTAATGATTCCCGCTGTCTGCCCGCTCCGTGGAGCCGGCGGATCCATCGGGAGGACCGCCTGGAAAACTGGGATACAGCCATAACCATCGGCTGTATCCCAGTTTTCCAGGCGTTACTCCCGCTGTATCCGCCCGCTCCACGGAGCAGGCAGACAGCGGGAATCTGCTGCTGAGCGTTTGGGTTCATACAAACCCCAACCTCGGCAGGTTCGGACCATCCCTAGCTGTGTCTTTAAGGGGTTAACATTGCTTCTGTTTAGCAGCCTGTTCCTGTATTCATACCTTTATATAGCTGGTGACAGGCATGTTGTTATTTCCTACAAGATGAGAGTCCAATCACACAGTGGTTTTCCACTGGATAGTTCACAGCTATCATTTTGCCTGTCATGTTCCTGTGTTTTTATTTTTCTCATACCCCTATATTCTGATTGTCAATGAGAATGTACCTATCAGTGACCTTGACATTCAGTAACCGTAAATTCCCATGCATCAGATTTGTTGCAGAAACCAGTTTGTAAATCATTGCCACATCTATTTGCTCTGTGACTGCGGGTAGGAACCTGCTATGCTGACATTCCCGCACTGCAAACAACATCTGTAGCGCTTCCTGTAATTAGTAAACATAGCATAGAACTGGGTCATCCTTTCCTTCCGGAGCCCGCTGCATTGAGATGTTTTCAGGTGGCGTTGTTGACCTATCATAATACATTAACTAAGCCAACTACTCTGAAGCATGAGGCGTCTTTATTAGAAAGAGTTCTGTAATGAGACTGTATGAAGTGAATAATGCAAACAATGAATCGAAAGAAATCACATAACCACAGGCGGAGGACTGAGTGGGTGTACAAATCATGTAAACACAACACAAGTCCTCTATTCACTCGGATCTCGCCTTACTAAGATTTACTCGGAGCCTGAAAAGAACATTAGCATTTACTGTGGTAATACTCTGCACACGTTGTCTTATCATACAGGTTACATCATTACTTATCTTGATGGCTAAGCTTTACAGACTACAGATGGCAAACTAGGGCAGACACAGTTGGCTACAATCATATTTATTTATCACCTGTCTCTAGAGCGGATGATACACACTTAAGATCAAGGCAGAAAACAGAGATTGCTAATGCAGAACATGATTTCTAGTCAGGCATCTGGCAGTATTGTATAGATGTTTCATGTGGATGATAGAGATAAATGGCGAGTGCACTAGTGGTTGCGGATGCATCCTCCCAGCAGCAGGGGGCGCTGACTTATGGGACTGGCAAACAGGAAGAGACCAGTAGGTGATTGGTCCCATCTTTATGCCTTCTCGGGCTATTCAGAATTAATAGCTAAAGAGTACCTATGCCCAATTTTTGTGCTTAATTTTTTTTATTTTAGTTGTTATTAGATAATAAGTGTACTGTACCCAAGACAAATATGTAGCTTTGGCTATGTTCACACTACATAAATTAACGGCCTTTGTCTTCACCCGGCCGGACACGTGCGCCTGAAACTACGGCTGTAGAAATATGGCCATACGGGCTAGTTGTGAAACTATGGCCGTTGTTTAATTTTGCTCCCTAGCCTGTTTCTAAGTGGGCTGAAACAGGTCATTTGTTTGGAATTCTGCGTCCAGCCCAATAAAGCACACAGAAAATATCTAATTTCAAAATCAATTTTAATTTAGCTGAAATAAGTATTCCGTGCACGGCCGCATCAAAATCCACGGCCGTTGTTGGAGCATTACCGGCTGGAAATAATTTAAATGTTCATTTTTCACGGGGCCATATAAACAACGGCCGTTGTCTGATATGTAGTGTGCATTGTACAACCGTAGTTCGCATGTATTGCAGCCAAGGTATAAACCTCAAAACAACGACCGGAGTTTTGCGGTGAGAACTACGGCCGGAGTTTTACATAGCCTTGCTATAGAGAAATAGTTTAGTGCCCATAATTTTGAATATTAACTACACTGAGATGTTTGACCAATTTTCCTTCAAAATGACGGTCCTCCAAAATCCTCTCTCTATATATTTTAAAGGGGTATTTTGTTTTCAAGAATGTATGGTATATGAACAGGATATGCCATAAATGCTGATAGGTGCAGGCCACAGCTCTTGAATTTGTGCTCTTTTTTCGCTACTCTATATACAGCATGTTTTGGTAGTGTTTATAGCATTTATTGTAAAATATTTAGGAATAATTAGAGGGCTGAAAATAACAAAATTTTAGCTCTTTTCAGCAACCACTAGAGGGAGCTTTAACATTTACTCCACCTTTTCTACATTGAACTCAGAACATAGCATCAAAATCAAAACAGTAAGCAGTTGGCAGTAAGCATCTGCGTTTCCCAATTGCTTTTGGTTTTGTGACAGCTTTTTTTCAGCAAAATTAGCTCAGTTTTAGACTATGTTCATCCATCATACAGCAAAGAGTCCAACAGCACCTGGGTTAGTAGAAAATGCCTCTAGTATTGTAGAAGACGGACGCACGCCAGAGGGTCTTCAATCCCAGTTAAAGACCATAGTACATCAAGGAAGGATTGGTCCGACAGCATTGCTGTCGGACCAATCCTTCCTTTATGTTCATCCATCGTCAAAATGACAGCCATATTTATTGGGCAGCTGTCATTTAACATCAAATAATGGCCGTTATTTTATGATAATGTCCATTGTTTGTATAAGGACGTCCTTTATTTTGCAGGTGGGCAGGGCAACGACAGCCGTCAGTCATTATAGGCCAAATGCTTCCTGCTTATGGGTGCCTTCATACACACCGGATCCGCAGCAGATGTGATACTGTGTTCAGTTATTTAGATCAAATCTGCTGCGGATCTGCAGCAGAAAACGCGATACGGTATGTGTGAAGCTACCCTATAGGAGACTCCATATCTACTCTACGTATTGCATAAGGGGCAGACTGCTTTAAAGAACATGCCTGTGTTTATGTTATGCAGCCCTTTAACTACTAGTTTATATTACACTCTTCGGCACATCTAGGCAATAAGACATAACAGTATATAAACATGCCTGTTTTCAAATTATAGGTTGATATCCGGTCCATTGTGGTTGAAAACTATGATACTGGGCATAAACTGGAGAACAAAATATTGAGAATAGGACTGATTTATGAATATAATAATTACCTATGGTTCCTTCTTAATTTAAAAAGGTTTCATAAATTTTCCTCATTTAGAAAATTAATGAAATATTATGACAGAGCGCCACAGGAAAATGAATAATTTCATTTATTTTAAGTGCGTCATAACATTAGTATTTTGAAGAAAGACACAAGATTCACACTTGTTAATTAAACTATTGTTCCAAGCCCATTGTTCCTCTGCAGAAATCTACAGCCATGCCATGATTTGCTTAGGGCTCTATTCCACCGGACGATTGTCGTTCGTATAATCGTTAACGATTAACGATCTCAAACGACAGCTATTGCGAAAGACCTGAAAACGTTCACTCATTTCCATGGAACGATAATCGTTACTTATGATCGTAATTGTGATAGTTTTTCTTCGTTATTTCTTCACTATTGCAATTGTATCTATTGCGAACGACCAAACGATGTCTTATTCAATGCGAACGATTTGCGAACGTTTTGCGAACGAGCAATGATAAAAATAGGTCCAGGTCTTTTAAAGCGATCAACGGTTTCTCGTTCGGTCGTTAATCGTTAACTGCATTTCAACCAAACGATTATCGTTTAGATTCGAACGATTTAACGATAATCCGAACGATAATCGTCCGGTGGAATAGGGCCCTTACTCTTTGTACGATTGCAGAAATAAAAGTTTCCTATGATCTATAAGTCGGCTAAAGATATATTAAAGTGAATGTACCATCACCAGTACAAAATTTTTTTGCAATACCCTCTTGGTGCCGGCTCGCCCAGTTCCCATGCTCGACGCCATTTTCTGCTTGAGCGACGCCCCGGCTCTGAGCGCTGGGGGCATGCCTGGCGCCCCCCGCTGTAACAATAACCCCTCCTCTCTGTGATCTGTCTTCATTAGAATTAAGCAGAAACGTATCACTGAGAGGAGGGGTTATCGTCACACCAAGGGGAGCCTGCCCCCAATGTTCCGAGCAGGGATGGTGCTCAAGAAATGTCACAGAGCGCAGAAATTAGGCAGCGGTTTGAAAAAAGGACTGCGCCGAGCAAGTACTGCAAAAAAAAAAGTCACTACTGGTGATAGTACATTCCCTTTAACCCCTTATTGTCCCATTATGTACCTTGTACGTCAAGGCGGGTGCAGAGGGGTCTACCAGGACCCTGCTCTGAAAGGCGCCGCTCCCCGCTGCTATCAGTCTCTATTAGCCCACGCAGTCTGATCGCCATGCCGGCATTTAAATGCTCAGAAAAGCATGTCCCTGGTGTCTAGTGGGTCGGATCTCACCCCCCTCCCCCCAAATGATGTGATTATACATTGCTTCAATCATATGACATGCTTAGCCTTTGTAAGATGTGTGCATGATGAAGAGCATCAATGGAGATAATATTAGTGATATTATCCATGTGTCTATGGCAGCCTTTTCTCTGTGTGACAGAAATAGAGTTTCAAATACATATTCTAAACAGACATTATAACACCCATAAGTTATTGCTAAATGTAACACCATTGCTGGCTCAATATTTGATATGCACAGGAAACGCTATGTACCAGTGGGGTTACATAACTCGAGAATTCCCGCAAGGGAAATGAAAACTAATTAGATTCTTCTGCTAATGTCCATACCGCTACACAATTTAACTATACGCTGTCCATTTAGGGCATGGATGTCTTTTTTAATCACTACAGAACCAAATTATATATAAAAAAATGACTTTAGCCTTTTTATAATACTAAGACACTGCTGTAATGTTCTGGGTACCTCAGAAACTAATGTTGCAAACCCACCATCTTAGCATCCTAACCACATTCAGATCAGTGTCCGTCATTACTAAAGTAATCCAGGAGGATCGCATGCTGGTTACACATCGCCTGCCATCCTTCTGATAATTAGATTGCTGGGTGACAACACTGGTTTAGGAGAATTCAGTGCTGTCACGTGTCCTTTTACCACCTGTCACTAAGCAACTACTGAAATGGAATTACACACTGCCAAGCATATGAACAGATATGTACAACACATTGTGGAGTATAAAAGATTCTCTGAATGAATCAAATGAATGAAATATTGATTATGGTGTGATCAACCCAAAAAGTGATGCAACTGTACTAATAGTCGACTCTAATCGAGATTGTTGGGATGAATCATGGATTGTGTCCAGTCCTGTCCTGGGTTTCAAAAATATATTATTAAGAGGTAAAGTTATTTCTACCAGTTAAAGGGGTTGCCCACTTTATAGTAAAATTGCACTCACAGCACTTACTGACAGCAGCTCCGTATGTACCCCATAGAGCTAAAATGAGATTCCCCTCTTCCAGGCTGTGCTGCCCTGCTGAGACTGTATATAAGATGGCTGACATGGAGGAGCATATGACCATGCTACACCCCCCAGTGTCCTCCATAGGCATTCACAGGCTTAGTGGTGGACACTGGGGGTGGGGCATGGTCACATGCTTCTCCATGTCGGCTATCTTATGGACAGAATCACCACAGAGCAGGACAGCACAGCCTGGAGGAGGGGAGTCTGATTTTAGCTATATAAGGTAACCAGGGAGCCTCTGTCAGTAAGTGCTGTGAGTACACTAACTAATACTACCCCTCTTTACGTACAGAGGCTGGGTTCACACACAGTATGACACCAGGCATTCTGTGACACAGCCGGTGTCAGTGAAGTTCATCCCAGCCTGTACTGCAGTACTGGCCGGATGAACTTCATTTCTTTTGATTTGGAATGCGGGCACGTTTTAGGTGCGCCCGAATTCCAAATCACCATAGACAACAATTGCGGCCGTAGACGTACTTTACATTGTCCGCTCTGTCAGTCTTGTCTTCAGTGAATAGCGGGCGCACAAAACTGACATGTAAGTCATGTGATGGAAAGGCAGCTCTGTCATAAAAAATCTGATCTGGACAAAGGACTGCTCTTATTGATGTGGTCTTTTGGGGGAGGTTTCAATATGCGAATTGTTTCAGCAAACAACCTTTGTAAAACACCATAGCCATTACACCTTGTGAGAACACGTACACACCGCCCACCTCTTGATGTTTTACTTGCATCTCACATATCTGAGCAGCTATGCTGCTATGAACTCTGACATCTAAGATGAGATCATGCCAAACATTAAAAATTCAGTTATAAAATATGCACTTAGAATACCTTGATGTATCATACTGTACACTGGGGAAGAAGACTTGACATTGAGAAAAAATTGAATTGGACATTACCATCCACCACCAAAACTCATCTTCCCTGTAGTTTAAAGCTTACATTTTGCAACATACAGGTTATACATACATGAGAGCTTATTTTTCTGTATGACATATGACACTTCATATAAAAAAAGAAACTGTATCTGTCATTTGTAAAATCCAAAACAGAACAAGTTCACCGACACTACCTAGTTCGTAGGCTTCCATGCGCGCGATACAGCTGTGACTGCAAGCATTGACGAGTGTTTGGCATCCGCCCCCAACTTGAATTTTACCTGCCGATTTTGTTGGTAACTACACATGGAATAAAGACTGTGCACGAAAAGTGGTGAGTGCCCGCAATCTTTTCTCTTCTAATTTAATTTTTGTCATTTGTAAAAACTTTTAACACACGGATGTGCCCACATCCCAATTCAACATAAATGAAGATCTTTAGGCTGATGATCTATTGTAACACCGGCCGTTCAGTGACCCAGCCGGGTCACAGAATGGCCAGTGTTATACGTAGTGTGAACCCGGCCTAATACTGTAGGACTAAACTTCTGTACTGTGTGGCATTGAACATATTTGTATTGTTTCAGAGATATATACTTACTAATCCCTCATGTACCTGCTTTGTTTGGATAATGAGACAAAAAGAGAATCGAAAGTTCTTACACAAAATTTTAGGCCATTACAGTAATTCAACATATATATTATAAAATCCCACCTTTGGGGTCCCACATTTGAAAATTCATCTCTTCCATTGAATTTTAAAATGTTTTAATTGTTTTTGGAGTGTAAGGCCCTATTCCCACGTTCCATGCACAGTCTGTATATAGGGCCGGTGTAAAACAGAATAGATTATTGAAACTTTGAGCTCTTAAACTATTTAAATCTTTGTGGTACAATATTGTGTCAGTACAGCATAACTGTAAAGATGTAAACAGTTTAGAAGCTCCCGGCATCATGTATCATTACGATGCCGGGAGCTCCTAAACTGTTTACATCTTCCAATCTTCCATCTTCCAATAATCTGTTCTGTTACACACCGTCTGTATATAAGGACTGTGCATGGAATGTGAGAATAAGGCTTAATAGTTAAAAAAGAACGGTTACCCATTGTGCACTATAAAAAATTTTTATCCCCCATTTTTATCCTATCTCTGTCCAGTCACCAGTTGCATTTTGAAATGGCTTATATCTTCGTTCCATTCTCTAATACCACTGTGCATACCCTACCTATTTTTTTTTATTTCCAATAGTCCTTTATATACCTATAGGTTAGGTTCACATGGGCAATAAAAAACTCAAACAGGCATCAATGAGCGATGCTCAAAACAACATAAAAACAATGCTAAAAATACATAGTGACATGCGCTTGGCAGCTCACTTTGAAATCAATGGAATAGGGGATAACAAGCAGATGATTGCATGTCTGTCCTAGGGATCTATTCCCTGCAGTTGGACCCCCAACGATCAGCTTGTTATCCTCTCTTCTATGGATCCCAACCCAATTATTCCCTGAGGACAGGTATGATGCTATTTCTGGAACAATGCTGCTATGGCTTTCTAAGGGTCCTTTTACACGGGCTGATTACCATCAGGCAGGAACGCTCATCGCTAGTTATTATTTATTATTAAAGTTCCCTTGATTCCAAAATGCTGTACATATAATAAGGGATTAACATACAGAATGTGACATAAAATCAAGAAAAAAACAACATAAACAAAGTTAATGACAGACTTGAAGAAGACTCTGTCGCCAGTGTACTATAATCTGCTACAGGGATGAGGAACCTTGGGACCTCCAGTTGTTGCAAAACTATAATTCCCATAAAGCTTCGGCTGTCCAGGCATGATGGAAATTGTAGTGTTGCAACAGCTGGAGGGCCGAAAGTTCCCCATCCATGGTCTACTACATATTCAGTCTATGTAAAAGGGCCAGCGATCAGTGAACGAGTATAAAATCTCTTGTTTAGCGGCTGATTGCATCTTTTGTGCATTAAAATCATTGCAAGTTAACGCCAATGTGCGGGTGACTATGATGAAGCTTATAGGCCGAAACATTGATTTAGCCTTGAAAAGTTTCTAAAAACGAGCATTGATTAAGTGACGGCCTGTGTGGAAATGCCCTAGTCCTAGATAACCCTTCTAAATGCTGTAGTTGGGCAGCCAGAAAATAAAGGTTTGGTACTGATAAGCCTTCTTTATCATCCTCCCTGTAAAGCTGTAAAGCTAAATTAATTAACATTTGTCATTACATCCGTATCAAATCCCTCAAAGTAACCACCTTTATTTGGCCTCTTCTGTGTAACATACCCAGAAGGAGCATTCATAGAGCAAAAATCTGCAGAAACAGGCAAATTCAGCAGTCTATTGTTCCGTGAAATAAAGATCAGCTGATCGTCTTTTGACCAAAAATTATCGGCCTCCAACGGCACATTGCTATGTGTAATATGCGGCCCATGGCTGATGAATCTGCAAAGAAAATTATAAAGTATATATGTCACCTTTCAACGATCCCCAGTGTCTTTATGGCTTCCCCTGCTTTCTGCAGCCACCATGAGAACTGCAGAGCCGGTGTTTGAAATGACAGGATGCTCAGCCAATCACTGAGCGACCTGTCACTTCAGACACTGGCTCTGCAGTTCTCGCGGCAGCTTCGGGAGAAGCTAGTAAGACACCAGGGAGCAGGCAGAGGCATTGGAGATTGTGGAAAGGTAATGTATATATGTATTTGTTTACTGTAAAACCAAGGGCCGCACTGATATTGTTAGAGGGGTACTCTAGTGAAAAGCTTTTACCCAGTAATTGAAACACATTACAAAGTTATATAACTTTGTAATATCCTTCAATCACTTATTTGCCCCTCTTCCGTATCTTTTTCTCCTTCAATCCCCCATCAGTAAGTGAAGTAAACTTATTCTTATCTAATGACTGTTGACCCCAGGTTTTTCTGTGGCAGCCATTTTGTGACAATGACATCATCAAAAGCGAGGCGGGTCTAAGCCATGTTAAAGGGGTAGTGCAGCGGTAAACAATTATTCACAGAATAACACACATTACAAAGTTATACAACTTTGTAATGTATGTTATGTCTGTGAATCGCCCTCTTCCTGTTTCCCACCACCCCCGCACGTGTACCCAGAGGTGTGGTGCATTATACATACCTGATCCGTGTTGCACCCGTCCGCCATCTTGTACCAAGACGTCATCTTCGGGAGGCCGGCCGAATCGCTGCTGCCGCCATCCCTGATGCCGCTGTCCCTGACGCCGTCCCTGATGCCGTCATAACTGTGCTCAGCCGTGATTGGCTGAGGACAGTTATGCTCAGCCAATCGCGTCTGAGCATCTGATGACGCTGCAGAAGGTGGCTGGCACTAGGGACGGTCGGAGCGGTTCGGCCGTCCATCCGAAGATGATGTCTTGGCACAAGTTGGCGGACATGCACGACACGGATCAGGTATGTATAATGCACCACACTTCCGGGTACACGTTCGGGGGTGGTGGGACACGGGAAGGGGGCGATTCACAGACAAAACATACATTACAAAGTTGTATAACTTTGTTATGTGTGTTATTCTGTGAATAATTTCTTAGTGCCGCACTACCCCTTTAAGCCCTTTGTTAGATGATACAGGTTGCTCAGCTCTGATTTGCTGAGCAAGCTGTAAACCATCTAACAGTCTTACAGAGTCAGTTAGACATTACAGGAGGCAAAGTGCATCATGGGAAAGCCCAATCCAGGAAGTAAAGAAAAAATGAAGCCACCAACTGGAGCTTCAGGGACCTGCAAACAGAAGGAAATTCAAACCAAGACAAACTCAGGAGGGATAGTAAATGTAAAAACTATGTTTATGATTGATTGAATATAGAACAATAGGCATCACTTTCAACATTTTTGGATCTCCTTCACAATTATAATCGACCTTTTCACTTCCGTTGACTGGCAGCAACAAGGGGCCACAAGGCTCCTCTGCTGCTAGGAATGTTTGTATTGGAAACTGCAAGGCTATCTTATCTTCTGTTCTGTTCTAGCGCTGCTGAACACTATACCAAGCAGGGTCCTGTTTCCCCATATACTGTAAATTTTTATGTACAGTTCCTGGTCGGAGGCTGCTTGACATGATCGCTGTGTGTGACTGTGAGAGTGAGCAGTGATAGCAGTCACTGCTCACTATACAGAGACTGCCGGACACAGCCTCCCCACCAGGTACTGTATATAAGGATATATAATATATGGGGGAAGGCCTCTCACATTTATGTCGGAATTATATAGTCCTATAGACCTAAAAAATACAGAGTATCCTTAATACTTTTCTGATCATTTATTATTTCTCCCTCATTATCCCTTTTCTTCTGGATTCTTAAAGGGGTTATCCAGCGCTACAAAAACATGGCCACTTTCCCCCTACTGTTGTCTCCAGTTTGGGTGGGGTTTTGAAACTCAGATCCATTGAAGTAAATGGAGCTTAATTGCAAACCACACCTGAACTGGAGACAACAGTAGGGGGAAAAGTGGCCATGTTTTTGTAGCGCTGGATAACCCCTTTAATGGACGCCGTCAGAATAAAAGCACCCTATGTATGATATCTAAAGCTAATGGTGGAGCATTAGTGGGCTTATGCAATTCTATATCATACTTTTTATAGCTATGGCTGTATAAAATGTCTTTTAAAAATTCTTAAAAAATGTCTTTAAAAAAGTCTTTAAAAATTCCATGCAAAAACTGTAATTGCTGGCCATTGCGGTGGTCAATCTGCCTTGACAGAGAAAGAGTAGAATGGAATATACATTCAAGAGGAATATTAGTTCATTGGAAAACCAAATTAGAGGTTGTTCTGTTATAGAGTCAAATACTGGCTTATAATGATGCTTTTTATCACATACTCACATGACCTTCAGCTCTATGATGTGAGAGTGCCTCAGTCATTTGGTATAAATATTGGAATGTGGTCAGCAAGGTCAAACGTAAAAAAAAAAAAGGTTTCTGCAGGAGGGTACCCTATTACTTGACAACCATACACCTTCCTCTCTCACCCCTATTATCATAGGAAATAAGGGGGGGGTTACCCAATAACTAGTGAGAAAATAAGTATGCATTTTATGAAATAAGAGATTTTCCGTCGTGTGTATTAATCATTCATGCGTGCCATGCATAAATGTATAACAATGATGTCCCTTCTGTCTGCTAAATAAATAATCAGCCACTGGTAGTGTTGTGAAATTCATCGCATGCATTTATTTGACACATAACTGCTCCTGATTTCTGCTGAGGTTCAAGAGCTACCTGATCTTACACCAGAGAATTAAACAGCCAGCGAGAGAACTGCAAGCAGCTGGTATACACAGAATGAAGCAGTTTATGAAAATGAAAAAATAAAAATAAAAAAATTCATAGGGTCTTATCACTTAAAGTAAATGTACCATCAGTACATTCGCTTTAAGTTTTGCACATGGATAGAACGGTGACGGCGAGAGGAAGCCGGTGACGCAGTCCTTTTTTTTGAACTGCGGTACCGATCAGTGGTAAAGCACTGGAGGTCCTCCGGCCCGTGCCCAGAAGGAGGAAACCCTCGCCCCTCTATGACACTCCATTAGAATCCATAATGTAGAAAAACGCTTTTATGCTTTAGTGCAAAGTGTCAGAGGGACTTTTCAAAGCTTCTGGATTGCTGCAAGATGGAATACCTCCTTGCTCCCCCTCCCATCCTTGACTCTACTTAGGGTTCAGCTTCCATCTGACTGTCAATCGAGCAGAGATAGGGATGGGGGGAAGGGGTGAGGAGGCATTACAGCCCTTAGCAGTTGAGGAGCTTGGGAACGGCTTGTTGACACTTTGCACTGGAGATTACAAGCATTTTTCTATGGTATGGAAGAGCAGAAATATATTTGAAAAATACCATTTGTCTTCTTGACATAATAGCTATCTAAGGGTACTATTACACGGGCCGATGGGGGCCCGATAACTGTAAACGAGCGCCGATCTGCTAGATCAGCACTCGTTTACTGGGCCTATTACACCGCCCGATAATCGTTTAACAAGGGCTGCAAGGACATCGTTACCGATGTCTTTGCAGCCCTTGCTTAAACTGTATACATTACCTGTCCATGCTGCAGGGTTCCTTCTGCGCTCTGCTTCTCCCCGGGTCCCGGGCGCTCCAGCTTCAGAGCGTCCTGTCTCAGCTGACAGGCCGCTCAGCCAATCACTGGCCGCAGCGGTCCCAGCCTGTGGTTGGTTGAGCAGCCTGTCAGCTGAGACAGGCCACTCTGAATCTGGAGCGCGCGGGAGCTGGTGAGAAGCAGAGCGCAGAAGGAACCCTGGACCATGAATAAGTAAAGTATTCTGTTTGCACATTGTCAGCTGCCATCCGCACACCATTATTACACGTAGCGATGCGTGGTCAGCGCCCGACAATTATAGGTCCGAACCTATATCAGCGATCAGCCAATGATCTTTGTCATAGGCTGATCTTTGTCTCTTTTCCACAAAGCGATTATCGGCCAAATGGGACTGATTTGGCCAATTATCGCTCCGTGGAATAGGCCCCTAACAGTGTTTGCAGTTTGGAACCTGAATTGCAGCCAACAAATTTACTTTAAGTTTAGCTGAAATCAATTTGACTTCTATGAAAGTATAATAAGGCCAATTATCTAATATAGACCATTAGCAGAGGTCATCCTTCACAAGGGCTTTTTACTGTATGCAGGGCACCTGGACAAGGCCGCACAAGGTCCATGTAGGTAAAAAAATATTACAGTGCAATAAACAAGGCATAAGGAGGTACTGAGCTCCGACAAGTCTACAGAGGGCCAAGAATCTTCCTTTTTTTCCAGGACTGTACCTATACAATCGCTTTTATAATTAAATGCAAAAACAAAATCAAATAAATGATTCCAAACCAAACACTTTATTTCAACTAAATTCAATAGCTGTTAGGTCAGGAAGACACATGGTACCTTTCATATATCCGTTTGTGCTTCCAGAACGTAGAAAAATGCTTTTATTTATTGCAAAGTGTCAAAAAGGCCTTCCCAAGCCCCTGAACTGCTGCAAACTGGAATATGTCCTCACTCCCCCTTCAATCCCTGCTTGATTGACAGTAAGCTGAAAGCAGTTTGTGACATGTATACCCTAGATTAATTCACTTAGCCATTATGTGTGGAACTATTTATTTGTGAAATTTTAGAGTCTACTGTAAAAGTAGGAATGTAAGAATAGCACAATTTATGCTACACTATTATTGCTGTCAAAAGTGATGGAAACCCCTGGCGAATCCACTGACGGAGGTGCCTACCACTTGTGTGAACAAAGCCTAACAGAAGTACTTTCCATAGACTACGATTAAAGGCATTTATCATTTCTTTATACAAGAGCATTGCAGCCAGTGTAAATCCCAGGCTCCTCTCACGCCACAATGGTTAAGCTGAATGAATACTTTTGATGGAGCCAGGATCTACACTGACAGCAAAATGCAGGCAGAAATAAATGCTGGATTACTGAAGCAGTAAAATACTGGGTGAGGAAAAAGCCCGTCTAACACCAACCAGGCTGTATTTAATGTTGGTGTGCCCGGGGCAGTGTGTGTGAGCATGCTATAAAATGGCAATCATGCCCCCAAGGTGCTTACGTCCCTTTTTCCTACATCTGCTTCTCTACTACTTTTATTAAAATAAATAAATAGATTGCTAGTAACACTGAGTAGCAAAAAAATAAAATAAAAAATCTACACAACAAATGCAATGAATGCATTGCACTTCTTTTGTGCTACCTGTTAAATTCTACAGCCCTAACAACATATTCCAATAGGATCTAGTGTTCAAGGAACCAACACTGTTTGTGGGTCCCAGTGTTTTTTTTTTCTAATTGGGATCATAATCCTTGACAAGAATGGACTGTTATTGAATAGGCAAGGGGTTCCTCTTTTCTAGGAATATACTTGAGGACTCACACAAAAATAGAATGTGTAATCAGAAAATGATCTATTGTTTACATCATGTTTTTATGTTAAATATGCTTTTAAAGCGAATGTACCATCATGATTATGGAAATTGATCTTTTCAGTACCTTATCGGCACAAGTGCGAGGATACCGGTGGCTTGGCTCTTAGTCCAAAATGCTGCCTTGTTCCCATGCTTTCCGCCTTTTTCTTCTTGTGCACCGGCCTGGCTCTATACACTGGAGATGGGTCCAGGTTCTCCAATGTGACAATATCCTCTCCCCACACGTCACTGGGGAGGGGGGGTGGCGATATTGTCACACTGGCGGTGTTGGGCCTTTCTCCAATGCATAGAGCTAGGCCGTGCACAAGAAGAAAACGCTGCTGAGCACAGGAACCAGGTGGTGTTTTGAAAAAAGGCCCATGCCACAGGGATCCCCATGTCGGTGCTGATAAGGTACTGAAAAAAAAACAAAAACATTTTCCATAGTCGTGATGGTACATTCACCTTAAGAATTATTTGTTACTGTTTTTCGAACATTCCAATTTATTATCTATATTATAAAATAATCCTGAAAGCAGTTTTCGTTTTGGTCACTAGGCCTAATAATAAGATGTTACATTATTTTCTGTAGAGAAGACTTTTCAGCAGTGTCCTCCTTATCATCTTTGGCAGGATTATATTGGGAGTCACCAATGTTCCTAGTCCATCCTTTCCTTTGCTGCTGTAAAGCATCTCTTTAAATGCTGTTCATGGAGCAGAGGAGAAGCTCAATTAATATGGCTGCACACACAACAATGTTCAAAAAATGAAATAAAAATATATATATATATTTATAACCAAAAAATGAAAATCAATAAAAAAAGAACCCTAGCTGCGATTAGTAAAAAAAAAATCCTATTTCACTTTAGTTTGAGAAATGAAGAAGGGTTAGCTTAAAACATAGCCCTTATTAAATTACATATAAAATAGTTATCCAAATTTGTTTGGATAACTATTTTATCTGTAATTTAATAAAGGCTATGTTTTAAGCTAACTTTTCTTCATTTCTGAAATATATACTAGCGAAGGTCCTTTGATATTGTGGTAATGTACAATAATTACACTACGCTTTTTCAGTATTTCACTTTAGTTATCATCAAATTCACATCACAGTGTTATCACATTCAGATGTTATACGTCTGAAAATCTGTAAGCTCTAATACCCTATACTATAATTAGCTAAAATCCCCATAAAGTATTTTCAGTCCACATTTTTCAAAGTGGAAGCAAACGCAACTTTATGTTCTTCTTTAACCCTTTCATGACCAAAGGTCGTTGATGCCCAGATGTCCAGGTCACAATAAAGCAGTGTTCTCCTCCTAGCCTTTTAAGAGTCATAACAGTTTTATTTTTTCCCCTACGGGCTGGGGGCTCATTTTTTGTGCCATAATCTATAGCTTTTATTGGGAACATATTGGTGCAAATGGGAGTGTTTGTTTACTTTTTATTATTTTTTTCCCCCAATATAAAATTAAAAAAACAGCAATCCTGGTGTTTTTATTTTCCCTATTTTTGTAAATGCTATTCATTGTGTGAATACACTTTTGTAAGTCCCCCTGTAATCATTACATTGCATATACTGACATAGCGCTGATCAGTATTATCAGTAATCTTCCCACAAAGTCTGTCTAAGGCAGAATCTAGGAAAATATTGCCAATCCGACAGGGCAGAGGTAAGTATCATACACCCGCCTGTCAGTCATGACTGCGGGAGTCCCAATAAGTCAGTGACAGGTACTTCTCCTGTCAATGACTGCCTTTAAATACTGCAGTTGCTAGAGATCCCAGCATTTAAGGGGTTAATGACATATGGGCCTGGCAAGAAAGAGATTATATTCTCTTTATTCTATCTTCACACATCATTGAAATGACTACCAATTTGATTGGATGGACGTCTTTTCATGGCAAATAACTGGTATTATTTTGTAACAACGGCCATTATTTGTATAATTATTGTCCGTTATTTGACGTGAAATGACAATTGTCCATTTAAAACAGTCATCATTTTGACGGTGCATGAACATAGCCTTAATCTGCTTTTTTCTCCATTTTATACACTCTTTTTTAAAAGGTTTAAAGCTTATATCATCTCACCAATATCTCTCAAATTATATTCATGGAAGGGCATGGAAGTTGCCTGGTCCTAAATAAAATTTCAGCAGACCCATCGGCAGTGAGCCTAACCCTGCAGATACAGATGCTTCCCCTGTCAATAAACAGCTGATTTATCCCTGAGAAGCATTAATAGGGTCATGCATGCCAGCCGCAGCAGCTGTTACAGTGCATACACCATAATTGTATATGTTATTTCATTCAGGGCAAATGTTCACTGTTTGTTGCACTGGCCCTGTATCTACATACCATGGCCAAGGCAAAGTGACTTGTTGGCATACCACTGGCTTTCAGTACTCCTGGCATACATGATAACTTACTAATATCTGTGAATCAGAGCCATTCTGCAAAATAAGGTGTTTTTTTTAATATGCAAAACTTATATTACATTCTTAAAAGCATTTGTATTATTTTCTCGGGTTAATTTTAGTAATGAGAGAAGAATATATTACAATTTCCTAAAATCTGACACACTAAAAAAAGTAACTATGATAACAATACAAGTTCACCTCACCTCTTTCTGATGATACTTTATTGCTACCTTCAGCTTTGCCAGGTCGTGACACTTCTGAGGATCCAGCTCCTCACTCTGGTCATCCCTGTGGTTAAGTATAATTTCCAGTTCTCGAGAGCTCCTTGCTTGGTCAAGCAGATCCTTGGCAAACCTTTTACATTGCTGAGACAGTTCTTCATATTCTGCCTTGAACTCGTTCTCTACCTTGCTGAGCTCCTTCAGCTCCCACCCGAGGCGGAAAGCTGTCAGTATAGGGTCCTCGCTGGATAAGGCAATCAAAGATGGGCTGGCCAGAGCTTTGTAGATGTTCAGTCTAGACCTGGAGTGTCTGAGGCTGTCAACTTCCGAGCTGGAGACACATTCCACACAGTTGCAACGTATCTGGTGCGGGCGAGGTATTGTCACCCTTCTTTGGACTAAAAGTTTTATAATTTCATAGTTATTAGTGTGAGCTGCCAACATAATGGGCGTAATGTCTGGTGTGAATTCTGAAAACTGTGTGTCCATCATTAATGTTGGTACCTAGGCAAAGAAATAAAAAAATAAGTAACTGTAAATTTATTTTTAAATCCACAACACATTGTGTAATTTTACAAAAAGGTTATAAGGTAAATCAAGTGCAGAAGTAGCTTATATAAGCAAAGAGACAAAAAAATAGAAGGCAACTTATGCTAATGCAAATATTAATAATATTTATTTGTATTTTGTATAATGCTTCAAGATACGTGGTTAGTACATACAGTACATATTCTATAGTTAGAGATTATGATAAAGAGATCTAACCTTAGGAGAAGGCTATTGAATGGAATGCCCGTCTATAATGGATGGAATGTCTGTCTGTAAGTTTCATAGCGTTCTAGCAGTATATTGGCCCTATTGAGGTTTATAAATGTATAGTGGGAATACTCACAGGTATTTCAAGAATTCTCAGCAAATCATGGAGGGAAGGGCTTAAGGTGCTTTTACACAGTGCAGTTTTGTGGTGCAGTTTTGAAGCCATGCAGTTTTGGGGCATGGATCATAAATAAGATAATAAATAAGATAAAATAAATTAAAGAACAGTACCTCTCCTTTCTATTTTTTTCAATCCATTCCACACCAAAAATGAGTTGAGAAATTCTTTAAAATTTATCTAATTCTTTTTATTTCACACCTTGGCTTCAAAACTGCAACAAAAGGCCTCTTTTTAAAGGCCTTTAAAGAATAAAAGCTGGAAACTGATTGGTTGTTACAGTTGACTCCTCCTCCTCCTTCTCCTTTGCTCAAGGTTTGATAGATCTCTCACTAAACATTTATTAAACATTTTGTACAGCCAATCTATTTTCCAGAATAGATTGACATTATTCGGTATATTGCTAGACATGATAATATACCTTAAACTATCTGAATTACTAGAGATATAAACAGAGATAAATGTCTAATTTATTTGGCAAGTGCTGCTCTTTAGTGTTAAGTATGCTTAGGAGCATTATAGAAATAAAAGCATAACTCTATTAGAGATGAGCGAATCGGGTTCGAGTCGATCCGGATCCGAACTTTCTGCATTTGATTAGCGGGGGCTGCTGAACTTGGATAAAGCGCTAAGGTTGTCTGGAAAACATGGATACAGCAAATGACTATATCCATATTTTCCATATAACCTTAGGGCTTTATCCAACTTCAGCAGCCACCGCTAATCAAATGCAGAACGTTCGGGTTCGGATGGACTCGAGCATGCTCGTGGTTCGCTCATCTCTAAATTCTATACATAACTCTAGCCCAGTTCTATGGCTGCACCTGTATAATACAAGAGTACCCTATGCTAAGTGAGATACCTCAGCATATGGTGTTTTTAGGTAATTGATTACAACGATTTTGTTTCCTATTCCCAGTCACTCATGAGTGGTTTTTTAAAACTCGCAGAAAGAGTCTCTGACAGGAGGTCTCCAGCCTCTTGGTTTTCCGCTAAATATGTAATAACATAGTTAGACATCTGAAAGCAATATATTAATGGGCATGTAATGACCTGAGACTTAATCCATATTCTATTAACTGCTTCCCCTGGCATAAACAAATCAGCATCCTGCCCAGTACTTCCTGAAATAACAGAAAATTCATTACAGAGTGAGATGGAACGAAAGAGCTCATCATGACAGCATGGTGATAAGGAAGGGCCTAGAAGAACTAATCTATTCTTGACTGTTTCTGTTCTATTACAGTTCTATACGTATTACTTATTGGCATTTATATAGAAAATCATTAATTGCTACTAATTAAAAGGGGTTGCTACCCATATTATGTTATGGATCACAAATAAGGCTTCATGCACACAGTGAAGCATACAGATGCCTACAGTCCTGCATTATGGAGTTATTGCATGATGCTGCCATGAAGCAATGTACTGTTTTGTCCCCTAGAAGCAGTGCTTCGGAAATAGAATGCCTCAGTAATAAGGCATGAGATATAACCTGTCATAATTGTTTTCTCATAAATTCTCTATGAAAATGGCTAAGACAGCAAGTGGTATAGTGTAAGCTCATAAATTATTCTAGGGACTATAACACGGGACAATAAAACATGGATTCATAATAAAGGTCATGTGCATGAGCTTGAAGATGCACTTGAAAGATACGGTGGACAGTAATTGTGCTATGTATGTTTCTGCAGGCTGCATGTTATACAGCAGGAGGAGCTGAGCAGAGTGATATATAGTTTAATGGTAAGAGAATCTAGAGAGCTTTTAATATATTTACCAAAATTTCTGGGCCAGTGGGTGGTCCTGATCAGTGACAGATAGTCTAATTTGTCTAATATGCATAAGCTGTTAATCACTTAGTACACCGTTTCCCAACCAGGGTGCCGGGAGAACCCGCCAGGGGTGCCGCGGGATCCTGGTGGGAAATGTGCACTGTCTCTTTAAGCATCCCGAGAAGCTGCGGCCGAGCAGCTTCTCGGGATGCACAGATCGCTTTAATGTTCCGCCCGCACAGTGAGCAGGCGGAACATTAAAATGAGCAGAATGTAGGAGCAGGACCTGTCAGCATCCTGCTCCTACATTCACTCCCATATGCTGCCGGCACTTCATACCTGCAGCCTATGGGACTCTAGGACGTGACCTCTCCGGCAGGAGTGATAATGTGACGTCATCACACCTGCCGGAGGTCCCGTCCCTGCGGCTCGCAAGATGGAGCCAGAAGAGAAGGAGAGCTGCTGCCTGCAGCCACACAGCGTGGATTAGGTGAGTAGGATGTGTTTTTTTTTTAGGGGCACCTCTGGGGGCATTATTATTTCATGGGGGGCACTTCTGGGGGCCTTATTAGTTAATGGGGCCACCTCTGGGGGCATTATTAGTTCATGGGGGCCACCTCTGGGGGCATTATTAGTTTATGGGGGCACCTCTGGGGGCATTATTAGTTCCTGAGGGGCACCTCTGGGGGCATTATTATTTCATGGGGGGCACTTCTGGGGGCATTATTAGTTCATGAGGGCACCTCTGGGGGCATTGTTAGTTCATGAGGGCACCTCTGGGAACATTTTTAGCTCATGGGGGCACCTCTGGGGGAATTATTAGTTCATGGGGCACCTCTGCGGGCATTATTAGATCATGGGGGCACCTCTGGGGGCATTATTAGTTCATGGGGCACCTCTGGGGGCATTATTAGATCATGGGGGCACCTCTGGGGGTATTATTCATGGGGGCACCTCTGGGGGCATTATTAGTTCATGGGGGCACCTCTGGGGGCATTATTAGTTCATGGGGGCACCTCTGGGGGCATTATTAGCTCATGGGGGCACCTCTGGGGGCATTATTAGTTCATGGGGGCACCTCTGGGGGCATTATTAGCTCATTGGGGCCACCTCTGGGGGCATTATTAGCTCATGGGGGCACAGCAGGGGATCCTACATACAGGGGGCATCCCCCAATCCTACTCGCTTTACTGCGCATAACACCAAACAGCGCAGTTACTTTGGGAGCCTACAGGAGGGAGAAAGGAAAGGAAGTTGCTAGAAATGTGCGGAGCCTGAATTGTTTGTCTCACAGGTTTTGAAAAGATGAAACGTATCTGGAAGAAATCATCATGGAGGACTGGACTGGATGGAGAGGAAAAGGGAAAGTGACGCCTCAGATCAAAAAAGACGTCACCTGTGAGTCACTGAATGACAGTTTTCTCATTTTGTAGAACAATATTTAGTAGGGGTGTCCCGAGGTAATTTTTTTTTCAAGGGGCGCCCCGAGGTGAAAAAGGTTGGGAAGCACTGACTTAAGCCCCTATTCCACGGGTCGTTTAAAGGAGCAATATTGTTCGTATTTGGCCGACATCGGCCGCTACGAACGATGTTCGTCCCGTGGAATAGAGTGCAACGATCAGCCGACATCGTTCATGTCGGCTGATCGTTGCAGTCACTTGTTTTTCAACATGTTGAAAAACAAGCGACTGATATAGCAGCGATCTGCTGCCGTCGCTCCGTTGAATAGGAGCGTCGGCAGCAGATGCTGCTATATCCTATGGGCTGCCCGGACGATCAGCGATCCTCCGAGCAGCCCCTCCCGCACTCACCCGCTCGCTGCAGCCGCGTCGAATAGCGGTGGCAGCGAGTGGGGAACGAGGAGCAAACGAGCGCTAATAGCGTGGAATAGGGGCATTAGTAGGACCACTGACTGGACTCCAAAGCTCAGAGTAGCCCGAGATTTCTATCAATATACTGTACTACTAATAAAACTATAGATCATTCTGCTTCGCTCCTCCTGCTCTATAACATGATTCTCACAAAATGGATTGCATTTCATTGCATTGTGGCAGGCACCTTTTAAATTCGTCTCATTGATTGTGTCTGTTCATACCATAAGATTAGCAGGTGATAATCGATGCTGAAAGCATGGCGTGGCTTTATAAGAGTGAAAAGAAGTTAGAGTTTAGGGCACTTTCAATTTTTAGTATTATTATTATTATTTTTTTTTAAACAGAATTTATTAGAAGTTTCAAATTAAGAAACAAGACCCGTTTTACAAAGTCGTAAATCAATATGTTACAGGATGTGAACAAAAAGTATTATTTTACAGAATTATTTCCATCTGATATAAATTGCAATAATGAACATGTTAAACGTAAAAGATAGAAAACATAAGAGAATGGAACACTATTTGGTAATTCCTTGCAGTGGGAATTATAATTGCCAAAAGTCCATGTAAGTGTCCATTTAGAATAATTCCTTATAAAAATCATAAAAAGTCTATCATAAAAATGGTATATAAAGTAAAAAAAACAAAACAAAGAGAATAGCTAAACATCAAAGAACTAAAGTGACCAGCCAAATCACTTAATATTACAGAAGTAAAATTCTGCTACAGTGGACTACCTAAATTTTAATATCAGTAATTTTCATTTTTTTTAATTTTTTTAATTTTTTTTTTACTAATACTCCAAATACTTACATTTATCAAGATTGGTGCTCAAAAATTTGCAATTTTTCTGTGTTTGGTGCAAAAACATTGTGCAGTAATTTCTATAGTTATGAAGCTAAAACTTTGGCTGTCCAGGCATAATGGGAATTGTAAGTTTGCACCAGCTGAAGGTTCCCCATCCCAGGTCTAGACCAACTCTTAGTTGTTTTAGGAAAACTACCCCCTTTTTCACACTGGCAGGAACGTGTCCAAAAAGTGTGAAAAACTTATAATAAGTGTGATGCAAGTCATGCAAAACTGTTTTTTGAACCATTGTAAAAATAAGAAGGTGTTCAAGGGAGCGGCTCAACCTTGTGCAGGTATTACTGTAATATAGAGAGGCACTACTAGATAGCCATTTAGAGCCCACACTTGTGGCAGTGCTGGTGGCATTGAATGTGGAATCTGGTTGTAAGTTACAATAGTCTAGAAAAGACCACCGACCATATTGTAACCATAAGTTTTTGTAATTGGGGGACCACCATTCTGCAATTAATTGGTCTACAGGACATCATGTGGGAGATTGCTGGACCTCTGTATTGTGCTTTATGGCAGTCTTTATTCTGTTAGTGCACACTATAGGCTGTCATAAAACACCTTGTTTTTTCATCTCTGATCTGCAGGGCATCAGTGGAAAATTAAATTCCCCAAAGCCCTACAGGATATAATGAAAACTCAGCCAAGGTTTCAATGAAAACCGTATATAAGGGAAGTGCTGTTTACGCCGTTTCCTACTAAACTTGTTATGTGGGCTCCCAGGAAGCTTCATCTTGTTACCTGCTTACAATGTTGTTCCTCAGACATTGGCAATTACTATTGGGTCAGACACATACGGTTTTGGCAACAGTTAATTTCCACTGAGCAACAATCTTTTTTGGCAGCAATCTGTCACTCCTTCACAAAAATATTTTGTCAGTAGAATTCAAAATGACCTCTCCGAGTCACAGACATTAGGCAAGCTGGGATTGCCATGGTAACCAACACTCGTAGTAAACTGGAAAGGAAAATACAGGGCAGTCTGAGGAAAGAAATATCAGACACAAGAAAATGTTGATCAAAGCGCGTACTGTCACTGCTTGGCTCTGCTTTGAGTTCTGGATAATTGTTTCTTAAAGATTTTTAATAATGTTGGCCGCTGATAAAACTGACTTAATGACTAACGGAACGTTCCATTACATATCATGCTAGAATAGTATTTCTCATAAAACAACACTCTTTTGTTTTATAGGGAAAATAATAAGTAAACAACAATAACAAAATAAGCAAACAAACATTCCCGACATAGCTATAGAGAAAGAAGAATTGCAATGGGCAACTGGTGTGGACTAGCTATGCCACCCAACTATTTTGTCTTTGGGACAATCCTGAGTGAGTTGGCTATGTAGCCTCTAGGTTTCTACCTCTACAGGGATCTATACTTCATTGCTAGGAACTACCTAGATGTTGCTACCTCTTTTAGCAGTATTGGTGTGGGTGACAACTGGCCCAGTGGACCAAGAAACACTGGTGATAAGCACCAGAAGAAATTTAGAGTACAGGCCAAGGGAAGAAAATAGAGCAGTATGGTCGTGGTCATAGACATGTTTCCCAGGGAGCAATGCACCTAGGATTTGACTGCATTGAGTCGACAGTGTCGACAGTGTTATCTTTGGGTGGTCTCCCTGAGATCAGTGATCTGTTCCTCTTATGGTCAGAGACAGGCTGAATGGTCTTGGATGGTAGCTTAGGTTCTTGTTTAACAGTCTTGGTCAGTGTTGGATAGCAGGCAGGGATCAAACAAGGAGTATACAAAAACAGATGGGAACACTTCACTTGGATACTAAGAATCCTCTTGCTTAGGCAAGGTGGACAGGGTAGACCTGCCTTTTACAGATTTATGGGTATGAGTGCAAGCTAGCAAATGCACTAGTGCCAGAGAGGGCCCTAAGGCCCCTTTGACACATAACAACATATCAGTATTATAAAAGGCAGGTGAAGGAAGGGCCTCGCTAGAGATAATGCACGGGGGTCCTGGAGCTTCACAGTACATCTTTCATCTATTAAACTTGTGAGCTGTATCAGACATAGCTCTTGAATCTGGAGAACCGGCAGGAAGCACCCCGGCAGGAAAGGTAAGTACAGTATTTATGCTCTGGCTGTCCCAGCAGGTAGGAGTTCACCATGACAGCTTACTGCATAAGGCTTGTGTTTATTGGATTTATAATCCGAACAATAACTTTAAATGCATTTATAAATTTTGCAATACGTTTTTATGTATTTTTTTCCCTTGAAAAATTGTTTTAGTTCAGTACAACTTTGATCTTTCATCGGTGGTGGAAAAAGAGACCTTCCAGCTCTCCTGACATCTCTGTTTTAGTGAAGACTTGTTTTTAATGGGAAATAACAATTCTGAAGCACCTATTCCTAGAACTCTGCATTGTGCTGTTTCTCTTATTCTTCCTGGAATTGTGTGAATACATTAGCAACGAATGTAAACATTCCCCTTGTCAATCAGATGTGCCACTACATACTCTACAGACTCGTAACTGAGTTGGATATTGACTGAAGGGGCCACTTAATATAGTGGTTTTAGCCATCCCTTTGCTAGGTCCTTTCCTGGAGGAATATCTACAGTGGGGAAAAAAGTATTTAGTCAGTCACCAATAGTGCAAGTTCCACCACTTAAAAAGATGAGAGAGGCGTCTGTAATTGACACCATATGTAGACCTCAACTATGGGAGACAAAATGAGAAAACAAATCCAGAAAATCACATTGTCTGATTTTGTAAGAATTTATTTGCAAATTATGGTGGAAAATAAGTATTTGGTCAGTAACAAAATTTCATCTCAATACTTTGTTATATATCCTTTGTTGGCAATGACAGAGCTCAAACGTTTTCTGTAAGTTTTCACAAGGTTGGCACACACTGTTGGTATGTTGGCCCATTCCTCCATGCAGATCTCCTCTAGAGCAGTGATGTTTTGGGGCTGTCGCTTGGCAACACGGACTTTCAACTCCCTCCAAAGTTTTTCTATAGGGTTGAGATCTGGAGACTGGCTAGGCCACTCCAGGACCTTGAAATGCTTTTTACGAAGCCACTCCTTCGTTGCCCTGGCGGTGTGCTTTGGATCATTGTCATGTTGAAAGACCCAGCCACGTTTCATCTTCAATGCCCTTGCTGATGGAAGGAGGTTTGCACTCAAAATCTCACGATACATGGCCCCATTCATTCTTTCATGTACCCGGATCAGTCGTCCTGGCCCCTTTGCAGAGAAACAGCCCCAAAGCATGATGTTTCCACCCCCATGCTTTACAGTAGGTATGGTGTTATATGGATTCAACTCAGTATTCTTTTTCTCCAAACACGACAAGTTGTGTTTCTACCAAATAGTTCCACTTTGGTTTTATCAGACCATAGGACATTCTCCCAATACTCTTCTGGATCATCCAAATGCTCTCTAGCAAACTTCAGACGGGCCAGGACATGTACTGGCTTAAGCAGTGGGACACGTCTGGCACTGTAGGATCTGAGTCCCTGGCGGCGTAGTGTGTTACTGATGGTAGGCTTTGTTACATTGGTCCCAGCTCTCTGCAGTTCATTCACTAGGTCCCCCTAGCGTGGTTCTGGGATTTTTGCTCACTGTTCTTGTGATCATTTTGACCCCACGGGGTGAGATTTTGTGTGGAGCCCCAGATCGAGGGAGATTATCAGTGGTCTTGTATGTCTTCCATTTTCTAATTATTGCTCCCACAGTTGATTTCTTCACTCCAAGCTGAGTGCCTATTGCAGATTCAGTCTTCCCAGCCCGCTGCAGGGCTACAATTTTGTTTCTGGTGTTCTTTGACAGCTCTTTGGTCTTCACCATAGTGGAGTTTGTAGTCTGACTGTTTGGACTGTTTGAGGGTGTGCACAGGTGTCTTTTTATACTGATAACAAGTTTAAACAGGTGCCATTACTACAGGTAATGAGTGGATGAAAGAGGAGACTCTTAAAGAAGAAGTTACAGGTCTGTGAGAGCCAGAAATCGTGATTGTTTGTAGGTGACCAAATACTTATTTTCCACCATAATTTGCAAATAAATTCTTACAAAATAAGACAATGTGATTTTCAGGATTTGGTTTCTCATTTTGTCTCTCATAGTTGAGTTCTACCTATGATGTAAATCACAGACGCCTCTCATCTTTTTAAGTGGGAGAACTTGCACTATTGGTGACTGACTAAATACTTTTTTCCCCACTGTAGCTAGTCCCTTTTTTGAGACTCATAACTGAGGCTCCACTGACCTTTTTGCATACCTATACTATATTGACAGTGCTGGAACACACTTCATTGTGGAGGGATAGTATCACCAGGTTGTCCCACCGTGGCAATATTGTGTGCATTTTTCCTGAGGATTGAACAGACACGCCAGATAACAAGCATCGCAGATTGTAAAGTATACACTGCTGCTTGTGATCTGAAAACTGACAGCACAGATATATACTGTACATATGTGTGTTGTCAGGAAGATGTGCAGCCAAGTGATCGGTGTCACTTTTTATATGGACTGCTTGTTTAAACGATGGGCAGCTTGAAGCATAGTACATAGAAGCTGAGGAAGGGGAAGAAGTCATCTATCAGTCATGAAGTCCCATGGAAGTGAAGGTGAACAAGAAGCAAGTGCAACTCCAGAAATAACATGAAGCAGGGGAGGCTGTGGTGTACGGCTATGCAGTTTATCGATTCATTGGCTTGATAGTATCCTTGAACATTGAAATGTATGTGTAATGCATCTCTATACATCACTACATGTACCATATTTGTCCGAAAATAAAACCTAGCTTCATTTTGCAAACTTTTTGGAGCAGGTTAACATATAGGCCCTACTCCAAAAATAAGCCAGACTTATGCTTCACCCCCACCGCACAATAAGGTACTTTGAATATGGGGGACGGAGGGTATGAGGGGGGAGGTATAAAGTATGGGGACTCCCTGCAGATGGGGGATGTATACAGTGTTGGAAACAACTACAGACAAAGGAGGGAGGTATATAATATGAAGGTATAACTACAGAGGATCTTACAGTATAGGCGTCTTACAAGAATGGGACATACATTATGGTGGCTAACTACCATACAGAGTGGGGCTAAAGTGTAGGAACCTACCATAATTCTCCTAAAATTCGACCTCCCTGAAATTAAGCTCTAGCTCTTTTTCTGAGAAAAAAAATAAATAAAAAGATCCTGTCTTGTTTTTGGAGAAACATGGCATTACTCCTCTGTAGTGACATCCCAAGGTGTACTTTTTCTTCATTGTGGCAAGATTTATAGCTAATTCTTGTGCTACGATATATTTGTCTTCACAATCTCTGTAGTGTGACTTCATTGTGTGGATTATTCCTGGACACATCGCTGCTGGCATTAAAGAGGTTGTTGGAGCTTAAATCTTAATGTCATATCCTAGGGAAATCACAGCTCAGCATTATTGACTTGAAAAGAACATATGTATTAAATCATCAGGGCTATGCTGTAATTGGATCACAGTGGGATCACTATCCAGAGTATAGAGCTGTTCCAATAACTCCCACCCTTGAGGACATAGTTCAACCTTGTACAATGCTGTTGCCTATCCACATGAATGAATGCCATGCCATACTACAAAGGCTGCCTATGATTGCTGCTGTACTATGGCACATGTTAAATTTAGTGCTAATACTTTGCTGTTATTATTTATGCTTGCATATGTTTATATGTAATAAGTATTTCTAGATTTTTTTTTAACCTTGAAAAAAAAAAGAATAAAAAGCAATGAAAGGAACAAAAAAAAATAGCCTAGCCAGAATCACTACTGCGCAGCTGACATAAAGGTAAACAGTGGGGATAATCGTCATTTTGTAAGTTTCTCTCGATTCCTTTCTGCTGCGTTGGTTGTCTTTCTTGAGGTAGAAATGGCAGTAGAGGTTGGCTGTTATGACAATGTATTCTACAGCCTCACACTAAATACAGCAGAAATGCTGTATAAATAGGCCAATATCCCTGATACTTTCAGCGTTAAGCCAGCCAAGTGCAGCCAAATTAATCCCTCGGCTAATGGAAAGTACAGACATGCATGGGTATGAGGATTCTGCGACATAGTCTTTTTCTTGCCGCTGCTCAGAAACAATAAGAAGGCACTACCTTAAGACTGCGGTTTGACTGCAATCAGCTGGGGGGGGGGGGGGGGGTGCCAGGGTGCCTAATTTATTTTCATTCTGTCTTCCCTTTTCAAAATGACAGGAAGCAAATGGGGAGTTGCTGACATTATTAAGTAATAATCCTGTAATAAACACAAGGGAAATGTTGTTCTATAGATGTATGATTGTTACATACACTGTGAAGTTAAAAATATTTTTCATGCTAAAATTAAAGATGACTAAAAATAAATATGATTTCAACTCTTGTAAGGCACTGATCTAACAAGTAGGGGGTCTATATGCCCAGGTAAAAATATGCTAAATAGATTGCCGTCAGGAAGGAGAAAGCTGTTTCTCTAGCGCCACCAATATGCGGCTACATATAAATCGATATACACTGTCTGTAGATAGAATAGCAGAGCTTTAGCACCTCATGAGGTAGGGTATTTGCCTGGCATCTGCCAACTAATCTGAGTGATGCTATAAAGCTCTTTAAATGGTCAGGCATCTATCTATAGGGCAGCTACCTATAGAAGGTACTACAGAGACATTTTTCTTCATCCAGGACAGGTTTGGTAAACCTGGGCAAGTGCCTAAAGGCCCTAGTACACCAACAAATTATCTGACAGATTTTTTTTATTAAGGCTTATTACTGGGGGTTTGCCAATGCAGGGGTGGTTACTATCAGGGGGGATTACTTAAAGGGGGGGTTGCCTACAGGGGGTCTATCTACAGAGGCACTATTGCAGGAAAGATTACCTCAGGGGGAGTTACCACTATAGGGGATATTTACTGGGGGAGCTAGGTACCATATGGCTACTTAATGGAGGATAGCTACATGGAAGGATACTACCTACTGAGGACATAACTACTATATATAACTACTATATGGATGCACAGTGGGGACCTATTATATTTGGAAGCACAGAGATGAATACTATATGGGACCACAGGGGGTCCTAACTACCATATAGGGGCACAGAGGGACCTAATTACTACACGGAATAACAGGGAAGAGTATAACTATATATATGGGAACATGGGGGGGGGATGAAATTACTTTATGGGGGACACAGAGCAACTTAAATACTATATGGGGGCACAGAGGGGACCGAACTAGCAATGGATGAAAATAATTTTTTTAAGATAAATTCTTGTTCTTCTTACCGGTGATTTCGATATAAGGGGTACCCTGTGCATAATTTATCCATCAGTTATGCCACCATCAGTAATTTCAAGCTAGTGTAAATTATACTTCCCCAGACTAATATAAAAGGCTATCTCCCCCTTTTCCCTGTTTTGTGTACAAGATTAGATTATAGATTGTAAATAGCTTGTAAATTGTAACCCATAGAAAGAAATGAGGTCTATGAAGCTAACAGGCTACATGTCTCCTTCTTATTGTCTATAAAATGGAGCCTGTAATTCAAGAGACTTATGCACTGGCAGAGGGCAGCTGAAGGTCATTTGTTAAACTCATTAGCCTGGATCTATGACTACAGTAAGGGTGCTCATTTGCAGTTGTGCGGCCTATTAACTTCATGATAATTGCCTGCACATTCCCGAAAGATGTGGTCAGCTGACGAAAAAGATTTCTTGTTTCTTGGTTGATCGCTGGCACTTTTCCATGGGACCATTATTGGCAGTGAGGGTTCCTGTCTGACGATAATTGGTAGAAATGACGAGCCCCAACAGGTGGACTGGTCTGATGGCATGATCCATGTTTTATTCATATTTAGTAGAGACAGGATGTAGATGTTGATGTAGATGGTGATCTGCAGTGCACAGCTCTGATGCATCCAGTTTTATGTAAAGGCACTAGTGATGTCACGATACCAGAATTTGGCGTTTGATACCAATACCAACTTTTTTTTTTCAATGCTCGATACCAACTCGATACTTAATAAATTATATATTTTTTAAAAAAACACAAGAGTAGAGATCCCCCCCGACTGTCAGGTCTGTACGAACCATATTACTTTATAAATAAAGTTTCCATTATTTAAAATAAATGTTCTTAAAAAAATAGCCCTATTCTGATTCTTAACATGGCTATGGGGCAATCTGTGGTTTTATTTAGTACCACGTTTTTATGTCTTACTGAATTTGGTGGTTTCTCCGCTTGCACCATTTACCGTGCGTCATCAGGAAGGTGATAATCTTATAATATGCACAATAACACTTCAGCTATCAGGGGGGATGATGGGAACTGTAGTCATGTGATACACCCTTTAGCTATCAGGGGGATGATGGGAACTGTAGTCATGTGATACACTTCAGCTATCAGGGGGATGATGGGAACTGTAGTCATGTGATACACTTCAGCTATCAGGGGGATGATGGGAACTGTAGTCATGTAACACACACTTCAGCTATCAGGGGGGATGATGGGAACTGTAGTCATGTGATACACTTCAGCTATCAGGGGGATGATGGGAACTGTAGTCATGTAACACACACTTCAGCTATCAGGGGGGATGATGGGAACTGTAGTTATGTAATACACTTCAGCTATCAGAGGGGATGATGGGAACTGTAGTCATGTAACACACACTTCAGCTATCAGAGGGGATGATGGAAACTGTATTCATGTAACACACACTTCAGCTATCAGGGGGGATGATGGGAACTGTAGTCATGTAATACACTTCAGCTATCAGGGGGGATGATGGGAACTGTAGTCATGTAACACACACTTCAGCTATCAGGGCGATGATGGGAACTGTAGTCATGTAACACACACTACAGCTATCAGGGCGATGGTGGGGGTTGTAGTCATGTAACACACACTTCAGCTATCAGGGATGATGGGGGTTGTTGTCATGTAACACACACTTCAGCTATCAGGGGGATGATGGGAACTGTAGTCATGTAACACACTTCAGCTATCAGGGGGGATGATGGGGGTTGTAATTGCACTATTCCAGCTGGATTCGGGCGGCAGAGTAATGTGCAGGCTACCGCCCCCCTCCCACTTCCCTTCACAGTCGCAGCCAGGCCGACCTTTTGTTCACCCCCCACATTGCTGATGCCGGCCCCGGGGATGTCCTGACGACCCGGCCTCACAGCTACCTCCTGTCAGATCTCCTCCTCGCCTCCCTCACCTCCAGCCTTCTCCTGCGTTCTCCTCTCCCGGACCGTGCAGCTCTCAGCCGCTCTCCTCCCTCTCCTGCCGCCGACCCTGTGCTGCCCCTCTGCCCTTGTCAGACACTCACCGGCCCAGCTGTGTCTCATGCTCGGTGCCTGTGGAGGGGGGGGGGGAAGGTCCTCATCTTAGCCCATAGGACCCGCAGTGACACACACTTGTCCCGGGGCTGGCGATGTCAGAGGCAGGAGCGGCGACCTAAAATTTGCCGGCGGCAGCTGCATGGTAGGTGGATGATCTGGGCCCGAGTGAGCGCGCAGGGTCCCGGGTCTGTGTTCGCAGGGGTGGCACAGAGAGAACATGACAGGCGCTCAGGTAGCCGCCTGTCATGTTCTCGGCACTATATGTTAAACTACGCTATTTTGTAGTTTAACATAAAGTATTGATACCAGGAAATCCTGGTATCGAACCGTTTTTTTGCCCCGAAAATCGATAGTAGTATCAATTTTTCGGTGCATCGTGCATCCCTAAAAGGCACACTACTCTACTTTAATCCTTTGTGCCCATGCGCTAGTGGGGGACTCTTTAAGACCGGCGTGTTAGATGCTGGTGTTGGTAAATCCCCCAATGTGTTTCTCTGCCATATTCTGCAGAGAAGAGTATAATAAGATTTAGAAAACATAACAATTTTGATCATAAAAGACCCCCATGAGTCACTGGATATAATTGTACAGACGTCTGTTGTATGGTTTGCAGTGCCTGTTTAGTACTAATATCAACTAATATATGGGCACTGTATAGGAATATATAAGTCCCAGTATAATATAGGATTTCATTCAGTAAAAGTGTGGTGGTAATAGCAGTGGTCTTGGTGTGGTGGAATATTTGTCCCCTGTATACTGATATTATTGGTAATACTGGTCTACAATACAGTAGCTACATAATGAATGAAAAAATCTCCACATACTGCAGCTAAAGCCCATAGTGTAAGGTGAGCAGGATTTCTATCCCAGTACATCAGCTATTCTTGCAGGTTTCATCCACTACTTTTAATCTTTACTAGTGAAGGGTGGGTGGGTGCTTAAAGCGTAACTGTCATTTCAGGGTCATTTTTCTGAAAACAATAAATATCTGTAGTACAAACGATTTTAAGGAACTCTGTAATAGGTTTTATGTACTAAAAGAGTTTCCTTCTGGACTGAAAAAGCAATCTCCCAGCCTCCCCCCTCACTGCAGAAGCAGCAGGATTTCTGTCTCCATTATGTGGCTATGGAGAGGGGAGGGGCTGTTAGGAGTGACTGAGCACGGAGGATTTCTGCAAAGCACAACACCCTGCAATCTTCTCTCAGTAAGTTCATAGATAAGCACTGACCTTTCTGACACTTGAATTTAGCGGTTTAGGTGCCCAGACAGTCTACATACAGCTGACCTTCATGTCACCTCTTCCTGCTCCCTCATCTCCCTCGGCCCCTCCCCTCTTCATAGGCTTACAATGGAGAGAGCAGAACCCGTCTTCACTGGCTTCTCTGTAATGAAGACGTGTTTGCCTGATAATGCACAGATAAGAAGTCAGGGGTGGAGGCTGGGAGATTGCTTCTTGAGTACAGAAGGAGGCTTTTTTGGCTGATGAAACCTATTACAGAGTTTCTTAAAATCGCTTATACTACTGATTTCTACAATAAAAAAAAAAATGTGACAGTTACGCTTTAAGTAATATCCAATGCCACCAGTAGGAGGCTGGACTAAACCATGTGAGGTTCCCGAGTCCTGATGATGTTCCAAGGGCGGAGTCATAAGCATGGGGTACTTTTTTCCCCCACTGGGATCCATTTGGTGTATTGCCTCCTGCAGGTCCTATGCTTACTATACATGTGTTTTGGCACCACAGCACTTTTCCTGTAGGTAGGACCTTGTGCACTCGTTTGTCCAGTGAATGGGGTAGACTCCCAATACATGGGTGACTACCATTAGTTACTAGTAGCGCAGCTTTTTAAATGTTTTTAATGCATTTGTTTGGCCTTTTGTAGATATGCATCGATTAACTCTTTACCATGTTCACTCTGCTGACATAATAAAGATAAGTTTTTATTGCTGAAATTGGGTTCTGCAGCCTTTGTATAACACACAGCTTGTTTCTTCGATTATACTTGCCTAAAAATCTTTGAATGCAGAGAGGTTTTTTTGTCTAAATCTATACAAAACTACTAGCGATTTGGGGGGCTCAAGGCCTGGATCAGGGAATAGCGCCTTTAACCCTTTAAGGACAGGGCCAATTTTCGTTTTTGCGGTTTCGTTTTTTCCTCCTTGTGTTTAAAAGGCCATAGCACTTGCATTTTTCCACCTAGAAACCCACATGAGCCCTTATTTTTTGTGTCACTAATTGTACTGTGCAATTACAGGCTGAATTTTTGCATAAAGTACACTGCGAAACCAGAAAAAAATTGTGTGGTGAAATTGAAAAAAACAACGCATTTCTTTTATTTGGGGGGACTGTGTTTTTACGCCATTCGCCCTGGGGTAAAACTGACTTGTTATGCATGTTCCTCAAGTCATTACGATTAAAACTATATATAACATGTATAACTTATATTGTATCTGATGGCCTGTAAAAAATTCAAACCATTGTTAACTAATATACATTCCTTAAAATCGCTCCATTCCCAGGCTTATAGCGCTTTTATCCTTTGGTCTATGGGGCTGTATGAGGTGTCATTTTTACCGTGCACCGTGCACCGTGCGAGATCAGTAATGTGATTAATTAATAGTTTGGGCAATTACAAACATGGTTGTTTATTTATTTATTTACTTTTATTTAAAACATGGGAAAAGGGGGGTGATTCCGATTTTTATTAGGGGAGGGGGCTTTTTACTAATAACAATACTTTTTTTTTTTTACACATATACTAGAAGCCCCCCAGGGGTTAGGGTTATTCCCCCTGGGGTTAGGGTTATTCCCCCTGGGGTTAGGGTTATTCCCCCTGGGGGACTTCTAGTATATACACTTTAATCTCTAGTTATACAGCAAAGATCAATGAGATCGGCATTCGTTTGCCGAAAACAAACTAGTGCCGAGCCGGGGTTGGTGCAATCTTGGAGCGGACCCCGGCCGGCAGCAGGTAGAGACACCCGGGAAGTGCTGCAGCTGGTAATCGGAGGCAGCTGTCAACTTTGACAGCTGCCTCCGATTACCTGATTAGCGGGCATGGCGATCACACCGTGTCCGCTAATAACCGCGATCCCGGGCTACACGCGGCTCCTGGGATCACGGCGGTTCAGAGCGGGGTCGCCGCGCGGCCCCGCTCTGAACACCTCCTGGGGACATATGACGTACCAGTACGTCATATGTCCTTAAGAGGTTAAGAGCAAGAAAGGGATTTGGTTGGTACAAAATGTGAGTTGAAATCATTTTGGGTTCACACTGCGTTTTTGCAGTCTGTTTAATGTATACATTTTATGGGGGGAAAAAACAAACAAAATGGATGCAATTGTGTGCGATCGGTTTGGATCCATGACTTCCATTATAAAAAAAAAGGATCAAAACTGATTTTTTTTGGTGTACACAAAAACATTTCGAGTACGTTAAAAGTGACCATTTAAAAACTGATAAGTTAAACGGACTGCAAGAAACCAGTGTGAACTCCGTCTTTTTAATTGGTTGCTTTTAACAGACAGAAAAACGTAGTCAACACTACTTTTGTGTCTGTTAAAAAAAAAAAACACACACATCCGTTTTGATCCCTTTTTTTTTTTTTTTTTTTTTTTTTTTTATAATGGAAGTCAATGGAAAACGGATCCAAATGGATGACACACAATTACATCCGTTTTTTTGCATCAGTTTTTTCCATAAAACGTATGCGTTAAACATATTGCAAATACGCAGTGCGAACCGCGTCTCACTCTTTGTTTTGGAATAGGTGAGTATATTGTAAAGAGAGATGATCATTTTAGCTTCCGTTTGAGAGTTCTACCACATTCACTTGTCTTTTCTGGGGTCTTAATGTTATTGGCACACAACTGATAATAGACAATATATCACATCATTTCAGATGGTGTACTTTTTGAGAGTTAACAAGTTAAAGTGGCAGGTGGTTTTATGGTTGAACAGTTTGGTGAGTAATTGGATGCTACATGCACATAGGGCATTTCTGACATGGCGTCATTTAGTTAATTGCACATGTATGTTGAACTATTTAGACTAATTAGTGCTATGTAAATCTGCAATAAAACCACACATCACAGTTATGTAACCAGGACATAAAGTCCTGTTCTTTTTTATCATTGATGTTTATGTAAGGCATATCGTCTGTATTCTTTCTATTGGTTTTACCCAAGTTAATTTTAAAGGGATTGTCCAGGAAAAATCTTTTTCTTTTAAATCAACTGGTTTCAGAAAGTTGTATAGGTTTGTTATTTACTTATATTTAAAAATCTCAAGTCTTCCCGTACTTATCAGCTGCTGTATGTCCTGCAGAAAATATTGTTTTCTTTTCAGTCTGACACAGTGCTCTCTGATGACATCACTGTCCAAAACAGGAACTGTCCAGAGCAGGAGAGGTTTTCTATAGTAGGTTGCTGCTGCTCTGCACAGTTCCTGTCTCGGACAGAGGTGTCAGCAGAGAGCACTGTGTCAGACTGAAAAGAAAACATTTCCTACGGGACATATAGCAGTTGATGAGTATGGGAAGACTTGAGATTTTTAAATCTCTGGGATAGCCCTGCAGTTCCCAGAGAAAATGTTGGTGACAGTCGCCTCTGCTACCACTCAATGGAAGTCTATATGTAAACAAAAAACAATACAGTAAAAAGTTATATTACAAAGTATTATAATGTTATTAAAGCAAAAATATAATTGGGTCAGTCTCCAGAGTACACCCATTTACAACATCTGGCTTTTGTTGTTAAATGTTCAGGGCCCTCTGGGCTATCACCCCTTTTCCTGTCCTCAAATTGGTAATATGTTATGCAAATTTGGTGGGCAATTCGGAGGAGAATGTTTTGGGAAGGAGATTACATTATTGATTGCAAACAGTTTGAAAGCATGTATAATATTATATTTAAGTAGTGTCTTATCAATTTGGCTGGCCATATAAGTGGGGGGCAGAAGACTGTAAATCTGTAAATTTAGAAAAAAAATAATTTAAGAGTCTGATGCCGTGGCAGCTGAAGGTCATTTTTTTTTTTTCGTAAACTGGATCCATGAGTATAGTAAGGGCCCTAAGAGTGCATTTACACAGAGATTTATCTGACATATTTTTAAAGCCAAAGCCAGGAACAGACTATAAACAGGGAACAGGGCATAAAAGAAAGACTGAGATTTATCTTCTTTTCAAATCCATTCCTGGCTTTGGCTTCCAAAATTTGTCAGATAATTCTCTCTGTGTAAACGCACCATTGGGGTATGTTCGTACATATAGGAGTTTCATTGCGTTAACGCAGGACAGTTGTATGACAATGTAATTATTAGTTACTGCAATGAAGTGATGCAGTAACGCAATGAACTTGTCAATCACTGCAAAAAATGCAATGTGAATGCAGGCTGATGCTGCACCGTAAGCAAGTGGAGCCGATCGCTGGTCCTCTTCCATGGAATGATAATTGCCAATAAGGTTTCCTGCTCATAACTGGCCTGAGTTAAAGGACACTAACATGTGTACTACTCTCATGGTGGTCCTGTAACTAGTACAAGCGTTGAGTTCGGTCCGACCGGACTTTCAGATTTTTTCGGAAAGTTCAGTCCGACCGAATTTCGGATTTTTTTAGATTTCATAGTTTAAAGCATCTATATGATACAGGGGTAGTGTCTTTGTTTGAATTTAGGGCTCTACATGTCAGTAACATCATTATCTTTTAGATATCTCAAAGTAAATTTTTTTTTTTAGACTTCAATATTCACCATTACAGGGTCTATGCAGGAAAAAGGTCACAAATGCAGTGAAGGAGCAGCAGTAGTCATTGGAGGCCAGTGAAGGTCCAGCAATAGTCATTTGAGGCCAGTACAGGAGCAGCAGTAGTCAACATGGAGGACAGGCAGCAGCAACAGTAGCCAACATGGAGGGCAGGCAGGATCAGCAGTAGCCAACATGGAGGACAGGCAGGAGCAGCAGTAGTGAACATGGAGGGCAGGCAGGATCAGCTGTAGCCAACATGGAGGCCAGGCAGGAGCACCTGCACCAGGTATTTTTGTCTCTCAGGATAAGACGGATGTGATATACACACTTTCAATCAGAAGGGTCCAAGTATAGAAATTGGGTATATATATATATATATATATATATATATATATATATCTTTTTAAAAGATACAATGCTATACACCTGAACCAGGTATTTTAGTCTCTCAGGATAAGACAGATGTGATATACTCACTATCAGAAGTATAGGACTTGTATATCTGTACTGCACGTTTTGGTTCTGTGCACCCTTTTCCAATGCCTAATCTATCTATCTTTCGCCCTCTCTATATTTCTCTCTCAATCACTAGATGTTTCTCCTCTCCGCCTTCCTAATCTTTCCTTTCCTTTCCCACAATATCTTCTCAGTAGTCTGTAGTACACAACAGCAGCTTGCTTCCTCTCTCTCTCCCTCTACACATTGCGTGGTGCGCTCATGTGACCGATCCTTTTAAAGCAATACCGACGTCACACAGGGGGTGGGCTAGTACAAGATCCCTGCTGATTGGATGTGTTCCGGGCATCATGGGAAATCGCTTTTCCCGCCCGGAACACTTCCTGCTTTCTAGAATGGCGGCTGCCATTTTAGAAAGCAAGAAAAAAAAATCGGAGCGGATTTCCAAAAATCCAAATCCAATCGGACTCGGATTTTTGGAAAAATCCAAACCAGATCCCATACCGGGCGAACCGGTTCGCTCATCTCTAACATGAAGGCAGCACTACTGAGAAGTCCTTTTCTTCTGATTACTGTCAGGTACAGTGTTGCCATGGAAACCTTGTATGAATTTTAAATCATCCATGTATCCATATATTAATATTTGCTATTGACAGGATGTAGATATTGATGAGAATAGCAGAATGTTGGTGTTAGGCTTGAGAAAGGCATAACTGGATTATAGTGCCAAAACGCATCACTACTTTTAATTAAACATTCTTTTTTGTTTCTGCCAACCAGTATTTGGTAGTTATATATTTATGTACTTGGCAGCCGCTGATGCGGTTTCACTAGTGACTACCTATTCCTAGTGACTTTTACCTGCGCCATGCACCTTAGAGGATCATATGTGGCTCCTAAAGTCCTATAAGAATCCTGCTTTTTTTCGTGTACTCTATTCCATATGTCGTCTGGATGGATGATCGTCGTCTGGATGATCCTGTGCTGAGCTGTGGTATTCAATTCATGTGTGACATAGTGTTGTGCCTATATTGGATGCACAACATAAGAAGGGGAGTGCATTGGAGGAAAATTTCTCTGCACGTTTACTTAAATCACAATATTGCACTAGGAGGCGCCCTTTTCCCTTTTTCTTTCATGCAGTGCGGAAAGCTTTTGGTATTGGCTGCCTTACAGTGAACTTGGACTCACTAAGCAGAGAATAGTATTCAGAAGAAATTGAAGAATGGCACCTCACCTAAAAATCTTCACCTTTATTTCACCAAATAGTATAAAACAGGAACATTTGAGAGGCACTCACTAACAGCCGGTACAAAACAGGAACATTTGAGAGGCACTCACTAACAGCCGGTACAAAACAGGAACATTTGACAGGCACTCACTAACAGCCGGTACAAAACAGGAACATTTGACAGGCACTCACTAACAGCCGGTACAAAACAGGAACATTTGAGAGGCACTCACTAACAGCCGGGAGTGAGTGCCTCTCAAATGTTCCTGTTTTGTACTATTTGGTGAAATAAAGGTGAAAATTTTTAGGTGAACTGCCGTTGTTCAATTTCTTCTGAATACTATTTTCATGGACTACTTTCCCAACTGAGCACGACCTAGGGTCACCGAGGGTGAGAGTATCTAAGATCTGACTAAGTGAACAAGCCTGGGACCTGTAGTGCCGGTGAGATTTTTATTGTGAACTCACTAAGCAGAAACCTGGCCGTGGAGAGAGTGACTGAGCATTTGTGTCCCTCAGCACTCAGATCATTAGATGTATGTACATGTTGCCTCAAACTATGGCTAACAACTGGTGCCATACTATACAGGTGAATATCCTTAATCTTTCCTGGACCAATTTTTAATAGCATGTAAATGGAAACCATTAGTTTTTGCAATATGACATTTAAATGGAACCAATCACCTCCCTAAGGGAGTGTGATCTGGCCCTATTACCCAGACCGCTGCCGGGCACACCACTCCATCGCTATAGCCAGCAGACTTCACCAGCGCGGCAATTTCAAAATATTGATCTTGAATCCTCCATCCCGACACCCGGTATCTACACATGGGGCAAAGCCGTAGAGGCATGCAGTCATGCTGCCTCCGCCCTCTTCTACGCCACTCACGCTTGATTGGCAGCCTGAGCGCTAATAACATAATGCAAAGCCAACTGCCAATGAAGTTTGAGAGGCTGGGAAGAGGTCGGAGGCAGCGTGACTACTGAGGCTCCGCCCTTACGCCTAGTTATCGGGGCCCAGAACTGAGAATTAAAAATCAATTTGTTGAAATTGCTACGGCGGCGGAGTCTTCTGGGTACAGGATCGGAGAGCTGTGCCTGGCAGCTGTAAGCTACTGGAGCCAGGCCACACTCCACTGGGGATGTGACTGGTTTCCTTTTAACGGCAACCACCCCCCTTTATTGTGCACTTTTGCTGTTTATATAATCTTTCTGGTAGAATCTTTGGGTTTCAATGTCTTTAAATCTTACAATTTCTACAAAGACATTGTGACATGGCTAATTTCTTGAATGGATGAGAGAAAGTGCTGTATACCTAGCCTGCTGAGCAACTCCTATGCCAGCTCAGCCCCTTTTACGCACATCGCTTTACAAGTAAATTGCTAATGTAATTACTAAGGGATTGAGCCTTGTGGTGTACTCAAAAGGCAAAAAATCTAAATAAGTGCAGCCCCATGAGTGCTTAGGAGTTTATTTTTCAGGATAAGTGATGTTTGTATTCTATTATCTAGTGATGACTGATTCATTTTATTTTATACCACTGGATTTTCAAATGCAATTTGGTAACGCAGTCGGGAATGTTCACAAAGGAATTAATTCTGCTTCGTACAGTTCAGATGATGAATACGTTAACACTCCAGTGCCTAACAAATACTAATAGCAAAAATACAGTAAATGTCATGCAGAACATATATTACATGGTATATACCGTAGTAGGCCTAGGATACAAATCAGCCCGAGTTTTATGCCTATCCTTGACACACAAATATGCAAAAAGAGCCTGTGAAGCCTCATTTAAGAATCTCAAAACACAGGACTAGCCAGATATCCCTCCGGGAAGGACCCAGCCATGGGGTGGCTCCTGTAGGAAAAACACCAATAAGTCAATGTAATGACAAGGGAAAAACCAAGGCCAGGTAACCATCCACATACAGCTGTTCCGGGTGTTGCCCCTCATCAGTGTGGAGCAGGATTCTGGCTAGGTGGGAGCAATGCCACGTAAAGCCATAAGAGAAACAGGTAATTGATCTCAGGGAAACCACACAAAGATAACACTGTCAGCTGCTGGGTAAAGCATTCAATGCAGTGAAATCCTAGGTGCATTGCTCCCTGGGAAACATGAATATGCAAAAAAGGGCCTGTGGAGCCTCATTTAAGAGTCTCAAAACACAGGACTAGCCAGATATCCCTTCGGGAGCCACCCCTTGGCTGGGCCCATCCCGGAGGAATATCTGGCTAGGCCTGTGTTTTGAGACTCTTAAATGAGGCTCCACAGGCTTTTTTTTGGCATATTTGTATTTCCCAGGGAGCAATGCATCTAGGATTTCACTGCATTGAGCGCTTTAACCAACAGCCAACAGTGTTCTCTTTGGCTGGTCTCCATGAGATCAGTTATCTGTTTCCAGTATATCCCTGACCATGTTACTATGTTTAACTTTTCCTTGTGTTGATATGTAGTTTATGTATTTATAGTGGCAAAGATTTGATGATTTGGAAAGGGGGATTCACCCCTATGGGCATTGTGCACCACTTGCAACAACCCTAATGTATAGTGTAGTCTTTCACTATAGGAAGGAGGGTGATGTACATACTTGCTGCTCTGTTTTACACCTTCATTTAACAGAACATACAGAAGAATACAGTAAATTACCACTAATTGCAATTAATGTATTACTAACACCTCACTGTCTGGCAATATTTTTTAGACCTTGTTTATGTGTCTCCATAAAATGTGCCATCATAAAATATTAATATGTTATTACACTGTCATAAGGAAGAGTATTGTAATTGAACAACATATTCAGAAACAGGAAAAGGAATAGGTCAATGAAGCAGCTGTGGGGATTGTAATGAACATTAGGGAAATTGTTGCAAATTTGGCTTTGAATACAATTAGTTTAGTCTTTGTTGGATTGTTTACACCTGTAAACGCGCCAGACATATACCATGTTGCTAATGTAAAATTAGTAAAATAAAGTAGCTTTCTTGAATGTTCCATTTGCATGTAATGGTGAGATCGGATCAAGGAGACGTACGGCAGGAAACGAGCGAGTGGTGCAAAACAAAATATATTGGTATCCTTTACATAGTGTAAGTATTTACAGTGCCATATAGGGGTTAAAAGCGGCTGATGACTGATTAAAAGGGGTACTCCGGTATATAGAAAATAATAAAGATGGTATGCTTACCTCTCCATGCTCCCTCTTCGTCCTCCTGCCTTGTCTCTGCTGATCGCAGCTGCCACCAACACTTCTGAACCCGCATCTGCAGTGACCGAGATGGGACAGCACTACGGCCAGTGATTGCCTGAGCAGGCTGTCACTGCAGAGATGGGTTTGGAAGTGTCGTTGGCTGTGGTCTGAAGGGGTGCAGAGCAATGCAATGAAATGCCATAGCATTGATCAGTATGTGCAATCTAATACAGTGGTACCTTGGTTTAAGAGTAACTTGGATTAAGAACGTTTTGCAAGAAGAGCTCATAGTTTCTCAAAATTGTAACTTGGTTTAAGAGCATTGCTTTGGTTTAAGAGCTCTCTGTACTGGGTGGGAGGGCGAGTGGGGGAGGGGCATGGTCTGTATAGCGGGGTCTATAGCGCTGTCCTCTGACCCAGGAAGTCTCCCTCACCTTCCGAATCATAGCAGATCCACTTCAGGCTGGGACTTGCATCAGGGGACAGGACTGTGGAGGTAATCTCTCCATAGCTGTAATTCCTCTCTTCCCAGACAGAGTGAGCTGCATCTATATGCCCACATATGTCCTGCTCATTTCTTCATGCTCCCTGCAGTCTCTGTCAGTCCTGACTGGTCCATGGTGAACACATGCTCCTTCCTCATTGCTGTCATGTGACCACACAGACCTCTGACAGCAGTCTTGCTTCTCTATTCTAGCCTGTTGTACTACGCTACTGCATTATGGGGATCTGTATTTCCATCCTGTATCTACAAACTGCTGCTGTTTTTTCATTCTTATGCAGTTACTGTACATTATACTCCACATGCTGATTGCTATACTGTACAGTAACTTATAATATCACATATTTAACTGTTTCTCATTGTTTATTTCATCTGTTCTACATGTTATTCAGAATAAAAAATGATTATTTTGGGACGTGGAACCAATTGTCTGCATTCCAATGCTGATTTCTTAAGGGAAACTTTGCTTTGGTTTAAGAGTGGATTTGCATTAAAAGCATGGTCTGATACAAATTATGCTCGTAACCCAAGACACCACTGTAATTTAGTGGGGACCTAAAAAGTGTAAAAATAAATTCTTAAAAAAATCTCCAAAAACCTTCCACAATAAGGCCATGTTCACACAACATAAGCTCCGTACTAATCACGGCCGTTGTTGCAGGCCGAGGGAATCACGCCTGGAGTGTATACACAGGGTATCCCTAGCCTCGCCATGTCAGTTTTCTGCGGCCGTTATTCATTGAATAGTGGTCCCAGAAAACCCTGTCAGTGCACACTACGGAGCGAGTGGCTCCGGCCGGAACGGCCGGTTTCATACTACATTTGAACATAGCCTGTAAGTGTAAATCACCTCTCTCCCTATTTTCCAAAGTAAAATGTTTAAAAAAAAATTGATATTGAAGAATGTGGAATTGTCCGATCTCTTAAAGTATAACAGTATTGTTCACACATGGTGAAAGTGTTAATAAAAAAAGTAGAAAAAACACCAGGATTGATGATTTTTTCATTATATCTCAGAAAAAAAATTTAATAAAGCAACCAAAATCTTCTATCTGCACTAATATGTTACAAATAAAAACTATTTATAATAGCACCACAAAATGAGCCCCCAACCAGTCCCGGTGGTGGGACAATAAAAGTGTTATGGCTCTTAGAAGGCAAGGGGTAACTTATTGTGACCTGGACATCCGTGCATCAATGACCTTTCATGAAGGGGTTAAGTACTCAGTTTGTTAAAGGTGTGTGTCTCTGTGAATAGGATATGTACATATCCTTAAAGGCTTTTAACTCAATTACAATAAATTTTCTTTGCCTTAATGCAGCTAAAATGAAATATTAACTTGGTAAATCGTCTTGATTAAAAACAGTTTTCACTTTGCATCTTCAACTCTTACTGTATATTGACTTGGCATTTACATGAAAACAATCAATGTTTTGAGTTATCTTGCTGCCAAACTTGCTTCTAACCTTTAACCCTTTCAGGACCCAGCCCAAAATGGCCTAAATGACCAGGCCAATTTTCATCTTTGCGTTTTCATTTTTTCCTCCTCACTTTCTAAGAGCTATATTGCTTTTTTTTCTCCATCTACAGGGCCATGTAACTATTGAGGGGGTTCCCAACTATGTAATGCACTTTACTGTAAAAGAGAAGATCGCCAATCAGACCGGACAAGGTAAGTTTAACTTCTCCAGCAGTCAGGGAAAATGATTGGAACCCCAATCACATTGCCCACTGTGGGGGTCCCAATCGATAAGGGTGGTATTCCACCCAACGATTTTTCTGCGATTAACGATAAACGATCTCAAACTGGACGATGATCGTAACTTACAGTCGTTCTTGTACTCGTCCTTTCCTGGCTGATAGATCAGGGAACGAGCAAATGGCACTTTATTACACCGAACAATTTTCTAACGATTTGTGAACAATAAAAATAGGTCCAGATTCTATCAAACGATAAAAATGTAATCGTTTCCTGCTATAACACGTAACGATTATCACTCAAATCCAAAAGATCTAACCGTTTTTTGAACGATAATTGTCCTGTGTAATAAGGCCCTAAGTGGCAGGAGCTGCTCCTGTCACTCACACTTACAAGGGGTTAATGAAGGGCTGGAAAAAGCTCAGCGCGAAACGTGCGTTGGAGGGGGACGTGCACACTTCCATACCACAGGTAATACCAGCAATATTTTATTTCACCTCCAGTTTGGCCACTATTGAGGATTTGGGCATCATGCAATCACTGTTGTCACTTTATAGGCCTGGGGGGGTTGCAATGTGTCTCTTGGAAAATAGTCCACTGGGTATCATTTAATTTAGACCCATTGTTTACATCTTATATTATACTGCCTTCTCACTTATACATTTACTTATCCTGTGGGTGGTTGTTTTTTGCGTGTGCAGCCATTGGCTCTTTTTACCAGTTTATCTAGTATGTATTTTATGAATTTTGGAATAATAAAGTTGCTAACATGGATTAATACATAGTGTAGTAATGAAGGGCTGCAGTATGATCGCTGCTGCCTGTCATTAACAGTCAATACCTCACCAGCTATGGAGGGAGCTCAGCTTCTGAGCTAACTTCATATCCCCGTAGCTAATAATGGCGAACAGGTAAAGGTTGATGATTCTGATACCAGAATACCCCTTTAAAGGAGTTTCCAATTATATAACATTTTTAAATACCGATTTATTCTTGAATCGGGTCCCTCCTTATTCCACCTTAACCCCCCTACTTGATAACCTATCCATAGCCCTTGGTGAACGGGCACGGCATAGGGTTCTGGTGTGCCTCTTACTGCAGCTCAGTTCCATTCAGGTAAATGGCACTAAGCTGTAGTGCCAGGTTCAGCCACAACTGTATGCATAGTGCTGTGATATGGTAAAACAATTAATGGTGGTTTAATTGTATTAAATTACATTGACTGGACTACCCTTTTAGTGATTCCTACAGTAAAAAAGTGGATGTAATATGCTCCTGATTTTCTGCCAAAAAGGGCTTCATGTCTTGTGTCCAGCATTTAAGCAAAGGACCTCTAAGGGTAATTTCACACATACCACATTGCAGCAGATTTCATGCTGCATATTTCGCAGAGAAATCCTCTGTGATGCTTGGTACTGTATTGTATTGCCCCCTAAAAGTTATACAAATCACCAATATACAATTATTATAGGAAATGCTTATAAAGTGCTTTTTTCCCTGCACTTACTGCTGCATCAAGGCTTTACTTCCTGGATAAAATTGTGATGTCACGACCCGACTCCCAGAGCTGTGCGGGTTGTGGCTGCTGGAGAGGATGATAGGGACACTGAGCATCCTCTCCAGCAGCCACAGCCCGCACAGCTCTGGGAGTCGGGTCGTGACATCACCATCATCCAGGAAGTGAAGCCTTGATGCAGTAGTAAGTGCGGGGAAAAAAAGCACTTTATAAGCATTTCCCATAATAAGTGTATACTGGTGATTTGTATAACTTTTGAGGGGTAATACAATACTTTAATAAAAAAATTCTTCTCCTTTAACCCACCGCTGCCAGGCTTATACATTGCCTGGCTGCGTTCCTGCTTTCTTCTCAGGCTCCCTGCTCTTTGGCGTCTTGCTCAGCCAATGAGTGCACTGCCCGAATCAGCCACTGATTGACTGAGGGACACCAGGGAGCTAGGAGCCTGAGAAGCAAGCAGGAGCACGGATAGGTAGTGTATTGGCCTGGCAGCGGTGGGTTAAGTGAGAAGGAGCTTTATATTTGGATTTTTCATTCTGCTGCGAGGATGTAAAGCTATAGAAAATGACAGTACTGAGTATCACAGAAGGATTTCTCCACAGAACTTGCAGCGTGAAATTCGTTGCGATGCACTACGTGTGAAACTGGCCTAAAAGTAAAGCTTAAACTTGGCCAATCATTCATAGCTATGGTGTGAAATGTAGCAAATGCTAGCTTTAAGATGAGGTATATAATTTTTTTTTTTTGCTTTGTATTCATTATATAATATCCTTCATACATAGCTTGTAAAATATAACAGGAAACCTGATGACAGGTGTGCTTGAAACATCTCTTAACATATTGCAGGTCTTTTCTCCGTGGATGTAAAATTCCAGATGGCAATAATAATAGTTACTTAATGCAGACCGCTAATGAGAAAAAACTATATGTAAGCTGCTGTTCATTTCCTCAGGGGAAGCAAAATTACGGTGCGAAGATAAAATATATCATTTTCCTTTTAAGAAACTTTGATAGCAATCTCTTTTTATTGGACAAATTGCAAAAGTCAAAAGATAGATTTAAGTTAAGCTTTCCTGAAGAGCTTAGTGTATCCTTATCCCGCTAATTCTCTTCTTTCAGGACTAGGTTGTGGAAGTCTGTTATAAGCATTGAATAGAAAGTGTTGCTGTCTCTGTAATCAGAGTTATATAATAGGCTCCTCTCATGAGGGAGATATGGTGCAGGCTAAAAAGCTTATCAGGAGAGAAATAAGCAATTCATCTCCTCTTTTATCTTGTACATGCATGGCCTGGATGGTATATATATATATATATATATATATATATATACTGTATATATTGCTGCTTTCTTGTTAATGTTAAAAAATACACTAGAATCGCTCAGGATTATTATACACACACAAATACTATTTTTAGTAAACTGCACCATAAAAATAGGATTAGTATTTTGCTTGTATGTCCCACAGCTATTTGCTACAAGACTTGCCTCAAGAGGTATGGAGAACTGGATACTGGAGGATTATAGGGAACTTTATATTAGCCTACTGGTTATTCCCCTTATAAACACACAAGAAATGCTGTAAATTAGATGAAAATATCTTACACTGTAAGGCCATGTTCACATTGCGTGAAACAGCAGCCGTTCTGTGACCCGGCCAGCCGACCAGCGGCCATGAGCGCCCGCATCCGAATTTACCACTACACACAATGGAGTCTGCAGCTGGAGCCATTTTGTGAACAGTTTTCTGCGCGGCTGGATGGAATCCCGGCCAAAGGGTATACTATATGTATACTCTCCAGCCGGGATTCCATTTATTCCAATAGAACGTGTGTTTTGTATAAATCACAACCGTTGTTGCAAAATGCTGTGATTTATACAGAACATACGTTGAGTGAACACAGCCTAAGGCTATGTTCACACAACGTTATTTTCGAGTAAAGAATGGACACTGATTGCAATTAAATCAGCGTCAGTTTTTTACTGCAGGGGCTGCATTGCATTGAAGTCAATGCCCGTTAACCCCCGGTATTATAACGCCCGTAATGTACATGCCTATTATTTCATGACGCTGTCCACCGAACAGCGTCCGGAAATAATAGCTGTTTACACAATGTAAAGTCAGCCGGCGGCCGCACTTTATGTTTCAGTTGATGGTTAATTGATTTGTGGGCACACCCCCAAATTGTAAAAAAAAGAACGTACCTGCAGCCGTTAAAGAGGTAGGAGCATGCTGAATGCATACCGGCGGACGGTAGTTTAACATCGTCTGTTGCTGTGCAATTGGCGCTGTTAAATGTAGTGTGAACATAGCCTTATCAAAATGTTTACAAAAATATTTTATTTATTAAAGGGGTACTCCGAAGAAAGTTATACAGATTTGTAAATTCCTTCCACTGTTTGGTTCCATTTGAAATGATAATAAAACTAAAGAATAATAAAAATCTCAAGCCTTCCAGGACTTATCAGCTACTGTATGCCCTACAGGCAATGATGTGTTCTGTCCAGTCTGATACGGTGACAGGAACTGAAAACCTTTCCTGCATTGGACAATTCCTGTCACGAACAGAGGTGGCAGCAGAGAGCATTGAGTCAGACTGGAAAGAAAACACCTGCAGGACATACAGCAGCTGATAAGTACTGGAAACATAATGTCCCTGCCTTATAATTCATCAGTGCCATCCTCTAGGGTAAAGTTATGAACTATGTGGCAGAGATTACATTTTTAGCCTTAATATTTGGCACCTGGTTTGTCAGTGTTCCTTTCATTTGTCTTTGCGTCACTTGTCGCTATACAAATAGTTATTATTATTATTATTAGTTGTCCGTTCCACGTTTTACAGTTCTTCCTGAACTTACCTTTGCTTTTTGCCTAGCGGTTTATTGTGTCTGCTGTGCTATGATGGACAGCTCTCTCCCCCTCTGTGTTTTTGTCTGGTCTGCGTTTCTCTGCTAGGACCTATACGTTTTGGGTTCGGGACTTGGTTACCCAAGAAGGTATTTGTGTTCCTCATAGCTCTGTTCAGCTTAATCCAGCATTTTGTCATGCACATAGGGGGAGATTTATCAAAGGGTGTAAAGTTTAGACTGGTGCAAACTGCCCACAGCAACCAATCACAGCTCAGCTTTAGGCAGTGCTGAAAGGAAAGCTGAGCTGTGATTGGTTGCTGTGGGCAGTTTGCATCAGTCTAAATTTTACACCCTTTGATAAATCTCCCTATATAGTGTTTTCTGGTATTCTGGTGCCTATTTTGTTACCATTCTCTGTCTCACTGATTCTGTTTTTGTCGTTGTCCACCGTTTACCTTGCTACCGTCTCCGGTTATTGTCCTCCATTTGCCTGTTTCTGACTATCCATTCTTTTTCTGACTTTGTACTTTGCTGCCCATTTTTTGTGACTATGTTTTTGTCTGCCATCATTGTACCTTGCTCACGCTCTCTGTTGCCTGTCTGACCATTCTATACCGTGTCCTGTCTTTTGTCTGTATTTTGTCTGTCCGTGTAGTGTCCTGTTTTCTTGCACTTATTTCAGGGAAGGGACTGTTGCCCAGTTGTGGACAGTTGTTTAGGACATGCTCTGGAAGTAGGCCGGGACAATGCTGGAGGGTACTAGCGTTAGGGTCAGCTTATCCTATCTCTTTGTCCCCCTGAGCCCTGACAGGAAACCTTGACATTTTTAACCCTTTCACATCAGCAATACGTAGATATACGTTGCTGCTGCACATACCCCGTGCAGCAGAAAAGTATATTTGATGTGTGTGTGGGACCGCTGCAGTGAGAGCGGCCTCTCATTAACCCCTTAAACGCTGTGATCTATGGAAATCGCATCGTCTAAGGTACTCAGTGACAGGACTAGCTCCTGTCACTGAGTGATTGGGACCCCTGCTGCCATGCTGCCAGGGTCCCGATCGCTTGTACCGACGGGCAGGGGTAAGTCACCTACCTCTGTCCTGTCAGATCGGCCATCTATGTATAGAGTCTGCTCTCAGACAGGCTCTATGCATAGATCGCCGATAACACTGATACATGCTATGCTATGGCATAGCATAGATCAGTATATACAATAAATTTTTTGCATATATTAAAGTGAAAACAAGTGTTAAAAAAAATGTGTAATAAAAAACGTTTTTTAAAAAGTATTAACAAAACCTCTTATAACCCCCCTCCCAATAAACGTTTAATATACCTCCTTGCCCATTATAAAAATAAAAATATAAAAAAAAATAAAATAAAATAAAGATATTATATATCATAGCATGCGGAATTGTCCGATCTATTAAAATATAACATTATTATTTTCGCACGGTGAACGGCGTTAACAAACAAAAACAAAAACACCAAGATTGCTGATTTTTTTAAAAAAATACTAATAAGCAATGAAAAATTTTCTGTTACATTAATATAAATTAGTCAATTACAAATCTATATAACTTTCTAACAACGGTTGATAAAAAATAAAATCATTTCTCTGGAGTACCCTTTAATTTTAACATTTGGTAACACTTTAACCACAATAGAAAATCTTATTCAAAGGATACAAGTGATAAATAGTTGTTACCAGAACAGCAACTGCCCCAGCAGGTTCAGGGGAATCAAAGACCCCACCATTGCTTTCCTCTGCCCTTGAGAACAATTTGCTGTAGCTAGCACATCCGTGGACGAGGTATGCATACATAGTGTATGTACATGTGCCCTATTCTGGAGCTGCACTTGCTAACATTTTCTCTGAAGAACCAACAGGATCAAGATCATGACATAAGGCTTATTTACACATAAGGATTTTCACGAAGCTGTCAGATCTCTAGCAGTGGCTTATCTACTGGAAAACAAATGATCACTCTTTCTTTCCTCTGCATTCTGCCATCGGTGAGAAGTTGTGCTCTCCAATATATATTAGATTATGAGATGATCCCGCTAAGACTTATAGCTTAGAACTTTAATATAAAATCAGGATGATAATATAAACTGTTGTCTTATTAAAATAAATCATGAGACTGTTTAAACATCAAAGTATGTGAGGGAAATGCAGTTTTTTTTATTTTAAAAATTTTTAATTTTATTGAATACAAAAGAAATATAATAGAAAACACCATATATAAAAAAGGAGACAAAAAACAAAAAACAAAAAAAAAACCAACCTATGAAGTGGCACCATAGATTTCTACCCCTTGCTGGGTGAGGCATCCATAATGTAGGTGGACTTTAGGTACAACCCTGCAATAAACTGAACAAATAACTAGAAATCCACTTTATGTAAGACTTTCAAACCATTGTGAGCATTGCAGAAGGCTGGGAAAGTGCTAAGTGTGTACCATCTTCCCATGTGATAGCACATTCATGGAAGGATGCATATTTTCACATACCAGATGCTCACAATAGTGATGAATTTGAAATATGCTAATCCTATGAAGTACAGAACACTTTAAACATGCCTGTGTGAAGATAGCATATTAAGAATTCATTAACCCTATGTAAGTTGTCAGCACCACTTAGAAGACTAATTTATACTTACTGGTTCGTATAAGTATGTGAGGGACTGAGATGGCCACATAGTGATGACTGGATGACTGCGTCAGAGTATCTCCAAAATACTGGCAGGTCTTATGGCTGCTCTTGGTATACAGTGGTTAGCACCTACCAAAGTGGTAGCATGAAGGGAAGCCAGTGATGGCTCATTGATATGCATGGGGAATAAAGACTAGCCTGGTCTTGTCCATAGATCAGTAGTATAATTAGTTTAAAAAGGTTAATGCTGGAGATGATGGAAAGGCGGCAGAAGACAAGAGGCGTTGTAGCTTGCTGTGTTTGGAGCTGTGTAGCCATGGGTGGGTTCAAGTGCTCATGCTGACCCCTGTCCACCACCACCTACAGTAGGGATATGCTTTAGAAAAGAACTGAAAAATCATGTTTTCTGCGAAACATTGTTCAGAAATAGTTTGAGGAAATTGACAAAGAGTTCAAAGTTTTGACTCTAGATAAAAATTCGATTGAGCATCAGCTGAATGTGCTGGAAAGTCTGATCAGATAAATGTCTTTTTTGCATTCATCCACATAAACCCATCCTATCTTCTCCACATCAGCTATACATGATAATAAACATGCAGAGTAGTGATCGACTCATAGCTAGCTTTCTAGGAATACATGGCAGTGTATAGAGTTTTAAAGCAGAGACAAAATCAGTATATTCCATCCATTGTTACGTGTTTTTCCTCCATATTCTTTCATTAAATTAAAGCGTAACTGTCATGTTTTTTTTATTGCAGAAATCAGTAGTATAAGCGATTTTAAGAAACTCTGTAATAGGTTTCATCAGCCAAAAAAGCCTCCTTCTGTACTCAAGAAACAATCTCCCAGCCTCCCCCCTTGACTTCTTATCTGTGCATTATCAGGCAAACACGTCTTCATTACAGAGAAGCCAGTGAAGACAGGCTCTGCTCTCTCCATTCTATCCTTATGGAGGGGGGAGGGGCCGAGGGAGATGAGGGAGCAGGAAGAGGTGACATGAAGGTCAGCTGTTTGTAGACTCTCTGGGCACCTAAACCGTAGGATTCTGGGGTCAGAAAGGTCAGTGCTTATCTATGAACTTACTGAGAGAAGATTGCAGGGTGTTGTGCTGTGCAAGACTGCTCCGTGCTCAGTCACTCCTAACAGCCCCTCCCCTCTCCATAGCCACATAATGGAGACAGAAATCCTGCTGCTTCTGAGTGAGGGGGGAGGCTGGGAGATTGCTTTTTCAGTCCAGAAGGAAACTCTTTTGGTTTATAAAACCTATTAAAAAGTTTCTTAAAATCGCTTGAACTGTTAATATTTAATGTTTTAAAAAAAATGGCCCTGAAATGACAGTTACGCTTTAAGGTTTACTTGAATGTTAAATCTCGGCAGTACCCTCTACCCTATAGGCTACCCTATACTACCATTCCTTACAGAGTACTGTACTATGCAGAAGTCTGAGGTTCCCTAATAGGCTCCCATAGTATAAGATTAGGGTTTGTGGGTTACACATATGTAACCCAGACCCCACAAGACTTCTTAGCTATTGCAATTCGCAGTCTCTTTATGCTCAAGTCTAGAAGTGTTATGGGGATAGCAGAGACAATGACTCCTGAGACTTGATAAGACTAAGCCACATGCATGTGTCTGCCTTAAAATGCCACATAGCCATCAGGGGCCTGGGGCCATTATAGGCCTCATGGCAAACATTTGAAAGGGTCTCTGCCTTCCCTTCAAAATGTAGGCTCTTTTAAATGTTGTTACAAACATTCCCTGTTTTAGGTCCATATATACCCACCTAAAGGGTCACAAACTGTAATCAATCAAGTCAATCAATACATAAAGAATCTATATGAAATTGACAGAAAGCTAGTATATAAGAAAGAAGGAGTGGATGGTAGAAGTGTCCTATACCCTGAGGTACATGCCACTTGCACTATCCCTATGGCACAGAATAAATAAGATACTTCTGTAAAATCTGAAAAGAAATAATTGACATGTGTAATTTGAAGTAGTAATTTAACCCTTTGGCAATTATGTTGGGTTATTCTAGAAACTAATATAGAAAAATGTTTCTTTCATCTGTTTCCATAAGATTGTCGGCAGCAAAAGACCACCTCGTCCATCTAGTCTGCCATTATATTATTTCCTTTCTTATTATCTAAGGCTGGGTTCACACACTGTATATTTCAGGCAGTATTTGGTCCTCAAGTCAGGTCCTCATAGCAACCAAAACCAGGAGTGGATTGAAAACACAGAAAGGCTATGTTCACACAATGTTGAAATTGAGTGGATGGCCGTCATATAACGGTAAATAACTGCCATTATTTCAATATAACAGCCGTTGTTTTAAAATAACAGCAAAAATTTGCCATTAAATGACGGCCATCCACTCAATTACAACATTATGTGAACATAGCCTTTCTGTGTTTTCAATCCACTCCTGGTTTTGGTTGCTATACAGCCTCACAAATACAGCCTCAAATATACATAGTGTGAACCCAGCAAGATAGATGTACATTTATCCCAGGAATATTTATATTTTCTTATTGTAGATTTACCAACTACATCTGCTGGAAGTTTGTTCCAAGCATCTACTACTCTTTCAGTAAACGATAGAAACACAGAAGATGGTTGGTAGAAAAACTTCCATAGAATTTGTATGGACCATGCACTACTGCCTCATCCGAACGCCTCCTTGCTGTGGTTGTAAGATAACAGCTCATTATGGAATTGAGAGTAACTTACTATAATAGACAATAGTATGTGATTTGCTGCATTACTTTTAAGGCTAATGTTTATACTCTATCCATCTTTCTCTTCAACCGTATTTCCAGTGAGACTATAGAAGACCATTATACTGTATTTAAGCATAATGACATTATTCAGCAGAAGCCTTTATGTTTATTGACTGTATAAAGATCTAAGACTCCTTTAAGTCTATACTCTGTAGATCTATCTCACAGCTATATTGTAAAACAGATTTACAATCGGTGGAAAACTAACACATCATAAGTAATCATCTCCCGTTCAGTAGCTAACTTATTTCTCTCATAGAGGGTAGATATCACTTAATGCCTCTACTCCTAAATCATCCCTATGGATAGACTCTCAATGGGTTCTCCCGCTACGCAATCCAAGAAATTAAAGTTGTTTTAATGCAATCTCTCAAAATTAATTTGCATAACTTTACAGAAATGCACAGGATATATGTAAATTATACTTATAAAAGAGACCTTGTAAGCAGTCTATCTGCTGTATTTATAGCGCTTACACTAATGTTTGGCAATTGTAGGATGAAAACACAACTGAAATGAATATACATTTGATTCAATTATGAAAAGCACGGCTGGGAAATTGCAGGAATGAACATTGAAAATAATGGATAGTATGGATGCCCATTGACTTCAAGGGGGTCTCATTTATTGCCGCAGGGAAACCAGTTGGGATATTGTAGCTTTCCCATTACACATGGCTGGAGATCCCAGTGTATAAGCTCATCGCATCGTTGCCTGGCCTGAAAGGGGTTTGCAGTATAAAATGACGATATCTAAATCTGACAACCTATGTTAAGATTATATCTTTCGTGTCACTTCTGATAAGTTAAAGAACTGAATATTGTGCTATTTCTCTATTATTCCTTAAAGATGACATATATATAGTACAATGCAAAAAATCCACATTACAGTAGCTGCTACCTTTAGGCAGTGTTACACGACCCAAGCTGGCTGTGAACGAGTGCCAGTCTCCCAGATCAGATCTGTGATGGTTTACAGAGCCTATTACATAGATTGAATAGATTCACAGTGCAGATCTGCATAGATTCCTATTGCAGATTAGCAGCAGATTACAGTACCAACAAAGTACATGTGGTTTAAAAAAAATCTACACACTTCTTGGCTGAAATTGTCATGTGGTGTAGACTTTATAGTCTGCAGCAAGTCAATTCATGTTGCGGATTTACACATTGAAATAAGTGGAAAAGTTCTAACCGAAGTTGCAACAAAATCCGCAAAAATCAGTCTAGTGTGCATGAACGCTTAAAGGGATTTTCTGATCTTTTTGACAAAAAAAAATCTGTATTAAAGGGGTTATTCTTTGAAAAATTAACTTTTTCCCTATCCACAGGATAGGGGAAAAGTACGAGATCACAGGTCCGGCGACCTCTGTACCCCCGTTGATCCCCATATCGGGCCCCGATGGCTCTGTTGTAAATAGAGCCACGGGTACGGTGCGTGACCCTTGGCTCAAATTAATCTAATGGCCCGGACAGAAAGAGCCAAGTACTCTTCCAGCATACTCGGTTCTTTACATTGCTCCATAGGAATGCATAGAGCCGCGGGTCATGTGCCGTACCCGTGGCTCTATTCATAACAGAGCCCGATATGGGGATTGGTAGGAGCCCCCACGATTTTTCCTGGAATACCTCTCTAACCCTTCTGCTCATCAGTGCATGTTACCACTGAGGCTAGTGATTGGCTTAAAGCGTAACTGTCATTTCAGGGTAATTTTTCTGAAAACATTAAATATCAACAGTACAAGCGATTTTAAGAAACTCTGTAATAGGTTTTATGTACTAAAAAAGTTTCCTTCTGTACTGAAAAAGCAATCTCCCAGCCTCCCCCCTCACTTCAAATGAAGCAGGATTTCTGTCTCCATTATGTGTCTATGGAGAGGGGAGGGGCTGTTAGGAGTGACTGAGCACAGAGGATTTCTGCAAAGCACAACACCCTGCAATCTTCTCTCAGTAAGTTCATAGATAAGCACTGACCTTTCTGACACCTGAATTTAGCGTTTTAGCTGCCCAAAGAGTCTACAAACAGCTGACCTTCATGTCACCTCTTCCTGCTCCCTCAGCCCCTCCCCCCTCCATAGGCTTACAATGGAGAGAGCAGAACCCGTCTTCACTGGCTTCTCTGTAATGAAGACGTGTTTGCCTGATAATGCACAGATAAGAAGTCAGGGGGGGGGGAGGCTGGGAGATTGCTTCTTGAGTACAGAAGGAGGCTTTTTTGGCTGATGAAACCTATTACAGAGTTTTTTTTTAAATTGCTTATACTACTGATTTCTGCAATAAAAAAAAACATGACAGTTACGCTTTAAGTGTCCTGTGCTACTTCTAATGGAGACTTAGGACTGGTGGTGATGAGCTGAAATATAATTTTTTTTTTTTGTCATGGTATTTCCTGCCCCTTGGTAATGTTCTCAGAAGAGCCAGAAAACGCCTTTAACATTGAAGATCAACTGTTATTGCTGAGAGAAGTCCTACTTAGATATTCTGGCCAATCGATGAATATTGTCATTTTTTGAGCAGTTAATGTTATAGTTCCTCCAATATTATAAAATAGTCCATTTATGTATTATTTTTACAGCATGTACAATAAAGAGATTCATAAGATTACATGATATAGCCTTCCAAGGATATGTGGTGTTTGTATCATGCATAGAGCCAAAGAAATCACTCAGATTTGGACACTGGTTCTAGTGGTCAGGTGATCTGGTGTTTTTATTGACTTGTACGGTTAGGCCTCATCATAGCAAGCAGGTGTGGGCCAATTCATTTCAGTGCCAAGCCAACAAATGTATTACAGGGTTATCTGTGTAAAGGTGCAAGTACTGTAAACCACAAACATCAAGATATTTATTTGTGAAATTGCTGTTGTTGCGTAAGTGGCAGTGATCAGTGAAGTCAACACTAATGTCCCTATATTATCTGAATACAAATATGTTCTAACAATAATTAAGACTTCCATAGATTCTTTCATGGTGAAGGAAGCAAGAACATGAATGCACTTGTTCTGTCCGAGGCGATTCCTCCACACTATGTAGCAGAAGCCTACTAGGGAGCGTTAGCAGCCTCGGGAGAAATTGTCCTTGGTCAGATGAACACAGCTCTGACTGAACTCCGTTTTTCAGCTTATAAAACTGCCCCATGTAGTGTATATGACTATACAAACAGCCAAAGCATGAGAAAGCTAATAATATAGGTCATCTATTACTAATTTTCTAAGAAAACAGGGAATATTTATTTAATAACATTAACCAATTCTGAAGTTCTCAAAAATTTGTTGATTCGTAGTGATCCATAGATGCTGATAGAATCATATAAAAGTATATATGTGATAGAAATCATGCAATATATGCTACATGTATGGATCCTAAATATGTGTTTGTGTCATGAAGAAAGCCCCGGTAATTTGCCTTATGGCATATAGTAATACTATGGTTCATCTGCAAAGGTTGAGTGGATATGCCTATCTGGCTGTGGATTCTCCTGGCAAAATCAGCTAGTTTCAATGTCTAAAATGAATATGACATTCCTTACTTCCTCCTCTGAACTCCAGCCCAAGTGGGAAAAATATATTTTGATTTAATTAAAAATCAAAAAAGCTAAATATTAATAAACCCTCCAAAAATATAAAACATAAATTAGAAAAAGGCACTAAAAAGGTATAAATGTAAAATCTTACACATCCCTTTACATTAACATTGAGTATCCGATTAGACCTGGGCATATTTAGCATAGTGCGCTTGTTATGAATAAAATATGTGATTCCAAACCTAGACAATACAGAAAAAGACAATCCATTCTTCCATCATGAGTATCAGAAGAGCCAACATGGAAGTCAATAAAACAGATTTGATATTTTTACCCACCTGCTTTTCTCCACTTGGTCTTCTGTAACTTAGAAGAAGCTCCACAGCTCCCACCACTTCCTTCCTTATTGCATACAAAAGAGCATCTCCCACATAAACACTGTGGCTGAGTAGAAGCTCCATGATCTCTAAGTTTTCGTTCTCTATGGCTATGAGAAGAGCGCTTCTTCCAAGTGGATCCATGCAATTGATATTGATGTTGTAGTAGATTTCGGCTTCCTCCAGGGCATGCTTGACACTGGCATAGTCTCCCTTTTCCACAGCGATGAGGTAGGCCTTTTCTTCCTGTGACAACTCTGCCTCTGCCCGCACAATCTGCAGTGGAATCCGATCTCTGTAGGGTGAGTAATTCACCTTTTTGTAGTAAAGCTGGGCCATTGTTCATAGTGACATTACAACCTGTAGGAGAAGAAAAATCATAGTATCTGGTATAGTAATAACAACATTATTAATAATAATAATAATAATAATAATAATACATAACATGATAGAGAGACATGATCTTAAAATGATTATATATTATAAAATCTGATTTATTATAGCTACTGTATATGGGGGTACATGTTGGGAAGTCACCTAATGAATACCTCCACTGGACACCACAAAAACGTGTTGTGAAAAGAACCTAAACTTTGTTTCAACCATCCAGGTCTAGGAGAGAATTGAATGAAGAGTACCATGGTACATGACTGTCCCTTTAAAGTCTATAGGATTTATCAAATGGCCAATTAATGCTGTTTGACTATTTCCATAACTCCCACAGGTATCGATGTAGTGAGCCACTGTGCTTATAATTGCTATGATGTGAGAACCCTAATAAGTATAAACCATCAAAAGAATATAGATAATTGAAGAGTAATAGTGTATAAGAAAAATGGTAAAGAAAAAAGTAGAAAACCATTGAGACAACCATAGGTAGGGGTAGCCAGAGAAGGGGCAGGGAAGGACACAGACACAAAGCCCTTATCTGGTCCCAACAACTGACCCTGCCTACTTGCCTCAACAGTCCTAGATGACTGTGGACAACCACTTAGATGGCCCCTACTTGCAATAAGGTGATTACACAAAACAAGGACAACCTATATACAAGGGGTAGTCAACAGGCCATGGTCAAACCAAATGGGCAGCAAGGTACAAAAACAGGATCCAACAGAGTCAGGGAAAGCTAGGTAACAATACAGGAAAGATATGGAGACGCTTGCACGCTACTAAGACTAGTCTAATAGCCAGCGTGGATATCAGGGCACTCATATAAGAACCCAGTCAGGAACCCGATTCAGAACGTGATTGGACCAGACACATACACACCCACAGAAACAAGCACAGCAAGGGTGAGTCAATCAGAACCAGATGTCAATCACCTAAGCAAAACAGATGTTAACTGTGTACCATGATCCAAGCATCACGCCAAGGTCTGAACAGCCATGGGCATCGCAACAGTTTTTGTAAATTGCATAGACATGTAGCAGAACACTATCACAGGTAATGGCTCTAAATTGCCCTTTGTAAGCAGTGCTCTTTGTAGAATCAGGTACAAACATTATGTACAGTAAACACTAAATACACAGACGGAGTAAAAATTTTAACTTTTTATAAAATCCTGTTTGGTGTCACTTGTCATCTGATCCGTTCCAGAAGTGCATTATGTCTTACACATTAGTATTATTCATGACAGAATGTTATTTTGTGTCCCATAATTATATGTCGCAACACTAAATGCCAGTAATGGTGTGTTGGATAAGAAATTGTAACCTTTCTAATTTTCCCAAATTTTAGGTTCATGAAAAAAAAATCTGTTTTTGGACCACTGAACAATAGTGTGTTGCAAAAGAAAAGGAGACAGAGGACATGTCCAATTCAAACTTAAAGAAAGGCATTCATTCTTAATAGTCAGATGAGAATAGGTAACACATATTATTTACTGTCATCTATAGATTATATTAGTTTGATCAATAATCTTCCTTTTTTTTTTAAACAATAACCCCCACATTATATGCATGGAATGTCCAACGTACTTTAAAATAGACAATTATGTTCTAAGGCTCTGTTCACATTGGCCACATATTTTCTTTTTGCCCCTGATGAGCAGAATAGCCAATAGAAAATCATAAACTCTTACTATTCATGGTACTATCTATTCGATTCAACATCAAAATATGAAATATTAAAATATGTCACTGATCCAGTACAAACTAAGCTCAATGATACCTAATTCAATGGTCCTAGTTCATCCATTCTTCCTGGATAATTTGCAGCCTGGAAACCAACTATTACCTGGTCAGTCATATGCAGACCTACTATATATTACTAATAATTACTAAGATTTCTTCTTCTGCATGAAGACTGCTGCCAGTGACTGTTAGCCTGTACCTGCATTACATCAAGAGTAGTTTATATCACTGTTAGTCCAATGATTGTTTATACTGCAGATACTATCAGGAAAAGGAAGGTTTAGTAATGATCGGAGATCAATATAGACCAAAAGTATGGGGAATATACAGAATATACATAAAACATGGTACACCAGAGTGGACTGACATCTCTCTATGCCTGACCTGGAAACCAAGGTAGAGCTGAACCTTAGACATACACTTTAACACACTTCAAATACATATATACCCTTCTATTATAAGTAATGCATAAACCTCTATAACACACGTCAGTGACATAAAATGTTATTGATGCAACTCTTACAGCTGAAGGAAGAAATGCTAGTTATATAATCTAACATTCCATGATATGAATACATAATGATGGGTCAGACTAATAGGGGCTGTAATTGGCTTCTTATTTAATGAACATATTAGGGAAGATTTATTAATACTGTCTTGGATTTAAATGGCATAAAACTAGACAGGACAGGCTGAAGCTGTGCCAAATCGATTCCAGTAATAGATGTGTTGCATATTGCTAGATATGTTGCACACGTCTATTTTCCTTGTGGTCGGCTCCAGTATTTTGGACCCCAATAATGGTACAACGATTAATCAATCTGAAGCATTTCATAATGCCTTTGTATACACTTTACAAATCCACCTGGTAATTTGTGTCTAAAACACATAATAAATCTGACACACATCATGTCCACACATTTCATTCAGAATTCAGGCACATTTTGTCCAGTTGCTCTTTAACCCTTTCAGGGCCGGTCCAGATAGCGCCTTGAAGACCAGAGCCCATTTTTTAAATCTGACCAGTCTTGCTTTAAGTGGTTATACCTCTGTGATATTATAACTTATCCTAGCAATTCTAAGATTGTTTTCTTGTGACATATTGTACTTTAGGTAAGTGGTAAAATTTGGCTGATATCCGTACAATTTCGTGTGAAAAATGGCCACATTTCATGAAAAAAATGACAAAATTTGTGTTTTTCAGATTTTTTTTTCCTGCGGTCATTGTGCCATTTAAGTTATGTGATAATTTTATTGCCAGCGTCATTATGCACGCTGCAATACTGAATATGTGTACTTTTTTATTTATTTTTACATTTATTATTGCATTGGGGGCTATGGGGATTTTAATGTGTTGAACACTTTATTTATTTTTTAATTTTATTTGTGTTTGTGTTTTGTTTACTGTTGTACTTAATTTTACTGTCCCAGCATGGGGACATGACTATTTGATTTACTGATTATAGGCACATTATATTGCAATGCAGATCTGCATTGCATTGGAATGTGCTTGTAAAAGGCAAAGCTGACCAGGCTCAGCTGGACACTATATGATAAAGTGCACACCACTGTATACCAAAAATACAGTCTTTATTAGGACCCAATGCAAAACAAGACACCATAATAAACAGCGATGAAAACCAATTAAAAAACCACCTAGGTATATAGAAAACTAAGTAAAGGGATATAGTGCTCCCTTACTTCACCAGGGAATCAAGCAATACTGTTACTGTTCCACATGATTAAATTACTTATAAATTAAGAAACAAAATGGCTTCCATACCAAAAACAATCACCCAGAATACAATTTATGAATAATCTAAATGCAATAGGAAGAAAGAGTGCTATTGTGCAAGTGCACAAGAAAAAAAAATAAAGCTTTGGCTGTCCAGGCATGAAGGGAATTGTAGTTTTGCAACAGCTGAAGGGCCGAAGGTTCCCCATTTCTAACTTAAACCCTGAACAATAAAAACTTTTGACGTGTCTCTCTTTACATGATAAAGGTTTTTTCGGGTGACAGGTACACTTTAACATAAAGGGCATGATGGGAGTTGTATTTTTAGCCGCAGCATTAGCAGTAAGATGGCTGAAGATTGTCTAGCTCCACATAACTGCACTCTAGCATCCTATTCTAAACACTCAATCCCATTTGGATGTTGCCAGCTGTTCTTTCCTTTTCTTATTTATAAGGCTGTAGCGTTGGCCTTGATGTGCTTCCAAAGCTAATTAGAGATACAAGGTATGCTGGCAGATCTCACTGTTACCTAAGTGTGCACTGCTGGACCGCTGCCCGTTTGCAACTTAAGCTCAAGCTTTCTGTGGTCAACAAGAAGATGTGACGATGAGCTTACATGGACATTTCACAAAGCAAAACATTGTTTTGGACAATAGCCCATTTTTTTTTTAATTCCATTCTCATATCTTGGCAAAAGCTGGAAGGCAGGACAATAATCAGCGTTTCCAATGATACAGTTAGTCTTCCTTATAAATACACGGTATGGCGTGGGAGTAATATATTGTACACATCTACAACCATGAATGATGGAGAAGATGGTAATGCATTAATAGAAGTGTCTCTCAAGTGAAATCCCCAGGGACCTCAGTCGAGAAGACAAATGTCAGCTTGGTTTCTTGTACTGTTGGAGGAAGTCCTTTGTGGATTATACTTTTTAAGATGATTACAGAAACTAAGCCAGATTGTAAATCAGGTTTATTGATGAAGGTGCAAATATATCATAGTGGCTATAATCTCTGTATATAGACTCGAAGGACCCTCTAAAGGAGTGGATAGTTGCTTCCTCTAAAATTCCGCTCAGAGGCTATTTCATACTACAAGGCCTTAGGTACATGGCCGTGTTGTTGTTCTCTATTATACTGTCACAGTGTGTGTGTCTAAATTTATTTCATACCTAAATAAGGCTTCTAGGGGAGAATATAGTTTTGTACCTTAAAGGGGTATTCCAGAGTTCTGACAAAACTTAAACAAAAGCTGCAGGTACATGCACATAGGTGGTATAACACTAATCCTTCTCAGCAAGGATAGAAGTCCACATGGGTATCAGACTACAACTTCTATCATGCATTGCTGACCTTTGGGTTCTGCTTTTTCACTTGTATTCCCCCTGATTGCGAAAGAGCAAGTCTTTACACTATTGTGCAGCCCATATTGTGCTTCCTCTCCGTTTAGCCTTTCACATTTGCCATCATTTGCTGTTTTATAGGCAAACAGCTTACCCATCTGTAACTCCTAGTGCCGCAACTGAGCATGCTCGACCAGACTGCTAAAGCTGACCTACAGGTCACAACCTGTGTTGAGTGATTATGTGGAAAACCGAACAATTTCAAATGAGTATATTGAGTATTTTTTACTTTGTACTGTATACTTTTGAATAGAGTTAGGTTTTGTTTAATGGAATACTCCTGCTATTTTAGTTTTGTAGCTATTAAAGTAAACCACTTTTAAACATAACTAGCACTGGAAATTATGAATGAAGAGTCTTTCCTCTTCTCCAGCACACATAACTTTTTCTTGTGTGAGGTAAGTGGATTGGGGGGGGGGGGGGTGATCTCCCAGCTGCACAAGTGCCACTGATTTACACAATTCTCCATGTCATTTTTCCTGGATTAGGTAAGACCTAAATTACGGACAGGGCTGGCTCCCGGCTTTTGCAGGCCCTTGGGCGACAGAGCCTCAGCGGGCCCTTCATCAATCCATCCATCCACTATGTACAATCATTTGAGACACCACTACCACACACGTGACTGACACACGACTGGCACACATTACTTACTAAATGACACACATTACTTACTGACTGACACACACACACACACACACATTACTGACTGACAAACACACACATACACACACACACACACACATTGTTGATTGACACACACACACACACTACTGTCTGACACACACACACACACACACACACACACACATTACTGTCTGACACACACACACACACACACATTACTGTCTGACATACACACACATTACTGTCTGACACACACACACACACATAGCACTTACTCCTCAGTCTTCTCCCTCTGCCTCTTAGCTCAGCCAATTAACACACTGTAGTTTTGAGGAGCTGCAGGTCATGTGATCAGGTCCTTCATCCCTCTTTCTCTGCAGGACGCTGGCAGGTTCTGCCCTTTCTCCAGTGTCGTCTGATGTTCAGCGCTCACCCTGCACTACAGTGAGGGGGTTTATCAGAACATCGGGCCTCTCTCTGGGCCCCTGGAGGCGCTGTGGGCCCCAGCACTTGCCCAGGTAAGCCCTGTGCTGACGCCAGCCCTGCTCACAGAGATGCTGTTAATCCAGACTTCATAAATGAATCCCACTGTTTATTTAAAATCATAGTCTGAAATCAGTAGCTCAGACTGCAGCAATGTCTCTTCCCCACCTTATACTGCAACTCCTAAATGCACCTATCTGAGATGAACTACTGATCTTGGTGAGGCAAGCTGCTGCCAGCTAGGGATTTTTCTTGCAGGGTGTAAAGAATTACATGGTGGCCAATCAGATAAATGACCAACCATAAAATATATATATATATGTGGGTGGCTTAAGTCCCCCAGAAATGGATTAAACAAAGGATTCTCCAGACAGCCGCCAAGAGGGATCTGATAGGTGATGATGTCATCTTGCAGTTCACAGAAAGCTGACATAGGGCTGAGCACTTCCTGGTGCACATTAGAGCATGTTATTTTTTAGTGGTCACCCGATCCAACTGCAGTAATGAAATGTAGGGATGCAGCTGAACTGGGATGAAACAGATGACACTACAAGACTGCTAGGAGTGAATATGCACAACAAGGGCAAAAACCTGGAGTGCTTCTTTGACCTTTATTATACTACTTCTTCTTGGTAAAGCCTGGAGGAAATGCATATTGTCTTTATCTGCTGAGTTATGCCTATGCCAAGCAATATTTGGCACAATGAATAAACATCCATAGTGCATATGATTAAACACTTTCTACACCTTGCTGCAAATTACATGCTTCAAATACTGTAATACCAGCTTTAGTATCCAAATATATTCAAGATCGATAGGAAAATCGATAGGGATTTCTTGCTGATGATATTCAACTTAATAAAGCAAGAGGACATTAGGTCATCCCTAACACTGAAGAACATTTTAGATTTAACTAAAGGGAGATCAGAAAATAAGACGTCCAGGAATACAGTAGAGAAGAGAAGAGAAGAATAAGTTGAGTTTAGAGAATAAATGGCTACATCTCAATATCAGCAGCAACAGTAGCAGCTTAGTATAACCCTTTCCTTGCTGTTATGCTGCTGTTTCTTTCCTTTCTGTTGACATAGCAACTTGCAAACCCGGTCTATCAGTAATACCCTCTTTCCTTACATACCATCTAGTATTGCACTGTGTAACCCATTAGCCCAGCACAATGCCAGCCTGTTCATTTTAGTGCACTAACACTATGCCTTGGCTTACCATAGTAAAGTATTTGCTGTGCTATTATTGGCTAGAGAAGTAACATAAAGAAAATCCTGTGTGAGTGTACTACTGGCAAGTGGAGATTTTGCAATATTAGGCCACATTCACACAAAGTATGACACTGGCCATTCTGTGACCTGGCGATGTCACAGAACGGCCGGTGTCAGTGAAGATCATCCCGGCCGGTACTGCACTACTGGCCTGATGAACTTAATTTATGTTGAATTGGGATGTGGGCACATCTGCGTGAGCCCGCATCCCAATTCACAATAGCACACAATGGAAAGTGCGGCCAGAGCCGCACTTTCCATTGTGCAAACTGACAGGCCTGTGCGGCCGCTATTCAATGAATATCATGTCAGTTTTTCCCTGCAGCCACTAGCGATCCCGGCCGGAGTATATATTATGGGGGACATTTATTAAGTCCGGCGTTTTCTGCGGAGATTTATGTAGAGGAGGACTGCCTCTACATAAATCCCGTGCGCGCCGGTGCGCATGGCAGAAAAGCTACACCAGCTGAGAGCTGGAGTAGGTTTTCTGCGTATCTTTAAGAGAAAACAATAATGAATCTCGCGGACTCTGAGTCTGCGCCCCCATTATGCCCCCTCCACACCCCCTCCCCGCCCGCCTGACGTACCTGGTGGAAAGTTTCCATTTGCGAATATTTTATTTGCAAATCGGCACTTTCTGCCAAAAAAACACATTTTGCCACTTGATACATGTCCCCCTATGTGTATACACTCCGGCCATGATTCCATTGATTGCAGTGCAACGTAAGTTTTCTATTAATCATGGCCATTGTTGCAAATTGGTCAAAACGGCCATGATAAATAGAACACTAACGTTGTATGAACGTAGCCTTAAACAGCTCCTGCATCACTCCCAGCTTGTAAAAATTGGTTGAACTAGGCTTAAAACAATAAGATGGCCTATTTCTACATCAGGTACACTGTTGTATATAACCATTAATCCTATTAGTCCTCATAAGTAGGGAACAAAGCCATTTTCATTTTCCTTTATCATTCGCCCAGTTGACTTGCAGGGTGGATGGATCTGTTATTCCCTTCCGCAGTACAGAGTATATGTAATACAATCAGCAACTCATACATAAAAGTCAAGCGTCTAATATGGTCCGTGAGTTCAGGAAACAAAGATGGATCGTCTAACTAGGACAAAATGTACTTTATCTGCATTTAACTGAACACAAAGGCATGACATGAAGAGGAGGTGAAACGAAAGAGAAAGGAGGAAATAATAAAAGAGACAGCCAGTTTGAAGAGATAAAACAAAATTACTGGATGTGGTTAAACAACCTAAAAACATGTCTGCAATACGGAATTATTCTAATCGTCGGTGGGAACAGCTGCGGTTTGCTGCACACACTGCTTATTTGAAGTCATTCTGCTGTACTGGGCTTGCAGCAGAATCTGTAACACAGCACAGAGAACTGATGTATTGGTTATTATGGGTCCTCTGGAAACAAATCACATCTGATTTCTACCTTATCCTTTTATCCTCTATTTCACCAGACGTTCATAAACCTCTTACATTGTCTCTAACCAGAGAAACTGTTTAACCTTGTCACTGCCGGGATTTATTGCATCTAACAAAAAAAAAAGGACTTAGATTAATTGTTGCAAATGAAATGTCTATATATGAAATGATTGAAAGTAACATATATGGAGCCTCTGCCTATGACGGCCGGTAATCACCATTATCTATGAATTATTCCATCACGTGGCCTCAGCAAACCGACTGACTGAAGTAATAGCTTTCAATATTGTCAGCCAATTGATTGCATATTTTTCTGATCATTAATTACGGCCATGGATAAAGTCTAAAGGAAGGTTTATAATTTATACTAGCAATTATTGTGTGTAAATATTTTATATTATAGTAGTACACATAGAAAATATGTACAGTGCTGTATTCTGGAAAAAAAATGGATGCCTTCAGTATGAGCTAAACATCGATGGCCCAGATTTAGATGGGAGACCTATGCCCAATACAAGAGGCAATCTTGCAGACTGGTGCCTGTTTAATGAGCCTCCATGATTGTGTGGCCAGGACTGTGTGATAAATCATTATTGGTCATACAATCCGCCTTTAGACAGTGTAAACTTACGGCCCTATTACACGGGACAATTATCGTGTAGGAAAATCGTCATATCGTTGGAATCATCCTATGTAATTGCAGGCAACGATCGAAAAATTGTCCATGTGGCATTAATTGTTGATTTAGATCTGACCCTAAAGTCATTGTCATAGTAGAGGGCTTCAAAACAGGCTTAGGCAAGTACTTAGAACAAAATAACATTAATACATATGTATAGAAACTACCCATCATGCATCCCCTTTCCCTCCATCCATCCCCTCCTTGGTTGAACTTGATGGACACTTGTCTTTTTTCGACCGTACTATGTAAGTATGTAATCATTTGGTAATTCCACATCCGTTCGCTCTAGTTCCGCATTTGTTCACTAATCATTCAGTGTAATTCCACATCGTTCCTTATTTTGCTGGGATCAGATGGAGCAAGCAATCATAGTAATGATTGTTGTAACGACCGTAACTAACCACTATCGTTCTGTGTAATATGGCAATCAATTTCAGGTTATTGATAACCAATCTACTTTGCAATTGTTTATCATTAATCTTTAAAAATTGCTTTGTCTAATAGTACCCTTAGTCTGATTATGACAGTCTAACTATTAGCTAGGGTAATCAAAGTGCATCAGACTGTAAAATAAATGTATCCCGTCTTTTTACATATCTCACTTTCTAAGGTGTACCTCAAATAGTACCCAGATTTATTCGTAGTTTAAAATGTAACTAATAAGTTATTAATAGAACTTGAGGATAAAGTGAGTGAAGTGCGATTGTAAAATACTGCTGCTCTGTACTAATAGCGATCTGTGGGATGTACCATCCACTTATTGCAGTAGTCGTATAGAGCAAAGATCGGTATTCTGTGATCAGTAGTGTCACTCACTTCATAGGCGGGTATAAGACGCTGTTTGGAGTCCCCGTCTGGGGCACCCCGCTTCACTGCGTTGTCTTCCTTAGTCCGGTATGTGATGTGAGGGCTAGCGGTATGGTATAGACTGACCTAGGGGTCTAGATCCTGCCTGATTTTCATATATGCTCTCTATTAGTCCCACTATATTGTGCCCCGTAGTTTGGTCAATTTTTGTGCTAGAATGCACCTAGATTTCCGGAGTGCAGTAGTTAAAAACCATGTCCGTTCAGGCTTACATGTTTTCTAGGGACTTAATGGTCAGGCATGGCCCAAAGCCACATGGGTCCCACAATCATTGCCCATTACAGACAGCCTAAAGATACTTCTGATTTATCACACAGCCTGTGCTACGGAGATAACTCTGTCACATTTTTGTCTAGTTTGTGCTGTCTAAAAATTAGTATTAGTAAATGGTGTGTAGTATGCATAAACAGCATGTTTACTCATGACATTCATTGGTGTCTTGGACTATTTTTTTCCAGAAGTCTATTTATTGGATCCTCTCTTGTTCGTAAGGTACTGTATAGAGTTTATGGGGAAGATTTATCAAACTGGTGTAAAGTAGAATCGTCTTAGTTGCCCCTAGCAACCAATCAGATTCCAGCTTTAACTTTTGAAAGAATCTGTGAGGAATGAAAGGTAGAATCTGCTAGGGGCAACCGAACCAGTTCTACTTTACACCAGTTTGATAAATCTCCTCCTATGAGTAATGCAAAAGGGTTAATTCTGAATCAGAAATGTACTTTATGTTGAACAAGTAATTTTCATTCTCATTTTCTTTTTTTTTTGGAACATTTAGTTGTCAACAAAATTGTGCTCTAAAACATCCAGCGCTGTGTAACCTAGAATAGCGATACCTTCTTCTACAGTAAACTACACTTATATTAAATCTGACTGTTTTACATACAGAACTATGTATATACACCATTTTCTGCTGAGTTTACCTCTTCAGGCAGTCCTCAGAAGCCAATAATGAATGCTCGGTGCTTGAAACCTTATTAAGTATAGTGGAAGATTTTGAGAGGGGTATAATTTTACATTAATAATATACAGTTAGTGTTTCAGCTCGATTATTAGTAAATACAGGAACTATGCAGACTGTAACCAGTAAATAATAAAATACCGTGGTGCTGATGAATATTTTGACATTGACCCACTTACAATGTGGAAATATGTATTTGAAAGAATTTTAAGGCCAATATGTTCTCCCACCCAACACATGTGTATGCATTTCTATGATGACAATGCTTACTGCGGAACTCATTTATTTTAATTATATATTGCAGATATGTTATTCTGTACTTTACAGTCATCTACATAATTCTCATTTCTGAGAGCCTCTGCACCACTGGAGCCTATAGTTTATTCACCATTAGAGAACATTTACATAAACCTGCCTCTAATGTAAAAAGAAACACTTCATAGAGAGAAAACACTGAAAAAAATGTTAACCACAGCAATGTCACCCATCAATGTTCTAACATACCATGATCTGGAATTAAGGGCGCTTTATAAATAACAAAATTAATAATAATAACAATTTATCACCATCGATAAAAGGTTGGTTTCCATTCTTGCATGAATCTTATTTACATCTGGCAGTTTTTTATACTGTCTTAGAATACAGTCTTATATTCCCCAACCACTGATGCATGGATTCTCCATCACCCATTCGCTATTTTAGTCTCGTAATGGGCATTTTACCGTGAATCTCCTTGGATGAGTCTAATGAATATTCGCTTCTCTTTGTTTTCTTATTGTACAATCTCTTCAATGTATGACCGAACCTGCTGACTACATCTACCTGTCTGGCCTTCCTACCCTTTTACAAATCCACTAAAATGTATTTGGACACCATTGATCTATTACATGTTTATGTAAGCATTTAGGCATGGACCACCAAGAAGCACCGAGAGTCTTTGAAAGGACATATGCTCTCACATGATAAATGTACCCACATACTATCAAGGAGCTTAGCCTCTTCACTATAGCAGAAAAGATATATGTGTGCCAGGTTTGACCTTACATGAATACATAAGGTTATTGCCAACATTGACAGATAGGCACGCTATTAGTGCATACATTATCTGGACAATGTCCATTTATATCTGTGTTACTCATCTTTATTCTGTTGAGAAGGATAAGTCTATTGGAGCCTATGTGAACAGATTCAGTTCCAGTATACAGAATTCACTTTGTCAGCCTGCCTTTTCCTCATTCACCAAATGTTTCCTATCTGTTCTGAGGTAGTGTTGCTTATTTTCAATGCATTACCCCATGGTTTCATTGTGTCAGTTGCAGAGGTTATTGATGTTTGTGTACCCACTTTAGTAATGTGATTTTGATGGCCATACCTGCATTTGTTCTGCATTCTAATAAAGAATCGACTTCATTGTTCCCTTTCCGCAAGCAAAACAGGCCATCTTCCTTAAATACTAAAATGTCTATGCAAAATTAAATTGCATAGTAACATTATTGTCAAAATGTTATGCCATGTGTCCATAAATCTATGATATGCCCAAAGCATTATTTATTATCGCACAATACAGAAACGTTAATGATAATAAGGAAGGAGACGTATGAAGAAGTTAAAGCTTTCAGCATGAAATATCGTATTGGAGAATGCCACACATCACATTTCTTTCTAACAGAGTGATTCGACATATGGGTCATTTTCATAAATTTGTCATAACTCTGTAGGCAAAGGGATTCAGTTTGTTAAAACCTTCTGCCACTAAGGACTAAAGGCAACTATACAACTTGAATGGCTGGGGGCCATACGTTCATTGAGGTGACAGTTTTCTGTCCTGTTCAACCCATACCTGGGAGTGTTCTTCACATCGGAGTGTTCACGTATGCTTGCTCACTGTGCTTGCTGACAAGTGGTTGAAAATAAGTGGAGTTTAAAAAAGGAGTTGAAAGAAGGAGTTACAAGTTCTGGTAAGTGCTAAATCTCTTTCTTTTTCACTGTTTTTGTTGCACTGAGGATGATGGCTAGCAGGATGGAAGGATTCATTCAGTGCGCAGTCTGCCGCATGTACGCACAACTGGAGCAGGAGTTCCAGGGTGAGTACCGCTGTGACAGATGCGAGCATGTTGCCCATCTAGAAGCTCGAGTTAGAGATCTGGAGAAGCATATTGCAACACTGAGGGAACTTGGCCACCTTGAGAGGGAACTTCGGCTCACTGAGCAGGAAGTTAGTGGGTTAGAGATGGAGGGTGGTGATGTAGATCAGGAGGCCCAAGTAAGTAGCTGGGTTAATGTAGTTAGAGGGACCAGTAAGGGATCCAAGAAAAGGAAGGCCACTTCTCCTACTATATGCCCAAGCAAAATTGCCAAGTTAGGTGATGATGCAAGGGCATCCGTGTCAGAAATGGCAGCTCTAGTGGAACCTGTTCTCCCTAACAGCCGGGGGAACAGTCCAACTAGTAGTGGGCGGGATGGTATTGTAGGTAGGCCTAGACAGCTAGTGGTTGTAGGGGATTCTATAATCAGGAAGACGGATAGAATAATTTGTCGCCAAGACCGCCTCAACCGAATGGTTTGCTGTCTCCCTGGTGCCAGGGTTCGGCATGTGGTGGAAAGGGTGGATAAATTACTTGGGGGGGCTGGGGATGACCCAGCTGTCGTGGTCCATGTGGGAACCAATGACAGGATACAAGGTAGGTGGAGGTCTATTAAAAATAATTTTAGAGAACTAGGTGCTAAGTTGAGGGGAAGGACCTCCAAGGTGGTATTCTCTGGAATACTGCCTGTGCCATGCGCATCGCAGGAAAGACAGAGGGAGCTTAGGGAGTTAAATGCATGGCTCAAGTCATGGTGTAGAGGAGAAGGGTTTGGGTTTTTAGAGCACTGGGCTGACTTTTCATTGGGGTACAATCTGTTTTCCGCAGATAATTTGCACCTTAATGGAAGGGGGTCCGCTGTGCTGGGGGAGAGAATCCTAGAAGGGGTGGAGGGGTTTTTAAACTAGGGATGTGGAGGGAGGACAATGTAGTATGTAATGTAGTGGCAGATAGGTTAGAGAGGGGACAGAACAATGAGGAGGGAGGAGAAGGGTCCTGTGGGGGGAGGATAAGAGCAGTGCATAGGGAGATCCATATGTTGCGGATGAACAGTGAGGATGATTGTAGCCACAGCACAGTAATAAATCCCATTTCTTATAATGAAGCGGTTAAACTCGATGGTAATATAAAGTGTATGGTTACTAATGCCAGAAGTCTAGCCAGCAAGATGGGGGAGCTAGAGGCCTTGGTTCTGGAGGAGTCCATTGATGTGGTTGGTGTGACTGATACATGGCTGGACTCCTCACATGACTGGGCTGTCAATATTCAGGGATTTACGTTGTTCAGAAGGGACCGGGTGGGCAGAAGGGGAGGAGGAGTATGTCTGTATGTCAGAAATGATATTAAAGGGAGTGTAAAAGATGCAATAGTGGGAGATGACTGTGATGATGTGGAAGCATTGTGGGTAGAACTACAGGAGAAGGTAAAGAGTGAAAAAATTATTCTTGGTGTAATCTATAGACCCCCCAACATTACTGAGGAGGTAGATGGCCAGTTGAATAGACAAATAGAGCGGGCTGCCCGGGAGGGAACAGTAGTGATAATGGGGGACCTCAACTACCCAGATATAGATTGGGGTCACGGTTCAGCTAAAACCACAAAGGGGAGGGAATTTCTTAACCTCCTGCAGGATAATTTTCTGGGCCAGTTTGTGGAGGAGCCAACTAGAAGTGATGCCTTGTTGGATCTGGTTATTTCTAACAACACTGAGCTGGTTGGGGATGTCACTGTCCATGAACACCTGGGTAATAGTGACCACAATATAGTGACTTTTAGCTTAAAGTGTAGAAAAGAAAAACATGTTGGGAGGGCAAAAACTCTTAATTTTAAAAGGGCCAATTTTCCTGGGTTAAGGGCAGAACTTCAGGGCATAGACTGGGAGCGGCTGCTGTCACATACGAATACAGCTAATAAATGGGAAATCTTCAAATCCACATTAAATAACTGTACTGCCAAATATATTCCTATGGGTAACAAATATAAACGGTTAAAATCCAATCCCACATGGCTTACAACCGAGGTTAGAAGGGCTATAAATGAGAAAAAAGGGGCATTCAAAAAATATAAATCAGAGGGGTCAGCTGTAGCATTTAAACATTACAAAGAAGTCAACAAAACCTGTAAAAATGTAATAAAAGCAGCAAAAATTCACAATGAAAGGCAGGTAGCTATAGAAAGCAAAAGAAACCCCAAAAAATTCTTCAAATATATTAATGCAAAAAAAACAAGGTCAGAGCATGTAGGACCCCTAAATAATGGCGACGGGGAATTAATAACTGGGGATCAGGAGAAAGCTGAGTTACTTAATGGGTTCTTCAGTTCTGTATATACAAAAGAGGATGGAGCTGTGGTGGGTGGGGCCAGTACTGAGGTGGGTGGGGCCAGTGCTGCTAACACATGTAATGTACTGAACTGGTTTACTATAGATATGGTCCAAGATAAATTAAACAAACTCAATGTAACCAAAGCTCCAGGGCCTGATGGATTGCACCCCAGAGTTCTTAGGGAACTCAGTTCTGTAATTTCACTACCCTTGTATGAAATATTCCGTGATTCTTTGCTTACTGGTATTGTGCCGAGGGACTGGCGTAAGGCAAATGTAATGCCGATCTTCAAAAAGGGCTCTCGAACTTCCCCAGGTAACTATAGACCCGTAAGCTTAACGTCCATTGTGGGGAAACTATTTGAGGGGCTTATAAGGGACTACATCCAGGAATATGTAGTGGCTAATAGTATTATAAGTGATAACCAGCATGGTTTTACTAAGGACAGAAGCTGTCAAACCAACCTAATATGTTTCTATGAAGAGGTAAGTAGAAGCCTGGATGGCGGCGCGGCTGTGGATATAGTGTACCTGGATTTTGCAAAAGCGTTTGACACAGTTCCTCATGGACGTCTGATGGGTAAGTTAAAGTCTATCGGTTTGGAAAATTTAATGTGTAACTGGATTGAAAACTGGCTTAATAATCGTACCCAGAGAGTGGTGGTCAATGATTCCTACTCCGAATGGTCCCCGGTAATAAGTGGTGTACCCCAAGGGTCAGTACTGGGCCCTCTTCTGTTTAACTTGTTTATTAATGATATTGAGAATGGAATTAACAGCAATGTTTCTATCTTTGCAGATGACACCAAGCTTTGTAGTACAGTACAGTCTATGGAGGATGTGCAGATGTTACAGGATGACTTAGACACACTGAGTGTTTGGGCGTCCACTTGGCAAATGAGGTTCAATGTGGATAAATGTAAAGTTATGCACCTGGGTACTAATAATCCGCATGCATCATATGTCCTGGGGGGAGTTACTCTGGGAGAGTCGCTGATGGAGAAGGATCTGGGTGTACTTGTAGATAATAGACTACAGAACAGTACACAATGTCAGTCAGCTGCTTCTAAGGCCAGTAGGATATTGTCATGCATTAAAACAGGCATGGACTCTCGGGACAGGGATATAATATTACCGCTTTATAAAGCTTTGGTGCGGCCTCATCTGGAGTATGCCGTCCAGTTTTGGAACCCGATTCATAAAAAGGATGTTCTAGAGCTGGAGAGGGTACAAAGACGGGCAACTAAACTAATAAGGGGAATGGAGCATCTTAGTTATGAGGAGAGATTAAAAGAATTACATTTGTTTAGTCTGGAGAAGAGACGTTTAAGGGGAGATATGATTAACTTATTTAAATATATAAATGGCCCCTACAAGAGATATGGGGAAAAGATGTTCCAGGTAAAACCCCCTCAAAGGACAAGAGGGCACTGCCTCCACCTGGAGAAAAAAAGGTTCAATCTCCGGAGGCGACAAGCCTTCTTTACCATGAGAACTGTGAATCTGTGGAACAGTCTACCACAGGATCTGGTCACAGCAAAAACAGTAGAGGGCTTCAAAACAGGGCTAGACAAGTTCTTAGAGCAAAATAATATAAATGCATATGTATAGAACCTATCACCCCTCTCCCTTCCCTGTATCCATCCCCTCCTTGGTTGAACTTGATGGACATGTGTCTTTTTTCAACCGTATTAACTATGTAACTATGAATGGGGAAAGGGGAAATAAGACCCTGATAGACAGCTCTGTTGACAGCTTATCTAGCGCTCTGAATACAAAAGCATTGGGTGGTTTTAATCCAACATATCAGATATTGCTGTTATCAGAGGGTCGGGAGGGCTCTATATACATTAGACAATTGTACTATCTCACAGTAATCTGCAGGGACCTTACTAATGTGTTTGGTAGCCCTAAGACTGGTACATAACTAGCTGGTTGGGGTTTTGGTGCAGAGACTCCCACTTTACTCTAGAGGCAGAAGAAGCCCATGGCTGAGTGTGTTACTCTCCAGGTGACTGCTCAATCTGGCTTCTTGAAGTAATCAGGCTCTTTTTTAAGCCTAAAGAGTAGGGATGGTCCGAACCAGGTTCGGGTCGGGTTCGTACGAACCCGAACCCTCGGAAATGATTCCCGCTGTCTGCCCTCTCCGACTCGTAACTGAGACTCCACGGACACTTCTTTTGCATATTTAAATTTATAGGGGGCAATGCATCAGTGGAGACTCTTCAGTGAGTACTCCAATTGATTTTTTTGTCGCTGGTCTTCCTGAGCTCAGCGATTTCTGTGTTTTGTCTGACTCTCACATAGTCTAATAAGCATACATCTATGGAAGGCCTAGGGGCATTTATTAGGCCTCTGACTGCCTTCATAATCATTGGCATCCAAAATTCTGTTCACGGGGTGGTAATGAACAACAGTATGAGCAGCTTTCTTTGTTAAATATCTTAGATCCCAATAGTTGCTATTGACCACAACATCCATAGGGTGAAATGTCAAGGATCAGACTCTTCCCTAGCTACAGCAGTTGCAGCAGGGTCCCAGCTATGTATTGCAGCCAGACTCCTGCTTCATAATTGCAGACATAGTAATAGTACACCTCACCTATGCTTTAGCTAAGCTGTATTGGCCATGGCCATCAGCCCCAGCAGAGCTCGGGGAAAACTGTTAGGTGGTTATTAAATACTAGCTTCACTGACAACATTTCAAGTCTTGATGTCATTGCGGTACATGGGGGAACAACCCAGGGGTCTTTTTGCTTTACTGCTGGGTCAGCTGGTACAATGGTGTGGTAGCTGAGTGGGTCTAGGGTCACTTGGGCACTTGTCACAATAGCCTGGAGTGGTATAGGACCCACCCTGGACAGTTTGGGGCCCGCCTGCAGAGAAAGGTTTAACCGAAGTGTAGGTGTGTATAGGTGCGGGTGCACAAAAGTATGCCATAATCCAACACTTGAAGAATAGTTTACTTAAAGAAACTTAGTGCAATAGAGCTATACTTGACAAAAATACTGTTTAGTGCAATACAAAGATACTTGAAGTTACTCAGGTGCTTGTGGTTGAGGTAGAAATCAGGTGCTTGTAAGAGAAGGTTTTGCAGAGGAGACAGTAGAGGAGAGCCTTGCCCAATTAGTACTGTACTCTGTCTGGAACGGTTTGAACTGAGACGATATAGAGAGAACACTCGTACTTACGTTTAGGCTATGTTCACACTACGTAAAAGTACGGCCGTACTTTTGGCGCGGTGGAACAATGCTTGTTTCTTTATGGGATCCCGGCAGAAAGACCTGTCAGTTCACAGAGTGAAGCGAGCGGCTCCGGCCGCTTGCTTCACTGTGTGCTATGGGAAGCTCTGATGCGGGCGCGCGCTGATGCCGGGATGATCCGTGCAGAGACCGGCCAGTCCGTGACCCGGCCGGGGTCACGGAACGGCCGGTCTCTTACGTTGTGTGAACATGGCCTTAGACTATGTCTGACCGCCTTCTTCCCTTTATTTGCGAGCTACTTGTCCTGTCAAGGTACGAGCCCCAGGCCTAGTTATCTGGGCTAAGCAGACTTCCAAGACTTCCAGGTCGTATTGCGTTGCACGACATCTTATTTAATGCAAACTATTTGCGACCGATGAACGATAAAAATAGGTCCAAATTTTATCAAACGACCAAAGATTTCTCGTTGGTTGTTTACAATTATCGTTCAAATCCGAACAATCCAACGATTTTTCGAACAATGTAATAGGGCCCTTACTCAGAGTGCAATAGAACTTAGGGTCCTGTACCGGGTAACTTCATCATTGCATTTGTTCTCTCAGTCTCTTGTCACCAAGGGTCTTTATTCAGAGCAGGCAATAAGACCAATACTTGTTACCTTACTGCAGACAAGCCCAGAAGTTACTCTTGCGGTCCACAGAGTCCAATAAACTCTTAATCTATTACCACTATCAGCTATAAATTAAATATTCCTGTCTGCAAAGTGGTTTGTACAGCACAGATATAGGTGACCAGTGTAAGCAGCATAAAATAAAGGTGGCACTGTAACCATACTTTCACATCTTATGTGAACACTTTGTGGAAATGAGCTTTAGTGCAGAATTGCAGGATTTTCGTCGTTCTATGCTCTGTGTAATTATTATTTTATGAATTTTGTTTAAACACTGATTTATTTATTAAATCACTATTCCCTAGGTCAGAAGTAACTGGAGACTCAGTAGTCAGCCGGTGCTGTGTGTTCCAGCACAAATTGAGCTGTTGGCAAAAGGGAATGTAAAGGGCCCTCCATATGACAGCTCTTCCCTCACATTGTTGGCTGCATTTGGAGCCGCCGCCAGTCTATACCAAAGCCAATGTGTTGAATTTCCATGGTATTTTAGGAACACTTTGGAATATACAAGGTCTTTGTTTGTCTCCTGTAATAAGACAACAAGTAAAGAATTCTGTTCTGTGCATATTACAATTCCTTTAATAGCTAAGTGCTATTCCCATGTTCTGCTGTGTTAGAAGCATTAACTCCTAACATTAACAGCTTCTTTATGGCTGTGAGCCTCTCATTATTAGCTTTTATTTTCTGTCTCCGTTAATAGCTGGATATCATAGCAGTTGGTTACAGGGCGATTCCCAGGCAGGCTATGGTTTTCAGCTAGTTAGAATCCAGCACTAATATATTCCTTTGCCACTTTAGTTTAAATCACATACTTTTTTTAATCAAATATTTATTTAAATTAGTTGTTCTACAGGGACCTACAGACATATCTTATTTATAGGCCCAGTTTGCTTAGCTGTGTTATGTTTTCTCCATTAAATAGAATCAGAAGTGATTTTTGCTATTTCTTTTGAGCCCATTACTTACATCAAAATATTTTGACACCAGTCTAAATATTCCAGTCTTAGGCTATGTTCACACGTCTTTTTTTTTTTTGTATGATAATGATGGCCGTAATCTTCATGATCATTATTGTAAAATTTTATTTATCAAACATGGTGTAAAGTGAAACTGGCTCAGTTGCCCCTAGCAACCAATCAGATTCCACTTTTCATTCCTCACAGACTCTTAGGAAAATGAAAGGTGGAATCTGATTGGTTACTAGGGGCAACTAAGCCAGTTTCAATTTACACCATGGGGAACATTTATCAAACTAATTGCGCCTGTTTTTAGTCTAATATATCTAGTTTGCGCTCAAAATAAATCTAATATGAATTTATGAAACTTTTTTAGACAAGGCTATCCAAATTAGATGCGACTTTTTGAATTAGATTTTTTGTTGTTAATTAGATTGAAAGTGCGCCAGAATTATTTTTAAGCTGAATTTATCAACTGCGCAATTTTTTAAAAAGACGCATATATTGGCGCATTGCTACTTCTGCTCCAAACCAGATGAATTTATTAGACTAATTAAAAGACCATTATTTTTAAGACACATTTTCATAAATCTCCCCCTATGGCCGTTATCTTGCATAAAAAGACGTTGTTTGAACATAGCCCTAATTTGACAAGGAGAGGCAACATATAAAAAAGAATTGTGAGACTAAGGGTTTGATTTGCTGTAGGGTTTTGAGTGAATTTAATAAAATTATGTGGGATATTTAATGCGGGTCATCATGGTGTTACTCTATTGGGCTCACATGCCTTAGTTTACATGTAATAAAGAAATAGATCTGTGGCATATTATCAATACAATTGGCATCCATTGCACCATTTGTGAGGTAGTGAAGGACTTTCACAGAAAAGAATAATGAAGGGGCGCCCCTAGTGTAATATCATCAATACACCAGATATGAAAAAGCCTAATTCAGGAGATCATCGCTCCATGTAATAAAGGCAACGATCAACGGCTGATCGCGTCTTTAGGTCCTGACCTAGAATCTACGCTGCTCTACCTCCTCTCGTCACACAGGGCTCTGCAGATTATCTCACCATCAAAGCAGGATCTTGGACATGTAAGTTTTCTGGGGGAGGGGGTGGCTAGTAAGACTGGGTCCTGCCATGTTGCAGTGGGCTACAGAGAAGCGAAAAAATGCTGAATGGTGAATGCCTCTGTGGGCAGTGCCAGCAGGCCCCTCACAGCAGTACTACTGCACACAGGGAGCGAAGAGTAGCAGTGCAGGGAGCTGGAGGCTCCTTACACCGCTGATTTTCCCCACACAGAGGTCTACCAGTGATGTTATGTGTGTGGGGATAATATCACCCCCTAGCCTTACGCCTGGGGCAGCTGACCCCCCTCGCTATGCCCCTGACAATACCAGCTCCCTGTGAAATTACCTGTTTAAAGGTCACAGAGTACACTCAGTAATGTTTCACATTAATTTTAAGGGGACAGATTTTGTCTATTGCATTCTACAGTATGTCCATAAAACTGTAAAACATGTCACTAAATGCTTTTAAAAAAAGCTAAGGCCAGTGGCGTAGTTACCAGGGTCACAGCGGTCGCCGTTGCTCCCCCCATAAATCACTCTTGTGACCACAAGCATTGTTTTGCTTGCGGTCACAGGAGAAGGCTCGTCCGGGCCCCCGACTGATGCGCGGCTGCTGGGGGTGTCCAGTCCTATCCCCGGCAGCACCACGCATCAGTGAACTCCCTGTGCCGCCTGGGGCCCTGGCTTCCGTCCGGAAGTCCCAGCCCCGGCGCATAGGGAGTTCACTGATAGGCAGCGCTGCAGGGGATAGGACGGGACACCCCCGGCAGCCGCGCATCAGCCGGGGGCCCGGACAAACCTGAAGAAGGAGAGGATCGCCGGGGGAGCGGGTTGTTAGGTGAGTGTGTGTTTTTTTATTTTAATTCTGCTCAGCATAGAGGGAAGAGGGGGGCATCTATAAGCTATGGGAGAGGGGGGCATCTATAAGGGGGGGGAGAAGAGGGGGCCATCTATAATGGGGGAGAGAGGGGCATCTATAAGGGGGCGGGAGAGAGGGGGCAATCTATAAGGGGGAAAGAAGAGGGGGCCATCTATAATGGGGGAGAGTGGGCATCTATAAGTCGGTGGGGAGAGGGGGGCCATCTATAAGGGGAGAGGGGGCCATCTATAAGGGGAAGGGGGAGAGGGGGGCATCTTTAAGGGGAGGGGGGAGAGGGGGCATCTATAATGGGGGGAGAGAGGGGGCCATCTATAAGGAGAGGGGGAGAGGGAGGCATCTATAAGGGGGGAAGAAGAGGGGGCCATTTATATGGGATGGGGAAGAGGGGGCCATCTATAATGGGGGGAGAGGGGGCCATCTATAAGGGGAGGGGGGAGAGGGGGCCATCTATAAGAGGAGGGGGGAGAGGGGGCCATCTATAAGGGGATGGGGGAGAGGGCGCCATCTATAAGGGGGGGCAACATGCAGTGGGGGACATCTTTAGGGAGGAGAGGGGGACATCTATTAGGGGTGGGGGAGAGGGGGCCATCTATGAGGGGGGGGCAACATGCAGTGGGGGCCATCTATATATACTATAAGGGGGGTCACATAGTGTCAGAGCTAACCACTAAATGAGGGTGTAAAAGGGCCAGTACAGATGTGCAGTGTGTAAAGAGATGAGGATGGTGCCATGTGAGGAGCCTAATATGTCTGTCTGGCAGATTCTGTGGATTCGTGGCTCGGAGAAGTTCTCATAACGGCCCAGGGCAGATGGAGAAATAGAAAATGAAAAGGGAAGAACTCCGATCAGAGAAGACGTCCCCTGTGAGTCACCTGATAAAACTGCACTGTAATTTATATGGTATATACAATCTGTGTGGAGCTGCGTCCACCTCTATATGACTGTATTAGGTGACAGTCATCTATGTAAAGTGGATCTTATACAGTAGTAGCGGTGGTGTTAGTCAGTATGTGGTGGTATTAGTCAGTATGTGGCGGTGTTAGTCGGTATGTGGCGGTGTTAGTCAGTATGTGGTGGTGTTAGTCAGTATGTGGTGGTAATATTTGTAACTTGTTATCCGGTACTTTATTTTATTGGTCTTAGTATACTGGATTTGGTCAGTAACAATATGGTGTTGATGGCAGTGGTTGTGGTGTGGCAGTAATATTTCCCCCTTGTATACTGGTATTATTGGCAATATTGGTCTCAGTATACAGGATTTGCAAAAGGACGCCAATGTCTCCAATTAAAAAAACTACATTAAGAAAAGCAAGGTATCCATCCACAGACAGCTGTTTCGGGGTTTTTGCCCCTCATCAGTGCGGAGAAGGTTTCTGGCTAGTGGGAGCAATGACTAGTAAGTGCATGCAAAAGGACGCTGGTTGACCTCAGGGAGATCAACTAAAACACCGCAGAGACACCATCACGTGTCTGAATGTCAGTGTATTCTAGAACATTGCCCCCTGGAAATATGCAAAAGAACACTGCAGAGACACCATCACATGTCTCGACGTCAGTTAACTAGCCAGACCTTCCTCCGGGAAGGAACAACCAAGCCAAGGAATGTCTCCAATTAAGGAAACCACCTAAGCAAGGTATCCATCCACAGACAGCTGTTTCAGGGTTTTTGCCCCTCATCAGTGCGGATGGTGTCTCTGCAGTGTTTTGGTTGATCTCCCTGAGGTCAACCAGCGTCCTTTTGCATGCACTTACTAGTCATTGCTCCCACTAGCCAGAAACCTACTCCACACTGATGAGGGGCAAAAACCCCAAAACCCCTTAATTGGAGACATTCCTTGGCTTGGTTGTTCCTTCCCGGAGGAAGGTCTGGCTAGTTCACTGACGTCGAGACACGTGATGGTGTCTCTGCAGTGTTCTTTTGCATATTTGATTTCCCAGGGGGCAATGTTCTAGAAACAGCTGTCTGTGGATGGATAACTTGCTTAGGTGGTTTTCTTAATTGGAGACATTCCTTGGCTTGGTTGTTCCTTCCCGGAGGAAGGTCTGGCTAGTTCACTGACGTCGAGACACGTGATGGTGTCTCTGCAGAGTATACAGGATTTGGTCAGTAACAATATGGCGGTAATATATATGGTGATAATATTTTCTCTTTATGCTATATGCTGGTGTTATTTGTAATATCTGTCTTGCGATACATATATATATATATATATATATATATATATACCTATCTACCAGTAGCATCACTTGGCCGTGAAAGGGGGGGGCCCAAGTACACCTCTCGCACCAGGGCCCAGGAGACATTGGCTACGCCCCTGGCTAAGGCAATATGGCAGCCCCCTTAACAATGTACAAAAATTAAATAAAACAAAATACAATCAGATATTAGATAACAAAAAACAAAACAAAACAAAACATGTTTTAGTATCTAAATTTAATCAATAAATGAAAATCTAGGTGATACATTCCTTTTAAGTATTTAAATCTGCATAGTCTGAAGAAAGAATGGAAAAGGCGGACATGATCAAAAATTTTAAATAGGTTAAAGGGCTAAATAAAGTTTAGGAGGGAAGTGCTTTTAAGAGGAAACTGGACACAAAAACTAGGGGCCACTATCTGAAGTGAGTTAAAGTGGTATTCCGCTAAGACACTTACTGACCATGGTGAGACTAGCAATATTATATTATATGATATTATCAATTCACTGTTCTTCCCCCAATCCTGAGCATCTAGTATGGAATGAATTGTTAGTCTCACCATGAGCAGCACCATGTGAAAAATTATGTTTGAGTGTATTACTCCTTTAAGATGCAATATGAGATCAGATGCAATATGAGAAAAAGTTACTTTACTGAAAGGGTAGTAGATGCTTGCAACAAACTTCCATCATATAGATAGATAGATAGATAGATAGATAGATAGATAGATAGATAGATAGATAATTTGAATCTTGGAGCAGCACCACCCAAGGTGTAATGGGTGCCTGCGGGAAGTCGAGACCGCAACTTGACTTTGTATATAGCAGAAATCTCCACAGCACTCCAAAGTAGTCAAAAATAAATGTGATTTATTCCATAGTGAAACAGCACAGCAAAGTGTCGGATAGCGACGTTTCAACGACCTCCGTCGTCTTTTTCACACTTGAAAAGACGACGGAGGTCGTTAAAACGTCGCTATCCGACACTTTGCTATGCTGTTTCACTATGGAATAAATCACATCTATTTTTGACTACTTTGGAGTGCTGTGGAGATTTCTGCTATAGATAGATAGATAGATAGATAGATAGATAGATAGATAGATAGATAGATATTCTAAGATAACTATGAAGGAAATAATATAAGAGCAGGCTGGATGAATCAGGTGACATTTTTTTCTGCTGACAATCTTCTATGTTTCTGTGTTTAATAATGCAGCTCAGTCTTGATCAAGGGAACGAGGTTAGGCTCCTCTATTGATCATGGCCACACAGATATTGATGGTACAGTGTTTGTACCTTGCATAGCTACTTCAGTTCAATAACAAAGTCAAGCATTTCAGCAATGATCCTTGAAAGTCAGATGGAACTCTTTGTAAGGATAAACTCAATGTACTGTAGCCACCATTACGCATTATACTGCACTGATCTTGAATGTCTTCTTCACTTTTGTATGACGTGATACTACAGTGTGCACTTTTCTTGCCATTATTTGAGGCAACTAGCCAGGTATGCATTACTAGTAAAACATATTTCAGTTCCAATTTCATTAGCTAAATATATTATGTAGCCTATAAAAGGTTTGGCCCAGCTCCTCTGCAGTAGCGGCATATACATCTTGTCATTAGGATTATATACCTTAGCAGGAGCTGAGTTAATTTGCTAGATTGCTAGAACTGCTGTATAATGCAGATGATGGAGAGTGCAAAGTCCCACTCTCTGATGGAGTCAGGCCATCTATTTTTATTCTATGTGTAAAAGACATGTAGTGGCTGTTTTTAGTGAAAAGGAGCTGATTTTTTTTAGCAGCTTGTCACTTTACGTGCATTGGGCTGTCACTTTGCTGTTTGTTATAAAGTGCTATTTAGCATTAAACCGCCAAAGAAAAAGATCATTCCATGCCAACATATGTAAAGAGAAAGCTAGATAAGAGCTGATGGTGCAGTGGTGTCAGTGGACGTTATACTTCTTTGACAGTGGTAAAACGTGGTAGTGCATAATAACATATCATGTCTTTCCCCAATATACATGAGCAAACACCCATAGGCTATCATTAACCAGATGTGAGTACAAAGAGTGACATTCTGTACACATTTAGCCAGTATACATCAGTTTACATTTGCCTTAGTGTTATAATGTCATGTCAATGCATCCTTATTAATGTTAATAAAAACAGAACCGTCCGTCAGGATGAACCCCAAATATCTGGTGCAAAAGGGGGCCAACCTTTCATGACAATGTGACTACTCATTACAAAGCATAGAACAAAGGGGATTCTAACTCTTTCCATCATCTGTGTTCAGGATTTATAATAGTTCAATTCTTATGTTATCAGTATTTCCTTAAAAAATCCCCTTTTGTGTTAAGGATATTGGCGAAGATTTATTGAACTGCTGTAAAGTAGAACTGTCTTAGTTGCCCCTAGCAACCAATCAGATTCAACTTTTCATTCCTCACAAATTCTTTGAAAAATGAAAGGTGGAATCTGATTGCTTGCTAGGGGCAACTAAGACAATTCTACCTTACACCAGTTTAATAAATTTCCCCCATTATCTTTACCTAAAATGTACAATGTTACAAGTCCAAGATTAACCAATAAGCATCTCCTGACGTGCCATACTATATATATATATATATATATATATATATATATATATATATAATGTGTGTGTGTATCGGTTGCCACCTTTGATTAAAGAAGATTTGCTTTGACCCTATATGAGGTGTCATTGTAAATCTTCTCCATGCACTTGAGATAATACTATGAAGCAAATGTCCCCTTGGTGATGCTTGCTTAATTCTATTGGAGACGCATCACCAAGGGGAGGGGTTATCACTGGGGGAAGCTAGATCTGTTCCCAGTGCTTGGAGCTGGGCTGGTGCTCAAGCAGAAATCATCGCTGAGCACAGGAACCAGGCACTGTTTTGAAAAAGTACTGCGCCACCAGGATCCCTGTGCCGGCATTGAGCAGGTGCAGCAAAAAAAAAAAATCTTTAGTTTTGATGGTACATTCACTTTTAATTTGTAATTCAAAACAAACAGTTAATAGAGCATTCTTGAGGTGAATCTTTTTCACTTGAAAGTGATTTTCATGTGAATCTGATCACCCAAAATTTACATATTTTCTTGGTGGCCAGTGCATCCATTGCCCTCAGAGTTGCATGTTTCATTGTGTTTTCTCAATTAAATAGAACATCTTAAAACCCTAGTCTGCTTTGCAATATTTGCCTAGAAGAGATCTTGCTGATGCAGTATATCTGGCTTGGGTCTTGTTGCTGTGTTTAGTCTTGCCCCATGGTGTATGACCTGTGACTTGAAACTGTCTTCCACAATTTTTACCTTAGTAACAGAGTTTGGCTGTTCCTCACCCAGTTTTAGGCCTCCTGCACAGCTATTTCAGTTAATGTCTGTGTTTCAACCTATCTATGAACCTGATAATCATTATCACCAGTTTGGTATAATTGATTACTCATATGCTGCGTTTACACGGAACGATTATCGTGCGAATTTGCACGATAACGATCGAATTTGAACGATAATCGTATGTGTAAACGCAGCGAACAATCGAACGACGAGCAAGAAATCGTTCATTTTGATCTTACAACATGTTCTAAAATTGCTGTTCGTCGTTCGCAAAAAATTCGCAAATCGTTCCGTGTAAACAGTTGTTCACAGATTTTTCCTATGCGATCGCAAAACGATCGCAAAACAAATTTTCCGTACAATATATCGTTCCGTCTAAATGCTGATCGTTATAAAAAAACATTTGTTACTTTGAAATCGTTAATCGGGTGATTTATCGTTCTGTGTAAACGCAGCAATACACCTGACTATAACCCTACAAGTGCAAGTGTCCCTAGAATTGATGCTGTTTAGAAGGCAGAAGGTGATCTCACCTGAATGGATATGATTTAGGCCTCTCTTCTGTTCATTCCATGCCTGCCTTAAACCTTTTTAGTCCTGTATATTTCCTATCACTGCATGATATCAGGTAAATAGCAGTAAACTGCTCCTTCAAGCTGACACAGTGGCAGTTTTTGCTACAATAATCTTTTTGCGATGATCAATATACCTATATATACCTACAGATTTAGAAGTAATCCGGTTGAACACAGTTTTTTTAGGCTATGAATCTGTTGCAATTGAAAACTATTTGAAGAACAATCGATCCTAAGAGTCTAACATGTAGTAAGTGGAGCCATTGTCAGTGTCTGCTGTTACATCCTGTAGTGTCATTGTGCAGTGAGAGTTACAGCAGTATCGACTGAATGAATAAAAGGGAAAGAATCATTCAAATGGACATTAATCTTTTCTGAATCTGAATAAAAAAAATGATCTAAAAGCTATAGCACTTCAGACAGAATAGCTTCCTGATTATTTATTTATATTTATTTAGGGCTATATAGACACATTCAGGGCACCACAGTGCTATATTATGGGTTGTATGTTGGTTAGGCTGGGTTCACACTGCGTTTTTGCAATCCATTTAACGTATACGTTTTTTCATTGACTTTCATCATAAAAAATAAAAAAAACTGATTGAAACGGATGCGTTTTTTTTAAACAGGCACAAAAGTAGTGTTGACTATGTTTTTCTGTCTGTTAAAAGTAACCAATTAAAAACAGGTACGTTGAACGGATTGCAAAAACACTGTGTGAACCCAGCCTTAGAAGGAACTATCAGAATAAGTATATGAATGAATGGGATCGGCAGAACTTTAAGCGGAGTCCACGGCTCAGACTCTGATTGAAATTCTATACAAACTCCATAGTGTGAACGGACCCGTAAAGTGTACTGTTAGAGAGACAGAGTGTGAGTCAAGTTAAACCCCCAGCCACCATGATCATTCCACCCCGGAATTGTCTGACATCAGATGAACATCTGATGCGAGCATTGATGTGTGGAGGAATCAAGAAAGATAGCTGTATGAGCTGTATAGCTAAATGAGCATTTCACTTATGCCTTTACCATATGTATGGCTACCTTACTCCAAAAAAACAGTCCCGGACCCCCGCCAGCCTCCTCTAGCAAACCCTGTCTGATGGATTGCCTGCTCAGCCAGTCAGTGACTGGGGCGGGACATCGCTGCGGTCACTGACTGGCCGAGCAGGCAATCCATGAACGGGGTTTGGTACTTTCCCCTGACTCGTGACGCAGTAGCAAGCCAGGAGAAAATAGTTTATGTTTTCCCACCTCCTATCTGCGCTGTAGTTTTGGGTTTAGCCAGCCTTCTCCTTTAAATAGACCGTCGTACATTTAGCAGCACCATTTTAATGGCAGATTTACTACTTTTCCACAAATCCAGGCCTGTGGCTTCTATGTGATACTTTTCATTTGTAGCTGATAATGCAGAATTTTTTTTTTATTTTAAAACTACTTAGGCTGCATCTCAGCAAGTTTTTTTTTTAACACACAGTAATACTTCCTAAACCTGAGCTATCTGCTATTAAATGTTCCTAGGCCTTACAGCCACCGAGAATCCCTGCAATAAGTCTGGCGGATGGAGGTGGGTGCTTTTGAACAGCTGCAGTTGAATACGTTTAATACTTATAAGTTGTGCAGAAGCTCCTTGCGGCTCCAGACAGGTATCGTTGTCTTATCTCAGGAAGAAAGGCTTCTAAGTGTTTGCTTTGTTTTCCTGTGCGCTGCCTGTGGCCAGACCTCAGGATCTATTATTTTTGCTCTATTTGAAGACTGTTTAAATCCTTTTCTGTCTGTTTTAAATCATTGGGGAGGTTTGGGTATGCTAGATGATTTCTTGACCTTTGTCAAGCACTAAATTGAGTTCAGTACAGGAAAGCGAGAATGAGATGCAGGTTCTGTTTAATATTGTCATGTTTCTTTTATATGGCAGATCACATGCTAAATATTAAATTATGTCATAACTGATAACATCTTATTTACAGTATATACTATTGCCATAATACACACATTGCTATGTACAAGTGTACAAATATATTGTAAATATCAAGATGCATAAATGTATTTTATAAACATTGCTTGGACTGTCGCAGTTCATGTAACATAAATAGACATTAGAGATGAGCGAACCGAGTTCCATCCGAGTCCATCCGAACCCGATTGTTCGGCATTTGATTAGCAGGGGCTGCTGAACTTGGATAAAGCTCTAAGGTTGTCTGGAAAACATGGATACAGCCAATGACTATATCCATGTTTTCCACATAGCCTTAGGGCTTTATCCAAGTTCAGCAGCCACCGCTAATCAAATGCCGAACGATTGGGTTCGGATGGACTCGAGCATACTTGAGGTTCACTCATCTCTAATAGACATGCAATGTCAGGTGTGGAATATGAACCTGGGTATTGGGGTGATTGGGGGTTCTCACTAAATCTTCAGTGAAGTGCAAAAGATGAATGAAAGAAACAGTAGCTGCACTGTACAAGACACAAACAGTGCAAATAAAGACTTGTGCTGCACTGTGTTTCTGTCTTTTACATGAAATAAAGAAGTCCACAAAGGCATTGAATGGCTATGTTCACACAACGTCAAAAATAATGAAAAGGCGGACGATTTTCATGTTTTAAAAAACATCCGCTTTTGCGGCAATTTAACTGACTGCAATGGCAATGCATTGAAGTCAAGGGGAAGACGTCCAATGCACACAATGTATTGAATAACGGACGTTTTTGCTGTGGACGTTAAAATAATAAACATGATCATTATTTTTGGACGTTTTTTGCAAACAGCGGACATTTTTTATTAGTTGTTCACACACAGTTTTTCTTTTCTCACTGTTCTTTCTCAGTTTTTACTATTAAATTCATTAAACTTTTCAATAAAGCCACACCCCAAGGGCAATTAGTGATCCCAAACTAAAATAATGTGCCAACACCAGTCATTGCACTAATGGGAGGCAAGGCTGCTAAATGACGTCTGTTATTTTAGACTCAAAATAACGGACGTCATTTTAAACGGAGCTGAAAACATTGTGTGAACATAGCCAAAGGGTGACTAAAGATTAAAAATCAATGTTGCCCTCTATCCACAGAATGGGGGTTAACTATGTACAATAAATATCTATTTGCTGGGGTCCCCTGATAGAGCAACAAGTTGCGCATAACTTTGCATGATGGGAAAAATAATTTTAAGGCTATGTTCACTCACTTTATTAGGTGAAAAATGCATTTTTTTTTTATAAGGATGGTTGTTTTTTTTTTTAGGATGGACGTAAAAAAAAGATCATGATAATTAGAGATGAACAAATTTACAGTAGGAACGAAGCAAAGTGCTTTGTTCCTATCTGTATTCTGCTCTTCAGGCTGCGGGGCTTTGAAGTGGGATCTGCTCTGCTCTGCTCCTCCTCAAGGGCTAGAAAAAAAGATGGATTCCAGTCCTGGGAAACTTGGAAAAGTTTCCCAGGATGAGATCCATCTTTTCCTGGCTCCTGGGGAGGAGCCTAATTATACTATACAGAACAGTTAAACCAATTTTCCTTTTTATTTGTCACAATTTTTTACATGCTCATCTTGCTGTCTATGGCTATGTTTACACATAGTATCTCCGTCAGTCTTTTGGTCCATATTTCTTCAACCAAAATCAGGAGTGTATTAAAAAAACTGAAGCTGTGCAAATCTTTCCATTATAATTTTCCCTGTCACTTCCACTCCAGATTTTGGTTAAAAAAAACACTGAATAAAAGACTGAAGGAAATACCATGTGTGAACATAGCCTATAAATGGAAACATTTTTATTTACAACTTGAATTGCCTGGAATTGCCCTGATCTAGTAGTGCTTACACAACAGAATATTGTACCATCAAGGGCATAAACAGGATTTGTTTTTAAGGTGGAGGGTCTGTTGGCCATATTTGAGTAGTAAATGTATATACATGTTAAAAACTCACTGTGACACACTTGCACACATATATGCTATAGGCTATGTTCTCACAACATCTTTTACATGAAAAATTTCTTTTATTGATAAAGATGGATGTTATGATCATTAATGACGTATGTCTTTATCAAAAGAAGGACATTTTTCATGTTAAAAAAAAAAAAAGTTGTGGGGACATAGCCATGTACTGTACACATACACATGTATATTCATCACACACTGTAAACAGATTACTAATCTTAGGGAGACCAGGCAAAGAAGACATTTTCGGCTGCTGGTTACAGGGATCAATACAGTGAAACGCTCAGTGCATTGCCCCCTGGGAAACATCAATATGCAAAACAGTCCGTGGAGCCGCAGTTACGAGTCTCAAAACACAGGACTAGCCAGATATCCCTTCAGGGAAGGACCCAGCAAAGGGATGGCTCCTGTACTTCACTGGAGCGATAGTCCCGTGTTTGAGACTCGTAACTGAGAAACCAAAGCTTTTTTTTGCACACACACACTCTGTGACACACAGACAAAAACATACTGTATATCACTGTAACACATACAGATTTAGCACCCACTAACATGTTTTACACTATTTCCATGGTGAACTTTTTCTATTGGTTAAAATGTCCCTTCGCATTATTAGGCCCCGTTCACACTGAACAAGAACTGCGGAGTTCCGCGTCAGAATCCCGTCGTGCTCAGTGTCCTGCTTTGAGTGAATGAGAGGGCGCGCGCTCCTCCGCTGCCGCTGCTCTCCGCTCAAAGAAGTGACATGTCATTTCTTTGAGCGGAGAGCAGCGGCATTGGACGCACGCGTGCTCTCTCATTTACTCAAGGCAGGACACTGAGCACGACGGGATTCCGCTACAGAATTCCGCCGTTCTTGCTCAGTTTGAACGGGGTCTTATAGTGGCTAAAGCAAATATCAGATCACTTAATAGTTAATCCCTTTATCTAATTTGCACTGCAGAAGCCTTAATAAGAGGAAAATTCAGTTAGCAAGTAAACAGGTGCTGGAGCGGAAAGAAGAATTGCAGCTAAATGTATAATTGAATTTCTGTTAAGTAATGGTTATGATCTCTGCAGGCAGTGTCTGGCAAACACTGGACACAAGACTTATGGTTATAGGTATAAACTAACTTAACAAAGGTATGTTTATGTAAATACCTGTTTTTGTTTAAAACATGAAAATCAGAATGCTTTTGATGCCGTTAATGTATGTGGGCCTCTTCTTCTCCACTGTGATAACAGGTAGGTTCACAATGACAATGGTTCCACTCCATCTTTTAGGCCAGCACAGGTTTTGGTGCGAAAAGACTCTTTAGGAACAGTACTTTTTGGTGTTGTACGCTCATTTGAACCAGGAGACTGTAGTCATGTGAGCTAATTCTCCTACAAAACATTGACTCTATCTTTCTTAAATTGTGACAATGGCTAAAGTCAATAAGTGATATATATTAGGTAGCATGTTAATCAGTTTTTGCAGTTGGTGTATTGGAAGAAGTGTAAGGACCTGAGAAAATGTAATGGTTGTAAAACTGTATGAGAACATCTCAAAAAACAGCAGGTCTCATGGGGTGGTCATGTGGCTAGTATGTCCTAAAAGTGGTCCACGATAGGACAACTGTTGAACCAATAGCAGGCTCACAGACACCCAAGACTCACAGTGAATGGGAAGTGAAGAAGACTGGACCATGGAGCAATGGTACACTATTTTATAGTAATGGCTTGAGGACCATGACAAAGAGTTTACAGTGATGACTAAAGATAAGTGAGCCTTGAGCACTCTTGGGTTCGGACAAACCTGAGTGTGCTAGATTTGATTACCAGTGGTTGAAGAGGTTGGATGTAGCTCTAAGGCTGCCATAGGCTCTGTCCATGTTGTCCAGGACTCTCTAGGGCTGCATTGAACTTCTTCAAGCAGTAATCAAATGCGGCACAAATTCAAAAGATCATTTGCAAATTTAAATTTTTCCTACATTCTAAAAATAGGATTTCATTATTTAGGAAAGCACAAGCATAAAGGAGGAAAGATTCTGTAAGGACCGGCAAGCACAGGCAGGACAGAGACAGTGGGCCCTGGATCTGAACCCACCCACTGACCCTACCTACTTGCTTCAGTCGACCCTAGGCGGTCGCGGACAACCACAAAGGCGTTCTCTACGTTGCGTAAGTGAAACACAGAACAATACAGACAGACAAAACACAATATAGAATAGTGGAACAAGCCGGGTCAAACCACATGGGCAACGCAGTACAAAATCAGTAACACAAGGGGTAGTCAAGTCAGGCGGAGGTCAGAAAAACGAGTAAACAGGCAGGAAGGAATTAAGACGGGGTTCACAGGAATAGGGCAAGGGGAGCTGGGATCACAAGAACCTAATAGCAAGCTGGCTCTGACTTACTTTTATACTGGATCAGGAGCCCGGACCAAAGGCTGATTGGTCTGGCCTCCTGAATCCAGACACAATTCAGCTGCAGCACTGCAGGCTGAGTGGCAAAGCGATCTGTCACTGCAGTCACGTGACCGCGGCATCCCTGGTTGTCAGGGACGCCGTCGGGTCTCCATGACGTCACTTGGCTCCGGAAACTACACTGTATGCTAAAGCTACAATGGCGTCTTAAAGGGGTTTTAAAAGACATAAATTCTTTCAGCTATATGTCTAAGGCTGGGTTCACACTACGTATATATTTCAGTCAGTATTGTGGTCCTCATATTGCAACCAAAACCAGGAGTGGATTGAAAACACAGAAAGGCTCTGTTCACACAATGTTGAAATTGAGTGGATGGCCGCCATTTAATGGCAAATATTTGCTGTTATTTTAGAACAACGGCTGTTATATTGAAATAATGGCCGTTATTTACTGTTATATGGCAGCCATCCACTAAATTTCAACATTGTGTGAACAGATCCTTTCTGTGTTTTAATCCACTCCTGGTTTTGGTTGCAATATGAGGACCACAATACTGACTGAAATATACGTAGTGTGAACCCAGCCCCAACATGTAAATGTAATACACTTAATGTAATAGTACTTCCATTACTATTTCTACATATTCACTGTCTTACTAATATAAGGGATGTTATCAATAATATCATATAGAAGGGTTTGGGTCAATTAATGCACAGAACATGTGTGGCTCAAACTCCCTTGGGTTGTTTGCACTGTGGTTTACAGAGAAATGTAGGTTTCTACATGATATGAAAATAACTTACAGGATGAAGAAGATGAAGGAAGAAGAAAATCTGAACAGTTGTTAAATTGGTAAATTATTTTTCTCAGATGACTGATCTTTACATAAGAGTTTAGACTTTTTCATGTTTTTTGAAGACTTGTAAAACCTTCTTAACATATTTTGCCCTTCATAGTTTTCCATATTGCAACCAAGGAGAAAACACCAATTTTGTAATTTTCAATAAACAAAAAAGAGATAAACATTTAATTTAAACATTTTATTGATCACGGTCGTTTCAAAAAACTTCTTACGACCTAATAGCATATTTTATTCTATCATATTTGTAAATTATTTGGTAAATAACAAAAATGACTCCTTACCCGTGAAATTCCTTGCCCGAGCAATTCCATCCCAAGCACCAAATAGACTATGATGGAACCCAGGAAGTGAGGGTAAAAACTTAAACAGTAATATGCAGGGGTTAAAACCTGCACAGTCTACTTCCTTCAGAGGGTTCATGCTGCACCTAATAGATAAATCAAGGCTTCCCTCTTATATCTTACCACCCACAAGGTTATGGCCATTTGTCCCTTGTGTGAACACTTGTGTTCTTACACAGTGCTGCCTCCTGAATGTAACTCTCCTTAACGCTTTATTACTAACAGCTCGCTGCTAAGGCCAGATCTGCTTTTGTAATGAAATTCCTTACTTGCTGTGGTCCTGCTGCTCTTTGTTCCACATACCACCATGCAAACCTACTGCATCAAACCTCCCCCCCCCCCCATACACATCCCATCTGTAACACCACCCCTTTGCTAGCCAAAAATTGAAAGAAATGTGATGAATATTATTCCCTGCAGCACTTTTGCTCGATCAATATGTATATTAATGAAGACTCGCAGGTTTAGGTTCTATTTACTTATTTCACACATTTCTAGGTTAAATGTGTATTTAAATCTCTCTCAATGTGGATAAAAATTGAGTTATTGAATTTAAAAAAAAAAAAACATTTAGCTGGTTTTCTAGCACGTAACATTGACAAATTATGTGACAAGGCAGGTTGGTTATAATGATAAGTAAATAAGAATGTGCTTGCTAGGTCATCATTACTATTTTATGGCCTTATAAACTAGTCCCTCAGGGAGCCCTTAAAAGCAAAGACTTGTATATACACTTATGAGAGTAAAGATGAATCAATCTAACTATACATGCAAGCACACACTCCACCAGGGATTCCTCCATTAGATAATATGAAGCTCCTGAAATATTGTCTGCTGTCTAGAGAATAGTCTAAAGAGGTAAAATAATGTCTATGCCGTGCAAAGCTTCTGAAGATTGTCTATTAACAAGGTCACCAGTTTCCTTCACTCCAGTTTTTAGGAGAAGTTTGGGAAAATGTCACCAGATAGCAATGACAAATTATAAGGAATGGTGTCACCACAGATTTTTTTCCAACCAGAGGGCAGCCTGGCCTTAGCAGCTGTCTAATATATTATTTACAAGGGCTCCAAATAGTAGCTTTGCTGTAAGGATATGGCCACACGTGGTAGATTTGCTGTGAATTTTCATCAGAAGTAAATTTGCTGCTTTTCCGCACCAAAATTAGCAGCGGAAAATTCAGTCTAAATTGTATAGATTTAGTTTCAGTTTGCAGCTGTGAATTTTGGTGCACATTGCAAATTGAAAATATTTTTGTAAAGATTTAAGTAAAGATTAGAGTAAATATTTTACTGTGGATCTACAGCATTTTGCAGATTTATCAAAGATTTTAGAAATTTAGTGCAAAAAATCAGTAGCATGCCCATCATCTACCCTTCAAGTCCCAAGTAAGGGCTAAAGAAATGTCATCTTATTTCTGAGTGAGCACCAAAAATTAAACAGACATGTAGTCCTATATTAGCAATTCATAGCATTTCAACAAGACATAAATGACTGACAGGTTTCCCTCTTATGGTTTCTTCCCCTACTGGGAGAGCAAGGATGACATTCATTTTGGTGAATTGGAGTTATGGGATTACATTCTTTTTTTTTTAAAAAAAGGGGGAGATTCTCCAGGGATTTATCAAATTGGTGTAAAGTAGAACTGTCTTAGTTGCCCCAGCAACCAATCAGATTCCACTTCATTCCTAACAGATTTTTTGCAAAATGAAAGGTGGAATCTGATTGGTTGCTAGGGGCAACTAAGACAATTCTACTTTACACCAATTTTATAAATCTCGCCCAAAGTTCCCAGAGGTGGTGGGAAAGGCAAATAGGCTATGTTAACACAGTGTAGTTGTAGGTATATTTTGTAGCGTAATATGCACATTATACTTCAAAATACATGTTTTACGTCTGTAATGCACCACTTATAAAATTACATTGAATCCAAATGGAGTATACAGTATGCTATAATGTTTCCCCATGGCATTTGTTCTTTCTGTATATTTTATAGGTATAAAAGTAGTGCCAAGCCATTTCTATTGAGGCATATACATTAAATAAATGCATAAGCAAACTTACAAAACAAGATGCCTCTAAAACACAAGTGTAAAATACATGTATATCAGCAGTGTTTTTCAGCGTGGGAATGAAGCAGTTTAGCATGGAAATTTTTTTCCATCATTGGACGTCTGTTACATTTTAAAGCAAATCCGTCATTAAAAAAAAAATAAAACTCTTCACGTGTCACTGGTATATGTCAAAAGATTTGAATGGTTGGGGTCTCACTGGTAATGAGGAGGTCAAGCAAGAAGCAATGCAAGACAGCGCGCTGCACTTCCCTGTGGTCAATCATCTCCGACCAGGCAGCAGCACAGACCTAGATGCATAGTAGAGCTGCCTAGATAGAGATCATTGCCACTTACTATGAGTATAGAGTATATGATGTGTTGCAGCATTTGTTCTGTTTTTTAGGTTATTTTTGTTCCATAGAAAACTGGGTAATAAATAATAGTGCTGTCACTATAGTTCCCACAGGGGCTGACATGTGGATTTAGCAGACTTGAAGAGTATAAATCAACTACCTGTATTTACTAGTGATTTCTTGAGGGATGTGCTCTTTAATATAGGTCAAGAACAGTCAGCAGATAGTGACATGTTTTACTAGAGAACAGTTGTAGTTCCCTGTTACTACATATGGCACCGTTTCATATTCTATGTTTAAATCTAGCAACCGGGCATAAAACATGAAAATACAAAAAAACTAACTGGTAGATGTATAAAAATAGGCTCTATATTATTTTCTATATAACTGCAGAAATATATAAAAGGTTTTACTTGGCTGAAGTACCTATTTAATATACTATTATAAAAATTACATGATAAAGGAAAAGTTTTTTTTACATGGATGTAGCTTTCATGAGTGCAGAGGTTGCAGTAATATTTAGGCCTTGGTGCTTACATACGTCAATTGTTGCTCTACTCCATAGTACTACCACAGACATGTTATAGTTTCAACCACCATTACAAATCCTGCTTCAGGGTAGCTTTACACATAGCGATTTCACGCTGAGCGCTAAGCAGCAAAATCCGCTGCAATTCCCGCTACTGTAGCATACTTTACCTGGTCCACACTCCGGCTGCATCTGAGGCTAGCGGCTACTCTTGGTCCCACACAGCCAATCAGTGCACCGCCCCGCCGCAGTAATTTTATTTAAATTCACAGTAGCAGGAATCGCAGTGGATTTCGCTGCAGAACTCATAGCGAGAAATCCACTGCGATTCAATATGTGTAAAGCAACCCTTAGAGTCCTCACATTTTAAGTCGCATCTGTGGGTCTTATTTTTAATTATAAAGCATAATATCAGAATAATCTGGTATCACCTAATAGAATGTTGGCCCTTGATGCACTAAAGGTTTTTTTACTTGTAGAAATAGTTTACAAGAGTATATAGCCCCTTTAGGCTGCGTTCACACTACGTATATTTCAGTCAGTATATGTATATTTCAGTCAGTATTGCAACCAAAACCAGGAGTGGATTAAAAACACAGAAAGGATCTGTTCACACAATGTTGAAATTGAGTGGATGGCCGCCATTTAATGGCAAATAGTTGCTGTTATTTTAGAACAACGGCTGTTATATTGAAATATTGGCAGTTATTTACTGTTATATGTCGGCCATCCACTTAATTTCAACATTGTGTGAACAGATCCTTTCTATGTTTTTAATCCACTCCTGGTTTTGGTTGCAATACTGACTGAAATATACGTAGTGTGAACGCAGCCTTAAACTGGAAAGTTAAGCTACTGCAAGTTTATTATCTGTACAATATGAGGCCATGTTCACATGGCATATGAAACCGACCGTTCTGTGAACCGACCAGGTCACAGAACGGCCGGTGTTACTGAAGTTCATCCCTTACTAATGATCCTCATTTTGCGCCCAAATCCCAATTCTCTGCTGCACACAATGGAGTGTGCGGCCAGAGCCGCAGTTTGTCATGAGGCCGGATGGGATCCCGGACGGAGCATATACTGTGTGTATACGCCGGGATTCCATTCATTCCCATACAATGTATGTTTAGCATAAATCACTGCTGTTGTTGCAATTTGCAACAATGGCCGTGATTTATGCTAAACCTATGTTGTGTGAACATGGCCTAATGCTTTATAAGTATAGCACTATAAAGATAACAAGAGAAGAGGAGACACTAATCTTATAATTTTACGGATGCTGAGCTCACTTAAAAACAACAAAATCAATCCCTTCAAAACTGGAAATAAAAGTATAGACGGAGTCTACCAAATTTTTAGCAACAGTTGTGTACAACGTCTACAGTTGTGTAGTAAATGTTAGGACACAAACAACTCACACATGAAGTTTACTGGTAGTTTTAGGGTTAGACAAAGCAATTTTTAATGATTAGCAAACAGATTGTTTATCGTCAACCTGAAATCATTCACCCAGCAAAAGAAGGAACGATTTGGGATTACACAGAGCGATTAGTGAACAAATGCAGAATTACAGAGAATAAATGTGGAATTACAGCGAACGATTAGTGAATAGAATACTAATACCAATACATATGCTAGTGTAGTGGGCAAGCCACAACTATCACAGGCATCTCTGGACAACTATCACAGCGGCATCAGCAGACTAGAGGGCCTGGTACCTGTCAGGTAGGGTATTGGGAAGACACATAGACAAGCGCAGCCCCAGACTGGCACCCACCCCAGCTGTCCCTACCTACTTGCCACAAACAGTATTAAGGGTACAAACCCACTTGACATATTTGCTGCGTGAATCAGTCTTAAAAATAAGCAGATAAAACGCAGGTTGGCTTTATACGATTGTTCTGCGTTAAAATGCGCAATTGCGTATTTTTGAAGCGTGAAGCTTGTTGTTAGCAAAGCATCAGTTGTTAACAACCTGTGCGAAAAACGCATGTAGCTTCACGCTTCAAAAATACGCAATTGCGTATTTTAACGCAGAACAATCGTATAAAGCCAACCTGCGTTTTGCCTGCTTATTTTTAAGACTGATTCACGCAGCAAATACGTCAAGTGGGTTTGTACCCTAAAGGTTACTGTGGACCAGGGCCGGCGTCAGCACCCGGCTAAGTAGGGCAAATGCCGGGGCCCCCAGCTCCTCTAGGGGCCCACTCCCGTTTGTTACTACATTTTTTTTGTTAGTAAAAAAGAAAAAAAAGTGTAGTAACAAAGGGGACTGGGCCCCTAGAGGCCGCATGTGACAGTTAGGGGCCCGCCAATCCATACTGGGGCCCCCGAGCACCTGTCTTCCATCACAAATCTTCCCTACAGCCGAGTAGGAAAGAGGACCTGTGAGTCTGAAGGACCTTTGATGATGTCACGGGTCATGTGATCGGACACATGACCTGAGGGCAGCAGGTAGGCTCTGCAAACTAAGTGTCCTGTATGTGCTGGTTCTTCTACTTGTTTTGTGTATAGAGGTCCTGCTGTAATATATATATACATCCATTACAGCAGGATATATATATATATATATATATATATATATATATTACAGCAGGACCTCTATACACAAAACAACTAGATATCTGTATCTATCTATCTATCTATCTCCTATCTATCTCCTATCTATCTATCTATCTATCTATCTATCTATCTATCTATCTATCTATCTCCTATCTATCTATCTATCTATCTATCTATCTATCTCCTATCTATCTATCTATCTCCTATCTATCTCCTATCTATCTATCTATCTATCTATCTATCTATCTATCTATCTATCTATCTCCTATCTATCTATCTATCTATCTATCTCCTATCTATCTATCTATCTATCTATCTATCTATCTCCTATCTATCTATCTCCTATCATCTATCTATCTATCTATCTATCTATCTATCTATCTCCTATCATCTATCTATCTATCTATCTATCTATCTATCTATCTATCTATCTCCTATCTATCTATCTATCTATCATCTATCTATCATCTATCTCCTATCTATCTATCTATCTATCTATCTATCTATCTATCTATCTATCTCCTATCTATCTATCTCCTATCTATCTATCTATCTCCTATTTATCTATCTATCTATCTATCTATCTATCTATCTATCTCCTATCTATCTATCTATCTATCTATCTCCTATCTATCTCCTATCTATCTATCTCCTATCTCCTATCTATCTCCTATCTATCTATCTCCTATCTATCTATCTATCTATCTATCTATCTATCTATCTATCTATCTCCTATCTATCTATCTATCTATCTATCTATCTATCTATCTCCTATCTATCTATCTCCTATCATCTATCTATCTATCTATCTATCTATCTATCTATCTATCTATCTATCTCCTATCATCTATCTATCTATCTATCTATCTATCTATCTCCTATCTATCTATCTATCATCTATCTATCATCTATCTCCTATCTATCTATCTATCTATCTCCTATCTATCTATCTATCTATCTATCTATCTATCTATCTATCTATCTATCTCCTATCTATCTATCTCCTATCTATCTATCTATCTCCTATCTATCTATCTATCTATCTATCTATCTATCTATCTATCTATCTCCTATCTATCTATCTATCTATCTATCTATCTATCTATCTCCTATCTATCTCCTATCTATCTATCTCCTATCTCCTATCTATCTCCTATCTATCTATCTCCTATCTATCTATCTATCTATCTATCTATCTCCTATCTATCTATCTATCTATCTATCTATCTATTTCCCTATCTCCTATCTATCATATGAACATGGTGAGACCTCTAGTTCTCCTATATTCAGGCCCTGCAGTGATATACAGTGTGTGTGTGTGTGTGTATATATATATATATATAAATATATATATACACTGTATATCACTGCAGGGCCTGAATATAGGAGAACTAGAGGTCTCACCATGTTCATATTATAAATAAATAAATATATATATATATATATATATATATATATATATATATATATATATAAAATGCTGGTGCTGCTAGTTCTCTAGTATACAGCTCCTGCTCTGTGTGTGTATGTATATACACACACACACACACACACACACAAACACACACAGAAGGAGCTGTATACTAGAGAACTAGCAGCACCAGCATGATATATATATATATAATCCTGTGACTGGGTCTGACTCCTCTAGAGTCCTGACTACTGCAGAGATCAGGAGATACAGGAGGAGAAAGATATGCAGCAGCCGCATGTTTCTTCTGCTGCAAATCTTTCCTCGCCTGTCTCTCCATGATTTGCTCCTCAAAGGGGCCCGCCGAGGCTCTGTCGCCCAAGGGCCCACAAAAAGCTGGAGCCGGCCCTGCTGTGGACAGCTGGTCAACAATCCTTACACTGAATAAGTGCAACACAAAACAAGACTAGACAAACAAACACAATAGATAATGGTCAGGAAACGAGGTCAGCAACACACGGGCAGCGAAGGTACATAATCAGAATCCAGGAGGCAAAGTCAGGGTACGAAATCCTAAAGGTCAGAATAACAACAGCAAACAGTCAGGGGAATTCTAGATCAAGGCACATGGGATAAGACCAGGGCTGGGATTTATAGTGGACAGAAACCTAGGTGCTGACAGCTAACTGGCTAGGCAAGCTGTCAGTAACCATCAAGGGTACACCTGATGCCGATCGACCGGGGGTGGTGAAGCCCCGGCCGCGGCTACATGCAAAACAAAAAGTAAACATAGCAGGCTGATTGCCGGGGACGCAATCAAGCAGCAGAACGTAGTGACGTCTGAGCGTGGCCCAAGACCAGGAAGTGCAGGGTGGCTGCTAGGGACGCCATTGGCGCGCCCCTACCGACTGGGCCTGCCTGTTGTGAAGGATGCCGTCGGCGTTACTCCCAGCTGAGCCGCGCGCCTCCCAGCAGAGTCAGGAACCGGGCACGCGGCCCGGTAAGATTCTGACACTATAAATGCCTTTTCACATGCCATCCATAACATGTAATATTTTATTGGACCATCCATAAAGCAGTTTTTCTTTTTTAATCTGATCCCTAGGAACTCCTAGAGATCAACCTAGTCAATGAGAAGATGGGATTTTACAGTTGGTTTGACTTGAAACCCAAATTAAAAAAAAATAAAATTACATGCAGACTGTAACATAACATTGGCTTGTAGAAAACAGTAGCACAATGAGCCTGTTGCTTTAAAGTGCATTTACATTTCATTTACTTTAGCGTGTGAATCTGCTCTAATAGAAAAAAAAATTCTGACTGTTATGACAGCATGACAAAAATGTTTCTTCCCTTCATTGTTAGAACAATTGGATGAAAGCGTTGCTGTGTCTAGATTAGCCAGTATGTCCATTTGTTGGTTCTGATGTTTAAAGGTCATGTAAAGGACAAGCCTGAGAGAAGGCAACAACCTGAGCTCATATGGCCAATTAAATTAATTAAAATCTCAGAGAGCCAATGCTGATTATATGCACCTGACACTGGAACTAATAGCGTGAATGACAACATTTATTTCCTGCAACCCCCATATGCCACACTGATCATTGGACAGTGTTCCAGATTGTTACATGGCTCATAGGGGTTAATGATTTCCCCTACTGAACCACCTTAGAATTATACATCCTGAAAACAGACCCAATAGATCAATAGCTATTCTTTTTCTGTCTTAATAGGGTCATTAGTGGTTTTCTTTACAATCTTGCCTTCAGTCAGGAAAAGCACATATTGGATATTTGATTATTTGTGTCTTTTGTTAGTTACAGAGAGAGTCTCTAAATCTGGTTCATTTTTTTTATTTCATACTACAGTCTTCTTTCATACATGACAGTCTTCCTTTCCTCCAAAGGAAACAGAATCATAGGAAATACAAGATTGGCTAATGTAAGGTGGTTATCTTATATGAAGATACCCAATTCTTGATGGATAGTTCAACCCTATGGGGAAATGCCATTCAAAATCACCCTGCATATTGATTTCTTTCCCACTCTTCCCAAGATTTATGAGGTTGATTTAACCTGCCATTAACTCCTATTGCAGACGTGTGCTTGTTCAATAGCTATTCACCATGTCAGTGGCCCTTTCTCAGTCATCCTCAATCAAGCATTGGTTAATTGAAAACCATAAGTACTCCATGTACTCCAAGTACAAGATATGCTGCTTTTCTTATAATATTCTTCTACCACCATTATTGCTTATCTATAAGCTCTTATGCCTTCCTAATGCATTGTTGATATATAACCCATATACCACTCATTTTCTTGGGGCCGCCTTCTATAAGAAAAGGAAAAAAAAGTGCAATTTTTTTTTTTTTTTATGTCAACCAGACTATAAAGTGTTTTTATGGTGGCGGATTTCTGTTTTCGGAGATACGGCTTAATGTGAAGATGCAGTAACCATTTTTTGGGGGGCAAAAATGCCATAAGGTCCATTCACACCTATAATTTTAACGTGGCATAAGACGAAAAACATAGAACTTCATAATTGAGCAAAGTTTTTGTTAGAAATTGCAGAATGCCATGGTTTATTCCTATTGAAGTTAATTGGGAATATTGTGGTGACAGATGAGCCTCCAAATCTTAATTCTCAGATAAAAAATGAAAGTGATATGGATTGTATGTAGTAAACTGCTCAGACTGTTTTATGGGCAATAAAACTAGTATTCCTAGCATGGCTTCATACTGTGGCTCCATCCCAGCAGCATGTCCATCATGCCTGGATAGTGCTGTAAACAGCTCAGGTCCGATCTCTGCTCGGATACTTACCTTGTGTTAATTAGCATCCAATCTGCAAATGATTCTCAGATTTAATGGGGAGAAGCCATGGTAGGAGTGCTGGTTTTATTGCCTATAATGGGGTCTGAGCAGTTCAATACAATCAATTCATGTCTCTGGTTCTTTTAAAGAGGTTGGCCACTATAGAGTTAATTATTTTGGAGTACTGGAGTAATTTTAGTAAGATTGGAGTAATGTAGTAAGGTTATGTGATATACAATGTTTTTCCGAAAATAAAAAGGGCATACCCAGTTTCTTCAAGAATAAGACTTACCCCAAAAATAAGCCATAGCCCTTTTTTTGGAAAAAAAAAATAAGACAGTTGGGGTATGTTCACACTGAGCAAATACGGCAGAATTCCACCTTGCTGAGTGTCCTGATGTGAGTGAATAAGAGGGTGCGCGCTCCTCTACTGCCGCCAACTCTACTCTCTGCTCAAAAAAGTGACATGATACTTCTTTGAGCGGAGAGCGGCGGCTGAGGAGGAGCATGTGCTCTCCAATAGACGGGCTATGGCACACTGAGACAGGCGGGATTCCAACTGTTTTACTCAGTGTGAACATACCCTTGCTCTGACTGTGCCACTAAGTGATCCTGTAAGAAGACATACCCTCTTGTTGTACAGTCCTGCTCAGCATTCTAAACATAGAGACTGTCCGTAATATGGCCATGCTACTCCCTCTGCATCCTTCATTGAGCCTCTATATTTCTATCAAGGATGCCAAGGAAACAGCATGGTCATGTGCTCCTCTGTGCTTGGCCTTATTACGCCTTCCTATTAGATTGTACGCCATTTTATCACATAACCTTACTTCTACAGTAATCCTAAGAAATGTAAAGGCTATAAACACCTGTGCACACTATTTTTTTGTTTGTTTGTTTCCTATGTAAAAAAGGAAGTAACTTTCTAAATAATTTTGATTAGACATTTCAATTGCTGTTCTGTGTTAGTGATAATAGTAGGAGGGGGTTACACAGCAATTGATATCATTTGAAGATACAGCAGCGGCCGGAGAGCCGGGCAGGCACAGACTGTGTTATGCACCTGCCTTCTTGACACTGTCAGCCTGGAATTAATAATGTTTTTTAGCAACACACTGGATCACACAGGAGGGCTAAAGGTATGCACTGCTCATGTGATCAGCAACAGGGAACTGGCAGCACCAATACATGCACATCCATTCAGTCATTTTTCCTTTAAGGCTCTCTTCACATCATATTCAGTGGATATGCGCAGTTTATACAAAGTGAAAATCTTTCGGGCGCCTGCGCCTGATCAGGTGAGTATGTGTATGAGGCGGGTGCGGGGTTCATGGAGTGGGGGATACATGTGGCCCCATACAGTTTTAGGCATGGGGCCCATGAATACTAGCTATGCCCCTGCCTATGTACACATTAAGGATTTGCCTATGGAATTCAACATGTATTACTACTACATAATCTGCATCAAAAATTGAAGGCTCAAACTCAGATTTGAGCCATGAACGTGCCGTGAAAACACAATTATTTGTCATATTGTCTTTCAGTTGGATTAGTCCATAGCTTTTCCATGTGGAATCCATGACAATGATAAATATCTTTATTATTCTTGTGGATGGAGACGTGGAGAAAAATGCACAAAGATTTAAAAGAGGCTCAAGAAACCCAACATGCGAGGTGGATTGTGTGTGAAATGGGATGCAGATTACAGCCTGGCCTCTGCACACAAATCCATATAAAATCCTTAATGTGGAATTCAGCCGAATAGGATTTATTCTTTTGATAGAATCTGTGAATATGATACTTACACCTAATAACCTGATCACTGTAGTAGAATTTGTGGGCAAGATGTACAAATTTGCGCAATGTTGCTTTTAACTGGTGTTTCTGCAGATCCTATAATTTAAGAGCTGAAAAGGACAAAGATTACCTTGTATCCACCAATTGATACTGAAAGGTACCTGTGAGTAAAATTCTAAAGGTCATCTCTGTTCTGTTAAACTGCTCACACAATGACACCCAATATTTACAGCTACATCTTTCAATTTATACTGTCAACTGCAAAGCTCTTTACCGGCCATAATCTTCGGGTATTAAAGGGAAAGCGTCTGCTTTATTGGAAAGAATTTATTTTCTTAGACATTCCTATATTACCATGCCCCCAAACCAATGCTAGTTTAATCCTGGCTATAAACACTGTTATTCTTTGTTTAATAGGTAGCTTTAGGATTTTACTTTATAATGAAGAAAACATTGAAATTGTTGTAAAATAGCTCCATTTAATTTCACATCTTTGTTTTGCAGGTATGTATGAAATAGTGCATATAACATAACAAGGAGAGTAAAATAATATCATTTATAAGGGTTTATATGTCTATTTGTATAGTACTTGGTCGAGCCGGATTCTTTATTTACATATAGGGTGATTTATCGTAGAGGGTTTGTATAGGTGACACAATTCTTTAAATGGGGTTGCAACACAGTGGTACCTTGGTTTAAGAGTAACTTGGATTGAGAGTGTTTTACAAGAAGAGCTCACAGTTTTTCAAAATTGTAACTTGGTTTTAGAGCATTGCTTTGGTTTAGGAGCTCCCTGTACTGTGCAGGAGGGCTAGTGGGGGAGGGGCATTCTTTGCATAGCGGGGTCTACAGCACTGTACTCTGTACTCAGCTGTTTCTCAGTGTTTATTTCATTTATTTTACATGTTATTCAGAACAAAAAAAATCATTATTTTTGGGGTGTGGAACCAATATTCTGCATTTTAATGATTTCTTATTGGAAAATCTGCTTTAATTTAAGAATGATTTGAATTAATTGAGATATTAATTGGAACAAATCCACCTTGCTTAGTATTAACAAAGAGGTGGACAGATGCACGTCTCAAAGCTCCCGGATATATGGGGAATTACAATGCGCTGAAGGGAACATAAGAGTATTTGGGGGTACACATTGGTCGGAACCCAAAGGAATTTTGTTTGCTTAATATAAAACCTTACCTGAAGAAGCTGGAAAAACAGGTGGCTGTATGGTCTAGACTGGCAATCTCCATGGCAGATAGGGCTGCTCTGATTAAAATGGTAGTACAACCACAAGTGTTATATTTTTTGCGGGCATCTCCTATCTGGATTCCTGAAAAGTATTTTAGAAAATTGGAAAAAATTCTGGGCAGGTTGCTATGGGGTAGTCGTAGGGTAAGGGCTAGATACGGGAGATTTGCGGCACCGTCGCATCTGAACGGTATAGGTTTGCCGAACTTCCGTGTCTATTTCTACGCTATCACCCTCTCCAACATTAAGAAAAGTAACATGACATGGCTTGGAGAATATATCTTGGAGACTTTGGGGGGACACTTCTGTACATTGTTTGAGGCCCTGGAAGGTGGGAGTGAATAGAACATGGCCTTGAGACATTTTTCTATTTTTGGGATGTGGCACAGGGTGTGGGAAAAATGGAAGAGTTGGTTTAAAATTGCACATAGTTTAGTATATGCACCACTATGGGAGAATCAATATATAAAGGAAATTGATTCCTTTCAGGGAAAAAATGTATTTGGATGGATCTGGGTATATATAGAATTAATCACATGTATGAGAATGGCGTGCTTAAAGCATTTAAAGACACAATATAATTTGAAAAAAGAACACTGGTTACACTACACACAATTTACATATCTGTCACACAAAATACGGAAAAAAGATAAATTATTTATTCAAGATTGCAGAATGGTTTTACTGTTGGATAAGCTCACGGGTGGGGGTAAAGGGGGTATTAAAAAAATTTATACTGTGATAATTGAGGAACTAGGAAGTATACAAGAAACCAAAACGAAATGGGAGAAAGAAATAGGTCCTATTTCGGAAGAAGAATGGGTTAACGTTGTGTACAATTGTAGAGAGGTGTCTCTTAGCTCAAGCCATCAATTTACTCAATTTAAAATAATACAATGACTACATTATTATCCTGAGTTGATAGGTAGGTTTAGGAAACACGAGAGGGTCGAGTGCCCGAAATGTGCAATGCCTAATGTCAACTATATACATATGCTGTGGGGTTATAGTGGGGTACAGGGATTCTGGAAATCAGTTGTGTCTGAAGTTTGCTCCAGACTAGGTGTGTCCTTACTATACGGTCCAAGCGTTATGATACTGGGAGATACATCTAGTATTCCGTCCAAATATAGGAAAATAATTAGCCATGTTTTGTTTTTGGCAAGACTGGTTGTCCTTAGGGGATGGGTACAGCCACAAACACCAGTAAAAGCAGAGTGGATAAATTTGGTTAATAAAGTTAGGCAATATGAATACTTGCATTACAGGACAGGGGTAAAGGGAATGCAGAAGTATAAAGCCACTTGGTGTGATTGGGAAACGTGCGGCTAAAACAATCCATACTTAGGTAGGTCTGTACATTTTTTTCCCTCTCCTTCTTTGGGGGGGGGGGGGTCAGGGGGGATGGGCTGGGGAGAAAGTTCTGGGGTGGGGGGTGGGAAACAGGGACTGTACAAACTAGGATGATATTGTTTTATATCTCCTTATATGCTTTTTCCTTTTTTGTACTGTTATTTTGGATAAAGTAAATAAAGATATATGCATAAAAAATAAACAAAAAAGAATGATTTGAATTACAAGCATGGTCCCGGAACTAATTATGCTCGGAATCCAAGGCACCACTGCACATTGCCATACCATGCACAACCATCCTTAGAGAAGTGTTTAGTGCCTGTATAAATAATAGAAGGCAGGTAACAATAACAGGCTATTTTCACACAACACCAGGCTATGTTCCCACTTTGGGAACATATCGGCCAAAGGCGGCCTTTGGCCAATATGTCAATTTGCTCCCAAAGTGGGCAGATAGCCTTAAAATGACATATATAATTAGAGATGAGCGAACCAGGTTCAGGTTCGAGTCGATCCGAACCCGAATGTTCGGTATTTGATTAGTGGCGGCTGCTGAACTTGGATAAAGCTGTAAGGTTGTCTGGAAAACATATATACAGCCAATGACTATATCCATGTTTTCCACATAGCCTTAGGGCTTTATCCAACTTCAGCAGCCACTGCTGAAAGTTCGGGTTCGGATCGACTCGAGCATGCTCGAGGTTCGCTGATCTCTATATATAATGTTTGTTGTTATAAAATAACGGACTTTATTTGTCTTTAAATGATAGCCACCCAATAAAAACTTTAGGCTATGTTCAAACAGTTGTTTTTTTACCGTTTGAGGCCAAATAACATCCAGTATTTCATAATGACGGCCGTCATTTGTACAATAATGGCCGTCATTATGAAATACCAGACGTTATTTGCCCTCAAACATCCAAAAAGAGACATAATTGGAACATAGCCTCAGGCTGTGAAAGAATATGAGTTATATCTTACTTACCACAAAGAACGGTTTATCTGCGGCGGCACTTCTGACAGAGCTTTACTCACTGCTAAACAAGTCGTTTTTATGGCAACTTGTACAATTAATTACTTATGTTTAATTCTAACTTTAAATAGAAGCCTATTATAAATGGAAACTATTGGTCATATTGATTTTTGCCAGCATGAAATATACTAGGTCTCTAGGGAACAAGGATTCATAAACAGGAAACTTATCATTATTATTAATTTTCCACCGGCTGAAGACTTTTACCTTAATAATATCCAGTATGGATCCCTGAATCATGCCTGTTAGTAATGAATGGTACAGAATACAGCTGATGGAAATGTAGCAGAATCTAAATAAGGATGGCATATTATTCTGACAGATGGTTCTCTGAGCTGATATTAAGGTACACAATCACCTATTCATTGTGGGCCAAGGACATTTAAAGGATACTAGTCATTACTGTTAAAAGGTCAAATAATCCATGGCTGGTCATAGTAACATTCTTTAGCCTGCATGAGAACATTATGTTACGATTGCTGACACCAAGAGATGATGCCGAATTTTTGTTCTAAACTTAGGTATAATGATGACTTTTGGGCTGCAATATATAATCTAGAGTGGGGTCTCCACTAGCCATTTTCCCTATATAGTACTGGTGCCGTCTTATGTTCGTATATGGCAGAGCTTCAGGCATATCATACACCAGGGCCTATGGGTGACTGCTATCTCTGTAACCCCAATGGACTTGGTTCAAAACCACCAAAACAAATATCCTATGTATTCACCCTAAATTTACATTTAAGTTTAGAAAGAAGAAATACATTATAAACGGCAGCATTCTATATTACAGCTACAAGTCCATAGTATTTGCAGTGGTACAAACATTGTATGCCAATATTGTGCTTAAAAAATACAGAGGAGTCTCCCCACCCTCCTCTACAGTAACAGATACATGTATACCCAATGGTTTGTCAATAACTAGCAGGGAAAGGTAGAGGGATCACTCACTCCTGCCCTGTTATTATGAGTTTACGGTTTTATTTTAGTGCTTCTACCAGCTAAATACTTCTTTGTGCCGGATTGGCGACTAGGGGTATGTATCTATAACTGTATAATGCTGCCGCTAGGGCCCATATATAGTTATCACTGTGCCTGAGTAAACAACAATACAACTCCTTCATTATACTGATGGACAATGGTCCTGGAGGTCTCGCCCTTATCGATCGAGCATTGACTTCCTATTCTGGTAAGCCATCTATGTCCAGATGTAAAACATTAACCATTAATGTCTGATTGGCTGACAACCGACACTACCGCGATTCAGCTGGTCAGCGGAGCCAATGTATCCGTAGTAGAGATCAGAGAACTTCAAGCATGCTCAGGTTTGAACGAACCCAAGTGTGCTCGAGGGTCCCTAATCACTAATCAGTAACTTTACACAGTGCCAGAAGCCCTGCAACTTTTACTATTCAGTTGAATAGGAGGTGTACTGTAGTAACCCATGCTACCACTACACAGTAGACTGCACAAGACTTCTGGTATTGTTTGCCGGGTATAGGCGCCGGTGCAGCAGCTTTGCCAAACAGACGACAAATAGGTAATCAATGTTATAAGCTTAAATAACCCCTTTTCAGTCTTTAGGTCTCATTGCACAATTATAAATCTGTTCCAGTATTGTGCTAAAAACAACAACAAAAAACACAGGCAGCTAAACACAAAAAAAACACTAAAATAAAAATAATAGAAACATCATGGATCAGCTAAAAGCAGAACAGTTACATGTAGTTTTCTTTCTGTAGTTTTAGTAGTGATGGGTGGACTAACAGATCATGATCAGGTGGTTTGAAGTAACTGGAGAACCATTCAAGTAGGCTTTGATTATGTCCCACTGTGGATTAGAAGGCGTGACGACAAGGGGGAAATTATACGTCTGATTGTAATGCTCATATTTCTCTCTTCTTTCCACTAGTTACCTTAATTTTTCTAATGTCACTTTATTCAATGTCTCCACAATATCCCACCTTGCAGCCAGTAGTTCCCATATGTTCCTTCAATCACGGATGTATCTCTAGGTAGATTAGCCATTGATTTCTTGTAATATCATTGTCAGTGTCAGCCCCCGTGCACCTTGCATCTCTTAGTTCAGCCTTATTTCCTGGACTGCTTGTCAGTTGTGGTAAATTGCCATTTTATACACAGAAAGAAGTATCATGGGTGTGTACAGTACTGTAATATATTTTAAAAAGCTTGATATACATTTAAAGGGGTATCCCGGTATATTATGATTTTTCTTATGCATGGCCGTTTCTAGGGGCGGGCGAGCCGGGCCACCGCACGGGGCGCCCACAGCTAGGGGGCGCCCTGCGGCACCTGACAGAACCCAGCCCACAGCCCCCGCATCCTCAGGGCTGGCCGGGGGATCTGGAATCTAAGTTCCAGATCCCTTGGCCAGAGAGACCATTAGCTGTGCGTACAGCACGCACAGCTAAAGGAAACAGCAGCCGGGGCAGAGACAGAGGCTTCCTGTGCAGGCGGCTGTGTATGACAGGTGGCTGCCTGCACCGGAAGCCAGAAGAGGACGGGAATCACGGAGAAGAGGAGCTGGAGGCAGCAGGGTGACAGGTGAGTATCTGGTGGGGGAATCCTGCACATAGGGAGCCCCAATATGTCCCGATAATCCCGCCCCCCGATAAGCCACGCCCCCGCGCCAAAGTTTACATGTCATCCAGCTCTCCCAGCATCCTGTATGTCAGTGTAATGGAGGTCACACAGCTCTCCCAGAATCCTGTATGTCAGTGTGATGGAGGTCATCCAGCTCTCCCAGCATCCTGTATGTCAGTGTATAATGGAGGTCACCCAGCTTTCCCAGTATCCTGTATGTCAGTGTAATGGAGGTCACCAGCTTTCCCAGTATCCTGTATGTCAGTGTAATGGAGGTCACCAGCTTTCCCAGTATCCTGTATGTCAGTGTATAATGGAGGTCACCAGCTTTCCCAGTATCCTGTATGTCAGTGTAATGGAGGTCACCAGCTTTCCCAGTATCCTGTATGTCAGTGTATAATGGAGGTCACCAGCTTTCCCAGTATCCTGTATGTCAGTGTATAATGGAGGTCACCAGCTTTCCCAGTATCCTGTATGTCAGTGTGTAATGGAGGTCACCCAGCTTTCCCAGTATCCTGTATGTCAGTGTATAATGGAGGTCACCAGCTTTCCCAGTATCCTGTATGTCAGTGTGTAATGGAGGTCACCAGCTTTCCCAGTATCCTGTATGTCAGTGTGTAATAGAGGTTACCCAGCTTTCCCAGTATCCTGTATGTCAGTGTATAATGGAGGTCACCAGTTTTCCCAGTATCCTGTATGTCAGTGTATAATGGAGGTCACCCAGCTTTCCCAGTATCCTGTATGTCAGTGTGTAATGGAGGCCATACAGCTTTCCCAGTATCCTGTATGTCAGTGTATAATGGAGGTCATACAGCTTTCCCAGTATCCTGTATGTCAGTGTAATGGAGGTCACCCAGCTTTCCCAGTATCCTGTATGTCAGTGTGTAATGGAGGTTACCCAGATTTCCCAGTATCCTGTATGTCAGTGTATAATGGAGGTCACCAGCTTTCCCAGTATCCTGTATGTCAGTGTATAATGGAGGTTACCCAGATTTCCCAGTATCCTGTATGTCAGTGTATAATGGAGGTCACCAGCTTTCCCAGTATCCTGTATGTCAGTGTATAATGGAGGTTACACAGCTTTCCCAGTATCCTGTATGTCAGTGTAATGGAGGTCACCCAGCTTTCCCAGTATCCTGTATGTCAGTGTAATGGAGGTCACACAGCTTTCCCAGTATCCTGTATGTCAGTGTATAATGGAGGTCACCAGCTTTCCCAGTATCCTATATGTCAGTGTAATGGAGGTCACCCAGCTCTCCCAGTATCCTGTATGTCAGTGTAATGGAGGTCACCCAGCTCTCCCCTAATCCTGTATGTCAGTGTAATGGAGGTCACCCAGATATCCCAGTATCCTGTATGTCAGTGTGTAATGGAGGTCACCCAGCTTTCCCAGTATCCTGTATGTCAGTGTATAATGGAGGTCACCCAGATTTCCCAGCAACCTGTATGTCAGTATAATGTAGGTCACCCAGCTCTCCCAACATCCTGTATGTCAGTGTAATGGAGGTCACCCAGCTCTCCCAACATCCTGTATGTCAGTGTAATGGAGGTCACACAGCTCTCCCAGTATCCTGTATGTCAGTGTATAATTGAGGTCACACAGCTTTCCCAGTATCCTGTATGTCAGTGTATAATTGAGGTCACACAGCTTTCCCAGTATCCTGTATGTCAGTGTATAATGGAGGTCATACAGCTTTCCCAGCATCCTGTATGTCAGTGTATAATGGAGGTCATACAGCTTTCCCAGCATCCTGTATGTCAGTGTAATGGAGGTCACACAGCTCTCACAGTATCCTGTATGTCAGTGTATAATGGAGGTCACCCAGCTCTCCCAGCATCCTGTATGTCAGTGTATAATGGAGGTCACCAGCTTTCCCAGCATATAGTTTGGGACTTTATAAGTGGGAAAAGGGGAAGGAAGTTCCTGGAAATGTGCGGAGCCTGAGATGTCTGTCTGGCAGTTCCTAAAGAGAATTGTTGCTGCAAGAAACCGTCATGGAGGCCGGGGCCGGATGGAGAGGAAAAGGGACCCGTCAGATCAAAGAAGACGTCACCTGTGAGTCCCTGTATAATGATTTTGTATTCAGTGGAACATTATTTGGCAGGGGTGCAACACTGATCTATGCCGCAATACACACTGCTTCTTTCTAATAACCCGAATCTTGATAAAAGCCCCCCTTCCTTCCCCAGGGCTGAACTGAGTGAGGGGGGGGGGGGGGCGCTTTTATCAAGATTCGCCCTGTTGTCAAAATGACCTAGAAACTGCCCTGTTCTTATGTTGCTAAGGGGGCTGGTAAAAAAACAAACATAAATGGTACTCACCTACCCTGTCCCTATTAGATCCTTTCCAGCGTCTTTTGATCTTTGACCTGTCATCACTTGTTGCTACCTCCAAGACAAGTCTTTCCAGCAGGACCTGCCCCTCAGCCAGAGTAGTCTCCCTCCTCGGTCAGTGACTGGTTGAGTGGGTAGGTCCTACTGAGGTGTCATGTCTTGGAAGTGGCAACAATCAGTGATGAATAGAGGATCGGAAGATATTGGAATGGGAGCTGTGGGTACAAGAGTGTGTGGTATTTATAAAAAAATATATAAATACCCCTTTAACTTTAGGGTTTATAGACATGCTTATAGGTAGATGTAATGCAGACCTTCTAGTTTATTTTATTTTAAAGGAAATATATCCTGTACTTATGCATTTTCATCCATTGGATGTAAGTCTGTTGAAGAAAAAAAATACATGTACAAGAGTACATTCACATTTACAGGATCTGCAGCATATTTAATGTCACAGATATCGATATAACTAAATGATGGAACACAGCATTAAATATGTGACATCAAACCTGCTGCACATCCTGTCTGGTCTGTGTGAATGGACCCTATTCTGATATAGCTGGAGGGTAAATTAAATATTTTAAAGAGGATGTACCATCAGGTACATCCTCTTTAATGTAACCCACGGATAGAACAGCGCCGTCACAGGGAAGTTGGTGCCGCAGTCCGTTTTTTGAACCGGGCCTGGTTTCCGTGTACGGCGCAGTTCTATCCAGGGGTACCGGGCCGGGGCTGAAGCACAGGAGGCGGAAGGCCCGTCCCCAGTTAGAATCAATAGAGCTGCGCCATAAAGGGGAGGGAATTCCCTCCCACTGGGGGTGGGCCGTTCCGCCTCCTGTGCTTCAGCCCCGGCCCGCGGATAGAACTGCGCCGTACACAGGAACCAGGCCGTGGTTCAAATAACAGCACCGTTCTATCCATGGGTCAGATTAAAGAGGATGTACCTGATGGTACGTCATCTTTAAAGTCCCCAGGATAACAGTATGATTTAAAAAAAAAAGCTAGACTTTACCTTCCTCTGATCTCCTGCCGAGGTCATTCCAGTAGTGCCAGTTGCTGTTGTCCTTAATTCCTCTTTTCCATCCTGTCACCTGGGTTGACAGGCACCGGAGGGGGCAGGCTGGGCAGTACAGGAAGGGGTGTGCTAAGTGGGCTGAGGAGGTTGCTGTGGGCCACCCACTATGCATATTCATATATGCAAAGTGAGCAGCACGGGAGAGGGTGGGCTGCGGCGGGCCGGGCTGGTGCTCCGGGCCACAGGGCAATGTCATAAATGCTCCTAAGCCCCTGATTAGCATAGAGGCAATTAGGGAATTGCTTCAAAATGTGGAGGAGAAGAAAAGAGTAAACAGCAGCAATGGAGTGGCAAGGTAAACAGCTTGTTGGGCATATCAACAGGTTCTTTGGGCAAAACTTGCTGATAGTGTTGCTTTAAGTGATGGGCATTTCCTGCACGTCAGAATAAAGAAGAGAAAGCACTGCCAGTGGCAAATGGCACCAGTGAAAAGGCACTGGCAGGGATCGGTGGCAGATATTGTTATCCTGTCTTAGCTAGCCTCCTTCAACAAAACAGGGCTCAGCTAACTGGTATTACATCTTGGCAGTATTCTTACCCTGCTAAAATCTACACATCAAAGCTGAAAAGCAAGGTGCGAAAAGCTGAAAATAGCATTTTGTTGTGTGTTCTCCAATGGCCAGTTAGTAGATATTTACTTAAAAGAATACACAAGAAAATCAAGAAAACAAAAAATAGCTATACATATATGTTTTAAATACTTTGGATAACAACAGCACAGCCAGCACAGCGCATGTATATTTCAGTGCTGTTGGCCAAATAATCTTCTTTATTGGGATCTTCAGAAAAGGGTCCACCACTATGACCTAAACTCAGTATGGAGCAAATCACCTGGGTTTCCTAACCTCTATTTGGTAATAGGATTCTTATGAACACACTGTCGATCGGCATATTTTACCTAGGGTGAAAGACAAGTGAAAACTATTACAAAAACAATATGAACCTAAGAAAGCTATCATTCAAATCCAAGGTGACCTTATCTAATATAGAAAGAAACATATGGAGCCGCAAATCCTTCGGGTGAACTTAGGAACCTCGACAACACAGGGAGGCTGAAAGATCAACCGCCACAATGAGGACTGCATATATTGCTTGTACTAAATTACCTTGCACAGCAGAACATCGAGATAATCTGCTTTTAACCCATTTTCAGCTAAGGCGGCCTGGAAGAACTAACCACACAAATGAGGGAATGCATAAATGCCATTTCCAAAGACTAACTAAACTGGCTTGTGAAGTCACCTAGTTCATAACAGACCCTTGAGGCTTCTCGAGAAGATTTATTCAGCCGATAATTCCACTTTCTATCCACTGCGAAGACTGAATATTTTGCTTCAATGCACAAAAGCTGCCATAATGAGACCTGACATGTATAGTCATTAGGTGAAAAAGATGACATGGAGCATTTCAAATTTTACCCCAAACTACAAAAAAATAACCATGACTTCAAGATAATAATACTAAAACTTTCAGTATAATATTAGTGTTCTTGGATTTTAGGGTCAAAGGAAGGTGATGAAGTAGAAGCCACTAAACATAAAAGCGATAAAAGGAATTCAAGAGCTTGCACCAGGGTCAAAGAAGTGAAAAGAAAGCACAATTGAATACTTGCTTTCAAACGACATCTACAGCTTTTTATGAATAGCATTTCTGAATATTTTTACTGTACATGATCTGTAGTGGAATAAAAGTAAGTGATGACTGCTGGCTGAAAGCCAACTATACACATCACATAGCTGTAACATGAGCACTTGGGCAAATATGTAGGTTTACTTCAGGGGAGTGATGGGTAGATGCTTCTAGACCCCTCTGACAGTGGCCTCTCCCTGGAATGGATTGGTCCATCTGTGGATAGAACTGCAGTCCACCATGCACCCTCCTGTCCTATTCAAAGTCAAAGTCAAAGCCATAGACTTTGACTGGAGTGGCAGAGTACATGTTTGACTGAAGCTCCATTCAATCCTCTCCTCTATTCTAGCAATTGGTATGATAACCATGTATCTTGAATTTACACCCACTTAGTTACATAACTTATCATAACGTAACACATCTTGGTCTTAGCTGAGAGATTAGCTGTGTACTGAGTTTGCAGCCACTGAATGTAAACAACAGAGGCCGCATTCAATCTTAGCACACAGATATCTTGGAAATTTAGAGGAACAGAAAGATAATAAATGTGCTCTCTATTTATGGAGAGTTTAAAAAAAAAATTATTTTAAGCAAATGACTCCTGATAACCATTATGTATTGTTTGCATAGTAACCATTAGATGAAGTCGTTCTGCTGGTTTTCCCTTGGTATTCCAGAGGGGCCATATTTTTGGCTTGTCACGTAATTTACCAGATGTTTTATTCCTGACTTATATGATCGGTGGTCCAACCTCTTGTACCCAAATTTGCTAATACTAAGTGAAATTGTCAAGCTTTCTTTTTGGATTACAGATTTTGAGTCTGGATTTTACTAATTCAGTACAAATGGAATTATACTGGTTTACCACACTCCATTGAGATGTTAGAAATGTATTTTCTTCTTTTGCTTGGAGATATATGATACGGGCAGGATTGTCTGCTCAAAGATAGAAGGTATACTATAAGGGGTTGTTCACCAAAAATATTCTTTCAAATCAACTGGTGCCAAAGATTTGTAATTTACTTCTGTTAAAGATCTTCAGTCTTCCAGTACTTATCAGCTGCTGTATGTTCTACAGGACATGTTGTATTCTTTTCAGTCTGATACAGTGCTCTCTGCTGCCACCTCTGTCCATGGCAGGAACTGTCCAGAGCAGTAGCAAATCCCCATAGAAAACCTCTCCTGCTCTCCAGAGGGCACATAATACTATTTCCTGCAGAACATACTGCAGCTGAAAAGTACTGGAAGACTCAAGGTTTTTTAATAGAAACAAATTACATACCTCTGGCACTTGCTGGGACCAGTTCATTTGAAAGAAAACATTTTTTGGCGAACTACCCCTTTAAGTAACTTTTAATTGATAAACTTTAATTGATAAACTTGATGAAGTGTAAAATTACTGTATTTCCCCTCAAAATGCGCCTTTATTTTTTCCCATTACAGTTCCCTTTTCATTTCTGCTTTTGGCTTTAAATATTACTACTATAAATAAAATGACCTACTTATTTTGGACATAATAAACACTTTTATTTTACATGCAAACACAGGAATACTTTTAAGTTGCCGGCAAAACCTGATTTTCATTAACCCTTTCAGGAAACAGCCATTTTGAACCTAAGTCTTGTCCCTTTTTTCAAATACCATTTTGATGCTTTAACCTATCCATTTGATTCGGAGATATTTTTTGTGACATATTGTATGTTATATCTGTGCTCAAAGTTCGGAGCAACCATATGTGTTTCTTTAGTAAACAATGCAAAGAATAATAAAAATGTTGTACAATTAACATTTTTCAAAGGTTCAAATATTCAGCTTGTAATACACTTAAAAAAAGCTATTATTTAACATTTACTGTATCTCTGTACTATGTCTACAAACTTTCTTTAAAATCCTTTTATTTCTTTAGGATGTTAGAAAGTTTCACAATTTAGTTGGAAATTTGCAAGTCGCACTGACTGACCAATCACAACAATTGCAGTTGTAGGAATACTTTGATCGGTCCCCGGACATCTTCTAGTGATTGGCTGCTGTCGTTGTCACAACATATGATGACGGAAACCCCATAGAAACGCCAAGCAGCACATGTACTGCAGCAAACCCTAACATCCTACTTGCAGAGCAGAATGTGTACTGTGCAGAGGGTTATGGGACTTGAAACATCTGTAAAAGTGCAGTAAACACTTCTAAATGCAATAAAAAACACGAATATTTGAAGATGTACCATCAGATACACTCTCTTTAAAATTACACATGAATCAGACGGCGAGGGCACGGTGAAGCAGGTGCCACGGCCCTTTTTTTTTAATAGAGCGGCCCATTTTTCACTTTACACATGAATCGGATGGCGCCGGCATGGGGAAGCCGGTGCCATGGTCCTTTTATGGTTACCGGGCCGGGGGTGAAGCACTGGGGGCGGGCCGGCCTGCCCTTAGCGGGAGGAAACCCCTGCCCCTCCCTGATGCAGCTCCATTGATTCTAATTTAACCCCGGCCCGGTAACCATGAATAGAGTGACGCCATACACGGGAACCAGGCCGCGGTTCAAAAGAAGGACCGCGGCAATGGCTTCCCCGTGCCAGCGCTGTTCGATTCATGTCTAATTTTAAAGAGAGTGTACCTGATGGTACATCCTCTTTAACCCTTTGAGGACCAGGCCCAAAATGACCCAGTGGACCGCGCAAATTTTGATCTTAGTGTTTTCGTTTTTCCCTCCTCCCCTTCTAAGAGCTCTAGCACTTTCAGTTTTCTATCCACTAGGCCATGTAAAAGCTTGTTTGTTACAGGAATAGTTGTACTTTGTAATGGCGTCTTTCATTTTACCATAACCTGTATGATGGAATTCCAAATATATTATTTATGAAGATATAAATTGGTGAAATCGTAAAAAAGAATGCAATATGGTAACGTTTGGGGGGTTCCTGTGTCTACGTAATGCACTATATGGTAACAGCGACATGATACCATTACTCTATAGGTCAGTCCGAACACAACCACATGCAGGTTACACAGATTCTCTAATGGTATATTTTTTTTTAAAATGAAATCCTTTTTTTTGGCAATTATAAATAAAATGGGACTATTGTGACGCTTATAACAGTTGTATTTTTTCACCTACGGGGCTGTATGAGGTGTCATTTTTTCCGCCATGATCTCTAGTTTTTATTAATACCATATTTGTGAAGATCAGACGTTTTGATCTTTTTATTATTTTTTTTATATATAATGTAACATAAAATCGGTAATCCGCGCACTTTTTTCCCTCTTTTCGTGTACGCCGTTTACCGTTCGCAATGATGCTTGTAATATTTTAATAGATTGGACAATTATGCACGCTACGGTATATTATATGTTTATTTGTTTATTTTTATATGTTTTATTTATATAATGGGAAAGGGGGGTGATTTCAACTTTTATTGGGGGAGGGGTTTGGGGGTAGTGTGTTAGTGTTTTTAACTTTTTTTTTTTTACACATTTGAAGTCCCTTTGGGGGACTTTTACATACAGTACTTTGATTTTTACACTGATCATTGCTATGCCATAGGCATAGCATTGATCAGTGTATCGGCGATCTGCTCATTGAGCCTGCCTGTGCAGGCTTAGTGCAGCAGATCGCCGATTCGACTGCAGGGAGGCAGGTAAGAGACCTCTGGTGGTCCGTTTTACCGATCGGGACCCCCGCAGTCACACTGCGGGGGTCCCGATCGGTAAGTGACAGGGGACTCCCCCTGTCACTTGCGGCGCGTGATTACCGGTGAGGTCCCGGCTGCTGATTGCAGCCGGCCCCCACCTGCTATGAAGCGCGCTCCGCTCCGGAGCACGCTTCATAGCCGGAGAAACACCCAGGGCGTACAGTTACGCCCTAGGTCGTCTGGGGACAGACTTCCATGGCGTAGCTATACCTTTTGGTCGTCTAAGGGTTAAAGCCTATTTTGCTTGTAAGTATTCGTAACTATTGGTTCAGATCCCTAGAACAATTAGCATTGCTTTATAAAACAAATAAATTTAAGGCATATTTAAATGATAAAAATTGAGCTTCGATTCTGACAGAGTCAACATCTAAAGCAACATGGAATCCTCATAAAAACTTAAGAATCTACTGTATGGTTTATATGGTGTGTCAGAAAGAAATAATGATAACCTAATGGGGCCATCCACACCTCAAACTACAGGAAGGCTGCAGCATAAAGTGGAACTCCATGGTAGAAATACAGGTATGCCAAAAGGGCGAATAGGGCTGCATGGCGAGAAGTTCTTCATATGTAGCTGGCACCTACGACACCTGATGCATTCAATTACCTCTTAGCTCCTAGCTAGTCATAGGTATTAGATCCATTCTCTTGGATGCAAAGTCTTTGTCTCGAGAGTTCGATTTCAGTAATTGAACCAACTGCCTTTAGCTATGGTGACTTCGTATACACTATGTGGGAAGAATTACAGGCTGATTTTCTGCTTTAGGTTTACGGTCTAAAGAATCTCTCAGTGACAAATTTTGGGGCAGGATGGATCTCACACATAAAGAGATTTAACTTAGGTCTCTGTCATAATTCTGGCCCTTAAGCCATTTTGACTTTTCTCTGTGGAGTAATGTAACTTTATTTGTCACAGAGAGAAGAAAAAAAGCTGCAGCTTTCCCTGATTATTTACCCGATGAGACGAGCTTTCAAATGGCTGCTTCACTTTCCCTGTTTGCCTGTTATTCTGAGCACTGTGGGGCCATGTACTGTACAGGGATTACCTTATTTAAGGTTTTTGCTTGGGTCTAGTAAGAAGATATTTTATATGACAGATAAATATTAAGTAGAATGAAAATTTTACATTTCCTTTAAAGGTTGTACCATTACTTTTATTTATAGTTGGGACTTTTTAATTGCATTTTATAGAATTTATTTATTCATGATCCCCCCCCCAAAAATAGAATTATAGTCTTTAGTGTTCTTTTCTGTATAAGCTGTTCACTATAAGGAATCAATACTGTTATATTTTTAATAGATCAGACAGTTCTGCATGATAAATATGTATAGATTAATTTGCTTACATTTTTTATTTGAAAAGTGGGAAAAGGGGGTAATTTACATTTTTATATTAATTTATTTTTTTAGCCTCTATAGGGTTCTTTTATGAGCAACTTCTTATAGAGATCACTAATATAGTATTACATTGATCCATGAGAACTGCATTCTATTGCTAAACCCCGCCTATGGAAAGGCTGTAGTAATAGAGCATTCTTGGCAGCGACAAGCCTTAGTGCACGCTCTGGACTGCCATAATAACAGATTGGCTCCCCACAATCTTATTGCATGGAATTGTTCCGCCCACTGTGCCACCAATAACTTACATATACTGTCTAAATGCAGCTGTCGATTTTGTCAGTTTTGCCACTTAAAAAACTAATAGGCTGTGGCTTGCAGGCTATTAGTGGCTGTCTTCTACTGCTAAACGCATCAAAGAGCTGCCGAGGATGGTGCGGACATCGCTCCCGAACCTCCTTTATACACCCCTAATGATTCCATGGTGTACCGGTACGTCATAGTGACTGAAGAAGTTAAATGGATTCACTGTCCAATAGTCTAAATCCAGGTGAAGGCACATAGGAGTTACCAGGTTCATAGTCCAAAGAATCAGTAGCCAGAAGTCTAATTACATAACTAGAATGAAGAGTATAGAGGAGAGAGATTACTTGAATTACAGACAATAACTTTGTGTAGGTTTCAGTTTTAAATACACCACTGACACCAGGAGTGGATACTGAGCCAGGGCCCTCATTACTATTTTTCTCTAAGAGGTCAAAAAAGTCAAAATACATACCCCACCATCAGTTACAAATATACTGGATTACCTTTAGAAATAGTTTTTTAAAAATATTTCAAAGAAATCCAAAGTTCAAATCTGCAAAAGGCCAAAAATGTCTCCCTCAGCAAACTCCTTATGCCTAAATGGAAAAATACTGCAATGTCTTAAGTACTCTACAGAGGTTATTGTTCACCCAAGGATATTTTATTCGTTTATTCTGCATTGTCAACAATTTTACATGTTTATTTCCCAAAGAAGGTTAAATGTGAAGCAGACAGACAGCATCTTGGTTATAAATAGGCAATGGATCAGTAGTCCTTCCTCCATATCACCTAATCTGATTTTCTACATGTCTGGCAGCAATAAATGCCCTCCATAAAGTGGAACAGGGCACATTAACCCAAGAAAACTTTTTCACTTTCATCTTACAGTATATACCCAAACTATTGATATTGTGGGAAAAGACTGACAGCAACAGATGACTGAGTATTCTTACATTGCTCTTTTCTTTGAAAAGGTTGGAGGACTATATTCAGCGCTGGACGGTATTCATCACGATTATTTAAGATGTCAGTTTTTTATTGTTTCATATAAACAATGAGTGGCTCAAGATCCTGGACCGTACGTTTGGACTGGCTGCTGCGGATATCTCTACTATCTTCACTGATAGCGCTACAAGGTGTTGTACTCTCTGTACAACATCAAAAGGTGAGCATAACCATTCGTGTTCTCCTTGTTCATTTTATTGTTTGACGATATCACCCTATGGCGCCTTTTTTTTTTTTTTTTTTTTTGTAGCCAAACACATATACTTCATGGATGGGAAACCTCTGGCCCTCCAGCTGTTGGGCCATAAGTTCCCCATCTCTGGTTTAAATAAAAGACAAACAGCCACCAATCTGTTACCTGGACAGAGCTACAGAGCAATTGTGCTAACCATTGGCAGCTACTAGTCAACCTTTAGCAAAAAGAGGAAGGTGGTGGCGAAACGTACGTCCCTGAAGAAGGTGGTGGCGAAACGTACGTAGGGAGAGCTGTGACCTTCATAGTTAAATGGGTGAGTGTTTACAACATTGAGGTTTCTGCCTGCATACAACACTGCCTAGATATTGCTTTACCCGATTGAGTCTTTGTTTACAATTGAAACTGCACTTTATCAAACATTTCCTAAGCACCCACAATCTGTTAAACCATTTTTCCATGGGTTCTGTTTTTTAATATTTGCTATTTTATTAATGTACGCTTGTTTTTAAATACATAGTTCTATTTTTAGTATAATTTACTGTTTTTGCAATAAGATTATTTGTGAGTATTCAGACTTTATGCCCATTTTTTTGTTATGTATCTAACCTTTAGCAAATGTTGTTACTGTGTTTCCTTTCCACAGTGCACCTTTCAACATCCATATGATAGAAAAGTTTACAATGTAGACCACAAATAAAATGCAAAGTGATAGGTATAAAACAAAATCCGAAATACTAAAAGAACCAATTCATATAACAGGTTTAGTACACATAACACCAATGAGCGGTCAGAGACGACATATGATGGAAATTACCTGTGATCCTAATTACTCATAATTATGTCCACAGGTGACATCTGTCTCCTCTAAGCTTATCCGTACATCAGGGCAGGATCAATCTCTCTGCTTCTGTTTCCCTGCCCCTCTTCTTCTCAATGCTGTATATCTTTACATATTCTTCACAAATCATACATTTACATATTCTTGCAGTTCTACAGTCACTTATACATGTAGTTGTATTAACATCTCAGGATATGTTCCCACTACGTACAGATGAGCGCAAACAATGGCTGTTATTGTAAAACCACAGCAGAAATTATTGTCCATGATCACTAATTCTGGACGTTGTCTTACAACAACGGCCGTGGTTTAGCATTAAACAACGGCGGTTCACTAAAGAACGTTCGTTGTTATTACGTAGTGGGAACATAGTGGGAACAAGTGTAATGTCCTGGTGTCAGTTTATAGCCCACAAAATATATAAAGTCCACAGTAGATGGTTTTAGCTGACGCGTCACACAAGGTCCTTGTACCTCACTGCTTCTATTTGTACCTCAAACAAGCATAGATAAGGACACAAGAATTAGGTTGTAGTTCTGTAGTTAGATAATATACAGTAAACCCAATGATATATAGTTTGTATGTTGTATTGTTAATGTTTAATTAGCAAAGCCATAAAGTTCTCCCCACATATAATGAGTCTCTTTAGTACAAGACTGTAATCCGCTGCATACAATGTTATGATATTCAAACACTTACCCAAAGTTTTAGGTTGATTTGAAGTGTTTTCTATGTAACTACTGTATCTTTTATATCCTTGATCACTGCTAAATCTGGGGCATATTGTGAAAACATGTGTCAGCAACAGCTACATATGACGGCATTTTTTTAATTAGCGCACAGAGCAGATCACGTTTAAAGCACGGCTTAATTACTAGAACTTGGCACTGGTACCAACTGGGATATTACACTTATTTCTGGAAAAAACAAATGAATTTCTGCAATGTATATTTAGAATCCAGGCTGGTTTCAGAATGAGGTTATATAATAGTGTATAGACCCAGTTAGCTATAAAGAGGCCAATGAACTGGTTTGCTTAAGATGCATACAGACTATAAATGACCACAATATAAAATGTATAGAATGCATACATTAGTGAGAATAGAGTATATATATATATATATATATATATATATATATATATATGTATATATATATATATATATATATATATAATCCCTAGTTTAATGTCAGTAGATTTACAAGGCTGAATGCACTGGGTCCATGCGTCACTAGATCCACTTTAGATCCACTTTATATCCAGGCTGGTTTCAGAATGAGGTTATAGAATAGTGTATAGACCCAGTTAGCTATAAAGAGGCCAATGAACTGGTTTGCTTAAGATGCTTACAGACTATAAATGACCACAATATAAAATGTATAGAATGCATACATTAGTGAGAATAGAGTATATATATATATATATGTATATATATATATATATATATATATATATATATATAATCCCTAGTTTAATGTCAGTAGATTTACAAGGCTGAATGCACTGGGTCCATGCGTCACTAGATCCACTTTAGATCCACTTTATATCCTGCTTTAGGGCCCCCCTTTGATATCTAGTAGAGATGAGGGAAGGGAATCTGGTGAATCGAGATCCGCTGCGAATCGCGCTGTCAATTCACTTCGTTCTGTGAAGCGAATTCCTGCAGGATCGTTAAGGAAATTCACCAAAAAATAAAATGTCGGCCGCACATACTGTCTGGAGCATCACTGGGCAGGAGAAAGGGATTAACTATAATCCCTAGTGCCTGGCAATCAGCTGCAGACCCCTTTGTGAAGTCAGCACCTCCCCCTCACCCTCTATATAAGGAGATTTGGTAATGGAGTTGGCCAGTCAGCTGTGTGTGGAGGAGAGAGCAGGATCCCAGCAGGCAGTTAGAGCAGAGCAGGGAGAGACTAACAGAGCGATATAGGGACAGAGAGGAGAGGAATGGCGGAAATTGGATGATTGACTGGCTGATTGACTTTTTTTCAAATTGTGATTTTTTCACAATTTTACAATGACATTCTTTAACAAATTCCCCTTTCTGTAATAGTCTCAGTACAGTAGCTACTTTAGTTTTGTCTGTTTTAATTAAATTCGTCAAGATTCGATTCGCGAATCTTAACAAATTTGACCAAATATACAATGTTCTCGAAGCGATTTTCTGGCTGCTTCGCTCATCTCTAATATCCAGTATGATGTGCATGTGATACTGCAGCAGCCTCAGCCGTCACTTACTGTATGTGCACAACTTCCCAGCCAGTATAAAGCTCCTCTAATATCTCATATGACTACAATAAAACTAAACTCGGATTCTGTTGTATTTACCCAAACATAAGTGCCAAAACCGATCTTGTCTACCAAGGGAATATAGGATGGCAGATTGACTAAAACTTTATTTCAGATCTTAATTGACCTAATAAATGATTCAATAGTGTTATTTGAAATGAAATTAAATTGACGTTACTGTCCAAACTACTTAGGCTTTATCAATAACAAATGGACAGCGTGAATGCCTTAAAGTGCAAAATAAATTCTACTTATTCAGTTTCATAAAAACCCATTGGACCCACTCTTGTGTCCTGCACTCTGTAAGCACAAAAGTAGCCATACAATTAGACACAATGAGGTTACTTGTCCTAATGATGCAGAACCAGACACAGAAAGTAGCATATGTTTAATCATCACATGACATTTGTTTTACTACTTAGTCATTCTCATGAAGTTTTTTTTTCACATGACATATGGTCATTTATTATTGTAAAAATTATTGTTTATTAAAGTGTACAATGTAGATCCCAAGGCACAGGAACAGGCTATAAAGCATAGTAGAGGATAGTTAACAGACACCTCTTAAATGGAATCTGTTGGTAGTTTTGAACCCTCAAGACTACTGATAGCCCTATATAGAGTATGGGGAGGGGAGTCCAATCATCTAGTGTTTTGTGCAATGTGCATGACCAAGAATAACATTTTTGATGTCCAGGCCACTGCTACTGCATTGGCCTGCTACTGGGCATTTGCTGTAGCTGCAGCCAGGACCAGTAGCGCACTATAATAGGTCCTTTTCGGGCAGTAGCCCAGGGCCCTAAGCTCCTGAGGGGCTCATGGACACCCAAAAAGACTTATACTTTACATGGTATATTGTCTCCTGGCTACAGTTATGCCATGTTTTGCAAAAATGTGCTACTTTATTCAACTAGAGGTGCCACAGGGGGGCCTATATACTACTGGGGGGGATGGGGTGCACAGGGGGGTATATATAACTGGGGGGGCACACAGGGGTTATATTTATAACTGGGGGAGCACACAGTGACAGGGGGATTATATAAAAGGGGTGCACAGGGGGTATATATTACTGGGGGGCACACAGGGGGTATATATATAACTGGGGGTGCACAAGGGGATTATATAAAAGGGGGGTATATATAACTTGGGGAGCACACAGGGGGTATATATAACTGGGGGGCACACAGGGGGTATATATATAACTGGGGGGTGCACAGGGGGATTATATAAAAGGGGGGTATATATAACCTGGGGAGCACACAGGGGGGTATATATAACTGGGGGGCACACAGGGGGTATATATATAACTGGGGGCACACAGGGGGTATATATATATATATATCTGGGTGCACAGGGGGTATATAAAAGTCAGGGAGCACACAGGGGGCTATATAGGGGCGCACAGGAGATATATATACTACTGGGGATGCACAGGGGGTATATATACTACTGGGGGTGAACGGGGGTATATATAACTGGGGGAGCACAGAGGGGGCTATATACTAATGGGGGCAGCACCTAGTGGTCTATAGTACTAGGGGCAGCACACAATGGGTCTATATACTACTGGGGGCAGCACCTAGTGGTCTATATACTACTGGGGGCAGTGCACAGGGGGTCTATATATTACTGGGGGCAGCACACAGGGGGTCTATATACTACTGGAGGCAGCACACAGGGGGTCTATATACTACTAGGGGTAGCACACAGGTGTCTATATACTACTGGGGGCAGCACACAGCTCTCTATACTCCTGGGGGAAGCACACAGCTTTCTATACTACTGGCACCACACAGCTTTCTATATTACTGGGGGCAGCACACAGCTGTCTATACTACTGGGGGCAGCACACAAGGGGTCTATACTACTGGGGGCAGCACACAGGTCTATACTAACATTGGGGCTGCACAGAGCAGTGGGGCACAGAGCATACCTAATTATTAAGTGGGAGCACAGAGGAGTGTAACTACTGAATAGGGGCACAGAGGGAGGTAACTACTATATAGGGGTACATAGGGGGGTAACTACTGTATAGGGGTACAGGGGACCTTACTACTGTATGTGTTGGAGCCTAAAATGTTTCTGTGGCAGATTCTGGAGAGAGGATTCACAGCCGGGGGAAGACGTAAAGGTGGCCCAGGCTGGATGGAGTGAAAGAAAAGGTGAAAGACTCTGATCAGAGAAGACGCGCCTGTGAGTAAATGGATGTAACTGTTATAGGGTCTGAAGTGATAGTGGTCATGGTGTGGCAGTATTATGTAATGGTATCATTGGTAATATCTTTACAAGGTTATAAGGTAACTACAGTATGTATTGGGGCTCTTAATACAGTGTGGGGGCATTTTCAGGGCATTATACTGTGTGTGGAGCTCCAATTCTGATAACACTGGGTTGGGGGGGGCACTCTTGAGGGCTGTGCACTGGGCCCACCAATGTATTAAAACAGCCTCATTATTGCATCATTATTGGTATCATTGCTCTCCCTTCCCATCCTCTGTATCAGATTCCCTTTAAAGTTTAACTCTTTCTATGGATCATCTTTAATTATCATGTGAGGAGTAAGATATAGATATATTTTTTTTTAAAAATTAGAATCTTATAAAACAGATCTCCATGTCAAGTGCAAATAAAAATACATAATTTCCTCATTCTCACATATTATCCTCACCTGTAGCTAAGGGAAATAATTACAATCACATTTGGCTTGAATAACACTCTGTATATATAAGACTAAAGTAAATGATGGCCGTTTTTGGACGTCCAATCATTTAATGCCAAAAAGGGATGTTATTCGTATAATAGTGTCCTTTGCTTTACAATAACACTTATTTTCCGCCAAACAACAGCCATCCAATGTCTGTCATTTTGACAGTGTGTGAGCATAGCCTAAATATTTAGGTAAGATTTTTGTTGAAGTTTATTGGGTTGCTAAAAGTTTATTGGCCGTTCGTATTGGTATATTGGTAGTTAGAATAGAAAGTTCTTTGCACACAATGAAGCATATTTATCAAGCAATTGCGTCAGGTTTCTTGAACTGAAACTCTTCCAACCATTTTTTCTAGCACCTTTGAAATGTGTCAGATAAAGGGGATACTACTTTATAGACAGCTGCCTTATTACTTGTATGAAAATATTGCCATGTTTCTTTTCAATAAAAGTGGCAGTGATTTACCAACAATGCAGAACAAAAAAACTCAGTGAAAGCAGTGATGAAATCTTAACTTTACTACAACATGTAATCAAACCCCTAGGGTCAAAATTCTGCAACACAATTCAATACAATGCAAACAGATTGGAATTTAAAATCCACTGGAAATTTTAAGTTTTGGACATGTTACCTTCCAAATTTGCCCTATCACTTGTGGATTTCTGCATTACAATTTAGTAGGTAAAATCCACTGTAATATCAAAATCCACCTGTAACACAAATGTATAATGCATTGTAGAGTTTGGTGTGGATTTCTAGGATGGTTCCACTGTGTGTATTTAGATTCATACAGGAAAAATTGTCAGCATTACTCCAATCATGGCACATGAATGAAGATCAAGTGTTTAAATGGTTGCAAGATGGTGCTCAGAGGATACAGTATATAGCAGTTCAAGGTCCCTCTTGGTTAAAACAAGGGCAAATAATATGTGTTGTTGCAAAAGAACTACAGACGTTATTTACTCTTATTTTTACCTAGTGGCCCAGTTATATTCAGCAAGGTAAATCGAAGGCCATGGCAATCACCGATGCTTCAACCAAATCCTTCTTAAGGAGTGAATTCTTATGGAGAGGGGAGGGGCTGTTAGGAGTGACTGAGCACGGAGCAGTCCTGCAGAGCACAACACCCTGCAATCTTCTCTCAGTAAGTTCATAGATAAGCACTGACCTTTCTGACCCCAGAATCCTGCGGTTTAGGTGCCCAGACAGTCTACAAACAGCTGACCTTCATGTCACCTCTTCCTGCTCCCTCATCTCCCTCGGCCCCTCCCCCCTCCATAAGGATGGAATGGAGAGAGCAGAGCCCGTCTTCACTGGCTTCTCTGTAATGAAGACGTGTTTGCCTGATAATGCACAGATAAGAAGTCAGGGGGGGGAGGCTGGGAGATTGCTTCTTGAGTACAGAAGGAGGCTTTTTTGGCTGATAAAACCTATTACAGATTTCTGCAATAAAAAAAAACATGACAGTTACGCTTTAAGTACCGGCCGGGATGATCCGGGCTGAGACTGGTCATTCCGTGACCCGGGGTCACGGAACGGCCGGGTGTTCACGTAATGTGAACATAGCCTTAGAGTGTATGTCACCCAACTGTAATCAGCACACCTCCCTTCAAATATATCCAAAATGAGCTTTTATAGGCTACGTTCCCACTTTGGAACATATTGGGGGAAGGCGGCCATCTCTTTTAAATACTCTTTATTAGTGTCCATCTATTTAATGAGATGGCCACGTTCCTCCGATATGTTCCTAAAGTTTGAGCATAGCCATATACTGATAAAAATTGAGTTTAAGTTTGTTTTTTATTAGAACTTCTATTATGTATGAAGACACTGTGATACTGGCAAACACAGAAGAGCTGCTTTATGTAACTGATAAATTATCTGACTATTGCAAAAATAATGCAGAAGAAAACTGTGTCTGTGTACAGTAGGTTCTTATTTGTGACTTTGATGGACAGTCTAATTAGATTCTTATGAGAGTAAATTGCCACTGCACATCACTTTAGACTTATCTATGGACAAATGGTTGTAGAAAAACCTCAGTGATAAAAGAAACATCTCCACTTCTATTTGGCTTGACATAGTTTCCTTTTGAAATAATCCATGCCTGTATTGCTTTGAGCAGGTTCCCACCACTTACAGACATGCCCAGAGATGTGTATGCCTCCTAAAGCAGTAACTATCCACATGGCATAATATCTGAAGTGTCTGCCGACTGTAAATTGGGATCAGGGATACTGGCTTCAGACCAATTTCCTAATTCCTAATAGCATTGGCTTAGCACAGCGTGTCTTCTTTTAGATGTATAAAACTGTGACACCTCTCAGATGAGTTATTATGTGTTACTAATCATCTGCAACTTAGCCGGAATATATATATATATATATATATATATATATATACACAGAAAAATTATAGTAATATAGTGCCTTTCTCCACCTGTTTTTTTGTGTCCTGTACATGGCTGCTGTGGCCAACCAGTGGACCCTGTGCTGACATTTTGTGTTGATGGAATCATGGCTCCCATCACTGCCCTGCCCCCATAGCCCCAATCGGCCGGCAGGCCCACCCCTTTCTAATGATAATCAACGGAGCGGGACAGCCAGGGGCGTGATGGATCATCAAGATAGGGGAAGGGCAGTGCTCCTAACTGTCTTTCCCGACCTTGGAGCAAACTACTAACTTCACTGGAACAACACTAAGGATGAAGGTAAGAGACATACCTTCATTCTTGGCATCTAATTCTGTTATTGACAGATACTGGCACCTGCTACTCTCGTCTGCTTCCTGGTTTCTGTTATTTGTTGTCCCCTGGGGCGGATTAACTTTACCATAGGCCCTGGGCTATTTACCAAGCCTGGGCCCCCCCACCCCACTGTAACTATGGCGGCACTAGCCTGGCGTTCATAGTACAGGACAGATAATGTCATGATGTCCTGATTTGTGCAAAATTGCCATAAAAAACTGTGATTTTTTGAAAATCATGGCGGAAGTGTAGCCAGGAGACAGCACACCACTGAAAGTATAAGTCTTTTTGGCTGGTCATGGGCCCCCCAGGAGCTCAGGGCCCCGGGCTGCCGCCCGAAACGCCCCTATTATAATCCACTACTGGTTGTCCCTACAGCAATTACCCATTTAGCCAATTACTGGCTAAGACAGTTCATCGCTGTGGCATGGCACAGGAACAAGCCAAGAGAAGTAAGAAACAGGAGCCATCAAAATAGTTTAGCTCATGGTGTTTTATTTAACACCCTGAGCTAAACACAAAAAAATGCTGCTGGAATACCCTTTTAAGCAGCTTTGTATATAGTCTTGACTAAAAACATTATATCATTTTGTGTCTACAGCCAATGCAGGCCTGGGCTCACTAGGTTGATGCAGCGGTTTTACCATGGAAATAGCCTAAAAATAAAACTAACCCTACAGTTATGTATCACTACCCTACACATCCATATTCTACTCTTGGGCTCTGTAGGCATCTGGAGTCAGTCAAGTCAGTATTATTCATACACAAAGTGTTCTAAATGCCTGAAGACACTTTTGAGCTGAATTTTGTCACAAAAATCAGGCATCATATCATTGTGAGAAAAGTAGGAGATGCACACAGGCTAGAACATTAAGATGAGTGTAAGGGAACCCAGAACCTGGATGGAAGACAGGGACTGACAGACAGTGTGAGCCCTAATGCTTGCCCCCCAAGACTGTCCATGCCTACTTGCTAGCCCAACCCTAGGCAATATGAATCCTAGCCCAAGCTACAAAAACTATGACAAGCAAGCAAGGTTAGAAGAGCACAAGATGACTGTGTATAAGATGCCAGAGTCCAGGTCCAGGGCGTGGTTGGACCATCCCTCTGACATCCAGACCACACAAAACACAAACTGGAAGGGAAGGGAGATAAGTAGAGACGGAAACTGTCTATTACTTCTCAGTCTAATCACCACACCTGTCAATCACCACACAGGAAGAGCTGGAATCAGACACAGACGGGAAGATTTAAACTGCTACAGCAACCAATTACAGCTCAGTTTTCAGCTCCGGTTAAATGAAAGAGGAGCTGTGATTGGTTGCTGTGGGCAGTTTATATTTTTACCAGTCTATATTTTTCACCCTTTGATAAATCTGGGCCAGAGAGTTCAGAGAGTTCATGCTGGAAGGAACATGCACACTGAATCATGGTCAAAAGAGCAGTCTCTGCCATATTTTATGGGCAGAGGACTTCACTGAGGTCTGACCGGTCGCAAAGCACGTGTATGGCTCAAAGGACACTCCTCACTGAGCTCTGAATTTGCAAGGCCACAGGTAGACTTACTGAGAATACAAGTCCTAGGGGAATATGATAAAATGTGCAATGTGAATTTCTCAGTAATTTAGACATATGTCTAAAATAATTTTAATAATTTTCATCTAAGCAAAGTCTAAAATGAAATACATTACTAAATTTGTCCTGTTCTTACCCAAAATCTGTCAACAAGTTACCATTGATGGATCTGTTATAATTAGTATGTCTTGGAGGCACGATGGCATACTAACATGAATTTCATCTCTCCTCTGCTCCAGTCTGCTATCAGTGTACATAAGAACCATCATAGACGATGGCCTACACTGGATTCAACTTTTGCTATAAAAGTATTTGGTCTGTAGATAATACAGATTTTATATATGTTCCAAATGTTTATATCCACAGACAGTGATCTGGATAATCACCTAATCACTTAATGCTTCATTTTTTTATTGTATGGTACTAAGCTAAATAAATGTTACATAAATGCCAGCAAGTGTTTAAATGGAGCAACATGGTATATTCTCAATTGTAGTGTCTGCCATAAAGATGTAAGTTGCAGATACCAAAAGAGAACGTGTTATCAAAAAATGACGTATTGTTTATATCAAGTTTTTATGTTGAACATTTTTTAAGAATGTTTGTTGATGTTTTTTTTCTTCTAATTTTCCATTTTACTGTATATTATAAAGCAATGTTTCTCAAACTTTTTCTAATGGAGCCTCACCCAACAGACCAAGGCAATGCCTGGGCCTCATCAGACTGACCTAGAGGGTGCCTGGGCCCCACCATCAGTGGTGAAAGTCCATTTAAAAGCCGAAAATAATGCTAGGGTTAGCTTTCACCTGTCTCCCAAGCTCTATATGCTAATGAAGCAAATACAAAATAAGTTAATAATCTTGCTAAAATGGATATTTTTGCAAACAGAAAAAGGACTGTGCAGATCATAGTTACTTTTGTAAAAACTGGCTTCCCAGCTGGGCCTCACCAACAACTAGGGGGCGCCTCAGCCTCAGTTTGAGAAGCACTGTTATAAAGTAATCCTGAAATCTTAAGCCCATATTACAAGGGGCGACATAGAGGAGCAAACGAGTGCTATTACACGCGCTGGTAGCGAGCAGGTAAGTGCAGGGGACGTGCGGGGGGCTGCCCGGGTGATAGCTAGATCGTCCAGGCAGCCCATAGAGCATAGCGGCGGTCTGCTGCCGCCACTCCTATTCCGTGGAGCGACATAAAGGAGCAAACGAGTGCTATTACACGCACCGATAGTGAGCAGGTAAGTGCAGGGGAGGTGTGGGGGGCTGCCTGGGTGATCGCTAGGGATTAAGGAGTGAGATGATTGCACTCTCCTTTGAGCCCCTTGGGCTGTATGCATATCACCCCAATGGGGTAGCTCAAAGTCCGTGCAGGTCAGGTGGTGGACAGGATAGGGGACTGCAAGCCACAGGTACCAAAAACGGGATTCTCCTACCAGTGGGGCCCGTGTAACAAGACAGACAATACTTGAAAAAGGATGGTACTCACAAAGTAGCGCTGTCCCAAGAGTCCAAAAATAACCATGACATTAAATCAAGATGAAATTTATTGTAAGAGCACAAGGTTCACCCGTTTCAGGAGTTTTAACATTCTCCCTTCATCAGAACAGTGAAGCATGCACAGTGCAGCAGATTGGCATATGCAATTAATCGACTTGGACATGTACCGTATTTTCCGGTGTATAAGATGACTGGGCGTATAAGACGACCCCCAACTTTTCTAATTAAAATATTGCATTTGGGATATAATCACTGTATTAGACTACCCCTATTTCAATGCACACCAAATAAAATTAATAAAAAACATCAGACAGCAGTGAGATCTGAGAGGCAGAGATGGAGGTATAGTAAGGCTACGTTCACACGTAGCAAAACTAGCGGAATTCCGCCGCGGAATGCCGTTATCCCTCTCATAATGGGAGTCTATGGGAGGCGCGCGCTGCTGCTCTCCCCGTGCTGAAGAATGAACATATTCATTCTTCAACGCGGAGAGGCGCTGTGAGAGCAGCAGCGCGCACCTCCCATAGACTCCCATTATGAGAGGGAGACTAACAGCATTCCGCTAGTTTTGCTACGTGTGAACGTAGCCTTATACCGGTAGGATACAAGGGCGAGTCACACAGGTGATAGAGGTGTGTTTTTCTGGGCACAGCTCCACTCTACCGTATCTCTTTTTAATATACCCCGGATGCCTGCAGCTTGTGCTGCCCTTCATACAGTCGCCGCATACATCGGGGACACAGCTGTTTTTAGCTCCACCATATGCGGCCACCACAGATTCTCCAGTCTGGTTCCGAGATTTCTCAGCACCCGACCAATAAGACAATACCTGGCGTATAAGACGACCCCTGACTTTTGAGATAATTTTCCTGGGTTAAAAAGTAGTCTTATACGTAGGAAAATACTGTATTTATTTTGAAATTCTATTATATGTAATACATTTTAATTGTGACTAGTTAAAAAAATTAACAACCTATATAGCATACAGAGTACCACAGAACAAGCCAAAATTAATACAGCACTTTAGGGTGGGGACATTGGTCTGTCACTGACTTTCTTCAGGGAAATGATGGAAGGGCTTGGCCATTTCACCATTTCCCGGGATTTCATCAAAACACAACGGAAACCACTAATTGACCACTCAGCCACTCAGCCAATCAGCAGCTCAGATGCGTCAGAGGTTTAACTATTCTCCTAGAATGTGATGTATAGTTTCTCTGGTTGTAGTTCACTTGAGCAGTTACACTGTATTTGTATTATATATTTGCAGGGTGGTTTCAACCATTGGCCTGATTAGTTCATTTGTATGTTAGTCAATACTAATTTGAGAACGTGCTTCTCCTCAGAGCCACCAAATGATGCAACCAGAGGAGTAAACCGCATTTACCAGGCTGGCTGGAATGCTAATTAGCAGTTTGCTGTTCAATTAGTTAAATCTCTAGCTCTAATTGTATCTGTGGAGAAGAGGTTCTCAATGTGTTTTAACACAATGTCACCTTTGCTTGTGCCTGTTAGTTGTGGCCAGCTTTATTACGTTTATCTGCTTGTGAAATGATTTAACAGGCAGCCAAACAATAGCAATAAACAGCAACAATAGAAAAAAAAAAAAACATTCACATTGACACTGTGTGTCAATACTGTGTGCCACTGTACAACCCCTTTGCCATGTGCATGAGGCCTAACACTTTTTAAATCTAGGGAAGCCTACTTTGTTACAATGTACCTCATTATGGAACCTGTAGTCATAACTGTAAAATGACACATAGCTATCTAGTGTTGGGACCATTTTAAATTAGCAATAAAATTGGATTTAAAAGTAAATGAAATTGAAATTGATGGTAACTATTACCGATTTTCATTAGGGAATATTTTCAATTAATCGGTTTAATAATTTCTTCAATCACTGGGCTTGCTAGGCTGCACTTGAACGCTGTATCTTTCAGCGTTTGCATTGTATTGTTTCTCTAGAGATCTAGGTAGGATAATAAAGTGGAGCAGTTGACCTTAGCCTTTGAAAAATGAAGAAAGCTCCACCAAGGAGCAGTCCAGCACAACATACAAGGCTCACACATAAAATCTGCTTTTATTGGACTCCCATTAAAATAGACAACATGTAAAATCACAGTCACATAGTGGGCATAGTGCATGATAGTGCATCACATAGTGCATTTACATGGCTAACTAACGCATTTCTGGTGAATGAACACGTTATCATAGCAGCCTAAATATAGGACCCCTCGATAAAGGCGTGTTGCCGAAACGCGCGTCGGGGCGCACCTCATGGGTATTGTATGAACATACATATCAGGTAATGTTTCAGTGATAGGGCTGTCTGTGATATTGGTTTATGGTCTTTTGGGACATGTTGTTTACTGTAATGAACCCTTGCTGAATATGTAGACCCTATTTATTGATTGTGCCAGGCACCTTACTTGTAATACTTACAACGCTTGCATTTTTGCACATTTATGCCATAGGCCGGCACTGTAGTATATGCACTTTACCCATGTTTTTTGTCATCATCCGTTCTGATTCAGTTTGTGTTTTTATGATATATATTGTTATATGTCTGTGTTATCAATAAAAATTCATTCGTGATTGTATTATATCTGGGTACAGTATTTTTTTTGTAGGTATATTGTATTGTTTTGCTGTCATAGCACCCAGTAGATTATCCCCACATATTTTATAGTTTGCACTTGCTTGTTATACCTCTGGGGTAGAGTATCAGCTAGTACATTTTTGTTTGGTAAATATAGGCACTGTAGACAAAAGCTCCTCCACTCCACAACCGAGGTATCAGGGAGCAGGTCCAGGTATAGGAAGATAACGTTAAAAAAACTATTTATTTACTAGACACATTGCGTTTCAAGACCGCAGCAGAATCTTTCTCAAGTGTCATATCTTTTTAGGCACTGTCTGATATGAGTTTCATTGGAGGGGATAAGATGACTATGGAAGCTTTTCCTTCCTTACCCTATATAGACATGGTTGGTTTTGCAGTGATTGTTCCATGAACCAGGCAATAAAATTTACTTTAATTGGAGGCATTTCAAGGGACTTTCCTCTATAACACTTACAGTATATACCCTGGCAGGATTTATGCACTGAAGTTGCCCCCATTTAGAGTGGTCCCTGTATGATTTATTGACTATGTGTTTTGCATGGACGGGTGCATTCTGGGTCTTCTGCAGATATATTGTACTCTCAGAGAACAGACGGGCCTATTGATCCTGATGACAGTAAAATCTCCCTGAAGCTGGCAAATTGAAGTACTACATATGTTCACTTCTATAGGCTCTATTTAAATACCCTAATACATTTCCTTAAATGATTGTGACAGAATCACTTTATTATCTTACAAATAAAATGATCAATAAACTGCTATTATAGATACATGTCTGCTATTTTTTTATCTTTTGAAACTGAATTTTACTTTCCTTAGATTATATACTTGTGTTATTACTCAAGATAATTAGACAATGCAGCATTGGTTGTGTTACCTATACAAAAGTAAAGGTTATACAGGTAGCAACAATAATATCTAGAAACTTGACTTATAAATAAGTCAAAACTTGACAATAAATAAGCATAGGATGGAGTCCCTTTAGAGCTCCATCCTTCCAGCTTCCTTTACAACATAGCTTGGTGATTTATTAGTGAGAGATATAAGACAAGTCTATGGCACATTGATATATTAGTATTCATCTGTGCATTGTATTTACTAAAAGAAAAGAATAATCATCTTCCTGCAGTTGGTAAACCTTTGGCTATAAATCCTTTTGCCCATGTCGCCCACATTCTTAATCTACAGTCCCTTTGCTAGTGTGGGATTTTACATAAAAGTAGGATGTGTGGGACTGGGATTGAGGATGAAGATTGTGGACACTTGCTGCAGGCCAACCCAGTAGGCACTTATCGAGTGGACCCCCTTATATGGTGTCCATCCAAGTGGACACCATATATCAAAACAGTGGAATTTCTTTTATTGCAGGCTATACTTCATATAATCAAAGTCATGAATATGAATGTGGTGTTAACCCCTATCCCGCCAAGTGGTCACTTTCACTATGAAAACATGTGACAAAGTCCTTTCAAAGGGGTTATCCCACAAGACTACATTTAATCAGGGTTAGTACACCCCCCTAAAAGTGACCCGAAAATGCTTGGATGATGGAATAAGCCACAACGAGAAACATGAGGGCCATGACACTGATATGGTGATGGATTACTTCCTGATTAGATTTATCACCCACTTGTATAATTCTACCAGTAACATTTTTTTCACTTCTGTTGATATTTCATGAGTGCAATGTATAGTTTGTAGTATAAATAACAGTGGGTATGCTTGCCTAGAATAATAAACAACTAGAGGTTGAGCCCTCAGATTCTTCCCCTGTGGTGAACCCAATTTCCCTCATTCTAATATAAGTGACCACACAACAGATTTTGGGATCTGGTAACTTTGAACCTAAGCCTCTGGTAGTAGGTATTTTTTTTTTAAGTCTACAGAGCAAAACAGAGTAACTCCCCTGGTGATAAATTATTTCTTTATTGACTCTCCAGATGCAGATAAAACAGGACTCGGGACACAGGCCTTTTTGCCATTGCTATAAAGCTTTAGGAAGCGCTGTAAAATGCAAAACAGCTGTATGTGGTGGAGTGGAAAGTGGTGCATCCATTCTTTCCTGTTTTATCTGCTTCTAAACATTCAATAAAGAATTTCTTTTTAAAAGGTGAGTGCCGCTGTTTTGTTCTATGCACTTGGATTATCTGCATTTCTCTTGCACCATCTGAAAACAAAAAAGCGACTATGTATTAATCTGTTCAAAGCCAACGGAGTATAGTGCCAGTGCTTTTTTGTGGATTGTTAAATTATTATTTAAAAAAGAAATATTAAGAGCAGAGTACCACACAGGGTGAACCCATACAAGTTACATTTAGCAACTTTCTCTCTCTCTCTCTCTCTCTCTCTCTCTATATATATATATATATATATATATATATATATATATGAGAGTGCTCACTTAGGAAAGAGATATTGGATTTAGAGCTCAGACTTGTAGGCCCAATGATAGCACTGGAAGAAGCCGCCATTGATTATGTCTCATCCTGGTATGTGTCCATGTCCAGACATTTAGGAACAATCATGAAGAGGAAAAACCCAAGGCTGGCATGAAAAACAGACATCTAAATGCTAATTCTAGGCAATAGCAAGATTTATTTTAAATCCAGTATCAAGTGTTTTGCATATAATCCTATATCAAATCAGAAATGGACATAACAAGGAATGACAGCATACAAAGGTTTATGGGAAAAATAATGGGGGATTTATCCCTCCACCAGGTGTGCATTGACAAAAAGTAGTACATTGTTGTTCAAACTAACTGGTTTGCCCAAAAATGTGTGATCTTTTTGCCAAAGTACGCATTGTTTGCCTGATGGACTGGCAGGGCCACGGTAAGGCACACAAATTATTAGAGCTTAGAGCTGGCGCAGATTTCTAAGGTTGCCGAACCGTGGCCTCAGATTTAAAGGATTTACTCAATGCACCTCTCAATAAATTTTATGTGTGACATGGGGGCAGGAATTTAGTTTAGACTGGCATACAGATACGCCCCCAATGTTTCTATGCTTCTATTTAGAGATTAGTGAATCTACAGTAGGAACAAAACAAATTGCTTCATTCCTATCTGAATTCTGCTCATCAAGCTGTGGGCTGCTCTGCTCCCTGCTGCTCCTCCCCAGGTGCTGTAAAAAGATGGATCCAGTCCTGGGAAACTTCTCCCAGTTTTTTGGGTCTTTTGGGCCTTTTTTCAGCACCCAGAAAGGAGCGTCAGGGAGCGGAGCAGCCCATAGCCTGATGAGCAGAAGCCCAATAGGAATAAAGCACTTCACTTCATTCCTACTGTAGATGGGCTCATCTCTACTTCTATTCCTTGATATGCCCATTTCCCACCCAATAAAGGGTTATATATGAATGCATCCTCTGTGAATTTCAGATATATTTTGCTATCTATAATTAGCACATTGATGCATGTTTATTCATGCCCACCAGTGGCTTTCTTCTCTTCATGATTATAAAGATATATGAATGGATAGATACAGTAGATAGATAGATAGATAGATAGATAGATAGATAGATAGATAGATAGATAGATAGATAGATAGTTAATGGCATATTGGCTAGTAGAGAATGGATTGATGGATTGTCAATATTTTTTCTCAGCCTGCCCCAGAATGTATTTCAATTAAAGGGGCTACATTCCCATTATAGCAGCATGTTTGCAAGTCAAATATTATTGAACAAAAAATATACAGTCATATAGAGTACTTGTTGTTCTTTTCCAGGGGAAAATATAATCCAAAGTGGAGAAACGCAGCAAGATAACCTTCTTCTCCTGCATAGGAATACAATATGAGCTTTAACATTGTTTTCAATTGACATTTTGAAAACTGTGGCATATACGTAGAAGAATGTGCTATCATTGCTATTTTGTTTGATCTAAATGTCCAGGGAGGATGTGGTAATCAATTTTATCAACCACACAATGTATTACCAATTCACTGGAGACAATCAGATGGGACCACAGCAAATTACAATAAATAGGGCACTTAACGTCTCTCCATCTGCACACCCCACAGACAGCAGTCATGGATAGTAGAAGAAAGGTTTGGTACAAATGAAGGGTTTTTTGTGAAAGAAAATTATCTAATAGTAATAATATAAGAATACCAGGAATTGTAAATTATGTTTAAGCTTAAAAGCACATAATATTTAATTTGCAAATGAGAATAAGAGACTGATATAGTCTTGTAAACTTCACATATCAATTCTCTTTCAAAGTGAAATAACATGAATGCTTCTGTCAAATAATTGTCAGCTTTTTTTAAACAGTCTGTTTAAATGTACATGTAGTAAACAGTAAAATTTACATATAACAATAACAATGTTGTCGTATACAGTAAAGAGCAAGACTGTCCTAACACTAAAAACTGGATCAAAGCCTAATACGTAACCATCAGGGATGACATAGACTATCCGAAATAATGATGTGATGCTATATAGGATCAGAGGTTCTGTAGACACCTTAGAGACATGGGCCCAATTGCTTAACCCCTGCAGGGTCTATGCGGACACAAAGCATGTGGTAATAAAGCAGACTTAGGAAACCCAATATACGCAGAGCAGCTACAGTAAGGGCTCTATTAAACAGAGTGTTAATCTGCCGAATAAGGCCAACTCCGTAGATTATCGCTTATGTAATAAAGACAACGATCAGCCGAAGAAATGATCATCAGTTGATCGTCATTGTTTAATCCTGTTTAAAAATCATCGGCTGCCGGCTGTGCATCACTATGTGTAGTGCTACACGGTCAACGGCTGATGACAGTGTAAAAAAAATAAAGTTTATACTTACCTCTTCTCCCCTGTTGTCTTGCAGCCTGTGCCTGTGTTCTCTACTCACCGGTGATGCTTCTGGCCCTGTCTCTTCAGTGATGGGCTGCTTAGCCAATCACTAGCTTTGGAGCTGTCTCTCATCTCGGCCAGTAATTGGCTGAGCAGCCTGTCACTAAAGAGGGGGCCAAAAGCGTCAGCGGTGATCAGGCAACGCAGACAAAGGCTGCATGACACAGTTGGAGAATAGGGAAGTAGAAATGTTATTATTTTTTCTTATGTAAAAAGCAAGGACTGCAGGGATATTGCTAATAATATGCTGTATTTTCCGATCTATAAGACGACCCCCAACTTTCCCATTTAAAATATAGAGTTTAGGATATACTTGTCATATAAGACTACCCCTCTTCCAACGCACACCAAATAACAATACATCAGACAGCAGTGAGATCTGAGAGGCAGAAAAGGAGGTACAGTAATACCGGTAGGATTCAAGGGCGGGCCAGACAGGTGATAGAGATGTATTTTTCTAGGCACAGCGCCACTCTACCATATTTTTTTCCATACCCTGGATGCCTGCAGCTTGCTCTGTCTTCATACGGTCGCCACATACATCGGAGATGCATCCTTTTTTTTTAGCTCCCCCTACCATATGTGGCAACCACAGATTCTCAAGTTTGGTACCAAAGTTTTTTAGCACTGGCCCTATAAGATGACCCCTGACTTTTAAGAAGATTTTCCTGGGTTAAAAAGTAGTCTTATACGTAAAATACGACATATATATATCCCCCTTACATTAAGCGTGTGCCAGTAAGATTCGCGCTCGGTTACAAAACCCATACATACCTTGATTATTGTCCAGCAAAGGCTGTATAAATATATATATATATATATATATATATATATATATATATATATATTTATACAGCCTTTGCTGGACAATAATCAAGGTATGTATGGGTTTTGTAACCGAGCGCGAATCTTACTGGCACACGCTTAATGTAAGGGGTCAGACCGTGTAATACAGCCTTACAGTTCAACATATTATATAACATCTGTACCAAACCAAATGACCATATGGAGGATGATTTCAACTATAAAAAAAAAAAACGGCATGTTTTTCAAGCCAGTATCAATACTGGTGACCTTGTAATTATAACAAGTTTGAAAAAAGTTTTTTTTCGGGGATGAAAAGTGGGCCTCAATATCCTATAAAATATTTCTTGCTGTGCAAGTGTAAGAACAGTTTATGCATACATTGGGGGTATTCGTGAAGGTACCCATGGTAAAACCAACATTACAGTATGTTATGGTGATGAAAGGGAAGTCATAAAACAGGGTTCCCACTCAATTAGCCAAAGCTGAGTGGCAGTGTCTATTGAATTCAATGGAGACCTATTGATTGAAATGGCTTGTATGATGGATCATTTTTTTTCCAATACAATATAGGATTAACATTTTGGTTCCCCAGCAATAACAGCTGACCTGCAAGTAGAAAAAAAGTCCCAGTCGTGGGATTCTCATAGTGTCAACTTTACTCAATTTCCTAATTTAACACAAAAAAAAACCTTTTTTTGTCAAGTAATGTGCATAGATGTATTAGTGAATGGAATTCTTTCCTCAACACAGTATTAAAAAGTGCTTTGGCCAATCTTAGTAAAATACAATTGCATGGAATACGATAGGCCCATACCAGATACCAAAATGATTACGTCTGATCATATATACTCCTATTAATACAATTTCTAATCGTCATTAGGATTTAGTCATAGGAAATGTTCATAACCTTGAAAAACATATTCTGCAATGAAGACTGCATCCAAGAAGATCTGCACTACAGTGTATGATGTGTCTGTGTGCAGAGTAAGTGGATGAGGCACAGGACTCTGTTTGGAGGCTTACAGGATCCATACTGTACTAAACCAGATAATATGGCTACATCTAAGGAATGCTCTAGAGACGGGTAAGACAACTGCGATCCTAGCTGCTGCTGTATTAAATCATTTACAGGAGGGACTATACCTGTTGCAGATTCTCAGGTATATGGATGATGCGTCTGCTTTATTAGCCAGTTATGAATTTCAATAGAAATGGACAGTGCAGTGGGTTAGTAAACTGGTGCAGGAAAATACCCTAAATCTGCCCCCACCACTATGTCCCCCCCTCCTATATGACATCAGGCAGGCTTTCAGATCATGCAAGAACCAAACAGTTATTTAATCATTCAAAACATATTTAAGATAATATAGTAAATGAATTATTCCGACTAAGAACTAGACATTCCAGAGGAGTCATCTGCCAGACCTGCAGTCCTCCTTCGATCAGTTTACAGAAGCAAAGAAGCCATCTAAGCTTGCAATCAGGTTGTACTCAAGATACAGAACACTATGCAGATCATAACAACAGAGCAGCATAAAATCGCCAAAAATGTGCACTTGAAAACGGGAGCTGTCACTTAACGTATATATTGTTCCGACTGTGTGTTGTATCATGCAGCCAGTAAGTATGCATATATATAGCGGTGTCATATACGTGGATTCTGGGCAATAAACCTGACATTAAAAAAAAAAAGGTCAAGGATCACCCTGGAATAATTTACAGGTTTAAACCCAGTACACATAACCGAATTTCCAGTCTAGAAAAAAAAAAACTGGGTCACACAAAAACCTTAAGTAATATTTGAAGATTCAGCCAACGCAGTAGATATAATTCTTTGAATCACAGTGTGGATTAAACATCAGGTTCCTTTAATTGCCTTAACTCCGGCTTTTCCATTCTGGCGGGTATTAATACTTAAGCTGTTGTCGAGAACACCATGGTTTATGGTGCATCATGTCTGGAAAAAGATGGAAATAGTAAAGGCGTAGAATTTATTCAATATTATTGTGTGAAGATTTTTCCGAGACATAAATAATTAATCCAGCATGGTTAATTTAACCTGTATTGGCTGAGCATTGCTGAGATTGTCTGCTTAAGGCCCCTTGGCAAGCAATATTACAACAGAGAACAATAGATGTGAACGGTATGGACTTACCTAGGCTGACACTTATGGTCTACATAATCAGAGATCTCCTTGTGTACGCTGCATCCACTTCTGTCATACATCCTCTTGTCAACCTAAGAAGAAGCCCAGTAAGTCCAATGAGTCACACATATTCCTATTCTCTCCCAAACTTCCCCATGGTTGTAGAAAAGCAACAGTAATAAATAAACACCATAGGTAACAATGACAAGACTTTCTTCTTATATCTTCTCTACAGTGATCCAAGGAACCAATAACCTCTTTTCCATTTGGAGATTATATACAGCAGCAACATCATGGTTTCTTTGATTCAATAGAAACCTGGAGATAAAAGCATCTTCCACTGGAAAAACAGGGGAGAGTTTAGCATACCCCTACCATAACTCATTGTTGTATTGCACAATGCTGCCATAAATTGTTTCTTCCGTCATAATTTCCCAAATTGATGAGAAGATGCCTCCTGGAAAGGGCTACCTTTGGATAAAGCCTGTGGATGCTATTGTATGATGCTTGTATGTGTGTGTGTGATTCAAGGAGCAGAAGCAGCAGTCAGTGAAATGCATGCACCTCCCTCTATCCTCTCCCTCCCACCCTATACTTCCCTCTGTCAGCCTCTGCCTAACACCTTGCACACATACACACACAACAAATGCAGATGCACACGCACCATGCTTGCCAACCTCTGTTCTGCTGCTTGCTGTTCTGGAAGGTTGACCCAAAAATTTGTCTCATTCTTCTCCTTGCATCATGGTCTGGCACTGTCTAATAGTTGTCACATTATAGATATGTAAAAGTGCTGATTATACGAGCGAAGAAAAGAGGAGTTGGTTATTTTCATAAAACTCATTCCTGAAGCTCATCTGTGTTTTCTATGCAACTGCAGGGATCTTAATGACCATTTTTATCAGACTCGGTCTGATAAATCTCTATGTGCACTGCGTCTATATACTCACAGTATACTACAGATTCTCTTTTTATATGGTTGCATTAAAACAGGAGCCAATCCCAGTAAGTATTAAGCAGAAGGTGGAGGATAGTGCCACATACTGTGGGTATTGCTGTATATATCCAGGGATGAAATGCACTGTCACAGCTCAGAGAACGTAGCCCGGAAGAGGTTAAGCCATCAAGTTTACTAGTAAGCTTTGGGACTGCTTTGTAGGTTACTATGGCAATGGCAGCTGATGATGCATTTAAAGTAATTAAGTATATTGCGGGCAGTCTGTAGAAAGCCTACTGAACTTTGTAATATATTACAGAACATTAAGAGGTTAATCTGGATTTTCATTCATCAGGCGACCAACATGAAACAGTCTGTTTTTTTACTGTCATTAAATTCTATACATCCATAATGTCCAAATCCCTGAAAAAAATGCTTATCCATTGCTAGAGATCACATGCTGTCACTATGCGGCTTATCATTGGGCAGTACCGTTACAGCCTGACAGGGGTATGACTATGGTATTACTGTGATGAGGAAAGAGGTAAAGACTGTAAAGCAAAAAACAGTTTTGCTTTGTCACCAGATTCTGTTGACCACATGTATCAAACCTATAGCCCTCCAACTATTGCAAGAATACAATTCCCATCATGGCTGGATAGCCAAAATTTCACTGGAACATTAAGAAACTTTATTGCTTAGGTTAATTTGGGATGAGTGAATGTCTTATATAGGAGGTGACCTGTGGTGATTGGTTGGGTAGCTGTTTGGGATGTACATGCACCCTACAGGTGTAACCAGGAGCAGCAACTGAAGAACAGAGGCTGCAGCAAGAGTAAGTATGGATCGCACTGTATGACGAGAAGGTAACGCAGAATGTAACCCAGCAGTCATATCCCCCAAGAAGAGTAGTATGCCAGAGGGAACATTATACATTATAATTACCGTGCAATATGCTGTAAAGTTGATAGTAGGGTACACAGCAGACCTACTGGAAATCTGTTACTCAAAGCTCTAAAACCACCATAGTACCTGTCATGGAAAAATAATTTTTGACAGGTCATCAGTCAAGTCATAAGTCATTAATCCCAGCAGATCTCACTACCAAGACCTGCTGTGATCAGAAACATAGCTAGGGAGAAAGCACGGCAGCTTTACCAGGACCAGGGACTCTGAAGCCATGCAGTTGCCAACATAGCCACTAATGCCATATATCCCTTACTGCTGCCATTCAAAGGAATCATAAATAAAAGTTTACATTTAAAAAATATATATATTTAATATTTATATAACTTTGCATTAAAAAAAAGTAAAAATGTCAAAACAAAAATCTGTTCCCCCAGAATACCTTTAAAGAATAGAACAATTTTGCTATATTTTTCTTATGCTGTTATATTCCAAAGTATAGAACTTTTCTAGAATAGGGGTACATTCACATATATGAATGTATTGTATTGTATATTTTAATATTTATTGTATTGTATGTAGCTATTTATTTACATTGATTTAGCTATTTTTTTATATTATTGGTTTATATTTTATTTATTTATTATTTATATTATATTGGTTAAATCCACAGAATAAAATCTGCAACAGACTAAAGTGATATTGTCACCCCCACCCCACCCCACTCTATGTACAGCTCTCCCAACCATCCACAAGCTTAGATGTACCTGTATAAAACTTGTCTGTGTTTTCTTTACCCAGGAGAGTGGGTCCAACTGCTTTGAAGCCCCACTTAGTTAACACTGTCCACCAATGAAATGAAGCAAAAGTAAGGGGGGTGACAGTATCACTTAGGGGTAGTGCGGCGCTAAACAATTATTCAATAAATAACACACATTACAAAGTTATACAACTTTTTAATGTATGTTATGTTAGTGAATTGCCCCCTTCTCCGTGTTTCCCCCCACCCACGCTAGACCCGGAAGTGTAGTGCTCTATACTCACCTGATCCGTGTCGACCCCCGTCCGCCATCTTGTGACAATGATGTAATCTTCGGGCGGCCGGCCGAACCGCTCTGACCGTCCCTCGCGCCAGCCGCCCTCTGCCGCGTCATCATAACTGTGCTTAGCCAATCGCGGCTGAGCAGCTGATGACGCGGCAGAGGGCGGCCGGAACTAGGGACGGTCGCAGTGGTTCGGCCAGCCTCCCAAAGATGACGACATTGTCACAAGATGGCGGACGGGGGTCGACACCAGGCAGACAACTTCTTGCCACTGTAGGGTTGTCATTACATACTTCTTTGGGCACAGATACCTTACCAGTGCCCTTGTTTGTTTTGTTTGTTGTTTTGTTCATTTACGTACAGTGTTTAGTGTGCCTCACCTCCTTGAGGCCCCTGGCATACCCGGCAGAAAAGCGTCAGAAGGTGGGGGACCTGCAAACTAAGTAGGGATTCAATAGGGATCATAACAAAGGGGTAGTTCAGGGCAATGGTCACCCTTCTTAGGTCGAGTATTCCACTGGTCCCTGTGCGAGCAGGGGTAGTTTGGCTATTAACCCTGGATAGGGCATAACAGGGCCAGAGGGTCCCTGCTACTAGGACGTGGGACCACTCCTACTACTGCATGCTCACTATGAGATGAAATCCATCATACCTGCCAATAACATATGACTGGTGAGATAAAACCTTTTTTCAGCCTCTCATGGCGCTTGGAGTCCCCATAATTGTATAAGGGGGTTGGCTTTTAGTGGCCAGGTGCCACCTTAAGTGTTGTTTCTGTGTATTGTGGGGGACTAAATTTTAAGAGTTTGACATAAAAGTTGTGTTTTAAATGTAATACCCCTTCTGAAAAAAAGAAAAAAAGTGATTCGGTGATATAGCCCTTTTATCCTGGTATATATCTGACTAGTATTTGGTATTTGTCGAAGTGTGTTTTAATAAAAAAAAATATCTGAATACAGAGCATCTATTCTTTCAAAATGCCATTGCAAATAATATCATACCTCCCAGATGCAAGTTGATCCATTCCCATGTTTGAACCACAAATAAAAACTGATTCGGCATTTAGGTGATTGAAAATATTTGTTATTCCACAATGCAGATGTCAAATGTATGACTCCCTAGAAGATGAACTTTCTGGGACTTTAAACCCTTGATGCAAATTCACATACTGTACATACTGTATATACAGTCAGGGAACTAGCATCACATGGCTCAGCCAGGGATTGCTGCATTTGGTCCATATTTACAGGTGGACTACTCTCAGTAAGAATCACAGAAGGGGTCGGCTTCTTACAGCTCTCCTGGCCTTGATATTCTCCTCTGTGTACAGGAGATCAGAATGGGAGAGAACAGCAGCACCAGCACAGTAAATGTAAGCACTAACACATTCCTGCCCTGTTACTGTATCTAAAAGATGCCCCTGACCTCCTGTTGCTGTATCTAATAGTTGCCCGTGTAACTAGGATTCATGGGGCCCCATAGCAAAAAACTGTATGGCCCCCTCCCCCTTCCCCAACATACTCAACTGGCCAGGAGCATCACTCGAGCGCCAGGGAGCCGTGAGAACGAAGGAAGGGGTATTATACTATCACATTGTCAATCATTAATATTAATGTGCCATACAGCCTATTTAACAAATTATTTTGTTGCATATTATAATATGTTATTTATCAAACAGAGAACTAATACACACCATTATACTAACTTAGTATATTAAACTCAGTGGACAAAATATTTAATTTTATTATGCCAGAAAATAATATAACACATTAGAAACGACAAGTCCACCTTTTCCTTTTGATGGTAAAGATTAGAAAAATACATGCTAGTTAGGCTTCCCTTTCTTATCTACTCAGAGGTTAAAGGAAATATGTCACTAGGTTTATTCTGGCTTAAATGAGGGCAGCATAAACTAGTAACAGAAATGCTGAACAGATTGGTGTATTACTTACATCATTTTGTCCAACCGTTCTTCTAATATGCTGGAGAATAGGATTCTTGACACACCCCTCCCCTGCCCTCCAGCTGCTGATTGACAGTTGACTGACTATACCCAGCATAGCTAGATAACGGCCAGTAAGCAGGTGGTTGGTAGAGTTTTCTGTTTCTCATGAATATTGAAGACTATCAGGCTCACAGATAGAATGGACAAGGTGACAAAGGACAACACTGCCCGATCACCCTGGTAAATTAGACTAAAGATGATATTTCTACATTGATCATTAATCACACTTTCTACCAAGCAGCCAACTAATCCAATAAAAAAAACTTTTGCCTTAATCTAAACCTCTCCAATATTATCTATAGATATTTCCATTCAATACAATCAAATGGAAGTTAAATAGGAAAGATCAGCTCATCCATTCTTCCAGCTGTAATAAATCTTCTAATGCACAGACAAACAGGGCTGGCTACCAGGCAGTAAATCATCCAAAGAAGATATGTGTCAAGCAGTACGGAAAAGCTTTATATCTTTATTTCACGAAGCACACATGGTAGAAAAGCATAAAATCCATGCAATCGCTTACCAAGCACCCTTGAGTATTGAGCAATCACCCCTATAACACAAGTCAACTTGTAAGTTTATATAGAGGTTCCTTACATTATCTCCTACTGATTCATCTGCCATTTATCATTATGAACCACATGTAGAGAGAAAGAAGCAGCACTCCAATAGCTTTGTAAGCAACCGTCGTGCTGCGCCTCTCCAGGATACCCCCCCTGGCGGTGTCTTGTGTTATGGGTGATGCAGCCAGGAAGACTCTGTATATTTCTAGTGTGAACACGGGTTGATCCTGCCTCAGGCTAGTCGATTTAATTCTGGATAATGCCCGTGCATTTTCTAGAGTGATTTCTACTAACACCTACTGTAAATGGTTAACTTCTTGCCTTGCCGGTGATTGGCAGCCATATCCTCCTGTTTTCTCCAATAACCTCTGAAACCAGGACCTGGTTCCCTTTAAAATTCAGTCACTCACTATGCCTGATGCCTGCTATAGCATATACTTAGTGTGCCTATATTCACTCCCTACCTTGTGATTTGCTATCTGTTTATTGGTAACCTGACTTTGGCGTGTGTCCCTGACTACAAATTTGTCTCCTGACTTGGTCTGTATTTTTGTCCTCTGGTTTTTTGAGTGTTGACTACCTCTTCTGGTTTGACCCTAGCTTGCTGACCACCTACCATTATGTATATTTAACCCCTAAAGGTCAAAGCCAATTTTCGTTTTTGCACTTTTGCTTTTTCCACTTTATGTTTAAAAGGCCATAGCACTTGCATCTTTTCACCTAGAGACCCATATGAGCCCTTATTTTTTGAGACACCAATTGTACTTTGCAATGACAGGCTGAATTTTCAGCGCAAAAAATCATTTGCGCTGTCAAATTGAAAAGAAAAAGGAATTTGTTTTTATTTCAGGGAGTTTCATGTTTACGCTGTTCACCCTGGGGTAAAACTGACTTGTTACGCATGTTCCTCAAGTCGTTACGATTACAACGATATATAACTTTTGTAACTTTTATTTTATTTGATGGCTTGTAAAAAATTCAAACCATTGTTAACAAATATATGTTCCTTCAAATCGCTCTATTTCCATGCTTATAACACTTTTATCCTTTGGTCTATGGGGTTGATTGAGGTGTCATTTTTTGCGCCATGATGTGTACTTTCTATCGGTACCTTGATTGCGCATATACGACTTTTTGATCGCTTTTTATTACATTTTTCCTGGATTTTATGTGACCAAAAATGCACAATTTTGCACTTTGGAAAATTTTCTTGCGCTGACGCCGTTTACCGTGCGAGATCAGAAATGTGATTAATTAATAGTTCGGGCGATTACGTGCGCGGCGATACCAAATATGTTTATTTATTTGATTATTTATTTATATTTATAAAATGGGAAAAGGGGGGTGATTTGGACTTTTATTAGGGGGGGGGATTTTTTGTTAAAAAAAAACATTTTTACTTTTATTTTTACATTAACCAGAATCCTCCTGGGGGACATACATACACAGCACTGATTTCTCATAGAGATCAATGCTGTGTATATACACAGCAAAGATCCATTAGATCCGTCATACATCGGTCATACTGCTGCAGGCCAGTGCAATGTATTGCCGAGACGGGATCAGTGTCATTGTGAAGAAGAAGAACAGATCTCCCCCCTGTGATCGCGCGGGGGGAGATCCGTCCCACTAGACACCAGGGACGTGCTAGCAAAGCCTCTAAATGCAGCTGTCAAACCTGTCTAGAGGTTTAATTAGCCGGCTTAGAGGCTTAATAAGCCGGCGCGGCAACGGGACCCATGTTGGCTAACAGAGGCGCTCCCTGGCTGCAGATATCCCACCGGGACCCCTCTCTGAACTCTCCCCACGGCACCATGACATACCAGGTACGTCATGGGTCGCTAAGGGGTTAATGAAAGAAATAAAAAAAAAGCCAAGAGATGGTGCCTCATGTGATATACCATAGAGGTATATGTAGTAGAGCAGGTGAACAGATTCAGTGGCCGCCTTTCTGCTCTGTGCATATCACCCTGAGGTATGGGGTACAGAAAAAATGTCAATTGGCTGTATTCAAAGTTGCCAACGGTGCTCCCAAAGAACATTTCAGAATGTAAAAAAATAAATAAAATTTATTGTAAAATAATGCACACAGGTATGCATACAAATTTTATTTATTTTGACATCCTGGACTTCACTGTTTTTTGCCAACTTTGAGTACGGCCAATTGGCATTTTTTCCTTTTTAGGGATGGTCCGAACCTGCTTCGGTTCGGGTTCGTATGAACCCGAACGCTCGGCATCAGATTCCCGCTGTCTGCCCGCTCCATGCAGCAGGTGGATACAGCGGGAGGACCGCCTGGAAAACTGGGATACAGCCTATGGTTATGGCTGTATCCCAGTTTTCCAGGCAGTCCTCCTGCTGTATCCTCCCTCTCCACGAAGCGGGCAGACAGCGGGAATCATTTCCGAGAGTTCGGGTTCGTACAAACCCGCACCGAAGCAGGTTCGGACCATCCCTAGTCCTTTTCTCAAGTTTGTCTTGTATTTGTCTCGTGCCCTGTTCCACCAATATTAGCATAGGGGACGACTCCAAGTTGTCCTGTGTCACCTTGGACGTGTTGAGGCAAGTAGGCAGGCACAGTGGGCATGGGACAGCATCAGGGCTGCGCTTGTCTCTGCTTCACCTGTATGTACGCTGATCTGTCCTGACAAGCTGCAAGTGTAATTACAAAGTTACTTACCCAATGTTCACAGGCCAACATTTCAGCTAGTCAATGGATCCATTGTCAGGCAACTATGAAAGTAGTGTTATAGCATATCAATATTCTCCAACACCAATCACTAGGAATCTTTAAATCCCTTACCACAAATAGGCATACAGTTATATTTATAGGCTGCTGCCAGCACACAAGCACTGCCTGTGACATCCTCAGCAGGAGCCGGCTGTGCCATGTTGCCAGGCTCCGACGACAACCCTTTAGATGCTACAGTCAGTGCAGCAGCATCTAACAAGTTAAAAAAAATCTCCCTCTGTTCTCCATTGGTGGCACATAAAGCATTTAAGGGATAATACACTGCTGAAGAGATTGGCATTACAGTGTGTTATAGTCCAACAGACTATGCATGGTGAACACTGTAAACAAAATCAAAAACTAGCTTAAATAACTGCATTTTATTCTATCTAGCCTTCCTAAAAAAAAAATTTAAAAAAAGAAATGAAAATGTCACATTTATCCTAAAATGATACTAGTAAAAATGTCAACTCATCTCAAAAAAATTAGTTCTCACACAGCTATTGCTCTCAGAATACATCGGCATAAAACTTGATTTTTTTAGTGTAAAAATAGAAAACCGTTAAAAAAAACTATATATATATTGAATATGAACATTTAATTTAGACTACAGTAAGAACACCAGAAAAAAAAAATTGTGATTTTATTTATACTAATTATGCATACATTTAATAATTCCAAAAATGAAATATAAAGCAATTAAAATGTCACATGTATTTAAAAATGGCACCAATGGAAACATAGAAAAAAAGAACATCAGTACCTAAAAGGGGTATTCTGGGTAAAATGTACTGATGACCACAGGATAGTTCATCAGTAACTGATCAGCAGTGAACACACTCCCTTTACTGTGTATTTGCAGGACTGAATGGCTGATTGGCAAAGGCGTACATTGTGACCAGAAAACCACTTTTAGGCTAGGTTCATACTACGTAAGTTTCCATCCGTAGCACGCTCCGTAAATAAGCGGCCAGAGATTTACGTAGTTTGCGTACAATGGAAAGTATACGATCTACGGCTGCACAGTTCACACTACGTAAGAACTTACGCCCGGATTGTATGCGGCGCCGTAAAAAATGAACCATTGTTGCGGGACGGAAATGCGGTAACTTACGCCCGTAGCGTAACATGCAGTCCCGTACGTAGTGGTGATTTCTTCTTTTTTACACTTTGATTTGCCGATCCAAAAGGTTCTGTGGGGTGTCTGGTGCTAGCCAAAGCTATCCAAGTAAAATACCGCTGTCAGATCGCTACGTACGCCGCTCGGGAAGCGTACGTAGCTTACAGGCGTAAGTTCGCGGACCGTACGTAGCTGGCCGCAACTTGCGTAAATCCCGGCTGGAGTTTTACACGTATATGTCCGGCCGCAAAAAATATGCGGCCGGACATATACGTAGTGTGAACATAGCCTTAATGTAATAAATGCAAAATGTTGCACCGGAAGACTCGTTGGATATGAAAGGAGTCATTTTGCTGGTTTCTCGTTACATTTACCAATTACCTCCCTGAACAACTATCATTTATCAATCTATTAAAACCCTATATATTTTGTACTTTTTCCATGATCTGGTTACTACTGTATATAATGTCTGTGTCATCTGTGCCTATTGTATGTAATGTCTGTGACTATAGGTGATTTAAGTTAGATCTGTTGAATTTTTCAGATTCTGTAAAGCTGGTAATTTTTTTTTCTTGCAAAACAATTTCAGTCTTCTAACGTTTCTGTATGACCTAAGCCCGGACACTTGTTAAAAATGCTTTAGTAGTGTCCTAGTGATATCTATTGTAGCCCCACTGTAAAGTATATCTTTCCCAAGGCTACTAACATCTACCACTAGTGGATTTTATTTCTAAATGTTTGACTGTGCATGCACAACTTTGAGTGATGATATCTACATGGGAGAATGTATTGTAATTTTTAGAACAATGTGAAAATATATTATTTTTTGGGGATTAAACACCTTGAGTACATGTTCCAAATTGAGCTAGGCATTAAAAAAATTATTAGTAATAAAAAAAACATGGTTGGATTCCATCTGTCTAATAATGGATGAAACACTACAGTGATCCCTCAACTTACAATGGCCTCAAGATGCAATATTTTCAACATACAGTGTTCCTTGCTGGACCATCGTAACTTGAGACCAGACTCAACATACAATGCTACAGACAGTCAGGATCTGCGGTACATGTAAAAAAAAAAAATAGCTGATCGACCAATGACAGTGGCCATTTTACTGGTAAAATCCCAGTATTAGTAAAGTGCATGCACTGGTGTGCTGTTTAGTATCTTCTCTCTACAGTACAGTGTGATACTACATGTCCTGTGCTGCTCTGTACCTGTGCCAGGATGAGTTGCTCCTTTGGGCACCAGGTGAGGTCGACTTCATTTTATTTTTCTGGGACCCTATGTGATCTGTACAGGACCTGCAAAACATCCAGTCCTCTATATAGGAAGAAATTTGTAGTCTCTTGTAGCTCTCTCTGACTGTTGTATGTGAGGACTTGATGTATCCATATTAGTTAGCTGCTTATTTCCCTTTAAATGTTCCTTTTTTTCCTCATTATTTTGAGGGATTTAGAACCGATTACCAGTTTTTCATAGAGTTTTGGACTCAACATACAATGGTTTCAACATACAATGGTTGTCCTGAAACCAATTAATATCGTATGTTGAGGGACCACTGTATATTATAATTGACCACTGTTTAAAATGTTAAGTTATTTTTGTTTATCCAAAACTGATGTAACTTGACCGATACTAATTAATGTAAATATTTACTAGTACCGTTGTTTACCCATTTGTTTTCTCCTATATAAATATTGTCTTCCATATCATGGTTTGGTTACATAAAAAATTCAAACTGAATACTTTTATTTGCCAAGATGCATATACCACACCACTGGTATGGATATTAAATACATAACCAATAACCAGGGCCGGCGTTAGGGGGGGCAAGCAGGGCAAATGCCCAGGGCCCCCATCCCCCAGGGGCCCCCTCCCGCAGTTCCAGTAGGAGAGCGTCCTGCAGCGTCTGGCAGTGATCCCTGGCTGCTGCTATCAGGGGTCACGCAGAGGCTGCAGGACGCTGCTCGGTGTCTGCTCCGTGTGTGTGTAGCTCCCCCTCCCTCCAGCTCCTCTTACTGCACGTGACTTCCTCCTCTGGTGTGGAGCTGTCGGGACGATGGAGGAGAGGGTGACAGCCTGCTGCATGGTACATGAGGGGGATTCACCACTACACCCAGCATGCTAGACAGAGTAAGTATACTGTATATGTAGTGTGTAATGTGTATGAATGTAAGTGTATAATGGATGAATGTAGTGTGTGTTACATGTCCTGTGTATAGTGTGTGGACTGGATGGTTTGTATCTGTATAATGTGTTTTCATGGATGTGTGAGTGTATATATATATATATATATATATATATATATATATATATATATATATATATATATAATTAGTGTGTGTGTATTAGCACTGCTGACTCCAAGTGTAGAAGTGATTAGACTGTGTATAGGAGCTGCAGCCATTCTCTGGCCTCATCAGTCCTATGTAATTGCTGCCGATGACCACTGAGGCCGCTGATTGGCTGCAGCTCCTATGTATATAAGGCAATACGGTGTATTTTATTGAGAAAAATAATAAGGTGGTATTCAGTCCTTAGGTGGTGGTCACTGTATGCTGGTAATATTGGTCTGTATATAGTGTATTACTGCCATAGATTGACTGCCACATAATGACACTATATACAGACCAATATTACCGCCATACAGTGACCACCACATAATGACTATATACACTATATACAGACCAATAGTACAGCCATAGAGTGATCGCCACATAATATTGGTCTGGATACAGAGTCATTATGCAGTGGTCAATCTATGGCGGTAATATTGGTCTGTATATAGTGTGTATATAGAGTTATGTGGCGGTCACTCTATGGCGGTAATATTGGTCTGTATAAAGTGTCATTATGCAGTGGTCACTCTTTGGCATTAATATTGTTCTGTATATATTGTATATATAGTCATTACTGCCGTAGATTGACTACCACATAATGACACTATATACAGACCAATATTACCGCCATACAGTGACCACCACATAATGACTATATACACTATATACAGACCAATAGTACAGCCATAGAGTGATCACCACATAATATTGGTCTGGATACAGAGTCATTATGCAGTGGTCAATCTATGGCGGTAATATTGGTCTGTATATAGTGTGTATATAGAGTTATGTGGCGGTCACTCTATGGCGGTAATATTGGTCTGTATAAAGTGTCATTATGCAGTGGTCACTCTTTGGCATTAATATTGTTCTGTATATATTGTATATATAGTCATTACTGCCATAGATTGACTACCACATAATGACACTATATACAGACCAATATTACCGCCATACAGTGACCACCACATAATGACTATATACACTATATACAGACCAATAGTACAGCCATAGAGTGATCGCCACATAATATTGGTCTGGATACAGAGTCATTATGCAGTGGTCAATCTATGGCGGTAATATTGGTCTGTATATAGTGTGTATATAGAGTTATGTGGCGGTCACTCTATGGCGGTAATATTGGTCTGTATAAAGTGTCATTATGCAGTGGTCACTCTTTGGCATTAATATTGTTCTGTATATAGTGTATATATAGTCATTACTGCCATAGATTGACTACCACATAATGACACTATATACAGACCAATATTACCGCCATACAGTGACCACCACATAATGACTCTATATATACACTATATACAGACCAATAGTACAGCCATAGAGTGACAGCCACATAATATTGGTCTGTATACAGTGTATAAAGAGTCATTCATTATACAGTGGAAAGTCTATAGCGGTAATATTGGTCTGTATATAGTGTATATAGAGTCATGCGGTGGTCACTCTATGGCAGTAATATTGGTCTGTATATAGTGTATATAGAGTCATTATGGGGCGGTCACTTTATGGTGGTAATATTGGCCTATATATAGTAAAGTTTTCTTCAATAACGGTATGGAGGTAATATTTGGTCCTGATTATAGTGATTTTTTTATTTTATTTTTTTTTAAAGCAATTCATATAAATAGTTCTTGTGTTTACACCACTAGCGGCAGTCCTGGCATGTAGCGGCAGTCCCAGAATGTAGTGGCAGTCCTGGCGTTTAGGGGCAGTCCTGACATGTAGCGGCAGTCCCAGAATGTAGGGGCAGTCCTGACATGTAGTGGCAGTCCCGGCATGTAGCGGCAGTCCCGGCATGTAGCGGCAGTCCCGGCATGTAGCGGCAGTCCCGGCATGTAGCGGCAGTCCCAGAATGTAGCAGCAGTCCTGACATGTAGGGGCAGTCCCAGCATGTAGCGGCAGTCCCAGAATGTAGGGGCAGTCCTGACATGTAGGGGCAGTCCTGGCATATAGTGGCAGTCCCGGCATGTAACCTTCTGAACTGAGTAAGGGGCCTAATACATGGAGCGAAAATAGTCCGAATCAGGACGCTATCGCTCTGTGAGGACACTGGGGAACATGATCAGGTAGTATATATCACAGACAAGGCCTGAGGACACCGGGGAACATGATCAGGTAGTATATATCTTTATTGTTTACTATATACAGCAAGGATTGCACACACATTACTAATGATATACTGTATATATACACATAGGGGGAGATTTATCAAACATGGTGTAAAGTGAAACTGGCTCCGTTGCCCCTAGCAACCAATCAGATTCCACCATTCATTACTCACATTCTAAGATGGTGGAATCTGATTGGTTGCTAGGGGCAACTGAGCCAATTCTTCTTTACACCAGTTTGATAAATCTCCTCCATAGCTTTTGCTGCATCATAAAAGAGCCATGTAGTAGGCTCTCTAAGCGAGCTCACTTCTGCAGAATATCAGGCCGTGTTATACGGCCTTAAAAGTGGCCGTACACTTCCAATAACTGCTGGCTGAACAATCCTTCAGCTGACAATTATCTGTCCCGTCCTCCCCATACACAGAAATTTGGCACATCTGAGTGTTCCTGTGTTCTCTATGTGAGGGAAAAGCCATAGCCATACAGATCTGATGGCGGCTTATCTCTCTGAGAACAAAGAGGTTGGGCGTTGATTTTCCATCAAGCTTGACCCCCTATGTCCACTGATATCATCTGTCAGAGGACTGTCCAGAGAGCCCCATACACCTTACGCTGATGGCCAAACCCACCAGGAGCAACAGGTACCACCAACAAAAGAGTAACATGTATGGGGACCTTAAATTGTTGTTAAAATATTTCAGCATTTGGGGCCCCACCCTCAACTTTGCCCAGGGCCACATTTAGTCTAAAACCGGCCCTGCCAATAACCCTTCTGCTTTTGTACCATGTACAGGGTCTATATCCAAGTGTTGTAACATTACAATAGCTTGTAAACAAGCCAAAATTTATAATACTAAAAAAATCATGAAAAGCAGAATTTTCCCCAAATATCAGGTATTGTTTACTAAACCTATCTCTGAGGTCATATATAGTAAATGCCCTTGCTTGAAGTTGGCTGCTGACTCCCCCACATTCTAGCATCATATTATGTTCCTTTGTCTATCTGCATTAGATGGGCTCTATAAACTGTTTAGTGCAGCTCAAAGGACATCCCAATGATATCTAGTGATAACTCAAGCTTCGTTTTATCAGCGCTCCGCTCATCATGCCGCCAGCCTTTTAGCGCTGCTCCGCTACTTGCCACTCCACCCTGGGTTCCGCCGAAAAGCTGGATCCAATCCTGGGAAACTGGATTAGATCCAGCTTTTTCCAGCATCCTGGGAGAAGCATCAGGGAGTGGAGCAGCACTGAAAGGTTGGCAGCATGATGAGCAGAGCGCAGATCAAACAAAGTGCTTATCTTCATATAAATGAGCGATTCGCATTTACATTCGCATAAACATTTAGAGCCTGAGCAATCTAAAATGTTGACATGTCTATCTGACATGTGAAAAAGTAATGACACAGAAACCTTAATACCCGAAAAGCAAGGAAAAACAACCATATACCTCTTTATGATTCCCACATACACCCGTTCCCTGACACTATTACAATCCATTTGGGGTTCACAACGCATTAGTTAAAAAGAAAAAAGCAATAAACACTCAATCTTTGATCTCTGAATATTTCATACTACTCTTAAATATCAAGTGAATCGAGTGAAGCACCAACATTTTCTGATTGTTAAAAGTTAAAAAAAAGTAATGTAATAGTTGAAAGGCAACTTAATTTACCAGCCTGGTTCCTGAAAACAGCTTGATATGAAGTTACCTCCTGGTGGCAGAGCATAGAATGCAACATGATATTTAATGATAAGTTACAAAGTTTCACATTTGCTTGTACTATTGATTCATGAAAAGTTTGTTAATACTACAGTAACTATTTAAAAAGCACTTAACTTTTTCTTTTTTTTTCTCAAATAAAACTTTGTATTGTAGAAAACTTTACCAGATCCCTCCCTTTGGTATTTTTAGATGTCCTAACTATGCTTAAAGTGTCTTTGTAGCCACTGTGCCCCCCCCCCCCCCGGACTACTTATACCTATTTGTAGCTTATGGGAAGTTCTTTCTGCTGGTATCATTATAACGGCTGGTTGGGCTGTCCTGATGCCGAAAAACAAACTTTAGTTGAGGTGTAGCCGTGTCAAAGAGGTGTGGCCTAGGCCAGCGCTGTCTGTGTGTTGGTGGTCTCTGTTTCCCTCTGCCTTACGTTCAGCCCCCTGTCCACCCGCACAGTGTCAGATGTCAGTGAGCATGTGCCGCTGTTTTAAACGCCCAGCGCCGCTGCAGGGACGTTGGCGGGTCCACGTCACCTCTGGGGTGTGTCCTCTCCATGTCATGCCTGCCCCGTGGTAGTAACATGCCCGGCCCTGCACCGCCTCTCCTGCCTGTCACCGCCCCCCCCCCCGGATACCATGGTGCCGCCTGCTGCCTGAATCATCTTCTTTAATTATTTGCAAATGCGCCGTTGCGCGTCGATCCCACGCAGGCGCAGTGATGCACTAGCCTATCACTGTCACTTTCACTGTGTGGAATCGGTGCGCAACAGCGCATAAACAAGGAATTAAAGAAGATGACTCAGGCAGCGGGCGGCACCATGGTATCCGGGGGGTGTTTGACTGGCGACAGGCAGAAGAGGCGGTGCAGGGCTGGGAGCATCACTACAACGGGGCGGGCACAACACGGAGAGGACGAACGCCCTAGGCCACACCTCTTTGCACGGCTACACCTCAACTAAAGTTTGTTTTTCGGAATTAGGAAAGCCCAACCAGCGGTTATAATGATACCAGCAGAAATAACTTCTCATAAGCCTAAAAAAGGTATAGGTAGTTGGGGGAGGGGGCGGGGGAGGGTTGCACAGTGGGTACAGAGTCACTTTAAGACTGATCCTCTTTACTGGTTCTCTAGGTCAGTCACTTTATCCATTTGGAAGTTATTTATTTTAGAAGTCTTACACACATCATTTGAAAAAGCAATAGTTATTTCTCAATTCTCCTGCCATAGACAAATCCAGCCCTGGGGAACCTTCATTTCTACCTATGTGACCAGAGATGTTATCTGGAATAATAGGGGTTATCAATGTTTTAAAACCAAAAGGCCCAAAATGTGATAAAACATAACAATAAGTCACCATAACAACAAGGCCCCAAATGTGATAAAACATAATAAAAAGCATTCCTCACCCCTTCAATCACACAGTAATCTCCCACACAAGCTCTGGGCAGGACCCTGGTCCCTTTGCAAGCAGTCACTTCCAAAGACTTCCCACACACCACCAGCAAAACCACTAACCGACCACAGGGGACTCTACTCTGAAAATCCAGTGGTACTGTCCATTAAAGGGGTTGTCCGGCGATAAAAAATTATTCACAGAATAACACACATTACAAAGTTATACAACTTTGTAATGTATGTTATGTCTGTGAATGGCCCCCTTCCCCGTGTTTCCCCCCACCCACGCTAGACCCGGAAGTGTGGTGCATTATACTCACCGCATATCGTGTCGTCCACGGTCTCCGATCGTCAGCAGTGACGTCTTCTTCGGGAGCTTGGCGGATCTTCCCGAGTGCCGGCCACCCTCTGCAGCGTCATCCGAAGCTCAGCCGCGATTGGCTGAGCATAACTGTGCTCAGCCAATCGTGGCTGAGCGGCTGATGACGCGCCCACGTCATCAGCTGCTCAGCCGCGATTGGCTGAGCACAGTTATGCTCAGCCAATCGCGGCTGAGCTTCGGATGACGCTGCAGAGGACGGACGGCACTCGGGAAGATCCGCCGGCCTCCCGAAGAAGACGTCACTGCTGACGATCGGAGACCGTGGTCGGCACGCGACAGGTAATGTATAGCGCACCACACTTCCGGGTACACGGGTGGGGGTGGTGGGACACGGGGAAGGGGGCCATTCACAGACATAACATACATTACAAAGTTGTATAACTTTGTAATGTGTGTTATTCTGTGAATAATTTTTTATCGCCGGACAACCCCTTTAAGTGTTTGTGTGTGGTGAGGGTTGGGGGGGTGAACGATTAGGAGTCTGGGATCAGTGGACACATTTATGAGTTAGGGTATGGCCACATGGTAAGCAGTAGCTACTAAGAGAAGCAGCAATGATCCTTGCCTTCCTTACATGCTCCTTCCTTCAATTTTTTTTACTCAGGAGGAATCTAAAACCTTATGAAGGTTTCTTCATCCGGTCAGCCAATCTGACAGTATGTGATGCTAATGTGCTGCCATTCTGTTACTTACTATAAAAATACATTGCGCATTATAGGACAGTACATTTTCCAAGATAGCCTTTTTTGTTTCCTACCTGTATATAGAGATGAGCGAGCAATACTACATCGAGTAACTATTCGATAGAGTATTGCACTACTCAAAAAAATTTTTTCGATTAAGTACCCATTCGAAAATTTGAATCTAAACGAACTAATAGCCTGTTGGGGGCTATAATGAAATAAACGTGATCCCATTCCCGTCTATTCAATTATAACATGAAATTAATTAACTGCATATTTAATTAAAACAGCAAAAGTTCATTCTAATTTTGCTATTGTAAACTAAAACTATCAATATTAAAATGAAGATCTGCTATTTTAACCCTTAGGGGACACAGACAGTTTTCATTTATGTGCTTTTGTTTTTTCCTCCTTGTGTATATAAGGCTATAGTGTGTGCATTTCTCCACCTAGAGACCTAGATGAACCCTTATTTTTTGCAACACTAATTGTACTTTGCAATGGCAGACATAATTTTTGCCTAAAATATGCTGTGAAACCAGAAACAAAATTATATGTGTGGTGAAATTGAAAATAAAAACCACAATTTTTTTCTTTGGGGGGTAGGGTAAAACTGACTTGTTATACATGTTCCTGAAGTTAGTACGATTACATTGATATGTAACTTGTATAACTTTTATTTTATTTGATGGCTTTTAAAAAATGAAAACCTTTTAAAAAAAATATGTTCCTTAAAATTGCTCTATTACCATGCTTATAACGCTTTTATCCTTTGGTCTATGTGAGGTGTCATTTTTTGCCCATCATCTGTACTTTCTATGGGTACCTTGATTGTACATATGCGACTTTTTGATCGCTTTTTATTACAATTTTTCTATATTTGATGCGACCAAAAATGTGCAATTTTGCACTTTAACATTTTTGTTACGCTTACGCTGTTTACCGCGCTAGAACGAGAATGTGATAATTTAATAGTTTACGCGATTACACGTGCGGCGATACAAGATATGTTCATTTATTTATTCATTCAAACTTTTATTAGGGGAGGGGATTTTTTCATTAATAAAAAAAAATTATTAACTTTTTTACACACATACTAGAAGTCCCCTGGGGGACTTCTAGTATGACTGCTCTGATCTCTCATAGAGATCTATGCAGTATAGATATACTCCATAGATCCATGAGTGCCATTACGGCGCAGACCCCGGCCGGTAACAGATGTGGGGAGCGCCCCTCCTTGATCGCGTCGTGGGGGTGGCAATCCCCCCACGAGACCACCACGAAGGGGGACAGTATGTATTTAGATGCAGCTGTCAACTTTGACAGCTGCATCTAAATACTTAATTATCAGGCACAGCGATCGGACCGTGCCCGCTAATAGCTGTAGTCCCGGCCTGCATATAGCTCCCAGGACTGCGGCAGTTCAGATCGGGGTTGCCGCGTGACACCCCTAGCAACGTTCAGTAACGTCCTGGTGCAGCTATGGGTTAATTAAATATAAACTGTTACAGGGAGCAGTATTTAGCGTTATTAGTGTAATAGTGTCACGGCCGCGGCGGCGTCCCATGCTCCGGGCCGCCGCCGCGACCTCCCCCCATCTCATGCAGCTGCCGGGGTCCCGGTGCAGGGACCCGGCGCTGCTACACGTTCGGCCCCGGGGGGCGCCTCACCTCTCCACGCTCCTGTCTCTCGCTGTGCCGGCCGGCGCGCGCGTCCCCGCCTCCTAGGGCGCGCGCGCGCCGGCTGTCTCAGATTTAAAGGGGCAGTGCGCTCCTAATTGGTAGTTGCACCAATCACTCCCCTATAAATCCCAGCATGCCCTGTCCCCTGTGTTGGAGCCTCTACATGCTTCCCATAGCGTTTGGCCCAGCTCCCTGTTGTTCCTGTGTCCTGTCCGTTACCTGGTCCCTAGTCCCTGTTCCTGGTTCCTGTTCCCCTGTCACTCCACCTGTTCCTGTGTCCAGCCTGTCACGTGCTCTCTCATCTGCAGACCATTGCCTGTGCCATCTCCTGCCACGCCTCGCCTGCCGACACCAGCAACCAAGCCAGGGGTAGCGACCTGGGGGTCGCCTGCCGCAGCAAGTCCATCCCGCCTTGCGGCGGGCTCTGGTGAAAACCAGCGGCCCCTTAGACTCCGCTCCCTGGTGAGGTTTGTGCCATCGCTGGTGCCGGTCCAGTGGATCCACTACTCCGGGCGTTACAGTAGGCTCCAACCATGGATCCCGGCGAGGTGCCTGATATCCGCGAGGTAGCCCGAGTGGTCGCCCTACAAGCTCAACAGATTCAGCAACAGTCACAGCTGATTCAACAACTGACTGCAGCCGTTCAACAGCATACCACAGCTCAGCAGTCATCACCTCCGGCAGCCTCTTCAAAACTACGACTGGCTCTCCCAAGTAAATATGGAGGTGACCCCAAGTTGTGCAGAGGGTTCCTGACCCAATGCACTATGTACATCGAACTTTTAAGCAGTCAGTTTGCCACCGAGCGCTCTAAAGTGGCTTTCATTATCAGCCTATTGGAGGGAAGAGCTCTGGCCTGGGCCACGCCACTATGGGACCGTAATGATCCGGTTGCTGCCAATTTTCGAATCTTCCTGGACGAGTTCCGCTCTGTCTTTGAGGAACCTGCCCGTGCGTCTTCGGCTGAGACTGCTCTCCTCAATTTATCCCAAGGGACTTCCTCCGTTGGTGACTACGCCATCCAGTTCCGCACCCTGGCTGCGGAACTAGACTGGAATGAGGCCGCGCTGATTGCCACCTTTAAAAAGGGCCTGTCCAGCCAAGTGAAGGATGTGCTCGCTGCCCGGGATCTGCCTACCTCCTTGAACGATCTTATTCTACTGGCTACCAGAGTCTACACCAGGTTTTCCGAGAGAGAGGAGGAGGTCCGGCAAGGACGGCGTCTGAGTCTGCCCCGTCGCCATCTTTGGCTGGCACCGGTGTTCCAGAATTCTGTTGCTCCCATGTCCCAGTCGCTTCCAGAGGTTCCTATGCAGGTGGAACGTGTTCGCCTGACGACTGATGAGAGGAACCGTCGACTGGACCAGAATCTCTGCCTCTATTGCGGTGGCGCGGATCACTATCGGCAGAGATGTCCCCAACGCCCTCAGCGTCCGGGAAACGCCCGCACCTAGGTCCGGTGGGAGAGGCCTCCCTAGGTGTGAATGCCACCTCTCCAAGGTTGACTATGCCCGTCTCCATCCAGACACCCTCTGGGCAAGTTTTCCAGACTACTGCCCTCATCGACTCTGGCTCTGCTGGCAGTTTCATCTCTGCTTCGTTGGTCCAAAGATGGCGGCTACCCGTGATCCAGCTAGCCCAACCCCGGTCTATCTCTTCGGTTACGGGGGAGGTTCTTACCGAAGCGGTGTACAGCCAGACGGCACCCCTAGTCCTCCAGGTGGGAGCCTTACATCAGGAGAAGATCTCCTTCTATGTCTTGCGCCATTCCTCTTCCAACCTCCTGCTGGGGCTTCCTTGGCTGCAAATCCATACCCCTAAGCTGGACTGGAGAACTGGGGAGGTTCTCAGCTGGGGTCAGGACTGTCATAACCGGTGTCTGAGATCTCCTCAACCCAAGTGCTCTACAAGGTCACCTGCTTGTGTCAAGCCTCTATCCGGGCTACCGGAGGACTACCAAGACTTTGTCGATGTTTTCTCGGCCAAGGAGGCGGACTCACTACCACCTCATCGGGCCTATGATTGCCCTATAGACCTCCTTCCTGGGGCTTCTCCTCCACGTGGTCGAGTATACCCTCTCTCTGTGCCCGAGACTGAGGCCATGTCCTCCTACATCCAGGAGAACTTACAAAAGGGCTTCATCCGCAAATCCACGTCTCCAGCTGGCGCCGGATTTTTCTTTGTTCAGAAGAAGGACGGTTCCCTCCGCCCATGCATAGACTATCGGGGTTTAAATAAGGTGACCGTTAAAAACCGCTATCCTCTTCCGCTTATTCCGGAACTATTCGACCGTCTTCGTGGAGCAAAGATCTTCTCCAAGCTGGATCTCAGGGGAGCGTATAACTTGGTCCGAATTCGTAAGGGAGACGAATGGAAGACCGCTTTCAACACCAGGGATGGGCACTACGAATATCTGGTCATGCCATTCGGCCTATGCAATGCCCCAGCGGTCTTCCAGGAATTCGTGAACGATATCTTCCGAGACCTCCTCTATGTCTGCGTCATTGTTTATTTGGACGACATTTTGGTCTTCTCCCCGGACCAGCAGACTCATGTGGCACAAGTGCGTCAGGTTCTACGAAGACTACGGGCCAATCATCTATACGCCAAGCTTGAGAAGTGTGTTTTCCATCAGCGCAGTCTTCCATTTCTTGGCTATATCGTCTCCGATCAGGGCCTACAAATGGATCCAGCCAAGCTCGCAGCTGTCCTTCAATGGCCACGCCCGGTGGGACTTAGAGCTATCCAACGTTTCCTGGGCTTCGCCAACTATTACCGGCAATTCATCCCTCACTTCTCTACCCTGGTCGCACCCATTGTGGCTCTCACTAAAAAGAAGGCGGACCCCAGACGTTGGCCTCCAGAGGCCGAACAAGCCTTCAATAGCCTCAAGTCTGCCTTTGCCTCCGCTCCTGCCTTAGTCCGCCCGGATGTCTCCAGGCCGTTTTCTCTCGAGGTCGATGCTTCTTCTGTGGGCGCAGGAGCCGTTCTCTCGCAAAGGGACACATCAGGCAAGACCAGAACCTGTGGGTTCTTCTCTAAGACTTTCTCCCCTGCCGAGAGGAACTATACCATTGGGGACCGTGAACTCCTGGCCATTAAGTTGGCACTGGAGGAGTGGCGTCATCTATTAGAGGGGGCTAAACACCCGGTTAACATCTTCACGGACCACAAGAACCTCCTCTACCTCCAATCGGCTCAACGCCTCAATCCCAGGCAGGCTCGGTGGTCCCTCTTCTTCTCTCGGTTCAACTATACCATCCACTTCCGTCCAGCCGAGAAGAATCTAAAGGCCGATGCATTATCCCGAGCATCCGATGTCATGGGGCAAGAGGAATCTCCTCGTCACATAATACCTCCCGACCGCCTAGTACCAGTTGCCACTTCTGCTCTGCAGAGTCTGCCTCCCGGGAAGACTTATGTGCGCCCCGCACTCCGTAAACGCATCTTGAAGTGGGGGCATTCCTCTTTGGTAGCCGGGCATCCAGGAGCCCAAAAGACCGGGCAATTGATCTCCCGTCACTACTGGTGGCCCAATCTACTCCAGGATGTCAAGGATTTTGTGGCTTCCTGTGCAGTCTGTGCCAGGAATAAATCTCCCCGTCTAAGACCTGCCGGCCTACTATTGCCCTTGCCAGTCCCGGATCATCCCTGGCACCACATTGGGATGGATTTCATCACTGACCTACCTCCATCTGCGGGCAATACAGTTATTTGGGTGGTGACGGACCGCTTTTCTAAAATGGCTCACTTCGTGGCCCTTCCTGGTCTGCCCTCTGCTCCTCGTCTGGCTCAGTTGTTCTTCCGACACATCTTTCGCCTGCATGGACTTCCTCTTCACATTGTGTCCGACCGAGGCTCTCAATTTGTCTCTAAATTTTGGCGTGCCCTATGCTCGCAACTCCAAGTGAAGCTGGACTTCTCATCGGCCTATCATCCTCAAACCAACGGGCAAGTGGAGAGAGTCAATCAGATTCTGGGCAACTACCTACGCCATTTTGTTTCAAGCCGCCAAGACAACTGGTCCGATCTACTCCCATGGGCAGAATTCTCTTATAACCACTTGGACTCGACTTCCACAGGCAAGTCCCCTTTCTATGTGGTCTACGGGCATCATCCTCGTCCTCCTCTGCCTCTCTCTCCATCCTCTGAAGTCCCAGCCGTGGAGGAGTTGTTATCTGACCTGCAATCGATCTGGGAACAAACTCGACAGTCCTTACTCAAAGCCTCTGAACGCATGAAGGACCAGGCTGATAAGAAGAGGAGACCTGCCATGAATTTTCTCCCAGGTGACAAAGTCTGGCTCTCGGCCAAATATGTCAGACTCAAGATCCCCAGCTACAAGTTGGGCCCTCGATTCCTCGGTCCTTTCTCGGTGCTAAGACGCATCAACCCTGTCACCTACAAACTCTGCCTACCCCCCACTATGCGGATTCCGAACTCCTTCCATGTTTCCCTCTTAAAACCAGTGGTCCTGAACCGGTTCTCCGATAGATCTTCGTTCTCTGCTCCTCAAGCCGTCTCTGACGACGTCTACGCTGTTAAGGACATTCTGGCCATGAAGACTGTCAGAGGGAGAAGGTTCTTCCTGGTGGACTGGAAAGGATTTGGTCCTGAGGAGAGGTCCTGGGAACCCGAGGCTAACATCCTGGACCAAGATCTCATCAAAAGGTTCCTGCAGGTTAGAAAGAGGGGGAGGCCAAAGGGGGGGGGTACTGTCACGGCCGCGGCGGCGTCCCATGCTCCGGGCCGCCGCCGCGACCTCCCCCCATCTCATGCAGCTGCCGGGGTCCCGGTGCAGGGACCCGGCGCTGCTACACGTTCGGCCCCGGGGGGCGCCTCACCTCTCCACGCTCCTGTCTCTCGCTGTGCCGGCCGGCGCGCGCGTCCCCGCCTCCTCGGGCGCGCGCGCGCCGGCTGTCTCAGATTTAAAGGGGCAGTGCGCTCCTAATTGGTAGTTGCACCAATCACTCCCCTATAAATCCCAGCATGCCCTGTCCCCTGTGTTGGAGCCTCTACATGCTTCCCATAGCGTTTGGCCCAGCTCCCTGTTGTTCCTGTGTCCTGTCCGTTACCTGGTCCCTAGTCCCTGTTCCTGGTTCCTGTTCCCCTGTCACTCCACCTGTTCCTGTGTCCAGCCTGTCACGTGCTCTCTCATCTGCAGACCATTGCCTGTGCCATCTCCTGCCACGCCTCGCCTGCCGACACCAGCAACCAAGCCAGGGGTAGCGACCTGGGGGTCGCCTGCCGCAGCAAGTCCATCCCGCCTTGCGGCGGGCTCTGGTGAAAACCAGCGGCCCCTTAGACTCCGCTCCCTGGTGAGGTTTGTGCCATCGCTGGTGCCGGTCCAGTGGATCCACTACTCCGGGCGTTACAAATAGTCTATTCACTTTTAATTAAAATTAAATTAAAACATTTTGTTCTAATATTGATATTTTTTGTTTACAATAGCAAAACTGAAAGCATTTTCTTGTTTCAGTTTCGCTATTGTGAAGCAAAAATATCAATGTTAGAACAAAAATTAGCTGTTTTAATTAATTGTAGACTCTTACGGGGAGCTGTATGAGGCTACGTTCACACAACATTTTTTTTAGCTCTTTAAAATTACGTCCGTCATTTTGAGTTTAAAATACCGGATGTCATTTAACTGTCTTGTCCCCCCCCCCTCTTAGTGCAATGACTGTTTTTGGTACATTATTCTAGTTTGGGGTTACTAATTGGTCTTTGGCTGTGGCCTAATTGAAAAGTCCATTGAATTTAATAGTAAAAAGGGAGAAAGAACGGTGACAAACGAAAAACTGTGTGTGAACAACTGATTAAAAATGTCTGCTGTTTGCAAAAGATGTCCGAAAATAATGATCATGTTCATTAATTTCACGTCCGCGGTAAAAACATCCATTATTCAATACATTGTGTGCACTTGACGTCCGTGTTCCCATTGACTACAATGCATTGCCAATACAGTCAGTTAAAGCGCAGCAATAGCAGACGTTTTTTAACATCAAAATCAGCCGCCTTTTCTCTATTTATGACGTTGTGTGAACATAACCTTACTGCTGGGGGCGCTAATACCGCTCCCTGAGATAGTGGTGTAATACTGCTTCCCTGCTTTCCCAGTTGCATTCCAGAGGTGTTTGCATAATTTTCTAAAGGTGTCATTGTGGACATTTTTGCCCATTGACTTTAACCCCTAGACTACCCTAGATGTACAGTTACACCCAGGGAGTCTGTCACCAGACAACCCTGGGCGCAACTGGACGTCCAGAGTGTTTCTCCTGCTATGAAGCGTGCTCCGGAGCGGAGTGCGCTTTATAGGAGGTTGGGGCCGGCTGCAGCCAGGCCTTCACTGTTAATGACAGGCTGCAGAGAACACGCTGCAGCCTGCCATTAACTCCTTAAAGGGGTAGTGAGGAGGTAAAGAATTATTCACAGAATAACACACATTACAAAGTTATACAACTTTGTAATGTATGTTATGTCTGTGAATGGCCCCCTTCCCCGTGTCCCACCACCCCCACCCGTGCACCCGGAAGTGTGGTGCGCTATACATACCTGTCACGTGCCGACTCGTCTCCGATCTTCAGTCTGCGATGTCGTCTTCGGACGGCCGGGCCGAATCCCTCCGACCGTCCTGAGTGCCGGACGCCCTCTGCCGCGTCATCAGCTGCCCAGCCACGATTGGCTGAGCCAAACTGTGCTCAGCCAATCGCGGCTGAGCATCTGATGACGCTGAAGAGGGCGGCCGGCACTCAGGACGGTCGGAGGGATTCGGCCCGGCCGTCCGAAGACGGCATCGCAGACTGAGAATCGGAGACGAGTCGGCACGTGACAGGTATGTATAGCGCACCACACTTCCGGGTACACGGGGTGGGGGTGGTGGGACACGGGGAAGGGGGCCATTCACAGACATAACATACATTACAAAGTTGTATAACTTTGTAATGTGTGTTATTCTGTGAATAATTCTTTACCGCCGCACTACCCCTTTAAACGCCACAATTGCGAAGCAATTGCGGTGTTTAAGTTTAAGTGACTGGGGCAGCCCCTGTCACCTACCGATCGGGACCCCGAAAAGGCATGCAAAAATGAAAATTGTCACGGTCCACTGGGTCATTTTGGGCTTGGTCCTCAAAGGGTTAATTGGGTTCGATATTCAATTGAATAGCCAAGAATCACGGTGTATTCGAATCGAATTTTGAGCTTTCGAATATTTTACTACTTGCTCATCTCTGTATATAAAGAAGCATAGACGTAATAGCTGTTTAAGTTCATATATTACCTTATACACTTATTTAAGACTTTTCTCGTTTATCTACAAGGACAAGCGTTCCTGAATACAAAACCCACTGGACATCCAGAAACTAATTCCATCTCCTCCAATCTTGTGAACCAGAGCTGACAAATTCTTTTTACACGTACAAAATGTATATGAAACACCGAGGTCATTGTGAGCCCCTAATTTCCCAGGAGGGGACACAGGACCAGGATTAGTGTTAGTGATGAGAACTGGAACTCTCTGCTATTGGTGCGGTTGTTTCATCTAAACCTCTGGGGTGAACGTCCCTCCTGTTGTTTACATTGAAGCCTTCGCGCGTTTCAATGCACATCTGTTTTGTAAAATATATGCCAGACTGCACAGCACCATTACCCTCAGCAACATACTGTATAAAGGACGTCACTCATTCTGTACAACAATACCCAGAGTAAATTGCTTTAGTAAAACATTCACACCTATTTGTTCTGCACAGTTTTATTAATTACAGAGTTATATAGTAGTTTGCCAACAAGTTAATACTGTAATAATAGGAACAAGATATTAGAACGTGATTCTGTTATTTGCAAAGTGGCATCGACCTTTTTACTAAATACACAAAGTTTAATGAAGTGTATCTAATACATGCATAATAACCCTGGGAAAAAAACTTGCAAAATAGCAGTCATTGTCCTTGCTTTTTTTACAACCTTTGTGTTGAGTTGGGATTATGGATGTTAAATTTATGATTCTTCGAGCATATGGCAGGCTCATGTGCATGGAGCCTGTATGGAATGCATGGCAACATACTGCTCTGTACTATGTAGATACAGACACCCTGTTTGCTACCATATGGCACCTTCCCATGGCACTATATTATAGAGAGATTTTCCTGCAGAAACGGTTCTGCTAGAGAAGACCTTGTTATACAGCATACAGAATAGTAGACCTCTATGATGTAAAACCTATTGGGTATACTGTGCACATGGCAAAATTAAAAAGTGCTGCTATTCATTTGAATGATATTTAAATGGAAATTAAAATGACCTATTGATTTCATCAAGCGTTAATGTAAAACATATATATGTATATATATATATATATATATATATATATATATATGTTTTGGTATGGAAATTTATAATTTATGGCCACCTATTGGGTCCACACCCCAGCCCCCCCCCCCCCCCCCCTGCATGTAGACATAAGAAGTGATTAGGAAGCTAAAAACAGCCAAGGAAGAACAAGGGACCCAATGCCCCTCTCCAGCCCATTAGTGGCTGCTGTAAGTGGTTAGGAAGACAAAAGTAGCGAAGGTAGCTGTATTACAAAGGCTAACTCCCATTGACTTAAATAGGAGTTAACTAAAAAGTATAGCAGTGTTAAAGGGGTATTCAGTGAAAACTTACTTTCCCTTTATCCTAGCTCTGGAGATCGCTGGGGGAGGGGGGGGGGCATGGAGATTGGATACCCTGCGATCTCTTATTATGTGAGTTTTAATTGGGGAACCTCTTTAACTACTCTGTTTATATATTTAACAGGGTTAGGTAAACTGCGTAATTTGTGGTGATCCACAGCTCCCATTAAAGTCAATGGGAGATAGGAAGTTGTATAAAACAGCTACCTTGGCTGCACACAGCAACAGCACAATCAGCTCACTGTCAGTCTCAGGTTTCCAGTTCTCTTCCAGTTCCTGTGCCATCACAACCCTGCAGGAATTACCCGCTCAGCCAATCAGTGGCTGCAGAGATGTCCCACCTCATTTCTTTATGTTCCCACCTCCCCCTGCCCTCCCTGTTTGTTTTTTTGTTTTTAATTTGGACAGAGTTCCCCTTTTAGTTTAGGTAAAGGTCAATTCCATGTAAAAAAAAAAAAAAAAAATCTATAAAAAATCTATAGAAAAAGATTTGTGGTGGATTTTAAATGTTGTCTTAGTCTTTATCACTAAAGGACCCTGGTAAACATAAGATTGGGTTGAGAACTTCATGATCATTTTTCAAAATTTAGCTTAGAAGCAAGAAAATAACTAAAATGCATGCTTGGGCTTAAGCTTTTATTCTTTTTTGTGTGTGTGTGCATTGTAAATCTAGGAATATATGTAAGGCCAAAAAAGCAGTGTTAAAAACTCTCTCCATCAAGCGTGACAGCTTTGTGTTTTTCGTTATATAATCAGCGAAGAAACAGTAATGTTAATGATTGAGCGTTGCTGCTTACCTGAGCAGAAAGCAACATTTATAGCACATTCGCTGTATAAAACAACAAATCAGAATCAATGCACAAAGCATCTCGAAAACAAAGCGTAATTAGAGAGGGAAACATCGCCAAAGCATCACTGATTCTGCACAGAAGAAATTGCTAAATAGCACTTGAAAGACCAAACAACATACACATAGAGATTTTGGTGTCCGCTAGTGTACAGAAATAAGTCGGTCAAAATAATCTGTTCCTGAAAATGAACTTAATAGTAATTAGAATTAAAATGAGAACTCCACGATGTACAGAATGTGTATATTGCTATGTGCAAGTTGGTGGTTCCCACTTCTTTTCTATACTCTATTATCGGATATACTTTGCTAAGCCATAACAATCCCATAGTACGACCCCTACAGCAACAAGAAGCTGACTGACGGCACACTTTAAGGATAGTTGCCTCTCTGTCTGGGCATTCAATTGGAGGCTGCCATGGCAACACTACAGTAAGTAATCTTGATAGTGACATAGGGCCATGGCTTGTATTTAAATGGAATTTCTCATCACCTTCCTCTGTGCTTTTTTTTTATTTGAAAATATCATAATAGCAGAAAAGAAAATCTGTACAAGACTTTGGTATCAGATGATGAATAAATTGTATTGCTATCTGCGCTCACCATTGAGTATTTAATATGATTTCTGCATTTATCTGTTTTCCCTTCAAAAACGTAGTGATGGTTAATAAGAAGGAGAATAAAAACACTTGAGTGAACAAGGACAAAAATGAGATTATAGAAATGAAATGCTTAACGTCAGTGTAATAGACTGGAACAGAAGTTAGGTTATATTCCGTTTAAAGGGTTCTGGTGGTATTATGTACCTAAGCCAATATATGTAAGACTGCATTTTCTTTTACTAATTAGAGTTAAATATTAAATAGAGTTCAATATTTTTGGACTTTTGCTTGCAAGGTTTATTTATAACCCAGAAAAGGGTTGAATCTTGGAAATGACTCCCTCAAACCACACTTAAAGGGGAACTCCAGCCAAGAAAGATTAAACCCTGTTCAATCCCCACTAGAGATGAGCGAGTACTAAAATGCTCGGGTGCTCGATACTCTAGCCGAATATATTTCCTGATGCTCAGATGCTCGTTTCGAGTTACGAACCCCATTGAAGTCAATGGGTCACTCAAGCATTTTTGTGGGGGACCAAAGCTCTGCACAGGGAAGGTTGTGTGAAAACCTGGAAACCTTAGAAAATGATGGAAGCAACACGAAAATGGATGGGAAACAGTAGGGGCAGCATGCACAGTAAGGATAGGTATAGCTGAACTGCAGATTCTTGCCAGCCAGGAGAATGTCAGCAACAGGACAAAGTACCATCAAGTACTCAAACGAGTACCAAGCTCGGACGAGCATGCTCGCTCATCACTAATCCCCACCAATAATCTAAGCTTGTTTGTAATATGTTTCTGTTACATGAATTGCTCCTTTAGGCCATGTTCACACTGCATATGAATCCGTCCATAGTGCGAAGCGCGAATATACGCACGTAGTTTTGAGGTTGATGCGTTCGCTCGAAAGTATACGATATACGCCCGCACAGTGCACACTACGTATGAGCTTACGGCCGGATCGTATACGGTGCCGTGAAAAATGAACACTACCATTGTTTGAGGACGGAAATGTTGAAACTCACGGCCGTGGATTTCCATGCGCTCCCGTACGAAGTACTTATTTCAGCCAAATTGAACTTGATTTTTCGATCCAAGTAAATGACCTGCCTCAGATCGCTTCGAAACAAGCTAGGGAAGCATAACTGTACTACGGGCATATGTTCGCGGTGCGTACGCATCCGGCCACTTGTCGATTTTTCGCACGCCCGTAGTTTCAGCCGCACATGCACGGCAGCGTAAGACCTGCGTACAGATTCGTACGCAGTGTGAACATAGCCAAGGCTGCGTTCACACTACGTATATTTTAGTCAGTATTGTGGTCCTCATATTGCAACCAAAACCAGGAGTGGATTAAAAACACAGAAAGCATCTGTTCACACAATGTTGAAATTGAGTGGATGGCCGCCATTTAATGGCAAATAATTGCTGTTATTTTAAAACAACGGCTGTTATATTGAAATAATGGCAGTTATTTACTGTTATATGGCGGCCATTCACTCAATTTCAACATTATGTGAACAGATCCTTTCTATGTTTTTTTTAATCCACTCCTGGTTTTGGTTGTAATACTGACTGAAATATACTGACTGAAATATACGTAGTGTGAACCCAGCCTTAGTCTGTAGCACATCCTGAATCACACCTCCAAAGCTGATGAAAATCCTCACATCTAATCTTGACTCCTCTGTTCTCCCCCTCCCTCCTGAGACAGAGATCAGATAATGTCTGTCTCTTCTGTTATCAGGCAAGCTGTAACACCTCATCTGTAACCCTGTCCACCACTGACATGACATAGTGATTAACTGGCCAAGGGTGGAGAAACCCCAGCCTCTCCTGAGTAGTATAGGGGAAAGGAGACACTTGTTTCCTTTCTCTCTTTCTCTACTCTATCTATGTAGATTAATAGACAGAAAGATAGATGAATAGATAGATCACCAGCGCCTGCTGCAAGGCTAGTTGGGCTTCGCTTAGAGAAACTCTCATGTCGCTACCATCAGGGAAGGATCTCAGTGACCACTGAAGAACAGAAGGAGTCTGGGACCAAGTGCTCTTGCTTTGTGGTAGAAGTGCAGGATGGTTGGAGACCCAAATAGCAACAAGATTGCTAGGAAGTGGTGTAAAGCCAGGGAACACAGACGTGGTTGCTGGACATGGCCGCATGCCCCCTCTTCTTAGATCGGAGTTGGTTTAAACGCTGGATCAGTTTTGGAGCATTTAGCATCTTGAGATTCCCAGGACCTCTCTTCTGACCCACAGCCTGTCCAATCCACTAGATAGTAAACTCGGCCTCTTGAATGTTTCATATCCAAGATCTCCCAGAGTGGAGTAACCCAGGCTAAGGTCTTGCTGGGTAGTAGAGAAATTATAAACGCTATCTTAGCGTGGTAGGAAGAAAACTGATGAGACAGAGCATAAAATGGCCATAAGGACCGGGCCAATTTTCAGTTTAGTGTTTTCGTATTTTGCTCCTCGCCTTCTAAGAACTATTTCTCTTTTATTTTTCCATCTACAGTGCCATGTGAGGGCTTGTTTTTTTTCAAGAATATGTGTACTTTGTAAAGGCACACTTCAATCCACCATAAAATTAATGACAGAACCCCCAAAATATCTTTTATGGGGTATATTTATGCTATATGCTTTATGCTTTATGCTTTGCTGAATTCAGCGATATGCATGTTTATACAGCTTTTCTAATGTTCACTATTTTTAACATTAAAACTTTTTTGCAAATAGGTGTAAAAATGGCCCTATTGTAACTCTTATAGCGCTTTATTTTTTACCAACAGGGCTGTAGGGGGAATCATTTTTTGCGCCGCAATCTCTATGTTTATTTATTATTTTTATGTGTTTTACTTATAAAATGGGAAGGGTTGATTTAGACTTTTATTGGGGGACGGTCTTTAGGGCATTTTTAAAAACATCTTTTTTTTTTTGTACATTTTAAGTCCCCCAATAAGACTTTTACATAGATATATTAGATTGGTCACATTGATCACTGCTATGCCATAACACATCACTATTCAGTGTTATCTGCGATCTTCTGATAGAGCCTGTTGGATACCTCCGGCCGTCAGGCCATGCAATGACTTGCTGCGGGGGTCCCGATTTTTAAGTGACAGAAACTGCTCCCATCACTCACACTCAAATGTCACAGCGATTGTGGCGTTTAAGGGGATAATGGCGGACTGCCGCGCAATCTTGGCAGCCCATCATTGCGGGTGAGAGCCTGGCTGCTGATAGCAGCCGAGCCTCACCCGCTATAAAGCGAGCTCAGCTTCTGAGCTTGCACAGCCCCACGGATGCATTAAGTCCCAGGTGGCGGGGGTATACGTGTACGACCGCCATCATTAAGGGGTTCAAAATACATGGCAGGACCCAGGGCCGCTTTAACCAGAGGGCACATGGTGCACGTGCACCGGGCCCACTGGTTAAAGGGGCCCCCCCCCGAGCAGGCCGGCCGTTGCTATGTGCGACCAATGCGGTCGCACAGGGCTCCGGCCACCAGCCTGTCAGGGGGGAGCGCCATGGATCCCCCCTGCAGGGCCCCCCCGTCCACCGCTTCCCCCGCCCCCCCGTCCGCTGCTGCTGCGGCGCTTCGGCAGCAGCGATACTGACGGAGAGAGAGCCATTGGCTCCCTCCCTGTCAGTCACTCTTGTGGCCGCACTTCCTGCGGTCGCAAGAGGCCGCACTCTCCCTCTAGCGCCCGACGTCACTGGAGCGTCGGCGCGAGGGTAAGGGGAGTGCAGCCTCTTGTGACCGCAGGAAGTGCGGCCACAAGAGGGAAGAGAAGAGGAACGCGTGGACCTAGGTGAGTAACAGTGTTTGTTTTTTTCAATGTTATATAGCAGCTATATACTATTGGGGAGCACAGGGGGCTATATACTATGGGGGAGAACAGGGGGCTATATACTATTGGGGAGCACAGGGGGCTATATACTATGGGGGAGAACAGGGGGCTATATACTATTGGGGAGCACAGGGGGCTATATACTATTGGGGAGCACAGGGGAGCTATATACTATTGGGGAGCACAGGGGAGCTATATACTATTGGGGAGCACAGGGGACTATATACTATGGGGGAGCACAGGGGAGCTATATACTATGGGGGAGCACAGGGGGCTATATACTATGGGGGAGCACAGGGGGCTATATACTATGGGGGAGCACAGGGGGCTATATACTATGGGGGAGCACAGGGGAGCTATATACTATGGGGGAGCACCGGGGGCTATATACAATGGGGGAGCACAGGGGAGCTATATACTATTGGGGAGCACAGGGGTCTATATACTATGGGGGAGAGCACAGGGGGCTATATATTATGGAGAGCACAGGGGGGATATTTACTATTGGGGAGAGCACAGGGGGGCTATATACTATTGAGGGGGAGCACAGGGGGGTATATACTATTAGGGGAGAGCACAGGGGGGATATATACTATTGTGGGAGAGCACAGGGGGGCTATATACTATTGGGGGAGAGCACAGGTGGGCTATATACTATTGTGGGAGAGCACAGGGGGGCTATATACTATTGTGGGAGAGCATAGGGGGGCTATATACTATTGGAGAGCACAGGGGGGCTATATACTATTGGGGGAGAGCACAGGGGGCTATATACTATTGTGGGAGAGCACAGGGGGGCTATATACTACTGGGGAGAGTGCACAGGGGGGCTGTATACTAATGGGGGAGCGCACAGGAGGGCTGTATATAACTGGAGGAGCACATGAGGGTCTATATACTACAGGGACACCTTAAAACTATGGAGGCACAGAGGGGTGTAACTATGTAGGGGTACAGAGGGGTGTAACTACTGTATAGGGGTACAAGAGACCTAACTACTGTATGTGTTGGAGCCTAAAATTTTTGTCTGGCAGATTCTGGAGAGAAGATTCACAGCCAGGAGAAGACTTCAAGGTGGCCCAGGCTGGATGGAGAGAAAAAGAAAAGGTGACAGACTCTGATCGGAGAAGACGCCCCCGATGAGTCACTGGATGTAACTGCACTCTGTTATAGGGTTGTAGTGTTAGGGGTCATGATGTGGTGGTATTATGTAATGGTATCATTGGTGATATCTTTCTGTTTTGTTTAGTGCAGTTTTTATGTAATATGTTATCACTGTATGGTGGAAATAGTGTTATAAGGTAACTACTGTATGTATTGGGGCTCTTGATACAGTGTGGGGGCAAATTCAGTACATTATGCAATGTGCAGAAAGGTAAGGGGGGGCCCACTCTTGAGGGCTGTGCACTGGGCCCACCAATGTATTAAAACGGCCCTGGCAGGACCTGAGGTTTCCACTTAACGAGAAGGCAGAGGCAGATGAAGGGATGAACTGCCTGGAACAGCCGGAAGTGGAACTGCGACTAGAGTGGCCAGCAGAAGACGGCTTGCAGTGTTCTGGAGCATCTGGAACAGGTGTTCTTGGCGGGCACCTTGGCAGGCAACCTTTGCACCTAAATCAGGTGAGTCAGGGCAAAATCCATGGCTCAGTTGTACTGTGCTACCCAGAGCAGGTAGGGGGTAACAGACACGACCAAATGCTGTTACACAACTGTAAAAAGTTTTTTTTTTAAATGACAATTTTTTTGTGGATCTATGGCAGATATAGGCAGTTGTGGAATCAAGTCTGTATGTTTGACAAGACCAATATTAGTGATAAGTAGAAATGAGCGAATATGATTCGATCGAGATAGTATTCGATCGAATATTGCGATATTCGAAAGATTCAAATTCAATCGAGTAGTGTGACGAATACGTGGGAAACATTCGAAAGTCCTCCCATCGCACTTGGCACTTTTTTTTTAATCCAATCACCATGCAGGGAGGCCGTGAGGGACCCTGGGAGTACAACGGCATCTACCCTCATTGGATGGCTGAACCACATGACCTCGAATATTTAATAATTGACTTCCACCTCTCGACCGCAGATGCGCTTTCAACATAGCCAGGGACAGATCTTCGAGCAGGGAGAGATAGGTTTTAGTAGCGTTTTGGTTAGGCAGGATTACTACTGAACCCAAAAGTCCTTTTCAAGGCTAAGATCAAGCGAAAAAGGTAATCTCTGAATCCAAAGCTTCTCAGTGTTAAGACATAGATAATATAACAGCATCAGCAGCATCAGCAGCTGTATTTATTCCAGTACCCTTTGTGTACAAGTGACTTATAGTGTCCCTGGTTTAGCCCACTAAGCGCACGTAAACGTTATACATATTGTGCCAGTTGCCCAGTAAAAGGCACGTGATACCTTATTGTGCCAGTTGCCCAGTAAAAGGCAAGTGATACCTATTGTGCCAGTTGCCCAGTAAAAGGCAAGTGATACCTATTGTGCCAGTTGCCCAGTAAAAGGCAAGTGATACCTATTGTGCCAGTTGCCCAGTAAAAGGCAAGTGATACCTATTGTGCCAGTTGCTCAGTAAAAGGCAAGTGATACCTATTGTGCCAGTTGCCCAGTAAAAGGCAAGTGATACCTATTGTGCCAGTTGCCCAGTAAAAGGCAAGTGATACCTATTGTGCCAGTTGCTCAGTAAAAAGCAAGTGATACCTATTGTGCCAGTTGCCCAGTAAAAGGCACGTGATACCTATAGTACCAGTTGCCTAATCTCTGCTCTGCTGCGGCCTAGTGTTCGTACAGCGTAATGCGCGATACGCGCGAATAACGTGACGCTCTACGGACGCACATTGGAATCATGTATGTAATGCTGTGCACGAAATACGAAGGAAATGTGTAAACATTGCCGTAAACATTCATAAAGCGTTTGCAAATATTTTTCCTTCGCAACTGCGGAGAGTGGCATTATACTGTGATTTTGGGGTGTTGGGTGCACCCAGGCATGCTCCCCCTGATGTCACAGTGTCACACCGGACGTGTTGGCATCGTTTAGGGAGGTTTCATGGGGGACTTGGTGACCTCCAAGTGGTCGAATTTGGATTTTGTTCGAATAGTCGAATATTGGTGCCTATTCGATTCGAATTCTCGAAAGTCGAATATTTCACTACTCGCTCATCTCTTGTGATAAGTGATAGGAAATTTTAAACGACCCATGATCAAGGTTACCAATAGATATCCGTTATTTTGGTTTATAACATTATCTTTGTCTGTCTTTGATTTTGCCCTGAAAAATATCAAATAAGGTTGAGTATTATGTCCATGACATTGCAGTATGAGCCTTTATCTACAATTATAGGAATTCAAGCAAGGGACTAAAAGACAGCTAATCGGAGAGAGGATATCTGTGACAAGGGATGAAGCTCACTTTTCAATAAAATCAACATCCCCAGACAAGTACCTGCAGAATAAAATAGAAATGAATCCAGGATGATGATGTCACAGTCACACAGATCTTTCTCATGCTCAGTAGAGTTATGACAGTTTACTGATTTTGTGCTGTACCTTTATGTACAGCTTTTACATGGTATACGTCATATTTATTATGACATGTTTCTATTTTTGACACTTTTTTACACCTACCTCAGTAGTTTAAAAAAATGCACAAAAAAGGGACAATGGCTAAAAAAAATATGCCAACTTATTACTATGTCACCAATTTTTTAGCATAAAGCCTTGTGTGGAACAAAAGTCAAAGATGACTAGAGAATTGCACCATATTTATCATGCCTTAAGTATATTGTAGCAGCATAAACTAGTAAAAGAAATGATGAACAGATCAGTGTGCTACATATATCATTCTGTTCAGCAGTTCTCCTAATATGCAGGAGAATGGCAGCATAAACTAGTGAAAGAAATGATGAACAGATCAGTGTGCTACATATATCATTCTGTTCAGCAGTTCTCCTAATATGCAGGAGAATGGGATTTGTTCCGCATCACTCCCCCTGCCCTCCAGCTGCTGAGTGACAGTTTACTGCCATGGATAGATAACTGCCAATCAGCAGCTGGCGGGTGGAGTTTGCTATTGCTCATGAATCTCCTGGCTACTGGGCTCATGCACATAATGGAGAGGGCTACTTATTATCCATGTTATTTAGAAGGATATCTCCAAAGTAGCTGTAAGAACACTGTAAGTGATACATCATTCTGTTCAGCAGCATAAACCTACTGACAGTCTCTATAAATTTAAGACAATTTCAAAACTGGCAAATGACAATACTTGAAATAATATTTAAACTAATATATCAACTATATACCAATACAAATGATGTGATATTGTAAATAAATCTGAGAACAGGCCAATAGATATGTTGTTTCACAAGAATACAAAAATCGAAGTGACTCAATAATAAATTAGACTGCAACAATAAAAACATAAATATAAGTCCTACACAATTGGGTAAATTATGCAACTAGTAATACTAGTAAAGTGCACATCTAATGCCTTTCCATTAATAATGCGCTACCTGCAGATTTCTTTCCGGCAATTTTATAAGGAACACATCTGAGGATGATGTCATTGGCAGTGCAGAACACAGCTGGAGACTCCTAGCTTGTCATTTGTTTCACAACCCCATATAGTAAAATGTATACCTACAGTGCTCACTTGACAGATAAAAAGGCAACATATTATGCCACATGGTGCACAAAGAGCAAGTTCACATTTTTTTAATGGAAAAACACACAGGAGAAAAATAACAAACATTTCATCTGCACTCGAAATATAGTCAACAGGATCCCCCAATTCTTAAGTGACTTTCTGTTAAGCTGCAGAATCATTAAAACACTATTAGCTCCCTGTAATAGAGTTAATGATCGTTAATAACATGTTAATGGCTTAGCATCACAGCTCTCACACTAAGGCAATGGTGTTACAACTGGGTTTACATTTGTTTGTGGGAAAAATAGGGGTTACATCAGATGATATACGAACAAGCTGTGACTCCAAAAGCACATCTTCTGCTTAAAGGGGTAGTGCGGCGCTAAACAATTATTCACAAAATAACACACATACAAAGTTATACAACTTTGTAATGTATGTTATGTATGTGAATGGTCCCCTTCCCCGTGTTTCCCCCCACCCATGCTAGACCCGGAAGTGCGGTGCAGTATACTCACTGCTTTCGTGTCGACCCCTGTCCGCCATCTTGGGACAATGACGTAGTCTTCGGGAGGCCGGCTGAACCGCTCCATCCACCCCTCATGCCGGCTCCCCCTCTGCCGCATCATCAGCAGCTCAGCCGCGATTGGCTGAGCATAACTGTGCTCAGACAATCGCGGCTGAGCACAGTTATGATGCGGCAGAGGGGGAGCCGGCATGAGGGACGGATGGAGCGGTTTGGCCGGCCTCCCGAAGACTATGTCATTGTCCCAAGATGGCGGACGAGGGTCGACATGAGATGCGGTGAGTATAATGCACCACACTTCCAGGTCTAGCATGGGTGGGAGGAAACACGGGGAAGGGGGCCATTCACATACATAACATACATTACAAAGTTGTATAACTTTGTAATGTGTGTTATTTTGTGAATAATTGTTTAGCGCCGCACTACCTCTTTAAATAGGACATTAGAGCTACAAGCACCAGAGGGTGCAGCATTTTGGAGTTGGAGAAGTTGGTGGCTGCAGCTTTACACATGGTATGAGACCGGCTGTTCTGTGAACCGACCGGGTCACAGAACAGCCAGTGTCAGAGAAGATCATATAGGCTGGTACTGCAGTACTGGTTGTATGATTTTTATTGCTGTTGAATTCACCGCTGCACACAATGGAGCTCCATTATGTGAACTGACATGTCTGTGCAGCTGCAGAAAACTGACATGTCACTTTTTCGCACGGCCGGATGGAATACCGTCCGGAGCGTATGCTATGTGTATACGCTCTGGCCGGGATTTCATTCATTCACATACAAATTGTAACAATGGCTGTGATTTATACAAAGAATACGTTGTGCGAACATGGCCATAGGCTGTATATGTGTTTTCCAGGAAGCCTTAGGGCTTCATTCTTCTGCAGCCACCGCTAATATAATGTTGCATGATAAGGTTCAGATGGACCCAAACATGCTAGAGTTGCATTCATCTCTAACTAGCTCCCCTTCTGTCATATCATACATATCAGCCTATAAACAGTACCACATCTGCCACTGACCTTTACGGCACACAATTACATTGATATATATATATATATATATATATATATATATATATATATATATATATATAAAAAACTTGTCGAAAATAAGTATAATTGTCATGACCTAGTTCTAGTCAGTGACATGAATATGTTGTACTACATAAATTGTGTGTTTGCTAGTTTAGGTTTGACCCTCCTGGTTCACTGTTCTCTTTTGTGATGGCTTAGTCCACGACAGGTATTACATAAGAACTTGTATACTATTGTGTACTATAGATATATGGGATCTGATGTGACAACACCATGATCTTTATTTGCCAACTTTGGCTCTCCATTGTTTTTTGAGGGGAATATGTGTTTTATGGTGGATGAGTAAAGGGGCCTGCTGTGGGTCTGGGAGGGGAATGGTGCTTCACGTGTGGTGGGAGTGCCATGCCCTGACACCTTTCTGGCAGCATGTTTTTTCTGTCTATGTGGTGATGTTTGAACACAGCCCCCTGTGTATGCCTCAGGTAACTCTCCTACAGTATCTCTACTTCCGGGCCCTAACTTATTGGTTAATAAGGTCTACCCTCATTGGATAGCTGAACCACATGACCTCGAATCTTAAATACTTGGTGAGAGTTCTTCGAGCAGGGAGAGATAGGTTTTTAGTAGCGTTTTGGTTAGGCAGGCTTACTACAGAACCCAAAAGTCCTTTTCAGGGCTAAGATCAAGCGAAAAAGTCATCTCTGAATCAAAAGCACTTCTCAGTGCTAAGAAATAGATGATATAACAGCAGCATCAGCAGCTCTATTCATTCCAGTACCCTGTGTGTACAAGTGACTTATAATGTCCCTGTTTAACACCACTAAGGGCACGTAATACATATTGTTCCAGTAGGCCACTAAGGGCACCTGATATATACTGTTTCAGTAGCTTAGTAAAAGGCACGTCATACATATTGTTCCAGTAACGTTCGTACAGCATTACTCGTGATACGCATATCATGATGCTCTGCAGGCGCACATTGGAATCATGTATGTAACACTGCGCAAGAAATACAAACGAAATGTGTGAACATTGCCATAAATGTCCGTAAAGCGTTCGCAAATATTTTTCCTTCGCAACTGCAGAGAGTGGCATTATACTGCTATTTTGGGGTGTTGGGTGCACCCAGGCATGCTCCCCCTAATGTCCCAGTGTCATTCCAGAGGTGTTTGCATCGTTTAGGGAGGTTTTATGGGGGACTTGTTGACCTCCAAGTGGTCGAATTTTGATTTGCAAGTGCCGCATATACTATAATGGGATCGAATACTCGTTCGAATAGTCGAATATCGGTGCCTATTCGATTCGAATTCTCGAAAGTCGAATATTTCCTTACTCGCTCATCTCTAATCTTTAATCTAGGGCCGTCTAAACAGTAAGTATAATGGGCTGTGAACTCCCCCCCCCCCAATTCCTGTAACTATGTCTGCTGAAACTGGATAGCTGAGTTGTGGATATGGACGGCATGCAAGGAGCAGTACTAGCGACAGAGACTGCACTTGTGCCCATGCATACAGAACATGAAATGTGTTACTAAGCAGTGCAGTGCCCACGCATACGGAAAATGAGAAGGTATTATATGATGCAGTGCCCATACGGAACATAATAAGTAATACTGACCAGTTCCCTTACACACAGACATGAGAAGTGATACTGTGCAGTTCCCATGCATACAGAACTTAGGATTATCCATACACATAGACTTGATAAAAAATGTGGGTCTGTGCACACATGACATGCGGCCCCCGCTACATGCTCTCTGTGTACAGGAGAAGCTGTTGGTGGCCCCCTTTGCAACCTTGTCCTTGTCGTTGACTCTCACTTCCTCTGGCTCCAGGCGAAGCAGGGCGCAGATTAGAAGCCAGCTCTGAACCACACTCTGTCTCTGCCCAGCCATGCTTCTGGGGCTGTGTGGCCGGGGGCGGCAATACTAGGGAAAGGAGGAGGGAGCAGCTGTCTAGCTAGTGATTCTGAGGTTGTAATGTAAGTGGAGATTTATGTTACAGGCAGTAGCAACATATAGAAGTGGGTGGCGGCCGCTCCCAAGCCCACACACACAGGGGGCCCACTGAGCAGTCCGCTAGTTAACGCTGTTAGGGCCCTATTACACGGGATGATTATCGTGCGAAAATCGTTATATCTTTTTATTTAAACAATAATCATTCTGTGTAATCGCAGGTAACAATCGAAAAAAAATTGTTCGTGTGTCGGTGATTGGTTTAACTCCTTTGTTATACTTTTGACTGTAAAACCCCTGAGGTTTTGCAGTCAGCATTGATTGCAGCATCTAAGGAAGGATCAATCCAGTGTTAAGTCCCATAGGCTCTCCACAGTTCAGTGTAGAGAAATGCAGCCCACACCCATTGATCAATCCCGCGGTATAGCACTTGTGCATGGAACTTACCTGGTGTCAACCAGTTGCCTTGGCTATCCAACTGCCCAGTGTGAGCTGCATCTCCATCAAACAGTGGGGAGCAACTAACTTCAAGTGTCATTCCAACTTTTGATTTATAAAAATGGATGAAGCGTTACACCTTATATTGACTCACTACAAATTTCTATTGCCTTGTGAACTGCTAAGCTGGATGGAGGAAAAGGTAAAGGAGAAAAAGGGAAACAGGAACAATCTTTATTGCAGATCAGCACAAAGGTGATCAACAGGACATCACAGTAAAGCACACAAGATGGGTACAAAAGGGGATCAAGGTTAGCCTTCTTATACAGAGAAAAGGCACAGGACCAGACCGTGGCTATATTCTTAATACAGGAGACGGGGGGGGGGGGGCCATACAGAGATTGCCGTGGGGTTCGGAGGTTGGACCCCCCCCAATGATCTCTTACTTGTCCCCTATCCTGTGGATAAGGAACAAGTAAATTTTTTATGCAATAACCCTTTAATTCAAATATGCTAGCCCAAGCATCCTAAATATCTTACAAAGAAATTAATATAAGAGTTTATTTTAAGAATGAAGCCATTAAATGAATATTTCAGGCAATTATTTTTATTTAAACCATTTGACAGATGTCCAAATGTAGAAAAAAAATTAGCGTATCAGTGCCTGTCACCGAGAGGCCACGCTTCCTGCTGAACCCTGCTTAGTAAGAGATTGCAGAAAGCTAATTCAATTAAATGTTACTCAACAAAGAAATCTGCAATAAGCTGATGAGTTAAGACACCTAATTTGTAGCGCACCCATGCACAACACAGTGAACTGTCTGTTTGATCAACACATAGTGTGAAATAATTTAATTACCAAGCTAAATGAAGACAAATGACAAATGTTTTATTAACTTTTTCACTTTTTCTACCTCATTAATCTAAATTCATCCTATATCATTAAAATCATAGTAAACACTTCCTAACAAATGTTGAAAATGTATCCTAAAGATATACCTCAAGGTACAAGAAAAATATATATTTTTTTTTGCTCACTGTGTTTGTTTCTGGATATTCTTAAAAATGGGCACACACTGTAGATTACAATAGGCTAAATCTACGTATCTGAATTGGTGAGTAAATGATCTGTTGTGTAAAGCATAAAAAATGTATAAAAAACAACCGCACTCCTGATCGTAGCTCGTAGGTTATCAGTGTCCGTATAGCTGCAGGCTACCAACAAGTGGTTACTGCTCCCACTCAATAAAACAATATTCAATAGCGATCTGTACTGTGACGTCACAGAGGACTCCGTTCAGGATTATTCCAGCAAGCAGTTCACGCACCACCGGCCGGGGCGCACGCTTTGCAAAGGAGTTACAAACAACTACAAAGGACGTAGAGAACCCTAACCTAGTCCGTGGACTTTAAAGGAATTTGAAAGAAATTAAAGGAACTTTAAAGGAATTTGAAAGAAATTAAATCTATTGGATGCTGTATCCGCTGATACGGAGGACTACAAGTCAGAGCACAACCAGTACACCAGTGTGGTGAGTGACTCTATTTCTAACAATATATGGAAGAGAGTATGTGGATTAGTTAACCATCTTATTATATTATGGTAACTTCTTAGCGTGGCACAACACTATTATTACCTTATACTGTTGTGTAAAGCAATTGTGAAACCACCACCAATGGCTTAGTTTTAATACAAACCATCAGTTGTTCCCCAGAACAGAAACAGGTCCTATTACAAGGAGCAATGTCCGTCCAAATCAGGCCAATTTGTGCGATTATCGTTTTGTGTAATAAAAAGATCAGCTGATCGTTTCTTTAGGTTCAGGCCTAAAATCATCGGACGTCAGACACACATCGCTACCTGTAATAGCGATGCATGTCCGACGGCTGATGGTTATATTGTAAAATAGTGTATATATACATATATATATATACAGTATATATATATATATATGTATATAGTGTAAAATAATAAATATTTACTCACCTTACTGTGTTCCGGGGAGTCCAGAGGCCTTCTGCGCTGTGTGCAGCTCTGCCTCTGCTCCGGTCCTTGCAGTGACAGGCCGCGGCCACTCAGCCAATCACTGGCCGTGACTGGCCGCTCAGCCTATCACTGCCCATTTTCGGCCATTGATTGGCTGGACGGCCGGCGGCCTGTCACTGCAAAGACAGGAGCAGAGGCAGAGCTGAACACAGCAAGGAAGGCCCAAGGACACCCGGGAGCGGAGTAAGGTGAGTTAATATCTATCATTTACAGTAAATGCAAGGGCTACACGGACATCGCTAACAATGTTCGTGCAACCCTTGCTGCCTGATAATTGGCCCATGTAATAGCTCTGTAAAAGAGGGCCGATCTAGCACATCGACGCTTGTTTACTGTTTATTATCGGGCTGTGTAATAGGACCCTAAGTTTGAGTTCGCGTCAACCCAAAGGCTCAGTATTATAATCTGGGTGTCTGGAGAAGATAGATGTAGCCCCAGGGAGTCTTTATCTATCTTTTTCAACCTCTGGAATTTAAATACAGAGATCTCAGGTTCACGCAGACTCAAATTTAATGTAATTCACTAATTTTAGTTCTTATGGAAAAAAATCGAATTAGAGGGTTTTTTAAGGAACAAAAAAATCCCATTGCCACTAGAAAACTATGTTACTTACCGTTATCCATTAGAACTTTCTTTTTTTTAAAAAAAAATCAATGTAGGATTTGTTCTTAAATTCTGATAGTTTAACAGGCATTTAATAAACGCTTATTCAACTGTCAACATAATCCTGTTGTGGAATGGACAACTGAACCTCCTTCTCCATTGTGCAGATGGTTAAATCCTTATTTCATTTGAGTGAATAAATGGCTTGTTGTTCTCGATGAGAAACATTATTATAAGACCTTTTGTTTATAATACTGTGTAATTGCATTGGATAGGATAAAAGTGAATTTTTTTGTTATAAAATTTAAAGCTCTTGTAATTACATTCCCTTGATTATCTGTTTCCATCTGCAGTTGACATAATTATTGAAGCGCTCACTTCCCCCTCATTCCCCGCTTGCTGCCTGTGCTATTACATGCACAGACAGCAAGCGAGGAGCAGCGGGAATGACCACCCGAATGATCTTTAGATTGTGCGGGTGGCCCATTTAGGTCTGTGGCAGTCTGCTGCTGTCGCTTCTATTGCACGTAGCAACAAGCAGAAGACTGTTGCTCCACACATTGGGATATTTCAACGTGCAAAAAGACGATTTTTAGCTTGAACGGTCGATAATAGGCCAAGTAAGGCCAAGTAAGCCTTAATTGTCCCTGTGTATCAGAAGGAGAAAGGAACCATTTTTCCCCTCTGATACACAGGAACACTTAAATCCAAGTCATATGTCTTGCTCTTTGTATCCAATATTAGTTTAACTTAGTGATGTATGCATATTGGTGCATGTTTTACCCAATTTATTCTGTTTTGCCATAATAATAAATCTGACATGGCCTGTATTTCACAACAGATATAAATATGTGTGAAAAAAGGAAGCAGGACTTAAGAGTCATACACAACATAAATCACTCATGTCAGTGTTTCTGCTGCTGTATTTCATCTATGATGGATTAATCAACAAGGGGTGTCAAGACTGGCCCACCACTTGTATTTAGGCCGGCATTGATAAATCTTCCCTGTTGTTACCATTGGTTCTAATTCTACAGTATATCATTTCTTTGTAATAGTAATGTATCACTATGCTTTTGATGTGTGTGTCAATGCAAGACTGAGTGTATCAGCTTTCTTCTTATAATAGAGTGTAAAGGAAGGTCTGATTTCAATAAATACTCCTCAAGCCCTCTTAAATAAAGCTGTAGCATACAAAAGTAAAGATTTGATAAATAAGTGTTCAGAAGTAGAGTTGAGCGCACCTGGAGCATGCTCGAGTTGATCCGAACCTGAACTTTCGGCATTTGATTAGTGGTGGCTGCTGAACTTGGATAAAGCCCTAAGGCTATGTGGAAAACATGGATATAGTCATTGGCTGTATCCATGTTTTCCAGACAACCTTAGAGCTTTATCCAAGTTCAGCAGCCCCAGCTAATAAAATACCGAACGTTCGGGTTTGGATCGACTCGAACCCGAACCCGGTTCGCTCATCTCTATTCAGAAGCCATTATCTACCTAGTGACAAGGATTAGGAATACTGTTATGCCTGGAGTCGTGGATCCACTGAACTGTCACTAGCGATGGTGGGAGCGGAGTCTAAGGGGCCGCTGGTTTTCACCAGAGCCCGCCGCAAGGCGGGATGGACTTGCTGCGGCAGGCGACCCCCAGGTCGCTACCCCTGGCTTGGTTGCTAGTGACAGCAGGCAAAGCGTGGCAGGAGCAGTAGCCAGATGGTAATGCAGACAAAGGTCTTAAGGCGTAACCGCAGGTGGCAGGCAGCACTCAGGAACAATGGGTAAGCAGCGGACAGGGACTAGGGACCAGGACTGAGGACAGGGACTAGGAACAAGGACTGAGGTCAGGAACAACAGGGAGCTGGGCCAAATGCTATGGGAAGCATGTAGAGGCTCCAACACCTGGGAGGGGGCAGGGCTGGAACTTATAGGGGAGTGATTGACACTAAAACCAATTAGGAGCGCACTGCCCCTTTAAATCTGAGACAGCTGGCGCGCGCGCTCCGTAGGTGGCGGGGACGCGCGCCGGCCGGCACAGTGACGGGCAGGAACGAGGCAAGGTGAGGCGCCCTCCTGGGTCGAAGTAGCCGCAGCGCCGGGTCCCTGCATGTGGACACCGACTGCTGCGGAACTGGGTGAGGAGTCACGGCAGCGGTCCGGAGCGCGGGACGCCGCTGTGGCCCTAACAAATACCTACTCTTTTCTCTTATTACTATAACAGTATGCTGTTTCATGACTTGCTTATGTAAGTGTAAGTGCCGCATCTTTTCCAGCTGTTTGCAGAAGGGAGGAGCCTTGTTTTTTCTTATCCACAAATATCTCTTTTTGTTACAAACTACATTATGTGGTAAAGGGTGCCATTACAATTTACACGTTGCACCATGTGGCTTCGTTGACATGGATTTTTTTTCTGTCTGTTTTCAAAATGATGTCCATCATTTAACGTTTTGGCTGCCCGTCATTACGATGATGGCTGTTGGTACTTTATTATATTTCAGGCCCTTTTGGGTGTGGTTCCTTTTAACTTTAGTAGTAAAGCCTGAAAGGATGGTTAAAAAAAAGTGTGTGAACAACTAAATTTAACATCCATTGTTTGCAAAATAATGTTCGCAAATAATTTTCATGAACATTAATTTGACGTCTGCGCAAACAACGTCCATTTTTCAATACACTGTGTATTGAACAGCCATTATTCCAAAAAATGGGAGCCAATGGCACATCCAGTGCTTGTTGTACTATGAATCTAGCATCCAGTAAAAAAATAAAAAGTAGTTCCCTTTAAGGCTACACCTATAAGAATATAATTTAGCGAAAGAAAGTTACTAATTCATACTTACTTTTTTTTAATGTGATTGTCATTAATAAAGTTATCTTAAGGTGGAAGAATGAATGATTATGTAATACAATTATGATGTACAATATGAACCAGTAAAAAAGCTCAGTGGCCATGATTGCAATATTAGAAAAGTATTCTGCACAAAAACATTTAAATAATAGGGATGAGTGTTCTAGCAGCTATGCTCTCCAACTCAGACACCAACATAAGTTGAGGTCTGATGTGGAGTCTTCGGCTTTGTTAAAGTTCCCTTACGGTACATTCACATGTAACGAGTTTGCAGCGGCTTTCACACTGCCAATACCTTAACAAATCGGCTGCAATACTCGTTACCATTAAAGTCTATAGCCCTGCATTCTCACGGCAGATTTTAATTTCAATGTGAGAATGTTGTGGCAGCTATCTTTACCTACTTCTATGCCGTGGCAGTAAAAATAATAGACACCAGGCACGCTCCCATCTGCTTCTTTGGGTCCGGGCACACTAAAAGTCCACTAAGCCAATCACTGGCTGCGTCGGGACAGTGTTGTGAAAACAGGGAAACAGGCTATGACCTAGGCTGTATTCCTGTTTTCCAGGCAGGACTTGGCTATCTCCACCTTCCACAGGGAACGGGAAGACAGTGGGATTCAAATGTCGATGGTTCGGGTTCATATGGATGCAAACCTCGGCCCAGTTCCCTCATCTCTACTAAGGAGCATCACAGCGAGTTTGCTGCGATATGCACAGTGTGAAATCTGCTACAAACTCACTACTTGTGAATCTACCTTTAAGGTAAGCATCTCTAGGCGTTTAGCACAATGATGGGGTTAATATCAGTATCCATAGTGGTCTAGAGCAGTGTCTTTTGCAGAAAATTATTATTGTAATTGTAACAGGGTAAAATGTGCTCCTAGAAAGTGTAGTGTATTAATCTATACTGCTCCACTGTTCTGGCCTCATCTAGTCAGGCCTGGCCAGAGCAGAACAACACAGGAAGCAATCATTGCACCATCGGCATCATTGAATGTAGGTAGTGGCATATGACGTAGTCACAATAATGACCGATGTGACCCCTATAGTGAGACCACCGTTCATTGACATAAAATAGCTCTGTGCATGAGAAGATGGATGAAGAGACCCAAAATTTATGTGTACACTTGTGACCCTGAGATTTCAGTAACATTCTGTATGATTAGAATGAAGCTGGAACTAACATCAAAGCAATGAACAGCACTCAGGGGGATAGGTTGTATGGTGACAGGTATATGACTAATCAATATATGTCATTATAAAACCTGCACTAAGTGAGAGCCCTTAATCACAATGATTGTCAGTTCTTCCCTGTGACGTGGATGTGTATATGCAATCGCAATTTCCCAGATGTCCCTTTACACATGTCGTAATGTGCTCGGAAAGAGATAATTGATATTAGCACAAATTGTAAACAATTGACCGACTGATTATTTGTGTCGTCATTTGCAAACATATAAAGCTAATACTAGATAACTAGGTAAAATAAGAAAAATAACCTTCATACATATAACAATATCGCTTATTGGCTTTTTGGTTTCTTGAAGAGCGGCAGGATATCACAAAAAGGGATTGAAAACGTGGAATAAAACACAACGCAGAATCAGACTGCACATAAGCTATGTTCACACAAAGTAAAAAAAAAAAAAAAAGAAAAGGCGCCCGCTTTTTCTATTTAAAAAAATGTCCGTTATTGCCTTGATTTAGTTGTTTTCAATGCAATGAATTGAAGTCAAAGGGATGAAGGACGTCCAATGCACACAGTGGTTAAAGTGACGGACGATGTCTGCATGGACATAAAAAGACCCTACGTTATGTTCACCCAACGTTTAACAGCGATTGCATAGCCAGGCTGCATTCAAGACGCTATTGCAGACAATACCTCTGTATCGGTTGCAGGAACGTTTGTTTTTTAACATTTCTTTGCTGGCACCGTTGCGTGTGCCCACAAATCAATTAGCCATTCACTTCAATGCAAAGTGCGGCACATTACATTGTGTGAACAGATATTATTTCCGGACGCTATTCACAGTGTCCGGAAATAATAGGCAGGTACATTATTTTAAAGCCCGTTCTTTAGAACATAACCCTGACCTCATTGCAATGCCACTCCTGCAGTAAAGAATGTACCCTGATTCCTTTGCAATCAGCGTCCGTTCTTTGCTAAAAAATTACATTGTGTGAACATAGCCAAATAATGATCATGTCAATTATTTTTAGGAGACATTATTTTTTAGTCGTTCACACACAGTTTTTCAATTAAAGACACATCCAATGGCCAATTAGTAACCCCAAACTAGAATAATGTACCAACAGCATATTCATCATTGCACTGACAGGCGTCGAAACAGCGAAATTACGTCAGTCATTTTAAACTCAAAATGATGGATGTCCTTTTAAGCAGAGATGAAAAAATGTTGTGTAAACATAGCCATAGAGTGAGTATGTCTGAAATCAGTCCCCAAACTAGAGATGGGAGAGTTCACATACTGCTACATCCGGCCATTTAGAGCATCATGTGTCAAGCAGGCAGCATGCTCAAGAATCTTTTATTATTTTTCTTTGTTTCCTTATGACACTGTCCCTTTTTACTGGCAGAGTGCCGGGAGATTTCTATAGTTTATGGAATTTATGTCTCTATTTTAGTGGTAAAAAGGTTGCCAGTTTTTAATTTAATTTCTTCTAAAATTCATTACCTAGTGATGTAACATAAGATAACATGGCCTTATCATCATCCAATGGTTGTTGGCACATTTGAAAATAATATTTGTTCATTGATCCATAGACAAACACATAAAAACACAATACCTCTTAATTAATTCACCAAATTATTTGTAGAACTCAAGAAGAACAAACAAAAATGACATGGTTATCTGAGGCATTTGGTTTGGTTTCATTCAGTTAAGCAGAGATAGAAAGATACAACTACTAGAGAGCAAGTATGAAAAATAAAGTTCACCAATTGTCATATGTGTTTTATACCAAACATTCTAAATTAAAGCATTATAAGTATTAGGCTGGGTTCACACTACGTAAGACACCGGCCATTTTGTAACCCGGCCGTTTCACAGAATGGCCGGTGCCAGTGGAGTTGATCCTGGCCAGTACTGTAGTACCAGCCGGGATACACTTCAATTCTATTGAATCGGGATGTGGGCGCATTCGTGTGCACAATGGAGAGTGTATGTCAGTTTTACGCTGCGGCCGTTAAATTAACCATGGCCGTTGTTGCAATGATTGCAATGCTGTGATTAATTGAAGAAATACATTGTTTGAACATAGCCTTAGGCTACATTTACACGTCAGTATATTTTCAAGGATGAAATTTGTAATCAGCATTTTTATCTCCGCATTCTGCTTAATATCATCCCTAGTGCATCCGTATTGTACTCCATATTTTGCTGATCCGCAAAAAAACAGGGGTGGTGGTGGCATAAAATGATGTCACTAGCTGTCCCGAACAGCCAGGAGAAGCTTAAATTGTGATGTCAAAGAATTGCAGAACACAATTGCCAATGGGTTTGTGGAGTGCTTAGGCGCTCATAAAGTTCTATTAGGGTGTTCGTACCATATTGCAGACCACATTACAACCAGTCCTTTTTCTTTTTACGTTGTAGATTGCTGATCCACAAAAATGGAGGATGTGTGAATTGCACCATAGGAATTAATAGTTACAAAGTACTCTGTATGTGCGGATCCACAAATACTGGGAACTAATTTGGATGTGTGAATAATGCTATTATAATACTAGTATAATTCTATAATATCATACAAATACTAGTTATTGTAGTGCCCATTGATGTGGTCAGATACTGCATGAAAATCATTGATCACATGAATTTTATTTATTGTACCTAGGAGCACAGTTTTACTGGAGGAAGAGGAAATTATATCTACATAATATTTAACCACAGATGGCATCTTTTTGTGTTTCTCTGTTATTTTACATGTATCTCTAGAGAAAAATGTTAGAAATGAGCAAAAGCAGATTGACTGTGTTCCCAGTATAATACATTACACAGATTTAGTATCAGAAAGCCATGTAAAAAAAAAAAAGTAAAATAAAGAAAAAATGGTTAACGGAAATGTTAATAAATATTCATATTTATCTAAAAGAAAATAATTAACACTTTGAAAACATTTATGAAAGTAAATACACCAGTTTTTGGCCATAAAAAGTTGCAAAAAAAAAACAGAGTGCCTCTCTGTCCATACCAATGCTACAGTTACCACAAAATAAAGTAGTAGATGCATGGAACTAACTTCCAGCAGATGTGGTCGGTAAATCTACAATACCAGAATTTAAACCTGCCTGTGCTAAACATATATCTCCTAAGATAATAAGAAGGGAAATAGTAAAAGGGCAGACTAGATGGACCAAGTGGTCTTTTTCTGCTGACAGAATTACAGTTCTTCACACATCTTCATGCAGTTTCAATGACTTGATAACTTTGTTCTGTAAGTTGGTAAGAAAATGGTGATTCCCAGTTTATGTACTTTTTAAGACTCCTACTTAAATGCTATAAAAACTATTTATTATTAAAAAATAAGTTTGCACATCGCCATTTTTTGACAGCTGTAATTATGTAAACTTTTTTACTGACAGAGCTGTGTGGGGGCTTATTTTTTTTGGGGGGGGGGTGATTTTTTTAGTGGCATTATTTTGGGGTACCTTTTACATCATTTTATGAAGCCAATAATAACAAAAATGCGTAATTTTGGTGTTGTTTTTGTCTGTTTCTTTTTTTAGGGCTAAGTCAAGTGGTAGTATTGCCTGTGTCATTACGCACGCGGCGATACCAAAGATGTGGACATTATTTTTATTGTTTTCTACATTGATCATTTGTAATTTTGGACATGTGTGTAGTAGGGGATACATTGGGGGTACATTTTTTTATTCATTTATTTTTTGTGTTCTTTAGGTTTTTTTTGCTGATAATTGTCTGAAAATTGCTCCAATCCATGCCTTCACTTGAGTTATGTGATCTCATTGTGACTCCCCCCCCCTGGACAATACATGATTTTTTTTGTACTCTTAATGGGATCACATCTCTGACAGAACTTGTATGATCAATCTGTACGGACTGTTTCATATAGAAACTCCCAATAGAGTTACTGATTATGATTATGTAGCTTCTGTCACACAATAATAATTTATATGATAACATGTCAGCCTTCCTGACTCTATACTTATAGCCTCTGTCCACCCAGCAGGCAGAAATGGTACTGGCTCTAGCTGCCCTAATGATGCTGTACTGATGCATCATGGGATTGATAGCAGATCTGAAAGGGGGAGGATGCAGATTGCAATCTGAGGGTCACTGTCGTAATATCGTAATCAAAAGACATATGTATTTTTACATCAAAAAAACGTTATGAAGATACAACAAAAGTCAAAATGGTGGCTGATTAGAGGTCACATGACCCAGATGCAGTAATGAAATGTGTTGATATAGCAGAGCTGCGATGAAACAGATGACACAGCAGGAATAATAATAGTAAGTATGCATTATATGGTCAAAAAAATGCCCACTCACTCTTTTTATTGCAGTGCAGACAATAACATTGGATTTAAACTGCTTCCTGTGATGTAGTGTGTAGAGAAGGGGAGGGGGAGAAGATAAATCACTGTGTCCAGAATGCTCTACTTCAGTCCTCTACCTCTTTTGTAAATTGTACAAATTACTTTTCCATGACATTTTGGTTCTGCTGCATTTTCCTAAACTGTATGATGTCACAATATATATTTGAAGTGCTGCGCACTTATCCCAAAGTTCATGCCCTCTAAGTTGCCACAACTGGATGCAGAGCGAATCGACATATCACAAAAGGGTTACATTGCCCATTCCTTTGTATGCAGGCGAGCAGCTTATGTGCTCTGAAACTGAGCTCTCCCAGTGCTGTCAATCTGTCATATTTAGAAACAAATAAAAAACAAATAAATAAACAAATAAAAAACAATATCATTAATATCATGCAAATGTACAAAAACGTTTTGATTAAGTGGCTTAGCTGAAGCATTACTTTGATGGAGTACTCATATAATAGATTGCATTGTATTTAATACAGCCACTTGGACTAGGAAATAATCTGTAAGCAGTGCAAACAGACAGTAGAATCAATCTGACCTCATCTGGGTAATTGGCTGAACAGGTGGCTGTTACCAATGTGATAGGAAGATATATGGAGTCTATGAGCGTTATTCTAGGAAACATTTGTAAAATATATGGCAGCTATTTAAAGACAGGTCTTAATGTGTCTGCATTTTAGAAGCAATTCATTGTGCTGGAAGAATGAAAAGGTTTCAAGACAAATGCAAAATAATGTGAATTATGGCAACTGAAATATCACTCGGTAATTAAAGCGACAGTAATAAAATGCGTTGGTCAGAAATATACTCACTATGTATATTATTATATCATTATCTAACCAAAACTAGAGGAAAGATAAATGGACCCCATTCTGCAATTTCCTATTCAAATAGTAACATAATGGTTTGGGACCCCGCTCTGAATGGCACAGCTCCCGGCTGCTATCTGTAGCCGGGGAGCACCTCTATTAGCCGGCACGGGTCCCTTGCTGCACCGGCTAATTAAGCATCTAAATGCAGCTGTCAAACCTGACAACTGCATTTAGATGCTGTGCTCCACACTTCCCTGGTGTCTAGTGGGCACCGCGGGAGGGAGATCCGTTCTTCAGGCTGGGCCGGGCCTCAGCATTGCAATGACGCTGATCCCGACTCGGCAATACATTGCTCTGGCCTGCAGCAGGCCAAAGCAATGTATCACCGATCAAATGGATCTTTGCTGTGTATATACACAGCATTGATCTCTTTTTTTTTTTTTTGCATTAACTAGAAGTCTCCCTGGGACTTTTTTTAATTAAAAAAAAAGTGTTTTTATTAATAAAAAATCCCCTCCCCTAGTAAAAGTCCAAATCACCCCCCTTTTACCATTTTATAAATGCGTAAACGCCCAAACTATTAAGTTATCCCATTCCTGATCTCGCACAGTTAACGGCATCAGCACAAAAAAAAAACTCCAAAGGGCAAAGTTGCACATTTTTGGTTGCATCAAATCCAGAAAAAATTTAATAAAAAGTGATTAAAAAGTCACATATGCGCATTCAAGGTATCGATAGAAAGTACACATCATGGCGCAAAAAATGATTCCTCACACAGCCCCATAGACTATGAAAGCACTATAAGCTGGGAATAGAGCGATTTGAAAGAAAATATTTGTTAAAAATGGTTTGAATTTTTTAAAAGCCATCAAATAAAATAAAAGTTATACATGTTACATATAATTGTAATCATATTGATGTGAGGAACATAGATAACATGTCAGTTTTACCAAAGGGCATAACGGCGTAAATGCAAAACTCCCCGAATTCAAAACAAATTCCTTTTTTTTCAATTTGATGGCGAAAATGAGTTTTTTTCTGGTTTTGCAGCGTATTTTATGGGAAAATAATGCCTGTCATTGCAAATCACAATTGGTTTCGCCAAAAATAAGAGCTCATATGGGTCTCTAGGTAAAAAAATGCAAGTGCTATGGCCTTTTAAACATAAATTGAAAAAAGCAAAAGTGCAGAAATTGGCTTTGACCTTAAAGGGGTTAATCTTGCAGTAATAAATTTGAAATATTTTCCCTTCTCTCTTTTACTCTGATATAATTCTAATTTTAGTTAAAAAAAAAAAAATTGGTGGCACACCCTACAAAAGAATTGTACAAATTAAGGGCCCTATTACACAGGACGATTATCGTGCGAAAAATTGCTATATTGCTGAAATTTAAACAATAATGGTCCTGTGTAATTGCAAGTAATGCTCGAAAAATCATTAGTGCGTCGTTGATTGTTGATTTAGATCTGACACTAAAATCATCATTAATCGCTCGCTTATGGTTCACTTATTGTTCGTTGTAATTCGCTGTAGTTCTGCATTTGTTCACTAATCGATCAGTGTAATTGCACATTGTTCATTGTTTTGCTGGGATCAGACGGAGTAAACAATTGTAGAAATGATCATAACTAACGACTATCGTTCTGTGTAATATGGTGAACGATTTCAGGTTAACGATAAACAACCTTGTTTGCGATGGTTTATCGCTAGTCGTTAATTGTTAGAAATCGCTTAGTCTAATAGCACCCTAAAGCTGCTCACCTCTTTAGTTCCTGACACACCAGCACAGATACTGGTAGATTACAAGCAGCCTTCACATACCTGCCGTAACCTATTAGGGCAAAACCTAAACACCAGTAAGTTTAGCCATGGCCATAGAGGTCAAGCGCTGTTTTACATAGAAGATTTACTTTTTTTTTTTTTTATTCCAAATACAATTACACAATCATAAATTGGAGAACTGACATAATTGGATGTCTATCTTCTAAGATCATGACGCCTGTAATGCTGATTCTATAGGTTGGAACATACATTCATCCATAATAAGTTTTAGTTTTAGTGATCACAATGACTAAAGTTTAACTGCTATAAATACCTGGGTGATTGGAAGAGGTTAATGGAATCCACCGAAAATACAGACACAATTTGAAATCTATTTAAAGTAAAGTAAATCTAATGGTTTTAGATGAAATACAGGAAATTAGACTTTACTGGGGTTCTGTAGTTGAGTTTGGAGGCCCCGAGGGATTTCATCAATTTACCTCTGAGCATGAGATATTATAGTGGAAAAAAATTCCTGTGGTGCAAACTCATCATAAAAACAGGATACATTACATTCACACCAGAGCAATATATGATGACCTCTGTATGGTTCTAGAGGTCAAACATAGGAATGAATATTAAAAAGAACGACCAGAACTCAAATGAGCAGGAATATATAACCAAGTTATTAAAATGAATTGCGTATATATATTATTCTCAAAGTAAAAGTTTTCATTATGTTTTAAAAGGTTTCTCAAAGTTAAAATAACAGGGAGAATTAATTTACACAGTGTCTTTCCACTATTTAGAACAGTATACTAGGTAGGACTAGACTGTCTATACAGCCAATTATGCCCAAGGCTATAGAAAATGATGTCATTTTACAAAGCAATATTTTTTACATGATGAATATAAATTGCTCAAATGAGGCTGATTTAGAATATTTTTAACATGTTTCTTTCTATGGGGGGTATGTAATACCAGGTGATGCATTAAAATGCATGCAAACACTCTGAAGCAATTCAAAGTCAAAACAAGTCAAAATGTGACCTTAGCTCTTGGAATGTCTCCCACATTCCTAAAAAATTCAACTTTTCATTAAAAAAAGCTTAAGGGTGCCTTCAGACGTACCGGATCCGCAGCGGATATCATGCTTCAAGTTTGCAGTGCAGTGCGGATCCTGGTAGTGTGAAGCTGATTGGGTCACAATCCCGCAGCGGAATGAACTGGGTATTTGACCCGGCCACTTTAACCCCCCACATCCTGCCACCCCTAGCCCGGCCTGAAGCACACATTACCTGCTCAGCGCCACGACAGTGTGTGAGGCTCCTGGCTCCCCTCAGTACCCATCAGCCAATCAGTGTACGGCAGCACTGATTTGCTGATGGGGATCGACGGGAGCCGGAAGCTTCACACAGCCACTGCGCCAAGCAGGTAATGTGTGCTCCGGGATGGGGGCAGCCCTGGAGCATACATCACCTGCTCCAGGCTCCTGCTTGCTTCGGAGCCTCCCGGCATCTCCTGACGGTAAGCCAATCAGTGCGCTGCGGCGGGGCACTGCATTGATTGGCTGACCACTGGGAGGGGCCGGGAGAGCCCAAAGCAAGTAAGAGCCTGGAGCAGGTAATGTATGCTCCGGGCCAGGGCTGCGGGGGGTTAAAAGGGCTGGGTTACATATCCGCAGCGGAATGAAAATTCGACTGCAGATATGTAACCCCATAGACCTTCACAGTACCAGCAAACCTGCAGTGTGAAATCCGCTGTGGATTTGGTACGTGTAAAGGCATATCTATGCTATATTGAACTCTGAGACCTCTGCCTATCTTTAGGTCAAGGGCCTCCCGACCCTATTTAGGTTTTTTCATTATAAACGTCAACTGCTTTTATATGCTTTTTGCTTTTCCGCCATTTCTATCTCTCACAAGCAGGTGTGGTGGGGTCAGAGGCCTTTTGTGCCGAGATAGGTGTGGGTCCCAGAGGTGGGAACCAAATCTATTTGACATTTATAGCATATCCTAAATCCTGTGGGTAAGGGATTATTTTTTAACTTGGGAAAACCCCTTTAAAGGGAACCAATCACCGGAAAAACGCATATAGAGGTTTTGAAATGTGCTGTTAGAGCACACAGCACAAAAAACTGGCACCCTGTATGCTAATTACCTGAGGTAGTCACCTGGGCGGTGTTCAGCTAGCAGGTAGTCACAGTCCCCTGGGCGTTCTACCGCTGTAATCACGCCCCTCTGGGCGTGATTCAAATGGCCGAGTAGCTGTGACATTCTGATGCCGGACGCCGCCGCACATGCGCAGTGCAGCCGCTTCCATTCCGGCGGTACTGCGCCTGTGCAGAATAGCCTCGAATAGCCTGTTAGCCGGAGTTCGAGGCTATTCTGCACAGGCGCAGTCCAACCGGAATGGAAGCGGCTGCACTGCGCATGTGCGGCGGCGTCCGGCATCAGTACGCAAGCGCGCCGACGTTGGGCACGGCACGCTCCCGAGTGACACCACAGCCACTCTGCCATTTGAATCACGCCCAGAGGGGCGTGATTACAGCGGAAGAACGCCCAGGGGACCGTGACTACCTGCTAGCCGAACACCGCCCAGGTGACTACCTCAGGTAATTAGCATACAGGGTGCCAGTTTTATAAAGTTACTTTGCGGCTTACACGGGGAAGGCACGGAGGCTATGGAAACACGTGTGGCAAGTGTGCTGTGTGCTCTAACAGCACATTTCAAAAGCTCTATTTGCTTTTTTCCAGTGATTGGTTCCCTTTAAGGGGCTAAATTACACATGTTTTGTAGCCCTATTCATGGGAAAAAAAACTGTAGGCCTACTAGCATATAGCCAAAATAGTTTTGTGATTGATTGAGGAAGGTACATCATGCGATTCTGGCAGACCACAGAGTACTTTACCACATAGTATATCGTGGAAGTAATGAAGCAAGGGATGTGCCAGTCAGGATATTGACTTGTTATGTGGACATGGTACAATAAGGAAAAGTTTAACCAATGCTGAAACTGAAGTTGGGTCAGGATCAACCAGGGGTGGGATGTGAAACTGACAGGTCCTGCGTCAGCACTTGGTAAACCAGGGCAAGGGTCACCACCCTGCTTTGTGGTCGTTCTACTCTTGGGTGTTGGGTGCCCCATCTAGCCCTTTATCTGTATAAACTTGACTTTGGTGTTGTGTTTATGTTATGAGCTTAGTTCTGGTTTTGTATTAATATTATTAGCTCAGTTTTTTTTATCATCTTGGTTATGGTGCTGTATATTTTTATGTTATGAATTTAGCTCTGGTGCTGTATTTATGCTCTATGTTTGGTTTTGGTGCTGTATGAGTGTTAAAAGCTCAGTTGATAGATTTTAGTTTTATTCTGATACTGTATTTGTACTTAAAGGTTTTTTTTTCCAGCACAATATACTCATGCATAAGTCATCAGTCAGTAAATAACAAAACAATCCTTACTGATCAGTTGTGCCATGCTTGCAGTGCCCAATGAACAGGGTCAAAAACTGTTGCCTCCATTAACTTGTTCACACCAATCAGATTCCATATTTCGTTTTTCGTAGGCCTATAGAAACCAATAGGATTTGTCGCAAAGGTTTCTCAAGTTCACATGACTGTCCTTTTAGTATAACATTTTAATTCATTTAAAAATGTAAAAAATACATTCATTTTAAATAGAGTTTCTGTAACAGCCAAGTAGTAGGGGATAGATCCATTTTCCTATTGTGTCACATAGAATTCCAAATAAACAGTGCTAAGACATTAGGTCCTGGTAGAACTGGTAAAGGCCTTCAGGCCTTGAAATTAGCACAACATGTCCTTTAGTCTCATAAATTATATAGCAGCAGAACAGAATGTGCTGGTGCCACTTTAGTATAAAAGAACAGGATGATGTGTCCCTTAAAAAGGAAACATTTAATGCTTTCTTAAGCGTCACAAAACCGAAAATTTTTTCTTACAATAAATATGAATATTTAAGTTTCTCTTGCTGTTTTTTAGCAGTTTATTGCAATAATCAGTATTTAGACTACGATCAGTATTTAGACTAGAGTTTTATTATGTGTTGCATTAAGCGCTCAAATCACATATTTTACACAATATCCTTTATTATTTCCTTGTGGCTACCAAATTCATAGAGATAAAACTGTTCACTGTTTGTCCATGTTTTCCTTGGTTCCTAGAGTGATAATGTATGAGAACATTACATCTAATCTTGTGCTTTTCTTGATTTTAAGACTTGGTTTAAGCAGCTAAAGTTAATGGAATTATGTTGCCTGGCTGTAAGTACCAGCTATTAAATTCAGTCAAGGTTCCACAATAATGAGGTGACAGCACTAAAATGACAGAGCGCACGGCCTGGGTGAAATAGACTACTTCACGTACAATAAAAATATTCACAGGAACAATGTCCTTGTTATATTTGTCAATAATTTATTTCTTATATGTAAAGTTAAAACACACATTTAAAGACTTCTGGAAAAAGGATGACTATAGCATATTAGTATAAAGTAGATAGAATGAATGTTTTTATTATTTACAACAATAACAATAATAAGGAGAAGAAAAAGAAAAACAATACTATAGTGAAACGGAAAAGTAAGGGAATAAGAACATACGTAAACTTGAAGGAACACCCCCATGGCAAAACCGATACACTGAGGTATGCCTAGAGCAGGGTTGGAGGGAGTGGTGAATGGTGTCGAGATGCTCTTCTTAGAAATTACTGCATACGGAAAGGTTGGGTTCATAACAGATTAAGTTGATCCTATCTTTTTCCTAAAGATTTTCTACTTCCTGCGTAACACCACCCCCTCAGAGATGGAGTATATGTCTTCCTCCCAGATAGCAGCGGGTGACAGAGGAGCTGCATACAGAAGTTTATCTGTGTGTGTGTGGGATGTAGTGGTGCTCTTGCTTTATCTAGGTCACCAGTAGTACAACAGAGATATTATTACCTTAACCACATTCTGCCAGCTCTGTCCCATTCTACACAGTAAAGCTGACATCTAAGGTACAGAGAAAATGATATGTAAATGATTTATTGCCCAATGTAAATAAAAAAATGTTTTAATATAAAGAGCCCCGTTAATAAAAAAGCTAATGATTATTGGCAAAAATCTAATTTGACTACTATACATATGTATAGTTATGCATTTACTTTATTTAACTAAACTAAAGATGGTGATAACCTAATACTACTTATAATTCACATGTAGCTTAAGCATGGAGTAGTAGCTACAGAAATGCTGACTTGAGTAGATTTTACAGGTCATGTAAATGGTATGAATTTGATCTTTATCATAAAATTTATTTGACAAGTGCCGTCAATGTATCTGCTCTTCAGACAAGTGTGCTCAATTTCAGAAAATTTCAGTGCCAAAAAGGTATTCCATATTCTTCAAGGCACTGTTCCCTGATTACAAGGAATGCTTCTTGGACTGAGCATGAAGTATGCCAGAGGACAAAATGAGAGTGTTCAAGGTTATGGTGATTAGTATATTTTATTGGATATAAGAGGCATGGGTCAGTAGATAAGATACAGACAGAAGGTTTATATATTGTGCACAATGTTTTCACAGGACAATACGAAGTAATGTGATTTATTGCATTGGCAGAAATAATATTGTGGTAGACAAATGGTATGTTATGCTTCCACAAAGACATTTATAGAGGACTTGTCAGCTCTCCTGACCTGTCTGTTTTTAGTAAATACTGAAATACTGGGAAAGTCTCAAAGCCAAACATATTAAAAAGAACAGGACTCCTGTGGCAGTCCCCTTGCAACCAGTCTCTGGTTGGAATACACACCATTAATAAAAACTTTTCCCACAAGGCTTTCCCAAACTCCTAAAGTGCTGAGAGCTTGAATGTCTCCTTGATCCCTCTCCCATCCTTATCCCTGCTTGATTAGCAGTCAGCCATCAAGCAAGCAAGTAGGGACAGACATTGGAGTAGAGCAGAGGGCGTTACATCCCTCAGCACTTTAGGAGCTTGGGAAAGCCTCTTTGACACTTTGCACTACAGAATATAAGCATTTTCTATGTTCTGGAAGGACAAATGGATACATGAAAGGTACCATGTGTCTCCTTGATCTAAAAGCTACAGATTCCCTGTAAACCTACATAGTTTACAGAGGCTTCTCCAGGTACGATACATAGTCATTAGCAAGGGATTATTCAGCAGTTCTGGTAATTAATGATGGACCTGTAAAGGAATAGGAATATGGCAAACCCAGAAAAAAATTAACCCCTTAAGGACAGAGCCAATTTCGATTTTTGCGTTTTCGTTTTTTTCTCCTTGTGCTTAAAAGGCCATAGCACTTGCATTTTTCCACCTAGAAACCCGCATGAGCCCTTATTTTTTGTGTCACTAATTGTACTTTGCAATGACAGGCTGCATTTTTGCATAAAGTACACTGCGAAACCAGAAAAAATTAAAAGTGTGGTTAAATTGAAAAAAAACAACGCATTTTGTTTATTTGGGTGAAATGTGTTTTTACGCCATTCGTCCTGGGGTAAAACTGACTTGTTATGCATGTTCCTCAAGTCGTTACGATTACAACGATATATAACATGTATAACTTTTATTGTATCTGATGGCCTGTAAAAAATTCAAACCATTGTCAACAAATATACGTCACTTAAAATCGCTCCATTCCCAGGCTTATAACGCTTTTATCCTTTGGTCTATGGGGCTGTGTCAGGTGTAATTTTTTGTGCCATGATGTGTTCTTTCTATCGGTACCTTGATTGCACATATACGACTTTTTAATCGCTTTTTATTACCATTTTTCTGGATTTGATGCGACCAAAAATGCGCAATTTTGCACTTTGGGATATTTTTGCGCTGACGCCGTTTACCGTGCGAGATCAGGAATGTGATAAATTAATAGTTCGGGCGATTACGCACGCTGCGATAGCAAACATGTTTGTTTATTTATTTATTTACTTTTATTAATAACCTGGGAAAAGGGGGGTGATTCAGACTTTTATTAGGGGAGGGGGCTTTTTACTATTAACAACACTTTTTTTTTTTACTTTTACACTTATACTAGAAGCCCCCCTGGGGGACTTCTAGTATAAGTGCTCTGATCTCTCATAGAGATCTCTGCAGAATAGATATGCTGCAGAGATCCATGAGATAGGCACTCGTTTACTTCCGGCTGCTGCAGCCGGAAGTAAACGAGTGCCGAGTCGGGGACAGCGCCATCTTGGAGCAGTCCCCGGCCGACTTCAGTTACGGAGATCGCTCCTCCGGGATAACATCCCGGAGGAGCGATCTCCCCACTAGACACCAGGGATGACGCTGCGTCCGGTAATCGGATGCAGCTGTCAACTTTGACAGCTGCATCTGATTACTGTATTAGCGGGCACGGCGATCGGACCGTGCCCGCTAATACCTGCGGTCCCGGGCTACAAGCGGCACCCGGGACCGCCGTGGCGTAAATATACGCCCTATGTCGTTAAGGGGTTAAAGAAGATATTCAGTCCCAGCCTAACCCATAATGCCTTGCTAGACCATAATCTTTTCTATATAAAGGAATTTCAAGCCCATTTTAATTGTCACCTTTGTTATATTGAGTAAATCCATATATAGTTTCATTCTCTGCCAAATGAATTGCGTAAAACATTTGTTTAAATATTTAAACAATAGGGTGATGGTATTCATGTAATTATATGCTTTTCAACAAATTCATTTTTCCATAGTAGGAGAGGAGGAATAACTCTTATAATCCCTATAGATCTGGTTCAATAACAGGCAATTTAATACACTGTATAATAAGAGGCCTTAATTTTCAATACATATATTTAGTACATCATTTTTAGGCTTTGGTTTTTATTAAAGCATGTAAAATATACACAGGTGTAAACTGCTGTTTTCACTCTTTATTCTGATTTCCATCCAGCCTTTCCAGCCTTTTTAGCATAACAGCCATGGAAAGTATGTTGTGTGAACATAGCCTAAGCATATAAATTGTACACCTGCATTTTTATTACATCCTTTTTAGTATATTGCATGCCTTCACTTTTAGAACATAGCATTTAGCATATTTGTATACTATGTACCAGATTTATCAAAGGGTTTAAAATTTACACAGGTTGCCCACAGTAATCAATCACATCTCAGCTTTCATTTACCAGAGCTGAAACCTTAGCTGTGATTTGGTTTCTGTGGGCAGTTTACACCAGTGTATATTTTACACCTTTGATAAAATGCCCCCTTGTTTTTTTAGTATATCATTTGTCATACAGTGGTGCCTTGGATTACGAGCATAATTAGTTCCGGGACCGTGCTTGTAATCCAAATCCACCCTTAAACCAAAGCAAATTTTCCTATAAGAAATCATGTAAATGCAGACAATTGGTTCCACAAATAAAACAAACATTTAGAACAGCAGAATATGTCATATTATAAGTTACTGTACAGTATAGCAATCAGCAGAGGTGTAGCTAGGCTCTCCTGCACCCGGGGCAAAGATTCAATTTGGCACACACACCCCCCCATGTTGTCCCTTCACTGCTGGTATATAACATATTTTTTTTTTTTTTAATGAAGTTTAGATAAGTGATTGTTCAGATGAGAGATTCGCTCATCTCTACTGGCAGCACTAGTGTGGTGTTCACAATATGGGATACATAATGTCATATTTACTGTGTACCTGGAATGTTTTTATGAAGAATCAGGCAGCTCTGGGCTCAATCAGCATTTTTTAAAGTACTTCCAATTTTCCCATTTAAAATTTGGTCCCTAAGTACCTTAACGGAGGCGCCGTTGTCTCCGCTCCCTGCTGTCTGTACCTGTGAATTAGGAGGCGAAGCTTCCTGATCTATCTCCAGTGTGACCCCCAGTGTAATGTGATTCTATGGTGCCGTCTCCTAGTGCACAGGTGTGTTCATCAGTAGAGTTGATCGGACCTTGGGAAATCCTAGGTTCGATCGAACTCGAACATTCATGAACCTGCCACATTAGATTGCTGATGCCTTCCCGGTCAGTGGGGAAGAAGGAGAGTGCCCGGGTACTGCCTGGAATTCCGGGAATCAGCCTATTATCTTGCACCTAGGCTGAATTCTAGGTGGTACCCAGGCAGTCTCCTCCTTCCCCACGGACCAGGCAGGAATCAGCAATCTAATGCGGCAGGTTTGTGAATGTTCGAGTTTGATTGAACCTAGGTTTTCCTGAGGTTTGATCAACTCCACTTAGCAGCGGAGACAACAGCAGCAATACCTCCAGTAAGGTATTCCATCCCCAAATTCAAAATAGAAATAATTTAGAAAAATGACTCTTGTATCATGGTCACTGTATATACAGATACAGGTGCTTTATAGATTGGCGTAGGGAACCTTGGCTCCCCAGCTGTTGCAAAACTACAACTCCCATCATACATGGACAAAGCTAAAACTTTGGCTGTCCAGACCTGATGGGAGTTGTAGTTCTGCAACAGCTGGAGAGCCAAGGTTCCCTACCTCTGCAGATAGTAGGTGAGGTTTATATAAATGTGATATATATATTTGGAGAGGGCAGTTATTAAGGGGTTAAATATAGAATAATGTACAACCAGACCAGACCCCTAAATAGACACTGGACACTCTCTTGTGTCTCCCCCCCATCCCAGACTGGTGTCACCCTGTACCCCCCTTGCCCCTTCCCCACTCCAGACTGGGCACCCTTCACCCCCCTCCCCAGACTGTGCACCCTGTACCTACTCCCCACAATGTGCACCTCTGATTGTCCTCCCCTTTCCACACACCTGTATTTTCTTTCTTCCTTCTCCATAGTGCAGTGTACATACAGGACCTGCGGTGAGATCATAGTCACATGTCAAGGTCCTTCACCATCTACACAGTAACTTTACTGTACTGTCCCCTGGCTGCTGTTTAGCCCTGATTTGCGCAAAATCTCGGTAAACACACAGCGCTTTTTGTGCAAATTATAGCTAAACAGCAGCCAGGAGACAGTACAGTATGGGAAATACCTCTGCTGATCAAGTTAAAATCATCTCCTGCCTCCCCACACTGACAGAGGGCAGGAGGCTTCCAGGCTGCCTCATCCACTGTGATCCTTCTCTCTCTGCTCACTGTGATGGCGCCCCCCTGGTTTCTGCGCCCGGGGCAGCTGCCTCCCCCCCCCCCCCCTCGCTATGGCCCTGGCAATCAGCATGTGGTGTATAATGTATACTATGTACTTAAACCTGAAAAAAAACACCAGCAGTTTGTAAAGGATGGAACTGCAGATCCCCATAATGCAGTAGCGTAGTACAACAGGCTAGAATAGAGAAGCAGGACTGCTGTCAGAGGTCTGTGTGGTCACATGACTACAGTGGGGAAGGGGGGGAGAGTGTTCAGCACATACCAATCAGGAAGTGAGAATCACAAAGCTGTGCAGGAGGACAGTGACAGAAACTTTTTTATACAGCAGTGTGTATAAATGAGTGTAAGTGCAGACACATTATAGCAGCAGTGTGTATAGCTGAGTGTAATCGCAGGTACATTATGGCAGGAATGGAGAGAATGGGAAACACAAGGGCTAACAGGGACTGCAGGGAGCATGAGGTAATGAGCAGGGCTTATATGGACACATAAATGCAGCACTCTCTGACCGGGGAGAGAGGGGTTACACCTATAAAGTGGATCTTCTATGATTTGGAAGGTGAGGGGGACTTCCTGGGTCAGAGAACAGTGCTGTAGACCGCGCTATGCAGACCATGCTCCTCCTCCACTCCTGCTCCACCCAGTACAGGGAGCTCTTAAACCAAAGCAATGCTTTTAAACCAAGCCTCAATTCTGAAAAACTGTGAGCAAAACACTCTTAATCCAAGGTACTCTTAAACCAAGGCATCACTGGTATATACTTTTAATGCCTTTATGTTAATATGCAATGTTTAGACTTTATTTTACGGCACATAACTTCAGTATATCTTCTGAATATCTTCAGTGAGGCTACATACATTGTACCAGTTCACCATTTTCCAGAAGGAAAAGTCCAAAGAAGGTTCAAAATGTATCCCAAAAGGCACTGCTTAGTTCCAGAACGCAGTACAACAACTATACCAGTTACTTTAAAGGGGAGATTTATCAAACTGGTGTAAAGTAGAATTGTCTCAGTTGCCCCTAGCAACTAATCAGATTCCACCTTTAATTTTTCAAAGTATCTGTGAGGAATGAAAGGTGGAATCCGATTGGTTGCTAGGGGCAAATAAGACAATTCTACTTTACACCGGTTTGATAATTCTCCCCCTAATTTATTTATATAGCCCTCACAGATTCCGCAGCACTTCACCTATCTGTATGTTTTTGGGGTGTGGGAGGAAACCCACGCAAACACGGAGAGAACATACAAAGTCTTTGCAGATGTTGCCCTTGGTGGGATTTGAACCCAAGGCTGCAAGGCTACAGTGATAACCACTGAGCCACTGAGCCACCGTAGCTTCACATGTACCGGTTTCGCAGCAAGCAACTCCTGGTACTGTGAACTTCAGTAGGGTTACATACCCGCAGAGGAATTTTCATTCCACTGTGAATATTTAACCCGGCCCATTAATCCCCCGCCCCCAGCAGTCCAGCATACATTACCTGCTCGGTGACGTGGCTGCATGTGAGGCTCCAATCGGTCCTGCTCAGCCAATCAATGACTGCGGTGGGGCCATATGTTTACAGTATGATAGCTTCCAGCTTACAAGTCATTTGCCTTGGTGTGTTTTGCTATAGGCTGACTTGGTGATTAGTCCTGCCAATGCTACTAATACATACAATCACCTTTAGACTATATTAATTATCTAATGCTGTAATACCTATGTTAGTTCCCCACAACTCTCATTCTTGTGCCTAGTGGTCCCCACCTATCACATCTTGTTGCCACGAGATGAGAAATCTCACTGGTTGAAGTGGTGCTCCGACTCCGTAAGCTCAGTGTGCAGGTCCTGCTGAGACACATCCAAGGCTAACCTATAGAGTCTATAGCCGGAATTTCCATATTAGCAGTACCTTAAAGGTACATATGTGATGCAGAGCTTACAAACTACAGTATGCTGGCAAAATCTCTTTAGCAAAAGCCAAAAAAATGCCCTTTCACTTCTTAGAGAAATAGCAATAGTTAGCAACTATATTGGGTATTGAGACGCCCAGGGAAACCTGTGTTACAAATTGTATGATGTTTTTTTTCTTGTAATAAGCCTTATAATATAAACATTTGACCTAATTTTTCAATCTCAACACCTAATTATAATACGTTCTGTGAAACATCTGGGCTGTCAAAATGCTCACAATACAAGTAGATGAATGCCTTTAAGGGTATTGTATTCCAAATGGAGTCTTTGTTATATTTTTGCACCTTATTACTCTGCAAACCGAAAATGGTACCTGGAAAACACTCTAATAAAATAGAGGCTTGAAAATCCACTAGGTGCTCCTTTAACTCAGAGGGATCATATAAGTGCAATATACAGTATGCTATGTTATAAATACAAACTAGATAAATATAAAAATATTTCTCCTTTTGTGTTGCTTTATATGGCTATATTCATACGTTTTCCTCTCTCTTTAACCCCTTAAGGACCGGGGCAATTTTGATTTTTGCGTTTTCGTTTTTTCCTCCTTGTGCATAAAAGGCCATAGCAGTTGCATTTTTTCACCTAGAAACCCACATGAGCGCTTATTTTTTGCGCCACTAATTGTACTTTGCAATGACAGGCTGAATTTTTGCATAAAGTACACTGAAAAAGCAGGAAAAAATTCAATGTGTGGTGAAATTGAAAAAAAAAAACACATTTTGTGTTTTTAGTGGATATGTGTTTTTACGCCGTTCGCCATGGGGTAAAACTGACTTGTTATATATGTTCAACAAGTCGTTACGATTAAAACGATATATAACATGTATAACTTTTCTAGTATCTGATGGCCTGTAAAAAATTCAAACCATTGTTTACAAATATACGTTCCTTAAAATCGCTCCATTCCCAGGCTTATAGCGCTTTTATCCTTTGGTCTATGGGGCTGTGTCAGGTGTCATTTTTTGCACCATGACATGTTCTTTCTATCGGTACCTTGATTGCGCATATACGACTTTTTGATCGCTTTTTATTAACATTTTTCTGGATTTGATGCAACCAAAAATGCACAATTTTGCACTTTGGGATTTTTTTGCGCTTACGCAGTTTACCGTACAAGATCAGGAATGTGATTAATTTATAGTTCGGGCGATTACGCACGCGGCGATACCAAACATGTTTGTTTATTTATTTACTTTTATTAATAACCTCGGAAAAGGGGGGTGATTCTGACTTTTATTAGGGGAGGGGGCTTTTTATTAATAATGACACTTTTTTTTTTACTTTTACACTTATACTAGAAGCCCCCCTAGGGGACTTCTAGTATAAGTGCACTAATCTCTCATAGAGATCTCTGCAGCATAGATATGCTGCAGAGATCCATGAGATAGGCGCTCGTTTACTTCGGGCTGCTGCAGCCGGAAGTAAACGAGTGCCGAGCCGGGGACGGCGCCATCTTGGAGCGGTCCCCTGCCAGCTTCAGAAACGGAGATCGCTCCTCCCGGAACAACGTCCCGGAGGAGCGATCTCCCCACTAGACACCAGGGATGACGCTGCAAATGGTAATCGATTACTGTATTAGCGGGCACTGCGATCGGACCGTGCCCACTAATACCTGCGGGCTACAAGCGGCACCCGCGGTCGTTAAGGGGTTAAAATGTCCTATATCATTTTGAGGTTAAAATGACTTCTGTCATTTTGCTGTATGGCCACCCATCAGTGCAGTGATGGCTGTTGGTACAATATTCTAGTTTAGGTGGACTAATTGCCCTTTGGATGTGTCTTTAATGTGTCTTTGGATGTGTCCATTGAATTTATTAGTAAAAGCAGTGAAAGGATGGTGAAAAAAGAAAAACTGTGTGTGAACAACTAAGAAATAACATCTGGTGTTTGGAAAAGACATCTGAAAATAATTGACATGATCACCATTTTGACATCTGGGCACACAAAATCCATCATTTTATACACTGTGTGCATTGGACGTCCATCATTCCATTGACTTAAATCAACTGAAGGATAAGTCCAGCGAAAATTTTTAATAAAGGGGTTATCCAGCCATGTTACAAAAACATGGCCACTTTTCCCCCTACTGTTGTCTCCAGTTCAGGTGCGGTTTGCAATTAAGCTCCATTTACTTCAATAGAACTTAGAGTTTCAAAACCGCACCCAAACTGGAGACAACAGTAGGGGGAAAGTGGCCATGTTTTTGTAGCGCTGGATAACCCCTTTAAAGTATTATATTGCCCCCAAAAAGTTATACAAATCACCAACATAAACCTATTTTGGGAAATGCTTATAAAGGGCATTTTTTCTGCCCTTCCTACTGCATCAAGGCTTCACTTCCTGGATAAAATGGTGATGTCACGACCCGACTCCCAGAGCTGTGCAGGCTGTGGCTGCTGGAGAGGATGATGGCAGAGGGATGCTCAGTGTCCTTCCAGTGCCCTGTGTCCCTCAGTGTCCTCCTGCCATCATCCTCTCCAGCAGCCACAGCCCGCACAGCTCTGGGAGTCTGGTCGTGACATGACCATTTTATCCAGGAAGTAAAGCCTTGATGCAGTAGAAAGGGCAGGGAAAAACACTTTATAAGCATTTCCTGTAATAAGTGTACATTGGTGATTTGTATAACTTTTGGGGGGGCAATACAATACTTTAATAAAAAAAAGTTTGTCTCCTTAAATTGCGCAATGAAAAAGCAGACACCTTTTCTCTTTTTTTGACGTTGTGTGAACATAGCCTTTCTGTGAATCACTGAAAGGGTTAACACAGTACTTACTAAACAATCTTGATATGTTAAGGCATGTTGTTTTTGAAGTAAAGTAATTTCTTTAGGATTTGTAATATACAGATGCCTCGAATCCAGTTTAATATGTTTTTTTTCTCATTTTCTTAACATTCTTTTAAACTTTTAAGCCTTAGTTTGGGTTCACACTTAGTATTGGGGTCAGCCTTTGGTTCTACTTTTCGGGTTCTATCTGTTTTCCGGGATTTGTATTTCACCCCAGAAGGAGGGCCTGAGACTAGGTGATCTGATGGGGTTGACTTTTTAAATGAATTGTTGTGACTATCTTTTATACCACGTTTAAGGGCTTTGCCCGAAACATGTCGGTCTTTGGACTATGAGGTGTCTGTTTTTACTTCAATAAAGCATTGCAAGGGAATAGGGATGGTCCAAACCTGCCGAGGTTGGGGTTCGTATGAACCCGAACGCTCGGCAGCAGATTCCCGCTGTCTGCCCTCTCCGTGGAGCAGGCGGATCCAGCGGGAGTAACGCCTGGAAAACTGGGATACAGCCTGAGGCTGGGTTCACACTACGTATATTTGAGGCTGTATTTTTGAGGCTGTATAGCAACCAAAACCAGGAGTGGATTGAAAACACAGAAAGGCTATGTTCACATAATGTTGTAATTGAGTGGATGGCCGTCATTTAATGGCAAATATTTGCTGTTATTTTAAAACAACGGCTGTTATATTGAAATAATGGCAGTTATTTACCGTTATATGGTGGCCATCCACTCAATTTCAACATTGTGTGAACAGAGCCTTTCTGTGTTTTCAATCCACTCCTCATTTTGGTTGCTATGAGGACGTGACTTGCGGACCAAATGTACGTAGTGTGAACCTAGCCTATGGCTGTGGCTGTATCCCAGTTTTCCAGGCGGTCCTCCCGCTGGATCCGCCCGCTCCACGGAGCGGGCAGACAGCGGGAATCATTGCCGAGGGTTCGGGTTCGTACGAACCCGAACCGAACTCGGTTCGGACCTTCCCTACAAGGGAACTAAGTCTGGAGCTGGACATTCATCTTTCCATATCAGACTTTGGTTTTACTTTTGGTCAGTATTTTTAACCAAAACAAATAAACAAACAAAAGGATGCAAATATGGATGCAAGAATGCAAAGGTGTATCCCTTCGTGTTCATGGCATTTTCAAATGGTGGTGGCCTATTTGACAGGACAATGTTCCCTGATATCCCAGGAACATAAGAGAAACATGGCAAAGCCTGGACATTTGGAAGTATGGCAAAGCCTAATATTGAGATTTACAGGATTCAAAGATTCTGCTGCTAACATCTTGGTACAAGATACCACAGGACACAGGCCTTGAGGAGTCTGCCTTGATCAGTTTTTCTTGGTTTTGACCTTCCCCTGTGACATTTTAGTTAAATACCTGCATGATTTTGTCTGAGATATGAAAAGTTTCTAACAAAATCATGCAGCTATTGGCCGCAGCATGTAGGCAGGAGTTCTCTGCATGCAGTAGCTGCACTGTAATACACCTAATACTTAAAAGGGTATTTCGGGAAAAATTAACTTGGGAATGTTGAAAGGTCACAATTAGGGATGAGCGAACCAAACCGTTACTAACTAGATCCGTTACGAACTTTGCAAAAAGTTCGGGTACATGTCTGTTACTACCCATTGGGTCAACATTCCCCCAGCAGACCACCAGAAAGTTAGCCCATTCTTGCCACTGTCACCTCCTCAGTGCTTTAGTTGGCCAGTTCTGCACAAGTTCTGCCTCCACCAGCTTGCAACCATCCACCGCTTTGACTGCAGTCCAACCTGCCCCGGTGTCTTACCAACAATGTCAGGCCCGGCGCTCTCAGGCTGTCCTCCATTTTGTGAGCCTGGGTGAACAAAGCCACAGTGGGCAGGAGCTCCTCCGGACCATCAGGGAGGAGAAGGAGATATGTGAATGGCTGACCCCAGGTCAACTAACGGTGGGAAGTGTTGTAGCCGACAATGGGAGGAACATTGTCTCTGCAGTGCAGCAGGGAGTCATACACTTTGTATGGCACATGTGATAAACCTCATAGTGCACAGGTTTCTTCGAACATTTCGTGCCAATTGTTGATCACCTTTGAGGACACGGCTCTGTAAGCAGGCATCAAGGACATCATCCCACTCGTCCGTATTCTGGAAAGTGCGGTAACCAACATCATCAGCAAGGAATCCCAGGCCACCACTCCAAGGCTGAACATCCTCCTGCTCCATGACTAGTCTGTTCTCAATAATACTGGCCTGAGTGCAATCAGGTACTGCCTCCTCCTCCTCAAATAGTCTCTTTTTAACCATACTGGTCTGTTTGCAATCAAGTGCTACTGCCTCCTCCTCCATACTGGGTCCAATACAGTGCTATTACTGCTGCTGGTTCCACTGTCAAATGTCTGTCTTCCACCCTACTGGGTCCAAGGAACTTTGTGTCCTATGTGGCTATTTTTTTTTATTTATTTTTTTTCACTTTTTTTTCCACTTTTTTCATTGTAATAGCAACTGCAACTAAACGAAACTATGCCCTATCAGACTATCATTGACAGGTCAGCTGATAGGTTGCCTCCCCCGGATTGTTGCTTAGTGAAATACAGCCTTTAGTATTCAGTCAGCTTGGACCTCTACCTTGCAGTATATCTGAACTGGGTAAGTAAGACTTTGTTAAAACTTGAAGAGCTTTGTTCTAGAAGATAGAAAACTGTCTGTCTACTGCCACCAGAAGGTTTGACTTATCTTAGAGTCTTCTAGAGAAAAGTTATTATGTAAATTTTTTTCCCCAGGGAACACTGCCTGTAGACCAGTTGGATCTGTAAGGAAAATCAGCCCAATAGGTTATTTTAAAAGGAAAGAAGATATTTTATTTGTTGCTTTGGGTAACCTTATCCCTTTTAGATTTTTCCAAATGATGAAAAGTAATAATTACTATACACATAAATATTCCCATATGCTTTGTGATGTTCTTCAGTTGTCAAGTTGATGTCTATGTACAGTAGATTTGCCCTAGGGGCTTCATCAGTAGCTTTGCATCAGTAAAAATCTTAAGCAAAGCAGAAATGCATGCATGGATTTGCATCCTAATACATTCAGTATACATCAACATAATGTGGAAAATCACAACTGCTGCATTCATAAATGCTTATAAGGCCTGTTCTATCTTGTGTTCTCTTGGTGAACTGATTATACATGCCTGAAGAAGGTTGGCGTCTTTTAGAATAACTTGTTGAAATGTTGCTGTTTTTTTGTGTGGTGAGTTTTGCAGGTAATAAATATGACATAATCTACAGATGATAATATCATAAATGTTTTAATCTTTAATGTACATCCAAGTTGAAATTAGTGTGCAGAGTCTGTATGGAGCCGAAACATAGAGCCTATATAAGTCTGTTGGGGGTCATACATACTTGACATGAACGCATGGTCCTTTAGATTTTATTTTACAACTCAGTCAATAAGCTGTCAACAATGGGAAGGAAAGAGCAGCATATCAGGTGAGGGGGGCACATACAGTATGCTAAAATAATGTATTATTAAAAATATTTAAATTGACGAGTCCTGCAAGTTTAACTATACCAGTTAAGATGGGAATACCCCTTTAAGCATAATGGGGGTCATTTATTAAAACCGGCGTACTTGTACCTAATTACCCTGCCAGATTTACATGCCTATTGGTAATTGCAGCGGGACCTGCTCTTGGCACAGAAATTGAGCAAAAATTTACACTGGCTCCAGAGCAGGTGTAAATTTTTGCCTGTTCACATCTGTTTCCAGGTGTAAACCTTGATAAATGGGGCGCAGAAGGAGGCCACGCTTCCTCACCATCTTGCTGCAATGCCCCCACCCAATTATTAGGTGAGTGGGGGATACGGCTGGCGTACGCCACAGAAAAGGGGCAAATCTGACCCTTTTCCATTGTGTAGGTCTGGGGCGCATTTTGATAAATGTTCCTCAAAATATATTAGGAAAGACTTAAGTATCTACAGAGGTGTGATTGCAGCGGTGCGATTCAAACATTTAAATATTTTAAAGAACTTAATAAGTTTCATGAGGGAAGTGATTTTAATAGGAAACTGAACACAAGATCAAAAGGACTAAATCTAGGGTTAGTTAGGGAAAAGATCAGAAGCAATAGGGGAAAAAAATATTATTGTACTAAAAAAATTGTAGAAGAAGCAGATCTGGTTGGTAAACCTACAGTAAACCTGTCTGGGATAAACATATAGTTATCCTAAGATGAAAATTAAGGGAGTAGTATAAGGATAGGGCCACACTGTGTTTTTATAGTCCGTTTAACTTATCCATTTAATGAAGAAAAAAAATGGATGCAAAGGTGGATGCAATTGTGCACATGCATGTGGACCAGTTTTTCTACTGACTTCCACTATTTGAAAAGACGTGGTTGACATCATAGATGCAGTATATAAAGTGAATGAATGTGGTGTAAGATCATTTGGATGGAAACCATAAAGGTAACAGATTTGGCAATTGTAAAAGCAGTGCAATTAGCACAACCAGTAGCAAAATATCCTCACCACTAACCCACCATGAAGAAATATATATATATAAATAATTGAAACTAACAATTTCATTACACATAAATGATATTTATTTGTGTAGCGCCAAAGACTCTGCAGCACGTTTTTATTTTATTTTATTTTATACATTTACATTCAGACAATCTCCATAGAAAATCTCTCCTGCTCTGGACAGTTCCTGACATGGACAGAGGTGACAGCAGAGAGCACAGTGTTATGCTGCGTTTACATGTAACGATTATCGTGCGAATTTGCCCGATAATGATTGAATTCGAACAATAATCATACGTGTAAACGCAGCGAACGATCAAACGACAAACGAGAAATCGTTCATTTTAATCTTTCAACATGTTATCAAATCGTCGTTCGTCGTTCGCAAAAAATTTGCCGATCATTCCGTGTAAACAGTCGTCTGATTGGCTGAAGAGGAGCCGTTTGAAATTCCCGGATCCCCTCTTCAGTCAATCAGTGCACTGAAGAGCGGAGCCGGGGATGTCGAAGACCTGCTACGCGGAGCAGGTAACATATGCTCTCGGCCGGGCCAGCGGGGGCGATCGGAGCGGCAGCGGCGGCGGGGGGTGGCGATCGGAGTGGCAGCGGCGGTGGGGGGTGGTGATCGGAGCGGCGGCGGGGGGGGGTGCCGATCGGAGCGGCAGCGGAGGGGGGGTGGCGATCGGAGCGGCGGCAGGGGTGGCGATCGGGGCGGCGGGGGTGGCGATCAGAGCGCCGGCGGAAGTGGAGATCGGGGCGGCGGTTGACCGTTGGGCCGGGCTGCGGATGAGCGGGGGACCGGGCTGCGAGCGGAGGTACCGTCTAAACGCTGATCGTTATGGAAAAAATCGTTACTCCGACATCGTTAATCGTAAAATCGGGCCAATTATCGTTTCGTGTAAACGCACCATTAGACTGAAAAGAATACACCACTTCCTGCAGGACATACAGCAGCTGATAAGTTTGAGAAAATAGTAGATTTTTAAATAAAAGTAAATTACAAATCTATATAACTTTCTGAAATCAGTTCATTTGAAAGAAAAAGATTTTCGCTGGAGTACCCCTTTAAACTATGTTCACACAACGTCAAAAATAAAGAAAAGGCGGCCAATTTATATATTTAAAAAAAGTCTGTTATTGCTGCGATTTAATTGACTGCAATGGCAATGCATTGAAGTCAATGGAAAGACGGACATCCAATACACATAATTAGAGATGAGCGAACCGGGTTGATTAGCAGTGGTTGCTGAACTTGGATAAAGCTCTAAGGTTGTCTGGAAAACATGGATACAGCCAATGACTACATCCATGTTTTCCACATAGCCTTAGGGCTTTATTAAGGGTCAGCAGCCACCGCTAATCAAACGCCGAACGTTCGGGTTCGGATGGACTTTTCTATTAAGACACATCCAAAGGCCAATTTAGTAATCCCAAACTAAAACAATGTGCCAACACCCAAGGGGAGGCCAGGCCGCCAAATGGCGTTTGTTTTTTTTAAACTCAAAATGACGGATGCCATATTAAACGGAGCTGAAAAAACGTTGTGTGAACATAGCCTAAAAGTGTACCTTTGATACAATTTAAAGAGAATAGATGTTGAGCATAAACAACTAAAGTTATAGGGGGAGATTTATCAAACATGGTGTAAAGTGAAAAAGACTCTTTGGAAGTTGAAATGTAGAATCTGATTGGTTGCTAGGGGCAACTGAGACAGTTTCACTTTACACCATGTTTGATAAATCTCCCCCATAGTGTACAGAAAGTGAACTGATGTTAAATATACTTACATGTATTTATTATATTATAATATTTTACATTCATTTGCAGCAAAACCATTAATTTAGCTCCAGCTTCTGACGAATATGCCGGTTAATCCTTAGATTTACTGCAGTCTTGTAAGAGGTGATTATCCAATCAGAGATGTATAAGCCGTGTCGTACAATGTCCTCCACTTCCAGGACATTCTCCTATGATTGCATAAGAAACGTATCCCTAATTACTCCTCTATACTCTCACCTAGTTACATGCAATTATCCATCCCAGCTTGCTCTTTATATATTTCCTTTCTCTGTATAGAAAACACTAAACATGGTTATCACAGAAGCAAGTGGCTTCCTGTTTGAAAAATCTCTCCAATAAAAGAGATGATTAGTCATACATTTGGATTGAATATACTGTACACCTTGTAATTGCAGACACATTGATCTGCTCATGAAACACATTGATCATTTCCATCCTTGCCCTTCAGCCTGTTGAAGGATCTGCTCCATTGCAGAACGTTGCAGTGCAATGCACAGCCTGGCAGGGGATGGGTTAAACAGAATCCTCCGATTCTCATGTGGTGATGCTTACGTCTAAGGTAATTACAAGACGGGCCTTTTTTCAGCTGTGATTCGATTCCCCGATACCCCATAGGGTTGCAGTGTTAGGATTTCTATTTTAGGAAATAATGCAAACTCATGTGATCAGGCAATGTAATACAATAAATTCCAGAGTAGATTGATGGTACCCGGTAATGACATGTATCTGAAAATGCCCATCACTTCCTATTTTTCCTCAGTCTACCTAATATAATGGATAGTTTGATTCTGCAGAACGCACTAGTCAGCTTACACAGGAAATACTGCATATGCATTGCTTCTCAGAACCTTTATTATCCTATGTCTGAAAGCCCCTAGGATCAAGCTTCCTTTTTATGCAATGTATAGTGTTTCTAGGTCATCTGTATATTGCAAACCTTGTATCTTGATATAAGGAAAGACAAGAAACCTCATATTGTCTGCTGCATCATAATAAAATGCACAATGACTTTGTAGCAATAAAACAAGACCACCCGTGGACAAATTATTAGGAGGAATGAATGGTAATGTTGGCTTACATATGAAGCAACTAAGCCAGGAACCTGAATCAGATAAGTACTCTCATGCACTTAGTAGATTTTCCACATACAACTCCCAAACACTTTCTTATACTTATGTGTTAGTTCGCCCTAAGTTTATCATTAAAAAAAACTGCAAAAACTCAAACAGAAACACACACACATAGAAAGGCATAAGAAATGTGTTGTGTTACTGATGTGCACAAAAAGAATAGGCAGAAATGTCAGAACATCAATTTCACTATTATAGCTCTGTTGCTGGACAACTTAATGAGCCTCATTATTGGAGCTATAATAAAATTTGCACAGTGCAGGCTTTGCCTTGTTTGCCCTCCGGTTGGTATACTGTTGTGTTATAAAATGACCCGTATAACTATATTATTATTTTGTCTTCTTAGTTTTGTGGGGGCTTGTTTTTTGCAGGATAAGCATATTTGTTTGTTTGTTTTTTTTTTATGTAGATGTCATTTATGGCCTTTACTATACAGGACAATTAATGAAATCCTAATACTTTGGACATTTCTTCACACAACAACACTAATTTTTGTGCAGTTTAAATTTTGAAATTAGAAAATGAGTTCAACTTAAAACAACTAGGGTACTTGAACATGTGTTTTTTGTAAAGTCATCCTAATTATTGTGCATGGAGAAGTACTGTGTGCACCATGTCACCACCTACTGTAGATGCAGAGGTTACAAGTGACTGCTACAGTTAGGGGTTTAGGGTACGTGCAGTGGCGTAGCTACCATAGAGGCAGGGAAGGCGGTTGCTATGGGGCCCGTGGAGGGAGGGGGCCCAGGGAAGATAAAAGCCTTCTGTGTTCTTTTGCTTAACCCCTTATTTACTGCAGTGTGTAAGTGACCCAGTGCTCTCTAACATGCTGCAAAACAAAAAAAGGGTTAACACAAGACAATTAGCTCTCTTCCTGACTACTATGATAGCCTCTGACCTCTGTTCTCTGAGTTCCTGCAGAGGTCAGGGGTTATAAGTGCAGGAGTAGCCAAGGAGAGAGCTAATTGTCTTCTGTATTAACCCTTTTTTGTGTTGCAGCATTTAAGAGAACAATGGGTGACTTAGGGCCCTATTCCACAGTAAAGATAATCGGCCGGATCGGCCCCATTTGGCCGATTCGGCCGATTATCGTTCGGTGAAATAGAGAGAATGATCAGCCGATGATCGTGTCATCGGCTGATCGTTCATTTAGGGCCAGACTTAAAATCATCGTTCCCCCACCGCGCATCGCTAAGGTTGAATAGCGGTGCGCGGCGGGCGACCGACGATTTGACAGCAGCAGCATCATCATACATTACCTGTCCAGGCTTCTCCGCGCTGTCTTCATCCCCATGTTCCGCGCTCTCTATCTTCTGAATGGCCGGTCAGCTGACTTAGGGCTCAGCCAATCACAGGCCGGGACCGCCGCAGCCTGTGATTGGCTGAGTGTGGCCTGTCAGCTATGTATATAACCATAGGATTCTGCCTCTGGCCACAAGAGAATTTTAGTATGTAGAGAAGGGGGGGCTTTTCTATGGGGCCCAATGAATCCTAGCTACGCCCCTGGGTACGTGCACACTAAGGAACCCCGACAGAAAACCCGTCGCAGATTCCACAGCTCGCACCGCTTGCAGACTCTGGCGGCCGCGTGCATTTCCACCTGTGCCATAGACTCCATTCTATGCACGGGCGGATTCTGTCGTCCAAAGAACGAACCGTGAGCAAACGGGTGCGAGCTGCGTAATCTGCGGCGGGTTTTCCGTTGGGATTCTGTAGTGTGCATGTACCCTTAAACAGCATTTGCTATTTGAGTCTCATAAAACAGTCACTTTTGCACATATTCATCTGAAATATGAATATTCAGATAATGTGTACATACTGAACTCATACTATACATACTGTATCGTTTGATTTACAACCTCGGCAATTTACAATACAAAGGTTAAAATATGAGGCTTTAAGCAAATGGCATAGTTAGGGAGACTAATAAATTAAACACTGTCTGGCAGTATTATTCCTCCACAGGGACCATTGGAAGTGTGGAGTGATTAGGAGATAACACTGTATGAATAAAGAATCCTGCAGTAAAGTGTAACAATTGCTCTATAAGACAACCAGATATAGGATAAAGAACAATAGGTTGCAGTTAGTGAAAGAATCTTTAAAGAGTTATCTACAAATCAGACTACAATACCAATCCTAATAAATTATATTTAGCATAATATTACCCACATTGGATGACTTGGTAGAACTAAAGAGTAAGATCATTTATGCTGGGTAGCAGCCCTAGTGAGCAACAGAACAACAGAATTGCTTCTGGTAGCAAAACTGTGTTCTCGATAAGTTATAGATATCATCTTGGTTAAGTGTGTAATTAAATACCTACATAACACCTGGTAATAGAGAAGCATACAGGACGCTATGAATAGAGGCAATGTCTCTGAGAAGAGATAAAATTATGAGTGCTGTAAATCCTTACACAATAATTCCACCCACAGCAAGACCTGGCAGCATCAAAACAAAAGGTGCTGTATATAGCTGAACAAATAAAAAAAATGGTGGTAGTGACTGGTGAAAATACACACCTATAGGCACATTACTATATTTTTCACAGCTCAGAAAAATCCTGTAAAGAAATATGTTTGTTTGTTTTGCAAATAAAAAGCCTACAAAAATATCCCTTTTTGGCAAACTTAGAGGGGATTTATCAAACATGGTGTAAAGTAGAATTGCCTTAGTTGCCCCTAGCAGCCAATCAGATTCCACTTTTTATTCCTGACAGATTCTTTGAAAAAGGAAAGGTGGGATCTGATTGGTTGGTAGGGACAACTAAGAATTCTACTTTACACTTGTTTGATAAATCTCCACCCTAGTGTCAGGAGCTGGCCGTCATGCTTAGCTCCCGGCACTGCCGGAGCATGCGACCGCTCTCCCCCTCCCCCCCCCCCCCCCCCAAGCGCTTTAGCAACTGCTTGGCATCCTTAGCAACACTGGCAACCGGCCTGGCTGGTTGCTAGGGGCGCATTAGCAAAGCATCCCACATTTGTTGCCATGGCAGGGGCTTCACCAGTCAGTCCTGCCATTCAGCTCTATAGTGTGTGCTGGTCACTGGAGTTTCTGCCCCAATCACGCTTGGGGCAGGCACTCCAGCCTCCATATAACTACCACCCCCATCATGCTTCCTTGCCTGTGATAGCGCCTCTTGGAGTGTGACTAAGTTAGCATTGTATCCTGATTATTATTCCCTGGTTTTCCTGATTTTGTCTTGACTTCTGACTATTCCCCTGACTTCTGATTTTTTGTACAGCGATGACCAATAGATTCTGTCCGGGCTAGCTAATCCTGAAAATATTGTGTTTGTTTGTCTTGTCTCTGTTTAGTGTTTCACTTGTACCAGCATAGTTCCAGTCTTCAGGTTTGAGCCCTCCTGCTAAGAAGCCGATCACTCCGAATGAAAGGAACAGCAGGGCGGGTGCCTGCATTAGGTCTTCAACTGTCCTGTGTCTCTGGGTCCCAGTCCTGACACTTAGGGTCCTATTACATGGAGCAAATTTTAACGATTAACGACTAACAATAAACCATCGCAAACTAGATTGTTTATCGTTCACCATATTACACAGAACGATTGTTGTTAGTTACGATCGTTATTGAGATTGTTACTATGTTCGTTTATTCCTTCTGATCCCAGCAAAACAATGAACTAAGTGCAATTACACTGAATGATTAGATAAAAAACGCGGAACTTGAGCAAACAAATGTGGAATTACAGCGAATGATTAGCGAAAGATTAACGATAATTTTAGGTTCAGATCTAAATGAATGATCAACGACATACGAACGATTTTTCGATCGGTGTCTGCAATTACACGGAACGATTATCATTTAAAATTCAAGCAATATAATGATTTTTCGCACGATAATCGTCCCGTGTAATGGGGCCCTTAGTCAACATGTGCTTTAATGTAAATATGTTGAAGTTGCTACTCCTACTTCCTGCCTGGGTAGCATTGGCAGAGGCAGTAGAGCGACTTTACCCCCCCCCCCACCCCCACCCCTTCTTCCTCTTGGAATGGGGAAACTATTAGCCCATTTGGTCTTATACCAAGGGTCTAAGATTGTGACAATCCAGTATCTGATTGGCTGGGAGCTATTTAACTTCTCTGGGAAAAAGAGCTTACCCTTCACCTATGTTACCTTTTAATTAAGCCTCTTATAATAAAATAACTGCTGAAACGTGATCTCTGCGAAACAAGATGTGTCAGCCTATTGGGATGGCTCACTGCTTTAGCCATTTATTGCTCAGATCAGGCTATTTTGGTAGCATGACGTAAATGTTAAATTTCTATAGAAGAACAATAAAGGTGGCTTGGTATCTGCTGGATTTGTTTGAGGATGGCTTGTATTCTCTGGATCATGGTCTTTCTCATAAAACAGACCTGAACAGAATGTGCAATGTGAACTTTTTATGATTATACAGCCTATATTTTGGTGGATTTATTTCCAGTCTCTGGATCATGTCCCAGAGCACTTTAATGTATTCCAGTTATAAATCTGTGGCACTTGGCTTTATTTATTGTTATGTTGATAAGATGGCCACCTGATTCACTCCGAACAAGATTAAATCTCCTGGCCAAATATTGACTCGCATTCCACAACATATTTTTTTTTTTAGCATGAAAAAATATCTTGAGTTTCTTGTATTCATTTCCTTTCACAAGGACTCTGGTAGAAAGTTTGAAGGAAATGATTTCCTGAATATTTATGGAAACAAGTAAGAGTCATTCTGTCATTCTGTAGAATTTTAGTACCAAGGTATATATTATCTGAGCTAGAAAATATCCTGAATCTGCAGAAATTCTGCATAGGCTAGAACCTAGGCCTGGCAGGTAATTTGAGAAGGTATAATATCATATGATCTTTTTTCTATCTTTGTTTTCTTTAGCCTATTTTACTCAATTGATAAAAAACATATCTCTAACGCCTCCCCACACCATTATGTACCCTCTCTAAACCACGCTGCTTAAGGCTGCTATTAGCAGCCAACTGCCTCACCTAGTAGCCAGAAAACACCAGTCTTTGTTACCTACTACTTTAACCGTTTAAATGTTGCAGTCAATTGTGACAGTGGCATTTAAACATTAGAAGAGTGACATGGTCCAAGCACAGTGGACGGATCAGCTCCCCAACATTGTCATGGCAGCCCAGGGTCTCTGCTAGGTCTCCCATTGTTGTTGCGACTATTCATACAGGCTGCCTTCAGCAGGCTTTACCAATAGAAAACCAATCTAGTGGATCAATGTAGTACATATGTGCTGCATTGATGTCTATGAGCAATTGAATGATAAAATATTATGAGACCCCTACGGAAACTAAAGGAGTGAATTAAAAAGAATCCAAAAATGTTTTTTAAAATATAATTAGGAACCTCAGTAATAAAACTTGAAATCCATCTTTTCTTATTTTTCAAACAAAAAAAAATTTAAATAAAAAGGCAAGAACTAGAGATGAGCGAACCTCGAGCGTCTGTTTCACTTTACACCATGTTTGATAAATCTCCCCCTATAACTTTAGTTGTTTGTGCTCAACACTTATCTCTCTTTACATTGTATCAAAGGTACACTTTTAGGCTATGTTCACACAACGTTTTTTCAGCTCCGTTTAATATAACATCCGTCATTTTGAGTTTAAAATAACAAACGCCATTTGCCAGCCTGGCCTCCCCTTGGGTGTTGGCACATTATTTTAGTTTAGGATTACTAATTGGCCTTTGGATGTGTCTTAATTGAAAAGTCCATTGGATTTGATAGTAAAAACTGAGAAAGAACGGTGACAAAAGGAAAACTGTGTGTGAACAACAATTAAAAAACGTCCACTGTTTGCGAAAGACGTCTGAAAAAAATTATCATGTTCATTATTTTGATGTCCGCTGTAAAAAAGTCCGTTATTCAATACATTGTGTGTAGAGATGAGCGAACCTCGAGCATGCTCGAGTCCATCCGAACCCGAACTTTCGGCATTTGATTAGCGGTGGCTGCTGAAGTTGGATAAAGCCCTAAGGCTATGTGGAAAACGTGGATATAGTCAGACAACCTTAGAGCTTTATCCAAGTTCAGCAGCCACCGCTAATCAAATGCCGAATGATCGGGTTCGGATGGACTCGAACCCGAACCCAGTTCGCTCATCTCTAGCAAGAACATATTTGGTATCAAAACATATATGATATATCTCCCACTCTCCAATAGAACTCAATGTGTCAGCTTGAGACTCAAGGTTCCTATGGTTTAAGACTATAAAACTATATAATCAGGAAGTAAAAATTGTGATGCATTCCCTTTAAAGAGGTACAAGTTGTTCTAACTATCTTAAGTCACAGTTCTTTAAAATACCAGTCTAGGGGCAATTTCAGCTAAATTACACATTCACAAGTGATGTTTGTAGCTATCATTGCTATTTGTTGCCCTGCTTGGTTGCTGTTTAGCTCGGCTCCACTAAAAAAAGCTGTCATCTGTGACTACTGTTTAGATATAGTAACTATAGGGAGTTTATCATTGTCTGAGGCTGCTCCTCCCACTGCATCTCTGCTTCAGATCAGCTGCTGAGTAAAAACACAAGTCTGTCATGTGCTCGCCCTGAAGACACTACATGGAGAGATGATTTTCAGCATTGTAAGGAAAGAATGATTATAGTACAGTCTAACTGCCAAAGGTAATAAGTCAAATGAGACTTAAAGGGTTTGTCTGTGATAATTTGATACTAGCAGATCCTGCCGGAGCTGCAGAGGCAATATCAGCAATGTATACTTACCTGCTCTGCAGCCGCCCGTATCTCGTGCTGCCTGTTCTCCACCACATTGTTTTGGGAACATCCAGTGACGTCTAGTTCCATCCGGAAATGGACAGTTAACATAGATCCTATATTAACTATGCTGACCTGCCATTTCCAGAGGGAGCTGAACGTCACCAGATGTTTTTTAAAATACTGACAGCGTCAGAGAATGGACAGCTGCAGCGGAGTAGGACAGGTAAGTATACATTATCAAATTATCCTGGACAAGCTCGTAAACAAGGATGGGACTGGGGAGTCACTATAAGGCCAGACACAGTTATGCATTTGTACAAATGTGTCCTTTCTTAAAGTGGTACTCCAGCAAAAAAAAATATATTTATGTCAACGTGCCAGAAAGTTATACAGATTTGTAAATTACTTCTATTTAAACATCTTGGGTCTTCCAGGACTTATCAGCTGCTGAAAGTAGTGCAGGAAGTGGTGTTTTCTTTCTAGTTTTACACAGTTATCTCTGATGCCACCTCTGTCCATTTCAGGAACTGCTTAAAGTAGAAGCAACTTCCCATAGAAAATCTCTCCTGCTCTGGACATTTCCTGTCACAGACAGAGGAGGCAACAAAGAGCATTGTGTCAGACTGGGAAAAAATACACCACTTCCTGCAGGACATACAGCAGCTGATACTGTACTTGAAGGCATGTGATTTTTTTTTTTTATAGAAGTAATTCATATATCTTTATAAATTACTGACACCAGTTAAGTTGAAAATATTTTTTTTCCTTAGGAGTACCAATTTAACTCTAATTTAGAGTTGATCGAACCTCGGAAAATCCTAGGTTCAATTGAACCTGCCGCATTAGATAGCTGATGTCTTATCGGTCCGTGGGGAAGGAGGAGAGTTCCCAGGGACCTCCTGGAATTCCAGGCAGTCCCCGGGCACTCTCCTCCTTCCCCACGGACTGTGAAGACATCAGAAATCTAATGCAGAAGGTTTGGGAATGTTTGAGTTCGATTAAACCTAGGATTTTCCAAGGTTCAATCAACTCTACTCTAAATACAGTGGGGACATTTATTAAATTTGCGCCACTAGAGTATGTCAGGGAGAAAGTGTAGATTTGCCCCTTCTCCCTGGCGTACGCCAGCCGTTTACCCCGCTCAAGCGATAGACAGGCGGGGGAGGGGGGGTTAACAAAGCGAGAAGGAAGTGTGGCCTCCTCCTGCACCTGATTTACAATGATTTATTCCTGGGTATATTTCTGTGATTGCCCTATGGCAGGCGCAGGTTAGGCCAGTTTCACTAATAGGCATGCATCTTTTAATATATCTGAGAGGGCAATTGGGCACAGGACCTAATTTAAGACCGGCATACGAGTATGCGGGTTCTTTATAACTGTCCCTCTATGTATTCGGAGATGCATGTCTTAAGATTACCATCAATGCACAACCTGAAGTGAAAATCTACGATAGAACCAACAGTGATTGTTATATAAATGAGCTGTTTTGAGTGTCCCAAAAGCATTTTATGATATTGTGGTGAAAGGCCTCCTTAACCAAATGAAAGGTAAGGCTATACACATCTGTACTGTAGCTCCAAGTTCCTGTCCAACTGTGGCATATATAATGCCGACAGATTGGGTCATAAGATCCAAGTCAGACTGTGACTTGTAGCTGTATTATGCACATGTGGAAAAAAATTTATTACCTAGACAACAACATATAGAGCATGAAGAAGATTTTGACATTTTCAGTGATATTGTAAGGCTATGTTCACACACTGTATAAACAATGGCCATTCCACGTGAACGGCCTTTGTTTAAAGCTACCTATGGCCGCAGTTAATGATCATTCATTCCGGCTGTAGGTAGCATTAAACAACGCCCCTTCACGCCCAATGGCCGTTGTTTGTACTGCATGTGAACATAGCCTAAATATGTTTAATTATCAGACTATTATTATCCATGATTCATGATTTTAGTAGTCTGGGAGTAAACCTGTGTAAACATGAAAAGAACATACAGGCTCCATTCAGACTTAATATGAATTTAATGGTTCAATATTTCATTCAAGATCTAAAGTCATCCATTGACATAAGATTCTGTTCAGTGAATCTGACAACAATATAATGTCTATTAGGCCTGGTCGTCCTTCACCTCAGTACTACAATCAGGAAGAACAGGTTGGACAGGAACCATTTTTCTTCCTAATATCAGAGCTGTTTCTTTTTGCAACCTCTGTTGAAAACGGATGCAAGAGCCATATGTGCACAAACTATAAGTTTAGCAGCTGCTATATAAACTGTTGTGGGTCAAATTCTTTGGCCTAATCCAAATGTAAAGACATTCACATAAAATTGTACAAAAATGCATATTATGCCCCTACAGCCTTTATATTGGTTAATACAATACGATATGGCCATGTTTACACATCGTGAAACATCGTCCGTTCGCCTGGGTTAGTGAAGTTTATCCCGGGTGGTACTGCAATATCGGATGGATTACCTTCCTTTGTGCTGAATTGGGATGCGGACGCATCCATGTGTGCCCACATCTTAATTCACCACAGCACACAATGGAGAGTGCGGCCGGAGCTGCACTCTCCATTGGTGGGCTGACATGTCTGTGCTGCTGCTATTCAATGAAAACAGCCACACAAAATTCACATGTCAGTTTTATGTGCGGCCACTTGGAATCCGGGCCGGAGTGTATGCTATGTATATACACTCCTGCCAGGATTTCATTCTTTCAACACAATGTATCTTGTGAATTAATCATGGCCGCTGTTGCAATTTGCAACAACGGCCATGATTTATGCAAAAAATACATTGTGTGAACATGGCCTTAAAGGACAAGTGCCATGAAAAACTTTTTCCCAGTAATTGAAGCACATTACAAAGTTATATAACTCTGTAATATACTTCAATCACCTATCTGCCTCCCTTCCCTGTCTTTTTCCCCTTCCACCCCCCACCAGGAAGTGTCCTGACTCACACAGACCTGATTACTGTCGGGAGGGGGAGAGAGGGTATGAGGGGAGGGGGGAGCTTCCTATGTGCCGGAGTCAGTCTGAGGGAAGATAAGCAAGTGAGATGTGACAAGTGATGGCTTGCAGTTGTTCAGCCAATGGGAGCTGAGCAAGCCTGTCACCTGACAAGGCAGGGGAGGGGGGAGGCTAGTGTAACAGGAGAAGGAGCTGAGAGAAGAGCTTGGTGACGGTGACGACAGTAATCAGGTCTGTGTGAGTCAGGACACTTCCTGGTGGGGGGCGGAGGGGGGAAAAAGACAGGGAAGGGAGGCAGATAGGTGATTGAAGCATATTACAGAGTTATATAACTTTGTAATGTGCTTCAATTACTGGGAAAAAGTTTTTCATGGCACTTGTCCTTTAAAGTGTACCAGTCAACATATCCTCTTATCTGATTGGCCATGTATTTTTCTCTGTGGCCGTAAGTTTGAGTATCCATAGCTTCAAAAACACTGAGACCTTAAAGGGAACCTGTTACCCAGGAGGATGGCGCCGAGCTCCCTGACCCCCCGGTGGAGCCCCGGATACCTCCCCTTTCCTGCAAGTCCCGCTCCTAGACTCGGTCACTGGAGATATCAGGGCCAGAAGGTGAGCGCGCACTGTATGCTAATTACCTGAGATGAGTCCGATGCCCATAGAGAATGAATGGAGCAGTCATTTTCTATGGGCATCGGACTCATCTTTGCTGAGCACGCGCACGGCTTCCGACGGACTTGCAGGAAAGGGTAAGCATCCAGGGCTCCACCAGGGGGTCGGGCGGGCTCGGAAAAAGTTTTTATTGTGTGTGTGTGGTGGAAGGAGTTTATATGGTAAGTGTGGCACTTGTAGGTTGCTGTTGCACTTTCTTGTTTAAGGGTATAAACACACACACCGTATATGCAGCGTATTTACTGCTGCGATACGCAGCAAATACGCAGCAAACACGCAGCAAAAACGCAGCAAAAACGCAGCAGATTAGATCTAAATAACTGAACACAGCATCAAATCTGTACCAACAAATCTGCTGCGTATTTGTTGCGTATCTGCTGTGTATACGGTGTGTGGGTTTGTACCCTTAGTCTGTATTTAGTCACAATGGCGTGCAACATGCACAGTGTGAACAGAGGCATTGGAGTTACTAGAAACAGATGGATGCAATCAGCTCACCTTAAAATCCGGAGCACTTGAGTATAGAAGAACTGTAGAGGTCAGTACTTGCTTCAAATAAAATCCATTTATTTTTTACCCATAATTATAAAAATCTAGAAAAAGTCCAAATACAAAATCATGCAGGACACACAGTGTGACTCATTTCTGGCCTTACCGGCCCTTAATCGTAGAACCATAGGTACTGGAGTGCTGGCCGTTTTTTGCTTTTTGTGCTACATTTGGGGGTTGTGGCTAGGGCTGGGCGATAATGGCATTAATCAATATCGCGGTTTATCGTACATGTTGTTGCGGTAACGATAAATTGAACGATAATTATGATACGCCCCTTTTAAAAGCCACATCCCTTTTGAAAACCCTATTTTACAATGGTAATACAAACATGAATTTATTTCATATAACAATGTGCAGCAAACTTCACAAGCAATACACAATGTTTTGGCATCTCCTACGCCATTTTCAAGTGGCACTTGAAAATGTCATAGGAGACGCCAAAACCTCATATATTACTTGTGAAGTTTGCTGCACATTGTTATATAGAATAAATCCACGTTTGTATTACCATCAGAGTGCTGCAGAGTATTTTTTTACTAGCTGACTTGGTCCAAGGTCTGGGATTCGTCTGCTGCACCCACAGTTCGTTTAGTGTGCTGCCTATATTGTTAGCTATATCTACCTATCTATACACCACACATTCTCTCTCTCTCTCTCTCTCTCTCTATATATATATATTTATATATATAGAGAGAGAGAGAGACAGACAGACAGAAAGACAGACAGACAGACAGATAGGAGATAGATAGATAGATAGATAGATAGGACTCCTATCTACTATCTATCTATCCGCTTGAAAATGGTGGCGAGATGCCGCTGAAACGTTGCGCCCTGATGTTTTGCACTAGGCTTTAAAGAAATAAATCAAACATTTTTTTCTCTGTTTACTCAAGAGTGCTGTGGATTCTCTATAATATATTTATCTATCTATCTCCTATCTATCTACTATTTATTATCTATCTATCTATCTATCTATCTATCTATCTATCTATCTATCTATCTATCTATCTATCTCCTGTCTGTGTGTATCTGTATGTATGTGTGTGTGTGTGTATGTATGTATATACACACACACACACACACACACACAGATAGATAGATAGATAGATAGATAGATAGATAGATAGATAGATAGATAGATAGGACTCCATATCTCTCTCTATCTCTCTCTCTACCCCCAGTCACTGTCACATGCTGCTCCACCGGGCACCGCTCTCTCTCTTTCCCGCACAGGAATCCTCGGCCCCTGTCACTCAGTGTCGGTGTAGCACATATATCGGTGTCCCGGGCTGAGCGTCACACATGGCTGCTTCCAGCACTATCAAAAGATAACAGGGCGCCGAGGATTCCTGTGTGGGAGAGAGTGCGGTGCCCATGGGAGCGAGGATGTGCCGGCCTATAGCTGACCCCCTGCAGCCACTGTATGTGTGGGAGCAGGGCCGGCCTTAGGGGTGTGCGAGCAGTGCGGCCGTACAGGGCGCTGTGCACTCCCGGCAGGAAGGGGGCGCCACCTGCATCCCCCTAAGGCCATATATCCGTCCCCCGCCTCTGCACAGCAGCCGAGGAAGCTCTTCTCCCCGGACATGTGACTGCAGCCTGGCCCCCCATCCCCTGCCCCCTACAGCGTCTGCCAGCGTCTGCCAGCCCCCCATAACCCCGCCCCCTCCCCCGACGGAGACACCAGCAGTGTGATCCTCCGCTCTACCTCCTCATGGGCAGAGACATCCTCCACTACTACTGCAGTGTGACTGAGTATATATATCTATCTCTGTCTGTGTGTGTTAGTGCTCTGTGCGGTAGGACAACAACTCCCAGCATACTCCTGTGTGGCTCTGTGTGGTAGGACAACAACTCCCAGCATGCTCCTTTGTGGCTCTGTGCGGTAGGACAACAACTCCCAGCATACTCCTTTGTGGCTCTGTGCGGTAGGACAACAACTCCCAGCATACTCCTATGTGGCTCTGTGCGGTAGGACAACAACTCCCAGCATACTCCTATGTGGCTCTGTGTGGTAGGACAACAACTCCCAGCATACTCCTATGTGGCTCTGTGTGGTAGGACAACAACTCCCAGCATACTCCTATGTGGTTCTGTGTGGTAGGACAACAACTCCCAGCATACTCCTATGTGGCTCTGTGTGGTGGGATGACTCCCAGCATACTCCTATGTGGCTCTGTGTGGTAGGACAACAACTCCCAGCATACTCCTGTGTGGCTCTGTGTGGTAGGACAACAACTCCCAGCATACTCCTGTGTGGCTCTGTGTGGTAGGACAACAACTCCCAGCATGTCCCTGTGTAGTAGGACAACAACTCCCAGCATGCTCCTGTGTGGCTCTGTGTGGTAGGACAACAACTCCCAGCATACTCCTGTGTGGCTCTGTGTGTCAAAAGAATATTCTGCACAGGGCGCCATCTACCCTAAGGCCGGCCCTGTGTGGGAGAGGGGGGCAAGGCACACTGTGCAGCTTCCAAAGAAGCTAGGAGAAGTGAGCCACCCGGCAGCAGCAGCAGCGCTAAGCACACAGCACACCTGTGCACAGCCTGTCAGAGTCTTCCTCTTCAGCCCCCCGCAGCAGGATCTTCCATACCTTGCATATGTGCGCCCTGGCAGGGATTGGGGGGTGAATCGGAGGATCAGCAAGGGAGATCTGAGGGGAGCAGAGCATGCAGCCGCCGGGTGGGGGGGGGGAATACCGCAGATACCGTCCTGGCCGAGTTGAGGTCGGTTAACCGACGCCAGTGATGGTATCGGTATTTTGACGGTATACCGCCCAGCCCTAGTTGTGGCTATCTCCTGTTGGCTTGCACTCTACCCATCTCCTGTTGGTGTTTTAAACAGAGATTAGTTGGATCCTTCATATCCAGTTTGTAGATTTCATGTGAGTCCAAGAAAGGCCATTGTTAGTTTAGGAACCATCTCCCTCAGGTCACCTTAAGGTGGTGAGATAGTACACTCTGTTTGATCAAATAGTTTGCTAAGAATTACAGATGAGCAAACTGGGCCATGGTTCAGGTTCGTATGAACCCGAAAAATCATTTGACTCCTGCTGTCTTCATGTTCTGTGGGGAAGGTGGAGACAGCCCGAGGCCTGCCTGGAAAACAGGGATACAGCCTATGACCTAGACAGCGGGATTCAAATGCTGAAGACAGCGAAATTAAAATACTGACAGTTAGGATTTGTACAGACCAAAACCTCAGCACGGTTTGCTCATTTCAACTAAGAACCTTTTTTTTAAATCTTAAGAACAGTTTTTATCATTTGTACAGTGGAGGGAGTATATACAGTAAGTCCTGGCACTTGCAGGTTGCTGTTGCTCTATTTTGTTTTTGTATGTTATAGATAAATGTCACAAGTTTTCATGGGGTGGGGGATTAGGTGTCAAGACCCCCACCAGCAGTTACAATAAGCCATTCAGCCGGCTTCTTCACGTCCCGGTCAGCCAATCAGAAATCCGCTGCAGATATGCACAGTTTGTTTGTACCCTTACTGAAAGTATACAGGCCTTTCTTCTGTAAGCTCTGAGACAGCAGGGAGAAATGACACTCAGCTGAGCTCATTCTAATGTTTAGTTGGGATCTCAGTACCCAGTCACCTGCTGATGAAAACTTTTGACTTCACAATATGTGAAAAGTTTTCTATACAACAGTTAGACTTTAAAGTGACACCGTCACCCCCTTAGTGCATTCTGACATCTCTACACAGGTGTAAAGGATAAATTTAGTGTTTTTCATATCTTATTTCATATCATACGTCATGGTGCTTGTTCAAGTAAAAAGTGTCCTTTTATCAACTGCAGATTGTATTAAGTGGGCGTGGCCTCGCGGCACTAGCGCCACATAACCCCGCCCACAACGGTACGGTTGGCCCCGCCCCCTTGACGCCCATTGGTTGTCCAACGTAAAGGGGGTGGAGTCTAGACCTTTCGGCCAACCTGTTCCATTGGCCGGCGAGGGGGTGGGGCCAATTGTGCCGTTGTGGGCGGGGTTATGTGGCGCTAGTGCCGCGAGGCCACGCCCACTTAATACAATCTGCTGATGATAAAAGGACACTTTTTACTTGAACAAGCACCATGACATATGATATGAAATAAGGTATGAAAAACACTAAATTTACCCTTTACACCTGTGTAGAGATGTCAAAATGAACAAAGGGGGTGACAGTGTCACTTTAAGCTATGTAGACTATGAAGACACATGCTGCTAACTTTTTAATCCCTTGATCTGATGGAATATACACTTTTGGTGCTAAAGCTTTATATTAAGGGCAAACCACCCCAACGCACCAAACCGCCCAATTTAAATATTGATTAAAGTGAAGATTTGGCAAAAAACGGCATGGAGGATGACTTATTAATGCTTTAAAAAGTTGAAATTTTTTGCAATCAACTAAAATTTTTTGCTCAAAACTCAAAAAATGTATACACTTTTTAGAAAAATTTGGTTCAGTCAAAAATTTACTACTTCTTATGAAGAGAACTAGCATGCAAGCCTTGATAAATTCCCTCGTATGTGTGCTAAAAATTGTGCCGTTAAACAAATACAACTCATTCCGCAAAGAAAAAGAAAACCTTGAAATGGGTTCTTCTATGGCAAAATGTAAAAGTTATATAGCTTTTGGAATGCAGTGATGCAAAGTGATTGCCTTAAGGCCTAAAATAGCCGCATGCCCAGGGGTTAAACTCAGTAGGTTTGACTGTTCTAGGCAGACTTGGAGCACATGTTTTATGATCCGTAAAAAAAATAAAGGAACATAAATGAAGAAATTATATTTAATGTTTTTATTAGACGATTTCTTAAATTTATTTAGCCTCTGCAGCTAAAGTAATAATAGATCTATAATAACACAGTAAACCAGTACTCTTGGGTCATATTGGTTTCGTAATACAATGCATTTTCTCACAACCACAGGGCCATGCAAGACATTCAATCATTCTGCTTCGGCTTTCACTAAAATGCTCCGCATATTGCAAATGTTATTTAGTAACATTATTAAAGTTTTAAACATTATTTTAATAAATTCAGCAGAGGCTATATTTATTTTTCAGTGATTTACAAATACCATTTTTCTTTTTTTTATGCTTTTGTAGAGACAGCATGATAGGGAAACTTTCCAGGTTCTTTTTGATAAGGGAGGAGATAAGGCATGGCATCAGGCCTGGCGGCACTGAGGAGGGTTTACAGACACATACATTGTCAGTCGAACAACTTAAAATGTACATAGCTTTGAAAAAACATTTGGATTGTCACACGGACTCACTACTGAGGCCCCCACCAATCAGGAAAACAAGCACGGACAATTGCACAGTAGGGTGCTTCACTTCCCCTCTGTAAATTATCCTCTGTCCAGGCGACCCCATAGAGTTGTCAGGAGTGGCAGGACATATATGAGAGTAAAATGAGCTACTGCATGATTTTACATACGCTCATATTTTAAAAAATTCAATGTTGCAAATTTTGGGTGTATTGGCTGATCTGTAGCTTTCATTGGTACAATTTTTTGATAGGACTTTTTGCTCACTTTTTGTTCCATTTATTTCTGGGATGCGATGTGCCCAGAAATCCTCAGTCTTGAAAAAGAAAGAATGCAGTCTGAAGTCTGAAAGTCAGCATAGTGGCTGGTCAGAGGTCACATGACCCAATACAGTAACAAAATGTCTATATGCAGCTGAACTGGGAATAAACAGATGACACTGCTGGAATAGTGGCTGTGAGTGTGCATTATATTGACAAATAGATAAATAAATCTGAGATTGTTTTTTTAACACAGCATACAGGCTTCTTAGAAGCACCATGGGCCAGCAACTGTGAGTAAGACTACTTGCCATATTTTCCTTTGATGACATCAGAATCTATGCTTTGTGTTCTGTGCTGTAGACACAAATAGTTACCACAATATCTGTATATTGTATTTAGCACTGTTTTTATACCCCACAACAAATTCATGGTATCATGATGGAAATGTAATCCAAGACACAGTGGTCGGCACTAACAGGAAATCTATGGCCAGGGTGGTTGGATCAGAGGACTTTAATTTAACAGTGTGGATGGGGGTGCTCTCTCTCAATGAGAAGTACAGTCATTCATAATATATGCAAAAAGGAGAAAATGAGATGGCACTCACCCATACTCTGTAGTTTCACTGCACTTTATAATTCACGTTCCATAAAAACCTCCGGTGTGAATGTGATGTTCCACTAGTGGTGTTACTGTTATTCACACCCTTTGTAAAAGTCTGTACTTTTTGTGGTCTTATTGCAGCCAAAGTATTACTAAAAATGACCACTAGATGTCGCTGTGTTGTATATTGAAGTATATAAGCTGCACAGCTCAAGTGTCTCAAAGGGTTATTGTGTTTGGAGTCTTAGTTGAGCTTTGGTGGAGAAAGGACACAGCTCAGATAGCTCTCCACAGTGGTTTTAGCTAGGCCCTGGCCCTCTGCCAGGTCCCTTCTACAGAAAAGTCCTAGTCTTAATCAGTACCCCACATGGATATGACACAGGACAGTGCCCTCTTACAAACTTCTTTCTTGAAGTACCCGTATGCTGTGTGATGCAGTGCTAAACAGATTACCTCAACCCACGCCGAGGACTAGAAGTTACAATAGTGAAGGGATGTATCCACTAAAGAGCCAAAGAGCTAGGAACTCATCCGGGTGGAGCAAAGTCACTGGAAAGTCTATGAACTCCATCTCGCAGCGCAAATGTCAGCAGGAAACCCTTAGCACTCTGCTCATCCCAGGTAACAAGGTCTGGGGCTTATGTCACCCATTAGTACGGTTCAGCCAAAGCTAGTGGGCATAAGGTGGTGTGAAGACTATAGGAAAGTCAATACACAGGCACAAGTTGTCTTCTTATTATTATTCTTCTACAAGTATTCCTCTATACACTCCAACATCCCAACAGAGCACATAACTTCTTGGGTTGAGACCCTCACGGCACCCTTCTCTTATCTACGCTACCTCAGTACAACTTTATCAACTCTACTACATCCTATTCAGCACTTATCAAGCAGATCTGGTGGTTTTACGTCTCAGTATTTATTAGAACTTTGTCCAGTGTATACCTAAGCACCTTTGTATTACCTGTTGCACATTTGCCAATAGTAAAGCAAGTCAACGTTATCAATGGAGTCTGTGATTATTCACTACCACATGCACAGCACTTACACCGCAACCTTGGGACATTTCCCCTTTCCGTGGGTTTGGGGTCCTACTACTATTCGGGAGGGTCATTAAACCGATTTGGCCATCTGTGACTACACTATCCCAAGGGACCTGGCAGCAAACTGACAGGACACCGACCACAGGGGAAAAGGGTACAACCGGCCTTACACTTTAAAAGCAGGCATGCCAACACACCTGTGTGCCCACCAGGTACTGGCGTCACATGACAAAACCCTAAGGTCCAGCTGTATCTCGGCCATCCACCACAGTAGTGGCGTCACACTTCCATCTAGCAAGTGACAGGCCGTCCAACATCTACAACATTGTCTGGGGGCTCACCACATAAACACTGTCAGGCGGTTTCAACGCCAACACCCTACTGATTAGTGTGACAGCTGTTTCGTGTGAATCCCACCCTTTTCCAGGAGTCTGGTGAAGTGTGGGACTCACACAAAACAGCTGTCACGCTAATCAGTGACATGTGAAGTATATCCTGCACTTGCACATACAGAATTAATCTCCATTTATATAGGACTAGAAGAAGAAAGTGAAAGACCAAATCAACAAGATCCAAAATACTTTTCATAGAATGGAGATAATCACCAAAGAAATTGGCAGGTACTCTAAGATTATATACCTTGTGCATGGGGTGTATCCGTGGAACAGAAAATACAATACTGCACAACAAGAGAAAAAGACTGAGACCAAGAGAAAGTGTGCAAAACCAGACTGTAGCTAACAAGGGCAAATGAATATAAAGTCAATAAATACAAAGTAACAGCACTATAGGCAACATGCCCAAGAATACAAGTAATGTACAAATACGCGAAGCAGAGAGGGGTTACAGTCCTGGCACCAAGCTCTGCCCCACGTGTTCCATTAGCATGCTGCTAACTTCAAACTATCCCATCACAATATTATCTTTATATAACATAGATACATAGGCTATACATTTACTTTACAGTGCAACTATCAGCAGGTTAAACAAAACTATTGTGCACAGGGCACTAATGGTGGAGGCATGTCTCTTACCTTGATCCTCATCATCGTTCCAATGCAGTTTTAATGTAATTTCAAGTGGAGTAGAAAAAAAGAATGTGATGCGGCACTTACCGATACTGACTTGTCAGGCTACAGCCCTTTCTCAGGAATGACCTGATTCCTTCCACCCCCCACCCCCCTTGTAATTGTAATGTTATCCTGTGACCGGTAAGGCTGTTTGAAGCACTGCCCCACCCCCCAGGGCCTGGAAAACTGGGATACAGCCTATGGCTATGGCTGTATCCCAGTTTTCAAGGCGGTCCTCAGGCTGTATCCACCCTCTCCACGGAGCGGGCAGACAGCGGGAATCAGAAGCCGAGAGTACAGGTTCATACGCACCCGAATCTCGGCCAGTTCGCTCATCTTTAACTGTGACTAATAACACATATGTAAAGTCTGTAGAACTCCACCATACAAGACAATACCAGTACTCTTCTAATGTATGGGGGATAGGTATTAAGTTACGAATTACGGGTTCTAGTAGCAAGCTAAATACCAATAAAAGAACAACTGAACCTCTAATATATTACAACATACAAATTTTATTGTTTAAAAATACACTATGATGACAGAATAATCAATAAATACACAATGAACCATGGCTGACAATATGTTAAAAAAACGAAAAACATACAATGAGGGGGCTGCTGCAGATGGACACGAGTGAATAAATAAATAGTAGACTAAAGTGCTAGGTATGGTACAAGAAATAATAATAATATAAGAGTAAACAGGCTGAAAAGTCCTATAAAAAATTCATAAACCTCGAACTGGTATAGAGTTGTAAGAGTATCATACCACAGATAATGGAGTCAAAGTGTCCACCGGCGGCCCCCACCCCAACGCACGTTTCAGCGTAGCGTGCGTTGGGGTGGGGGCCGCCGGTGGACACTTTGACTCCATTATCTGTGGTATGATACTCTTACAACTCTATACCAGTTCGAGGTTTATGAATTTTTTATAGGACTTTTCAGCCTGTTTACGCTTATATTATTATTATTTCTTGTACCATACCTAGCACTTTAGTCTACTATTTATTTATTCACTCGTGTCCATCTGCAGCAGCCCCCTCATTGTATGTTTTTCGTTTTTTTAACATATTGTCAGCCATGGTTCATTGTGTATTTATTGATTATTCTGTCATCATAGTGTATTTTTAAACAATAAAATTTGTATGTTGTAATATATTAGAGGTTCAGTTGTTCTTTTATTGGTATCTAACTGTGACTAGACTGTGAGTCCGTGGAGTCTCATTTGCAAGTCTCAAAACACGGGATAGCCAGATATCTCTAGCCTGTTGCCACAGGGTGCCTCCATAATGGGGAGAGCACCACACCACCCTGATAAATAGCCCCTTAAGTCCCACTCGGTTGTGAGTAGGGAAATACCAGGGTGGCCCCTTTTGAGTTAGACATTGACAAAAAGGGGCCACTCTAGTATTTCCCTATTTATGTTCCAATATTCGCAACCGAGTGGGACTTAAGGGGCTATTTATCAGGGTGGTGTGGTGCTCTCCCCATTATGGAGGCACCCCGTGGCAACAGGCTAGAGATATCTGGCTATCCTGTGTTTTGAGACTCTCAACTGAGGCTCCACGGACTCTTGTTTTGCATATTTAAATTTTGGGGGGCATCAGTGGAGACTCTTGATTGAGTACTTCATTGGAGTTTTTTTCACTGTTCTCCTTGAGTTCAGTGATTACTGTGTTTTGTTGGTAGACTGTGACTGGACAACACCGCCATACCAGACCCTCAGCGCCCCATGCACAATAGGAAGCTATCAACAGGTTAGATTCATCTAATGTGCGGATAGTTCTCTTCTAAGAAACTACTTTTAAGAAATCTGGAATGATTTTAAGACATCCTAACCCGCTGATAGATCCTTATAGGGGACATTATACAGAGCCATGTAGTAACTTAAAGACACTCTGTACCCACTTTTGTCCCCCTCAAACTACTTATTGTAGGTGCTTTAAGCTGGTATAATTTTCAAGGCTTTTGGCGTTTTCCTCAGGGCAAAAATCAAACTTTAGTTGTGGTTCAGCCATGCCAGAGAGACGTGGCCAAGAGCGCTCGTGCCCTTGGGCCAGCGCCGCCTGTGTGGTGGTGTTCTCCGTGTCCCCCTGCCCTCGTTCCACCCTCTGTCCAGCCTCTGTCCGCCACACACTGCTTTCTGTAATTGCGCACCTCCTGACCCCCCCCCCCCCCCCGGGGCCACTGGAATGACGTATCCGGGTCTCTGTTGTGAGGCCTCTCAGTGCCATTCCCACACCGTGTTAGTGATGCTTATGGCCTTCCCTGCCTCTCCTGCCTGTCACCGCCCCCCTCCCTGCCTACCATGGTGGTGCCGCTCCAGGATCCAGGAATCTGCTTGCCTTCTTCCTTGCGCATGCGCCGCTGGTCTCCGTTGCGCGCCCATCCCACGCAGGCGCAGTGACGTGACAGGCTTTCTCCAACAAGCCTGGTGCGTCATTGCACCTACGCTGGATTGGTGCACAGCGGAGACAAACGGAGCATGCGCAAGAAAGAAGGCAAGCAGATTCCTGGATCCTGGAGCTATATGCAGGGAGCTATGCAGGGAGCTATGCAGGGAGCTATGCAGGGAGGGGGGGCGGTGACAGGCAGGAGAGGCAGGGGAGGCCGTAAGCGTCACTACACAGGGCGGGGACGGCGCTGAGAGATCACACAACGGAGGCCCGGATACCTAACTCCAGCGGGGCTGGGGGGGGGGGGGTCAGGAAGTGGCGCATGCGCAATTACAGAAAGCAGTATGTGGCGGACAGAGGGCTGAACAGGAGGCAGGGAGACCCTGAGAACACCACCACACAGGCGGCGTTGGCTTAGGGCACGAGCGCTCTAGGCCACGCCTCTTTGGCACGGCTGAACCACAACTAACGTTTGATTTTTGCCCTCAGGAAAACGCCAAAAGCCTTGAAAATTATACCAGCTGAAAGAACTTCTCTGCACCTACAAGAAGGTATAAGTAGTTTTGGGGGGCAAAAGTGGGTACAGGGTCGCTTTAAATATTGCACACCGCTGCTCAGTTTTAAAGGGGTAGTGCGGCGGTAAAAAATGATTTACAGAATAACACACATTACAAAGTTATACAACTTTGTAATGTTTGTTATGTCTGTGAATGGCCCCCTTCCCCGTGTCCCACCACCCCCACCCGTGTAACCGGAAGTGTAGTGCTTTATACATACCTGATCCGTGCCGACACGCGTCCGCCATCTTGTGCCAAACGTCATCTTCGGCCGGCCGGTCCAAACACCTTCGAACTTCCCGAGTGCCGGCCGGGTCTTCAGCTGCTCAGCCGCGATTGGCTGAGCATAACTGTGCTCGGCCAATCGCGGCTTAGCGGCTAATGACGCGGGTACATGGGGGGCCATGCACAGATATAACATACATTACAAAGTTGTATAACTTTGTAATGTGTGTTATTCTGTGAATAATTTTTTACCGCTGCACTACCCCTTTAAAGAGAAACTCCTTCCTTCTAAATTATAGTCCAGCAAACAAGGTACTTTTTATAAATATAATCGTTGTGGAAGAATGGAGATTTCTTTTACCGAACCCATTAGGCCTAACTTTACACTGTTGTTCAACCCTCTCCACATTTTGGCCATGTGATCTTGTACCTACAGGTGTAGCCAGGCTTAACATGAGTTGTAGCCTGGGTTAACTTAGCCTGGATAACCTAGCTTGGATTACAATAAAGCGTTTAACTTGACTTTCTAATTGACTTAACATACAGTATCTCCCTGATACAATTGTTGCATTAGGGATCAAGTTAACCCTGGCTACAACTCATGTTAAGCCTGGCTATATCTGGAAGGGCCTTCAAAATGATCATTTTACTAAGTTAAGAGTTTCTGTGTTACTAACACTGGAGAGTACTAGCATAGACAATAAATGTGCAGTTTACTTCTGTGACCCTTACCCACTTTACCAGATGACAGAATTAGTGATCATTACTGCCAACTTTACTGCTATTGTCACATTGTACAAAGAAACATAACTAGTCCCACTGAGAACATGCTTTGTTTTAATTGTTAATGGATGAATGGTTCAGTGTATGACAGATGCTTTTCAAAGAAGTCTATTCAGTAAATGACTTTGTTCCCTTCCAATGAAAAATCACTTAGGAGCATTGCAATTTTATACAATTTGCAGTTTATGCTATACTGAGCATAAAAATAGATTTAAAGGAAAAAAAAAAACGTACCAGCAAATTATTTCCAGTTCTATGATATTGCTTTCATACCCCCCTCCCCCAGTAGACATCAGAAATAGGTAAAAAAAAAACCACAAATATTATGCTGCATCCTGTACTACAAACACAGACGTCAAAAAAATAGAATTCAGGCAATAAACATCCATTAGATTATTATTAGTGTTGCGCAAACTTGCTGAACATTTGGGTTTAGCTGAGTTGGCTGCCGCCCTACGGAGTTAAGGAAAACATGGATACAATCATATGCTGTGTCCATGTTTTCCTGGCAACGCTAATTATTTTGATCAAAACATGCTGATTTCTCATTTATATGTTGGCCTCTTGACTTTCATACAACTTCATCCATCTGAAGGATCAGGCAGTGGGATTTTAAACACCAGATGCTTGTGTTCTGGGTAGATAAGCCATATTGTCTACCAGTGGCTTACATGGAAACACAATTTAGGCCTTATGCACACGTTCAGTATTTTTTCAAGTCTGTAGATTCCTCCCGCTATCCACCTGTATAATCCGCTAAAAATTACGGATTGGGCATATGTAGTGCATCCGTACTTCTGTCAATTCTTTTTTTTTTTCCCAACATGTCAATAACAACTCATCCGTATTTTTTTACGGAAATATGGATGCCAAACAGGTTACAATCCGTAAAAAAATAGCAGATCCCATTGATTTTTTTGAGAGGATCTGTAAAAAAAAAATCTAGGTCCGCACTAGGACATGTCCTTTTTTTCAGCATTGGTTTGTGTCCTCGTGATCTACTGATCGTGTGAATAGCCCAATAGATAAAAATGTGCACTAACTCAAATACGGAAATAAAGGACGTTTGAATAAGGCCTAGAGCTCAGCTAAGCTGACCTTTTGTTTCGACACTGATCTACGGTTTAGCTGATGGTTTCAGCCATGTTTAATTGTATTTGCCCTCTGGAATTATTTTCGAATGCTGCCTACATTTACCATAAATTTTCTGGCTTTGCAAAGGGAGGGTGTGAAATCTCAATGGAGTTTCTCTAATAAGATAACCCAATGATCTAGTCAACTGGCTGGTTGAGCTGTTTTTTTTCCAATGGGATATTGCCATTTTAGTTAATAATATTTCTTGGTACTGTAAGCCACTATATTTTGCTATATTCATGTCCTTATATTTGGTCTGACTATTGATTTTTCAAAAGGCAGAACTACATTTCTGATGGGAATGCGTCAACCTTAAATTGCACCCAGGGGTGAGATAATCGCAACAATCATCACAATCCGATTAACTAGTCCTAATCCTTTGCAGAAGTGAGAGGAGGAAGCAACAGAAAACTCCTTAGGGCTTATGCAGATACTGTTAGAGGAAATCATAAAACTCAGGGATAAATGAAACTATTTGAAGATGTCTGGAATAATAAAGAAAAGGGAGAACACACAGCATGCCAGTATGGTAAAAATGTAACAGAGTGGAAGAAGCAAGTCAAAGGGGTTTGACCAGTAGTCATTGTGTCCGGATAGAAGGCAGGAGAAAGGAGGACCTACACTCACCGGCCACTTTATTAGGTACACCATGCTAGTAACGGGTTGGACCCCCTTTTGCCTTCAGAACTGCCTCAATTCTTGGTGGCATAGATACAACAAGGTGCTGGAAGCATTCCTCAGAGATTTTGGTCCATATTGACATGATGGCATCACACAGTTGCCGCAGATTTGTCGGCTGCACATCCATGATGCGAATCTCCGGTTCCACCACATCCCAAAGATGCTCTATTGGATTGAGATCTGGTGACTGTGGAGGCCATTTGAGTACAGTGAACTCATTGTCATGTTCAAGAAACCAGTCTGAGATGATTCTAGCTTTATGACTTGGCGCATTATCCTGCTGAAAGTAGCCATCAGATGTTGGGTACATTGTGGTCATAAAGGGATGGACATGGTCAGCAACAATACTCAGGTAGGCTGTGGCGTTGCAACGATGCTCAATTGGTACCAAGGGGCCCAAAGAGTGCCAAGAAAATATTCCCCACACCATGACACCACCACCACCAGCCTGAACCGTTGATACAAAGCAGGATGGATCCATGCTTTCATGTTGTTGACGCCAAATTCTGACCCTACCATCCGAATGTCGCAGCAGAAATCGAGACTCATCAGACCAGGCAACGTTTTCCAATCTTCTACTGTCCAATTTCGATGAGCTTGTGCAAATTGTAGCCTCAGTTTCCTGTTCTTAGCTGAAAGGAGTGGCACCCGGTGTAGTCTTCTGCTGCTGTAGCCCATCTGCCTCAAAGTTCGACGTACTGTGGGTTTAGAGATGCTCTTCTGCCTACCTTGGTTGTAACGGTTGACTATTTGAGTCATTGTTGCCTTTCTATCAGCTCGAACCAGTCTGCCCATTCTCCTCTGACCTCTGGCATCAACAAGGCATTTCTGCCTACAGAACTGCCGCTCACTGGATGTTTTTTCTTTTTCGGACCATTCTCTGTAAACCCTAGAGATGGTTGTGCATGAAAATCCCAGTAGATCAGCAGTTTCTGAAATACTCAGACCAGCCCTTCTGGAACTTAAAACCATGCCACGTTCAAAGGCACTCAAATCACCTTTCTTCCCCATACTGATGCTCGGTTTGAACTGCAGGAGATTGTCTTGACCATGTCTACATGCCTAAATGCACTGACTTGCCGCCATGTGATTGGCTGATTAGAAATTAAGTGGTAACGTGCAGTTGGACAGTTGGTACCTAATAAAGTGGCCGGTGAGTGTATATTGCTGCTATACAGTGTTGACAGGTTACTTCTTGGAAGGAACTTTTTACCACAGAGCAGACATGATAAATTCTTTATATTAGTTATCAAACTACTATGTCTTTGTTGAAATTACCACTTTGTCAGGCCATGTAAAATTGGTTGTTACCACTTTATATTATCCTGGCAAGGTATACATCACTATAATGTTAAAATAAATTAAAAGAAATGTGAAAAAAAATGCACACAGTTAAGGAAATTTTCATATACAATATAATTTCACAGTAAAGGTTTAAGACATAAGCAAAGTATGTTTTATAGGTTGTAAAGACACAAATATATTTGCAAGCAATTATAAATAACAAAGTTAAAGTGCTGATGGAACTAATGACACAAAGCGATAATTCGCCCAATCGATCGTTTAGCAATTTTGAAGCAATGATTTGGTTTTTATAACAATCAAAGTTTAGATGAATAAATCGTTAGAGTAATCGTTAGAAAAATCGTTATTGTGATTGTTTTTAAGATCGCTTAAGCCCATCTCACACATAGGGTGAATCTTTGAAAGACTATTTACACTAAGCGATCTGCGAATTTTTAGCGAACGACCAACAACGATTTGAGAAGATGTTGAAAGATCAGGAACAATTTTTCGCTCGTCGCTTGATCGTTCACTGTGTTTACACGTACGATTATCGCTCAAATGCAATCTTTATTGCGAAAATTCGAACAATAATCGTTCCGTGTAAATGCACCATTATCACCCTCCATCATTGCGAGTTCAGAATTTGGTGGGTCCTACTGAACACATCTGAAAAGGAGTCTTGGTGGAGTTTGTATGGATTTTAGTTAACATTGAATTTTGTGGTTTTGTGATCCAGACCCTAACCTATCCGACCCCGAATGTGTGTGGCATTTGATCACTGGTGGCTGCAGAAGTAGGATGCAGCCCTAGGGAGTCCTGGAAAACATGGATACAGCCCATTGACACATGGCAAAAACAGCAGCCGTTATGCGTCTAGCACTGGCTGCTGTCACGCATGTTCACCTGGCCGAATAAACATCATTTGATTTTAATTGGAATGTGGGCACATTCAGGTGTTCCTACACTCCAATTAATCAAAGACCATTGTGTAAAATACGGCTTGGAGCCGTACTTTACACTGTGGGCACAGGCTATCTTGCATGGCTGCTATTCACTGAACACACACAAAATAGACCTGTCAATTATTTTGTGCGACCACAGAGAACCACGGTCGTGAATACAGTGTGTATACAGTACAGCCGTGGTTCGATACACTGTAATGTGATCGATCACTGTCATTAAACAGCGGCTGTTGTTTAATGTGAAAATACAGTGTGTGAACAGGGCCTATGGCTGTATACATGTTTTCCAGGCAGCCTTAGAGCTGCATTAAACTTCTGAAAACAACTGGTGATCAAATGCCACACACTCTGGTTAAGGCGGACCCATGCATGCTCAAGATCACGCTCATCTCTTAATATTATTTTCTGGTTTGGGGAGATATGCCATGAGAAATCTGTAATCACAAGAAGTAGAATCCAAAATGATTACGTAAAGCATAAACATTATGTTTAGTGCCAGATATTTTGCTTCTTCACCAAGTGTCATAAACTGCAAATACATCTTTCACAAGGGATTTAATATTGACCTGTGTGCCATGGGCACTCTGCAAAAGATGCTGATCCCTTAAGGTTACCTGGTGATATTTCTATGTTATTTGTTGGATTGCTACCAGTGTGTAGCAGACTTTGTATGAGACAGGAAAGTTGGTATGGATGCTTTGAATTAGGATTCTTGGTAAGATTTGTATCATTGTTCTTAACCCTTAGGCGACCCTGATGTACCTCTACGTCCAGGGCCGCCCACGGATGTTCAGAGCGGGGCCGTGCGGCGACCGCGCTCTGAACCGCCGTGGTCCCGGGTACCGCAAACAGCCCAGGACCGCAGCTATTAGCGGGCACGGTCCGATCGCCGTGCCCGCTAATTAGATAATCAGATGCAGCTGTCAAAGATGACAACTGCATCCGATTACCTTATGCAGCCATTTCACTGGTGTCTAGTGGCGGAGATCGCCCCCCCCAGGACGTTGTCCCAGAGGAGCGATCCTCGTGTCTTTACTCGGCCGGGGTCTGCGCCGTAATAGCGCTGATCCCGGCTCGGCATTCGGTTGCTTCCAGCTGCAGCAACCGGAAGCAATCGAGTGCCTATCTCATCGATCTATGCTGTATTACTATGCAGCATAGATCGCAATGAGAGATGAGTGTACTTATACTAGAAGTCCCCCATCGCATATGCGCAATCAAGGTACTGATAGAAAGAAAACATCATGGCGCAAAAAATAACACCTCAAACAGCCCCATAGACCAAAGGATAAAAGCACTATAAGCCTGGGAATAGAGCGATTTTAAGGAACATATATTTGTTAACAATGGTTTGAATTTTTTACAAGCCATCTCATAATATAAAAGTTATACTTGTTACATATTGCTGTAATCGTAACGACTTGAGGAACAATGGCGAACGGCGTAAAAAAAAAATACCCTCCAAATAAAAGAAATGCGTTTTTTTTTTTCAATTTCACCACACATTGAGTTTTTTTCTGCTTTTGCAGTGTACTTTATGAAAAAATTCAGCCTGTCATTGCAAAGTACAATTAGTGACACAAAAAATAACGGCTCATGTGGGTTTCTAGGTGAAAAATGCAACTGATATGGCCTTTTAAGAGGAAAAAACAAAAACGCAAACATTGAAATTTGCCAGGTCCTCTAAGGGTTAAAGAAGCAATTTTCGTTGGTATGTGACTTTTTTCTTAAGTGTGTTGTAGTCCCAGGTTGTTTTGAGGGCGATATAGATATAAACAAATAGAAATCCCACCTTCCTTATATGCCTTCCTTTCTAGTAATAATTTTCTTCATAAACTGAGGTTCATAAAAAAAAATCAATCTGTTAGAGATAGACAAACTCAACATATTGTAGCCACAGTGCTCAGCATAAGGCTCTAGAGAATTTCTCAGTTCTTGAATTTACATATTGAAGCATCTAAGTGATCTGGAGATTAATTTTACAGTCATTCCTTTAGAGCACTCTTTCATATAGAATTCCCCGTCTAAGGTGAAGTCCTTATCATCCTTAATTGCTGATCCAAAGGGCATTCTCAAGCTCTTTGGAGAGAGGTTCTCAAAAAGAAATGTCAATTTGTGCTGGATTTCTAAATTAGAGGGTTTTTTTTTTAAACTGTTACTTGAAAATTGTTGAACATTACCTCTATTTCTTTTGAGTTCATCTTAGTGGTTGTTCCAGTTTATTATTATCCTCTAGTTTGGTAAATTCTTAATTAAAGGACAACTCAGGCGCTGATTAAAAAAAAAAACTTAACTGAAGCTCCAGTTGGTGTCTTCATTTTTTCTTCACTTCCTGGTTCTGGCTTTCTCATGATGCACTTTGTCTCCTGTGATGTCTAACTGACTGTGTAGAACTATAAGATGGCTTACAGCTTGCTCAGCCAATCAGAGCTGAACAACCTGAGACATCTGACAAAGAGAGGCTGGCCTAACGGGGCTTAGACCAGTTTTCCTCTTGATGATGTAATTGTCACAAAATGGCTCCCACAGAGCAGCCTGGGGTCAACAGTCATTAGGTAAGAATGAGTTTACTTCACTTCCTGGTGGGGGGTTGAGGGGGAAAAAGATAGGAAAGGGGGGGCAGATAGGTACAGATAGAAAGATAAAGCATATTACAAAGATATATAACTTTGTAATGTGTTTTAATTACTGGAAAAAAAGCTTTTCATTGGAGAACTTCTTTAATGTGTCTTGATGGGTCCACATTATCTCGGTATTATAGTGCTACCAGTTTTTGTGTTCATATCTATCCAGTTACATTGACAGTGACTCATAGTTGCTGGACAAAAATTTTAGATTCCTCCCATTTCTTGTAACATCCCCACCTCTATACAAACTCTCCATAGTGCCACAAATAGTAATAATGCCCTACACAATAAAAGTGTCCGCCTTAATGCCTCACACTTTAAGGCTATGTTCACACTACGTATATTTGAGGCTGTATGTTTGAGGCTGTATAGCAACCAAAACAAGGAGTGGATTGAAAACACAGAACGGCTCTCTTCACATAATGTTGTAATTGAGTGGATGGCCGTCATTTAATGGCAAATATGTGCTGTTATTTTAAAACAACGGCTGTTGTATTGAAATAATAGAAGTTATTTACCGTTATATGGCGGCCATCCACTCAATTACAACATTATGTGAACAGAGCCTTTCTGTGTTTTCAATCCACTCCTGGTTTTGGTTGCTATGAGGACCTGACATGAGGACCAAATACAGCCTCAAATATACATAGTGTGAACCCAGCCTAAGAGTGAATAGATAACAAAGTAGGTAGGTCCCCCGAGTAGGTAGGTAGATCTACTCAATTGGTAGGTAATTCTCCCCAAGTCTATAGGTACCCCCCCCCCCCCATTATGTAGGTTCCCCCAGTTAGTAGTTAGGGATCCCTACAGTTGTTAGGTTATATCATTGGTGATTTCAGGTCTAAGTACCTATTGGATTGACAAGTTTTTATACATATATACACATACAGGGAAGGCTATTAATCACCATGCCACTTCACCCACTTGACTCCTGGGCCAAGAATGAGTGGAGATTGCAATAATCAAGTTACTATTTATGCTGAATCTTTTCCCACAATATTAAATATCAAACTCCTGTTCCTGTATATTAGGATTGCAGAATGAAAAGTATTTCCATGAAGACCACTCCCTCTACCAACCCTCTAATTTCATAATAATCACAGCAACAAATCTACATCATAGCCTATATACTGATCATGGCAGCATTGCTCTCAAAGGTAAACTGTAATATTATTGAATACTTACTCTGCCCAGGGTATCAAACTACAAAAAAACTGGATAAAGAAAAATCTTGACTATTTAAAGGGAAACTAATAGCAGGGTTGAAGAATGTGACTTTTCCTAGCTTTATCCACAGTTCAGTTTTTGTGCAATCTTGTAATATGTGCAATATGTTATTTAAGTAGTTTGGAGCATTGGGGGTGGTAGCACACTCCTCGATGCACCAATCCGCCCACCCCTCTTTATGAATATTGTCAGTCTTTCCACTGATAGCTGCAAAACATCAGATAAATATTTATGAAGATGGAGTGGGTGGGCAGACCAATCGGAGCACAAAGGGCTGTAGTATCACCCCCCGTGCACTGAACCACCTAATTTACATATTACAATTGCACAAAAAAACAAAATACCTTCTTCCTCGTTGCCTTCTGCTATACAGGAACATAACATAATTAAATTCTCCTGTTAGTTTCCCTTTAAGGGTGTGTTCACACATACAGGATCCGCAGCAGATTTGATGGCGCAGATTTAAAAAAAATAAAAATCTGGGCCATCAAATTTGCTGCGGATCATGTACGTGTGAATGCACCCTAAACCTTCTGCTTCTTAGCACTCACTTCCTATCTTTCCACAACTGTATATTGCCATTTAAGAAAGGAGCCACAGTCACTTAAAATCTAACAAAATAATTCCTAGAACTATTATTTCCCCCTCGCTTGCAACCCATTTTAGGAAGGGCATGTGAGAACGAGACCTGTAAAGACAATTATTCTGATACTAAATTGCAATTCTTTCTGCATTCTCCTTAGTGCACTGGAAGAAATTGACACTTTGCCAGTTAGTTGTTTGCATGCCTCAGAATTAATTTGCTAACAACCTCAAGTGAGCAACTAATTTCAACTTACTCTACTCAAAGGGTCAGTGTCTTGAGAATTAATTCAGAAAGCTAGAATTTGATGATTGAGAAGGATTGTCAAGCTGTTTTCCACTTGCATTAAAGAAAAGGGCTTCCGTTTTCAGACATAGAGATTTTATGGCAGTTTTTTTTTTTTTTTTTTTTTTTTTTAAAGAAGTACTACTTTCCCTGTGCTCAGTCAGCTGTACTCATCCTATAAACAAGTGGTGAGGCTTCTGGGTGGGGAAAGAAGGGCAAACCCCTTCAACATATAAAACTCTTCTTTTTTTTATCAAATATCAACATGTTTTTCTACAGCTCCCATTCTCATCCAATTGGGGTGATGCACATTTCCGTCACAGCGTGTTCATAGCCATGAATACCTGAACTTCCAGGTAGAGTGGTCTTCACCACCAGTCAGGTCATCGGACAGGTATACTTTAAAGGGGGTCTATCAAATCCTGTCAGGTTCTCTCATCACTAATGGTTTTGCTCAAAAATGCTCCAGGGCTTTAGAGAAAAATGTAATTTTAAGCCGTGCCAGGCCCCAAGGGAAGTGACGAGAAGGTGGTCTCCCTGGCTCATGCCTATGTGTGCCCTTGAAAAGATCTTTGTTTGGCATATCTATGTCTTTAAAAGTTGCATAAATCCTTATGATGCTCATTGAGGATTGACAATATCATGGAGGATTAGAGCATCAGCAGCCCAGCAGTTGTCAAACTCACCCCAATTTACATCAATGAACATACTGAGCAGGAATAAGCTAAAGTTGTATGAGCTACTACATTGCTCTATCCTCTTGTATTGACTGCCTGAGTATATAAATTATATATCGAATCCAAAGCTTAGAAGACTGTGCACATCTAGGAAGGTCCCTCAGTCCTTTTAGCTGTAAAATAAAATCCATATTCAATTAATGTGCCCAAAATCTAATATATAACATAATGATCAGAAAGTAATTATTTCAGGCTGAGTTTTTTTTTAATGGCAGGAAGATCAATGGCTATCTACATATAGTGTGAGTTACATGCATGCTGCTTGCAGATGGAAAAAGCAAATGTGATTTGTTGTTCTGTTCTACATGAGTATTTATTGAAGTCAATAGCTATAAAACAGCTTGCTTTCACCTGAAGTCTTTTATATCCAAGGATACATCATAAATTAATATTCCATTAACCAGTAAAGCTTCAAAGCCCATATGCCTGTATTACATGCTTTATCTTTTATTTACTATGACAATAAAATGTCCTACCTCTGATTTGTGGAAGATTATCCATAGCTTGGTTACTACAAATCTTTAAACCCAAATACACAAACGACTGAATAGATGGGGACAAGTAACAGTTGGACTCTTTTTTATGATACATTAACCCTTTAAAGACTGGGCCAATTTCGATTTTTGCACTTCCGTTTTTTTTCCTCCTTGTGCTTAAAAGGCCATAGCAGTTGTATTTTTTCACCTAGAAAACCACATGAGCCCTTATTTTTTGCGCCACTAATTGTACTTTGCAATGAAAGGCTGATTTTTTTCATAAAATACACTGCAAAACCAGAAAAAAATAAATGTGTGGTGAAATTGAAAAAAAAAAACAACACATTTTGTTTATTTGGGGGGTATTTGTTTTTACGCCGTTCACCCTGGGGTAAAACTGACTTGTTATTTATGTTTCTCAAGTCGTTATGATTACAACAATATCTAACATGTATAACTTTTCTTGTTTCTGATGGCCTGTAAAAAATTCAAACCATTGTTAACAAAAATATGTTCCTTAAAATTGCTCTATTCCCAGGCTTATAGCGCTTTTATTCTTTAGTCTATGGGGCTGTATGAGGTGTCATTTTTTGCGCCATGATGTTTTCTTTCTATCGTTACCTTTATTGCGCATATGTGACTTTTTGATCGCGTTTTATTACAATTTTTCTGGATTTGATGCGACCGAAAATGCACAATTTTCCACTTTGGGATTTTTTACGCTTACGCTGTTTACCGTGCGAGATCGGGAATGTGATTAATTAATAGTTCGGGCGATAACGCACGCGGCGATAGCAAACATGTTTATTTATGTATTTATTTTTATTTATAACATGGGAAAAAGGGGGTTAATAATAACACATTATTTATTTTACACATATACTAGAAGCCCCCCTGGGGTTAGCGTTATTCCCCCTGGGGGACTTCTAGTATATGCACACTGATCTCTCATTAAGATCTATACTGTATCGTTATACTGCATAGATCAATGAGATAGGGTCGCAAAGCTGCCCCGCTCTGAACTGCCCGAGGCGGATGCAGGGCGTAAATATACACCCTGTGTCGTTAAGGGGTTAAAGGGGTTGTCCAGTGAAAATATTTTTCTTTCAAATCAGCTGGTGCCAGAAAGTTATATAGATTTGGAATTTACTTCTATTAAAAAATCTCATGCCTTCCCATACTTATTACCTGCTGTCAGGAAATGTTGTTTTCTTTTCAGTCTGACACAGTGCTCTCTGCTGACATCTCTGGCCGAGACAGGAACTGTCCAGAGCAGGAGAGGTTTTCTATGGGGTTTCCCATAGAAAGCCTCTCCATCTCTAGAGAGTGGGGAGCAAACACCTGGCACTATGCAGATCTGTTGTTTGCCTGAGCCATAGTGCTACAACACACAGTGAACCGATTTTGGAAGCAGGTAGCTTGGTGCATTGTATAGTGGAAGGTTAATGTGAGGCAATAACCCTGAGTTGTAGTAACTCAGCATGGCTACTACACAATGCATGGATCTGTCTGCTTCTGGCTTCACTCATTGTGTGTTGTAGTGCCAAAGCTCTTGCTCACAGCTACTTGATGGAGTACCAGGTGTCAGCACCGCACCAATCAGATATTCATTGCCTATCCTGTGGATGGGCCATCAATTAAAAAAACGATTAAACTTAAGTGACGGCTCTCCATATGGGGGTGATGCATAAACTCATAAATAGAAAAAAAAACTAAAAGCCCAGCACTTACCAATGTTGCAAAGCGTGTTGATTTATTCACATGCCCAGAAGATGCAGATTATAATATGGGAGGGGGTTCGGCAAAATGCCAGTTGAGAAAGGCTCTGGTTCAAATCCCCTGATGGAAATGAAATATAGGTCTTTTTTTCATGAAGAGGAGGAAGGAGGAAGGTTAGGTGTGCATGAGTGTGGCACAAACAACTCATCTTTGACACTTCATTATAGTAGGAGACTATAGAGACTATATGAGATTGCATATAATCCACTGCACAGAAAATTACCAAAAGGCACCATGCTCACTAGGGGACTGCCGGCTACAGCACACTGTCAGCACCTTAGGTAGGACACGGGGGCTGACAGATTCCCTTTAAGTAGTCACCATTGGTGGAAAAACTCTTTTTTATCCATGCCTCCTGGGCAGTGTATAGGAGCCTGCAGCACCACCGGGGAGCCGTCCCTGAGCATTAACGCTCCCACAAAGGTGCGAATAACAAAGAGATTTGCCAGGAGTGACTACTTACCATCTGACTACTACCCCATTGTCTACATAGGTAAGTATTACATTTTCGGGCCATAGACATAATACTCATAGCGATTCTTTATATGCCTGGACACTGTACTAGGGGCCATATAGGAACGAATTTATAGAATTTATAATCTCATAGTGATTGGTTCCTTTAAGCAATTGATTTATTGTAGATATTGCTGAACAATTTCCATATAGCTGAAGACTGCTACACAACTCTTTAGGAATTAGAGAAGCAACTAAACCTTCAACCTAAGTAATTAATTAACTTAGGAAATAATACATTTCAGGTCTTTTCCATATAGTACCTCAAGAGACTTTCAAGACATGTACAAGGAGCTGAAATTTAGTTTATTAAAATGATGACAAGGGTCAACACAATACAGGGCAAGAAGCCATACTTTGAAACCGTCTCTGAATAAAAAGCTCCTATTTAAAAACAAAAGCTTTCCAGAGGTTGACACTTTGGTGTCATGTCTTGCTGGTTCAAACAACACACCAGCAAACCATGGCAATTTTTTTTGAAGAGCTCCAACTAAGCAAATTTTTTAATGAAATCCAGAGGTTAAGGAGGCTTCTGTATAATATTTTGAGAGCCGTATACTTCAGAACTTAATTGATCAGAGACAGTGAGTATCTTTAAATAGAACAGTGAATAGAATAGCACCTGTGAATAGAACGGTGCCATACACGGGAACCAGGCCGCAGTTTAAAAAAAAGGACTGCAGCACAAGCTTCCCCTTGCCGGCGCCATTCTATCCATGGGCTACACTTAAAGCGAAAGTACCTGATGGTACATTCACTTTAAGGCCCTTTTACAGAGGCCGATTATCAGCAACAAGTGTTCCTAGAAGCACTCATTCAGCCAATAATCGGCCATTGTAAAAAAGGGAGTGATCAGCCAAACAGCTGGAAAATTGATTGCTATCGGCCACACATCTGTCTGTGAAAACAGATGTGCAGCCAATAACAATGAATGTTAATGGCAGCATGAACTATACAGCAATTGTTTGTACGACCTGGCCATGCGACTCATTGAGCCTGGAGTGCACAGGGCAATGCAAACAGGTTTGCAGGTGTGGTGGGCAAAAAATCATTAAATGTAAAAGGACCCACACTCTTGGTGTGGGCTTTCTTGTTCAACCACTCTTGGAGTAAAATGGTCTTAAATTTCCTCTATTTGGACAGAGTAGAGGTTTAGTTTCAGGAGTGCTGAATGTTTCATGTATTTAAACTTAATTTTGGCATTGCTTTTAGGTGTTAGTATTCCTTTTGATGAAATTCTTCTTGCCACCCAGCTTCTTCATTTTCCTGGCACAGACAGACTCTCTCCTACTGTATGTTTGCTGATGGGTCCTACCACACTCTGTCTCTTTAAGATATAAGGAGCCAATGCATGCTGGGCTTTGCATTCCTCCACCAAACCCCAACAACAACAGAACAGATTCCAACGGTTACTAAGCTGAGCGTATCTATTTGTCATTATTTAACCACCAGCTTATTTAACCACCAGCTTTACCAACTCAAGATGTGTATGCCTATTAAGTTTGGTAGCTTGAAGAGGTTGGGTTAAGAAGTTGGTGGAAGGCCAGGAGTTTTACTGTATGTTAAACTATATGTCTGCCAGCACTAGGCTGCTGTGCAATTGGGCTGCTCCCTCCCGTGGCGCAGTTGTTGTCGCGGTGGTGGTGATCACCAAGTGGGCCTGCGCCATTTTAAAATAAGGGACCCACACTTTATCAGGAACATTGACATGATGTGTGGGCTTAAAGCGACTCTATACCCACAATCTGACCCCCCCCCCCCCCAAACCACTTGTACCTTTGGATAGCTGCTTTTAATCCAAAAACTGTCCTGGGGTCCATTTGGCAGGTGATGCAGTTATTGTCCTAATAAACAACTTTTAAACTTGCAGCCCCATGCCCAACGGGCGTGGCATAGAATATCTGTGCCCTAACTTTGCACCACCCCTCCGTATTTCCTTCCCACCATCTTCATCATTAGAAATGTCACTGAAACATTTTCTACTGTCTGAAGATTGCACAGGTGCCTTAACGATCCAGCCCATGTGCCGGGCTGACACAGGTGGGGAATAGGAGATGATCCGACTAGAGCATTCCTAATGATAAAGAGGGTGGGGAGGAGGGACAGAGGAAGTGTGCCAACCTAATGCATACACAATCTAGGCCACGGCAATTGGGCACAGGGCTCTAAGTTTAAAAGTTGTTTTTTAGGACAATAACTGCATCACCTGCCGAATGGACCCCAGGACAGATCTTGAAATAAAAGCAGCTATCAGAAGGTACAAGCGGTTTAGGAGGGTCATATTGTGGTTACCGAGTCGCTTTATGCCTTTTGATTAAAATGTAACTAACTCCTGAAGTTAGTAGTAACTTAGAAGTAAATGCTAAAAAGCAGATGGTCAGAAAAAAGCATTTTGGATGTGTGGCCATGTCTATTTTTTCTCTCCATTGAGTCAATTATATGTATACTTTTAACCTATACCTCCCACATATGGCAGTGCCACTACATAGCCGTTGGCTACTTAAATTTTTGCAGGAACATGTTGGGGTAAGGTAGGGTTCACATTGTGTTTTTGCTGTCGAATCCATTTAATGGGGGAAAAAAAGGGATGAAAAAACTAATGCATTTGTATGCATCTGTTTTGGTACATTTTTCTTTTGACTTCCATTAAAAAAAAAAAAGAATGAAAGTGCATCTGTTTTTTTAGCATGCACATAAATGTGGTTGATCACATTTTTGTGTACACAAAAAAATGGATGCATGTCGATCCTTTTTCTTTAATAAAGGAAGTCAATGGAGAAACGGATTAAAATGGATAAATGGATGTACACAAATGCATCTGTTTTTCTCCATTACGCATCCATTAAACAAACAGTGAAAAACTCACTGTTAACCCAGCCTAACACCAGCAGAACAGTTTTTTTTTTCCTTATATCTTTCGCCCATTTCCAGATAAAAGGAGCTTGCTTAAGAGGAGGAAAGAATGAGCTACGGAAAAACATGAATAAAGGTAAATAATATACTTCTGTGGGTGACAGAAATGTCAATCAAAATAAAATGGGGACATAAGAAATTCAGCCTTTTAATATATTTAGTTGTGATATTGATGTTAAATTGTAAGCAGCAACGTATTCATGAGCAGATACTTAAGTAAAATTCTTTGATCTCATCTAAAGAGTTGATTATTATTCACCATCAAAGCTACAAAGGTCAATATTCCTTTACTACTTCCTTTGTTTTTCTGAAAATCAAATAAAACCTACAATGTAATTTTCTGCCATTATTTTCATTTTGTATATTGCTTTAGTTTAGATGGACTGTATACACATAAGATAATGATAAATTATACCAAACATTTTAATCATTTTCTTTCAGAAGAAACAAGACATAAAGGGGGAGATTTATCAAAGGGTGTAAAATTTAGACTGGTGCAAACTGCCCACAGCAACCAATCACAGCTCAGCTTTCCTTTCAGCACTGCCTAAAGCTGAGCTGTGATTGGTTGCTGTGGGCAGTTTGCACCAGTCTAAATTTTACACCCTTTGATAAATCTCCCCCAAAGACTCCAGACAATCAATTGCAATTAGGGATGGCAGGTTCGGGTTTTTATGAACCCGAACGCTCGGCAGCAGATTCCCGCGGTCTGCCCGCTCCGTGGATCGGGCGGATACAGTGGGAGGAACGCCTGGAAAACTGGGATACAGCCTCTGGCTATGGCTGTATCCCAGTTTTCCAGGCGGTCCTCCTGCTGGATCCGCCCCCGATCCACGGAGCGGGCAGACAGCAGGAATCATTACCGAGGGTTCGGGTTAGTACGAACCCGAACCAAACTCAGTTCGGAGCATCCCTAATTGCAATGTATAGAGCCTGGCCTATGAATACAGGTGAATCAAGTTTTTACTCCCTTTAAATTTTCTAGAATTTCTTAGCCATAGAAACAATAGAAATTGATGGTCCCTTCAGCTTTTCTTTCAAACATTGCCACGTCAGACAAAGTGTTGTTTAGAGAATTGCATCTATGTGAATGGGGCTCTGTTTAAGGTCTCACTACAGTAGCTCCAAGTTATAATTGTTATTGTGTCTCCAAAAAATTGAAAAATCCACTTTACATAGCATCTCCCTTACATCCTACCTAAAATTTAATTGTTCCCTTAGTTATATGCATGTGGGCGGTACTTTGGGTTTGGCTTCATATTATATGAATATGTCATTAAAAGGGCAAAGCCACTATAATTTTACCACTTTTTTGATAATTCCATTAGCATTCAGGATTGGGAATAATAGAAATATAATAAAAAACAAGGTACCATATTTTTCGGCGTATAAGACAACTTTTTAACCCCGAAAAATCTTCTTAGCAGTTGGGGGTCGTCTTATATGCCGGGTATGGTGGGGGAGCTAAAAAATGGCCGCACATCCACCGAATGGGTCAACCACAAAAAAAAATCAAACTGTTAACTCACTTGGGACCCGTTCCCAGCAGCCATGCGTCTCCTGTCCCGTTCCCGACGCAGGCAGTGTGATGTACACTGCCTGCGCCGGAGATCCCCAAAGCTCTCCCGGGCAGCCAAGCATCTCATCAGAGAAGCTCAAAAACGCTTGGCTGCCAATAGAGCCTTGGGAGAATGAGAGAGGCAAAGGAAGTTCCCGAAGCCTGTGTTATTCTCCTGAAGCTCTCCTGGCAGCCAAGTGTCTCGGAGCTTCTCCAATTAGACTATCTGCTTCTGGGGAGAGCTTCGGGGATCCTGCCTGCGCCGGGAACAGGTCACAGGTGAGTTAACTGTTTGTCATTTTATTTAGATGCAGTTAACCTTTCCCTGACCACAGCAGGGCTGCGGTCAGGCAGGGGTTAACATTTTCCAGTGTATAAGGCAAACCCCCTGACAATCTTCTTAAAAGTTAGGGGTCGGCTTATGCGCCCAGTTGCCTTATACGCCGGAAAATACGGTATATTGTAAAGTTGAAAATATTTACATTAATATATAAATCATAAAATATAAACATCATATAAATCATGTATTTACATAACACCAGAAAAATTTATTAATGCCTTAAAAAAATTCTGTTAACCCAAGGACATCCTCTTAACTGGCTGTCTGACAACATAGTTTATTAAGATCTAGAAGACAAAAAGATTGTTTCCAAATACGTTAACCACTTTTTTTTTAATGTTCTCAGGTTTTGACAAAGACGAGACAGGAGAGAAGCCATGACTCAGCACGTTACAGACCCATTAGGACATTTACTACGAGCTCTGGCTTAAAATGTAAAAGCATGCTGTGTCCACATGAAAGTGATTGTAATCCAGCTTGATAGAAAGGTCTAGCTATGTGGTCTAGTTTAAATCTGTTTTTCTACAACATATTGTTCATTGGAGCTGACAGCCCTCAGTGTTACTGATGGGAAGTACTGAAAGGGTCATGTAAGTTTTTATTTAGAGGTCAGATCACAAAGACAGGCTTCACTGTAAAATCACTTCAATAAAATTGTACAAGGGGTCACAAGGCTAATAGCGATTGTGTCCATCATAAAGAAGACTGGAAGCTATCTAGGCTTTATTCTAAACAGCTTAGCTACAAATGCGAGGGCATCCGTGTCAGAAATGGCAGCTCTAGTGGAACCTGTTCTCCCTAACAGCCGGGGTAACAGTCCAACTAGTAGTGGGCGGGATGGTATTGTAGGTAGGCCTAGACAGTTAGTGGTTGTAGGGGATTCTATAATCAAGAAGACGGATAGAATAATTTGTCGCCAAGACCGCCTCAACCGAATGGTTTGCTGTCTCCCTGGTGCCAGGGTTCGGCATGTGGTGGAAAGGGTGGATAAATTACTTGGGGGGGCTGGGGATGACCCAGTTATCGTGGTCCATGTGGGAACCAATGACAGGATACAAGGTAGGTGGAGGTCTATTAAAAATAATTTTAGAGAACTAGGTGCTAAGTTGAAGGGAAGGACCTCCAAGGTGGTATTCTCTGGAATACTGCCTGTGCCATGCGCATCGCAGGAAAGACAGCGGGAGCTTAGGGAGTTAAATGCATGGCTCAAGTGGTGGTGTAGAGAAGAAGGGTTTGGGTTTTTAGAGCACTGGGCTGAATTTTCATTGGGGTACAAACTGTTTTCCGCAGATAATTTGCACCTTAATGGAAGGGGGTCCGCTGTGCTGGTGGAGAGAATCTTTGAAGGGGTGGAGAGGTTTTTAAACTAGGGATGTGGAGGGAGGACAATGTAGTATGTAATGTAGTGGCAGATAGGTTAGAGAGGGGACAGAACAATGAGGAGGGAGGAGAAGGGTCCTGTGGGGGGGAGGATAAGAGCAGTGGATTGGGAGATCCATCTGTTGCGGATGAACAGTGAGGATGATTGTAGCCACAGCACAGTAATAAATCTTATTTCTTATAATGAAGCGGTTAAACACGATGGTAATATAAAGTGTATGGTTACTAATGCCAGAAGTCTAGCCAGCAAGATGGGGGAGCTGGAGGCCTCGGTTCTGGAGGTGTCCATTGATGTGGTTGGTGTGACTGAGACATGGCTGGACTCCTCACATGACTGGGCTGTCAATATTCAGGGATTTGCGTTGTTCAGAAGGGACCGGGTGGGCAGAAGGGGAGGAGGAGTATGTCTGTATGTCAGAAATTATATTAAAGTGAGTGTAAAAGATGCAATAGTGGGCGATGACTGTGATGATGTGGAAGCATTGTCGGTAGGTAAAGAGAAGGTAAAGAGTGAAAAAATTATTCTTGGTGTAATCTATAGACCCCCCAACATTACTGAGGAGGTAGATGGCCAGTTGAATAGACAAATAGAGCGGGCTGCCCGGGAGGGGACAGTAGTGGTAATGGGGGAACTCAACTACCCAGATATAGATGGGGGTCACGGTTCAGCTAAATCTACAAAGGGGAGGGAATTTCTTAACCTCCTGCAGGATAATTTTCTGGGCCAGTTTGTGGAGGAGCCAACTAGAAGTGATGCCTTGTTGGATCTGGTTATTTCTAACAACGCTGAGCTGGTTGGGGATGTCACTGTCCATGAACACCTGGGGAATAGTGACCACAATATAGTGACTTTTAGCTTAAAGTGTAAAAAAGAAAAACATGTTGGGAGGGCAAAAACTCTACATTTTAAAAGGGCCAATTTTCCTGGGTTAAGGGCTGAACTTCAGGGCATAGACTGGGAGCGGCTGCTGTCACATACTGATGCAGCTAATAAATGGGAAATCTTCAAATCCACATTAAATAACTGTACTGCCAAATATATTCCTATGGGTAACAAATATAAACGGTTAAAATCCAATCCCACATGGCTTACAACCGGGGTTAGAAGGGCTATAAATGAGAAAAAAAGGGGCATTCAAAAAATACAAATCAGAGGGGTCAGCTTTAGCCTTTAAACATAACAAAGAAGTCAACAAAACCTGTAAAAATGTAATAAAAGCAGCAAAAATTCACAATGAAAGGCAGGTAGCCATAGATAGCAAAAGAAACCCCCCAAATTTTTTCAAATATATTATTGCAAAAAAACCAAGGTCAGAGCATGGAGGACCCCTAAATAATGGCGACGTGGAGTTAATAACTAGGGATCAGGAGAAAGCTGAGTTACTTATTGGCTTCAGGGCCGTTTTAATACATTGGTGGGCCCAGTGCACAGCCCTCAAGAGTGGGCCCCCCCCTTACCTTTCTGCACATTGTATAATGTACTGAATTTGCCCCCACACTGTATCAAGAGCCCCAATACATACAGTAGTTACCTTATAACACTATTTCCACCATACAGTGATTACATATTACATAAAAACTGCACTAAACAAAACAGAAAGATATCACAAATGATACCATTACATAATACCGCCACATCATGACCCCTAACACTACAACCCTATAACAGAGTGCAGTTACATCCAGTGACTCACCGGGGGCGTCTTCTCCGATCAGAGTCTGTCACCTTTTCTTTTTCTCTCCATCCAGCCTGGGCCACCTTGAAGTCTTCTCCTGGCTGTGAATCTTCTCTCCAGAATCTGCCAGACAAATATTTTAGGCTCCAACACATCCAGTAGTTAGGTCCCTTATACCCCTATACAGTAGTAACACCCCTCTGTACCCCTACATAGTTACACCCCTCTGTGCCTCCATAGTTTTAAGGTGTCCCTGTAGTATATAGACCCTCATGTGTTCCTCCAGTTATATACAGTCCTGCTGTGCGCTCCCCCATTAGTATATAGCCCCCCTGTGCACTCTCCCCAGTAGTATATAGCCCCCCCTGTGCTCTCCCACAATAGTATATAGCCCCCCTGTGCTCTCCCACAATAGTATATAGCCCCCCCTGTGCTCTCCCACAATAGTATATAGCCCCCCTGTGCTCTCCAATAGTATATAGACCCCTATGCTCTCCCACAATAGTATATAGCCCCCCTGTGCTCTCCCCCAATAGTATATAGCCCCCCTGTGCTCCCCCCCAATAGTATATAGCCCCCTGTGCTCTCCCCAATAGTATATAGCCCCCCTGTTCTCTCCATAATATATAGCCCCCCTGTGCTCTCCCCCATAGTATATAGACCCCTGTGCTCCCCAATAGTATATAGCTCCCTGTGCTCCCCAATAGTATATAGCTCCCCTGTGCTCCCCCATAGTATATAGCCCCCTGTGCTCCCCCATAGTATATAGCCCCCTGTGCTGCCCAGTAGTATATAGCCCCCTGTGCTCTACAGTAGTATATAGCTCCCCTGTGCTCCCCAGTAGTATATAGCTCCCCTGTGCTCCCCCATAGTATATAGCTTCCCTGTGCTCCCCATAGTATATAGACCCCTGTGCTCCCCAGTAGTATATAGTCCCCTGTGCTCCCCATAGTATATAGCTCCCCCATAGTATATAGTCCCCTGTGCTCCCCCATAGTATATAGCTTCCCTGTGCTCCCCATAGTATATAGACCCCTGTGCTCCCCAGTAGTATATAGTCCCCTGTGCTCCCCCATAGTATATAGCTCCCCTGTGCTCCCCCATAGTATATAGACCCCTGTGCTCCACATAGTATATAGACCCCTGTGCTCCCCAGTAGTATATAGTCCCCTGTGCTTCCCCATAGTATATAGCTCCCCTGTGCTCCCCCATAGTATATAGCTCCCCTGTGCTCCCCCATAGTATATAGCTCCCCTGTGCTCTCCCATAGTATATAGCTCCCCTGTGCTCTCCCATAGTATATAGCCCCCTGTGCTCCCCAGTAGTATATAGCCCCCTGTGCTCCCCCATAGTATATAGCCCCCTGTGCTCCCCCATAGTATATAGCCCCCTGTGCTCCCCAATAGTATATAGCTCCTCTGTGCTCCCCCATAGTATATAGCTCCCCTGTGCTCCCCCATAGTATATAGCTCCCTTGTGCTCCCCCATAGTATATAGCCCCCTGTGCTCCCCCATACTATATAGCCCCCTGTGCTCCCCCATAGTATATAGCCCCCTGTGCCCCCCCATAGTATATAGCCCCCTGTGCTCCCCAATAGTATATAGACCCCCTGTGCTCTCCAATAGTATATAGACCCCTATGCTCTCCCACAATAGTATATAGCCCCCCTGTGCTCTCCCCCAATAGTATATAGCCCCCCCTGTGCTCCCCCCAATAGTATATAGCCCCCTGTGCTCTCCCCAATAGTATATAGCCCCCCTGTTCTCTCCATAATATATAGCCCCCCTGTGCTCTCCCCCATAGTATATAGACCCTTGTGCTCCCCAATAGTATATAGCTCCCTGTGCTCCCCAATAGTATATAGCTCCCCTGTGCTCCCCCAAAGTATATAGCCCCCTGTGCTCCCCCATAGTATATAGCCCCCTGTGCTCCCCCGTAGTATATAGCCCCCTGTGCTGCCCAGTAGTATATAGCCCCCTGTGCTCCCCAGTAGTATATAGCTCCCCTGTGCTCCCCAGTAGTATATAGCTCCCCTGTGCTCCCCCATAGTATATAGCTTCCCTGTGCTCCCCATAGTATATAGACCCCTGTGCTCCCCAGTAGTATATAGTCCCCTGTGCTCCCCCGTAGTATATAGCTCCCCTGTGTTCCCCATAGTATATAGCTCCCCTGTGCTCCCCAATAATATATAGCTCCCCTGTGCTCCCCCATAGTATATAGCCCCCTGTGCTCCCCCATAGTATATAGCCCCCTGTGCTCCCCCATAGTATATAGTCCCCTGTGCTCCCCCATAGTATATAGCTTCCCTGTGCTCCCCATAGTATATAGCCCCCTGTGCTCTTCCATACTATATAGCCCCCTGTGCTCCCCCATAGTATATAGCCCCCTGTGCCCCCCCATAGTATATAGCCCCCTGTGCTCCCCAATAGTATATAGCTCCCCAGTGCTCCCCCATAGTATATAGCCCCCCTGTGCTCCCCCATAGTATATAGCTCCCCCTCCCATACAACATTGAAAAAAACAAACACTTACTCACCTAGGTCCACGCGTTCCTCTTCTCTTCCCTCTTGTGGCCGCACTTCCTGCGGTCACAAGAGGCTGCACTCCCCTTACCCTCGCGCCGACGCTCCAGTGACGTCGGGCGCTAGAGGGAGAGTGCGGCCTCTTGTGACCGCAGGAAGTGCGGTCAGTGACTGACAGGGAGGGAGCCAATGGCTCTCTCTCTGTCAGTGTCGCTGCTGCTGCAGCGCTGAAGCGCCGCAGCAGCAGCGTGCGGGGGCAGCGGCGGACGGGGGGGCCCTGCAGGGGGCGCCATGGAGGGGTAAGTAGATTACTCATCCATGGCGCTCCCCCCTGACAGGCTGTGCGACCGCATTGGTCGCACATAGCAATGGCCGGCCTGCTCGGGGGGGCCCCTTTAACCAGTGGGCCCGGTGCACGTGCACCATGTGCCCTCTGGTTAAAGCGGCCCTGATTGGCTTCTTCAGTTCTGTATATACAAAAGAAGAGGATGGAGCTGTTGTGGGTGGGGCCAGTACTGAGGTGGGTAGGGCCAGTGCTGCTAACACATGTAATGTACTGAACTGGTTTACTATAGATATGGTCCAAGATAAATTAAAGGGGTAGTGCGGCGGTAAAGAATTATTCACAGAATAACACACATTACAAAGTTATACAACTTTGTAATGTATGTTATGTCTGTGAATGGCCCCTCTCCCCGTGTCCCACCACCCCCACCCGTGTACCCTTAAGTGTGGTGCGCTATACATTACCTGTCACGTGCCGACCCCCGTCTCCGATCTTCAGTCAGTGACGTCTTCTTCGGCCGGCCGGCGAACAGCTCCGACTGTTCCGAATGCCGGCCGCCCTCTGCAGCGTCATCCGATGCTCAGCCGCGATTGGCTGAGCATATTTGTGCTCAGCCAATCGCGACTGAGCAGCTGATGACGCGGGTGGGGGTGGTGGGACACGGGGAAGGGGGCCATTTACAGACATAACATACATTACAAAGTTGTATAACTTTGCAATGTGTGTTATTCTGTGGATAGTTCTTTACCGCCGCACTACCCCTTTAAATAAACTCAATGTAACCAAAGCTCCAGGGCCTGATGGATTACACCCCAGAGTTCTTAGGGAACTCAGTTCTGTAATTTCTCTACCCTTGTATGAAATATTCAGTGATTCTTTGCTTACTGGTATTGTGCCGAGGGACTGGCGTAAGGCAAATGTAGTGCCGATCTTCAAAAAAGGCTCTTGAACTTCCCCAGGTAACTATAGACCTGTAAGCTTAACGTCCATTGTGGGGAAACTATTTGAGGGTCTTATAAGGGACTACATCCAGGAATATGTAGTGGCTAATAGTATTATAAGTGATAACCAGCATGGTTTTACTAAGGACAGAAGCTGTCAAACCAACCCAATATGTTTCTATGAAGAGGTAAGTAGAAGCCTGGATGGGGGCGCAGCTGTGGATATCGTGTACCTGGATTTTGCTAAAGCGTTTGACACAGTTCCTCATGGACGTCTGATGGGTAAGTTAAAGTCTATCGGTTTGGAAAATTTAATGTGCAACTGGATTGAAAACTGGCTTAATAATCGTACCCAGAGAGTGGTGGTCAACGATTCCTACTCCGAATGGTCCCCGGTAATAAGTGGTGTACCCCAAGGGTCAGTACTGGGCCCTCTTCTGTTTAACTTGTTTATTAATGATATTGAGAATGGAATTAACAGCAATGTTTCTATCTTTGCAGATGACACCAAGCTTTGTAGTACAGTACAGTCTATGGAAGATGTGCAGATGTTACAGGATGACTTAGACACACTGAGTGTTTGGGCGTCCACTTGGCAAATGAGGTTCAATGTGGATAAATGTAAAGTTATGCACCTGGGTACTAATAACCCGCATGCATCATTTGTCCTGGGGGGAGTTTCTCTGGGAGAGTCAATGATAGAGAAGGATCTGGGTGTACTTGTAGATAATAGACTACAGAACAGCACACAATGTCAGTCAGCTGCTTCAAAAGCCAGCAGGATATTGTCATGCATTAAAACAGGCATGGACTCACGGGACAGGGATATAATATTACCGCTTTATAAAGCTTTGGTGCGGCCTCATCTGGAGTATGCTGTCCAGTTTTGGAACCCGATTCATAAAAAGGATGTTCTAGAGCTGGAGAGGGTACAAAGACGGGCAACTAAACTAATAAGGGGAATGGAGCATCTTAGTTATGAGGAGAGATTAAAAGAATTACATTTGTTTAGTCTGGAGAAGAGACGTTTAAGGGGAGATACGATTCATTTATTTAAATATATAAATGGCCCCTACAAGAAATATGGGGAAAAGATGTTCCAGGTAAAACCCCCTCAAAGGACAAGAGGGCACTGCCTCCACCTGGAGAAAAAAAGGTTCAATCTCCGGAGGCGACAAGCCTTCTTTACCATGAGAACTGTGAATCTGTGGAACAGTCTACCACAGGATCTGGTCACAGCAACAACAGTAGAGGGCTTCAAAACCGGCCTAGACAAGTTCTTAGACCAAAATAATATAAATGCATATGTATAGAACCTATCACCCCTCCCCCTTCCCTGTATCCATCCCCTCCTTGGTTGAACTTGATGGACATGTGTCTTTTTTCAACCGTATTAACTATGTAAATATGTAATCATTTCCTTACTATAATATTATTTTTCTTTTGAAATATCTTTTCTTGTATTGAATGACTATGTTCACACTACATTAAAAATGACATCCACTTTTTTCTGAAATGAGATATTAAGGTACACTTTAATAATATGAGGGCTTTTCTGCATTTAAACTGGAACTATCAGCAGGTAAGATTCGCCCCTATATCGCTGCGGATGCTGAGGAGGAAGGTATGTGTCTTACCTTCCGCCTCAGCGATAGTCCTGCGCTGTCAGTCGCGGTAAACACCGTTCCAGAGCACCCTTAGGAGCAATGTTGCATCATCTGGCCTGCCCCTTCTAATGATAATCAATGGAGCAGGCAAGCCGCATTACACGGCAGTGCTCCTAAGGCTGCTCCAGAGCTGACCCAAACTAAAAACACAGGATTAGTGCTGAGAAGGAAGGTAAGACACCAGGATCCCTTTCTCTCGCATTCAGTGCAGAAGAGCCCGGAAGTGGGGGAGAACTTAAGATGCAGATCGCAACTGACGGGGACCGTGGCCAGCGGGACATTCAAGCGGCCATTGAGTCAGGAGGGATGGTCAGTATAAAATGTATAGGTTGCTGTCTTTTGTTTTGTTTTTTTCAGTGTAAGAGTTGTCCTTAAAGATGAATTTATGGCATGACTACTGATTATGCTTTTTATGTCTAATAGCTGCAGATGGCCCCTCCAGCCAAGTAGGTACTTTGTATAACTCCCTTAGAAGGTAATCAGAGTTATGTAAAAAGCATAGAACTGTGAGTTTTTACAAAAACTTGTAAGGTTTGCAGGAGGGATCTCCTTTTCTGCCCAGGGTTGACTCAGGTAATTTTTGGAGGGGAGAATAGCAATGGGTCAGACTAGGTCACAAGAGGGTTATGAATAACTATGGAAGGATAAGCACTATATGGCATAAACATGAATGCAGCAATAAAAAGAAAAACTAACCCCCTTAAAGTCGGACATGGCCATCTCATGAGCAGAATGGTGGAGCTCTGTTACACTTTCTGGTAGTACTCTTGAAATGGTGACACGCTAAAAATCTCTAATCTGGGAGGTGACTCTTATCACACACAGTTACTGACACCTTACCCACACCAAAATAAATGGCACAGCGTCAATATGATTGGTTATGATCCTATGCTTTTTTTCTTTTTGCATTAGCTGTCTATCAGTCAGTGGCATGATGGAAGTTGTGGTTCTGTGGCAGCTATAAAGCCATAGGTTTGGGACACAGTCCCCAGTCTGTATCTCTGCAGCTTTTGCAAAACAACAACTTTCATCGTACACAAAGAGCCAATGGCATGATGGGAGCTTTAGTTTTTCAGCAGTGGCAGCAAAGCCATAGGTTGGGGACACAATGTACATCAAGTAGCTCTGCATCTGTGTCAGAGCCATAAGCTGTTTTGAAGCCACAGGCAGCGCTGTGACACTGTTTTGGTCACATGACCAAAATGTCACCGGTAGGTGGGTGCACACACTAATGCCAGGTCACTTGCACTGACATTGGCGCATTCCTTGGTAGACTGTTCTTGTTTGCCTTATTTCTTTATTTGTGCATTAGTACAGTGTTGAAAAGAATCACTGTGACCTTGCTGTCATAGATAGCAGCTCCTGATTCATAGACTTTCTAGTGACCTTACAATGGGCTTATTTGGCTGTTTTTTTCTACATCACAATAAACAAGCAACTGTTTATAAGGGAGGAACTACTTTACATTCCATTAATCTGGAATCTATTATTATAATAACTGTGACCTTATGCAGAACAACTAAAAATAGTCAAGCTTACAACACTGAAAGAAAAAACATAGCTAAGTATGACTTAAATGTAGTACTACATTGTAGCTAGTAGAGAATGTATAATTCATGGGAATACGAAATGATTAATATGGGATTTTTTTTCTAGCAACATTTTTTTCTGAATCATTTATGTGTTCCCAACATTAAACTGACAAATACAAATGTAGAAATTCTACATTGTGTGCGCAAAATATAATATACCTGCAGATCTACACATATATTACACCAGTAAATGGCTCATTTATCTCTCTTTCTGGTACAGTAAATCAGGTTGCTTGATGATATGAGTGCTTACTGTATTTTACAGGTGGCAATATAGCCTCACTCTTATACCTTGCCCACCTGCCTTTAAATTGATGTGTTTACCAGTACAATCTGCAGTAAAATCTCAGCACTAAGAGCTAATAACTAGCAATAAGGATGAATTAGTTTTTAGCTGATTAGAAGACACTGAAATGTACTTAGGCTTCCCTCCAAAGACAGAGTCTGTCACCTGGCATGTCTCAAAATATTCTTTTTTCTTTTATGTTGACCCAATTGTGCCTGCAAGTCATGTGGAATAATCAGGTTTGCTTATTTAGGTAAGTCACTACTGCCAGTGCAGGATGAAACAGTGTTTGATCAGCTGATCTGTGCACAGTACTCTGGATTTCACATCACAAATTGCTGTACATGTTGACTATTAATTACAAATATACTGTTCCATCCTGTTTTTATTAGAAAATACTGCCATTGGCAGTGAGGTGTAAAATTCACAACTTTTAGTTATGTTTACATAGTGTAAAAGTACGGCCGTTGTACGCTGTGAGACACTCCCTTATTTCCTATGGGCTGGAGAGTATACACATCATATATGCTCCGGCCGGGATCCCATGTGGCACAGCAAAGAACTGACATGCCAGTTTTCTGCTGCCGCAATTCAGTGAATTGCGGCCGTAGAAAGCCATGTCAGTTCACACAATGAAACGAGCAGCTCCGGCCGCTTGCTTCATTGTGTCCTACGGGGAGTTCTGATGTGGGCGCGCACAGATGCGCCCACATCAGAACACTACGGCCATAAAGATCATCCGGCCGATACTTAAGTACCAGCCGGGATGATCTTTGCAGAGACCGGCCGTTCCGTGACCCAGCCAGGTCACGGAATGGCCGGTTCAATACGGCCGGTTCAATAAGGTCAATGTCTTAAAACCATAAGTACTAAATTATAGCAAAGCATTATTGCGTTGTGGTATATACTGTACTTGTTATGTTTTTATACATTGTGACATGCTGGAGGATTTAAAGGGAGCCTATTAATTGTTTTATTATGCCCGAAGCACTTAAAATGCCCAAACAGGCTAAGCTTCCTCACTGGAATGAGGTATAAGGTCAAGGAGGTAGGCTCTCTGCTGGCTTCTCTCCACTTTACTGGGCTCTCACACTACCTATTCACTCTGGAGAGACCTGTCAATCAAGCCCAATAGGGGCATGGCTCGGCTTGCTTGACAGGTCTCACCCTGCACACACATAGAGAGAGTCAGAGAAAAGTGGAGAGCCAGCCTCCTTGACTTCAGGGTAAATCATGCGCCTTGTAATAGGGAACCCGAGCCTGTTTCACACTACTGGTAGTTTGGCCAGCATTAAACAAATGACAACTTCCCTTTAAGGGAGTATTCAACTCAAACATAACTTTTGATATGGGTGAGACTAACAATTCCTTTCATACTTGTTATTATCTATTCAGTCTCCTTCCCCCCGTTCTGAGCTACTGCTTACTGATGAAGACACAAAAATCTGTGTGTGAGCTTTTTTCTCCGTCTCATCCTCCTCCCCCCTTCCTTCCGATGCAGCTGATGTAAACAAGTCCCTGGCTAGCTATATCTGCAACTTTGTAGCTTCTTTGTAATGCTGGGAGGGTTAAACTGAGGTCAAGTTGCTTATGAACTTGCTGATTATCCCTTAATCAATAGGCACAGGGACTAAACGTTGTCCTTGTGTATGTCGTTTGAAAAAATTCCACTGATTTTCATGCTACTGGATGCAGTCAGACTACTTTCTGCTTAAAGTTACTCTGCCTCCTTCAAGGAGTTGGAGTCCATCCGGCATACCGATTCCTTCTATGAGATAAAGCTTCTCTAAAAGATTTTTTGATGCTGTTAGATTCTCTCCGTATTGTTTACATTAGCCGTACCAGAAAGGAGGAGGTGGTAAGGGAGACTAGAGAACAGTTCACACACAGCTTTTTATGTTTTCAGCACAAAGCAGCAGCTCAGAACTGGGGGAAGGAGACTTAATAGGCAATAACAAGTATGGAAGGAATAGCCTCACCATGGACAGCAACATTTGAAAAGTTATGTTTGAGTGGAATAGTGTCACATAAGACAAAGAAAGCATGAAATAGACATTGACTACTCTGTGTGTCCTATGTTTTACCTTCTATCAATTGTACGATCTAAAAAACTGCCATTCCTATAAGTAGTAGTAATTGCTCTAATTCTAATTGGTTAAGAATCCCTAGTACATCAAATGGAAGAGGTTAAACAAGATGCCACATGTAACTCAGCAAATAAATACATTTTCTGAAAATTTCACACTATTATGTGCTTTGATGCAAGTCTCTATACCATCCTTCTTTTCTTTTACTTTTTTTTTTTTTTTTTGGAAGAAAGCACAAACTGCAGGAGAATATTAACTTTTATGTCATTTCCTGGGATTATCTTCTTATAAAGCACATGTAGGCGACACTGATTTTGAAGCGTAAAGCTTTTAATACAGCCCACAAACATAATATGGGTAAAACAGTTACAGCTGAACTGGTTCTTTTCATTGACTTTATCACCTACTGAGGGCAGCACGTTGTGCAACTTGTCTCTGGGTTAATGGATATAATTTTCGAAGGTTTTCAGCACTTGCCTGTAATTAGCCGGATTATTCCATTTTTCAGTCTTGAATTAGTAACTGGGTGATGTAACATGAAGTCTGCTTTCCTTCTCCTGTCTCTGCATGATGACAAAAGACAGACCCCCGTTGAGCAATGGCTTCACCTGTCCACATTATCTTAATACTGTATTTTTGTGTTCTGCTCTTCCTTAAAAGGGCATATGGGAGACCATTTGGAGGCGCTGACAGTAGTCAGGGGAAATCATCACAGCAGATGTTTGGGCTTTTGTACTATTTCGATCACGCTTTTGCTCCAGTTAATTTGGAAATGATTTAAGCATATCATTTAAAAGCTTCCCTGTGTTCTGTTCTTTTTATTATAAAGTAAGCGTAATAATTTGATGTTATTATTTCTTGTTTTCAATGGTATAATACAACTATAATATATATATATATATATATATATATATATATATATATATATATATATATATGAACTTACATAGCACAACAGATGTTTTGTCTGATTGAGTTGAGAGATCAAGGGTTGTTCTTGTCAGGAACATTTGTGATTTTTATACAGGGTGGAATTGAGACCTTCCCTTGTTACGACAAGGGAACCCACTAGAGGGACTCAGCAGATATTGTATGAAGGTTACCATACACAGATTAAAGTTAATGGGGTAATTTTTTTAATTGTGGTGTCTCAACATAGGGTGCTGTCTATTGCACCTGAGCAAGTAACTCCCTCAGGTTCACCCAAGTGGAAGATGAACTATTGTGTTTTCCACACTAGGTGTCACTACTTGTATTTGCTATGTGTATTGTGTATGTGAACAGCCAGCTGAAGGTACAAAGGGTTAACTTTATTGTATGTCATTTGTTATGTATCGTCCAGTCACACTTGCTGGTGCTTTTCTCTCTCTGATCCTATCATCTTTTCTCTTTCTCCACACACACAGCCCCCACCACTCACAGGAGTGTTTAGTTAGCCCCTGTAGGAGGAGTTAGTTCTTGGCAGGAGGAAGCAGTCGGAGTCTTAGTCTAGTTCTCAGTGTGAGAAAGTAGATAGAGGAGTCTCTGCCAGAGATTAAGCCAGGGCCTGGCTTTGGCCAGGTCCCCTGTCAGGGACACAGGACAGCAACAAAAGTCTCTCTTTGTGCAAGTAACCACTATGCAGTGCTAAGCATCCACCACGGGGATTCACCTTGCCCACGCCAGGAACCTCTCTAAAATGTGCAGGGCAGTTACCTGAAGCTATAGGAACTGACCCCAGTGGGATAAAGCTACTGAACATCTATGTATCCCACTGCGCAGCACGAGACAACTGGGAAGACCTGGGAGTCTGCTTCGCCCAGATAAACAAGGCAGAAGGCATGGCCCCGAGCGGCAACCACAAGATCAACTGGTGTCAGAAAGTTACACAGACTTCTTTTAAAAAAACTGAAGTCTTTCAGTACTTATTATCTGCTGTATGAGCTGCAGAAAGTGGTTAATTCTTTGCACTCTGACACAGTTCTTTCTGCTGTCTGTGACAGGAACAGACATTTTCTATGGGGATTTGCTACTGCTCTGTATAGTTCTTGTCATGAACAGAGGTGGCAGCAGAGAACACTCTATCAGACTGGAAAGAACACACCACTTCCTGCAGCACAGTTATGCTCAGCCAATCGCGGCTGAGCAGCTGATGATGCGGCCAGCCTCCATCTTGTGACAATGACGTTGTCTTTGGGAGGCCTGCCGAACCACTCCATCCATCCCTCATGCCGCCCCCCCTATGCCACGTCATCAGCTGCTCAGCCGCGATTGGCTGAGAATAACTGTGCTGCAGGAAGTGGTGTGTTCTTTCCAGTCTGAAAGAGTGTTCTCTGCTGCCACCTCTGTTCATGACAAGAACTATACAGGGGGTCGACACGAATGCGGTAAGTATAATGCACCAACACTTCCAGGTCTAGCCTGGGTAGGGGGAAACACAGGGAAGGGGGCCATTCACATTCATAACACACATTACAAAGTTGTATAACTTTGTAATGGGTGTTATTTTGTGAATAAATGATTAGCGACGCACTACCCCTTTAAATTTACAAATTTGTATAATTTTGCAACACAGTTTGATTTGAAAACATTTTTTTTGTTCGAAGTACCCCTTTAATTTAAACTCCAATTTCATCAAACACGATTATTTATCTGCTGTTTATCTATCAACTAATGTTTGTTTTTGCCTACTGACTGTTAGACTGTCATTGCCTAAAAAAAAAAGTTAAAGAACATTAGAAATGCTTGTACAATAGATGAAAGAATTTGAACTATTATACTCTATTACCATACTTTGTAACACTACAAATTGATTTTAACTATTGAGCTACAGCTGCAGGACAAAATACCACTATAGGAGGAATTTACTAGAAAAGTTTTTATTGCACTAGCATAGTTTTAGACAGGTTGCCTGGGTTTATGCATGGATTTATTTTTCAGGTATATGTCAAATATATATATTGGTGCATTTTGCATATGCATCTATGGTTTGGTGCTTTTTGTACATTCAACACAATTTTGGTGCAAGTGGATCATGCACAAAACAGTGTCTTAACATTTGTAAACCAGTTCTATCATGACTTGTAATATACCACTTTTATGTTCCAAAAAGTAACTAATCAGTTTAGTTAATATGACAAACACAGTAAAATTAGGCAATTTTGGTAATGATTTTGGATAATAGCTGTACTGCAAAAAATTTACAAAAAAAAGTCATCTGCCAAAGCTGCTAAAGTTTTCTCTGCCTGGTCTACTCTGTCCCTACTCCTCTGTCCTCCCCCTCCGATCTGAGAAAGAGGTCACATGATCTCTGTCTCTACTGTTACCAGGCAAGCTTTAACATGTCATCTGTAACCCCACCCACCACAGACACCTATCTGCGCCTATTCTGCGCAGTGAGGTGCAGTGAGTGCTGGGAGATGTAGTTTCCTAGGCAGAAGCCATGTTGTAAAACTGGGATCATTTGTAAAAATTTGAATCCAGGGCCAGGAGCAGACTAGACAAGTGGGAAATGTGTCAATCAGTGGGGGATTGGTGAGTGAACCTATATACTTTTTGTGCATTTTTTTTTTAGATCCCAAAAATACCCCTTTAATGGGTGAGACAGCATTGGAAAAACATTAAAAAAAAATATGGTGGATGGAACACTAATCCAGCATAGGGATGCCAGGCTAGGTTTAAAAGTGGGATCAATCTTCGTCGCTTCTGTGTTCCTTGCTAGTGCTAACAACCAAACTACGTCTTATTATTTTTTTTGTCCAATGGAATAGGGCCCTTAGTTTAGCGATAAACCTCGTCCAAACCCCTATTCACAAGAAGCCTTAAATTGACTCATAATGTAAATCTATGGGGCCATCCAGTTCTCATAGAAACAGAGCAAAGAGAGGAACATGCGGCAGTATTCTGTTCTCCCTGCTCCTACTTACTGATTGATCAAGGAAATGAACACTATGGCCAATAAAATCTTTCGACATGTCCCTAGGAAATCAGACGCAAACACACAAGTACAACAAAATGCTAAGATAAATGCATAATGTAGATATAATTCTTCAACTGAAATACTGCTCTTGAACTAAATGAGATTCTTAGTATAACATTTGATTAAATAGTGTGTTTTATGCAGTGTCGGACTGGCGTACCTTGGGCCCACCTGGGAATATGATACTTGGGGCCCAGCCTACATACAACAGATATAACAAGAACCAAACCTTTCACATTACTACAGCGACTTTGCACAGAGCTGTGTATGTGACCAGCGATACTAGCTCACTGCTAGTAACTTGTCAGTCACTCTATGCAAACAGCACAGCTACCACTTAAGTTTCTTGAAAGGAGAAGTCCCATGAAACTAGCAAATTTTAGGCAGGCAGGGGGCGTGGGAAGATAACGAAAGTATACTTACACGGCCCTGTGCCATTGTATTGCTCCCTTAACAATTTCCCACAGATGCTGGTCTCCTGCAGCTCTTCCTGCTGCAACATCACATACCTAGCCGATGGATCATCCACTCAGCCAATCAGTGACTGGGATAGGACACCACCGCAGTCACTGATTGGCTGAGTAGGCAATCCATCAGCGGCTCTGTGACATTGCAGCTGGAGGAGCCAGGGCTGAGATGTACACCGAAACCCGGCGAAAATTACTTATGGCAGCTGTGAGACACAAGAGCATCGCTATGGGGCACAGGGACTGGTAAGTCACTAGACTTCTCCATTAGGGTATCTGTCAGCTGTAATTCATGTTCCAAACTACGGACACTGTTAGATGGTACCTTAAATATATTTGTCTGTGCTTCCATAGCATAGAAAATGCTTTTATTCTCTGGTACAAAGAGTCAAAGAGGCTTCTGCCACCTCGGTCCATGTCAAGAAATGTCCAGAGCAGTAGCAAATCCCCATAGAAAACTTCTTTTGCTCTGGACAGTTCCTAACATGGACAGAAGTGGCAGCAGAGAGCACTATATTAGACTGGAAAGAATATACAACTTTCTGCAGGACATACAGCAGCTAATAAGTCTCGGAAGACTGGAGATTTTTAACTATAAGTGAAATACAAATCTTAATAACTTTTTGACACCAGCTGATTTGAAAGAAAAAAAATTGCCTGAATCCCCTTTAAATTATACAAAATTCACTACAAATCTGAACCAAATCTGTTGCACATGTTCCTGCTTTTTGGTGTTTTTTTCTGGCACTTTTTCTGCCATTTTCTCATTGTAGTGTAAATTGCTATTAGCGTTTTATCCAGTTTTTTTCCCACTACAAGCCATGTGATACTTTATCATGTGATTCCAGGTTTTCTGTTTAAGAAAAAACACTAATTTCCATATAGACATGACAATATCCCCCCCATAGAAGACTGTGACAAAACACCAAACACATAGCCTGCTACGATTCACAAAAAAACAGCACCATGGCAGAAAATTGTCCTCTGAGTATTGCATTTCACTTTTCCCCATTGACTATTAGCTAACATCTAGTCGTAGTGTTTTTGACCCCCAAAATGCCATGTGCCATATTTCTAAAAAACGCCTAGTCTGAGTCCAACCATATAATACATGAGAACATACCTCTCTCCCAAAGTTATTCACAGGATAAGAAATAAGAAGACCTATAGAGAATTAATGGAGCATCGTCTCCACTGTTTATTTGAGGGGGACATGTTCCCCAAATTTTTGTGACCACTGGGTTCCCCACTAATCACTTTGATATCCCCTATCTAGTGGATTTTAGGGGGGTGGGGTCAGCTACCTAGCCCGCACCTGGATGTATGTGTGAGGGGGCGCAATACTTTGACTTGCCCCTGATACTGCCCCCACACAAAAGAGTCACTGGGTTGTGTATATATGATGTATATTTATGGTGGTGTCCATGTTGCTAAGATATGCTATGATTGTGGTGACCCTGTCACTTGAAAAAACCTTTTGACAAACCTTGTAGATGTAGGTATAAACCTTGCAATGTTTTTTCTTCAAGATTTGAGTGTCTCTTCATACCCAAGATACACACATCCATGCAGGAGTTCTACTAGCCACTGCTCCATCCTACTTGGGCTCATTGTGCAGGTGATACATCTGTGTAGCAGGCAGATATCCAGCTTTATGCCTCTGCAATATGTAATGGACCTCCAACTCCCAAAAATAATAAGTTATACCAAAGAGCGCAAAATAAAGACACAGCACAATGTAATCAGGTGTCAAAGAAGCCCAATTTTATTTAAAATTACATGACAATTAAAAAATGGCAGACCCCCGACTCATGAAGAGTCACCCTCCAGCACTCAGGCGAGGTAAAACCCCCTGTGGGGGAAACCTCGAGGGAGCCATGGCTGGAGAGCTGCCCCTCCCCTGGGCTTAGAGGGTAATACCTTACTATAAATATAATAAACTGGATGTGAGAGAAATCCGGCTGCAATATCTGTCACCTTATTGATGGCCGGCGGCTGTATCTCTTCTCCCTCACAGATCCAGGTCCACTTCTCAAGAAGGTGGAGACTCGATGAAGGGGTAGTCTAAAGCAGACCACCCGTTTCTCCTGCTAAAACCTCCAAAATAAATCAAGGGTAGGGGGCAGTAAAGTAGTCAAGCTCAAGGTCCTCTGGCGCATCCAAGATGGCACTGATCATGGCGCGGTGCATTGCTTTATGGAACCTTATTAATGACATAAGCGCTTGTCATCACAGTGCACGGTTGCCATGGTTACTGCAGGTAAACACATCTGAAGCATTAACACATTAATGACTGGCAATGCGCTTTACTGCAGAGATCACTAACACACTTGTGACCAAGCAAACAGCTTATGGTTAGGCCACACGAACACTAAATAATATGGTTTGATGTTGCCCATAGCAACCAATCACAGCTCAGCTTTCCTTTCTCAATTTACACTGGTAAAATAAAAGCTGAACTGTGATTGGTTGCCATGTGCAACAGTCCAACTAATCCATAGCAACCAATCAGAGCTCAGCTTTAATTGTATAAGAGCTTGTTAAGATATGAAAGGTGAGCTGTGATTGGTTGCTATGGGCGAATCAGACTATGTTTTCATAGATTGATAAAGCTGCGCCATTGCTGGAAAACTTATGATGATAATGATGAGTGAAAACACATGACATCAAGCTTCCCCATAATGCTTTGCAGTCAGCCCTTCCTCCATACCTCCCAACTTTTTGGAGGGACACTTGTGGTTCACAGACATTTCTATACACTACAATTACCAGCATTTCCTGTCAGTCAGTTTAGCATCCACTGGTATATGGATATATATGGTGGATTTGGTAACAGGAAGGAGACTGCTGACAATCTGATGTAATTGGATGCTGAAAGGGCGGCCAAAGAGGATTATAAATGAAGCTGTTGAAATGAATAGAGAAGGAGGGGATCCCTACCTGGAAATCCCCCCAGAGTAAATACAGTATGGGTGACATGTAAAACTACATTTCCCAGGCTTTCATAGGAAATCGGTGATCACCTGATTAGATGATCACTGGAGAAACTGCATTGACTGTACAGAAGGGGTTGTCTAGTTGTTTAAAAATAAAATAGTCCACAGTATTAAAGCGGTACTCCAGCAAAAAAAAAAATTCAAATCAACTAGTGCTAGAAATTTGTAATTTACCTCTATAAAAAAAAATATCCAGTCTTATAGTACTTTCCAGTCTGACACAGTGCTCTCTGCTGCCACCACTGTCCATGTCAGGAACTGTCCAGAGTAGGAGAGTTTTTTTTATGGGGATTTGCTACTGTTCTGGACAGTTCCTGACATGGACACAGGTGGCAGCAGAGAGCACTGTGTCAGACTGGAAAGAATGCACCACTTCTTAACTATTAAACACCAAAATATGCTCTGAAAAAGTATTCTTTGTCTAAAATACACGCCAGAGTTCACACTGTATATTTTAATATATATTATAAAAGAGTAAGCTGAAATATTCCAAGAGTATTGCTGAGGAGTAGTGTTGAGCGGATCTGTCAAAAAGTGTGTGTTCAGTAACGTTATGCGAACCCAAACACTCAGCGTTTGACTCTCTGCGGCTACATGATTAGACTTGCCAGCTTTCGTCTGAGTTCACATTATGTTTTTATTATGTGATTTGGTTGGTGACACAGTGCTCTCTGCTGCTCTTTCCATGTAAGGAACTGTCCAGAAGAGGTATTCCTCCCCCCCCCCTTTTTTTTTTTTCTTATTCAGTCATGTGATTTCAGGTTTTCTATTGAAGAACTGAGGAAAAAACACTAATTTACTTATAGACATGAACTCATTGAATGGCTGAGCAGGCAATCCATCAGCTGATCAATGACATTGCAGCAGGAGGAGCTGTGGCCGTGACATACACACAACCCGGTCAAAAATGACTGAAAATTACTTCTGGCGGATGTGGAAGAGACCTGAAAGCGGCGCAGGGGCACGAGGACTGGTGAGTATACCTATATGCATACATAGTACACAGACACGTATGCATGATGCACACACCATACACAGATATAAAGAAATGATCTATATGCATACATAATACACACATTACATATCTGCATAGATAACACACACACATGCACCATACACACAAACTCACATAATATACATATTTCATGTCCACACACACAGATTTACCTTTGGTACAGGAAATCACCAGGTACAGCTCACTTGCTGTCAGATTGGCAGCCCCAGGGCCACACTGTGCAGGTTGCAGTCCTTCTCCCTCTTCTCCTCCTGTGTCCCGACTGCAAGCAGCAGCTCATACAGCAGATGGAGACAGCCTGAGAGGGGGAGGTGGTGGAGGGTCCCAGTGGATAGGAGAGAGGCTGCACTAAATCTGCACACTACATGCTGCTGCCTGTCACCCCAGTCACTCCCTGCCTCTATATAATAAGATAAAACCCCAGGTTACTAGATAGAGGCAGTTTGTGACTGGGTGAAAAGCATGTGCAGTTTGGGGATTATATGTTGTCCTGGAGCTGCTAAACAGGGAGGCCCACCCCCCTGCATAGGGGCCCACTAAGGGATAGGGCCCACCAGGGGATTCCCCTGCTTCCCTGTTGGCCAGTCCAAGCCTGGTTTTATGTGTTCTTGTTCTTCTACCTATAAGCATTGGCCTGGTTGATTGCTTATTGGTTAACATGATTTTTCATTTTGAAATCTGTAGAAGACACAGCTGAATGATCTTGATTTGCATAATTATTATACAACATTATGGTGCGTTTACACAGACAGATTTATCTGACAGATCTTTGAAGCCCAAACCAGGAACAGACTATAAACAGGGATCATGTCAGAAAGGAAAGACTGGGATATATCCTCTTTTCAAATCCATTCCTGGCTTTGGCTTACAAAATCTGTCAGATAAATCTGTCTGTGTAAACGCACCCTTACTGTGTAAAATCCATTGATCCAATTAAGGTCACTTGCTTAGTTATGCTTGATATAGACTGAATATTGATTATTTTAATTGAATTCAAACTTTAACTGTTATTTTAAAAAAAGAAATATTAGAAGTTGTGTTAGTTTTTTTCATTTTTAGTCAGTCCAAGTATATAATCCAATAAATCTGGCACAAGAAAAAGCACTGTGACCCCTCATCTTCGCAGAGAGGTGATTATTGCTGTTGTGCATACTTGTTGCAGGTGCATTGGCTGGAAATTTATTGCTTTTTTTTGGAGGAGAATGGTATTACATAAAGCTTTCAGCTGTCAGGTGTCTCTACTTTTAAAATGGTATCTATCTCTACAAATCCTTTAATTTTAAAGTGTTACATACATTTCAGGGAACTTCTCCGGATTTGCTGTCCTGTGTATGTATTTGAGGAGCAGGACTATATCTGACCATTATCTGATATCTGAATATCAATAGTATATGCCTTTTTCCCCCTGCTTACCCCTCTGCAAACTTCATTCCTGTGTCTGCTTTTCCTGTGCTCAGTTGTAGTATAGATTCAGACTAGCCTCTGTGCTGCCTCCTATACAATATATAGTCACTAAAAACAACATCCTGCAATCATACCTTACTATAGCAAACCTTCAGAAATTCCCATACCAACAAAGAGCTGTGTAACATATAACTCCAGCGTTTTCTGTGGCCAGAGAGTTTGCACAAGCTGCTTCCTATCTCTTCCTGCTCACTCATCCCCTATTACAGACTTTCTTATATTCACTTGTACTACTAATTTCTGCAAAGTTGTGCCACAGTCCTTTTTTTTTTTTTTTTTTTTTTTAGAACCGCAGCCTGGTTCCTGCGCATGGACGCGTTCTATTCCCGGGCACCGGCTGGGGGTGAAGCACTGGAGGTGAGCCTGCCTGCCCCCTGTGGGACGAAACCCCTGCCCCTCTATGACACAGATTCTAATGGGTGGGGGGGGGTTGTCGGGGGAACCATTCCTGTAATATCGATTTCCTAGCAGCTGCAGATGTAACAAAGAAGCTTTTTGGATTCTTTTGAGCAGGCGTGAGCGGTGTAATCTGTATGGCCAAAGATGTCCCATTTGGGAGTTAAAGGTACAAAGTATAGTAGGCTAGTGCAAGGCGAAATCTTTGACCTGTTTCCAGACCAGGATCTCAGAGCAATTCTTGGGGGCACCCTTCTATTAGATTGTTCAAACTTTTGGTCTTGTTGGGCTCCAATACTCCAATATTGATGATGCAGAAGTATTTCTCTGTGGTAAATCTAGGATCTCTCATACCAGACATACAAAGTGTCTGGTGTAAGGTAGAGGAGGAACAGAGAAGATGGGAAGGAAATGCATCAACCTTGTCTATATGTATGTTTTGCCTATATAAGTAAGTCTTTTTTTTTTTTCTAACTGTACACTGTACACCAGTGAATATTAAAAATATCTTGGTGACATATATTGTGTGTATGACGTTTTCTCAAAGAAAAATGCAACTTTTGTTACACAGACAGCAAAGGGGGTAAATTTATGGCAAAGTAACCTACAGGTGTCCTGTGAGGCTAAGATGGCGTTTCTCTTTCTTAAAGGGTACTGATGCTGGAAAATCAGGTTAGCATAGATATTTTCTATGTTAGCTCAGTTCTGTGCACAAGCCTCACTGACTAAAATTAGGCTTGTGCCCAGAACTCAGCCAGCATGGGAAATATTCATGATAATATGATCAGCGGGGATAGGGTTGATGCACAGAAAACCAATCAGGAGTCTGTGACAGGTACCCTTAGTTTTGAAAGGACTTGTCTTGAGAGTGACAGGCCGCTCAACCTATCACAGGCTGCGGTGCTGTCCCGTCAGTGATAATACATCTTTGTGGACATGACAACTGTAACACAAGTTCATAAATGAAACTAAACCAAATAGAGAATTTAAAATAAATTCCTGGATTAAAGGCCCACTTTCACAAACCTAGTGCCCAAACCGTTATATAATATTAAAAGTAGAGAGATGTGTGCTGTTTTTTTTTTTTTTTCATGTATTCCTATACAATAATATAATTGCCCACATTTGATAATCTGCCTTAACTCTTGCTCATCCCCTTCATTACTTTGGTTGCCCTTTGCTGCATTTACTCCAGGTCAAGCATGTTCTAATTATATAATGTACAGATGCATAAAGCTGTACTTCATTGTCCATATGAGGTTTACAAGTGATTTGTATAGATGCAAAACTATGTCCTTATGACAATCTATGCCTCGTTTCTGTGGCAGCTTGGTTCAGTCTTTTACTTTTAAGCACATTTTTTTGGCTCAGCCCAAGTGCATATCCTTACATTTATCCACACTCAGCGTGTACCGATGCAGCGTACCGGTATCATTTTATCGCTAAAACTGTGAGGGACGGGAACCCATGTAGAAAGCTTATATGTAAAGTTTAGCTGGAGTTGTAGGAGGGAGGGAAGCAAAGGTTCTGTTTCAAAGCCCCTTTATTCTTCATGAATGAGAGGCCATAATATAAAAAATTATAAGCCCCTTTAAATTATTGATTTTAGTAATAGCTAGTGGAAAGAACAAAATCTTGTTTTAAAATCCTTTCTTTATTAGGAGGTAAACTTTAATAAATAAGCCAGTAAACACTGCACCCTCAGTTAAATATGACTTTGTTCTTCACTACAGACAAACATACAAATTTAAATGAGTCATGCATGCAATTAGATATTTAAAAGGTAAATCTATACTGCCTCAAGCAGCGCAGCTCATTAAAAAGACATCAGATGTAGAGTCAAAATACAACAGCAAAAGAAGCCATAATGTGCAATTTTATTTCCTTTTAACCCCTTCATTGTCATATACAGTACTTGACTCCCATTTCTAATGTACTCTGCAGCACATCTAACCCCCCACCCCACCCCCTTCCGGAAAGGTGCTGGCAGTGCATGCCCCGCTGGCATACACATATTCACCTGATCCGATGTAGTCCCCCAGCGTTCGTTCTCCCAGTGTAGCAGGCAGGTTAAACCCCATCCAGATTATACCCAGGTATGGTTTGGCCAAGGCCAGAGTATACCCCGGGGAATAAAATAGCCTGGGCCGGAAAAATACCTCTCCAGGCCACAGTTTACCCCGGGGGACAAACTCTATACCTGGGGGTGTAAAACTGTCTAGGCCATACTATATCACTCCAGGCCATAATGTAATTACTTCACTGGTTTTGTCACCTCTCGTCCATGCCACAGTATACCCCATGGCATATATTTTTGTACCCAGGGGTGTGATATAGCCTAGGCCATGGATCTCCAAACTGCGACCCTCCAGCTCTTGCAAAACCACAATTCCTATCATGCCCGGACAGCTAAAGCTCTGGATTTAGCTGTCCAGGCATGATGGGAAATGTAGTATTGCAACAGCTGGAGGGCCACAGTTTGGAGACCTATGGCCTAGGCCATACTATAAACCTGGTTTTAGTCTAGCCTAGGCCAGAGTACACCCCAGGGAATATATTTTTATATCCAGGGGTGTAATATAGCCTATGCCATACAATAAACCTTGATATAGTCTGGCCCAGGCCACAGTATACCCCGGGGGATAAACTTTATATTTGAGGTGTAAAACAGTCTAGGCCAGACTATATCCCTCCAAGTTATCATGTCACTGGTTTTCTTAGTTCTTGCCTAGGCTACAGCATACCGCAGGGGATATTCAATACCAGGGGGTGTAAAATAGCCTAGGACAGATTTTATCGCTTCAGGTCATAATGTTATCACTTTGTTGAAAAGTGCGTACATTTTATTTTTAATCATACTCGGATACACAGTTGCTTCCTCTTGTTGGGAAATACAGTACAGTGCTTGCATTGAACTGACAGTAGATGGCGCTGCCCCATCTGCACTATTTTCTTGAGCAGAAGGAGGTTTTTATGGTCTGCGCAAAATTTTACAGTTGTTGCACAAGTCTTGCACAATTTATTGCACAACTTATGCCTAAGGCTGGATTAACATTGCATTTTTTGCAGTTGGTTTTTTTCATCCTTTTTTGCAAACAAAAAAAACGAATTGAAAAAATAGATCAAAATGCATCTTTTTTTAGCGTACAGAGAAACATGGTTAACCACTAGAGATGAGCAAACCGGGTTTGGGTTTAAGTCGATCCGAACCCGAACGTTCGTCATTTGATTAGCGGGGGCTGCTGAACTTGGATAAAGCTCTAAGGTTGTCTGGAAAACATAGATACAGCCAATGACTATATCCATGTTTTCCACATAACCTTAGGGCTTTATCCAAGTTCAGCAGCCACCGCTAATCAAATGGCGAAAGTTCGGCTTCGGATCGACTCGAGCATGCTCCAGGTTCGCTCATCTCTATTAACCACGTTTTTTTGTGTAAGCTAAAAAAAAAGATGCATTTTGAACCATTCTTTTATACATTTTTTTTATGGAAGTTAATGGAAAAACTGATCAAAATGCTTATTTTTTTTCATCTATATTGCCCCCCCAAAAAATGAAAATGTCCCCTATGTGTTAAGATTTTTAACATTTTCATCAGTAGCTTCTCACTTATCTCAGCAGACAAAGCAGAATCCCCAATAAAATGTTGAAAAATTCAGTAATTCCTGTGTCTAGCACTCAATGCTACGGATTTCATAGGGGGGTATAATCAGGGCCGGTTTTAGACTAGATGTGGCCCTGGGCAAAGTTAAAGGTGGGGCCGCAAATGCTGAAATATTTTAGCAACAATTTAAGTTCCCCATACATTTTACTCTTTTGTTGGTGGTACCTGTTGCTCCTGGTGGGTTCGGCCATCAGTGTAAGGTGTATGGGGCTCTCTAGACAGTCCTCTGACAGATGATATCAGTGGACATAGGGGATCAAGCTTGATGGAAAATCAATGCCCAACCTCTTTGTTCTAAGAGAGATAAGCCGCCATCAGATCTGTATGGCTATGGCTTTACCCTCTCATAGAAAACACAGGAAAACTCAGATGTGCCAAATTTCTATGTATGGGGAGGACGGGACCAGATGGGAGAGATAATAGTTAGCTGAAGGAATGTTCAGCCAGCAGTTATTGGAAGCGTACGACCACTTTTAAGGCCGTATTACACGGCCTGATATTCTGCAGAAGTGAGCGCCAATCTGGTAGAATGGAGCTCGCTTAGAGAGCCTACTACAGCAAAAGCTATGGAGGAGATTTATCAAACTGGTGTAAAGAAGAATTGGCTCAGTTGCCCCTAGCAACCAATCAGATTCCACCTACTTAGAATCTGAGTAATGAAAGGTGGAATCTGATAAGTTGCTAGGGGCAACTGAGCCAGTTTCACTTTACACCATGTTTGATAAATCTCCCCCTATGTGTATATATACAGTATATCATTAGTGATGTGTGTGCAATCCTTGCTGTATATAGTAAACAATAAAGATACATATACTACCTGATCACGTTCCCCGGTGTCCTCAGGCCATGTCTGTGATATATACTACCTGATCATGTTCCCCGGTGTCCTCAGGCCTTGTTTGTGATATATACTACCTGATCATGTTCCCCAGTGTCCTCACAGAGCGATAGCGTCCTGATTCGGACAATTTTCGCTCCATGTATTAGGGCCCTTACTCAGTTCAGAAGTTTACATGCCGCTACATGTCAGGACTACCGCTACATGCCGGGACCGCCGCTACATGTCGGGACCGCCGCTACATGTCGGGACCGCCCCTACATGTCGGGACCGCCCCTACATGTCGGGACCGCCCCTACATGTCGGGACCGCCCCTACATGTCGGGACTGCCCCTACATGTCGGGACTGCCCCTACATGTCAGGACCGCCGCTACATTCTGGGACTGCCCCTACATTCTGGGACTGCCACTACATGCCAGGACTGCCGCTAAATGTCAGGACTGCCCGCTAGTGGTGTAAATACAAGAACTATTTATATGAATTGCTTTAAAAAAATAAATTTAAAAAAATCACTATAATCAGGACCAAATATTACCTCCATACCGTTATTGAAGAAAACACACTATATATAGGCCAATATTACCACCATAAAAGTGACCGCCCCATAATGACTCTATATACACTATATACAGACCAATATTACCGCCATAGAGTGACCACCGCATAATGACTCTATATACACTATATACAGACCAATATTACCGCTATAGACTGACCACTGTATAATAAATGACTGTATATACACTGTATACAGACCAAAATTATGTGGCTGTCACCCTATGGCTGTACTATTGGTGTATATAGTGTATATATAGAGTCATTATGTGGCAGTCAATCTATGGCAGTAATGACTCTACGCTATATACGCTATATACAGACCAATATTATTGCCATAGGCTGACCCCTGTATAATGACTCTATATACACTGTATGCAGACCAATATTATGTGGCGATCACTCTATGGCTGTACTATATATACTGTACTGTGGCTGTACTGTATATAGTGTCATTATGTGGTAGTCAATCTATGGCAATAATGACTCTATATATACGCTATATACAGACCAATATTAATGCCAAAGAGTGACCACTGCATAATGACTCTATATACAGACCAAAATTACTGCCATAGACTGACCCCTGTATAATGACTCTATATACACACTATATACAGACAATATTATGTGGCGATCACTCTATGGTTGTACTATTGGTCTGTATATAGTGTGTATATAGAGTCATTATGTGGTGGTCACTGTATGGTGGTAATATTGGTCTGTATATAGTGTCATTATGTGGTAGTCAATCTATGGCAGTAATGAGTGTATATATATACGCTATATACAGACCAATATTAATGCCAAAGAGTGACCACTGCATAATGACACTATATACAGACCAATATTACCACCATACAGTGACCACCACCTAAAGACTGAATACCACCTTATTTTTTTCTCAATAAAATACACCGTATTGCCTTAGTGATGTCATCATACACTATACATAGGAGCTGCAGCAATTACATAGGACTGATAAGGCCGGAGAATGGCTGCAGCTCCTATATACAGTCTATTCACCTCAACACTTGGAGTCAGCAGTGCTTATACACACACACCATTATATATATATATATATATATATATATATATATATATACACACTCACACACCCATGAAAACACATTATACAGATACAAACCATCCAGTCCACACACTATACACAGGACATGTAACACACACTGCATTCATCCATTATACACCTACATTCATACACATTACACACTACATGTACAGAATACTTACTCCCTCTAGCATGCTGGGTGTAGTGGTGAATCCCCCTCATGTTCCTTAGAAGCAGCAGGCTGTCATCCTCACCCGGCAGCCCTCTCCTCCATCGTCCCGACAGCTCCACACCAGAGCAGGAAGTCACGTGCAGTGAGAGGAGTTGGAGGGAGGGGGAGGGGAGGGGGAGCAGACACCGAGCCCAGCGTCCTGCAGCCTCTGCGTGACCCCTGATAGCAGCAGCCAGGGATCACTCCCAGACGCTGCAGGACGCTGCCTGTGCTCTCCTCTCCACTGGAACTGCGGTAGGGGGCCCCTGGGGGATGGGGGCCCTGGGCATTTGCCCTGCTTGCCCCCCCCTAACGCCGGCCCTGGGTATAATATGGCCTGAGGGTGTATGAATTGGCCTAGGTCAAAATACTGTATACGCTTAGTATAATCAAGCCTAGGCCATTTTAACCCCAGGTATAGTCTGGGCTGGGGGTATACTGTGGCCTGTTACACCGTCTCCCCCCGTGCACGAGTGGGAGAAAGAAGCAACAGGGGACTATGCTGATTTAGGTGAATGTGTGTATGCTGGCTCCAGGGGGATGTTATTGTGAATGCGCTGCCAGTGGCTGTTCAGGGTGGACTAGGCTCTGGGGATGCGCTGCCAGGTCTCCCTACACCCACAGGAGCCCCCACCACCACAACCACCATTTCAATACAGTTGACATGAAATCCCCCTTTTTCACACATTCCATGGATGTGACATCTGTGGAATCAGTAAAAAACACAGATTCCCTAAAGTTCTATTGGGGGGTGCATGCCACAATCCAGCTCCGCGCTAGACTGTCCTATTTTTTCGTGGCACAGATCGTCTCAATAGATCGATAGGACGTGTGAATAATGGTGCATATACACAGACACTTTTATCTGACAGATTTTTAAAGCCAAAGCCAGGAATGGATTTGAAAAGAAGCAAAATCTCAGTCTTTCCTTTATGACCTGTTCTCTGTTTATAGTCTGTTCCTGGCTTTGTCTTCAAAGATCTGTCAGAGAAATCTGTGTGTAAACGCACCATAAGGCCATACACTTCGGGTTGAAAAAATCTGGCAATTGATCCCTGATGTGGGACCAGGGGCGGAACTACCGCCGTAGCAGCCGTAGCGGCTGCTACGGGGCCCCTAGCATCGGGTGGCCCGTGGCCTTGCCCCCGGAGCTTACTGCCTACAACACCCGGTGGCCTCCCGGGCCTCCCGGGTGTTCAGTGTTCTGATTGACAGCACGAGAAGCCATAGGCTTCCCGCCCTGTCAATCACTCTTGTGACCGCAAGCAGCATTTGCTTGCGATCACAAGAGTGTTGCCCCCGCCCCCGACAGATCAACAGCTTCCCGGGCAGCGACATCACAGAGGTCAGTGTGCGTTGCGGCGGCTGGGACTTCCGGAACAGGAAGTGACGCGGACCCTGTACCGGAAGTCCCAGCCGCCGCGGCGCACACTGAGCTCAGTGGTGGCGCTGCCCGGGACTTCGCCTGTAAGCTGCTGATCTGTCGGGTGCAGATGAAGAGAGAAGAAGAGGCCTGCGACCGACGGGGGATCGTGTGGTTAGGTGAGTTGTGAGTTTTTTTTTTATCAGAGGGGAACACTGGGGGCTGTATATATATATGGGGGATGCACAGCACTAGGGGCTGTGTATATATATATATATATATATATATATATATATATATAGCCCCTAGTGCTGTGCATCCCCTATATATATATATATATATATATATATATACAGCCCCTAGTGCTGTGCATCCCATATATATATATATATATATATATATATATATATATATATGGGGGATGCACAGCACTAGGGGCTGTATACATATATATATAATATGGGAGATGCACAGCACTAGGGGCTGTATATATATATATATATATATATATATACAGCCCCTAGTGCTGTGCATCCCCTATATATGTTCATATATATGTATATATATATATATATATATATATATATGTGATGCACAGCACTAGGGGCTATATATATATATATATATATATATATATATAATATGGGGGATGCAAAGCACTAGGGGCTGTATATATATATATATATATATATATATATACAGCCCCTAGTGCTGTGCATCCCCTATATATATATATATATATATATATATATATATATGGGATGCACAGCACTAGGGGCTGTACATATATATATATATATATATATATATATATGGGATGCACAGCACTAGGGGCTGTGTATATATATATATATATATATATATATATATATATATATGGGGGATGCACAGCACTAGGGGCTGTATATATGTGGGGGATGCAAAGCACTAGGGGCTGTATATATATATATATATATATATATATATATGGGGGATGCACAGCAATAGGGGCTGTATGTATATATATATATATATATATATATATATATATATATATGTATATATATATGGGATGCACAGCACTAGGGGCTGTATATATATATATATGGGGGATGCACAATACTGGGGGTTGTATATATATATATGGGAGAGGCACAGCACTGGGGGCTGTATATATGGGGGAGGGACAGCACTGGGGGCTATATATATATGGGGGAGGCACAGCACTGGGGGCAGTATATATGGGGGAGGGACAGCACTGGGGGCTGTATATATATGGGGGAGGCACAGCACTGGGGGCTGTATATATATGGGGGAGGCACAGCACTGGGGGTTATATATATGGGGGAGGGACAACACTGGGGGCTATATGGGGGAGGCTCAACACTGGGGGCTGCATATATGGGGGAGGCACAACACTGGGGGCTATATATATATGGGGAGGCACAGCACTGGGGGCTGTATATATGGGGGAGGGACAGCACTGGGGGCTGTATATATATGGGGGAGGCACAGCACTGGTGGCTGTATATATAGGGGAGGGACAGCACTGGGGGCTATATATATGGGGTAGGCACAGCACTGCGGGCTATATATATATGGGGGATGCACAATACTGGGGGCTGTATATATATGGGGAGGCACAGCACTGGGGCTATATATATGGGGGAGACACAGCACTGGGGGCTATATATATGGGGGAGGCACAGCACTGGGGGCTATATATATGGGGAAGGCACAGCACTGGGGGCAATATATATGGGGGAGGCACAGCACTGGGGGTTATATATATGGGGGAGGGACAACACTGGGGGCTATATGGGGGAGGCTCAACACTGGGGGCTGCATATATGGGGGAGGCACAACACTTGGGGCTATATATATATATATATATGGGGGAGGGACAACACTTGGGGCTATATATATGGGGGAGGGAAAACACTGGGGGCTATATATATATATATGGGGGAGGGACAACACTTGGGGCTATATATATGGGGAGGGAAAACACTGGGGGCTATATATATGGGGAGGGACAACACTAGGGGCCATTTGTAAGGGGAACAACACAGGGGGCAATCTATAAGGAGGACGTCACAGAGGAGGCATCTATAAGGGTAACTACACTGCGGGATGTATATAATAGGGCATGCGCAGAGGGGGGGGGTATTTATTTTAGTGGACTAAACAGAGGGGTCATCTATAAGGGGACTACACAGAGGGGGCCATATACTACAGGGCAGGGATAGGGAACCTTGGCTCTCCAGCTGTTTAAAAACTACAGCTTTAGCTTTGACTGTCTACACATGATGGGAGTTGTAGTTTTGCAACAGCTGGAGAGCCGAGGTTCCCTACCCCTGGTATAGGGGATGCACAGAGGTTGTCATCTACTATAAACACAGAGGGGCTCTCTACTATAGTAGATGCACACAGGGCCATCTATGTGGAAGACTGAACAAGGGACTATCTATAAGGAGCCAGGGCTACCCACTGAAAGAGGGCTTAAAAGGGCCAAAACAGATGTGCAGTGTGTATAGAGATGAGGATGGTGCCAGAGTGAGGAGCCTAATATGTCTGTCTGGCAGATTCTGTGGATTCGTGGCTCAGAGAAGTTCTCATAATGGCCCAGGCCAGATGGAGAAGAAGATGAAAACGGAAGAACTCCGATCAGAGAAGACGTCCCCTGTGAGTCACTGAATATATTTGCACTGTAATTTATATGTAGTACAGACCCTGTGTAGAGCTGGGTGTGTTGACGGTGTAGTGGTCGGTTGAGGGGGGGGCCCAATTAAAAGTTTGCTATGGGGCCCACCCATTTCTAGTTACGCCCCTGTGTGGGACTCTATATATGCAAAAAAAAAATAGCTAATAACATCCAGTTTTCTATACAATTCACTGAATACTGCTTATTGTGCTAATTTAAAAGAGGAAAAAAACACCATTTAAGACACTATTCCTCATATGGAGAAATCAGCTGGTGTTTTCACAATACTAGGTCCTTCTAGAAGGCTTACTACCTGACTTATTTGCTATTTCTTGTAGTGTTTCCGCCCCAGGGAGCCTGTCACTATGCTTTGTGATCTGAGCTGACATTCTCCTCACCTGTATTAAGAACAGCTGTGCTGCGCCTGCTGCTGTCAGGCCCTCATCTTTGAAGGAGCTGGAGCAGGTTTTGTGATGCATGCCATGCCCCTGACTACACGGGTGGAGGGAGCCCAGACTGTGCTCTTCCCATTACTTCAGTCATCTTACTAACTGCTCTCAATGTAACCCGAACTCCATTCTAAAGGAAGGTTGAGAATGTGTAAATAATAAATGAGAATCGGTTATTGCAGAATGACGGCACATATTACAGTCTTGTCTGGAGCAGGATTGTCTAGAGAGAATAAAGGGATAAAAATAACTTTTCTACTTTGTTTAGATGAATGGATCTGATACATAAAATACGGCACCCTAGCACTGTACATGTTTCTAAATAAAATTTATGCATTTCAATCATGTTCTCTTCTCTCTGGTGTAGTCAAAAGCGAAGCATCTTCAGCAGACTACTAAGAGTGAAATTACTAAATTGATGTTTATATATTATAGAAACAGAGAAAATGATTTTCTGCAGAAAAACAGCACCATCTAGTCTGCTCTTATAATATTTCCTTTATTATTATGTTAGGATAGATATATGTGTATCCCAGACATGATTAAATTCGGTTTCTGTAGACCAACCACATCTGCTGGAAGTTTGGTCAGAGCATCTACTACTCATTCTGCAAACTAATATTTTCTTACATTGTTCCAGATCGTTCCCCCAACTAATTTCACTAAACCTTTTTCTTGTGTAGTGTCCCAGCACAGGTGTGCCACTAAGTTTTCTTATGCACCTGGGCAAAGTAACTCACTCAGGTTCTCACAGTGGGATGAAGTAGGAGTGTACTGTCTGTTTTCCCCTCTAGGTGTCACTGTTATTTGCACTGTATGTATTGTATAGAGCACAGCTGAAGAAAACATTGGGCTAACTGTTTTATGTAAAATTGTTGTCTTCCTCGTGTCACAGGTGCAGGTTCTGAGGAGAACCGCCATCTACACTACACAGGGCAGCATACCTGAGTTAAGTAATGATCCCAGTAGGACAAAGCTGCAGTTTAAGCCTACATATCCTACTGCGATGCATGGCTATTCTGGGAAACCCTGGAAAGTCTGCTCAACCCAGTGCAGAGACCTGGGATCTGAGAACTCATACTACCCTAGCAGGATGGGTAACCTGACACTATAGGGCATAAGGTGGTCAGATCACAGATATCTATACATGAGTACGAGTACCTTCTTCTTCTCTTCTCTACTACGCTATCCCGACAGAGTACACAGCTGCCTTAGAGCTACCTTACTTTTTTCATTTGCTATTTATTTTCATTTACCAAATTTTCCAGCATATAAGGTGACTGGGTGTATAAGACAGAGGCTTCGGGGACTTCTGGAGCCTCCATCATTTTCCCGAAGCTCCGATGAGGTGCTTGGCTGTCCGGGAGAGCTTCGGGGATCTCCGGCGCAGACAGTGTGCATGGCACTGCCTGTTTCGGGAACGGGACAGAAGACGAGCAGATGCTGGGAATGGAAGATAGGTCAGTTAAATGTTGTCTTGTTTACAGGGGTCGCCGCATACGGTGGGGATGCAGCCATTTTTTAGCTCCCCCATCGCGTGCAACGACCATACCCGGTGTATAAGAAGACCCCTGACTTCTGAGAAGATTTTTCAAGGTTAAAAAGTCATCTTGTACGCTGGAAAATGCGGTAATTTAGCATTTGGTACATTTCCACATAAAGCAGAATCCTTTACTTGTGTTACATGTGTTTTGCTTGAGATTTTATGTTTATTGCATTAGGTGAAATTCACAGCAAATTGTGAAAGAAATCCACACAGGGCACAAGAATGCACAGCATGCCTTTAATTCCATGCAGATTTCTCACAATGTGTAACACTGAGTAACATTGCCAACACTGCCCATCATGAGTCCAGTTAAAGTGCTGAGCGCTAATAATTGATCTCGCTACCTGCCGGTCATTCATTACTGAGTCATTAAACAGCAAGTAAAGTAGTAAATGAGCTCTGTGTCTTTTAAACCCCATTGACCACATATCAGCTGGGTACCCTGCCATTAAGTGAGTGAGCCACATCACATTACATTGTGAGCAGTCTACAAGATGCTTTCCTCTCTATTACTATGACTTAAGGGCACAACTCAATTCTGAAACACGTAATGCGTTCCTTTTCTATTTCCTTGTATGGATTTTACAGGAATCTAATAAAGCTTTTGGGACATTGGACTTGCTGCTTTCTGCTCCTGTTTTTCTATTGGTCAATATCATAATTAACAATAAATAACAACATCAATAGATGCTGAAAAGCGGAAAAAAAAAAAAAGTCTGCCAATTATTTTGGTCCTAAACTGTTTCAAAGTAGAATAAAAGTGCCATTTCCTTCCCTAGTTTTCAGCAGAATGAGATGCATTTGGCAGTCAAACTGCTGAAGGCAATTGCAAGCCCGACAAGCAGGAAAATTATTTATGTTCTAATGCAACCAAGAAGCAGGAACATACCCTCAATCAAATCAATTTCATGCTGATTATTATTCTGCAGAGATGGGAAGGAATGTTATTATTAAGACCTAAAATTGTCTGAACTAATGGAAATAGTCAAGGCCTGTGGAAAATGAACACAGTGTAAAGATATTTAATCGAAGGAATTAATTCATTATTCATGACATCATCGAGTACATCAGCTGACCTAAAAACATTGTAGTGGAGAGCCAGAGCCACTCAAAACCTGGCATCTCATACTATATATAGGGTTTCCTTTATAAGATCCTGAGCTACCCTAATATGCTACCCTTAAACAGGGCATCGTAGTACTGATATGGTAAGGCAGCAGTTACTTACTAATTTGATTTCTTATGAAGGCTTCTGTCTAAGGTATTGGAAGATACCAAGGGGGAGATTTATCAAACTGGTGTAAAGTAGAATTGTCTTAGTTGCCCCTAGCAACCAACCAGATTCCACCTTTGATTCCTCACAGATTCTTGGAAAAATGAAAAGTGGAATCTGATTGGTTGCTAGAGGCAACTAAGACAAATCTACTTTACACCAGTATGATAAATCTCCCCCCAAGTGAATGAAGCCTGATTACCATTGTTATTTCTGCTGGAGATCTTTAATTCGTGACCTGTTGAGCATACTTGCCTATTCCACGAAGGGATAATGAGTGAAATAGAGAAAACGATCAGCCGATGATCGTGTCATCGGCTGATCATTTATTTAGCCCAATCCTAAAATCATAAGGCACCCACCGTGCATCGCTACGTTGGAATAGCGATCTGAGAAGCAGCATACATTACCTAGCAGGGCTCCTCCTCCGCTCCGTCTTCCTCCCCGGGGCAATCCGATCACAATGAAGTACTATATAAATGGACCGCACATACTGTAGATCTTTCTAATAAACTTTATACTATATCTAGGCCAGTAACCATGATAAGACAGCATCCGCTATGCCTAGTGCATAGATGGGAAACTTTCAGGGGTTGCTAAACATTCAATTCCCATCATGCCTGGACAGCGAAAGCATTGGTTTTCTGTACCTATTTCTCTATCATCACAGACGAATTCTTTACTGTAAGTGCAGTGAGACTGTGGCACTCTCTGTCACTTAATGTTGTGATGATTGATTCATTAAAGTTCATGGATGTCGTTCATGAAATATAAGGTGATGGACTTTTTGAAACTACAGTCTCCATCAAAAGTATGTAAATAATGGTGTCAACTGGAGATGAAGGCGAGAAGCTCACATAACCTCTATAATGCCTTGCACGTTTTAGGAAAAAGCAGTGCATAGCAGGTTTTCTGCCACTTTTCTTCGACTGCTTGGAAAAGCTTGTATAGAGAGCACCGAACGAGACCTAAGTAAGACTACTAGAAAAATTTGGAACAAACAGCTAGTTTTGAGTCCTTAACTGGCAATTCATATGGACTTTCATAATTGAACTCCAGCCGAACCATTCCATTACCTTAGAATGTACAGTGCCAGCACGTAATACCAGAAAATGACTTTACAACTCATAAACACTGTATAAATACATCAAAATGTAAATGAAATGCTTTCTAGGCTTTGTGAGTGAGGAGAAAGGTTGATGTGGCACCTGAGGAAAGCACTTTAAGGTGCTTTTAATTCTGGAATTTCACAGTTGTTTGTTTAAAATCTATTTTCAAAACTGAGAGCTGAGCAATTAGACTGTAAGCCTCACCGTGAGCGCAGGCAATAGAAAGGTGGTACACTGACCTGCTCCGTAATTTCATCTTCTCTCCACTGTGGAAAATAATGAACAGCTAAAATGTAATTGGAACAGATGGAGAGAAATGCCACAGCATAAACTAATGTTCAAAAAGAAAACTAAACGGAAAAGAAATGCAATTTTATTTTATTATTTAGACTTCTCAGTATATGTCTGAGCACACAGCTTTGGGCTATGTTCACACTACGTAAAACTACAGCTGTAGTTCTCGTATTTCTCGTACTTAAGTACCGCCCGCGATGATCCGGGCACAGACCGGCCGTTCCGTGACCCGGCCGGGGTCACGAAATGGCCGGTCTGATACGCCGTGTGAACATAGCCTTGGACTGGAAACTCAACATCACATTCATAACATGTTTGCTTTCTGTAACTCCAAAAGATGCATCATATGCAATGCACTTACCTATAGACACAGTAGACCTGTGTCTAGAGGTAAGTGCATTGTATCTATGCATGAATACACAGCAGTTCACAGTGTATATTAGAGAGAGTCTGGCGGATGTCAATCAAACAGCTGGAAAATGATTGAAGTGACCACAGAGGTGCTACAGGCAAGCAGTGCACACCTTCTGGGTTTTCAGAGCTCATTTCCATATTAAAAGAAAGATGGCTATTTCAGCACTGGACTGCTCAATCTATAAAAGCAAGGTGTGCATGAAATCAGACTGAGAATCTCTACACAACAGTGCACTTAGAGCCCTATTCCACGGAATGACTATCGGCCGATAATCGTCCTGTGGAATAGAAGGCAATGATCAGCCGACATAGTTCATGCAGCTGATTGTTGCACTCATTTATTTTCCAAACATGTTGAAAAACAAGCGACTGTGATAATAGCAGACCGCCACTATCCTCTATGGGCTGGTCGAACGATCTAGCGATCACCCGGCCAGCCCCCCTCGCAGCTCCCTGTGGCCCCTCCCACATTCACCTGCTCGCTGCCGCCGTGTGCACTAGCGGCGGCAGCGAGCGGGGAACAAGGAGCAAACGAGCGCTGACAGCGCTTGTTTGCTCCCCTCCGTCGGCCAGTGGAATAGGGGCTTAAAGCGTAACTGTCACATTTTTTTTATTGCAGAAATCAGTAGAATAAGCGATTTTAAGAAACTGTAATAGGTTTCATTAGCCAAAAAAGCCTCCTTCTGTACTCAAGAAGCAATCTCCCAGCCCCCCCCCCCCCCCCCTTACTTCTTATCTGTGCATTATCAGGAAAACACGTCTTCATTACAGAGAAGCCAGTGAAGACGGGTTCTGCTCTCTCCATTCTATCCTTATGGAGGGGGGAGGGGCCGAGGGAGATGAGGGAGCAGGAAGAGGTGACATGAAGGTCAGCTGTATGTAGACTGTCTGGGCACCTAAAACGCAGGATTCTGGGGTCAGAAAGGTCAGTGCTTATCTATGAACTTACTGAGAGAAGATTGCAGGGTGTTGTGCTGTGCAAGACTGCTCCGTGCTCAGACACTCCTAACGGCCCCTCCCCTCTCCATAGCCACATAATGGACACAGGAATCCTGCTTCTTCTGAAGTGAGGGGGGAGGCTGGGAGATTGCTTTTTCAGTACAGAAGGAAACTCTTTCGGTTTATAAAACCTATTACAGAGTTTCTTAAAATCGCTTGAACTATTGATATTTAATGTTTAAAAAAAAAATGACCTTGAAATGACAGTTACGCTTTAAGTTGAACCACCTAAAATCCTGTGACAGGTCAACTTTAAGGCATTTTCAACATAAAATTTTCTGATGTACAAGTTATTTTCTCCTCCCTCATCGTTTCCATAAGTTTTTTACACCACATTCAATATATTTTCACTTTAATGGTTTTCTTTGTTCTAAAGGCTTTGCTTCAAACAGATTCTATATGTCAAGAAATATGGATATTCTTCTTGTTTCAGGCACTAATTTCTTAAGGCTAAAATCCTTTTGTGACAAATTCTACTGTAAAACTGCATTTTCTGATTTTGTAAATCTTGTGTATATTTTTTCATCAATCTCCCTATACAGAAACACATTTTTTAGATCTTAGGTGTATTTGTATCTGACAGCAGTTCTCATGGATATATGTATTGCCTGAAGCATTTGCTTTTGTGTGATCTTAATTATATTTTTCTGAGTGTCCTTTGGCAATTAATTTAACTTTGTAACAATCGTCTTCTCAATTTCCATTGTATTTGATTTCGAGCATCTTTTTCCATGTTGCTGATTTTTCTTTTTCCTGGTCAAGGTCCTTGCTTCATTTTTATGGCCATTATCAATTTCATCCCGTGCTGTCATTCCCAATTTCTTATTTTCTTCTTTTTATTCGTCTTTTTGCTATGAAAAATATTTCCCTAGTGCTGGATGTTGATAGCCAGTAATTATTCCTCTTCTTAGCTTATAACTTAGGCTATGTTCACATCACAATTTTGCAACCCGTCCCACTGTATCCGTTTTGGAAAACGTACAGAAAAACATAGTCAACCGCATTTTTGATCCATTTTGATCAGTTGTTTGGTTTTTTTTTTGCTTTTTTTTAATGTGAGTCAATGGAAAATGGATCAAAACAAATGGCATACAAGAGAATCCGTTTTTGCATCTATTTTTTTTTTTTTTCACAATACGAATTTATTAAATGGATAGCAAAATTGTGATGTGAACGTAGCCTTAGTTCTATCTAAAAGAATTACAGATTTTTTTACCATGTTGCAATTCATATTTATGTTTTTAAAAAACGTTTCACACAAAAATATTGGTCCATAATCACTTACAATTTAAAAGTTTAAAGTCTATTAATTTAAAAGATGTTTAAGAACTTCTTGGTTGCACTATTTCTCATTCTTTCCATTTCCTCTCTGCTATGCCATGACGTGCTGGGGAAAGTGCACTGCTCAGGTTGCACTGCGATGCAAGAAAAAGCAGCAGCATTTAAGTGAGTAAATTAAGCACTGAGCTGCTTCTGCCATCAAGCTGTGTGTAAGGTGTGTGCAAGACTGAATTAATACAATTTACATGGGCCAATTATCAAACAATTGAATGTATACGGGTAATTGGCCTATGTAAAATTGATCACCAGTGATCAGCAAACCAACGAACAAATGTTATTGTTCTGCACTGCCTTATGCTCATCATCTGCAGCATGTCACCCCATATAAAGGGGCCTAAGTGGAAACACATTAACCCCCTACAGTTTAATGCACATCACATGTTTGAAAGTATTTTATTTGACACAACTTAAGAACCCCTACCTTTTTGCTGTTGTTCAGTCTGTGCAACACCTCAAGATAGCTGATGGTGCTGCTGCTTCACATCCACAAGTACAACACTCCCAGCTCAGGACTAATACCATATGGTCTCTGCTCCACACCTCCCTCTTTGCATAGTAGCACAGGGTCAGAAATACTAGCAGGGAGTGTAAGAAAAGAGTGTGTACACAGCGGGGCAAAATGTATTAGAGGGGGAGTAAAACAAAGAGAATCTGCAGGAAGAAAGGGAGAGATAAAACTGGTAGTATCTGTGTTAGTGCGCTAAAGAGGAGATTTTACAGGCACCTCCATACCAGAGACCATGCTTCTAGGAGATAATACCTAGGGATGTCACCTAGACAATGTTGTGCTGCTGACAATGGACTCTTGCCTACAACTAGCTGGAATATTTAAACCCAGGGAATAGGGGGATAGGCTTCCTGAGAAAATCCAAAACTGGAAGTGCACAGTTTTTAGGGAAAAAGTGGTCTGGGTGATTGGTGACCTTTGCACCATATCAGACATTTGTTTCTGATGGACACTTTTTTTTGTTGTTTGTCTGTTTGATTTTTCCGCACCTTGAAGGTTCTGTGCGCTCTGTCTAGGTCTAATGGTACTGGTGGCATATTGGGGTCCACCAATGGCAAGGCAAACTGATAAGGCCAGGTCATGCGATTTTACCTACTTGCACCGTACCTATATGACTACACCTATATACAGTATACTGCCCTCTGAGTTAGAAGATGATCAGAGCGTGATCAGAGGGTGACAGAGAGATGGTTTGGAAGAAGGAAAGGAATGCTGGCAACACGTCAATGAGAACAGCTCCTTGAACTTATTATCTTAGTCATAATACCCAAGGAGAAGAGAGCCAGTAATCTATAAACATTTTTATGGAAAATAACACGTTGTGCTAGCTTGACGGCGCAGTACAGGAAACTGCTACCATTTATGGACTGGCCTATCAGAGTGTGACATGTATGTGTCTTGTGACTTGGAACCCCGCCTGTATTAAATGTTTACATTTCATATGAATACACTATGCATGTGTAGTACCGCCCCATAGTCTGTCTATAAAATGTCATTACCATAATAAAATGTGGCCATTATTATCAAGGCTTATAATCCTGATACATTGTCTTATCTGTGTCTGTGATTTATAAGTGCCAAGTTGGTAATACTGCGGGTTACAGCTCTAGTGCTATATTGAAAACCATCCTGTACCTGGGTAGATGACTTTTCTCCATAGAGACGGGTCAACATCTAAATTTAGTCTTATCAAAAGATAGAGTAAGAAGAACTATCTAAATACTCTGGGACTACTGTCTGAAGAAAGTCATTGAAACAGACATTGTTCTACCTGTTACAGTTCTCTATTTTATCCACGCGAAAAAGGCAGTCCTATATTTGTGTAATAGATATTATATTATCAATAGGGTCAAGCTAGTCTCTTAAGAGCGATCAACTTATGACTTCATAAAGACGAATTTTATAGGTAGATATTTCTACCACCAGGAGTCTTTAAATTAGACAACAAAAGTCTATCCTTTTTGAGATGGATTTAGGGTGCTGGCCAAGGTCCTTTAGGTTCCATTTTCCTTCCAGCTCCTCTATGGAGTTACTGTAATAAGAATATATGGACATCTGCAATAGAAGCAGTTTGGCAGAGAGTAAAGGGCAATTGCCATCCTAGGAGAAGAAGCAGGAGCTCCAGCGGGCGTTGCAGCTCTAAGCAAGTGATGAATGCTACTAGTGACTGGTGAAGGTAGAAAGTAATCGACCTTATACTGTACCATGCAGTAGGTTATATCACAATGAGAAAAAAAATTGTGATCCTTCTGATATTTGTATACACTGGAATACCATGCAGCCTTCTCTTAGAGAAGATCTTTCCCATGGTGAAGACAAAGCCTATAGTAAAACCTATATTTCATACATATATATTTTACAGTACACTTCTTACAGTATAATAAAAGCACATAAACTAAGCAAAATCCCATAAAGTAACTCGCCTGATCACCTTATAAAACAGATTATTCCGTGAGATCTCACAGAGTGAATAGTAATATTCACTTATAAGATGGAGTGAGATTTTCAGCTTGTATTTTTGCCATCAGCATCTCCAGCCCAAAGAGCACATGATCTGCAGCCTGAATATGCATGACTTATGTAATTAGATTACACAGCTTTCAGCCTTGATTGCCTGTGTTCTTCTCCTTGTAATTGTCGTCAAGTCTTCAGCGTTGAAAGAACATTAGCATCTTAAACAAGTAGGTGCCAGTGAAATGTAGCTCGATAAACAGGTAATAAACATATTTGCCCAGTGCAATCAATACTGTAATGCCTGATTGTACTGGGAAGAAGTGGTCTCTTGGGATGGAAAACTAAATAATGTCTATACGCCTGTTCATAGAGTTGTAACTACTGCACATTACATTTAGCAGGGTTGGTTTTAGTGAATCATAACTATTGTTCATAATGAATTTTACTAATGTGACAAAGCTTCAAATAATATAACCTAATTTGAGAATGTTAGGGTTATGACAATTAAAGGAAAACTCCAGGCAAAATCTATTTTTTAATATGTTATTAGATAAGCAAAGTTAAACAAATTCCTAATATACACTAATTATGGGAAATACACATATAGTGCTATTTCCCTCAATTTAGTAGATCAGGCAGGCTTCAATTTCTATTAAAAAACGTGACATCCCAACTTGTGTGTATGTACCTGAAGGGTCCAGCAGAGGGCACAGTATATGTAGAAGTACAGAAGCAGAAGTCTATGCAGAAGTATATGCAATGCAATCATCCCTGTCCCCAGCCCCCTCCCATATAGTGGGTGAACTCTTTAGTTACAATCTATCCCGTTCCCATCTGCCTCCCTCCCCGTGCTGCCCAGTAACCGCTCATGTGCCTCCTTCCCTCCCCGTGCTGGACCCTTCAGGTACATACAGCGGGGCCGTGACATCACCTTTTTTTTAAGAGAGAAATTAAAGCCTGTCTGATCTACTGAATTGAGGGAAATAGCATTTTTTGTGCATTTCCCATAATTAGTGTATATTAGGAATTTGTTTAACTTTGCTTATCTAATAACATATTAAAACATAGATTTTGCCCAGAGTTCTCCTTTAAATATATCCGTTGTTATATAATTTCTCAATAATATTTTATCAAAACTGGATATTTAAAGGCCAGGTTCACACAACGTCATTCAACGGCCGTTAAAAAATGGCCGTTTTTGCCGCACTTTAACTGACTGCACTGGCAATGCATTGAAGTCGATGGGAGGACGGCCGTCCAATGCACACACCGCATTGAAAAAAGGCAGTTTTTGCCGCTGTAAAAACGGCTGTTTTTCAATGCGGTGTGTGCATTGGACGGCCGTCCTCCCATTGACTTCAATGCATTGCCAGTGCAGTCAGTTAAAGCGCGGCAAAAACGGCTGTTTTTTTAACGGCCGTTGAGTGACATTGTGTGAACCTGGCCAAAGAGTGACATCAGTATTTTGTCAGGTGACAATAGCATAATTACCCTAGACAGTTGCCCTTGACAGACAGGGATTATGTGTTCCCTCACTGACAGCCCTCGATCACCAGGATCACCACTAATTCCTTTCATTGCTGTGGAGCACCCGGGATGATACAACAACCTCTCCATTGACATTAAACCTCCACTAACCCCTACCTCTAAGAAGCTGACATTTACTCATTAACCGCTCTTTGGTACTATGTACATACAGTATATTCCAGTCCCTTTCTTATCCTAGAACACTGGTTCTTTTGCCAATAACCCCTTAATTATACCTATTATATTAGTTATATAGCTCCAACCTATTTCACAGTACTTTACATAGCTTGTCATTTCTCACATCAGGTCTTTTACCATCACTATATCTTCTTCACAGACCATTGATTTGTCATGGGGCTAAGAATTCTATGTGAATGTTTCTATGGGTGTTTTTAATGTATTCAATATCTACCAGGAAGCTGTATAAAACTACAGTACTTATCTGTATGTTGTATTTTATATGTTATATGTTATATGGCACAATGTTTTTCACTACTGTACAGTTGTGTGGATTTAGAATATATATATATATATATATATATATATATATATATAATACATAACTGCATCATTCACCATTTATAGCATGGGTCTCCAAACTGCGGCCCTCCAGCTGTTGCAATACTACATTTCCCATCTTGCCTGTATTCCCAAATCCAAAGCTTTAGCCATATGGGCATGATGGGAATTGTGGTTTTGCAACAGCTGGAGGGTCACAGTTTGGATAAAAATAAATAAATAAAATAAATAATAACCTCTCTATTATGGTACCTATGACTCTCTTCCAAAAACCTTGAATTACTGGGCAATTCCATAACATATGAATATAATTTGCTCCTTTCTGACCACATTTTGGGCATATATCATCATCCCTTGTCCCCACTTTGCAAAGAAAGGTCAAATGATAATGCAAACGATGGCTGATTTTAAACTGCACTAGTTGATGGTTTTTATTAATACTGCTTTTCCTAATATTTCCCAAGATGTTTTCCCAATCTAAATCCGAAATCTCTCCTACATCTTCTTCCCACTCTCTACTTTTCCTATATTCTTAAACCAATCGGTGTATAAATTTTCTGTGAAGATCGTGTATAGCTTTTTTAATTCACCCTTATTCTTACCCTTCATATTATCCATCACATCCATTAAACTAAAATTTTGTACTATTGCCAGCCTCCCTACCAAGGAGGGACGCAATGCGTGATACAACTGTCTACATCTCAACCAGTGGCTCTCTTGAAGTGCAAATTCTACTTGTATCTCCTCAAATGACTTTATAGTCCCATCTCTAAATAAGTTTGACACTAAAGTGATTCCGTGACCATACCAAAAGGATTGATTGTCCAAGCGATCCAGCCAGGTCCCAGCTCTCTAGTAGTCAGTCTTAGTACCCCGCATGGGAAGGACGCAAGACAGCACACTGTCACCAACTTCGTCACCAGTAACACTGTAAAGCCCTATGCACTGTTAAACTCCTCTTAAGAGAGGACTAGCCAGAGACAACCTCAACCCACACCGAGGACAAGGAGAAATCACAGTGCAAGACAGTACCCATAACAGAGCCAAAGAGCCAGGAACTGATCCGGACAGAGCAAAGTTGCAGTAGCCTAGGAACTCTGTCTTGCAACATGGGTGTCAGCAAGGGAACCCTCAGCACTCAGCTCATCCCAGGTAACAAGGTCTGGGGCCTGTGTCACCCATTAGGAAGGTTCAGCCGAAACTAGTGGGCATAAGATGCTGTGAAGACTGAAGTCAAAGGTCAATACACTGGCACAGTTGTTCTTCTTATTCTTCTTATTATTCTCCTTACAAGTTTTCTACCTCACCCTCCAAACTCCCGGCAGAGCACATAACTACATAGGTTGGGACTCTCACGGCATCCTCCTCTCTGCTACTTTACCTCTTGTATTACGCAGCACAACTCAACCAATACGACTGTATCCTACACTGCATTTATCCTACAGATCTGGTCGTTCTATTATCAAGTGTTTATTGGAACTTTGTCAAGTGTGTTTCAGAGGCTTTAGCTAAAGAAACCTTATACCGCCACTTCTGTATTACCTGCTGCACATTTACAACTAGTGAACTAACTCAACTTTATTTCAAGAATGTGATTATTCGCCACCACCGACACAGCACACACTGCAACCTTGGGACATTTTCCCCTTTCTGTGGTTGGTGAATCCTACTATTCGGGAGGGTCATTATACCACTCTGGCCATCCGTGACATAACCCCAAGGGACCCAGTGGCAACCCAGCAGGACACTGACCACAGGGGAAAAGGGTACAATCTGCCTTCCAAACTAAAAGCAGGCGTGCCATCACACCTGTGTGCCCACCAGGAACTGGCGTCACGTGACAATATACCAAGGTTCGGCTGTATCTCGGCCATCCACCACCGGAGTGGTAGCACACTACAATACCTAGCAAGTGACCACAGTAGTGGTGTCACACTACAACACCTAGCAAGAGACCGGCAGCTCCTCGATATAACATCTTACAAGGGGTACACCACATATACATACATGTCAATTGTCTTTCCTGAGGCGGATGGAATTTTCCAGCAGGACAATACAATATGTCACATGACTAGAAATGTATGACATTGGTTGGAAAAGCATGACTAAGGGCCCTATTACACGGAGCGATAATCAGCTGAATCGGGCTGATTCAGCCGATTATCATTGATCGGTTGATCGTTGTTTTTGGTTTGGACCCAAAATCGTTGAGCGCTGACATTGCATCGCTATGTGTAATAGTAATGCGAGGCCGATGGCTGACGATTCCCCAAACACCTGTTACCTTACCTCTTCCCGCTCCTGGTCTTCTCTCCTGTGCTCTGCAGTTTCCTGGTCCCAGCGGCTGCGGCAGACGCTGCTGCCGCAGACGCTGCTGCCGCCTGGACTGGGACACTCACAGGACAGGACACAAGACTGGGAGCACGGAGAGGTAAGGTGTCAGGTGTTTGGGCTAGGGGTGCATGGACATCGCTAACAATGTCCATGCAGCCCTTATTGCCCGATTATCAGGCCCTCTAATAGGTCCAGTAAACGAGCTGTTAACATCATGAGTAGTGATGAGCGAGTACTAAAATGCTCGGGTGCTCGTTACTCAAAACGAATATCTCCCGATACTCGAGTGCTTGTTTCGAGTAACGAACCCCATTGAAGTCAATGGGAGACTTGAACATTTTTGCAGGGGACTCAGGTTCGGTAGAGGAAAGGTCGTGTGAAAACCTGTCAACCTCAGAAATTTATGGAAACACAACGGAAATGGGCAGGAAACAACAGGGGCAGCATGTATGCATGCCTCTGAGGCTGCCTAATTGCACCATTATGCCTAAGGCTGGGTTCACACTGCGTTTTGCAATCTGTTTTTTTTTCATCCGTTTTTTGCAAACGTATCGTAGCAGCAAGCACTTGCACTTTATTTATTTGCACCTTATGCTGTAAGAATGTTTACATATGCTTTACTATAGTATTTACATGGATGCATTGTCACTTTAACAACCTGTCCCAGCAACCTGGTCCCCCGCCTCCCCAGGTCTTGTTTTTAATGTTGTATGTGTTTTTTCTGTGATTAATACAATAAAATTGATGAATTGATGTAGATACCATCTGGTTTTGATGTAGTTTCTTGTTTTTTTTTCCCTTTTCTCCTATTGGTGTGATCAACCTCAGAAATTGATGGAAACACAACGGAAATGGGCAGGAAACAACAGGGGCAGCATGTATGCATGCCTCTGAGGCTGCCTAATGGCCCCATTATGCCTAAGGCTGAGTTCACACTGCGTTTTTGCAATCTGTTTTTTCATTTGTTTTTTGCAAAAAACGGATAAAAAACGGATGCATTTGTGTGCATCCGTTTTGATCCGTTTTTCCATTGACTTCCATTGTAAAAAAAAAACGGATCAAAAAGGATCAGTTTTTTCTACGGACACAAAAGCGTAGCTGACACTACTTTTGTGTCCGCTAAAAAAAACGGATCCGTTTTGATGGAAGTCAATGGAAGTCAATGGAAAAACGGATCACACAAATGCATCTGTTTTTTTCATCCGTTTTTTCCAAAAAAAACGGATGAAAAAAACGGATTGCAAAAATGCAGTATGAACCCAGCCTAATTCTGTGCAACAGCCTGGTTAAAACAGAGGTAGGCATATGGACCACCCAAAAGCTCAGCCTGACACAGCATGGCAGTGAGAACACAGGGAACCATTAAAACAGAGGTAGCATATCATGAACCACCCAAAAATTCAGCCTGACAAAGCATGGCGGTGAGGACAGAGTGAACAAGGTAGAAGCGGTAGCCAGTCAGCCTCCCCAAAATTATACCAGACCTAGCATGGCAGTGAGCACACAGAGAACCATTAAAAGTGAGTGAGGAAGCTTATCAGTGATGATGGCACGAGCTGCACTGAAGACCCGCTCTGACAATACACTAGCGGCAGGGCAGGCCAGCACCTCCAAGGCGTAAAACGCCAGTTCGGGCCACTTATCCAGCTTTGAAACCCAGTAGTTGTAGTTAGCAGAGTGATCGGGAAGGACGCTGGTATGGTCAGCAAGGTACTCCCTCAACATCTTCCTGAAGGCTTCCCCCCTACTCTGTCTAGACTGGGGACGGTTGACATAGTCTTGCTGGGGTGCCATGAAGCTGCCTGCTCCACCGCTCCTCTCCCCCGCTCTTTGGCCCACAGAACTACGTCCTCTGGCGCTAGTGGTGTCAGATGGGAAGTACATTTTCAGCTTCTGCACCAGGGCCTGTTGATATTGATTCACTCTCATACTGCGTTCCTCGGCAGGAATGACTGTGGAAAAGCTTGGTTTCTACCAAGGGTCCAGGAGAGTGAACACCCAGTAATCTGTGTTGTCCAAAACCAGTAGTCAACATGGATGCCAGTTAAGGCCAAGCAACAAGGAGGCAAGGGCAGGCACACCAGTAGTCAACATGGATGCCAGTTAAGGCCCAGCAACAAAGAGGCATGGGCAGGCACAGCAGTAGTCAACATGGATTCCAGTTAAGGCCCAGCAACAAGGAGGCAAGGGCAGGCACAGCAGTAATCAACATGGATGCCAGTTAAGGGCCTGCAACAAGGAGGCAAGGGAAGGCACACCAAAAGTCAACATGGATGCCAATTAAGGCCCAGTCAAAAGGAGGCAAGGGCAGGCACAACAGTAGTCAACATGGATGCCAGTTAAGGCCCAGCCAAAACAAGGCAAGGGAGGCACACCAGTAGTCAACATGGATGCCAGTTAAGGCCCAGCAACAAAGAGGCAAGGGCAGACACAGCAGTAGTCAACAGGGAAGCCAGTTAAGGCCCAGCAACAAGGAGGCATGGACAGGCACAGCAGTAGTCAACATGGATGCCAGTTAAGGCCCAGCAACAAGGAGGCAAGGGCAGGCACAGCAGTAATCAACATGGATGCCAGTTAAGAGCCTGCAACAAGGAGGCAAGGGCAGGCACACCAAAAGTCAACATGGATGCCAATTAAGGCCCAGTCAAAAGGAGGCAAGGGCAGGCACAACAGTAGTCAACATGGATGCCAGTTAAGGCACAGCCAAAACGAGGCAAGGGAGGCACACCAGTAGTCAACATGGATGGCAGTTAAGGCCCAGTCAAAAGGAGGCAAGGGCAGGCACAACAGTAGTCAACATGGATGCCAGTTAGGGCCCAGCAACAAGGAGGCAAGGGCAGGCACAGCAGTAGTCAACATGGATGCCAGTTAAGGCCCAGAAACAAGGAGGCAAGGGCAGGCACAGCAGTAGTCAACATGGATGCCAGTTAAGGCCCAGCAACAAGGAGGCAAGGGCAGGCACAGCAGTAGTCAACATGGATGCCAGTTAAGGCCCAGCAACAAGGAGGCCAGGGCAGGCACACCAGTATGCAACATGGATGCCAGTTAAGGCCCGGCAACAAGGAGGCAAGGGCAGGCACAGCAGTAGTCAACACGGATGCCAGTTAAGGCCCAGCCAAAAGGAGGCAAGGGCAGGCACAGCAGTAGTAAACATGGATGCCAGTTAAGGCCCAGCCAAAACGAGGCAAGGGCAGGCACACCAGTAGTCAACATGGATGCCAGTTAAGGCCCAGCAACAAGGAGGCAAGGGCAGGCACAGCAGTAGTCAACACGGATGCCAGTTAAGGCCCAGCAACAAGGAGGCAAGGGCAGGCACAGCAGTAGTCAACATGGATGCCAGTTACCGCCCAGCAACAAGGAGGCAAGGGCAGGCACACCAGTAGTCAACATGGATGCCAGTTAAGGCCCAGCCAAAAGGAGGCAAGGGCAGGCACACCGGTAGTCAAAATGGATGTCAGTTAAGGCCCAGCAGTAGTCAAGGGACAGTTGCTGCAGGGACAGTTGAATGCTGCGCTAGTACACCTTGCTGGAGGGTGTGGAGCAGAGTGGAGGTGAAAGGATGCGTGATCACCTATTCACACTGCTGCGGTTTCAATAACGGTCTACCTTGAGACCCCGTAAGTTGGGCAAAGAAGCTATGGAGTGGACGTCTGCGGTGTGCCACTGCTACCTCCTCAACAGATGCTGCTGTGTCACCCTGCCCTGAACCACGGCCTCCGGGAACCACATCACCATTTTATGGACACTGCACAGTATGGAACTTAGATAGGCCTTGCGTATGAAATACAGAAATCGGGAAAAATACTTGGAGTACCCACTGGTTTGGTGGGTCTGGAAGGTACAATCTGGTATTGGCGTGAACTATACACACTCTGACACCCCCTGGGATATGTAGTGGACATGAACCCGGGTGCTGACAGCTAACTGGCTAGGATAGCTGTCAGTCACGACTCACCATCAAGGGTACACTTAATGCCTCTCGACCGGGGGTGGTGAGCCCCCGGCTATGGCTAGACCAAAGAAATAAAATAAAGCAGCTGGCTGGTTGGCGGGGGTGCGATCGGCAGGCCCCCGGGAACCAGTCCCCCTCCTCCGCAGACGTAGTGTGACATCAGAGCATGGCAGTGAGGACACAGAACAATACAGTCTTCTTAAGAGACCCGGAATTTGAACGAATACACTTTCAATCCTTTAAAGAGTCTCTAAGAGACGCCAAGTGTGGTAGCCTGTGTATTAAAAAGACCTGGTGGTGAATCCTGCCTTCAAAAAGCCTACAACATCCAAGGAAGGATAGAAGCTACTGGTGAAAGGCCTAGTCAATCCTGCCTTAAAAATGGCTAAAACATCCAAGGAAGGTAGAAAGTGCTGTACATCAGTTTAAGCACCGCCTGCTGACGCTTACCCACGGCTGCTGCGCCTAAAACTAAAATAGTCGGATTATGGCTAGATTTAGCCTCACACCCTCTTGCAGTTTTGCGTGAGAGGCATCTCTTTGGAGGTAGGGACGAAGAATAACAATACAGTCTTCTTAAGAGGCCCCGGAATTTGACTTAAACGAATGAATACACTTTCAATCCTTTAAAGAGTCTCTAAGAGAGGGCAAGTGTCTATTAAAAAGACCTGGTCAATCCTGCCTTCGAAAAGGCTACAACATCCAAGGAAGGTAGGCGGTACTGGTGAAAGGCCTGGTCAATCCTGCCTTCAAAACGGCTACAACATCGAAAAAAGGTAGAAGGTACTAGTGAAAGGATGGCAGAAGACACCCCTAAGATAAGATGACATCCACAGATAATGATGAGGCCCCGGCCACGGCTAGACAAAAAACATAAAATAAAACAGCAAGAAGAGAAGGGGGATTTGGAAGTCGGCACTCCAGGACGTAGTAGATTAAAATATAACTCATCAATCTCATCAATCTCCCTTCTCTTCTTGCTGAAGTCTAGCTCACGGCGTCTGGCCAACGCCCAGGAGTTCAAGCACCCGTCCCTGCACTTAATCTGTTGCTGCTGTCTCTGAAGGACTGGTGAGCTGTATCTTCTTTTTCTTTTTTCATTTTTGCTATAAAATAAAACAGCTAGCCTGTTGGCGGGGGCGCGATCGTCGGGCCCCCGGCAACCAGTCCCGCTCCTCCGCAGACGTAGTGTGACGTCAGAGTATGGCAGTGAGGACACAGAGAACCATTAGAAGTGACACAGAAGCAATACAGTGTAGTGCCCACTAGTTTAGGGGGGCTGGACGGTTCAATCTGGTATTGGCGTGAACTATACACACTATGACACCCCCTTCAAAATCAGCATTGAAGTATTTGTATGCAGGATGTACTAGAAATCCCAGCAATACAGTGTAGTGCCCACTAGTTTAGGGGGGGGGGCTGGACGGTTCAATCTGGTATTGGCGTGAACTATACACACTGACGCCCCCTTCAAAATCAGCATTGAAGTAGTTGTATGCAGGATGTACTAGAAATCCCAGCTATACCGTGTAATATAGCTGCACCACCAGCCCCAAAATCAAAAAAAGAGTACACTGAGCAGTGCTGCACTTCTTAGGGGTGTGTGTGCAACACCTAATGTCCCCTTTCTGCCAGCAGCCGGTAACCACAGTGTGATGGTTAAATCGTAGTAGCAGCACTGCAAGTCCCAGCCAGCAGTCTGTAGTAATAGTATTAAAAAAAACTTTTAAGCCCTGAAAAGGGCTGTTTGTTTGTATTGCTAGTATTCCCTGCCTAAAGGAACGTTAAATCCTACACAAACACTCTCCCTCACCATTCAGCAGCTCTTTCCCTGATCTCTTACAGCACACGTCTGAAGCGAGCACTACCGGCGCCGAGTTTTATATGGCAGGGTCATCTGATCTGGCCAACCAATCGCTGCTATCGACATGTATGGGTCCCACGTGATCGCAGGATGTACCAAAGAGTCTCCTGCATGTTTATTGGCTGAGAAATAGCGCCTAAACTTACAGGAAACGGATGATGAGCACGTTGGCTCATCACTAATCATGAGCCATGCTAAAATACTAACAAGCATAGAAAACATAAGCCTCAATAGAGTCTATGGAGTTTATATAGGACATCAGTAATCAGTCATGACATTATGGCTTCAAAAACCTAATTTGAAGCTCCTGATCTTCAGTGCAAAATTTAAAACAGAGTCGGCACACAATATGGTGTCTTCTTATGTTGCAGAGGGGTACCCAGGATCAGTGGCAACTTTAATCCATGCCACCTATAACATATTCCCCTATATGATATTATAAGACTTATTACAGTGTCCTGCACATAATAATGGCTGCGTCATTTACATATATGTAAATATATGATCATAGATCTGTATTTTAGTCTACATGCACATTCATCTACAAGACTTGAAAAAGAATAGTATTCATCCTACAATCCACATTATTTGCATTTATCTCTGTTTGGTAATGACTTAATTCCCATTTATTATTCATAGGCAGATCTGTTCTATTATTTGACTCTATGATAAATTGTTCTTGTAACAGTACTAGTAGATCTACGTGTCTCTGTTCTAACCACCACTGTACCAACATATCATTTATACTTCTGTTCACGTACTGATTATAGGAACAATCTTCTCTTTGACCTTCAGCGGCTAGAGGATGAACAAACATATTTCTTGGATATATTTAGTAGTATATTTTCTTATAAGGATTTCTTTAACAAAAAGAAGAAGAATAAACAGAAGTGAATGAATTAAAAAAATGTTATTCAAATTCATTTTGACTGCCGTATAGTGTTTTTGTAGAGGACATTCAGGAGACCTATTCGTATGCACAACACATTGCAGCTGCAATTCCAGATTGCTACACCATGGGCTGTCCCATCCCAATGCCTAGGCTATTGCCAACAGCCTTGAGTAACCAGGAAGTCACTGAGAACACATAATGTCGGCCTCCAATCGTTATCCCGCCTCTTGCTTTACAGAGGGAGAGGGTAATCATGGGATGACTGCTGTTATTTTGCAAGGTTCAAGTCTGCACTTACGAGTCCCACAAAATAGTAGTATACACTTGGAAATTAAGTCACTTTACATTTTTGGCCATATTCCAATGATCTCTTGGTGATCATCAAACATCAACTGCATTGGCATCCCAGAGCCTTCAGTTTTCTGCTCCTCAATGTACTCGCATAGGCAGCAAGCACTTCCGGCCTTGCAGTCTATGAGCCACCTTCAAAGGCTAGCATGATGATATAATGTTATCATGCAGGCCCAAGGAACCCATCCAGGTAACTCATAGGTTGTAGGCCTGAAGACACAGCAGCTCTATTCATTGTGGAAATGGGGTTAGGTCAGTATTACTTTTTTTCTTGTTTTGTTCTCATAAATTTATCCATACTAGTTAAAGCGACTCTGTACCCACAATCTGCCCCCCCCCCAAACCACTTGCACCTTCGGATAGCTGCTTTTAATCCAAGATCTGTCCTGGGGTCTGTTCAGCAGGTGATGCAGTTATTGTCCTAAAAAACAACCTTTAAACCTGCAGCCCCTTGCCCAAAGGCCGGGGCTTATAGTATCTGTGCCCTAACTTTGCACCACCCCTCCGTTCCTCCTCCCCACCCTCTTCATCATTAGGAATGCCAATGGAACATTTTCTCCTGTCTGAACATTGCACAGGTGCCTTAACGATCCAGCCCATGTGTTGTGCTCACACAGGTGGGGAATAGGAGACAATCTGCCTGGAGCATTCCTAATGATGAGGAGGGCGGGGAGGGACAGAGAGGTTGTGCCAGCCTAATGCATAGACATTTTAGGCCACAGCGGTTGGGCACAGGGCTGCCAGTTTAAAAGTTGTTTTTTAGGACAATAACTGCATCACCTGCCAAGCAGACCCCAGGAAAGATCTTGGATCAAAAGCAGCTATCTGAAGGTACAAGTGGTTTGGAGTGTCAGATTGTGGGTACAGAGTTGCTTTAAAGAGGGAAGCATTACTGAAAGAGGCTTACAAATGTGGCACCAATATTAAAGGAGCACTAAGGGGACACCAATTTTTAGAGGAGAACAATAAGGGACACAAGGGCATAATTAGAAATGGCTGAGCCAATAGCAAACTTTTGGTTGCCCCCCTCCCTTCCCGAATGACCACTAAGCCAGCAAGAGTAGTCATAAGGTCATAACTGCAAGCGCTTGTCAGGAGTGCTTGCAGTTAAAGGGACATTTGCAGAACCCAGGAGGCCACCGGGTGCTTCAAATGGTGACAGCTCAGGGGGCCCAGTGTATTGCAGTAGCGGGCCCCCTGATACGACAGGCCCTATTGTAGCTACAGTGGTAGCAGGATGCTACATGCCCAGAAGGTGAAGGCTTATTGATAGCCCCGAAGAGCCATGGCTATAGTGTAAGGTCCATCTGCTTGAGGTCACCTTCATGTGGCAGCTCATCTCCGTCCACAGAAACAGAAGCTGAACTGCATTTCCCACCACCGCACAGTAAATGAAGACAAACTGCTTCTGTCCCCGTTCAGTGTTTATTGAGGGCTCTAAATAGATGATCAGGTGTCTGTTTTGGCTGGAAAACTACTTAACCCCTTAAGAACAGAGCCTGAAATTACCTTAAGGACCGGGCTAATTGTCACTTTTGCGTTTTCGTTTTTTCCTCCTCGCCTTCTAAGACCCATAACTCTTTGATTTTTCCACCTACAAGGCCATGTGAGGGTTTGTTTTTTTTCAGGAGCTGGTGTACTTTGTAATGGCATGTTTCAATCTGCCATAAAATGAATGACGGAACCCCCAAAATATCATTTATGGGGTGAATTTGGGTCAAAAAATGCGATTCTGCAAATTTTAGGGGGCTTCCATGTTTGCGTAATGCACTTTACGGTAAAACTGGCATTTTTCTTTTATTCCATAGTTCAGTCTGAACACAGCGACACGAATGTTTACTAGGTTTTCTAACATTTTACTATTTGTATTAGCAGTAAAACTTTTTTTTTTTTTTTTTTTTGCAAATAGGTGTATTTAACATGGCCCTATTGTGACTCTTATAGCGCTTTTATTTTTTCACCTACGGGGTCGTATGGGGTGTAATTTTTTGTGCCATGATCTCTAGTTTTGATTAGTAACATTTTTTCTAGAACAAATGTATCGATCGCTTTTTATTAATTTTTTAATACAAAAAATGTAATTTAAAAAAAGCAATCTCTGCGTTTTTTACCGCTTTTTGTTCATGTCGTTCACCGTGCAGGAACAATATTGTTTTATTTTAATAGATTGGACGATTATGCACGCTTCGGTATATTATATGTGAATTAACTTTATTATTTTGATGTGTTTTATGTGTAAAATAGGAAGGGGGACATTTATTAAAACTTTTATTAACACATTTTAAGTCCCCTTAGGGGAATTTTACTTCAATACAATAGATTTCATACACTGATCCTTGCTATGCCATAGCATTGCAGGGATCAGTGTTATCTGTGACGTTGTCTGTGGCAGGCTGAATCAGAAGACTGAGGATCAGATTGCACGGAGGTAAGGAGCATACCTCCAGCCAGCGGGCATTGCGATTGGGGGTCCCGATCACTAAGTGACCGGAGATGTTCCGGTCACTTATACTTAAACGCTGCGTTTAAGGGGTTAATAGTGGGCGGCCCACCATTGATGGTGAGGGCCTGGCTCAGATTCTGAGTTCGCTCCAGAGCAGGGGAATGCGCCAGGGCGTACATTTACGTCCTCCTGCGTTAAGGCACAGGCAGTGGGGGCGTAAATGTACGCCCGCGGTCATTAAGGGGTTAATGTAAAACACTCCCTGACTGTATAATCACGCCCATCACCTGATATTCATTTATTAACTATATTTTCATATGCTAGGAATGGGAGAACAAATCAGTAAATTATAAATGGGTGTACAATCAGGTTGTTATAGTTAGAAGCATCCACAGCCTTCATACAGCATGCACAATCCACTGCTGTAGATGGAAATCTAAAAAAAAATTTCATAACCATGTGTCCATAAGTTTTAAATGTGTGACCTTCGAATGCAATAAAATGTCTTTTTTAATCATAGACAAATACAATAATGGCTGTATTATTATCATATTTCAATATTACCAGTCCATAGTTGTTCGTTCTTTGTCATCTGTTGACAATGCAGACATCATGCTGAAAGCAAGGTGGATTTTATGCTGTATTTTATACAAGGATTACTAGCAGTGTCCTTATCAATTCAAGGTTATACTATTGAGACATACTGTATAATGTGGTGGTAATAAATTAACAAACACAATACATAAGCAAGAAAGATATCAGCTAAGCAATGCAATGCCCTTGTAAGTAGTGGCCTAGAATTCTGTTTCATCAGAAATGCAGGACAGCTGGGCAGGAATACAATAAGCTATTAGGACATCTGTGGTTTGAAATGCAAACACTGTACTAGAATATACTTCTAGATGGAGTTGAATTTTAATTGGGATGTAAATGGTAAGATGCTGCTTTTGGAGATGGGGACCTCAGTGCTGAGCCAGCAGTGAAAGAGATAGAAGCCAACTGTGAAGTAAAGTGTTCACATAAAATGTGACAGCACAAACCTGGGATGCTAGTGATAAAAAGCTATGTTATGCCCATGTCTTTTCAGCTCATGATATACGACCAAGACTCTGCTCTTAGTCTTGATTTTATATTTGTATTCTGTTTTATTTGCACTTCTCTGAACACTGTCTGAACAAAGTTCTACTCCTTCCGCTCTGCTGATTGATTTATCTGCCACACCTGTCTCTTCCCTGCTAGTTCCCTCTGGCCACTTAACAGTTAACCTCTGTTTTGTCTAAGTGATAGACATCTGGTTCTTCCACTGACCCTTGCTGTGCCTGTTTCTGTGTGTATCGTGTCAAATCACATCCTGGACCGGGTCTGTTATTAAGTGTATCAGTGCACTGATATCAATGCTGGCTATTAGGCTAGTTTTTGTAGCGTGCAAGCGTCTCCATATCTTTTCCTGTATTGTTACCTGGCTTTCCCTGACTTAGCCTCTATTTCCTGGCTATTCTCTTGTATCTTGCTGCCCCTTTGGTTTGACCCCAGCCTGTTGACCACCCCTTGTATGTAAGTTTGTCTTGTCCTTGTCTTGTGTAATCACCTTATTATTGCAAGTAGGGACTATTGCCATGGTTTCTCACAGTTGCCTAGGACTGTGGAGGGGAGTAGGCAGGGTGGGACCAGATTAGGACTTACTTTCTGTGTCCTTCCCTGCCCTTTCTCATGCTACCTCTACCTACGGTTGTTAGTAAAGGGAGAGAAAAAAGGCCAGGCAGCAGTGCCTCGTGTGATCCATACAAACAAGTCAAATCAGGCTATGTTCACACTACGTAAAAGTACGACCGTTGTTGCCATCGGCAACAATGGCCATACTTTGTACGAGTGGAATAGCCTGATGCAGTTCTATGGGATCCCGGCCGGATCGTATACGGTTCGGCCAGGATCCCGTACTGCGCCGCAAAGAACTGACATGTCAGTTTTCTGCAGCCACAATTCAATGAACAGTTCAGGGAAGAAAAAGAGTGCTGCACCTCACACCTATGGCTGATACTAGTACCTCTCGGCTGCATAAAAAACATCAGAATTCTGTATGTGAATTGATCAAGCCACACTGCCCCATGTACCGCATGCAGGTATCTGATACACATGGGTCCCTACACTAAGTCCACACTGTGCCAGTCAGCGACCACCACCCCCGCAAGTGTGCACTGTCAGGGAAGGGAGGCCATGGAACGGCCCTGCAACCCCCATGCCACAGGACCAGACCCAAAAATGCCACACCAAAACCCAGCCAGCACCACCGGCGGAGGAAGCTGCCCCCAAACAGCACAAGTCTAGATAAGGTATTGCACTCACCATAGCTATCAAAGATAGAATGGGACAGACAGGAGGGATTAAAACCATGAGCACTCAGGTGTCTCCTGCTAATTGCGGTCATGTGGGTCTCACCAGGAGGAGTGCAAAACACGGAGAAAAGAGAGAAACAAAATACGGTTCAGGGAAGAAAAAGAGTGCTGCACCTCACACCTACTCATACCTTATCCAGACTTGTGCTGTTTGGGGGCAGCTGTTTTGGGGTTTTGGTGTGACATTTTTGGGTCTGGTCTGCGGGGGTGGTGGTCGCTGACTGGCACAGTGTGGACTTAGTGTAGGGACCCATGTGTATCAGATACCTGCACGCGGTACATGGGGCAGTGTGGCTTGATCAATTCACATACAGAATTCTGATGTTTTTTATGCAGCCGAGAGGCACTAGTATCAGCCATAGGTGTGAGGTGCAGCACTCTTTTTCTTCCCTGAACCGTATTTTGTTTCTCTCTTTTCTCTGTGTTTTGCACTCCTCCTGGTGAGACCCACATGACCGCAATTAGCAGGAGACACCTGAGTGCTCATGGTTTTAATCCCTCCTGTCTGTCCCATTCTATCTTTGATAGCTATGGTGAGTGCAATACCTTATCCAGACTTGTGCTGTTTGGGGGCAGCTTTCTCCGCCGGTGGTGCTGGCTGGGTTTTGGTGTGGCATTTTTGGGTCTGGTACTGTGGCATGGGGGTTGCAGGGCCGTTCCATGGCCTCCCTTCCCTGACTGTGCACGCCTGCGGGGGTGGTGGTCGCTGACTGGCACAGTGTGGACTTAGTGTAGGGACCCATGTGTATCAGATACCTGCACGCAGTACATGGGGCAGTGTGGCTTGATCAATTCACATACAGAATTCTAATGTTTTTTATGCAGCCGAGAGGTACTAGTATCAGCCATAGGTGTGAGGTGCAGCCTTCTTTTTCTTCCCTGAACTGCACAATTGTTTCTCACAATTCAATTCATTGTGTGCTGTGAGGAGTTCTGATGCGGGCGCGCGCTGATGCGCCTGCATCAGGACACTGTGGCCAGAAAGATCATCCAGCCGATACTGCAGTACCGGCCAAGATGATCTTTGCAGAGACCGGCCGCTCACATAGTGTGAACATAGCCTCATAGTGCAAGGTGCCGGTGGGGGGCTCACCTTCAAGCCCCTTGGGCTTTATGCATATCACCCAAATGGGTACCAGGTCTTCAGAAGATACCAGGATGCGGTGCTTTGGTGGAGAGTGCAGGGCTGCAAGCCAACTAGGATAGTTCAAATGGGATGCTCCCAGGTAAGGGCCCTGGAAATAGAGCTAGTCTATGGTGTGTGACTAATCCATAAAGGTTAGTGATGCCCAAAAGACTCCAACAGTTAGAAGCAGATAAAAAGTAAAAATATTTACTAAAAGTGCACAATTTATGCGTTTCAAGGAACAAGGTTGTCTTCATCATAATAGCAGTGCAATAGCAATGCACTGCTATTCTGATGAAGAGGACTTTGTTCCTTGAAACACGTAAATTGTGCACTTTTAATAAATATTTTAACTTTTTATATGCTTCTAACTGTTGGAGTCTTTTGGGCATCACTAACCTTTATGGATTAGTCACACACCATTTTTGTACTTAGACTACCTACGGTTGTGTCAACTGAATAGTGCTTCTCCATATATCCAAGCTGCATTACACTTTTCTGAGTGGGGTTACACCAACAAATGGAAAGCTATGCCTTTTCTAGAGTGTTCAGTTAAGCAAGGACTGCATCAAGTCCTAAGTTACAGAAACATAAGGACATTTCATGGGTAGACCAGCATCACATAGATAGACTCTACAAAGATACAAGTGTAATAATATAGCAGTAGTCCAGGAAAAGTCACTCAAATCACAAATGGTCCTAAGAAAATCAAGGAAATATCTGATTAACTAACAAAGTAAATATGCGGCTGGCAGCCCCTCTCATAAGACAGGATAACCAGGTGTTGAAAATTTGAATGCCACCCTTAGACATGTCCCTTATTTGTGCAATAAAGCAGGTAGTAATAGAGTGGTCTTATGCTGCGTTTACACGTAACGATTATCGTGCGAATTTGCGCGATAACGATCAAATTCGTTGTTCGTCGTTTGCAAAAAATTCGCCGATCGTTCCGTGTAAACAGTCGTCGCGCGATAGTCCAGCCGCCCGCAGCCCCGCCCGGCCCCCCACTCATCCGCAGCCCCCTGCGCCAGCTTGATCGCCACCCCTGCCGCCGCCGTTCTGATCGCCACCCCCGCCGCCGCCGCCGCTCTGATCACCACCACCGCCGCTCTGATCGCCACCCCCGCCGCCGCTCCGATGGCAACCCCTGCCGCCGCTCCGATCGCTCCCGCCGCGAGCATACGTTACCTGCTCCGCGTAGCAGGTCTTCCGACATCCCCGTCTCCCCTCTTCAGTGCACTGATTGGCTGAAGAGGGAAGCCGGGAATTTCAAACGGCTCCTCTTCAGCCAATCAGTGCTCCTCTTCAGCACTGATTGGCTGAAGAGGAGCCGTTTGAAATTCCCGGCTCCCCTCTTCAGCCAATCAGTGCTGAAAATTATATGTCCAGTGAAATTGGAAAAAAAGGTGCAATTCCTTATATTTCGAGGGGTTTCTTGTTTACGCCGTTCGCCCTATGGTAAAACCTATGTTCCTCAAGTCAGTACGATTACAAAGATATGTAACTTCCATAACTTTTATATTATTTGATGGCTTTTAAAAAATTAAAACCTTTAAAAAAAAACTAAATGTGTTTGAAATTGTTCTATTCCCATCCTTTTATTGTTCGGTCTATGGGGCTGTGTGAGGTGTAATTTTTTACGACACGATCTGTTCTTTTTTTCGGTACCTTGATTGTGTATATGCAACTTTTTGATCACTTTTTATTACATTTTTCCTGGATTTAATGTAAACAAAAAAGCGCAATTTTGCACTTTGGCGGGTTTTGGCGCTTACGCCATTTGCTGTGCGAGATCAGGAATGTGATAAATTAATAGTTCGGGCGATTACGCACGCAGTGATACCAAATGTGTAATTTATTTATTTATTTTTATATATAAAATTGAAAAAGGGGGGATTTAAACTATTATTAGGGGAGGGGATTTTTTATTAATAAAAACACTTCTTTTTTTTCACATACAGAAAAATAAAGGGTGTCATTACAGAGTATACCTGTGTTATGTCTTATGTCTTTTAGAAGAAGAGTAGGGAAAATGATACAGATATCTTAATAGAAAATTAGGTTCAGGGAAGAAAAAGAGCACTGCACCTCACACCTATGGCTGATACTAGTGCCCCTAGGCTAAATAAAAAACACATCAGAATTTTGTGTATGAATTGATCAAGCCATACTGCCCCATGTACCATCGTGCAGGTATCTGATACACATTGGTCCCTACACTAAGTCCACACCGTGCCAGTCAGTGGCTACCAACCCCGCAGGCGTGCACAGTCAGGGAACGGGGGCCATAGGACGGCCCTGCGACCCCCATGCCACAGGACCAGACCCAAAAACACCACACCAGAACCCGGCCAGCACCGCCGGCGGAGAAGGTCGCCCCCAAAACAGCACAAGTCTGGATGAGGTATTGCGCTCACCATAGCTGCTGCAGACAGAATGGGAAAAGACAGGAGGGATTAAAACCATGTGCACTCAGGTGTCTCCTGCTAATTGCGGTCATGTGGGTCTCACCAGGAGGAGTGCAAAACACGGAGAAAAGAGAGAAACAAAATGCGGTTCAGGGAAGAAAAAGAGCACTGCACCTCACACCTATGGCTGATACTAGTGCCCCTAGGTTAAATAAAAAACACATCAGAATTTTGTGTATGAATTGATCAAGCCATACTGCCCCATGTACCATCGTGCAGGTATCTGATACACATGGGTCCCTACACTAAGTCCACACCGTGCCAGTCAGTGGCTACCAACCCCGCAGGCGCGACCCCCATGCCACAGGACCAGACCCAAAAATAGAAAATTAACAAACAAACATATAGGATTTAGTATAGGATAAAAGTATTTTTATATTTAAAAAAAAAAGGATCAAAAAAATGAAAATATACTTATTTGGTGTTTTGCTGTATCCAAACACACCTACAGAGTAAAAGTGTTATTTTACTACATAATAAACTGCAGAAAAAAGATGGCAGAATTGCTGGCTTAAAAAAACAAAAAATAAAAGCTTTGGTTCTTGGAATGTGGAATGGGTTAAGTTGTAACTATAAACTTTTAATACATCCATCATCTTTTCATATACGTCTTTTGTAATACTTGATAACTGTCACATGAGGGCGCTGCTGTCTTTCATGTTATTAGAGTCTTTTAGAAATTGTACTATCCTAAGTAAACGATTACACATGCATGCATACATATTCCTACTTGTAAACCATCTGCTATCCACACTGCTGCAAAGTGTGAACTAATGTAGTTGGCTGTGAGAATGTAAAGCAATTAGCCAGGCAGACGTAGGAACAAAAACATATATGATTTCTAATTCATGTTTATTGGCTAATGTTTATTTGCTGTTACAACTCTTACTACAACCTCACCTGCACCTGCAGTTACAAAAGTGTTCCTAACGTGTATTGCACTGAAATTCTTACCAAAAAATCACAAACCCCAGTGGGTAACAATGTTTAAAAGACTATAATGTCTATTGCACTGCCCCCAGTTAAAGTGCAAAACTACCTCCTCTATATCCTACAATCCAAAAGTGCAAGTGCCCGAAATATAAACCATAAACAAGGATTGCAGAGTAATGGCTGGCGATATTACCTGTCACAACAATCCTTGTTTATGGTTTATATTTCGGGCACTTGCACTTTTGGATTGTAGGATATAGAGGAGGTAGTTTTGCACTTTAACTGGGGGCAGTGCAATAGACATTATAGTCTTTTAAACATTGTTACCCACTGGGGTTTGTGATTTTTTTGCCTGCCTCGTGTATATATATCCTCCTGTAAATATAACTATGTGGCTGTGATGTATCCTGTGTGAAGAATTTTTTACTTTGTTCTGTGCATAATTTTAATCTATATTTTTTTATTTCATAATAAAACATTGTATTTTTGAATTACATAAGAATTGTAGCCCTCTTTTTGGTGGGATATCTGTTAGTAGCCTGGGCAGGCGTGTGGTGTTGTAGGAGCACACAATAAAACCTAGTAGAGATGAGCGAGTAGCACTCGATCGAGTAGGTATTCAATCAAATATTACATTATTCGATATAATTGTTTATGATCGAGCATTCGACCAAATACACAGTAACAATTTGATTCCCCTCCCACCTTCCCTGGTTTGAACCAATAACTATGCAGGGAGGTGGGAAAGGCCATAGGAGCACGTTGGCAGTGCGAGAACAGCATCTATGTTCATTGGCTGTCTTACTCATGTGACCTCCAGAGAATAAGAACTTGAAATTTCATGCTCGTCATCAGACGCCATCTTGGACCTAGACAAGGAGGGTGTGTGCAGTAGGGAGAGTTAGGTTTTACTGGATTTTAGGCAAGAGGGACCACCCAATGCCTTTTTTAGGGCTACAACTATACACGGCACTGTTTTATCCCCCAATATACAGCGATTGTATCAGCGGCTAGCAGCCCATCAGTGTCTTCTCAAAGACAGGCAGCAAAGGGCAGTGTGAAGAATAGGCTGCATTTCAACTGCTTCCTCATTCAGTGTATGTCTTGATATTTTAGCAGGTTCATCTTTTGGAGAGAGAAAACTGAGGATTTTAGAAGATTGTAGGCAGGAGAAAACGTTACACAGTACAGTAAATGGCTCTGTTCATAAAACGTTTTTTTTCAGCTCCGTTTAAAATGACGTCTGTCATTTTGAGTCTAAAATAACAGACGTCATTTAGCTGTCTAGCCTCCTAGCTGTCTAGCCTTAGTGCATCGACGGCTGTTGGTACATTATTCTAGTTAAGGGCCCATTTACACAGAAAGACAGATTATCTGCCAAAGATTTGAAGCCAAAACCCGAAATGGATTTGAAAAGAGGAGAAATCTCAGGCTTTCCTTTATGACCTAATCTCTGTTTATAGTCTGTTTCTGGATTTGGCTTCAAATCTTTGGCAGATAATCTGTCAGATTTCTGTGTAAATGGACCCTTAGGTGGACTAAATGGCCTTTAACTGTAGCTTAATTGAAAAGTAAAAACGGAGAAAGAACAGTCCAGTTTGCAAAAGACGTCGGAAAATAATTGTCATGATCATTATTTTGACGTCCACAGTGATAACGTCCGTTATTCAATACATTGTGTGCATTGAACGTCCGTCTTTACATTGATTGCATTGCATTTCAGTCAGTTAAATTATTTTAAATTGCAAAAGCGACCGCCTTTTCTCTATTTTTGACGTGTGAACATAGCCAGTAGCTGCTTCCACTATTGTGGAGAGACTATCTAGCAGCATACCATATAGTGACACAGACAGTCTTGCGCTCCGTGCACACCGAGCAAAAGTGACGGAATTATCCGCCGCGGAATGCCGCCAGCCTCTCTGTTATAATGACAGTCTATGGGAGGCTTGTGCGCCTCCTCTCTCTGCGCTGAAGAATGAACATGTTTATTCTTCAGAGCGGAGAGACGCTGAGAGATGCTGTGAGTGAGCCTCTCATAGACTGTCATTATGACAGGGAGGCTGGCGGCATTCCCCGGCGGAATTGTCCGCCACTTTTGCTCTGTGTGCACGAAGCCTTGCAGATTAGATTTCTGCTGTGTATGTTGTTGTTTTTTTTTTTTTTTTCACGTATTGCATATTGCAGTATGTAAAAGTTAAAAACACCTACTGTTTCTGCCAAATTTGGCATACTTCTCTTGGGATATTAACTGTACCTCTATGTCTAGGACTTAGACTTTGAATCTGTAAGGGTCGAAAGCAGCAAAACATGAAGTGCCATCTGTGTTCTCAAGCTCTGACAGACAATTCCAATGCCCTATCAACCCTACAAAGTGTATGAAGTGCATGGTTCATCTAATTTCCTCCTCCTCAACCACCGGCTTAATGGGCAATTAATTAAAAGAAATTTGAAGGCGAAACAACACAACCCAGGGGTGTCCATTTCAATGTTTGGATTTTTCCCAGGCCTCAATCCAGGGCGGTCAATTGAAATTTTTGGAGAGATGACCTAAAGGGACTCATATTAAATTTATGGAAGGCTCAACCCAGGGTTCTAATTATTTTTTTTTCTAACCAACTATACCGAAATGCCATTGGTGGAGACAGGTCGGAGAAGATGGAGCAGATGAAGTCAGTGACTGCATCCTGTGAGCCACAGATAACGCAATAATTTGCACCTTTTAAGTTACTGGACTGAACAGGGCCGGGACATGACACCCCCATCAATACTTTTTGCAATTGGGGTAACATCCCCGGCATCATCTGACTCACCGCTTCTCCACAAATCACTCCTTTTCCGGTTTGTTCTGGCTAAATTGGATACAGTACCCATAGTAATTTTTTTTCTCCTTCCCTGAATATTTATGCATTAAATCTGCCCCATGTGAATTACTCCAGTGGCCCAGCCCTGTCACACACTGGCTTGTACCCGCACCAGCATTTGCGCTGCCCCAACCTTGTCCACATTCCCTTGTGATAGCCAGGTGCTTGAGTTCATTGTTTTTCATCTTGCTAACTGTTTCTGTTTATGTCTTTTTCAGGTCATTCGTGCTTGGACTCCAAATTTTGCATTTTGCTAGCCCAGGATCACATTAGTCCCACCGCATATCAGTGGTGGTTACTCAGGTTGCTATTTTCAGAGCCCCTACTCAACTGGAATGGCACAGTGCACAAACGACACATTGAGCACGGTTTGCACACTGTGCCATTCCAAGTTAAGTAGGGGCTCTGAAAATAGCAACCTGAGTGACCACCACTGATATACAGTGGGACCAATGTTAAAATAACGCCACACCAAGGAAGAACAAGCCCTCGATGGGGGAGCTTTGCGCGGGAGCCTGCTACCGGAAAGAGCTGCCCTGCTGGCTCTAGCCTGCCTTTTTCCTATGGACTATGTATCTGGCTACCCCACTGCCTCTTCCTGCCTTTTGCGATGCTACCCATGCCTCAACATCCCCACAGCTTTAACCACTAGACATAAAACAGGCCAGGTTGGGTCACTCACTTCATCGGAACCCAATTTTAAAGAGGACGTGTCTGACCACATCACACACACACTTTTACCCACTATGACAAGTTGGGGTGGGTACTGTTTGATTTTCTCCTTGCCTATGCCATCTGTGGTTGTCATAGACAACGTGATTTAAAGGGGTGCATGAAAATGTTTCTTTTGCTTAAAATTTGGCTTTCTATCTATGCTAAGGTAGAGGTAAGAATGTTTTCTGGTGTTTTTTCCAGTTTATATAGAGGTTATATTGTGTTTGAAGTGTATTGTTGAGAGGCTGTAATAGTGGCATAATACTGCGTCTTGGGCATGTTAGATGTATCCAGGCATGCTTCCCTGCTGTCCTAGTTGCATTCCAGAGGTGTGTGCATCAATTTCTGAGGTGTCATGGTGGACTTGGAAACCTAAATTCGACCACTTGGAGTTCACCAAGTCACAAGCATTTTTTTCCTATATAACCCCATCAAGACCGAGCCCATTGATGCACGGATGTCCGGGTCAAATTAATACAATGTTCCTCCCCGCCTTCTAAGAGCCATAGCGCTTTTTTTTCCACCTACAGGGCTGGTTAAGGTTTAATTTTTTTGTGCCATGATCTCTAGTTTTTATTTACCGCATTTTTCGCTTTATAAGACGCACTTTTTTTCTTCCCAAAGTGGGAGGAAAGACCCAGTGCGTCCTATAAAGCGAAGACGGCTCCCAAGCAGTGCCAAGCACCGCAAGGAAGCCGTCCCGCCCACCCCCTCTATTACCGCTCTCTATGCATATGCATAGTGAGCGGCCCTGAGCGACCCCCTCTGCCTGCCCAGCCCGCCCCTTCTATCGCCACTCAGCTGAGCCGATCAGAAGCCCAGGAAAGTACTGCTCACTGCACTTGCCTGGGCTTCTGATCGGCTCAGCTGAGCGGTGATAGAAGGGGCGGGCTGGGCGGGCGGAGGGGGTCGCTGTTCCAGTTACTCACCTGTTCTCCGGTCCCGACAGCGCACGCACTCCCGTCTCCTGTCATCCTCCGGGCACAGGCATCGGGGTACAGAGACGCTGCCTGTGTCCTGGAAGTGTTCTGCCGCCTCTGTCATTCATGATAGAGGCTGCAGGACACTTCCAGCACAGGCAGCGTCTCTGTACCCCGCTGCCTGTGCCTGGAGGATGACGGGAGACGGGAGTGCGCGCGCACAAGGGTTTTCTAATCATCAATTAGCCTTCTGAGCCAATGAGCAAACACATTGTCCCATTAGAACACTGGAGTGATAGTTGCTGGAAATGGGCCTCTATACACCTATGTGGATATTGCACCAAAAAACAGACATTTGCAGCTAGAATAGTCATTTACCACATTAGCAATGTATAGAGTGTATTTGTTTAAAGTTAGGACTAGTTTAAAGTTATCTTCATTGAAAAGTACAGTGCTTTTCCTTCAAAAATAAGGACATTTCAATGTGACCCCAAGCTTTTGAACGGTAGTGTATATATATATTGTAAGACAGCAGCTGGGAAGGTATATAATGGGATATATATTCCAGCTAGGTTCTCTACATACATATTACCGAGGTATCGGGCCTTGGTAAAGTAAGAACCGATAATTCAGCTGTGTTAGCTGCAGTAAGTGGTTGACACCTTTTTATAGTTAGTATAGCTGTTTGTAAACAGCTGATCCGGGACGGTTCTTACTGGGAGTAGTCAAAGTGTTGGGTGGGTGACTACTCCCCATGTTCCAGGCCACAGTTTGTCCAGCCTATATAGAGCCAGCTAGTCAGCTGAATGGGGGGGTGTGGCTGCTACACAAGGAAAAGTGTTTGTCTGCTGAGCTGCACACAGAAGGTACTTGTGTCTCCTGCAAAGTTTTGTGTTTGTTTGCTATAGTGCTAGTAAGGGAACTAACACTGTTTAGGTAGTGCTCAGACGAGCAGGTTTTTATTTGACTGTTTATGTTATTTTGTACCTGTTTCCATTGCACCTCCACTGCTGGCAATAAAACTACGGAGGTTATAGCATTTAGATTGCAAACTTGTCTGTGTCTCTTCATGAACGGACTTTGCCCCAGATCCCAGGACTGAAAACTTTACATATGGTGGAGGATGCAGGGCACTTCTTAAAGAGGCAGTACTCTTAAAGAGACAATACCTAAAACAGACAAAGAGAAGTTGCAACTATGGAGGAACTAATAAAGCAGCTTGTGCAAGCCAATATCAGCCTCCAGCATGCCCATACCTCACAGCGAGAAGCTAATGCCTTACAGCGACAGGTGCACGAGGAGACTGTAAAAGCCCAGGCTGAGACAAATCGCCTATTGATGGAAGCTCACCAAGCCACGGTGAAGGAACAGCACCGGGTGAATCATTCTCTACAGCAGCAGCTTCAGGCTTTGGCAGATAGGCCAGAGGGGGCGCTAGGTGGGCAGTCTACGCCCCGGCAGCTGGTGCAAAATGCATTAAGGAAAATGTCCAAAGAGGACGACGTGGAGGCATATCTGGGCACCTTTGAGAGGATTGCAGAGAGAGAGAGACTTCCTGTGGACCAGTGGGCCGATATTCTGGCACCCTTCCTAACCGGAGAACCTCAGAAGGCCTACTTCGATCTAAGGGTTCAAGATGCTAAGGAATACTCAAAGCTAAAGTGTGAAATCCTAGCCCGGCTGGGGGTTACCATAGCGGTGCGAGCCCAAAGAGTCTACAACTGGGAGTTTGATCCTACCAAGCCAGCTAGGTCGCAGATGTACGACCTTTTTCATCTCACTAATAAATGGTTGCAGCCAGAGGATCTCACACCAGCCCAAGTCGTGGAAAGAGTCGTCTGTGACCGCTTCATCCGCTCTTTACCCATTGGGCTCCAGCGCTGTGTGGGGTATACGGACCCCAAAAATGTGGACGAGCTGGTGTCCGTTGTGGAGCGATACAGCGCAACCGAGGAATTCCTACAGGTGTTGCATCCCCGTGAGAACAAACCGAAACCGACACTTGGTAAGACTGTTCCATTTATAAAAGGGGAGAGACTGTATCCTGAGGGGAGGAGGGCCCGATTTGATGACAGGGGTGAACGGTTACCCAGACCAAAAGGGGACTCTTTAAGGAGAGCCCAGAGCCCCATAGTCTGTTGGCGCTGTCAAGGTCTTGGACATGTGGCGGCACAATGTCCGATGGCAGGGGAGCCAATGGAGTGTGGCCTGGGAAGACGTTCATCATTGTTTGCCAAACCTTCCTACTCTGCTCAGGCAGACTCTGGGAGAGACAGACGTGAGTGTTCCGTCAAGGTTGGGGAAAACTCTGTGCAGGCCTTATTGGACTCAGGGAGTATGGTGACCCTGGTAAAAGCCAGTCTCGTGGACCCAGACAAACTCCAGACACACCGAATGGGTGTTGTCTGTATTCATGGTGACACTAAAGACTATCCCACCGCCATACTTACAGTAGAGACTCCTTGTGGCTCAGTGCAACATGAAGTGGCCATTGTTGCGGGCTTGCCACACAGTGTCATCCTTGGCTGTGATTTTCCTCTGTTTTGGGATATGTGGGGGAATAAACAAAGTACCATGTATGATGATGTACAGGTTGTAAATGATGGGTCTGAAAATACTGAGGCTGTAGCTCTGGTGGAAGGGGAGTCAGATATATTTCCTTTAGCAGTCCTGGTTGGGGATCCAGAAGAAACGCCCCCTGAACTAGAGCTCTCTTCTTTGCCCGTGTCAAAAGGAAACTTTGGTACAGAGCAAATAAGGGACCCTAACTTGGTTAATGCTTGGAAGAGTGTAAAGGTTATTAATGGTAGACCCCAAGAGCCAGGAACAGCATTAGTCTATCCTCATTTTGCTGTAAATAATGATTTATTGTACCGGGTGAAAAAAACATCAACAGAGGTGGTTGAGCAGCTGGTTGTACCCCGGTCCCATGTACGCCTGGTTTTAGAATTGGCTCATTCGCATGTGCTGGGTGGGCACTTAGGTGTCGACAAAACCAAAGAGCGAGTAGAGCGGAACTTTTTCTGGCCGGGTATTTATAAAGCGGTAGAAGAATTTTGCCAATCCTGTCCAGAGTGCCAAATTAGTGCCCCAAAACCTCATTTCCGGAGCCCTCTAATACCCCTACCGATAATCGAAGTTCCGTTTGAACGGATCGGTATGGATTTGGTTGGGCCCCTTCCTAAATCAGCCAGAGGTCACCAGCATATTTTAGTGGTCGTGGACTATGCTACCCGCTACCCAGAGACAATTCCTCTTAGGAATACCTCATCTAAAGTGATAGCAAAAGAGCTGTTTTACATGTTTACCAGAACAGGGATCCCAAAAGAGATCCTAACTGACCAGGGCACACCGTTCATGTCCAAAGTGACCAAAGAGCTATGTTGTCTTCTAAAAATTAAACATTTGCGAACCTCTGTGTACCATCCCCAGACAGATGGACTTGTAGAACGATTCAATAAAACCTTGAAGTCCATGCTTAAAAAGGTGGTGGATAAGGATGGGAAGGACTGGGACCGCCTATTACCTTACCTGATGTTCTCAATACGGGAAGTTCCACAGGCATCCACTGGCTTCTCCCCATTCGAGCTTCTATATGGCCGACATCCCAGAGGTCTACTGGACATAGCAAAAGAGACCTGGGAGCAAGAAAATACACCATACCGAAGTGTAATCGAACACATAGCCGAGATGCAAGATAGAATGGCGGCAGTCATGCCAATCGTCAGGGAGAACCTGCAGCAAGCCCAGGAAACAGGGGCGGGCTGGGCCGGGGGGCAGGAGGGCATGTGCCCCCCGGGCCGGTCTTCCCCACCAATGAGTGGGCCGCGACCCGCGGCCGACTCTCTGCAGTAGTTGAGACTGAAAGAATAGCGCGGCCGGCCGCCGCGCTATTCCCTCAGTCTCTTCCGGGCCGCCTGATCCCCCCCAGTAGCCGCAGACGTGCCGCGCGCAGGCACGTCTGCAGGCACCTACATCAGGTCCCCAGCGGTGACGTCACTTCCCTGACGCGCCGCTGAGGACCTGAGAGCGGAGAGAGGAGCCGCCGCGCTGCAGCAGCAGGGAGAAGCTGCTGCAGACTGAAGATCCGGGCCGAGGAGAGGTGAGTTGTTTTTCTTTTTTTTTAAACCCATTAACATGTGGCCACACCGGGGGGGGGTCTAATCTATGAGGGGGGGTGCACAAGGGGGCTATTCTATGAGGGGGGATGCACAGGGGGGCTATTCTATGAAGGGGGATGCACAGGGGGCTATTCTATGAGGAGGGTGCACAGGGGGCTATTCTATGAAGGGGGATGCTCAGGGGGGCTATTCTATGAGGGGGGATGCACAGGGGGGCTATTCTATATTGGGGGGATGCACAGGGGGGCTATTCTATGAAGGGGGATGCGCAGGGGGGCTATTCTATGAGGGGGGATGCACAGGGGGGCTATTCTATGAGGGGGGATGCACAGGGGGGCTATTCTACATTGGGGGGATGCACAGGGGGGCTATTCTATGAAGGGGGATGCACAGGGGGCTATTCTATGAGGGGGGATGCACAGGGGGGCTATTCTATGAGGGGGGATGCACAGGGGGGCTATTCCATGAGGGGGGATGCACAGGGGGGCTATTCTATATTGGGGGGATGCACAGGGGGGCTATTCTATGAGGGGGGATGCACAGGGGGGCTATTCTATGAAGGGGGATGCACAGGGGGCTATTCTATGAGGGGGGATGCACAGGGGGCTATTCTATGAGGGGGGATGCACAGGGGGCTATTCTATGAGGGGGGATGCACAGGGGGGCTATTCTATGAAGGGGGATGCACAGGGGGCTATTCTATGAGGGGGGATGCACAGGGGGCTATTCTATGAGGGGGGATGCACAGGGGGGCTATTCTATGTAGGGGGATGCACAGGGGGCTATTCTATGAGGGGGGATGTACAGGGGGCTATTCTATGAAGGGGGATGCGCAGGGCGGCTATTCTATGAGGGGGGATGCACAGGGGGGCTATTCTATGAGGGGGGATGCACAGGGGGGCTATTCTATATGGGGGGGTGCATGGGGGCTATTCTATATGGGGGGGTGCATGGGGGCTATTCTATATGGGAGGATCCACAGGGGGGCTATTCTATGAAGGGGGATGCACAGGGGGCTATTCTATGAGGGGGGATGCACAGGGGGCTATTCTATGAGGGGGGATGCACAGGGGGGCTATTCTATGAAGGGGGATGCACAGGGGGGCTATTCTATGAGGGGGGATGCACAGGGGGCTATTCTATGAAGGGGGATGCGCAGGGCGGCTATTCTATGAGGGGGGATGCACAGGGGGGCTATTCTATATTGGGGGGATGCACAGGGGGGCTATTCTATGAAGGGGAATGCGCAGGGGGGCTATTCTATGAGGGGGGATGCACAGGGGGGCTATTCTATGAAGGGGGATGCACAGGGGGGCTATTCTATGAGGGGGGATGCACAGGGGGCTATTCTATGAAGGGGGATGCGCAGGGCGGCTATTCTATGAGGGGGGATGCACAGGGGGGCTATTCTATATTGGGGGGATGCACAGGGGGCTATTTTATGAAGGGGGGTGCGCAGGGGGGCTATTCTATGAGGGGGGATGCACAGGGGGGCTATTCTATGAAGGGGGATGCACAGGGGGGCTATTCTATGAGGGGGGATGCACAGGGGGCTATTCTATGAAGGGGGATGCGCAGGGCGGCTATTCTATGAGGGGGGATGCACAGGGGGGCTATTCTATATTGGGGGATGCACAGGGGGGCTATTTTATGAAGGGGGATGCGCATGGGGGGCTATTCTATGAGGGGGGATGCACAGGGGGGCTATTCTATGAAGGGGGATGCACAGGGGGGCTATTCTATGAGGGGGGATGCACAGGGGGCTATTCTATGAAGGGGGATGCGCAGGGCGGCTATTCTATGAGGGGGGATGCACAGGGGGGCTATTCTATATTGGGGGGATGCACAGGGGGGCTATTCTATGAAGGGGGATGCGCAGGGGGGCTATTCTATGAAGGGGGATGCACAGGGGGCTATTCTATGAGGGGGGGTGCACAAGGGGGCTATTCTATGTGGGGGGATGCACAGGGGGGCTATTCTATGAAGGGGGATGCACAGGGGGCTATTCTATGAGGGGGGATGCACAGGGGGCTATTCTATGAAGGGGGATGCGCAGGGGGGCTATTCTATGAGGGGGGATGCACAGGGGGGCTATTCTATATTGGGGGGATGCACAGGGGGGCTATTCTATGAAGGGGGATGCGCAGGGGGGCTATTCTATGAGGGGGGATGCACAGGGGGGCTATTCTATATTGGGGGGATGCACAGGGGGGCTATTCTATGAAGGGGGATGCACAGGGGGCTATTCTATGAGGGGGGATGCACAGGGGGGCTATTCTATGAGGGGGGATGCACAGGGGGGCTATTCTATGAGGGGGGGATGCACAGGGGGAGCTATTCTATGAGGGGGGATGCACAGGGGGAGCTATTCTATAAGGGGGGATGCACAGGGGGGCTATTCTATAAAGGAGAATGCACAGGGGGGCTATTCTATGAAGGGGGATGCACAGGGGGCTATTCTATATGGGGGGGTGCATGGGGGCTATTCTATATGGGGGGTGCATGGGGGCTATTCTATATGGGAGGATGCACAGGGGGGTTATTCTATATTGGGGGAATGCACAGGGGGAGCTATTCTATAAGGGGGGGATGCACAGGGGGAGCTATTCTATGAGGGGGGATGCACAGGGGGAGCTATTCTATAAGGGGGGATGCACATGGGGAGCTATTCTATAAGGGAGAATGCACAGGGGGGCTATTTTATATGGGGGGATACACAGGGGGAGCTATTCTATATTGGGGGGATGCACAGGGGGGCTATTCTATGAAGGGGGATGCACAGGGGGGCTATTCTATGAAGGGGGATGCACAGGGGGGCTATTCTATATTGGGGGGATGCACAGGGGGGCTATTCTATGAAGGGGGGTGCACAGGGGGCTATTCTATGAGGGGGGATGCTCAGGAGGCTATTCTATGAGGGGGGATGGACAAGGAGGCTATTCTATATGGGGGGGGGTGCATGGGGGGCTATTCTATGAGGGGGGATGCACAGGGGGCTATTCTATGAGGGGGGATGCACAGGGGGATATTCTATTAGGGGGATGCACAGGGGAGCTATTCTATAAAGGAGAATGCACAGGGGGGGTATTCTATTAGGGGGGGATGCACAGGGGGCTATTCTATGAGGGGGGGATGCACAGGGGGAGCTATTCTATAAGGGGGGGTGCACAGTGGGGCTATTCTATGAGGGGGGGATGCACAGGGGGGCTATTCTAGGAAGGGGGATGCACAGGGGGCTATTCTATGAGGGGGGGATGCACAGGGGGAGCTATTCTATAAGGGAGAATGCACAGGGGGGCTATTCTATATGGGGGGATGCACAGGGGGAGCTATTCTATATTGGGGGGATGCACGGGGGGGCTATTCTATAAGGGGGGATGCACAGGGGGGCTATTCTATAAGGGAGAATGCACAGGGGGGCTATTCTATATGGGGGGATGCACAGGGGGAGCTATTCTATGAAGGGGGATGCACAGGGGGGCTATTCTATGAGGGGGGATGCACAGGGGGCTATTCTATGAAGGGGAATGCACAGGGGGCTATTCTATGAGGGGGGATGCACAGGGGGAGCTATTCTATATGGGGGGATGCACAGGGGGGCTATTCTATGAGGGGGGGGATGCACAGGGGGAGCTATTCTATGAGGGGGGATGCACAGGGGGAGCTATTCTATGAGGGGGATGCACAGGGGGCTATTCTATGAGGGGGTGCACAGGGGGCTATTCTATATGGGAGGATGCACAGGGGGGCTATTCTATATTGGGGGGGATGCACAGGGGGGCTATTCTATGAGGGGGGATGCACAGGGGGAGCTATTCTATAAGGGGGATGCACAGGGGGAGCTATTCTATAAAGGAGAACGCACAGGGGGGCTATTCTATGAAGGGGGATGCACAGGGGGCTATTCTATGAGGGGGGATGCACAGGGGGCTATTCTACGAGGGGGGTTGCACAAGGGGGCTATTCTAAATGGGGAGGATGCACAGGGGGGCTATTCTATATGGGGAGATGCACAGGGGGGGGGCTATTCTAAATGGGGGGATGCACAGGGGGGGGCTATCCTATATGGGGGATGCACAGGTGGGCTTTTCTTTATGGAGAGATGTGCAGCGGGGGGGGGGGGGGCTATTCTATATGGAGAGATGTGCAGCGGGGGGCTATTCTATATGGAGGGATGTATTGATGAGGATGTTGCTGGAGCAAGAAGCCTAAAATGTCTGTCTGACAGATCCCGTGGAGAGGAGTCATGGCCAGAGAAGCCTTCATGATGGCCGGAGCCGGATGGAGAAGAAAAGGAAAAGTGGACGTCTCTTCATGCAGAGAAGACGCCTACTGTGAGTCACTGAATGTAACTGCACTATAATAACTTATAAGGTCTTATAACTTATCAGGGGTGTCAAACTATGTCCCTCCAGATGTTGCAAAACTACAATTCCCGTCATGGTTTATCTGTCCAGTCATGATGGGATTTGTAGTGTTGTAACAACTGGAGGGACGGAGTTTGACAACTGTGTTCTATTGTCAGTGTTCTTATACCTGAGATAGATAGGAGATAGATAGGAGATAGATAGGCGATAGATAGATAGATAGATAGATAGATAGATAGATAGATAGGAGATAGATAGATAGATAGATAGATAGATGATAGGAGATAGATAGATAGATAGGAGATAGATAGGAGATAGATAGGAGATAGATAGATAGATAGATAGATAGATAGGAGATAGATAGATAGATAGATAGGAGATAGATAGATAGATAGATAATGGATAGATAGATAGATAGATAGAAAACTTGTATATAGGAGCAGCACTACCAGATGTCCCGAAGTGGGTGCCAGCGGGTGGCCGAGACCAAGGCTTCAACTTGAATATATGTAGAAATCCCCACAGCACTCCGGATTGGCAAAAACAAACGTGGTTTATTGCATGGTGAAACAGCACAAAATAGTCAGAAGCGACGTTTCGACGACCTCCGTCGTCTTTTTCAAGCGTGACTCTATACAAAACAGCAGATCCTTTATACAGGTGTGTAAATTAGTGCAACACAGTGATAGGTGCAAAAAGTGCACGTGACTCAGGTTTGACAAGCAAACAAATAAAGTTTTAAAATACAATATAAGTGAAAAAAAATTACATAAGATTGTATACAAGTGCTCAAGTGTAATAAAAAAACCGCTTGAACAAGGCGGTGAGGTATCACAAAAGCTAATAGTTAAAAATATTGTTCATGTAGTATCTTTGTAGCGGCTTCGGCTCACCACCGGTAGAGAGAAGAATCTGAACCTTGGCACTTCTGCGCATGCGTGCGCTAACTGCTTAATAGATAAAACCCATCATGACAGATACTCCGATGGAGATAGAAGTTGCGAAGGTAGGAATGGATAACGGTACTATAAACAGCCTACTGCATAACAGTGACATCACCCCGGACCGTCACGGCACCCGGTACCGCCACCACTGCATTCCTGGCTGATGGTTCCCGCATTTCTCATTACCGACCTGTAATGTGAACAGTCATCACACTTCTACATACAAGACGATCCTACCGGTACTAGGGACGGTAATAGGAGAGCTGCATCACCCCGGACTGTTTACTTTGTCCGGTACCGCGTCCTCCTTACGTCCTGTGGCCCCTCCGGGCCCCTTTCCCTTAGATCGCTTGTTGTTCGTAGAGTTCGTGATGTAAGAACTGGGTGTGAATAGTGACTGAAGATCATCCATCCAGGTTAATGCTGATGTTAGTTGCTGCCTCGGTTCATCCTTCCTCGGTTGGTGGTGAGTCTGTCCGCTACCTTCCAATATATTATGATCTGTAAAACAGAAAAAATGAATAAATAGAGAATCCACTGTAAACAGTTATCACCTTGAAAAATGTAATAAGGAACACAGTGGGAGAAAGAAGAAGACGACACCCCCTACTTTAACATATGCCGTGCGGTCTTATATTCTACATTAAGTCCCGATGGGCTTAAAGCATTAGTTTTAAATATCCATTCTAATTCACGTCTATGTAAAGCCAGCTGTCTATCGCCTCCTCTCACAGGTAAATGAACCTTGTCCACAACCATACACTTTAAATCAATTTCCTGGTGTCCCATCTCCGTGAAATGTTTGGACACAGGAAGGTCCATTTTTTGTTTCCTAATACTATACCTGTGTTGGGTAAATCTGACTCTAAATTCACCCGTGGTCTCACCCACATAAATCTTGTTACACGGGCACCATAGGATATAAATGACATGGTCAGATCTACAGGATAAGTAATGTTTGATTTTGTATTCTCTTTTAGTTATAGGGTGAACGAAGCTGGATCCCTTCTCCATATGTCTGCACGTTACACATCCCAGACATGGGAAGCATCCCACGTTCCGTGTCCCTAGGTAAGTTTGTGTGTCTGTCTTTCTTTGTGTTACATCTGTAATGACCAGTTTGTCACGTAAATTCGCTCCCCGCCTGTATGATAGTAGAGGGGGAGTCTGGAACTCCAAAATTTCAGGAAAACTATCTTTGATGATAGGCCAATGTTTATTAATTATATGTGCTATCCTTGGAGAAAAATGAGTGTAGGTCGACACAAATGGCATACGTGTAAGTGTATTATTCTTACCCCTACTTCTCAACAAGTCATCTCGATCCATGGATTTTACACTAGTGACACATTCATCAAGTATTCGTTTAGGGTAACCCCTTGCTCTAAACTGTTTATCCATCTGATCTAGTGCCTGATCTAAGTCATCTGTGTTGTCCACTATTCTCCTAGCTCTGATCATTTGGCTCCTAGGGAGCGATCGAATCATTCTCCCTGGATGACAGCTGTTATACTGTAAAATAGTGTTGCAATCAGTGGGTTTGACAAATATATTAGATGTAAGCCTGTTGTCATGCAATGTCACTTGGACATCCAAAAAATTCATGGTATGTTCATCTCTGTGACATGTGAACTTGATGGTCTCGTCAATGTCATTCAGGACAGAGGTGAACTCATCCAGCTCCCTGTGGTCACCTGTCCAGATGACAAATATGTCGTCTATGTAGCGCCACCAGACCAGCACATGCTGGAACTGGTGGGCTACATAGATCTTGTTCTCTTCCAGAGATGACATGACCAAATTGGCGAAAGTGGGGGCTACATTAGCCCCCATCGCTACGCCACGTCTCTGTAGGTAGATTTTACCATCGAAGCAAAAATAGTTGTTAGTGAGGCTCAATTCTAACAATCTCATAATGAAATCCTGTTCTTTAGGCGTCAGTTCAAGATTTATCAGTGCTTTCCTGATGATCTCAAGACCCATGTCTATTCTAATAGAGGTGTATAAGCTAACCACATCATAAGATACCAAAATTGCCCCATTAGGTACATACAAGTCTTTAATGTGATTCAGAAAATGTGTAGAATCTCTCAAATAGGATTTAGAGTCTTCTACCAACGGTCTAAGGATCCGGTCCAAATATATTGAAATGTGGCTCAGTATGGAGTCCCTGCCGGAGACAATTGGTCTTCCCGGCGGGTTCTCCATACTTTTATGGATTTTTGGCAATAAATATAGTATGGGTAACCTAGGATGTGAGACTGTAAGATACTCATATGTTTTTTCATCAATAATATCTTGTACCAGGGCTTCCTGTAGTACTTTTTCTATGGAGGCTGCTATTTTGAATTTAGGATCACCAGATAATTCAGTATACACAGCTGTGTCTTGTAACTGGCGTTGTGCCTCCTGAACATAGTTATCCCTGTTCATGACCACAATCGCTCCGCCTTTGTCGGCCGGCTTGATGACGATATTGTGGTCATGAACAAGGGATTTAAGAGCTTCGATGTCCGACTGGGTCATGTTAGGATATAACACATCTCCTGTCTCAACACTGCTTTGTAACCTCTTAACATCCCTTTTAACTAGATCGCAAAATGTGACAATGCCGGCTGGAGTGTCAGGTGGAGAAAAGTTACTGTCAGTACGTAAGTTTAATTTTTTTATACTCAATGTTTTCATTGTAGATGTATTATCATTCGTGACACTATTACATTTAAACCAAGTTCTTAATGATAGTTTACGAGTAAATTGTGTAATATCTAGATCTAGACCGAACCAGTCCACTGGCTGGCTCGGACAGAAACTCAGTCCTTTACTTAAAATGTCTATCTGTGAGGCAGTAAGAATAGTGTCAGAAATATTCACCACACTCACTTGTCTCTTTGTTTGTTGGTCATCCTGGTTGTGGTTGTCCGACTCCCCTTCCGTGTCTTTTTTACGTGATCTGTGTCTCCTCCTACCTCCTCGTCGGGTTTTTTTGCAGGAGTATTGGTTCTTCCTAAAAAAACTTCATTTTCGGAATCTTGTCCTGGTGTCTGTACAGATTTCACAATGTCTTTCTTTTTTATTTTCCTCAGACTGTATCCGTTGTCTTCTCCTGTGTTCCATGTGTAGATTTTTCCATCGGCATAGTCTTGCATGTCCCGGAACCATTTATGTTTTTTTTGTTCCTGTAGTTCTTTTTTATGTTTGTCAAGAAAAACGCATTGTTTGTTCAGAAAGCGTTCACATTCATCATTTGGTAGACAGTCTTTTAGTGCTTGTTCAGTTGTTTGTATCTTGTCTTGTATAGTTTTTAATTGTTTCTGCATACTTTTAATCTGTAATAAAATGAGATCAAGTGCATATTTATTGGACAAAAGTTCATAAGTTTGTCTGGATTCTGTATCCTCCAGAGGCATATTCGGTTTAAGGCGTGCACGCATGCCTCGCGGTATGCGTTGATTAGTGTGGTATTTACCGAGTGCACCAATGTGCAGTTGTAGATTCAGTCTTTTCTTAGTTAGAAACTCAAAGTTCCTCTGCAGGTCCAACACGGATGGTGTATCCAAATAGGTGGTATCCTCCTCTATCTCCCCTATGATCTTCACCGCATCTCCAAGTGTAAAAACCGGTGCATATGCTGCATTGCGGTCAATGGTTGACGTAGATTCAGAAAAAACTTCCATTTCAAAAAAATAAATAATGTGTGCCAGCTCACCGGTCAAACATAGAAAACTTGTATATAGGAGCAGCACTACCAGATGTCCCGAAGTGGGTGCCAGCGGGTGGCCGAGACCAAGGCTTCAACTTGAATATATGTAGAAATCCCCACAGCACTCCGGATTGGCAAAAACAAACGTGGTTTATTGCATGGTGAAACAGCACAAAATAGTCAGAAGCGACGTTTCGACGACCTCCGTCGTCTTTTTCAAGCGTGACTCTATACAAAACAGCAGATCCTTTATACAGGTGTGTAAATTAGTGCAACACAGTGATAGGTGCAAAAAGTGCACGTGACTCAGGTTTGACAAGCAAACAAATAAAGTTTTAAAATACAATATAAGTGAAAAAAAATTACATAAGATTGTATACAAGTGCTCAAGTGTAATAAAAAAAACCGCTTGAACAAGGCGGTGAGGTATCACAAAAGCTAATAGTTAAAAATATTGTTCATGTAGTATCTTTGTAGCGGCTTCGGCTCACCACCGGTAGAGAGAAGAATCTGAACCTTGGCACTTCTGCGCATGCGTGCGCTAACTGCTTAATAGATAAAACCCATCATGACAGATACTCCGATGGAGATAGAAGTTGCGAAGGTAGGAATGGATAACGGTACTATAAACAGCCTACTGCATAACAGTGACATCACCCCGGACCGTCACGGCACCCGGTACCGCCACCACTGCATTCCTGGCTGATGGTTCCCGCATTTCTCATTACCGACCTGTAATGTGAACAGTCATCACACTTCTACATACAAGACGATCCTACCGGTACTAGGGACGGTAATAGGAGAGCTGCATCACCCCGGACTGTTTACTTTGTCCGGTACCGCGTCCTCCTTACGTCCTGTGGCCCCTCCGGGCCCCTTTCCCTTAGATCGCTTGTTGTTCGTAGAGTTCGTGATGTAAGAACTGGGTGTGAATAGTGACTGAAGATCATCCATCCAGGTTAATGCTGATGTTAGTTGCTGCCTCGGTTCATCCTTCCTCGGTTGGTGGTGAGTCTGTCCGCTACCTTCCAATATATTATGATCTGTAAAACAGAAAAAATGAATAAATAGAGAATCCACTGTAAACAGTTATCACCTTGAAAAATGTAATAAGGAACACAGTGGGAGAAAGAAGAAGACGACACCCCCTACTTTAACATATGCCGTGCGGTCTTATATTCTACATTAAGTCCCGATGGGCTTTACAGATCATAATATATTGGAAGGTAGCGGACAGACTCACCACCAACCGAGGAAGGATGAACCGAGGCAGCAACTAACATCAGCATTAACCTGGATGGATGATCTTCAGTCACTATTCACACCCAGTTCTTACATCACGAACTCTACGAACAACAAGCGATCTAAGGGAAAGGGGCCCGGAGGGGCCACAGGACGTAAGGAGGACGCGGTACCGGACAAAGTAAACAGTCCGGGGTGATGCAGCTCTCCTATTACCGTCCCTAGTACCGGTAGGATCGTCTTGTATGTAGAAGTGTGATGACTGTTCACATTACAGGTCGGTAATGAGAAATGCGGGAACCATCAGCCAGGAATGCAGTGGTGGCGGTACCGGGTGCCGTGACGGTCCGGGGTGATGTCACTGTTATGCAGTAGGCTGTTTATAGTACCGTTATCCATTCCTACCTTCGCAACTTCTATCTCCATCGGAGTATCTGTCATGATGGGTTTTATCTATTAAGCAGTTAGCGCACGCATGCGCAGAAGTGCCAAGGTTCAGATTCTTCTCTCTACCGGTGGTGAGCCGAAGCCGCTACAAAGATACTACATGAACAATATTTTTAACTATTAGCTTTTGTGATACCTCACCGCCTTGTTCAAGCGGTTTTTTTATTACACTTGAGCACTTGTATACAATCTTATGTAATTTTTTTTCACTTATATTGTATTTTAAAACTTTATTTGTTTGCTTGTCAAACCTGAGTCACGTGCACTTTTTGCACCTATCACTGTGTTGCACTAATTTACACACCTGTATAAAGGATCTGCTGTTTTGTATAGAGTCACGCTTGAAAAAGACGACGGAGGTCGTCGAAACGTCGCTTCTGACTATTTTGTGCTGTTTCACCATGCAATAAACCACGTTTGTTTTTGCCAATCCGGAGTGCTGTGGGGATTTCTACATATATTCAAGTTGAAGCCTTGGTCTCGGCCACCCGCTGGCACCCACTTCGGGACATCTGGTAGTGCTGCTCCTATATACAAGTTTTCTATGTTTGACCGGTGAGCTGGCACACATTATTTATTTTTTTGAAATGGAAGTTTTTTCTGAATCTACGTCAACCATTGACCGCAATGCAGCATATGCACCGGTTTTTACACTTGGAGATGCGGTGAAGATCATAGGGGAGATAGAGGAGGATACCACCTATTTGGATACACCATCCGTGTTGGACCTGCAGAGGAACTTTGAGTTTCTAACTAAGAAAAGACTGAATCTACAACTGCACATTGGTGCACTCGGTAAATACCACACTAATCAACGCATACCGCGAGGCATGCGTGCACGCCTTAAACCGAATATGCCTCTGGAGGATACAGAATCCAGACAAACTTATGAACTTTTGTCCAATAAATATGCACTTGATCTCATTTTATTACAGATTAAAAGTATGCAGAAACAATTAAAAACTATACAAGACAAGATACAAACAACTGAACAAGCACTAAAAGACTGTCTACCAAATGATGAATGTGAACGCTTTCTGAACAAACAATGCGTTTTTCTTGACAAACATAAAAAAGAACTACAGGAACAAAAAAAACATAAATGGTTCCGGGACATGCAAGACTATGCCGATGGAAAAATCTACACATGGAACACAGGAGAAGACAACGGATACAGTCTGAGGAAAATAAAAAAGAAAGACATTGTGAAATCTGTACAGACACCAGGACAAGATTCCGAAAATGAAGTTTTTTTAGGAAGAACCAATACTCCTGCAAAAAAACCCGACGAGGAGGTAGGAGGAGACACAGATCACGTAAAAAAGACACGGAAGGGGAGTCGGACAACCACAACCAGGATGACCAACAAACAAAGAGACAAGTGAGTGTGGTGAATATTTCTGACACTATTCTTACTGCCTCACAGATAGACATTTTAAGTAAAGGACTGAGTTTCTGTCCGAGCCAGCCAGTGGACTGGTTCGGTCTAGATCTAGATATTACACAATTTACTCGTAAACTATCATTAAGAACTTGGTTTAAATGTAATAGTGTCACGAATGATAATACATCTACAATGAAAACATTGAGTATAAAAAAATTAAACTTACGTACTGACAGTAACTTTTCTCCACCTGACACTCCAGCCGGCATTGTCACATTTTGCGATCTAGTTAAAAGGGATGTTAAGAGGTTACAAAGCAGTGTTGAGACAGGAGATGTGTTATATCCTAACATGACCCAGTCGGACATCGAAGCTCTTAAATCCCTTGTTCATGACCACAATATCGTCATCAAGCCGGCCGACAAAGGCGGAGCGATTGTGGTCATGAACAGGGATAACTATGTTCAGGAGGCACAACGCCAGTTACAAGACACAGCTGTGTATACTGAATTATCTGGTGATCCTAAATTCAAAATAGCAGCCTCCATAGAAAAAGTACTACAGGAAGCCCTGGTACAAGATATTATTGATGAAAAAACATATGAGTATCTTACAGTCTCACATCCTAGGTTACCCATACTATATTTATTGCCAAAAATCCATAAAAGTATGGAGAACCCGCCGGGAAGACCAATTGTCTCCGGCAGGGACTCCATACTGAGCCACATTTCAATATATTTGGACCGGATCCTTAGACCGTTGGTAGAAGACTCTAAATCCTATTTGAGAGATTCTACACATTTTCTGAATCACATTAAAGACTTGTATGTACCTAATGGGGCAATTTTGGTATCTTATGATGTGGTTAGCTTATACACCTCTATTAGAATAGACATGGGTCTTGAGATCATCAGGAAAGCACTGATAAATCTTGAACTGACGCCTAAAGAACAGGATTTCATTATGAGATTGTTAGAATTGAGCCTCACTAACAACTATTTTTGCTTCGATGGTAAAATCTACCTACAGAGACGTGGCGTAGCGATGGGGGCTAATGTAGCCCCCACTTTCGCCAATTTGGTCATGTCATCTCTGGAAGAGAACAAGATCTATGTAGCCCACCAGTTCCAGCATGTGCTGGTCTGGTGGCGCTACATAGACGACATATTTGTCATCTGGACAGGTGACCACAGGGAGCTGGATGAGTTCACCTCTGTCCTGAATGACATTGACGAGACCATCAAGTTCACATGTCACAGAGATGAACATACCATGAATTTTTTGGATGTCCAAGTGACATTGCATGACAACAGGCTTACATCTAATATATTTGTCAAACCCACTGATTGCAACACTATTTTACAGTATAACAGCTGTCATCCAGGGAGAATGATTCGATCGCTCCCTAGGAGCCAAATGATCAGAGCTAGGAGAATAGTGGACAATACAGATGACTTAGATCAGGCACTAGATCAGATGGATAAACAGTTTAGAGCAAGGGGTTACCCTAAACGAATACTTGATGAATGTGTCACTAGTGTAAAATCCATGGATCGAGATGACTTGTTGAGAAGTAGGGGTAAGAATAATACACTTACACGTATGCCATTTGTGTCGACCTACACTCATTTTTCTCCAAGGATAGCACATATAATTAATAAACATTGGCCTATCATCAAAGATAGTTTTCCTGAAATTTTGGAGTTCCAGACTCCCCCTCTACTATCATACAGGCGGGGAGCGAATTTACGTGACAAACTGGTCATTACAGATGTAACACAAAGAAAGACAGACACACAAACTTACCTAGGGACACGGAACGTGGGATGCTTCCCATGTCTGGGATGTGTAACGTGCAGACATATGGAGAAGGGATCCAGCTTCGTTCACCCTATAACTAAAAGAGAATACAAAATCAAACATTACTTATCCTGTAGATCTGACCATGTCATTTATATCCTATGGTGCCCGTGTAACAAGATTTATGTGGGTGAGACCACGGGTGAATTTAGAGTCAGATTTACCCAACACAGGTATAGTATTAGGAAACAAAAAATGGACCTTCCTGTGTCCAAACATTTCACGGAGATGGGACACCAGGAAATTGATTTAAAGTGTATGGTTGTGGACAAGGTTCATTTACCTGTGAGAGGAGGCGATAGACAGCTGGCTTTACATAGACGTGAATTAGAATGGATATTTAAAACTAATGCTTTAAGCCCATCGGGACTTAATGTAGAATATAAGACCGCACGGCATATGTTAAAGTAGGGGGTGTCGTCTTCTTCTTTCTCCCACTGTGTTCCTTATTACATTTTTCAAGGTGATAACTGTTTACAGTGGATTCTCTATTTATTCATTTTTTCTGTTTTACAGATCATAATATATTGGAAGGTAGCGGACAGACTCACCACCAACCGAGGAAGGATGAACCGAGGCAGCAACTAACATCAGCATTAACCTGGATGGATGATCTTCAGTCACTATTCACACCCAGTTCTTACATCACGAACTCTACGAACAACAAGCGATCTAAGGGAAAGGGGCCCGGAGGGGCCACAGGACGTAAGGAGGACGCGGTACCGGACAAAGTAAACAGTCCGGGGTGATGCAGCTCTCCTATTACCGTCCCTAGTACCGGTAGGATCGTCTTGTATGTAGAAGTGTGATGACTGTTCACATTACAGGTCGGTAATGAGAAATGCGGGAACCATCAGCCAGGAATGCAGTGGTGGCGGTACCGGGTGCCGTGACGGTCCGGGGTGATGTCACTGTTATGCAGTAGGCTGTTTATAGTACCGTTATCCATTCCTACCTTCGCAACTTCTATCTCCATCGGAGTATCTGTCATGATGGGTTTTATCTATTAAGCAGTTAGCGCACGCATGCGCAGAAGTGCCAAGGTTCAGATTCTTCTCTCTACCGGTGGTGAGCCGAAGCCGCTACAAAGATACTACATGAACAATATTTTTAACTATTAGCTTTTGTGATACCTCACCGCCTTGTTCAAGCGGTTTTTTTATTACACTTGAGCACTTGTATACAATCTTATGTAATTTTTTTTTCACTTATATTGTATTTTAAAACTTTATTTGTTTGCTTGTCAAACCTGAGTCACGTGCACTTTTTGCACCTATCACTGTGTTGCACTAATTTACACACCTGTATAAAGGATCTGCTGTTTTGTATAGAGTCACGCTTGAAAAAGACGACGGAGGTCGTCGAAACGTCGCTTCTGACTATTTTGTGCTGTTTCACCATGCAATAAACCACGTTTGTTTTTGCCAATCCGGAGTGCTGTGGGGATTTCTACATAGATAGATAGATAGATAGATAGATAGATAGATAGATAGATATCCAGTAGGAAATAGCTATCTAGCAGTTCATTATGTATCTTTGATTACACATGAGATCACAACCAGCCGACACATTTTAATAATGAGAACCTTCTATGGGGATGATCCTGGTATTTGTACAGTGGATGTTAGTTAGTAATGGCGGTGGTGGTGAAGGGGTTGTGATATTTGTTTCTTTTATACTGGTATTATTGGTCTTGTTATACTGGATCTCAGTTATGGTGTGGTGGTATTAGTTAGTATGGGGTGGTAATGGTTGTGGTCACAGTGACAATATATGTTTCTTATATACTGGTGTATTGGAATTGGTCAGTAACGGTATATTTCTTCTATCCCCTATTAGTTCTGTTCTGGGGTCACATCCACACACTGATCCCCCACAGAACTCTGTATACTGATCTCTCACAAAGCCTCCAGTATACAATACACCAGGAATCCTCCAAGTACAACAGCTGCAAACACTACAACTCCCAGCATTTACTTACAGTCTGCAGCCCTCAGGATATGCTGGGAGTTGTAGTACATCCTCTGATAACAGCTGGTGCTGCAGAGATTCAGGGCTGATGGTTTTAACATGATAAGAGAACCAAAAGGGCATTACAGCACTGATAACAGGGTCACCGGGTACACAGCATGGTACCTTAAGGGTGCATTCACACAGACAGATTTAGCTGACAGATTTTTGAAGCCAAAGCCAGGAATGGAGTTGAAAAGAGGAGAAATCTCAGTTTTTCCTTTATTACCTGTTCTCTGCTTATAGTCTGTTCCTGGCTTTGGCTTCAAACATCGGTCAGATAAATCTCTCTGTTTAAAGGCATCCTAAGGTACTATGCTGTGCACCTGGAGCTAGGTTCCCTTTAATCCAATAGATGTATATCACAAGGGCTATTCGTGGCTGGGAACACTGGCCACAATACTATAATCCTGTGGCGCATGTGTAATCTTCCTTTCCCGCACTTATTTGGGGAGGGTAATACCAGGTAAGGGCCAGGGTGGTGGATGGGCCGCTAGCCTGCCAGTCAAGGGCCAGTGCCGTGTGCTTGCCCCCCAGGCTAAAATCTGCCAGCCAGCCCCTGCCAGGAAATACAGGCCAGGGTTTATAATAGGTCAGCAAGGGTCAGAACCTTTCAGCCAGGTGACCGGGTGTTGGTGCTAGTACCAACAATAGAGAGTAAATTTCTGGCAAAATGGCAAGGTCCCTATGAAATCCGAGAGAGGGTGGGCGAGGTAAACTACAAGGTATACCAGCCAGGAAAAAGAAAACCTTACCAAATCTATCATGTTAACCTAATCAAACCCTGGAAAGATCGAGAAAGTCTTATGGCCATAAGTAAGCCTACAGGCCTATCAAGCTCAGAGCCACCGGCTGTTCGTGTCTCAGAATCCTTGTCTGATATCCAGAAGAAAGAGGTTAGGCAGTTCTTACAAAAGAACAGACGAATCTTCTCTGAAATGCCGGGCCGAACTTCGGTCATAAAACACGACATAATTACGGAACCAGGTCAGAAAGTAAGGATGAAACCGTATCGAGTGCCAGAAGCCCAAAGACAAGCGATTTCAGAAGAGGTGAGAAATATGTTAGCTTTAGGGGTAATTGAGAGGTCGCAAAGTGGTTGGTCCAGCCCCATAGTGATCATCCCCAAACCGGATGGCAGCTTACGCTTCTGTAATGATTTTCGCAAATTAAATGAAATCTCAAAATTTGATGCCTATCCTATGCCCCGGGTCGATTAACTTATTGAGAGATTAGGGCCTGCCAGATATATAACCACACTGGATCTTACCAAGGGCTACTGGCAAGTGCCACTCACAGACGAGGCCAAGGAGAAAACAGCATTTTCAACGCCAGAAGGACACTTTCATTATGTTGTTCTTCCTTTTGGTCTACATGGCGCGCCAGCGACCTTCCAGAGATTGATGGACCTCATACTAAGGCCCCATAAGGAATATTCAGCCGCCTATCTGGACGATGTGGTCATCTATAGTTCAGACTGGGAGACTCATCTAGCAAAAGTGCAAGCTGTCTTGGACTCGATATGGGAGGCGGGCTTAACAGCAAATCCCAAGAAATGTGCGATAGGGCTAGAGGAGGCTCGCTACCTTGGATATGATATTGGAAGAGGTGTCATCAAACCACAAATTGATAAGATAGAGGCCATTAAGAACTGGCCTCAACCAGTCTCCAAAAAGCAAGTCAGAGCCTTCTTGGGAATAGCTGGATACTACAGGAGGTTTGTTCCAGGTTTTGCCACAATAGCCGCCCCTCTCACTGACCTCACAAAAGGGACAAAATCTACTATGGTAAAGTGGAGCCAAGAAGCAGAACAAGCCTTCCAGAAACTGAAGGAAGTACTCTGTAAGAGACCAATCTTAGCTGCTCCTAACTTCAGGAAAGAATTTGTGGTTCAGGCTGATGCCTCTGAAGTGGGCATAGGAGCTGTCCTGTCCCAGCTGAGTAATGGGGAAGAACATCCCATAGTGTATCTTAGCAGGAAGTTGTCGGCAGCTGAAAAAAACTATTCCATAGTGGAAAGAGAATGCCTGGCGCTAAAGTGGGCCATTGAGTCACTCCGTTACTACTTAGTAGGGAGACAGTTCAGGGTAGTGACAGACCATTCCCCTCTAAAATGGATGGCCCAAAATAAAGGGAAAAATGCGAGAGTAACCAGATGGTTTCTGGCATTGCAAGACTTTAAATTTTGTGTTGAACATCGCCCCGGTTCCCAACAAGCCAATGCAGACGCACTGTCGCGGGTCCACTGCCTCAGGGCACTAGGTGCTCCTCCCCACAGGTCTGAGCAGAGGGGGAGGATATGTAAGACAGCAGCTGGGAAGGTATATAATGGGATATATATTCCAGCTAGGTTCTCTACATACATATTACCGAGGTATCGGGCCTTGGTAAAGTAAGAACCGATAATTCAGCTGTGTTAGCTGCAGTAAGTGGTTGACACCTTTTTATAGTTAGTATAGCTGTTTGTAAACAGCTGATCCGGGACGGTTCTTACTGGGAGTAGTCAAAGTGTTGGGTGGGTGACTACTCCCCATGTTCCAGGCCACAGTTTGTCCAGCCTATATAGAGCCAGCTAGTCAGCTGAATGGGGGGGTGTGGCTGCTACACAAGGAAAAGTGTTTGTCTGCTGAGCTGCACACAGAAGGTACTTGTGTCTCCTGCAAAGTTTTGTGTTTGTTTGCTATAGTGCTAGTAAGGGAACTAACACTGTTTAGGTAGTGCTCAGACGAGCAGGTTTTTATTTGACTGTTTATGTTATTTTGTACCTGTTTCCATTGCACCTCCACTGCTGGCAATAAAACTACGGAGGTTATAGCATTTAGATTGCAAACTTGTCTGTGTCTCTTCATGAACGGACTTTGCCCCAGATCCCAGGACTGAAAACTTTACAATATATATATATATATATATATATATATATATATATATATTTATTTATTTTCAAAAGATCTATTCCATAAACAAAGCTTTAGAAGATGCAACATTTCTGCTCCAGTGTGGAGCACTGGCCTTTCTCAAACATAAGTGAAGTGAGCTGACATGTGATATATAGCATAGTGACATCATAATCATTTGCATATCATGAATACAAATACATGTGTTATATACCAAGAGGATTTGATTCCAGTCTTCATCCTGCTTGCACCCTGCCTATATACTGCAGGCGGTGCACCTCTCATGTGGACATTATTAAATTATTTAGAGTTATGGTGCGTTTACACAGGCAGATTTATCTGACCAATTTTGGAAGCCAAAGTCAGGAATGGACTTGAAAAGACAGGGAATCTCAGTCTTTCCTTTATGACCTGCACCCTGTTTATAGTCTGTTATTGGCTTTGGCTTAAAAAATCTGTCAGATAAATCTCTCTGTGTAAACGCACCATTATTTACATTCATTACTTTTTATTTTATTTTTTTAGTTATCATGAAAAACACAGCACCTCCTGTGTTCTGTTTTTTTTTTTTCCCAGAGAGTCCAAACACAGGAAGTCCTTTGTATCCCAGGTCATCTACATTCTCACAGAGAAGGCAGTCATGGGATTGACGGACACATTGAGCCATGACTCTCTGTACTGAGCGGAGTTCCTGGGTTTAGTCTGTTTTTTTCAAACAGCACAAGACTAAAAAGCTTCTGAAGACTGGACCTTGATTTCAGATTTGTTTTACAGCAAGATAACTAAAAAAAAAAATAATGAATGTACGTTGCAAACTTGCTTTATATTCAAATTTTGAAAGTTATGAGAACAGATACGCTTTAACCTCTTGAGGACATATGCCGTACCCGTACGTCATATGTCCACAAGAGGTGTTCAGAGGGTGGCCACGCCGCGACCCCGCTCTGAACTATCTGGGTCGATCGCCGCTCCCGCTCCTTAACACCGTTAGATGCAGCTGTCAAACATGACAGCTGCATCTAACAGTGTTATTTGCAGTCCATCCCTGGTGTCTAGTGGCCCATTCCCCCCCCCCCCCCCCCCCCCCCCGCGCGATGCGATCGCGGAGGGGGGATCCCTTGGTCTTACCGGGCCGGGCCTCAGTGTCGGAATGACGCTGATCCTGGCTCGGTATTCTATTGCATTGGCCTGCAGCAGGCTAAAGCAATAGAGCACCAATCTGATGGATCGGTGCTGTGTTATACAGCTACACTGATCTCCATGAGAGATCAGTGTAGTTGTTTTAGAAGTCCCCCAGGGGAACTTCAAATTACTGTGAAAGTGGGAAAAAAAGTGTTTTCATTAATAAAAAAAACCCTCCCCTAATAAAAGTCAGAATCACCCGCCTTTTCCTATTTTATAAATAAAAATAAATAAATAAATAAACATGTTTGGTATTGCCGCGTGCGTAATCGTGCAAACTATTCATTTATTACATTCCTGATCTCGCACGGTAAACAGCATAAGCGAAAAGAAGCGCCAAAGTGCAAAAATTGTGCATTTTTTGCCGTATCAAATCCAGAAACATTGCAATGAAACGCGATCAAAAAGTTGCATATACGCAATCAAGGTACCGATAGAAAGTACACATCATGGCTCAAAAAAATGACACCTTATTCAGCCCCATAGACCAAAGGATAAAAGCGTTATAAGCATGGTAATAGAGCAATTTTGAGTAACGTTTTTTTTCTGTAGAATGCTTTATTTTTTTAAAAGCCATCAAGTAATATAAAAGTTATGCAGGTTGCATATCATAAAAACGGGGGGAAAAAAACAAAGAAAAAGAATTGCATATTTATTTTTTTTTCAATTTCAGCGCGCATATCATTTTTTTCTGGTTTCGCAGCATATTGTATGCAAAAATTAAGTCTGCCATTGCAAAGTGCAATTAGTGACGCAAAAAATAAGGGCTCATGTGGGTTTCTAGGTGGAAAAATGCAAGTGCTATGGCCTTTTAAACACAAGGAGGAAAAAACGAAAACGCAAAAACGAAAATTGTCTTCGTTCTTAAGAGGTTAAGCGGCTTAGAGCATGGAGAGGATGACAGTCCAGGGATAGCTTGAATTTGATCACCCAACACACAGATCAAAAGTGGTGCAAGGAAAAGATGAAAAACTTGTCCACAGTTTGAAAATTTAAAGCAGTTATTGATTTTATATGAACACCTTCTCCATCCCCAAAACCAGCAATCCACTTCACTTTTTCAGTGTCCGGCTCTAAGTAATGGAACCACACATTTTAGTACTTTACTGAATACTCTTTTACCTTTTCACTGCTGCCGGTTCTCTGATTTGCTTTCTTCTATTCCCCTAGCAGCAAGCATTAGCAGGAGTTAGCATCATACCCTGATAAAGGGTTAGCTATTCAAAGTTATCATGTGCCTGTAAAGGTCTTTTATATATAACATCCTGCCATTTACTTTAATGTATCCACTTGTCTGTCTTCATCACTGTCCTTTATTTTATGCCTTCATTGAGACCAAACAAGCACCTTGTGTATACTTTATACACAGCATCTTCCCAGTAGGGGAATTTTACTGCCCTCTAGTATCTATTTTACCAAGTGTTGAAATACTAAGAAATAAATCATTTCTATTAATTATGATGAATATTAGTCCACTGTCAATAAGGAGATGTCTTGCTCTTCTTTCCAGCGAAACAAGACAACCATGTACAGATCAGCATGGCGACTGCTGCTCCACCACCAGTACAGTAATAAGCCCAGCCAATCTTGCAGGTTCCTAGTACAAGATAAGAAAAAAATGTTACTTTCTGTCCTGAATATAAGAAAACAAAAATCCAATCCATGGAGGTTGTCACCGTGCAGGAACTCCGGGGCTGCTCTTCTTCTCCTCCTGGACTGCTGGTAGTTTAATGTGTATTGGGGTGCACTTAGGGGATGCCAGTGTATTGAGGGTGACCCGAGCTCCTTCTTAGTGACATTCTCCCTCTCCAGGTGGCCAGCGCGTCTCCTATGCAGTTGAGTGCACCGGCCGCCTGGAGAGGGAGGAAATTACTGTGCATGGTTTAGAGCGGGGATTCACGTCATTATGATGCTTCTGAAAGCCTTGATGTCTGAACACCTCAATAACTGTGACAGTTATCACCCATGATTTTGTTCCAATACCGAACAGTATTCGAGTACCAAACAAAACTTTAGTGGTAAATTAAGTTAGAATACTGAAGTGTTCGAACACCAAGTTATTACTATATTGTATTCATTGTATGGACCATACACATGAGTACAAGATGCTGGAAAGCTGGGTGACCTCCACCCTACTGACTACAAGATGCTGGGAAAGCTGGGTGACCCCCATGATACTGAGTATAAGATGCGTGGAAAGCTGGGTAACCTCCATCATACTGACTAAGATGCTGGGAAAACTGGGTGACCTCCATCATACTGACTACAAGATGCTGGGAAAGCTGGGTAACCTCCATCATACTGACTGCAAAATGCTGGGAAAGCTGGGTGACCTCCATCATACAGAGTATAAGATGCCGGGAAATCTGGGTGACCTCCATCATACTGACTACAAGATGTTGGAAAAGCTGGGTAACCTCCATCATACTGACTGCAAAATGCTGGGAAAGCTGGGTGACCTCAATCATACAGAGTAAAAGATGCTGGGAAATCTGGGTGACCTCCATCATACTGACTACAAGATGCTGGAAATCTTGGTGACCTCCATCATACTGACTACAAGATGCTGGGAAAGCTGGGTGACCTTCATCATACTGAGTATAAGATGCTAGGAAAGCTGGGTGACCTCCATCATACTGACTACAAGATGCTGGGAAGCTGGGTGACCTCCATGACACTGACTACAAGATGCTGGGAAAGCTGTGTGACTTCCATCATACCGAGTATAAGATGCTGGGAAAGCTGGTTGACCTCCATTATAGTGACTACAAGATGCTGGGAAAGCTGGGTGATTAAGTGAATATAACACCCAAGGTCGGCACAGGGCTTGCCTGACGGTGGGGGGGCTGTGGTGGCGAGGTAGGGTAAGGAGGGCGCTCTGCTGAGTGATGTCTGGCAGAGAAAGATATGGTGTTTGGCTGATGGGTCATATGCAAGGTCAGAGGGGATGTCTGGGGTGCACTATGCACCACTCTTTACTGTACGGCCTGTACGACCCTTTGATAGATCCCCCTGAGCTAGTGACTACTTTCAGTCCATTTCCTGCACATATACAGTATGTGTTTTATATCGTGGTGTACTGAAATTACAAGCACAAATATGTTTGGGAAATTACTGTAGATGTAGATGTTCCAGTGCATCTAAAATTACAAAAATGAGACAGCTTTGCAAACAGTTGTCTCCAGCTCCTATGCCAGTCTATGTTTCTATACTACAGGTATCCCCAACCAATGGGTTGGTAACCACATGCACATGAACCACTGCTGTGTGGCTGACAAACTGATACTAACAACATTGCAGATGTATCGTAACCACAAAACAATGGTGATATGGGTGATCTAATAATCAACAATAGAGGGAATTTATCAAAGTCTCTATCTAGTGCAAAACAGCAAAAGGTAGCAAATTTTGGTGCAAGCCCCAGATTTTTTGCAACTATTTGCCATTCTTTGATGCACTTGCTAAGTTTTGTGTTAAGGGGCTATGACCGCAGCATTCATACTGACAGCTGAGCTCCCGTGATCCTGGTGTGGGAGACCTGGGCTACTAGGCTGCCGCCATGAAAAGGCGCATAGCTGCCTAGTGTATATGTATGGGTGGTCATTAAGGGGTTAAGAATAACAGTAGATGAGTAGAAAATCTGTAGTTCAAGCAGACCTAAATGTGGGGTCTCCCGTTAATAGTGTATTTGTATTAAAAATCATGTGATGTTGAGGGTTTAGCACAATTCTTGGGTACTAGGGAGTACAGAGCAGATATCATTACCACCTTGGTGTTTAGCAGCGTCATTATACCAGCTGACATTACAACAAAGTGATTTTACCGCATAGTAAATTAGTAAGTATCTAAAGATGTGTTTTACAGATAACTTAGGGAAGCGGGCGAGACCAGAAGCAGTATAAGTGTGGAATTACATTAGTACATCATCCCTAAGGGGCTATTTACAAGGTCCAGCGTGTTCCCAGCTTATGCAGATGAGGTTTCATGTGTTTCAGGGGACAGGAATAATGTACCTGCCTGGTAACAAAACCATTCATTTTTAATGGTGTGCAATTGTCTTCTGCTTCACCTGTGATTCTGTTTTGATGCTTGCATATATTATAGCATTTGAACTGCTTATTCTGCATGTGGGAACTGTCTGGTAACATAACAATCCCTGAGAAAAGGAATTTTATTCATTTCTATACTTCTATGTGCAGATAGAGAAGTGTTGGTACAATCCCATTTTTGAAGCTTAAAGTAATCACTGACTTTGAATTAACGGGTTTGTCTCATGGCAAGAACCCTTTTTACAACAGGGCATGCCATATATTAAAGGGTCCTTGTCACATTAAAATTTTAGAAAAATGAAAAGACGGGAAAGAAGCAGTTAGCTAAGTGACGGTGGTGGTCTGAACACCCAGACTGCGACCAAGCAAAATTTTTGCCATGTCTCTAGGATATGTCAAACATTTTGAGTGACAGTGCCCATTTAAAAGATAGAAGAAAGTACAAGTGCAATGCAGAATCACCAATAGGAGATGGTCTACATAACCCTCCAATTATTGTACTTACATGGCTTTTTTATGTATATTTGTTACAAATATTTGCAAAAACTATTTTTTTTTTTTGCTTCTACACTACTTGAGGTTATTATTTTCAAAACTCTTTAGGGTAGAAACCAATTTGCTTTGACTCTTGAAATGGCAGCTGATTTATGAAATGAAACAAATTGTTTCAAAATCTCACTCTAGCTCAGAATATACTTTGAAACTAACATGGAAATTACTTATGAAGAAAAGGCACCATTTTGACAAATTTGGTGATGCAGGTACACATGACCTACTAATCATAAAACAGCATGCAAAATTACTTCAAATACATAAGAAATGATAAATCTCCCCATAATTAGAGATGATTGAACCTCGAGCATGCTCGAGTCCATCCGAACCCGATTGTTCGGCATTTGATTAGCGGTGGCTGCTGAGGTTGGATAAAGCCCTAAGGCTATGTGGAAAACATGGATATAGTCATTGGCTGTATCCATGTTTTCCAGACAACCTTAGAGCTTCATCCAACTTCAGCAGCCACCGCTAATCAAATGCCGAACAATCGGGTTCAGATGAACTCGAGCATGCTCGAGGTTCAATCATCTCTACCCATAATCTTTACAAATCAGTGGAGGATGTTAGCTTAGGGCCGGGACAAAGGGTAGGCCAGGGTAGGCGATGGCCTAGGGCGCCATCTAGTGGTAAGTTACAGGGGGCGCAATTTCAATTTCTTTAAAAAAATAAAAAGAAATCATTGACCTGCCAGGACCTGCAGGACCTGCCAGGACCTACAGAGGCTCCTCCCCCCTCCTCACCATGTGACCTCTTCTCTGTCTGACTGCTGAGTTCACTGACTCTCATCATTCTTTAGGTGCTGGGAGAGGGAGGTCACCTAGGTCACAGGGCTGCCCCATATCCCTGCACTGCTCCTCTATACACAGCACTTCCCATAGGCTATTGTTCCACAGTCTGTGGGTCACCAGCTGCTCCAAAACTACAACAGTCACAGCATGATAGGAGTTGTAGTCCTGCCACAGCTCGGGAGCCACAGGTTGGTGAACACATATTCTGTTTATTGTGTACAGGCTAATCCCCCTGACACCAGTGATTTACAGTCAGGGGGTACAGTATTCATGGTCCTGTTACAGTCAGGGGGTACAGTATTCATGGTCCTGTTACAGTCAGGGGGTACAGTATACATGGTAATGTTACAGTCAGGGGGTACAGTATACATGGTCCTGTTACAGTCAGGGGGTACAGTATTCATGGTCCTGTTACAGTCAGGGGGTACAGCATACATGGTCCTGTTACAGTCAGGAGGTACAGCATACATGGTCCTGTTACAGTCAGGGGGTACAGCATACATGGTCCTGTTACAGTCAAGGGGTACAGTATACATGATGCTGTTACAGTCAGGGGGTACAGTATTCATGGTCCTGTTACAGTCAGGGGGTACAGTATACATGATGCTGTTACAGTCAGGGGGTACAGTATACATGTCCTGTTATATTCAGGGGGTACAGTATACATGGTCCTGTTACAGTCAGGGGGTGCAGTATACATGGCCCTGTTACAGTCAGGGGGTGCAGTATACATGGCCCTGTTACAGTCAGGGGGTACAGTATACACGGTAATGTTACAGTCAGCGGGTACAGTATACATTGTCCTGTTACATTCAGGGGGTACAGTATTTATGGTCCTGTTACAGTCAGGGGGTATAGTATACATGATCCTGTTACAGTCAGGGGGTACAGTATGCATGATCCTGTAACAGTCAGGGAGTACAGTATACATGGTCCTGTAACAGTCAGGGAGTACAGTATACATGGTCCTGTTACAGTCAGGGGGTACAGTATACATGGTCCTTTTACAGTCAGGGGGTACAGTATACATGGTCCTTTTACAGTCAGGGGGTAGAGCATACATGGTCATGTTACAGTCAGGGGGTACATTATACATGGTCCTGTTACAGTCAAGGGGAACAGTATACATAGTCCTGTTACAGGCAGGGGGTACAGTATTCATGGTCCTGTTACATTCAGGTGGTACAGTATACATGGTCCTGTTACAGTCAGGGGGTACAGTATACATGGTCCTGTTACAGTCAGGGGGTACAGTATACATGGTCCTGTTATATTCAGGGGGTACAGTATACATGGTCCTGTTACAGTCAGGGGGTATAGTATACATGGTCCTGTTACAGTCAGGGGGTACAGTATACATGGTCCTGTTCTATTCAGGGGGTACAGTATTCATGGTCCTGTTACAGTCAGGGGGTACACTATACACGGTCCTGTTACAGTCAGGGGGTACACTATACATGGTCCTGTTACAGTCAGGGGGTACAGTATACATGATGCTGTTACAGTCAGGGGGTACAGTATACATGTCCTGTTATATTCAGGGGGTACAGTATACATGGTCCTGTTACAGTCAGGGGGTGCAGTATACATGGCCCTGTTACAGTCAGCGGGTACAGTATACATTGTCCTGTTACATTCAGGGGGTACAGTATTCATGGTCCTGTTACAGTCAGGGGGTACAGTATACATGATCTTGTTACAGTCAGGGGGTACAGTATACATGATCCTGTTACAGTCAGGGGGTACAGTATACACGGTCCTGTTATATTCAGGGGGTACAGTATACATGGTCCTGTTACAGTCAGGGGGTACAGTATACATGGTCCTGTTACAGTCAGGGGGTACAGTATACATGTCCTATTACAGTCAGGGGTTACAGTATTCATGGTCCTGTTACAGTCAGGGGGTACAGTATACATGGTCCTGTTACAGTCAGTGGGTACAGCATACATGGTCCTGTTACAGTCAGGGGGTACAGTATACATGGTCCTGTTACAGTCAGGGGGTACATTATTCATGTCCTGTTTTATTCAGGGGGTACAGTATACATGGTCCTGTTACATTCAGAGGGTATAGTATACATTGTCCTGTTATATTCAGGGGGTACAGCATACATGGTCCTGTTACAGTCAGGGGGTGCAGTATACATGGCCCTGGTACAGTCAGGGGGTACAGTATTCATGGTCCTGTTACAGTCAGGGGGTACAGCATACATGGTCCTGTTACATTCAGGGGTACAGTATACATGGTCCTGTTATATTTAGAGGGTACAATATACATACTGGACTCTCCCATATAGTCTGAAGTAGTAATACTCTGCAGAGCCTGTGATGACCAAGTATCAGCCCCCACATACAGGGGAGGGCGCCATTTGCCTTCTCTGCCTAGGGCACCAAAACTCCTTGTCCCAGCTCTGGTTAGCTTTATTAAAAACAATCCTTTTTTTTTACCCCAAAAAGACATGTAGTGAAGCAGTGTGTTGAGAGCTTGTAACAGCTGGTTCTTTCAGCAGGGTGTCCAGAGCTTGTAACAATTGGATCTTGATGATTTATAAATAAGCATTGGACAATCCTATACTTGACCTCTTGGCACCATCTGCCGAGTTACAAGTGAATGTACGGAGAAGAAGATGTCAGCCACTGGCAGAAAAAAAATTGTTTTCCAAAAACTGAAGCGAATTTTACTAATGTATGCCTTGAAGCTTGTACCTTAGGATAGCTGCTTTTAATCTAAGATCTGTCCTGGGGTCCGTGCGGCAGGTGATTCAGTTATTGTCCTAAAAAAACTACTTTTAAACTTGCAGCAATGTATCAAACTGGCAAGGCCTACAGTGCCTGTGCCCTAGGCCTGCGATGCCACCCCTTCTTCCTAATTCCTAATGATAAGGAGGGCCAGGAGGAGGGATGCAGAGGCGGTGCAGGCCTAGAGCATGGGTACTCTAGGCCACACCAATTTGACACAAGGCTGTAAATTCAAAAGTTGTTTTTTTAGAACAATAACTGCATCACCTGCTAAATGGACCCAAGACAGATCTTGGATTAAAAGCAGCTACCTGACAGTACAAGCAGTTTAGGAGGGGGGATGTGGGTACAGAGTCGCTTTAAATGGGTTATCCAGCCTACAAAAACATGGCTACTTTTCTCCCTCTCTTGTCTCCAGTTCAGGTGTAGTTTGCAATTAAGCTCCATTTACTTCAATGGAAATGAGTTTGAAATCCCACCCAATCTGAAGACAAGAGAGAGGGAAAAGTGGCCATGTTTTTGTAGCGCTGGATAACCCCTTTAAACTCTGTCCTACCAATTGTTACCAGAAGAGTCAAAATGTCAGGGACAGATAGGCCTAATCAGGCTACTATACCTATTGTAATTAGATACCAAAGGTTTCCTTTTTATCCTCCTTCCTCTTATGTCATCAACATGAATATTCTCATTCTGTCTCTGACATCTAAGGTGTTTGATACAGATACATAGTGCATGAATGCTACTTTCTCAAGAATTTGTTACATACTCATTACACTCCAGGGCAGGGGGTCAATCATAGGTCTGAGCGGACAATTATTATGTTAACCACACTTGTTTTATCTTTTATAAGTAAATATTAACACAGCTATCCATTACTAGGGTTTACCAGAATATCTTACAATTTTTAATAGTCAATATACTGGTGTAAGGAAATTTCAATTGTGTGAAGATGCTATTTAACTAATCAGGTAACTCATTCAATTAGTCTCTAGCACCACCAAAGAGTACAAAATGTCACCCATATAACATAACCAGATATGCATGTTTGCTATATAGAAGAAGATAAGATTTTACTCTTTAAGGTTGCCCCTTTAAGGACCCCATTATGGTCCTCCAACACTGCAAGAAAATCATCTTTAAAATAACATTTGGAAGGATGAGATGTCAGGGAAGTCATAAAGATATTTGTGTATTTTAAAGAGAATAAATGTATCATTCAATTTATTTGACAGGGTGAACGTTGAGCCTACTGCTAAGAGATCATAGACGTACATCTGATGATGAAAGGTTTTCAAGGAATTTAATGAATATGTGTGAACTATTCTTGAGACGGAAATCCAAGGACCTTGATACAGAGGTCTAGGACATGAATATAAGAGAAAGAATGAGAATACTCATTTTGTATGTATAAGAGAAAAGGGAGTTTAAGGATACTTTTTAGTCCAATTATAATGTCTACATTGGTTGTATTAAAGGGAAACTGACAGCATGGATATGCATATATCGGTGCTGTCAGTTTCCAGTGGCCTATGACACAAGTATCACATGCTTATCTTTAGTGCTGCTCTGTGACCTAGAGTCTTCCTAAAACACTATCCTTATTTTGGGCTAACGGTGTCACAAAGGTGGGTCCCTGACCATGCATCCGCCCCATTCTAGAGCAGGAGAGGTTTTCTTTGGGGATTTGCTATGGCTTTAGACAGTTCCTTTGGACAGAGGTGGCAACAGAGAGCACTGTGTCAGACTGGAACAAATACACCACTTTCTTCAGGACATACAGTAGCTGATGGGTTGAGGTTTTTTTTAAATAACAGTAATTTACAAATCACAATGCTTTTATTAAACAGCACTATAGTTAATTTATATATGTTTTACTGGCTAATGTGCATATATAAACCTATATTATACCTGGTAATAGAGCTTGAGAAGGACAGAGTTGTTACGCGGGTAGAAACATTGCTTCACTAGAGAAAATAAAGGATCGTTTCTCATGAAGACATTGATGTCCTCCACCAAACTATCAGGGTATATTGATGTCAAAGAGCATGGTGCCTTGCTTAAGATTTCCTCTATTTTTCAGCCTTTAATTGGGCAAGGTCATTTAGAAAAAATTTTGATATATAATAGGGACATGTCATATGTTTTAGTTGGTCGGGGTCTCACTGCTGAGACCGTACGCTGCCCCCACATAAGACCCCAACCAATCAAAACTTTTTATATGCCCCTTATAATGAATTGTAAATAGTTGTTTGTTTGTTTGTTTGTTTGTTTGTTTGTTTGTTTTTTTAAGAGCATTGGTGAAATTTCCATATACCTTGCAACATATTTATACAACAAAGGGGGGCTGATAAATATAAAGAAAATAAAGTTATACTCTTTCCATCGGTGACTATGCATCTATGACATAGGATCCAAGCCCATAGGTAGAAGTGGAATATTTTATACATTTGTTCCGTGTTATTTAAAATATTGATTGACATTGGGGTTTGAATGCACACTTAGGGCCCTATTCCACCGGACGATTATCGTTTGCATAATCGTTAACGATTAATGATCTCAAACGACCGCTATTGCGAAAGACCTGAAAACATTCACTCATTTCCATGGAACGATAATCGTTACTTACTACGACCAAACGATGTCTTATTCAATGCGAACGATTTGCGAACGTTTTGCGAATGAGCAACGATAAAAATAGGTCCAGGTCTTATAAAGCGATCAAGGATTTCTCGTTCGGTCGTTAATCGTTAACTGCATTTCAACCAAACGATTATCGTTTAGATTCGAACGATTTAACGATAATCTGAATGATAATCGTCCGGGGGAATAGGGCCCTTAGGTTATACTCTTAACAACTTAGGATAATGCAATGAATAAGTTAACAACCTTTCAAATGAAAGTAACTATATTGTGTAACCAGCATTGTGCATATAGAAAGACTGATGTATCGATTTCAATCCCTCCTGGCCCTGATGAGTTTTACGCAGATGCACATCTAGTGCCTCTCTTACACACTCTACCAGGCCACAGTCCATGATTGTGAGTCACTTGTTACCTAATCGGAACTGACTGGATGCATTGCCACACGCCTGCTGGATTTCAGGGCTGTTCCACCCCAGTGGATAGAGGGCACATCCGGAGCTAATGAGGAGTCCTACAGAGATTCACACAGAGACAAAAAGGACATGTCTGTTTACTCAGCGGGAGCCACACAGCAATCTGCACTATTCATTACAACCAATTTGCACTGTTCTATTTATGCAGAATATTCTTATCAGTAGCTTGTATACTGGTTTAGGAAATATGAAATCACAAGAAATTACAAAAAAAATACAGGAATATACATAAATGGGAATTGTGGCGTTCTATGCCAGGTAGATGCTTGTTCTAAACTTGGTGCTTGTTTGTGCATTGAATAGTTACAGCATGAACATATATCGATGAGAACTGTGGGTTACAGATCTAGTGCTGGATAAAGGTTTATTGTTTTGCATAGCATTGATCAGTATTATCAATGATCGGCATTTAGGGGTTAATGACAGGCATAGCAGACTGCCACGCTAATGTCCCACACACACTTATGCCCGGCTCCTGGGACACTAATGTGTGTGTGGCTTCTCACATTGAAGAGGCCTCGCACACATTAAAGCCCCTTCACAGCAGGAACGTATATATACGTTTCTACTGCACGGAGCATCCGTAGTATAAATGTATATATGTATTATGAATATGAAGGGGTTAAAGCGGCACTATTAGCAGGTTCTGCCCAGAGAACCTGCTGATATGCTGAGTACCTTATGAGTTGATTGCTGTAAATAACGTTCCTCTCCCCCTCCCCCCGCATTCTTTATTAATTCCCTAATTGCCCTTATCTCCTGCCTAAGAGCATTTGGGGTGTCACCCTTCGCCCCCTAGCACCACCGGGTCTCACCCAGTCCGCCCCCTCTCATCCCGCCCACTATGCATATTCATATATGCATAGTGGGCTCTATGTACCACGGCTGTGCAGGGAAGATGTCCCATCTGGGACGGGCTGCTTCCCGGGCATGCGCAATTCATCCGGGCCACCGCAAGTCCTCCCAGAGGTCACTCAATACGTAAGTATAAGTCTATGTTTGTCTGTGATTGTGTGTGAATTGAAGTGATTTTTTTTTTGCAAATTGTATGAATAAGAAGGAGTTGTAGAGTGTGCCTGTTGAGAGAGTGTGGCTGATGGGAGTGTGCATGGTGGGAGTGTGCATGGTGTGGATGATTAGAGTGTGAATGATGGGAGTGAGCATTGGGTGCATGATGGGTACACAATGCTTACTCCCATCATCCACACTCTTATCATCCACAGCATGCACACTTTCACCATCCACACCATGCACACTCCCATCATTCACACCATGCACACTCCCATCATCCACAGTCTCTCAACAGGCACACAGTACAACTCACTCTCATTCATACATTTTGCAAAAAAAAAAAAACAATCACTTTAATTCAAACACATTCACAGACAAACATATACTTATATCTTAAGTTACCTCCGGGAGGATTGGCAGTGCGGCCAATTGGAGGAGCGGCCAATTTTTTGGCTTTTTTTTCCCCTTGTTTTTAAAAGGCTATAGCGCTTGCGTTTTTTTCCCCTACAGACCAATATGGGCCCTTATTTTTTGCAACAGCAATTGTACTTTTCAATGGCTTACTTAATTGTTCCATAATTTGCTGCAAAACTAAAAAAAAATTATTCGCGCAGTAAAATTGGGGAAAGAAGCAATTTTTTTTCCTTGGGACTGGGGGGGAAGGGTGTTAATCTTCACACCGTTCACCTTTGGTAAAACATTGAACACTGTGGAAGTTTAACTGCAGCTTTGAGTATAATACAGATTGTAAAATAACTAATTTAGGGTGCCCTCACATGCAACGTTGGCATTTATTTTTTTCATGTGTTTGCATTTTTTTTCTGGTATTTTTTACTCTATGTGTGAATGATCTTTTTTTATGGTTTAGGCGTTTATGTGTGCTGAACGTTTTTTCCTCTGCCATCATAAGACATCACTTGGACCACAAAAGGTGCAAAGACGCCAGCAATGGCGTTTTTGAGACAACCAAGACAAACCCATTGAATTCTATGGGAGAAAAATGCCACAGTTTGCCGAAAAAATGCCACACACAAAGCATGCTGCCACAGGGTCTCAAAAACACCAGAGGAGAGAAAAACGTCCCCCCAAAAAGGCAGATCATAAACTTTCATTTACTTTAGCTAACATCTGGTCACTGACATTTTTCCCCCAAAAAAAATCGTCATGGCATTTTTATTGATATTTTTTCAAGATTTATGGCACTCAGTGTGAAGCTAGCTTAAGGAGGACAAATTTCCTATGTGTTTTATACCTTGTGTTGACCGTTTTTTTGGACAGCCGTTATTTTAAAACAATGTTGTACAAATAACAAATTTTAATTTAAAATGTTGGCCATTGTTTTCCTTTAAATGATGGCTGTCCAATAAAAATGGACGTCATTTTGAAAGTGTGTGAACATAGCCTATAAGTGAAAAAAAAAAACAAATAAATAAATAAACCTCCAAAACGGTCATTACAGTTTGAACTACTGACTTCAGAAAATTTTATTTTGCAAATTCATTCAGAATATCTTCTGTCTGGCACTAGTGTTAACCTATGCTAAATATATTTCTCTTTAGAATTGCATTTATTTAAAGCCATCAAAGCCTGCATAATGATGCCTCGGCCGCTGCAGGATGACTGCTATTTTAATGAGTGACATTCAGACAGATTATAACTGTGAGACCTAAACTACAAGGTTGTTTGCCTGTAATGTTCGGTTATTATCAACTGTACTTGCAACATCTAAGAAGAAGGAAAGACTGCTGTGAACTTCTCTGTAGAGAATGCCTCTACCAAGGATTCCTCCTGCTGCTTCTTTAACACCCTTTAAATTCCAAAATCTAAAAAGGATATGCAACATAATAAGGATAAGGCCACATTAACACAAACCCCTCCAAAATGAAAGATTGCTTTTTTTTTTTTTTTTCAATTATTTTTTCCCTGTTTTGCAGCATATCTTATGGAATAATTAAGACCGCCACTGCAAAGTACAATTGGTTTTACAAAAAAATTAGGGCTTATGTGGGCTTACATGTGAAGGTGGAAAGAATGCAAGCGCCATGGCCTTTTAAACACATAGAGGTAGAAACAAAAGGGAAAAATAAAAAATTGCCTCTGTTATGGGAGTTACTTTCTACTTGATTTCAGATAAGCATGTGCTGATGTCACCACAGGCAGGACTGTCAATCATCAGACAGGAGGCGTGCTTGCAGCATGGGGAGCATTGGATTTAAAAAGACAAATCCTTGACTGAGAGCTGCTGTATAATGCACCAATGACTCCAGGTGCTTTACTTACATACAGCTGAAGCAGCAAACAAAGTTTAAAGAGGTTATCTGGTGGTAGAAAACTTTTTTATATGTTGCTGACCTATTAGAAAAGATAGCAAACATCTTGGGGGAGATTTATCAAACATGGTGTAAAGTGAAACTGGCTCAGTTGCCCCTAGCAACCAATCAGATTCCACCTTTCATTTTCTAAAGAGTCTGTGAGGAATGAAAAGTGGAATCTGATTGGTTGCTAGGGGAAACTGAGGCAGTTTCTCTTTATACCATGTTTGATAAATCTCCCCCTTATGCTTCCCTTTCCCCTGTGTAGGTGTAATATACAATTTAAACTTTTTTCAGTGATTTAATCTGCTTTATGAATAAAATACTAGATTATTAGGGAAATTCTAACTAAATGCTGTTTTACTGTTAAAAGGGAACCTGTCAGCAGCTATTTCAAAATTAACCTCCTTACAGTGTGATGTAGGCCATTTAATACTCATTATGTGTGTCTTAGAGACAAGCGAATTTACAGTAATACTGAAGTAAATCGCTTCATTATCTTGGAAATCCGCTCACCAGCCTGCTACCTTTTAGCTCACTGACGCTCTGTGCCGCTGCTCCCCTGGTGCCTGGAAAAGCTGGACCCAGTCCTAGGAAGCTTCTCCCAGTTTCCCAGGACTGGGTCCAGCTTTTCCCAGCACCAGGAATGGCACAAAGCGGCAGTCAGTTAAAAGGCAGCAGGCGGATTTCCGAGATAACAAAGCAATTCAATACAGTATTATTAATAATTTAGTCACCTCTAATGTGTATGATATATTTCTGAGTAATATTCTTTAGATATTAAAAGGGTTTTCCGATGGTAGCTTCACAATATTTGTATGTTGCTGCCCTATTAGAGAACATAACAGACATCTTATTTTTACCTCTCCACCCTTCCTCGGTGCCCTGCTGCAATGTCTCTAGTGTTCCCTGCTTACTGCAGCACTACCACTTCTGAAAAGGACTCGGAGACTCGGCAATGACAGCACGCTCAGCCTATCACAGACTGCGATGGGACAGCTCCATGGCCAGTGATTGGCCCAGAAGTAGGGGGGCTTCAGTCGACAAGGGACACCCAGGGAACATGAAGATGGAAAAACATGAGACGTTTTTTATGCTTTCTGATAGGGCAGCAACATATAAAAAGTTTCCTATCACCAGAGTACCCCTTTAAAGGGGTTATCCAGTGTGGGGGCACTTTTTTTGGGAGACCGGGGAGGAGGTGGCTGAAATAAAAGACGTCCACTCACCTCCCCGGTTCCAGTGACCCCGGCGGGTCACTCATCACGGCGCTCCGGTACCCGGTTCCCGGCCGCTTCGTGGTGTCTGACGCCGCCCGAGACGCTACGTCTCAGGGCCGCTCAGCCACTCAGTGAAGGAGGCGGGATCCGTTTGAAGTCCGCTCGGATCCCGCCTCCTTCACCGAGTGGCTGAGCGGCCCTGAGACGTAGCGTCTCGGGCGGCGTCAGACACCAGGAAGTGGCTGGGAATCGGGTACCGGAGCGCCGTGATGCGTGAACCGCCGCTGGAACCGGGGAGGTGAGTGGACGTCTTTTATTTCAGCCACCTCCTCCCGGTCCCCCCCAGAAAGTGCCCCCATGCTGGAGAACCCCTTTAATATCTGAAAAATATTCCTCAGAGGCATCTCACACATGTATAGAATGAGTATTAAATGGCCTATATCGCACTGCCAGCGGCTTCATTTTTAAAAAGTTGCTGACAGGTTCCCTTTAACAGTAAAACAGAATTTAGTTAGATTCTTCATTATCCTGTATTTCAACCATAAAGCAGATTAAATCATTGGAAAAAAATATATATCTAATGCAGAAAAGTTCTATTGATAGCCGAATTAAGTTATTCAAGACACCTCGCTTTTCTCTGGCCTGTTTTAAAATGTACAGTACACCTACACAGTGACAAAGGATTATCCGAATACAGAAAGACTCTAGGCTCATGCCAAGAAGTTTGAGAGACAGCATTGTTCCCAGACCTGTTTCCTAAATGACCCAGTTTAGCTGTAGCTTATTGAATTTCCAATGTTTTCATACTGTCATACATGTCATATCGTTGTTGACTGAAATAAACATAGCAAAGTTACAGACGTATAAGTGGTCAAGGACAGTTTCTGTTAAAAGGTGTTTTTCCTGATACAATGTTTTAAATTCTACCATTCCCACAGTACAAATCTATAGAGAGAAATAATAACATCCAATAGTGGAAGCTTACTAAAGGCAAATTTATTATGGGTTCAATATCAGCTGTAAATATCCAAAGAGTAGGAAGTTCCCTCTAGTAGGTGGCAGAATTTTTTTACTGTATATGCAGTTTTTACCTTGCGCCTTCCACATGCTAATAATATCACAACTTCATGGAGTGACCAATGGCTAATTGACTTTGCTCGTAATATTTAAAAAAGAAACTGCCAATGGCAAGAGAATGTTTGAGTGGTTTGTCCACATATGGCTACCACACATAAAAACGCAGTCTACAGGCCATGCAGATCACCCCATCACATGCTTCCTATTAATCCAGACATGTCCCTAATAGAAAAGTCCGAAATTGTGTAGGTTACCCTCACACTGACCAATCGAGGCATTGCCACCAAAGAACCTCAGAAGGGGTCCAGTGGTGGTCTTCATAGATCAGACTTGTCTTTCCAGCACATCCTACAGATGCTTGATAGAGACCTCGAGAATTTAGACACAACCTGGAACTGTTAACCATGTTCCTGGACAATGCCGGAAAAATTTTTGCAGTGTGAGGCCATGTTCATACTATTTAAAGAGGATGTACCATCAGACCTCATATATTGTGATATACATTCTAATCTGTCGGCGCTGACAAGTAGAAGAGGCTGGTGTGGAGCATTTCTCTTTATCCTGCCCGGTCGCGTTAAATTCCCGTCCAAACGGATATTCAAATGATCCGGTGTGAAGAACAGGAGGCGGGCCCAGGGTGTGCTATTCCCTTCATGTCCTTCCCCCACCCTTGACTTGAGCCGCTGACTCTCATTACACTCGACCCAGTACTGCCTCTTATGTTAATTTGGCAGGTCCTACAGTATGCAGTACAGCCCTGCCTCCTGTTTGCGTCCCAGCCACTCTGTCATCATGCCGGGATGTAGGACCTGCCGTACGTTAATACGTATGTTAATACGGCAGGTCCTACATCCTGCTGCAGCTCCATGCGCGCCCACATCAGAACTCTTCACTGCACACTTCTGATCAGCCGCAAAAAACTGACATGTTAGTTCTTTGCGGCGCTGCTAGCCCGGCCGGAGTGTATACTATGTATATACTATGTGTATACGCTCCGGCCGGGATGCCATAGAAGATAAGGCAGCATGTCTTTTTATACACAGTACCACCGCTGTTGCCAATTGCAATAACGGCCGTACATTTACGAAAAGATACACTGTGGGAACATAGCCTGACAGTGTACATTATGCTGCAGAAAGAGACCAATGATATTAGAAAATACAGTTGCAATGAACGTGTATATTCTAGAACCATATTTAGATAGGTAGCAGAAGAATAAGATCCCCGTAAAGTGCAGAACCCAAATTTACCAAGCCAAACAATGTTCAGATCATTACAGTACCTCTGCTGACTTTCCCTTCTTCCCTTATTGTATCCTGTATCTCTTCCCCATTTAAGTGACACACACACTGTCCACATAACGTAAGAGAAAATGGGATTAATCAGACCTGGCAAGCTCCTTCCATTGCTCTGTAGTCTAGTTGGGACGCCCGAGTGCCCATTGTAGGCACGCTCATTATTAGACAATTGTTACTTACTTTGCTTAAAGGAGAAGTCTGGCGGGGCAACTTCAGGCAGGGGGTAGGAATAACGTAATAAAGAACTTTATGAACTTTAAGAATATTTACCACTTCCCATGCCTGTGCTGCATCACGTCCTGCTTCAGGGGCACCTACCAGCACTCCTCAGCTCTCTTTTCCTTCATGTTATGACCCGGTTGATAGATGCCCTGCTCAGCCAGTCAGTGACTATGGCGGCACCCTGCTGCAGTCACTGATTGGCTGATGGGGCACCCATCAGCCGAGTCAGGCATTTTCCATGGCCTGGTTGTGACATCATCAGAACTCAAGGAGAAAATGCCTTTCAGCTGGGGTCCTAGACTTTTTGGCATGGCGAGTTTTAAAATAATAAAAATGCTGGACTTCGCCTTTAATGTATCCCACGCCTTTAACATGTGCCATTGGCATGAGATAACCAAAATCTTTCACTTCATCTGTCAGTCTGTCAGTCTGTCTGATCATCAATAAACTGAGTATATGCACAGCCTGGACAAGTATAAATCTTGGCATTTACAAATAGCAATTAAAAGAGAATTACAACATCGATATAGTTACTTACCTCCAATAAATTGCATAGCTCCTTGAAATCTACCAGTCATCCTGGAGATGAGATCACCAATACAACATCCAAGCACCGCAGCCAGAGATGCTAGTAGGAGTAAAGCGCAGCCAATGCCAGTCACAAGAGTACAGATCTGCCAGGATAGACTAGGGATGGCACTAAAGCTGGCATATCTTCCACATTCTTCAACCATCACTACGTTCCTCTCATCTGTTTGTGCAGGGTAAGTACACCGACGGAAAGTGCTAAAAGATACTGGTTTCCCCATTTGGAAGCCATACAACCAATAAGGCATAAAGAAACTGGTGCAGCTGGCGGCAGCTGATAGGAATGACAGAAGGGCCCAAAGGGCACCAAGTAATGTCAGACTGCTTGCCATCACTTACAGCTGTATTTTCCTGTTTCTTCTTGCTAGTTTGAATATCGAACTCCTAGAACAAGGGTTGGCATTGTTAGAGAACTTGATCTGCAATCATTTGTCTTTGCTTGTTCCCAATGTTACGCAATAATCTTCTGCTCTGAGCACTGATGCTTTTTTTTTTTTGCTTCTTCGCCTTAATGTTAGTTCTCAAAACATTTGCACACAGCAGAGGACTCATCCTAGGGCACAAGAGCCTTTATTCTTCATATCAGTTGTAGATGCTCCGGTAGGATATCGTCTTCCCACCACTCTCCCATAAACTCTTTTATTGTAGCCACTAAAAGGCTCTTCCTGTTGAGGGGAAACATAAGGACAATGGGTTAAATTACTGCTTAGTCCCACAAGGGAGCATTAACTGCAGGTGCAGAGTCTATGGGATCAGCCAGACTGATATACTGTATACTCTTTCCTACTTAATACTCCAATGGGAGTCACTGTGTATTATTTGGCTTGCAAGACGTAACTATTTACTGCCGGGAAATATCTTATTTCTATTGCAATAATTAAGCTGGAACAGCATATAAGTGACAGAAGTCCTCGCGTGATCTGTACCTGGCACCATTATTCTCCTATGTGTGTCTTACATTCTGTTTCTGCATTGTGCACTTTTAAATTAAAAGAATTTTAAAAGTAAGGAAATCCTTTCAGAATAACAAGGGTAAGAAATTATTAGTACAGATGCGATATAAAGCAGTGGCTCACCAGCTGTTGCTAAACCAACTTTCTTAGGGCCCTATTACACTGGACGATTATCGTGCGAAAAATCGTTAAATCGTTTGAATTTAAATGATAATCGTTCTGTGTAATTGCAGGCAACGATCGTAAAATCGTTCATATGTCGTTGATCATTGATTTAGATCTGAACCTAAATTTATCGTTAATCTTTCGCTAATCGTTCGCTCAAGCTCCCCGTTTTTTTCACTAATCGTTCAGTGTAATTGCACATTGTTCATTGTTTTTCTGGAATCAGAAGGAATAAACGATCATAGTAACGATCGCAATAACGTTCATAGTAACGATCGTAACTAACGATTATCGTTCTGTGTAATATGGTGAACGATTTCATGTTAACAATAAACAATCTCGTTTGTGATCGTTTAGCGTTAGTCGTTAATCGTTAAAAATCACTCAGTGTAATAGGACCCTTAGTGTGCCCTGACAGCCCTTTGGGTTAATATGGGCCTTCTGGTGATAGAGTCACAGTGCTACCCATTAGGGTATGTTCACACTGAGCAAATTGGGTGGAATTCTGCGGCGGAACTCTCTGCCGCGCAATCCCGCCTGCTTCTGTGTCAGATGGCGTCTCTATGGCAGGGCTCGCGTGCCTCTGCTCTCCTCCGCTCAAAAAATAGACATGTCAAATCTTTGAGCGGAGAGCGCTTAGTGTGAACATACCCTAATGCCTCAACTTTTTTATCTACCCATTATGCTATATAACAATGTCACCAATCATGGTTTTCCTGTATTTTAGGTGTATTTTTACTAAAAAGTAACATATCTTTTTTTTCTTGACATTTTTACTAAAGAAAACAAAAAAAAAATACAAAAAGGGAAAAAAAACGAATGCTGCAAAGTTTGTATTTTAACTACTGGAAAATGTGGGCATGTGCTGTACACAATCAGATGAACAGATTTTAAGTTTTCCTTACCACCTTCATGTCATGAAAACATAAAAAATACAAAAATAGAATAGAATAGAATGAATAGAAGTTAAACAGGACCTGAGGCCAAAACAAAAAATGAGATCATTAACTAACCTTACTTTAATAATTTTACAGCTTCATGATTTTCCTTTCCATTCCCAACATATGTAAGTTTATACTGAGACAATTCAATTAATAGTCAGATGGGTGTAAACCTAATTTTAATAATGGGAGTGAATACAAGATGATGGGATTGGTGGAAGTCTCTCCTCCCAGCTGCAGTACAGCTAACACCGACCTAAGAGCTACTTCCTTGCAGAAACAGCACCACTCCTGTCTTCAGGTTGTATGTGGTATTACAATTCAGTTCTATTCATTTCAATGAAACTGAGCTTCAAAACCCACATCCACACTGAGCATAAGAGGGGTGCTAAATGTTTTTTTAAACCTGGACGACCTTAGTATATAGAGGCTTTTCATGAGCACAGCCGGACTGCAGAGAGGTTTTGCTGAAGAACAGCACTGACCTTAGCCTTTCTCCCCTTACAGTTGTGATTTCTTGAATTAATTACCTAATTTTATATATGAGTAATACAGATGTTTTCTCAAATTTTATCTCAGGTTACCATTGTCTTATATTAAAGTAGTTTTCCAGGAAGCACCAAAATTACACAGTGAATGGGTCAGGAAGTAGTTGTATGGCCACCTTTACTACAAAGTATATCAAGCCCAGCACTACTAATTCTGTTTTTATTTACTTCATCATCAAAGGAGGTATGGGAACTGGCAGGAAACCTATTACCACGCCTGGGTCTGGCTTTAGTTGTCCTCATCAACTTAGGTGTGGTAATAGCACAGCATATTAGCACACACCCCTTACCTACAACTGCTTCTTTATCCTCAGTAACATTCGGATGTGATTATAAGACTAGCAAATTATATCCTGAGCTACATGGCTATTTAATAACCGATGTCTATGGCTGCCACTTAACTTCCATGTGTGTTTTCATTTAACCATCAATATGAGTTATTAGTTCTATTTTCATATCTGTACACAGTCATCCTCACTTTTAGTTATACTTTTGTGTGTATACATGTAGTTATCATTACTTATTATTATAGTTTCATGTGTGTACACATATAGATATCTCTTAGTGATACTTAGTTATACTTTTTATACAGACTTATATATTTATATAGTGCATATTGTGTCATCACTGTATTTTATATATCATTTTTTCCTGCACATAAAATAATATGGTGATGATATAGCTACAGTATAGATCTGTGATCTGTAATGGTGCTGAAGTTTAGGAACCTAACAGTTGATTTACCAAAAGAAAATATGATCTGACACCTTGGATAACTAGCACCAGATGTATCCAGAAGCCATTCATCTGTTCATTCTATCTGTTCCAATTAATAAAAAAAAAAACATAATTATGTGTTCAGTTATTTAGATCAAATCTGCTGCGGATCTGCTATTTGATTAGATATTAAATTACAGGAATTTACTGTATATAATAAAATCCTTTAAAGGGTAAACCCTTCTGGACTATACTGTATTTACCATTTCTAGTAAGTCCCTGTTATTTTGGTTATGTAGCTTTAGGGATCAAAATTCACTACTGATCACAAGAATATATCCAGGACTTGATATCAGCAAAGCGGAACATGTTTCAAATGTCTCAAAATACAAAAAATGCAATATAAGTATAAAAAAAATAACTAAGATTGTTATTAAATTTGGCTCCAAGCAAGACCTTCACTTAACTCAATCCTCAAAGATGCAAAACCCCACAATATCGCCGTTATTTCTTAAGGATCCAATTAAAATCTGAATATATGGGTAAACATAGAATGCGCTAATAGCAATGCTTCTATCCTTAAAAAGCAGAGCACAAGTGACTGCACAGCCGCACTCACATTTTTATGACCCAATGCGATGCTAATAAAATAACAATTATCATACCAGAAGACTTATTTTTTTTCTAAAGCTAAGAACACGACTGAGAATTCTAATGATTTGAAACTATTAAAATAAGATTTAGTTCATTGAGCAAACATTAAAGGAGCATTTAAGCCACTTGTAAAATCCATACAAATCCATTAGTGGATTTCTATTTTAACCCAATGCTCCCCATGAGTTTCTTCACTAAGGACATTGCACATTAATGCTGTAGAGACTATAATGATAACTTCATCTGCAGTGTCCTCAATATGAACAGATTATACAGAGAAATAAATAGATTTTAAATTGCCAAATTAGATTCTTTTTTCTTCTGTAAATAATATGTCACAGTCTGCTGTGTCCTTGTAAAATGCCAGACTATTTGCGCATATAATAAAGAGTTAATTTTATATCTTTGCTACAACATGTCAATCATAGCCAAAGAAAAATGAATGTGAACGAATGTTCTTACCGCACAGATGGAAGCTTCTCTGGCATCCTGTACAGTTCAGGATCTTCTGGAGAGTTTTCCCAGAGCAGGCACTTCACCTTATACAGAGGTGGAGTTTATTATGACAGCATCCAATAACCTACAAATCTGATTTTAGAAGGTGCAACTGGCTCTACTGAATATTCACCCCAGGGAATCAGCCTTCTTCACTGCAGATAATAAACAGGGGAGGAGTGATGCTGCAATAGCCATCTTGTAAATAAAGCTTAAAGGGAATGTGTCGCCTACATTTTCTTTTACTGATGAGAAGTCAGATACTAAAAGTTGTTTTTTTCTTCTAATTTGTTTCTATTTTGTGACTTTATTTTTTATATGACTTTTTTTTTACATTGTTATGGGGGCTGCCATCTTGCATGAGCTGTTTTAACTGCATTTAGTGGCATGCTTTACAGCAAGACTCATGGAGCCTGTCCCCTTGAGATGAATGTGAAACAGAGGTCATTATACAGGGAGCCAGCGTTGTCTCCTCTATCTACTGGTGTCACATGTTGCTGCAATGCTGTACAGATCACTTTGCAGCAGCCTCCTCTTATCACCACAGACACAACAGGAAGTCTCAGCTTAGCTTAGGGCTATATTACATGGCCCAATGACTAGTGTAAGCTTTACTGAGCCTAATACACAGCTCAATAATCGTGCACCAAGGGCTGTGCGGAGATAAATTGTTAGCGATGTCTATGCTTCCCTTGCCTTAAGTGTACAATAATGAACTGTATACATACTTCATCAAGCTTCCTGTGCCCCCAAGCTTCTGCCCACTACCTGCAGCCGCCAATGGAACTTCTGAGTCAGTTTCTGAAGTGACAGGCTGCTCAGCCAGTCTCTGGCCATGGCACTGTCCCCTCTCGGCCAGTGATTGGCTGAGCAGCCTGTCACTTCAGAGATCGTCTCAGAAGTTACAGTGGTGGCTGCAGGTAGTGGGCAGAAGCGAGAAGAACACCTGGAAGTGGGGACAGGTATATATAATTTTATAATTTTTTTTACACTATTACATGTAGTGACATGATTTTTAGGCAAGATTAAACAACACAATTAACCAATGATAGTTTTTATCAGCTGATCAATGTCTTTACTACACATAGCGATAATATGCCGAATTGGCCTGACTCAGCAGATTATCGCTCCCTGTAATAGGGCCCTAAGCCCTAGTGGTGAGAATGAACAGGGGACAGTACATAAGTCTGAAAGGGCAAACAGAGGTTTTGACAAAAAAAAAACTTTTCCAGTCTACACAATTGAGTGGCCACTCTACTTGTCAATCATCCCCACACTGCACGCTGACAGGCAGAGAGCTGTGACTAGTCACAGGCAGCTCCCCACCCAGATGACTAGTCGCCGCCCTTCTCTCGTCCTCACTTGGTGGAATAAAACAACTTTTTCCATGCTGCAAAGCTACCGGCGCAGATGTGGCTTGTAGCTTTGGGGAGCTGCACAGAAGAGCTATACTATGCTGCAGGGAACAATATCAGTGCCATCATGCTGATTTGTTCCCTTTAAGGCTATGTTCACACCACGTAAAAGTACGGTCGTTGTTGCCATTGGCAACAACAGCCGTACTTTTCACGTTGTGGCACACTGCCTCTGCTTCTATGGGATCCCGGCCGGAGCGTACACACATTGTATACGCTCCAGCCGGGATCCCATGCGGACCCACAAAGAACTGAAATGTCAGTTTTCTGCGGTTGCAATTCAATGAATTGCGCCCATAGGAAACCCTGTCAGTTTATACAATGAAGCAAGCGGCTCCGGCCGTGATCTGCGGGAGGTTGCTAGCTGCCACCGTTCCTGAGTTACAAGTTTTGTAAAAAGCTGGTCTATATCCAACATGGCGCTGGCCAGGAAACTACATTTCTCATCATGCAGTGCACCTCCCTGATTAGTCCATGATGTAAACGAGCTGATACCCAGAGGATATAGCAGTTCTTCAATAGAAAACCTGAAGTCTAATCATGTAGCCGCAGATAGTCAAACGCTGAGTGTTTGGGTTCGGATAACGTTACTGAACACACACTTATTGACAGATCCGCTCAACACTACTCCTCAGCAATACTCTTGGAATATTTCAGCTTACTCTTATATAATATATGTATATATATATATATATATATATATATATATATATATATATATACAGTGTGAACTCTGTCGTGTATTTTAGACAAAAAATACATTTTTCAGAGCATATTTTGGTGTGTAATAGTTGAGAAGTGGTGCATTCTTTCCAGTCTGACACAGTGCTCTCTGCTGCCACCTCGGTCCATGTCAGGAACTGTCCAGAACAGTAGCAAATCCCCATAGAAAACCTCTCCTGCTTTGGACAGTTCCTGACATGGACAGTGGTGGCAGCAGAGAGCACTGTGTCAGACTGGAAAGAGAACACCACCCTCTGCAGGACATACAGCAGTTGATAAGTACTATAAGACTGGAGATTTTTTTTTTTATAGAAGTAAATTAGTTGATATGAATTTTTTTGCTGGAGTACCGCTTTAATACTGTGGACTATTTAACTTTAAACAACTAGACGACCCCTTTTGTACAGTCAATGCAGTTTCTCCAGTGATCATCTAATCAGGTGATCACTGATTTTCTATGAAAGCCTGGGAAATGTAGTGTTACATGTCACCCATACTGTATTTACTCTGGAGGATTTCCAGGTAGGGATCCCCTCCTTCTCTATTCATTTCAACAGCTTCATTTATAATACTCTTTGGCCGCCCTTTCAGCATACAATTACATCAGATTGTCAGCAGTCTCCTTCATGTTACCAAATCCACCGTATATATCCGTATACCAGTGGATGCTAAACTGAGTGACAGGAAATGCTGGGAATTGTAGTGTATAGAAATGTCTGTGAACCACAAGTGTCCCTCCAAAAAGTTGGGCGGTATGGAGGAAGGGCTGACTGCAAAGCATTAGGGGGATGCTTGATGTCATGTGTTTTCACTCATCATCATCATCATCATAAGTTTTCCAGCAATGGCGCAGCTTTATCAATCGAAAACATTGTCTGATTTGCCCATAGCAACCAATCACAGCTCACCTTTCATATCTTAACAAGCTCTCATACAATTAAAGCTGAGCTCTGATTGGTTGCTATGGACAAGTTAGACTGTTTAAGTTGCACATGGCAACCAATCACAGTTCATCTTTTATTTTACCAGAAAAAATTGAGAAAGGAAAGCTGAGCTGTGATTGGTTGCTATGGGCCACATCAAACCATATTATTTAGTGTTCTTAGTGCGGCCTAACCATAAGCTGTTTGCTTGGTCACAAGTGTGTTAGTGATCTCTGCAGTAAAGCGCATCGCCAGTCATTAATGGGTTAATGCTTCAGATGTGTTTACCTGCAGTAACCATAGCAACCGTGCACTGTGCTGACAAGCGCTTATGTCATAAAGAAGCTTCCATAAAGCAATGCACCGCGCCATGATCAGTGCCATCTTGGATGCGCCAGAGGACATTGAGCTTTTAGACTTTACTGCCCCCTACCCTTGATTTATTTTGGAGGTTCTAGTAGGGGAAACGGGTGGTCTGCTTTAGACTACCTTATTGAGAGGTGGACCTGGATCTGTGAGGGAGAAGAGATACATCCACCGGCCATCAATAAGGTGACAGATTTTGCAGCCGGATTTCTCTCACATCAAGTTTATTATATTTATAGTATGGTATTACCCTCTAAGCCCAGGGGAGGGGCAGCTCTCCAGCCATGGCTCCCACGAGGTTTCCCCCACAGGGGGTTTTTCCTTGCCTGAGTGCTGGAGGGTGACTCTTCATGAGTCGGGGGGCTGCCATTTTCAGTGTCATGTAATTTAAATAAAATTGGGCCCCTTTGACACCTGATTACAATGTGTTGTGTCTTTATTTTGCGCTCTTTGGTGTAACTTATTATGTTTGGGAGTTGGGGATCCATCACATATTACAGAGGCATAAAGCTGGACATCTGCCTGCTACACAGATCCATCATCTGCACAATGAGCCCAAGTAGGATGGAGCAGTGGATAGTAGAACTCCTGCATGGATGTGCGTATCCCTGGGTATAAAGAGACACTCAAATCTTGAAGAAAAAACATCGCAAGGTTTATACCTACATCTGCAAGGTTTGTCAAAAGGTTCACACCAATCATGGCGTATCATAGCAATATGGACACCACCATAAATATACATCATATATACCCAACACAGTGGCTCTTGTGTGTGGGGGCAGCATCAGGGGCAAGTCAAAGTATTGCGCCCCCTCACACATACATACAGGTGATGGCTAGGTAGCTGCCCCCCCCCCCTAAAATCCAATATAAATCCCTAATATCAATATGTTCTCATGTATTATATGGTTGGACTCAGACTATGGCATTTTGGGGGTCAAAAACACTGCAACTGTGTTTGGTGTTTTTTCACAGTCTTCTATGGGGGGGATATTGTCATGTCTATATGGAAATTAGTGTTTTTTCCCCAGTTCTTCAACAGAAAACCTGGAATCACATGATAAAGAATCACATGACTTGTAGTGGGGAAAAAAACGCAGGGGATAAAACGCTAATAGCAATTTACACTACAATGAGAAAATGGCAGAAAAAGTGCCAGAAAAAACCCACCAAAAAGCAGGAAAATCTGCAACAGATTTGGTTCAGATTCTTAGTGAATTTTGTATAATTAAAAGGGGATTCAGGCAATTTTTTTTCTTTCAAATCAGCTGGAGTCAGAAAGTTATAAAGATTTGTATTTCACTTATAGTTAAAAATCTCCAGTCTTCTGGGACTTATTAGCTGCTGTATGTCCTGCAGAAAGTTGTATATTCTTTCCAGTCTAATACAGTGCTCTCTGCTGCCACTTCTGTCAATGTCAGGAACTGTCCAGAGCAAGAGAAGTTTTCTATGGGGATTTGCTACTACTCTGGACAGTTCCTGACATGGACCGAGGTGGCAGAAGCCTCTTTGACTCTTTGTACGAGGGAATAAAAGCATTTTCTATGCTATGGAAGCACAGACAAATATATTTAAGGTACCATGTGTTGTCTTGACATAACAGCATCTAACAGTGTCCGTAGTTTGGAACATGAATTACAGCTGACAGATTTTCTAAAAGAGAAGTCTTGTGACTTACCAGTCCCTGTGCCCCATAGCGATGCTCTCGTGTCTCACAGCCGCCAGAAGTAATTTTCGCCTGAGTCCGGTGTACGTCTCAGCCCTGGCTCCTCCAGCTGCAATGTCACAGAGCGGCTGATGGATTGCCTGCCCAGCCAGTCAGCGGGTGATCCATCGGCTGAGTATGTGATGTTGCAGCTGGAGGAGCTGCAGGAGGCCAGCGTCTGTCGGAAATTGTTAAGGGAGCAATACAATGGCACAGGGCCGGGTAAGTATACTTTCGTTATTGTCTTCCCACGCCCCCCGCCTGCCTAAAATTTGCTAGTTTCATGGGACTTCTCCTTTCAAGAAACTTAAGTGGTAGCTGTGCTGTTTGCATAGAGTGACTGACAAGTACTGAGTTAGCATTGCTGGTCACATACACCGCTCTGTGCAAAGTTGCTGTAGTAATGTGAAAGGTTTGGTGCTTGTTATATCTGGTGTATGTAGGCTGGGCCCCAAGTACCATATTTCCAGGTGGGCCCAAGGTACGCCAGTCCGACACTGGTTATTGCAGTCGGAGCACTGCTGCGAGCGGGTGGCCGGAGTGGCAGTCAAGGTTCTGGGGTGGCTGAGGTGGGAGATGCTGTCATGATAGACACAAGCAATGGCTGGGAAGACACAAGCAGCGGTGGGGGTGTACTCCATCACTTCAGTGGGCAGGGTTATAATTTCTAACCCAGCCCATTAAAGAGACGGAGAACAAGTGGTCCTGACACGGAGGGTGGAGGCCAGGAGCAGGGAGCGTGTCAGAATGGACGGCATTCATCTCATTTTTTGATTCCAGGGTGGGCAGCAAAAGGGTGCAGAATACCTAATTACTTGCTGTGACTAATATGTAAAGCTGTGGGTGGGCTATTAAATACTGTAAAAAAGATTTTTGGGGGAATAAGCCTTTAAGGCAGTTCTCATAGGCTATTAATGATTCCAGAAATCCAGTAATAATATTGCTCTCTGATCTGCCATAAATTGTCAAGTTGTCATGGATCCCTGAATATAAAAAGAGGCCAACTATTGCAAACGTGTTTGTGTGAGATTTCCGCAACCTGTGCTGCTCACCCTGACCAGATTTTTTTCTAACACACGCATTTGTTGTCAAACACCTCTGCCTCTGCCCATTCTCTAACATATTACTGCCTGTCCCCTCTGTGCCTATCTGTTTTTTTTTTTGTTTTGTTTTTGTCTACTGGGCCAGCTGTGGCTCACTTCACTCCCAGGGGGGTAGTAATCTAGTAGCCCCCTGAAATAAAGACCACATCTTCATAGAAATGGGTTACTTGGTGAAGACCAGGAGTCTACCTATGCCATCAGGATGCCCAAAAGCCTAATCAGTTGGGTGGCACACTGGGTGAAGAGTTGTTGCTCTTTACAACTTTTTATAAATTTATTGATGATGTACTGGTTAACAATATCATGGTGCCAGAAATGCAACCAATGGCTCCTTCCACTATGACACTTAGGTTAATGCATGCAGTTTACTGGCCTTGATCAAAGGAGTTTGCAGTTGACAAAGCCATCACATTTCCTGCCCCTTTAACAGTGGTTAGATATCATTCCTTGTCTAAAAGCACTAAATACTCTGTACTTTCTGTTCTAGGTATTGATTGTGCAGCTAATGGCTGATAATGATGATCTATTTTAGCTCTGTGCAAACAACTATTGTCATAAAGGCTAAGAAGTTTAAAGAGCTTCTTAATATTTCATAAGACTTGAGAGAGAGAGAAGAGATTTATACAGATTTTACTGTCAGTTTTAACCACCTCTTGAAGTTGGTTTTACTGAAAGATTTGCAATTTTAAAAAGGCCTCTTGTAACACTTGAAAATGTTCTATATATGTATACAGTAATCCTCTGGACTTGGTGAGATGCCAGATTAGCAGATTTTACAGACCATTTCAAATTTCAAAGTTTATTTAAATGAAGGGGAATAACTCTGTGCTGCAGAAATAGACACATTAACATGTACATTATTATGTAGTGGTGTAACAAAAAGTGAAGTTATTATCACTATGAACAGCAGTTCTTGCTTCTATTTAATGTGTAGGATTATTTTCAATTAGGGGGATTGTCTCAGCAAATAAAATCAATCCAATGATCTACTGATCGCTATATATCTGGCTTCAATAGATTAGTTGTTACTTACTTGCAGGGTATAGCAACTGCCACAGGAGGTGGTGATATAAATGACTGGCCATCCATGTAATATATAGACCAGTGTGGGGTCTGCATGAGCAAGAGACAATATTTGTTAGTGGTTCTGAACTCTGGCACAAGGGACCTTCCTCTCATACTAGTGTGTTGTCCTACTGCTAGTGTTTTCTCTTGTGCACCCGTTGCAAAGCTTTTTCTCTTAGGCTAAACAAAAGTGGTGGATGCGGTACTTTACAGTTTCCCCACTAGGTGTCAGTATTTCTTATGTGCCTATGTATTGCACAGGTGAAGGAAGCAAAAAGGTTAATTTTATTCATACCATCTGTTATGTGCTGACCACACTTTCTCTACCTATCCTCTTTGTCCTTTCTCCTGCACACACTCATCTCCACCACTCACAGGCAGGCACAAAAAGTCCCCTGTAGGAGGAGTTACTGGTGGAGGAAGTGCAATTCAGCTCTAGTTTGATTCTCAGTAAGAGAGGACACAAAGCAAACCGTTCCGGCAGAAGCTAAGCCAGGGCCTGGCTTAGGCCAGGACCCCTGTCAGAGACCAACAGTTCTGTCACTGTAACTACCACTTACAGTATGCAGTGTTAAGCCCCAACAAGAGAGAGTAGCCACCAAGGAACACCCTAGCCCATGCCAGGAACATGTCATGAAAGTGTAGGACAGACTTCTGAAGAGATAGGACAAAGTTACCAATAAAGTAAAGGTCTACATATCCTACTGCGCAGTGCAGGAAACTGGGACATCCCGGACACCTAGCTACACCCAGATAACCACAGCTGGGGCTTGTGCTGCTCTACTGGGACGAGTTCAATGATACCAGAGGGCAGTCTAAATGTGTGTACGAGTACCACTTCACTACTATAGATACTACCCAGGTTCCAGCAGAGTACAAGGCTACATTGCGTTGGGGCTCCTCTGGTAAACTCCTCTCCTCTACTCTCTACCTTCTACAAGCATTACTACTGTCAGGATCAGCAGACATGAGCCCACTGTGTCACATGCTTGTCTATCCCTAAAGGCGTTGTCTAAGAGTATCCTCTGTTCTTCACAAGATACTCCTGAGGGTGGAGCTAGACTTTCTCAGAGGAATACGCCAGGTCGCTACCTCCTGAGATAGACAAAGCACGTGACAGCTGGTCCAGACAGACCGGATGGCAAGGGTGGGACAACCCATGTTGCCAAACTGACAGCACAAACAATAATGCACAAAGGACACACCGGATAAGAGTAATGGATACAGGTGACAGATGCTGAGGACGAAGACACAGGTGCAGTTCACATGGTGCAGTTCACATAAAGCGGGTAACCAGATGCAGGAACGGTAGAAGGAGCAAACAAGGCTTGGGACAGGTTCACATTTTGGACAGAAACATGCAGGTATACTTGAAGCCACAGGGAGTGCAGGATCAAACAGTAGTAACTTCAGGGAACGAGGACACAACAGCAGTAACACAAGAACAGGACAGGAACACCGTAACAGGAACTCAGGAACCAGGGCAGAGGATACAGGAACTCTTTTGCAGAGCAAATGCACAAACACCTTAGCAAGACCAAAGGACCTTGACACTCAGGCAGGGCACATATGCAGGAAGCTTCCTTAAATGGCTAAGCCACAGGTGCAGAGTAATTAAAGGGGTATTCCCCCGAAAATTATTTTTGCATTAATACGTTGCCCACCGCTAGCTTTCCATCTTTCCAATATCAATGTATTATAAATTCTGCACAGTTTTGCTTTTATCTAGGTACATTCACCCCCACGGATTGCATAGAATCATCTAACCTCAGTCCAACCCGACACGCTCCCTGCTCCTGGCCCCCACCCTCCGAGACGGCATCACGTGTCCTCCTTCTCTTCAATGGACCGGGTTAGGCTTCTAACCCAGCCAATCTGAAGTGAAAGAGGACACCGACGGCGGTGGCTGCTGTTAGAGAGAAAGACAGTGATCAGTGCAGCTGTGAATGTCTCCCTCTCTAACAGCAGCCACCACTGTCACCCGCACCGTGTGCCCCCCCAGCCCCAGAGCTCACCCCCTGACTGTGACACCTCACTCGCGGGACCCCGGTCACCCGTGGCACCCACTCGCATCGGCGGTTACCGGCGGCACAAGCACCCACTCACCCCCCCCACCCCCCGGCTCATTAGCGCCACCGCTGTCACCCGCGGCTGCACTCACCGGCACCCTTCGCAACCCGGCACCCCTGTCACCCTGCTTACCGGGCACCCTGCATCGCTCACGCGCGCCACCCCCGTCACTTGCGGCGGGTGCAGAGCGCGGGTCACCTGCGCGCCCCCCTCGGGGCTCTTTGCAGTACCTCCCGCAGCACCTCTGTCACCCTGCTTACCGGGCTCATTCACGTCACGCGGCTCACCCATGCCGCCCTTGTCACTTGCAGCGGGCCTCGGGGCATCACCGGGAGCCTGTGACCTGTAAGCAGCAGCAGCAGAGCCCCGTCCACACTGGCAGCAGGAGAGCGTTCTGCCTGCGGTAGATCCAGCTGCTCGTCCTCTGCTGTCTCCAGGGCCGTGGCTGGTGAGGGGGCATGGCGCGCTGGGCGATGTACACATGTGGTGCCCTGTCTCTACTACTCTTCATCGCCAGTATTGTGCTGTTACTGGCTCACACCTTCATGGATACAGTGGAGGGCCAGGTCAAGAAGGTCAGTATCTTGTATAGTCAGTTTCTTATTCTGGGCTGGAGTTGGCTTCTTATATACTTGACTTTTTTTTTTATTTTTTTTTATAACTCAATGTTCCTTTAAATTAGAGGTGTCCCTTTAAATAAAGCCAGGTAATTAGAACCCCCCCCCCTTTCCTCTCACCTGCGGCCCCCAACACCTCCTACGGCTCACCCGTGCATGGCGCTCATCTCAGCTCTGCTTCCCAATTTTAGCTCAGCTACACCATCATCGCCGTCTCAGCTCTGCTACACCATCAGCGGCGTCTCAGCTCTGCTACACCATCAGCGCCGTCTCAGCTCTGCTACACCATCAGCGCCGTCTCAGCTCTGCTACACCATCAGCGCCGTCTCAGCTCTGCTACACCATCAGCGCCGGTCTTAGCTCTGCTACACCATCAGCACCGTCTCAGCTCTGCTACACCATCAGCGCCGTCTCAGCTCTGCTACACCATCAGCGACATCTCAGCTCTGCTACACCATCATCGCCGTCTCAGCTCTGCTACACCATCTCACAGTCTCAGCTCTGCTATACCATCTCACAGTCTCAGCTCTGCTAATCCATCTCACAGTCTCAGCTCTGCTATACCATCTCACAGTCTCAGCTCTGCTATACCATCTCACAGTCTCAGCTCTGCTATACCATCTCACAGTCTCAGCTCTGCTATACCATCTCACAGTCTCAGCTCTGCTATACCATCTCACAGTCTCAGCTCTGCTACACCATCTCACAGTCTCAGCTCGGACCATCTCACCACTGCTACACCATCACCATCTCAGCTCTGCTATGCCATCATCACCATCTCAGCTCTGCTACTTCACCATCATCAGGCATAAGCATTGCATGATGGGAAATGTAGTTTCCTGGCTGGCGCCATCTTGGATATAAATTGTCTTTTAGAAAAACTTGTAACTCAGGAACGGCAGCAGCTAGAAAGATGGGAGACGGCTCGAAATACTCAGGGGGACTTGGTGAGTAAGGCCAGCTAGGTTTGAAAGCATTACATTTTTTTTTGCTCTTGGGGGGAATACCCCTTTAAGGCACTGAGAGGTGTGCACGCACCCCTTCTAGTGGCTAGATCTATACTACATGCAGAGGAACATGCAGCTTGACCCAAAGACTAAAGGCGGTGATTGAACGCATGGCGGCTGGAACGCCCGACCGCTGTTACAACTACAACCACTTCTTCAACTTCTCACTAGGCACCTACCTCAAGCACTAAGTTCAGCACGAAAGTCTGTATCAAGATTATCGTCTGTACTGTACAACTGCAAAAGTCTTACAGTAAAGCTGTTCTTTTTTTGGAACAAGCACGGGACTCTGTCTATCTCTACTCGCACCTGCACTTATACAAACACCACCAAACACCTTGGGTTATTTTTCACCCTTCTGTGGGTGGCAGTACTGACAATTGGGGTGGGTCAGTTGCAACTCGAGGTTGCCTTGACAAGAGCCCAAGGGATCTATATCAATCTGGAAGGTTACCGACCATTTTGGGGAATACAGCCAGCCATATACAACAAAGCAGGTATCAACATCACATCTGTGTGATGGACTATTACTGGCGTCACAACACTAACATCACTGGCTGAGCTCACAACAAACGGAACCCCCACACTGGCCAAATCAGATTCAGATTCCAAAAGTAGAAGTCACCCATCTGTAGCCAGAGCAATGTACTAAATGTATAGAGAAATGCCTTTTTGCTGGGATCCCAATATAATAGCCCCATATAATATCCAACACCACCATAAAAACCACCATTTGTACCTTTGTATATATTAGTCTTACAGGTACCAAATAATACCACTAATACCACCATACATATTATACATCCTGACCACATATTACCACTGCCACATATTTCCACTGCCTAACAGCCTAATCTTAGCCCATACAGTTACTGTTCCTAAACAATGGTAGCAATAGCGTAAAGTAGTGTATCGTGTGGGTGCACCATTGGGGTTTAACAGACCGTGGTGGCAGTGTCATGGTCTGGGGAGCATTTTCCTGGCAAGCCCTAGGATTGTTGTCATCGTACCACAATCTTTGATTGATAGACACTATAAGGGCCTGTTAGGTGACAATCCATATCTATATTTTCAGAAGGTCTTGCCTGACCAGAGTGCCATCTATCAAAAGGACAGTGCTCCATGACATCAGAATTGGATCACTATTGAGTGGTTGGAGAAACATGACAACAAATTCTGTAACCCTATTAAAAATGTTTGGGATATGCTAGAATGGGCCTTGAGGTCTGCCCCCATCCCTCTAAAAATGTTCACAGCTACACAGCTTCTGCAGTAGACATGAGTGGAGTTGTGTATGGGAAATTTTTTTCACCTAGTGGAATCTATTCTGATGTGTCTGATGTTCTATATGATGTCTGCAAGCCATTATTGTTTAAAAAGCTAAACAAACCTGTTACTGAGTATGTTTTTCTAATGCAGTGATCTGTAGTGTATGTGCTTGCATATATGCTGAGGATAATGGAGCACACTTACCTCTTCCTTCTTACCAGTTGCTTAGCTATAGGGGTGGCAACAGTTGCCATCAAAACCAGGCCTCGACACTAGGGTTGCCCGCTGGCCCCCTCTCCCTATCCTGTCATTCTGCAGTTCTCCCAAATCGCTGTGATAATGACTGCCGGTTCAGGAAAACTGCATTGAGCAAACCTGCAGGCTGCTCTCCTTCTATTCAGTTGTATCAGCACATCGCTGCTAAATAATAATACTAATACTAGTTGCGATAATACTATCGCAACTAAATAATATACTTGCAGGAGCCAGAAAGCCCCGTCCTGCCATTTCCTGTGTAATGAGGAGCAGAGCAATTAGCTCTGCCCAGCATCCAGACCTGACCAGAGGAGGTCAGAGGAGTACAGTAGAAGCCTTGTCAGGCGAGTAATATAAGCTGTGCTTCCAAAGCTGTAGCTCTACTGGCTGCAAAACTACAACCACCATCATGTCCTGCTGACAGTTTATGATCGGAGTTGTAGTTTTGCAATAGTTAGATAGCCACAGGTTGGGAAACAATGATTATAGGACTGCACAGTACATGAAGGGGGAGGCAGCTGGCATGATACATGAAGGGGATACAGTGTACAGTACATGAAGGATGAGACTGGGGCTATACATGAGGGTAGACAGTGGCACAGTAAATGAGAGGCATACAGTGGCACGCTACATGGCACATTACATGGTAGGCTGGCATGATACATGAGTGGGATACAGTGGTATAGTACATGAGTGGAGCACTGGTACAGTACATAAAGGGAAAACAGTGACACACTACATGAAGGGCAGAGCATGGCACAGTACATAAAGGGAATATAGTAGCACAGTACATGAAGGGGCAGACAGTGTGTCCCTATCCTAAATGATGTAGTGCTGGGCGGCAACAACCACCACCACAGCACCAGTGTCTAAAAAGGGAGGGACCCAGGGGGTCCAGCAACGCCACTGCTGTCAAAGATCCCTTTCTCTGGGTCACATACTGGGGACAAAAATGTATTGTGTATGAAGCAAACATTTATACAGCACCATTAAAATTATGTGTCCAAGAGAAAATTAAACTCTTCTTATTGCTGACAGAACCGTGCACTGACTAATGTAGTGCCACCCAAAATGTTGTATTGTTCTGCATAAATTTTGTCCCAAAATGTATGGTTTTAGAGTGTGGGAAGAAACCATAAATCATTATTTATTCAAATCTTCTTGAGTCATTGTGCAATTTGTTTTTGAAATATAATTTGTTAAAGCATGCTGCTGATGGTGCTACTACTAGCCCTCTATAGAGCCACATTTCTACCCTTATCAATTACACTCCATATTTTCATTCTGTTGTGGCTGTTGCTGCAGTTACTACTTGCCCTGGTACTACGGCTACTGGCCCTACACAGTAACCCACCTCCTGCCTTGTAACTGTGCATCATGTCTATACTATTCTGCTGCTGTCACTGCAGCTACTGCTGCCGCTCCCTAAAAGGGGATCATTTTTGGGCAGCTTGTTTAGAAGCCAGTGCCTTATCTGATGCCAGTGTTCTTGTATAAGCACCATCAGACATCAGATACATTTTAGGCTGTTTTTCTAACTCATACTCGTACATACTACATATTAGTATTTGGTCCAAACAACAATTTGCCCCTGTTCTACCATAAAAAGTCACCTATAGCTGAGTTGCAACTTTTCTAATAGAACACTCTTGTCTGAATGCAGTAACAGGTGATAAATGAATACAAAATTATTGAGCCGTTTAATTATTAAACTCCAAATTTATTTTAATATTCCATTCATCCAGAATGAATGGAGTTTTCTTTTAGGCAAACCTGTAGTTGGACTAAGCTCCCACTAGGGGGAGACATATATCAAGAAATAATGTCTAGGATGCTGCCTGTAGCAAATAATATTAAAAAAAAGGTTTTGAATTCGCTTTGATTTTTGTGAAATTGTGGCAAAAATTGTGCTATTATACTGCAGTTTGTACAATTGTGAAATAGCTTCAAAAAAACAATGCAGCAATAATGCATCAAAACTACAATTATGCACACATTATGCCTAATACTAGTATGGGCTTTAATCAGTCTAAAAATATTCCAAATCGAGCATGGTGAATAGTGATGTTTAATCAATTTGGTGCACCTTTAGAATCTTGTCTAACCATGCAGCATCTATTGGTTGGTTAAGTTTACAATGCTAATATTTTATACCAAACTTTTGGTGTGTGATGCTACAAGCCACACCCCTTTGTCAAACAAGGCATAGGGGGAGATTTATCAAAGGGTGTAAAATTCAGACTGGTGCAAACTGCCCACAGCAACTAATCACAGCTCAGCTTTCAGCTCTGGTAACATGATAGAGGAGCTGTGATTAGTTGCTCAGCCCAGTTTGCACCAGTCTAAATTTTACACCCTTTGATAAATCTCCCCCAATAATGTTTAAACACAAAACTGTGGTGCATGGCAGGTACACCAGTGCAAATCAAGCCAGAGTTCTGGAGTATCTGATCATTTATCTGATCTGTCCCAGGAAGGTTAAAGGGGTTATCCGAGTAACAAAAACAATATTCTTAACAATCCCCCTTCCCAACACCACCCTACATCTAATATACATTTATAACCTATTTTGCACCCTTTCCCTGTTTTTTTTCTCATTCTATTCGGCTTTTGATGTCTAAAATCTTCTATTGTACGTCCACCCAGACCACGCTCGGCTCCCTCTCCCCCCTCCCATTGTAGTCACAGGACATGTGATCTCCTCTTTTGGGGGCGGGTTAGCTGTCTATTGACTTGGTAACCCGAATCCGAGGAGACATTATCTGCATCATCTCCATGCACTTGTGCTGCATCCATAGACTTACATGTGTCCCTGAGCCTAGGTTTCTGTAATATGAAACACTTACAGTTCTATCTCTGCTTGCTGTCAGCGAATGCAGGCAAATGTACCTGTCTTTGTGTAACAGCTTTTTATATTGTAAGTGTTATAGATAATCTTAGAGTCTGGATGGAACTACAATGTTTTCATTTCATTCACAGAAATCTAAATCTACTCTACACCCCCCCCCCCCCCCTTCGGTAAACAGATGCCATTATGCAGCACATAGCTACACGATGCGTTTGTCAGCTCTGCTACATCATCACCTAGTATGGAATACATATTGGGGTGATGTGATGCAAAATCTGTGACAAAAACAGTCCTGTGTTTACTGTGCAATAGTTATGACAGCAGTGGGCAGGAAAGAAAGCTAAGGGGGTGTGTACGCAAATGGACCAATCAGGGAAATGTATGATGGGAAATGTAGTTTCCTATCTTGGATATAGATCGGCTTTAAGAAAAACTTGTAACTCAGGAACAGCAGCAGCTAGAAAGACAGGAGATGGCTAAAAATACTCAGGGGTACTTGGTGAGTAAGGCCAGCTAGCATTTAATTTTTTTGCTCTTAGGTGGATGACCCCTTTAAGGTGTCTGTTTGTGTCATCCTACTAAGTTCAGCAGGTGAGAAGTTCAGCAATACCTGCACATACTTTTTACAGACCATTTCACGGGTGTACTTTAGCATATAGCAAAAACATTTTCACATTTTTTTTTATTTATAAATGGTTTTAAATGGTTTTTATTCCACATCTGTTAATGAATATGTGACACAATAATAATCCAGATGAACATCTACTCAGCTCATGTGCTTTTATGTGGCATGTGTGGGAAAAGCTAGGAGAAATTCCATATACTAAAGTGCAGAGCACTGTGCCAGGTACTGCAAGACACTTACAGTTTATGTCTCCAGCTCCTGTTTACATTGCATGTAGCCGGTATTCCTCTATAAACATCCTGTGGGGATTTCCACTCACTTACTTGAGCAGATGAAATGCACATTAGGCCTTCCTCTCTGCTCCCACCTCATATAACCCCCATCATCACTACATTACTATGGTCCCTCTAAGGCCTGTTTAACTTGGATTTTAAACAGTTATACAGGGAAATTATACCTCTGATCATCTATTAGATAGAATGAAAATCGAGTTCTTATACTGTCATACAAAGCTTTAGATCACTCTGCATAGTACTCCAGTAATGATGTGATAACATACTGCTTAACATTTCACATGATTACAAATTAGGAGGTAAAGACTCAGAGGCACACAAACACATCTGCATGCATAGACTCAGAGGCACACAAACACATCTGCATGCATAGACTAAGAGGCACGCTCACACATCTGCATGCATAGACTCAGAGGCATGCTCACACATCTGCATGCATAGACTAAGAGGCACGCTCACACATCTGCATGCATAGACTCAGAGGCTCGCTCACACATCTGCATGCATAGACTCAGAGGCATGCTCACACATCTGCATGCATAGACTAAGAGGCACGCTCACACATCTGCATGCATAGACTCAGAGGCTCGCTCACACATCTGCATGCATAGACTCAGAGGCATGCTCACACATCTACATGCATAGACTAAGAGGCACGCTCACACATCTGCATGCATAGACTCAGAGGCACGCTCACACATCTGCATGCATAGACTCAGAGGCTCGCTCACACATCTGCATGCATAGACTCAGAGGCATGCTCACACATCTGCATGCATAGACTCAGAGGCACGCTCACACATCTGCATGCATAGACTCAGAGGCACGCTCACACATCTGCATGCATAGACTCAGAGGCATGCTCACACATCTGCATGCATAGACTCAGAGGCTCGCTCACACATCTGCATACATAGATTCAGGCAAGCTCACACATCTGCATGCATAGACTCAGAGGCAAGCTCACACATCTGCATGCATAGACTCAGAGGCTCGCTCACACATCTGCATGCATAGACTCAGAGGCATGCTCACACATCTGCATGCATAGACTCAGAGGCTCGCTCACACATCTGCATACATAGATTCAGGCAAGCTCACACATCTGCATGCATAGACTCAGAGGCAAGCTCACACATCTGCATGCATAGACTCAGAGGCTCGCTCACACATCTGCATGCATAGACTCAGAGGCATGCTCACACATCTGCATGCATAGACTCAGAGGCTCGCTCACACATCTGCATGCATAGACTCAGAGGCTCGCTCACACATCTGCATAGATGGGCCTCGTTCTGTATGAATAACAACTGGATCTGTCAAGACTTTTATATGCACATGACATAGTACAGAGATGTGCCCAACTGGAGCATACTCCAGTGCGATCTGTTGGCATTTAAATATTGGTGGTTGAAAAGGTTGGATGCTGCCCTAGGGAGTCCGGGAAACCATGGCTACATCCAATTTCTTCAGCCACCAGTATTCAAATGCAGAATGATTGCACTTAAGCAAGCCCATCTCTATTCAGAAGCTATGTAGTACAGATGTGGCCACTATACACTTCAAAACTGAGCTTTCAATTGCATCATAATAATAGAGTCTTGGTCGCCCAACCTCTGTGCCATGAGGCCTTACCCTAGAAATGGTGGGCAGCAATCTAACAGCATGTACTTGTGGCCCAAAAGGGTGAGGAACCCCTGAGTCACAAGAGCATTAGATTAAACTAAATGGGTCCACCAGGCAGCACAGTGGTTAGCCCTGTAGCCTTGTTCAAATCCCACCAAGGACAACATCTGCTAAGAGTTTGTATGTTCTCTCCATGTTTGTATGGGGGTACTCTTGCACCCAAAACATACATATAGGTCGATTTACATTGTGAGCTCTAATGGGGATAGGGACAAACATTGACGAAGTATGTAAAGTGCTGCTGAATCAGTTGGCACTATACAAATAAAAGCATTATTATTGAAACTGTCCCTGTGTAAAGGTATCTCCTAGAGATTGTGCGTGCTCAATGTTCACTCATCTCTAGTAACATTCAGTTTATAGTCAGCATAAGGCAGTGTTCACACCACAATAAAACTGTCTAAATCTCTGCTCAGACTGGTACAAGAGGAATTCATTTTATTGGCCTGAATGTGGTAAACTAGTGACTACATTTAGGTAATTTTCTGAGTGTTTATGGTTTTTGAAAAAAGCTGCAAACCATTCTTCTCGGTGTAAGCCAAACCTTGGACGCACTCGGAAAATTACCGAATGTAGTCACTAAGGGGCAGATTTATCAAAGGGCGTAAAATATAGACTGGTGTAAAGTGCCCACAGCAACCAATCACAGCTCAGCTTTCATTTTACCAGAGCTGAAAGCTGAGCTGTGATTGGTTCTTGTGGGCAGTTTACACCAGTATATTTTACACCCTTGATAAATCTCCCCCTAAGTGACTTAGACTAAACTTAGGCCACTAAAATAAATGGGGCCATCTGAACAGGAATACGTTGACATGTTGTCTTGACGGTTTTGCTACATACTTGTACTTCAGAGCTACAAATTATAATATGAACTAGCCCTAAGTGTCAACAAAACAAATTAAAAGATAGATAGATAGATAGATAGATAGATAGATAGATACAATAAAGCTCATGGACAGATAATGTACCATATAGGTTGTTGGTCACATGCGAGTTTGCTGGCATTGATTGGCTGTGCATTTTGGACACATGTAGCTGACAGTTTCCCTCAAATTCCAATATATCATGTTCCATCAACATAATGTATTACGATATGCTTATAGGGGGACATTTATGAAGTCCGGCGTTTTTAACATCGGGCTTACAAATGTCCCCACAGCTCCGGAGCTCCGATCACACAGAGCCTGTCTGTGCGAAAATCTTCAAACCTACGCCAGCTCAGAGCTGGCGTAGGTTTCAGTATTATTTTTCCACAGAAAAAATGATAAATGCAGTGCACACAGAGGCCGCACCCCCTCTGCGTGCAGCCGCACTACCGTTATGCCCCCTTTCCGCCCCACTGGCGAAGGAGGCTCAGATGGGGCAGATGCAAAAAAAAATATTCGCAAAAATACTGTTTGCAAATATTTGTACGCTGATTTCCCCCATCTGCGCCTAAAAAAGGCTTTACGCCTTTTCATACATGTCCCCCACAGTGCTTATATTAATGTTCTCAGAACAAAATAGTACCACTTTATTAAAAACTCCATTCCCCCTTTGAGTAAGTTGGTAAAGCTTCCATATGTATGTTGTTTTGGGAGGATATTGTTAGTCTTTAAAGGGCAACTCCAGTGAATTTTTTTTCTTTCAAATCAACTGGTGTTAGAAAGTTATTTTAGATTTGTAATTTACTTCTATTAAAGAAATCTTCCAGTACTAATCATTAGAGATGATCGAACAGGGTGGAGGTTCACGTTCGTACGAACCCGAACCATCGGTATTTGACTCCCGCTGCCTTCCCGTTCCGTGGGGAAGGTGGAGAAAGCCCGAGTACCGCCTGGAAAACAGGGATACAGCCTAGGTAATAGGCGGGCTGTCTCCACCTTCCCCACGGAACAGGAAGGCAGCGGGAGTTAAATGCTGATGGTTCGGGAACCTGAACCTCTGCCCTGTTCGATCATCTCTACTTATCATCTGCTGTATGTCCTGCATATCCATGTGTATGTCTATTACCTACAGTATAGCAGCTGATAAGTACTGGAAGACTTGAGATTTTTTAACAGAAGTAAATTACAATCTCTGTCAGTTTCTAATCCCAGATTATTTGAAAGAGAAAAGAAATTGCTGAAGTTGCCCTTTGAGCTTTTTGGTACATATAATCACTCTTTCCAGCCCTAATTCCTTTAGGTTTCAGTGACTGATTGTTTCAGTCTATTACCATAAAGCCATGCTTTCTCAGTATATTTCAGTACTCATTAAAAAGTCATGCGGACCTCCCATATGAGCCGCCCAATGAACACCAGTGAAGTTTTCCTTCAAACAACTGCTATAAACACTCCTTTAGACCCAAATCAATGGCTAAAATCTTTAAAACATGTTCATTTAATGTCCACGAGCTTGGATGCTCCAAAGCATGATGGCAACAGAAATAAATAAACCAGAATGATCTACAAAGTTTTTCCTGGCAATTCTAGTGTAACTAGTAAATGTGAGGCTTTTCTCTACACTTACTGATAGGTCATTGGGTTCTGGAGAAATGAATAAATGTGTGCACATGCCATGTGGATATGAATAAAGAAATACTATGTAATATATTATGGGATTTCATTATCCAAACCCTTGCGGATGAGATGGTTGTGAGATTCCCTTTTTGATCGTAATTCATTATTAACATGCATATTGATTCGAGTCATGTGTTACCGTAATAGGGAAAATGTGATATTAATGATCATTCATGTGACACTAGGCAAAGAAGACGCATTTTGTACAGTTAAAATTCAACGCTTCAGGCTGCAAATTCAGATCAAATTCTGTTAAAAGGAAAACAAGAAAAAGCTCAATGAACAGAAAAGTCTATGTCTAAATGTCTTCATGTATCTTATGGAAACAATTCTTGTCTCTTACTGAGCCATTCTGTAGCTAATTCATTGCCCTCTGGAAGATTATGTAAAGTATTATGTCTACACTGCATCTATTCTTAACTCCCTTCGTAATTGGGGGCTTAACATATACTTTGTGTCCATTGACTGTTAGCCTTCTATCATCACGTTATTTTTGTATTCAGAATTCTGTACTGATAAATCTCTGTACTAGAATTATATGATTTAGGTGTTTAAATCCACTCTATTTTCATAAACTAGAAGCTCACAACAAAACTGTGACAAATCAGTATCAGGGTTTGCAGCTAAATCCGCTGCGGATACGTGACCCGGCCCCTTTAACCCACCGCATCCCGCCACCCACAGCATACATTACCTGCTCGGCACCGCGGCTATGTGAGGCTCACGGCTCCTCTCGCTCCCCATCAGCCAATCAGTGCTGCCGTGCAAAGGGGCCGGGTCACATACTGGCAGCGGAATGAAAATTCTGCTGCGGGTATGTGACCCCATAGACCAGGGGTACTCAACAACTTTTAGTGAAGGTCCACTTACCGGGGTCTATTGTCAGGTGAAGGTCCGAGCTGAACATCAGTAGGAAACGTGTTTTGTTACTTTGTCACAAACGTTCAACTATTTATATACAGAATTGCTGCTTATTAGCGGGAAAATTTGCATTTTTTTCTCTCTCACCAGGCCTTTGATATTAGGTACAAAGGGGGTGACTGCCCTGGTAGTATATAGCCCCCCTGTTGCTCCCCCAGTAGTGTATAGCCCCCCCTGTGCGCTCTCCTTCAGTAGTATATAGCCCCCTGTTGCTCCCCCAGTAGTATATAGCCCCCCTGTGCGCTCTCCCTCTGTAGTATATAGCCCCCTGTGAGCTCCCCCCATTAGTATATAGCCTCCCCGTGCGCTCTCCCCCTGTAGAATATAGCCCCCTGTGAGCTCCCCCCAGTAGTATATAGCCCCCCTGTGCGCTCTCCCCCTGTAGTATATAGCCCCCTGTGCGCTGTCCCCCAGTAGTATATAGCCCCCTGTGAGCTCCCCCCAGTAGTATATAGCCCCCCTGTGCTCTCCCCCTGTAGTATATAGCCCCCTGTGAGCTCCCCCCAGTAGTATATAGCCCCCATGAGCTCCCCCCAAGTAGTATATAGCCCCCCTGTGAGCTCCCCCCTGTAGTATATAGCCCCCTGTGAGCTCCCCCTGTAGTATATAGCCCCCCATGCGCTGTCCCCCTGTAGTATATAGCCCCCTGTGAGCTCCCCCCAGTAGTATATAGCGCCCCTGTGCTCTCCCCCCAGTAGTATATAGCCCCCCTTGTGCTTTCCCCCTGTAGTATATAGCCCCTGTGAGGTCCCCCCTGTAGTATATAACCCCCTGTGCGCTCCCCCCAGTAGTATATAGCCCCCTCAGTAGTATATAGCCCCCTGTGAGGTCCCCCCTGTAGTATATAGCCCCCTGTGCGCTCCCCCCCAGTAGTATATAGCCCCCTGTGAGGTCCCCCCTGTAGTATATAGTCCACATGTGCGCTCTCCCCTTGTAGATGCCCCCCAGACCGAAAAAAAAAATAACAAAAACAACTCACCTAGCACCTCGTTCCCAGCTGCGGCTGTCTTCGTCTCTTCCCGTCGGTCCGGCCCCCGGCTGATACGCGCTCTGTAGGGATGTCCCGGGGATTCCCCAGCAGAGCGCGCATCAGTGACCTCAGCGTACGCCGCCGGCCTGCACTTCCGGGAAGGACAGGCCGGCAGCGTACACTGAGGTCTGTGGAGCGCGCTCTGCTGGGGAATCCCCGGGACATCCCTACAGAGCGCGTATCAGACGGGGGCCGGACCGACACTGCCCCCAGCCCCACAGGCGTACTGACATCTAAGGACAGTACGCCTATGGGGCGGGAGGCAGTGCGGTGGGGAGCGGGATGGACCGGATCCGGGGCGGTTAGGAGGTCTGACCAGGGGTCCGGACAGCTGGCCTCCGCGGTCCGGGTTCGGACCGCGGTCCGCCAGTTGAGGACCCCTGCCATAGACCTTCACTATACCAGGATCCACAGCGGATTTTGCTGCAAACTGCTGCAGATCTTGTACGTTTGAAGCTACTTTTAGGCTAGTTCATATAGTGTATAACAGCGGCCGTTTCATAGAATGGCCGCAGTCTGTGAAGTTCAGCCCGTGCGGTACTGCAGTAACGGCCAGATGAACTTCATTTCTTTTTAATTTGAATTCAGGCACATCCGGGTGTGCTTGCACTCCAATTAACCATAGGAGACAATATAAGTGCTGCTGGAGACACACTTTACATTGTCTACACTGTCAATTTTGTGCGGCCGTACGTAATCCCTGACGGAGTGTATACAGTGTGTATACACTCCGGCCGCGATTACATAGAAAACAAAGCGATCAACCACTGTCTTTAAATAACATCCGTTGCTGCAAACCTGCAACAACAGCTGTTGTTTAATGAAAACATACGTTGGGTGAACGTGGCCTTAGGCTAGTTTGCAGTGAAATCCGCTGAGAATCCCTTACTGTCATTCTGAATAGGGTTACACACTTGCAGCGAGTATATAAACGCCGCCCCCCTTAACCCACAGTGGCCTGATGCATACATTACCTGGTCCATGCTTTGGCCTTCTCCTGTGGTTCCTATCATCCTGACATCCCACTTAGCCAATTAGAGGCAGTGGCTGCGGCAGAGAGCACACTGATTGGCTGAGCGGGACATTCGGATGCCAGTAGCCACAAGAGGAGGCCAAAGCATGGACCAGGTATGCATCAGGTCATTGTGGGTTACAGGGCCGCGTTTACATACTCGCAGCAGGATGAAGATTCTGCTGCAAGCAGTGGCGTAGCGACCGCGGTCGCCACCGCACGGCCCCCCTCCCATTTCCCCTTGTGACTGCAAGCAGTTTTGCTTGCGATCACAAGAGGGAGGCTGGGACGGGCCCCCGGCTAACGTGCGGCTCCTGGCTCTGTCTACTCCCGTCCCCCGGCAGCACATACATCAGTGAGCTCTGTGCGCTGGGGAAGTACTTCCAGCGCAGGGTGCGTCGATAATAAGCGCCCCCGTGCCGGAAGTAACATCCCCGGAGCACACAGAGCTCACTGATGTATGTGCTGCCAGGGATGGGAGCGGACAGAGCCGGGAGCCGCGCATCAGCTGACAGCCAGACCCGACTGCAGGAAGAGAGAGACACAGCGGGGGAGCGAGTTGTCAGGTGAGTTGTGTTGTTTTTGGGTTTTTTTCACAGACATGGGGGACCATCTATAAGGGGGATACGTGGGGGGGGAACATCTATAAAGGGGATACAGGGGGGGGAACATCTATAAGGGGGATACATTGGGGGGAACCATCTATAAGGGGGATACATGGGTGGGCCATCTATAAGGGGGATACATTGGGGGGGCATCTATAAGGGGGATACATGGGGGGACCATCTATAAGGGGGATACGGGGGGACCATCTATAAGGGGCATACAGGGGGGGCCCATCTATAAGAGGGATCCATGAGGACCATCTATAAGGGGGATACATGGGGGACCATCTATAAGGGGGATACAGGGGGACCATCTATAAGGGGGATACATGGGGGACCATCTATAAGAGGGATCCATGAGGACCATCTATAAGGGGGATACAGGGGGGACCATCTATAAGGGGGATACATGGGGGACCATCTATAAGGGGGATACAGGGGGACCATCAATAAGGGGGATACAGGGGGGCCCATCTATAAGGGGGATACATGGGGGACCATCTATAAGGGGGATACAGGGGGGGGGCCATCTATAAGGGGGATACAGGGGGACCCATCTATAAGGGGGGATACATGGGGACCATCTATAAGGGGGATACAGGGGGGGGACCATCTATAAGGGGGATACAGGGGGGACCCATCTATAAGGGGGATACATGGGGTACCCATCTATAAGGGGGATACAGGGGGGACCATCTATAAGGGGGATACGGGGGGAACATCTATAAGGGGGATACAGGGGGGACCATCTATAAGGGGGATACATGGGGGACCATCTATAAGGGGGATACAGGGGGGACCATCTATAAGGGGGATACATGGGGGACCATCTATAAGGGGGATACAGGGGGACCATCTATAAGGGGGATACAGGGGGGGACCCATCTATAAGGGGGATACATGGGGGGCCATCTATAAGGGGGATACATGGGGGACCATCTATAAGGGGGATACAGGGGGGGGGACAATCTATAAGGGGGATACAGGGGGACCCATCTATAAGGGGGATACATGGGGGACCATCTATAAGGGGGATACAGGGGGGGCATCTATAAAGGGGATACAGGGGGGACCATCTATAAGGGTGATACAGGGGGGGCATCTATAAGGGGGATACAGGGGGGGCCCATCTATAAGAGGGATCCATGAGGACCATCTATAAGGGGGATACATGGGGGACCATCTATAAGGGGGATACAGGGGGACCATCTATAAGGGGGATACATGGGGGACCATCTATAAGGGGGATACAGGGGGGGCCCATCTATAAGAGGGATCCATGAGGACCATCTATAAGGGGGATACATGGGGGGCCATCTATAAGGGCGATACAGGGGGGGACCCATCTATAAGGGGGATACATGGGGGACCATCTATAAGGGGGATACAGGGGGGGACCATCTATAAGGGGGATACAGGGGGGACCATCTATAAGGGGGATACAGGGGGGAGACCATCTATAAGGGGGATACAGGGGGGACCCATCTATAAGGGGGATACAGGGGGGGGACCATCTATAAGGGGGATACAGGGGGGGACCCATCTATAAGGGGGATACATCTATAAAGGGGGTCCATGGTGGACCATCTATAAGGGGGATACAGGGGGGGCATCTATAAGGGGGATAACATGGGGGCCATCTATAAGGGAGATAACATAGTGGGCCATCTATCTGGGTGACAACACAGGGGGGCATCTATAAGGGGGACTACACGGGGGTGTATGCAATAGGGCATGTACTATAGTGGACCACACAGAGGGGAGCATATACTATAGGGGGGTCACATAGAGTCAGCCTACCCACTAAATGAGGGTGTAAAGGGGCCAATACAGATGTGCAGTGTGTATAGAGATGAGGATGGTGCCAGAGTGAGGAGCCTAATATGTCTGTCTGGCAGATTCTGTGGATTTGTGGCTCGGAGAAGTTTTCATAGTCTGGTACTGTGTTTTATTGGATTTAGTATACTGGATTTGGTCAGTAATAAAATGATGGTGATGGCAGTAGTTGTGGTGTGATGGTTATATTTCCCCCTTGTGTACTGGTATTATTGGCAATATTGGTCTCAGTATTCAGGGTTTGGTTAGTGACAGTATGGCGGTAATATGTATGGTGACAATATTTCCTATATACTGGTATTATTGGTAATATCAGTCTTGATATATATATATATATATATATATATATATATATATATATATATATATATATATATATATATATATATATATTTATACACACACACACAAATAGCATTGCTTGGTCGAGGAAGGCGGGGGGCCCAAGTTGACCTCTTGCACCAGGGCCCAGAAGACATTAGCTACGCCCCTGGCTGCAAGTATGTAATCCTATTCAGAATGACAGTAAGGGTACTATTACACCAAACGATTTTTTGACAACTAACAATTAATGATAATAAGTCGTTACTTATGATCATTCTTGCGTACGTTTTGTCGTTGCTATTGCGTACATTTCAGCTATGACTTCTTATTACACCGAACGATGTGCAAACGATTTGCGAACGATCAAACGATAAAAATAGGTCCGAATGCTATCAAACAATTTCTCGTTGGTCGTTTAATCGTTGTCTGTTATAACGCAAAACGATTTTCGTTTAAATCCGAACGATCTAACGATTTTTCGAACGATAATCGTCCCGTGTAATGCTGCCCTAAGGGATTCTCAGCAGATTTCGCTGCAAACTCGCATCATGAAATCTGCTGCGGATCAGTTACGTGGAAATCTAGCCTTATAATCTAAATTTATCTGTTTACCCCTTGTTTGTCTATACTGCAGAGAAAAGCCAAACGCTCATGCAACCTTTGTTATCCACATCTGTATACTATATCTTTACTTTGTTGAGCGACCATTATCCCCTAAGGAACCTTACCACCCGTCCGTGGATTGCTCACTTCTCTCGCACGTCTCGGTCTGCCTGCTGCATGGGGTCTGCAGCTACCCCGCAAACTAATTGGACTGTGTTTTTGTAACCCAATAAGAAAACAAGCATCATCAGGGACAAGCATTCTAATCACATGCCTTGTAAAACTGACTGTATTATCTGACTGTATAACAAGCTAATTGATTGAGTAATAAGCTAATTGACTAATTGTTACACAGTCAATTAGCTTGTAAACATGCTACTACATTGTACCTAGTGATTTCATTCATCCATTTACCAGATATTACCTTATTCAGTGAAAAGGTATTTATTGTCAGTACATTTATGAGTGAGATTTGCAGTATTTTTTTATTTTAATTTTGCTTTTGTAAATGAAAAAATATCAAAACTACTATTAAAATCTGCTATATTAAGTAACTATTTATGAAATGACAGGTGGTATTAGTGCATTATATTAATATTCCCATTGCATTAATGTGCCAGCTATTTCTATAGTTACTTAATACTGCATATTTTCATTCTAATGTTGCTTATTTTTGTTTACAAAAGCAAAAATGAAACTCACATATTGTTTTGGGGGTTTTTTATGGCTCATTCAAACTCTGCCAAAAATTTGGTTTGGTTTTTTAACTAACTGAATTTTTTGCAAAGTTCGATCTGAAATTGGCACACAGACCTTGGCCACTAATTGGCTGATCGATAAAAGAACAACGCCGGACACTGGGAGGGAAAGGTTATACATTGTAAAATGTAAAATATTAAATTATTTTTAAAAATGTGCAAAGATTCATGTTTGGAATAAAACTTGATTTAGACAATCGGTAAAATCTTTTTAGCAGTCAAAACTCCATTAAAAAATAAAAATAATGGTATATCCCCTGCATAGACATAGCTTTTAGAGACAAGATTCGGGATGACTCTAGCCACCACTAGCATGGAACCATATAGCGTACTGTGTTGCTATGTGTAAAAATTTGTTGCTATGTACCAAGAATGTAGAGTTTTAAAGGAGCTATCCAGGCTTAGCAAAACATGGGCGCTTTCCTTCAGAAAAAAAAACAGCACTCTTGTCCTCATTTGCCTTCAGAAGTTTTTTGTTTTTTTTTTCAGCTCAGATCCATTGAAATGAATGGAGCTTATTGGCAATACGCAACCAGGGACAGGGGTGGCGAAAAGTAGATCTGCTTTTCCCATTTTTCCCATGAACTCTTGGGATCTGGCATAATGTCTGCTGTGCAATATTGATGTCATACTGCTCCTTTATTGTGATATACAGGTACCATAGATGTAGAATTTAAATAATATTGATACTTATCCTTTTGCCTTGAAATATTATTGATATATAACTGGCTATGAATAGAAACAGTCCATAATGATACTCGTACATACAGAACCTCTGCTCATCATTTTTACAATCTCAGTTATGGAGTTGTCAATCAAATCCAATGAGTTATTTTGTGAATCAATCTCTAAGAAATAGACCCTGGTGACAAGTGATTAGTTTAAAGTAAGTTCCAAATGGGGTTGCCTTCTGCTTGACCTTTGTAGCCTTGTTGTATTAGGGGTGGTGGCCTCCGGTGAATCATCTGGAGCACTTCTGGGCCAGTCTGACCCTGGACATGAAAGAGAGTTTACATTTTTCCATTCAGACTTATGAGAGCTGGACAACAGGTATTATTGAGAAGGGTCAAGTATCCATTAGAAGTGAGATTTAGGTAGCCTTTAGCTATTGCTTAGGAACTTTCAGTGATCAATCTATTCCAAATGTAAGCTATACAATTTCAAACAAGTGATTGCTGGGTGTGTATTTCAAAGGTTGATGAAAAGATCAACTAGCTCATATGCTATATCTAAAGATATATGTCATAAATTCTTAAAAAGTGGAAAGACGCAGGCTCTGTTTTCATTCCATGTTCTGTGTACATGCTGGGAAAGCTCCCAACAGTGCTAGTTCAGCACACAGGTGATGCCAGCGCAACTGACCCACCTGGACTATCGGTACCGCCACCCACAGAAAGGAGAAAAATCTGCATCTGTACACTTAAAGAGAACCAATCACGGGCGAAAATGAATTTTTTTTATTCCCTAATTAGATGTAAATCATAATTTTAACAATATTTGTAAATATAATTAATTAATTTTAAAGCTGCGTTTTTTAAATATTCCTGTTTTACTTTCCTGCCTCGCGCCGGCTCTTTTCAAAAGAGCCAGCGCGATACAGGAAACTCCCGTCATGCAGAGCGGCAGCAAGGCCGGGGGGGGGGGCCCGCCATCTTGATGACGTCACTTGCGTTCCACCGCTGGAACGCAAGTTACGTCTTCAAGATGGCGCCCCCCCCGGCCTAGCTACACCAAACAAGCGGATTAGGTAAAGCATAAGACTGTAAAGGCAGTCTGTATCTTCATGAAGTCTATTTATGAAGATACAGACTGCCTTTGCATTCTGTATCTTATGCCTTACCTACTACTCTGTGCCGGTGCAGCAGGGCCGGCGCCGCCATCTTGATTACGTCTTTGCGTTCCACCGCTGGAACGCAAGTTATGTCATCAAGATGGCGGTGCCGGCCTTGCTGCACAGAACAGAGGATTAGGTAAAGTAGAAGATACAGACTGTAAAGGCAGTCTGTATCTTCATAAATAGACTTCATGAAGATACAGACTGCCTTTACAGTCTGTATCTTCTACTTTACCTAATCCTCTGTTTCTGTGCAAGCAAGGCCGGGCGCCGCCATCTTGATGACGCAACTTGCGTTCCAACGGTGGAACGCAAATGACATCATTAAGATGGCGGCGCCCGGCCTTGCTTACACAGAAACGAAAGAGTAGGTAAGGCATGAGATAGGGACAGTGAAATTTAGATGATAGGTTCTCTTTAAGTGACTCGACTCAACGGAACTGCGTACTTCCTCTTACACAGAGCTAACTAACTTCTCCTACAGGGGTGAGTGTGTGTAGAGAGCAGGGATAGGGAGAGAGAAAAAGCACATCCTATTGGTCAGCACAAAACACATGGTATAACAACAACAATAACCCATTACTACCTTCAGCTGTGCAACACATATAAATATAAAATACTGACACCTAGTGGTGAAACTTTAGAATACCTCATCACCACTTAACTTCAGGTGAGAACCTTGTGACACGTGCATAGGACACTAACAGTGGGACACCACAAATGTAAGAGCCAATAACCAACTCACAGTATGTCACTGTAACCCTGTACAGTTGTAAATAGTGGTGAATACTGACATTTTTCTCTAATAGAAACACACAACACACAATGCAGATTGGGTGTTTCTAGAACACAGTAAACTAAACTAAAATGAGCAGGGGGTAGTACCCAGAACTTCCCTGTCAATCATCTCTGTCCAGGCAGCCCCATAGACTTATAATGAAGCTGCCTAGATGGAGATTGCTGCAAGCCAGGGGATGAAATGCCTTACCGTGTACTTGTCCCAGGTCATTCTCCTGATCGGTGGGGGTCTCAGCAGATCCCAACTGATCAAAACTTTTGATCTGTCTATTTATAGAAGAGATTTCATATTTTTTTGTGTAAGGAATCTTCAGCTGCAGGTGAACTTCTACAAAATGGTAAACTTCTGCCCCATGTACACCTTCTCTTAATCAATTTGGGCATTGCACAGTAATGTTATCCAGGTAAACACTACGTAACTGCTTGGTATGGCGCATGTCCCTTGTTTGGATGAGGTGTTATGTTATTAGCTTATGTCAGTGTACTGTACAGCACCTCATTTGTGGCACTGTATTGGCAATGTTATTCACATGCTGATTTATTTTAATCAATTCAGAATCTAAAATATTATAACCATACTAAATGTTTTTGTGGTTTCTTTCTCTGTTTGATTCCCTTCTATTTTCCTCTGTATTGCTTCAACTCTTCCCCTCCAATACACTGACACACAAGCCAAGCATGTTTCAGCTAAAATATTATATGCCAAAATAAAATAAGATCCTGCAGGCAGAAAAAAAGTAATGAAATCCCAGCTTAAAAACATAAAGTACCCACAAATAAGATGAAATATAATACTGGACTAAGAAAATTTGACCTTGGCAGCTCTTTTAGATGATATATTAGTAACCTGCTTAAAGAGCAATCCCCTACTTTTATTTAAAAACATTTTCTTGATACAAACATCTTGTCCTTGGCCAACAGTAGTCTGAAAACCAATATCGTACTGGATCATACGTACATAAGGGTATGTTCACATCTCGTTTTTCTCCACACGTCGGGCTACAAGTCAGGAATCATAGAAAAAAGGATGCGGACGTGCAGCCCGACGTGCGGCCGACGGCCACATGACGGCCACATTGACTTTAATGAGCAGGAGGGAGTCATTATGTGACTGTGTTCTGCTCATTTGCGGGATGTACACTGCTTTTGTGCAGGACTCAAAAGCATAGTCGAGTCCTGCACAAAAGCCGTGTACAGTACGTCCCGCAAATGAGCAGAACACAGTCACGTAATGACTCCGTCCTGCTCATTAAAGTCAATGTGGCCGTCGGCCGCACGTTGGGCTGCACGTCCGCATCCTTTTTTCCACTGATTCCTGACGTGTATCCCAACGTGTGGAGAAAAATGAGATGTGAACATACCCTTAGAGGGCGTTAGACATTCTGCTCTAGTGATTGAAAGTAACCTTCATGCTTTTACATTTCTTGTAGGAACTTACTTGTAAAAACGTTCGTTGTAATTTTTGTATATCTTATATTGACAAATCAGTGGACTTGCTGTATAAGGCTATGTTCCCACAGTGTGAGAGACCGGTCGTTCAATAAGCATCCCGGCCAGCAGTGGCGTCGCTAGGCATAATCTTTCAGGGCCCAAGCCCCGAATAAATTATGCCTAGCCACGAAAGTTATTTGGTCCGGACTCACTGCCAGCGGCTATTAACAGCAGCCGCAGCCTCTCATCCTGGCCACAGCGTCTGAGCGGTACGTAAGGGCGGGCAAGGTGCGGGTCAGCACCTTGCCCGCCCTCATGTACCGCTCAGACGCTGCATCAGTGACGTCACTTGTGCATTGGATGCTTGCGCTGCGGCTGTCCACAGCGGCGCTAGGCTCCAGCACATCCTCTCTCCTGCCCGCACCTTGCCTGCCCTCACCAGCCCTTACCCGCCTTGTACCGCTCAGACGGGGCATCAGTGAAGTTACCTGTGCAGTGGATGCGCGCGCCGCGGCGGCACTACGCTCCTGCACAGCCTCTCTCCTGCCACTGGACACACGCTCCACAAAGTCACCCGGCGGTCCTATAGGTGGCGAACTTCTGCCCTGCCGCACTTCTTTGCCGTTGGTGAGTATTGTAACCTGGGGAGGCGGGAGCCTCAAGTGAGATAGAGTATGTGGGGGGGGGGGGCGTTTAAGATGGGGCCCAGGTGGGGTAATGTGTGTGTAGGGGAGGGGGTCAGGTTAGGTAGTGTGTGTGTTGGGGGGTTAAGATGGGGCTCAGACAGGGTTGTGTGGGGGGTCAGGTGGGGTAGTGTGTGTGTGTGTGTGTGTGTGTAGGGGGTCTGGTGAGGTGTGGTCGGGGAGGATGAGGGTCAGGTGGGATAGTGTGTGTGGGGGGGGTCACGTGGGGTAATATGTATGTGTGTGGTGGGGGTCAGGTGGGGTAGTGTGTGTGTATGTAGGGGGTCTGGTGAGGTGTGGTCGGGGAGGATGAGGGTCAGGTGGGATAGTGTGTGGGGGGGGGTCACGTGGGGTAATATGTATGTGTGTGGTGGGAGTCAGGTGGGGTAGTGTGTGTGTGTGGTGGGGGTCAGGTGGGGAAGTGTGTGTGTGTGTGTGTGTGTGTAGGGGGGAACTTTATTACTATGGTGAGTACAGCAGGCATATTACAATATAGGGGGCACATAAAGAGACATTACTACTATTTGGAGGCACAGCAGGAGACATTATTACTATATGGAGGGCACAGCAGGGGACATTATTATTATATGGAGGGCACAGCAGGAGACGTTATTACTATATGGAGGGCACAGCAGGGGACATTATTATTATATGGAGGGCACAGCAGGAGACGTTATTACTATATGGAGGGCACAGCAGGCGCATTATTACTATATGGAGGGCACAGCAGGCGCATTATTACTATATGGAGGGCACAGCAGGCGCATTATTACTATATGGAGGGCACAGCAGGGGACATTACTATATGGAGGGCACAGCAGAGGGGGCATTATTACTTTATGGGGGCAGAGCAGGAGACGTTATTACTATATTGGGAGCACAGCAGGAGGCATTAATACTATATAGGGGCACAACACTGGACATTAATACTATTTTGGGGCACAGCAGAGGATCGTACCTACTCACTGACACCAGGCAGTGGAATTACTACAGTTTGGGAGCCTATAGGAGGGGAAAAGGGAAGGTAGTTGAAGGAAAAGTGCAGAGCCTAATATGTTTGTCTGGCAGGTTTAAGGGTGCGTTCACACCTACCGCATCCGCAGCTTATTTTTCCGCGGAAATCCGCAGGTCTGGTAGTGCAGATTTCAACCTGCGAGAAATCCGCGTATGTGTGCGTTTTGCGGTTTTTCTGCAGCAAGTTTATCGCAACTGAAATATCAGTTTAAAATGTCTCTCATTCTAAACGGATTTCCGCGGAAAAATAAGCTGCGGATGCGGTAGGTGTGAACGCACCCTAAAAGAGATGAATTGCAGCTGGAAGAAATAAGCAGTGTGATGTCATAGAGCACTGCACATTCCATTGTGATGTCATCAGTCATCAGAGCTGTATTGTTAGGCTGTCTCAGTGATGATGTCACAGCCACATAGTGGGAAGGATGAGCAGTGTGTGTAGGGAGGAGATTGTTTTCCAGCTACACAGCAGGATGATGGATTTGTGTTAATATCATAGTACTAAACCATCCCCAATGTTACTAACACTTCAGCATAATAAACAGTCATGTTGAGGACATGTTCTCTGTGCGGCCAATTGTATTTGTAATAACCTTCATTGTAATAAATGGTTTCTGTTTCATCATCCCTAGCTATGTATATTGGGGATCCATGTAATCGTATGATGAAACAGAATATGTTAAATATTTTGGGGGAGATTTATCAAACATGGTGTAAAGTGAAACTGGCTCAGTCGCCCCTAGCAACTAATCAGATTCCATTTTTCATTCCTCACAGACTCTTTGGAAAATGAAAGGTGGAATCTGATTGGTTGCTAGGGGCAACTGAGCCACTTTACACCATGATAAATCTCCCCCTTTGTGTATATATGATCCACTTATACCAGAGTGTTGGGTGAGATATATTTAGTGACAAGTGTTAGTTATATTTTCCTGATTTCTAAAGGTGAAATCAATACATGTAGTTCACCAATTGCATTGCATATACTGTATTTTCCAGCGTAAAAGGCGACTGGGCGTATAAGACGACCCCTGACTTTCCGGGGTTTGCCTTATATGCTGGAAAATGTTAACCCCTGCCTGACCGCAGCAGGGTTTACTCGCTGGAGCCCTGCTGTGGTCAGGTAGGGGTTAACTGCAGTTAGAGAAAAAAAAAAAAAAAAATAGACCCAGAGCCATAGAATTACAAAGCGCTGGAGACCAGTGCAATGTTGATGGAGCGAGGAGCTCTGTCTCCTTTGCTTAGGGTGGTATTACATGGGCCGAGCAGGGCCTGATAATACCTGTAAACGAGCGCCGATCTGCTAGATCGTCGCTCGTTTACTGGGCCTTTTACACAGCCCGATAATCGTTTAACAAGAGCTGTAAGGACATCGTTACCGATGTCCTTGCAGCCCTCGTTAAACTGGCATACATTACCTATCCACGTTCCAGGGCTGCTCCTGCCGTCCGCTTCTCCCCGGGTCCCGCGCGCGCTCTAGCTTCACAGCGGCCTGTCAGCCTGTCAGCGGGCCAATTCGTCTGATTATCGTTTTGTGTAATATTACCCTTAGTTATGCACGACAGGGAGACTTAGCGATCAAAAATATTCTGACGCAGTACTCAAAAGTAAATTACATTAGAAAAATGTACAACTGGAAGCACAGTACTAAATTGGGTTGGGACTCTCAAGGCAAACTCCCCTCCACTACTCAGAACTCTCACGACTTACTCCTCTTCTCTAGTCTGAGCTCACTCTACTTCTCAGCACGCAACCAAGTAAGCACTGCTATTCTACCTCTAAAGCTGGTGAACTAAAGTATTCCTTCAGTAAAGAAGAGTTTATTTATTATAACGGGACTCAGTGGTTATTGCTCAAGCACCTACACAGCAGTTACACCGTCCTTGGGTTATCTCCCCTTTCTGTGGGTGGCGGTACTGACAGTCCAGGTGGGTCCTAATTCCACTCCGGACCACCGTGATAAGCGCCCAAGGGACCCATCACAGCCTGGCAGGTCACCAACTACAGGGGAAAGGGTAAATCCAGCCTCAAAAACTAAAAACAGGTGTGCCTCCATACCTGTGTGCTGATTCAGTAGTGGCGTCACAACAATATACCATCTGGCTGGGCTATATTCTACCAACCAACCACCAAAGAAGTGGCGTCACCCGGAACAACTCCATAGGTGACCGGTCGAGCCCTCGCCACAGATACACCAGTTACATCAGAGAGAAGCTATCTGGATACTAAAACTTGATACTCGGACACCGTACGGTCTTAACTTGAGAAATGATTTAGCATATATTAATTGAACTGTGGCTTTATTGTTACTTGCGTCTTTCAGCATTATTATGTATGATTGTTGTGAGGGGTTTTCCACTAGCCAGTTCTTTTGGGCGACGATGGAACCTCTGGTAACTTCCTGTTACTCTACTATAAAAAACATGTAATTTGTAATCACACTAGTCATGACTAAGGAGCTTTGGCTCTAAAACACGTTGGAGTTTATGTGGATATCCATGTTTTTTAACTACACGTTTTCCAATATGTTTTGTTATTTTTTAATGTCTGGAGCTGGATCCATTCCTTCTTTTTTGGCCACATTTTATTGGATGAGAGTCGGCCCGTGTTTTCCGTGCTTCACTGGGAACCTGTTATACTACACAGCACTAGAGGGTGAGCTGGCAAAAGCTTTTGTGTTTACTACTTTCATTTACCAGAGCTGAAAGCTGAGCTGTGATTGGTTGGTATGAACAGTTTACACCAGTGTATAATTTACACCCTTTGATAACTCTCCCATTTAGGGTGCGTTCACACCTACCGGATCCGCAGCGGATTTTCATGCTGCGAGTTTGCAGCTAAATCAGCTGCGGATCCTGTACTGTGAATCTCAATGGGTCCCATACACGCAGCGGATCTGCATGGGACCCGGCCCCTTTAACCCCTGCGTCGCCGCTGGCTGCCCGCAGCTTACAGCCCCGGCCCCCTTAAACACGTGCACCGCCCGCACGCCCGATCGCCACCCTGGCCCCTCCGCACGCCCGATCGCTTCCCCGCCTCCCCCCGCCACCCTGCATGCCCGATTGCAGCCCCGAGCATACATCACCTGCTCGGGCTGTGGCTGTGTGATGCTCCCGGCTCCCCTGCACGGCAGCACTGATGCTGATGGGCAGCGAGGGGAGGCGGGAGCATCACACAGCCATGGCCCGGGGCTGCGGGGCTGCGATCGGGCATGCAGGGTGGCAGGAGCGGCTATCAGGCGTGCGGGCATGCAGAGGGCGTGCGATCAGGCGTGAGATCGGGCATGCAGGGGGGCCGGGGCGGTGATCGGGCGTGCAGAAGGGCCGGGGTGGCGATCGGGCGTGTGGGGGGGCCGGGGCGGCGATCGGGCGGTGCGGGGGTTTAAGGGGGCCGGGGCTGTAAGCTGCGGGCGGCCGGGGGTGGTGCAGGGGTTAAAGTGGCCGGGTCCCATGCATCCGCTGCGTGTATGGTACCCATTGAGATTCACAGTACAGGATCCGCAGCTGATTTTGCTGCAAACTCGCAGCATGTAAATCAGCTGCGGATCGGGTAGGTGTGAGTTTTTCCCTTACATTCCTAAATAGATACTGTATTATTGACTTACATGGTCAAACATTCACCTGACTTGTACTGAGAAAAACACAAGTGAAGAATTGCCACATGAAAACACATAAACTAATAAACACTTGGGAGGGGGTAAAAGGCACACAAAACTTTTTTTAAAAAAGTAAATTTTTTTGCTCTATTTTCTTCACCCACCAGTTTCTCGAATACAGGATTCGCAGTGGATTTCCTGTCATTTTATATGGGTTTACATACTCGCAGCAGATTTTTCATTCCGCTGCCAGTATGCAACCTGCCACTGCCTGGCCAATTCATTACCTACCAGTGCTCCTGCTTGCTTCTCAGGCTCCTGGCTCCCTGGTGTCCCGCTCAGCCAATCAGTGCGCTGCCCCAACACAGTAACTGATTGGCTGAGCAGGACACCAGAGAGCTAGAAGCCTGAGCCTGAAAATTACAAGACACAGGATCGCAGCGGATTTCGCAGTGAAACTCGCATCGTGAAATCCGCTGCAAATCCTGTATGTATAAAACTGGCCTATAGATATGGTCACACATAGTATTTCCGTCAGTCCTTTGGTCAATATTTTTTTCAACCAAAATCAGGAGTAGAACTGACAGGGCAAAATTATAATGGAAAGATTTGCACGGTTTCGGTGCTTTCAACCCACTCCTGGTTTTGGTTGAAAAAAGACTGACCAAAAGACTGATAAAAATACTATTAAGGAGATTTATCAAACATTTACACCTTTTTTTGGAGTGGAAAAGTCGCAAAATTTTGAGCAACCGCATAGCTGCGCAAAATTTTGCGACTTTTCCCCAACATAGACTGATCATGCCTACTTCAGCTTACTGCTGAAAGTAGGCATGATTTATCATGTGCCACTATCTAAAATAGTCGCACATGTGTCGCAAACTCACTCCACACTAGAGGTGGTCTATTTCACCACCTATACGATGCAGTGCACCCGGTCCACGGAGTGTAAAGAGTTAAGTAGTGATGCAGCAGCATCACTACTAACCCCTGGAGCTGTACAGTAAGGAAGGGTGCTTAGCCACCCCTCCTTGCAGTACAGGAGCAGGGAATCCCCTTAATTAAGCCGGGATTCCCTGCCTACAGGGTTTCCCACCCAAAAGCAGAAAGCAGTCTGCTTCTGGGCGGGAAATTTAAAATCCTGGCACAGAAGTTACAGTCTGTCTCTCAGGGGCTTGAGCCCTTGGGAGCCAGACTTTAACTGCCATGCCCATGCTGGAGGTCACCCAGCTTTCCCAGCATCCTGTGAGGTTAACCCTTCCAGGATGCTGGGAAAGTTGGGTGACCTCCAGCATGGGCGTTACAGTCTGGCTCCCAGGGTACTTAACCCCCTGGGAGTCAGACTGTTCTGGCACTGCACCTGCACCAGCAAGGAAGGGGGTTAAGTGCCCCCTTCCTTGCTGGGGCAGATGCAGTGCGATCTCCATGGGGGAGGGGGGGTTGATGCTAGGGGCTGGGGGTTACCTGCTGAGTCTTCTTCAGCAGCTGGCAGCAGGCCCCGAATGTCCCAGTAAGCTCCACCCCCGCTACGATAAGTCCCGCCCCCGATATTGTCACGGGGCGGAGCTTACCGGGACAGTCAGGGACTGCTGCCAACTGCTGAAGAAGACTCAGCAGGTAACCCCCAGCCCCTAGCATCAACCCCCCTCCCCCATGGAGATCGCACTGCATCTGCCCCAGCAAGGAAGGGGGCACTTAACCCCCTTCCTTGCTGGTGCAGATGCAGTGCCAGAACAGTATGGTCCCCAGGGGGTTAAGTCCCTGGGAGCCAGACTGTAACTCCCATGCCCATGCTGAAGGTCACCCAGCTTTCCCAGGATCCTGTAAGGGTTAACCTTACAGGATGCTGGGAAAGCTGGGTGACCTCCAGCATAGGCATGGGAGTTACAGTCTGGCTTCCTAGGACTTAACCCCTTACTTGCTATTTGTTTTTGCTTGTGTCTAAACCAATGGCCTAAACCAATGGCCTAAACCAATGGCTCTTCCCACCCTGGTGTTACCAGGCTGCTGTCGCTTGGTTTTTATCCCGGCTGTTTATGAAAATAAGGGGGACCCTACGTGTTTTTAAAAAAAATAATAATAATAATTTTAAAAAAAATGCGTAGGGTCCCCCCTATTTCCATAACCAGCCGGGATAAAAACCAAGCGACAGCAGCCTGGTAACACCAGGGTGGGAAGAGCCATTGGTTTAGGCCCTCCCCAGCCTAAATCTTACCAGCCTGCTGCCGCCCCAGTCCAGGAGCGCCAATTTTGACGCTCCGAGACCACTGGCACCCGGCTCTTCCCAGTACCCCTGGTGGCATTGGGTACTGGGGTAATAATGGGGGGTTGGTGTTAGCCATTCTATACCGGCTAACACTAGGCCCCGACTTAGTAATGGATTCCGTCTATCAGACAGCTTCCACTACTAAGTCTGTAGAGAAATGAAAGAAAACACAACACACCGAGAAAATGTTTTTATTCAAATAAAAACACCCCCACACCCCTCGTTGACCATTTTATTGAACAGTAAAGTCCGCCAGTCATCGACGTACTCCAAACGAATCCGCCGTAATCCTCTGCATGCCGCTATCTGGAAAAGAAAGGGAGAAGAAAATGCTCATTACCTAGGAGGCAAACCAGGGCAATGAGACGATTTAGAGACAATTCTGAGACTATTCAGAGACAATTCTGAGCCAAACAAATCAGCACCACAGAAAATAGACCAGGCTTATCTGTGATAGTAAATTGCACTTTAAATAGACCAGTCTATTCTTGCCAAGGCAGAAATAGACCACATCTAGAAAAATCGCCTGTTGATAATCTTTTTTCTTTTTTGTTTTTGAGCCAAAGCCTCAAGTGGATTCAAAAGGAAGGGGAAAAGAATGGAAGGCGGTCTACTTTACCTGCCTGCTGGATCTACAGTTGGCCTTGGCTAAAAAAAAAACTGCCACAAAAAACTGCCACCAAAGGCCATTCCAGTCTATATGCACAACTGTGGATTCTCTAGTGCCTATATTTGCTCGGAGCCCAGATATTACAAAATAGGACATGTCATTATAGGGACTGCATTTCCCATTTGAGCTCCTAGACTTCATTGTTTGTAAATGGTAAATCTGGACCATTGACTAATTGTCAAAGTCAGAATCCACTGCCTGTCCGGACACATTGATTGCAGCATGCAGCCCTCCCTCCATGTGCTGTATATAAGTTTCATGGCCGGGGTGGCGTCCCGTGCTCAGTGCCACCATCGCACCCGCTTCCCTGGCACTATGGCTACAGTGGTTGCCGGAGCCCATGTGCAGAGACGCGTCGCTGCCGTTACTTCGGCCCTGCCGGGTGCCTTCTGTGTCTGTGCTCCTGCTCAGTCTCCTCTGTGCCGCCTAAGAGGCAGGGTCGTGTGTGTGCCGTCTCACGTGATTTAAAGGGCCAGTACATCCCTAATTGGTGGTTGCACCCAAACACTCCCCTATAAATCTGTGCCCCAAAGTAATATAACATTATGAAAGCAATGTAATACAAATACATTTTATGTCTCCAGAGTACCCCTTTAATGTTGCCCCCATAAGTCACTAGTAATGAGATATCTAGGGTACCACTGGACCATTGGATAAGACACAGATTAGGCTGAATGATATGATTGCTGACACATCGCAGGGCATGCGCTTGTGGTGCCAGGTATTAGTAACACCCCTGTGCCCTGTTATGTGGTGACAGAGCGGGCATTAGAGGCCTCAGGGACCTGGTGTGAATGCACTCTCTATATTTATCCCTCTGTTTACTGACTTACTAAGCACTCTTATATTTTCACAGCATTTCATATAAAGGGCTGCTACCCAGCCAAGATAGGAAGAGATGAATGTGCTTTCTGGGCACATTTGGAGAATGGTGAACTCTTTCTTGGAAAGACAAACTTGCACAATGGAGAGGAGACTCTGCAGAACACTCGGCTAATGCTGAAAGCAGACTAGATCTGGGCCTCCGAAAGGAAGTGAATTCATTGTAAACAGTTGGAAGCCTTTTTTTTTTTAAACAGATTATAATGAATTCCTCTCAGTAGAATATAAAAGCCAGAAATCCTGTGTCCTCACCCCACGTCTCTATGGAAACCGAAGCAATTCACAGCTAGAATGGTGATTGCAATTATACTGTGGATGCTGGGTGCACTCTGCCCTCTTGAGCTGGGCTCCATTATTGGGTGCTGCATGCCAATGTATTACCCCTGGCCTGTGTCATTACCCTTGGGTGAGAAAGTGAATGACGTCTACTGACATAACATTTTCTAAGCATAACATATCATGAGAATAAATCCAGCCAAGTTATGATGTGACTAAAGCTCAATCATTGCACACTGAAAAGTCCTTTCTGTACATTGTATATTACTTCCTTAATGTTTTTCAGCTTGCTGTCAGTGAATGGAGCATTTTATCTCTATCCTGGGTGTCCTTATTTTTACCATAGTCCTTCTTTCTCTGTCTCATAATGTATATGCGTAGCGTGGGTAAAATGTTTCAGCCTGAAGTCCAGACCGTGGTGTTCACAGATGATTTTCTACACTGGATACATACAGCAAACTCCTAGCTGAAAGAATTATTAGATCCATGCAGGGATAGCCTCTGATTATTACAGTATGAACAAGATATCCAGAGAATGGCTATGTTCACACACAGTATTTCCATCAGTCTTTTGGTCAATCTTTTTTTCAACCATAACCAGAAGTGGAAATGACAGGGAAAAATTATAATATAAAAATTTGCATAGTTAGGCTGCATTCCCACATTCTCTGTTCCTCACGGAACACGGACGTGGAATGCCTGTAACGTACTCTCCTCCACACGGGCAGTATCTGTAATTAGATGCTGAGTGCGGGAGAACTGTACTGATATGCGCCGCGCTGTAATGACAGAGCCATGGGGCTGATTCATTACAGTTCCCCCGTTTCCAGCATCTTATCACAGATGGGAACAGGCAGCGGAGAGTCCGTTACAGGCATTCCACGTCTGTGTTCCGTGAGGAACACGGAACATGGGAATGCAGCCCTAGGCTATGTTCACATGTTGTATTCCTGTCAGTCTTTTTTTTTTTTTCTTTTAAACCAAAACCAGAAGTGGGTTGAAAACTCAGAAACTGTACAAATCTTTCTATTATAATTTTGCCCTGTCCGTTCCATTCCTGGTTTTGGTTGAAAAAAGACTGACGGAAATACTATTTGTGAACATAGCCAGTAGGTGATAATCGTATGATTGCTGTGGTCTGACCACTAGAGTCTCACCGATCATTAGCAGTTTTCAAATCACCTGTGTGAATAGAGCTGTTGTCTGCCTGCCTGACCTCAACTACAGTCTTTAGCTATGTTCACACATAGTATTTCCATCAGTCTTTTGGTCAGTTTTTTTTCAACCAAAACATGGAGTGGGTTGAAAACACAGACACCTTGTAAATCTTTACATTATATTTTGCTCTGTCAGTTTCACTCCTGGTTTTAGTTGAAAAAATACAGCCCAAATACTATGTGTGGTTCTCTGGTATGTGAACACTATATGGTCACTGTATGTGGTGGTATTATTGGTCACATTATTGCCTGTATAGTGAATGGCAGGGTGGAGTTGGCTTTGATCTCACCCCTCTCTGGGAGCATCAGCGCTCAGGGGCGGCCCCTCTGTAACGTGCAGCTGGCTCGTCAATTGAGAATCACGCCCAGAGGGGCCATCCCTGGGCACTGACGTTCACAGAGAGGGGCAGGAATTACAGCCAACTTGAGCACACGATCCATGACTAGTTCAAACAAGCAAGAAGGTGGTCAGCACACACAGTGTCGGACTGGGCCACCGGGGGACCAGGGATTTCCCCGGTGGGCCCCGAGCAGGAGTAGGCCCCGCCCCCCAGTCAAAAGACACAGGGCTGGAGACCACATCAATGTGGTCTCCACCCAGTAAGCCCAGCGGGGCCCCCCGTGCTCCTGGGGGGCCCACTCAGCCGCCGACTGCCGCTCCTCACCCTTTTAACTGGAAGCGATCGCTTCCAGTTAAATTTGGCAGTCTTCCGATTGACAGCGCAAGAAGCCATAGGCTTCCCGCGCTGTCAATCACTCTTGGGACCGCAAGCAAGAAGCTGCTTGCGGTCCCAAGAGTGATTGACAGCGTGGGAAGCCTATGGCTTCTTGCACTGTCAATCGGAAGCGTACCTCCGCCACCACTGACAGATGCGCAGCTCCTGGTCCCGGGCAGCTCCGTCACCACTGAGCTCTGTGTGCGATGTGGCAGCTGGGACTTCCGGTACACGCAGCGCATACCGGAAGTCCCAGCCACTGCGGCGCGCACAGAGCTCAGTGGTGACGGAGCTGCCCGGGACCAGGAGCTTCTCGTCTGTCGGGGAAGAGAGAAGAAGAGGCCCGCGACCGACGGGGGAGCGCGGTGACAGGTGAGTTGGGTTTTGGTTTTTTTGTTTTTTTTATCATAGGGGGACATCACTGGGGGCTATAGGGGGGGATGAACATCACACAGGGCTATAGAGGGGGATGGACATCACTGGGGGCTATAGGGGGGGATGGACATCACTGGGGGCTATAGAGGGGGATGGACATCACTGGGGGCTATAGGGGGGATGGACATCACTGGGGGCTATAGGGGGGATGGACATCACTGGGGGCTATAGGGGGGATGGACATCACTGGGGGCTATAGGGGGGATGGACATCACTGGGGGCTATAGGGGGGATGGACATCACTGGGGGCTATAGTTGGGATGGACATCACTGGGGGCTATAGGGGGGATGGACATCACTGGGGGCTAGACAATATAAGGGGGGCTATAGGGGGATGGCCAGCATGAGGGGGGGCTATAGGGGGGATGGACATCACTGGGGGCTATAGGGGGGATGGACATCACTGGGGGCTTTAGGGGGGGTGGACATCACTGGGGGCTATATGGGGGATGGACATCACTCTGGGCTATAGGGGGGATGGACATCACTGGGGGCTATAGGGGGGATGGACATCACTGGGGGCTATAGTTGGGATGGACATCACTGGGGGCTATAGGGGGGATGTACATCACTGGGGGCTATAGGGGGATGGACAATATAAGGGGGGCTATAGGGGGGATGGACATCACTGGGGGCTATAGGGGGGATGGACATCACTGGGGGCTATAGGGGGGATGGACATCACTGGGGGCTATAGGGGGATGGACATCACTGGGGGCTATAGGGGGATGGACATCACTGGGGGCTATAGGGGGATGGACAATATAAGGGGGTCTATAGGGGGGATGGCCAGCATGAGGGGGGCTATAGGGGGGATGGACAATATAAGGGGGGCTATAGGGGGGATGGCCAGCATGAGGGGGGCTATAGGGGGGATGGCCAGCATGAGGGGGCTATATAGTTAATACGGTTGAAAAAAGACACATGTCCATCAAGTTCAACCAAGGAGGGGATGGATACAGGGCAGGGGGAGGGGTGACAGGTTCTATACATATGCATTTATATTATTTTGCTCTAAGAACTTGTCTAGCCCTGTTTTGAAGCCCTCTACTGTTTTTGCTGTGACCAGATCCTGGGGTAGACTGTTCCACAGATTCACAGTTCTCATGGTAAAGAAGACTTGTCGCCTCCGGAGATTGAACCTTTTTTTCTCCAGGCGGAGGCAGTGCCCTCTTGTCCTTTGAGGGGGTTTTACCTGGAACATCTTTTCCCCATATTTCTTGTAGGGGCCATTTATATATTTAAATAAGTTAATCATATCTCCCCTTAAACGTCTCTTCTCCAGACTAAACAAATGTAATTCTTTTAATCTCTCCTCATAACTAAGATGTTCCATTCCCCTTATTAGTTTAGTTGCCCGTCTTTGTACCCTCTCCAGCTCTAGAACATCCTTTTTATGAATCGGGTTCCAAAACTGGACGGCATACTCCAGATGAGGCCGCACCAAGGCTTTATAAAGCGGTAATATTATATCCCTGTCCCGAGAGTCCATGCCTGTTTTAATGCATGACAATATCCTGCTGGCCTTAGAAGCCACTGACTGACATTGTGTGCTGTTCTGTAGTCTATTATCTACAAGTACACCCAGATCCTTCTCCATCAGTGACTCTCCCAGTGTAACTCCCCCTAGGACATATGATGCATGCGGGTTATTAGTACCCAGGTGCATAACTTTACATTTATCCACATTGAACCTCATTTGCCAAGTGGACGCCCAAAGACTCAGTGTGTCTAAGTCATCCTGTAACATCTGCACATCCTCCATAGACTGTACTGTACTACAAAGCTTGGTGTCATCTGCAAAGATAGAAACATTGCTGTTAATTCCATTCTCAATATCATTAATAAACAAGTTAAACAGAAGAGGGCCCAGTACTGACCCTTGGGGTACACCACTTATTACCGGGGACCATTCGGAGTAGGAATCATTGACCACCATTCTCTGGGTACGATTATTAAGCCAGTTTTCAATCCAGTTACACATTAAATTTTCCAAACCGATAGACTTTAACTTACCCATCAGACGTCCATGAGGAACTGTGTCAAACGCTTTAGCAAAATCCAGGTACACGATATCCACAGCTGCGCCCCCATCCAGGATTCTACTCACCTCTTCGTAGAAACATATCAGGTTGGTTTGACAGCTTCTGTCCTTAGTAAAACCATGCTGGTTATCACTTATAATACTATTAGCCACTACATATTCCTGGATGTAATCCCTTATAAGCCCCTCAAATAGTTTCCCCACAATGGACGTTAAGCTTACAGGTCTGTAGTTACCTGGGGAAGTTCGAGAGCCCTTTTTGAAAATCGGCACTACATTTGCCTTACGCCAGTCCCTCGGCACAATACCAGTAAGCAAAGAATCACGGAATATTTCATTACATCAGGCCCTGGAGCTTTGGCTACATTGAGTTTATTTAATTTATCTTGGACCATATTTATAGTAAACCAGTTCAGTACATTACATGTGTTCGCAGCACTGGCCCCACCAACCTCAGTACTGGCCCCACCCACCACAGTTCCATCCTCTTTTGTATATACAGAACTGAAGAACCCATTAAGTAACTCAGCTTTCTCCTGATCCCCAGTTATTAACTCCCCGTCGCCATTATTTAGGGGTCCTCCATGCTCTGACCTTGGTTTTTTTGCATTAATATATTTGAAGAATTTTTTGGGGTTTCTTTTGCTATCTATAGCCACCTGCCTTTCATTGTGAATTTTTGCTGCTTTTATTACATTTTTACAGGTTTTGTTGACTTCTTTGTAATGTTTAAAGGCTAAAGCTGACCCCTCTGATTTGTATTTTTTGAATGCCCCTTTTTTCTCATTTATAGCCCTTCTAACCTCGGTTGTAAGCCATGTGGGATTTGATTTTAACAGTTTATATTTGTTACCCATAGGAATATATTTGGCAGTACAGTTATTTAATGTGGATTTGAAGATTTCCCATTTATTAGCTGTATCCGTATGTGACAGCAGCCGCTCCCAGTCTATGCCCTGAAGTTCTGCCCTTAACCCAGGAAAATTGGCCCTTTTAAAATTAAGAGTTTTTGCCCTCCCAACATGTTTTTCTTTTTTACACTTTAAGCTAAAAGTCACTATATTGTGGTCACTATTACCCAGGTGTTAATGGACAGTGACATCCCCAACCAGCTCAGCGTTGTTAGAAATAACCAGATCCAACAAGGCATCACTATAGGGGGGGATGGACAGCATGAGGGGGGCTACAGGGGGGATGGACAGCATAAGGGGGGCTACGGGGGTTATGGACAGCATGAGGGGGGCTACGGGGGGGATGGCCAGCATGAGGGGGGCTATAGGGGGGGATGGACAGCATAAGGGGCACTACGGGGTTATGGACAGCATGAGGGGGGCTACGGGGGATGGACAGCATGAGGGGGGCTACGGGGGGATGGACAGCATGAGGGGGGCTATGGGGGGATGGACAGCATGAGGGGGGCTACGGGGGGATGGACAGCATGAGGGGGCTATATGGGGGATGGACAGCACTGGGGGCTATAGGGGGGTGGACAACATAAGGGGGGCTATAGGGGGTGGACAACATAAGAGGGCTATATGGGGGGGAATGGACAACATGAAGGGGCTATAGGGGGGTGGACAAGATAAGGGGGCTATAGGGGGATGGACAACATAAGGGGGCTATAGGGGGATGGACAACATAAGGGGGCTATAGGGGGATGGACAACATGAGGGGCTATAGGGGGGAATGGACAACATGAGGGGGCTATATGGGGGGAATGGACAACATGAGGGGGCTATCTATATTGAAGAAGGACAACATGGAGGGGCTATATATATGGGGATGGACAACATAAGGGGGTCTACCTATATGGGACATGGACAACACTGGGGGCCATCTATATGGAGGACTGAACAAAGGACCATCTATAAGGTGCCTACACAGAGGGGACCATATACTATAAGGGATATAAAATATATATATATATATATATATATATACATATACACACACACACATACATAGAGTCAGGGCTACCCACCAAATGAGGGTGTAAGGGGGCCAATTCAGATGTGCAGTTAGTATAGAGATGAGGATGGTGACAGAGTGAGGAGCCTAATATTGTTTGTCTGCCAGATTCTGTGGATTCGTGGCTCAGAGAAGTTCTCATAACGGCACAGGGCAGATTGAGAAGAAGAAGAAGAGGGAAGAACTCTGATCAGAGAAGACGTCCCCTGTGAGTCACCTGATATAACTGCACTGTAATGTATATGGTATAGAGCCTGTGTAGAGCTGCGTCCACCTCTATATGACTGGATGAGGTGATAGTGATCTGTGTACAGTGGATTATTCAGTAGCAGCGATGGTATTAGTCAGTATGTGGTGGTGTTAGTCAGTATGTGGTGGTGTTAGTCAGTATGTGGCGTTGTTAGTCAGTATATGGTGGTATTAGTCAGTAGATGGTGGTATTAGTCAGTATGTGGTGGTATTTGTCACTTGTAATCCGGTACTGTGTTTTATTGGTCTCAGTATACTGGATTTGGTCAGTAACAATATGGTAGTGATGGTTGTGGTGTGGTGTAATATTTCCCCCTTGTATTCTGGTATTATTGGTATACAGGATTTGGTCAGTAACAGTATGGCGGTAATATGTATGGTGATAATATTTCCCCCTTATATACTGGTATTATTGGTAATATCACTCTCAGTATACAGGATTTGGTCAGTAACAGTATGGCAGTAATATGTGTGGGGATATTTGCTCTTTATATACTGGTGCTATTGGTAGCATACAGTAGTATACAGTGTTATCATGCAAAGAAAATTGTCTTATAGCCCAATTACACCGGCCAATTATCGGTAACAAGCGCTCCTAGGAAGCCCCATGTAAAAGTGCCAGAGATCAGCTGACAAGCGAGCAAATGGCCGATAGTCGGCTGATTTGATCTTTTGTGCGGCTGTAAAAATCGTTGTTGGCCGCACATCTCTATATATTCCTGCCCTGCTGATTAGCAATCGTTTGCAGCCCTACACTGCCCCATATCACGCCGTGTTAATGGACCCTTATTAATGTTACCATACATAAGTATAGTGGCAGAAGGGTGGGCCCCAAGAATGATTTCCCCTGGTGGGCCCAAGGACTCCAGTCCGACACTGAGCACACAATATAACAGAGTGTAGCTATGCATATAAAGTAACCAATTCAAAGACAGAAAAAATGCACACACAGTGAACAGAACCCAGAGAGACCACCAGTAGAGAGGATCGAATCCAACAAACTTGAGCAGCTCCTACAGTTTACTGGTCCACCATCCAGACACAGGTTGCACCTCCATTACACTCCATTGGCAGAAGAAAATTTTGTGTTGTGCCCACTACGTGTCCGCTATTGACAGCCAGTAACTGTTGCAGTGATGTCATGACTGCGAAACCTTGACCGCTACAAACTGGAACCATACCGTTGTTTACATATATCCTAATTACATCATACATATAAAGTTTTATTTGACTCCAAAAACTTCTTCCTGGTGCACTATTATATATATTTTTTCAATTATTCAACTGTACATAATGGGGTACCCCAGATAAACAGAAATTTCAAATCACCTGGTTTTAGAAAGTTATACAGATTTGAAAATGACTTTTATTTAGAAAAACTTCCAGTACTTATTAACCGCTGAATGTCCTGCAGAAAGTGGTGTTTTCTTGCCAGTATGACATGATGGTGCACCTTGCTGCTGCCTCTGTTCATATTAGGAACTTTTCAGGGCAGTAACAAATCTGCAGAGAAAAGCCCTCCAACTCTGGACAGAGGCAGGGAGCACAGTGTCAGACTGGAAAGAATACACCACTTCCTGCAGGACATACAATAGCTGAAAAGTACTGGAATAATTAAAGGGGTATTCCCCCCAAGAGCTAAAAAATGAAATGCTCCCAAACCTAGCTGGTCTTACTCACCAAGTCCCCCTGAGTATTTTGAGCCGTCTCCCATCTTTCTAGCTGCTGCCGTTCTCAAGTTACAAGTTTTTCTAAAAGCCGATCTATATCCAAGATAGGAAACTACATTTCCCATCATGCAATGCTTCTGCCTGATGATGGTGAAGTAGCAGAGCTGAGACAAAGAAGGAGATGATGACAGTGTAGCTGAGCTGAGATGGCGGTGTCGGCGTAGCAGAGCTGAGTTGGAGGCGACGGCGTAGCAGAGCCGAGTTGGCGGCGACGGTGTAGCAGAGCTGGCCGCGAGCGATTGCGGGGGGCAGAGCTAGCCGCGGGCGATTGGGGGGGCGGAGCTAGCCGCAAGCGATTGCGGGGGCGGAGCTAGCCGCGGGCGATTGCGGGGGCGGGGCTAGCCGCAGGCGATCGCCGGGGGGATGGGGGGGCGGAGATTGCCGCGGGGTGTGGGTGTGTGTGTGTGGGGGGGGTGCTGCGGGATGCCACGGGTGATGGGGGGGGCTGTGTGCTGCGGGTGAGTGCTGCCGGGAGGCTCTGGACACAGGGGGTGAGCTCTGGGCTGGGGGTGACCAGGTGGCTGCTGTTAGAGAGGGATGCAGTCACAGCTGCGCTGATCACTGTCTCCCTCTCTAACAGCAGCCAGCCCATCAGTGTTGCCGACACGGAGGGTGGGGGCCAGGAGCAGGGAGCGTGTCGGTGTGGACTGAGGTCTGATGATTCTGTGCAATCCGTGGGGGTGAATGCAGCTGGATAACAGCAAAACTGTGCAGAATCCATAATAACTTTATATCGGAAAAATGGAAAGCTACGGGTGGGCAGTGTATTAATGCAAAAATAATTTTGGGGGGAATACCCCTTTAATTTTTTACATTTTTTTGGTGATTTACAATCTGTATATCTTTCTAGCACCAGTTGATTTATAACCTTTTTTCCTCCAACATATCATTTTGGACCCCTTAGGCTCTGTGAGCTCTTCTGTCTGTATTCCCTATGAGATAACATCCCTAAAACGTATTTTCTTAGACGTCTGCATAGTGCCATTCCTCTGTTACACCTCCTGGAATTTTATACACAAATGGATACCAGGGTTTTACAATTCTCCAAGGGCTATATCAGTCATTGCTGACAGACTTTTCAGGGCCAACATGGTAACTTTCAGTTGTCATATAGACCTAAACTATAAAAAATTTTTTAGAACTAGCAATTGATTTAACTATTAATCCCACCCCCCATGCTCCACCCTCCACCCAACCACAGGTTCTTCAGCTAGCGCCACCTTGTGTCGATGTCGTCACTAGTAGGGGGAGGCCAGGCTAACCAACGTTCCTTAGTTAGGCCAGCCCCCGCCCACCCACTATGCTGTCAGATGACTCACAGCTTGCTCAGCGCCGATTGGCTTCCAGCTAAAGAACCAGGCAGTAAAGAAGAAATGAAGGCGTCAATCAGAGCTGGAGTCAGGAAGGATGGTAAGTACTGTATAAAAACTTTGTTTCGTTTTTTTTCCCTTCAGCGCCGAAGTTTTCCTTTTAGAATAATTGCTTTATAAAGAAAACTTCATGTAGGCTAGGTATTAGGGATTTTTAACATGGCAGATAGCTGCCCCATAAAATATGTACAAGTCCATAAGCTTTAGTTAAAATGAGCCTTTAGATGGGCCCATGAATTGCCAGTGAACAGCCACTCAAACAAGTCCCTGGATGATTTGTGTGCCCCTCACTTACAGTATTGTCTGTAGCCCTTCCCCTGTTTGCACAGGGAAATGTGTTCCCAACTAACAATGGGGTTTAGGCCTGCTGGATACCAGCATTTGTTCCTTTGTTGACTGAGCCTTTTACATGGGGCAATAATCATCTTGTTTGATTGTTAGGTAAACTGGTATCTAAAGAAGATTGTTATCTAAAGAAGAATACAAGTATCTACTAAAGCAGACAGGTCAGGTGGCGACAGCTTCTCTATAAATCCAGTATGACTCCTGCAGGGGTTAATACTCAGTCCCTACAGAGGTCATGTCACTGTGGCCATATCAGCACATAGCCAACATTCAGTCTTGAGTATCCAAACGGAAGGGTCTAGCACCTATTTTAGCCCATACTGTTGCTCCCATACAGAAGAAGTTCCCTGTAGTGTGTACAACCACCAACCAGACTGCGGATGGCCCTCAGGAGTTGGGCCGGCCACCTGCAGGACAGGAGGACACTATCACATACCAACACTTCAGCTAGAAAATCAAGTCTTTCCAGGATTAAAGAACAGTATGTTTCTTCCATTCTAACATGGAGCTATACATTTATCATGTAAATCACAGGTCCCATTCAGAATTGGAACCAATGTTGTGTCTGGACTTTGTATATGGAGTGTTTTATAATGTTCTTATCCTGTGAGTATAATTAAAAGAGGAAGCAATCTTTTTTTTTTTTTTTATCCGCTTTTGCAAAAAACGGATGCAATTGTGTGCATCCGTTTTGATCCATTTTTCCATTGACTTCCATTATTAAATGCATTCCTTTTTTTATCCGCTTTTCATCCGTTGTTTGCAAAAGAATGGATGAAAAAAACTGATTGCAAAAACGTAATGTGAATCCAGCCTAATATAGAAGAACTACAAGTCCCAGCCCCTGCATCACCTCTGGATTTGGAATTTTATTACATGGGGGATAAAGTTATTTTATTACCCATTTCAGAGAACGAGGAAATTGTGTGTTTTTTTCCACATTCATAGTTAACCTGTTACTGAGTCACACATTAGGAATTAAACAGAAAAGTCAATGTTAAATGGAAGTTTGACCAAACTCAAACCAGTATTTAGTTTATTAATAATATACTATTTTTCATTAACAAGTATTTTCTTAACTAACAAAATAAATCTTCAGCTTGTAAAAAAAACTGTGGTAGTAATCCTGTGCTGGGCAAAGTCTATGACAGTGCTGGCTGTGCTGCCAAGTGTCTGCTGCTGGTATGATCCCATGATCCCGATATAAGGGCCAAGTATCTGTGGTATAACTTGTAGCCTGGTGTGAATTGCTAGTATGGTTTTGGCCTTGATGTGAAAGATCAGTAATGCTGTAACATCCACTGTATCATCAATATATGATAGTACACCACAACTGTACCTGGCCCTCATGTCAATTTTTCATACTTTATACTGCAGCTAAGTAATTTTTTAACATTATCATATTAAATAGATTTGTACTATATCAGGCCACCAAAGGAACCAGTTTTCAGCTGTACTTTGCACTTATACTTCCCCCGTGATTGTACTGCACAGGAAAAATAAATACAGCGATGTCTATATAAAAAAACAGAAGGTGCAGCAGCAACCCACAGGTGCAAGGGCTTACCGTATATACTCCTCCCAGCGTACACACGGCAAACACCTGCTCTGTAGATATTAAAAAATGAGGATCTTAGCAAACTATTTGATCAAACAGAGTGTACCATGTCACCAACGTTAAGGCGTCCTCGAGACACGGTCCCTACTCTAGCATTTTCACACTAGCAATGGCCTCTCCTGGGCTGAATAAGCCTACAATTGGGCAGATAGGAACCAAATGATCTCTTTTATAGCACCCTTGGGACATGGGTGGAGTGCAGGCCAACAGGAGGTAGCCATACACCCCACATTCAAAAGGAAAAATTGGCCACACATCTATGACTCTATTCACACTGCAGGTTGCACCCTGCTCGTGGCTTAAGTACAGTGCTGCACCTTCTGTTTTTTTGTCTGTACTTAAGCCACGAGCAGCGTGCAACCTGCAGTGTGAATAGAGTCATAGATGTGCTGCCAAAATTTCCCTTTTTTTCTGTTGAATGTGGGGTGTGTGGCTACCTCCTGTTGGCCTGCACTCCATCCATGTCCCAAGGGTGCTATAAAAGAGATCATTTGGCTCCTATCTGCCCAGTTGTAGGCTTATTCAGCCCAGGAGAGGCCATTGCTAGTGTGAAAATGCTAGAGTAGGAACCATGTCTCGAGGACGCCTTAACGTTGGTTACATGGTACACTCTGTTTGATCAAATAGTTTGCCAAGATCCTCATTTTTTAATATCTACAGAGCAGGTGTTTGCCGTGTGTATGCTGGGAGGAGTATATACGGTAAGCCCTTGCACCTGTGGGTTGCTGCTGCACCTTCTGTTTTTTTGTCTGTACTTAAGCCACGAGCAGCGTGCAACCTGCAGTGTGAATAGAGTCATAGATGTGCGGCCAATTTTTCCTTTTTTTCTGCGATGTCCATATACATATATAATACATACAAAGATGTGACATTACAGGTATATTATTCTGAAAATCCCCCACCTCCTCTGGTTTTTCCCAATAGTTAATGCCTAATATATCAAAGTAAAAGCAGCTAGAATGTGCTTAGTCCGTAGCAGTTCTGCCCATGACAGCTCTACCCTAAGTTTCCAAGGACTTTTTCTACTCCTAAGTAACTGCATTAAATATTGAAAGATTGCTCTTTGTACAGTGTTTCAGATCTCAATATAACAATGTAAAACACACCTGGCAAAAAAAATAAATAAAAAAAAATAGAATTCTATGAATAAAAGTGCTGAAGCCATATTTATGAGAGTGTCTCTTTAAGGGACTGACATTTATGAGCAGCTTATCTAAAGAACAAATTGTAACCATTTGTTCTTGTGATATATTAAATAGAACAGCTTTTGTGAATTAAAAAAAAATCTAAAATAAATGATATTCGATAGGGTTTATTTTTACTTCACCAGACAGGAGAGCATATGGCATAATTGATTATGCATAAAGAACTGGAATTATCAGCATATGTGTAGCCATATTTGGACTCCGGTTGGTAATTCTGTCAAACATGAAATTCTTCATTCCCATTTATAACGGCGGCTGAATAGCCATGACTGTGTTCAGATCACAAGATTTACAAAACGAGTACTTTTTATGTGTCCTGGGTTATAAAGTGCTTATCATGGAGATTCCAGTGGTGACAGATGGTTATTGGCTTCTTTGTTGGCATAGGCTTTTAGTCATAATTTATCAGAACCAACTGTGGGCTATACATTTATCATATAGAACAAGAGTAGGTCTCTTCTATGCAGAAAACAAATGTATGTTAGTTAGGATACAAAGAGGCTTCTATCATGGTTAAAGTGACTCTGTACCCACAATCTGTCCCCCCCCCCCCCCCCCCCAAACCCCTTGTACCTTCGGATAGCTGCTTTTAATCCAAGATCTGTCCTGGGGTCCGTTCGGCAGGGGATGCAGTTATTGTCATAAAAACAACTTTTAATCCGGCAGCGCTGTGTCTAACGGCCGGGGCTTACATTAGTATATGCATTAGGCTGGCACACCCTCTCCTTTCTCCCTCCCCACCCTCCTCATCATTAGGAATGATCCAGGAACATTTACTGCTGTTTGAGCTTTGCACAGGTGTATTAACGATCCAGCCCATGTTCATTATACACACAGCTGGGGAATAGGAAGCAATCTGCCTGGAGCATTCCTAATGATGAGGAGGGTGGGGAGGAAGGACAGAGAGGGTGTGCCAGCCTAATGCATATACAAATGTAAGCCCCGGCCGTTAGACACAGCGCTGCCGGATTAAAAGTTGTTTTTCTGACAATAACTGCATCCCCTGCCGAACGGACCCCAGGACAGATCTTGGATTAAAAGCAGCTATCTGAAGGTACGAGTGGTTTGGTGGGTCAGATTGTAGGTACAGAATCGCTTTAAAGGGAAACTATAAGCAGGTTATCTAACCTGCTGTTCAGTCCCGATAGCACACGGGGAACTGAGGACGAAGGTAGTTTTCTTACCTTGAATCTCAGCGCCATTTTCGTTGAGTCTGTAGTTTATTACCTATGCAAATGAGGCAGTTTGGTGCACTGGGGACTGGACTATCACTCAGTGCACTGATCTGCCCCTGGCAGCCAGTCAAGTCACTGCAGAGCGCCGCCCCAATATTCATTAGGAGAGGCGGGCCAGCTGTGGTGGATAGGTGCACTGACAGCAGTAGCCTCGTCACCTCTGCACCAAACCGCCTCATTTGCACATCAACGAAAACTAAACTGCTGTTAGTCTCCCTTTTAAGAGTTTGTCTCCATTTTACAAATACCACCAAATCTGTTTTCTAACAGGACAAACACACAGAGACTGTTTTATGTTAAAAACTGGATCCAGATGGATTTTTTTTGTACAATGTCTGTAGCATGTCTGTAAAAACAGGAAAGGCAATCTGCAGCACCATCCTGTTTGACATTTGAATAAAACTTAAAATAAAAAATAAAAAAAGTAAAAGGAAAAAAAATCTGTTTTGAAGTGGATTCAAATTGATAGAAGGGTCATAAAACTCAGGTTGTTCATAAAAGGCTTTGCATTTCCTGCAAAAAAAAAAAAAAGATAAGGTATATGGCGGCACAAAGGATGAACAAACCTTGACTGGCCCTATTACACAGACTATCGGGTATTGTATAATCAGCCTTGTAAAAGGTCTTCAGATTAATGAATATGTAGATATAGGTAAATTACCATTTGAACCTAATTCTTCATGTATCAATGTAAACACAGAAAGGGAATTTTCTGCCTTAAATGCCAATTGTTGAACAACATATTTATGACATCTGTACCAGTTTGACACCTATGGATATATCTAAAATAGGAGGCGGAGCTTCAGACTAATACTATGGGCCCTGTTACACAGGATGATTATCATGCGGAATATCGTTATATCTTTCGAATTTAAACAACAATCGTTCTGTGTAATTGCAGGCAACGATCAAAAAATCATGTTTGTCGTTGATCGTTGATTTAGATCTAAGCCTAAAATTGTCATTAGTCGTTCGCTGTAATTACACATTCGTTTGCTGTATTTCTGCATTCATTCCTTCATCTTTCAGTAACTGCACATTGTTCATTCTTTTGCTGGGATCAGATGGAGTAAACAATCATAGTAACGATCGCTGTAACAATCATAACTAATGACTATCTTTCTGTGTAATATGGTGAACGATTATAGATTAACGATAAACAATCTCGTTTGTGATCATTAAACCTTAAAAATTGCTTAGTGTAATAGGACCCTAAGACCGTCAACACTTTTTCACTTAGGAAGTTGGATGGAAAATATTAGGCCTAACTTGGCGCAGATTTATGAATATGGCATACAGTAAAGTATGTTTTGTTTTAGAATTTATCATACCCTGACAGTGGGTGAGACGGTCTTACTACTTATGCAGCATTTGAGTATTTCTTCCTTATTTGTCACTCCTTCCATCATTATCTGCTCTGTAGCTACCACAGAGTTGGGCTGGGTTCCATTTCTGCCACCAGAGAATGAAATTCTAAGAAATTGGATTCACCTTTTTTAGAACCCCCAGTATTATGTGATTTGCGGTAATACAGGCCTATGCATGTGTACTCTACCTTCCTGAATTCACCCATTCTCAGAGGAAAATGCTGATTTTTTTTTTCTTCCAGAATCCGGAGTCTAAAATTTTAAATCGCTAAAGATTAAACTGATTGTTTCATGTCCATGACACATCAGGAGGGAGTTAATGAGGAGCAGAGCGGCTTGTTTACTCGTCCGGGGTTTATTTAAAGCAAATGTGGAGGAGTTGAGAAGAGATCACATGGTCCTGAACTAAACTACACATTCTTGAGGCATAACAGCTGGAGACATCTATGCTCAAAGATGTTCTTAACTCTTTATTGGACAGCAAAACAAGGATAACATCCACTGACCCACATTGGTAGTGTTTAAATCACTAGCTCCTCAGTACATTTTGCCTGGAAAACCCCAGTGTTGAACTGGACAGCAGTTAGTATAGTACCAGGCATGTGGATGCTAAATAGTATCTGGGTTTTGAAGCTAAATCCACAACAAACTTACGCAAGTATAGTATACGCAAGACCTACAATTGCACAGTAAAAAGTGAAAGCCGGACCCAAGGGAGCTCTGATTGAGCTGATCCTGCTATGACAAACTTGGGTTAACCTTGTATTACATGAATGGTCATTCATGCACATCACCTGTGGCAGCTACTGCAAAGAAAATGTCTGGCTGGCCACAGCTACCCCTACCAAATGTGACAACTCCTTTAATAGTAAATTAGACAGTACTGGACATCTGATGTTAAAGGATCTTGTAGATTGCATACAAAAAGTTGCACCCAATGTTAAAGCCCCAGTAAGTCTTTACTGATCCCTATGGTCTTTACAGTGCTTTTTAGCTCTTTCTCTTCTAGGTATTGTGAGGTTGGGTGTCTCCGTTTTGTTTATGTCAGTTTTCATAGAAATCTATTGAGAGGTTTCTTATCAGAATTGGCCTTAGAGGGATAAAGATGATTGAGTCTGTAATCCTTAAACTCTCTACAACTGTGCTGGAAAATCTAAAATATGAAATTATATGCAGTTGTTTGTAGCTGGACAGGATCTGGCAATTTAGTTCTTAGTCACTCACCAATGACATGTTCTGTATCTTTTCTAAAATAGTAAAGACTAAACAACTGTAAAAAAAAGAAAAAAGAAAGAAAGCTCAAGTTGTTACTTTCAGATACTTAAAAAACATTCTTTCCAGACATCATAGCTGCGGTCTGTAGAGAGTTTGAGCGAATTGATACTTTGTTTCTCAGCTACAGAAAGATCTTTTATGGAATGGATGGACAGCCAGGCATGATGGGAATTGTAGTTTTTTTTTTTTTTTTTTAACAGCTGGAGGACCAAAGGTTCCCCAATCTTTGTTTTATGGAAAGCTTTAGATCACAGGTATCAAACTCATGCCCTCCAGCTGTTACAAAACCACAATTACCATCAGGCCTGGAAAGCCAAAGCTAAAAGGACACCTTTCATTTTTCACTGGTACAGAACAACGGCCCGACCCACCACAATGGAGATGCTCACTGCCAAAATGAACCAGGGGGCTACCAGTCATGTCTAAGACAGTTTAACAAACTCTACTGCTTATGGGGCTCTAATCAGGCTGATGTACTTGCATCTGCTGGCTTCATTGGCAGAAACAGATTCACATGCCGATTGGCCTTCTCTGATCAGCCATGGTTTCTGTGGATAGATGTGTGTGTGCAAGAAACAATTACCCTGCAACCATGGTGACAGCATTATGGTCTGGGGAATGTTTTTGTGGCGTTCTCTGGACCCACTAATCCATCACACACACCCAGGGTCTTCCCTAGTGAGCATGGGATCTTCCTGCAAGATAAAGGCAGCTGGCTGATAAGAACTTTGTGCCGCTGCAGGCGCCTGGAAAAGCTGGATTCAGTCCCAGTTTCCCAGGACTGGATCCAGCTTTTCCAGGCACCCCAAGTAGAGTGACACAGAGTTCAAAAGCAGCTGACTAATAAGCGGATTGCTGAGCAAAGATGTGCTTGTGCATTTTTTACTGTAAATTTACTCATCTCTAAATGTGACATTTCACATGGCTAGGAATCAACCCTGGCACCCTAACTTCTTAGACCTGAACCAAATTGCTCATCTGTGGGTCAGCCACACTCTATGGATTCCCCCTCAGACACCCTCAAGCAGTTGTGGCATGAACTGCAGTCAACATGGCTCCAAATACCTGTGACCACCTACCACAACCTTATTGAGTCACTCCCTGCTATCAATGATATACAAATTGTGTATGATGTGACTAAGCTATGTATAAAGATTACCATTTATTAATGTTAGCCATGACATACGAAACTAGTCAACTAGGTCTCATAAATAACACCACACATTTCCAGACAATAGTGTGTCTCCTCAATAAACAGGTAACAAAACTCACAACTAAGAAGATGTAGGCATCCGATTGATTTCTTTAATTTTCCAGTTCAAGAGCATAGCAACAGAGTAGTGCAAAAATAATTCTTTGTTACAAAACATTGTAAAAACTGTACAAAAAAAGGAACAAACTTTTGTCCAGCAAATGCATCTTTTGACAATGATCATTCACAGACGACAAGAGTACATTGTTCATCTAAACCCTTGCTTATTCACACATATTGTTAGAGATGTTACATTCACTGATGACAGGCAGATTGGTAATCAAATACAGTTGGCAACACAATATCATTTGGCACCAATGTAACAATCCTCAGGATATGGTGACATTTTTCTTTTCTCTGAGTGTAATAAATAGAATGCTGAAAGTCCATGGAGTAAGGTTGTATCTACTATCTACTAGAACATGACTATGGATAGATACGTCCTGGGATTCTAAGAGAGCTCAACCCCCAGTAAAGAAAATGCAAGCCATTGCAAATCCAAGTGCTATCTGTTACATAATTTGACCTTTTTTCAATAGTGGAGACTTTTTGTCATTGGAACTCCAGCCAAGTTTAAGAGGCTGTGGCCTCTTTATAAAGCTGTACCTATAGAAAGTACACTGGGCAGCGGCTGTACCGGTGTTGCAGGTTGTGCCATTGGCGTGGAATAAAAAAAAAATTAACTTTAGAAAAGCTGAATGTTTAGAGCAACTAGAATGTTTTTGTACATGGCCAGAATTGACACGGAATGAAAGCAGATCCTATAATGTGAGTATTCAGGAAACCAGTAGTTCCTGCTTCCAACCCCTTGCTGCTCTCATCCTAACACAAGGTAATGGCAGCAAGGACAGAAGAGAGACTAGCAGCCAGAACAACAGGATAAAAATGTATTGGCACCGCCACTACATTTTCCTGCTTAAGCCAGTCTTGGCAAGAGCAGCGACTATACTTCTCTCATTTTCACATTACTCTGCCTCACAATAACAGCGGAAGAAGCACACAATAAGATGGTGAAAAGACAGGAAAGATGCTCGACTCTTTTCAGAAAAATAAAAAAAGGGGGGGGGGAACCTCAAACTGAAATATGTTCTACCAAGGAATGCCAAAAACTGCCGCCACTGGATTGTAAACAAGCAGGAGATCTTATTGGCAGAGACAGGGGGGAGTCTCCTAAAAAATATAGCATGCACACTGACTGTAAAATCGCTCAAAGAAGCATAACATTCCATTTGAATAAAGGGAAGTAAGGTATATTTAAAAAAAATAATAAAACAATAAAAAAAATAATACCCAAGTTCTACTTGGTAAGGGAAAAAAGACAATATATATGCTTTTAATTTAATTCATTAATTTAAACCTTTGACTACCACAACATCCAGCAACATACTGCTCTGCAATATACTCTAGATGCCTCTGACAGTCGAAGAAAGAAAAGGTTGCATATAATGAAGAAATAAAGGAATAAAATATTTTTAAAAAAAGTCAGACCAAATGCTTCTTGTTGGCAGTGCAATGTCATTAACAGGGAACACTCTGTTAATAGAGGGAAATCAAAAGGCCATTTGTTTTGGAGCATAATAAGTCACATTAACACATGAAAACATTCAGAAGGTCAAAATGTAATTACATCTTCAGGATATGTACTGTACAAGGTTTTCCCATCCCTCTAAAGTCTAAAGCAATGTTTGCTTGGGCTTCCATGTCTGCATTGCAGTTTTAGAATTCTCTATTTCCTTCATACATGCGTGAAAAATGGGGCTGAGTAATTACATAAGATGTATTGTTAATAAAAACTACTAGATATCTGACTTTTCTGCAAACTGTTGTTAGGAAAGATTGTCTCTGGTAACAGAGACACCGAGGTGGAACACAGGAAGTGGGGGTGGGGCTTAGTAGTGCTATGTGCAGAAGTGAAGCCTGGACTGTGTGAATGCAAACTGAGCCCATTTGCCTCCTCTGAAGGGGCCACATTGTGTCTGAAAGGTAAATCATGGCCTCCCTATTATCTTTTACCATCCATAAAGTTCAGGGCAGCTTTCCCTTGTGTTGCCTGACCTCACCAGCAGGAATTCACTGCGGAGCCAATGCATGAGCACCCTCTCCTTCCTCCACATGCAATCTAAAGTAATGTACTGTAAATCATTCCCAGCACAGTGCCAGCCTGTTCAGTCCAGTGCACATTTTCCAGAATCATGTAATGGCATAGCAAAAGGAAGTACGTGCTGTCATGCAGTGGGCCAGAGAAAGGAAGTCCAGGTGCGAGTACTGCTGGCAAACAGCCCAGCTCTGGTCCTGACCCTTCAAATAGGGAGAATGAGAAATCGCTGTGCACCATGGTGATGCCTCAATAATAACAGTGACACACTGTCACCACTCTGAAGGGTTAATTTAACAAAACCATGCCATTTAAAAAAATATATATTTTGCAAGTACAGGTACTCTTTAAATTTCCACAGACAGATTATAGAGTCGTGATAAAGTTATTTGTTACCTAAACAAATGTAACAGTATACTTTCATAACCAAGGAGCACAAGCTTCCTTTATATGAAAGGCAGCATTTCATGCACCATGCAAGGACTGAGGCTGTTTATGTATAGAAAAAAACATGCTAAATCAGTAATACAGTGACTCTAACAGAATGCATGTATAGTTTGTATCTGCAGAATTCTGCAACTTTGATTCTTTACTATAATCTCCAACTACAGTATAATGAAGTTGAGTTACCTTAAAAAATGCAATATGATCCAGTAGTATCCAGATCCATAATCTGCACAGTCAACAGGTAGCCAAGAAAACAAACCCTGTGCCATTCACTTTATGGTGGCCTACAAAGTAAACCCAACCATACTCTGCATCCTACCCTAGCCAGGGGCTATTAGAGTTCTGTTTCATGCTGCTTAGGTTTACCTTTGAAAAGGCAGAAATACCTATTTCCTACACATCATAAAAAGACCTTGATAGATACCCACTAAATATGACAGATAACTTACCAAGTAAATCTTGCCATTTACATAGAACACATTCACCAAATCTTAATTTTACATAAGTAAAACATAGGAGATTCTTGTAATATTTAATGCAGACAGGCAAAAAGATGCAACATGCTTCTGGACAAAACTCATACTAAATACACACATAATCCAGGCTATATCGTTTGTGCGTGAAAGTATCTTGTCAAGAGGCAATGGAGGGCAATCCTTATGACTGTATTCTGTAATAACCCACATTGGAAGGTCTTGATGGTTAAAGGGAACCTATAAGCTGGGATCACGGCGCCTAGCCCGCCCGACACCCCCCCCCCCCCAGCCCACCCCTGCCCGTGGAGCGCCGGATACCTACCCTTTCCTGCAAGTCCTGCTCCAGGGCCAGGTCCCGGGACGGAGATCTTGCCGTCAGAAGCCGTGCGCGCACTCAGCAGAGATGAGTCTGATGCCCATAGAGAATCTCTGTTCCATTAGTATACAGCGCGCCTTCCGGCGCCGATATCTCCGTCCGGGGACCGGTTCCAGGAGCAGGACTTGCAGAAGAGGGTAGGTATCCGGTGCTCCATCGGAGGGTCGGGCAGGCTTGGTGCCGTCATCCCGGGTTACAGGTCCTCTTTAAGCACTAACTGCAGGATTACAAAAGTTATAGATTCACCACAGCAGGATATAACAAAAAATATTTAAAAGCTTAACATTTTAGTTTCAAGAGACATCCCTCTTATACATGACAACATATATTTTAATGAAGGTCTTTTAGGATCAGGTAGAGGAAAAATGATGGAATCACTTAATGGGGAAAAATATGAAATATACTTATAATTTGCATCCTTACAAGTGCTGGAAAAAGTGAAAAATGCCAGGTGATAAGGGTATGTTCACACTGAGTAAACGTGGCGGTATTCCACGGCGGAGAGATGTGAATGTCAATTCTTTGCACGGGGAGCGGCAGGAGCGGAGGCGCACGAACCCTCTCATAGACAGGCTATGGCACAGTGAACAGAAAGGGTATAACAGGAAAAGGAAAAATATATGGGTAGACAAAGTAATTCATCAAGTGTCATGATCAAAACTCAAAGCAAGATGTCTAAACCCAGACTAGGCAATCCAAACATGCACCAAAGTTATTGAACAAACAGAGCCTCTTTAATAAGTCTGCCGAAGAGGGAAGATGGCTATCATTACCTTAAAGGGTTATCCCCATGTTAACAGGCTCATCTGTGGGGGTCTAATCGCTGAGACCCCAACAATTCCAAGAACATGGATAAAATTGTCCCTGGAATAAATAGTGTGCACTGTGCCTGCACAGTACGTGCAGGGCTGCCAAACTTTTCCAAGCAATGTCCGGCAGAACCATTAGAGAATTAACGGAGCACTGGCAATGCACACACTGTGTGCTACAGGGTCCAGCAAACAGTCCAGATCTCAATGGCACCGAAAACTTAAGGTGGAAATTATTATTAAACAAACAAACAAAGGAGCAAAGTACCAATAGTGTTGTTTGTTTGTTCATAATTTTCCCCTCTACTTGATCAGGGAAAAAAACATGCACTTTAAAGAATGTTAAGCTATTAAACACTTGTTTTGATATATCTGTGTATTTGCTATAAAGTAAACCAGTTGAGTGACATTGTCTATGATCCCATACCTTTTTCCAGAGGTTATAATGACTTCCAACCATACATAACGGTTGGACAGAGATTTTGGGATCCACAGAACGGATCCTCACTGGCACTGTAGTTTACTTACTGACATGTTAGATAGAAATGCATCAGTAATACTTAAACTGTTGCTGGCATTTAGTTTAGGCATTTTTGTAAGAAGAGTTTAATAAATTTCACGGTATCAGACAAGATATTTTTTTTTATTCAAAAGATCATGGTAATGCCAACTCCTACACTCCAACAGAACTACCCCTTTAAAAGCAGCCTTACAGCACTATCACCTTCTGCAACGAAGGGTCAGTGTGAAAAACTTCATTTACTTTTGATCATTCAGATTCCAATTGTTTACATTGTTCAGCAAATGCCTCTTTAAACATTTATTTGACTAATCTTCTGTGCTTTAGTGATGCATAAATGTTCGTACATTCTAGATTATAAAAACACTGCAGGGGGTAATGCATTAAATACACATTGTACTCAGTATGTTGGAATGTTAGATGAAGTACAGGGAACAGTCATGCTCACCTGGAGGAGTCACCGTTATGCTCTTTATAAACACCTTTGCCAACAAAGGTTATTTATCATAGGTTTTCTTTATATTTTACCATCTACTGCAGGATATAAAAGTTATTACACATTTCCATTCTCTTAAAAAGCAGGATGGCACCATGAAAGTATGCTGCTGCCAGGAGAACTGAGTTTATTCAATTCTTTCCACATTCAAAAGGCAAAAAGGCCGCCCATTGTGTCCCCCACCCCAGAGTCTTCCAACAAAACCGGATGCCAAGTCCTCTGCCAGCAGATAGGCCATGTGCTTTAGGCTACAAAGAGAAATCGGTCGTAGGCTTTCCGCCAAGATTCATAGATTACTTTCAACACTACTGGTCCTTCAGTTCTGTACAAAAAGCATTCGTGTAATTTACAAATATAAAAAGTCTGCAAGGCTGGAAAAAAAATCTTCAAATATGTATAAATAGGTTTGGGGCAGATCTTCCTATAAATACCATAATAGTTAAAAAAAAAAAAAAAATAGAAATATCCTGCTCATATAAGATATTCCACCAATTCCCCATCTGTAAGATCTTGGCCCAGGGACGGCATGGGATTTTTTTGATCCAAGGTGCTGGATTGAAAGGCTGTATCTGGGTAGAAAAGGAACGAAATTCAATTCAATACAAAAGGAACAAAAGTTATAAAATATCAATGCTATTTACAGGGGTGTTTTAACTATTTTAAATCTTGGGATATCTGGATTTGTCTTTTCTCCTCTTTGGTATTGTTACAGAAAATGGGAATAGTAGATAAGTATTTTCTAAGCAGTGTTTGAGCATACCTTTACCTTGTATTGCACCCACTAGTAGGCAATAAATGTGCGGGGATATACTTTGTTTTATTGTAAATATATCTACTGGCGCGTTCAGATTTGAAATCTTTTGAATTAATGGCTATGGAGAGCAAAAGACTTTGCATGAAGAATTACTATACAGCCTTTTTGGTAGCTGCCATAATAACAGACATCAATCATTATGGGGTTCACATTTACCTGTTTTCTCAGAGCTATACATAGGGCTCGGAGTGGCCAGCCTCCCCGGGCCTGGAGATGCACTGACTGAAGGGGCTTTGTTCTGCTCATTATTTCTATCTGTTTGTGTGCAGCAGTCTTTGCTACCAGACTTTGAATGTCCAGAAAGTTGGGGTGTGGATGGAAGTACAGGTGAAGGAGTGGATGAGATGGACTCCGAGCGATATTCTGTTCCTAGCAGAACACCTATAAAAAAAATAAACAAATAAAACACATTTTTGGGCGGAAAGTGGCCATTTGCGAAAGATTTTATTCGCAAATGGCAAATTTGCGAATAAAATATTCGCAAATAGGCACTTTCCGCCGGGTACACCGGGGGTGTGGAGGGGGCAAAACGGGGGGGGGCGGACTCAGAGTCCGCGCGATTCATCATTGTTTCGCAGAAAACCCACTCCAGCTCTCAGCTGGCGTAGGTTTTCTGCCGTGCGCATCGGCGCCCAGGGGATTTATGTAGAGGCAGTCCGCCTCTCCGCTTCTACATAAATCTCCGTAGTGCTGGAGCTGCGGGGACATTTTAAGGTCCGGCGCAGAAAATGTCGGACTCAATAAATGTCCCCCAATATGCTCAAGCAGCAGCTGGTGATACACGACAATGCAAATATTCTGTTCCTCATATAACATTATATCTTACCCAAGCTGCCCTTCCAGCTCTTGTCCTCTCGCTTTTCTTCCAGGATGGGGGTACTGCTGAGTGTAGAAGAATGAGTGAGTAGCCCAGAGCCGGCATTTGAGATAGACATAAGGGACTTTGAGGGACGCATTGAAGATTGTTGATCTGTCTTGCTGGGGTCCTTACGAGAGCGTTGCTGAAGCACCTTGATCATAGCATCCTTCTCAATTATCTGAGCATGGAGGGTCTTTATCCTGGTGTGCATAAAAAGAGACGCTTTAGGTCTTTACATTTAAACTAAACATTCCAGAGGTTAAAATACTACACTGTAAAACTGTTCATTTTAAAGGGCTTATCCAGGGCTACAAAAACATGGCTACATTCTTCCAGAGACAGCCCCTCTCTTGTCTCCAGTTCAGGTATGGTTTGCAATTAAGCTCCATTGACTTCAATAGAACAGAGTCACAAAACCCCATCCAAACTAGAGACAATATGAGGTGCTGTCTCTGAAAGAAAGTGACCATGTTTTTCTAGTGCTGGATAACCCCTTTATGGCTGTTCAAACAATGTGTGAATGGCCGTTGTTTAACACTACCTACAGCCAGAATTAATCCTCATGTTCATTAATTCCAGCAGAAGGAGGTGTTAAACAACGACCGCTCACGCAGAATGGCCATATCTTTTTCTAGAAATCTTTATTGACAGAACCAAAAGAAAATGATGCAGACTTAAAAATAAGTTGGGAAAACTTGCAACCTGTGTCAAATTCAGTGTGTGAACACACCCTTACTGTATGTGTATATTGTTTCCATAAGCAGTATTACAGTTTATTTTTGTTTAGCAAAATAGCATGTTGAGGAGAGAGCACCAGGCACCTTAGTGGTCTCTAAAAAGTCAAATGTTTGCTGAGGATAATTAAACCAAAGGATATTCAATGACTATTCCAGTATTACCAGATGTCTTCCCTGTAGACCTCACCTTCCCTCCATATCCACACATCTTCTATTAGCCAAAAGTATCTCTTCCTCTTCTTTCTGGATACGGGCCTCCAACGTGGTATCAAAGCTTGCACTGGGAGAATGGCTTATTGAGCCGGTGTCCCTGCAACAACAAGTAACAAAAACTGACGTCAACAAACGTACATAGCTTCCATTAAAGGGGTAGTGCGTCATCTTCGGGAGGCCGGCCAAACCTCTCCAGCCGTTCCCCTCTGCCAATCATGCATAACTGTGCTCAGCCAATCACAGCTAAGCAGCTAATGATGCGGCAGAGGTGGCACGGCATGAGGGATGGCTGGAGTGGTTCGGCCGGCCTCCCGAAGATGACGTCGTCGACACAAGATGGCGGCCAAGGTCGACAGCGAACACGTAAGTATAATGCGCCAACACTTCCGGGGTGGGGTGCAACAAGTATTATAAAGAGTTGTCTGGCATTTATAAACACATATATAAAACTTCACATACCCAGAGCATACACGGCTGAGTAATTAGCCTACACTAGCTGGCTCAGAACTCCCGATATGTCGTTTTACAACTTTCAGCTCTTCAAACAGCTATGTCCCTGAAATAACTAGTAAATTCCAACACACTCCTGAGAAGAATATGCCAGGAGATAAGATAAGAGGAGAATGCACACTACACCAAAGAACCTTCTATAGGGTCTTGGCCACATTTTCACTATATCAGCACAGACTGGGATTTGCAGGCTACACTGTGTGAGAATAACAACCTCCCTAATGGTAGAAACGGGAAAAGGCACAACTTAAAAAGGAGAATTTTAGATGGAAAATGCAGCTTTAGGCTAAGTTCACACAATGTATTTATTCAATTAATAACGGCCATTGTTGCAGATTGCAACACCAGCCATTATTAATGAATAAATACATAGCACTGACTTTTATGGAATCTCAGCCGGAGTGTATACACATAGTATACACTCGCGCCAGGATTCCTAGTCGCCACACTTAAAACCGACATGTCAGTTTCGTACTGCCGCTATTCATTGAATAGCAGCTGCACAAAACTGACAGTACACACAATGTGAAGTGCGGCTCAGGACGCACTTTACATTGTCTGCTATGGGTAATTGGAAAGCGGGCACACCCGAATGCGCCTGCATCCTAATTAAAAAGAAATGAAGTTCATCCGGCTGGTACTGCAGTACCGGCTGGGATAAACTTCACTGACACTGGCAGTTCTATGACAAGGCCATGTCACAGAACGGCTAGTGTCATACATAGGGCCTTTGGCACATTTTCCAGAGACTTACTTATTTCCAACTAGTCCTCCATTTCTCTTATTGCTTTCAGGTTTTCTTACTAGACCTCTGCCTTCTACCAGTTGACATCTACTAACTATTCCAGAAACTGACCAAGCACAGACACAAGCCCACGAAATCTGACTCATAGTCACCTCTGAGCAGCCACAGTAGCGGCAGCATCCAGTGCAAACTGTCTCATAACACTCTCCTCCAAGTACTTCTGCTCCCACTTGGTCATGTCTGCCTCAAGGGCCAACACTCTCTCCTCTTTCTCCCGAAGTAGCTCCATGAGGGCAGCAGCGTTATACTCAGAAACATTGGTGGACTGAGAGTTTCCCTGGCGCTGTAATAAAGGATATAAACTTTAGTATGACTTAATATTATTAAAGACATCAATTCTATTACACACGTACATTTGTTAACTCCTGACTGCAAAAAAATAGATAAATAGATAAATCAGAGTTTGGATGTACATATTATAATATAGGTCAGGATACAGGAGAGATAGTTGCATAATGTATTGGAGAGCAGAACAATGAAGCATTGATATATTGAAGAGACTCATCACATGTAAGCATACGAGATACAGTGAATCCAGCTGACAAGTCTGGTCTTCGAAGAAGCAGCTCAAGGGGAGCGGGATTAAGTTTTCTTTCTGGACACAACACACAAACAAGGCGATTGTTTTGCTCACTCTCTGCAGGAGCTGCTGACCACAGTTCACCTCTGCTAGCTTTTGCAGGACTCTTGGAAGGCTGGGGGTTTGCAATGACCTGACTGTGCAAATAATCTCAGAGTAATGTGCACACACAGCACTTTGCTTGGGCCAAAGAAAGAACTAAATTTATACTGGCTATTCCTGGGGCGTCTGTTGGTCTGCTATATGAAGGCCAATGTATATTTAATATGTATGTGGACTATGATAATACCATAATACAAAGAGGGACATTCAGAAAAGCTGGAGACCCACACACAAAAGCTGGACAGTGGCTTTAAGCATCACGTTTCTAAACACTGATAACACGGTTTTTGTGCACATGGCAGACTTGGGCTCCGCTTGTATCACACACACAAACAAGATATCCAGCATTATTTGAGCTTGCCCAAAATAGACCTCAGGTAAAAGAATATATCATCCTGCTCAGCAATTCATGCGCCATAACATGGTGCTGATAGATTAGATATGGTTATGTGACAGGTTCCCTTTAAACCCTTAAGGACCGGGCCAATTTTCACTTTTGCGTCTTTGTTGTTTCCTCCTCGCCTTCTAAGACCCATAACTCATAATGTGGGGGCTTGTTTTTTTCAGGAGGAGGTGTACTTTGTAGTGCAGCCTTTCAATCTGCCATAAAATGAATGACGGAACCCCCAAAATATTATCTATGGGATGAATTTGGGTTAAAAAAAAAAAAAAAACAGATTCCGCAAAGTTTGGGGGGGGGGGGGGGAGATCCATGTTTACGCAATGCACTTTATGGTAAAACTGACATTTTAAATTTTCTCTATAGGTCAGTCTGAACACAGCGAAATGCATGTTTACTAGGTTTTCTAATGTTTTACTATTTTTATTAGCAGTAAAACTTTTTTTTTGCAAAAAGGTATATTTAAAATGGCCCTATTGTAACTCCTATAGCGCATATATTTTTTCCCCTACGGGGTCATATGGGGCATAATTTTTTGCAACATGATGTCTATTTTTTATTAGTAAAATTTTTTTCTAGATCAGACATATTAATTGCTTTTTATTAAAAAATTTTATACATAAAATTACATTTTATAAAAAAAAAAAGCAATCCCTGCATTTTTTGTACTGCTTTTTGTTCACACCGTTCACCGTGCGGGAATAATATTGTTTTTAATTTTAATAAATCAGACAATTTTGCACACTATGATATTTAATATGTTATTTAAATTTATTATTTTTATTTGTTTTATGTATAATGTGGGAAGGGGGGGTGATTTTTACTTTTATTGGGGGAGGGGCTTCAGGACATTTTTAAAAACTTTTATTGGCTTTTTTTTACACTTTTATAGTCCCCTTAGGGAATTATTATATACATTTATTGGATTCTATACACTGATCACTGCTAATCCGTAGCATAGCAGGGATCAGTGTTATTGGCGATCCTCTGATCAGAAGAGTGAAGACCAGACTGCACGGAGGAAGGTAAGAGACCTCCAGCAGTCAGGCCATGTGATCGGGACCCCTGCAGAAATGCTGCGGTGGTCCCGATCGGTAAGTGACAGGAGATGCTCCTGTCACTTAAACTTAAATGCTGCAACGTTTAAGGGGTTAATGGCGGGCGGCCGTACGATCGCTGCAGATAGCAGCCAGTCCTCACCTGCTATTGAGCGAGCTCAGCTCCTGAGCCCGCTCCATAGCTCGGTACTCCGGCAGGGCGTACATTTACGCCATTTGCGCCAAGGCCCAGGCAGTGGGGTTTAAATGTTCTGCCCAATGTCGTTAAGGGGTTAAAGGAGAAGTCCCACCATATTGAAAAAAGTCAGACAGGCAGGGAGTATGGGAAAAAATAAACAAAAGTAAACGTACCTATCCTCATGCCCCGTAGTACCGCTCTCTGGTCCAGCTGATAGCGGCCAGTGTCCTGCAGCTCTTCTGGCTGCAATGTCAGGTACCCAGGACACCGCCTCAGTCACTGACTGGCTGAGTGGGCAACCACTCAGCTGGGTTGTGACATTGCAGCTGGAAGTGTCAGGAACGTGACATACCCAGTTTCCAGATAATTTTCAGCAGCCCAGGAGCAGCGCAATAACGGCATGGAAACTGGCGAGTTTACTTTTTCATTGTTTTGATGTTTTTCAATTTTGTGGAACTTCCCCTTTAAGTGTTTAGCTGTTCTCCAGTCCAGGACTCTACAAAAGCTGGCGAGACAATTCTCTTTAGTCTTGGGCCTATTTCTTTACTACATATCTACAGTCCTGTACAGAGCATTTTTCATCTAGTAGATTTCATTTAAAGGGGTTTTCTCACCACTAACCCCTTGCCGACCACCCACTGCCTTCTGAAGGTGGCCGGTCTTTGGTGTTGCTGCAGTAGGAGTTTTGAGTCTCTGGTGCTGCACTTATGCTAAGAACCTGATCTATCACTACAGCTCCAGTTCTTAGGCATCCTTCGGAGTACAGGCAGGATCAGAGGATCCAGCACATTACAGACAACAGCATGAAAAATCAGACAAGACCACATTTTCAATGGGAAATTTCTAACATCTTTTCCTGGAAAAAAGTTGCATAGAAAAGGGCAATAAAATCATAAAATCCCAGCTAGTGGTACCTGTTGCATTCGCAGAGATTCCAGTTCTCGTTCCAGCCTGGTGCGGAGTCTATGTTCCAGTTGTTCACGCTTCTCACAGGCAGCCTGAAGCTGAGCCAAGGCCTGCTGCATCTTTTCCACTTTATCAACATAAACTTGCTTCTTCTTCAACTAGAAAAAAAAATGGAAAGTGCAGCATTAGCAAAGCTCCCTATGTGCTGTGTGGGTCTCACCATTAAATGGCCTTCAGCCTTCCATATTCACTCAGATTTTATATAAAATCTTAGTAACCCTGTTTCAATGTTTTTGGCCCATTTCTAGCTATTCAATGTGCGCTTGTTTCCATATCACCAATATAGCTCAATTCACACCAGTGGAAACAGGCAGTGATTTATCTCCACCATATCATGGCCACATAAACACCCACAAGGAATCATCACATGACTCAGACTCCAGAAATATAGTGAATTGTTTACTTTTACTCTCCACAATCAGATGACCAGATCCATCTATATAAAAAAGCTAGTTCCGGGGTACTGCAGCTCTCCTCTAAATCTGATCCATATACCACAAATAGGTTACCTGGGGAAGGCACTACATCGTACCCACCCAGACTGTGCTGGGGCCTAGGGTGACACATGGTCTCTGGACATCACAGCACTCTGATAAGGAAGCGTAAAACCTAAAAGCTAATCACTAAAGATATACAGATATTCCAATTCCTATTAGTGGCCTAACAGATGACTTATAAGATCATATACAAGACCTGTGCAAAGCATTATACCAGTTTGACAACATTTTTAAGACATGAAAGTTTTCTTTAAAGGGTTTTTTCCACACAAACAACACAGAGAGGTGGACAGAGATGGAGAGACGATAGTGTTGTTAATGGGAAAACCCCTCTATGCTACAAATTTATAAAAAAGACCCTTTTTTGAGTCAAACGCTTCTCATTTATTTAGCATTTTCTTCTCTTACAGGAATAGATGTTTAGATGTTTAGAAGATGAATTCTGACATAAATGTAAAGCTGAATGTATAGAGTAATGGAAATCGGCAGTGGTGTTCCAACATTACACTCTGGTGCCTTTTATGGTACAGTTCTAGTATGTAAAGAATCTAGTATATCCCAAGCCCTTGCCAGGCACAGTCTCTCTTAGATTGCACTTGACAGAACTATGAGAGGAATCCCCTGTGTTAATACTCGCTGCTCAGGATACCTCTTTATGGTATAATGTTGGCCTGAGATACCAGTCCATCACAGAGTCATAATTGTCATCACATTCAGCAAAACAGAGAAGATGGCCAAGAACTTGCCACTAAACTCCTTTAACCCTTGTAAACCTTAACAATATATTATTGTGCATGTACCACATACCTCTGTATTAGCTTTGTCCTACCAAATCTTACTGCATTGCACCACACAACTAGCAGGCAGGCCATAGAAAGAACAGAAGTACTAGGCAATGCACTAATAATTTATTCTAGTCTTTAGCTTACACTGCTTTATTATATGAAGACACTTTATTACGGTTAAAATGAATTGAGTGGAAAAACAAATGTGTTCAATATCTCAGTACCCAATAATTCTATCATGCTGCTAAAGCCTAAAAAATAAGTTCAGTACTTTTTTTTTTTTATAAGCTTAGCCATAAGATTCTGTTAAAAGGGATTTGCTTAGTGTGAACATTAGAGCACACTAAGTAGCGGCAGTGTGGGTCGTTCCACCGGTCTTCCAGCCTGATCAGCAGCGTTCCTCTGTCTCTTAGGAATGTTACAAAGTGCCTGATATTCTCCAGAAAGTAAAAGAAAAAATGTTCCATCTTCATTTACTAAAAATTCCTTTCCCAGACACTGGCCAGACTCTCAGCAGGGTATATAGTATAACTAGTCTCAGTTCAGAATGTAATGGTAAATGAAGCGGTTAAAGTCAAAGCGGGCAATCTGTGCATCATTAGGAGCCAGGGGGGCTGAGAGTTTGGGGAATGTTGAGCCACTTACAGAAGCATGAGAGGTAAAACTGGGCTGGAATGTGCAGGGTGAGGAGACACAGGGTTTTTACTGACCAGTAACCAAGACTGAAAAGCTGTATGCAGAGGATTAGTGGTAGACTGGAGCCACATTTCAGGCGTACAAACCTAAAAATTGTTTACCCATGTCGTCATCATGGAGTCATGAATTAGGAATATATATATTATATATATATATATATATATATATATATATATATATATATATATATATATATACACTACCGTTCAAAAGTTTGGGGTCGCATTGAAATGTCCTTATTTTTTAAGGAAAAGCACTGTACTTTTCAATGAAGATAACTTTAAACTAGTCCTAACTTTAAACAAATACACTCTATACATTGCTAATGTGGTAAATGACTATTCTAGCTGCAAATGTCTGTTTTTTGGTGCAATATCTACATAGGTGTATAGAGGCCCATTTCCAGCAACTATCACTCCAGTGTTCTAATGGTACAATCTGTTTGCTCATTGGCTCAGAAGGCTAATTGATGATTAGAAAACCCTTGTGCAATCACGTTCACACATCTGAAAACAGTCTAGCTCGTTACAGAAGCTACAAAACTGACCTTCCTTTGAGCAGATTGTGTTTCTGGAGCATCACATTTGTGGGGTCAATTAACCGCTCAAAATGGCCAGAAAAAGAGAACTTTCATCTGAAACTCGACAGTCTATTCTTGTTCTTAGAAATGAAGGCTATTCCATGCGAGAAATTGCTAAGAAATTGAAGATTTCCTACAACGGTGTGTACTACTCCCTTCAGAGGACAGCACAAACAGGCTCTAACCAGAGTAGAAAAAGAAGTGGGAGGCCGCGTTGCACAACTAAGCAAGAAGATAAGCACATTAGAGTCTCTAGTTTGAGAAACAGACGCCTCACAGGTCCCCAACTGGCATCTTCATTAAATAGTACCTGCAAAACACCAGTGTCAACATCTACAGTGAAGAGGCGGCTGCGGGATTTGGGGCTTCAGGGCAGAGTGGCAAAGAAAAAGCCATATCTGAGACTGGTCAATAAAAGAAAAAGATTAAGATGGGCAAAAGAACACAGACATTGGACAGAGGAAGACTAGAAAAAAGTGTTGTGGACGGATGAATCCAAGTTTGAGGTGTTTGGATCACAAAGAAGAACGTTTGTAAGACGCAGAACAAATGAAAAGATGCTGCAAGAATGCCTGACGCCATCTGTTAAGCATGGTGGAGGTAATGTGATGGTCTGGGGTTGCTTTGGTGCTGGTAAGGTGGGAGATTTGTACAGGGTAAAAGGGATTCTGAATAAGGAAGGCTATCACTCTGCAACGCCATGCCATACCCAGTGGACAGCGCTTGATTGGAGCCAATTTCATCCTACAACAGGACAATGACCCTAAACACACCTCCAAATTGTGCAAGAACTATTTACAGCAGAAGCAGGCAGCTGGTATTCTATCATAGGTAATGGAGTGGCCAGCGCAGTCACCAGATCTGAACCCCATTGAGCTGTTGTGGGAGCAGCTTGACCGTATGGTACGCCAGAAGTGCCCATCCAACCAATCCAACTTGTGGGAGCTGCTTCTAGAAGCGTGGGGGGCAATTTCTCCAGCTTACCTCAACAGATTAACAGCTAGAATGCCAAAGGTGTGCAATGCTGGAATTGCTGCAAAAGGAGGATTCTCTGACGAAAGCAAAGTGTGATGTAAGAACAATGTTATTTCACATACAATTCATTATTTCTAACCTTGTCAATGTCTTGACTCTATTTTCTATTCATTTCACAATTTTTGGTGGTGAAGAAGTGTGACTTTTCATGGAAAACACAAAATTGTTTGGGTGACCCCAAACTTTTGAACGGTAGTGTATATATAAATATATATATATTTAAAAAAAATGTTGCTAAGGTCTGACCGAGTGCGAAGACATCTGCTGATCAGCATCATACAATTACCATATATAAATGGCGTGTATCCACTACACAAACTTGGCCCAAAGGCTAAAAGTGGCCACACACAGAGCCATCAGCTGAATGCCCGCATGACTGACTGCTAACTTTACAGATATCCCATATACTTACCTATTCAGCTCTACAGACATGTGCATGAATAGACAGAGGGGAGTAAGCCACAGACACCAATACTGGCTGACCTTCTCTGAATACAAAAGACTCTTAGGCCTTTTCCACACGTCTGCATAAATTCTCAGTATTTGCAGATGCATGAATACGGAGTACTTTGTAATCCTTTAATTCATATGGTGCAATTAAAACATCCTCTATTTTTGCAGATCCACAATGTAAAATAGGACTGGTTGTAGTCTGTACCATACTGCACTCCGCAAAACCATCCGCAATTCTGTGACATCACCATGTAAGCTGCTCCTGGCTGGTTGGGACCGCTAGTGACATCATTTTATACCACCCTCCCCCCCTTTTTTTTTGTGGATCCACAAAATACGGAGCACAATACTGATGCACTACAGTTGATATTTTGAGGATTGTGGAGATAAAAAAAATGCTGACCACGTGTTTCATTCTTAAAAATATACTGACGTGTTAATGTTGCCTTATTTTTTTAAATCCACCTGACTAATCATTTAGTTCATACACATTTGCTGGTCAGTAATAATCTCATGTGTATGGTCTGCTTAAGAGGACCTCTGTTCCACAAATACAAGATTATAATTTTGGGGATGCATATTCTAGACCTATATCAAACACGACAGAATGTCTATACTTACTTCTTCTTCCAGCTTCACCACCTTGGCCTGAGCATTGTTGAGGGCTTGGTCTCGGATCTCAATATGCCTTCTTTGGTCCTCATTCATGGAGCGCAAGGAGGATAACTCCATTTCCAGCTTCTCCTTTTCTCTTTGCAGGTCTTTATCTGCAAAGATAAAAATAAAAACATAAATTCTTCTGAAAGCTGAAATACCGTAGACAGATAAGAAAGCAGAAGTTATGTGCCACATGAAGACCTCCCCCACCCCCAATCTACAGCTTGTGATAAGCCCTAACATACTATTTGTGTATGGGGCTATAAAGAACATTTAAAATCACAGATGGATGAACCATAAAGTCATGTGATGCTGTATGGAAAAAGAATCAGAGCCAATGTATTATGGTGAATCATGTGACAGCCTTCTTAGGTTATCTGAATGATGTCTCTTCCCCCATAGGAAAGATGAACTTCAGATATTACAAGTGACAGCTTCCTGACCTCTAATACATAATATTCATATTATGCTACAGACAGCAGAGCGATCTTTAAATTGCCGTCATTGTTCCTACGGTCGCTCCCTCATTGCTAGTGCCAATCCTTTGACTCATGCAGTTAAAAAGTAATTATAAGCAACATCACCCACATCCCTCTATTCCCAGCTACGCACAACAAACATCTGGGCGTTGCTGGAGTGATGGGTGTATTTCTGTACAGCTCTCTAGGGCATAAATCAGTGACAGAAACACAAGTTGTTAACAGGGCAAAATGTGGGTGTAGTTTCACCAAGAAAATGCCATCATACTGCATGAAACGTACAATGAAGGTTTGTGATGACTCCAGCATCCAGTATGGGCTATTCAAATTCAACATACTAATAGTATTTGATCAGTTTGCAAGGAAAAAGTAAAAGATGTAAGAAGTGTGGACAGTGTAGGGTTTAGTTCTGTGTCATGGTTTTGTTTTTTTTTAGCATTGTGAGACAATATCCCCACATCTAAGGAAAAGGTTTCACCATCCTTAAAAATAGGGATTCTTTACTGTAAGAGCAGTAAGACGTGTGTGTGTGTGTGAGCGGGCACTCTAGTCACTGGATGTGCAAACACGGGCTATGCAGGCAGAACCCACAGTCCATCACGCCATCGGGGGTGCTCTGCTGCAGTCACAATTCATCAGTCCAAACAGAAGAAGTAAGCGGCACTCACCCATAGGTTCTAGATGCTTTATTTCAACAAAGGCAGGTCACAGACAAATACATTGCAATCCACAAGAAGAGCTACGAATCATTTGGAATTGATTTGTAGCTCTTCTTGTGGATAGCACTGTATTTGTCTGTGACCTGCTTTTGTTAAAATAAAGCATCTAGAACCTATGAGTGAGTGCCGCTACTTACTTCTTCTGTTTGGACATTTTTCAAGCAATGTGAGCAGTAATTTGAACAAGCAATTTGAGAGGATACGGCATTTACTCCGATATTCATACTTGTAGCTGAGAAAAAAAACTGTCCCCCTGCTGTGGGGCAATTGCCATCTGACTTACAAGGGTTTTTGGCCTTCCTCTGGATCAACAAAGTAGCGTCTAATATCTTGTAAGCCACACACTGATTGATCAAGTTCATGGATGTTTATTTACACGAATCAAAGAATATATTAGTTATATTTTAGTTAGTTATTTTACCTGTGCCATTTATACGTTACAGGGGACAAACTGTTATAAATATGATGTTATACGCAGGATTCTGAGAAGGAAGCCTCAGTTTTCAACAAATGCCAATTTCATCGAAGAGTATTTTTTTTCATTGCAATGCGTTGTACGAGATTTTAGACAGATGGACAAGAGAAAGTCATAGAGAAAGGAATTACAAGGAAGCATGACACTGAGGTAACCATTAAAATAATTTCAGATGAGATTATGACAGAACGAGACTGGGGAAACTACAGACATTGCTAAATTGTAAGTGACTGGTAACAATAACTAATGAGAAGTTCTGGTAACAAGAGTCCCTGCAGCCATTACCACCCAGTCACCGACCAGTAAAGCTGCATTCCTGAACCAAGGCCGTGGGAGGAAGGTGAATCAGGGCAAAGGTTTACACGTGAACAAGGCTCCAGCAAAGCCTGCCACTTGTAATGAGCTCTAAGAGAGGCTTTCATCTCTGTGCATCTACGGAAAATGTAACACTGAGACAACTAATTGCTGTCTATACTGGCTTATAGGAGCGGCTGTGGGAAAACGGGGTAACGTACCCTCCACCTGCCAACCTGACGGTAAGGACTAAGGATAAAATAAAAAAGGTACATTACTAGATTATAGGGACTGTGTCATGAAGACAACCCTCCTTTCTATGAAAACTGGAGGATCACCATGTGTCCAGCTTCTCTAACCATATCTGACCACACATTTCCCCACTACATTATGTGGCGGTTGTTTGATGAACCCATCCATACAATATATTGATGACCATTCATTTAAAGTAAGAACCGCTCTTATTCTAATCACATGGTTAAATACTAGATAGAAGATACTACCACAAAATCAGCGCTGACTTGGATGTATTTGTTTTTCAGCACAGCTGCCCTGTGTGCACCCTTCAGTACAGGAGCTCTGACGCCTGCTACTCTATGGGTTACTCTCCTGGCTCTCGTCAAATTCTATGTGCCCAGTTGATGGCCACTTTATAGTAAAATAGTAAAAAAGTGTACAGTATTAGTAAGTGTACTCACTGCCCTTACTGACTGCAGCTCCCTGTGTACCTCATAGAGCTAAAATCAGACTCAGAAAGACGTCCATTTACCGCTGCAACCATAAATATGCCAGCGTTATAACAGGGAAATTTAGTCACTACACCTCCATAATAAAGTGGTGAAGGGTGAAGAGCCATGCGGTGAACTCACCTGAAGGCAACCAGGGAGTAAACCAATGTCCAAAAGCAAAGCATGTTCCAGCACTTGAATCTTTAAAATCCAATTCTTTCTTTAAGAAATCCAATGTAAAAAACAGCGTTTTCTGTTAGATCTGTTTCAGCTTCACTGTAGTTTATAGCCAAAACCACTAGCAAAAAATATTTTTATTTTTTATAAAATGTTTTATACATTGGATTTCATAAAGAAAGAATTTATTTAAAAAATTTAAATGCTGGAACACACTTTTCTTTTGGACATTTAAATCAGACTCCCCTCCTCCAGAATATGCCATCTTGCTGGCAATTCTGTCCTTAGAATGGTCGAGCATGGAGGAGCATGTGACCATGTCCCTTTCTCTGTGTCCTCTGTAGGCATATTAAAGGCTCAGTGGAGGAGAGGCATGGTCACATGCTCCTCCATCCTCAGCCATTTTATGGACAGACCAGGACTTACAACATGTCCCTAAAAGGTTGTTCTGCTGTTTATCCAGGTTTAATGACTAATTGTGGTTCACTGAATAATGACTGCTGAAGAAGTTGAAGAACCAGGAACATGGGCTACAAGCCTCCTGTTTGGTCAGGTCAAGGCAAATAATGTTGTTTAATGGGTAAGACAACTTTCTCCACATCTACATCTGAATAAAGGATATGGCCACATCCATCTCATACTGTTGGCTTCGTCATACAAGTGGGTAGCTTATTTACACATGACATACCCTTTGTAATTGAAAACTAAATGTATAATGGAAGGTTGGGTACTCTTCAGGCTTGTCTAAGTGCCCTAGAGATATAACTCAGGATGTGCTACCATTACGGGGTTTCAGGTGTGGCTCTGCTACATGTCTTAATGGTCCCATTAGACAGCCCGATATGGGGCAGTCTACGGAAGCAAATGAGTTCTGATCGGTGAGATAGGCGCTTGTTTGCAGTGCCTTCAGAAGGCACCATTAATAACACTGCCAGGCCGTGCTGACGATCCTGCTTTTGTTTGTGCAGCCATTTAAATATATTGCTGTCAGCCACACATCCCCTGTTTACACAGAGGGATGTTTGGCCAATAGCAACAGATATTACTGCGCCATAAAAGAAGTGATCAGCCAAGGATCAGGAACTTTCCCGCTTCTTGGTCGATCGCTGACATTTTTTACACAGGCCGATTAGCGGCGTTTCTAACAACATGTAAAAGGGCCTTAACACCATTGTACAGCAAACATCTCGCCACTTACCAGCACTCAAAAGCAAACAAGTACACTGGGTATTACAGAAAGGTAACACCCACAGAAATTTAGTTTTAAAAGAGAAATGAGGCGACTCCCACAGAAAATATGGTCTGGCTGGTGAACGCCTACAGAAAATATGTAAACACCTTTAATTTGCGCAAACAATTAGCTGTGCTTTAAAACAAGATCGTCTGCTTTACTGTAGCTGGAAATTCTTGTAATTTTTTTCAAAAGCTTGGCTACATACAAGGAACCACATAATATCATCCCTCCTTCCAAAGGCTGGGAAAATAAGAGATGAAAGCCTCCAACATCAAACACAAGGGATCCAGATGAAGTAAAGAAGGAAAATACACATCAGACCGCAGATTAAGACATCAATACAAGGAATTTTAGAGTCCTTTGTTTCTACAAATTATTAAACACAATGACATTTAACCCAAACCTCCACAAAACACTCATTTAATGTAAGGGAAAATCCCCCTCCCCTCGGCCAGCTACAAATCATTATCCACGCTCTTCATTTTACTTGTATTGTTTAAAAGGGAAGGAATCGATTTACACCAGAGCATGGCTGAACCCTATGGCTGCTTTCTTCTTACATCTTACTTCACATCACTTGAGGGCACAAGATCATGAATACGCACGTGTGTAGCAAGAGCCATGCCAAAGGGCTTTTCCCAAACTTGCTTTCCATAGTATAATATAAAGGGGCTCTTTAAATCAATCAGTGGCATTGATGAATGTTGCCCCATATTACAAACAGGCCAGGAAGGATTCTCCTGTATATCAATAGGTACATTCCTAATATTTTTTGTCTCCAGGATTTCTTTTTGGTGTATAAGGTCATTACATTTATAATGGAATAAGAATGAACAGCTTCTCTATACACCCAAAGTGGACAGTATAAGAGATAAGCTATATTCCCACAGCCATATTGCATCTGCTCCTGGACACCTAATCTAAACCTTGATGCAGAAGGCAATAAGAGATTGGCAGAAACGAGCAATTTAGTATCATGGCAAGTTCTGCTGCCTTTTCTTTATGAAATGGCTTGACATGTCATAAAGATGTAAAAAGTTTTGACCTGTGGGGGTCAGACATTAAGACCCCCCACTAAAATGAACAGCCCTCCCTGCAAGGGATGAATTCTAAAAAAAAAAAAATCTATGGAGCCTGTCTTCTCCCTGTTTATTCTAGTGATGAGTGCAAGTCTCAGCACCCAGAGCCCAACTGACATGTCTCTATGAAATATCAGAAATATTTTTTAATTGGTGTGAACAGTACCCAGTACTACATTAAATTAGCAGCTTCCTCCCCTAGTAAAGCGGTTTGCCTGGGTTTTAGGAGCCGGACCAGCAGTGGTCAGCCTGTCTGGTGAGGCAACCAATTTGGCAAATATATGAACAATCCAAATAATAGCAAGGTATTATCAGGCAGCGACATTTCCACTGAAGCCCTGTGGTTTGTAAGTGTAGGTAACCACACAAAGATTTGGTTAATTTGGTTTGTTCAGAACTCAGCAGTGTTTGGACTTCCCATAGACAGCAAATCGAGCAGTGTATAAGCATGCATGCTTGCTGCTCCATTCACTTTAAGGCCCTATTCCACGGAACGATTATCGGCCGTATTCGATGCAACGATCAGCCGACATCGTTCATGTCGGCTGATCGTTGCAGTCGCTTGTTTTTCAACATGTTGAAAAACAAGCGACTGATATAGCACCGATCTGCTGCCGTCGCTCCGTTGAATAGGAGCATCGGCAGCAGACGCTGCTATATCCTATGGGCTGCCCGGACGATCAGCGATCACCCGGGCAGCCCCCCCACCGCCCCTCCCGCACTCACCCGCTGCTGCCACGTAGAATAGCGGCGGCAACCAGCGCTCGTTTGCTCTTCTAGACGGCCCGTGGAATAGGGCCTTTAGGGGTCCCTCACCAATCACCTATTTATTCCCTATCCTGAGAGTAGGGGATAATGTTTAATTTTTGGATGACACCCTTTAACTCGAGGCAAAACATAGACACCAAATAATAACAGAAGAGAACTCACTCTGTGCTAGGAGCTGGGATATGGTCTTCCTGTTGTCTTCTGACCCCTCAATCTCCTTTGCTGCAAGTTGTTTGTTTGCAGTTTCCATTCGTTCTTAAAAACAGAAGAGGAAAAAGGATATATTTATTGACTAATACAGTAAACTATCTATATTATCAAGAAAATAGACCTTTTCAAATTTCCTAAGTTCAGCATATTAGTGAATTATAACAGACTTAGTACCACCCATCCGGCATCGTGCATCATTATTATTTATTATTACACATTTTATATATCTATATCTATCCATCATTACAATATATATATATATATATATATATAATGTGTAATAATGATGGGTTTGCTATATCCTAAAAAATCATGCCACAATACTTTACATACAATGCTGAATGCTGCTGACCTAGTACATATGCATATAAGCATTCCAAGGTGTTCATGTCTTGTAGCAGACAAAAGAGATAAACTCCATTCCCCTAAAATATCAAGTATCTGCTTGTTATTACACTGCATGCTTTGGACGGCCATTGTGCTACATAATACTCAATGAATAGGATGCACAGATTAAGGCTATGTTCACATTACATTGTGCCGATTGCAACAACGGCCGTACTTTTGGCACGGTGGAACAATGCTTTACTTTCAATGGGATCCCAGCCGGGATCCCATACGGGGCCGCAAATAACTGACATGTCAGTTTTCTGCGGCCGGAATTCAGTGAATTCCGGCCGCAGAAAGCCCTGTCAGTTCACACAGTGAAGCGAGCGGCTATGTGCTATGGGAAGCTCTGATGCGGGCACGCGCTAATACGCCCGCATCAGAGCTCTGCGGCCCGTACTTAAGTACCGGAACGGCCGGTCTCTTACGTAGTGTGAACATAGCCTAAAAGCAGATTACTCTTAATTTCTGCAGGAGTAATGACAATAATGCAAAAAAAAAAAAAAAAGTATTTCTAAAGGAAGGGCCTCTAATACAAGAAACACACAAACAATTTGTGGAGATTGCTGAAACGATTGCTAAATAGTCATGCGAATAAATCCTCCTCATAATATCACTTCCGAAAGGAAATCATTCAGTTACCAACATTCCCACAGCCCGAGAGGTAAAGTGGTAATGCAAGCTTCTCATGTATCAGATGTCAGTATGGAGTATCTTATATATATATATATATATATATATATATATATATATATATATATATATATATATATATATATATATATATATATATATATATATATATATATATAGTTAGTGTGTGTGTGTGTGTGTGTGTGTGTGTGTGTGTGTGTGTGTGTATGCATGAACTTCTTTTCGAGTGATCACAGATGAGTAACTACTGTAATAGTTTGTAATAAGACAAATCCACATGGAAGTCTCCTTTTCTACAAAGCATTACAGAAATAGAAGTGTCTGATCGGCGGGGATAGAACCGCTAGTGCCACGAGCCATGTACAGATTTATAGTAAGGTTGTAGACTTTGATATTTGATCTTTGGAGTGGATCAATTATTCCTGTGTTTGAGCCTTTAATAAAAGGGACTGTCTGGATCATCTATTTTTATGTGTTATAGACTTTCTATGGATCTGTACACTGCTGGAGCCAAGTGATAATAAGTAAATTGGCCTAGTGCTCAGATGTGCTCTTCTGCCATCAGTGATAGTTTCACACCTAGAACCCCACCAAAGACATAATAGAAGTTTTTTCTTTAAGGGTCTGTTCACACGCACAGACTCGCTGCGTAATATTTGCACAGAACTTGCGAAAGTAGCTGCGTTTTTTGTGGTGTTGAACTTGCCTATGAAAATCAAAACTCGCATGTAAAAATCGCACCAAACACGCAGCGAGAATACACATACATTGACTTGATAGCAATCAGTATCACTGTGGATTTATGTGCGAGAAACTAGCAGCGATAAATACGCAGCGAGTCTGTATATGTGAACAGACCCTAAAGGGGTATTTCCACTCAAACATAATTTTTGATATGTTGCTGCCCATGGTGTGACTAACAATTCCTTCCGTACTAGTTGTTATCTATTCAGTCTCTTTCTCCCAGTTCTGAGCTGCTGCTTTCTGCTAAAAAAACGGGGTGTAAGCTTTTCTCTCTGTCTCCCTCTCCTCCCCCCTCCCTTCTGAGACAGCTTCTGTAAGCAAGTCCTTGACTGGCTTCACCTGCAACATTATAGCTTCTTTGTAATGCTGGGAGGATTAATCACAGTGAGTTCATTAGCATCTTGACCTCAGAATAACACTCCCGGCATTACAAAGAAGCTTCAAAGTTGCAGATATAGCCAGTCAGGGATTTGTTTACATCAGCCATCTCAGAAGAGAGGGGGAGAAAGAGAAAAGGGCTCACACTCAGATTTTTGTGTTTTCAGCAAAAGCAGCAGCTCAGAACTGGGGGAAGAAGACTAAATACATAACAACAAGTATTGAATTAATTATTAGTCTAACCATGGGCAGCAACAGATCAAAAGTTATGTTTGAGTGGAATACCCCTTTAAGTGACAGGTAGGGCTGGGCTATTTCATTAATTCGCCCTTAGGGGGCCTGACAATAAGATAAAAAAAAAAAAAAACACTCCTGTGCCGTCCAATGTAAAGGACGGCAGTGCAGAAGCGATGAAGCAGAGTGGCCTGAATACTATTTTGAGGCACATAGGAGGAGATTTAAATTATGACTTGCCCATAATGTTAAACAATACATGTATAATTTTTGGCCATACACATATCTAATTGGAGTGGTTTGATCGAAATTACCCAATCTCTTAGGAGCATTGTTTCGTTTTTTCACTTAAACAATACCTGCCACTAGTGCTGCTAGCACTACCGTGCTACCGTACTACCGTGACAGCACTACCGTGCTCCTAAGAGATTGGGTTATTTTCCACCAATCCACTTTAATAAAAAGTATTAGATCTGTATGAAAACATAGGAATGCTTTGATTTTCACACTGTACCTCTAAGGTCCCGGTTAAAGTCATGAATCCTTCGGATCTCGCCTTCTAGTTTTGTTCTCATAGCTTTCTCCAATGTCTCTCTCTTGGATGAAGATTTTACAAGATTTTCATATGCTTCAGAGACTCTCTGGATTTCCATCTCCATCTAAAAATGTGCCAAGAGAACGTCATGAGGAGCATGGCCAACTCTACACTCCCTCTGTAATGACACACTGCACCTGTTTCCTCCCTTCCCAAATGGGGAGATTTCAGTCTTATAATGATATAAAAGAAAATAAGCATATGCCCAACAAAATACTGCAGCTGCTTTGTAATACATTGTGTAATACATTTTCTAAGAAAAAAAAAGGTGGATAGAAGATATGGTAAAATAATGGACCCATTTTATCAAACAGATTTTAAAAATACATCTTAATTACTTTTTGAAATCTTGCCACTTTGTCGTAGCATCCTTCTAGCTCCTGGCGCAGAGACCGGTTTTCTTCAGAAAGAACAGCGACCATCTGCTGTGCCCGGGAAACAATGGCAAATGGGTCACCCTGCATCTGGGAATACGGGGAGGGTAATGGAGGAGGTCTTGCCATGTCCATTTGTGGTGGCTGCTGTTGCTGCTGCTGACTATAGTATGTCTGAGGCATGCGGTAAAAATCTCCATGGTGGAACTGACTGGATATTTGATGTGGCCGCGGCGTCCCAGAGAAGAATTCTCCATGGCTTGGCGAGGGAAGCTGGTGTTGAGACGGTGACATACCAGATGGTGGAGGGGACTGTATGAGGGTCATAGATCCCAAGGATGTAAGAGAAGAGGTGGGGCTGTGGTAGTGTGGGGATCGCTGCTGAAAATGTTGCTGCACATCCTGATTTTGCCTAAAAAATTCAAAAGATACAAAAAATTATAATATGTTCCCTTTTACTGATGTAAATTATGGTACCAATAATATAAAAAATACTATTGTCAGTGAAATGATGAAAGCAAGAAAATATTGTACCCTATCCACCAAATGCATCCAACAGAGGGACGGCAATAGCTTTAAAAGTGCCTTCTACCATTGCGCAATCATTCCCATCACTAAAGCACAAACAATCCACATAAACTGAACATTCATGGTATATACTTCTAACAGTACATAATGGATGCTTGTCCAACACACGGCACAAAATAATATACTGTGGTCACACAATGCCTCCCCTACTAATGATATTTCAGATGAAACAAGGAATAAAAATTATAATATGACCATGCATTCATAATAACACTACTACATGCAATAACATTTTTCATGTGTGTCATGTTATCAGGAGAACACCCTTAGGACTCTTTTACATTTGCATAGTATGTGTGCTTGCATAAAGGTTACAGACTAGAGTCAATACTACCAGTCTGGCAACCCAAACAGTAAGCGTATGTTCACACTGAGCAAATTCTGCAGAATTCCACGGCAGAGAATCCTGCCTGCCTCAGTGTCAAAGGGGTCTCTATGGGAGGGCCTGCGCACTTCTGCCCTCTGCCCAAAGAATTGACATGTTTCTTGTTCCCTTATGTGTTAAGGCAGTCTAGTGACCAAAAGCTAGTTACCACTGTATAGTAAATCTGTTGGATGGTTTTATAACAGTGCTAAATAGATAAGGTGTATAGTCATCATCTTATTATATGCTGTTCACTGAAAAAAATGGCCTCTATGTAATATATATAGACTATGTGGCCGAAGGCGAAATACCTAACTTGCCCCAAGGTAAAAGGCTCAATCCATTATAGCGCACAGCACTTTGATAGCTGCTCGCTTCTCAGGCTCACAGAGGGGGCTTTAAAGAGATTATACCTTCTAAGATATCCATATCGCCTAAAAGAACATATAAAAAGGTGGTCTTCATGTGATGTCCACCATAAACTGTTAGGAAACATTGCACAAAGCATTCGTTTTGTCATGTTAAAGTAACGGGAGCAAATTCTAGGAATCTGCCAGTAAACCCAATGCTGAACCCAAGTAACTGGGCGCTTCCTCCTACCTCTAGGGTGCACAACGTACGGAGCACTAACATAAGTCACATACACACATGACCGACACAGTACACAGCTCACCAACCATTACCAATGCAGAAATAGCCGCACGGAAGGAAGAAAACAAAACAGGGCACATTCATTCACACTCTATTTAGACAGCCTAAAGCTAGACTGGGCACGGAGAAGATATGCCACACTGTGGCTTTACTTTAAGGTGTATGGGGGGGATGGGGGGGGGTTGGTTTGACTTTAATATTTTGTGCCAAAATTATTGAGCAAGTCATTAATAAATCAGAATTTTAACATTTTTTTGTACAAGTTAAACCAGAAATTTGGCATATTTTGTTTAATATACATTGTCCTTTTTGGATGGCTGTCTTTTAATAATGTTCATGATCATTATTTTTGGCTGTAACCACTTTATACGGGACCCCCTAGGGCTCCTTCCAACTACAACTACACTGATATGCAGAACCATCGGGGCATGGTCAAGTTGCACTCATCTCTAATATTAGAAGGTATACTCCAGCCCAACTTACTTCCTGAGCAGCTCTGCTGCCGGAATGTGGCGTCACAGCGCGGCTGTGTTCCGTGACGTCAGCTGCCGTGGGAATCTTTTCCTCGATGTGCCGTATTGTCACGATAAGTAAAAAGTACAGCACAAAAGCATGTGAAGATGAGGGCAGCACACAAGTGTCTGAAGCGAGAGTATGGCTTTTGAAAATGAGGGGACACATCGAGAAGCCAACGTCCTATCGCTGGAATGCAGCCGTGACAGGAGTAAGATGGGCCGGAGAATCCTTTTAATCTCCTGAGACTCATTCACACTTTCTTAAAGTGAATGTACCATCAGGTACATATCTTCTGTTTTTTTACATTAACGGATAGTCGCCAGCGTGTGGATGCCTGCAGTGCAGCCCTTTTTTTGAAGAAGCTCTATTGATTCTAATGAAGCTGCATTACAGAGGTGAGATCATCACAATTAATGTAAAAAAAAACAGGAAGCGATGTACCTGATGGTACATTCCCTTTAAGGTCCCCATACACCTTAGATGTGGCTTACCCCTCCTCTCCTCATAGAGAATACAGGAACACTTGGCCGTGCTGAACAGGTGGTGGACGGGAGAGATAAATAACGACCAAACAATCATTCAGCCGTCAGTTACTGAAAGTTTATGGGGTCCTACAGACTCATAAATCACATCCCCTCAGCCTGATTCACATACTTTTTTAAAATAATGATCCTTTCTTACTATGCCATTAGGAAAACTAGGTCTAAACTGATGCATTGCGTGAAATTGAACATATTTCGAGTGTACAAGCATTTCTGAAACTACACTGTTTAAGAGATACAGACTTACTAATCCCCCATGTGCCCATTTTGTTTATATATCCGTTGGTTGTTACCCACTAAGGCCCAGTTCACACAGAGCAAGAGGGGCGGAATTTCCCTGCGGAATTGTCCACCGCAGAATGCCAACAGCCTCCGTGTCATAATGACACTTTATGGAGGCTTGCGTGCTGCATCGCTAAGAGTCTCTTTGCGCTGAAGAATGAACATGTTCATTCTTCAGCGCCGAGAGATGCAGCGGTCGAGCCTCCCATAGAGTGCCATTATGACACGGAGGCTGTCGGCATTCTGCTGTGGACAATTCCGCCGCGGAATTCCGCCCCTCTTGCTCTGTGTGAACGGGGCCTAAGGTTGGCCACACATGCTCAGTTCAACTGCAATCTCAAGGAAGTACAAGCAGTTGGTCTTCATTGCACATTCAAGCAAGAGGGATTGTGGGAAAGTGTGTCACAATTCAGAGAGGAAACCAGAGAGTGGTCAGATAAATAGGAGAGAAGAACAGTATAGGGAAGTTACTATGCTCAAAACAGAACATTATACATATACACATAAGGTATACGCCTGAGCTACAACCCTTTATGTAGAGGCTAAAATAACACAAAAATAAATATTACTTCCAAAACAAAATGTATAACGTATGTATATACGTAATGTATACACACACACACTGTCCAAGTTCTAGAAATAAAAATTAAAAAACGCACATGAAAAGCAGGCACAAAGCCCAAGTATACAGCAATCTCACAAGTTATCCAGCTCTCTCCAGATTACTTGGCGGTCCCTCCCTTCTTCATCCTACAGACGTGACGGCTCATTTTTCTGCAAGTCCCAAAGCATATTCCAATCTCTACAGTGGAGCAGGCCAGGCTGTAGTGAGGCAATGTTTCCAAGTAGGCCTTGTAATGTAAAGCCTTATGGAGGACACTTGTGCGATGTTGGAAGCCTTGTGATGTTGTGTGTGAGTGAAGCTGCTGGGACCAGTCAGTATCACAGCTTCTGCCCACATCCAGAAGGTGGATCTATACATGTGTCATTACCAGGAATGTAGGTCACATCCCTCACACTCTCTATTCACAGGTATAATTTATCAGCCATCAAGAATGTAAAGGACTGGTTTCCCTACCTCATTTCACTACCTCCTTCTTCTGCACTAATTCAGACACATGCTTATTAAGAGATTAAACTCCGGTACAAACTATGTCACTGGCTATGGCAGTATGGTATCATATTTGACTAACAAAAGTGTCAGCATCTGAGCAATGCACATGCACACAAAATAAAGGAGAAACTGTCACACTGACATTATATGGGTATGTACACCAAAACATGTGTCCATCTACAATATAAGAGGAAAAAATTAAAGACGTTTTCATGAAGTCTTTATTAAAAATATACTACCATTTTCGGTCTGCAGCACCCATGCAGTCCAATGCGTCTCAATGGTTACAGGCTAAAAGAAAACCCAGTGCTTTCTGATTCTGCAGTCATATTCCCTTCTCGCTGGGACAGATGGTGAAGAAGTATTATTACAGACCTAATACCCCCGTACACGTTAAGATAAAACATGAAATCTGTATGGTTGGCCAACCTCTTTTTAAACACAAGGCAATAACACAAAAACTGACTGCAAGGGCATACTTACCATTTATGTGATACTAAAATAATGGCAAGTGTATTACAGATTCTCCTAAAAATTCCTTGTTGACGGCACAGACATATAAAAGTGAACATTTGGAGTCAATTATTAAGAGTCAATTAAATAGTTGCACAATACATGGCTCCCTAACCTCATGAAATTATTGAAGTTGCTCCCTTAATGCAACTTTCCCAGCAGGAATGCCAACAGAATACAAGCAAGTGTATATGACGTTCTGTGCAGTGCTTACAGAATAGGAGAGATATGGTAAAGCTTGTGGAGGGGTTGACCGTAATGTCTGCACAACTACTGCCATCACTGCGATAGGTGCCATTGGTAGGGAGATTTGGTAAAAGGGGGTGCATATAGACAGCTATCAATCACTGTGTAGGGCCGCCCCCACTTGACTATTTAGCCCAGAAGGAGCAGAGTTACAGCGTTACAGGAATAAATGACAAATGGTCCTGGAACTTTTCCCCCCAAAAAACTAAAAATTAATTGGCTCAGCTTCTCCTCCTCTATAATGTGATGCCTGCAGAATGGACTGAATTTTTAATGTGCCAAGTTACCTTTCATAGTAGCTATGATATAAGGGTGTTAGAACACAGAGTGCATCACAGCTTACTGTGTATTGGGCTGTGTCCATGCTGACCCATGTCCACCACTGAAAAGACATCTATAATACACAATAATATCTGAAATAGACCATGAAGCAACGGAACAAGGTGTCTTGTAGGGTAGCTTCACACATACCTTTAATCACCACCACCACCACATCCCGCTACCCGCAGCTCCGGCCCAAAGCATACATTACCTGCTCGGTGCCGCAGCTGTGTGAAACTCCCGGCTCCCCTCACTCCCTATCAGCCAATCAGTGCACGGCAGCCCTGATTGGCTGATGGGGTGCAAAGGGAGCCGGGAGCTTCACTGCAGCCGCGGCACAGAGCACATAATGTATGCCTGGGGCCGAGGTTGCGGGCGGCGGGATGCAGAGGGTTAAAGGGGCCGGATTACATATCTGCAGTGGAATGGATATGTAACCCTCATAGACCTTCACAGTACATGGATCAGCAGCAGATTCGCTGCAAACTGGCAGCGTGAAATCCGCTGCGGATCCAGTACGTGTGAAGGCACCCTAACAACATGTGGATGGCTGTGTGTGTGCGTGTGTGTGTGTACACTGCATAACTGGGCAAGAGATAGCACTAGAATACATTGTGGAAGGAAGGCAAGTAAACTTCCTTATAACGTAAAGTATTCCCTTATAACAAAGTTCTCCTTCAGCAGGATAAGGTGCCCTCCTGCATTGCAAAAATTGCCCAGGAATAGTTTAAGGAACATGACAAACCTAAAGGGAATCTGCCATTGGGTTTTTGCTGCTTTAAATAAGCACAGCAAAAAGGTTGTGATAGAAAAGCTAATTCAACTGCACAGTACAATGTAAGTGATACATCACTCTGTTCAGCTTCTCCGTCACTATTTTATTCTACATTGACATAGGACGGCATAAACCTGCTGACAGAGTCCCTTAAAGGTTGATAACACCATGATTTGACAGGTGAGAATTGTTTCGGCGGCACCAGGAGGACCAACACAATATTAGCCAGAAGGTTTTAAATTTTAAGGCAGCAGTGGACTGCGGGACTTCAAAAGACAAACATTCTGAATTTCCAAAATGCCCATATGACTCCAAACATGGAGGTGTTAGACTTCTGAAACAGTTCCCAAACAAGTAGAGAGGAAACAAGGAAACAGCAGCCTACCTGGATGAGCCATACTCTGGAGGAGGCTGGTAACGGAGCATTGGGCCATCTGAGCGATTCTGCTGGCTGCCTCTAGGATCCCCATAATGATGCCCCATCTCCTTGGCTTTGCCTTGAGAAGGTAGAGTGGAAATGTTTTTGAATGGGTAATCTGGAGGCGGTCCCCTGAGTTCCATCTTTTGTCCACCACTTTGTGATTGATTCTTATATACTTCATTTGATCCAGAGGTTTTGTAGAAGTCTCCTGGCTGTGGTGAAAGAGGAGCACTTGTAACAGGGGCATGGGCTTTTACACCACTAGTAGCCAGTGAAAGCTGCATGAGTCGTTCACTAAGGGACCGTACATGACCCTGTTTTAGGTCCTTTAGGCCATCATCCTGATGAACTTTGCCTGTATTAACCCTCTGAACTGTGGGGCGACCCTCTGTCCTCATTTTCTGATTGCTCACACCAGTTACGTAGAAAGCTGCTCCAACACTAGTATGAGGTTGTCCACGGAAGTACTGAGATTGCACCTTGGCCTCCTCATAAGTAGGAAGCTCTTCACTGTTCTGAGCTCTTAACGGTATCTGCTTCTCCATCATATTCTCCACCTGGATCTCCTGCCCTTGCGGCTCCTGGCGGGCAGCATGAGGAACTAGCTGGGAGTCTTGAGGATTCAGTCCCTCGTTCTGAGACACCTGCCCGCCACCATAGGGGGGCACGTTCCCAGTAGCTTGTTGATGCAAGGCCAGCAAGTTACGGTTGTCATTAGGATTCCCGTAACGTAGCTGCTCCTGCAGCAGTCTTTGCAACACTGTGGTGGCTGCTTGCTCTTCTGAAGTCCTCATCTCCAACAGCGTCACCTCAAAACTGGAATCCAAGTGACCTGCAACAGCAGCAATTGTGCATTAGTTATGTAAACCATCTGACATTAATAGATCTTAAAGTGTTGCTGTCGTTATAACTTTCCAAATCTAAATCAACAGTAGATGTGATGTAAAGCAAGTTTGCAATTTACATTCATTATTTTTTTTTAGTTATCATGGAAAACACAGCACTTCCTGTTTTATGACTTTTTTTTTTTTTAAACAGGAAACAGTCAGAAAACAGGGAGTCTTGTGACTGATGGACACATTGAGCCGTGACTCTCTGTACTGGCCGGAATTCCTGTGTTTAGTCTGTTTTTTTCAACGCGCACAAGTCAGAAAAATCTGCCTACAGGAGACTGGACCGGGATTTCTGGTAAGTTCGGCTTTGTTTTACACCATGATAACATAAAAAAAAAAATAATGTATGTATATTGCAAACTTGCTTTATTACACATGTACTGTTGATTTAGATTTTGAAAGTTATAATGACAGCGACACTTTAAAACCTGTAACCAAACTAAAATCTGTGCAATAACCTGCTTTAGCAAGAGCCTGTTCCATGCCAGAGATAGACTTAATCTGCAGTGCAGAAGTATAAGTGTGACTAGTAGTAAAAGCTAACAATGTGCAAAAACCAGTGGTAACTAACATGATGATTTGTTTTTCAGTAGGATAACAGAAAATAAAGTTCATATTTTTTTTGGATGGGGTTCACCAAATCTTCATTTCTAAATCTATAAACCTCAATTTGCAAATAAGTAATTTTACCTATTTCTGTCTGGTGAGAGTTGCTGCCCACCAACGCTGTGACGTGTTCCTTCTCATGAGGAGGCTTGTGGACCTATGAGGAATATTCTGCTGTCTGTCACCTTCTGCAGTCTGAAAATACATGTAAAAGTCATATTAAATATAATTTAGCTACATGAAGTCAATATGATCTACAAATAAATGTAGCCATGAAGCCAATAAGTTTAATAAAACTGTACCGTTACAGCATTCCTCTATCAGAAATACTACGGGTGATCCAAGATTGTGGGGAACGCCCTGAATATTGACCACCAGGCTGCACATTTACAGTCTATACGTGGTTGATGGCAATATAATTAGCCTATATTTTGTGGAGGTGTCTGAAGCAAAGTGTTTTCTGGCATTTAGCAGCCATAAAGCTGAAAAATAGTACATATGGTACAGCAAGACCATACAATACATTGACAGTGCACAACCACTGCAGGCTCCATATAGGAGCAAGACCCAGATTGCAGTTACCAGAACAAAATCCCCTTCATTTGCTGACATACCCGATATATTTAGTTATGGAAATGCACCAACACAACAGCAGTTTTTGTAAAAAGTAAAGCACCACCAGACACCTAAATAACAATAACCCCATAAAGGGATAGGTTGGATCATAAAACTAACAACAGCAAACACCCACTTCACATTCTTTGTAGATGACAAGCTAGACGGCTGTAAGGAAGTGACAGACAGGTGAGGAAAAAGACAGCAACTTTAAGCAGGTAGAATGGCCCAAGCAAGTGATCGAATACATCCTGCTGAACACATAAAAAAGTCACAACAAATAATTATGTACGTGTGTATGTATATATTATTTTTATTTTTTTTAGATACAGACACATAGCAAAGCAATTAGGGAAAGTTCACTTTAAATACAGATTATGCATCCAAATCAACACAGATCTGTATTAAAAGCATCTCCCATTGACTTCAATGGGAAGTCCCAGGCTATGCTGAAATAACTGTATTATCTCTTTTCTACACATTTCATAATGGATTCTGAAATTAAGGAAGCTTTAAAATCCGATTGCATTTCAGATACAGATTTTGAAGCAGAATTTTCCACCTCCTATGTGATTTTATCATAAGCAAATTACTGTAAAACGCAACAAAAACACGAATGTGATAACACAACCTTGGAGGTCCAGGTTACCATTCAACAACAATCTTGGTGGGGACTCTTGGCGCACATTCATAGACAGCAGACGCCCTCAGACAATTGTTACATTATAGAGGAATGGACAGTTCCGTTCGGCATTTGAAATTGTTGCCCTTTCATTACACACTTCATGTGGCAAAGTCTAGCTAAATAGTGTTTACGCCAAAGGCCACTACCCTAGGATATGGTTAGTAGCATGTACCATAACAGATACTATACAGTATACCTATAAACAATCACTAAGAGAAATATATATGCCTGCTCTGTAAGGCTGCGTTTACACGAGAGATTCATCTGACAGCTCATTAAAGCCAAAGCCAGGAAGCTTTGGCTTCAATATTCTGTCAGATAAATCTCTCTGTGTAAACACACCATAAGTACGTGTGTATCACAAATGTGACGAGCCCTTCATTGTTTGACTTTGAAGATCTGGTAATATGAATGTATTGGATAAGGATTCCCTTTGAAGTTCACTTTTGGGGTTGCAGGACATTTGGCTGGTCACTGACAGATCTCTGCATCCTGACACTACAATCTGAGGGCACAAATAGAGTCATTTCAAAGCAACACTTTGCAATTTCCTTTACTCAGATTACATTAGAAAATGGCAAAAACCCCATCAGGTTTAACCTCTCACCTCCCTGTCTGACAAGACAAGGTGTGTTGTTTAATATCACATGACCTTTACCCAGATTGTAATGCAAACACTATAAACTACAGGACTGTGCAGGCAGAGATACAAGTGCGGCTCTATGGGGGGGACTTCTTCCCATTTGTAGCAGTGTATTATAAGGAATGTGCACATATGTCTCTGCTCTAGTCCCTTGGGACCATAGAGAAAGAATGAATAGTCCATTCTGCTGAGGCTCAGGGGCTGCCTAAAGCCGGTCATTACCTGTAACATTATACAACAATAACCAATTGGGATTTCATCTGCACCGACGGTAATCTGTATAGTGTGATATTGGAGCGTTTCGGAGACAGATCACATCAGGTTCCAGTATGACTTCTCATGTAATCAAACAATAAAAAAAATAAAAAATAAAAAAACCACATAGTAAGCGTACACTCATAACATAGAAATTTATTACTAGGGACTAAGGAGTGTTATAAAGACCAAGCATCAATATTCATGGGTTAGCATGGGTATAACCCAGTAATAGAAATGATGGACTGTGAAAACGTCCATCAACGTATGAAAGCTAGCAAGGATCTGTCTCTTCCTCTAGTTCAAGCGATATTGTTTTCCATTACACGTCAGAGCCTGCATGATGTTCCTGGCTGTAGGCAGCTCTGGCACCTGTTAGGTAAGGATGTTTTACTTACCCCTACCTAAAAAAAGGAGGGTCTTACAACATACCTGACGCTTACTAGATTGCTTCATGCTAAGGTTGGGATCACATGCCTGGCCGGAACTGAAGCAATGGAGGCAGGCTGCCTCTCTGTGACTTGGCTCCATTAGAATCAATGGAGCCATGCCATAAAGGGGTAGGAGTCTCCTCTCACTGGGGGTGGGGGCCACCCTTCAGTGTTTCAGCCAGGGCCAGTGCCCGGTAATAGACCAGAGCCATGCATGGGAACCAAGCCACGGTTCAAAAAAAAGTACTGCGGCACCAGCTTCCCCGTGCCAGAGTTATTCTATTGATATGCTACACCTTAAGCAAATGTACCTTATGGTACATTTGCTTTAAGGCCCTATTAAATGTAGCGATTATAACATGAAGATACGCTAGAATGATCGATCGCTAGCAAAAACTAGTAATTTAGTAGCAAACAATTCTGACATTGCTGTTGTGAACGATCGTTTTTGTGTTGTTATATGGTTGCTAATTGTTCCCACACAGCATGTTTTATCTGCGAAGGACTTACTAGACAAACAGATATGTAAACGATCGGCAAAATACCAATGATAATTTTTCGACGTGTTGAAAGACTATTAAAGATTTTCCGTTTGTCATTTGTCGTGGTATTACATGGACAGATAATTGCTCTTCTTCAGTCGTTATAGCACATTTTTAAACAATAATCGCTCTGTGTAATTGGGCCTTTATGCTGTGTTCCCGATTTGCAGTTCTCAGATGCGTTCTTGCAACAGAATAATGGAAATTTATGTATCTCAGGGTCAGAGTTTGTCCCACTTCAACTTCAGTTTTCACCATTTCCATTTAACAGATCCGTTAAAAAAAGTACGACAATGCAGATGGGAATCCAGCCTAACCTCTGTGATGATAAATTATATCATCTCCTTCTAGCAACCTGACTGTAAAATAAAGATTCACCTTGTAATACTTTAGGACTAACACAGAACCCAGGAGATTATATAACCAAGCACTACATGTCCTCCACCTGAAAATGTGGTCAAAAAACATCACAGGAAGCAATTGGTAAAAGAGGACATTTCTGAAAGCTTGTGGCCGCTCAGGAGTGTTTCCTCAGCAAGGTTTGCCTGTATACACAAGATATTCAGCTGTAAAATGGGAGATTACAAACTGCAGGAAATCAGACTGGATTGTGAACTTCCTTCCAGATCTTGTTCCTTGTAGAGCGGGGCTAATGGCAGCTATTAACTCATTGTTACTATGTTGTCATACCTGGAACAATGGATGTTCAGACAACTATACATTTCTGCATTTAAGTTCCTTGCATTCTGCTGGCATTTTTTTTTTTATTTATAATCTCCATTAATTTGGTTAAAACAACTAGTAGCTAAATAAGTCACCCAAAATCCATAAAATAACAAAAATTATATACTTACCTGTCTAAGCCGGAACAGAAGTTGGGGTAGCCCAGTCTCTGTTTACCTGTAGCGTTATTTGAACTGTTCGCGTTCGGCAGCGTTCTCAGAACCTAAACACTCGCCCCTTGAATTCCCGTGTCTGGAAAAATTACATGCCGCCCTAGGGAGTCCTGGAAAACATGGATACAGCCATAGGTTGTTCCGAACAGTTGACCACATGTCATACTACTGGCATCACCGCTCAATAGAAGCCTCAGTGGTACGACACATCACCACTAGGGCCACCAACTGGCTGCAAGTAATGGAACACACTAATGCTGTGTTTACATGGAGGGATAATTCGCCCAAACGAACGATTAATGATTTCGAAGTAACAATGTGTTTTTTATAACGATTAGCATTTAGATGAAACGATATATCGTTCGGAAAATCCGTTAATTCGATCGTTTAAGCCTACCTCACACACAGTGAAAGACTGTTTACACTAAGCGATCTGCGAATTTTCAGTTAACAACCAACGATGATTTGAGAACTTGTTAAAAGATCACAATGAACGATTTGTCATTTGTCGCTTGATCGTCTGTTGTGTTTACACAAACCAATTATTGCTCAAATGCGATCGTTATTGCGAAAATTCAAACGATAATCGCTCTGTGTAAACGCACCATTAGGTTATGCCGTCAACTTCTGACAGATGGAGACCTGCCTAACAAGACTGCAATCCTGAGAAGAAAGGGGCTGAAATGCTAGGGTGGGCCGGAACATTGATGTGCTGGAATAAAATGATATCCCACCACTTTCTGAGGTAATAAAATGCTTAGAACAGTAGCATTCTCCAACCTTAGACATGGGATCTATAGCAACTGAGATCAGAGAAGGTCTCACTGTCTCATTCACGTCACATCTGAGCTTTTTCTACAGTCTTTTGCAATTCCATTTTCTGGGCACTCCATGGTATATATTTTAATAGCTTATTATGTGTATTGTAACATATACATGTGGTGCAGTGCCGACATTAGATGTGAACGCCTCCTAAAAGTGCATGAACCAGAGGAAGCGACCCAGGAAAAGAAAGTGAATATAAACAGTTAAACTAAAACCTGCACATCATACAGGTAAAGCGGGTAAACTGTGTGCTTCAGTAAACATATTCCGGAGCTGCCTGCATTCTTCTGCAATGTAGGGTGTGGTGAGAAGCAGGTGTATGGACCCGAGCCAAGAGCTGACGATCCATACCAAACGGGCTGAGTCACATGAGCAGAGTCAGGAACAACCCTCACCGACAGGAAGACAATTCAACATTTTCCCATAGCCCTAAACCAGGGATAGGGAAGCTTCAGTCCTCTAGTTGTTGCAAAACTTCGGCTGTCCAGGCATGATGGGAATTGTAGTTTTGCAACAGCTGGAGGGCCAAAGGTTGTCATAGCGACCATAGCAAAATGATAGAATCGGATTGTTGGAACCAGTTGCTGTTGGTAACTACACCTGTCTTCTTGTTCTATTGTAAAACTGACAGTTGCTATGGAATCAAGGCCTGTGTTACTATAGTAACAGGACAATCTTTACCTTAACAGTTTTCGGGGGCCTGGAATACTTTGAAGAGACAATATTATCAGATGGGGATAAAACGTTGCCTATAGACTTGGGATTTGTAGGTAAATGGTCCTAACACCAGCAGCAGTGCGGTCCCTGGGGTCCGAGCTCTTGAATGACATCTTGGGTCCGGCTGTCAGATCTTCAGGGGACCAGCTGGGAAGGTGAATTGGCTGATACAAGTGTATTACCAGTTTGCATGTGCTTGCAAACAAAGCAATAATAATAATAAAAGAAAGGCTACATAAGTAAACTGCATTTTTGTCATCTTTATATTATAGCCACATCAAAGCGGTGATAAAATTGCTAAACGTGAAGGTAGACATCTATTTTCTGGCTTATTTCCTTTACTCCCACAGGAAATAAGCTTCAAACAGCAATTTCTGTAAAGGCCCCTACAATTCCATTACTTCCGATACTGACAGAATGGGACGGCATCTAGAGAGACGTTACAGAGAAATAGTATACAGTCTCAGTATAAGGGAGGTATACAGCAATAGACTAAAACAGTATCCCAATGTGCCACTTCTTTCTGTCACATCCAAGACAAAAAAAAACAAAACCTCAGTATGCCTATATAAGAGACCAGAGGCACACAGCAATACAGTATAGGCCCATAGACTTCTATTACTTGCTGCTCAATGACACATATGTACAACTCATAGCTACTGCATGAAGTCCAGTGAGCGCTGCGCTAAGACTATAAACCACAGCCTTATGCACACTACCATATTATGACACTATTGTAATACTGCACCCAGAGAAACCATATGGCCCCCGGTTTTTATAATGGAAGTGTAAATCAAGGTTTGCAGCACGCAAAATCCCTTCTACAGTACTGCAGATAGGAATATTTGCAGTGGCTGCATGTCCTAGGAAGCATACGCACGATCCAATAAAACACAATGCAAATCACACCGTCAAGTTTTAACTTGGCCTAAAAGCAAAAGCTTGCTTTAAATGGCCCATATCATTTTAAACTGGCTTGCAAACCACATTTAACAAAAATGAAAAGTACTGGCTGCTAATTTTTTCTGAAATCTGCTGCTTTGTAACAGTGAGGACAGAACACAGGACGTGGGGGCACTTAGCTACACTGCTAAGTGCAGCGAACAGAGAGACATTCCACAATGTGAAAGGTAAATCAAGGCTTCCCTGTGATCTGACCACTCACTGCAGTCTGTGCAGCTGTCGTTTGTGTAAATACCACTATATGTATACAATGCTGCCTCCTGAATGTAATCTTCCTTCCCCCACGCCCTTAGCAGCAGTTTTTATTGCTTAGTGTATCCCCTGCGCTGCTGTAATTTTTTTTTTCTGCAAACATAGCAAAGCCAGTGCATTAGTAACCCCTTTTCCCTCCCACATACCATCTATAGTAGCACACCATGCAAGTCATCCCCCAGCATAGCACAAACCTATTTATAGTGCACTTTCTTCAGGATTATGCCAAGGAAATGCAGAAAGGACATCTAGATAGTAAGGCTGGGTTCACACTATGTTTTTGCAATCCAATGAAAAACTGATAGAAAAAAAACGGATGCAAGTGTGTGCATCCGTTTTGATCCGTTTTTCCACTGACTTCTATTATTAAAAGAAAAACAGATCTGTTTGTTTTTTTTATGGACACAAAAACGTGGTCGACCTCATTTTTGTGTCAGTTAAAAAAAATGGATCTGTTTTGATCTGTTTTTTTTTTTTTTTTATAATGGAAGTCAATGCAAAAACAGATCAAAACGGATGCACACACTTGCATCCATTTTTTCTATCTGTTTTTCATCCATTTTTTGCAAAAAACTGATTGCAAAAACGTAGTGTGAACCTAATAGTGTTGATAAACAACCCCACTCTGGCCCAGCCCTGTGAAATGGACTGTATGAGAAACTGCTGTGGACCATGAAGGGGACTCTCAGGTGCTTGAATATACCAACAACAGGTCATTTTAATGCTTGTTACTACTACAAAGACAGACCTCACATTATTCCACACTAGAAGCTGTCTTTTTAGGAAGATCATACATGTCTGAGCTATACTAATACAAGGATTCTTACAACATACCAGTCACACACACTGATGGAGCCTTCCTGATACAGGGTATTTTTACTGGGGATAGAAATCTGTTTGCAGCAGATTCCAGAGGGACAGAGAATAATATAAAACCGCGGAATGTAGAACAAAGGCCAGAACTGGGCGGAAATCTGAGTCATTTCAATGCTCTGCATACACTTAACAAGAGGACACTGATCAAAGGACAACTGATACTTCTGATTCTCCAAGGCCTCAGCAAACCTCCTAGAGGTACGGCCATTCAGGAGGAAGACAAAAAGCTACAGCTACCTTTGTACTCCAGGTAGATGTCAGTTAACCCACCTGCTGCCAGAGGCAGGCACAGGACCAGCTGCCACAAGAAGGATGGAGAGATCAATTCACACACAGAACGCATCATATACTATACGCTTGTTGCTACTATCCACTGACCATCTAAAATCACAGCAAGAACGGCCACCAAAGCTTTCTGACCTGGAAGCATTGTGATGTTATTGCATATTGTTTTGTGATACACGTACAGATGGAAATATTCTCATTTCATCGGATCACATAGCAGTTCTGTATTACATTTGGCCAAAAATTGGGGAGATTCTATCATTTAGCTTGATGCCATAGAAGAAACAACAATGGCCCATACTAAAGATTTGGTATTACAACTCTGCCCTATTCAATACAATTAAACTGAGCTGCAATATCACTTATGTCCTGCTAATCTGCTAATGTAAACTAGTAAAAAATTAGGGAGTATTTGTAAGTAGGGGATTATATTAATAGATCAGACTATAAATTGTTACATGGAGTGCATATAGGTCTGCATAAGAGCTATTTCCTCAAAATGATAACTGCAATGCAGCACTATATATTGTAAAATTATTCTACAATCACACAGGGTAATGCTCATCTAAAAAAAAAAAAAAAAAAAAAAAAAAAAAAAAACAGCCTACATTTATACATGTATACTAGCTGAACAGTATGGCAATGTACACCACAGCGTACCCATGCCACATCCATTCAGTTTAATGGTTTGATTGATGTCTACTAGTCACTACATCTGGTCCATCTCAGAGGATATCCTGTTTGTTTGGGCTCTGACATAATACTACATAGTTGCATGTCAATTAATAACAAGTATTAATTTATTGTTATAGTAGATAAATTGATAGCTAAAAATTGATTTTGCATTATACAAGATTCTTTTCGGAATACAAGTTAGCTTAAAAAAAAAAAAAAAAAATTATATCTTTATATTATTGGGGCCGGTGTGAAAAAAAAATGAAAAAAAAGTGATACTCACCTACCCCATTCCCCTGTAGTTGCCGTTCTGTGTGTCAGCTCTTTTACCTGGCGAATCACTGGCCATATATTTAACCCGCCTCAGTCAGTGATTAGAAGTCCTTATAGGTATGGTGTGCCACTCGAACCAGAATGAAGCAGTGATAAGCAGGGACCAGAAGCACTGGGGCAGTAGCTCCAGGAAATCAGGATAAGCGAGTATCACATCTTTTTTATTTTTACACCTTCAACGGCCATATATTTAAAAAAATTAAAAACACGCCATGTTTCAACAAAGTCTATATTATGGTGTTATATGCACTGAGGCACCATTTGGCAACACAAAGTGCCTCATAGTACCGAGCTGCAGAGACTGCCTCGTGCAGGAGGCCTTCCATCCACCGTGACAGCTTATAGAGATTCCACTCATGTTTTGCTGTTGTTCTTACAGTGAACCCTATCTATGTAACCAGAGTCAGCAATTGTTTCCAAACTGATTTTCTTCTGATTAAATACAGATGGGTGTTGGGAAAGTAGTGGTCATGTAGAATGGGAAGGAAGGAAGGGGGGGTAAGGTAAGCTACAACCATTCCTGCGAAGCACACAAATACAAAAACCTTGTGCAGCTCCATCCCCCACTAGGATGCCTCCCCCTGCATGAGCACAGTGATGCTGATGTAACAGCTTGGAGCGGCTGCCTCCTGGCTGATGAGAATCATGTGAGGCTCCACAATTCATTGCAGAAGAGCTCTGCAGCCAACGCTCTGCAAGTCATTAGACATGCTAAGAAATGTTACATCAGCAATCCGCACATTGTGCGCTCTAATCGATAATGGCGGGTCTATAATACAGGACCAGCAAAGTCCCCTCCCCACAGGATCTATGAAACGCTGTGTACTTTGCCCTAGTAAGCAGAGAATTGGGAGAGGTTCCATTTCCTCTGTCTGCTCCTCGCAGGTCTGATGTCATTGTATTCGGCAAGAATTTTCACTTACAATGCCCCCCCCCTCCCTTTTATTGACTGGCAGATAAGCACTGAGTGCATTCATTTCAATAATGCTACAGATTGTTCAGCTTTTATCTCCACAGCAACTTAAGTCATAAAAGTATAACATGCTGCTATAAAGTTTACCCAAGTTCTTGGCAGAGGTGTTAATATTTGTATAGACAAATACTATAACAATATGACTGAGCTATGTAACAGTAAGAATGGTAAAAGTAGTAAGACAGCGATGAAAGTTACAAGACGTTATGCCAAGCACCACTACAGTAATCTGTATCTACAAGTAATACTCTGATAATAGGGAGAAAACTGACCAAATCATTACTTTCTTATACAGGACATTCTGCCACGTGTTCAAAGCAATGGGGTGTCTATGGAGCTATAAGCAACCAGTTCTGCTGCAGATACATGCAGATGGAGAAGCTGGGATTAGGCATGACCACACATTCAGGCTGGGTATACGCACACAGAGTAAATGTTCCGCCCGTCACATAGTCTCCATTTTATACATGGGCAGATTCTGTCATCCGCCCAAAGACAGAGACCGGAATCCACTTGACCATAGGATAGAGTCTATGGGATGGGCAGAGAGCCAAGCGACATTTACTTGCATGGTGTGCATATACCCTTACACAGTGAAAATTAATGTAAAATGGGTTATCACCTTTAGTGTTATGGTGGTTTTACACGGAACGATGTATCGTTCGAATTTGCCCGATAACGGTCGAATTCGAACGATAATCGTACGTGTAAACGCAGCGAACGATCAAGCGACGAGCGAGAAATCGTTCATTTTGATCTTTCAACAACTTCTCAAATCGTCATTGATCGTTCGCAAAAAATTCGCAGATTGTTCAGTGTAAACAGTCTTTCAACGATTTCCCCTATGTGTGAGATAGGCTTAAGCGATCGCAAAACGAATATTCCGTACGATGTATCGTTCCGTGTAAACGCCGATCGTTATAAAAAAAAAAAATCGTTCATTCAAAATCGTTAATCGTGCGATTGGGCGAATTATCGCTCCGTGTAAAACCACCATTAGGGCCCTATTCCACCGGACGATTATCGTTTGCATAATCATTAACGATTAACGATCTCAAACAACTGCTATTGCGAAAGACCTGAAAACGTTCACTCATTTCCATGGAACGATAATTGTTACTTATGATCGTAATTGCGATAGTTTTTTCTTTGCTATTTATCCGCTATTACGTTCGTATCTATTGCGAACGACCGAACGATGTCTTATTCAGTGCGAACGATTTGCGAACATTTTGCGAACGAACAACGATAAAAATAGGTCCAGGTCTTATACAGCAATCAACAATTTCTCGTTCGGTCGTTAATCGTTAACTGCATTTCAACAGAACGATTATCGTTTAGATTCGAACGATTTAACGATAATTTGAATGATAATCGTCCGGTGGAATAGGGCCCTTAGCCAGGGGCGTCAAACTCACGGCGCTCCGACTGTTGCAAAACTGCAAATCCCATCATACCTGGACAGCCAAAACTAAAGCTTTGGCTATCCAGGCATGATGGGAATTGTAGTTTTGCAACAGTTGGAGGACCACAAGTTTGACACCTGAGCTCTATGCTGTTCATAAGACTGCATGTCTACATACTGTGGATATCAACACATTGTATTTTGGGGTTTTTTATTAATTAATCAACATGTATTTTAACTCTAAGGGCACATTGAAACTAAGTATTTTATGCATTTTGGGACAAAGAATATATTAAAATATACAAAAAAACACACCAACAACTGTTCACTGTACAGTATACTGCAATGTACACTGAACTGCAGCACATATTGTTCTCACCACTTCAGGTACAAAGGAATAGGCGACAAAAACACATCAGAAATGCAATGTGGCTATTCTGCATCCATGACCACAAGTAAAAGAGGAAAGTATGTGACAAAAATCTGACATTGGGGCATATTTTCACCTGCATATTTTTCTGCTATTGGAAAAAATACATCATGTAGACATGCAAGCCATACGCACGCAGTGGCCAATGGACTCAGTGGCCAGTACGTTGCGCTGCTATTGGCTACTGCACATGGGCATCATGACTTTTCTGCATCTAGCAATCACAAGGGCTCATACACACGCTCATGGTGGCACCATATTATCACCTAGACATTATTTCTGTACTACTGCATTATAAGGTGTGCTAAAATAAGAAAAGACGCTATACTCCCCAGTTTTTTTCTTACCGAGTCCAATGACACCACTCAGGCCCTTCCTGCTATTCCGTGATAGCAGCAGAACAACAAAAATAATGTCAATGCCGGCTCCCCTGCATGACGAACACTGATGGCAGCTGGTGAACCCCATGCCGCATTTTACAGGAGAAAATAGCGCAGCATGCAGAGCTATTGTGTCCAGGATTTTTAAGAGAATCTGTGACAGAGGCTCCTTACACAACCTCCAACGCACATGTGAATAAAGCCGCACCTGGCTAGAAAGTTTCCATCACTGTTTCCCACCAGTACCAAAGCACTGAAAATAAAAGAAACACGTCAGGCTATAGCACTGCAAATATGGTGGACGTGTTCAGGAAAGTCTTAGCGAACAGCAGCCAAAATCTACACAGGAGCACAGAGATTGATTCTTTTAGGCACATTCACACCTGCAGTTTTGATCCCTCTTCTGCCACTGTGGAAGCAGTTTAAGAAAACCACCATTGTGATGTAATGCTTTGCCTCAATACCACCGCATTTCTGCACAGTGACAATGTACATTCAATGAAAAACCATTCTCAGATACAAGACAATAAGAGGCATGGATGACCGCCAAGGAAACAAGGACTTCTTATTCATATTTCTTATGCAAATACAGAAGACTTGGCTGTTCTAACCAATGGAGGATTGAAGACAAGTTCACACTTGGTGGTATTGATACAAAAGTCTGAATCTATAGTTTTCACATACTAACCCAGCAATCTGCAGTGCTATGTATTAGGAGTGATAGCAATGAAAGGGTTAGTATCTCTGTAACCAGGAAGCCTGGCAGCGTTCTGGAGAAAGGCCACTGAAACGGAAACACTGCACTCGGTGGCCAGGGACAGACAAGGAAAGATCAGCAAAAAAAAAAAGAAAAAAGGTTGCAGGAAATCGGTCAGCATGTAGGAATTTGCGTGTCCTGCTTACCCTTTATAATCATTTACACACCAACATCTCCTAGACTTCAGCCTCCAAAACATCTGAACCTACTACAATGGTGAGACAGAGGCTACCGCCAAGAACACAGCGTGGTGGTATGATGCGGCATCTGTGCAACTGACACAACCGTCCCGATAAGCAATGGGTCACGTGTCTGCTCTGTCAGGTCAAGGAGCTGAATTGTATTTTTTTGCACCTAAGGAAAAGGCATCAAATCACCTCTGCCCAGAAAATCCTTTTTAGGGTACAAACACACACACCGTATACGCAGCAAATATGCAGCAGATTTGATGCTGCGTTCAGTTATTTAGATCTAATCTGCTGCGTATTTGCTGCGCATCGCAGCAGTAAATACGCTGCGTATACGGTGTGTGTGTGTGTGTGTGTGTTTGTACCCTTAGGGTGCGTTCACACGTACAGGATCCGCAACAGATTTGCTACCGTATTCAGTTAGTTACATTGATACCTGCAGGGGCGTAACTAGAAATGGCTGGGCCCCATAGCAAACTTTTGATTGCCCCCCCCCCGACTGACCACTAAACGGTCAAGTGAAGTCATAACTACATAACTGCTAGCTCTGGTCAGGAGTGCTTGCAGTTAAAGGGACATTTGCAAAACCCAGGAGACCAGCAGGGCCACCCCGTGCTGCAAATGATAATGGCTCAGGGGGCCCAGTGTATTGCAGGAGCAGGCCATGGGGCCCCCTGATGCGGCAGGCCCCATAGCAGCCGCCATGGCTGCTATAGTGGTAGTTACGCCCCTGGATACCTGTGCCATTATATCTGCTGCGGATCCTGTACGTGTCAACGCACCCTAAGTCAGGTTAACACAGTTTTTTGGCACTGAACTGCAAAGCATCTTTTTGAGCGTGAAATTCAAATATACTAGAATAAGCGACAATGTCACTTATTTTAGGTGATTCAATGACGGCTAATTATATACACGACAGATGTCTGAGGCTACCCTCAGAAATTCTGCCAAGTATTGTATTGTGTATACACCATATGAACAAACCCTTAAAGCGACTTTGTACCCACAATCTGCCTCCCTAAACCACTTGTACCTTCGGATAGCTGCTTTTAATCCAAGATCTGTCCTGGGGTCCATTTGGCAGGTGATGCAGTTATCGTCCTAAAAACAACTTTTAGGGTGCATTCACATGCACAGGATCCGCAGCAAATTTGATGCTGTGTTCAGTTATTTAGATCAAATATGCTGCAGATCCGCTGCAATACGGTGTTTATGAAGCTTCCCTTAAACTTGCAGCTCTGTGTCAAATTGGCGTGGCCTAGAGTGTGTATGCCCTAGGATTGCACTGCCCCTCCATCCCTCCTCATCACTAGGAACACCCCCGGGCAGGATTTTTCCTATTCATCACCTATCTGCACACTGCACAGATGCCCTAAAGTGACTGTACCCCCAGGCCCAGGCTGAAGCACTGGAGGCGGGCCGACCCACCCTTAGTGGGAGGAAGCCAGTGACCCTCTATGATAGGGTTTCATTGATTCTAATGGAGTCATGTCATGGAGGGGCTGGAGTTTCCTCCCACTAAGGGTGGGTTGGCCCGCCTCCAGTGCTTTAGCCTGGGCCTGGTGGTACAGTCACTTTAACAATCTGGCTCATGTGCAGTGTTCACACAGGTGATGAATAGCAGAAATTGTTCTAGGGACATTCCTAATGATGAAGAGGGTGGGAAGGAGGGAGGGGCGTTGCAATCCTAGGACATGGGTACTCTAGGCCACGCCAATTTGACACAGGGCTGCAAGTTTAAAAAAGTTATTTTTTAGGACAATAACTGCATCAACTGCCGAACGGACCCCGGGACAGGTCTTGGATTAAAAGCAGCTATCCGAAGGTACAAGTGGTTTGAGGGGGGTGTCAAATTTTGGGTACAGAGTCGCTGTTTTAAAGAAAATAAGATTGTGAGAATAAGGCTGGGGTTACAGAGCTGTATCATTGTGCTCACATTGAGGCAAGCAACATAACAAACACACAACACAGCCATCTACAAAAATTCCTGTTTTTGGTCTCAAGATGCGTGCAGCTATGCCATCAATGACTGCAATATAAGCCAACATTCAACTTGCTTACTTTTTTTTTTTTTTTAACATCCAGACTGCAAATCTAACATTCTCACATGACAGCAAATTGATCATGCAACTTAATGTCACCATGCAACCCTTGCCTGCATGGGATCTATTACATTATGCATATAGAAGGCAGCAGAACTGCCCAGAACAGCAGGTCTAACAGATGCTTGGAATCCAGTTAGTCTTTTCCTATAATAAAAGGAAAATGAAGACTGGACTGATGAGAATGAAGTTTTCTGCTATGTCCAGGTAAATAAGTCTCCAGCTCTTCTCATCTGCACAGATTACTCAATATAAAACGCATTGCACATAGGAAAAACATGAGAAAACAATGGCCACATTACAATGATAGACTCACTGGAGCGTGAGCCTGTCCCAAGGAGTAATCCATCTTAGCTGAAATCAATACACTGGTGCTCAATGTCAGCCAACAATATACAAAAAACTATGTATAACAACGCACCATCTAAGGGAGGAATAAAGAACAACTGAGAATGTTCTCCCATCAGGCAATGTGGAAATGACACACAACACCACATAATAATAATCATACACCACAAAGCGTAATTGTAATAATAATCAATCCTGTAAGGTACGTGTTTCCATAGGAACCTCATCTAAGCTATGTACACTTGTGTGACCCACTCCTAGATGCCTCCTCCACAGTTTTGCAGTTGCAGGAGAATTATAAAAAAAAAAAAAAAAAAAAAAACTCACAGAGGCCTTGGCCAACAGGGTCAAATATTCCCTTTAATCTACAGCCTCTTTCACATTTGATAGGCTTTAATCCTCTGACCCGGTAACCCTGCATTCCTCCGTATCTCTGTCACAAACGGACCATTCACAGGAGGAAACTGCGGCTCTATTATACAACAGCTACTGCCCCACCACAATCCCATAGCTGTTCCTAAATATGTGCAATGTTACCTACATCTGTTCACACAGCCCGAGCCCCTTAGATGAGCACAGGTGCTGGTCCTGGCAGAAGCATGGAGGGGATGATCCACTAACCTGCAGATGCAGAGAGCGCCGTCCATTCAGCCTGCCTATGCCGCACCTACATACCAGTAACGCTCATATATATGTGATCGCATTATAAAGGACATGCAGAAAACAGCAGACGCAGCAATCTTAGGCATCAGTCACGCTGCGGTTTCTGTCGGGTGTACCAGCAAGGAGTTCCATGTTTGCCATGATCTACCCAATGGACTTTAACTGACTGAACATGGTCTTCTAGTTGGCTACATTGGGTCCTTTAAAATCAATGGGCCCAATTTGCACAAAGCCACACGATCAACAACTGTATCCTGCTTCCTGGAGAAGGTGGATGCTGCCCGAGTATTCCAGGCAGTCCTCGGGCTGCATTCACTTTCCCCAGGCAGCGGGATTCAAATGCTGATCGATCAGGTCATTTCAGGTCAGCAAGTTCGCTTATTGCTAACGCTGGGTACATACTAGGTTTTTCCTATCCCTTTAACGTATCCGTTTTTATCTGATTACGTTTAACGTACAGGAAATGTGGTCAACCCTATATTTGTGTATGCATCCGTTTTGATCCATTTTTTTTATAATGGAAGTCAATGGAAAAATGGATCCAAAAGGATGGCACACAATTGCATCTGTTTTTTTTTTTCATAAAATGTATACGTTAAACGGATAGGAAAAACACAGTGTGAACCCAGCCTAAATAGTACATGGAAAAACACAGCAAAATGCTGCATGTGATCCCAGCCTAGTACTGGTCTTTCATCTATAGGTTCTACTTTATATGGATCAGCAACCAAAGCACCAGATACCCTGGCTGTAGGTGTATAGGAGAATTCCTGCACGGTGTACACAGGCATGCTGACGGTTACATCCTATGTGTAAATAAGCAGCTCCGGCCATGGTCCGAATACTCATCAGGAATAATGGGCCGAGCACCAGAGAAAGGACACAGCAGCCGGCAGATGGTCATCAGCTATGCAGCACTGCTCCAGGACAAATGACAGAAGGACACAGAGCGTCCTGCTCCTGCCAGGGAACTCCGTCACATCTGCCTGAAGCTCTGTGCTCCAGGACTGAATGCAGCAAAAGAGAAGAACCTGAACGCAGCTCCACACATAGCGCTAGAGGAACCATATTGTCTTTATAAGTATCGATAAAAACACCACAAAGACAGTGTAAAGACTTAGGGTCCTATTACACTGAGCGATTTTTAACAATTAACGACTAACGATAAACGTTCGCAAACAAGATTGTTTATTGTTAACCTGAAATCGTTCACCACATTACACAGAACGATAATCGTTAGTTACGATTGTTACTACGATCGTTATTGCGATCGTTACTATGATCGTTTACTCCGTCTGATCCCAGAAAAACAATGAACAATGTGCAATTACACTGACCAATTAGTCAAAAAATGCGGAACGATTTTTCGCACGATAATCGTCCTGTGTAATGGTGCGTTTACACGTAACGATAATTGGCCCGATTGTATGATTAACGATGTCAGAGTAATGATTTTTTTTTCATAACGAGCAGCATTTAGACGGTCCGATATATCGTACGGAAAATTCGTTTTGCGAACACTTAAGCCTATCTCACACATTGGTTAAATCGGCGAACGACTGTTCACACGGAACGATTTGCGAATTTTTTGTGAACAACGATTTGATAACATGTTGAAAGATCAAAAAGAGCGATGTATCATTCGTCATTTGATCGTTTGCTGCGTTTACACGTACGATTATCGTTCGAATTCGATCGTTATCGCGCAAATTCGTACGATAATCGTTACGCGTAAACGCACCATAATAGGGCCCTATTACACGGGACGATTATCGTGTGGAAAATCTCCATATTGTTTAAATTTTAACGATAATCATCCTGTGTAATTGCAGGAAATTATCAAAAAAAGTTTGTGTCATTGATTTAGATCTAACGCTAAAATCATCGTTAATCGCTCGCTAATTATTCGGTCTAATTCCACATTTGTCCGCTGTAACGATTGTGACTAACGACCATCATTCTGTGTAATATGGTGAGCGATTTCAGGGTTAACGATAAACAATCTTGTTTGCCATCGTTTATCGTTAGTCGTTAAAAAACGATTCGTCTTATAGGATCCTAAAATGCCTCAGAACACACAAGGAGCAGAAACAACTTTGTCAGATGAGATAATAGATTGCAGCATCATAATAATCAACAAACATAAGAACGTTCCGACTAGGCATACACAGTGACGCACAACAGTCGTGGTGTCGCACAGCAGTGAGTCACATGTTAGCTCAGTGATCAAAATATTATATTATAAAATACAACTTTCTGTCACATAGGAAAAGTCCTAATGAGCAAATAAAAGAACAGAGAAGAGAGCGAGTGCTGCGGCCATCTTTGCGGTGCGTCTGTACAGTTGCTTAGTGACTGGGCTCGTGTATCCGTGCTCGGCTCCCTGGACATTGTACAGCAGGGGGAGGAGAGGGAATGTGGTACTGCGGTTTCCTGGAGACAGGAATCTCCTGCTCCCACCCCAGGTCTCCAGCCACGTAGGAGCCCTCCCTGCCAAACTCCACTCCTCCCTTCCTCTCTTCCCTGGAAAGACTGGCCAGAGGTGACTGACAAGGGGAGGAAAGTGAGAGGAGGGACGCTGCAAAGAACAGGTGGTGGATGTCACACGGAGACAGGTGTGCTGCACTAGAGAGCATCCTGCCAGTGCCCAGACTATGTGCCATCCTGCCAGTGCCCACACTATGTGCCATACAGCCAGTGCTCACACTATGTGCCATGCTGCCAGTGCCCACACTATGTGCCACCCTGCCAGTGCCCACACTATGTGCCATACAGCCAGTGCTCACACTATGTGCCATGCTGCCAGTGCCCACACTATGTGCCATCCTGCCAGTGCCCACACTATGTGCCATCCATCCAGCCAGTGCCCACACTATGTGCCATCCTGCCAGTGCCCACACTATGTGCCATCCTGCCAGTGCCCACACTATGTGCCATCCAGCCAGTGCCCACACTATGTGCCACCCTGCCAGTGCCCACACTATGTGCCACCCTGCCAGTGCCCACACTATGTGCCATCCTGCCAGTGCCCACACTATGTGCCACCCTGCCCGTGCCCACACTATGTGCCACCCTGCCAGTGCCCACACTATGTGCCACCCTGCCAGTGCCCACACTATGTGCCATCCTGCCAGTGCTCACACTATGTGCCATGCTGCCAGTGCCCACACTGTGCCACCCTGCCATTGCCCACACTATGTGCCATCCTGCCAGTGCTCACACTATGTGCCATGCTGCCAGTGCTCACACTATGTGCCATCCTGCCAGTGCCCACACTATGTGCCATCCTGCACATGCCCACACTATGTGCCATGCTGCCAGTGCCCACACTATGTGCCATGCTGCCAGTGCCCACACTATGTGCCAGAGCCGAAACATCAGTGCTGTGTGAACTGGGCACAAAGTCACAATACAACCAATGGAGAAAGTTGTTGATTCATGGCACATCATAGAGAGGTGCCCTGTCCTGCTACAGAGCGGTCGGGCCAATTAGATTGTCAGCTCTATGGGTGACATAGAGGAAATAAACACATAAAGCACAGGTGATCAGTACAATGGACACACTGGATATTATAATAGGGGGAGATTTATCAAACATGGTGTAAAGTGAAACTGGCTCAGTTGCCCCTAGCAACCAATCAGATTCCACCTTTCATTCCTCACAGACTCTTTGGAAAATGAAAGGTGGAATCTGATTGGTTGCTAGGGGCAACTGAGCCAGTTTTACTTTACACCATGTTTGATAAATCTCCCCCATAAAGCACAGGGGATCAGTACAATGGACACACTGGATATTATGTGTCTACACCGAGGATCTCCAATCATTGACTCTAGCGGCTGAAAAACTACAACTTCCAGCGTGCCACTATGAGGTCATGCTGGGAGTTGTAGTTTTACAACAGCTACAACTTGGGAAACTAAGCAGAGGTCCAAAACTACAGCTTCTATCCTGCCTGCTTCTGTGCATGTTGGGAGTTGTAGTTTGGAGACTGGTTTATGAACGCAAAACTACAACTCCCAGCATGCCCTGACAGATAAGAGAGCTGTAGTTATGCTTTTATGCTTATGTTCACACACCAAAACAATCCTTCAAACACATGCTGTATTTTTGTCACTCACAACTGTCCATTCACTTAAATTGCTGAAAACTCAAAAAAATATAATACAATTCCATTCACTTTAATAGGATTTCTCTCCTACACCCAAACCGCAGCATGTGAACATTCATCACCTGCCTCCAGCGGGTACCGCAGCATGTGAACATCACCTGCCTCCAGCGGGTACCGCAGCATGTGAACATCACCTGCCTCCAGCGGGTACCGCAGCATGTGAACATCACCTGCCTCCAGCGGGTACCGCACCTCAATCCATCGCAAGAATAAAAAAAAGTTAGTAGCCTATGCCTAGATGTTCCCACAATCCCAATAGTAAGGGATACTGAGCCGCCAGCAGGAGGGTGACAGAAGTACACTGGTGTGAACAGTGCCCATGTCGCACACATGACATCCCGGCAGCACACATGTCACAGGAGCGGTACCGCAGCCCCGGCCGTCACTAGTTCAGCTCACACAGCACTGACACCCAGCACAGAGGCGGAGGGTGACGTCCCCGGTGCCAGCACAGCTCATACTGACCATATGGCCGCCGTGTCCCCGCAGTCCCGGTGTAGCGGCCGCTCTAAGGACTCGTACAGACTCCGCGTCCCCACAGCTCAGCCCCAAGTCACTCTACACGACTTACTGGCCGGGAAAACGCTCAGCTCAGGCTCTAGCCCCGCCTCCACACCTTCATTGGACGATTAACACACCACCTAGTCTCTCATTGGAGGAGAGAGTTGTCGGTCACGGGCACACAGGCGTCTATTGTGCTCCCAAGGTTTATTCAGGGCAAGGTTTAGTAACTCTTGCAGCGCTGTAGAAAATGCAGGAACAGGCTCCGCAGAGTATCGTGATGTGTGCAGTGAGTGTGAGTGTGAGTGTGTGTGTGAGTGTGCAGGCTGTGAGGGGAATTAGTAAAAGTGCAAGGGAACGAGTAGTCGCCAATAGCAACCAATCAGGTCTTTGTTTTCACTTTAGAAAAGAATACGTTGCTATGGGCAACAGCTGCACTTCTCTCTTCCAAGTCTTCTAAAGTTTCTTTTATTCAATATTTACATCTGTATGATAAGAGTAATATTAGAAAGATTAGTTTGGATATTATTAATAACTGTATATTAAGACAAAGAGGGGGACTTCTTTGTTTCTCTTTATTGCCAATAGCAACCAATCACAGCTCTGCTTTCATTTTGCCAGACCAACATAAAAAATAAAAGCTCTGAGAGTTCTCATAGAGTTCTGATCGGTTGCTGTGGGCAACGGAGAGAGTGTACCCCCGAAACGTACATATAAAGGGGAAACAGTAGTAGGAGCAGTGGCAGCAGACCGCCACTATCCCCTAAGGGCTGCCCAGACGATCTAGCGATCACCCAGGCAGCCCCTTACCACCACCACCTCTCCGCGGCCTCCTCTGCACTTACCTCCTCGCCTCTATTTCGCCCTGTGTAATAGCGGCTTAAGCCTATGCTCCTAATATGGAAGCCCTAATATCACTGCACTCGTCTAATAAACACAATGAAGTCACCTTAGGGCTTGTCCCCATATGTCTGGCAATCTGGTGACGCTTCCCCTCCAGCTCAGTAGAAAAACAGCAAAGGGAAACTGATGCCAGAATGATCCCATTGTTGTCTATGGGGTTGTCCCTGGCATTCGGCGTACCATATGTGACACAGGACTTGTCCAGACACCAGGTAGGAGAATGTGTCTTCCAGTGCTTTTCTATTCAGCACTGATCTTTTTGCGTTTTCATCAAAATTTAAAAAATTTCCATCATGCCCGACCCCCTATGGCCACCAACATCATTAATATAAGGTATATGGGGGCCTTAAAGGGAACCAATCAGCTGATATGGTTCCCAGCAGTACAGTATAGATCTACTGTGCAGCTCGTAGAGCATACCAGCCGCAGCTGCAGCAGTAGCTTTACAAAGGGGAAAAAGATGTTCTGTTAGACCGCACAAGGCCAGGAGGGGGGCAGCAACTAGTCATTTGGGTAAGGAGCCGTCTGTGACTAGTCACGGCTCTCTGCCTGTCAGCAAGCAATGCGGGGATGATTGACAGGCAAAGACACCCATTAGTGGCACTGCTCGCTGACAGATGACTAGTTGCCGCCCACCCAGATGACTATTTGCATTTTTTCCAATGAACTTTAAGGTTGCTTGCATCGATTTTCCTGACCGATCCCCCTAATAAAGTTACTGACTGAGTACAGTGAAGGAGAAGACGACCATTTGGTTTCTCCCAGATAATCCATCTGATCCGGCAGAGTCATGGGAAGAGAAACCTTTTTTTATGATTTTCAGTAAGTACATAATGGAATAACATAGGCAATGGAATGTAGTTACAACATGGCTCATAAATATTCCTATTCAATAACTAGACCTCCTTAGGTCTATAAAACCGAGACCTATAAAGTAGTATTTACTACTCTGCATATGTACATACTCAATGTAAGTTCACCTTAGACATCCATTATTATTTGGTCTTTATTATAGTATTATGTGGAAGGTTATCCTGCATTATGTAGATGTAATGGGGTAATAACCATAAGTGCAGACACTGCAATATAAACTAGGTTCTAATACCCTCAGGGTAGGGTCTCATGGGGCGCAGAGATACGTCCGCAATGCAGTTAAGGACCATGCAGTCATGCTATTCTGTGCAGTTTTCTATTAAACATTAATGGTTGCATAGTTTTTATAGCTTTTTCCTGCAGTATCTTGCGGCCATTGATGAGGAGACATTTTTTCCACACAATTTTGTAGGAACATAACTACGCAGCTATTAGCTGCCTTGCTTCAGCACTGACTCACAATGAGGTTTTTCCACAATTAAAACTTATCCCCTATCCTTAGAACAGAGTGGTGGTTACCTACACTCACCGGCCACTTTATTAGGTACACCATGCTAGTAACGGGTTGGACCCCCTTTTGCCTTCAGAACTGCCTCAATTCTTCGTGGCATAGATACAACAAGGTGCTGGAAGCATTCCTCAGAGATTTTGGTCCATATTGACATGATGGCCTCACACAGTTGCCGCAGATTTGTATGCTGCACATCCATGATGCGAATCTCCCGTTCCACCACATCCCAAAGATGCTCTATTGGATTGAGATCTGGTGACTGTGGAGGCCATTTGAGTACAGTGAACTCATTGTCATGTTCAAGAAACCAGTCTGAGATGATTCTAGCTTTATGACATGGCGCATTATCCTGCTGAAAGTAGCCATCAGATGTTGGGTACATTGTGGTCATAAAGGGATGGACATGGTCAGCAACAATACTCAGGTAGGCTGTGGCGTTGCAACGATGCTCAATTGGTACCAAGGGGCCCAAAGAGTGCCAAGAAAATATTCCCCACACCATGACACCACCACCACCAGCCTGAACCGTTGATACAAGGCAGGATGGATCCATGCTTTCATGTTGTTGACACCAAATTCTGACCCTACCATCCGAATGTCGCAGCAGAAATCGAGACTCATCAGACCAGGCAACGTTTTTCCAATCTTCTACTGTCCAATTTCGATGAGCTTGTGCAAATTGTAGCCTCAGTTTCCTGTTCTTAGCTGAAAGGAGTGGCACCCGGTGTGGTCTTCTGCTGCTGTAGCCCATCTGCCTCAAAGTTGGACGTACTGTGCGTTCAGAGATGCTCTTCTGCCTACCTTGGTTGTAACGGTTGGCTATTTGAGTCACTGTTGCCTTTCTATCAGCTCAAACCAGTCTGCCCATTCTCCTCTGACCTCTGGCATCAACAAGGCATTTCCGCCCACAGAACTGCCGCTCACTGGATGTTTTTTCTTTTTCGGACCATTCTCTGTAAACCCTAGAGATGGTTGTGCGTGAAAATCCCAGTAGATCAGCAGTTTCTGAAATACTCAGACCAGCCCTTCTGGCACCAACAACCATGCCACGTTCAAAGGCACTCAAATCACCTTTCTTCCCCATACTGATGCTCCGTTTGAACTGCAGGAAATTGTCTTGACCATGTCTACATGCCTAAATGCACTGAGTTGCCGCCATGTGATTGGCTGATTAGAAATTAAGTGGTAACATGCAGTTGGACAGGTGTACCTAATAAAGTGGCCGGTGAGTGTATATGCTCCATTCATTCTCTATGGCAGCTGCCAGGGATAGCCAGGTACAGCGATCAAATATCTCTGACCATGTGCCACTTCATTCTGACTGTAGATTTGGGTCTGTGGGCTCACAGGGGGTCCCAGCAGTTAGACCCACCACCTGAGACTAATGGCACTTTTACACGGTGCGATAATTCGCCCGATCTCACGATTAACGATTTTGAATGAACAATGTTTTTTTTATAACGATCAGCGTTTAGATGGAACGATACAACGTACGGAAAATTCGCTATGCGATCGTTTTGCGATCATTTAAGCCTATCTCACACATAGGGGAAATCGTTGAAGTTTACACTGAACGATCTGCGAATTTTTTGCGAACGATCAACGATGATTTAAGAACATGTTGAAAGATCAAAATGAACGATTTCTCACTCGTTGTTTGATCGTTTGCAGCGTTTACACGTATGACTATCGTTCGAATTCGACCATTATTGTGCAAAAACGAACGATAATCATCCCGTGTAAAAGGACCATAAGAAATAACTTTTAATTGTGGAACAACCCCTTTAAGTTATGACCATTTAAACATGCTGTTTGCTTTGCCATTGGATAGTGTAAGGATTCACGCCCACAACGCCTTTTTTTCCGTAATTTTCCGTCCCTCTTTATGAATGGCCGTCATTTTGGGGCAGGAATATGTCCGCATTATGCGCATTACAGTGGTAATTTGCACAATGCGGACGTACTTTGGCACCAAAATGATGGCCGTCTAAAATGGCAGCCGTAAAACAACTAAAAAAAAGAGGCATCGTGGGAGCATAGCCTTATTTTGCCAAATATATTCCATTTCTTTTATATAAAAATGTATTAGGTATATATATAAGTATTTTCAGATGGAAGACTTTCCGGATGCAACTATAACACATGGTATGACTATAATATGAGAAGGTCTGTCAGCCCATATGACAGGATGTGCAGTCTAATAGCATTGATCTGCTAATTGCATTTATAGGCGCTCCCAAAGCTGATCTGAGGATATGAGATTAGTATGTAGGCATGTCAGTCATTTGGACTGCAGATGGTGATTTTTCATGTATTATCCAATAATGGTAGAAATGTTGGTGAGCAGGTTTTCAGCTTTAGATTAAAAAAAAAATATATATGCATAGCAGGAATGTAAAATGCATTGATACCAGACATTCTTTTGTTACTATAAGTAAAATGGGAAATTTATTGCACAAAAATGACATGTTTCTGTTTTCTGGAACTACCCCTTCCTCAGGTTAGTCCACACGCATTGATTCCGACCCAGAAAGGCGCCTGCCAACTTCATTTTACTTACTTCATAATACTCTGTATTATCCTAACAGGTCATCAGGAAAGCAAAAGGGAGCCCAAACTCCACCTTGCTGTACTATTGGAAGCATTTCACATAATAAAACTAGTAAAATATATACTGATTGTATACTATACACGGCGCCGTATCAATTTGGCTGTTAGTACGCTGCTATATTGATGCGAAGTGGGGATACCCGTAGTTCCCCGTATTTATAATTATTACTACTTCACATAATAAAACTATATAATTCATTAGCTATTTAAATAATTCTATTATATATTCTAAAAGGTTCAGCAAGGTTCAGCCAATAATATAAGATTACTTTCAGATCAGCTGGAGCCAAGAAGCTACGATGCATCAGAAAAAATGCTAATTCTTGGTCTCCTTTATTTTTACAAGCAGCATGCAGCACTAGCACTGCTGCAATACAAAAAGGTGGGGGAGGGGGATGACTGAAATAAGCCTATTATGAAAAGATTACAACGGGTACGTCCTGCAACTGCGAGTAGACTACAAATGTTCCTAGAACAACTTCTATTGAGTATGCAGCATTGTGCTCTGTGAAAACTGCTGTGGTTGAAGGTGAAGTTAAAGGCATTGTCTTAATAGGACAATCCTTAGGCTGTGTTCACACATTGCAGTTTTATTGTGTTACTACATCATTTAATTGCGGTACTGAATTTTAAGTTGCAGTACTGTATAATTTCGTTGCATTACTGAAAAAAAACCCTCAGGGTGCCTTCACACCTACCGTATCGCAGTAGAAAATCCGCTGCGGATCCGCAGCAGATTTAACTAAATTAATGAACACAGCATTAAATACGCACTGTCAAATCCGCTGCGGATCCGCAGCAGATTTGTAAGTGCGGTTTTGATGCTGTGTTCATTCATTTAGTTAAATCTGCTGCGGATCCGCAGCGGATTTTCTGCTGCGATACGGTAGGTGTGAAGGCACCCTCAAAGTGTATTTACCTATAAGCCATATTAGGGTATTTGGGCCCCTGAATGGAACCTTCTCTATAAGCCAAAAAAGAAAGTCCCTGAAAAGTAGTGTATCTTGTTCTGGCATACTGCAGCCTTCCACATAATACATAGACAGCTTTTCTTGGTAGAAAAAGGTTGTCTGGCAAAATTATATATTTTAATGGGGAATTTCAGGGATCCCATAAAAAATAAACTGCATTAAAAAAGCGTATAGGTTCACTCCCACCGATTGTTTGACACTTTTCTCACTTGCCCACGCTGCTCCTAGCCCCAGATTCAAACTTTTATAAATGATCCCAGGACATCGCACCTCAGAACCAACTGCCAGGTACCCGCCCCTGTCTTGTAGTATCTGCCCACCATCTGCATCTACTTTAGAATGCGTGCACACTACGGAATCCGCGCGTATGACCCGCGGCGGATTCTGTCGCTCATACCCACACGAGGCGGCGCGCATCTCCGACCGTGCCATAGACACTATTCTATGCACGGGCAGATTCCGCATTCCGCCGGAAGGCCCCATTCACAAAGAGCAAGAGGGGCGGAATTCCGCCGCCCTCCGTGTCATAATGACACTCTATGGGAGGCACACACACGCCACAACGCTGAGCGCCTCTCAGCACTGAAGAATGAACATGTCCATTCTTCAGTGCAGTGAGATGCAGCGGGCGCGCCTCCCATTGAGTGTCATTATGACACGGAAGCTAGCGGCATTCCCTGGCACACAATTCCGCCCCTCTTGCTCTGTGTGAAAGGGGCCAAAGAACTTACATATCAATTCTTTTGGCGGAATGCGGAATCTGCCTGTGCATAGAATAGCGTCTATGGCACGGGTGGAGATGCGTGCCGCGGCGTGTGGGTGCGAGCAACGGAATCCGCTGTGGGTCAAACGCACAGACTCTGTAGTGTGCACGCACCCTTACACAGTAAACACAGTATCTAATGTCTTTCTGTCTACATCGATAGATTAGAGAAAGATTCAATAACAACTTCATATCCCTATACTACTCAGGAAAGGCTGTTGTTTCCCCGCCCATGGAGAGGCGTGAGGTCAGTGGTGGGTAGAGTTACAGATGAAGTGTTACAGCTTGCCTGCCAACAGAAAAGACAGAGATCATGTGACCTAGGTCTCATAAGGAAGGGGGAAGACAGAGGAGTGAAGACAAAGTGGACCAGGAAGAGAGAATGTTCAGCAGCTTCAGAGTGTTAGGATTTTCCGCAGACAAACGGAGCAATTTGACATCCCGCTGCGACTATATAAGCAGACGGCCCCGTTAACCCCCCGACCCCCCCTGCTGCGAGTATGTCTGCCCATAGACATTACAGGGGAGGGATCCACAGCGGATCTCGCTGCGAATTTGCGGATCCATCGTGTGTGTTTGGACCCTTAAGAACTTTACAGCTCTCCTAACATGTCACATGGATTCACATAGTGTAACTAATCACAGGACCAGGTAGGGGGTCAAAGACATTCCTAGCTTTAGAGTTGCATAAAGCAATTTGCATATTTTTTCATCTATGCAAATATGCAGCAAGTGCCCACAGGTGGGGCTGATCATCCCAAATGGCCAGCTTTTCTGCTATTTGCATATCTCTAAAAAGCAGAAATACCTATTTTTTGTGGTCTACTGTTCTTTTAAGTACGGCAATATGAAAGTATATGTTCAGAAACAGACCGGATATAGTAGGTAGCATTTTATTAATTCGCTCCATGTCTACCACAAATATACAGCTCTTTTGGGTTGTGGACCTAGCCTTATGCTGCGTTTACATGGAACGATTATCGTGCAAATTTGCACGATAATGATCGCATTCGAACAATAATGGTACGTGTAGAACGATCAAGCGAACGATCAAGCGACAAGCGAGAAATCGTTCATTTTGATCGCAAAACGATTTTTCCATACGATATATCGTTCCGTCTAAACACTGATCGTTATTAAAAAAAATTGTTACTTCGAAATCGTTAATCTTACGATCGCGTGAATTATCGCTCCGTGTAAATGCAGCATTAAGTGCAGTGGGAAGGAGGGACCTAAATACTGATGGTCCATCCTTACATATCAATGTTTGTTCAATCGATGTCCAACTCCTCAGAACCTCAATCAGCAGACTGAAAGGGTCGTGGCTGGGAATAGGCATTACACTGTGTAATTCCTGGTACACGACCTAAGGGGTAATGTATAATGCAGGGAATGTCACTTAGGAATGGCAACTTACTGGGCATAACACAGTATATCACTATTACCCAAAGTAATCGTACAGGTTGTATTGCAGCCCTAGAACCATGTACAATCTGGATACGACCCATGGTTTTGCAATGCAGTTCTAAACTAAGGAAATATATCAAATGAAAACGTAGCTACTTTGGTTGTGAACCTAGCCTAATATTGATATTTTTATGGTTAATCATTTATTTGAACAATACTACAGAACTGTTCCAGTTGTCCCCTATCTCCTCGGTGATCGCAGTCCATCTGGCCGGCATTAGAGGGTATGTTAGAGTTGTGTACACATTATAATTCCGCTTTTGCTGTGTTTGTACAAACTTAACAGAGGGGCGGGATCCTTCTCCATAACTATGACATCAATCAGCAACATGTTTAGTTACTTGGAGAGTCTCTTTCATCAGCTGCATACATGTTGGGACTGTGTAATCGCTGGATAGAGAGTTGTTGAGAGTGAGTTCTAGTATGTGTTTACAAAAGAGAATGGCATTCAGGTGAAAAGAAACTAATACGTTTGAGGTCCCATCATTTTGTCACAAGGTTCTTTCTAAAATGACAATGAGACTATAGCCAGAGCAATTGTCTGCATTTTTACCAGCAATACACACTGGGAAAAAAGTTTTAAATAACAAACACAGCAGAACTGTAGCTTAAAAAACATAAACAAAAACTAGTAATATATTTATTATGTATTGTTTGTTATGTATTTTAGACCCTTTTTTCTCAACTAGCAGCCTAGAAAACTGAAAGCACAGATATGTATACGTCCGTGCTGTCAGTTTCCAGATCACAAGCAGCAGTCTATACATACCGGCCACGCTGCTTATTATCCGGTATCTGGCTCCGGCTGTATCTTCAGGCCCTGTCTTCTCTAGCTGACACTTATTCTGGAGGAGGCGGCAGCCTGACGATACAGCCGGAGGACGAAGAACCAGATGCCGCATCACAAGCAATGTGGCTGATAAGTATACACCGCTTATGATCTGGAAATTGACAGCACAGATATATACATATCTGTGCTGTCAGTTTCTTTTCATTTTTTTGCGGCCACACAAACCCCTTCTTACACAGGGAGGTGTGTAGCTGAAAAAGAAAAATGTTTGAGCATGAACAAAAGATGCGATCAGCCGATAATCAGGCATTTGCCCAGTCTTCGGCTGATCGCTGCTCCTTTTACAGGCCAATCATCGGTTGCAGGAGTGTCTCTAGCGATGCTCCTGGCCAAAAGGACCATTACTTTGCAACACATTTTACACACCTGCCTAAAACTTTTGAACAGTACTATATATTTATGGTAGTATAGACACAAATGGCTAGAGCTTTATCTAAAGGGGTTGTCCAGCGAAAAACTTTTTCTTTCAAATCAACTGGTATCAAAAAGTTATATAGATTTGTAATTTACTTCTATTAAAAAAATCTCAAGTCTTCCTATACTTATTAGCTCCTGTATGTCATGCAGGAAATATTTTATTTTTAGTCTGACACAGTGCTCTCTGCTGACATCTCTGGCCAAGACAGGAACTCTGTCTCGATTTTCTATGAATCCCTATAGAAAAACTCTCCTGCTCTGGACAGTTCCTGTCTCGGCCAGAGATGTCAGCAGAGAGCACTGTGTCAGGCTGAAAATAAAACAACACTTCCTGCAGGACATACAGGAGCTAATAAGCAGGCCCGGACTGGTAATCTGGCAAGCCGGGCAAATGCCCTCTGGGCTGGCCAGATTACCAGTCCGTGGGCCGCTGGGCTGCATCATAAAAAAAATGTTATTTAAAAAAAAAAAAAAATCACGGGGGCGGCCTGTTTCTCTTCCCGGTCCACCTCTACGCTCTCCGGTCACCGCAGCCCGCTCGGCCCGCCTCCTGTCACCGGAGCACAGCCTCTGCCCGCTCCGGTCACCGCAGCCCGCTCGGCCCACCCCTGACGTGCTTCTCTAATCCAATCAACGTGGAGCAGCGTGGGGCCGCTGCGGTGCACGTAACGCGCGCTCCACGGCCGGCCGCAGCGGAGGCAGGCCGAGCGGACTGCGGTGACCGGAGCGGGCAGAGGCTGTGCTCCGGTGACAGGAGGCGGGCAGAGCGGGCTGCAGTGACAGGAGGTAACAGGAGCGGCTGCGGTGACCGGGGGCCATCTATAACAGAGGGGGGAGAAGAGAGAGGGGGGCCATCTATAACAGAGGGGGGAGAATAGAGAGGGGGGCCATCTCTAACAGAGGGGGGAGAAGAGAGAGGGGGGCCATCTATAACAGAGGGGGCCATCTATAAAGGGGGGGGGGGGGGGCGAGTGAGGGAGCCATCTATAAAGGAGGGGGGATAAGAGAGAGGGGGGCCATCTATAAAGGAGGGGGGAGAAGAGAGGGGGGCCATCTATAACAGAGGGGGGATAAGAGAGAGGGGGGCCATCTATAACAGAGGGGGGAGAAGAGAGAGGGGGGCCATCTATAACAGAGGGGGCCATCTATAAAGGAGGGGGGGACAAGTGAGGGAGCCATCTATAAAGAAGGGGGGAGAAGAGAGAGGGGGGCCATCTATAACGGAGGGGGCCATCTATAAAGGAGGGGGGAGAAGAGAGAGGGGGGCCATCTATAAAGGAGGGGGAGAAGAAAGAGGGGGGCCATCTATAACAGAGGGGGGCATCTATAAAGGAGGGGGGAGAAGAGTGAGGGGGCCATCTATAAAGGAGGGGGGAGAAGAGTGAGGAGGACATCTATAAAGGAGGGGGGAGAAGAGAGAGGGGGGCCATCTATAACAGAGAGGGGAGAAGAGAGAGGGGGGCCATCTATAACAGAGGGGGCCATCTATAAAGGAGGGGGGGCGAGTGAGGGAGCCATCTATAAAGGAGGGGGGATAAGAGAGAGGGGGGCCATCTATAAAGGAGGGGGGAGAAGAAAGGGGGGGCATCTATAACAGAGGGGGGAGAAGAGAGAGGGGGGCCATCTATAACAGAGGGGGCCATCTATAAAGGAGGGGGGGGACGAGTGAGGGAGCCATCTATAAAGAAGGGGGGAGAAGAGAGAGGGGGGCCATCTATAACAGAGGGGGCCATCTATAAAGGAGGGGGGAGAAGAGAGAGGGGGCCATCTATAAAGGAGGGGGGAGAGGAAAGAGGGGGGCCATCTATAAAGGAGGGGGGAGAAGAGTGAGGGGGCCATCTATAAAGGAGGGGGGAGAAGAGTGAGGGGGACATCTATAAAGGAGGGGGGAGAAGAGAGAGGGGGGCCATCTATAAAGGAGGGGGGAGAAGAGAGAGTGGAGCCATCTATAACAGAGGGGGCCATCTATAAAGGAGGGGGGAGAAGAGAGAGGGGGCCATTTATAACAGAGGGGGCCATCTATAAAGGAGGGGGGAGAAGAGAGAGGGGGCCATCTATAAGGGAGGGGGGAGAGAGAGGGGGCCATCTATAAGAGAGGGGGATAAGAGAGAGGGGGCCATCTATAAGAGGGCTACATAGAGGGATGCATATACAATAAGGGGGTCACATAGAGTCAGCCTACCCACTAAATGAGGGTGTAAAGGGGCCAATACAGATGTGCAGTTATTATAGAGATGAGGATGGTGTCAGAGTGAGGAGCCTAATATGTCTGTCTGGCAGATTCTGTGGATTCGTGGCTTGGAGAAGTTTTCATAACGACCCAGGACGGATGGAGAAGAAAATGAAAAGGGAAGAACTCTGATCAGAGAAGACGTCCCCTGTGAGTCACTTGATGTTACTGCACTGTAATGTATATGGTGTACAGAACCTGTGTAGAGCTGCGTCCACCTCTATATGATTGTATGAGATGATAGTGATCTGTGTACAGGGGATGTTATTTAGTAGCAGTGGTGGTATTAGTCAGTATGTGATAGTATTAGTATGCGGTGGTATTAGCCAGTATGTGATGGTATTAGTCAGTATACGGTGGTATTAGTAAGTATGCAGTGACATTAGTCAGTATGCGGTGACATTAGGTATGGAGGTGTCAGTCAGTATGCGGTGGTATTAGTCAGTATGTGGTGGTATTAGTATGTGGTGGTATTAGTTAGTATGCGGTGGTATTAGTTAGTATGCGGTGACATTAGTCAGTATGCGGTGGGATTAGTCAGTATGTGGAGGTGTCAGTCAGTATGCGGTGGTATTAGTCAGTATGTGGTGGTATTAGTCAGTATGCGGTGACATTAGTCAGTATGCGGTGGGATTAGTCAGTATGCGGTTGTATTAGTGAGTATGTGGAGGTGTCAGTCAGTATGCGGTGGGATTAGTCAGTATGTGGTGGTATTAGTCAGTATGTGGTGGTATTAGTCAGTATGCGGTGACATTAGTCAGTATGCGGTGGGATTAGTCAGTATGCGGTTGTATTAGTGAGTATGTGGTGGTATTAGTCAGTATGCGATGGTATTAGTCAGTATGCGGTGGTATTAGTCAGTATGTGGTGGCATTAGTCAGTATGCGGTGGTATTAGTCAGTCTCTGTACACTGTGTAGTGGTGACGACCTGTAACTGCAGCACCGTTACATAGTACAGAGACAGAAGCTTCTGACCCCATTTACTGTGTTATTATCTGTAATTCCAGTCATGGCCGTGATGATACAACATGTGGCCGCGCTGCACTCACATCATCCCATAACTTATCACCGCATGGCGTGTGGGCCTGTGTGCTCGGAAATGCCAGGGCTGATTTTTAGTCCCAGTCCGGCCCTGCTAATAAGTATGGGAAGACTTGAGATTTTTCAATAGAAGTAAATTACAAATCTATATAACTTTCTGGCACCAGTTGATTTGAAAGAAAAAGATTTTGGTTGGACAACCCCTTTAAAATACTGCGTATTTGTAACTTCTGACATTTAACATAGGTTGCTATAAAAGTAGATACTTAGCAGTGACCGCTGTTAAAGTGCCAATTTCCTTCCTGTACTGAGCATCCTGCCCACTTCCCTCCTGTCCACATTCTTAACCCTGTACTTAGGACAAAGCATTTGGAAATGTAAATGTAGGCTTCTTGGAAGAGAGGCATATGCAAGTGTCAAGGGACGGGGCAGCAGCCAGCTTGTAAAACTGATGCTGTTTTTTGTTATCCAGGAACTAAAGGAAAAAGATTCTGTAGCGTAACATTTGGGACAAATACTGTATCACTGCAGATAACCTTTCTTACACGGAAAACTGACACTAATTTGATTAATGCCAGTGACGTTTTCCTCAGGGACCCTACAGACCTATAAAACAGACATAAGATGCGTGCCAGGTCTGACCTGTCGTACATGTGCTTGGTTGTCTTCAGACAATTTCTGGCTCTAGACAATCATAAATATGTCTCAGACACACCTTTACACACCTCTTTTAAAAGACAATAGTCACGTTTTCAAGTTATTTAAAAAATCTTTAAAAAGAAAAAAATCCTGCAGATGTTTGTCGCGTACATCACTGGGAACAATTTCTTTCCATTGGTTTTTCAATTGAGACATTGATTAATTTACTTCAGCATCTGCTGCTAGGAAACCGTCCCTGGACACTGCGGACAACATTTCCAGCTAAATTGATGATTTAGACTGTTTTGTGTGTTTCATTCTTTTATTAGATTTGTAGAATTTATATTTGTAGACTTATCACTAAGGGTCCTATTACACAACGCGATTTTTAGTTTAAACCCATTACTGGTAAACGGTTGCAAACGAGACCTGAAATCATTCACCATTAATACACAGAACAATAGTCGTTAGTCACAATCACAATTACAATCGTAATTGCAATCGTATGTATACTGTAGTATACAATGTTCATAATTACAGACAAACGATGTGTACATGCGCCGAAAGATTTGCAAACGATTAGCGAATGATTAACAATGATTTTATGGTCAGCTTAAAAGATGTGATCTACAACACACCAATTTTTTGTTACTTGTTTGGTCATTGCCTGCATACACATAAAAACATTATTGCTTAAATTCGAACTATATAACGATTTTTCGCACGATAATTTTTTTGTGTAATAGGTAGAGATGAGCGAACCTGCCGAGGTTCATATGAACCTGAACTATCGGCTTCTGACTGCCACTGTCTGCCCGCTCCGTGGAGAGGATGGATACAGCTGGAGGACCGCCTGGAAAACTGGGATACAGCCTATGGCTATGGCTGTATCCCAGTTTTCCAGGCGGTCCTCAGGCTGTATCCACCCTCTCCACGGAGCGGGCAGACAGCAGCAGTCAGAAGCCGAGAGTTCAGGTTCATATGAACCCTAACCTCGGCAGGTTCGCTCATCTCTAGTAATAGGGCCCTAAGAGGAATGACTTGTGCCACTGTTAGCTCATAACATATTGCCTGCATTGATACTTAGTGCCATTTTTTAGTGGTGCAAATTTTGGTGCATGCAATATTGGCAAGGCCACGGTCTCCCACTGACCTAAAGACTTACCATAATATATGCCTATTATTGGCATGAATTATACTGCAAAACTGAACCTGCTCATAGCACTGGAGCTGGTATCCGGCAGCTCTGGTCACAACCACTTCTGGGTAGGGATCTGGAACGTGACGTGTTAGGCCCACTCAACCAGTCAGCCACCGAGGAGGGACTCCGCTATGGCCACTGACTGCCTGACTGGGTCTGGCACTTCACATCCCAGGTCTCCATTCAGACCCAGAAGCAAGCATGACTGCAGCTGCGTAATACCGACACCAGCGCTGGAGCAAGGGAGATGAGGGCATGGTACTTCTTTCATCCTTCCCCCTTCAACACTTCACCCTAGCCCTCAGTTCTCCTTTGAAAAAAAAACTATACAAATTTGGTATTGCTGTAATCCCAGTGAAACAGAGAATATAACATATTTATTATGTTATTTTTACTGCATGCTAAATAGCATAAGTTTAATATAAAAAAAAAATAATAATAATTTTTCATGATATTTGGATGTTTTTCACAAAAAAACACACAAGATAGTGACCAAATTTTGTCACTAACTTAAAGTACAATATGTTGTGAAAAAAATGTTTCAGAATTGCTAGATATGTTATAGCATCACAAAGCTATAACCGCAGAGAGAGAGGTCAGATTTAGAAAAATGACTGCTCAATAAGGCTCAAACTAGCTGTAGCACAAAGGGGTTAAATGGGTGTTCCCATCTGAAAGGTGCATCCGGCTCTCCTTGGCAAGGATTTCGGAGTCCACCTTCAAGATCAAGGGGTGCCCCAGTGGTTGGACCCTTTATGAACTCTCAGCTATGCCATATCCATATCCATGTGCATAGGGCATGATTACCCCAGCTGGGTATAAGCGTTTTATCCTTTCTCCTAAGACTTATGTTATGTTAAAGAAAACTCCAAGGCATTACTCTAAATTGTTATGTGAATGGAGAAGCCAAAACTGGTGCATGTATACTTATGTACTGTAAAGGGAAGAGTGGGTTTGCACATCATTCCCTATTAAAGGAGTTTTCCAGGATAAGTAAAATATGACGTCTTTTTTCCAGAAACAACATCACTCTTCAGTGGCTTTTGATATTGCAGTGGTATTGCAGCTCAGTTCCATTTATGTGAATGGAACTGAATGCAATACCACACACAACCTGGAGACATGGGTGGTATGTCTTTTCTAACTTTTGATAACCGTCATTACTTTCTGGTTTCCCTGGTAGACGCTGAAGAAAATCGGGAAATATTTGCAGGCAATGAATGGTTTCAGGAATTCCCCTGAATTTTAAACAGAGGAGGAAGCTGGCAGGAAGCCACGCTTTCCTATATTTTGCTCTAAACTGATGTTCCAAAATCTTATTTCCCATTCAACATTTTTTGGACAGCCAACTTTCCTTTCAGTTTCCGATCAGAACTTTACCAAATATGGCAGCGGAGTAATTAGGATATCCGTTATTATTGAGACCAGCGCTAAGCAACCCATTGAATCTCCAGCTGTGGTGAATCTCGGCTACACTGAAAATATCTGTCTCACAATGCTGAGGTTAGCACTGGCCCAAACTCCCAACTCATTCATTCATTGATAAGGAGGCAGATTTAATATTAGGGTGCGTTCACACGTACAGGATCTGCAGCAGATTTGATGGCGCAGATTTGAAGCTGCAAATCAATTCTGGGCCATCAAATCTGCTGCGGATCTGCTGCAGTTTTTAAATCTGAGCCATCAAATCTGCTGCAGATCCTGTACGTGTAAACGCACCCATAAAGGGACTGTGTCAGATATACATAACCTGTCTCCCTGCAGCCATGTTTGTCTAAACCTGGGCAACCCATTTAAAAACTTAGTTTAACATATACAATATTGCAGCAGATTTCATGCTGCGAGTTCCGTAGTGAAATTGGCTGCAGTCCTTTGTAGTGTCATTTTCTACAGATTTACATACGTGCAGCGGCTTTTTTATTCCGCTGTAAGGCCATGTTCACACAACGTATCTTTTGTATTAATCATGGCCGCTGTTGCAAATTGCAACAACAGCTGTGATTAATACAAAAGATAGATTGTCATAGAAGTCCCGGCCGGAGTGTCTACACATAGTATACACTCTGGCAGGGACTCCAACCAGCGGCAAGGAAAACTGACATGTCAGTTTTGTGCGGCCGCTATTAAGCGATCGCAAAACGATCGCAAAAGAATTTTCCGTGCGATATATCGTTCCATCTAAACGCTGATCCTTCTAAAAAAAATCGTTACTTCGAAATTGTTAATCGTACGATCAGGCGAATTATCGTTCCGTGTAAACGCAGCATAATGGTGGTTTTACACAGAGAGATAATTCGCCCGATCGCACAATTAACGATTTTGAATGAACTTTTTTTTTTTTTTTTTTATAACGATACATTAGACGGAACGATACATCGTACGGAAAAATCGTTTTGCGATCACGCTGTGATCCTGTACGTGTGAAACTAGCCTAAGGATCCTTTTACATGTACAGATAAATCGCTTAAGTGGTCGTTTAACGAATGAAATGATTTTGTCTTTTAAACAATAGGCGTTTAGACGAAAAGATAAATGGCTGCAAAAAATTGTTGAAACGATCGGATCGTAATTACAATCGTAATATATACTGATCCCTGCGAACGACAAGTGTTTACACTGAAAGACTTGCGAACATTTAACAATAATTTTGAGGTCAACTGAAAAGATGCTATGAATGACTCACAAGCAACTTTTTTTGTTTGCTGTTTGATCATTGCTTTGTTTACACCAGAACGTTATCATTTAAATTTGAAAGATTTAAAGATTTATTGCACAATAACTGGTCAGTGTAAAAAGGCCCTTAAAGGAGAAGTCCCTCATCCTCTCCAGCAGCCACAGCCTGCACAGCTCTGGGAGTCGGGGAATGACGTCACCATTTTATCCAGGAAGTGAAGCCTTGATGCAGTAGTAAGCGCAAGAAAAAAGCACTTTATAAGCATTTCCTGTAATAAGTGTATATTGGTGATTGGAATAACTTTTGGGGGGCAATCTGCTTTAAACAAATTTTCTTAACTCGGCATCAACATGTGCTAGTGGCAGTAACATTTCCATTTTGTCAATATACCTGTATAAGGGCTTATAGTTTACTTAAAGCGACTCTGTACCCACAATCTGACCCCCCTCCACCCCCACCCCAAACCACTTGTACCTTTGGATAGCTGCTTTTAATCCAAGATCTGTCCTGGGGTCCATTCGGCAGGTGATGCAGTTATTGTCCTAAAAAACAACATTTAAACTGGCAGCCCTGTGCCCAACTGGCGTGGCTTAGATTGTGTATGCATTAGGCTGGGACAACCTCTCTGTCCCTCCTCCCCGCCCTCCTCATCATTAGGAATGCTCCAGGCAGATTGCCTACTATCCATCAGCTGTGTTAGCATGGCACATGGGCCGGATTGTTAAGGCACCTGTGCAATGTTCAGACAGGAAAAAATGTTCTAGCGGCATTCCTAATGATGAAGAGGGTGGGGAGGAGGGACAGAGGGGTGGTGCAAAATTAGGGGACAGATACTCTAGGCCCTGTCCATTGGGCATGGGGCTGCCAGTTTAAAAGTTGTTTTTTTTTAGGACAATAACTGCATCACCTGCCGAACGGACCCCAGGATAGATCTTGGATTAAAAGCAGCTATCCGAAGGTACAAGAGGTTTGGGGGGGACAGATTGTGGGTACAGAGTCGCTTTAAGACCAGATGTATTTTGATGGTACCATTTTAAAGGGGATGTCCCATCATTGGACAGTTCATACAAAATGAACCATGTTTGCTATTTGCATTCTCATAAAAACAAGAGAAGAAGAGTTATATTTACAGTGGTGCCTTGAAATTACGAGCATAGTTCATTCCAGGACTGTGCTTGTAATCCAAATCACTGTTAAACCAAAGCAAATGTTCCCATAAGAAATCATGTAAATGCAGACAATTAGTTCAACACCCCCCCCCCCCCCCCCCAAAAAAAAGTTATTTTTTTTATTCTGAATAACATGTAAAACAAGTGAAACAAATATTAAGAAACAGCTGAATATGTGGTATTATAAGTTACTGTACAGTATAGCAATCAGCATGTAGAGTATAATGTATAGTAAGGGCATAAACACAGCAGCAGTTTGTAGATACAGGACCGAGCTGCAGATCCCCAAAATGCAGTAGCGTAGTACAACAGGCTAAAATAGAGAAGCAGGGCTGCTGTCAGAGGTCTGTGTGGTCACATGACAGCAATGGGGAAGGGGTGTGTGTTTAGCATGGACCAATCAGGAAGTGAGAATCACAGAGATGTGCAGAAAGACCGTGACAAAAGCTTTCTATACAGCAGTGTAAATAACTGAGTGTAAAGGCCCTATTCCACGGAACTTTTTCGAACAATTATCGTTCATAAAATCGTTCAAATGACCGCTCGTTAACAATATTCGTTCTGTGGAATAGCTGTAAACGAGCGAACGACAACAGCGAAATCGTCGTTGAGTCGTTCACTATTTTTTTTTCAACATGTCGAAAAAAAATCGTTGGTCTTTCAACAATAATTCGCTAATCTTTTCGTTGAATAAAAAATCTTTCAGTCGTTCTTAAAATGTCTACCTACATTTCCCCGTGTTTTAATCGACCATGTAACGATGTAACGGCTTAAAAAAAATCGTTACACTACAGATATCGTTCACGTTCCCACACGTATTATGTGTTATAGTTCGCTTAAAAAAATCGTTAAAGTGACACTGTCACCCCCTTTGTTCATTTTGACATCTCTACACAGGTGTAAAGGGTAAATTTAGTGTTTTTCATACCTTATTTCATATCATATGTCATGGTGCTTGTTCAAGTAAAAAGTGTCCTTTTATCATCTGCAGATTGTATTAAGTGGGCGTGGCCTCGCGGCACTAGCGCCACATAACCCCGCCCACAACGGCACAATTGGCCCCGCCCCCTCGCCGGCCATTGGAACAGGCTGGCCGAAAGGTCTAGACTCCACCCCCTTTACGTTGGACAACCAATGGGCGTCAAGGGGGCGGGGCCAACCGTGCCGTTGTGGGCGGGGTTATGTGGCGCTAGTGCCGCGAGGCCACGCCCACTTAATACAATCTGCAGTTGATAAAAGGACACTTTTTACTTGAACAAGCACCATGACGTATGATATGAAATAAGATATGAAAAACACTAAATTTACCCTTTACACCTGTGTAGAGATGTCAGAATGCACTAAGGGGGTGACAGTGTCACTTTAAGTGCTCGTTAACGAGCGGTCAGAGCGAGTCTATGAACGATAATCATTCTGTGAAATAGGGCTATTAGTGCAGGCACATTATAGCACCAGTGTGTATTGCTGAGTGTGAGTGCAGGCATATTATAGCAGGAATGGAAAGGATGGGAAACACAAGGGCTGACAGACAGCAGGGAGCATGAAGGAATGAGCAGGGCATATGTGGGCACATACATGCAGCACTCTCTGTCCAAGGGGAAAGAGAGGTTACAGCTAAGAAGAGATTATCTCCACAGTCCTGGCACCTGATGCAAGCTCCAGCCTGAAGTGGATCTGCTATGATTTGGAAGGTGAGGGAGACTTCCTGGGTCAGAGTACAGTGCTGTAGACCCCGCTATGCAGACCATGCTCCTCCTCCACTCCCGCTCCCACCCAGGGAGCTCTAAAAGGGAATCCGTCAGCTCCCGGGCACTACCTGTGGTGCTGACAGTGTGCTGTAGCTGGCAGCCCCCAGTGAGCATGGTGCCTTTTTGGTAATTTTCCGTGCAGCGGATTATGTACAATCTTATGTCTCCTACTGTCATTGAGCAGTTGTTCCTGCCACACTTGTCATGCATCCTCCTCCCTCTTCATGAATAATCAGTGTTGCCCGGCCTCCTGCTCGCTCAGTTGTCAGATTGCAGATCAGTCCTCTGTAGGTAGTGTATGTCTGAAAGAATCTTTCCTGTGTAATGTGTTGGAGCTGTGGTCTAGGGGTAACTCACCTGTCTAGAGACCTGCCAGCAGTCCATTCTCTGGTTTGAATCCCCTGATGGAAATTAAATAGATGTCTTTTTTTCCTCATTACTGTATTATTTTTAAGGCTATGTTCACACACAGTATTTTTGCTCAGTATTTTGGTCAGTATTTTGCAACTAAAACCAGGAGTGGATTGAGAACACAGAAATGCTATGTTCTCACACTGTTAAAATTGAGCAGATGGCCGTCATTTAATGGCAAATATCGGACATTGTTTTAAACAAAACAGTAATTATTTGCCATTAAATGACGGCCATCTGCTCAATTTCAGCAGTGTGTGAACATAGCCTTTCAGTGTTTTCAATCCACTTCTGGTTTTGGTTGCAAAATACTGACCAAAATACTGAGCAAAAATACTGTGTGTGTGAACATAGCCTTAAAAATGATACAATAGTGAGGGAAAAAAAGACATCTATTTAATTTCCATCAGGGGATACAAACCAGAGAATGAACTGCTGTCAGGCCTCTAGACAGGTGAGTTACCCCTAGACCACAGCTCCAACACATTACAGAGGAAAGATTCTTTCAGAGATAAACTGCCTACAGAGGACTGATCTGCAATCTGACAGCTGAGCGAGCAGGGGGCCGGGCAGCATTGATTATTCATGAAGAGGGAGGAGGATGCATGACAAGTGTGGCACGAACAACAGTTCTGTGACAGTAGGAGACATAAGATTGTACATAATCCGCTGCACGGAAAATAACCAAAAAGGCACCATGCTCACTAGGGGCTGCCAGCTACAGCACACTGTCAACACCTTAGGTAGTGCCTGGGAGCTGACAGATTCCCTTTGAGCCAAAGCAATGCTCTTAAACCAAGTCCGTTTTAAAAAACTGTGAGCTTTTCTTGCAAAACGCTCTTAATCCAAGTTACTCTTAAACCAAGGTACCACTGTACTTAATTTTAGCAATAGTGCATACTCAGTTACTCTCCCTACAGCCAGGTCTTTGCATAGTGATCCTCTATTCACTGCAGGTCAGAATTAAAAAAAAATCTCTGCCCTGCTTGTCAGAAAAGAAACAGACCCTGTGTAATGTCATGGCAGTATAGCTAATACAACGCCATCTGCAGGAAAAGAATGGGCTACAGGGGAAGCTGTCAATTAAAGGGCACTATATTTTAAAGTATTGCTACCTGTGCTCTATTTAGTGTGGAGTACAGGGTTAAATGGGTGTTTCAAACACATCTTTAGTACCTATTTTGTGGGTGGATGTGTTTGGTGGAAAACACTTCCACTGCTCCGAAGGTCCTGGCAGAAGTGCTTCAATGACATTACCATACACTGAGCACATGGCCTCAGCCGTCACATGCACTTGAAATTAATAGACAAGCATACGCTCTCCACTAAATCAATCTTCTGGGCATGACAGCTTCAAAAAAGCATGCCCAGCCATCTGAAACATTGCGATTTTTTGGCAATGTGCAATATCGAATAAATAAGGAATTGATATGCAAAAGAAATCAGGAGCGCTGTCTCTACTTGATAAATGAAGTCCATTGTGTGTAGTGAATATCATATTCTCCTACTGGCTATGAAGATTCTAACCAACGCATTTATAATAAAAGCTGAAAACAAAAGACGTGAAACCTGCCCAGTACTGTGTGTGAGTCCAGCCCGAGAGCTGTGGGAGTGCACATGCAGTCTTTGTAGCATTTTTCAATGCAGGATTTTGAGGAACACATAGGGTACAGTATTTGCTCTTTTTGGATCCACTTCTGGCTCCTGGCTGAAGACTTTTGCACATACACATTGTTAGGGTGTTTTCTGTGTATATTTGCAGCGGAGCACCACGGAGGGTGCGTAGGAGTTGAGCCCACTTCATACACAGCAGGTACTAGTTGTTCCAAGCAGGGGCGTAACTAGAAATGGCTGGGCCCCATAGCAAACTTTTGATTCCGCCCCCCCCTTCAATCGACCACTACGCCATCAACACACTCAGCTCTACACAGGTTCTGTACACCATATAAATTACAGTACAGTCATATTAAGTGACTCACAGGGGACGTCTTCTCTGATCGGAGTTGTTTCCTTTTCATTTTCCTCTTCATCCTTTCTGGGCCGTTATGAGAACTTCTCCGAGCCACGATTCCACAGAATTTGCCAGAGAAACATATTAGGCTCCTCACTCTGGCACCATCCTCATCTCTATACACACTGCACATCTGTATTGGCCCCTTTACACCCTTGTTTAGTGGGTAGCCCTGACACTATGTGATCCTCTTATAGTATATTCCCCTCTGTGTATTTTCCCTTGCTGATGCCACCCTTGTTGGCCCCTTATAAATTACCCCCCTGTGTTGTCCATCCCCCTTATAGATGGTCCCCCATGTGGTCCCCCTATAGATGCCCTCTCATTTGGTCCCCTTATGGTGTCCCCCTATAGATTGGCCCCCCTGTATATCCCCTATAGATGCTCCTCCTGTATTATCCCCCTTTGCAAAGCAGATAGAAAATTAAAAAAACACAACTCACCTAACTCCCCCGTCGGCTGTCTTCTTCTCCTCTTCTCCCGGGGGGGGGGGGGGGGGGGCCCTCCTGGGGATTCCCGGGCAGCACAGGTGTTGGGCTCAGCGTGGCTCAGTGTCCGCCGGGCCAAGTACAGTGCTTCCGGCGCAGGGTGTATCTCTAACAAGCGCTCCTGTGCCGGAAGTACAGGCTGGGGGCGGACGCTGAGCTCACTGGTACAGTACCTGCATCCCCGGCAGCACAGGTACCAGTTAGTATTTTACAGGTGCTATAATTATACTCAGAGCCTAAAGCAGCCCAATGAGCCTGCTGATATGCCCCAGAAGCTGTTTAACTTATCAGTGCATGACTGTTAACCATTCTTCTGTTCTCCTCTGCATTATCTTCATCTTCAAATTGCACCTATGCTAATTCGGGGCTTGAGAGCATTTGGGGTATCGCCCGACGGTCCAGAGCACCGGTTCAGCCCACCCTCTCCCGTGCCGCCCACTATGTATATATGAATATGCATAGTGGGCAGCCCGGAGCCATCCCATCGACCCACCCATCCTGCCCCCTACGCATATATGAATATGCATAGTGGGCACACAGGAGCGGGCAGGCTGGATGGGTTGAGGGGGTGCTCCGGGACACCCACTATGTACATTGATACATGCATAGTGGGCGGCACAGGAAGGGGCCGAGACGGTGCTCAGGGCCAACAGGCAACGCCGCGAATTAGCATAGGGGCAATTTGCGAATATGAAGATAATGCAGAGGAGAACAGAAGAATGGTTAACCGCCATGCACTGATAAGGTAAACAGCTTCTGGGGCATATCAGCAGGTTCATATGATAGTGCCGCTTTAAAGTGAACCAATCACTAGGAGTTTCCTTCTAAGGGTATAAACCCACACACCGTATACGCAGCAAATACGCAGCAAATACGCAGCAGATGTGATGGTGAAGATTTGATCCTGTGTTCAGTTATTTAGATCTAATCTGCTGCGTATTTGCTGCGTATCGCAGTAGTAAATACACTGCGTATACCGAGTGTGGGTTTATACCCTAAAGCTACTAGTAGTGGCCGATAGATGTGGTAAACTCCTGCCTTACTATGTGTTCAATGCGGTCTGTGGTACCTTTAGCTACAGGAATTTGGTCTTTTATTCGGCCGGTTAGAAGCTGCTTTTCCTGTCAATCACCACCTCAGTGTGTGCTGACAAGCAGAGAGGCGAGACTAGTCACAGCCCAGATGACTAGTTCCCGTCTCTCCCTCTGCCTCATGCCCCCAAATAAAAGACTGAATTTCTGCAGCTAAAGAGACCACAGACCACATAGAACACATGGTAAGGCAGCAGTTTACCCCATCTATCGCCCACTGCTAGAAGATTTAGGAGGAAATTGTGAGCGCACAATTCGAGTATTGTGATAGGGTACTTTGTATAGTGTATCCTCGAAACATGACCTGTTGGTGGGCCATAAGGACTATAATTGAGAAGCACTAATCTAGACAGCTTAACTGAGGCAGGAACCCTATCCATCACCTGACTGTCCCCCTTTCCCGTATGGAGATTGCTAATATATCAGGACACTGCAACACATATGCAATACAATATACAAACAAACACATACTAACAGAAAGTTAGATGCATAAGGTGCTGAGGATGAAGGGAGTTTCCTTGCCTTGATAATCAGAGCAGTTTTTGTTAAGTTTCTAGTTCATTCCCTATGCAAATGAGGCGGTTCGGTGCACTGGTGTTGGATAAATATTCATTGGGAGGTGGATTGGTGAACTTAGGATGGTAGCCCCACCCTAGTGTACCATACCAACTTATTAGCATAGTGAATAAACTACAAGCGAAACAAAAATGGTGCTGAGGATCAAGGTAAGAAAACTACCTTCATCCTCAGCGATCTCTGAACTATTGAGACATAACAGATGAGTCTAACCTGCTGTTAGTTTCCTGTCTCAGCAAATATAATTAAACTTGTAGGGCATGTCAAGTTAAATATTTGTTACAGGTCCTTTATAGGTCCAGGTCCTCCTGATCAGGAAAAAAAGTGCAGCACACTGCTCCCAATCCATTCTCCTGATTGGTTGGGATCTCGCCAGACAATTTTTTTGTTTTTTTTTCTAATGGGTATGCTTTAAGTCCCTTGTAGTAATAACAAGTAAAATATAAAGTTTTAAAATATTAAAATCTTAATATATGTCTCCTTTCCAATTAAAAAAAAAAACAGAAGTGGCATTGTCTGGAATGTTACTGCAGAGTAAATGCCATTAAAACAGAACCTTAAAAAATATAAATTCAGAATTACATTTGGTTTTCCATTCCACCCCAAAAGTATTTTTTTTATGAATTACCAATATATATAGTATATGTATATAGTAAACTTGTAGCTGTATATGTGTTCTACTGCCTGTCTCCTGTTAACTGTTTCCTATACCAGTTGTACATTACAGCAGTGCCACCTGCAGGCTACAATATTCACAGCATGTTTAGGTTAATGTATCCTGTAGGTTGTCAGTAACATCGACAATAACTAAGGGCCCTATTACACGGCCCGATATTAAAGAGCAAGCTATTACATGCACAGACAGACATAAAGCGGGGAGAAGTGGGGCAGGTAGCCCATAGAAGATAGTGGTGGTCTGCCGTACAAAAGAAGCAGCAGCCAGCAGTCGCTATCATTTTTGTTTTAACTACTGCAATTCTTTTTTCGCTATGCCTTCTTTTTTTTTTCAGGGTTCTCTTGTGTGAAGTTTATCTATTGTGTACAAAAACCTTTGTGAATTTGTGCAAATTTTTTGATGTAAAGTTTACATCTGGTCAGGAGGCAGCGATCGGCTGTGAAAAATTTTTGTACATTTTTAAAATTGTGAGCAACAATTAGTCTAGGTTAATAATAATAATAATAATAATAATAATAAATTGCAGCCAAAAGATATTTGACTGCCAAATACTCATTCAGAAAATACAGAAAGAGCACACCAAGTATATTCCCCAAAGAAGGTGCAAAGGCTATGATAAATCCGGGCCATTTCCTCTTAACACATTCTGAATCGTATTTCTCATTTAGGTTACAAACCCACTTGGCGGGTCTGCAGCGAGTCTCCATGCTGCGTTTTTGCAGCGAGACTCGCTGCAGATCCCGGCCCTATACTTTTAATGGCAGACAAACACGCAGCAGGGATGTACATCCCTGCTGCGAGTTTGTCTGCAGCCCACCCCATTAACCCCCAGGCCGCCGGAGCTGATACTTCACCTGATCCCGGCTCCGGCGGTTCCCGATGTCTTCAGCAAGCCGGAGCGGGGACCAGGTGAAGTATATGCTCCAGCCAGCCGCCCGCAGCCCGATCGCCCCCCTGCAGCCCCGGCCGCCCGATCGCCCCCCCCCCCCCCCCCCCGCAGCCCCGGCCGCCCGATCGCCCCCCCCGGCCGCCCGATCGCCCCCCCGCAGCCCCGGCCGCCCGATCGGTGCTGCGGGGGGGCGATTGGGCGGCCGGGGCTGCGGGGGGGGGAGGGCGATCGGGTGGCCGGGGCTGCGGGGGGGCGATCGGGCGGCCGGGGCTGCGATCGGGCGGCCGGGGCTGCGGGGGGGCGATCGGGCGGCCGGGGCTGCGGGGGGGGGGGGCGATCGGGCGGCCGGGGCTGCGGGCGGCTGGCTGGAGCATATACTTCACCTGGTCCCCGCTCCGGCTTGCTCAAGACATCGGGAACCGCCGGAGCCGGGATCAGGTGAAGTATCAGCTCCGGCGGCCTGGGGGTTAATGGGGTGGGCTGCAGACAAACTCGCAGCAGGGATGTACATCCCTGCTGCGTGTTTGTCTGCCATTAAAAGTATAGGGCCGGGATCTGCAGCGAGTCTCGCTGCAAAAACGCAGCAAGGAGACTCGCTGCAGACCCGCCAAGTGGGTTTGTAACCTTAAAACAACTTTTGGCATGTCATCAGGGATGTCAAGTTATCGATCGTAGCTGGTCTCACAGAGACCGACTGCAATCAGGAGAGACTGCCGCAGCTGTGTCATCCACTAATTACAACAATGTAGCCTCATACACATTTGATGTTTATCAAACATGGTGTAAAGTGAAACTGGCTCAGTTGCCCCTAGCAACCAATCAGATTCCACCTTTAATTTTCCAAAGAGTCTGTGAGGAATGAAAGGGGGAATCTGATTGGTTGCTAGGGGCAACTGAGCCAATTCTACTTTACACCATGTTTGATAAATCTCCCGGGCTTATTTCCACATCCCGTATATTACAAAGGCTACTGATAGGAATGGAGTATTTCCCCACCCGACTTAATGTATCAATATGGTGTCGGGAAACTGTTTGAATCTCTGCAGCACTATAATGACAGAGGTGGATCCAATCCTGGGTAACTAGGAGAAGTTTCCTAGGAATGGATCCAGCTTTTCCAGGCACCCAGGGAGGAGCGGCACAGTTAAAAGGCAGCAGGCTAATGAGCGGACTACCGATCTAACAAAGTGTGTCACTTCATTATTATATTATAAACATGACCGCTTCCAACCAAGCTCACCATTCTTGTCTCCAGTTTGAACATGGTTTTACAATTTAAGAGGTTGTCCAACAACTTTTTCTTAAAGGGGTACTCCGACGGGGGGACTATTTTGGGATCTGGCGGGGGAGGAGGTGGCTAAGAGAAAAGACGTTCACTCACCTCCCCGGATCCAGCGGCGGGTCCCGTATCGCGGCGCTCCAGTCCCCGGCCACTTCCTGGTGTCTGATGCGCACTCGAGACGTGACATCTCAAGTCCGCTCAGCCAGTCAGTGACAGGCGGGATCTGAGCGGACTTGAAACGGATCCCGCCTCTGTCACTGACTGGCTGAGCAGACTTGAGACGTCACGTCTCAAGCCCGCGTCAGACACCAGGAAGCAGCTGGGCATCGGAGCGCCGCGATACGGGACCCGCCGCTGGATCCGGGGAGGTGAGTGGACATCTTTTCTCTTAGCCACCTCCTCCTCGGCCAGATCCCAAAATAGTCCCCCCGCTGGAACAGGGAATAATTTGTAATCTGTCCCTCTCCCTTAGTAGTTTCCTCTAACCTTTTCTTTTTACCGCTATGTTCCTGGGTGTCCATCCTCAGTTGCTGCTTTTTGGATTTGTGTTTATTTACATAAAGAACTTCCGGGTTACAGGGGTCAGCAGTGACATCACAGCTCTGCAATCTTGTAGCGCCAACCACTCCTCTCTGAATCTGGTTCCACAGGTGCCTAAGCAGCATGGTGGCTCAGTATGTTTTAATTACTTATCTGCAGATCTGCTGCGTATACGGTGTGTTCGTAACCTTACAGTAAAACAATATTGTTCCTTTATTTATATAGCTCCAATATTTTCTGCAGTATTGGACAGAGATTGTAGTCTCTTATATTGGTCACTGTCCTCAATGGGACTCACAATATTTTGAAGTGTGTAATAAAATCCATGCAAACATTGGAGGGCATACATGCGGCTGTTATCCCAAGACCCTAAGGGTACTATTCCACGGGCCGAGGAGGGCCCGATCAACGATGCAAACAAGCGCCGATCTGCTAGATCGCCGCTCGCTTACTGGGCCTATTCCACGGCCCGATAATCGTTGAGCGAGGGCTGCAGGGACATCGTTACCGATGTCCTTGCAGCATACATTACGTGTCAGGTCTTCTGCTCCGCTCCGTCTTTCTCCCCGGGTCCCGCGCACTCAAGCTTCAGAATGGCCTGTCAGCTGACAGGCCACTCAGACAATCACAGGCCGCAGGGGTCCCGGCCCGTGATTGGCTGAGCGCTCAGTCAGCTGACAGGCCATTCTGAAGCTAGAACGCGCGGGATCCGGGGAGGAAGACGGAGCGGAGGAGAAGCCCTGCAGGTAATGTATGCTGCTGCTGCTTCTCAAATCGGTCGCCCGCCACGCACCGCTATTCAACCGAAGCGATGCATGGTGGAGGAACGATGATTTTTTAGGTCTGGCCCTAAATGAATGATCAGCAGATGACACGATCGGCTGATCGTTCTATTTCACCGAGCGATAATCGGACCAATTATCGTTACTGTGGAATAGGGCTCTAACACTACAAAGCAACATTGCTAACAGCTAGGTGTGTAACTACCACCATACAGACTGCCATGATCAGGAGGCCCAGTGGCCCACTCCTGCAGTACATTGGTGTCCCTGAGCTGTCATAATTTGCAGCACCTGCTGGCTGGTTCTCTCAATGGCAGGAACAGGAACCTGAAAGACATTGCAGGAAGTAAAGAAAACAGAGGTCATGTGACTTAGCCTGAGAACACAGTTAGCGCTCTATAAAAAAAAAAAAGTGTATGTAGAACATACAGCACCTACAGAAGTCAGTGAAATACTAATTAATTTTTTTCTAAAATCCTGGACAACCCTCTTTAAAGAGGACCTGTCAGCTGGGATGCTGTGGTGGAGCCTGGCATACTTAACCCTCCCTAGAAGTCCCGCTCCTAGACCCAGTGCCCGGGTGGAGAAATCACAGCCCGAAGGCTGAGCGCACAATATGCAAAGCAGTAGAGTCTGGCGTCCATAAAAAATGACTGCTCCAGGGGTCGGGCAGACTGCCATGGCATCCCGGTTGACAGTGTTATCCAGTGCTACAAAAACCATGACCACTTTTCCCTCTCTTGTCTCCAGTTCAGGTGTTGTTTTCAATTAAGCTCCATTTACTTCAATGGAATTGAGTTCCAAACCCCACCCAAATTCCATTGAAGTAAATGGAGCTTAATTGAAAACCACACCTGAACTGGAAACGAGAGGGGAAAAAAGTGGCCATGTTTTTGGAGAGCTGGATAACCCTTTTAAATTCCATGCAATTCAATGGAAAACCCCACCTGAATGGAAGACATTTTCTGGAAAAAAAAAGTGGCCATGTTTTCCAAGCTTGGATAACACCTTTCAGGGCCGTTTCTAGCACCGTGCAGGCCGGGCCACTGCACGGGGCGATGACAGCTAGGGGGCGCCCTCCCTACCTCACTCAGCAGCAGTGACGTTCTGCACAGGGCAGCAGGCTCGGACTTCAGAGCGCCCACACACAGTACCTGGCTCCTGGGGGCTCCTTTGTGGCCTATGTACAGGGAAGAGGATAGAGGAGGCAGCAGAGGCTTCCCCACGTTCCCCCTGCGGCTCTACTGATCATCCACCACACAGGCAGCAGCTCCTGTGTGAGGCGTCTCCTCCCCCGACCCGGCCTGGACACAGATGAAGAGAGTCTATGTAAGTGCTGATGCTGTCTTCAGGGAGGGGGGGGGGGGGGGTCAGCAGTGTAGTGTTGGGGTGTATGTAATTGTGGGGTGGGGGGTGATGGGCAGCTTCATACCCCACAGTCTATACTTTTTCATCTTCCTCATCCTTTCCACCTTAGCTCAGGATCCTCTGCAGCTTCAGTCAGGAGGAGGGGGTGGGGGAGGGTTATTACCATACGACCTCAGCCTGGTGATTTAACCCTTCCTAGACTGCACCCAGCTACAAAAAGTTAAGAGTTCAATGTAAAAAAGCATGTGTGATGTCCTATGGTATGTATAGTTTGATGCTAATATTCTATGTATGTGTGATGTCTTATGGTACATATAGTGTGCTACTAATATTCTATGTATGTGTGATGTCCATACTGTGTAGTATACTAGTGTGTGCGCACGTATGTATGTATAATATATATATATATATATATATATACACATACACACACACAATGTGTATGTAAGTACATATCTATTGATCTGTCTGTATACATAATAGAGATGAGAGAACTTAGAGTAGCTTCACATGTACCGGATTCGCAGTGGATTTCACACTGCGAGTCTGGTAGTGTGATTTTCAATAGGGTTACATATCCACAGCAGAACTTACATTCTGCTCCGAATATGTAACTCAGCCCCTTTAACCCCTACTGCCTGTAGCATACATTAACTCGGTCAGTCCCGCTCAGCCAATCAGTGCACGGTCGCGCTGCAGTCACTGATTGGCTGAGCAGGACTGATGGAAGCCTCACATGCAGCCGCGGCACAGAGCAGGTAATGTATGCTGAGTGGCGGGCGTGGGTTAAAGGAGCCGGGTTACATACTTGCAGCGGGATTTAAATTCTGCTGCGGGTATGTAACCCCATTGAAAAATCACACTACCAGGATTCGCTGCGGAGTTCGCTGCAAACTTACAGCGTGAAATCCACTGTGAATGCAGTAAGTGTGCAGCTACCTTTAGGGTAAAAACACACACCGTATACGCAGCGGATTTACTGCTGCGATACGCAGCAGATTAGATCTAAATAACTGAACACAGCATCAAATCTGCTGCGTATACTGTGTGTGTTTGTACCCTTACAGTAAGTACCAGAACCAGACCCGTATGGTGCAGCTGTTGATTAAGGCAGCCTGGAAAAAAGATACAGCTACAACATCCGGTTCTGGTTCTGGAACTTACCATAGGTTTTTAAGGGCACATCCACACACCACATGTGCAGTAGGTTTCAAGCTGCGAGTTTCACAGTGAAATCTGCTGCGATACTGATTTCTATTACAGTCTATGGCGCTCCGTTCTTGAGGCAGATTTTCATTCTGCTGGAAGAATGTATAGTGCCATAGACTTGTAGAAGATAAAGCAAACCATTAACTTAGATTGTCCCGGTAACGCTACTTACGGTGCCCGGAAGATGCCAAAACACTCCCTTGCCTTGTGTTCTGTAGAACATTTAGCTGCTGAAATGAATTCTATTATTTTGGTGCATGAAACAAGCAAAGTGCCAGGAACTAGCCATCTGGGCTGTGACTAGTCACTGCTCTCTGCCTGTCAGGGAGCTCTGCAGGATGACTGACAGGAGAAGGTTACTTAGAAGCCTCTTCCTGTCAATCATCTTAAAACGCATCCTTTTTTTAACGTACACAAAAATTCAGTCTACCACGTTTTTGTGTACATTAAAAAAGCAGATGCGTTTTTTTTAAATAATGGAAGTAAATAGAAAAACGAATCAAAATAAATGCACACAAGTGCAAAAATGTAGCGCAAACCCAGCTTTAGTAAATTCAGTGGGACCTGCAACCGCTCCAGAGGTGGTGTAGGGGGGGGGGTGCTTTTTTCAGAGTCGCCCTGTTGCCAAAGTGGCCTAGAAACTGCCCTGACACCTTTAATGGAGCAGTATTAGAGAGTTTGCTTTTTGCAGGATAAGCTGCAATTGTAGCACTGCTAAAGAAACAAGTTTTTGCCAACTTTTTATTCCATTCAAAGGGATATTAAAAAAAAAAAAATCCTTTTCTCATCAATCAGGATAAACTTTACAGAATGCTTAATATATTATATATACATATACTATAGTGATATTCTTAGGAGGGACCCAGTCACCATGAAAATGCTACCCAATCCATCAGCATCCCGCTGAGCGCTATATCTTTAGCATGGAAACATCAATAACTAACAAGTTATACTAAATATTTTCCCATAAAGAGCCCAGGCCAATAAGTGACACCACCCACTGGACTCCTTTCACAGAATGAGCAGGGATTTTAATCAACACTAAATCTTTATTCAGCTATATATCAATCCCCTCAGCTCTTCCTGCTCTAACATACTGATAGATTAGTCAGCATTGTCTTGGCGACAGGTTCCCTTAATCAGGAATTTGGATTCTATGTTTTGAGCACTCTGACCTTTGTTTCACTAGGTGACTTGACCACTAACACAATACTCTGCAATATTTCGGAGTAAAACGGTAGTGTTTGCCATCACTGCTATAGGCCCTAATTGAAGCACTAAGCTGGCAGGTTTGGAAGCCTTCATTAAGTTCTCACAGGGGTTGTGATGGGATGACTGTCTATGGCTTAGATACTGTAGTCACTAAGGACTGCAGCATCTAAGGGGATAAAGGCCCAGCATCATCTCCAATCATAGCCTCTGCAGCAGATTGTCAGCTGTATTACAGTAGCTGCGATTAAGTCTGTATGTCTATCTTTCTGACCAAGCCTGCAGGTGCCATGATAGCCCAACACCGCAGTGCAGATTGTGTGGGTGCCGTTTGAGATTTCTGCATCCCATGCTGTACATATATAGCAGATTGCATTTAGAAGTAGATTATAAGCGATATGTTTTACACAAAGTATGACGGCTAAAGGGGTTTTATCTGCTTTAGGCTATGTTCTCACACAGTATTTTTGCAACCAAAACCAGGAGTGGATTGAAAAACACAGCAAGGCTATGTTCACACACTGTTGAAATTTAGTGGACATGTCAGAAGGTTTTACAGATGATAGTTACACTTTAAGTGAACTTCTGAAAGAAGCCTTGTTCACCTTTAAAATTCAAGCTTGAAGACTTCTTTGCCAATTATTTAAGTGTTTAAAGGACACCTGTCACCCCCCGTGCCGGGGTGACAGGCTCCCGACCCCCTGTTAGACCCCCCTATACTTACGTGATCCCGCCGGGTCCCACTTTCTGAGCCGGCCGGGTCCCGGAGATATCAGCTCCCGAAGCCCGGCGCGCGCGCTGACAGCAGAGTCAGACGCCCATAGAGAATGAATGGGGAGTCTGATGCTCCGTCATTCTCTATGGGCATCGGACTCATCTCTCAGCGCGCGCGCCGGGCTTTGGGAGCCGATATCTCCGGGACCCAGCTGGCTCAGGAAGTGGGACCCGGCGGGATCACGTAAGTATAGGGGGCTGTAACAGGGGTCGGGAGCCTGTCACCCCGGCACGGGGGGGTGACAGGTCCTCTTTAACCTCGAGTTGGAGCTCCACCATATGGCTACCACTCAGAAAACTGGCACAATCTGAATTATATGCGCCATGATACAAACAATAACCCACTCTGTTCTTTACAGGCAGTGGCGTAGCTATAGGGGTCGCCATGGCGACCGGGCCCCTACGCTAAGGGGGCCCGCACGGCCCCCCCTTGCCACTTGTGACAGTGTCACTTTAAGCATCCCGAGAAGCTGCGGCCGCGCAGCTTCTCGGGATGCACAGATCGCTTTGATGTTCCGCCCGCGGAACATTAAAGCGATCAGAATACAGGAGAAGGACCTGCCAGCGTCGTCCTCCTGTATTCTCTCCCATAGGCTGCCGGCACTTCATACCAGCAGCCTATGGGAGGCCGGGACGTGACCTCTCCGGCAGGCGTGAGGATGTGACGTCATCACGTCTGCCGGAAGTCCCGTCCCTGCGGCTCACAAGATGGAGCCCGAAGAGGAGGAGGAGGAGAGCTGCTGCCTGCAGCTACACAGCGCCGATTAGGTGAGTAGGATGTTTGTTTTTTTAGGGGCACCTCTGGGGGCATTATTAGTATATGGGGGCACCTCTGGGGGCATTATTAGTATATGGGGGCATTATTAGTTCTTGGGGGCACCTCTGGTGGCATTATTATTGTATGGGGGCACCTCTGTGGGCATTATTAGTTCTTGGGGGCACCTCTGGGGGCATTATTAGCTCATGGGGCACCTCTGGGGGCATTATTAGCTCTTGGGGGCATTATGAGTTCTTGGGGGCACCTCTGGGGGCATCTCTGGGGGCATTATTAGTATATGGGGGCACCATTCGTATATGGGGGCACCTCTGGGGGCATTATTAGTTGATGGGGGCAACTCTGGGGGCATTATTAGCTCATGGGGGCATTATTAGTTCATGGGGCACCTCTGGGGCCATTATTTGTTCATGGGGGCACCTCTGGGGGCATAATTAGCTCATGAGGGCACCTCTGGGGGCATTATTATTGTATGGGGGCACCTCTGGGGGCATTATTAGCTCATGGGGGCACAGCAGGGAATCCTACATACAGGGGGCATCCCACATTCCTACTCACTTTACTGCACATTACACCACACAGCGCAGTTACTATGGGAGCCTACAGGAGGGAGGAAGGGAAGGAAGTTGCTAGAAATGTGCGGAGCCTAAATTGTTTGTCTCGCAGGTTCTAAGGGGATGAAACGTATCTGGAAGGAATCATCATGGAGGACTGGGCCGGATGAAGAGGAAAAGGGAAAGTGACGCCTCAGATCAAAGAAGACGTCACCGGTGAGTCACTGTATGACCGTTTTCTTATTTTGTAGAACATCATTTAGTAGGGGTTCCCCGAGGTGGAAAAGGTTGGAAAGCACTGCGCTAATCTGTCCCGCTGCGCCCGCTGGCACATGCTGTCATCTGATTGGGCCTCTTACCTAATCAGATGACAGCAAGTACCAGCGCCCCCTTCTCCAGACATCTGCCTTGGCGGCCCAAGCTATGTCCTATGGCCGTATCTTTACCGCGTTGAGCTCCAGCTTGTGCTGCATCTACATTATCTGTACTCAAGAGATATCACTGTGTTATCTGTGGTGTTACATAGGACTGCAGGTGACATCTACTACATTATCTGTACTCAGAGATATCACTGCGTTATCTGTGGTGTTACATAGGACTGCAGGTGATATCAGGTGACTTCTCCAGGTTGCAGAAGTTCAAACTTCATCGTGCCCTGCTGACAGTTTATAATGGGAGTTGTAGTTTTGCAGCATGTGGCTCTTTAGGTTGCAGCACTACAACCCCTATCGTTTCCAACTGGCAGTTCATGATGAGAGTTGTAGTTTTTCAGCTGTAGAGTCAAAGATTGGAATACAATGATTAGACAATGACAGTACAGTCCATTAATTATAGGGGGCAGTAGTGCAGTACATGAGGTAGAGGCAGTGACAGGGCATTAGAACATGGTGGCACATTAGAGTAATTGGATATAACGTTAGATAGGACTTTGCCTGATCGGGGGGAGATGGGGGGGCCCCCAAGCTAAAATTTTGCACCAGGGCCCATCAGCCTTTAGCTACGCCCCTGTTTACAGGCATACATGTGTTTCAACAGTATAAAATAAATTGCAGACCTCAGGAAGGATGGAAGGTAGGTGTTTTATTCTGAGCATGTTGTACTGGGGAGGCCAAGTTTGCCATGTAAACAGTGAATACATTTAAAAGTGGATGAAAAGCAGACCCCACAGACATCTACAGGGCAATATATACATCTAGGAGCAAAACAATATACACCACACAGAAGGGGTCTAGTACACACCGCGACATTCTGCCCAGACAAGCTGTGAACGGGTGACGTGAGAGGGTGTTAACCCTTTCACTTCCAACAGACTACACAATGCACTGAGGTTGTCAAGTAAGTAGCTTGATAACTGTCCAGGTGAGAACCGTAGGATTTAAGGGTAAAGTGCTTGTGGCGCCAGCTTTCATTCCCCAGGACATGACCCCAAGAGTTCTCGCTCAAGATTGGCTCTTAATTCCTTGATATTCATTGGTTACACGTTACTCAGAGCATCCACACCAGGGAGGACTTTACCTATAAAAAGGATGAAACACATAGCTCAGGATACAGTTTTACCTACAGGGAACATTAATATTACATGCTACCCATTTAACCAGCCACCAATGTAATCTTTGGCCTGGACAAGTCTCCCAGAGCAGATCTCCCTTCTGGCCAATAGACAGGAGGAGACCACTTTGAAAGCCATATGCCCCAATTGGATGTATGGATGGTGGTTTTGAGAGACTACCCTTTTAAGTTACCTTCCAGAAGCTCCAGGCTGGCTCCACCTCCGGTGCTCACATGACTGACTTTGTCTTCAGTGTCCCACTTTGCGCAACATGTTGCTGTGTCTCCTCCACCTATGGTTATAGGAAGAGCATGAAATAAGATTGAAAACACAGAACTGTAACATTTGTATAAAGTTTAGGCTACCAGTACTTAGTGTTGACACCTTGCACCCATGCCACAGGGAGAACAGGGCCAAAAGCAGTATGCTCTGTACTCCTTGTAGTGACCAGGCCAGGTTCCTACTCACTTTAATAGAAGCCGAAGCTGCAGTAATGCTGTGCTTTCACCACAAGGAGTATGGAGCCAACTGCTCCTGGCCCAGTTAGTGCCTGTAATGTGGGCACTGAACAGCTGACCAGCAGGGCCGCCATTGTCTGCACACCACCAACTACAGTGGGTGGGCCATCAATTCTTCTCTGGACAACCTACAATTTGTAAAGTAGCTGACAGAATGTTTGAACCATTTCTTGAATCTATAGTACTTCTAGACTGCTGTGTAACATATTAAAGTTGGATGATACAGAATACTGCTACAGTAGGTAGTGTGAATGAGGTTAACAAATCTCATCCTCCAGCTGCAGTAATATTTGTGTATCCACTATTTAGATTTGCAGGTGATGGACAGCAAAAAGTTTGTTTCCCCCCCCCCCTTTTTAAAAATCTCTCCCTGTATATTAAGATCGAATTTGACACAGAATTCTAATAATCAATAAGAGACCCCCAAGTAAGCTGCAGATAGAGGCCAGGGTGCTTCAGTGAGTGCTCGGTCCCCTTCATTGCTTACCAGTAGTGTTGAACAGACTTGCTAAACCGTTCAAGTTTGGCAACATTCTCTGAACCCACACGCTTGGCTATGGCTGCCTCCATGTTTTACAAGACTTCCTGCAACAGCACCCAACTTTTCCATCCGCTGGGAGTGAAGAGTCTGGATAATGTTGCTGAACCCAAACAAAAACGACAAGTCCACGCAATGCTATTTAATGGGTACAATTTGTAAAGGCTGCATCTGACACTGCAAGGGTGCCAGGAGATGGACCACTACAGACCCAAGATTGATGGCCAACCTTCAGAGGGAGTAGTGGGAACATAATAATGAAGTGATACTTACCCCATCCCAGTGCCCCTGCAGCACCAGTGCCAACTACGCTCCAGTATCTCAGTCATGTAAAGTCACAGCCGCACTCTAAGCAGGTAGCTCCTGTGATGACACAGGAACCCCGGGGAATCAGGAGACCGGAGGGTAACAGCTAGGAACACCAGAACAGGCAAACTATTATGTTCCTACAACCCCCTGCCCGCCTTTGCTATTTACCCTTGCCCAGAGTGTTCCTTTAAGGACTGTTCAATATTGCTGTACTGGAAAAACCCTTTGGGAAGCTTGCCTTGTTTCAGTTTCCCTATAAAGCGAACACTACAGTACAACTTACCAATTATAGTTATGGTGCCTTTCCCTGTGACTTCCACAACCTTGTCCATAACTGCTTTAGTTCCTTTAGCAAACGTGTCCCACTCAAATACACCGACAGGTCCATTCCATACGATCTGCTTGGCTCTTCCCACAGCTTCCACAAACTGCTTCATACTCTCTGGTCCACAGTCAAGGCCCTGGAAACAGAATCAGTCATGTTGTAATAACCTCAAAAGAATAGCAACACCCTTTACTGGTTCCATTTTATATTGCCAAAAACAGAACACAGTTTTAGGCCATGTTCACACAAAAAAATTTTTAAGACAAGAACGGCTGTTGGCAAGTAAAACAGCTGTTCTGGTCTTAAAATAATGGACTAATGAACGGCTACGGAATTAACTGACACATCAATCATTTCCGACCGCTAGCGTGAACGGCTGTAGGTCACACAATGTATGGCCCTTCTGAGTTCTATGGTGATCTGGATTGCAGGCACACCCAAATGTGCAGCTGCTTTTTACCAAGTGTGAACATGGCCTTAGAGTAAAACAAAGTATTGGTAAACTTACAATCTAATGTGAGGCCATACAGGTTCTGAGAACACAATACTGCGCTACAAAAACATGGCCACTTTTGCCCTGCTCTTGTCTCCAGATTGGGTGGGGGGTGGGGTTTGAAACTCAGTTCCATTGAAGTAAATGGATCTTCATTGCAAACCACACCTGAACTAGAGACAAGAGTCGGGGAAAAGTGGCCATGTTTTTGTAGTGCTGGATAACCCCTTTAAAGGGAATCGGTCAGGTCCATAACAGGTACAGCGCTGCAGACAGACAGTAGGGAAATAAAACAAGTGATGCTTATCTTGCTGATGGCCATTTGCAAAGTTCTAAAATAGTGTTTTTCCCCAGAAGCTGAAGTGCCACAGCTATCTGCTTGTATCATTTTCCTTGGAATCTGATGTACCACACCTGTTAGCTTCACCTGGTAGGGACCTGACAGATTCCCTTTAACCTCTTGAGGACCAAGTGAAAAATGACTCAGTGGACCATGCAAATTTTCATTTTTGTGTTTTTTCCTCCTCCCCTTCTAAGAGCTCCAGCACATTCAGTTTTCCATCTCCAGGGCCATGTAAGTGCTTGTTTTTTACAGGAATAGTTGTACTTTGTAATGGAGTCTTTCATTCTACCATACCATGTATGATGGAACCCCAGTTTATGAAGATAAATTAGTGAAGTTGTAAAAAAAAAAAAAAAAAAAAAAAGCAATATGGTAACTTTTGGGGGGGTTCCTTTGTCTACATAATGAGTGATCGCCAATCAGACTGCACAGTGAGAGACCTCCGGCGGTCAGTTACACTGCAGGGGTCCCGATCGGTAAGTGACTGCGCCTGTCACTAACACTAACTCACTGCAGCTGGCCCCCCACCTGCTAAGTTCACGCTATATCCAAGATCAAGTTGCTGATTAACTCACTGATTATTCCGCTCAGCATTACAAAGAAGCTACAATGTTGCAGATAAAGCCGGCCAGGCACATGTTTACATCAGACGTCTCAGAAGGGAGGGGGGAGACAAAGGCTTACAGATGTGTTTTTAGCAGAAAGCAGCAGCTCAGAAATTGGAGGAAACTTAACAATTGATTCCACACTTGTTGTTATGTTTCAGTGGAATACACCTTTAATAGTTAGGACTGTATTGCAACGCTCACATACTGAGCCTATTACACGGCTCTATAAACATGCAGCAAGGGCTGCACTCACATAGTTTAGCAATGTCTGAGCAGTCCTTCCCTTAAAAGTGTAAACTTCATACCTCTCCACACTCCCCGGTGTCCTAGCTTCTGCCGCTGCCCACAGCCACCTCTGAGCCAGTCTCTGAAGTGACACGCAGAGGCGGGAAAGCGCTGCAGCCTCCTCTCACTTCAGAGACTGGCAAAGAAGTTGCCGTCAGCTGCAGTGAGCAGGTAGAACACTAGAAGGACACTGGAGGGAATCGACAGGCAAGTATAGGTTTATTATTTTCTTAACACATAGTGATAACTTTGCATATGCTGCTGCCCACTGTTACACTCAGTTTTGGACTGGCTCACCAGAGAATCCTCCGGTGGGCCCCCAGCTTTACAACCTGTAAAACACTGACTGATGTGTCATTTCTCACTGGTTTTTCATTGGTGGGCCCCCAGGATCATTTCCTCTGGTGGGCTCCAGATACCCCAGCCCGACACTGGTGAGACTCATTCCATATTTGTTACCATCTATGCTGTCTCCTTCTCCCAGTTCTGAGCTGCTGCTTTCTGCTAAAGACACAAAAACCTGTGTGTGAGCCTCTCCCCATCTCTCCCTCCTCCCTTCCAAGACACCTTATGTAAACAAGTTTCTATCTGCAACTTGTAGCTTATTTGTAATGCTGGGAGGACGTATCACAGTGAGCTAATCAGCAACTTAATCTCAGAGAAGCTACATAGCTGCAGATAAGGCCATCCAGAGACTTGTTTACATCAGCCATCTTGAAAGGGAGTTGTTTGCATAGATTACCCCTTTTTGGTTGATTATTGGCCTCATCACACAGAGCAATAACCTCCCAGATCAGCCTGATTCGGCAGATTGTCGCTGTGTGTAATAGGGCCCTTATTTTTTTTTTAATCCTGTCACACTCACCATCCATCCTGCCGGGATTCCTGTGGATACGCTGGCCTGTCCAGTGTTTGCATTCTCATCAAACTTGTCTGCAGTGGTGAAGTCCACAGGCAGGGTGATCCTTACACCGTTCTTCTTAGCTTTAGCCATCAAGTCATTTACAATTTTTGCACCCTCCTCATCATACAGTGATGTGCCAATCTGATAACAAGAATCAAAGTGTAGATTAATGGACAGACAGGAATCCTAAAATGAATGGCATATTAAAAAAGGGCAGCTGTGGGTCACAATATTGCAGGTTTGTTCCTAAATCAGATTTGCTGGGTTCCTAACGTGCTGCACAGCCATAGTGAATAGTCGTGGCTGCAAGGTTTTTAGATGGGAACCAAGTTTAATATGCCTTTCCAGCAAAAAAACACAACCATACATTCAAGAACCACAATGCCAAGCCATGTGAGACTAGTGAGGAATGTGAAGCCAGGCTTATTTTTCAAACATATCGTCTATACAGCAGCGCTGACAAAACCAGCAGAGCATTCAGAGCAAACAACCCCCCACCAATCCTAAATACAGGTTGCTATGCAGAATTGTCTCTTATTAGAGCATTAAACCTCCAGAAGTGGAACTGTAAGTCCTTCCTTTATAGGAGGGGTAGTGAGAGGAGAAGAGGAGAAGAGATACAAAAACCAAAAGCTGGTTTCACATAGTTAAAAAGAGGAGGAGACCGGCAGAAATTATTAAAAAGTATTTTATTACCCCCCCCCCCCCCCCCCAAAAGTTAAACAAATCACCAATATACACTTAGTACGGAAAATGCACATAGAGCGCTTTTTTACCCTGCACTTATTACTGCATGAAGGTTTCACTTCCTGGATAAAAAGGTGATGTCACGACCCGACTCCCAGAGCTGTGCGGGCTGTGGCTGCTGGAGAGGATGATGGCAGAGGGATGCTTAGTGTCCCTGCAGTGCCCTGTGTCCCTCAGTGTCCCCCCGCCATCATCCTCTCCAGCAGCCACAGCCTGCACAGCTCTGGGAGTCGGGTTGTGACATCACCATTTTATCCAGGAAGTGAAGCCTTGATGCAGTAGTAAGTGCAGGGAAAAAGCACTTTATAAGCATTTCCTGTAATTTATATTGGGGATTTGTATAACTTTTGTGGGGGCAATACAATACTTTAATACAAATTTTCGTTGGTCTTCTCCTTTAATGCTGTACGTCTCCACTAGATATCATCCTCCTTTTGGTGGGTTGCTAAAACATTGGAGCCATACAGCATTAACGCTGAGTGAACCCAGCTCAAGGGTGATGTGCTACGAAAACGTACCTCCATGTTGTTTAATACTTTCAAGAAGGTGAATGCCATTCCTCCACCAATAATCATCTCATCCACTTTATCCAACATGTTATTGATGAGCTGGATCTTGTCCTTGACCTTGGCACTAGAACAAAGGAAGGAAGAACTCTGTATAAAACATCTGCTGCAATCCTATAGAGTCATATGTACAAGTAACTCTCCTGCTGCCCTAAGTCTGACCTGTGCTATGAAGATTATCCAACCTGAGTAATAAACTTCCCTTAGCCAACAGATTGAGGTAGGATTATAAGATGCCATTCATAGCGCAAGAACATTACTTCTGCCTACAAGGGAACATTTTTAGCTGCAGGTTAATAAATGCAGACAATAATGCCCAAAGATACTCCTTGACAAGAAACCTTGACAAGAAACTAGAGGAGTTGCTTTAGGTAGCCCTAAATTTTAAGCAATATTATTTAAACTTGCTTCCTCCCCATGCATCCTGACAAACCATGGTTTCTGAAATAAACTTGTCATAGGCTGTATCATAGGCTGTATCCATGTTTTCCATTCAGCGGGATTTAAATGCAGATCATTCAGGTTCATGTGTGAACCCTAAATGATGGCATCCCTCATCCATAACAACCAGTTCTCCTTACTGTATCCTACACACTGTAAATTCTTAGTGAGACCCCAATGCTGCCCCCTCCTAAGCCAGACCTGCTGAATTCACACATTCACCGATATCAGAAGGCCAAGGCTGTCCACACTCCTATCTCCTAACCTTTTTAAGTTATCTATTAAAACTGAAGTGCACAGCAACCGATATAATGCAATACAATACAACTGCAGAATAAACAGGCTTCTCTATAGCAGCCACTTACTACTTAGCATTTTGCAATTCATCTAAAATACCATACCGGCATAAAAATTTTCCTGGGGCCATTACGTGTTTGTGCACCACACACACCTATAGATGTATACGCCGGTAGGAGTTTTTTGTATTCAGATGAAGGGGTGTGTATATTATATATATATATATATATATATATATATTTTTTATAATCTGTTTTTTTTGGTGGATAATATGATATATGATTTTTTCATGAGTGGTATTTTTATTTTTATTTTCATTCATTATCTTTTACTGGTTCCTTGTTATGGGTCATTGCTTGTTTCTATTTCATTTTTTTTTTTTTTTTTTTTTTTATATATGTTTCATTCTATACATTTTCTCTTTTTTCTGTATACTCATATGGAGGAGGCAACCCGATCACTAAACTACACTGTTTTTAGATCTATTCCGATCGAGTTGTTCATAGTGTGTTCAATAAAGTTGGGCAGAACTTACGTCATGTCTGACATCATAGGGGGAGTGTTTGTCGGGCTCACACATGTGTGGTGCGAGTCCGGAGACGCCGCGGCGGCCATGTTTAGGAATGCAGAGCAGACCATACCTCATGGGGGACTTAATACAATCAGTAGCATGTGAGTATGGATACCAATCTTTCTAATCACGGGTGCTATTTATATGTGATAATTGCATGACATCAATACCCTTGAGAAAGTCTCTGTGCTGAGACGAACGCGTGGGGTTCAGTGGACCTAGACATGGACCTCCCTTTATGGCGTTACAAATTCTTTTATGGTTAGCCATACATGGCTGAATTTACACTCTTAGGATATAGGCTCACACGTCATTGTCTGTATATTTCACATTTAAAGGAGAAGTCCGGCGAAAATTATTTTTTTATATGTTATTACTTATGGAAAGTTATACAATTTTCTAATGTACATTAATTATGGGAAATGCTCATATACTGCTATTTCCCTTAATTTAGTGTATCAGGAAGTGTTAGAATTATCTCTGAAGCAGTGACGTCACGACCAACGGTGTAATTCCTATGGAGTGTCCAGCAGGGGGCGCTCTATATATAGAAGTCAATGAGTACCATTGACTTCTATATATAGTGCGCCCCTGCTGGACACTCCATAGGAATTACAGTGTATGTAATGTAATGCACTGTACTGTACTGTTGTGACTTTATGAATACATTTATGGAATACTTTGGGGAGCAAGTGTCCTTGCTCCCCAAAGTATCCCATAAATGTATTCAATGAATACATTTGCAGGGCACCGAGCAGGGAGGGAGAGAGGTGCCATCTACCTCCCCCCCTCCCTGCTCGGTGCTGGGAACATATACAAAGTACTACTCCCCCATTATCTGCAGATAATGGGGGAGTAGTACCTGTGCTATCCCTATCACCGCCCGCGCCGCCGCCGCTCACACAGGGGCTGCTATTCATCGCTGATTCCCCGCCACCCGCCCGCCCGCCCCGTTCCTGGCCGCCGCTCTCTGCTCATGCCGGCCGCGTCAGCCCACCCCCACCCCGGCCGGGAGCACGGCGCTTCCTGGTGTCCCCGGCCGGGGTGGGGGCGGGCTGACGCGGCCGGCATGAGCAGAGAGCGGCGGCCAGGAACGGGGCGGGTAGTTAGGAGCGGCGCGGGCGGCGGGGAATCAGCAGCGCGATCGTAAGTTTGATGCCGGGAGGAGGAGGGGGAGCGGCGGGGGGCATGAACAGCAGCCCCTGTGTGAGCGGCGGCGGCGCAGGCGGTGATAGGGATAGCAAAAGGTACTACTCCCCCATTATCTGCAGATAATGGGGGAGTAGTGCTTTGTATATGTTCCCAGCACCGAGCAGGGAGGGGGAAGGTAGATAGCACCTCTCTCCCTCCCTGCTCGGTGCCCTGCAAATGTATTCATTGAATACATTTATGGGATACTTTGGGGAGCAAGGACACTTGCTCCCCAAAGTATTCCATAAATGTATTCATAAAGTCACAACAGTACAGTGCATTACATTACATACACTGTAATTCCTATGGAGTGTCCAGCAGGGGCGCACTATATATAGAAGTCAATGGTACTCATTGACTTCTATATATAGAGCGCCCCCTGCTGGACACTCCATAGGAATTACACCATTGGTCGTGACGTCACTGCTTCAGAGATAATTCTAACACTTCCTGATACACTAAATAAAGGGAAATAGCAGTATATGAGCATTTCCCATAATTAATGTACATTAGAAAATTGTATAACTTTCCATAAGTAATAACATAAAAAAAATAATTTTCGCCGGACTTCTCCTTTAATTTTTTGACTTAGCAGCCTGTTCCATAATAACTTTTGGGGGGAGGGGTCATTACAATTGTTCATGTCGGGGTATCTTTGGGTCTGTGTTCATCTTGCAGTCCCTTATGTGTTGTGTGTGTTTTAAATGATTTTAATGTGTTTGGCACCTGTTGCTCTATTTATCAATAAAGATTTCTATATTTCTTATACGCAATTTTTTGGATATAGTTTGTTTACTCTGGATGTGCCATCCTCTTTAATTTATGGCATTCTTTTTCTTGTTTGTGTCATCTAAAATACCAAGCAGAGAACTGCTGCAATGGGTCAAAGTCTATTGAGTCTTACGTAAATACTTTAGTAGGAGTTTTGCATAATAGAAGCAGCCAGAGCGAGATTCATGACTGCTCATGCTAATATGTATACTTAGACGAAGCCCAGAGAACGACTGCTACAAATGTTGCCTACTTCTGACCAATCTGATGCAAAAAGCATAATTAGGCTGGGTTTACACTACATAAGACAACGGCCGTGTCACAGAACGGCTTGTGTCAGTGAAGATCATCCCGACCAGTACTGCAGTACTGACCAGATGAACTTAATTTCTGTTAAATTGGGATGTGTGCCTGCATCCAGTGTATACTATGTGCAAACACTCCAGCCGGGATTCCCTCTATGTAACGTATCTTTTGTATTAATCATGGCCGTTGTTGCAAATTGCAACAACTGCCGTAATTAATACAAAAAATAAGTTGTGTGACCATAGCCTTAAAGAGAGTTTACACAGACAGATTTGACAGATTTTTGAAGCCAAAACCAGGAACAGATTATAAACCGGGATCAGGCCATAAAGGAAAGACTGATTCTTTTCAAATCCATTCCTGGCTTTGGCTTTCCAAATTGGTCAGATAAATCTGTGTAAACTCTGAAATTCTGATCATATAAAAGGGCAAGTGTTACCATATAAATGAGAAATTTTTGACACCCAGCACCCTTGCCAATCAGCTGTTTGTGCCACAGCAGACATTGCTGTCTATTGTGTGGTGCCCATGCTGGTTTACTGTAGGTCAGCTCCCACTAAAGTTTTAAAGGGGTAGTCTGGCATTTTGGCTGTACAGCCTGCACTTTTCAGAACTTGTCTTAGGAGTGACAGCCCGACCAGCTAATCACTGGCTGTGGGGCTATCCAGTCTCAGTCAGTGATTGGCTGAGCATGCTGTCACTCCCAGGACAAGTCTTGAAAGTGGAGGCTGTGCTGTTAGCGGGGGACACTGGGGGAGCGCAGAGGTAAGGATAGGATGTTTTATATATATATTATACACACACACACGTTGTACAGTGTCAGTAAACTGAAAAAAAAATATAACCTTCATAGTTAACCTGCCAAGCATTTCTGAAAAAAGGCAATGTGAAAACTGTAACATAAGCATTTCCAGGTCAAAACCATTAGAAAGCCCTAATACTACACATTAATCTATAATAACACTTACTTACCCTCCAAGGATGGCAAGGAATGGTCTCTCAGGTTTCTCCAAAGCCTTAGCAAAATAATCCAGCTCTTTCTTCATTAAGAATCCAGCTGCTCTCTGGGGCAGATTAACTCCTACCATAGAGCTAGAAGAGATGACACCATGTTAACAGACCTGGGTGCTGCACGGAGTGATCATGTATCATGCTGACTATACTAGCACATCTCCCATCATTTGTCATCTACCAAAGAATGGCGATAAAGGTTTGTCAATGGAACTCTTAATTGCAAGGCCATACAGAAAACCTGGACCACTTGTAGATCTTTTGAACAAGATTTAGAGCAAGGGTGTTAATTCAGGCCCTCCAGCCAGTACAAAACTACAATTCCCATCATGCCTGGACAGCCAAAGCTAAGGCTGTCCAAGCATGACGGGAATTGTAGTTTAGTAAGGGCCTGAGTTTGACACCTATGATTTAGACAATAAGGTGATCTATATCTTCCGACTTTCTACAGATTTACATGCATCTCACTGAAAATCGAGATGGAGAAAGAATGCCCACCATCTGCCAGGCTGGCAGCCATCCATATATTACTAAGGTTCTAGCCTTCATATGAAGATGGGTGGCTAAAACACTATATGCACAATCCCTACCACATCACAGGTTTTAGGCCAGTGCAGAAGATCAAGGAAAAACAAGAAATGGCCACCACAACCAATACCACTATTCACACTATGCAGGTGCATAAGATAAAGCAGAAGCATGCAACAGCAACCTGAAATTGCCAACAGCAACCTGTAGCATTGCCCCTGCTTAATGGTTCACACATGCACTGATTGTGTAACAAAGACCATGCAATACTACAAAATTTAGTTTTGGCCAATATAAATAAAAAGCAAGTAAACCTACAGCAACAACCTCTCATCTGCAGGTCTGCAACAACGAATGCCGCTTACATAGAAACAAAAGAGCATCATGGACCTCAAATTCCCCAAGATCCAGGAAATTCACCCATATGGTTTATAGTTGTTTTGAAGCAACCGTGTCTATTCCCTCCAGGCTCTCCAGTTAGTGTAGCAGTACTCCTGAGACTGCAGTACACATGGAGGAAGCAACCAATTTACCACTACATCACCTGCATTCATTCATCTGGAAGCCACTGCGTCATTACCTGTGAGCTCTGTGTGCTGTCCCAAAGGCATCATTAACATAGATGTCTCCTAGTTTGGACAGAGATGCCCTGAAAGCTTCCACTTGTGCAGGATCTGCCTTGGTCTATAAAAAATGAAAAATAAAATAAAAAAAAGTGCATAAAATTATAAACAGACTACTACAAAAGATCACAGAAGCAGGTAATGGCTCATATCTAAGATGAACGCCAGTTGTAAACTTCTAGGACCATCCCATGCTGCAAAAAAAAAAAAAAAAAAAACTCCCTAGATTCATCTCCCCACTCTGAACTGACTGGTTGAGTCTGAACACCCAGATGCAGACCATTCAAAACTTTTGAAGTTAAAAAGTAAAAGGGTATCAAAGATTAGGAAAAACCATCACTGCTTTTTCCCAAAGCAGCACCACTTTTGTCTTGTGTGGTTTTGCAGCTCTATACCATTGAGCCAAATTGTCTCACACTGTAATATCACTCACAAACAACTCAGAAAAAAAAGCAGCTATGATTTTCTAATCTTTGATAATCCCTTTAAGACCCTTCACAACCAATGACGCAAGAGTACATCATGGTGCCACTAGGGAGGGCCCAGAGGTGTCACGCCTTGATCCCACTGCTTCCAGCTGGCACCAGCAGATCACCGCACCCAGCTAATTAATTTAAATGCTGTTAACCCATCTGGTGGTCTAGTGGTGGGATTGCGATGCAATCTGTTCTTCTTGCCAGGCCTCAGCGACTAGGACACGGATCCCATAGCAGCCCATAGTAACAGTGCTGGTTAAATAGAGATCAATGCAGTACATAAGTACTGCATTGATTTCTGAGCAATCAGTGCCTTGCTTATAGAAGTCCCCTGGGGTGCTACAAATGAAAGTAAAAAAAAAAACAAAAAAAAAAACCATAATAAGTTTAACCCTTTGAGGACGAGGCCCAAAATGACCCAGTGGACCGCGCAAATTTTGATCTTAGTGTTTCCGTTTTTCCCTCCTCCCCTTCTAAGAGCTCTAGCACTTTCAGTTTTCTATCTACAGGGCCATGTAATTGCTTATTTGTTACAGGAATAGTTGTACTTTGTAATGGCATCTTTCATTCTACCATAACATGTATGATGGAATCCCAAATATATTATTTATGAAGATATAAGTTGGTGAAATTGCAAAAAAGAATGCAATAATGGTAACGTTTGGGGGGTTCCTGTGTCTACGTAATGCACTATATGGTAAAAGCGACATGATTACAATTATTCTATAGGTCAGTGCGAACACAACCACATGCAGGTTACACAGATTCTATCATGTTATATATTTTTTTTTAATGAAATCTTTTTTTTGGCAATTATAAATAAAATGGGACTATTGTGACTTATAACGGTTTTATTTTTTCACCTACGGGGCTGTATGGGGTGTCATTTTTTCCGCCATGATCTCTAGTTTTTATTAATACCATATTTGTGAAGATCGGACGTTTTGATCACTTTTTATATATAATGTAACATAAAATCGGTAATCCGCGCACTTTTTTCCCTCTTTTCGTGTAGGCCGTTAACCGTTGGCAATGACGCTTGTTATATTTTAATAGATCGGACAATTACGCACGCTACGGTATATTATGTTTATTTTTTTATTTCTTTTTATATGTTTTATTTATATAATGGGAAAGGGGGTTATTTCAACTTTTATTGGGGGAGGGGCTTTGGGGTAGTGCGTTAGTGTTTTTAACTTTTTTTTTTTTTTTTTTTTTACACATTTGAAGTCCCTTTGGGGGACTTTTATATCCAGTACTTGGATTTTTACACTGATCATTGCTATGCCATAGGCATAGCATTGATCAGTGTTATCGGTGATCTGCTCATTGAGCCTGCCTGTGCAGGCTTAGTGCAGCAGATCGCCGATCGGACTGCACGGAGGCAGGTAAGAGACCTCCGGCAGTCCGTTTTACCGATGGGGACCCGATCGGTAAGTGACAGGGGACTCCCTGTTTAAGGGACGCTGTTTAAGGAGTTAATGACACGTGGCAGCGCGATCGCTGCAGCGTGTCATTACCGGTGAGGTTCCGGCTGCTGATTGCAGCCGGCCCCCACCTGCTATACAGCGCGCTCCGCTCCGGAGCACGCTTCATAGCCGGAGAAACACCCAGGGCGTACAGTTACGCCCTAGGTCGTCTGGGGACAGACTTCCATGGCGTAACTATACGCCCTGGGTCGTCTAAGGGTTAAATAGCACCTTTCTCCATTTTATAAATCAAAATAAAACATTTGCTATCACCGCATGCAGAATCACCTGAACAACTAAGTTTTGCAATTGATTATCTTGCACACTAAAGCGGCACAAGTGCAAAAAAGTGCTGATTTTTGGTCACATCAAATTTGGAAAAACTAAAAAGTGAACAAAAAAAGTCACCTACAATCAAGCTACGGACAGAAAGTATAGATCATGGTGCAAAAAAAAAAATAAATTACGCCTCAAGTGGCCCATTCAATTTCACCGCACAAGTAATTTTTTTTTTTCGTTTCACAGCATATTTTATGGAAAAATTAAGTCTGTCGTAGCAAAGTACAACTAGTGTCACAAAAATAAGGGCTCATGTGTGTCTGTAGGTGAAAAAAAATGCAAGTGCCTTTAAAACACAGAGGAAAAAACAAACGCAGAAATGCAGATTGGCCTGGTGCTTAAAGGGTTGAGGCCAGCACTTTTTAGCAAGAAGTTCCCATTAAAATGTAGTCGATTAAGCTGTTTAGGATCTGATCAGAAAATAGTTTCTGGTTAGAGATGAGCGAAACTCGAGCATGCTCGAGTCGATCCGAACGCGAACTTTCGGCATTTGATTAGCGGTGGCTGCTGAAGTTGGATAAAGCCCTAAGGCTATGTGGAAAACATGGATATAGTCATTGGTTTTCCAGACAACCTTAGAGCTTTATCCAACTTCAGCAGCCCCAGCTAATCAAATGCCGAACGATAGAGTTCGGATCGACTCGAACCTGGTTCGCTCATCTCTATTTCTGGTAGAAGTGAAAAGAGACTGCTTGATCTCAAGTGAACCCTGTAAAAGTTCACATACTGGTTCTCTTGTTTCAGCCAGTAAAGGTCACAGGAGTAAAGGTCAGCATTCATCCGCCTGTACAGTAGGAGAAATACTCAAGGACAGGAGTTACAACAGGTCAACCCTGCTTAAAATAGAAAGCAGCTAAGAGACTCTTTACTTGACCTTCAGTAAAATGTCAGGGGGTCAAAAGCACAACAGATAGATATTAAACCTGATGTTCTAACATGGACCTCAGTTAGGAAAGAGCAGAGGCCAGTGGCTGTCCTGACAGAGAATGTGTAAGGCAAACAGGTTCTAAAGACTAAGATGGTGTGGGAGATTGGTTGGTGGAGCGGAGTGAGGTTTGGCTGGTCGGGGTATACACATTTCTTGCATTGTTTGTCACCTTGTTCCCTGCAGCATCTTTGCCTTTTCCTTCTTCTTCCACATGGAATCTCAAGTTCTCCAGAAGAATGATGGTCCCAGGGGCTGGATCTGCACAGGCAGCCTCGACTTCTGGTCCCACACAGTCCTTCAGGAACGTGATATCTCTGTACAATGAATGCAGGAAGGAAAAGACTGTCAGCACTTAATATAAATATACCATCATGAAGACATAGACCACCATCTCATGAGGACTAGTCTACAAGTCTCAAACACAGATCATATGTATGAACATTGCTGATAAGCATTACACTGCATTCCCCAAGTGCAAAGAGACTTAGTACATACTGAGGAGACAACTAATATGTATATCAATAAGAAAAGCTGCAACCAAATATATTTTTATTTAAAGCTGAAACAAAGAATTACCTATTCATAAGAGACTTCAGCTCCTGAGCTACTGGTGCCAGGGAATACTTGTCTGGCATAGGAATGCCATCTGGCCTGCCAAGGTGGCTCATCAGAACAACAGATTTTGCTCCATGGTCTAAGCAGTGCTGGATACTGGGGACAGCAGCCTTAATCCTAGAGATCAGGGACAAAAAGCAAACTATACACATCAGCAGTTTCACAAAACAGGAAAAGGTCTATCAGCAGATATTACTATCATGCTTAAATATACAAGGCCAATTTAATAAAGCAGAAAGATTGGAATATACAATGGAAGTGGTAGTGAGCAGAGATAACCGGTAGATGCTAGTATTGGTGTCCAAGAACAGAGGACAGGTCTATCACTTGAGCCGGACAGTTATGGCAGCTCTATATACCAAGGGACCTCACCATGAGGGTACAGGCACAATACAGAATTTCCAGAGACCTCAAGTGGATTCTGCTGGGTGGAAATTCTGTAGTATGCATGTATCTTCACTCAGATTGTGGACTGCTGGGCAGGTGCAGGATTATGTCCTATGAACCCATAGCAGATCTGAAGCCATGCAGAGCATGGATTTGTTAAAGCGTTCCTGTCACTTAACTTTTGTCCTGATGCACAGATTGTCTTCGTGCCGAGACACCCTCTGGCCATTACTTCTAGCCAGGAGAATAGTGAAGCTGCGCGCTTCACTCCCCACCTGGACAGCCAATCAAAATTCTAATGGAGCACCTCCCCTGCAATGAGCTGCATAGGGTAGCTGGCTGGAGAGTAAAGCTCACCGTGACACTTTACCTGGCTATAAACTAGGGATCAGAGGGGGTCTCATCACAGAGCCCCCAACCAATCTTAATGTTTGATATGTCTGTGCAACAAGATAGAGGTTAAATTACAGTAACACTTAACACTAGTCTGTGTAAATAATTTTAAATTTTCAGAGAAGTGTAGCTGTATGGAGTCGCTCTGGTGGTCCATGTAGTAAGCCTGGTATAATAAAGGTCACCTATAGTCAAAGGAGAACAGAGGGATAGTGTTCTCTCCTATAGAGAACAGAGGTCGTAATACGCATTTTAATAACTTTACACTCCTGAGGTGCAGACAAGAGATCAATGAGTCACTGAAGCTTCAGCTTACCTTTGGTTGTTAGTAATCTGGTTATTTTTCATAGGAACATTGAAGTCAACCCTAGAAGAGAAATAGAAAGTTAATTCCTCGCTTCAAACTAATACCAAGTATTAAAGAAAACATGTCGACTGCAGACGTATATTAAGCCATGCAAACATTAGGCTCCCAACAAACACTATACACTTGTATACTACCTATACCCGCTGCTCCTCCTGGCCAGGCTGTGCACATGGTTTCGTAGTTATTTCAGTGTGTGTTGAACGAGAGCCTACACAGCCACCAGGGATCAGTTTCCTCCATTGTTTCGGCATGCCTGGGCTTCATTTAGGCGAGAGAATCATAAATGACTTGGTGCATTAATAATGCAGTTATTGCAAACTATTGACAGCCTGGTGACTGATGTCCGCTGGCAACACTACCCATACAGAAAGCTGGTGGATCAGCTAGTACAGACATCCTACATACATGCTTGCTTTGAAGGAGTGTTACATGTGCAAAGTTGCTGAACTGAATACCCACTCTAGAATGACACCATCACCCATTGCTTTGTAAGACATGGGCACATCCCATCATAGCATGTCTTCCTCCAAATGGAATTATTCCCTGGACAGCCATTTTGCTTCCTGGTAGTCAGTTCAATTTATGACAAGCCCTAGCAGTTTTAGAGTTAATTCCTCATTATGAGCCATCTACAATAGCAGTGAACACGCTGCATGGTGACTCAGCGGCTACAGCGGAAGTTGGGTCTCTGACAAAACTACAGCAAGCCAAGGGAGAGGCTTCAAAATGTAACACAGTATGGTCTACCAGGTTACCTTATAACAAATGGTGTATTGTAGACTACAGGAATACCTGTATGCGGAATGGGCCACTGTACATCTAGCCAATACAATGGGACAGCAGACAAGCGTCTGTATACTGGGATAACACCCCTGGTAACTGATCACAGTTACTGTAGTGTTATTTCGGCTGTGTGCCCTGACAAGCTAGAACACATGCCCTTGCACTGAATAGACCGTACTATAAAGCCTTTACCAACCCTTGCCTCTGATAGTAAGGATACTGGCATAATTAATAAGTTATTGATGTTTTCCCATCATTAAAGTGTCACTGTAGTTTAATTTTTTTTGCTGAAATCAATAGTACAGGCGATTTTGGGAAACTTTGTAATTGGGTTTATTAGGCAAGTATGCCATTATCTGCATAAAAAAGCCTTTCCCCAGCGCCGCCCCCCCCCCCCCCCCCCTCCCTCTCTCTCATCCACTGCTTATCAGGAAATCACAACTCTTTTACAGTCTGGCCCTGTCAGTTCTATGGAGGGGAGGGGGAGGGGGGGGGGGGGGAGATTACTCGGCAGCAAAGAACAAAGGATTACACAGCGGGACCTGTGTGAAAGACTATATTCAGAGGTCAGAGCGGTCAGTGCTGAGTGTCAGAGGAGATAGCCTGATGTAGCTGTAAATTAATTCTTTGTTGTCCGGTTTTGGAGCCTCATCTCCCGCCACCCCTCCCCTCTATAGAGAACAATGAAGACATGGGGGAGAGCTTCAAACTGCTTTTTCATGATTCATGCATTTTTCAGCTAATAAACCCAATTACAAAGTTTCTTAAAATCACCTGTACTGTACAGTGAATTTGTCTTTAACACCAGGTTTTCCCAGAGAAGGATATAACCAGATATGACGGCACCTACAGTGGTCGTCATTCACCTCACCCTGAATAGTGGGCCTGTTCATTTATGCGTAGGGATTCATTTCCCGCTTGGCTTTAGAATTGCACTAAAATGCCAAAAAACTGGCTGCTCATGCCAGCACTTCGGGGGATTGCATAATAGCAACACAGCCAGGCTGAAACCATCACTGAACAATGCTGCATATGTAAAATATTCTGTGTTTCGTGTTGGGACGACATCAAGTAATATAGCAGCAAGCCATGCAATTTTCTGGAAATCTGCCTCTCATGCACTACATGGTATGGCCCATTAGACTGTAGCAGCGGGTCGTATACCAGACATCACATCCTATGGTAACTGCAGTTTTCTCAATCCACGTGTTAGCACGTTTCCTTAGTCATGGTTCATTATGACACCGGAATTTCCTGTAACACATGCATGGCACTGCAGAGGTTAAACAAGCCTCAGCCCCCCTTCTGTCCCCCATACAGGGCTATTTTAGTCTTCACAAGGATGCCAGGCAGAAATCTCCTGGCCTTCTTGATACAGTATACATCTGTGGGGTCATTTATACATGCTCTATTATGAGAACAGGGAAAGTGACCTTTACTTCAGTTCACTGATACTTGCAAATGAACCCAATGAAATATAGCCTAAAACTATCACATTTAGGGTAGCTTCATGCGTACTGTATCGCAGCGGATTTTCTGCTGCGGATCCACAGCAGATTTGGCAGTGCAGATTTAATGCTGGGTTCATCCATTTAGTGAAATCTGCTGCAGATCCACTGTAATACGGTACGTGTGAAGCTACCCATACATGAATAAACCCATAATCCTCAGCAGTAGCCACCCAGGGGGCTACAGATGCAGGTCTCATGCCCGGACACCTCACTGATACAGTGTAACAGTAAGAATAATATTAATAGAATGGCCATCATTCTAATTATACAATGTAACAGTGATAAATATTTACAGAATGCCCACCTATTGTAAATATAAACACTATTTAGCCAAAATACAGAAACTGGATATTAGTACAAAGTCACCGCACCCTTTACACTGGAAGGCAATTGGTCTCCCCATTGGCTTTTACTACACGGATGCGGTAATGCCGATAATAGGATGGTATTTCCCGTGAGATGCTCTGACATCTCCATCGACCTTCAGTCTGCCCTTCACACAGATACATGACAAGGGCACAAGGGAACAGCAGCAACAGTGATGCACAGTCCGCCATGCTTGGTGGGGAACATCTTATGCAATCCACAGCCTCAGGTCATCACCACTAATACTGATGCAGGAATGATCACTGTCTGGATGTGCGATTGCTGGTTCAATAAAACAGACAATGAAGCATTTCTAGGTTGAGTATTTGTGTAGCTCAGAATGGGCCAATAGGCCATAGAGCACCAACACAGGGGCTGCGTACTCTCAGAGGCGTCACACCCATCAGCTTGTTAAAGGGATCCTGTCCCATAGATAATGCAGCCATTGGATAGAGCTGAGCAGATTTATATGTAGTATAGTAGGAAATGTGACAGCTCTTTATATGCACATTTATCCACAGATAGCTGTCAATCACAGAGCAGGACCGCCCACATGACTATTTTGCCAAGAATGAGACAGTGACAAGTTATCCTGAAACTTTTCATACACACCTATTTATCAATCAGCTCTACAGCATGCTGCCTGCAGACGGCACTGGACACTCAATGTGACAGGTTCCCATCAGTAACATTAAACTGAATGGTCACATAGTAGTAGGATATTACTGGATGGATGACTGGAAGTCCAGTAACCAGGACTGGAAACCATCAGCCTGTTACCAGCAATGAGTCAGGAGAACATCCTGGACATAGTGGGCAGTCTCATCTGCTTGTCATCCATAAAAAAAAAAATAATAATAATAAAAAAAAAAAAATGTAAGGATGAACTATTATTGACATGTTAATAAAAAAAAATAAAAAAAAATAAAGAGTAATTACAGAAATACGGATGCACTACATATGCCCAATCCTTAAGTTTTAGTGGATTGTATGGGTGAACAACAGGAGGAATCTATGGACTCCCCAAAAAAAATTTTTAAACACATTGGGGGAGATTTATCACACCTGATGTAAAGTGAAACTGGCTCAGTTGCCCCTAGCAACCAATCAGATTCCACTTATCATTCCGCACAGACTCTTTGGAAAATGAAAAGTGGAATCTGATTGGTTGCTAGGGGCTCCCAAGAAAATAAGATAAGAAAATAAGAAAAAAAAAAATCTCCCTTTGGCTGCCTGAGCCCGGCTGGATGCCCTCCTGCTATGTATATGTTGGGGATGGAGTAAGTCACACCCACACATAGTGCCCGGTGCTATCACAGTGCCGGCCGCACGCGGTACCGCAACCTCACATCACGGTGCGGAGCAGGCGCTCACCTCATCACCACCCTCTTCCCCTTCACGTCCACCTTGTCCAGGGTAAGCTTATTAGACAGAGACATGTCTGCTGCAGGTCCAGTCAGTCCGCAAATGGCAACGGGATATCGCGGCGCAGGTCACCTTAACATTGCGGAGGCTCCGCCCCTGCAAATCCCTCATTGGCTCAAAGCGAAGGACGGGACGACTTACTGCTCCACTATTGGTAGATAACGATGTCATCTGTCAAAGTAGACACGCCCACTGATCGCCCGCTAAGGAGGCGGGATCGGAGGAGACTGACACGCCGGTGAGTCAATGCGAAGCGTGCCGCCGCCATGAGCCGATCACGTCTGTCACGTCGGATCAGCACGAGCGCTGAGAAAGTCTGAGCCGGTTTCTAAGTTTTTGTAATGGATAAAATACGTCAGATTACGGCGAGAATTCACACTGCAGCGGGGGAGTGCGTCATTTACATCCATTTCTGTACCATTAAATTGTATATCAGAGGTGTCAGTAATTTCCTATTTGGCTGTGCATACAAAGAGCGGCAATAAAACACATGCCAGTGCTGGTGTAATGTATAGATAATAACCATTATACCACCTGCCCTGAGGAATCTGCTGTCAGATACAAACAACAGTCCAGAAATCCACTCGGGATTTACAGAACAAAGTCTATACAAGTTCTCATGTGCCAATCGTGTCACATAACTAGCCACACATCAACCCCATCATGGCAAAACTGGCGGCACCAACCACTCCTAGGCAGCACTGGGGGTGAGCGCCTTATCAGGGTTCAGCCTGGTTCACACTAGGATTCAGGCTCAGACTGGCCCACAGGGAAGCAGGGGAATCCCCCGGTGGGCCCTACCCCTTGGAGGGCCCCTGAGCAGGAGGTGGGCCTCCCTGTTTAGCAGCTCCAGGACAACATATAATCCCCAAACTGCACATGCCTTTCACCCAGTCACAAACTGCCTCTATCCAGTAACCTGGGGTTTTATCTTATATAAAGGCAGGGAGTGACTGGGGTGACAGGCAGCAGCATGTAGTGTGCAGATTTAGTCCAGCCCCTCTCCTCTCCCCTGGGACCTTCCACCACCTCCTCCTCTCAGGCTGTCTCTATCTGGGTCCAGGGTCGTGGAGTCGGAATCGGAGCTAGTTTTGGCTGCAGTCGGAGTCAGAGTTAGTTTTTGCTGGAGTCGGAGTTGGAGTCCGAAAAAAATGTACCGACTCCAGCTTTAAAAAAATCTTTAGAAAATGTAGAATTGAATTTTGATATGAATTTTACAAGTTTTGCTCATGAATATATATTATGAGCAACATTCTAATAGGACACTGGCCCTATTACATAGGGTGGTCGCGGAAAAGTTGTCGGTCATATTTGGCAGTTTGTTTCTGAGCTGGAAGAGTCCATTGTGTGGGGGGAGATCTGTGCTGCTCTCTTCCTGGATGCTGGATGACTGTATATGAGCAGCAGTGTAATATGAAGATATCCTGTGTAATATAGAGGAGGAGAAGACATAAGTAGTGTAGCTGTAACCTCTGTCCTCAGTGTGGTGTTTTCTCTCTGGGAGAAGATTGTGTGTTTTTCTTCAGTGTTCTATGGCTGCAGCTGTGTGTGTGTGTGTGTGTGCTATGACTGCAGCAGGCTGTGTGTGTGTGTGTGTGTGTGTGTGTGCGTGTATGCTATGGCTGCAGCAGACTGTGTGTATGTGTGCTATGGCTGCAACAGGCTGTGTGTGTGTGTGTATGCTATGGCTGCAGCAGACTGTGTGTATGTGTGCTATGGCCGCAGCAAGCCAAGTGTATGTGTGTGTGGTCTGTATGCTATGACTGCAGCAGGCTGTGTGTGTGTGCTATGGCTGCAACAGGCTGTGTGTGTGTATGTGTGCTATGGCTGCAGCAAGCTGTGTGTGTGCGCTATGACTGCAGCAAGCTGTGTGTATGTGTGCTATGGCCGTAGCAAGCCAAGTGTATGTGTGTGTGTGTGGTGTGTATGCTATGACTGCAGCAGGCTGTGTGTGTGCTATGGCTGCAACAGGCTGTGTGTGTGTACGTGTGCTATGGCTGCAGCAAGCTGTGTGTGTGTGCTATGACTGCAGCATGCTGTGTGTGTATGCTATGGCTGCAGCAGGCTGTGTGTATGTGTGCTATGGCTGCAGCAGGCTGTGTGTATGTGTGCTATGGCTGCAGCAGGCTGTGTGTATGTGTGCTATGGCCGCAGCAAGTCAAGTGTGTGTGTGTGTGTGTGTGTGTGTGGTGTGTATGCTATGACTGCAGCAGGCTGTGTGTATGTGTGCTATGGCTGCAGCAGGCTGTGTGTGTGTGTGTGCCTGCTATTGCATGCCCCCACAATGACATTCTATATCACTGTGTGACCTCTATATCACTATGTGTGACCCCTCTCTATATCACTATGTGTGACCCCCTGTATATCACTATGGCTGACCTCTATATCACAGAGATCTGGCATTATTAACAGTGTTTTGTTAAGTATGGTGAATATTTAGTTAGAAACATAGAAGACTGTCAGCAGGAAAAGACCACCTGCTCCATCTAGTCTAGTTGTGAGTAGTTCAGGACATGGAGGCTGGAGACTGGCTGCATCCACTGCACACACAGAAGAAGCTGCTTTATATACAGTATTCCTTTATTCCCTCAGAAGTCACCCCAGGATCATGTAATACATTAGGGAAAAGCTGCTGAGCCAGTGTGATAAATAAATCCCCTGGTATATGACTGGCCATTTATCAAGGAGCAGCAGTCGGGAGTCGGAGTCGGTCCTGATAAAATTCAGGAGTCGGAGTTGGAGTCGGAGCTGCGGCTTACCCACTCCACAGCCCTGCTGAACACACACTTTTTGACAGATCCGCTCAACACTACTCCTCACCAATACTCTTGGAATATTTCAGCTTACTTATATAATATATATAACAATATACAGTGTGAACTCTGGCGTGTATTTTAGACAAAGAATACATTTTTCAGAGCATATTTTGATGTGTAATAGTTGAGAAGTGGTGTATTTTTTCCAGTCTGACACAGCGCTCTGTGCTGCCACCTCTGTCCATGTCAGGAACTGTCCAGAACAGTAGCAAATCCCCATAGAAAACCTCTCCTGCTCTGGACAGTTTCTGACATGGACAGAGGTGGCAGCAGAGAGCACTGTGTCAGACTGAAAAGAGAACACCACCCTCTGCAGCACATACAGCAGTACTATAAGATTGGAGATTTTTTTTTTTTTTTGCTGTGAACTATGTTACTTTTAAACAACTAGACAACCCCTTATGTACAGTCAATGCAGTTTCTCCAGTGATCATCTAATCAGATGATCACCGATTTCCTATGAAAGACTGGGAAATGTAGTGTTACATGCAGGGCCATCTTACCCATTGGGCAGGGTAGGCGGCTGCCCGGGGGCCCTTGCGTCCTAGGGGGCCCCTGCCCTCTGGGACACACCTGTATTTTTTGCTTTATAAGACGCACTTATAAAACTAAGTGCGTCCTATAAAGCGAAGACGGCTCCCAAGCAGTGCTGAGCACCGCAAGGAAGCCGTCCCGCCCGCCCCCTGTATTGCCGCTCACTATGCATATGCATAGTGAGCGGCCCTGAGCCACCCCCTCCGCCCGCCCCTTCTATCGCTTCTCAGCTGACAGCCGATCAGAAGCCCAGGAAAGTGCAATGAGCAGCACTTTCCTGGGCTTCTGATCGGCTCAGCTAAGCGGCGATAGAAGGGGCAGGCAGTCCAGGAACTCACCCGTCCGCCGGCCCCAGCAGCTGATGTCTCCCGACAGCGCGCTCCCGTCATCCTCCGGGCACAGGCAGCGGGGTACAGAGACGCTGCCTGTGTCCTGGATGTGTCGTGCAGCCGGACACTTCCGGCACAGGCAGTCTCTCTGTACCCCGCTGCCTGTGCCCGGAGGATGTCGGGAGTGACGCGCTGACGGGAGACATCAGCTGCTGGGGCCGCCGGACGGGTGAGTAACTGGTTTGTTGTTTTGGGGGTCACTGGCTACTATGGGGGGCACTGGCTACTATGGGGGCACTGGCTACTATGGGGGGGGACTGGCTACTGTGGGGGGCACTGGCTACTATGGGGGCACTGGCTACTATGGGGAGCACTGGCTACTATAGGGGTACTGGCTACTATGGGGGCACTGGCTACTATGTGGGGGCACTGGCTACTATGGGGGGCACTGGCTACTATGGGGGCACTGGCTACTATGGGGGGGGACTGGCTACTATGGGGGCACTGGCTACTATGGGGGGGGACTGGCTACTATGGGGGCACTGGCTACTATGGGGGGGGACTGGCTACTATGGGGGGGGACTGGCTACTATGGGGGGCACTGGCTACTATGGGGGCACTGGCTACTATGGGGGCACTGGCTACTATGGGGGGGACTGGCTACTATGGGGGGCACTGGCTACTATGGGGGGGGACTGGCTACTATGGGGGGCACTGGCTATTATGGGGGCACTGGCTACTATGGGCGCACTGGCTACTATGGGGGGGGACTGGCTACTATGGGGGGCACTGGCTACTATGGGGGGGACTGGTTACTATGGGCGCACTGGCTACTATGGGGGGGGGGGGACTGGCTACTATGGGGGGCACTGGCTACTATGGGGGCACTGGCTACTATGGGGGGCACTGGCTACTATGGGAAGCACTGGCTACTATAGGGGTGCTGGCTACTATGGGGGGCACTGGCTACTATGGGGGCACTGGCTACTATGGGGGGCACTGGCTACTATGGGGAGCACTGGCTACTATAGGGGTGCTGGCTACTATGGGGGGCACTGGCTACTATGGGGGCACTGGCTACTATGGGGGGCACTGGCTACTATGGGGGCACTGGCTACTATGGGGGGCACTGGCTACTATGGGGAGCACTGGCTACTATAGGGGTGCTGGCTACTATGGGGGGCACTGGCTACTATGGGGGCACTGGCTACTATGGGGGGCACTGGCTACTATGGGGAGCACTGGCTACTATAGGGGTGCTGGCTACTATGGGGGGCACTGGCTACTATGGGGGGCACTGGCTACTATGGGGGCACTGGCTACTATAGGGGGTACTGGCTACTATGGGGGGCACTGGCTACTATGGGGGGCACTATATGGGGGAATTGGCTACTATGGGGGGCACTATATGCAAAGATGTGGGGGATTTGATGGCGGCGGTTGGGGGGGGGGGGCCAATTCGCACCTCTGCCCAGGGGCCCATGATGCTGTTAAGACGGCCCTGGTTACATGTCACCCATACTGTCTTTACTCTGGGGGATTTCCAGGTAGGGATTCCCTCCTTCTCTATTCATTTCAACAGCTTTATGTATAATCCTCTTTAGCCGCCCTTTCAGCATACAATTGTCAGCAGTCTCCTTCATGTTACCAAATCCACCGTATATATCCGTATACCAGTGGATGCTAAACTGAGTGACAGGAAATGTTGGGAATTGTAGTGTATAGAAATGTCTGTGAACCACAAGTGTCCCTCCAAAAAGATGGGAGGTATGGAGGAAGGGCTGACTGCAAAGCATTATGGGGAAACTTGATGTCACATATTTTCTCTCATCATCACCATCATAAGTTTTCCAGCAATGGCGCAGCTTTATCAATCTATGAAAACATTGTCTGATTTGCCCCTAGCAACCTATCACAGCTCACCTTTCATATCTTAACAAGCTCTTATACAATTAAAGCTGAGCTCTGATTGGTTGCTATGGACAAGTTAGACTGTTTAGGTTGCACATGGCCAGGGCCGGCCTTAGGGGTGTGCAGCCAGTGTGGTTGCACAGGGCGCAGCATCACTCCCGGCCAGCTAGAGGGCGCTCCTGCTGTTAGATGTTCTGTCTGCAGGTGCGCCCTCCTCCTCCAGCAGGGGTTTGTTCCTTTCCCCTCTCCTGCCTTCCTGACAGCGCCCTCGGGCCACACAGACACTTGCCAGACCATTAGTACCTGGCAAGTGCGGCCCTCTCAGCCCCCGGATGCCGCCTCTGGCAGGGGATGGTTCTCTCCTCTCTCCTCACACTCACATGCTGCACAGAGCTGCTGACGGCCCCTCCCCCTCTCCTGCTGTGTGAGGAGGGAGGAGGGGGAGTGATGGCGGCAGCTGGAGGCCTCCTACCAGGGACTGGACTATGAAAAGGAGCAGCAGCAACTCTGTCAGTGAGTGTCATCATCAATGTATTGTCTGTCAGGCTGGTAGTATTTCCCAAACCCCCATCATACCCTGGTAGTTGGTGTGTGTTACATGACTACAACTCCCATCATACCCTGGTAGCTGGTGTGTGTTACATGACTACAACTCCCATCATACCCTGGTAGCTGGTGTGTGTTACATGACCACAACCCTCATTATACCTTGGTAGCTGGTGTGTTACATGATTACAACCCCCATCATACCCTGGTAGCTGGTGTGTGTTACATGACTAAAACCCCCATCATACCCTGGTAGTTGGCTTGTGTTACATGATTACAACCCCCATCATACCCTGGTAGCTGGTGTGTGTTACATGACTACAACTCTCATTATACCTTGGTAGCTGGTGTGTGTTACATGACTACAACTCCCATCATACCCTGGTAGCTGGTGTGTGTTACATGACCACAACCCTCATTATACCTTGGTAGCTGGTGGGTTACATGACTACAACTCCCATCATACCCTGGTAGCTGTTGTTTGTTACATGACCACTGTTACATGACCACAACCCCCATTATACCCTGGTAGCTGGTGTGTGTTACATGACTAAAACCCCCATCATACCCTGGTAGCGTGTGTGTCACATGATTACAACCCCCATAATACCCTGATAGCTGGTGTGTGTTACATGACTACAACTCCCATCATACCCTGGTAGCTGGTATGTGTTACATGACTACAACCCCCACACTGGCGTAGCTACCATGGGGGCAGGGTACGCCGTTGCTATGGGGCCCGGGGGTTCAGGGGGCCCGGGCCCCCACGTTAAAATATGCCCCCGCCCCCTGTATTGCCGCTCTCTATGCATATGCATAGTGAGCGGCCCTGAACGATCCCCTCCGCCCGCCCATCCTGCCCCTACTCACCTGTCCGCCGGCCCCAGCAGCTCCTCTCCCGACACTCCGGTCTCCTGTCATCCTCCGGCACAGGCAGCGGGGGACAGAGACGCTGCCTGTGTCCCGGAAGTGTTCTGCAGCAGCAGTCTCTCTGTCCCCCGCTGCCTGTGCCGGAGGATGACGGGAGACCAGAGTATCGGGAGAGGAGCTGCTGGGGCCGGCGGACAGGTGAGTAGCCTGTTTGTTGTTTTTCTGGTCGCAGGGGGGGATTGGCTACTATGGGGGCACTATATGGGGGCATTAGCTACTATGGGGGACACTGTCTGGGGGCATTGGCTACTATGAGGGCACTGTATGGGGGCATTGGCTACTATATGGGGGCATTGGCTACTGTATGGGGGCATTGGCTACTATGGGGGCACTGTCTGGGGGCATTGGCTACTATATGGGGGCATTGGCTACTATGGGGGCACTGTCTGGGGGCATTGGCTACTATATGGGGGCATTGGCTACTATGGTGGGCACTGTCTGGGGGCATTGGCTACAATATGGGGGCATTGGCTACTATATGGGGGCACTGTATGGGGGCATTGGCTACTATATGGGGGCATTGGCTACTGTGGGGGGCACTGGCTACTATATGGGGGCACTGTATGGGGGCATTGGCTACTATATGGGGCAATGGCTACTATATGGGGGGCACTATATGGGGGCACTGTATGGGGGCATTGGCTACTATATGGGGGCACTGTATTGGGGGCATTGGCTACTATGGAGGGCACTGGATACAATGGAGGCACTGTATTGGGGGCATTGGCTACTATATGGGGGCATTGGCTACTATGTGGGGGTATTGGCTACTATATGGGGGCATTGGCTACTATATGGGGGGCACTATATGGGGGCATTGGCTACTATGTGGGGGTATTGGCTACTATATGGGGGGCACTATATGGTGGCATTGGCTACTATATGGGGCCACTATATGGGGACATTGGCTACTATATGGGGGGCACTATATGGGGGCATTGGCTACTATGTGGGGGTATTGGCTACTATATGGGGGCATTGGCTACTATATGGGGGGCACTATATGGGGGCATTGGCTACTATGTGGGAGCATTGGCTACTATGTGGGGGCACTATGTGGGGGCACTATGTGGGGGCATTGGCTACTATATGGGGAGCACTATATTATAGGGGCATTGGCTACTATGTGGGGCACTATATGGGTGGATTGGCACCAATTACACTGCTGCTATCTCCAAACTGTGACAATGAGCAAAATATTTTTTTTCTATTTTCCCCCCTAAAATCAGGGGTGCGTCTTATCAAAAGGCGTGTGCTATAAAGCGAAAAATACGGTACTATATGGGGGGGGGGGGGGTCAGAGAAGGGTCTAACTACTTAATGAGGGACACAGTTGTCTAACTACTATATGAATAGATGCATAGGATATTGGGGCATGAGTGAGGAACCTAAACTGTCTGGCAGATCCTACTGAGAGAAGTCCTTATGGTGGCCAGGCTGGATGGAGAAGAAGGGAAAAAGTGAGCAACTCCGATTGGAGAAGACGCCTGTAACTGCACTGTGATCACTTATGGTGTGTAAAGCCTGTGTGGAGCCTATACATGCCACTATATGGCCAATGGTGATATTGGACTGTGGACTGTGGATTTTATTCCGTAGCAGTGGTAGCATTATTCAGTATGTGGGGGTTTTAGTCAGTAATAGGTGGTAATATTTGTCCCATGTAAACTGGTACTGTTTGTATTATTCATCTTAACATACTGGATTTGGTTGGTAACAATATAGTGGTAATGGCAGTGGTCATGGTGCTATAATGCTTTTCCTAATACTATATATACATATTGCTCTCTCTTCACAGCTTAGTGGTCAGTTGTTTGGGGGGGGGGGGGGGCAATGAAAAGTTTGCTATGGGGCCCAACCAGTTCTAGTTACGCTCCTGAACCCCCATAATACCCTGGTAGCTGGTGTGTGTTACATGATTACAACCCCCCTCATAGCTGCAGTGTTACATGACCACAACCCCCATCATACCCTCATAGCTGCAGTGTTATATGACTACAACCCCCATGATCCCCTAAAAGCTGCAGTGTTACATGAACACAACCCCCATCATCCCCTGATAGGGTATGATGTAGAAAATAATAGCGAGACGGCACTCACTGGATTCAGCTGGATGCTGTTTATTTGCAAAAATCACCACATACAAATGCAATGGCATACAAGGTAGCCTTGCAAATAAACAGCATCCAGCTGAATCCGATGAGTGCCGCCTCACTATTATTTTCTACATCGTATTCTTGTAAGTACCTCTCATGGACTGAGCACCGCTGTGTGTCCCTGTAATACCACCATTTACCTGCACGAGCTTCCTGTGCTCCAGCGTCTGTACACTGGGCTGGATGACCGGCAAGGATAAGTAATGCCAGGATTTGCTACTATTACTGGATTTTTGTACCCTGATAGGGTATGATGGGGTTGTGGTCATGCAACACTGCAGCTGAGAGTGGGGTTGGGCGTTAGGTTTTGGTATGTGGAGGGGGGCGCCGAAAAAAGTTTCGCACAGGGTGCCGTCTACCCTAAGGCCAGCCCTGCACATGGCAACCAATCACAGTTCAGCTTTTATTTTACCAGAGTAATTTGAGAAACGAAAGCTGAGCTGTGATTGGTTGCTATGGGCCACATCAAACCATATTATTTAGTGTTCTTAGTGCGGCCTAACCATAAGCTGTTTGCTTGCACACAAGTGTGTTTAGTGATCTCTGCAGTAAAACACATCGCCAGTCATTAATGGGTTAATGCTTCAGATGTGTTTACCTGCAGTAACCATAGCAACCTTGCACTGTGATGACAAGCGCTTATGTCATAAAGAAGCTTCCATAAAGCAATGCACCGCGCCCTGATCAGTGCCATCTTGGATGCGCCAGAGGACCTTGAGCTTGTAGACTTTACTGCCCCCTACCCTTGATTTATTTTGGAGGTTCTAGCAGGGGAAAAGGGGCGGTCTGCTATAGACTTCCCCTTCATCAACTCTCCACCTTCCTGAGAAGTGGACCTGGATCTGTGAAGGAGAAGAGATACATCCGCCGGCCATCAATAAGGTGACAGATATTGCAGCCGGATCTCTCATATCCAGTTTATTATATTTATAGTATGGTATTACCCTCTAAGCCCAGGGGAGGGGCAGCTCTCCAGCCATGGCTCCCACGAGGTTTCCCCCACAGGGGTTTTTTCCTCGCCTGAGTGCTGGAGGGTGACTCTTCATGAGTCGGGGGTCTGCCATTTTCAGTGTCATGTAATTTTAAATAAAATTGGGCCCCTTTTGACACCTGATTACAATGTGTTGTGTCTTTATTTCTTGTTCTTTGGCTTAACTTATTATGTTTGGGAGTTGAGGATCCATCACATATTGCAGAGTCATAAAGCTGGACATCTGCCTGCTACACAGATCCATTACCTGCACAAAACGCACAAGTAGGATGGAGCAGTGGATAGTAGAACTCCTGCATGGATGTGTGTATCCTGCATATAAAGGGACACTCAAAACATGCATCGCAAGGTTTATACCTACATCTGCAAGGTTTGTCAAAAGGTCTTTTCTAGTGACAGGGTCACCAGAATCATAGCATATCATAGCAACATGGACACCACCATAAATATACATCATATATACTGTACACAACCCAGTGACTCTTGTGTGTGGGGGCAGTATCAGGGGCAAATCTAAGTATTGCGCCCCCTCACACATACACCCAGGTGTGGGCTAGGTAGCTGCCCCCTCCCCTAAAATCCACAGGATAGGGAATATCAAGCTGATTGGTGGGGGTTCCAGTGGTCACCAAAATGTGGGGAACGCGTCCCCCTCAAATAAACAGTGGGGACGATGCTCCATTAATTCTCTATAGGTCTTCTTATTTCTTATCCTGTGAAAAACTTTGGGAGAGGGGTATGTTCTCATGTATTATATGGTTGGACAAGATGTTAGCTAATAGTCAATGGGGAAAAGTGAAACACAATACTCAGAGGACATTTTTCTGCTATGGTGTTTTTTTGTTTGTTTATTTATTTATTTTGTTTGTGAATCGTAGCAGGCTATGTGTTTGGTGTTTTGTCACAGTCTTTTATGGCAGTGATTTTCAACCTTTTTTGAGCCGCGGCACACTTTTTATACTTAAAAAATCCCGGGGCACACCACCAACCAAAATGGCACAAAATGACACTAAAACAGTACATATTATACATATAGTTAATAATATAGATTCTAAATGTATTTATACTCACTCAGTGTGAAACCTGGGCCTGTTTTCTTCTCCCCCCTGTGCTTCTCTCCTGTGCTTCTTTCCACCATACTTCTCCCCCCTGCTTCTCTCCTGTGCTTCTCTCCTCCGTGCTTCTCTCCTGTGCTTCTCTCCACCATTCTTCTCTTCCCCCTGCTTCTCTCCACCAAACTTCTCTCCCCTGTTTCTCCCCCATCCCCATGTTTCTCTCCCCCATCCTCATGTTTCTCTCCGCTGTTTCTCTCCCCCATCCCCATGTTTCTCTCCCCCCTGCTTCTCTCCCCTGTTTCTCCCCCATTCCCAGGTTTCTCTCCCCCATTGTTTTCTCCTGTTTCACAGGGGCACCATAGTTTGGGGAACTTTCCCCGCGGCACACCTGACCATGTGTCGCTGCACACTGGTTAAAAATCACTGTTCTATGGGGGGGGATATTGTCATGTCTAAATGGAAATTAGTGTTTTTTCCCCAGTTCTTCAACAGAAAACCTGGAATCACATGATAAAGAATCACATGACTTGTAGTGAAAAAGAGAAACGCAGGGGATAAAACGCTAATAGCAATTTACACATAAATGAGAAAATGGCAGCAAAAATGCCAGAAAAAAAACACCAAAAAGCAGGAAAATGTGCAACAGATTTGTAGTGAATTTTGTATAATTAAAAGGGGATTCAGGCAATTTTTTTTTTTCAAATCAACTGGTGTCAGAAAGTTATGAAGATTTCTATAGTTAAAAATCTCCAGTCTTCCAGTACTTATTAGCTGCTGTATGTCCTACAGAAAGTTGTATTTTCTTTCCAGTCTAATACAGTGCTCTCTGCTACCACCTCTGTCCATGTCAGGAACTATCCAGAGCAGAAGTTTTCTATGGGGATTTGCTACTACTCTGGACAGTTCCTGACATGGACCGAGGTGGCAGAAGCCTCTTTGACTCTTTGTACCAGAGAATAAAAGCATTTTCTATGCTATGGAAGCACAGACAAATATATTTAAGGTACCATGTGTTGTCTTGACATAACAGCATCTAACAGTGTCCGTAGTTTGGAACATGATTTCCAAAAATAGAAGTCTCGTGACTTACCAGTCCCTGTGCCCCATAGAGATGCTCTCGTGTCTTCCATCTGCCAGAAGTAATTTTCGCCTGGGTTCAGTGTACATGTCAGCCCTGGCTCCTCCAGCTGCAATGTCACAGAGCGGCTGATGGATTGCCGTCCTGGTCACTGATTGGCTGAGTGAGTGATCCATCGGCTGAGTATGTGATGTTGCAGCTGGAGGAGCTGCAGGAGACCAGCGTCTGTCTGTCTACCTGAGATTTGCTAGTTTCAAGGGACTTCTCCTTTCAAGAAACTTAACCTCTTAAGGACATAGGACGTATGCGTACGTCATATGTCCTCACTTGCACTTCAAAGCGGGGCCGCGCGGCGGCCCCGCTTTGAAGTGCCGCGATCCCGGGTGCCGCGAGTAGCCCGGGACCGCTGCTATTAGCGGGCACGGTCTGATCGCCGTGCCCGCTAATTAGCTAATCGGAGGCAGCTGTCAAAGTTGACAGCTGCCTCCGATTACCGGAGGCAACATTTCCCTGGTGTCTAGTGGGGGAGATCGCTCCTCCGGGACCTTGTCCCGGAGGTGCGATCTCCGTTACTGATGCCGGCCGGGGACGCGTCCAAGATGGCGCCGTCCTCGGCTCAGGACTCGTTCGTTTTCGGCTGCAGCAGCCGAAAGCAAACGAGTGCCGATCTCATGGATCTCTGCAGCATATCTATGCTGCAGAGATCTCAATGAGAGATCCAAGTGTATATACTAGAAGTCCCCTAGGGGGGCTTCTAGTATATGTGTAAAAAAAAAAAATAAAGTGTTGTTAATAGTAAAAAGCCCCCTCCCCTAATAAAAGTCTGAATCACCCCCCTTTTCCCAGGTTTTAAATAAAAGTAAACAAATAAATAAATAAACATGTTTGCTATCGCCGCGTGCGTAATCGCCCGAACTATTAATCACATTCCTGATCTCGTACGGTAAACGGCGTCAGCGCAAAAAAATCCTAAAGTGCAAAATTGCGCATTTTTGGTCGCATCAAATCCAGAAAAAATGTAATATAAAGCGATCAAAAAGTCGTATATGCGCAATCAAGGTACCGATAGAAAGATCACATCATGGCGCAAAAAATGACACCTCGCACAGCCCCATAGACCAAAGGATAAAAGTGCTATAAGCCTGGGAATGGAGCGATTTTAAGGAACGTATATTGGTTAACAACGGTTTGAATTTTTTACAGGCCATCCGATACAATATAAGTTATACATGTTATATATCGTTTTAATCGTAACGACTTGAGGAACATGCATAACAAGTCAGTTTTACCCCAGGGCGAATGGCGTAAAAACACATTTCCCCCAAATAAAAGAAATGCGTTTTTTTTTTCAATTTCACCACACTTTGAATTTTTTTCTGGTTTCGCAGTGTACTTTATGCAAAAATTCAGCCTGTAATTGCAAAGTACAATTAGTGGCGCAAAAAATAAGGGGTCATGTGGGTTTCTAGGTGGAAAAATGCAAGTGCTATGACCTTTTAAACACAAGGAGGAAAAACCGAAAACGTAAAAACGAAAATGGGCCATGTCCTTAAAGAGTTAAAGGGAATGTGTCACAAAGAAAAAAAAAATTGGAAAGTGTTAAAATTACATTCGTTGTTGTTTTTGGTTAATTTATATGTGTTATTTATATTTTTTACATGTAAGGAAATATGAAAAATTAATGACCTAATTTTTCATATTTCCCACTGATGGCCCCTAGGGGGAGCTCCAGCAGGTAAAAAGTAACCTGAAATACAGCTGCTAAAAAGAGGCAGTCTCTGCTTTACTGCTGTGACATCATCACCTCCCCCCTCTTTTCACAGAACAAAGAGGGGAAAGGAGCAGTGCCATTTTGTTGTTGTCTGCACAGCAGTACAGATACTGATAGAAGTGTGTCCCCAGCCAACTTCATAATACACCTCAGCTCTGCTCCAGATGATTTGAAAATCTGGATACAGTCCTGCAAAACTTCACCCAGGACTGTATCCCACTTATCCAGACATGCAGAGCAGAACTCAAATGCAGCCAGCTGACAAGCCGACGGCCGTGCGAAGCGAAGCACTTCACTACTACCATTAATTTGCTCCTCCCTGATGTACACTCAGACAGGGAGATCATACACGCACACTCAGACAGGGAGATCATACACGCACACTCATACAGGGAGATCATACACGCACACTCACACAGGGAGATCATACACGCACACTCGTACACGCATGCTCATACAGACAGGTGGGTCTCCTGACAGCTGCTCCCGGTGCTCCAAAGCTACCCTCAGATCTCCGTCCACATGCAGCTCCCCGCTCAGGCTCCAGTAGCCTCTGACCATACCACACACCTCAGCTCCTGCAGAACCTCCATACTACATCTCAGCTGCGACAGAACCCCATACTGCACCTTAGCTGCTGCAGAACCTCATACCACATACCTCAGCTGCTGCAGAACCTCATACCACATACTTCAGCTGCTGCAGAACCCCTTACTAGACCTCAGCTTCTGCAGAACCTTATATACACCTCAGCTGCTGCAGAACCTCATACCTCAGCTGCTGCAGAACCCCTTACTAGACCTCAGCTTCTGCAGAACCTTATATACACCTCAGCTGCTGCAGAACCTCATACCTCAGCTGCTGCAGAACCCCTTACTAGACCTCAGCTGCTGCTAATTTTTGGGGAGCTAAAATGAAATTCTTTGCCAGGTCATATATATATCCCATCTATACCATGTTAGCCTTGCATTACATATGCAGATGCAGTGTAGTAGCTACAGGCAGTGTCCTGACATTGGGAAGGAAGGGGTTAACACACTGGCAGCTTTTCTCTTTATTTCTTTTCTGGTCAGTGTGACACTTTTCTGCCTCCTCCATCCACTATCTCCTGAGACCGAGCTCCCCTGTCCCAGCATGTAGCACTGTAGTCTCTGTGCGTCCCCTCCCCCGTCCTCCTGCACGGAGCTGAGTCCTGCTGGCTCATTATCAGATCAGTCTCACAGCCCGAGCAGGAGGAGGGGGAGAGCGGCTAGCTGCTGAGGATAGTGCTGGGCACAGTGTACCTTCTCTGGGGGCTCCACAAGTATGGCGTCTGGCTCCCTCTGCAGCTCCCTGTGTGTGTGAGTTGCGCATGTCAGCTCTCAGCTACATTGTAGCAGACGGGACGGGAGCCGTCCATTGACTCCAATGTACTGAGAGCTGCCATAAAGCAACTGTGTATGTGTCGTGCAGGGAGACATACACAGATGCAATTGCAAATGGCAGCCCCCAGGGCAGCATATTATTGTTAATTTTACAAAGCATAAAAACAGGAATCAAAGTCTAACTATTTTTAAAGATATTAATTAAATGAAACAAAAAGAAAAAAAAAAAGAAAAAAAAAAAGTGACACATTCCCTTTAAGTGGTAGCTGTGCTGTTTGCAAAGAGTGACTGACAAGTTACTAGCAGTGAGCTAGCATTGCTGGTTACATACACTGCTCTGTGCAAAGTCGCTGTAGTAATGTGAAAGGTTTGGTGCTTATTATATCTGGTGTATGTAGGCTGGGCCCCAAGTATCATATTCCCAGGTTGGCCCAAGGTACGCCAGTCCGACACTGGAGAATAGGGCGGACTTTGACACTTCCCAGCCTAACAGTGCCAGCCTATAACACATCTACTACATTGTGTGTAAAATGGATTACTCCTTAGGCTATGTTCACACATGGTATTTTTGTCAGTCCTTTGGTCAGTCTTCTTTCAACCATCTGGAAAGGAACTGACAGGGCAGAATTATAATTGAAAGATTTACACTGTGTTTTCAACCCACTCATGGTTTTGGTTGAAAAGATACTTACCAAAAGACTGACTGAAATACTATGTGTGAACATAGCCTTAAAGTGAATGTACCACCTTAAGGACAATAATAAGTTTCGCATACCACCTTATTGGCCCTGCTGTGTTAAATTAGCTGATGATTCTTAAATGTTAGCTATTTCCTGTGATCTTTGCCAGTATTCAGAAATGCAAATGAGGTCTGTTGTGCACTGGGGACAGGCCCAGGACCACAAGTGCAAGGATATCTTCTTCCCAAGTGACGGGCGTTTTATCTTCTTACTAAGCCCTGCCTTCAGTTTCCTGCCCAGCCCGGCTTTGTAGCCTATTCTCAAGCGCCATCATCAGAGCGGGGTATAAGTCCTACTCCTCAGGCTCATACCCTGCTGTATGCACTGATGGAGACATACTGTGGATGTCAGCAGGGCCGTCTTAACAGCATCATGGGCCCCTGGGCAGAGGTGCGAATTGGCCCCCCCCCCCAACCGCCGCCATCAAATCCCCCACATCTTTGCATATAGTGCCCCCCATAGTAGCCAATTCCCCCATATAGTGCCCCCCATAGTAGCCAGTGCCCCCCATAGTAGCCAGTACCCCCCATAGTAGCCAGTGCCCCCATAGTAGCCAGTGCCCCCCATAGTAGCCAGTGCCCCCCATAGTAGCCAGCACCCCTATAGTAGCCAGTGCTCCCCATAGTAGCCAGTGCCCCCCATAGTAGCCAGTGCCCCCATAGTAGCCAGTGCCCCCCATAGTAGCCAGCACCCCTATAGTAGCCAGTGCTCCCCATAGTAGCCAGTGCCCCCCATAGTAGCCAGTGCCCCCATAGTAGCCAGTGCCCCCCATAGTAGCCAGTGCCCCCATAGTAGCCAGTGCCCCCCATAGTAGCCAGCACCCCTATAGTAGCCAGTGCTCCCCATAGTAGCCAGTGCCCCCCATAGTAGCCAGTGCCCCCATAGTAGCCAGTGCCCCCCATAGTAGCCAGCACCCCTATAGTAGCCAGTGCTTCCCATAGTAGCCAGTGCCCCCCATAGTAGCCAGTGCCCCCATAGTAGCCAGTGCCCCCCATAGTAGCCAGTCCCCCCCCCCATAGTAGCCAGTGCGCCCATAGTAGCCAGTCCCCCCCATAGTAGCCAGTGCCCCCCATAGTAGCCAGTCCCCCCCCATAGTAGCCAGTGCGCCCATAGTAGCCAGTGCCCCCATAATAGCCAGTGCCCCCCATAGTAGCCAGTCCCCCCCCATAGTAGCCAGTGCCCCCCATAGTAGCCAGTCCCCCCCATAGTAGCCAGTGCCCCCATAGTAGCCAGTGCCCCCATAGTAGCCAGTGCCCCCCATAGTAGCCAGTCCCCCCCCCATAGTAGCCAGTCCCCCCCCATAGTAGCCAGTGCCCCCATAGTAGCCAGTCCCCCCCATAGTAGCCAGTGCCCCCACATAGTAGCCAGTGCCCCCATAGTAGCCAGTACCCCTATAGTAGCCAGTGCTCCCCATAGTAGCCAGTGCCCCCATAGTAGCCAGTGCCCCCCACAGTAGCCAGTCCCCCCCCATAGTAGCCAGTGCCCCCATAGTAGCCAGTGCCCCCCATAGTAGCCAGTGACCCCCAAAACAACAAACCAGTTACTCACCCGTCCGGCGGCCCCAGCAGCTGATGTCTCCCGTCAGCGCGTCACTCCCGACATCCTCCGGGCACATGCAGCGGGGTACAGAGAGACTGCCTGTGCCGGAAGTGTCCGGCTGCACGACACATCCAGGACACAGGCAGCGTCTCTGTACCCCGCTGCCTGTGCCCGGAGGATGACGGGAGCGCGCTGTCGGGAGACATCAGCTGCTGGGGCCGGCGGACGGGTGAGTTCCTGGACTGCCTGCCCCTTCTATCGCCGCTTAGCTGAGCCGATCAGAAGCCCAGGAAAGTGCTGCTCATTGCACTTTCCTGGGCTTCTGATCGGCTGTCAGCTGAGAAGCGATAGAAGGGGCGGGCGGAGGGGGTGGCTCAGGGCCGCTCACTATGCATATGCATAGTGAGCGGCAATACAGGGGGCGGGCGGGACGGCTTCCTTGCGGTGCTCAGCACTGCTTGGGAGCCGTCTTCGCTTTATAGGACGCACTTAGTTTTATAAGTGCGTCTTATAAAGCAAAAAATACAGGTGTGTCCCAGAGGGCAGGGGCCCCCTAGGACGCAAGGGCCCCCGGGCAGCCGCCTACCCTGCCCAATGGGTAAGATGGCCCTGGATGTCAGTAAAGAACAGTTCAATGCTCGAGAACAGACCCCAGAGCCAGACCGGGCAAGAAACTGAGGGCTTAGTAAGAAAAGAAAGTGCATGTCACTTGACAGAAGGAGATATCCTTGCACTGGGGGCGCTGGGCCTGCCTTCAGTGCACAATGGACCTCACTTCTATTTCTAAATACCGGCAAAGATCACGGGAACCACCTGACAGATTATAAAAAAGGACCCCATTACTTGATTTAGTGCAGTAGAGCCGATAATTTGGTCTTATTATTGTCATTAAGGTGGCACATTCACTTTAGATGTATTTCAGTAAATTAGCCTCAGTTCAATGCCCTATTATATGTTGTTGTTTATTTAAGCAGCAGCTATCTTGGGGCCTCAAAATGTGCATATCACATCTCCAAGACACTGTGAATATATTCTCTAACCATTCTTTAATGGCCTCTTTAGTACAGTGCATCACCATGGAGGGCTTGCTGCCATGATCAGTGCAATCTTTAAGGCGCCTTGGGACCGTGAGCTTACAGGGGAACTCCGGATAAGAAAAACTTGTTTTCTATTAAAAGTACATTAGAAGTTATAGAGATGTGTCTATACAATGTATTACCGTATTTGTACGCTTCTGCCACACTGGTGGCTGATAGAAATCCAGGAAGTGAAGAACAATGGCCTCTGTGCAAATCCACATTGCCTCCTGCTCCTTCTGCTATCCCCCCTTAGGGCCAGTTCACACTGAGCAAGATCGCCGGAATTCCGCAGAATCCCGCCATGCTCAGTGTGCTGCTATAAGTGAATGAGAGGGCGCATGCTCGTCCGCTGCCGCCGCTCTCCGCTCAAGGGACTAACATGTTAGTTCTTTGAGTGGAGAGGAGAGGGAGCGGATGAGCGTGTGCGCCCTCTCCATTCACTTACAGCAGCACACTGAGCACGGTGGGATTAAGCGGCAGAAATCTCCGCTGCGGAATTCCGACGGTCTTGCTCAGTGTAAACTGGCCCTTAGAAGACAAATCTTCCATGCCTCTGTCTCACATCGTGTGTTTGCAGAGGTCAGGCTGATGATGCAGACAGGGGGCAGGGCGTGAAATCCCAGGAGGCTTGGCTGGATCCCCCAACCCCCTGAGTGATTCACCATCTCGGACCAGCCAGAAGCAGGTGTTGCACTGATTTCTCTGATTGTGCAGAAGTGTGCAGCGAAATTAGGGCTGTGTTCACACATGTTGGAGTGTCATTGCAGTACTGCAGTGTATTCACAAAAATGATGCAGTAACATAAGTAAATGATGCTAAATGGTAGAGAGGATCAGTGCCTCATTGTGGGGCTCAACTTCAAAGATAACAGATGCTTGATCGTAATATGTGCGTGGAAATAAAAAGAAAAAAAAAATTCAAAAAGTGCTTTACTTTATTCCAATATCAGCATTACAGGTTTTACAGGAGATTACAGCGCTGTGTGGTGTTATAGGTAGAGAATACAGCATGTTGTGTGGTGTTACAGGTAGAGAATACAGTGTGCTGTGTGGTGTTACAGGTAGAGAATACAGTGTGCTGTGTGGTGTTAGAGGTAGAGAATACAGTGTGTTGTGTGGTGTTACAGGTAGAGAATACAGTGTGCTGTGTGGTGTTACAGGTAGAGAATACAGCGTGCTGTGTGGTGTTACAGGTAGAGAATACAGTGTGCTGTGTGGTGTTACAGGTAGAGAATACAGCGTGCTGTGTGGTGTTACAGGTAGAGAATACAGCGTGCTATGTGGTGTTACAGGTAGAGAGTACAGTGTGCTGTGTGGTGTTACAGGTAGAGAATACAGTGTGCTGTGTGGTGTTACAGGTAGAGAATACAGTGTGCTGTGTGGTGTTACAGGTAGAGAAAACAGCATGCTGTGTGGTGTTACAGGTAGAGAATACAGTGCTGTGTGGTGTTACAGGTAGAGAATACAGTGTGCTGTGTGGTGTTACAGGTAGAGAATACAGCATGCTGTGTGGTGTTACAGGTAGAGAATACAGCATGCTGTGTGGTGTTACAGGTAGAGAATACAGCGTGCTGTGTGCTGTTACAGGTGGAGAATACAGCGTGCTGTGTGGTGTTATCGGTAGAGAATACAGTGTGCTGTGTGGTGTTACAGGTAGAGAATACAGAGTGCTGTGTGGTGTTACAGGTAGAGAATACAGTGTGCTGTGTGATGTTACAGGTAGAGAATACAGTGCTGTGTGGTGTTACAGGTAGTAACTGTGCGCTGTGTGGTGTAACAGGTAGAGAATACAGTGTGCTGTGTGGTGTTACAGGTAGAGAATACAGCGCTGTGTGGTGTTACAGGTAGAGAATACAGAGTGCTGTGTGGTGTTACAGGTAGAGAATACAGAGTGCTGTGTGGTGTTACAGGTAGAGAATACAGAGTGCTGTGTGGTGTTACAGGTAGAGAATACAGTGTGCTGTGTGGTGTTACAGGTAGAGAATACAGAGTGCTGTGTGGTGTTACAGGTAGAGAATACAGAGTGCTGTGTGGTGTTACAGGTAGAGAATACAGTGTGCTGTGTGGTGTTACAAGTAGAGAATACAGCGCGCTGTGTGGTGTTACAGGTAGAGAATACAGCATGCTGTGTGGGTGTGACAACAATAAAATTATAAAGTACTGCAAACAATTCAGTAACACAATGAAACTGCAATGTGTGAACACAGCCTAGATGTTCTGCAATAGATTTAGATTTTAACAGCTGAGGGAAAGCATTGCATTCTGGAACCTGTAGTCCTGTGTACAACTGCTCAACCAGGAAGTGCAGAAACACAAAACAGAACAAAACCCCCTAAAACAAATTGATTTTTGGTAGCTGGAATAGAAAGGTAAGTATTATTATTATTTTTATTATTTATTTATAGAGCGCCCTTAATTCCAGAGCGCTATACAATAGATAGAGGTAGAAAACATGAAGGCAAATGGCAGACTGGTACATGGGGAAGAGGACTCTGCCCGCAAGGGCTTACAATCTATAAGGTACGGGGAGAGAAACAGGAGGTAAAATGCAGCCAGTCAAGTGTGATGCAGAATTATTATAGGTTGTAGCCTAGTTTGAAGAGATGGGTTCTCAGGTTACTTTTGAAGGACTTGATGGTGGGTGAGAGCCGGATTTGTCGGGGTAGCGAGTTCCAGAGTATGGGGGAGGCTTGGGAAAAGTCTTGGAGGCGGTTGTGCAAGGTACTTACAAGGGGGGAGCGCAGAATGAGGTCACTGGAGGGACGGTAGAGGGATATCAGGTCAGAGATGTACGGAGGGGACAGGTTGTGGATGGCCTTGTACTGTACGTCATGGTCAACAGTTTAAAGTCAATACGTTGGGCACTGGGGAGCCAGTGGAGGGATTGGAAGAGTCGAGAGGCAGAGGCAAAGCGAGGGGAAAGGTTGATTAGTCGGGCAGCAGAGATTAGGATAGACTGGAGGGGATCAAGGGAATTAGATGGAAGGTCAGAGAGGAAGATATTACAGTAGTCCAAGCGGAAAATAATGAGGGCATGTACCAGTAGTTTGGTAGAGTCAGGGGTGAGAAAAGATCGGATTCTGGAAATGTTTTTGAGGTGAATGCGGCAGGAGGTGGTCACGGCTTGAATTTGGGGTTTAAAGTACAGGGCAGAATCAAAGGTGACCCCAAGACAGCAGACTTGGGGGACGGGGGACAGAGTGCTGCCATTGATAGTGATTGACAGATTAGATGGCAGGGTGGAGCGAGATGGGGGAAAGATGATTCGTTCTGTTTTGTCCATGTTGAGTTTTAGAAAGCGGGAGGAGAAGAAGGAAGATATGGCCAATAGACAATCTGGAATCCTAGATAGCAAAGAGGTGACATCCGGACCAGAGAGGTAGATCTGCGTGTCATCGGCGTAGAGGTGGTGCCTGAAGCCGTGGGATTCTATGATATGTCCCAGGCCAGAGGTGTAGATGGAGAAGAGAAGAGGCCCGAGTACAGAGCCTTAGGGAACACCAACAGTAAGGGGACAAGGAGAGGAGGTGGTGTGGGAGTGGGAAACACTAAAAGTGCGGTTGGAGAGGAAAGAGGAGATCCAGGAGACGGCTGAGCAAGTGACGCCAAGGGATGAGAGAATTTGTAAGAGGAGAGAATGGTCGACTGTGTCGAAGGCAGAAGATAGGTCAAGGAGAAGGAGCACAGAATATTGGTGTGAGGTTTTGGCAGTTAGCAGGTCATTAGCCACTGTGGTGAGGGCAGTTTCTGTGGAGTGATGGGGGAGGAAGCCAGATTGCAGGGAGTCAAAAAGCGAGTTGGTTGAAAAGTGGGAGGATAGTTCATGGTAGACGTGTTGTTCCAGGAATTTTGAGGCAAAGGGGAGAAGTGAGATGGGCGGTAGCTGGATAAGGAGGTAGGGCCAAGGGATGGCTTTTTAAGGATGGGTGTTATGGTTGCATGTTTGTATGGAGATGGGAAGATGCCAGAAGTTACTGATAGATTGAAGAGATGGGTTAGTGCTGGGACAAGTGCTGAGAAGAGGTTGGGGATAAGGTGGGATGAGATTTAGTCAAGTGCGCAAGTGGTGAGATGTGATTTGGAGAGTAGTTTGGAGAGATGTTCTTCAGTGATGGTGAAGGGGTGAGTTAGTGGGGAAGAGCACTGGACAGGCATGAGGGGGACCGAGGGGACTGTAAGGTGAAGCTTACCCTAATGCTTATGCAGAAGTTTCATTTTTTTTAACCTCTACCTGGAGTTCCCCTTTAAATACTTTACTATACCCTGCACTTGATGTAATTTGGAAGTTCTAACAGGGAAGAAAAGGGTTGTCTTGGGTTGTGCTATGGTGCGTCTACACAGACAAATTTATCTGACAGATTTTGGAAGCCAAAGCCAGGAATGCATTTGAGAAGAGAAGAAATCTCAGTCTTTCCTTTATGATCTGTTCTCTATTTGTAGTTTGTTCATGGTTTTGGCTTTAAAAATCTGTCAGATAAATCTCCCTGTGTAAACGCACCATTAGACAACCCCTTTAACCATGTGTCCACATGGAGAAAACATGGAGAAAAGGTACTACCACCTGGCTATTAAGAAGGTGACAGAAATGGCAGCTATATCTCTCCTACATCTGAATTAGTATATTTATAGTCTCTTTTTTGTTATCTGTGCACTTTGGAAACGAAACAGCAGGTTAGATCCCTACCTTTGAGATTAGAGATGAGTGAATATACAGTAATAATAAAGTGAGTCACTTTGTTAGCTTGGCAGCCGGCCTATCAGCCTGCCGCCTTTTAACTCACTGCCGCTCCTTGCTAGGTGCTGGGAAAAGCTGGATCCAGTCCTGGGAAACTTCTCCCAGTTTCCCAGGACTGGATCCAGCTTTTCCCAGCACCTGGAGCAGCACTAACTTAAAAGGCATCTGGCCAATGAGCCGAAGTGATTTGCTTTATTATTACTGTATATTCACTCATGTTTATTTGAGATATCTATCATCTATTGGGCATGCTATGATTTAGGGATATCCCCTTTTAAGCCACCTCCCCAACACCACCTCTCTCTTTTCACTTGAAGCTGCTATTTGTAACCTGTTTGCTGAGAGGTGTTTATCCCATCATGCAGTGCGTCTGATGTAAAAGAACAGGTTTTAAAAAAAGGTGTGCAGAGAAACAATGGAGCACGTTTCAGCTTTCATATTTAAAAAAAAAACTACCGCAGTGTTTCCCCACACTCGCTTTAATGAATCAATACTGACGTCATCCGCGCGCTTCCTTCTTGGACCTGTGTCGGCTTCCGTAGAAACTGTTTCCGGATCCGTGTAAACAACGTAGCTCGCAGGTCGGAGGCATGCCGCCGGTACACCGCTCCCGGAGCGTCAGTCCGGGGTCTCCACGGAAGCGGCATCACCGTGGTAGTAGCAGCAGGAGCAGTAGTAGCAGCAGCAGCGACAGGTCTCCCGAGAAGAAGAGCCGCAGATCCAGGTCCAGAGACCGGGGAGTGAGCAATGGCCACCGCCGCAGCCGCTCCAGAGAACGCGCCCCCTCCAGCCGGTCCTATCACGGCAAACAGTGGGGGGACTACTACGAGAAGGGGAAGGAGGAGATGATGAGGCAGAGGCAGGAGGCGTTTATAGCCAGGTAAGGGGGAGGCCTGAGGCCGTGGTGTCCTACCACCTGCTGCGGAGACACTACAACGCCCAGCATGCCGGAGGCTGTAAGGACATGCAGCTGGTGAAGGACAGGACATGTATGCTCGCACCCAGCAGATTACATCCAGGCCGTACACTATACATATGCTATATATTGTACAGGAAATGATCAGTATGTATTATGATCTGCTGTGTGATCTACATAGAAGCACATGAGACCTTATACCTCACTGGTCAGACCTGTATGAGGTGACTGCTGCACAGTACAGAGGCTTCTCTATGTACACAAACCTATAGGTCACCCTGACATCCCTTCTCCTTATTGGCATTGTATTGCCCTCCCCTTCTGGCCATGCCTGAAAGTAGCTGATCACGGAGGCCGATCACCACTGCACACTGATGGGCTATGTGGGCGCTCTGGCTGCATTCACTCGTCCGTTGTTCTGTCCGCAATTGGGGACAGAACATAAAACCAATGTTATTCAATGGCCCCGTTCACACGTCCGTACGTGTATACGGGGCCGCAATCCAAAAAAAAAGGACATTTTTTTTTAGCGGACCGCTAGGGTAATGAAGTGTGAATGTACTGCTCCGTGAAGCACAGAGTACTACGCATGCACATTCGTATTGCGGGTCCGCGATCGCGGACTGCACTACGGGTGTGTGAATATAGCCTCCCTCTGAGTGAAGAACACCAGGAAGTGACAGTCTGTGGGGAAGTGTGTATTATTTTTTTTCCCAACACACTGAATTTTTTTTTTTCCCTTACGTAACAGGTTGTACCTTACCTTTACTGGTATCCTTCACTTTACTGTACAGTTTATTACAAAGTAAAAAAAAAAAAAAAAAAATGAATATATATATATATATATATATATATATATATATATAATATATATATATTATTTATTTGTGGGGTAAAATTGAGTTCATTGTATGGGGAAATTGACATGCTAACTGTATTCCACAGGTCAGTGCAATTAGTATTGGGATTTAAAGTGGGTTTCTGGGACTTTAGTATTGTTAGGCTATTTATATGAGATTTTGGACACCCAGCACCCAACTGATCAGCTGTTTGCCAGAGCCATGGTGCCAGCGACACACGGGCGGCAGACAGCTCTATGTGTTGTATAGTGGCTGTGCTGGGTTACTGCAGCTCAGTTATTGAATACTTACTGCCAGATTTTCCTGCAAAAAACAACTGATCATTGAAGTCTCAGCAGGGAGATGCTTGGTGATCTGCCACTTTTCCATGAAAACAGATTATTTTAATCCTACTTAAATAAATATTGAGTGCACCTTCTGCATGGAGGTGATACCTGTTCTGAATGTATTTCTAGGTAGTCTGTTGAATCAGCATGGACAGGTTTCTGTATTATAAGTTTCACATTAATGTATTTTTCCTTTCTGCAGACGTCTGAGTGAAAGAGAGAGGATCGGAGAATTGGGAGCTCCAGAAGTTTGGGGTCTTTCACCAAAAGTTCCAGAACCAGAGTAAGTTATTAATCTCTGATTGGTAGAGGGGGGTTCCTACTTACATAATAAATAACTAAGTTCAACTAATTCGTCACATATTTATAATATATGATGTTAAATCACTGGGGCTCACTTCTGGGATCCCAGTCAATTGCTTGTACAAGGAGTCTTCCCACCACATCTGTAGTGAGAAACACTTGTGTGGAGCCATAAGTATTTTGTCAAGTGGGTCCAAAACACAGAAGAAGGTGCTGAGTTGGTTCTATCCCTGGTTTTGAAACATGCAAAAAGAGTCAGCAGAGCTTGATTTAAAGGGGTATTCCACTTAAACATAACTTTTTATATGTTGTTGCCCAGGGTGACACTAACAATTTATTCCATTCAGTCTTTCTCTCCCAGTTCTGATCCTGCTGCTTTCTGCTGAAGACACAAAAATCTGTGTGTGAGCTTTTCTTTCTGTCTCCCCCCTCCTTTTCTGAGACAGCTGATATAAACAAGTCCCTGGCAGGCTTTCTCTGCAACTTTGTAGCTTATATGTAATGCTGGGAGGGTTAAAAGTAGGTCAAGTTGTGATTAATCCTCCCGGCATTACAAAGTTGCTACAAAGTGCATAGAGGGACTTGTTTACATCAGCCTTCTCAGAAGGGAGGGGGAGACAGAAAGAAAAGCTCACACAGTTTTTTGTGTCTTCAGCAGAAAGCAGCAGCTCAGAACTGGGAGAAGGAGACTGAATAGATAAAGTATGGAAGGAATTGTTAGTCTCACGATGGGCTGCATGGCAGCTAAGTGTCTCGAAACATGGGACAAGACAGATAGCTCTCCAGGGAAGGACCTAGCTAAAGGGTGCCACCTGTTTAGAGACCACCAAAACCACCATATTAAGTGGCCCTTTCAGTCAATATCTAGCCAACTTAGGAGTGTAGGGATATAACAAGGGAAATACTAAAGCCAGGTATCCATCTACAGACAGCTGTTTTGGGGTGTTGCCCCTCATTAATATGGAGGAGGATTCTGGCTAGGGCAGGAGTAATACCTAGTAGACCAACTTTGTAAAACAATCAGTGATCTCAGGGAGACCAGCTGGCATTTATACAGCTATACCTGCTGTCACTCAGTACGGGTCTGTGTCAAATACAGAAGACAGCGGAGCTTCCAATAGTGTTATTAGTGGGGAGAACACCATTAAAAGAATATATTCGTCTTCATGCAGTGAAAGAATCCAGTGTTTCCACACCAAAATTACATGGATTCTGGTGCTGATTTACTGCGTAGATAAAAAAGAAAAAAAACGTATTTGAGTTGCTCACAGTTGCAGTTTTTGCTGTGAATCTCTGGCAAAAGTCCACACCACTGTGCATTTATTGCAGATTTTTATTTCCCCATTGAAGTCATTGGGGAAAAGCCACAGTAAATCCCCCATGTTACCGCAGCATAAATTGATTTACTACAGATCTTACATATGCTCCTCAGATCAGATTCATGCACACTGTTTTTTTACACAGTGAATGGATGAGATGTGAACAAATCCCACACACTTTGCTTCTGCTATAATACACTGGAGATGATCTGCATGTCAATCTAGTGTAAAAAAAAAAAACCTGCAGCGTTGTCACCCTTTGTGAAGAAGCCCTAATAAGAAGTCCTTTTGTTTTTTCCATTTTTTTGTAGCTCAGATGAACACACTCCTGTAGAAGAAGAGGAAAAATCTAAAAAATCTAGTAGTTCAGATGATTCTTCAGAAGGTGGGTAAACCTTATCCTCTATGTGAAAATGAAAGTTCTTTATATGTTTAGATAAGATTACAATTCCTTTTTTTTTTAACAAATATTCCTTTGCAGTAGAAAAGAAGAAAAAAAAGAAGAAAAGAAAGAAAAAGTCAAGAAAAAAGCACAGAAAACACTCAGAAGAAAGTGAAAACAGCTCAGAAGCGCCAGAGAGCAGTGGTAAATAATACCTGTAAATAGTCAATGGGACTAACGAAGGAAGCCGCATCATAGAGGGGCGGGTGATTCCTCCCACTTGGGGCGGCCCGGCTCGCCTCCAGTGCTTCAGCCCCGGATCGGTACCCATGGATAGAACGTACACGGGAACCAGGCCACGGTTCAAAAAATAGACCGCGGCACCGGCTTCCCTGCGCCGATGCCGATCTCTCCTTGGGTCATGTAAAAGCGAATGTACCTAATGGTAAATTCGCTTTAAATAGTATGTTTTAACCTAATTGGGCAATTTGCAGTAAAATAGTGTGAAAATTGCTACAAAAACGTCATGTGTGGAAACAGCCTTAGAGGTTAACCTCTTAACAACCGCCAATATGACCCATTTACGGCGGCCCGGCAATAGTTGCATATAGCACTGTCCGTTCTCGAAATGCGTTGTGTCGCTGGCATAATTCTTTTAATTTTATGATATTTTATATTTTATAACACTATTACCCCTTGGACCTGCGCCTGTTTTACCCGCTTTGGAGTGGAAGAGGATACTGACTGAGGTACCAGACCTGTCAGGGGTCCGATTGGCACCCTGCAGCAAAGAACGGGGGTGCCGATTGGTTACTAGGGCTGCCGGAGGGTAACACTTACCTCCCGTGGCAGCCTCAGTCTCTCTGCTGGTTGAGTCAGCCTCTGGCAGAATTAAACAGCTAAGCACTGATCTGACTGATCAGTGCTATGCAGAAGCATAGCATTAACCAGTATAAGCAATCTAATGACAAAAGAAAAATGAAAGTACAAAAAAACCTTCCATATTGACCGTTATTGAGCCTGCACAGTGATTGTCAAAAACGAAAAAATAACATTAACCCCTTAAAGACGGAGCCAATTTTAATTTTTACGTTTTCTTTTTTTCCTCCTTGTGTTTAAAAGGCCATAGCATTTGTATTTTTTCCCCTACAGACCCACCTGAGCCCTTATTTTTTTGTGGGACAACCTCTTTAAAGTGACTGTACCACCAGGCCCAGGCTGAAGCACTGGAGGCGGGCCGACCCACCCTTAGTGGGAGGAAACCCTCGCCCCTCTATGATAGGGTTCTATTGATTCTAATGAGTGATGTCATGGAGAGGCTGGGGTTTCTTCCCACTAAGGGTGGGTGGGCCCGCCTCCAGTGCTTCAGCCTGGGCCTGGTGGTACAGTCACTTTAAACTCTATTGACTTTTGCAAATATATAAAGTGTCAGAAGTCTGTCTTGTTAGGAGAGATTGCATTTTTTTTTTGGTGAACACATAAAGCTTATACAGTATCTTTTCTTTTTTTTTTTTTAGATGAAGAAGAAAAAAAGAAATCAAAGAAAAAGAAGAAAAAACAAAGAAAGTAAGTTGTATATTTATCCTCAACCTCAGGATTGAGATGTGGCATGCTATTTGTGCGTTTCTTGTTGTTGTGTAATGCCTGTGTCAGGCTTCCCTCACACATACTAGTTGCAGAGCGTTTTTTTTTTTTTTTGCTTTGAAAAGATGCAATAAAAACTGCACTCCATTTGTTTATTTTTGATCATGTGATTCATAGATTTCTTTTGAATGTAAAAAAATTAGAGGTCTAAAAAAGTTTATCAGAGAATAAAAACACCACAAAATGGGTGAAAAAAGCTATAGCTACAGTGTACTGAGCTTTGGATAAACTTCCACTGACCCATAAACACTCAAAGGAGACTCTGAGCCCCCTGAAGTTATCTTATTGATGCTCCCTGTCTTGTTTGTCACTGCTACTTCCGCTAAAAGTGCCTGCTCAGCCAGCAACTGGCATAGGCAGGACACCTCTACCTCAGTTTCTGCAGGGATGGCAGGTCAGTGGGAAGTAGAATTGACAAGTGGGGAGTAGGGGCTCAAGATAGGTGAGTATAGCTTCTTTTAATTTGTGTACATTGCTTTTCCCTGTATATAAACTCATAAAACTGTGAATTAGGGCTATTTTGCCCCCACCTCTGAATCTCACTTCTAATCATACAGCAAGGAATACCTGGAGGATCCGAAGCAAACATCCTCAGTGCTTGTACAGGGAGTTTTGTCTCAAGTGTCTCTTTTTAAAGGCTAGGTTCACACTATGTAAAAACAATGGCCATATTTCATAACATTGGTTCTAGCAAAATACTGCTATTTCCTGACTTGTTTTTTTGTTATGAATAATTCATTGTTTTCCTCAGAGTGATGATATACTGTGTTCTTTATGTACGTCAAAGAGGAGAGGTTGACCTGAATGTGACTTTACATACTTAAATATTAAGTATAAATATATTTACAGAAAGAAATCAAAGAAAAAGAGGAGCAAGAAAACAAAAAAAGAGTCGAGTGATTCAAGTAGTGAAGAATCAGATGAGGACCTGACGCAGGAAGAAGATGCTTGGGTGGAGAAAACAAGTAGGTGTTTTAGATCAGATAAGGATCTTGACATTTTACAAAAAAAAATCAAAAAGGGGTTGATGTTGTCTTATATTTCCTCGTTCCTGGAAGTACTTTTGATAAGTCTGGGCTCTACATTTTTCCCAAAAAATATGCTAAGATAACAGAATTTGCCATTTAGTTTCCATAGTAAAAACTTCCATAGTAAAAACATGAAAACTAGTATAAAATTAAATATTTTTACCAGTAAAGTATTGTTTTTCTGACACACCCGACTCACAAAAAAAAAAGTGGCTTTGTACATTTGACTTCATTTCTTAGCTAATGTGTATAGGCTGGATGTGAGACAAATAGTAAAAAGTATCATTTTATTTCCCCACAGAGGTTAATGTTGATGACATGGAACTTGTTGGACCTGAAGCTCCGATAACACATTTATCCCAAGATGATAAACCCTTAAAGTAAGCTTATATTTTATTTAGGAGTTTGATGTTTAGCCTTTAATCATGGCAAAGAAAAAGTTGGGCTAATTTTTTTGTTACACATCTATCATATAACATATGTCACTCAGTAATGACAGGACTTTTTTCATACTTGATGTTCTCTATTCTGTTTCATTTTTTAAACAGCTACGGTCATGCTTTGCTACCTGGTGAGGGTGCAGCTATGGCAGAATATGTAAAGGCTGGAAAGCGTATCCCAAGGAGAGGTGAAATTGGCCTAACAAGTGATGAAATTGCCTCTTTTGAGAAGTCTGGCTATGTCATGAGTGGAAGCAGGTATGTATTTATATATTTCTCAAGATAATTTTATATTTCTATATAAAATATTGCAGCATAAGGGCATTTGTAATCTAGTTACAAGTCACCTGTGTATGGTGGTGGTTTCTGAGGACACATTCTGAACTGAGCTTCATTCATCTCTATATGCCATGAAATAATAAAGTGACATTTTATGATGAAGTTATATAGAACATGTCAGGTGGACAGAGAGCCATCCCTAGGCTGGGCCCTTCCCGGAGGGATATCTGGCTAGTCCTGTGTTTCAAGACTCTTAAATGAGGCTCCACAGGCTTTTTCGCATGTTCATGTTTCCCAGGGAGCAATGCATCTAGGATTTCACTGTATTGAGCGCTTTAACCAGCAGCCGGCAGTGTTATTATTTGGCTGGTCTCCTTGAGATCAGCAATCTGTTTCTCTTAAGGTTCACAGAGAGTCCCCAGGATCTGACAGGTGAGGAGAACAGTGTTTTGATGCTCTGTTCTGCTCTGTGTCATGCTGCAGAGAACTAAAAAATAACTTAAACTGGTGGGCACTATGGCTGGTATCCAATAAAGGGGTTGGCCACTTTATAGTAAAATTTGTTAGTGTACAGTATTAGTAACTGTACTTTCAGACTGCAGCTCCCTGTGTACCTCACAGAGTTAAAATCATACACCCCTCCTTCAGGCTGTGCTGCCCTGCTCTGTGGTGAGTCTGTCCATAAGATAGCCGACATGGAGAAGCATGTGACCATGCCCCACCCATCAGTCACATGCTTCTCTAAGAAAGCCATCTTATGGACAGAATCACCACAGAGCAGGGCAACACTGCCAGGAGGAGTGGAGTCTGATATTGGCTCTATGAGCTACACAGGGAGCTGCTGTTGGTATATACAGTGAGTACAGTTACTAATACTATACACTGAACTATTTTACTATAAAGTGGCCAACCCCTTTAATGGGGGAAGGGACATGGAGGCTTTCAGCCATGCTTTCTGCGCCCTCCTCCCACTGCACTCAGGCTGTCAGTCAAGCCTGAATAATGGGAGGAAGACACAATGAGCATGACTGGAGCCACCATGTCCCCTCCCCTTGTGAATGTTTCCCACTCCAGTTTCCTCACCTGTCTGTGAGCCATCTGGGACCTGACAGTTGAAGATGATAATGTTTTAGCATAGTAGATCACAATTAACATATATTGCTATAGACTGGCTAGTTTGCACAATGTCTTGATTATTTAAGAAAAATTTAATTTTCTAAAATTGTAAGTTTACCTAAGCTACTATTTTGCTGTCTTTAAGGCATCGCCGTATGGAGGCTGTGCGTCTGCGTAAGGAGAACCAGATTTATAGTGCAGATGAGAAGAGGGCATTGGCTTCCTTCAACCAAGAGGAGAGGCGTAAGAGAGAAAATAAGATCTTGTCAAGTTTCAGAGAGATGGTTTACAGGAAAACCAAGGGAAAGGAAGACAAATGAGAACCTGAGTGTGCAAGACTTCACAGTTTTCATTGTACCTGGAGTCCGTTTCAGAGCTGATCAAGAAAACACAAAAGTGGAGCTTTTTTTTTTTTTTTTTTCCAATGGGAACTTCATTACCACTTTGTTTATATGTAGACTCCCACAATTCTTTAATTTCTTCCAATTTTCTGTTCAGATTTATAATGGGAACAAGAGCTCTGTGTAATGTTTTTAAATAACTTATTAAAAAACTGTAAAATATTTCATGAACCACAGAAACCCTTTATTATTGTGTTTGAGAATCTGTTACTATGACATGTCAGAAGATGGCATCAGTAGTCCACAGCGGTCCCCTGCCAATTACATCAATGAAAGAGCCTGGAAAACTTATACCGCTGGCTTCTACTCTATTGTGTCAAAGTTTAAACATTTCTTCATCTGTAAACTGCCTGTGCTGCAGCTCCATTGATGTCAGGAGAGGTGTGAATAGGAAAGCAATCAGCAGGTTTGTACATATGAATTTGCTGTTGTGTACCTATAGGAGATGAGATGCAGATTCCAGTGCTGTTCTTATCTTCCTTGTGGAACTCTTTTGGGGTATTTTTTTCCAAAGGAAATATGTAAATCTGCTCTTCTGGTGCTCTGGGGGGCATACTCTGCACCACCCTGCCCACCCATCAGCTTGTTCATTGCCTCTTACTTATGTATATTCATCTATGCATAAGTAGCGGCATCTCCCTCCTTGGCCCAAATCTCTAGCTTGGTGCCATACTGGTGCTGTTCTTGTATCAGATTTGGGGAAGGAGGCAACTCTACTTATGCATATATGAATATGCACAAGTATGAGGCAATGAACAAGCCGAAAGGTTGGTAGGACAGTGCATTGAGGGGCTGGGGAACATGCCCAGTGCACCAAACAATCTAACTTACTTCCGTTGGCTAAAAATACCATAAAACTGCTCAACCGAGGTAGATAAAAAGACAGTGCTGGAATCAACATCCGCCCCCCTACAGGTACATAACAGCAGGTTCAAATCTACAAACTTTATGCTATTTGGCATTTAAGTTCTTGGCACACAGCATTGCAGCCTGTGGTGGATATCGCGCACCTATCCATGATGGGACATATGTCAAGTATTTACTGCAGATTTTTCATGCAGATGTTGCATTTTAGAGGCGTTAAAAAAAAAAAAGTGCCCTAATAACATTGGCATGAAATACTGTATAATCCCATCTGTTGTCCGCCTGGTAGCTGCGGACACGTGCTGGACCACGGATGTGTGAAAGGATACAGACCCCTGCATTCAAGATAGGGGATTAAGGCCATATAATAGCTCGCTACTATTTTTTGAATAGTTCCACATTCTGCCTGTATCTGCGGACCCACAACTATAGACAGAATTAGTGAATGTCTGAAAGGGGCCTTAGGTAGTTGAACAGAGATGTTGTTGCACCCTATGTTTATACATTTCAGTAACATTAACCCTTTGAGGACCGAGCCCAAAATGACCCAGTGGACCGCACAAATTTTCATTTTTGCATTTTTGTTTTTCCCTTCTAAGAGCTCTAGCACTTTCAGTTTTCTATCTACAAGGCCATGTAAGGGCTTGTTTTTTTTCAGGAATAGTTGTACTTTGTAATGGCATCTTTCATTCTACCATAACATGTATGATGGAACCTCAAAAATATAATTTCTGGAAATATAAAAAAATGCAATATGGTAACATTTGGGGGGTTCCTGTGTCTACATAATGCACTATACGGTAAAAGTGACATGATACCATTATTCTATAGGTCAGTCAGAACACAAGCATATGTAGATTTACACAGATTCTCTAATGTTATATATTTTTTTTTTATGAAATCCTTTTTTTTTTTTTTTTTTTTTTGCAAATTAATAAAATGGCCCTATTGTGACGCTTATAACGGTTTTATTTTTTCACCTATGGGGCTGTATGGGGTGTCATTTTTTTGCGCCATGATCTCTAGTTTTTATTAATACCATATTTGTGTAGCTCGGACGTTTTGATCACTCTTAATTTTTTTTATATATATAATGTAACAAAAAATCTGTAATCCTGGCGCTTTTTTCCCTCTTTTCGTTTACACAGTTCGCGATAACTATTGTAATATTTTAATAGATCGGACAATTACGCATGCCACGATAATATATTATGTTTATTTGTTTATTTTTATATGTTTATATGTCCGGAGCGTGCTTCATAGCAGCATAAACACCCAGGATGTACAGTTATGCCCTGGGTTGTCTGGTGACAGACTTCCATGGTGTAACTGTACGCCCAGGGTCGTCTAGGGGTTAAAAGAAACTCAACTTGCTGGGGCACACATTTTAGTATATATGAATATATATAGTTGTTGTTTTTTTTTTTTTTTTTTTTATGGGGAGTATTTTAATAAATTCCTTGTTACCAAATGCTTCAACAGCGTTTCCATGGCCTGTCCCTTCCCTCGCCAATCCCTAGAGGCACATGTGGTGGTCTTGCCCAAACCTGGCAAAGACCCTAAATATTGCAAAAACTACCGCCCTATCTCCCTTATCAATTGCGATCTCAAACTTTATGCCAAGGTATTGGCCTCTCGTTTGAGCCCCCTCATCTCTCAAATCATCCATGTTGACCAGGTCGGTTTTGTTCCTGGTAGGGAGGCAAGGGACAACACCCTTAGGACGCTCTCGCTACTGTCATGGGCTGGCCGTACGGGATCTCCCTTGTGCTTGCTCTCCATTGATGCTGAAAAGGCTTTTGATAGAGTGCATTGGGGATTCCTGCGGTCGGTCCTGGCGGGGGTGGGGTTGGGCCCGCACTTTGTGGAAAGAATCATGGCGTTGTATTCTTGCCCGTCAGCCCGGGTGCGGGCCAATGGCGTACTCTCTAGTCCGTTTGCAATCCACAACGGTACGCGCCAGGGCTGTCCCTTGTCTCCCATGCTTTATATCCTCACGATGGAGCACCTAGCTGTAGCCCTTCGGCAGAATCTAGCGATCAAAGGGGCGATATTTGGGCAGGATCACCACAAATTGGCTCTCTACGCAGACGATCTTCTTCTGTACATATCTTCCCCCATCACTTCTCTCCCCTCTATTCTACAGGAATTCCAACGGTTCGGTGACCTTAGTAATTTCAAGGTTAATCTGTCCAAAACTGAGGGTCTTAACATCTCAATCCCACCCAATGTCTTTAGCACGGTCAAGGCCTCCTTCCCCTTTCAGTGGCGGGAGGACTCTCTCATCTACTTAGGTGTTAGAATCCCCTCTGCTCTTAGCTCTCTCTTCTCTTTGAATTACACCCCCATGCTGAACAAGGTCCTTTCGGAGATGTCCTCATACTTTTTGAAACCGGCTTCCTGGTTTGGGCGGATGGCTATTGTGAAAATGGACATTCTCCCCAAACTACTGTACATTTTCCAGACCGTCCCCATTGTTGTGCCGGTGGCCTTTTTCAGGACTCTACGTCGAGCTGTCTCGAAATTTGTGTGGGGCAAGAGCAGGCCACGGATTAAACATGCAGTTCTCACGCAGTCCAAATTTTTGGGCGGCATGGGTCTGCCTGATTTGCGCTTCTACCACGAAGCGGCGGTTATGCGTGGAGTCCTGGACTGGGTGCACTATAGAGGCATGAAAAGGTGGGTAGACGTGATGTTTTCTTTGTGTCCGGTTAGCCCCTCCGCTCTCCCCTGGATACCCCCCGGGGACCGATCCGTTCTTCCAGGCCTTCCTTTTCTAGTGTCACATACACTCTGCGTCTGGGATAGATGGGTCACTAAACGGGGGTTATCCACTGTCCCTGGGCCGCTCTCCCCAATACTTCAAAACCCGAAATTCCGGCCCGGATGGCAGGCACATACGTTCCTGCTGTGGGACCAGTTTACATGTCCTAGAGTACGGGATTGCATGACGGATGGAGCTGTATCATCCTTGGCCTCCCTTCAAGCCCAGTCTACAAGGGGCCTGCTATCCTGGCTGGAATATGGTCAGTTGGTTTCTTTCATCCGGGCCCTCTTTCCGCGGGGCACCCCCATACCTGCGCTCACTGATTTTGACAACCTGGCTGTCTCTGCTTCTCCGATCCCACATTGCATTTCGGTTATCTATCAGATCCTGATCAGTACTGTCAGTCCCGATAGAGCCCCCTTCTTTGCTAAATGGGAAGCCGACCTTGCTGCCTCGTTTGATGCTCAGTCTGTCCGGAAGATGTGCGAACTGACTCATGGTATCTCAATGTCTGCTAAGGCTAAAGAAAAAAACTACAAAATCATCTCTCGGTGGTATTACTGTCCGGTCACCTTGCATAAAATGTTCCCTGAGACATCTGATCGCTGCTGGCGATGTCTGGCGGACGCTGGTGACATGTTGCACATCTGGTGGGCCTGCCCGGGAATCCATGATTTTTGGGACAAGGTCTTAGGAATATATAGCGCATATTCTGGACAGACTGTCGTCAACTCGCCTCAGTTAGCCTTGCTGTCTAAAATTCCCGGCTCTCTTTCTAAGGCCAAAAAGGGAATCCTGCGACATTTTCTGACCGCTGCACGCTTAGTTATCCCCCGACATTGGAAATCCCCCCTTGTGCCCACCATAGCAGAGTGGATAGGTGAACTCAGGGACCTTGGCAGAATGGAGGAATTGGTGGCTGAGGCCCATGATAGATCAGACAAATTCGAAAAAGTGTGGTTTCCTTGGCGCCTATACATGGACTCTGAGGAGTTTCTGGCTCTTATACGATAGCCCCTGGCGTGCGGGGGCTCTGGGTTTTAAGGCTGCTAAGCTGTACCGGCGATGGTGTCCATTCCCCCACCCCATGCCCTCTTCTTCTCCCTCTCCATTTTACCCTTATCTCTTACCTTCCTTTCTTACATTCTCTAACCTTTTTCTTGGAGTTTGCACTTCTATAGTTGTTATTTTATGCTGTTTTCTTATGGTGTCCTTGGGCACCCTGCCTTGTTCTTATGCCTGTTGACGGTTTCTACAAATTCCTTTTGTTATACTGAAAATCTGACACCGTGTGACTTGCAGGTCACGTTTTGTTGCTTGATTACTGAACCTGTATCTGTTACCTGTGCACGATTGTCAATAAAATCAGATTACACATAAATTCCTTGTTCAACATGACAGACTTGCTACCTCATGTTTCTTGATCCTTCTTGCCACACACTTTCCAGAACAGAGAGAGATTTTAGTTTGGGACCCTGGCCAGTCTTTTGTTGAAAGCAAGTCAATTAAAAGGGTATTCCGCTTAAACATAACAATTTCATATGTTGCTGCCCATGGTGAGACCAAGAATTTATTCCATACTTATTATTATCTATTCAATCTCCTTCCCCCAGTTTTGAAACTGTATGTGAGCTCTTTCTGCCCAACTCCCCCTCTCTTTCCGAGACGGCTGATGTAAACAAGTTAACATTTTGGATGTTAATGTGTTTTCCCTGAGTCCTATCGGCAGCACAACAGATGGGGGATGTCTCCGCCCCTGTGAACCCATGGACAAGGGAATATTTTAATGAGTTAAAATCAAAAGCTCCACCCCCTCTAGTATAAATACCCCCCTCATGCATCCACCCCCTGAGTAAATTTTAAAATACATTATAGGGAGGGGAGTCTTGTGCTGCCAATAGGACTCAGGGAAAACACATTAACATCCAAAATGTTAACTTCCCTATCGTCCTAATTGGCAGCACAACAGATGGGGATATTTAGCAAGAAACGCCCCTTATAGGGAGGGCTCTGTGCCGAAACAGAACTTAGCATAGATCTAGCAAACAATGTTTGCCTAGAAATTAAAGAATTGATTCTATAATGTTTTATGAATGAGTGGAGTTGACCAGGTCACAGAATTGCATATTTGGTCTAAAGGAACGGAACACCTTTCCGCCCATGAAGTGGACACAGCTCTCGTAGAGTGTGCCCCGGTAAATTCTGGAGGTTGTTTTCCTGTCGTTGAATAGCTCGAATTAATGCATTCGCATATCCAGCATAATATGGAGGGCTTTGATGCCTTCTTGCCCTTGTTACGTCTTCTTTCCTGAAGGAGGAAATTCTTTGTAGATACAACTTCAGTGCTCTGACTATGTTAAGGGTTGAAAAGTCTTCTCCGTCTTCCAAAGATTCTGGAGCAAATTGTGGTAGCACAATGGAATGATTTATATTGGAGAAGGAAGAGTATTTCGGACGGAAGTCCGGTAGGTACCTCAAAATCACCCTTCCTTCCAAAAAGGTAGTGTATGGCTCTTTAGCTGCTAGTGCTTGCAGCTCCCCTACCCTCTTGGCTGTAGTCACTGCTAAGAGAAAAGCCACCTTTAGCGTTAGTTTCTTAACCTCTACAGAGTCCAGAGGTTCGAATGGTGGCTTACATAGCTGCTTCAGGACCAACCCGAGGTCCCAGGTAGGCACAGGCTTAACAACAATAGGACGCAGTCTGGATATTGCCCTTGTGAAGTCTTTCACCTCCTTTATCTGAAGAAGTCTTCTATTAAGGAAGGATGACAAAGCAGCTATTTGAACCCGGATGGAATTGGGTTTAAGTCCTTTGTCAAACCCATCCTGAAGAAAATCCAGAATCTGCGCCACTGTAGGATTTTCTGGATGAATCTGCTTTGTGTTAGCCCAGCTCTGGAATATTCTAGAGATCCTTCTATATGAATTATTGGTTGCTTCACTCCTAGAGTGAGTAAGCGTTTCCAATACCTTTTGAGATAGCCCACCCGCTCTCAGTATGGTCCTGTTAGTCTCCAGGCTGTCAGATTGAATGCCTTGAGACTCTGGCAGAGCTGGTTGCCCTGGGACACTAGGTCCCTCCTCACTGGTAATTTCCAATATGTCCCTCTGCTCATGTTCAGGAGCTGTGGAAACCAGCATCTCTGCTATCACATTGTGCAAGCCTTTGATATGGACTGCAGATAACCTTGTTATCCTCCCTTCTGCCCATACGAAGATCCTTTCCACTTCTCTCAGGAGTGTCTGGGATCTCGTGCCTCCTTGTTTGTTGATGTTACAAACGCACGCAATGTTGTCTGAACGCACTTTTACCGCCTTGCGATAAAGTATGTGCTCGAAATGAGTTAGTGCCTTGAAGATTGCTCTTAACTCCCTTATGTTTGAGGAGAACTCTTTCTTCTTGTGTCCAGGAGCCTGAAATTTTCATTTGTTGAAGATGGGCTCCCCAGCCTGTCCCGGAAGCGTCTGTAGTTAGGATTTCGTAGATCAGATCTTTGAGATCCATTCCATCCTTTACCTTCCGCCACCATCTGAGAGACAGTCTTGTGTTTACAGACAGGACATGTAAGTTGTCTAGTGTGGCCAGGTCCCTGTTCCACACTTTGAGAGTTTCCTGCTGAAGTCTTCCTAGGTGCCACAGCGCCAACGGTACTGCTTCTGCTGTTGACGAAAGGTGTCCTAACAACTTCATCAGGGTCCGTAAAGACACCTGGCGTGGAGGAGATAGAAATTGACAGCCCTGCTGGCTCTTGTTCTTCTTCTGAGGAGAGAGAAAGAGCTTCATCTGGGTCGTATCTACTACGAATCCCAGGAAAGCTTTGACTGTTGCAGGCACGAAGTCTGACTTGTCTTGATTTACCACCCAGCCTAGCTGATGGAGGAAATCTAAAACTATGTTGGTTTGCGTGCTTAGGAGGTTAGCTGTTGGTGCCATAACGAGCCAATCGTCTAGATAAGGGACTATCCTTATCCCCTGAAGTCTCAGTACCGCCACTATTGATGAGACCATTTTTGTAAAGACGAAAGGCGCTGTGCTTATCCCGAAGGGCAACACCTTGAACTGCAGGTGTTTGATTTGTCCTTGTAGGGGCAAGGCAATCCTCAGGTATTTCCTGAGGAGTGGTAGAATGGGCACATGGAAATAGGCGTCCTGGAGGTCCAGGGACGCCATGAAATCCCCTGGAAGAATTATGGATTTTATGGTTTCCATACGGAACCTTTTGGTGGCGATAAACTGATTTAGGTACCGGAGGTCTATTATCAGCCTCCATTTTCCCGACGGCTTCGCAACCGACAAAATAGGGGAATACACTCCTTTTCCCCTTTCTAGTGGAGGAAATTAAATGGAGGACTTGCTGCTCCAGAATTTCTCCTCTGTCACCATCTAGTCATTTTGAAATGAAAAACCTTCCTACGGGAAGGGGTTCTAACTGAAGAGAATATCCATACGGATAGTACTTATACCCAGGGATCCTGAATTGTAGATGCCCAGGTTTCCCAAAAATTTGTAAGCCACCCGCCTACTGGAATCTCTGTAGTCAAAAATCGGGCTTCTTTGTGCCCTCCTTTGCCACCTGTCTGGAGGTGCCTCTTCTATGGGAAAAGGTGCCTCTATTGGAATATCTGGACTGCCTTCCCCTTTGTGGGGATCTCCCTCTTTTAAACTGCCTCCGAGCTGTAGGTAATTGAGGAAGGGACTTTCCCTTCTTATCCGACAGCTCCTCCATAAGGGAATCCAACTCTGCACCGAACAACCTCCCTGGGTGATACTCAAGGTTGCAGAGATGGTACTTGAATGGGTTATTCCCCGTCCATGGCTTTAACCATAAAGCCTGTCCACCTGCAGTAAAAAGGGCCATTGTTCTGGATGCCAGCCTAATCTTTCGGGAGGAGGCATCACAAAGAAAATCAATAGCTAGATTGATTTTCTTAAATTGTGAGACAATCTCATCTCTGTTCACTCCCTTCTCTATGTCTTCTTGAGACTTAGCTAGCCACCTCCTTAGTGACCTAGCTACCTCAAAGTAGGACACCGAAACCAACGTTTGAGCGGCAGCGGCTGAGTATGATCTCTTTAGGGCCACCTCTACTCTTCTATCCATTGGGTCCTTCAAGCTGGACCCATCCTCCGCCGGTACTATGGTGCGTTTTGAAAGCTTTGCTATGGCCACATCTACTTTTGGTGGAGCCATCCAGTACTTGGACTGCTCCTCCCTCACATTATACATCATCTTGAATCTTTTACTGAGGAACGCCGATCTCTCTGGCTTCCTCCATTCTTCCTGGATGATTTCCATAATTTTGTCCTCCAGGTAGAAAGCTCTGCCCCTGGAGGTGGATGGTGCTTCTGCATTTTCAGCGGGACTAATTTCCGCCAACACAGCCTTTACCAGCTTCTCAATCCTGTCAACTGGAAAATAATTATTTTCTGGTCTGACCTCCTCTTCTTCTGATGCAGATTCTAAAGCGGATGATCCGTCAACTTCATCAATTACAATCAGTTCCTGATCTGAATGTGACTCCGGAGGAGAAGAAAGGCTCCTACGTGCTCTCTTCCTTGGTCTACCCCTCAGGGAGTCCTTCAATTTCCCAATGGACTGCCAAATGAAGTCCTTCAGCCAGACTACGACATCTTGAATGGAGGGCTCGTCCCTGCTTGGTAAGTTGCTGCGACAGTCTTGGCACAACATTGAATCTATGTATCTATGGTAAAAACACATTACATTGCAGCTACCTATAGACCCTATTGGTATATAACTGCGAGGTATAAACCTCGACGCCACACCGGATACAGGATAAATTCTTGTTTTTTGAAGTGGTTTTGTGTCCAAGAGAACCTCTGCCAGATTCCAAGGAAGACATCTATAACACATATGTGGCATTAAAATATACTGTCAAGAATATCCCCAGCGTGTCCATCAGAGTGTCATTTACCTTGCTTGTAGAGTTTCCTCTGCTAAACTTTCACCAGAATAAGGCTAATCAATGAGAGCTGCGACACAGCATGCAATACAGCAACTGGGAACGCCAAACAGCGCCTTGCCAAGTAAAGCACCTGGTTTAAACAGCCTCTTTTGGCGCCGACTCCGCCTCTACTCTCGCCCACTTAAGGGAAACTTAGCACCCAGGTCACAGGCCTGTACTACGGGGTAACTTTTTAATACCAATACCGGTGATGCAGCGCTGCCGCCAACATTCTCATACCTGTACCATGCAGTCCTGCGCCTCGTGCGGCCTGTGATGTGCCGGGGAAGCCTCCGTTCCGGGTAACGGAGAAACCGGAAGTCGTCCTCTGACCCTGTGACGTCACTTCCGTCCATATGTCACAATGAAGATGGCCCGCTGCTACAACGAGCCGCGCGGTGCGCCCGGTCTTTTCAATCAAACCTGTAAAGGAAAAGCATCCCAGCTGAACTAGTAAGTTACAGCCTGGGAGCGTAAACATGTGGGAGAGACATGCTGAAACAGTCAGTCTCCCCCCCAGAGTTGTTTCCTAATCCTGAGCACAGCTAAGAGAAGCTGTGCACCCAAATCTATGGATTACAGGACAAGAAAAAAACTAGTTATACTAGAGGGGGTGGAGCTTTTGATTTTAACTCATTAAAATAATCCCTTGTCCATGGGTTCACAGGGGCGGAGACACCCCCCTTCTGTTGTGCTGCCAGTTAGGACGATAGGGAAGTCCCTGGTATACTTTATCTGCAACTTTGTAATGCTAGGAATGTTAATCTGAGGTCAAGTTGCTGATCAACTCACTGTCATTAACCCTCCTGCCATTACAAAAAAGCTACAAAGTTGCAGATATAGCCGACCGGGGACTTGTTTACATCAGTCGTCTCAGACGGTAGGGGGGGGAAGGGGGAGAACAAAGTTCATACACACTTTTTGTGTTCTCAGCCGAAAAGAGCTAGGGGAAGGAGACTTGACTTCAGTTTGGGTGGGTTTTTTGGCTCAACTACTGTAGCTGTAGCTGGGTTTTCTCTGATCCTGGATCACCTCATTAAAGGGATTGTTTTAAAGACACAACCCCATTTTAAATGGTAGCTCATCACTTCTGGTCCGGCTTCTCTAACTCCTGCTAACTACAGCTGTTATTGGCCATTGTAGAGTAAATACAGCATCACACGTTGGCTATTCAGTTAGAGGGGGTTACGTTCCAGAAACAGCACCACTTTCATCCTTAGTTTGTGTGTAGTATTACATCTTGGTTCTATTGCAGTGAATGGAGCTATGTTGAGGACAGGTGTGGATGCTGTTTTTGCAAGAATACTGCTATAATTTTCTAAACCTGACAAACCCCTTTAACCCCCTAACGACATCGGGCGTACGTATACGCCCCCGCAGGGTGGGCTTTAACGCAAACGGGCGTATACGTACGCTCGATGTTTCCCCGATCGCTGTGTGTTCACACACAGCGGTCGGGGAAGATGGTCTGCTATAATGTATAGCAGGCCATCTCTGCTCGTCGGCACGGGGGGTGATTAACCCCTCCCGTGCCGACGATCGCTGCTATATGCTGATCAATACAGATCAGCATATAGCAGCTGAAAACAGCTTTCCGGGTCATCGGTGACCCGGTGGCCCGGAAAGCAATGGCGATTGGTGCAGTCCGAGATAGCACCAATCGCCATTAGTGTCCCCAACAAAGATGGCGCCGATGCCACCCCCACGATCGCTGTGGTAGGCCGGCCAGTACATGCCGGCCCATCACGGCGATCATACTGTAAAAAACAGTGTTGCTGAGTTCTGCACCCCTCAGCTAGGTAGCTGAGAGGTGCAGAACAGGTGTGTGTGGTGCAGGTGTACCATACTCACCTGATCTGGCCGTCCGGAGCGAAGATCTTCGGTCCGCGCCGTCCTCGCGTCTTCTTCGCGTCGCTTCCGGGTTCGTTCGTCCAGTGTCGGAAATCTTCGGAAACACTCGGGTCTTCGTGTTCGGCGGGCCTCGGTAATCTCCGGCAATCTTCTCTCTACTGCCCCCTAGCGGCTGATCAGTGAATATCATTCACTGATCAGTTGCTTTGGGTTAAAAAGATTATTATTTTTTTTCCCCAATTATTTTTTTAAACTTTTTTTTGCTTTTTGCGCCCTAACGCCGCTGAGTACTGATCAGCATCGCACGTAAGTGCGCCACTGATCAGCAACTCCTTCTTTTTGGCGTAGGAGCGTTTTTTCCCCCTATATCCTACCGCCACTGTCTGCTGATAAGTGCCGCACATAAGTGCGGCATTTATCAGCAGCTCCTTTCTTGGCGTAGGGATATTATTTTCTTACTGTCAAAAAAACTTAAAAAACACAACATTTCACTACACTACATGAAATAAAGTTTTACAATAAACATTTACATACCCCATATACTAGTCCCCGTATAAAGATGGCCCCCAGGGTGTTTTCGGCGTCGAACGCATATGCTATTATTGCCTCCAACACGAAACAGCCAGTGAGAATGAATGGGGGAATCCTTCTTTCCTCCATTCATCCTCATCATCATCATCATCATCCTCATCATCCAGTGACGTGTCTGGGGGTAGCGTAGCGTACGTCTTTTCCGCCAGTACCGTCCCAATAAGAGATCACGGTATGGCGTGAAATTCTACAAACTCTGTGACAGTACCTCAGGGTACTCTTACAGATTTAGGGTAGGTGCATACTGCGGAATGGCGAAGGATAACACTTTGTGCATTCCGCAGCTAGCACCCGCCGGCGGACTGATGCAGGCGTGCGTTTCCGCCCGTGTCATAGACTCCATCCTATGCACGGGCGGATTCCGTTGTCCGTCCAAAGAATGAACACGTTCATTCTTTGGACAGAGGGCGGAATCCGCCCGTGCATAGAATGGAGTGTGACACGAGCGGAGACGCACGCCTGCATCAGTCCCCCGGCGGGTGCACGGATGCACAAAGGGTTATCCTTCACCATTCCACAGTGTACATGTACCATTACAGTGTATGAAGGAAGGGACACCCGAATCCAGCCCCAGATGCCCCCAAATGAACCCACTCCCCCCCTCCCGTCCTCAGAGTTAGTGGGGAGATCGTCCGGGAACTGATCTTCCCACTGCTGGATAAAGGTTACCACCTGTACGGGGATAACTCTTATACCAGCACCCCCTCCTCTGGTCTCTCGCTGCCCGAGCTACTGTAGCTTGCGGCACAATCCGAAAATATCAGAAGTAGTAATAAAGCCCTAATATTTAGCAGCCATGGAGCGGACCCAGCGCTTCTGGATATGAAGGACCCCGGATCGCACCAGGACAACATTTTCCAGGTGACGTCCCCCACACTGGAAAACAGGAGACCCCAGAAGAAGTGCAGAGTGTGGCGTAACAGGGGGATCAGGAAGGACACCATATTCCAGTGTGACGCCTGTCCTGATCACCCCGGCCTCTGCATACTGGATCGCTCCAAGGCGCACCACACGTCATTGAAGTTCTACATTATCTAAATTCTGTCCCTTATTCCTATTTCAGGGGTCACGTTGATCCAGGGATTATTCTGATTGCCATTATGGAGTCGGGAAGGAATTTTTCCCCTGTGATGAGGCTACTGTCGTGTGCCTCACGAGGGTTTTTTGCCTTCCTCTGGATCAACACAGGTTGAATTTGATGGACACCTGTCATTTCCAACCTTATAAACTAATAATTGGCCTAATACCCCCAAATAAATTAGAATTGTCCCTTTTCCCCAGCTAAGTAGGTATGGCCTCCATTCCCATTAGAGGATGCCATGATGCAATTACAGAGCCTCCATGCTGCCGGGACAGAAGAAAACCCCCACAAGTGACCCCATTCTGGAAACTACACCCCATAAGGAATCTAACAAGGGGGGCAGTGGGGATATGGCCCCCTGGTGACGGGCACATTTGTGGCGTGAAAATAAAAAAAATTATTTTTTATTTTCACGGCACATGTTCCACATATGTGCCCATCACCAGTGGGGTCCATATCCTCACTGCACCCCTTGTTGGATTCCTTATGGGGTGTATTTTCCATAATGGGGTCACTTGTGGGGGGTTTCTACTGTCCTGGCAGCACAGGAGTTTTGTAAATACGACATGGCCTCCATCCTCCATTCCAGCCTCTAAATGGCGCTTTGTCCCTTTGGTGGCTTGCCCTGTGGGGTATTTTCGTACTCAGGGGAAACTACCCTACACGTTTTGTGTTCACTTTCTTTTTTAACCCCTTGTGGAAAAGGAAAAAATCAAGGATAGACCAACATTTAGTGTAAAAAATGTTTAATTTTTACACTAAATCATTGATCTTGTCTTGATTTTTTCATTTTTACAAGGGGTTAAAAGATAAAAAAAAAACACTAAATGTGTAGAGCAATTTCCCCTGAGTACGGAAATACCCCACATGTGGACATAAAGCGCCATGTGGGTGCAGGGTAAGCCTCCAAAGGGAAGGAGCGCCATTTGGTTTTTGGAGGCTGGATTTGGCTGGAATGGATTCCGAGGGCCTTGTTGCATTTAAAAGGCCCCTGTGTTGCCAAGACAGTTGAACCCCCCCCCACAATTGACCCCATTATGGAAACTACACCCCTCAGGGAATGTAACAAGGGGTGTAGTGAGCATATGGACCCCACTTGTGACGGGCACAAATGTAGAACAATATGGCGTGAAAATTAAATATTACATTTTTTACACTATAATGTTGGTTTAGCCTTAAATTTTTCATTTTCACAAGGGGTTAAAAGAGAAAAAAACACACAAAATGTGTAGAGCAATTCCCCCTGAGTCGGTAAATACCCCACATGTGGACATAAAGCGCCGTGTGGGTGCAGGGCAAGCCTCCGAAGGGAAGAAGCGCCATTTGGATTTTGGAGGCTGGATTTGGCCAGAATGGATGATGAACGCCATGTCACATTTACAGAGCCGTCGTGCTGCCAAGACAGTGGAAACCCACCACAAGTGACCCCATTTTGGAAACTACACCCCTCAAGAAATCTATCAAGGGGTGCAGTGAGGATATGGACCCCTTGATGACGGCCACATTTGTGCCGAGAAAGTGAAAAAATGAAAATTTTCCCTTTCACGTCACATTGTTCCACATTTGTGCCCGTCACCAGTGGGGTCCATATGCTCACTGCACCCCTTGTTAGATTCCTTGAGGGGTGTAGTTTCCAAAATGGGGTCACTTGTGGGGGGTTTCCAGTGTCTTGGCAGCACAAGGGGTCTGTAAATGCGACATGACCCTTGAAACCCATTCCAGTAAAATCCAGCTTGCAAAGGCCAATTGGCGCTCCTTCCCTTTGGAGGCTCGTCCTGCGCCCGCTTGGCACTTTATGTCCACATGTGGGGTATTTCTGTACTCGGGAGAAACTGCGCTACACGTTTGGTGTTTTTTTTTTCTTTTATCCCCTTGTAAAAATGAAAAATGAAGGCTAGAACAACATTTTAGTGTAAAAAATAGAATTTTTCCTTTTTTACACCACATTGTTCTGAAAATCTGCGAAGCACCTGTGGGGTCCAAATGCTCACCGCACCCCTTGTTACATTCCTTGAGGGGTGCAGTTTTCTAAATGGTGTCCCTTTAGGGGTGTTTTTAATGTTTTGGCACCCCAGAGCCTCTGCCAACCTGAAGTGGTACGGTCAAAAATAACCAAATATAACGGAGGCGTTGAAATTCACTGGGCGCTCCTTTATATCTGAGGCTTGTGGTTGCGTCAAATAGCGCAATAGGGCCACATATGGGGTATTTATATAAAATGCAGAAACGGGACAATCAATATTGGGGTGCATTTCTCTGCTAATAGGTTTATCATTATGAAAGATATTGGATTACAATAAAATCTCTGCACAGAAAATAAAAATTTTCAAATTTCTTACACACTTAGCTTTTATTTCTGTGACTCCCCTAAAGGGTTAAAACACTTTCTGGATATGCTTTTGCAGAGTTTGGGGGGTGCAGTTTCTGAAATGGGGTGCTTTGTGGGGCTTTCTAACATACAGGCCCCTCAAATACACTTTAAACCTAAAGAGGTCCCTGAAAATATCTGATTTTGAAATTTTACAGAAAATTTGGAAAATTGCTGATAATGTTTTAAGCTTTCTATTGTCTGAAAAAAATGAAATATAGTTTAATAAATGCTGCCACCATAAAGTAGACATGTGCTAATGCTATTTAATATATAATTTATGTGGCATAACCATTTTCTGTATAAGCAGGAAGGTTTCAAAGTTGGAAAAATGCATTTTTTCACAATTTTTCACGTTATTTTGGTGTTTTTCATAAAGATTCGTTATGATTATCGACTCCATTTTACCAGAAATGTGAAGTACAATATGTCACGAGAAAACAATCTCAGAATCAGCCGGATAGGTAAAAGCATCCCGAAGTTATTAATGACTAAAGTGACACAGGTCATATTCATAAAATTTGTCTCTGTCCTTAAGGCCATTTCAGGCTCTGTCCTTAAGGGGTTAAAGGTGTCTCTCTATTCTGGCTAAGGGTGGGGTCAGGTACAGAGGGCCTTATATGACAAAAATAAATGGACACTTGAAGATGCATCAAGATCTGCACTTATCGCAAATCTGCAAAAAGTTGCAAATTTTTGTGCAAAGACTACCCTTACACAAAAATTGTGTGTTTGCACCCCATTCGTCATGTGGGTGGAGAAGGGGGCAGGGGTGCCTCTCCGCGTTCAGATTTTATTAACATAGCATCTCCAATAGGAAAATATCAGGCAAAATATCTACGCCAGTTCAGAAACCAAGGAAAATTGAAAATAAGTGCGGCGCAAAAAAGCAGGGTATTGATGCATCTGCCCACAGTCTACAAATCATAGTTTACCAATTTGTAGCAAAGACAGAAGTATCAGAGAATAGTGACCTTGTTGTCTATATAAAAACAGATAGTATATAGAGAAAGAGAGCAGGAGAAAATAAAGATGGTATGAGCAACAAAGATGCCTTTTCCCAGAGACCATGATAAAGCAGAAAAGCCAATATTTAGGTTTTCGACAGGGGATCGAAAGGGGGCCGAGTCCGCTGATCAGCCATTTGGTGGCGGTACTACAATAGGAACGAAGCCAGAACTAGTTGAATCCATTCCCTTTGTAGCAGCAGCGCCAGTGTACTGTTGCCTTAGCTCCTATTGAAGTGAATAGAAGCCGAGGCTGCAGTCTAGGGGTGCTGTGTGTGGATAGGCTATTATACAGCCTTGCTGTTACAAAATGTTCATAAGATTATTTTATTTCAAATACAACACTGGTTTTACACATATTACAGTATTCCCATCTCCATATGTATGACCTATGTACAGAATATGCTAGAAATGTCTTATAGATGCCACCTGTGGGACCAGCACCTATCACAAGTACATGGGGACTGCCTGGCCCATAAAGTCAACTTACCATGACCAGAGCTGATCAGAAAGTCCAAAACAGCTGATCTGGATTTTATGTGTATGTAACTATATAGAGTTTAGGCTAAGTTCACACTGCGTTTTTGCATCCATTTCACTGTATCCGTTTCAGTATGTTTAATTTTAACGTAGAGAAAAAAATGTAGTCAACCATGTCTTTGTATACGTAAAAAAAGTATCAATTTGTTATTATAATGTGAGTCAAAGAAAAACGGATCATGCAGTACAGCATACAACAGCATCTGTTTTTACCATGTTAATTGGACAGCAAAAACGCAGTGTGACCCTGGCCTAAATTTGAGTTGTATAAACAGTGTAGTGCTATGATTCTTGCTGTTAACGTAACTCATAAGGTGAGACCCACATCTATCCTGTGGGTGTGCATGTCGAGATGGTTACCCCTTTAATGAGACCCACATCTATCCTGTGGGTGTGCATGTCGAGATGGTTACCCCTTTAATTAGACCCACATCTATCCTGTGGGTGTGCATGTTGAGATGGTTACCCATTTAATGAGGATGTGCCAGCTTTTCTGGGATCTCTGAATACATGTGAAGTCCATGGTAAGTCACATATTACTGCACATATTTTAGTTGTGTGCCTTGATGTACCAGGATTGAAGTTACCTGGTGGCTCTAGTCTAGTCTGACAATGTGATGTTACCATTCTTTTTCAATATGGTGCACAATCTACCCCTGGCAGGCCCTCTTTATATCCCATATATAATATTGTTATCCTTTTGACTTTCTTTGGTTGCAACAAATTCAAAAACATTACAAGAATTTTCAAGTCCGAGTGGTTTCCAAACATATGCATTTAAGGCTCCAACCTATATACTCACATATGTTTTATACAGATGATATGCTTTGGCATGAAGGTGTTTACTATGACTGGTGCAATAAATTAAAATGTGATGCTGCTCATCATTATCAGCTTGCTTTCTATAATGTCCTTCAGCCACTTCTCTCTGAATCTTGTCTCCCCAGGCCTGTGGAAAGTAATGGAAAGAAATAAACATGTTTTTAAGGGTGTGTTCACATATATCCAGTCATCCTAAGCCACATCAGATGCAAGGAGCTGGATGCATTGTACGCAGTTCTCCCCCTTGATAAGGACCCCCTTTCTGATGAAAGATTGTGGTCCCTGGGGTAAGACCCACATCTGCCAAATATTTATGCCATATCTTAAAGCAACTCTGTACCGACAATCTGACCCTCCAAAACCGTTTGTACCTTCGGATGGCTGCTTTCAATTCATGATCTGCCCTGGGATCTGTTTGGCAGGTGATGCAGTTATTGTCCTAAAAAACAACTTTTAAACTTGCAGCCCTGTGACCTACGGGCGTGGCTTACAATATCTGTGTCCTAACCTTGCACCACCCAACCGTCCCTCCTCCCCACCTTCTTCATCATTAGGAATGCCACTGGAACATTTTCTCCATGCTGAACATTGCACAGGTGCCTTAACGATCCAGCCTATGTGCCGGGCTAAACAGGCGGGAAATAGGAGACAATCTGCCTGGAGAATTCCTAATGATGAAGAGGGTGGAGAGGAGGGACAGAGAGGTTGTGCCAGCCTAATGCATACACAATCTAGGCCACGCCCTTTGGGCACGAGGCTGCCAGTTTAAAAGTTGTTTTTTAGGAAAATAACTGCATCACCTGCCGAACGGACCCCAGGACAGATCTTGGATTAAAAGCAGCTTTCCAAAGGTACAAGTGGTTTGGGGGGGACAGATTGTGGGTACAGGGTCGCTATAAGAATATTCTATAAGGTGGGTATAGATCTTTATAGCTAGCCTTCTGAATGTTATATGTGCAAATTCCACCCCAAAGTACAATTATTAGATTTATACCTGTGAATAAGTCTGTTGGATTCAAAGACAAAGAAAACTTCAACTGGTAAAGTCTGGAAAACAAAGAAAAGTCAAAAGATCAATTACTTAAAAACTAGCAGTGTTTAGCGTATATACTGAACTGTTCAGGATAGGTCATGTTCTTCGAACCTGAACCCTCCACGATGGCTGGAAAAGTTGGATACCACCCTAGGGAGTCCTGCAACCCTAGGGCAGCATCCAACTTCTCCAGCTGACAGGAGTCCAATGGCCAGAGTTTGGGTGCAGAGAACGTTGCCAGAACAGTTATGCAAGTTCACTCAAAACGGATCACGTGCCATTGGGGAAAGGTGCCTAAAAAACAGGTAGATTTAGATCACCATATGCTAACTTGTCTCTTATCACATGTGGCTTAGCAGTAGACTTACCGGGGGTTTGATTTTGGAAATCTTTATGGTGAAGTAGACACAGGCAGTTGCTCTGGGAATTGGCTTCCTACAGGTTGGGATACTCCATCTCATTCTATAATGGAACAGTTTATTGAACTCGGTGTCTTCTTCTCTCAGGAAATCTGTACAGTACAACCAGCTCTTATGGAATTCCCATGTCTGTTCACAACAAATAAGCTAACTGTAAGTATTAATGACAAGGCATGTTGTGGGTTCTGTGATAAACTTCTGGACATTGGGCACTTATTACTACACCTCATAGGACTACACTTTGTGCTACTCTAACAGCCACTATCCAAAACTTCAAACTATTATGCCAACCATTATACCAACAATTAGGGATTTTATAAGGCAAATCATCAATAACTTTAGCACAAAGCCATGATAGCTGGGCACTAACACAAAATACCAAAATGTGCGGACTCTTTGACATAATGACACACTACATATTCTTCTATTACAATTAATTAATACTGTAATAATCTTACTGCACATGTCAATGACACCCCTGCTTTTCTTGGCCTTATTGTTATAGTTACTATTACTATTTTTGTTACAAGTTGGTGCAGATTTCTCAAACTGTGTAAAATTTTAATTGGTGTAATCCACCTATAGCAACCAATCACAGTTCAGCTTTCAGTTCTGGTAAAATGAGAGCTGATCTGTGATTGGTTGCTCTGGGCAGTTTACTTTATGTGCTCATATTGCCATACGATTTATTTATTTATTTATTTGCTGAAGAATCAATAATTTCCCTTTCCCCTAAAGCGGCACTATCAGCAGGTTCTTCCCAGAGAAGCTGCTGATATGCCACAGTAACCGTTTACATTAGCAGAAGATGTCCATTAGTTACACTTCTCTCCTCCCCAGCATTGCTTATAAAATTGCTAAATGCTCTTATGCAAATTACTAGCATAGGAGCATTTAAGGCGTTGCTCATAGCCGGAGAGAGCAACACCACAGTGCACCCAGCCCGCCCCCTCCCGTCCACCATTCATATTCATAACTGCATAGTGGGCTGTATACAGGACAGCTGCGCAGGGAAACAGTCCCTTCGGAGACTGGCTGCTTTCTGCGCATGCGTGATTCCCCCGGGCCGTTGCCAATCCACCTGGAGGTCCCTCAAGACGTAAGTCTATCTTATACTCGCGTCTTGAGTGACCACTGGGAGGATCTGCAGCGGCCCAGGGGAATCGCGCATACGCTGGAAGCAGCCTGTCTCTGACGGCAGGGGGCGGGCTGGGCGCACCGCGACGATGCTCTCCGGCCATGAACAACGCCCTAAATGCTGTTATGCTAGTAATTTGCATAAGAGCATTTAGCGATTTTATAAGCAATGCTGGGGAGGAGAGAAGTGTAACTAATGGACATCTGGTAATGTAAACGGCTACTGTGGCATATCAGCAGGTTCTCTGGGAAGAAGTGCCGCTTTGATCACAGGAAGTTAGGGAGTAGGGATCACTGCCAGGAGCCCACACCTTACCTGACGTCCCGCTCAGCCAGTCATCGGCCATGGCGGGACAGCACACTGATTGACTGAGCAGAATGTCAGGGATCCAGAGAAACAGTCTGGAGCGCGGACAGGTAATGTATTAGCCCGGCAGTTGGTGGGTTAACTGGCCTGGGGCTATATTCTCGCAGTGGAATGAAAATCCGGAAAGAGCCATAAGGAATGTGTGAAATCCGCTGCCATGCGGTACATGTAGAACTGGCCCTATATCGTATTACTTATGCCAGTGTGCTTTTTACTTGATTTAACTCAAGTTGGTTACACTAAGTTTTATTTTTAAGTATTGTTCACTATGTCGGATTATTTGTCTATATACTTGTTGCCATTAAATGTTACTATGTCATAGGTGCCCATACTGCAGTATAAGTGTGGGGACAGCACAAGGGTCACACAGCTAATCTCTTGAAGGGGTTACAGTTCTGTCACAGTATATATGGTCTAGTTGCCATCCATGCCCGTCCCTGTGTACAGTAAAGTATTTTGCTACTACTCATAGCCTGGTTATATATCTTGTGTCGTGTAATTTTACCAAGACATATTCTTCAATGTGCTTCTTGCCCAGCTCCACAGTGAAGTCCTGACATAAGGGCCATGCAATGTTCTTCACTTTATACTCATTCCCTGAAACAAGACATTATATATAAGTATATACTGTATGTATTACGACACTGATCTATAGTTGTCTTATATGCAGCTGAATGGAGCTGGATCACAGTACCATTAACCGATTCCTCTCCTTGCCCTCTCTGTAGGCTTCTCAGGCTTTCCTGTGCATTTCTCATGGCTGTTTCCACCAGTTCGCAGGCTTTTTCTTTAAGAGCCGCAATGTAGATTTCCTCAGAATCCATTTTATCCTGTTATGAAACAAAATGACTGAGTATTTATAAGTCTACTATATAACGTAACCACTCAAATTAAATCTCTAATAGTTATATTAAGAAAAACGCACCCACCGCTGGAAGGATGGTATAGCTGTATGCACACAATATGGTGACAGTGACGTGTCATTTATCCTGACATCATGTCCATTCCTCAGGTGATCTAGTAATGGGACTTGGGGCCTGAGGGGTTTGCAGGCCTTGTATCACAGTTGCTGGGGGGGGGGGGGGGGGGGGGGGGGGTCAGCAATCCTATATGCCCTTCCCAGGGTAAAAGCCTCGTCAGATAGCCCTATGCACAGGGAAGGCGAGCGCCAATCTGCTAGATCAGCGTTCACTTACTGACTGTATTACATGACTCAATAATCATGTGTGCGGGGCTGCACAGGCATTGTTAGCGATGTCTGTGCAGCCCTTGCTTTATACTGAAAATATTAAAGATGCCTTCCTCTCCACGCGCCCTCTGTCCTCCTGCTGTGTCTCTGGATCCCCCCCTGGCCATTGCCGCTATCTAACCTGTCTCAGCAGTAACAACCCGCTCAGCCAATCACTGAAGCAGGAGAGCGCCACAGCTGTCAATGTCAATGGGGAACCCACAGACATGGAAGGAGGACACTGGGGGAGCTTGGAGATATAAGTATAGCTACATCTTTCCTCAGCCATCAGCCACACATCAGCTATTACACAGAGCAATGCGCGGCCGGCCGGCAATGATTTTTACACTTGTTGCAAGACAATGATCAGTTGATGAGCAAACAATTGCTCGCTCCTTGGCTGATTGTTGTCTTTATAACATAGAGCGATGTCTGCCTAATTCTGGCTGATTCAGCAGATAATCACTACGTGTAACAGGGCCTTATTTAAACTGGAAGTTATAGAGATTGGTAAATTACTTCTATTTAAAAAAAAATCTCAAGTCTTCCAGTACTTATCAGCTGCTGTATGTCCTGCAGGAAGTAGTGTATTCTTTCCAGTCTGACACAGTGCTCTCTGCTGCCACCTCTGTCCATGTCAGGAACTGCTCAAAGCAGGAGAGGTTTTCTATGGGAATGCTGCTGCTATGGAGCATTCTTGTCATGGACAGAGGTGGCAGCAGGGAGCACTGTGTCAGACTGGAAAGAAAACAGTAATTTACAAATCTATATATGGTAACTCTCTGGTACCAGCTGATTTGAAAAATAAATCCCCTTTAATACAAGACTTGGGAAGCAAACTAATCTTTCCATATGAAGCCTTGCTACAACTTTGTCTGGATTATTAGAGCCTACTATATTGTTCATTACACGGTGAAACATTACAGCCAATGCTGATGGATGTGACAATATCATAGACAATATATCACCATTGCCATATCTTGTACACCAACCTGCTGCATTTTCCCATGTGGATTGTGGACAATATTTTTTATGCAACTATGTTGCTTTCTTAAAACTGTATACAACTATGCATTAATCATAAAGAAGGCAACTGGATACAATAATGGAATCACAAGAACTCTCCAATTATCCTATTATTGGTTAAATCAGCATAAAATACATTTTATCTTAATTTTATTTAGTTATGATTTTAACTTATGCGAAGCATGCAAAACATACAGATGCAATGTAACATAATCTGAATGACTCCATTATCACTAACTATATGTGTCAATTGCCATGACATCTAGTTTGCCCCCTGTATGTATATGTGGTGCCATAGTCATTCCACTGTCATTTCTATTTCCCTTTGTCTCATGGCAGTGCAGTCCTAGAGCGGTGCCCTTTAGCATTAGCTTCAGGCATGAAATACAGATGTATCAGACATTATTACTATGTGCATCTGCATCATGTGCATTGTGACAAGGCGGTGAGATAAGAAGTGATACATAGATGAAGCATTGGAATATCACAATGATGTATCATGGACAATGCTGATCTCAGCTCTGCTACATCCACCTTGTGCTGCCCCATAAGAGAGAGGACTATTCAGAACAGCTTCATACTGTGGCAGAACCTGCAAGAAAAGAAGCACCTACCAGGGTTGTCTCCCAGCTTGCTGTAAGTTGTGTGACTGGGGATAGAGCACAGTGTTTGGGCACAGCTGTAGCTATGGAGACCTGAGCAGCAACTAATGGCAGGCAGACTGCAGGCTCTGCTATACCGGCTGTCAGTCACTGGGTTGGCTCTGCTGCATGCTGACATCATGGCTCTGCCCCTTCTCATCTGCTACATTACATACATGTAGCTGCTCAGGCATTTGTCACTTACACCTTCTAGAATAATCATTCACAAGAACAGTGCATACAGCTGTGAGATTGTAATATTAGAATGCGGAATGTCTGGAATAGAGTTTCCACTGATAGAGATGATATTATTATTATTATTATTATTATTATTATTTAGCCTTTTTTGAGCTTGTCCTTTCTCCGTTATTTCAGTTTCAGGCAATGATTTATCACATTTTTGCACAATTTATGATGAATTTGCACATTTTTTTTTGCTGTGTGGTTTGTACCCCACCTATTGAGAAGTGTGGGGTAGCGCAGAAATCTGCGACTTTATTATGGCACATGATAAATATGACACGTCCACCTGCACCAAGCAAGCCGTGCCCACTATGCCAGACAAAATGAAACAGTGCTGAGCATTACACACAAATGGTATACAGCCTTACCATGACTACTATACACTTACAGGTCCTGTCTAAGGCTAGGTTCACACTGCGTTTTTAGCATCCGTTTAACGGATCAGTTTTTTGCAAAAAACGGATGCATTTGTGTGCATCCGTTTTTGATCCGTTTTTCCATTGACTTCCATTATAAAAAAAAAAACGGATCAAAACGGATGCACGGATTTTAACGCACAATAAAGTACTGTTGACACCACTTTTTTGACCGCTAAAAAAACCGGATCCGTTAAACGGATGCTGAAAACGCAGTGTGAACCTACCCTAAGGTTAGCATAAACTAGTGACAGAGACTAGCAGCAAAGCTTCATCAGAGCACGGGACATCATGAACCCTGAAGTTTCTGACATGTACGATGGTGGCGGCAGAGATGCCTATGTCGCCCCTTACTGCTGTCTCTCAACATATAAAAGTATATAAATAAAAAATTACATTATTTTAACGAGGCTATTTTACAATAACATATTTTAAAGAGTATCTGCCATTAAAAAAAACTGTAACATGTCAAAAGTATTGATCAGTCACTGTCTGAGTGTTCAGACGACGACCGATCAGGAGGACTAGTCGGGAGAAGTCCACATGCCGCACAATGTCTCCCAGCTCTGTGCTATCTGACCCAGGTGGACACATAATGACACTGAGTTAGGAGTAAATGTGCGGTGCATAGACTCCTCCTGGCTTGTTCTCCTGAACTGTCAGAGTCCAAACACTCACAACCAATCAAAACTTTTGACATGTCAAAAGTTGTTTGGTTTTTATTTTTTTTATGACACACATTTTGGTAAAATAACTTTATTAAAGCAATGTATAAAAACATATATTACATATTGTTACTCCCCCTTGTAATGTTCCCATTCAGGAATGGTGACCCCTTTATGGCCTCACTAAAGGTATGGTGCACCCATAATGTTAACAATAGTGTCCCTTAGTTTCCCTAAGGCTCCATTCACACATCTGCAGCAGCCCCTTTATTGACTCTATTCTGTAATGTTACTCCCTTCATGCCCCCAGTCAGTATTGCTGCTATCTTAGTGACCCACCAGCCAGTAGTTCTACCTAAGTCTGTAGTGCTGCCTCTTTAGTTCCCCTAGCCAGTAATCCTGTTCCATAGTGCCCTTAGCCGTAAGTGCTGCTCCTTTGGTGGACGCCAGTCTGTAATGCTGTCCCCGTAATGCCCCCAACCAACAGTAATGTCCCCCAGGTGTTTAATATTTCCCCATATTGCCCCATCACTAATGCTGCACCCTTAGAACCCTCAGTGTGTAGTGCTGACCCTTTTAGTGCCCCAGTCTGTACTGCTGCCTTCTTAGTACCCAAAGTCTCTAGTGCTGACCCCATTAGTGCCCCAGTCTGTACTGCTGCCTTCTTAGTACCCAAAGTCTCTAGTGCTGACCCCTTTAGTGCCCAGTCTGTACTGCTGCCTTCTTAGTACCCAAAGTCTCTAGTACTGACCCCATTAGTGCCCCAGTCTGTACTGCTGCCTTCTTAGTACCCAAAGTCTCTAGTACTGACCCCATTAGTGCCCAGTCTGTACTGCTGCCTTCTTAGTACCCAAAGTCTCTAGTGCTGACCCCTTTAGTGCCCAGTCTGTACTGCTGCCTTCTTAGTACCCAAAGTCTCTAGTGCTGACCCTTTTAGTGCCCAGTCTGTACTGCTGCCTTCTTAGTACCCAAAGTCTCTAGTGCTGACCCCTTTAGTGCCCAGTGTGTACTGCTGCCTTCTTAGTACCCAAAGTCTCTAGTGCTGACCCCTTTAGTGCCCAGTGTGTACTGCTGCCTTCTTAGTACCCAAAGTCTCTAGTGCTGACCCCTTTAGTGCCCAGTGTGTACTGCTGCCTTCTTAGTACCCAAAGTCTCTAGTGCTGACCCCTTTAGTGCCCAGTGTGTACTGCTGCCTTCTTAGTACCCAAAGTCTCTAGTGCTGACCCCTTTAGTGCCCAGTCTGTACTGCTGCCTTCTTAGTACCCAAAGTCTCTAGTGCTGACCCCTTTAGTGCCCAGTCTGTACTGCTGCCTTCTTAGTACCCAAAGTCTCTAGTGCTGACTCCTTTAGTGCCCCAGTCTGTACTGCTGCCTATTTAGTACCCAAAGTGTCTAGTGCTGACCCCTTTAGTGCCCCAGTCTGTACTGCTGCCTACTTAGTCCCTAAAGACTCTAGTGCTGACCCCTTTAGTGCCCCAGTCTGTATTGCTGCTTTGTTAGTATCCCAGGTCTGTAGTACTCACCCCTTAGTGCCCTCAGTCAGTGGTAGCTGCACCCTTGGCACCCCCAGTTAGTAGTGTCCCCACTAAGTGCTCCCCAGTCAATAGTGTGGCCCTCTTTAGTTCCCCCAAATCAGAACTGTTGCCTTTTTTAGCATTTCCCAAATACCTATCCCTGTTCCCTTGATACCATTCTGTATTTCCTGCGACCTGCAGCTTGTAAGATACTGCAAAGAGTTTCTGAAAGAAATTACATTGAACTACATTGTGCTGGCCTCTGCAGAGATATCATGAGAAATCACCAGAAGTGGCTGTAGCCTATGTGTGTGGCGAAACAGGATCTGACAGCTTCCTGCAGCTGACAGTGGGCGAAAGGAACCAGGACTTACACCTGGGTGCTTACAATGTCCCTTTTGATCCATCTCTCCTCTGTCCTTCCCTCTACCATTAGGAGAGAGTCAGAAGGCCCCCAAACATATTGTATGCTTGTCAGTCCGGCAATATTAGCAAATTCAGCCTACATGTATCTAATGTGTACGGCTTCTTTTTTTTTATAGCTTTTTTACAATTGCGATGGGCAAATGTTATCTATACATGGATGCCATAAAATAATTCTGTATTGGGTCTGATGAGAATTATATCGGCACAAACCTTTACCCAGTAAAAAAAAAACAAAAAAACTAGCATTGTTCATTCTTCTCTTTTTCTATTTCGCAATGTATCTCACAGTTTTCTAATTTCACTTTTTAGCTACGTGTAACCAAAAGCACAATGCTATAAGTATGATGAGCTTGTGACAGGAAAGGAATGAACGTCTATGATTGATTATAATGGTTCAGAGCACTCATAGAGTATGCCTTATATGTTTTAGTCACAGACAAGATGTTAAAGAGAAGTCTTTCAGCATTTCTTGTACAGGTAGCATGATAGTTTATGTTGCTTATGTGCTAGTGCACTTATCACACTCTTGCTCATCTGCTGCTCTCTTCTCCACTGATCTCCCCCTGCTAGGAGCTCTACTGCTGCATAGCACTGACTCCCAATCTCAAAAATAGAAAATTGGCACCAATTTTCTTCATCCCCAGTCAATGTTTTGTCAACCCAAAACATAGGGTTTAGGTTCGCATTTAAGTGTTGGAAACTGGTCATTCTTTCTGTCCTATGTCTAGGGCCTATTTGAGATGTACCTTATCCATGGGACACCATGTGTCCTTGTTCTACTTGATGGCAAGTGATTACGTCTGTCTTGTGGATGACCTTTCCTATGTCTTTTTGTGATATATACAAAAACATTTGTGAAAAAATTTAATACATATATATTAAAAAAAAATAGGTCAGTGTACAGTATTAGTAACTGTACTCACTGTATATACTGACAGCAGCTCCCTGTGTACCTCATAGAGCTAATATCAGACTCCCCTCCTCCAGGCTGTGGTGTCCTGCTTTGTGGTGTTCCTGTCCATAAAAAAGCCAACATGGAGGAGCATGTGACCATGCCTTGCCCCCAGTGTCCACCACTGAGCCTGTATATGTCTATGGAGGACACAGGGAGCAGGGCATAGTCACATGCTCCTCCATGTCAACCATTTTTTTGGACAGAAACAAAACACAGCAGGGCAGCCCAGCCTGGTGAAGGGGAGTCTGATTTTAGCTCTATGAGGTACACACAGAGCTTCTGTTAGTATATGCAGTGAGTACAGTTACTAATACTGTACACTGACCTATTTTACTATAAAGTGGCCAAACCCTTTAAGGATCCATCTTTTATTGCTCTGTGCCTAAACAATAGGGTTCCTAAGTTCCTGTGAGAAGCAAAGACATTCTACAGTTCTGACCACTCAGTTTTTAACCCAGCTTGTTTCCTGACCCCTATTTTTCGCCTGTCCTGACCCTCTAACCATTTACAATTTCAAGTGAATTTTTGCCCTGTCCTGAGCTTGGCCCATCTACCATTTTTAAGCAAATTCTTCCTATCCAGACCTCAGCCTGTCTGAACTTCATGTCTCATCTTCTGCCTTGGTACAATGCTTTGAATTCATCAGCTGTTGTTAATGAAGACATCGGCTGATCATTCTCACTATTACATGGATTCGGCCGATTATTGCTCCGTGTTATAGGGCCCTAAGGCACGGACCTGGGGATTTCCTGCCGCAAAGTGCAGATCCTTTTATAGGGGTTAAAGGAGAAGTCAGGCGAAATTTTTTATTAACGTATTGCATTGTCCCCCAAAAGTTATACAAATCTCCAATTTACACTTATTACGGGAAATGCTTATAAAGTGCTTTTTTCCCTGCACTTACTACTGCATCAAGGCTTCACTTCCTGGATAATATGGTGATGTCACGACCCGACTCCCAGAGCTGTGCGGGCTGTGGCTGCTGGAGAGGATGATGGCAGGAGGACACTGAGAGACACAGGGCACTGGAGGGACACTTCATTTTCTGTATTCTAAAATTGTGTATGAGGAAGCTCAAGTGAAAGTGTAAACTACCAATGCCTGTGAGAATGTATATTAACATATCAGCCCTTCCCTTACAACATACATCTTGTGTTCTGGACAGTGAGTCTGGATCTGCTTACACATTACATATTCAGAGTGTGTCAGCAAACTGGCCAACAAATCAGCAAATCATCAATTTCACAGAATCGAATGAACTCCACAACAGATAGTAACTCTTGTTGTATAACTGCAACAAATTGGTGAATTGTGACTATTACAGCCAAATCTCAGGGGGTGTTTATTAGGAAGTTGTGTCTCCAGCATTCTGCAGTCTGTAGACAGATTACTCTCTGACACCCAAGATGACACAAGCTAAATTGTCCGTCCTGCTGGTGCTGATGACCTGCACAACAATGTCATTTTCTTACCCAACTGGGGCGCCAATATCTGCTTGTCAGACAATGATGCCTGGTCATGTTGGTGTCTATCCACAACCAAATCCTGCACCTTATATTATGAAGATCAACTCTAGTTTCTACCAAAGTGGCAAAGCTATACAAGGTAAGAGTCCAAAACAATTACTTATCGACATGATAAAGCAATATAATGTGCTAAACTAACCAATATATAAGATGTTTGGGGGGGGGGGGGGGGGGGGCTAAAATATGATATAGCCTAGGTTCTCCAACCTTAGGTATTTGTAATTCAGGGAGTGACCACTGCCTTTTATTATCAGATTTTTATATATATATATATATATATATATATATATATATATATATATATATATTTATTAACATATACAAATACATACAAATTCAATAGATCATCATTATTTGACATCTAGGTGTATATACATTTTTCCTCCCTCCCCCCCCCCTCGGGCTTGGTAACGTTACTCCCCACCTCTCTTGTAAACCATCTCATACTTATTATACAGTTTCACCAACTCTTTCCACCCCTTTACATGTAGTTTTATTGCAGAATTCCAGTTTCTAACAATCAGCAACCTAGCGACGAACAATCTTTTGTTTATAATTTTTTTTTCTTTACTCTATTGACATTTACTAGTTTTGTATCATCTCCTAATATTGCCAACATTGGGCAAGGCATAATTTTTTCCTCCACCTCCCTCCCAATTTCCTCCAGTATTTCCCTCCAAAGCTCCTGCAGCGCTGTAGCTTTGGAAGGATCACTGCTCTGGCTAAGGTTATTCTCTCCGCTTTGGAACAAATTAAACTAGTCCACACATCTACTTTGTTGCTGATTGTTTTCAAAACTGGGAAGGTGTTCTTTTCATGATAATCCTGCACTCTACTGGTAACCTCAATACCAAGGTACCTAAAGCTTTCCATAATTCTCATTCTACCTCCCCCCATACCACCACCTCTCCTCAAATCCTCCGAGATAGGGAGTAGTGTTGATTTACCCCAGTTGATCTTTAGGCCAGAAAAGTTACCATACTCTTCTATAACACTTATAATATTACCTATTGATTCCCTAGGGTTACTGACAAAAAGCAGCATGTCATCTGCAAATAGACTGATTTTATCTAGACGTCCCCTCACCCCGAAACCCCGTATACTATCATCCGCTCTTATTTTTATGGCCAGTGGTTCCAGAGCAAGGATAAACAGCATCGGGGAGAGGGGACAACCCTGCCGGGTTCCCCTACTCGGCCCAAACTTCTCAGAGTGGACCCCATTTACAATTACCCGTGACTGGACGTCCTCATAAAGCAATTTCACCATGTTTATATATCCTATCCCTAATCCGAATCTCTCCATAACCTTCCAAAGGAAGGCCCACTCCACCCTGTCAAAGGCCTTCTCAGCGTCCAATGACAGGATGGAGTGGGATCCCCCCCCCCTCATCTGTATGTTGTGAAACAATCTAGCAATATTATGTGTAATTATCCGCCCCGGAACAACCCCCCCCCTGATCTTCATGCACCAGCTCCGAGATAACTCTCTTGAGACAGTTTGCTAGGGCTTTGGCATACAATTTGATGTCCACATTTAGAAGGGATATTGGCCTGTAAGCTCCAGCCTCCTCTAGGTTTTACCTTCTTCCCTGCCTCCTTCATTGAGCTCGGGAGCTGACCTGTTTCTAATGCCCCTTTCAGGACCCTACATAACGCTGGGATTAAAACCTTCCCATACCTACGGTATGTCTCAAAGGGTAAACCATCACTGCCTGGCGATGTGTTTCCCTTAACCTCCCTTAGGGCCTGTTCCAACTCTTCCACCTTTAAGGGTTCCTCCAACACCTCCCTCTGCTCTTCCGACAACGTAGGGAAATTAATGGTATCTAGATACTCTACCGTATCCTCCTCCTTGACGTCCCTTTCTGATCTATATAATTCTTCATAATAATTAGCAAAAACCTCTCTGATCTCATTCTGCGTACATACCAATCTTCCCTCATTATTCCTTATCGCTGAGATTGCCTTTCTTCCTATCTGGCCTGATATAATGGCCATCAACCGTTTACTCGGCCTACTCCCATGAAGATATTTTTCCCTACCAAGAAAAAACAACTTATTAAGGGCCCTCTTTTCAAGAAGTAGATCATATTCTTTCTGTGCATCTAACCAATTGGTTTTATTCCCTTCCCTAGGGTTTTCTAGATATTCCCTTTCTGCTCGTATTACCCTCTCTTCCGTCACCCTCCTTTCCCCCTCAAACTGTTTCTTTGTTCTCACTATCTCTTTTTTAAGCAAACCCCTCAAAAAGGCTTTTGTAGTATCCCATACCACACTATCCGATGCTGTCCCCCAATTTCTATTGCGCATCTCCCCCAGCTCCACCCCCAGCTTCTCCTCTCCCCCTATTAACTTAAACCAATGAGCGTTCATCTTCCAACCACCATTACCCCTTTCATTACCCGTCAATATTTCCACACATAATGGGCCATGGTCGGACACTGCACGGGATTTATACTGAATATCCTTTATGTATCGTAAAAACTTTTCATTGGCCAGGGCCAAGTCAATTCTTGAGCTAGTTTGGCATGTCTTATTAAAACATGAAAAAGCAGCTTTCTCAGGGGTTCTCTCTCTCCACACATCCCTGAGACCAAATTCCCTACACAGTTTACTCAATGGTGTAATTGCGGGTATATTCCTCACCACTCTCACTCTTAGTCTGTCCATTTTCTCGTTCATAACACAATTCATGTCGCCCATGATCATAAGTGGCAATTCCACCCACTTAGAGGTCCTCCCCAAAACCTGGTTTAGGGTGGAGGATGAGTACGGAGGCGGCACATATACAAAAGCAAGAATACACTCTAAACTACCTATCCTACAGTGCAAAATTATATACTTCCCCTCTTTATCTATCTCTTCATCTAATAGCTCCCATGATACTGACTTGTGAACTAAAACTGATAAACCCCTTGAAAAAACTGAATAAGTAGCGTGATATTGAGCAGACCACCAGGGTCTGTTTAAATATAATAACGTGTCTTTTGTGAGATGTGTCTCTATTAAGCAAATGATACTTGGTAAATAATTTTTAACAACTTCAAATACAATGTGCCTCTTAACCCTCTCGTTTAACCCCCTTGTGTTCCAAACCACTACTATTGTACTCATCCCCCACCCCAGTCCTCTATTTCTACTCCTACGGGGAGACTGGGGAGGCCCCAACTTAACACATCAAAGAGAGAAGAAAGAGAAGGGGACAAAAGAAACGGGGAGAAAAAAAAAAAAAAAGGGGAAAAACAGAAAAGGAAAGGAGATAGCGAGATTTCCAAGACATAACTTTCTTCTACCAGCCCAAACCCCCTCCCACCCCTCCCCCCACCATCACCCCCTCCCACCCCTTCCCCCACCCCCCTTCCACCCACCCCCATCATCCCCCCACCCCCCTAGAACCTGCCCTACTACTTCCATAGAGGGCTGGTTCCTTTACCTGAGTTTTCTCCACCCGGCGCGCCCTCCCCACAGTTTAAATACATCATCACATTATTTCTTGCCCTGGGTATCTAACCATCTCCCCGCTTCCTCTGGAGTATTGAAGAACCATGCTTTCCCTTCCATCATAATCTTTAGCTTAGCTGGGAACAGCAGAGAGTATTGTATACCAGCTACACACAGCCATTTTTTCACCGTATTAAAGTTCATTCTGTCCCGTCCAGTCTGGGCTGCAAAATCAGGGTATATTGATATTTTATGCGAGTTGTACAGCACCTCCCCAACTTTCCTTGCTCTAAGGATTATAACATCTCTGTCCCTGGCGGAGAGAATTTTTGCTATCATAGGCCTGGGGTGGTCCCCTACCACCACACGGTTCCCGGGGATTCTGTGCGCTCTCTCTACCTCGAACCCGGGGGAGAGATGTTCACCAAATTGCTGTTTTAACCACTTAGATACAAATTCAGTTGGTTTTCCCCCTTCTTCCTTTTCCGGCATACCGATGATCTTCACATTGTTCCTTCATGACCTATATCGTTTTCTCTCTCAGCTCTCTACTGCTGCTCTCCAGGAGCCCAATTGTTTTTTTTCATTTTCTGCATCTCATCCTCCACTACACTGATTCTATTCTCTACCTCACTGCATCTCTCCTTAATTTTCCCCATATCCTCTCTGATGATGGAAACTTCTATTTGGATAGATCCTACCTGATTTGTCAGTGTTTCCAATGAGGTGTTACACTTATTCACTGCCACTAAAATTTTTTCTAGTGCTTCACTGTTCTCCATCTCCACCTGTTTACTTTGAGCACCACCCGAACCTCCTCGTACCTGTCGGCAGGTCTCGGCTTCGCCCGTGCAGTCTCTCACTCCGGACCCCGCTCCTGGCTCGGCTCTCTCTGCAGCTCCCGACCTCCTTGTGCGTTCGGCTGGCCACGCCTCCCACACGTGGGCGCCCGAGCAGCACCTTCGGCTCTCGGCTTTACTCTCGGGTCGGCGTCTCTTCCTCTCCACCGCTCACTGCAGCCTCGGTCCCGGTTATCACAATCGTTTACACAAGGGGCTGAGTCTCTCACACCAAGCCCCCTGCTAAGATTGCTCTTTCTCCCGAGCCGGCAGCTCTTCCCCTCTGCACTTCATACAAGGACTGTGGCTCAGTAGCATCAGCGTGGGATCCAGCAAGCACCCAGGGTCTCAGGTAACATAGCGCACCAGGTGGACAGGAGAGCTCACCTTAGCTCCTCCTCTTCCTCCATCCACACCCCTTTATTATCAGATATTAGTACCATGTTCACCAATATGCCAACAGCTTTTCCAGTAGATGGAACTTACTTAGTTGTGAATTTATTGTTATTATTTACATAATTTTTCAGTTAATTGAAATGAAGCAAGGTCAAATGTGTTTTTGGTAGCTCTTAGGGATGGTCCGAACCTGCCGAGGTTTGGGTTCGTATGAACCCGAACGCTCGGCAGCAGATTCCTGCTGTCTGCCCACTCCGTCCTCCTGCTGGATCCACCCGCTTCACGGAGCGGGCAGACAGCGGAAATCATTACCGAGGGTTCGGGTTCGGACCATCCCTAGTAGCTCTACTATAGATGATCAGTTGTTATCGTTTAATTAAAGGCTTCTTTGTTTGTAGTTCAAATAATGGGCCCTCCATATAGAGGAATCTTACTGGAAGCCCGGACATATTCAAAGACCACATTGTATGGGACATGGTTTCCACCTCCAAATAATACCAAGATACTGCCGGTAAAATAATGTTTGTTAAGTACTAACAGTTGTAATACATGTCCAACTCACCTTGAGTGCAATGTAGTTTTTACATAGCTCCACTTGTTAAAAAAAGGTTGTCCAGGCAAAATTAAAGGGGTTGGCCACTTTATAGTAAAATAGGTCAGTACAAAGTATTAGTAAGTGTGCTCACTGTATATACTGACAGCAGCTCCCTGTGTACCTCATAGAGCTACAATCAGACTCCCCTCCTCCAGGCTGGGCTGCCCTGCTCTGTTTTGTTTCTGTCCATAAAATGGCCGACATGGAGGAGCATGTGACCAGTCCCTGTCCCCTGTGTACTCCATAGACATATACAGGCTCAGTGGTGGACACTGGGGGCGGGGCCTGGTCACATGCTCCTCCATGTAAGCCATTTTTTGGACAGAAACAAAACAGAGGAGGGCAGCCCAGCCTGGAGGAGGGGAGTCTGATGTTAGCTCTATGAGGTACACAGAGAGCTGCTGTGAGTATATACAGTGAGTACACTTACTAATACTGTACACTGAGCAATTTTACTATAAAGTGGCCAACCCCTTTAACTTGTCCCCTATTCAAAGGACAAGTAGGGGACAAGTAAGAGATCACAGGGGTCCGACCTGTGTACCCCCAGCCAATTAACGTATTGGGCCCCCAGCTTTTTTGTTATGAATACAGTCCCGGATACAGCATGTGACCAGCGGCTCTATTCATTCCTGGAAAGAGCCAAGTAAGAGCTGAGTAAACCCTTTTTCTGATTACTCGGCTCTTTCTGGCAGCTCCATAGGAATGAATAGAGCCACCAGTTATGTGCCATACTTTTGGCTGTATTCATAACAAAGAAGTCGGGGGCCCCCTGCGGAGATTGTGGGGGGTACAGAGATCTGACCCTCCGCGACCTTTTACTTGTCCCCTCTTATGTTATTAGGGGACAAGTTACTTTTGCTTGGACAATATCTTTACGTCATAGCCAGCCATGTATTTAGGCATATGTGTACTAAACATGCTGTCAGACCTTCTAATGATAGATGATGTGCATATACTAAAAGTTCACAATTTTTATTTGGTTTCAGTGTCCTGGAAATCTGGTTGGTGCTATTACACACTCTAACACCAACTTAAAGGACGAGACCACTACATATATTTGGATGCCACCAGATTCAGACTGTCCGAATGTCCTGTATATCATGTAAGTAACAAGCAGTGGAGGTTGATAATTTAAAAAAAAATACAAAAATCTTTTTTTATTGAGTATGATCACTAACCTTAAAGGGAACCATTCACCCCGTGGCCCCCGGCAGAAACTGACATACAGTGACATAAAGGTCAATATACTTATCACATCGCTCCCGGTCCCGTCCCGAATCCCGTTGTTGACACGGAGAAATCACCGATTCTTCTTCTCGCGCCCATTATGGTAATGAGCTGAGATGAGTCCAACGTCCATAGGAAACGACGGACGAGTCCAACTTATTCATGAGGTCCTCTTCTCGTCGCCGCCCATCCACGCCTCCTGGAACTTGATTGACGTCTTCAGTCTTCTGACGAATTCCCGCTCAGGCGCCGTTGCAATAGTCTCGTCACCTCTTCTGCGCCTGCGCGGTAAACAGGAGACGTGCTCGAGACAATCGGCGCACGCGCAGTAAACAGTGAAGCTGCGGAGCGGCTTCAACTGTGAACTGCGCATGCGCCGAAAACGAGTGTCACGGCGCCTGCGCGGGATCTGGCGAGAAGAAAGAAGACGAGGAGGAAGAAGACCCGGCGTCAATCAAGTGTCGGAGGCGGGGAGAAGGATGGACTTCGGGCTCGGCAGCGCTCATTACCATAATGGGCGCGAGAAGAAGAATCGGCGATTTCTCCGTGTCAACAACCGGATCCGGGACGGGACCGGGAGTGATGTGGTAAGTATATTGACCTTTATGTCACTGTATGTCAGTTTCTGCCGGGGCCACGGGGTGAATGGTTCCCTTTAATCATACTTTAAAAATACAAAAAGCAACCAAAACATAAAAAAATATAGTGCAAGTTGTGTAAGCCGATTTGTCACTTGAAGTAATAACATGCTTATATAGTATAATGTATGTACTATCAATGGGACCTATGTGTAATGATCTGATTTGTTTTAACCTCTTTTATCTTATGGGTGTAGCAGGGCATATTCTATATACATATGACCATAGATCGTTTTTTAACTCATGTTTACTTAGAGCCACAGTGGCGGAGGCGTATAATATCTACTGGCTTGGAGTCAGGTCGGCTTTGATCAGTAAAGGTATGTGCATATTAATATAGAAAACTATATGTTAAAAGAAACATACAAAAGTTGGTGATAAAGTAAAAAAAAAAAGTCATTGGGTAGTAACTTCATTGATTTCTTGTTGTGACATAATCACTTATCAAGGAGTAAAAGATTTTCGACCCGGCAGAGCCAATGTAATAATGGATGACCCCTTTAATATAGGAACTGTCATGGAAATTAGCTGATCATTGTTTTGGCTCTAAGGCAAACAGCTAATTTGGCTTATAGAACTAGACCTTGCCTAACCTTTTCCCCTGCAGTGGCTTCTACTGAGAAAAGTTAGTATTTTATGCATCTAAGGGGCTAATCAGTGTTCTTATGGAGACCTGGGACCATAAGCAGGGCAAAGCTCCTTGGAGGGGGAGGGGGAGGGGGGGGGGTGAGTATACAGTTTTGCTCTCCTCCAAAAGGGGAAGAGTTGCCACCTATTGGTAGTAGTTTCCTGGTAAACCTCAACTTACACATTAGATGTGTTGGCTGAACAAGCGGACCATCTATAACTGCCTGCTGACTATCCTTCAATGGCAGGGAGGAGAAGGATAAGGCATGTTTGTGCTAAAGGGGTCTGAGAGGAGCCAACCCCCTCCATTCCAAACACATGAATGCTTGGCAGAGCTAAATGGTCATGTGTATGAAGGGGCTGGGCGAGAGAGCTGTCAGACACATAAATGTTCAGCAGTTATCCTATGTGTATTGATAGCTTACTACAATGCCTCACCCATAAAAGATCCTTAAACCATATCTATAAAATCTAAGTCAAATCAGATTCTCCTCCCAAAGTTCTCCTGACAGAATGACAGTAGCCACTGGACCAAGAGCAAGTGGATAGGTGGGTATAGGCTTTTCTTTTTTTTCCATTAGCCCAGAAAAGTCCTAAGTAATGTTTGTCTGGCCCAGAAATGATATTGCAATCCTGAATATACAGTATATTGTTATTTATCTTTTTTTTGTTTCTTCAACAGATCCAGCAACAACTTGCAGAAGCAATGGGATTGCTGGTCAGTCTAACCTTTTCGGTGGTGGAATGGCCTGGCATCCTGCCATTTACTCAATCCTGTGTTTTTTACTAGTATTTCTATTAGTATAATGTCACATTTTGCTACAAACAATGAATATTTCATCAGGTGAAGAAAGACGGAGGGTTACTTCTATAATTACACAAATATGGAAAAGTAAAGGCGTCTTATCATTTGAAGGGTACGTTTAGGGTAGCTTCACACGCACCGTATCGCTGCGTCTTTAACGGTGCGTTTTTAACAGTGCGTCTTTAACGGTGTGTTTTTGGTGCGATTTTTACATGCGAGTTTTGATTTTCTATTGAAAATCAAAACGTGCATGTAAAAAACGCACCGTTAAAGACGCAGCGATACGGTACGTATGAAGCTACCCTAATTCTGTAAAGCATCAGTGTGTTGTATGCTGAAAACAACAAGGGAGATTTATCAAACTGGTGTAGGGTAGCTTCACACGTATCGGATCCACAGTGGATTTCATGCTGCAATTTTGCAGCGAAATCAGCTGCAGATCCTGGTAGTGTAAAGTTGAATGGGTCACATACCTGCAGCAGCACTGTTTGGCTGCTGGGGACCAACGGGAGCCTCACACACAGCCGCGACACCAAGCAGGTAATGTATACTCCGGCAGGGGTTAAAGGGGCCGGGTTACATATCCGCAGTGGAATGAAAATTCCGCTGCGGATATGTAACCCCATAGACCTTCATACTACCAGGATACGCAGCGGATTTCGCTGCAAACTTGCAGGGTGAAATCCGCTGTGGATCCGGTATGTGTGAAGCTTCCGTAAATGAAACTGGCTCAGATCCACTTTTCATTCCTCACAGACTCTTTGGAAAATGAAAGGTGGAATCTGATAGGTTGCTAGAGGCAACTGAGCCAGTGCTACTTTACACCATGTTTGATAAATCTCCCAGCATTTCTATACAGCCCACATAGTTCTATACACTAGTGGCTCCACATCCACAGCTCCACTACAGCAAGTACTGGAGGCAGATTCTTTCATTATTGGGGTAGGGGTGGTCTGAAGAATGGCCACCAAAGTCACCCAACCAACTCACTGTAAAAATCAGTTATCAGGAAGACTCACTGGAAATAGCTGATGACCAAAAGATGCAACAAATATACACAATGACCTAAAAAAAAGCTTTATGGATCTGTCATGAGTTTTTGTATGTAAGAACACTTTCTGCTAGGTGCATGGATCCCAACAATTAGGGTCCTATTTCACGGGCCGAGGAGGGCCTAATCAACTATGTAAATGAGCAGCGATCTGCTAGTTCAGCGCTCGTTTACTGGGCCTATTCCACGGCCCGATGATCGTCGAGCGAGGGCTGCAGGGACATCGTTACCGATGTCCTTGCAGCCCTTGCAGCAATACATTACCTGTCAGGTCTTCTTCTCCGCTCTGTCTTCCTCCCCAGGTCCTGCACGCTCTAGCTTCAGAATGGCCTGACAGGCCACTCAGGCAATCACAGGCCGCGGCAGTCCCGGCCTGTGATTGGCTGAGCGCTCCGTCAGCTGACAGGCCATTCTGAAGCTAGAGCGCGCGGGACCCGGGGAGGAAGACAGAACGGAGAAGAAGACCTGCAGCCAGGTAATGTATGATGCTGCTGCTGCTTCTCAAATCGTCGGTCGCCCGCCGCGCACCGCTATTCAACCGTAGCGATGTGCGGTGGGGGAACGATGATTTTAGGTCTGGCCCTAAATGAACGATCAGCCGATGACACGATCATCGGCTGATCGTTCTCTCTATTCCACCGAGCGATAATCGGCTGAATCGGGCCGAATGGGGCCGATTTGGCCGAATATCGTTACTGTGGAATAGGACCCTTAGGGTATAAACCCACACACCATATATGCAGCGTATTTACTGCTGCGATACGCAGCAAACTCGCAGCAAAATCGCAGCAGATTAGATCTAAATAACTGAACACAGCATCAAATATGTACCAACAAATCGACTGTTTACACGGAACGATCTGAAAATTTTTTGCGAACGACGATCAACGATTTTGGAACATGTTGTAAGATCAAAATGAACGATTTTTTTGTTCGTCGTTTGATCGTTTGCAGCGTTTACAGGTACGATTATCGTTCAAATTCGATCGTTATCGTGCAAATTCGCACGATAATCGTTCCATGTAAATGCAGCATTTCCCTAGACAATCTCAATAACATAAGGCATCATTGTGCTGGCCTGTGCAGGGATCTTATCAGAAATCACCTGAAAATTCTGCAGCCCAAGAGCCTGCATGGTGGAACAGGGATCTGATAGCTTGTTGCTCTTCCATCATATATATTAGGATGCAGCTGACAGTCAGGGGCGGTCTTGGCATTTCTGGGGCCCCAAGCAAAGTTATGTCTGGCCCCCCCTAACACGCACTCCACAACAATAGACCGCTCTGTGCTGCCCCCAGTAGTATATACCCCTTGTGCGCAGCCGCCAGTAGTATATACCCCTTGTGTGCTTCCCCTCAGTAGTATATACCCCTTGTGTGCTTCCCCCAGTAGTGTATAGACGCCTGTGTGTTCCCCTAGTTATATATAGCCCCCCCGTGTGCTCCCCAAAAGTATATAGACCCCCTGTGTGCTGTCCCAGTTGTATATAAACCCCCTGTGTGCTGCCCCCAGTCGTATATACCCCGGGTGCTGCCCCCAGTTGCATATACCCCCTGTGTGCTCCCCCACTAGTATATAGACCCCCTGTGTGCTCCCCCACTTGTATATAGCTCCCCTGTGTGCTCCTTCAGTGGTATATAGCCCCCCCTGTGTGCTCCCCCACTTGGATATAGAACCCTGTGTGCTCCTCCAGTAGAATATAAACCCCCTGTGTGGTTCCCCCAGTAGTATATAGACCACTGTGTGCTCCTCCAGCAGTATATAGACCCCTTGTGTGCTGCCCCCAGTTAAATATAGACCCCCTGTGTGCTCCCCCAGTTATATATAGACCCCTGTGAGCTCCCCGTTATATATAGACCCCCTGTGTGCTCCCCCAGTAGTATATAGACCCCTGTGTGCTACCCCAGTAGTATATAGACCCCCTGTGTGCTACCCCAGTAGTATATAGACCCCCTGTGTGCTCCCCCAGTAGTATATAGCCCCCCTGTGTGCTCCCCCACTTGGATATAGACCTCCTTTGTGCTCCCCCACTTGGATATAGACCCCATTCTGCTGCCCCAAGTAGTATATAGACCCCCTGTGTGCTGACCCAAGTAGTATATAGACCCCTCTGTGAAGCCCCAGTAGTCTATAGCCCCCCTGTTTGCTCCCCCAGTTATATATAGCCCCCCTTTGTCTTCCCCATTATATAGCCCCACTGTGGGCTCCCCCCATTTATATAGACCCCCGCTGTGCACTCCCCCAGTTACACAGGCCCCTGTGTGCTCCCCCTCCCATATAGTATATAACACAATAAAACAAATACTCACCTGGATCCAGGCGTCTCCTCTTCTCTTCACTCTTGTGGCCGCGCTCCCCTTGTCCTGGCCCTGATGCTCCAGTGATGTCACTGGAGCACCGACACCACAAGGACAGAGCGGCCACTTGTGACCGCAGGGAAAACACTTCCTGTGGCCACAAGAGTGACTGACAGGAAGGGAGCCAATGGCTCCCGCCCTGTCAGTGCTGCTGCTGCATGTAACTGTGAGCGCTCATTACGAGTGCTCATAGTTACAGTTCAGATCACAACAGCGAGCGGGGCAGCGGCCCTGTCTAGCGGTCTTGAGCACAAGAGAAGAGCGGGGCGTGGGGGCCCCAAGCGATTGCTTGGGGTGCTTGGTACCAAAGACTGCTACTGTACACGACTATAGGCTTCACTACAAAAATAAAAAAAACAAGAGTATTATGTACAATGGAGTTGTGTCTTTATTTAAGAGGAAAGAGCTCTCATTGGTGCATGAATCACAAAGAACAATAACCCCTTGAATACTACAGCTGTGAAATACACAGATTTATCATATACATACTAGCGACATCTAGTGGCAAAACTTAGGTACGACTTCATCACCACATTTACTTAGAGTACAGGCTTTTGCGAAGGGTGTGTATACCAGCAACACCGTGGTGGGACATCACATCTTGCATATGCTGACCCCCTATATTTGACCCACATGGCTGACCCTGAACTTGTGCCACTTGCCAGAGTCTGGACCTAACTCCACTGCCTTGCTGGCAGGCCACTACTTATACTCAGGCCACTCTTGAAAAGCGACCTAGTTAAACCGATTGGGTAGCACAGTGGGCCCCCACACCAATTGATGTGTTACAAACCCTGTGTAGTTGCCTCCTACGTATTCAAAACATTGGGTAAGGGTCCTATCAGACATAATAATTCATACCTCCCAACTTTGGCTGAGTGTAAAGAGGGACATAGACATGCCCCAACCACATCCACGTCCCAAGACACCCCCAACAATACCCAAATACTTCTCCCACAATCATAGGGCAACACATCACTAATTCTATGACAGTATTTTATTCCATCTGTGCCAGCCCTACCCTCTCTGTGCAAGCCCTCTCCTCTCTGTGCCAGCCTTTCCATCTCTGCCCCCTCTCTGTGCCAGCCCTCCCCTTTCAGTATCCCCTCTCAGATCAGTCCTCCCCTTTCTGTGCCCCTCTCTGTGCTAGTCCTCCCCTCTCTGTGTCAGTCCTCCCCTCTCTGTGTCAGTCCTCCCCTCTCTGTGACAGCCCTCCCCTCTGTTAGTCCTCTCCTTTCTGTACCCCTTTTTGGTGCCATCCCTTCCCTCTGTGCCAGCCCTCCCCTCTGTGTCCCTTCTGTGTTGCAGCCATCCCAATCACTGACAGCTGGTACCCGCTGCAGATGACACAAGCACAGCTTCTCTGTGCCTGTGTCATCCAGAGAACGGTAATTAACTTTGCATAGGATTGTCGGGCATTGGATGCAGCAACATTAATTAACACAGGGCAGCAGTGGAGGTGGTGGGTATTGTGGGTCACTGTGTGTGTTCTGGGACAGCACCCCAAAATTGGGAATGTCCTGACGTATCTGGGCTGTTTGGTAACTTTAATAATCTTCGGCCATCTGTGGCCACAAATGAGTGACGCTCAGTGAGATCAGCGCTCTTTGCAATGCCCTAAGACAGCACAACTTATTGAGCAGCAGGAACTCCTGATTGATCCCTGTATAGTTTGTGCGGCCATTTAACAACATTGTTATTGGACACACATCACCTGTTTACACAAGGATTAGATCTTCTTGATTTTCATGCTAGTCCATACACTCGCAAGAAGTTATAAAATCATAAATATAGATTACAGAGCCTAATAATATATGATGAGATGGGACTGTCATCACTATACAAACAGTGCTGCATGCTTTCCATGGGTCTCAAACATTAAAGGATGTGCCCCCCCCCCCATTTATAATATAGCGCCACATATGAGTATTGATCGCTGCTCCCACTCCTTCTTTTCTGATCACACCTTCCCCTTTAGGCTAAAGGCCCTATTCCACGGAACGTTTATCGGCCGTTACGGCCGATAATCGTCCCGTGAAATAGAAGGCAACGATCAGCCGACATCGTTCATGTTGGCTGATCGTTGAAGTCGTTTGTCTTTCAACATGTTGAAAAATAAAACGACTAATACAGCAACAATCTGCTGCCGTCGCTCCGTCGGCAGCAGACGCTGCTGTATGCTATGGGCTGCCCGGACGATCTAGCGATCACCCGGGCAGCACTGAGAGCTGAGAGCGCTCGTTTGCTCCTTAAGTCGGCCCGTGGAATAGGGGCTTAACCCCTTAAGGACCGGGCCTGAAATGGCCTTAAGGACCGGAGTAAATTTTATGAATATGACCAGTGTCACTTTATTCATTAAAAACTTCGGGATGCTTTTACCTATCCGGCTGATTCTGAGATTGTTTTCTCGTGACATATTGTACTTCCCATTTCTAGTAAATTGGAGTCGATACTTATAACAAATCTTAATGAAAAAAAACAAAATAGCGTGAAAAATTGTGAAAAAATGCATTTTTCCAACTTTAAAACTTTTTTGCGTATACAGAAAGTGGTTATACCACATAAATTATATATTAAATAGCATTAGCAACATGTCTACTTTATGTTGGCAGCATTTATTAAACTATCTTTCATTTTTTTTAAACAATAGAAAGCGTAAAACATTAGCAGCAAATTTCCAAATTTTCAGTAAAATTTCAAAATCAGATATTTTTAGGGACCTGTTCAGGTTTAAAGTGTATTTGAGGGGCCTGTATGTTAGAAAGCCCCACAACGCACCCCATTTCAGAAACTGCACCCCCCAAACTCTGCAAAAGCATATCCAGAAAGTGTTTTAACCCTTTAGGGGAGTCACAGAAATAAAAGCTAAGTGTGTAAGAAATTTGAAAATTTTAATTTTCTGTGCAGAGATTTTATTGTAATCCAATATTTTTCATAATTATGAACCTATTACCAGAGAAATGCACCCCAATAATTATTGCCCCGTTTCTGCAGTTTATAGAAATACCCCATATGTGGCCGTATTGCGCTATTTGACGCAACCACAAGCCTCAGATATAAGGGAGCGCCTAGTGAATTTCAATGGCTCTGTTATATTTGGTCATTTCTGACTGTACCACTTCAGGTTTGCAGAGGCTCTGGGGTGCCAAAACCTAAAACACACCCCTAAAGGGACACCATTTAGAAAACTACACCCGTCAAGGAATGTAACAAGGGGTGCGGTGAGCATCTGGACCCCACAGGTGCTTCACAGATTTTCCCAACAATGTGGTGTGAAAAAAGACAAAAGTATTTTTTACACTAAAACGTTGTTCTAGACTTCAATTTTTCATTTTCACAAAGGGATAAAAGGAAAAAAAAGACACAAAACGTGTAGCGCAGTTTCTCCCGAGTACGGAAATACCCCACATGTGGACATAAAGTGCCAAGCGGGCGCAGGACGAGCCTCCAAAGGGAAGGAGCGTTTGGAAGCTGGATTTCACTGGAATGGATTTCAAGGGCCACGTCGCATTTACAGAGCCCTCGTGCTGCCAAAACACTGGAAACCCCCCACAAGTGACCCCATTCTGGAAACTACACCCCTCAAGGAATCTAACAAGGGGTGCAGTGAGCATATGGACCCCACTGGTGACGGGCACAAATGTGGAACAATGTGACGTGAAAATGAAAAATTTCATTTTTTCACTTTTACGGCACAAATGTGCCCGTCATCAAGGGGTCCATATCACTGCACCCCTTGTTAGATTCCCTGAGGGGTGCAGTTTCCATAATGGGGTCACTTGTGGGGGGTTTCCACTGTCTTGGCAGCATGAGGGCTCTGTAAATGCGACATGGCGTTCATAATCCATTCTAGCCAAATCCAACCTCCAAAATCCAAATGGCGCTCCTTCCCTTCGGAGGCTTGCCCTGCGCCCACATGGCGCTTTATGTCCACATGTGGGGTATTTACGGACTCAGGGGAAATTGCTCTACACATTTTGTGTTTTTTTTTCTCTTTTAACCCCTTGTGAAAATGATAAATTCAAGGCTAAGCTAAAATTATTATGTTAATTTGTTTTCCCTAAGACCCATTGGCATCACAACATATGGGGTAAATTCGCCCCTGCGAGCCCCTGGGACGAAGGAATATTTAATGAAAAAATAACAATTAAATTTTAATCCCCTCCTCCATGAGGTATAAATAGGCTCCACCTCCCCCTAGACCTCAGTCTAATTATAAAGAAACATAAAACACAGGGAGGGAGTCTTGTGATGCCAATGGGTCTTAGGGAAAACAAATTAACATAATAATTTTAGCTTCCCTTACGTCCCATTGGCATCACAACATATGGGGAATTAGCAAGCATTATCCCCAATGGGCGGGTTATTTATTACGTCCGCATTAAGAACAGATCTTGCAAAGGTTGTTCTTGACAAGAAAGAAGTATCCAGCCTGAAATATCTCACAAAGGTAGTCAAAGACGACCAGGTAGCTGCCTGGCATATGTCCTCAAGTGGCACAGCGGCACGCTCTGCCCAAGTGGAGGCCACAGCTCTAGTAGAGTGAGCCCTGGTAAATTCTGGTGGATCCAGATCAGCAGAAGAGTAACATAAGGCAATGGAGTCACAGATCCATCTGGATATTGAAGGTTTTGAAGCCTTTCTCCCCTTGTTCTTTCCTGTGAAAGGGATAAAGAAATTCTCGTCTTTACGAAAATCACCTACTCTATGTAGATAGATCTTGATAGCTCTGGATACGTCCAATAAAGAAAGATCCAAGTCTTCTTTAGATGATCCAGTAGGAGAAAATACAGGCAATACTATTGGCTGGTTGATGTTGGCAAATGAAGCCACCATAGGCAGGAATCCTGGAAGGAACCTAAGGATAACTTTGTCTTGGGAAAAAATCACGTATGGAGGTGCGGAGCCAAGGGCTTGAAGTTCTCCAACTCTCTTAGCAGAGGTAATGGCTAGTAAAAGAGAAACTTTCAATGTTAACATGAAGTCTACTTACTCCCAAGGCTTAAAGGGAGGAAGACACAGGCGTCTCAACACAAAGGATAAGTCCCATGGGTCTACCTGCTTTACCAGGTAAGGCCTAGTCTAGCCTTAACAAAATTCTTTACCTCCCAAGATCTGAAAGAAACGTGAGTTTAGGTGTGCAGAGAGGGCTGCTATCTGCACCTTGATGGAACTAGGTTTTAATCCTTTATAGAAGCCTTCCTGTAAAAACTTCAATGACTGTGGAGTAGAAGGTTTAAGTCCATCAATACTCCTGCTTGCACACCAATCTTGAAAATCTTCCAAATCCGTGCATAAGATTTATTTGTAGTGCAACTACGAGCGTGAGAAAGAGTATACTATACCTTCTCAGAAAAACTAGAGTCCAATACGGTCCTCTCAGTCTCCGAGCTGTCAAGCTGAGGCTGGAAAGATTCCTGCACAGATGTTGACCCTGGAATATTAGATCCGGATGCAGAGGTAATCTCCAAAATTCCCCTCTGCTCATATTCATGGGCAGGGTGAACCATGACCCCTTCGGCCAGAAGGGAGTTATTATTATTACTGACGACTGATCTAGACTGATCTTCGTCAAACTGTGGGAATCATGGCTATGGGAGGAAAGATATACGCCAGCAGGTATGTCCATGGTCTTGTCATTGAGTCCACTACCGTGGCATTGTCTGCCCTGTAAAGGGAGCAGAAATTCCTCAGTTTGGCATTGCTTGCTGATGCCATGAGGTCTCTCTGAGGAAGCCCCCACCTCTGGGTTAACTGAATAAACACTCTCCTTGAGAGAGACCATTCCCCCGGTAATGTCAGGCCTCGACTCAGTCAATCCGCCAATATATTGTCGACACCCCTGATATGAATCGCAGAGAGTCTGGTTATTCTGGTTTCTGCCCAACAGAAAAATCTTCTCTACTTCCCTGAGGAGAGAAGGGGATCTGGTACCTCCCTGTTTAGGTACGCCACACAGGTCATGTCGTTCATCCGGATTCTGACTGCTCTCTGTAAAATAGGAGGAGAAAAATGAAGAAGAGCTAGGTAAATCGCTCTAAGCTCCCTCACGTTGGAGGGCAGAGCGGATTCCTGTTGACTCCAAGATCCTGCAGTCTTGATGACTGTCAGATGAGCTCCCCAACCTGTTCCTGAAGCATCTGTCGTGATGGTTATCCAGTGTGGTTCTGAAAATAAAACTCCATGTTTGACTTGTCTCCACCACATTAGAGAATGTCTTGTTTGAGTCGATAGAACATGCATCGCATCCAAGTCCTTCAGTCCTCGGTTCCATACTGTTAGTGCTTCTCTCTGAAGAAATCTCATGTGCCATAACGCCCATGGCACCGCGTCCGCAGCTGAGGCAAGGAGCCCTAGAAAGCGCATTTATGTTCTTATGGATACCTGACGAGGAGGAATTAGGAATTAAGTCTGATTTCTCTATGTTGATAAGCCAACCTAATTGTTGAAGTATGTCCTGGACATAGTTCAACTGAACTCTCAGAAGATCCTGAGTCTGAGTCATAATCAACCAATCATCCAGGTAAGGGATAACTTTATCCCCTGTAAACGGAAGCGAACCATCATGGTGACACTACCTTTGTGAAAACAAAGGGTGCGGAGGTATTCCGGATGGAAGGACTTTGAATTGTAAGTGTCTTACCTTCCCCTGGATTTGGATGGCGAAGGCTTTCCTGTGAGCCTTCAGAATCGGTACATGAAGATATGCATCCGGTAGATCTATGGTGACCATAAAATCTCCCTCCTGGAGGATAGATTTTACCGATCTTATGTTCTCCATGTGGAACGTCTTCTTTACGATGCACCTGTTGAGATATCGCAAATCTATAATAAGCCTCCAATTTCCGGATGGCTTCAGCACTAGTAACACTGGGGAGTAAACTCCCTGACCGATCTCTGATAGAGGAACATCCTCTAGAGCCTCAATGGAAAGGAGGTAAAGAATTTCTGTCTCTAGGACTAAGTGTCTTTCTGGCTTAAGATTTCTTGACAGAAGAAATCTTGGAGGAGGAAGAGATGATAAATGAAGGACATAACCATTTTGAATAATATTTAACACCCAGTGATCTTTTCTTAATTCTTCCCAGGCAGGGAGAAACAAACTCAGACGTGTTCCCACTGGACAGCTTCTGCGTCAGAAGTCTGGTTTCTTGTTGGTGTCCTTATTCTGTTGCTTCCCAGAACCTCTTCTGGAATAGTTTCTTCCTCGACCTCTGTACTGGTATCTCCCTTTGCCTCGCTGAGATTTTGCTCTGCGAAAGGAATCACCGCTCTTATAGGACAATGGTAGGGACTTCCCCCTCCTTGTCAGACAATTCCTCCATTAATTTATCCAGCTCAGAGCCAAACAGCCTACCTGGCTGGAACTCCATATTACAGAGCTGAATTTTGGAGTTAGCATCTCCAACCCAGGGTTTTAACCATAGCGCCCTTCGGCAGGGGTTGAGAGCGTACTAGTTTTTTTACGCTAACCTGGTTCCATGAGATGCATCATCGCAGAGGAAGTCAATGGCCATAATGACCTTTTTTAAGGAGCGAAGGACCTTGTCCCTGCTAGCTCTACCTTCCAAATTTTCCTGGACCTTGGTCAGCCATCTTCTTAGGCTTCTAGAAACCTCAAAAGAAGAAATGGAGACTGCCCCTTGGGCTGCCGATGCCGTATATGATCTCTTGAGGGCTACCTCCACCCTTCTATCCATCGGATCCTTAAGATTGGATCCGTCCTCCGCAGGCAGCACAGTACATTTTGACAGTTTGGCTATGGCCAGGTCCACCTTTGGAGGCTCAATCCAGTCCTTACATTGTTCTTCCTTGAGAACATATAAGGTCTTAAACCTCTTGCTCAAACCCGGAGCCTTTTCCGGTTCCTTCCATGCCGCCTGTAACATAGACAATGAAGTCTTACCCACAGAAAAAGCCCTAGGCTTTTTTGAGGAGGACCAATCCTATCCTCTTCTATTTCCTCAGGGTGTATTTCAGCTTGCACAGCTTAGCAGAGCTTGTGAATTCTATCAGCTGTGAAATACCCCCTGAATAATTCTTTCTCATCTTCAGAAGTAGAAGAGGTTTCAGAAGAAGATGATGAGTTAACTTCATCAATCACAGTAAAACTGAAAATGACCATAATCCTACAGCCATAAAGTAATATACTCAAAGGCTGGGAGTAGAGAGAGAAATACTCCATTTGGTCTTTAACTTAGGACACGGGCGGCGATTCTCATTAGCCGCTAAAGTCTTTTGCACATAGTACTTGACCCATACAACTACATCCTGAACATCAGGCTCCTCATATGTTTAGTTCTGCATGAAGGACAGCGTACTTAGGCATTATAAATATTTTTAGGCATTCATAAATATTTTTATGAAAGAAAGGATGAATCTTATCTGGAAAAAATGATCCTCCTACGGTATCCATAGCCGTCAGGTAGTGGAGTCTCACACTCGGCACATGAAGTGCTTCCTTAGAAGGTCTTTTACCAGCAGCAGGACTGGTCTTCATTTCAGACATCTGCAAATAATCAATGTATTACAATACATATAAACCACTAGCCTGGCTAGAGTGATATCGGAAAGAGACACTAGGTGGCAGCAACACTTACTTTTAAGTATATAGAAGAGAGATCACAGCACTTTGCACTCAGATGTTTTCTATTAGATCCAAATGAGCCACAGAAAATCCTTCCAGAGGAAGACAGCCAGACCTAGAGGTAGCAACAGCTTACCTTCTGCCTTGAACACACAGCTAATCTGGCATGCAGAGAGCGCGCGCCGCTGCCGGCCCCCGGAAGTGACATGACGCTGATGCCGCAGTGCTGAGATGCACGCAGCGCCGATGCGTTCCACAGTCGAATGCGACTGGAAGAAAAGCCAGCGGCTCGGGTGACACGCAGAGTGCGTTCCAAGACGCACCAGGTAAGAAAAACTTAAAAGCTAAGACCTGCAGAAGCAAATATCAGGATACTACCTGGACACCGGCTCCAGCGGCATCCCAGCAATCATTACCTGGAGAGAAAACCTGAATGCAACAGGTTAACAAAGCATAAAAACGGAGGAGGGACAAAGTCCCCTAGGGCTAACAGCAACGAAGTAAAAAAAGACTGAGGTCTAGGGGGAGGTGGAGCCTATTTATACCTCATGGAGTAGGGGATTAAAATTTAATTGTTATTTTTTCATTAAATATTCCTTCGTCCCAGGGGCTCGCAGGGGCGAATTTACCCCATATGTTGTGATGCCAATGGGACGTAAGGGAAACCAACATTATAGTGTAAAAAATTTAATATTTCATTTTCACGCCACATTGTTCCACATTTGTGCCCGTCACCAGTGGGGTCCATATGCTCACTACACCCCTTGTTACATTCCTTGAGGGGTGTAGTTTCCATAATGGGGTCACTTGTGGGGGGTTTCAACTGTCTTGGCAACACAGGGGCCTTTTAAATGCAACATGGCCCCTCGAAATCCAATCCAGCCAAATCCAGCCTCAAAAAAACAAATGGCGCTCCTTCCCTTTGGAGGCTTACCCTGCACCCGCATGGCGCTTTATGTCCACATGTGGGGTATTTCTGTACTCAGGAGAAATTGCGCTACACACTTAGTGTTTTTTTTTACCTTTTAGCCCCTTGTGAAAATGAAAAAATCATGACAAGATTAATGATTTAGAGTAAAAATTTAAAAAAAATGACACTAAATGTTGGTCTAGCCTTGATTTTTTTCCATTTCCACAAGGGGTTAAAAAAGAAAATAAACGCAAAACGTGTAGGGTAATTTCCCCTGAGTACGAAAATACCCCACATGTGGACATAATGTGCCTTATGGGCACAGGGCAAGCCACCAAAGGGACAGAGCGCCATTTAGAGGCTGGAATGGAGGATGGAGGCCATGTCGCAATTACAAAGCTCCTGTGTTGCCAGGACAGTAGAAACCCCCGACAAGTGACCCCATTCTGGAAATTACACCCCATAAGGAATCTAACAAGGGGGGCAGTGAGCATATGGACCCCACTGGTGACGGGCACATGTGTAGAACATGTGCCGTGAAAATAAAAAATACCATTTTTTTCATTTTCACGTCCCAAATGTGGCCGTCACCAGGGGGCCATATTCCTGCTGCCCCCCTTGTTAGATTCCTTATGGGGTGTAGTTTCCAGAATGGGGTCACTTGTGGGGGGTTTCTACTGTCCTGGCCGCACAGAGGCTTTGTAATTGCATCATGGCATCCTCTAATGGGAATGGCGGCCATACCTATTTAGCTGGGGAAAAAGGACAATTCTAATTTATTTGGGGTTATTAGGCCAATTATTAGTTTATAAGGTTGGAAATGACAGGTGTCCATCAAACTCAACCTGTGTTGATCCAGAGGAAGGCAAAAAACCCTCGTAAGGCAGACGACAGTAGCCTCATCACAGGGGAAAAATTCCTTCCCGATTCCATAATGGCGATCAGAATAATCCCGGGATCAACGTGACCCCGGAAATAGGAATAAGGGACAGAATTTAGATAATGTAGAACCCCAGTGACGTGTGGTGCGCCTTGAAGCGATCCAGTATGCAGAGGCCGGGGTGATCAGGACAGGTGTCACACTGGAAAATGGTGTCCTTCCTGATCCCCCTGTTACGCCACACTCTGCACTTCTTCTGGGGTCTCCCTTTCTCCAGTGTGGGGGACGTCACCTGGAAAATGTTGTCCTGGTGTGATACGGGGTCCTTCATATCCAGAAGCGCTGGGTCCGCTCCATGGCTGCTAAATATTAGGGCTTTATTACTGCTTCTGATATTTTCGGATCGTGTCGCAAGCTACAGGGCAGCGAGGGACCGGAAGAGGGGGTGCTGGTATAAATGTTATCCCCGTACAGGTGGTGACCTTTATCCAGCAGTGGGAAGATCAGTTCCCGGAAGATCTTTCCACTAACTCCGAGGATGGGGGGGAGGGGGCATCTGGGGGCATCTGGGGCTGGATTCGGGTGTCCCTTCCTACATACACTCTAAGGGTACGTGCACACTGCGGAATGGCGACAGATAACCCTTCGTGCATTCCGCAGTTGGCACCCGCCGGCGGACTGATGCAGGCGCACGTCTCCGTCCGTGTCATAGACTCCATTCTATGCACGGGCGGATTCCGCTCTCTGTCCAACGTATTCATTCTTTGGATGGACGACGGAATCCGCCCGTGCATAGAATGGAGTCTATGACACGGACGGAGACGCGCGCCCGCATCAGTCCGCCGGTGGGTGCCAACTGCGGATTGCACAAAGGGTTATCCTTCGCCATTCCGCAGTGTGCACGTACCCTACATCTGTAAGTGCACCCTGAGGTACGCTCACAGAGTTTGTAGAATTTCACTCCATACCGTCATCTCTTATTGGGACGGTACTGGCGGAAAAGATGTGTCTGGGGGGCAGCGTACGCTACGCTACCACCAGATAAGTCATTGGAGGATGAGGATGATGAGGATGAATGGAGGAACGAAGGATCCCCCCATTCATCCTCACTGGCTGTTTCGGTGTCGGAGGCAATAACGTATCCCTCTGACGCCGAAAACACCCTGGGGGCCATCTTTATATGGGGACTAGTATATGGGGTATGTAGTGGTGTAGTGTCAAACTTTATTCAATGTAGTGTAGTGTAATGTAGTGTTTTTTACGTGTTTTTTTACAGTAAGTATAAAAAAAAAAAAAACTACGGCAAAAATGGTGTTGCTGATAAATGCCGCACTTATGTGCGGCACTTATCAGCAGACCGTGGCAGTAGGATATAGAAAAAAAACACCCTACGCCAAAAAGGAGGAGTTGCTGATTAGCAGCGCACTTTCGTGCAATGCTGATCAACACTCAGCGGCGATAGGGTGCGGAAAATAGAAAAAAAAAAATTGAAAAAAAAAACAAAAACTTTTATTACATACTGAACATCCCTGTAGCTGCTGATAAGTGTATTACACATATCAGCCGCTAGAGGGCAGCAGAGCGGAAAATCCCGAAAACCCGACGCTGGAGCCGAAAATAGCCGAACGTGACGTCACTGAAGAAGCCGAAGACCCGAACGACAACACGAGGACGCCGCGAACCCGGAAGACGCCGATCAGGAGCCCGGGAAAGGTGAGTAATGTACGAATACCTGCTCTGGACCCCTCAGCTACCTAGCTGAGGGGTCCGGAGCAGGTATTTATAACTTTTGGGGACTTTGATCGCCGTGAACGGCCGGCCGATAGCGGCCGGCCGTTCACGGCGATCGGGCCGGTGGCACCTGGCCACCATTACTTTTTACAGTAATGGCGGTCGGTGCCGTCCTCGGACAGCACCGACCGCCATTTTTTCCGGGTCATCGGGTTACCGATGACCTGGAAATGTTCCGATCGCCGCTATTGGCTGATCTGAACTGATAAGCCAATAGCGGCGATCGTCGGCATGGGGGGGGTTAACAACCCCCCATGCCGACAGGGAGAGATGGCCTGCAGTGTATTTCTGCAGGCCATCTCTCCCGATCGCATGCGGCCGGTCCGCGGCGCCTTCTTAAAGGACCCGCGTACCGGTACGTCATGGGTCCTTAAATGACAGTGATCCATGACGTGCCGGTACGTCATGGGTCCTTAAGAAGTTAAAGGGGCACTCCCCCCAAGAGCTAAAAAAATGAAATGTTCCCAAACCTAGCTGGCCTTACTCACCAAGTCCCTCTGAGTATTTTGAGCCGTCTCCCATCTTTCTAGCTGCTGCCGTTCTGCTGCTAGCTGCTGCCGTGCTGAGTTACACGTTTTTCTATCTATTTCCCATCATGCAATGCTTATGCCTGATGATGGTGAAGTAGCAGAGCTGAGACAATGAAGGAGATGATGACAGTGTAGCAGAGCTGAGATGGCGGTGTCAGTGTAGCAAAGCTGAGTTGGAAGTGACGTTGTAGCAGAGCTGAGTTGGGGAGACGGTGTAGCAGAGCTGAGTTGGGGGTGACATTGTAGCAGAGCTGAGTTGGGGATGACGGCGTAGCAGAGCTGAGTTGGGGGTGACGGCGTAGCAGAGCTGAGTTGGGGGTGACGGCGTAGCAGAGCTGAGTTGGCGGTGACGGCGTAGCAGAGCTGAGTTGGCGGGGAATGCGTAGCAGAGCTGAGTTGGCGGTGACGGCGTAGCAAAGCTGAGATGGCGGTGACGGCGTAGCAGAGCTGAGTTGGTGGTGGCGGCGTAGCAAAGCTGAGTTGGCGGTGGCGGCGTAGCAGAGCTGAGTTGGCGGTGACGGCGTAGCAGAGCTGAGATGGCGGTGACGGCGTAGCAGAGCTGAGTTGGCGGTGACGGCGTAGCAGAGCTGAGTTGGCGGTGACGGCGTAGCAGAGCTGAGTTGGCGGTGACGGCGTAGCAGAGCTGAGTTGGCGGTGACGGCGTAGCAGAGCTGAGTTGGCGGTGACGGCGTAGCAGAGCTGAGTTGGCGGTGGCGGCGTAGCAGAGCTGAGTTGGCAGAGACGGCGTAGCAGGGCTGAGTTGGCGGTGAAGGCGTAGCAGAGCTGAGTTGGCGGTGACGGTGTAGCAGAGCTGAGTTGGCGGTGACGGCGTAGCAGAGCTGAGTTGGCGTTGACGGCGTAGCAGAGCTGAGTTGGGGGGGACGGCGTAGCAGAGCTGAGTTGGGGGGGGCGGTATAGCAGAGCCGCGGACGATTGGGGGGAGCGGAGCTTGCCACGGGCGATCGCGGGGGCGGAGCTTGCCGCGGGCGATGGGGGGAGGAGCTTGCTGCGGGCGATCGCGGGGGGTCGGAGCTTGCCGTGTGCGATCGCGGGGGGCGGAGCTTGCCGTGTGCGATCGCGGGGGCGGAGCTTGCCGCGGGGGGGGGGGGGGGTGCAGCGGCTATGCCTCGGGTGAGTGAGGGATGCCACGGGTGATGGGGGGGCGGTTAGTTGTGGGCCGGGGGGCTGTGTGCTGCAGGTGAGTGCTGCCGGGAGGCTCTGGACACAGGGGGTGAGCTCTGGGCTGGGGGTGACCAGGTGACTGCTGTTAGAGAGGGATGCAGTCACAGCTGCGCTGATCACTGTCTCCCTCTGTAACAGTAGCCACACATCAGTGTTCTCAGTCACTTCACTGTGCTGGGACTGAGGACACGTGATGCCAACACGGAGGGTGGGGGCCAGGAGCAGGGAGCGTGTCGGTGTGGACTGAGGTCTGATGATTCTCTGCAATCCGTGGGGGTGAATGCAGCTGGATAACAGCAAAACTGTGCAGAATCCATAATAACTTTATATTGGAAAGATGGAAAGCTACGGGTGGGCAACGTATTAATGCAAAAATAATTTTGGGGGGAATACCCCTTTAAGTTCACACATCGTAAATTGACAATTAAGCAAATTGCAACAACGGACGTGATTAATTTAGAATTTACATTGTGCTGCACACAATGGAATCCTGACCAGAGTTTATACACATAGTATACGCTCCAGCCGGGATTGCAAGTGGCCACAACGAAAACTGACATGTCAGTTCACACAATGGAGAGTGCAGCTCCAGCCACACTATTCCATTGTGTGCAATGGTGAATTAGGATGCAGGCACACACGGATGCACCCCAATGCATCCCAATTCAATAGAAATTAAGGTTGTCTTACCAGTACTGCAGTAGCGGCCAGGCTAAAGTTCACTGACACCGGCCGTTCTGTGACACGGCCGGTGTCATACGCTGTGTGAACCCAGACTTAAAAGTGCATGGCTGCAAAAGATCAGGAGGAGTGGTTGCTGCTCTGCGGTCTCTAGGTATTATAGGAACAGGATAGACCCTAAAGTGTCCCTATCCTGTACAATGTATGGGGAAAGCATTTTATACACACACACTTACAATATAGGGCCACATATGTGATAGGCACCACCCTATGTTTGTAATGTGGCGCCACGTATGAACGTTAATAATGCATTTGTTTTTAATGCATTTTTGCCACAATTTTCCTGCAATTTGCAATAACATTGTGTTATTTTCTGCCAATTTCACCAAAATCAAGGCAAAAAATGCTGCTATTTTAAAGAAGTTTCGCAATTTGCAGAAAAATAGACAGAAAATCAAAAAAATTTAACAAAAACAGCAAGTGTGAACACAACTTTTTACTAGGAATGGGGGTTATTTGTTAGGCTTCATTCCCACTGAGCAAAACTAGCGGAATTTTGCAACGGAATTGTCCGCCGCGGAATGCCGTTAGTCTCCCTCTCATGTTCATTCTTCGGCGCGGACAGAGCAGGAGCGCGCGCCTCCCATAGACTCCCATTATGAGAGGGAGACTAACGGCATTCCGCGGCGGACAATTCCGCTAGTTTTGCTCAGTGGGAACGAAGCCTTAAAGGGGTTTTCCAGGGAAAAATGATTTTTTGTATTAGGAAAGGGTTAACCAAGGTTAACCCTTCTCTAATATACTTACCTGCCATTAGATGTCTGCTCTGGGAGATCCCTGGGACAGTCACGTGACTTGCTTGCTTCAGATCTTCTGTCTTCCTGTCATTCTCCGGACCGGAAGCTTCTCCTGTCTCTGCTTCTGGTTCGGTGACGTCAGCTGCACTGAGCTCTTCTGCGCCTGTGCCAGCCTCTCCCTCTTCTTATTGGCTGCAGAGTACTTGAGCCTGATTGGCTACACAGTCGGCTCTGCAGATGAAGTGTGAGGGGGACTTGTGAAGACGGAGGAGCTTGATTTCTGTCAGGCAGGTCCCAGCAGGTCTCGGCAGCAGCACAGGCAGTGTCTCTCCATCCCCAGAGTAAGTCTGAGTCATCCTGAGAGGGGAGAATGCTGTCTGCGCTGCTGCAGTTCTGATCGCTTCAACACTTGGTTCTGTGACATGATATACATAGAGCTGAAGCAGCTGGGGGAGGGGAGGAGGTCAGGACAGGGAAGATGATTTCTGTGTGACACAACACTGTTCCCTGACACATAAATCATCTCCTCTGCCGTCCTAACCCCCTCCCCCCCTCCCCACACACAGAGAAGCCGTCAGGGTAAACCTTCATATACATAGAGCTGAAGCAGCTGGGGGGAGGGGAGGAGGTCAGGACAGGGGAGATGATTTCTGTGTCACACAACACTGTTCAGTGTGAGAGAAGAGGTGAGGGGCACCAGCTATGTCATCAGGAACACTCAGCAACACCACAGAGGCACACAGCGTTTCCCCTACAGTAATGGATATCAATGCTGACATGTGCAGATACTCATTATGGAGAGTGAGGGACACTGTGGCTGTATGTGGGGGGCTGGCATGAGTCCTGTGGGGGTGGGGGCACAGAACTGGGGTAGTGATGATTTATGAGAAGCAGAACACTATTCAATCAGAAAGAAGAGGTCCACAAGCTATGAGAATGGGAGCACTCTTGGCAGCAGCAGAAACACCCACAGATGGCTTCTGTACCTCTTATTTCTGTGTTTTTTTCTTTCAAATAGAAATCATCACCACCTAGCTCCCCATCCCTTTTTTTATTTATTCAGAATTAGATCTATTTTATAGACTATTTCCCTCTTGTTTCAACAGCCTACTACTATGGTGCAGTGGTGACAGGTTTACCATGCAAACTGACCAGGGTTCACATCCCATCAGAGTACTTTTTTTTTTTTTTTTTCCAATTATGACCTGTGCTAGATATTATGGTGATTGTAGTTCCTCTACAAACAAGAAACACTGAGGGTAATATACAAACAAGATGAATTTTCTTAGAAAATAATGCTCTAATGACTGCTCTAATCTGACTCTATTGCTCCATGTATAATTGTATGCATGTATCACCTAATCAAAATAAAATCATATCATATCTTTTGTCCACAATATAATAAATTATATTTTATTCCATTGTGGCAAATAGATATGATTTTATTTTGATTAGGTGATACATGCATACAATTATACATGGAGCAATAGAGTCAGATTAGAGCAGTCATTAGAGCATTATTTTCTAAGAAAATTCATCTTGTTTGTATATTACCCTCAGTGTTTCTTGTTTGTAGAGGAACTACAATCACCATAATATCTAGCACAAGTCATAATTGGCGGGATGTGAACCCTGGTCAGTGTGCGCAGTAAACCTGTCACTTACCACTGCACCATAGTAGGAGGCTGTTAAAGCAAGAGGGAAATAATCCCAAAAAAGATCTAGTTCTATGATAAATAAATAAAAATAAAAAAAAAATATTTTTATCAGTTCATTATAATGCTACAATTCTACATGATTTTATTTTGGTTAGGTAAGAAATACATGCAAATTATCCATGCCAGTTTTTGAAAGAGGCAATAGGCAGTGTTAATAGTGTATGCAATGCCTGCTCACCCCAGCAAATTAGAAATCTGAAGTTCCCAGGGGTCTAGATTATGAATATATGATTATTGTATGGGCCCGTTCCCACTGAGCAAAAAGAGCGGAATTCCGTGACGGAATTGTCCGCCGCGCAATGCTGTTAGCCTCCCGCTCATAATGGGAGTCTATGGGAGCCGCATGGTCCTGCTCTGTACGCGCTGAAGAATGAACATGTTCATTCTTCAGCGCGTACAGAGCAGCAGCGCGCGCCTCCCATAGACTCCCATTATGAGTGGGAGGTTAACGGCATTCCGCGGCGGACAATTCCGTCACGGAATTCCGCTCTTTTTGCTCAGTGGGAACGGGGCCTATTGTTTAGAACAATCCGATGAAGAGGTTTACCCTTGAAATGTATTGATTTTACCTAATTTTAATAAAGGTGTATAGCAATTTACACTACGACTCCTACCATCCATCGGACTACCACCGACCGGTGGCTGAGCCGCTCTGCACCAGGTCTTCGGGGATTCCACACATGGTATGTAGATGAGTGAAACTTTCCCTGAGCCAATCAGCCTTGAGACAGGGGTACATGGTTTCTGGCCAGCAGACCACTGTTCTGTTAAAATGAAGTTCTACAGCTGTTATTTGAATGGACACACTTTTGCCAAAACCATAGACACATTGTTACCCCCTCTCATAATGAATGTCAATGCTAATTGGCTGCCCATCATTGACATTCATTATGGGCATGGAGGGATGCTATAGCTGCATGTGGTGTAGCCTTTTATATAGCTACAGCTGCTGGCTGGAGTCCTCTCTGTGTTTGGGTGTATGTGGGTGGAAGGATGATCGGCCACAGTTATGGCTATACCCTGATCACTGTGTTCCTTCTGTCCATAATGAATCTCAATGCAGATTGGCTGGCTCGCGCTGTTTTAGCCGATCAGCATTGATATTCATTATGGCTGGGGACAGTGGTAGAATCTGATCGGTTGCTTTGTGTCAACTAAGGCCCCCTTCACACGTCCGGAAAAACCATCTGGATTTCCTATCAGGAAATCCGGACAGATTTCCGGACCTATAGGCTTGCATTAGTCACGGAAACCCTTCTGGATTTTTCCGGAAGGGTGTCCGTTCCGGAAAATAGGACCGGATTTTTTAGATCCTGTCCTATTTTCGTCCGGAAATCCGACACGGACGCCCCCATAGAAGTCTATGGGAGCGCCGGAACCACGGACACTTTCCTGATGCACATCAGGAAAGCGTCCGGGGTTCCGGATTGTTTGTGCACCCCCACCGCCGTAGCCCCATCCCCCAGACCTCACCGACCTCCTGCTGCGCCGTGCTGCCCTCCTCCCTCCTCCCATTCACTCTGCTGCTGGACCCCCCGCTCTGCCCCCCCCACCCCCGGACCTCAGCGCCTGGTGCCCGACTTCCTCCCCCAATTCCGCCTCCGGACCTCAGCGGGTGGACCCCCGTTATGCCGCCGCTTTCCTCCCCGGCCACCCCGGAACTCAGCCCTCTCTTCCCCCCCGATCTCAGCCGCTGCCCGGCAATCCCCCGCCCCCCCCCCCCCCCCCCCGACCTCAGTGGTGCCGCCAGACCACTCCATTCTGCGCCCCAACTCCCCCCCCCCCCCCCCCCGGACCTCGGCCGCCCGACCCCCTGTACTGCTGATCGACCCCCCCAACCTATGCACGAACCCCCCCCCCCCTACACACACACACACACACTTATACTCACCTCAGCGCCTGACCGTCCCCCCTGGACCTCACATGCGATGACAGAAAGGAGAAAAGAAGAAGAGCAGCCAGAGCAGGATCGAGGACAGGTGAGATGACACACTACAACCCCCACCATGCCCTGCTGACAGGTCATGATGGGAGTTGTACTTCTGGAGCCTGTGGCCATCCAGGTTGCAGAAGTACAACTCCCATCATGACCTGTCAGCCAGGCATGATGGGAGTTGTAGTTCAGCAAGCTGTGACCATCCGGTTTGCAGAACTACATCTCCCATCATGTCCTATTTTTTTCTTCTCATCAGGAAATCCTGAAGGTTTTTCCTGATGGTTTCCTGAAGGTAAAAACGGATTACTGTCAGGAAATCCTGATACTTTCCTGATGACATTTGGGGCCTCCTGATCAGGATTTCCTGACAGTCAAAACTGACACGGACGTGTGAATGGGGCCTAAGCCAATTCTACTTTACACCATGTTTGATAAATCTCCCCCCTAGTGTGTGAGTACTAACAAGCAGTGTTACAGTACAAATGCTTTGCTTCTCATAGCAAGCACTGCTTTCATTTTTGCAAGGCTAATTACTATTGAAAGCTAAGCTGCAATCAGTTGCTATAGGCAACAAAGGAAAGTACTACTGTAAGACTGCACCACTTCCACCTGTATGTATGGAGAGGGAGGGGGAGGAGTAAAGAGATGTTGAAAGAGAGTGTGACCATCACATACAGAGTAAAACAAACAGTAGCGCGTAGACACACTTACAATATAAAATTCAGCTTACTAGTGAATGGTACATAAACGGAATGATGGAGCAAAAAAGGTTGTGCTAAATATACATAAAGTTTACTTCAGACAAAATTACATACTTAGATACAGTACAGTAAAGCAGAGTGGGATAGGAAAAGAACAGTATAACAAAGGTATTAGGAACAATCAGTACATAAAAATAAAACATTACCATGCTGTGGAAGTGTGGTATTTTATCATGCACAGCTGCAGTGTCAGCAACTGTATATGTGATAACCAGTGGCTTGTGGTGGGAGGAGCCTGAGGCTGCAGTTCATGAGGTATTTGATTAGCTTGTTATACACTGCAATTCCAACTCTGGCCACTGGGTGTGCTGTGTATGTAAACAAACTGAGCAGCTTGTAAACAAACAATACAAGATATAAAAAGAGCTTTTTCATCTCATGAGAAGCTGATAGAGAAGAAAAATGTATATGGGGAGGTTTGTCTTGACTTAGGCAATCATGCTGGATGATTTTTGAAAAAACATAGAAATCCTGGAAAACCCCTTTAAGCTTTCTAATGGTAAGAGTCTCTTTGTTGCCCATAGCAACCAATCACAGCTCAGCTTTCATGTTCCCAGAGCAATGTGAGAAATGAGAGCTGAGCTGTGATTGGTTGCTATGGGTCTCTTGCTATAAAACAGCACAATACATTTCCCTTAGTAGCCCATAGCAACCAATCACAGCTCCCCTTTCACTTTACCAGGGCAAATAATATGTGAAAGCTGAGCAATGATTGGTTACTATCTGGAAACAAGGATAAATCTACTGAGACCCCACCGGGTGTTTTTGTCTGGGCTGCGTATACTCCTACAGCCAGTGGAAGAGGGAAGAGCTGGAGAAGGAGAGTGACCAGCAGGGGGCGCTCCTGTGTGCCGTCCACCATGGTTGTAGTTCCCCTTTCCTCCTTACCTCATACATTAACGGTGTACGGCAGAGCGGCCATCTTTGGGGGGGGGGGCAGAGCTGACAGGTACAGGGTAATCTGCCATGATTAAGGGGTTCTAACCCTGCAACGCGTCGGTGTGTTTTTATCTTTTATTACTATTTTTTTTTTTCTTTTTTGTGATGACCCAATAAAGCTACCATAATTTTATTGAAGCCGTGGATGGAATTTTTCGTTTCATGGACTTTCCGGGTTGCGGCCCGCAATACAGCCAGAACGTGCTTCACTTCCAGGAGGTCCACACACACCTGCGCTAATTGTGGCTATCAAGGGTGAGCTGACATATTCTCCTTTTATGCAGGGTAAGAGAGGTGGTGTATGGTGTTTTTAGTGTCCCACATTATCATTATTACACACTTACACCCTTGCACACCTTACTACAATGTATAGTGACATAGAATAGTACACATTTTTGGCAACAAGAAAAACTTTTATTAAAGTTATTAAATTATTCGCTGTCGGCTGTAGGGATGTCCCTCGGAGCGTGCTGTGGTGGTGGCGGCGGGGAAGCCGCTGAGCACTTTCTTGGAGATGATGGCCAGGCATTTCCTCCTCGGTACTGGTGAAGCATCGCAGATCAGTCTGATGCTCTGTAGGAAGCCGATCAGCATCCCGCTGTGATTGCTTGCAGATTGCTGGTGCTGATGGTGGAAATCTACGTGATCCGCTCACCGGCAGTAGTAGTGGTGATCCAGGTGGCTGTGGTCATCCAGATCTCCAGGAAGCTGGTGAGGGTGGTGGTCCAGATGATCAGATCTCTTGTGCTGCAGATCCAGGTGATGAAATCACAGGCGGTGGTGATCACACTCACTCGCTCTACAGCAGCTGTGATCCAGGTCAGCAGGTCACTATTAGTGAAAGTTCAGCTCAGCAGGCGGCTGGTGGTGGATATCCAGCTAAGCAGGTCAGTGAAGGTGGTTGCTGCACTTTGAAGATGGCTGGTGATGGAAATGAGGTCACAGGTGGTCATATTCCAGTTGGGCAGGTCTTCAATGGTGTTGTTTGGACTCTGCATTTTGATGGTGCTGGAGTTGCTACGCTGCAGGTTGGTGGTGGTGGAATTGGGCCTCTGCAGGTTGGTGGTAATCTTCCAGCTGGGCTGCTCTCTGATGGAACTGCAGGCCCCTGGTGATGTTCCATCATTTCAAATTATTCGCTGTCGGCGGTAGGGATGTCCCTCAGAGCGTGCTGTGGTGGTGGTGGCGGGGAAGCCGCTGAGCACTTCTTCGGATATGATGGCCAGGCATTTCCTCAGCTCCTCGGTACTGGAGAGACATCGCACGATAAGTCTGATGCCCTGTAGGGCGCCGATCAGCATCCTGCTTGTAGTGTTCATCCAGGACAACGCCTCACCCGCAGTTATGAGCCAAGCGCACCTGTTGCAGCGACTGGTCAGCCAAGTGAGAAGCTGGAGGGTTGTGGTAATCCACACCAGCTTCTCACTTATGCTGCTCAGTGCGGCCTGCAGATCGCTGGTGGTGACGGTGGAAATAAACGTTGTCAGCTCACCGGTGGTAGTGTTGGTGATCCAGGCGGCTGTGGTCATCCAGATCTCCAGGAAGCTACTGCGGGTGAGGGTGGTTGTCCAGGCGATCAGGTCTCTGGTGCTGCAGATCCAGTTTATGTAATCACAGGTGGTGGTGATCACACTCACTCTCTCTACAGCAGCTGTGATCCAGGTCAGCAGGGCGCTATTACTGAAAGTCCAGCTCAGCAGGCGACTGGTAGTGGATGTCCAGCTGAGCACATCACTAACAGCAGTTAGCCAGCTAAGCAGGTCAGTAAAGGCGGTTGCTGCGCTCTGGACATGACTGGTGATGGACATCAGGTCACAGTCGGGCAGGTCTTCAATGGTGGTGTTTGGACGCTGCAGGTTTCTGGTGGTGTAATTGGGCCTCTGCAGGTTCGGGGTAATCTTACAGCTGGTCTGGTCTGTGATGGTACTGTTTGGCAACTGCAGGCCCGAGGTAATATTGTCCCAGCTGAGCGGGTCGCTGATGGAATTGCCCCAGCTCAGCGGGTTGATGAAGGGTTCAATCATGCTGAGTGGTTGTCTGGTGGAAAGACAGCCGACCAGGATTGGAACCAAATAGCACAGGAGGTTGCCAAAAATGGCAAGCTCCCTGTCAATCCTCTCCTCTCTCTCCATGGACTGACGAAAATCGAAAACACTAGAAATGACTATCAGTATACACAGGCAGAAAGCAAGGTAGTACCAACAGTGTGATCGCTAGTGAGTCCCTAAGAACAGAGATCCTGGGGCTTGGCACCTTCTTTTATAGGGCCCTTGGATGACATCACCAATCATGTCACTTACGTGATGTCACTGCTTGTCGTAGTGATGTCATGAGCATGCCCAGACACGTTGTCAGGTTGTTGTTTCAAGTTGTTGTTGTTGTTGTTGTTTACAAGTCAATGGAAAAACCGGATCCAACCGGTTCCAACCGGATCCAACCGGATGGCACACAATTGCATCGGTAGTTGCATCCGTTTTTTCCATAATATGTATACGTTAAACGTATAGGATAAAACGCATTGTGAACCTAGCCTTAGCCATGTCACCCACTTTACAATGTCAGATGTGAAATAGGCTTTTATGGCCTCTCAGAATGATGTAGGGTGAGTTCAGACATGGAGGATATGTTGCAGATTTTTACAGCCCAATACATGATGGCATAGAGCTCCCAAACAGTAACAGGACCCTCTTTGTGCCCCCCATCTGTAGGTGAGCTGCACCTTGTGCTTCAGTCTGTAGCTAGCCCCTCTCTTGGTGCAAAATAACTTTGCACTTAAGAACTGTGACAATGCCCCCCGTCACTGCATCCCTAGATAAATTGGGCCACTGTCCTCCTAAATCATTGTTTTCCAACCACTGGCTCTTCAGCTGTTGCCAAAATACAACTCCCATCATGTTCTGCCAGTAGTGCATGATGGAAGTTGTAGTTTTGCAGCAACTGGAGAGTGAGTTACTTGTTGGAGAACACTGGATTAAATAAACAGTTTTCCTAAATCTTTCTTTCCCAGTCAGTGACTTTTCAGCTATTGCCAAACTATAACTGCCATTATACCTTGCCAGCAGGGGTTGTAGTTTTTGCATCAACTGGAAAGTCACATGTTAGAGAGCGCTGCACTAAAGAAACTGTCCCACAAGTGACTGTTTCCTAACAAGCGACTGTTAAGCTGTTGCCAAAATACACCTGCCATCACGTTCTGCTAGCTACTAACAGGGCCCCATCACGTGCCCAGGTAAGCCGGGTGCTGACGCCGGCCCTGTGACTAGCGGTTGTACAACTCGTCCACATGCTTGTGTATGCAGCTCTCTACCTGCTACGGACCAGACAGATTTCCTTGATCTTGGCGTCCTGTATATCCACCCTCGTTGAGTATACATTACAAGGCGTATGCAGCCCTGAAAACCCTGAGGACCCCAGGGAAATAGGAAAAATGGCATTTCTAATATGTTTAGTCCTTGCTTCACATCTTTAAAAAATAGTTTTTAAATCACCTGGTGTCAATAAGTTAAACTTTTTTGTAACCTATTTTTGTATAAAAAAAGTCCAGTACTTATCAGCTGCTGTATGTCCTACAAGACGTGTTAGCGGATTAAATGTAACTTGTGCCCAACCTGGGCCCCCAGTGTGGCTGAACCACCCCGCTAGCAGTGGCACAAGCTACAACTATACAGACTAGGATATGCACAGCTCAGAGAAATAATGGATTGGGTGCACAGTACCAGTACATGAGAAAACTTGGACCATAGAAAAAGAGCAATAGGCATGTACTATAATGGTACACCGGCACACCAGAATATTAGATATATAAAAGTACTTTATTGAATCAGGTACAAAGATACAAATAAGAGGGTCCCCATTAAAAACATTTAAAAATCCCAAAAATACTCCAGGGAAAGCACAAGGTATAATGCTATCCAAGGTGGCAACCCCATGTACAATACATACAATATCCCTGTTATATACAAAAATACAGCGCAAAAAGATATAAATGTATCTATAAAGCAAAGCACCATAACACAATAACACAACAATAGAGTAATAGAAGTAGATAGTGGTAGAAGATGAGATCAATATGTGGCTATGAAAGAAAATGACCAAGGCTGTATATCACCATATAATGGGAACAGGGATAGATTGGGGTGCCGACCACAGAGCCCCACGCGTTCCGTCCGTACCCTCGGACTTCCTCAGGGGTCCTTGCTTCACATCTTTAAAAAATAGTTTTTAAATCACCTGGTGTCAATAAGTTAAACTTTTTTGTAACCTATTTTTGTATAAAAAAGTCCAGTACTTATCAGCTGCTGTATGTCCTGCAAGAAGTGTTAGCGGATTAAATGTAACTTGTGCCCAACCTGGGCCCCCAGTGTGGCTGAACCACCCCTAGCAGTGGCACAAGCGCAATATTCTTCCGGTAAAGGAGGACACAATCCAGCCCTGGACCGTTACTGAAATACAGAGAGGTGGGGAGCAAGCACAGAGAGGCATTACAGGCCTAGGCCCTGCTAGTGATGTCACGATACCAGCTTTTTTATTTCGATACTTGGATACCAGTTCGATACCTCAAAAAAAAATACAAATATACCTCCTTGTGCACAACAACTATCATAGCCGCAGTCCGGGGGGAGGGTCCCCAGACTGCGGCTATGATAGTTGTTGTGCACAAGAAGGTATGCTGGGAGTTGTAGTGCACAATGAGGTATGCTGGGAGTTGTAGTGCACAATGAGGTATGCTGGGAGTTGCAGTGTTGCAGCAGCAGCCTTCCAATATAACAACAACTCTCATCAGCAGGGTTCTTGAGACTTGTAGTCCTGACAGACCCATACTGTGCATGTTGACATGGCTGCAACTGCACGCAATGACAGCACCCTCCTCTCCTGACATCCTCTTTGCTGCTGTGACCTCCCCTATAAAATCAGCACACGCCTCTCCTGACATCCTCTGTGCTGCTGTGACCTCTCCTATAAGATCAGCACCCTCTTCTCCTGATATCCTCTGTGCTGCTGTGAGGCCTCTATAAGATCAGCACCCTCCTCTCCTGACATCCTCTGTGCTGCTGTGACCTCTCCTATAAGATCAGCACCCTCTTCTCCTGATATCCTCTGTGCTGCTGGGACCCTGTAACCTTCCCTATACGATCAGCACCCTCCACTCCTGACAACCTCTGTGTTGCTGTGACCTCCCCTATAAGATCAGCACACTCCTTTCCTGACATCCTCTGTGCTGCTGTGACCCCTTTATAAGATCAGCACCCTCCTCTACTGACATCCTCTGTGCTGCTGTGACCTCTCCTATAACATCAGCAACCTCTTCTCCTGACATCCTCTGTGCTGCTGGGACCCTGGGACCTTCCCTATACGATCAGCACCCTCCACTCCTGACAACCTCTGTGCTGCTGTGACCTCCCCTATAAGATCAGCACACTCCTTTCCTGACATCCTCTGTGCTACTGTGACCCCTTTATAAGATCAGCACCCTCCTCTACTGACATCCTCTGTGCTGCTGTGACCTCTCCTATAAGATCAGCAACCTCTTCTCCTGACATCCTCTGTGCTGCTGGGACCCTATGACCTTCCCTATACGATCAGCACCCTCCACTCCTGACATCCTCTGTGCTGCTGGGACCTCCCCTATAAGATCAGCACAATCCTCTCCTGACATCCTCTGTGCTGCTTTTTCCTCTCCTATAAGATCAGCACACTCCTCTCCTGACATCCTCTGTGCTGCTGGGACCCTGTAACCTCCCCCTATAAATTCAGCACCCTCCTCTCCTGACAACCTCTGTGCTGCTGTGACCCTGTGACCTCCCCTATAAGATCAGCCCCTCCTCTCCCGGCAGGCCACGCAGCCACTGTCTAAGGTTTGGGGGCAGTACACATAGCTTCTCATTTGCAGTCCAGGCAGTGTCTCCCCCCCCCCCCCCGGTTTCCTCCCGGGCCATCTATGCCTCCTGTGTGTACGCTCCCTCTCTCTGTGCCTCCTGTGTGTGCGTTCTGTCTCTCTGTGCCTCCTGTGTGTGTGCTCCCTCTCTCTATGACTCCTGTGTGGGTGCTCCGTTTCTTTGTGCCTCCTGTGTGTGCGCTCCATCCCTCTGTGCCTCCTGTTTGTGCGCTACGTCTCTCTGTGCACCCTGTGTGTGCCCTCCGTCTCTCTGTGCCCCCTGTGTGTGCCCTCCGTCTCTCTGTGCCCCCTGTGTGTGCCCTCCGTCTCCTTGTGCCCCCTGTCTCTCTGTGCCTCCTGTGTGTGCGCTCCCTCTCTCTGTGCCTCCTGTGTGTGCGCTCCCTCTCTCTGTGCCTCCTGTGTGTGCGCTCCGTCTCTCTGTGCCCCCTGTGTGTGACACCAGGGGGCGACACAGAGAACATGGCCGGAGCTCAGATAGGTAATTTAAAAATAACACTTTTTGCACGTTTGCTGCTTCCTGGATGTACATATTAAAGGGTGTCTCTGGAGAAAAATGTTTTTAAATAATCTGGTATCAGAAAGTTATACAGATTTGCAAATTACTTCAATTTAAAAATCTCAAGAACTCTTTCAGTACTTATCAGCTGCTGTATGCCCTGCAGAAAGTGGTGTATTCTGTCCAGTCTGACACAGTGCTCTCTGCTGCCACCTCTGTCCATGTCAGGAACTGTCAGAGCAGTAGCAAATCCCCATAGAAAACCTCTTCTGCTCTGGACAGTTCCTGACATGGACAGAGGTGGCAGCAGAGAGCATTGTGTCAGACTGGAAAGAATACACATAGAGGAAAGTTAACAATACATCAGTCCATGAGTGCCGTCTATGGGAATTATAAGAAGAAAAGATCAAGGAAATAAGGAACATGGCAGTTTTATTTGGGATAGAAACAAATAAAGAAAAGGTTTAATAAATATTTTGACCTTTTTTTCCTGCATTTCCCTTCTGGTTCTAATAGCCACAAATCTGTAGTTTTATATCAGCGCAAGTAATAGGGACATTCATTTCTAGCCCAGATCTCAGTGATGTCCTAGAAAAACTTGTACCTGCTATATTACAGCCCATAGGGAAAGAGACATTTCTCCTGATAAACTGCAGACCTGTGTTACTAATCTATAACTATACAGTGGTACCTTGGTTTAAGAGTAACTTGGTTTAAGAGCATTGTTTTAGTTTAAGAGCTCCCTGTACTGGGTGAGAGGGCGATTTGGGGAGGGCCATAGTCTGCATAGCGGGGTCTACAGCCCTGCACTCTGACCCAGGAAGTTTCCCTCACCTTCCAAATCATAGCAGATCCACTTCAGGCTGGGGCTCACATCAGGGGACAGGACTGTGGAGGTAATCTCTTCATAGCTGTAACCCCTCTCTCCCCGGACAGAGAGTGCTGCATGTATGTGCCCACATCTGTCCTGCTCATTCCTTTATGCTCCCTGCAGTCTCTGTCAGTCCTGATTGGTCCGTGCTGAACACACACCCGTTCCAGCCCTGCTTCTCTATTCTAGCCTGTTGCAGCAATTTTTCAGGGTTATGCACTTACTATACATCATACTCCATATGCTGATTGCTATACTGTACAGTAACTTATAATATCACATATTCAGCTGCTTATAAATGTTTGTTTCATTTGTTCTACATGTTGTTCAGAATATAAAATCATTATTTTTGGGGTGTGGAAACAATTGTTTGCATTTCAATGATTTCTTATGGGAAATTTTGCTTTGGTTTAAGAGCGGATTTGGATTACAAGCACAGTCCCAGAACGAATTATGCTTGTAATCCAAGACACCACTGTAATTACATCTTATTATAATAAAATTACTTCACAATTACAAAATAAATCTGAATGTAACAGTTTTGGGTCTTTGATAGATAATATTTGCGCCCATATTCTGGGAAGAACATAGTGATACATGGTCGATAGGTGGATACAATGTGTTGCTTCTCTTTCCAGCTATTTGCGGTGGTGATAGCGTGCGGTGTCTGCTGATGGTTCCCGGACTCCAGATACTACATGGAGCAGATGCTGCTGATGGTTCCCGGACTCCAGATACTACATGGAGCAGATGCCGCTGATGGTTCCCGGACTCCAGATACTACATGGAGCAGATGCTGCTGATGGTTCCCGGACTCCAGATACTACATGGAGCAGATGCTGCTGATGGTTCCCGGACTCCGGATACTACATGGAGCAGATGCTGCTGATGGTTCCCGGACTCCGGATACTACATGGAGCAGATGCAGCTGATGGTCCCCGGACTCCGGATACTGCATGGAGCAGATGCAGCTGATAATCCCCGGACTGCGGATACAGCATGGAGCAGATGCAGCTGATGGTTCCCGGACTCCGGATACTGCATGGAGCAGATGCAGTTGATGGTTCCCGGACTCTGGATACTACATGGAGCAGATGCAGCTGACGGTTCCCAGAGTCCGGATACTGCATGGAGCAGATGCAGCTGATGGTTCCCGGACTCCGGAAATTGCATGGAGCAGATGCAGCTGATGGTCCCCGGACTCCAGATACTGCATGGAGCAGATGCAGCTGATGGCTCCCAGACTCCGGATACTAGATGGAGCAGATGCAGCTGATGGTTCCCGGACTCCGGATACTAGATGGAGCAGATGCAGCTGATGGTTCCCGGACTCCAGATACTGCATGGAGCAGATGCAGCTGATTGTTTCCTGGCCGATATTCCTGTGTTGTAGACTTGTCTCTCCACAGCTGGACATGAGGTTTAGATGACAATGAGGGTGGAGCGTCGTGTCTGCAACCTGAGGAAATGTATTGTGTAAAATGATATCACTTCCATCATCTTATCTAAAGGGGTACTCCAGGGCGGGAAGCCTTTTTTCAGTATAGCCGTAGAGGGAGTGGATGAAAACAATGACGTCCACTCATCTACCCAATTCCAACGCTCCAGCGGGGAGGTGAATGGACTTCATTGTTTTCATCCCCCCCCACCCAGCGATATTGAATAAAAACCTCCTGCCCGGAGTGCCCCTTTAACAGTACAAGGGTAAGGAGCCAACAGGACACATAGTTAGTAAGGTTAAAAAAAAACACGTCAACAAAGGCACATCAGGTTCAACCAGGAGAGGTGAGAAGAGGGATATAGAGAAGGGGTATGGATGGAAGAAGGGGAGGAGACAGGATTCTATACTTTCACATAGGCATATATGCTATTTTGCTCCTAGAATTATTATATATCCACTAAAAGGGGTTACCCAGGCTTAAAGAAACATGGCCTATTTCTTGCAGAAACAGCACTGCTCTTGTCCTTAGTTTGGGTGTGGGGTTTTATAGCTCAGCTCCATTGAAATGAATGGAGCTTAATTGCCATACCACACACAACCTAAGGACATGGGGGCGCTGTTTTTGCCAATAAAGTAGCTGTGTTTTCTTGAGCTTGGATGAACCCTTTTAAAGGGAACAATTCACCACCTTTTTGAGTTCTAACCCCCACAAAACAGCATAATAAAGCAAGCTGCGATAGTTCCCATAATATATTGTGATGGTCATCTGTATTTTCAAAACGCCCAAAGTCACTGTTTTATCTTTTCCGGCATTGTATGTGATTTAGTTTTATCTAGGTATCTGGGCAGTGTCTTTCTCCAAACCAGTCACAGTTCCTGGGCTGTAATCGCACCTCTTGGGGAATGTTTGACAGTCAGGCAACCTGCTTGGTCACCGGTGTGTTGGCGTATCCGCAAGATGTCAACCGGCTTCCCTGTGACCCAGCAGGTTCCCTGACTGTCAGTCATGCCCCAAGAGGTGCGATTACTGCCCAGGACTGTGACTGGTTTGGTTAAACTACCAAAAAGAGAAGATGCACAGCTTTTGGGTAAAAAGCGGGTGCTACAAAGCCAACGTACAAGAAGACAACTAGAACCAACTATATATAAAGCAAGTATGTAATTAAGGCAATGGCACACCAATGTGTAGAAAATATCTTTATTCGTAATTCATCAAATATACAGAAAAAAACACCCAAAAGTTTTTTTCAAAAAACAAATAAAAACCACTAAACAGAGAGACATGACAGGTCATCATGTTCTCATGGCCAATAAAGGAGTAGGGAAACTCTAAAGAATTTCTCATTCCTTATAACACCATCATCATCATATATGTAAACGCCAAAAGAACCATGTGCATGCCATCCCTATGAAGTAGCTGCTCCTCCTTTACTGTATATCACAACTAAATAATAGCCATAGTGCCTGTGCAATGTAACAAAAATGTCCCACGTGTTACGTCCTGCTCCCAGGACTTCCTCAGGGATTGAGCAGGACATAACGCGTGGGACGTTAGTGGGCCGTAGTAATATGTTGTTTGCCTCTTCCCCTCTGTCCATGTCCTTGCCTTCATCCTGTTCTCATCTAGCCTTATAAATTTTTCTTTTTTTCTATTTTGCTTTTGTGCCTTCTACCTGCATTGCACTACTCCTGTGTTTGTTATTACATTGCAGATACCGTTGCATGCACTTGTACTGTGGGGAGTGCAAGCTGTGGTAGAGATGGGTGCGCTTTTTGATGCATTTATCATCTATATTATTTTTTTTTGTTTCTACATTTTGACACATTGGTGTGCCATTGCCTTAAAGGGGTATTCCCCCCAAGAGCTAAAAAAAATGAAAAGCCCCCAAACCTAGCTGGTCTTACTCACCAAGTCCCATTGAGTATTTTGAGCCGTCTCCCGTCTCTCTAGCTGCTGCCATTCCTGAGTTACAAGTTTTTCTGAAAAATGGTCTATAACCAAGATAGAAAACTACATTTCCCATCATGCAGTGCTTCTGTCTGATTGGTCCATGATACAGTAAAGTTGAGGCAGTAGAAGGGAGCAGAGCTAAGAGTGTGATATAGCAGAGCAGAGAGAGTGTGATATAGCAGAGCAGAGAGAGTGTGATATAGCAGAGCAGAGAGAGTGTGATATCGCAGGGCTGAGAGAGTGTGATATAGAAGGGCTGAGAGAGTGTGATAAAGCAGGGCTGAGAGAGTGTGATAGAGCTGCGCTGAGAGAGTGTGATATAGCTGTGCTGAGAGAGTGTGATATAGCTGCGCTGAGAGAGTGTGATATAGCTGCGCTGAGAGAGTGTGATATAGCTGCGCTGAGAGAGTGTGATATAGCTGCGCTGAGAGAGTGTGATATAGCTGCGCTGAGAGGGTGTGATATAGCAGGGCTGAGAGAGCGTGATATAGCTGCGCTGAGAGAGTGTGATATAGCTGCGATGAGAGAGTGTGATATAGCTGCGCTGAGAGAGTGTGATATAGCTGCGCTGAGAGAGTGTGATATAGCTGCGCTGAGAGAGTGTGATATAGCAGGGCTGAGAGAGCGTGATATAGCAGGGCTGAGAGAGTGTGATAAAGCAGGGCTGAGAGAGTGTGATAAAGCAGGGCTGAGAGAGTGTGATAAAGCAGGGCTGAGAGAGTGTGATATAGCAGGGCTGAGAGAGTGTGATATAGCTGCACTGAGAGAGTGTGAGCTGAGCTGGGGGAAGAGAGAAGGGTGAGGGGGGGATTGCGTTGGCCGCGGGTGAGCTGGGGGGAAAGAGGAGGGTGAGCGGTGGCAGCGGGTGAGCGGATGGGGTGAGCGGCAGCTGCGGGTGAGCTGGGGGATAGAGGAGGGTGAGTGGCTGCCGCGGGTAAGCTGGGGGGAGAGAGGAGGGTGAGCGGTGGCAGCGGGTGAGCTGGGGGGAGAGAGGAGGGTAAGCGGTGGCAGCGGGTGAGCTGGGAGGAAAGAGGAGGGTGAGCGGTGGCAGCGGGTGAGCGGATGGGGTGAGCGGCAGCTGCGGGTGAGCTGGGGGGAGAGAGGGGGGTGAGCGGTGGCAGTGGGTGAGCTGGGGGGAGAGAGGGGGGTGAGAGGTGGCAGCGGGTGAGCTGGGGAGAGAGAGGAGGGTGAGCGGTGGCAGCGGGAGAGCTGAGGGGACCACACAGTGACCTGTCTTCCCTCACTTCAGTGAGCAGGGTTAGAAGCGCTAACCCAGTCCATTGAAGAGTCTGAGGACACGTGATCCCGACACGGAGGGTAGGGGCCAGGAGCAGGGAGTGTGTCGGGTTGGACTGAGATTTGATGATTTTATGTGAACAGAGGTGGTGAGTGCACCTAGATAACAGCAAAACTATGCATAATCCATAATTGATTGATATTGGAAAGTTGGATAGCTATGCTTGGGCAATGTATTAATGCAAAAATAATTTTGGGGGGAATACCCCTTTAATTACTTACTTGCTTTATATACAGTTGGTTCTAGTTTGGAGAAAGACACCGCCCAGATGCCTAGGTAGAGCTAATGCACATATCGTGCAGAAAAAAATAAGGGTGGTATTACACGGCCCAATACACCTGATTAGTGAGCGCCGATTATCATACAGCAAGGGCTGAACGGACATCATTAATGTCAGTGACAGGCCTCTCAGCCAATCACTGGCCAAGACGGGACAGCACTGCAGCCAGTGATTGGCTGAGCGGTCTGTCACTTCAAAGACAGGTTAGGAAGTATCAGCAGTGGCTCTGGTCAGTGGGGGAACATGGACAGGTAAGCAGGGGCGGTCTTGGCATTTCTGGGGCTCCAAGCGAAGTTATGTCTTGCCCCCCCCCCCCCCCCGACACACACTCCACAACAATAGACCGCTCTGTGCTGCCCCCAGTAGTATATACTCCTTGTGCGCAGCCGCCAGTAGTATATACCCCTTGTGTTTCCCCTCAGTAGTATATACCCCTTGTGTGCTTCCCCCAGTAGTGTATAGACGCCTGTGTGTTCCCCTAGTTATATATAGCCCCCCGTGTGCTCCCCCAAAAGTATATAGACCCCCTGTGTGCTGTCCCAGTTGTATATAAACCCCCTGTGTGCTGCCCCCAGTCGTATATACCTCGTGTACTGCCCCCAGTTGCATATACCCCCTGTGTGCTCCCCTACTAGTATATAGACCCCCTGTGTGCTCCCCCACTTGTATATAGCTCCCCTGTGTGCTCCTTCAGTGGTATATAGCCCCCCTGTGTGCTCCCCCACTTGGATATAGACCTCCTGTGTGCTCCCCCACTTGGATATAGACCCCTGTGTGCTCCTCCAGTAGTATATAAACCCCCTGTGTGGTTCCCCCAGTAGTATATAGACCACTGTGTGCTCCTCCAGCAGTATATAGACCCCTTGTGTGCTGCCCCCAGTTATATTTAGACCCCCTGTGTGCTCCCCCAGCTATATATAGGCCCCCTGTGAGCTCCCCGTTATATATAGACCCCCTGTGTGCTGCCCCCAGTAGTATATAGACCCCCTATGTCCACCAACAGTAGTATATAGACCCTCTGTGTGTTCCCTCAGTAGTATATAGACCCCCTGTGTGCCCCGCCAGTAGTATATAGACCTCTGTGTGCTCCTCCAGTAGTATATAGACCCCCTGTGTGCTTCCCCAATAGTATATAGACCCCTGTGTGCCCCCCAGTTATATATAGACCCCCTGTGTGCTGCCTCAGCAGTATATAGACCCCCTGTGTGCCCCACCAGTAGTATATAGACTCCTGTGTGTTCCCCCAGTAGTATATAGACCCCCTGTGTGCCCCACAAGTAGTATATAGACCCCTGTGTGTTCCCCCAGTAGTATATAGACCCCCTGTGTGCCCCAACAGTAGTATATAGACCCCTGTGTGCTACCCCAGTAGTATATAGACCCCCTGTGTGCTACCCCAGTAGTATATAGACCCCCTGTGTGCTCCCCCAGTAGTATATAGCCCTCCTGTGTGCTCCCCACTTGGATATAGACCTCCTGTGTGCTCCCCCAGTTGTATAAAGACCCCATTCTGCTGCCCCAAGTAGTATATAGACCCCCTGTGTGCTGACCAAGGTAGTATATAGACCCCTCTGTGAAGCCCCAGTAGTCTATAGCCCTCTTGTGTGCTCCCCCAGTTATATATAGCCCCCTGTGTCTTCCCCGTTATATAGCCCCACTGTGTGCTCCCGGCCTGTCAGTGCTGCTGCTGCATGTAACTGTGAGCGCTCATTAAGAGTGCTCATAGTTACAGTCCAGATCACAGCAGCGAGCGGGGCAGCAGCCCTGTCTAGCGGTCTTGAGCACAAGAGAAGAGCGGGGCGTGGGGTCCCCCTGGATGTTGGGGGCCCCAAGCGATTGCTTGGGGTGCTTGGTGCCAAAGACCGCTACTGCTGACCAGGGGAGGATTAACTTTACCATAGGCCCGGGCTGTTCACCAAGCCTGGGCCCCCCACCCCACTGTAACTATAGCAGTACTAGCCTGGCGTTCATAGTACAGGACAGATAATGTCATGATGTCCTGATTTGTGCAAAATTGCCATTAAAAAAAGTGATTTTTTTGCAAATCATGACAGAACTGTAGCCAGGAGACAGTACACCATTGAAAGTATAAGTCTTTTTGGGTGGTCATGGGCCCCCCAGGATCTCAGGGCCCCGGGCTTCCGCCCGAAACGCCCCTATTATAATCCACTACTGCTGCTGACAATAGTATCAATAAGCTCTCCAGGGCACTGGGCCAAAGGCACCTGGCTGCTTACAATGTCCCTATTGATCCATCTCTTCCCTGTCCTTCCTTTAACCGAAACGCAATGTGTGTACACAGCCCAACACATACCCCTCCCTGCTCCTGGGGACGTCAGTTTGGGGCACCAGTACTCAAAAGATGTTGTTTCATGTAGTTTTTGGGTGTGCGCAGGGCTAAATGTAGCGGCTGCCATCTCTTCTGGGTAGGGGTCCCTTTTCTTGCCACAGACGTCGCAGGCTTCAGATTGTATGTACACAAATGTAAACCTGTTACTGTATAAAGAGAGCTGTTACTGTATAAAGAAATTTTCCCCTCCACCACCTGAGGGTAACCCATCTCAGTGCCTTATCAGGGGTCTGCATTGTCTGCTCCTGGAGGGTCTGAGGGTCCTTGGCCGTCTTGGACGAGACCTTTACTAACTCTGACACCAGCATGTTATGCTGCATTTACAAGGAACGATAATTCGCCCGATCGTACAATTAACGATATCGAAAAAACAATGTTTTTTTAGAACAATCAGCGTTTAGACGGAACGATATATATAGATCGCTTAAGCCTATCGCACATAGGTAAAATCGGTGAACGACTGTTTACACAGAACGATCTGCAAATTTTTTGCGAACGACGATTTTAGAACATGTTGTAAGATCAAAATGAACGATTTCTCACTCGTCGCTTGATCGTTTGCTGCGTTTACACGTACGGCTATCGTTCGAATTCGATCGTTATCGTGCAAATTCGCATGATAATCGTTCCGTGAAAACGCAGCATTTGGTCATTTTTGGTGCAGCGGATTATGTACAATCTTATGTCTCCTACTGTCACAGAGCAGTTGTTCGTGCCACACTTGTCATGCATCCTCCTCCCTCCTCATGAATAATCAATGCTGCCCGGCCTCCTGCTCGCTCAGCTGTCAGCTGATTGCAGATCAGTCCTCTGTAGGCAGTTTATCTCTGAAAGAATCTCTCCTCCCTAAGGTGTTGGAATTGTGGTCTTGGGGTAACTGTTTAGAGACCTGCCAGCAGATCATTCTCTGGTTTGATTCCCCTGATGGAAATTAAATAGGTGTCTTTTTTTTCTCATTATTGTATTATTTTTAAGGCTATGTTCACACACAGTAATTTTGCTCATTATTTTGGAACCAAAACCAGGAGTGGATTGCGAAAACAGAAAGGCTATGTTCTCACGCTGTTGAAATTGAGCAGATGGCTGTCATTTAATGGCAAATATTGGACGTTGTTTTTTTTTTAAAAAAAACAGTAATTATTTGCCATTAAATGACAGCCATCCACTCAATTTCAACAGTGTGTGAACATAGCCGTTCAGTGTTTTTAATCCACTTCTGGTTTTGGTTGCAAAATACTGAGCAAAAATACTGTGTGTGTGTGAAAATAGCCTTAAAAATGATACAATAATAAGGAAAAAAAAATATCTATTTAATTTTCATCAGGGGATTCGAACCAGAGAATGAACTGCTGGCAGGTCTCTTGACAGGTGAGTTACCCCTAGACCACAGCTCCAACACATTATAGAGGAAAGATTCTTTCAGACATACACTGCCTACAGAGGACTGATCTGCAATCTGACAGCTGAGCGAGCAGGAGGCCGGGCAGCATTGATTATTCATGAAGAGGGAGGAGGATGCATGACAAGTGTGGCACGAACAACTGCTCTGTGACAGTAGGAGACATAAGATTGTACATAATCCGCTGCACGGAAAATTACCAAAAAGGCACCATGCTTACTGGGGGCTGCCAGTTACAGCACACTGTCACCACCTTAGATAGTGCCCGGGAGCTGACGAATTCCCTTTAACTCCTTAAAGCGTAACTGTCATGTTTTTTTTTATTGCAGAAATCAGTAGTATAAGCGATTTAAAAAAAAACTCTGTAATAGGTTTCATCAGCCAAAAAAGCCTCCTTCTGTACTCAAGAAGCAATTTCCCAGCCTCCCCCCCCCCCCCCCCCCCCCCCCGACTTCTTATCTGTGCATTATCAGACAAACACGTCTTCATTACAGAGAAGCCAGTGAAGACGGGTTCCGCTCTCTCCATTGTAAGCCTATGAAGGGGGAGGGGCTGAGGGAGATGAGGGAGGCAGGAAGAGGTGACATGAAGGTCAGCTGTTTCTAGACTGTCTGGGCAGCTAAAACGCTAAATTCAGGTGTCAGAAAGGTCAGTGCTTATCTATGAACTTACTGAGAGAAGATTGCAGGGTGTTGTGCTTTGCAGGACTGCTCCGTGCTCAGTCACTCCTAACAGCCCCTCCCCTCTCCATAGCCACATAATGGAGACAGAAATCCTGCTTCATTTGATGTGAGGGGGGAGGCTGGGAGATTGCTTTTTCAGTACAGAAGGAAACTCTATTAGTACATAAAACCTATTACAGAGTTTCTTAAAATCGCTTGTACTGTTGATATTTAATGTTTTCAGAACAATGGCCCTGAAATTACAGTTACGCTTTAAGGTCAAAGCCAATTTTCGTTTTTGCGCTTTTGCTTTTTCCCTTTTATGTTTAAAAGTCCATAGCGCTTGCATTTTTCCACCTAGAGACTTATTTGAGCGCTTATTTTTTGCGAAACCAATTGTACTTTGCAATGACTGGCATTATTTTTCCAAAAAATATGCAGCGAAACCGTAAAAAAATAATTTGCGCTGTCAAATTGAAAAAGAAAAACGAATTTGTTTTGATTTTGGGGAGTTTTGCATTTACGCCGTTTGCCCTATGGTAAAACTGACTTGTTATATATGTTACTCAAGTTGTTACGATTACAACGATATGTAACATGTATAACTTTTATATTATTTGATGGCTTTTAAAAAACTCAAACCATTGTTAACAAATATATGTTCCTTAAAATCGCTCTATTCCCAGGCTTATAGAGCTTTTATCCTTTGGTCTATGGGGCTGTGTGAGGTGTCATTTTTTGCGCCATGATGCGTTCTTTCTATCGGTACCTTGATTGCGCATATACGACTTTTTGATCACTTTTTATTACATTTTTTCTGTATTTGATGCGACCAAAAATGCTAAATTTTGCACTTTGGAATTTTTTTGCGCTGACGCCGTTTACCGTGCGAGATCAGGAATGTGATTAATTAATAGTTTGGGCGATTACACACGCGGAGATACCAAACATGTTTATTTATTTGTTTATTTAATAATTTATATTTATAAAATGGGAAAAGGGGGTGATTTGGACTTTTATTAGGGGAGGGGATTTTTTAGTAATAAAAACACTTTTTTACTTTTATTTTTACATAAACTAGAAGCCCTCCTGGGGGACTTGTATATAGACAGCACTGATCTCTCATATAGATCAATGCTGTGTATATACACAGCAATGATCCATTATATCGGTGATAGATTGCAATGGCCCGCTGCAGGCCATAGCAATCTATTGTCGAGCCGGGATTAGCGTCAGTGCGACGCTGAGGCCCGGGCCGGCCAGAAGAACAGATCTCCCCCCCGCGATCGCATCGCGGGGGGGGAGATCCGACCCACTAGACCACAGGGATGTGCAATACAAAGCACTTCAATGCAGCTGTCAGGTTTGACAGCTGCATTGAAGTGCTTAATTAGCCGGCGCGGCAACGGGACCCACGCTGGCTAATAGAGGCACTGCCCGGCTGCAGCCGGGATCGGTGCCGTTCAGAGCGGGGTTCCAGCGGGACCTGGCTCTGAACACCCCCAGCGGCACCATGACGTACCAGGTACGTCATGGGTCGCTAAGGGGTTAAGGGTGCCTTCACACCTACCGACTCGCAGGGTTAATAACGCAGCCACTGATTGGCCGGGCGGGAGAGCAGGACGCCAGGACCCCGTGGAGCAAGGAGGTATGTATTACAGACCGAAGCGGGAGGCGGCCGGCATCAGAAGGGGTTAAGAGGCCGGCAGATTTACATACACACAGCGGTCGTTCAGACACTGCGAGTCGGTAGGTGTGAAGGCACCCTAAAGAGGTATTCCACTCAAACATACTTTAACTTTTGATATGTTGCTGCCCATGGTGAGACATTGTGCATGTGTGTGTGTGCATGTGTACTATGTATGCATATATAATGTGCATTTCTAAATATCTGTGTATGATGTGTGTATGTATTATACATATTTGTATATAATATGTATGTACACGTTATTTGCATTCACTTGTAACTCCCCCTCCCACACCTAAACCTGCTGGGGATTTCAGGGAGGAAGTCACACTCCAGCTTCCAGGTGTCAATTAAGCAGGGAGGAAGGACAGAGGAGACTTTCTAGCTTTTAGCTATTCAGAAGCTTGGAGAAACCTCTTTAACTCTTTGTACCAGACTAAACAGTATCTAACAGTGTCAGCAGTTGGGAACATGAATTATAGCTGACAGATTCCCTAAAGGAGAAGTCTTGTGAAACTAACAAATGACAGGCAGGCAGGGGGGTGCGGGAAGATAATAAAGAAACTATACTCCCCACTCTCTCTCACAGCCACTGGAAGTCATTTTCAGTCATTTTCGACTGGGTTCCATGTATGTAAAGGCATGGCCGTTTCTATAGGCGGGCGACCGCACGGGGCACCGACAGCTTAGGGGCGCTGGTGGCATCCCCTGGACCTCACTTTGCTGCGTGCGCCCTGCGGCCCCCCAGCCGCCCACCCCATCACCTGCCCAGACCGGCTTCCCGACTGGCCGAACGCCCGCCCCCTCACCTGTCCCAACGCGCGGTCGCTCGACCAGCAGAACGCCCGCAGCTCCCCCCCCTCCCCCCGGACCGTGCGCCTGGCAGCCTCCTCACCTGTCCTGACGACCGGCCGCCCGACCAGCTGAACGCCCGCAGCTCCCCCGGACCGCGCTCCAACTGAGCGCCGATCAACTGTCAGGTCGCCGCTGCCGCCCCCTCACACATCTTCTCCCTCTAGCAGGCACAGTGGCATCATATCACTGTGCCTGCTGGAGGGAGAAGATGTGTACGACGGCGGCCTGCTCCTCGCAAGCTGGAAGAGGAAAGAGGGACTCTGGATGTTTTAAGGTGAGTATAATGTTTTTTTTTGTGTGTGTGTGTGTTAGGCAATGGGGGTGGGGGCAGAGCACTGTCGGGGATTGTTATTATGGGGGCAGCACAGGGGGTGATTATTACTATGGGGCAGAGCATGGGGGGGTTGGAATTTTTACTATGGGGACAGCATAGGGGGGTTTATTACTATGGGGGGCAGACCACAGGTGGATTATTAATATTTGGGGGGGGGGGAGAGCACAGGGGGGGAATATTAATATGGGGGGAGCGCAGGGGGTTATTACTATGGGGGGGGGGAAGACCACAGGTGGATTATTAATATGGCGGCAGCAGAGGGGGGATTATTAATATGGGGGCAGCACAGGAGGGATTATTAATATGGGGGCAGCACAGGGGGGATTATTTATATGGGGATAGAGCACAGGGGGGATTATTAATATGGGGATAGAGCACAGGGGGGATTATTGATATGGGGGCAGCACAGGGGGGATTATTGATATGGAGTCAGCATAGGGGGGATTATTGCTATGGGGACAGCATAGGGGGGATTATTGGTATGAGGCAGAGCACAGGGGGGATCATTACTATGTGGGTAGCACAGTGGTACAGTCAGAGGCATTATTACTATATGGGGGCAACACACACACCTATTGACTTTAATGCACATGACACAAAAAAGTGAAAGATGTAAAAGTCCGGAGCCTAAGATGTTTGTCTGGCAGGTTCAGAAGAGACGAATTGTAGCTGCAAGAAATCATCATGGGGGTCCGGGCCAGAAGGAGAGGAAAAGGAAAGTGACGACCATATCCGTGGAAAAAGTTATTAATTCATGCACTAACCAATTCCTACCGGTTGTGCAATAAAAATGCATCTAAACCCAACGTGAACTCAAAATAAACAAAAATTATTATTATATAATATATACATCCTCCGGCATGTGCACATATACATAAATGGAGAATAAAAATGTACTAAACAAACATCATACAGTGAAAGAGAAAAGGAAAGCCTGATCCAGATCCATGCATCCATATATACACAACACATGATCCATATACTCCAATAAAAAAAAACGTAAAGTGCTATAGATACTAAATACCATAAATACTATATAATACGGATATAACCATGTGTGATAAGAAAGAACCAAGATACAAATAAAAAATACAAAATACAAAATACAACTTAGTATTCAAAATCCCATCTACCATCAAAAGAAAAGACAGAGGGAAAAAACTTAGAAAATAAGAAACTAAATATGCATGTCAATAAAAATCCGGACCACAGCAGATGCCTACTGGTCGCACAAACATGTATAAGGTAAGATCCAAAGGTCCGGCACACTAGAGGTACAATGTCATGGGTCACTTAACAATAAGGAGATAATAAGCGTATGCGCAGATAACCTCTGTCTGGGAGTGTGGAGCGGTGCCGGAAAATTGCCGGCCAATACAGATGAGGAAATCACGGTAAGACTGAAATAAATGTACCAACCCAAGTATTAACAAATAATATACAAGTATAAAGTAAATTATGAAATTGTAGGTTAGACATAAGCATAAGCATGAGAGGCCAGGGATGCTAACTCCAAGACAACCAAAGGGGGGCCCCATGTAACAGTGAAGAAAGAGGGAGTTCATATGGTCTCAATGAGAGAGTTCACATATTTACTCTCCCAAATAAAGGTCAATATGACCTGGGAGGTAGCAGGTCCAGCAGGGATGGAAGGTCCCTTAATATGAGTAAGTTCAGATCCGATCCATAAAAGACTCAGGCAACAACGGGATGGTGATTAATCACAGAACACCAACTGTTTTGTTAGAAGATCCAATAAGAGACTCAACATGAGTTCAGGCTCGGGTGGAAGGAAAGAACAGGCTACATGTATTCCATCGGTTTCAAAATCCAATTCCTATATATGGATCCATGTCCAATACTGGTAGCGACTAGCCGGGAAAAACGTGATAAAACTGCAAAGAAAAAGACAAACGTGAGTACATGGTAATAAGAAGAGTGTGACCTGGATGTGATGTGATGAGTGAGACATGGACTAGAAGGAAAAAAAAAAAAATTTCTAAATGTGTATATCTGATGGAAGGGAAGTGAGACTATGTGTGTATGTGTGAGAGCATGAGGGATAGTGTGGGCGTGTAAAAAAAAGTGTGCTAATGAGCAGTGGCGGTCTTTGGCACCAAGCACCCCAAGCGATCCCTTTGTGCCCCCAACATCCAGGGGGGCCCCCATGCCCCGCTCTTGTGCTCAAGACCACTGGACAGGGCTGCTGCCCCGCTCGCTGCTGCCATCTGAACTTTAACTATGAGCACTCGTAATGAGCGCTCATAGTTACATGCAGCAGCACTGACAGGGCAGGAGACATTGGCCCCCTTCCTGTCAGTCACTCTTGTGGCTGCAGGAAGTGTTTTCCCTGCGGTCACAAGTGGCATCTTTGTCCTTGTGGTGCCAGCGCTCCAGTGACATCACTGGAGCATCGGCGCCAGGACAAGGGGAGTGCGATCTCTTGTGATCGCAGGGAAAACCCTTCCTGCGGCCACATGAGTGAAGAGAAGAGGAGACGCCCGGACCCAGGTGAGTATAAGTGTTTGTTTTATTGTGTTATATTCTATATGGGAGGGGGAGCACACAGGGGTCTGTTTAACTGGGGGAGCGCACATCGGGGGTCTATATAAATGGGGGAGCACAAAGGGGGGCTATATAACAGAGGGAGCACACAGGGGGGCTATAGACTACTGGGGCTTCACAGAGGGGTCTATATACTACTGGGGGCAGCACACAGGGGGTCTATATACTACTTGGGGCAGCAGAATGGGGTCTATATACAACTTGGAGAGCACACAGGAGGTCTATATCCAAGTGGGGGAGCACACAGGGGGGCTACATACTACTGGGGTAGCACACAGGGGTCTATATACTACTGGTGGGGCACACAAGGGGTCTATATACTACTGGGGGAACATACAGGGGGTCTATATACTACTTGTAAAGCACACAGGTGGTCTATATATAACTGGGGGAGCACACAGGGGTCTGTATACTACTGGAGCAGCACACAAGGGGTCTATATAATACTGTTGGGGCACACAGGGGGTCTATATACTACTAGGGGAACCCCACAGGGGGTTTATATACTACTGGAGGAGCACACAGGGGTCTATATCCAAGTGGTGGAGCACACAGGAGGTCTATATCCAAGTGGGGGAGCACACAGGGGGGCTAAATACCCATGAGGGAGCACACAGGGGGCCTATATACTAGTGGGGGAGCACACAGGGGGTATATACACAACTGGGGGCAGCACACAGGGGGTCTATATACAACTGGGGCAGCACACAGGAGGTCTATATACTTCTGGGGGGAGCACACGGGGGGCTATATATAACTGGGGGAACACACAGGGGTCTATATACTACTGGGGGAAGCAAACAAGGGGTATATACTACTGGGGGCAGGACACAAGGGGTATATACTATTGGGGGCAGCACACAATGAGTATATATTACTGGCGGTAGCGCACAAGGGGTATATACTACTGGGGGCAACACACAGCGGTCTATTGTTTTGGAATGCGTGTTGAGGGGGGGCCCCAGACATAACTTCGCTTGGGGCCCCACAAATGCCAAGACCGCCCCTGCTAATGAGTGTGTAGCATAGTGAATAACCGGGGGGAGGGGCAGTGGCATACCAGGGAAAATGATGGAATTACAAGTAAAAGACACAAAAGAATGAATAAGATATTTGTAGAAGGGCGGATATATGCATGTATTATTCATAAAAACCGGTGTAAAGTAACTCATCATTCATGCCCAAAGGTTTCAAGCTGTTCAACCTATAAATCCACCTTGACTCGCTCTGCAGAAGTCTCTGTGTGATATTGCCACCCCTCATCCCTAGATGCACTCTATCCAGTCCCACAACCCTCATGGATGTATACTCACCTCCATGGTGGTTCAAGAAGTGTTGAGCCACTGATGTCATGTCCGGTAGGGGTTCTGTTGATCTAGAGGCCTTGCGAATAGTAGAAAGATGATGTTGTACTCTTTTCCTCAATTCTTGGGATGTCTGACCTACATACACCATAGGACAGGGACAGATCAATGCGTAAACTACATTACGTGTTCGGCAATTGTTGTAGTTCCTGAGGGTTATGCGACGTCCATCAACTGGATTAGTGAATTCCCCTGTGGAGGCCATAAGAGGACATATATTGCAGCCTCCGCATTGGGAAGCTTCCAATTAGGCGGGATCCACCACTCGTGCAGCCAGTTGGGCGCACAAAGTGACTTTTGGTAAGTATATCTTTAAGATTTTTCGCCCTCCTAGCCGTAATTAGGGGTTTATTCGTTATATGTGGAGTCAATCTCTGGTCAGTAAAAAGGATGTTCCAATTTTTCTGTAATATACCGTAAACCTCTTGCCATTGGTTGTTAAATGGGGTAACAATTCTTACCTTGTTCTCAGGTTGATGTATCTTGGGAGTAAACAATTGTTTCCTCTCCGTGCTTCTGGCTCTACGGTATGCTCGGGAAATTACTCTCCGTGGATAGCCCGACTTTCAAAGCGATGTGTTAGATCTCTGGCGTGTTCGTAAAAATCAGCGTTTGAAGAACAATTCCTTTTGACCCGGAGAAATTGCCCCACTGGGATTCCATCCCGCAGGTGGCGTGGGTAAAAGCTCTGATACTGTAACAAGTTGTTTGTTGCTGTGGTCTTGCGGTACAAGGAAGTCTCAATCCGATTGTCACGTATCCTTATTTCCAAATCCAGAAAAAACACTTGTTCCTGTGAGAGGGTGGATGTGAGACAGATGTTACAATTATTGTTGTTAAGTGCGGCCACAAATAACTCACACTCCTCCTTCGTCCCCGTCCACAGGAGGAGAACATCATCTATATAACGAAACCATTTTAGTGCCCGCCACTGAAAGTCGCTCATGGGTACACGTGTGTCCTCTCCCAGTAGCCCAAAAAGAGGTTAGCATAGGAGGGCGCACAACGTGCCCCCATGGCTGTGCCGGACACTTGTTTGTAGAAGATGTTATCAAAAATGAAATAATTTTGATGCAAGATGAAGTTCAGCAGGTCCAAGACGAAGGTGTAATGTTGTTCCTCCTGAGGATTTTGGAAATTAAGGAAAGATGCCACAGCACTCACCCCCTGATGATGGTCAATGATAGTATATAACGCTTCAACGTCCAGAGTCACCAACCATGTGTCTGTTGGCACCTCCAATTCATTGACATTCCACCAGGTGCATCGAGTCTCTCACAAAAGATGGTAGTCATAAAACCTGTGGTTGTAAGAAAAAATCCACATAAGTGCTGGCTCGTTCACACAGTCCACCAATCCCCGACACTATTGGTCTACCCGGGGGGTTTTGTAGTGACTTGTGGACTTTAGGCAACATGTAGAAAGTTGGTACCACAGGTTTATCAAGAGTGATAAATTTGTGTTCCCTCCTGGAAATGATTCCGCTTTGCAAAGCCCTATCCAATAGGGCATCAAGTTTCTTTTTAAAAACCAAAGTAGGGTCTGATGGGAGTGGGGAGTAGAAGCGTCTATTCCCCAGTTGACGTTTTGCTTCTATCATATACATCTAAATAGGCCAGAGTACGATGTTGCCACCCTTGTCAGCCTCTTTGATCAGAAATTCTTTGTTCTTCTCAAGAGACTGAAGGGCCTGTCCCTCAGGGAGTGATAGATTTTGTTGTTTGTTCCTATCCAATTTCAGACGTTGGATATCTCGAACCATCGTCTCAAAGAAAATATGTATACTGGGAAACATCTTGAAAGAAGGTGTAGCTTGTGAGGGAGATCTAAGGGTGAATTGTCGCCTACCTGGGTCCTGGCCATTTTCCTCCAAAAGGGACAGTAGATCCCGTAGCACCTGTTGGTCCTCTGTGGATGCGATGTCCATCGGGGAAGGCTGATGATATAACAATTTAAAAGCCAATTGCCTGCAAAACATGTAAATATCCCTCGTTAGGTCAAATTTGTTCAGCAGTTGCATGGGGGCAAATGACAAGCCTCTCTCCAGGACTGACCGTTCAATATCGGTAAGGTTGTAAGTGGATAGATTTATAATTTGTAAGTCACGTGGTGGGGGAACTTCAAATGTAGTATCTCCCATTACCGGCAAGAGGGTCTCTTGGTCCGATATTGAACCGGAGAGAGGCCTCGGCTCTTGTATGGCCGTTTTTTTCGATTTACCTCTGCCTCTCCTTGTCTTGTTCTTGTCCTTTTCTTATTGGATCTTCTAACAAAACAGTTGGTGTTCTGTGATTAATCACCATCCCGTTGTTGCCTGAGTCTTTTATGGATCGGATCTGAACTTACTCATATTGAGGGACCTTCCATCCCTGCTGGACCTGCTACCTCCCAGGTCATATTGACCTTTATTTGGGAGAGTAAATATGTGAACTCTCTCATTGAGACCATATGAACTCCCTCTTTCTTCACTGTTACATGGGGCCCCCCTTTGGTTGTCTTGGAGTTAGCATCCCTGGCCTCTCATGCTTATGCTTATGTCTAACCTACAATTTCATAATTTACTTTATACTTGTATATTATTTGTTAATACTTGGGTTGGTACATTTATTTCAGTCTTACCGTGATTTCCTCATCTGTATTGGCCGGTAATTTTCCGGCACCGCTCCACACTCCCAGACAGAGGTTATCTGCGCATGCGCTTATTATCTCCTTATTGTTGAGTGACCCATGACATTGTACCTCTAGTGTGCCGGACCTTTGGATCTTACCTTATACATGTTTGTGCGACCAGTAGGGATCTGCTGTGGTCCGGATTTTTATTGACATGCATATTTAGTTTCTTATTTTCTACGTTTTTTCCCTCTGTCTTTTCTTTTGATGGTAGATGGGATTTAGAATACTAAGTTGTATTTTGTATTTTGTATTTTTTATTTGTATCTTGGTTCTTTCTTATCACACATGGTTATATCCGTATTATATAGTATTTATGGTATTTAGTATCTATACCACTTTATGGTTTTTTTTATTGGAGTATATGGATCATGTGTTGTGTATATATGGATGCATGGATCTGGATCAGGCTTTCCTTTTCTCTTTCACTGTATGATGTTCGTTTAGTACATTTTTATTCTCCATTTATGTATATGTGCACATGCCGGAGGATGTATATATTATATAATAATAATTTTTGTTTATTTTGAGTTCACGTTGGGTTTAGATGCATTTTTATTGCACAACCGGTAGGAATTGGTTAGTGCATGAATTAATAACTTTTTCCACGGATATGGTCGTCTATCTATTCATTTATTCTTCTAATATTAATTATACACCATTATTACTTTTTACCTTTTCTAAATAGAAAAGAAGGAAAAAAAAACTTTTAGGGCTGTGTAACTATAATCGGCCTTTTTATAATTCATTTTATTTATTGGTTGCATGTCATGTTTATGGGTCATCATGACAACTCGGCACGTTACTTCTTTAAATTTCTGTAAAGGTTTTCTTATATGGCAGGCAGTATTTGCGCATCGGCGCATGCGCAGCTTGGCTACCATAGCGATTTGACATTCTTGTCTTTTTGTCCACTTTTGAATAAAGTTAGTTGAAACATACGTCAGAGGTCACATGGGAGGTTTGTGATTGTACACTAGCGCATGCGCAGCTTGTTTATGTGAACGCCGCGGCCATGTCTGGGAGTGTGGACCGGACATATACATCAGGTTTGAGCAATCAATTATTGTCAGTATGATTGCAAGTGGGATATATATACGTTGTATGATGTGAGTATCAGTACCCTTGAGAAAGTCCCGCCTGGGGACGGAATGCGTGGGGGTCTGTGGACGCCAACATGGATTCTCCCATCTGGTGATACAAATTCTCTTTTGGCCTTTGCCTGTTTCTTGTTTATCATGCGTCATCCTTGCACTTGTGTCTATCTTACTTTATAATTATTTACCAGTGAGGATCCCCCATACATATGTCGGCCTGTCCTTGTGCCGTGCCTACTGTACACGGCACAGTGTCTGGTTCTGTTTTGTGTATGTTAAAGGGGTTGTCCGGCGAAAAAAATTATTCACAGAATAACACACATTACAAAGTTATACAACTTTGTAATGTATGTTATGTCTGTGAATGGCCCCCTTCCCCGTGTCCCACCACCCCCACCCGTGTACCCGGAAGTGTGGTGCGCTATACATTACCTGTCACGTGCCGACCACGGTCTCCGATCTTCAGTAGTGACGTCTTCTTCGGGAGGCCAGCGGATCTTCCCGAGTGCTGGCCGCCCTCTGCAGCGTCATCCGAAGCTCAGCCGCGATTGGCTGAGCATAACTGTGCTCAGCCAATCGCGGCTGAGCAGCTGATGACGTGGCCGCGTCATCAGCCGCTCAGCCGCGATTGGCTGAGCATAACTGTGCTCAGCCAATCGCGGCTGAGCGGCTGATGACGCGGCCACGTCATCAGCTGCTCAGCCGCGATTGGCTGAGCACAGTTATGCTCAGCCAATCGCGGCTGAGCTTCGGATGACGCTGCAGAGGGCGGCCGGCACTCGGGAAGATCCGCCGAACTTACGAAGAAGACGTCACTGCTGACGATCGGAGACCGTGGACGACACGACATGCGGTGAGTATAATGCACCACACTTCCGGGTCTAGCGTGGGTGGGGGGAAACACGGGGAAGGGGGCCATTCACAGACATAACATACATTACAAAGTTGTATAACTTTTTAATGTGTGTTATTCTGTGAATAATTTTTTTCGCCGGACAACCCCTTTAATTGTTTTTATCCAGTGTGTCTCACTTGCTCTTTTGTACCAATAAAGCATATTTATTTTCACCTTAAGTGACTTACTTATTTATATATACACATCTTTCTTTTGGAAGTGCCACTGTTGTTATTGGCATACTTTTTCTTGTGTAGTAGTACATTGTGGTTTTTATGCCAATCGGGTTTGAGCACTCCAGGATTTATTGCTCTGGTATACTACTGTTATCTTTCATGGTAGTGCCTTGTCTGTATTTGTAGTTCAATGACTACAGCGGCGTACATTCCCAGTCAGTGATTGGCTGAGCAGGCGATCCATCAGCCGAGTACGTGATGTTGCAGCTGGAGGAGCTGCAGAAGGCCGGTGGCTATTGGATATAATTAAGGAAGAGCTACGGGGGCACAAGAATGGGTAAGTATACTTTCTTTATTTTGTTCCCACACCCCCCTGCCTACCTTAGATTTGTTAGTTTCATGGGACTTCTCCTTTCAAGAAACTTAAGTGGCGCTCTATGCTGCTTGCTGTGAGTGACTGACAAGTTACTAGCAGTGAGCATGCATTTTTAATTTATTTCTACTCTGGACAGTTCCTGACATGGATAGAGGTGGCAGCAGAGACCACTTTGTCAGTCTGGAAAGAATACACCACTTCCTGCAGGACATACAGCAGCTGATAAGTACTGGAAGACTGGAGATTTTTTTATAGCAGTAAATTACAAATTACTGGCACTCGTTGATTTGAAAGATTTTTGTTTTGTTATTTATTTATTTATTTATTTTGCTGGAGTACCCATTTAATACTGTGGACTACTTTATTTTTAAACAACTAGACAACCCCTTTTGTACAGTCAATGCAGGTTCTACAGTGATCAACTAATCGGGTGATAAACGATTTTCTGGGAAATGTACTTTTACATGCCATTAATACTGCTTGTCTTTACTTTGGAGGAATTCCAGGTAGGGATCCCCTCCTTCTGTATTCAGCTTTATTTATAATACTCTTTGGCCGCCCTTTCAGCAATTACATCAGATAGTCATCAGTCTCCTTCATGTAAACAAATCCGCCGTATATAACCGTATACCAGTGGATTCTAAACCGAGTGACAGGAAATGCTGGGAATTGTAGTGTATAGAAATGTCTGTGAATCACAAGTGTCCCTCCAAAAAGTTGGGCGGTATGGAGGAAGGGCTGACTGCAAAGCATTATGGGGAAGCTTGTTGTCATGTGTTTTCACTCATCATCACCGTAAGCTTTACAGCAATGGAGCAGCTTTATCAATCTGCCAGAGACACAACACAGTCTGATTTGCCCATAGCAACCAATCACAGATCACCTTTCATATATTAACAAGCTCTTATACAATTAAAGCTGAGCTCTGATTGGTTGCTATGGACAAGTTATACTGTTGCACATGGCAACCAATCACAGTTCAGCTTTTATTTTACCAGAGTAATTTGAGAAAGGAAAGCTGAGCTGTGATTGGTTGCTATGGGCAACATCAAACCATATTATTTAGTGTTCTTAGTGTGGCCTAACCATAGGCTGTTTGCTTGCACACAAGTGTGTTTAGTGATCTCTGCAGTAAAGCACATCACCAGTCATTAATGGGTTAATGCTTCAGATGTGTTTACCTGCAGTAACCATGGCAACCGTGCACTGTGATGACAAGCGCTTATGTCATAAAGAAGCTTTCATAAAGCAATGCACCGCGCCCTGATCAGTGCCATCTTGGATGCGCCAGAGGACCTTGAGCTTGTAGACTTTACTGCCCCCTACCCTTGATGTAATTTGGAGGTTCTAGTAGGGAAAAGGGGTGGTCTGCTTTAGACTGCCCCTTCATCGAGTCTCCACCTTTTTGAGAAGTCGACCTGGATCTGTGAAGGAGAAGAGATACATCCGCCGGCCATCAATAAGGTGACAGATATTGCAGCCGGATTTCTCTCACATCCAGTTTATTATATTTTTAGTATGGTATTACCCTCTAAGCCCAGGGGAGGGGCAGCTCTCCAGCCATGGCTCCCACAAGGTTTCCCCCACAGGGGGTTTTTCCTCGCCTGAGTGCTGGAGGGTGACTCTTCATGAGTCGGGGGTCTGCCATTTTTAGTGTCATGTAAGTTTAAATAAAATTGGGCCCCTTTAACACCTGATTACAATGTGTTGTGTCTTTATTTTGTGTCTTTGGTATAACTTATTATGCTTGGGAGTTGGGGGTCCATCACATATTGCAGAGTCATAAAGCTGGACATCTGCCTGCTACACAGATCCATCACCTGCACAATGAGCCCAAGTAGGATGGAGCAGTGGATTGTAGAACTCCTGCATGTAAGTGCGTATCCCTGGATTATAGGGAAACTCAAATCTTGAGAAAAAAAAAAGGGCCGCAAGGTTTATACCTACATCTGCAAGGTTTGGCAAAAGGTTTTTTCAAGTGACAGGGTCACACCAATCATGGAATATCATAGTAACATGGACATCACCATAAATATACATCCTATATACCCAGTGGCTCTTGTGCGTGGGGGCAGCATCAGGGGCAAGGCAAAGTAGTGCACCCCTACACCCATACACCCAGGTGTGGCCTAGGTAGGTGCCCCCCTCCACAGGATAGGAAATATCAAGCTGATTGGTAGGGGTCCCAGTGGTCATGAGAATGTGGAGAATCTGTCCCCCAGTGGGGACGATGCTCCATTAATTCTCTATATGTGGTTTCCCAACACAGTTGTTGCTATTGGTTACATCCTTCATAAAAGCCTGTACTTTTAAGATTAAGTAGTACCAGTAGTACCAGGGTGTTAATACAAGATGTCGCTGTTATAATGTAGCGGTTAAACTCAATGGTAATATAAAGTGTATAAATGCCTGGAGAAAAAAAGGTTCAACCTCCGGAGGCGACAAGCCTTCTTTACCATGAGAACTGTGAATCTGTGGAACAGTCTACCACAGGATCTGGTCACAGCAAAAACAGAAGAGGGCTTCAAAACAGGGCTAGACAAGTTATTAGACCAAAATAATATAAATGCATATGTATATAACCTATCACCCCTCCCCCTTCCCTGTATCCAACCCCTCCTTGGTTGAACTTGATGGACATGTGTCTTTTTTTCAACCGTATTAACTATGTAACTATGTATATCTAGATATTGCACGACTGTAGTACCCAAAGGGTTATTGTTTGTTTGTGTACTACGTGGATCTGTACACCAATGACAGTTCTTTCTTCTTCTCATCTATCATCTCTACTTCTACATACACACTCCTCATCCACCCTTACATGCGCTGTAGGAAGGAAGTCACATGGGGTAGAGTAAGTGTAGGGTCTTTTTGCCTTTAGACTCTGTAGAGGTAGGACGCTCCCTAGTTTCTTCTCAAGTAACCTTACTCCACACTATGCAGTGTTAAGCTTCCACTACAGAGGACAAGTCAGGGATCAGGGATCATCCTAACCCACACCGTGGACAAGGAGTAACATAGTGCAGGACAGTATCCATTAAGAAGTAAGGAACTGATCCGGATAGAGCAAAGTTTCTAAAAGCCTATGAACTCTATCTCACAGCATGGGTGTCAGCAGGGAACCCTCAGCAAAACACAGGCACAAGTATTCTCTCCACTCTCGAGCATTCTTCTATTTCTCCCTCTGAAAATCCGTCAGAGCACACTACTTGGATTGGGACTCTCTCGACATAATCCTCTCTACTCTTCTGATCCTCTCTTTTATCTCTCATCACGCAACTCAGTCCGCGCAACTGCATCACTCCCAGGGCCGGGACAAAGGGTAGGCCAGGGTAGGCGATGGCCTAGGGGGCCATCTCCTGGTGAATTACAGGGGGAGCAATGTAGCTTCACGTAAAAATCCCCCCACCTGACCTCACACAGCAGAATCCCTTCTCCACTCTGCTCCAGCTCCGCAATGGCAGGACCTGCGTTGCTCCTCCTCTCTTCTGCTTGGCTCCGGAGCAGAAGAAAAGCTTCTAATTAATGTCACATGACCTCTGGAGCCAATCAGGAGAGGGGAGAAGTGCAGGGACAAGTGTAATGGCAGATGCCCCAACCCCCGCCCCCCCTCCCGACAGAGAACCATGAGGAGACTGTTTGGCATCCTCAGAAACATCCTCAGTGTCCTCCTCCACTGCTACTGCTGTGTGGGTGGGTGAGTATTTGTGTACTAATGGAGTGAGTGTGTGTGTGTGTACTAATGGAGTGTGTGTGTGTGTATGTGTGTGTACACTAATAGTGTGTGTGTGTGTGTGTGTACACTAATAGAGAGTGTGTATGTACACTAATAGTGTGTGTACACTAATAGAGAGTGTGTGTGTGTGTGTGTGTGCGTACACACTAATAGTGTGTGTGTGTGTGTGTACACTAATAGAGAGTGTGTGTGTACACTAATAGAGTGTGTGTGTGTGTACACTAATAGACTGTGTGTGTGTGTGTGTGTGTGTGTGTGTGTACACTAATAGTGTGTGTGTGTGTGTGTGTGTGTACACTAATAGAGAGTGTGTGTGTGTGTGTGATTGTGTGTATGTGTACTAATGGTGTGTGTGTGTGTGTACTAATGGAGTGTGTGTGTTAGTGGAATTTGTGACTGAGATAGGACAACAACTCCCAGCATGACCTGTGTGGCTGAGGTAGGACAACTCCCAGCATGACTCCTAGATGCCCCAACCCCCGCCCCCCCCCCCCCCCCCCCCCCCCCCCCCGACAGAGAACCATGAGGAGACTGTTTGGCATCCTCAGAAACATCCTCCAGTGCTACTGCTGTGTGGGTGGGTGAGTATTTGTGTACTAATGGAGTGAGTGTGTGTGTGTGTACTAATGGAGTGTGTGTGTGTGTACACTAATAGTGTGTGTGTGTGTGTGTGTACACTAATAGAGAGTGTGTGTGTACACTAATAGTGTGTGTACACTAATAGAGAGTGTGTGTGTGTGTACACACTAATAGTGTGTGTGTGTGTGTGTACACTAATAGAGAGTGTGTGTGTACACTAATAGAGTGTGTGTGTGTACACTAATAGTGTGTGTGTGTGTGTGTGTGTGTGTGTGTACACTAATAGAGAGTATGTGTGTGTGTGTGTGTGTGTGTGTGATTGTGTGTATGTGTACTAATGGTGTGTGTGTGTGTGTGTGTGTGTGTGTACTAATGGAGTGTGTGTGTTAGTGGAATTTGTGACTGAGATAGGACAACAACTCCCAGCATGACCTGTGTGGCTGAGGTAGGACAACTCCCAGCATGACCTGTGTGGCTGAGGTAGGACAACAACTCCCAGCATGACCTGTGTGGCTGAGGTAGGATAACAACTCCCAGCATGACCTGTGTGGCTGAGGTAGGATAACAACTCCCAGCATGACCTGTGTGGCTGAGGTAGGACAACTCCCAGCATGACCTGTGTGGCCGAGGTAGGACAACAACTCCCAGCATGACCTGTGTGGCTGAGATAGGACAACTCCCAGCATGACCTGTGTGGCTGAGGTAGGACAACAACTCCCAGCATGACCTGTGTGGCTGAGGTAGGAGGACAACTCCCAGCATGACCTGTGTGGCTGAGATAGGACAACTCCCAGCATGACCTGTGTGGCTGAGGTAGGAGGACAACTCCCAGCATGACCTGTGTGGCTGAGGTAGGACAACAACTCCCAGCATGACCTATGTGGCTGAGGTAGGAGGACAACTCCCAGCATGACCTGTGTGGCTGAGGTAGGAGGACAACTCCCAGCATGACCTGTGTGGCTGAGGTAGGAGGACAACTCCCAGCATGACCTGTGTGGCTGAGGTAGGACAACAACTCCCAGCATGACCTATGTGGCTGAGGTAGGACAGGTAGGTCATGGGGGGGGGGGGGGGCGCCATTTGCCTTCTCTGTCTAGGGCACCAAAACTCATTGTCCCGGCCCTGATCACTCCTTCTACTCTTTTTTATAAATTGTTTATTTTTGTCATTTTTATAACAACTAAAAACATAACAGAAAATACAGCATTGAGTCCAGTTCTGAAGCATAAGATAATGGTGCCTAATCATCAGAATCTGTAAATATGAAATCAACACATATTAGTATCTCAGTGTAGAAAGAAAGAATTAGGCATATGTCTCACTGGGCTGATATCACAAAGTAAGTGTTGTTTTCCTGCTGTCATCGACAAAAAAGCCATTTGCTAACTTAAGACAGAAAGTACACGAGCCAACACGGCTCTCAACCAAAACCTGCAAATTTCTATGCATCTAAACGAACTGTTATACAAAACCGATAAAATGAAAGTGAGAGAAAAAGGACAAAAAAGGGGAGACAGGACAACACAGAGACAAGAGGGTGTCTACAGAACCAAACTCCATGTGCAACTAGGAGGAACGTGACTGCTCATAATATGTATCCCAGGGTGCCCAGACGTTCAAGAACTTTTCCACCCTATCCTCATACACCACTGTAGTGTATTCCAGACGCCTAACCTCCTGGACACGATTAATGAGCTCTACAGCAGACGGAATGAGACTTTGCTTCCAATATTTGTCCAGCAGGCATTTGGAGGCGGTCAGTATAGACAGAAATAGTCGGGCCGCGTGTTTCCTCATTGTCTTTGGTGGGACATTAAGAAGGTAAGTGAGTGGGGCAAGAGGGATTATGTGACCTAATACGGCTGCCACTAAACCTTGTATGCCTGCCCAAAAGGGAGTCAGGGCTGGACAGTCCCAGAATATATGTGGCAGAGTACCTCTAGCTCAGCAATCTGCTGGGGTGGAAGGGTACAAACGGTTCAACAAATCAGGCGTATGATACCAGAAAAATAAGATTTTGTATTGGTTTTCCCTGTATGTAATGCATGAAGAAGACCTGGCTGCCTGAGTCCATATAATTTGCCATAGGCTGTTGGGTTTGGGGCGGTGCAAGTATTCCTCCCAGCTCTCCATATACCTGTGTGAGGGCTCTGAATCACTCTGGGGAGAGGTGATGAGGGTGTATATTTGTGAGATCAAACCCTTCGTTGAGGGGGTGCCCTTACATAGTTGTTTAAAAATTGTGGGTTTCTGGAAGGGGCTGTAACCAGTTATCTGGGCAGCATAGTAAGAAATTTGCTCATGGTATGCTGCCGTTCTCAGGGGGAGATTGAACCACTCTCAAAGGGAATTAAATGGCAGGACTTGTCTTGTAAAGGGACAGACTATGTCAGCGAAATGGAACAGTCGGGCCGCCTGCTAAGGAGAGATAGTTTCATAGTCATAAGCACCTCAAATCTGTTCCATGTAGAGAAAAGGTGTGAGCAAGGAGGGGGTAGATTGTCAGGAAAATTGCCTACAGCTTGTTGTCCAAACGTCCTTGGTGTGCTGCATAGGGCCCAATAGCACTAGCATGTGGTCTGGAGGGCCCAGGGACCAGATCAAGTTACTTGGGTGCAGGAGGGCTATCCAAAGTTTCTCGATTTCTGCCCACTTAGTATAAGCCAGTAGGTTGGTCCAAAATGAAACATTCCTCAGATGCACCACCAAGTAATATTTATAAAAGTCTGGCATGGCCAGGCCTCCGTGACCCTTACAAGCACACAACACCGATTGGGCCACCCTATGCCTCCCTCCCCGCCATACGAACTGCATTAGCGAGCTCTGTAGTTTACGAAGTGCTCCTCTGGGTATGGGGATAGGTTATGTTTCTACAAGATATAGGAATCGGGGGAGTATGGTCATTTTGATGGCATTTATCCTACCTATTAAGGACAGAGGAAGCTTTGCCCATTTGGTCAGTTGTAAGGTTATATCCTGGAAAAGTGGGGGAAAATTGCGTTTATATAACGTATTACTGTATATGTAGGTGAAATATTAGTACCCAAATAACGGATGGAATGTTCCCCCCATTTGTAAGGATAGGAGGACTGTAGAGTGGCTAGCAGCGTGCCCGAGATATTAATTGCCAAGGCCTCTGTCTTGTGGGGGTTAATTTTATATCCCGATAATATCCCATATTGTTACGGCCGCGGCGGCGTCCCGTGCTCCGGGCCGCCGCCGCGACTCCCCACTGCCCCATGCAGCAGCCGGTGTCCGTAGGCAGGGACCCGGCGCTGCTGTCACTTCGGCCCCGGGGGGCGCCTTACCTCTCCACGCTCCTGTCCGTCGCTGTGCCGGCCGGCGCGCGCGTCCCCGCCTCCTAGGGCGCGCGCGCGCCGGCTGTCTCAGATTTAAAGGGGCAGTGCGTCCCTAATTGGTTAGTTGCACCAATCACTCCCCTATAAATCCCAGCATGCCCTGTCCCTTGTGTTGGAGCCTCTACATGCTTCCCATAGCGTTTGGCCCAGCTCCCTGTTGTTCCTGATTCCTGTCCGCTACCTGGTCCCCTGTCCTTGTTCCTGATTCCTGCCCGCTACCTGGTCCCTAGTCCTTGTTCCTGGTTCCTGCTTCCCCGTTACTCTATTGCTCCTGTCTTCAGCCTGTCTCCTGCGGTCACGACTACAGACCTCTGCCACTACCATCTCCTGCCTACTGCTCCTGCCACGCCTCGCCTGCCATCACCAGCAACCAAGCCAGGGGTAGCGACCTGGGGGTCGCCTGCCGCAGCAAGTCCATCCCGCCTTGCGGCGGGCTCTGGTGAAAACCAGCGGCCCCTTAGACTCCGCTCCCTGGTGAGGTTAGTGCCATCGCTGGTGACGGTCCAGTGGATCCACTACTCCAGGCGTTACAGTAGGCTCCAACCATGGATCCCGGCGAGGTGCCTGATCTCCGTGACGTCGCCAGAGTGGTCGCGCAACAGGCTCAACAAATCCAGCAACAGTCGCAGCAAATCCAGCAATTGACTGCCGCCCTACAGCAGCATGCTACAGCCCAGCGCTCACCACCACCAGCAGCCACCTCGAGACTTCGACTGGCCCTCCCGACTAAATATGGAGGCGATCCCAAGTTGTGCAGGGGATTCCTGGCTCAGTGCACCATGCATATTGAACTTTTAAGTAGTCAGTTTCCCACCGAGCGCTCTAAAGTGGCTTTCATCATTAGCCTATTGGAGGGTAGAGCTCTGGCCTGGGCCACGCCGCTGTGGGACCGAGATGACCCTGTTGCTGCCAATCTCCGAACCTTCCTGGCCGAGTTTCGCTCCGTCTTTGAGGAACCTGCCCGTGCTACTTCAGCTGAGACAGCTCTCCTCAACCTCTCTCAAGGGAGCTCCTCTGTTGGTGACTATGCCATCCAGTTCCGCACCCTGGCAGCTGAATTGGACTGGAACGAGGCCGCCCTATTAGCCACCTTCAAGAAGGGCCTTTCTACTCGAGTGAAAGATGTGCTCGCTGCCCGAGACCTTCCTACCTCCTTGAACGAACTCATTCTACTGGCTACCAGAGTCGACACCAGGTTTTCCGAGAGAGAGGAGGAGGTCCGACAAGAACGGCGTCTGAGCCTGCCCCGTCGCCATCCTCGGTTGGCACCGGTATTCCAAAATCCCGTTGCTCCTATGCCCCAGTCGTCTCCAGAAGTTCCTATGCAGGTGGATCGAGCTCGCTTGACGACTGAAGAAAGGGCCCGTCGACTAGAGCTGAATCTCTGCTTATACTGCGGTGGCGCTGATCACTTTCGGCAGAGATGTCCCCAACGTCCTCAGCGTCCGGGAAACGCTCGCACCTAGGTCCAGTGGGAGAGGTCTCCCTAGGTGTGAATGCCACCTCTCCAAGATTGACTATGCCAGTCTCCATCCAGACACCCTCAGGGCAAGTTCTCCAGACTACTGCCCTCATCGACTCTGGCGCTGCTGGCAGTTTCATTTCTGCTTCGTTGGTCCAAAGATGGCGGCTACCCGTGATACAGCTAGCCCAACCCCGGTCTATCTCTTCGATCACGGGCGAGATTCTTACCGAAGCTGTGCACTGCCAGACTGAACCCCTAGTCCTCCAGGTGGGCGCCTTACATCAGGAGAGGATCTCCTTCTACGTCTTGCGCCATTCCTCTTCCGCCATCTTGCTGGGTCTTCCTTGGCTGCAATTACATACCCCTAAGCTGGACTGGAGAACTGGGGAGGTTCTCAGCTGGGGCCAGGACTGTCCAAATAGGTGTCTGAGACCTCCTCAACCCAAATGCTCTACGAGGTCACCTGCTAATGCCAAGCCTTTGTCTGGTCTACCGCACGAATACCAAGACTTTATGGATGTCTTCTCGGCCAAGGAGACAGACTCTCTACCACCTCATCGGTCCTATGATTGCCCTATAGACCTTCTTCCTGGAACTTCTCCCCCACGAGGTCGAGTATACCCTCTCTCTGTGCCCGAGACGGAAGCCATGTCCTCCTACATCCGGGAGAACTTACAGAAGGGCTTCATCCGTAAATCCACGTCTCCCGCTGGCGCTGGATTTTTCTTTGTGCAGAAGAAGGACGGTTCCCTCCGCCCATGCATAGACTACCGGGGCTTAAATAAGGTGACTGTCAAGAACCGCTATCCTCTTCCGCTAATCCCAGAACTATTCGACCGTCTCCGTGGAGCTAGGATCTTCTCCAAGTTGGATCTCAGGGGAGCGTATAACCTGATCCGTATTCGTGAAGGAGACGAATGGAAGACCGCTTTCAACACCAGAGATGGGCACTACGAATATCTGGTCATGCCATTCGGCCTATGCAACGCCCCAGCGGTCTTCCAGGAATTCGTGAATGATTTATTCCGCGATCTCCTCTATGTCTGCGTCATAGTCTATCTTGACGACATCCTGGTCTTCTCCCACGACCAGCAGACCCACGTGTCCCATGTACGACAGGTTCTACGGAGACTACGGGCCAACCGTTTGTATGCCAAGCTGGAGAAGTGCGTTTTCCATCAGCGCAGCCTGCCGTTTCTTGGATACATTGTCTCCGACCAGGGCCTACAGATGGATCCTGCCAAGCTCTCAGCTGTTCTCCAGTGGCCTCGTCCTGAGGGACTTAGAGCTATCCAACGATTCCTTGGATTTGCCAACTACTATCGGCAATTCATCCCTCACTTCTCTACCCTGGTTGCACCCATAGTGGCTCTCACAAAGAAGAAGGCGGATCCTAGACGCTGGCCTCCCGAGGCCGAACATGCCTTCAATAGCCTAAAGTCTGCCTTTGCCTCCGCTCCTGCTCTAGTTCGCCCGGATATCTCCAAGCCGTTTTCTCTTGAAGTTGATGCTTCCTCTGTGGGCGCCGGAGCAGTCCTCTCGCAAAGGGACACATCAGGCAAGACCAGAACCTGCGGGTTCTTTTCTAAGACTTTTTCCCCTGCCGAGAGGAACTATACTATAGGAGATCGGGAACTCCTGGCTATTAAGCTGGCACTGGAGGAGTGGCGTCATCTCCTAGAGGGGGCTAAACATCCCGTTAACATATACACGGACCACAAGAACCTCCTCTACCTCCAATCGGCTCAACGCCTCAATCCCCGGCAGGCCAGGTGGTCCCTCTTCTTCTCTCGGTTCAACTTCACCATTCATTTCCGTCCAGCCGAGAGGAATATCAAGGCCGATGCGTTATCCCGAGCATCCGATGTTATGGGGCAAGAGGAATCTCCTCGACACATAATACCTCCTGATCGCCTAGTACCAGTTGCCACTTCTACTCTGCAGCAGTTGCCTCCCGGTAAGACTTATGTGCGCCCCGCACTCCGTAAACGCATCTTGAAATGGGGTCATTCCTCTATGGTGGCCGGGCATCCGGGAGTTCTAAAGACCGGGCAACTGATCTCCCGCCACTACTGGTGGCCTAGCCTACTCCTGGATGTCAAAGACTTTGTGGCGTCCTGTACCATCTGTGCCAGAAACAAGTCCTCTCATCAAAGACCTGCCGGCCTACTTCAGCCCTTGCCAGTCCCAGACCGCCCCTGGTGCCATATAGGCATGGACTTTGTCACAGACTTACCTCCATCTGCGGGTAACACAGTCATCTGGGTTGTCACGGACCGCTTCTCCAAGATGTCCCACTTCGTGGCTCTTCCTGGATTACCATCAGCCCCTCGCCTGGCCCAGCTGTTCTTTCAGCATATCTTCCGCCTCCATGGTCTTCCTCTTCATATAGTCTCTGACAGAGGCTCACAATTTGTCTCCAGATTCTGGCGTGCTCTCTGCTCTCAACTCCAAGTGAAGCTGGACTTCTCTTCGGCCTATCATCCCCAGACCAATGGGCAAGTGGAGAGGGTCAATCAGGTCCTTGGCAATTATCTTCGACATTTCGTCTCCGCTCGCCAGAACAACTGGTCCAGTCTGCTTCCTTGGGCAGAGTTTTCCTACAATCATCTGGACTCAAGCTCCACAGGCAAGTCACCCTTCTATGTGGTCTATGGACATCACCCTCGTCCTCCTCTGCCTCTCTCTCCATCCTCTGAGGTCCCAGCCGTGGAGGAGTTGTTATCTGACCTGCAGTCAATCTGGGAACAGACTCGACAATCTCTGCTCAAGGCATCTGTCCGCATGAAGGACCAGGCGGATAAGAGAAGAAGACCCGCCATGAATTTTCTCCCTGGTGACAAAGTCTGGCTCTCGGCCAAATATGTCCGACTCAAGATTCCCAGCTACAAGTTGGGTCCTCGATTCCTCGGTCCTTTCTCGGTGCTAAAACGCCTCAACCCTGTCACCTACAAACTCCGCCTACCCCCTACGATGCGGATTCCAAACGCCTTCCATGTCTCCCTCTTAAAGCCAGTGGTCCTCAACCGGTTCTCCGATAAGGCTTCGCTCTCTGCTCCACAAGCCGTCTCTGATGACGTTTACATTGTCAAAGACATTCTGGCTATGAAAACTGTCAGAGGGAGACGATCCTTCCTAGTGGACTGGAAAGGATTTGGTCCTGAGGAGAGGTCCTGGGAACCCGAGGCTAACATCCTGGACCAAGACCTCATCAAGAGGTTCCTACAGGCCAGAAAGAGGGGGAGGCCAAAGGGGGGGGGGGGTACTGTTACGGCCGCGGCGGCGTCCCGTGCTCCGGGCCGCCGCCGCGACTCCCCACTGCCCCATGCAGCAGCCGGTGTCCGTAGGCAGGGACCCGGCGCTGCTGTCACTTCGGCCCCGGGGGGCGCCTTACCTCTCCACGCTCCTGTCCGTCGCTGTGCCGGCCGGCGCGCGCGTCCCCGCCTCCTAGGGCGCGCGCGCGCCGGCTGTCTCAGATTTAAAGGGGCAGTGCGTCCCTAATTGGTTAGTTGCACCAATCACTCCCCTATAAATCCCAGCATGCCCTGTCCCTTGTGTTGGAGCCTCTACATGCTTCCCATAGCGTTTGGCCCAGCTCCCTGTTGTTCCTGATTCCTGTCCGCTACCTGGTCCCCTGTCCTTGTTCCTGATTCCTGCCCGCTACCTGGTCCCTAGTCCTTGTTCCTGGTTCCTGCTTCCCCGTTACTCTATTGCTCCTGTCTTCAGCCTGTCTCCTGCGGTCACGACTACAGACCTCTGCCACTACCATCTCCTGCCTACTGCTCCTGCCACGCCTCGCCTGCCATCACCAGCAACCAAGCCAGGGGTAGCGACCTGGGGGTCGCCTGCCGCAGCAAGTCCATCCCGCCTTGCGGCGGGCTCTGGTGAAAACCAGCGGCCCCTTAGACTCCGCTCCCTGGTGAGGTTAGTGCCATCGCTGGTGACGGTCCAGTGGATCCACTACTCCAGGCGTTACACATATTCATCTAAAAGGGAATGCAGGCCAGGAAGCGAGACCATTGGGTTTCGTAATGTCAGCAGTATATCATCTGCGAATAATGACAGTTTGAATTCTCGATTCCTAACCTGCACTCCCTGTACGTCGGGGGATAGGCGCAGTTTCACTCCTTCTACTCTAAGTACTGATCTGGACTACAAAGGATTAAGTAACATATCAAGTGTAAGTACCCAAAGGTCCCCACATAATAGGTATTCTCTGAGCCTTTATAAAGTCTTAAGGCCCCATATAGTGTCAAGCCCCTTTGTGCAGAATCTATATAGCATAAGTTCCTCTATGCAGTCCCCATATAGTATATGGCCCCTCTGTGCAGTCCCTATATAGTATGAGACCCCTCTCTGTGCAGACCCCCATATAGTATAGGCCCCTTTGTGTACCCCCCCTATATAGTATAGATACATTCTGTTTAGCCCTTATGTAGTATAACCCCATTGTGCACCCCCCCCCCCCCCCTGCAAATCCAGGTCCCACCTACAGTTCACAAGTGCACACGCTAGCCGCCCTGGCTAGGACAGCAGAAAAGAACACTCAAAAAGTGCTGAAAGGCTGTGATTCCACATTGCATTTGTAACATAACATATTGTGGTGCGTGCTGGTCACTAGATGGTACTGTGTGATGCCACTACTGTGATGGTTGGTCAGTGGAGTATAGCTGTCAGGATGGTATCTTTGCGGAGCGTTATGCTCGTGCTCGTGCTGTGCGGCCGAGAAGGCGCTGATATTCTCTTATTCTGTTCTGTGTTTTGTTTCGCTGTGTCTGAACACTGGTTTATTTGCTCTCTTTGGGAGACACACCCGACTTCACCTGATGAGTTCTGTCTGGCCATGTCATGGTTAATGTGTGTTTTGGTTCTGCTGTTACTGACAGGTCTTCCTGCCAGTGGATCTGTCTTGTTCTCAGGTGTCTGTGCTTGGAGATCAGGGGGATGGTCCAATTACATTCTGGATCAGAACCCTGGCCTCCTATATAACTAACCCAGTCTGTGCACTCATTGCTGGTTATTGACTTAGTCTCTGCCCGCTTGTATCTTCTGTGTATTTGCGATCTCTGATTTTTGCCTTATTCCTTGACCTCCCTTGCTTGCCGCCTGCCCTTGACCAATTTGCCTGGACTTTGACTATGTTTATTGGATTGTGATTTTGTACTTTTGCTGCCCGATTGTTGTGACCCGGACTGTTTACTATTCCTCATTGTGTTTGTCTGTCTGTCTTGACCATCGCCAAGTTGCTCGCCGCCATCTTAGGGCGGATTGTGACAAGTAGGTAGAGACAGTGGGCGGGGCTGAGCTTAGGGCTCACTGTCTTGTCTTGTCCTGCTGTCCGGTTCCTAACAATAGCTCAGCCAGAGATAATGAGGCACACCTGCTTTAAGTTTATTGTGGATGGCTATACCCTTTCCCCAATGGTCGGTGACCTGCCGGGTTATGATAAGTCCCTTGGGCGCTTATCACTGTGGTCCAGAGTGGAGTTATGACTAGGGCTGGGCGATATGGGCAAAAAATAAAATCTCGATTTTTTTAAATTTTTTGACGATTCTCGATTTAAATCCTTTTTTTCCTTTTTTGCTAAATAAACAGAACATTTTCTCCCTGCAGCATCAGATACTATTTTAATATTTTAGACAACAACTGTATTGATTTCCAGTGTAACAGAGGCCCCATATAGTATAGGAAATCATGTTTGTGCCTCCATCTACGTTGGGTGTAGGAGTGGAGGTATAGTGGATAAGGGGTGTAGTAGTACAGGTATAGATGAGGGGTGACTGGGGTAAAACTGAAGGGGACTGGGGTGACACTAAAGGGGACTGGGGTGACACTAAAGGGGACTGGGGTGACACTAAAGGGGACTGGGGTGACCCTGGGGGACTGGAGGGACAATGGGGGACACTAAAGGGGACTGGGGTGACACTGGGGGACACTAAAGGGGACTGGGGTGAAACTAAAGGGGACTGGGGTGACACTAAAGGGGACTGGGGTGACACTGGGGTGACACTAAAGGGGACTGGGGTGACACTAAAGGGGACTGGGGTGACACTAAAGGGGACTGGGGTGACACTAACGGGGACTGGGGTGACACTAAAAGGGGACTGGGGTGACACTCTGGGACACTAAAGGGGACTGGGGGACACTAAAGGGGACTGGGGTGACCCTGGGGGACTGGAGGGACAATGGGGGACACTAAAGGGGACTGGGGTGACACTGGGGGACACTAAAGGGGACTGGGGTGACACTAAAGGGGACTGGGGTGACACTAAAGGGGACTGGGGTGACACTGGGGGACACTAAAGGGGACTGGGGTGACACTAAAGGGGACTGGGGTGACACTAAAGGGGACTGGAGGGACAATGGGGGACACTAAAGGGGACTGGGGGGACACTGAGGGGACTGGGGTGACACTAAAGGGGACTGGGGTGACACTGGGGGACACTAAAGGGGACTGGGGTGACACTAAAGGGGACTGGGGTGACACTAAAGGGGACTGGGGTGACACTAAAGGGGACTGGAGGGACAATGGGGGACACTAAAGGGGACTGGGGGGACACTGAGGGGACTGGGGTGACACTAAAGGGGACTGGGGTGACACTAAAGGGGACTGGAGGGACAATGGGGGACACTAAAGGGGACTGGGGGGACACTGAGGGGACTGGGGGGACACTGAGGGGACTGGGGGGACACTGAGGGGACTGGGGGGACACTGAGGGAACACTGAGGGGATTGGGGGGGGGACACTGAGGGAACAATGAGGGGACTGGGGGGGACACACTGAAGGGGACTGGAGGGGACACTGAAGGGGACTGGGGGGGGACACACTGAAGGGGACGGGGGGGACACTGAGGGAACAATGAGGGGACTGGGGGGGGGACACTGAAGGGGACTGGGGGGGGACACTGAAGGGGACTGGGGGGGGGGACACTGAAGGGGACTGGGGGGGGGACACTGAGGGAACAATGAGGGGATTGGGGGGGGACACTGAAGGGGACTGGGGGGGGACACTGAAGGGGACTGGGGGGGGACACTGAAGGGGACTGGGGGGAACACTGAGGGAACAATGAGGGGATTGGGGGGACACTGAGGGGACTGGGGGGGGACTGGTGCAGCTGGAGGTGATTGGAGCAGGAGGGCACATACATCTCCTCCTCCTCTCACCTCCACACACACGCTCCCCTCCCGGCCAGATATGGAGGTCCCGGGTCTGTGGAGGAGGAGGCCGCAGGGACTACAGTAGGTGGTGATCGCATAGCTGCGGGTCACGGAGCTATACCGCGGGAACGGGGGTCTGCACCGAGCCCCCCGATCCCGCTGTATAGCTCCAGGACGAGCAGCGCCGCGATCACCACCTACTGTTAGCCCTGCGGCCTTCTCCTCCACAGACCCGGGACCTCCATATCTGGCCGGGAGGGGAGTGGGACGCTCAGTGGAAGGGGCGGGGGCAGATCAGCGGCGGCGCTGTCAGTGGCTGGAGGCCGCCGGCACTGCACCGCCCCTCTCCAGCCTGGCCACCCGGCATCTTCTCCCCGCTCACCCACACCGCCCCTCTACGGCTCTCCCGCCGGCCTGCACCGCAACCCCCCTTCTCTCAGCTCCTCCCCGGCACCGCAGCCCGAAATGATTTTTTGTGAAAATCGAATTTACGATTTTCACAAAAAATCTAATCGATTTCAACGTTCTGGACGATTAATCGAATTAATTCGATTAATCGCCCAGCCCTAGTTATGACCCACCTGGACTGTGGGTACCGCCACCCACAGAAAGGGGAGATGACCCAAGGACGGTGTAGCTGCTGTGTAGGTGCTTGTGCAATAACCACTGAGTGTCGGTAAAATAAATAAACTCTTCTTTACTGAAGGAATACTTTAACATACAAGCAGATAATGGACTTTTGACTTGACTGGATTAGATCTGCACTGTACTGTAGAGGTAGAATAGACTTGGTTGCATACTGAGAAGAGTAGAGAGAGTTCAGAGTACTAGAGAGGAGTAGGTCGTGAGAGTCCAGAGTAGTGGAGAGGAGTTTGCCTTGAGAGTCCCAACCCAAAGTAGTAATGTGCTCTGCCGGAACTTTAGAAGAAGTAGAATACTTGAGAGTACTTGAGAGAAGAAAAATATTTGTGCCCGTGTTTCGACCTTTTGTCGCTATACCACGTCCTACTAGGGTGACACAAGCCCCAGTCCTAGTTACCTGAGTTTAGCAAAGTGTCCGAGCGTTTCCCGGTGTCACCTGCATTGCGAGATAGAGTACATAGGCTTGTAGCAACCTCCATCTGGATCAGTTCCTCTGCTTATAGGATACTGTCCTGCTGTTTTAGAGACGTTCAACTGCGTGGGTTGGGGTTATCCCTGACTTGTCCTCTCTTGAGTTGTTTAGCACTGCATGGTAAACATAAGTGTTGCCTTAATGAAAAGAGTCTCTTTATTTTCCATAAGCATTTGTACACTACAGCTGGTCTGTCCTGGAGGGGGGACCGGGCAAAGCCAGGCTCCTGGCTAAACTCTGCAGGAGACTCTGGTCTGTGTGTCTTGCCTCTACGAAAACCAGAAAAGAACTCCCTAAGTGTGAGTCTACACTTCCTATCAACTTCCTAAAGGGTGTGTAACAGCTCCTGTGAGTGGTGGAAAAGAGAGTGCAAAGAGAGAAGAAGATAGAGATAGATGAAAGGGAAGAATAGCTCTCATTGGTGCGCAGATCACAAACAAACAATAACCCTATGTTCACTACAGCTGTGCAATATACAAATACATATATACATACTAGCAACACCTAGTGGCAAAACTGAGACATGACCTCATTACTAGAGATGAGCGGACTTTTTGGATTTCTGGTTTGTGAGAACCAGAGCGATCGGCGTCGGATTTCCGCTGTCTGCTCGCTCTGTGCAGCGGGTGGATACCGCATTGGCTGTATCCCAGTTTACCAGGCGTTCCTTAGGAGGTATCCACCCGCTGCGTGGAGCGAGCAGACAGCGGGAATCCGATGCTGATTGTTCTGGTTCTAACGAACCAGAAATCCGAAAAGTCTGCTCATCTCTACTCATTACCACTTGACTTTTAGTACAGGCTTTTGCGAGGGGTGTCCACAGTAGCAACACCCGTGGTGGGACACCACAATATGAAATATTGGGGTGTCAGGGAACTTTAAAGTGTCACTGTCGTGAAAATTTTTTTTGCAGAAATCAATAGTCCAGGCGATTTTAAGAAACTTTGTTATTGGGTTTATTATCAGAAAAATGCATTTTTATCATGAAAAAGCTGTTTGAAGCTCTCCCCCCTGTCTTTATTGTTCTCCTATGGAGAGAGCTAAACAAAAGACCAAAACAGGACAACAAAGAGTTAATCTATAAATATCTCACCCTTATCTTCTTGGACAGTCACCAGTGACCTGTCTGAGCTCAGATTACAGCTGTCACCCAGCTCCGTGCCTGTAATCCTCTGTTATCTGCTTTCTGCTGCCGGCTAACTCCCTCCTTCCTCCTCCCCCCTCCCCTCTCCCTAGAGCAGACAGGGTACGTCTCCTGCAACAAGTCACAATTTTCAGATTTTTCAGAGTGGATGAAAAAGAGGAAGGAGGGGGGGACCTGGGAAAAGGCTTTTTACATGCAGATAATGGCAGATTTGGCTAATAAACCCAATTACAAAGTTTCTTAAAATCGCCTGGACTATTGATTTCTGCAAAAAAAAAAAATACGACAGTGACTCTTTAAATACAAGCCTGCCTACAATATTAACATATTCAGCCTACACCTAAATAATGTCTATGGCTACGTTTTTATTGACCATTTACTTTCTAGGAAAAATGTTATCTATACATTGATGTCATAGATAATTCTGCTTTTATGGTCTTGGTTCTGCTGAGAATTAAATCATCATCAACCTTTCCTAAATCCCCTGTAAAAGCAAAAACAAAAAATCTTGCATTGCTCATGCACCTCTGTTTTTTGCCCACGGCTACCATTTGTCTCTAAGCAGAGCAGGTACAGCCCTGGTACTTTTTTTTGCCATCAACATATTTCCCACTTTCTCAAAGTTTTCCAAGTTTACTTTTTAGCAACGTGTAACCACTTTAAAGCCCCATTTTATCAGCATGATGAGCTTGTGACAGGAAAGGCATGAATGTCTATGATTGATTATAATGCTTCAGAGCACTATGTCTTATACACTTTAGTCACAGACAAGATGTTAAAGAGAAGTCTTTCAGCAGGTTTTACCCCTATAGCCTGCTGACAGCGCTAGATGGGTGGAGGGTAAAGCAGATAACTGATATCTTGGTAGATAGCCCTGCTATTTGTATGACAGAGAAAAGCGGGTTTTAGCGCTCCTCACACTGCAATCACATATACCATCTAGATAGTCCTTTCCTATGTAATGTCCATCCAGGGGATCCCTAAAGCAGACACAACAGGTGGGATGTCAGCAGTTTTGGGGTCTGCACTGCTGACGGACATCTTTACCAAGGCTTAGAAAAACATGGCCACTTTCTTCCAGAAACAGCACCACTCTTGTCCTCAGTTTAGGTAGGGTTCCATTGAGGTAAACGGAGCTGAATTGTAATACCGCACATAACCTGGGGACAGGGAAAGTAACTGTGTTTTTATAACAGTGGACCCTCTGTCATTTTCCATAACAGCTGGCAGCCAACTAATGCCATTCAACAATTTTACATGCACCATTATTGTCACCTACTTAGAGCTGTATGGAACCTACACTGGGTCTCCCACAAGAGTTATGGTGTGTTTACTCAGAGATTTATCTGACAGATTTTGGAAGCCAAAGCCAGGAATGGATTTGAAAAGAGGAGAAATTTCAATTTTCCTTTATCACCTATTCTCTGTTTATAGTCTGCTCCTGGCTTTGGCTTAAAAAATCTGTCAGATAAATCTCTCTGTGTAAATGCACCATTAGGGTCCATTTACATGGAAAGATTATCTGGCAGATTATCTGCCAAAGATTTGAAGTCAAAGCCAGTAATGGACTATAAACAGGGATCAGGTAATAAAGGAAAGCCTTAGATTTCTCCTCTTTTCAAATCCATTCCTGGCTTTGGCTTTAAATCTTTGGCAGATAATCTGTCAGATAATCTTTCCGTGTGAAAGGGCCCTTAGTCATGTGATGTGATATGTCATTGCTTCCCTATCACCGGGGTCTGACTGACGGGACCTCTGAATGAAGGAGCTGGTGTGCTATTTCACAGTTCTTCCCTACACATACATGCTACCAGCCAACCCATTGATTGAATACAGCTGTGTTGTGGGACTCCTTTTATTGGATGGTAATGATTGTTGCTGCACAGGGGACGCAGGATTGTAATTACATCTCCACTGATAATAATGCTGTGGCATATCTAAATACACCATAATATTGCAATAAGCCACTAAGGTATAATTGTCATACCAGTGAGGCGCCCCCTAGTTGTTGGTGAGGCCCAGCTGGGGAACCAGTTTTCACAAAGTAACTATGATCTGCAAAGTTCTTTGGCTGTTTGCAAAAATCTTCATTTTACCAACATTATTAATTTATTTCGTACTTGCTTTATTAGTATATAGAGCTTGGGAGATTGGTGAAAGGCAGCCCTAGCATTAGTTTCAGCTTTTTAAATGGACTTTCACCACAGATAGTGAGGCCCAGGCACCCTCTTGGTCAGTCTGGTGAGGCCCAGGCATTGCCTTGGTCTGTTGAGTGAGGCTCCAGTAGAAAAAGTTTGAGAAGCACTGCTCTATAGTATGAGCCGAAAAAAAAACAAGGAATCAGGGCACTCACCCACTCTTTAGGCTTGCCTTTCTTTATTCCAAAGCTCCAAAGGAAAGGAGGACAGGTGGAATCTTCATATATAATCTTCATATGAGACATTATATTTTATTTTATCTTATTTAACACACTTTACAAAGTTATATAACTTTGTAATGTGTGTAAATAAGCGGTCTGGCCCCCTTCCCCCACTTTCCGACCCCCGACACCCCCCCAGACGTTAATTAAATTATACATACTCAAGCGCACCAGCTTCCCCCATAAACCCGGAAGTGAGGGAGATTGCAGGACGGCGGCCGGAGGTGACGGAGATGCGGATGGTGGGCGATTTGAGTGGCGATCGTCAGTGTATGGAGTATTTGTGTAGCTAAGTTTTGGGGGTTTTTTTGCAGGTCCTGCCAGAGTTGTCCTTTAAGAAATCATCATATTAGCTTGTGGCTGAAACTGCTGTTTATGCAAGATGGAACCTAGAGGCAACCTTAATTGCTGGCGTCCAGACAAATAATATAATTTCGACAGGCACAGTCACTTGGCACATCAGGGTGGTGCATGGATCCTTGTCACTAGCGGGCGTGCACCCCCGAAACAGCCATTTAATGCCCACTGGCACTTCTTCCTGCCAGGGACATGTCAATTCTTTGAGTGCAAAGGCACGGAGAGCAGAGGCACGCGAGCCCTCCCATTCATAGAGATAGAAGGCATGATTTGGCGGGGGGGTGGGGGGGGGTGTTGGGTTTCTGCACAGAATTTCAGTGCCGATTCCTTAGAGTAATCAGGTCCCAATTGTCGTCATTTCATTGATTTCTTATGGGAAAATTTGCTTTGGTTTAAGAGTGATTTGTATTACAAGCACAGTCCCGGAAGAAACTATGCTCGTAATCCAAGGCACCACTGTACATCCATAGGCTATGTTCCCAATATATGTCGGTATATTGATGGCCACTAATAAAGATTATGTTCTTCCCCCGATATGTTCCTATAGTGGGAACATAGTCTTAAATACAGAATCTTCATTTTCTGTACTCTGAAACTGTGTATGAGGAAGCTGTAATGTATATTAACATTGATACATCTTCTGTTCTAGACAGTCTGGATCTGCTTACACATTACATATTCAGAGTGTGTCAGCAAACTAGCCAACAAATCATCAATTTCACAGAATCGAATGAACTCCTCAACAGATAGTAACTCTTGTTGTATAACTGCAACAAATTGGTGAATTGTGACTATTACAGCCAAATCTCAGGGGGTGTTTATTAGGAAGTTGTGTCTCCAGCATTCTGCAGTCTGTAGACAGATTACTCTCTGACACCCAAGATGACACAAGCTAAATTGTCCGTCCTGCTGGTGCTGATGACCTGCACAACAATGTCATTTTCTTACCCAACTGGGGCGCCAATATCTGCTTGTCAGACAATGATGCCTGGTCATGTTGGGGTCCTTCCACAACCAAATCCTGCACCTTATATTATGAAGATCAACTCTAGTTCCTACCAAAGTGGCAAAGCTATACAAGGTAAGAGTCCAAAACAATGACCTATGCCTATGCTAAAGAAATATAATGTGCTGAACGAACCAAGACATTAAATGTATGGGGTGGTAGGGACTAATATATGACATATTGCCTAGGTTCTCCAACCTCAGGTATTTGTAAATCAGGGAATAATCGCTCTGTGTTTTCATAGTTGCAGCACCAAGGATGACCATTGCTTTTTGGGTATTGATGGAATTTACTTGGCTAAGAAACATTCAGAAATATTAATTAAATATTGAGTGATGTAGAATCATAGAAATGATATCCTTTTTTGATACATAATAGTAATAGAAAGTTCTACAACAAAGCTGCCATGTGTTCTAGTGCCAGAATGAGGTATTTTGGTGCCTACTCTCTCCTCCAAGCCTTGCATTTGTTTATTGAACCTAAATATGCTAAGTTCAAACAGAAGATCAATTTTCGTAGTTTTTACATTATAAACATGGACCCATATTGAGACTTGATTCAGGAAAATACTGTTTTGTCCCTATGGCTGCGTCCAGTTGCAGCAGATCATAAGTAATTTACGTTGCAATATAACACAATAGGGTTTTTAAAGCTAATCTACATCTGCTGTACTATAGGGGTTTAAAAACCTGATCTACATGTACTGTACAAATTGTGCCAGGAAATGAGAGCAGACAGATTTTTAAATCCACATTATCTGCCATGTCTAGATTTACAGTATCCTTATGGTCTGACTGTATAACCCTGCAGCCAATGGATATATATAATATATAATTTTTATATTAATTAATTTATTTTTTTAATTGAATGTGTCAGCCGCCTTTCACGCTCCAAACTGCTTACACTGATTAAAGATTAACTTTATTTTGATTATTTTGTGTAAATTATTTTATGGTCATAAATTAGTATTATGTTTGTTAATATGCCAATAGCCTTCCCAGTGGATGGAACTTAGTTGTGACTTTATTGTAATTATTCAGATGATTAAAGGGTACAATGTGTTCCCAGGATTACCTCCACCTCCGAGTTATTGGTAGATCGGTTTTTATTGTTTACTGAAAAAGCTTCTTTGTTTGCAGTTCAAATAATGGGCCCTCCATATAGAGGAATCTTGCTGGAGGCCCGGACAAATCTAAAGACTACATTGTATGGGACATGGCTTCAACCTCCAAGTAATACCAAGATACTGGCGGTAAAATAATGATTATCATGTACTAACAGTTGTAATACATGCAATGTATTTTTTACATGTGTTAAGTCATAGCCAGCCATGTATGTATGCTTATGTGTATTATCCATGCTGTCAGACCTTCTAATGATAGATGATGTGCATATACTGAGAGTTCACACTTTAAATCTGGTTGCAGTGTCCTGGAAATACGGTTGGTGCTATTACACACTCTAACACCAACTTAAAGGATCAGACCACTACATATGTCTGGATGCCGCCAACTTCAGAATGTCCGGATGTCCTGTACTTTGTGTAAGTAACAAGCAGTGGATAACATTAGGAGGCTGGTAATTCAAAACTACAAAAATCTTTTCTTATTGAATATGATCACTAAAATTTAAATAATCATCAGGTAAAAACCCCATGAATCCCAAGAGTCCTTTAGAAAAGCCTATCAGAAAAGTGTCAGAAAACACATTGTGTGAAAACAACTTCAAGTGGATTTCCTATCAGATATATTAAAAGGCATCTATGAGCTCCAGATCAGGTTTGGAGCCACAGACATAGATAACTGTACGGGCAATAAAGACAATTATGGAGCTGACAGTGTTTCCAGAAGTTCCATGGGGCGGTACGCCCCTTGCTCCATTTCTCTTCCTTCACTGACAGTCGGATCCAGCTTCCAGTGCAGAGTCTTGCCTGCACCATAGATTCCTGTCAATCAAGATGAGAGAAGGAGCGAGGAGGCATGCCAGCACTTCAGCAGCTCTGCCTCACATTTGAATCGAGAAATACACATATCGCAGTCAGCTCCACCAAAGGTTTCACTGCTTTGCCCCAAATAGTGTACCATAGTGTTTGCAGCTCATAACTTGATTTAAAGGTGATAGATTCCCTTTAAGGTAAGGTTCCTAGTAGATGCATTATAAGGCTGGGTTCACACTACGTATATTTCAGTCAGTATTGTGGTCCTCATATATCAACCAAAACCAGGAGTGGATTGAAAACACAGAAAGGCTCTGTTCACACAATGTTGAAATTGAGTGGATGGCCGTCATTTAATGGCAAATATTTGCTGTTATTTTAAAACAACGGCTGTTATATTGATATAATGGCAGTTATTTACTGATATATGGCGGCTATCAACTCAATTTCAGCATTTAGTGAACAGAGCCTTTCTGTGTTTTCAATCCACTCCTGGTTAAGTTTCAAAATACTGACCAAATACTGACTGAAATATACTGTGTGTGAACCCAGCCTAAAGGAATACCCAGTACCCAGTCCTTCAGGTTGAATAGAGAGGGGAAGCTTGACCTGAAGACTATATATATATATATATATATATATATATTTATTTATATTATATATATATATATATATATATATATATATATACACAGTGGTACCTTGGTTTAAGAGTAACTTGGTTTAAGAGCGTTTTGGTTTAAGAGCTCACAGTTTTTCAAAATTGTGACTTGGTTTAAGAGCATTGCTTTGGTTTAAGAGCTCCCTGTACCGGGTGGGAGTAGGGCAAGTGGAGGACGGGCATGGTCTGCATAGCAGGGTCTACAGCACGGTACTCTAACCCCGGAAGTCTCCCTTACCTTCCAAATGAGGCTGGGGCTTACATCAGGGGACAGGACTGTGGGGGTAATCTCTTCATAGCTGTAACCCTTCCCTCCCAGGACAGAGAGTGCTGCTATACTGTGCCCACATCTGTCCTGCTCATTCCTTCATGCTCCCTGCAGTCTCTGTCAGCCCTTGTGTTTTCCATCCTCTCCATTACTGTACAGTAACTTATAATATCACATATTCTGCTGTTTCTGAATGTTTGTTTCATCTGTTTAACATGTTAGGCTGGGTTCACACTGCGTTTTTGCAATCCGTTTTTTTCATCCGTTTTTTGCAAAAAACGGATGGAAAAAAAAACGGATGCATTTGCGTGCATCCGATTTGATCCATTTTTCCATTGACTTCCATTGTAAAGAAAACGGATCCGTTTTTGGATGGACACAAAGACATAGCTAACACTATTTTTGTGTCCGTTAAAAAAAATGGATGCACACAAATGCACCTGTTTTTTTCAGCAGTTTTTTGCAAAAAACGGATGAAAAAAAAAACGGTTTGCAAAAACGCAGTGTAAACCTAGCCTTATTCAGAATAATAAAATATTATTTTTGGGCTGTGCAACCAATTGTCTGCATTTCCATGACTTCTTATGGGAAAATGTGCTTTGGTTTAAAAGTGGATTTGGATTACAAGCACAGTCCCGGAACGAATTATGTTCGTAATCCAAGGCACCACTCACTCTATCTATCTATCTATCTATCTCACCACTGTAAGGTTTGGGCCCTATTCCACGGGACGATTATCGTTTGGATAATCGTTAACGATTAACGATCTCAAACGACCGCTATTGCGAAAGACCTGAAAACGTTCACTCATTTCCATGGAACGATAATCGTTACTTATGATCGTAATTGCGATCGTTTCTCTTCACTATTTATTCGTTATTGCGTTCGTATCTATTGAGAACGACCGAACGATGTCTTATTCAATGCGAACGATTTGCGAACGAGCAACGATAAAAATAGGTCCAGGTCTTATTAAACGATCAACGATTTCTCGTTCGGTCGTTAATCGTTAACTGCATTTCAACCGAACGATTATCGTTCAGATTCGAACGATTTAACGATAATCTGAACGATAATCGTCCCGTGGAATAGGGCCCTTAGTTGGGGAAAAGATCAGAAGCAATGTGAGAAAATATTACTTGACTGAAAGAGTAGTAGATGCTTGGAACAAACTTCTAGCAGATGTGGTTGGTACATCTTCAATAAGTGAATGTAAACCTGCCTGGGATGAACATATATCTATCCTAAGATAATAAGAAGGGAAATACTAAAAGGACAGACTAGACGGATCCACTGGTCTTTTTCTGCCGACAATCTTCTATGTTTCTAATAAAATCGGTGTACTGTTTGCGGTCTACACCTTGTGTTGATATATAACAATTTCACCTTTTGTGTCTTGTGGGTGTAGCAGCGCATAGTCTACATAGTAACCATAGATGTGGAACTTATGAATGATTTAATGACTTGTGTTTACTTAGAGCCACAGTGGCAGAGGCGTATAATGTCTACTGGCTTGGAGTCAGGTCGGCTTTGATCACAAGAGGTACGTGCATATTATTATAAAGGAAAAAAACTCTTCAATAGTAACAGCTGTTACCAGAGCAAAACTAATACAAATATTGTACACAAGTAAAAGGCAGTTAGTTGATCATTGGTTTAGCTGTTGCCATCACCTATTCATATCCCCTGCAGTGTCCTCTTCCAAGAAAATTTTGTATTTTATACTGGACATTATTTATGAGATGGAGTCGTCTTGGCAGTGACAGCCTGCTCAGCCAATCACTGGCTGAAGCAGCGTTTAGTGGGGGCCTCGAAGATGTGACAGGAAGACCCAGGGGAGTGTGGTAGGCGAGTATAGGCTGTTTATCATTTTCTATGCAACCCAGAACTATAGGAAGAAATATAGATGCTTAGAGTACCCCTTTACATTAATAGGGTACTCCAGCAAAAATCTTTTTTTCTTTTAAATCAACTAATGTCAGAAAGTTATATAGATTTGAAATTTACTTCTATTTAAAAATCTCCACTCTTCCAGTACTTATCAGCCTCTGAATGTCCTGCAGAAAGTGGTGTATTCTTTACAGTCTAGTACTGTGCTTTCTGCTGTCACCTCTGTCCAAGACAGGAACTGTCCAGAGCAGTAGTAAATCCCCATAGAAAACCTCCTTTGCCCTGTACAGTTACTGCCTTAGACAGAGGTGGCAGCAGAGAGCACTGTGTCAGACTGGAAAGACAGGACAGGACATACAGCAGCTGACAAGTATGGTAAGACCTAAGATTTTTAAATAAAAGTAAATTACAAATCGGTATAACTTTGTGACACCAGTTGATCTGAAAGAAAAAGATTTTCGTCAGCTACCCGTGGATAGAACGGCGCCGTACATGGGAACGGGAACTGGGCCGCGGTTCAAAAAACGGACCACGGCACCGGCTTCCCCGTGACAGCGCCGTTCTATCCCTGGGTCAGATTAAAGAGGATGTACCTGACGGTAAATCCTCTTTAATGTTTGATTCCAAAAGATCATTAGTCAAACCTGATTCTCCTCCCAAAGTTCTCCCTCCAGAATGACAGCAGCACTGGACCAGGAACAAGCTAGCGGGTGAATATCGATGTTCTTCTGTTCCCGACGTCACTTGTCACTAATTGTTTTATTAGCCTTTTGAATTCATTAATAAGTTTGTATGTCCCATATTTTCTATTGTATAACTGAATAGATGTTGTTACTAAACTTGTTTTATTTTATTTTTTTCAACAGATCCAGCAACGACTTGCAGAGGCAATGAGCTAGCTGTCCAGTCAAGCAGTGGAATGGCCTGGCATCCTGCCATTTACTCAATCCTGTTCTTTCAGCTTGTATTTTTTCTCTTGGTATAAAGTCACATTTTGATACAAACTATAAATATGCCATCAGGTTACAAAAGACAAGTACTTCTATAAATACACAAATATGAAACATTAAAGGTGTCTTGTTATTTTTTGTTTTATTTTTTTTATTTTTTTTTTTTTTTGGGGGGGGGGGGTAGATTTATTCTGTAAATCATCAATGCTGCATACAGCCTATATGGTTCAATAAAGTAGTGGCTTCACATGCCCACTAAGGAGAGTACTCTCAGGATGGCCACCCAACTGACACTTTGTTTAAAAAGAAAAAAAAAATAAGTCAGTCATTGGAAAGGCTTATCACTTGGCAATGCAAAAGGTGCAAGCAATGTACATAATGTCCTGAAGAAATAGCTGCAGAGATTCACTGTGAGACAAAGCATTGTATGTAATGACACTTTGTGATAGACGTATGGATCACAAAAACTGGACTCCCAAAAAGTGGAAGGCATCAGCATTTGCTGGATGAAATAGTGCACACTATTCCAATCAGGGGCATGACTAGATTGGCTGGGCCCCATAGCAAACTTTTGACTGGGCCCCCCGACTGTTAAGTGTGGTCATAACTACATAACAGGAGTGCTTGCAGTTAAAGGGACATTTACAAAACCCGGGAGGCCAGCTTGGCCACTGGAAGCTGCAAATGATGACGGCTCAGGGGGTCAGTAACAGGCCATGGGGCCCCCTGATGCGGCGGGCCCCATAGCAGCCGCTATGGCTGTTATAGTGGTAGTTAAGCCCCCGATTGCAATGAGAAAAACAACTTTATTTACATGGGACACTAGATATAACAAATGTCATAGGTATACGTCCCTCCATTAAGGGGAACATGTTAACTGTAGATCATGTTCAGAGCTGCACACAGATGACATAAATCAGATACAGACTTTGGCTTCCAGGGCTAAACCTTGTACACCAATCACTTAGGGCAGGGAGACATGGTGGAGGAGGCATGCATACTGCAGCTCAGAACTGACTCTATGACAGAAGCTAAAAAGGAAAACATAATTAGAGATGAGCGAACCTCGAGCATGCTCGAGTCCATCCGAACCCGATAGTTCTGCATTTGATTAGCGGTGGCTGCTGAGGTTGGATAAAGCTCTAAGGCTATGTGGAAAACATGGATATAGTCATTGGCTGTATCCATGTTTTCCAGACAACCTTAGAGATTTATCCAACTTCAGCAGCCCCAGCTAATCAAATGCCGAACGATCGGGCTCAGATGGACTTGAGCATGTTCGAGGTTCGCTCATCTCTAATAATAATCTATGTCCCTATCAGCAGCTCTGGGCACAATACAGAGATGACAATGATTCAAGTACACACACAGTACCCAGATTCAGTCCAGTGGTCCAGTTCTTGGGAAAGGATAGACAACTTTCTATTGTCAAGTAACTTATTTCATTAAGGGGTAAATAAGAAATGTTTAAAGGGAACCAATCACCTAAAAAATCGATATAAAGGCAATAATATGTGCTCATACACTGTCTAACACACTTCCCACACATATATCTGTAACGTCTGTCCCTGCCCCACACACCCCAAAATCATACTTTGATCCTGACCCCGCAGTATGCAAATCCCAGGAAGGTAGTCATGTGGGCGTTTGTTCAGATCAAGTAGTCACGGCCTCGGGGGGCGGGGTATCGCTGTAATCACGCCTCTATGGGCGTCATACACAGCCCCTGTCACTGCGGCATCATCATAGGGGGCGGGGCCTGGGACTGTGTAACTGAGATACAGCGTCTCCCTATCCCCGCTGTATGTGTGCTCTAGCATTGGCCTCTCATATATGGTGCTCGTATGATTGCAGCCAACAGCACAAACCAGAGCGCTGTTATTCCTGTACTGCTGGCTGCTGAGGGGTTAACATCATTCCTTCAGCAAAGCTCCTATCCCCCCTCCGGCAATTACTGTGGCCCCCTCCTCTCTCCATCTCTGTGACAGCAGCGGTCCCCCTCCTCTCCCCCTCTCACCTTACCTCCCCCGGCCGGCCGGCACAGCAGCGTCCCAGCAAAAGCACAAGTGTAAGACCCCGTTCCCACTGAGGAAAGGTAGCGGAATTCCGAGACGGAATTGTCGGCCGCGGAATGCCGTTAGCCTCCCGCTCATAATGGGAGTCTATGGGAGGCGCGCGCTCCTGCTCTGTACGCACTGAAGAATGAACATGTTCATTCTTCAGCGCGGACAGGGCAGGAGCGCGCGCCTCCCATAGACTCCTATTATGAGCGGGAGGCTAACGGCATTCCGCGGCGGACAATTCCGTCGTGGAATTCCGCTACCTTTCCTCAGTGGGAACGGGGCCTAAGGAGAGGAGGGGGGGCCGCTGCTGTGAGTGAGGGAGAAGAAAGACAGTGCTGCGGCCGGGGGAGGAAAGGTGAGAGGGGGAGAGGAGGGGGACCGCTGCTGTCACAGAGATGGAGAGAGGAGGGGGCCACAGTAATTGCCGGAGGGGGGATAGGAGCTTTGCTGAAGGAATGATGTTAACCCCTCAGCAGCCAGCAGTACAGGAATAACAGTGCTCTGGTTTGTGCTGCTGGCTGCAATCATACGAGCTGCATATATGAGAGGCCAATGCTAGAGCACACATACAGCGGAGATAGGGAGACGCTGTATCTTACACAGTCCAGGCCCCGCCCCCTATGATGATGCAGCAGTGACAGGGGCTGTGTATGACACCCATAGAGGCATGATTACAGCGATACCCCGCCCCCCGAGGCCGTGACTACTTGATCTGAACAAACGCCCACATGACTACCTTTCTGGGATTTGCATACTGCGGGGACAGGATCAAAGTATGATTTTGGGGTGTGTGGGGCAGGGACAGACGTTACAGATATATGTGTGGGAAGTGTGTTAGACAGTGTATTAGCACAGACTATTGCCTTTATATCGATTTTTTTAGGTGATTGGTTCCCTTTAAAGCGTAACTGTCATTTCAAGGTAATTTTTTTGAAAACATTAAATATCAACAGTTCAAGCGATTTTAACCCCTTGCCTCTAAAGCCTGTTTTGGCCTTAATGACCAGGCTCATTTTTCAAAATCTGACCTGTCTCACTTTATGCGCTTATAGCTCAGTGATGCTTTAACGTATGCTAGCGATTCTAAGATTGTTTTTTTTTGTCACATATGGCATTAGTGGCAAAATTTGGTCACTACTTTGTGTGTTTTTTGTGAAAAACATCAAAATATCATGAAAAATTAGAAAATTTTGCATTTTATGAACTTCTGAAATTCTTTGCTTCTAAAAAAGGAAAACATAGCACATAAATTAGTTACTAAATCACATTACCAATATGTCCTCTTTATTCTGGCATAATTTGGGAAACATATTTTACTTTTTTAGGGTGTTACGGGGCTTAGAAATTTATTAGCAAATTATCACATTTTGTGAAAGTTTCCAAAACTGATTTTTTTTTAGGGACCAGTTCTTTTTTAAAATGGATTTAGGAGGCTTGTATACTGGAAACGCCCATAAGTGACCCCATTTTGGAAACTAAACACCTAAAGAATTAATCTAGGGGTATAATGAGCATTTTAACACTACAGGGGCTGGAGGAAAGTATTCACAATTAGGCCGTAAAAAAGCGAAAATTTAAATTTTCAAATAATATATACGTTTAGATTACAGTTTCTCATTTTCAAAAGGAACATGAGAAAAAAAGCATGCCAAAATTTGTAACGCAGGTTCTCCTGAATAAAACGGTACCCCATATGTGGGCGTAAACCACTGTATGGGCACACAGCCGGGCTCAGAAGGGAATTAGCTTTTTTAATGCAGATTTTGCTGAAGAAGTTTCTTAGCGCCAGGTGCATTTGCAGAGCCCCTGTAGTGTCCGCAGAACAGAATCCCTCAAAAGTCACCCCATTTTCGAAAGAACACCCCTCAAAGAATTCATCTTGGGGTAGGATGAGCATTTTGACCCCACAGGTATTAGAGTAAGTATTCAAAATTAGACAGTAAAAATAAAAAACACAAATTTTTCCAATAATATGTTTGTTTAGTTTGAAATTTCTCAATTTCACGAGGAACAAGAGAAAAAAAGTACCCCAAAATTTGTAATGCAGGTTCTCCTGAATAAAACGGTAACCCATATGTGGGCATAAACCTCTGTATGGGCACACAGCGGGGCTCAGAAGGGAAGGAGCGCCAATTAGCTTTTTTAATGCAGATTTTGCTGAAGAAGTTTCTGAGCGCCAGGTGCGGTTGCAGAGCCCCTGTAGTGTCCGCAGAAGAGAAACCCCCCAAAAGTCACCCCATTTTGGAAAGTACACCCCTCAAAGAATTCATCTTGGGGTGTGGTGACCATTTTGACCCCACAGGTATTAGAGGAAAGTATTTAAAATTAGACAGTAAAAATGAAAAACTTGAATTTTTCCAATAATATGTTCGTTTAGTTTGAAATTTCTCAATTTCACAAGGAACATGAGAGAATCCGTACCCCAAAATTTGTAACGCAGGTTCTCTTGAGTACAACGGTACCCCATATGTGGGCATAAACCACTGTATGGCCACACAGGAGGGCTCAGAAGGAAGGGAGCGCCAATTAGAATTTTCAGTTCAGATTTTGCTGAAGTAGTTTCTGAGCGCCAGGTGCGTTTGTAGTGCCCCTGTAGTGTCCGCAGAAGAGAACCCCCCCAAAAGTCACCCCATTTTGGAAAGTACACCCCTCAAAGAAGTCATCTTGGGGTGTGGTGACCATTTTGACCCCACAGGTATTAGAGAAAAGTATTCAAAATAAGACAGTAAAATTGAAAAACTAGAATTTTTCCAATAATATGTTCGTTTAGTTTGAAATTTCTCAATTTCACTAGGAACAGGGGAGAAGCTGCATACCAAAATCTGTAACGCAGGTTCTCCTGAGTAGAACGGTACCCCATATGTGAGTATAAACTACTGTATGGGCACACAGCCGGGCTCAGAAGGGAAGGAGCGCCAATTAGCATTTTCAGTGCAGATTTTTCCGAAGAAGTTTCTGAGCGCCAGGTGCGTTTGCAGTGCCCCTTGTAGTGTCAGCAGAATAGAACCCCCCCAAAAGTCACCCCATTTAGGAAAGCACACCCCTCAAAGAACTCATCTTGGGCTGCAGTGAGCGGTTTGACCCCACAGGTATTAGAGGAAAGTATTCAAAATAAGACAGTAAAAAGGAAAAACTCGAATTTTTCCAATAATATGTTCGTTTAGTTTAAAATTTCTTAATTTCACGAGGAATGGGAGAAAAAAAAATACCCCAAAATCTGTAACGCAGCTTCTTCTGAGTACCCCATATGTGGGCATAAACCACTGTATGGGCACACAGCCGGGCTCAGAAGGAAGGGAGCGCCAATTTGCTGGAGCAAAACCGCAGCTAGTAACAGTTATTAGAATAGCGCAGTTACTAAAATAAAATAAAAAAAATTAGATTACAGGTAATGTGGGGTGGTCACGAGCAACCTTGAGGTGGTTACGGGCAACCTTGAGGTGGTTACGGGCAACCTGGTGTGGTTATGGGCAACCTGCAGTGGTTACGGGCAACCTGCGGTGGTTACAGACAATCTGGGGTGGGTATGGGCAACGTGGGGTGGTAACGGGCAACGTGGGGTGGTAACAGGCAACGTGGGGTGGTAACGGGCAACGTGGGGTGGTAACGGGCAACGTGCGGTGGTTACGGATAAACTGAAGTGCTTATAGGTAATCTGGGATGGGTACTTGTAATTTGGGGTCGTTACAGGCAATCTGGCGTGGTTACGGGCAATCTGGAGAGGGTCACTGGCAATTTGGGGGGAATTATTTGATTAGGGGCAACCTGGGGGGGGTTACAGACAATCTGTGGTGGTTACGGGCAACATGGGGTGGTTACAGACAATCTGCGGTGGTTACGGGCAACATGGGGTGGTTACAGACAATCTGGGGTGGTTACGGATAAACTGAAGTGCTTATAGGTAATCAGGGGTGGGTGCATGTAATTTTGGGTGGTTACGCCAATCTGGTGTGGTTACGGGCAATCTGGAGGGGGTCACTAGCAACGTGTGTGAGTTAGAGGCAACGTGCGGTGGTTAGAGGCAACGTGCGGTGGTTACATGCAATCTGGGGGGTTACTGGCAATTCGGGGTGGTTACGGTCAACATGTGGTGGTTACGGGCAACGTGCGGTGGTTATGGGCAACGTGCGGTGATTGCGTGCAATCTGGGGTGATTACGGGCAACCTGGGGTAATTTGGGAGTAATTTTAGGGGTAATTTGGGAGTAAACTGCAATTATTACTATAATAAAAAGTGTGTGTTTTATTTTTTTGTATGTTTTTCACTTTTTGTACTTTTACACATTCATTTTCACTATATTACTATTCTAGGAGAGAGAGAGTAACAGTGCCTGCACTAAAAAACACCAAGAGAGGAAGTGGAGTGGTGGAGTGTACTGCAAGTGTAGCGTAGTGGGTTGGGGGGTCGTGGTGCTGCTCTCTGATAGCAAAAAAGGTATTGAACAGTCATATACATGTAGAAAAAATCAAGAGCGCACTCACCCCGTAAAATATCTTCGTCTTTATTGGTTCATATCAGGTTAAAAGCCATCCATGTACAGTCGGGTGGTAGACACGCCAGAGCACTTGAATCACACAGACGTGACAGCTGCTTCGCGCCCTGCCAGCGCTTCTATCAGACGTCACTACCTCCATCACGTTTACAGGTGTGTTATACACCTGATGACATAAGTGAGGGGGCGTTACTAAAAACAACATGTGATAAACTCTCTGTTAAAGGAACATACTGAGATCTATCCTATCATTTAGCCCACTAGGACCCTGAGCATTTGTAGCCAGAATCCAGCGTGCTTCTTTTTGTAAAAGTAATTTCTTTACATCTTGCCCGATTTTACCTTGTACTTTTTCCAGACCCATAAATTTAACTTTGCTGATATCGTTGTTATGGATGTCTTTCATGTGCCTTATAAAGCGTGTTGCCCCTACTTCAGTACGCAGAGATCGTATATGTTCGCTGAACCTGCGGTTTACACAACGAATAGTTTTACCTATGTAGTACAAACCGCAGGCACAGGTCATGGCATACACAACATTTTTACTACGGCAACATATCAGGTCTTTTATTTTTTGAGTGACTCCTCCCAGCGAAACCATTTTATTTTCACTATAGTACGGACACTAGGAACATGACCCACATTTGAAGTTCCCTTTAGGGACATTTTTAGTGAGCCAGTTCTCCTTATTTTTCTCATCTTGTAGTTTACTGTGAACTAATATATCTTTCAGGTTTTTGCACCTTTTAAAGGCAACCATTGGGATGTCCGGTACCTGTTCGGCGAGAATAGGATCCCGTTTTATCAGGTACCAATTTTCTTTTATAGATTTCCTGATTAGATTGGCTAAAGGAGAATATTTGAATGTAAATGCAAATTGAGAATTTTTATCTTTCTCTATTTTTTTAGAATTATTACTTTTTTTATACAATAGTTTTTTTCTATCTTGATTTAAAGCTCTGTCTTTACTTTTCTGTAATTCAGACAAAGGATACCCTCTCTGGGACAATCTGGTCATAAGTTCATTTGCTTTTTGTACAAAAGTATTATCATCACTGTTTATGCGGCGCAGCCGTAAAAACTGTCCGTAGGGAACTGCCTGTTTCGTGTGAACGGGGTGATAGCTGTTGTAGTGCAGAAGTGAGTTTGTAGCAGTAGGTTTTCGGTAACTGGAAGTGATGATCCGACTGTCTTTAATTGCGACCATCACATCCAGGAACTCAATTTCTTCAGGATGTATTTTCATAGTGAAACTCATATTGAACTTATTATTATTTAAATATGTGACAAAATAAAAAAAATCATTAGTCGTGCCTTTCCATAAAATGAAAATGTCATCAACAAAACGATGATAAATAAATTTGTTAATAAAACGGTTATGTTGTGAAAAAAATCATTTCTCTCTCTAACATAGCGAGATAGAGATTTGCGAGGGTACAAGCGACGGGCGTGCCCATCGCTGTACCCTCACACTGAACATACCAATTATTTTGGAACTGGAAGATGTTATTCTGTAAAATAAATTCAAGTGACTCACAAACGAAATCAATAAAGTCTGAAGTCCTGTCAGTATATTGTAACAGTGTCTTTATGGCTTGTACTGCAAGGTTATGAGGAATTTTAGTATATAGACTTTCTACATCTATCGTGCCCAGTATTGCGCCCTCCACTGAATTCACTTTGGCCAACATTTTAAGAAATTCATTAGTGTCTTTTATGAGGGCTGGCGCTCCCCCTAGGAGGGCTCTTAATAGCCAGTCTATATACTTGGACAGTGGTTCGGTGAGGGAGCCAACACCGGACATGATAGGTTGTCCAGGTGGAAGATTCTGGCCTTTATGTATCTTAAGTATATGATACCATACAGGTGGTCTGGGGTGTGTAGGTATAAGTTTTTCTGCTTTTTGTTTTTAAATAACCCCTTTGTCTACATATTTTTTTAGGAGCGTTTGAAGACGGCTCCTAGTCTCAGCGGTGGGACTTTCTTTCAGGGGACGGTAAGTATTAGGATTTTGTAGTTGCTTAAGGGCTTCGTTCACATAATCTTTTTTCCACATTAAAACCGTATTTCCCCCTTATCTGCCCTTTTTATGATTATGTCTTCCCTGTTACTTAACCATTTTAGGGCTTTTTTCTCTTCAGTTGTCAAATTACTAGGATCTTTAGGATAAATTTGGGCTCTAATTTGTTCCATTACTTTCATTTGGAACAGGTCCAAATTGCTTCCTGTAGGGATTGGGGGAGAAAAAGTAGAATTTATACCACCAGAAAATTCACTATGACAATTTTCATCATTATCACTCGAATAGTCCTCCATTAATTCAACGAGAGTGGATAGGCATTATATCTTCTTGATCTGTGGCTCCTGCTAGCGCAAAGCCTGTATTGCCACTATCAATAGGAATATCTCCTTCCTTAACTCTGTGATCAGGTCGTGTATTGACAGAAAAAAACTTTTTTAGATTTAATTTTCTTAAAGATTTAAAGAGGTCTATTTCAAAATTTACTCTATCAAATTCTTCAACAATACAAAAATTCAAACCTTTATGTAATAGTGACACGACCGAATCACTGAGCTCAATGTCAGTGAGATTTACTATTAGTGGTGGATCTATAAGTTCGGGTTGTGCCAAGACACTTGTTTGCGCTTCACACTCTCTGTTTTTCCTGTTTTTATTTTTCCTCTTGCTTCTTCGCGTTTTCCTTCTTCTAAAGGGACACTTGTGTTTCTTTCTTCTCCATTAGTTCCAGTTTCGTCATTTTGTTTGTTGTTTTTATGTAATTGTTTTTAAAGTTCCTTTTTTAGAAATAGATTTTTTATTGTTATTTTCTCTCTCTTTCTCTGTCCTTTCTTCTGCGGATGATGATTCTGACTCCGTCGTCCAAAAATCAGATGTTTTTTTATTTTTTGTATAGTTCATCTTTCTCTGCTGTTGATTATTCTTGTATTTATTGAATTTGTTTGCTTATGAAGGCTCTTCCCAATTCATAATCTGTTTTATCCCGGAGGAATTTGTCCTTCTTTTGTTCTTTGATCTCATTTTGCATTCTTATTAGGTTTTTTTCCAGTTTTTTTAGAAAGTCCATAAAGTCTTCTTCCTTCATTCTAGTACTTAGTTCTTTTTTGCTTTTACATAAATCGTTCGTAATCAATTCATATTCATTTTGTTTCAGAACGAGTTTGGTTAAATTCATGGCATGTACTTGGTGAAACGCATTCCATTCTTTTGTGAATTCAGCTTTATCATGGAATTGGGAGATTTCTTTATAGTTCCGTAGACCTCTAGGCGCTCTTTCACATTCAACATAAGATCTCAGCGATTTTATGGTCCAGAATAGTCTTAATTCTTTCTCGGCAAGATTAGAGATTTTGTATTCAAGGCTTTTGTTGCTTAGACCCTGTATTGTTTCCTTTTTATCACACAGAGTAAAAAAAGTGTTGGCGTCTACTCGACCTGCATGGTAAGTTTATGCCACAGCTGCTACTTCCATACTTTGTGCAAAGTATTCATTCATATTATCTTGCGACTCCATTTTAAACACCAGTGAAGAGTAGTCCTCCTTTTATTACTTCCTATTTGTGTTCTGTGCTAGGCATTCAACAAGAGGATTTGGTTTAAATTCTAGGAGAGAGAGTAACAGTGCCTGCACTAAAAAACACCAAGAGAGGAAGTGGAGTGGTGGAGTGTACTGCAAGTGTAGCGTAGTGGGTTGGGGGGTCATGGTGCTGCTCTCTGATAGCAAAAAAGGTATTGAACAGTCATATACATGTAGAAAAAAATCAAGAGCACACTCACCCCGTAAAATATCTTCGTCTTTATTGGTTCATATCAGGTTAAAAGCCATCCATGTACAGTCGGGTGGTAGACACGCCAGAGCACTTGAATCACACAGACGTGACAGCAGCTTCGCGCCCTGCCGGCGCTTCTATCAGACGTTGCTACCTCCATCACGTTTACAGGTGTGTTATACACCTAATGATGTAAGTGAGGGGGCGTGACTAAAAACAACATGTGATAAACTCTCTGTTAAAGGAACATACTGAGATCCTATTCTCGCCGAACAGGTACCGGACATCCCAATGGTTGCCTTTAAAAGGTGCAAAAACCTGAAAGATATATTAGTTCACAGTAAACTACAAGATGAGAAAAATAAGGAGAACTGGCTCTCTAAAAATGTCCCTAAAGGGAACTTCAAAGGTGGGTCATGTTCCTGGTGTCCGTACTATAGTGAAAATAAAATGGTTTTGCTGGGAGGTGTCACTCAAAAAATAAAAGACCTGATATGTTGCCGTAGTAAAAATGTTGTGTATGCCATGACCTGTGCCTGCGGTTTGTACTACATAGGTAAAACTATTGGTTGTGTAAACCGCAGGTTCAGCGAACATATACGATCTCTGCGTACTGAAGTAGGGGCAACACGCTTTATAAGGCACATGAAAGACATCCATAACAACGATATCAGCAAAGTTAAATTTATGGGTCTGGAAAAAGTACAAGGTAAAATCGGGCAAGATGTAAATAAATTACTTTTACAAAAAGAAGCACACTGGATTCTGGCTAAGAATGCTCAGGGTCCTAGTGGGCTAAATGATAGGATAGATCTCAGTATGTTCCTTTAACAGAGAGTTTATCACATGTTGTTTTTAGTCACGCCCCCTCACTTATGTCATCAGGTGTATAACACACCTGTAAACGTGATGGAGGTAGCGACGTCTGATAGAAGCGCCGGCAGGGCGCGAAGCAGCTGTCACCTCTGTGTGATTCAAGTGCTCTGGCGTGTCTACCACCCGACTGTACATGGATGGCTTTTAACCTGATATAAACCAATAAAGACGAAGATATTTTACGGGGTGAGTGCGCTCTTGATTTTTTCTACATGTATATCACTATATTACTATGATTACTGTGATATTTTCTATCACAGTAATCATAGTTCAGTGACAGAGACCAAATTGGTCTCTGTCACTTTAAATTTTCAGAGATGGCTGGTTGTGGAGCGCATGCGCACTTCACAACCAGCCAGGACGCCGAGGAGGAAGGAGCTCCAGGATCAGGTAACGTATATGGGGAGGGGGGGGGGTGACTGGGGGACGGGTTGTGACTGGGGGGATGGGGGGCCAACACACTGACACTTTTTATCCCGTGTCACCAATCATTTATAGTGAAAGGGGATAAAAAGTGCTTCTTTGCACTGGGAACAGGCGATCAGCGGTATATAGTATATACCGCTGATCACCTGTACCGGGACCACACGGGGGGGTCCCCGATCACTGCCCCATGCTCTCCGATACCTCCGGTGGCGGAGAGCATAGGGCTTTGATCATTTATTCATTTCCATCCCTGCAAACAAACATCGTTTGTTCGCAGGGATGGGGGCAGCCATCTTGGATGTGATGGCCGCCCGGGGAGGGGAGCGGGTTAGTGATCACCCACTAGGGGGGCTGATTTATACATTTTCATCTCCCCCCACCGTGGATTCACGGTGGGGGGAGATGAAAGCTGTCAGGGGCGCCGGTAATACCAGTTACTGGCGGATCGCTGCTATACCGTATCGGGGGAAGAGGGGAGGGGGCCTGGGGACATAGGAGAAGTGGCGGCGGGAGGAGGCAATGTGCTGCAGCCTCCTCCCGCCGCCCGATCGGCGGGAGGACTCCGAATCTCCCCATAGATGCTGCGGTCGCATTGACCGTGGCGTTTATGGGGTTAACTGCCCACGGGGAGCGCGGCTCCCCTCCGGGCAGAGGCAGCGGGAGGATGCTGAGTGACATAGCCTCCTCCCGCTGACCGATCACAGTTAGGGACAGCGGGGGGAGGCAGGGAAGCCATGACGTTTGGGGAACGTCATGTTGCGGGAACTACTTGTTTTACCTGACGTTCCCCAAACGTAATTTTGCGGCAAGGGGTTAAGAAACTCTGTAATAGGTTTTATAAACCAAAAAATTTACCTTCTGGACTGAAAAAGCAATCTCCTAGCCTCCCTCCTCACTGCAGAAGCAGCAGGATTTCTGTCTCCATTATGTGGCTATGGAGAGGGGAGGGGCTGTTAGGAGTGACTGAGCACGGAGCAGTCTTGCAAAGCACAACACCCTGCAACCTTCTCTCAGTAAGTTTATAGATAAGCACTGACCTTTCTGACCCCAGAATCCTGCAGTTTAGGTGCCCAGAGAGTCTACAAACAGCTGACCTTCATGTCACCTCTTCCTGCTCCCTCATCTCCCTCAGCCCCTCCCCCCTCCATAAGGATAGAATGGAGAGAGCAGAACCCGTCTTCACTGGCTTCTCTGTAATGAAGACGTGTTTGCCTGATAATGCACAGATAAGAAGTCAGGGGGGGAGGCAGGGAGATTGCTTCTTGAGTACAGAAGGAGGCTTTTTTGGCTGATAAAACCTATTACAGAGTTTCTTAAAATCGCTTATACTACTGATTTCTGCAATAAAAAAAAATATGACAGTTACACTTTAAGTTTAAACGTTATAAGTCTTAGCACATATATTACAGCTTTTAATTTTACTTGTGTAGATCCTTTCCTTCCTATGACTAAAAGCAAGACATCCAGGACAGCCAGTAGTAATATTCACATCAACATTTCATTACTAAAGGGAAACTAACAGCAGATTAGAAGACCCTAACCTTCTAGTTTCCATAGGGCAAGCTAATGGGCAAGAAGGAAGCTAATTTTATTAGTCATCTGCAGTGCCCTTTTTCTTCTTTGTTATTAACATGCTAATGAAGCATCTGGGTGCACTGGGAACAGGACTATACCCTTTGGTGCACCAATTCGCCTGCCTGCTGCCTCTTCATGAATATTCAAGCAGTGTACTACAGCAACACGACTTTAAGCACTCATCACAAGATTTAGGAAAAACGGCGGTTTGGATAGGTGCAAGGTGGATTCACACATTCCGTGTTTGCTCTGTTAAGCACGGATGGTGAATCTCTGTACTGGAGTGTTTCCCCACACAGCACGATGTATTGATATCATGATGGAAGCGGGACGACTGTTTGAATGTTCATGCGGCTGTGTCATTACGACGGCGCAATCATTCAAACAGGCTCCCTGCATAATATCAATACATGATGCCGTGTGAGGAAACATTCCAGTACAGGAATTCACCAACCTTGCTTCATGGAGCGAGCACAGAATGTGTGAATCCAGCCTAAGTAAACCTTCATTCTAAGGGCCCCCCTGCCCAATGGAAACATTCTGTGTAATTTGTGGTTACATCCACAGGTTAAATCGGGCGCTTTGCAGAACTGGGGGAGGGACTACCGCTCCCAGAGCATCAATCCACCTCCCCTAATGAATATCAATAGAGTGGGCCATCTGGATCGGATCTCTAAGAGTAGCAGTGCCGCCCCCAGTCCTCCAAAGTGCACAATTAGCCTGTAGATATGTTATTAAATACATTGGTACCTTGGTTTAAGAACTCACAGTTTTTCTAATTTGTGACTTGGTTTAAGAGCTCCCTGTACTGGGTGGGTGGGGGAGTATGGTCTGCATAGCGGGGTCTACAGCACTGTACTCAGGAAGTCTCCCTCACCTTCCAAATCATAGCAGATCCACTTCAGGCTGGGGCTTGCATCAGGGGACAGGACTGTGTGTGTGTGTGTGTGGGGGGGTAATCTCTCCATAGCTGTAACCCCTCTCTCCCCAGACAAAGAGTGCTGCATGTATGTGCCCACATCTGCCCTGTTCATTCCTTCATGCTCCCTGCAGTCTATCAGCCCTTGTGTTTCCCATCCTTTCTATTACTGTACAGTAACTTATAATATCACATATTCTGCTGTTTCTGAATGTTTGTTTCAGTTGTTCTACACATAATTTACAATAATAAATCATTATTTTTGGGGTGTGGAACCTATTGTCTGTATTTCTATGATTTATGGGAAAATGTGCTTTGGTTTAAGAGTGGATTTGGATTACACGCACAGTCTCAGAACGAATTATGCTCGTAATCCAAGGCGCCACTGTATATGGAAACAGCACCGAGGAGGAGGGTAAAAGACATAGCTTCATCCTCAGCGCTCTGTGCACAATAGGGAGATATCAGCAGGGTTAGATTTATGTAACCTGCGAATAGTTTCCTTTTAAATCAGCAATATCAAGACAACTTTAAACAAAATGAAATAAATACAGGCCCAACAATATTCATTGTTTCTTTTAATTTGTCCATATGTATTAGTGAACGCAGACATATGGGAAGATCTTCACGAATAACAATTCATCTTAATGGATATTTTCCAAGCCCTGAAAAAGAAAGTTGAATTGGAAAACAGAGTTAAACACAATTCAGCTGTACTACATCTGTGATATTTTTTCTGCAAACATATATTTTTAACTAAATTTCAAACTGGCTTGATACACTGGTTTCCTGTATATGCGTTAAGGACACTCTTACATGCCATGGTATCGGCTGCTGCCATGTGCATTCCTGAATGACTGGAAGCATCTGGACCTGCCACTTTTAAACACCAGCAAGTGTGGATGCCACCTACAATTATTGGTGAACTGCAGTAGAGGTGGTTGTCTGTAAAAGTGGCCTAATACAGTCCTCATTGATCTTCATATTTAATCTGCCCAAATCACATCATTTGCATAAACAATTTCCCTTCCAAAAGGGGAAGTATCAACCTTTTCAATGTCTTGTTCTTGACATGCCTACGTTCCTGCTGTGCTGCTCATGCGCAGTACAGCGGGTCCGGTCTGCTCCGTACTGCGCAGGTGCAGAAAGCCTCAGACTCATTGCTGGCAATGAGTTCGAGGCTTTTTTGCACCTGCGCAGTACTTTGTGTTTGTAAGCACTATTTAGAAAAGACAAAGACACGTGTAAATGTGTGTATTTCTGGCACAGATTTCTCTTGAAAACAGTGTCATATTTCACCCTCTAAGACAGTAATGAGGAACCTTTGGCTCCCCATGTGCTGAAAAACTACAATTCCCATCATGCCTGGACAGCCAAAGTGTCCCCATCCCTGCTCCAAGATGTGCCACAGGAGTGTACCTTGTAGGAATCTGCCAGCAGTTTTGACCCCTCTAAAATGCTGACGCCGCTAGATCTATAGTATGCCGTCAACTGATGGTTCTAGCAGTGTCCTGTATTGGCACTAAAGAGCACCGGTTAGGGTAGAGGAGTGTTTAGTGCACAGAGTCCTGGAAACTTTACAGCTCAGGTACACTAAGGATTGTGGTATAAGACAGATTAAAATATTTTTTTTCTTGCTTTACTGGTTTATGCATCACTTATCTAGTGCTGTCACCAATGTAAATGGGCCAAAACTGCTGAGCCAAGCGAGAATATTACTTACTTTTGATTTATAGTATAGCTGCTCCCCAGAAACTCTCTTGTCTCTTTGTAAAAGATACCACTGGTAGGGTAACAGGGCAATCCTCTTGTCCTGAGCGAAAGAAGAAATGTGTCACTAGTAGCTATAATATAGGAAACAGCTAAATGCACCAAACAGTGATGAATGATGGTACTGGGGAAAGAAAAAAACATGAAGCAGATAGGAATCCTTGCAATACAACATATTCTGCAACCTACTCATTGAACAGATCCTAGAATATTAAAGAAGTCTATCAAGTGGATTTTTTTCTGATAGCATACAGTAGCAATGCTTCTACAAAGAAACGTATGCAGCTATTCCCCCTGCTGTTAGGCCCTTATCTTATCTAAAAGCCTCCATGGAGTCTAATACACAGAGCAACAAGCTGCCCTATCAGGCCGATTCATCAGATGATCGCTCCATGTAATAAAGACAACGATCAGACGAAGAGACTATTATCTGATTGTTGTCTTTTAAACTTAAACCTACCTTAAAAGTCATTGGCTGCCAGCTGCACATCACTACGTTTCCTGCTCACAGCTAACACTTCTGGCCAGTCTCTTCAGTGACAGACCGCTCAGCCAATCACTGGACGCAGCACTGTCTTGTCCCAGCGAGTGATTGGCTAAGCAGCCTGTCACTGAAGATACGGGGCCAAAAGCGCGATCAGGGAACACAGGCAAAGGCTGCAGGACAACGGGGGAGAATAGAGAAGTAGAAAACTTCATTGTTTTTAATGTAGAAATTTAAGGGCTACAAGGACTTCGCGCTATATATATATATACACATATACAGACACAGCCCTTGCTGCACGATTATCGGGCCGCGTATGGGCTCAGTGAGTGCCAATCTAGCAGATCATCTCACGCTTGGGGCTTACGCAAACTGAGCAAAAGGTGAGGAATTAAAGAGGAATCCGCTCTTAAATTCTGCTTGAAATTCCTCCCATAAAATATGAACAGAGTAATGTCCCATTGTGTTTAATGGGATTTCCACTCTCTTGTTCACACTGCAGAATTTCACAGCAGTATTTTCTGCCGCAGATCTGCTAGAGGAGTCCTTTAGAAGTCAATGGGGCTTGAATTCTGCTTGCATTTTGCTCAAATTCTGCTCCTTCTGCCATCCATGTTATACAAGAATAGTTGGGTCCACCTGAATGAAAGATGCTTTTCATGTTTGGGAAAGACTCACGTAGGGAACACCTCCATGATGTCTACACAGCCTAACAGAACATGTGGATAGTGATTGTTGTAATGGGCCAACAGCTTTAAAAACAGAAACATAATGTAACTTATCACATATCGCTCCAACGAGCTATAGCATGTAGTGCTTAAAGGGAAGGTTCCCTGCAGCAGTGTATTAAGCTCTTGTGCAGCTCGTGGCACGTATCGGCTGCAGCAGCAACAGCTTTATACCTGAGAAAGAGAAGTATAATCCACGCCTGTCTGTGTCTAGTCACCACTCTGCCTGTCAGCGCGCTCAACGGGAATGAGTGACACGTAGAGAGGCCCGCTACTCAGTCCTTAAAGGGGTGGTTCAGCAAAAATAAAAATCTTTCAAATCAACCGGTGCCAAAAAGTGCCAGGGATTTGTTATTTACTTCTATTAAAAATCTCAAGTCTTCCAGAACTTATCAGTTGCTGTATGTCCTTCAGGAAGTGGTGTTTTCTTTCCAGTCTATAGAGCAGTTGAGGTCTTCCATAGGGATTTTAACTTTGCTGCACATTTCCTGTCTAAGACAGAGGTGGCAGCAGAGAGCATTGTGTCAGACTGGAAAGAATACACCACTTCATGTCGGACATACAGTAGCTGATAAGTACTGGAAGACTGAAGATTTTTTTTTTTTTTTTATAGAAGCAGATAAATCTCTAGCACTTTCTGATACCTGTTGATTTGAAAGAAAAACATTTTTCCTAGACTTCCTCTTTAAGGGGTTAAAAAGTACCTCTCATTAAAAGTCACTGTTGAGGCCTCACTGTTGAGATCTACTGTGATCAGGAGATACAGCCGGGGAGAGAGCAATTCCCACAATGTAGCCTCATAAACTTACATTGTGGCTACTGCACCTCTCCTGATTGTTGTGGACTCCTACCAATAAACACATTTGTTATGAAAATATATATATATATATATATATATATATATATATATACACATACACCCATTCAGTTATAACAAAATGTGTGACCACGCCCTTTCCTTGAAGCAACGCCCCCTTGTCATAGTGTGGCATAGTGTCTACAATAGATAATAAATGCGCAATATAGAGCTAAACCCTACTTGATGAATGTGGAGCAGTGATCCCAGCTATGGCTCTCCAGCTGATGCTGAAGCACAATCTCCTTCATGCCCTGACAGCGGAAGGACACAGTCCGGGCGGTGCAGCACTCACCTTGCCCCCGTGAGCGAAGCGGTTGAGGTGTAAGGTGGCTAATCCGGGGATCATGAGACATACGGTCATAATAGCGAATCCGGGCAGGATTTCATACCACATGACTCCGCTTCTCCGGTCTGCCCGGGAGATCTAGTCAAGAGAACACGGGAGCTGCTCAGGGTCACCGTGCCCAGACCAGCATGCACCGCGCACTAGTAATAGCACACAAATCCGCCATACTTGGTACTGGCAAATCTGCTGAACCAAAAAAAAAAAAAATACATTTAAGAATTATGAAAAGAACGATATGATTTTTTTTATTTACCACCCCAGAGCTCATGCTTATTTTCTGATACAATCCGACTTAATATCAAAGAGAGAAGTTAATGTTTGCCCACATCAGCAATGGCGTCGGCCCGCCGGAAGTAAAGGGAAGATGGTTTTATAGCGTCTCAGGAAAGAAGACCTCGCGAGAATTGATATCTCCCGAGGAAAATAAGTGCACGCACGGCAACAGATGACGTCAGTGTGCGGCCATGATGTGAAGGGAAAATTTCCAGAATGACAGATAAGCTACGGGTATAAACAAGTTAATTTGTAGTTCTGTATTAGGATTTTTACTCAGAAAGTAAGCCAGGAGCGCCGCCCGCCTGTGTACACCGGAGACGGATCGCGTGTATCCTTGACTGGACAGCCGGCGTGCTCTGTCAGTGGTTGTCAGGTTATTCCCCGCCCAAGGTGGCGGATGTTTCTGACCGCTGGCAGTCACGTGACCCTGCGCCCGTCCAATCACAGAGCGGAGCACGAGATCGCAGAGGAGAAGTGAAGCGCTGGAGTCAGTGAGTTTTTGGCCGTCAATTCCTGGTATCCGCCTCCTCCGAAGAAAGCCATGAAGGAAGACAAGGAAAACACCAAGCCCAAGGAGAAGAAGGGGGAGCAGCAGGGAGCGGAGGATGGAGACAGACCCGAGAAGGTGAAGGAGAAGAAGGAAGTCATGAGCAAGGTGAGGAGAAGCGGCCTGCCTGCACCCACATGGGACTGCTCAGCTCTCACCCATCACTGGGAGACATGGCGGTGTAGATCAATGTTCCCCAAGCTGTGGATCTCCTGCACTGCAAAACTACAACTTGGTAGTCAGGTGCATGCTGGGAGTTGTAGTTTTGTAGGGAACCACAGCTGGGGTAGATGGGCATGTGTTGTAGGCATGACCTGTGTACCCAAATAATGTATACCAACACACTCATAGCAGCAGGTATGTATCAGGGCAGGGAGTAGTAGGAGTACAACATGGTTGGCCCAGAGGTGATCACTAGGAGCAGTCAATACTGCATCTGATTGCCCCTCAGCTTAGCAAGAAGCCCCATTTCTTTGTCTAACCCAAGGGTAGGGAACCTTGGCTCTCCAGCTGTTGCAAAACTACAACTCCCATCATGCCTGGACAGCCAAAGCTTAAGCTGGGAGTTGTAGTTTTGCAACAGCTGGAGAGCCAAGGTTCCCTACCCCTGGTCTAACCCCTCAGGTGTCATGGTGACTGTTGGCTGCAGTATCAGAGGAGATAAATGGCTGGGATCAGAATTACCTAATATTCCAGTCACGGGTGTCACCAATACAATAACACCGCCGCTCGCTGCCTATAAAGCCGTCCCATGGTTCCTGATGCATATCCCATATACATATTTGGAGGTTGTTGCCAAGTGGCCCTGTCATTGTTAACACTGGCAGGTCAAAAGAGTCTTCTCTAAGTATAGCGGGGAGAAGTATGTGGCTGAGCGCTTCTTTCTCCAGTTCCCTGCTATCTCTATCTCCCTGTATGAGGGGAACTCCATTGTAAGTCTTTGGATCTCATCTTAAGAGCAGTGTGGAGATTGTAAAGAGCTAGGGAGAGAAGTGCTCAGCTGTCTGCTTCTTCCAGCTATATGTAATGATCAGTGGGGGTCCTGACACCCAGTCATCAAAACATTTGACATGTCTTTGTAACGTGAATTTTTCTATAAGCAATGCACTAATGCAGGATAGAGGGACTGGCACCGACTGATATCGATATCATTGTCTGATTTATCCACTACAATAGAAGGTTGTAATTCTTGTTTTAATAGGTTGTGATCCGTCGCTTGCCTCCAAGTCTTACCAAAGAGCAGCTGGAAGAGCATCTTCAGCCTCTACCAGAACACGATTATTTTGAGTTTTTTGCAAATGACACCAGGTAATAGCTGATGCATTGGGAATTACTCATTTATCCATCAGTTGCATACAGTTTTGCTTAATTCAGTTTTTTTTTTTTTTAATATTCCACAGCTTATTTCCTCATATATTTTCAAGGGCATATATCAATTTCAAAAGTCCAGACGACATTATGTTGTTTAGAGATCGCTTTGATGGCTATGTGTTCATTGACCATAAGGGTAAGTTGTGTTCTAGCTTTTGATTTTTTTTGTAATTGACATATTGTCTGTAGACTGATTATAATTAGGGATGGTCCGAACCTGCCGAGGTTCGGGTTCGTATGAACCCGAACGCTCAGCAGCAGATTCCCGCTGTCTGCCTGCTCCGTGGAGCGGGCGGATCCAGCGGGAGTAACGCCTGGAAAACTGGCATACAGCCTATGGCTATGGCTGTATCCCAGTTTTCCAGGCGGTCCTCCCGCTGGATCCGCCCGCTCCACGGAGCGGGCAGACAGCGGGAGTCATTACCGAGGGTTCGGGTTCGGACCATCCCTAATTATAATCCTTTACAGGAGGTATCCCAGTAATGTTATACCGATGTGATTCTTCTTGATCATTAGGACAGAGTCCCTCAGTTTTCCTTTTCCCCTTAACACTACGGCTCAGATTTATCAATCTGTCAGAGATGTAACCCATCACAGTCATGAGCGAACTTGCCGAACCTGAACGCTTAGCATTTAGCTCCTGGTGGGTGGATAAGTGGGATGCAGCCCTAGGGCTGCCAGGAAAACAATGATACAGCCTATGGCTGTACCTATGTTTTCCAGGACTCCCTACAACTGCCCTCAACTTCTCCAGCCACCAGGAGCCAAATGCCGATCATTTAGGTTCGGCAAGCTTGCTCATCACTAGTAGTGATTGGTTGCTCTCTGTCTGTGACAAAAATTGTGTTCAGTTTTTGTCTCAGACCGAATGCCAAATCTGGGCTTATGTCCATGGTGAGGAGGAGTTGTGCAGAGCTTCATCAGGCATGCACATTCTTTATTCTCATGGTCAGAGAAGGGTCCAAGGGGTTGGTCCCTCACATGTATTTTTACTACTGACAACCAAGGAAACACATCAAATGTTGCCTTTAAGCCTGAAATCAATCCTTTTGGTTGGTTATGAAAACAGAAATGTTAGTAATCTTTGCTGTCAGTTTTTTCACCCTTATATTCATGTGGTGCTGTCATGATGGACTCATGAAAAGTGAATTATCGGTAAGTCTTAATTCTTGCTTTTTTTTGTACCCATTTGATTACAGGCCAAGAATATCCAGCCATTGTGGAATTTGCTCCTTTTCAAAAAGTGGCAAAAAAGAAAAGCAAGAAAAAGGATTCTAAGACTGGCACCATTGATGATGGTAAAACATGAGTACTTTGAGGCTATGGGAAATGTTCTGCTGTATCACATATACAAGTTTTTTTTGTTAAAGACGTTGTCTGGAAAACTTCTTATTTTTTCACAGTGGCCAGGCTATCCATAGGATAGTGGATAACTTGCTGATCAGTTGGGGATCACCCACTTAGACCTTCACTTAGCCCCAGAACACTGTAAAATTAGAGCCCTGAAGTAAAGAAGCAAGATGTTTATGTGCAGCCACCACTCCATTTATTCTCCATAGGCTTTCCAAACATTGGGCAATGCAGCCTTCAGCAACTTTTTGAAACAGAAAGAATTGAGTGGTGGCTGTGTTGGCACAGGCCACTCCATTCATTTGGAAAGTTACATTGTTCTCTGAATTGGTTGGGGTCCTTGAAGTCAGACCTCCTCCAATCTACAAGGTATCTCCTATACTATGGAAAGGGGGATACCTTGATGAAATAAGAATACCCCTTTTAAGTTAGATGTGTCAATGAAAACTGAAATAAGGCAGGATGTTCAGCACCTTTTAGCGCAACTATTATGGAGAGGCTGTTATCAGCAGTTTAGTTGCTTGGGCACACATAAGAATAATGGAAATGGGCTCCAGTTATTGGAGAATTTTGGAGATCCACCATGTGAGATTCCACAGTTTTTTGTGTTTGACTTTTAGATGTCACATTAAAGGTATTTTAGTGTACTGTACTGTACAGGGTAGCTCATTCTTTTCTACTCTTTTTAGATCCAGAATACAGAAAGTTCCTGGATTCTTACAGCTTGGATGAAGAGAAGCTTACCTCCACTCCAGAGACGTTGTTGGAAGAAATAGAGGCAAGAAACAAAGAAATGATAGGTAAACCAAAATGTAGACAAATTTAGTCAGGATTGTGCAGGAATCAACTTAAGACCATAGTTTGCTTACTAGCGTAAAGGGTGTTTTCTACGTTTTGGGGATGTAGATAAGAAAGCACTCATGGGAGACCAACACCATTGGAATGGCACTGATGGGGATCAGCAGCAGTGGGGGGTTTTTAGACTGGCACCCAGGACACTTTTAAAGGTTATCTTCTGGAATACCCCTTTTAAAATTGTGATTTTCCAGTGAAGCAAATAAACCTATTATACAAATTATTCCATTTTCCCAGACTGTTGTTCAAGAAACCTTCTGACAACTAATCATTATTTTCCCTTTGTTTTATAGCTAAGAAGACAACTCCACTGTTAAGCTTCTTAAAAAATAGGCAGGTAAGAATTTTGTCTTCCTTAAGATTCTGTTAATATAGAATTTTAGTAAGATAGGAAGTAGGACAGCACAGTCATTAGGTTCTATGTTGTATGTCAGCAGTTATGTAGGTATGAGCATATACTGCTGCTAGATTGTGCTGACAAGAGAGTGGGACCCACCAGCAGTGCAGAGATGTGTGTTTGGTGGTTCCCTTGATGCCTTTCATATGTAATATTGGCAATATTTTCTGCTGTTCATATGAGAAAAGGAAAGGCTTACCTATTTGATGTTTTCCCAGAGAATAAGAGATGAAAAGCGTGAAGAGAGAAGGCGGCGAGAACTTGAACGTAAAAGACTGCGTGAAGAAGAAAGAAGAAAGTGGAAAGAGGATGAGAGAAGAAAAAGGAAAGAAGCAGAAAAACAGAAGAAATATGAGAGGACTCCAGAAAAAGAAACTGAAAGGGTAAAGGATGAGCCCAAAATTAAGGTACTCAGAATCGCACATGGAAATATTGTTTTACAGGCTAGTATGTGATCAATATTTATTTACAGCCTACAAAACACAGAAACCCATGAACAAACCTGTCTAATACATCTTCATAATTCTTCATTATAACTACAATAAAAGCTACAGTAAAAGATATTAGGAAGAATATGACCCAATGAATAAACAGGATAGGAAAGTACACCAAACATGCAATCTTAATAAATGTCTATTACACAACAGGTAGTATGTATAGAAGGAACCCGGCACTCACCAGATGAGCGAGTGAGTAAGCCGATGTAGACCATACCTTGCTGAAATGCGTACTTGATATAATGTGATGCATATTGCACCGAATAAATAAGCTCATAGTCATCTGGTGAGTGTCGGGTTCCTTCTATACATACTACTGGATCTCTCCACCTCATGCACCACCAACCAGCAGAGTGCTGTCTTCCTACTCTCTACATATTACACAACAGGGGCTTAGAGTAAAAAAAAACGGGAAAAATGGCACTATATGTACTCATATATGAAGGGTAGATTATATCACTAATACCTATATTATATATATATATGCACATAAACTTGCCTCCCAGTCTAGGACACTGCTTTCCGTAGGCTACTGGTTAGGAGCAGCAGACTTGGAACAGGATACAATACAGATGTTTGCAGTAGGGAATAGCCAGATATTGGGGAAATAAATAATAGCCCCTGGGGCTGGCTAGTAGTCACTGATCAACCAGAAACGTGCAGAATGTGTGCAGTTCTGCTTCTAAGAAGCTACCTGTATGTATACCACTGTGCAAACAACATAATGGTATAAATAATACCACCTCCCCCTTCCATTTGCATATTATAAAAAAATGGAGCTGCTGATGTCACAATCAAGGTGAGGCAACTTCTCTAGTTCTCAGGAACAGAAAGAAGGTTGCCAAATATTACTGGTTTCCTACGTTAACACACACACTAGTGGCAAACATATACATTAGTTGTGATATTACCTGACTAGTGAGGGAAAAAATGTGACAAAAAAAAAACATTACTGGTTTGCAGGTACACAGCAAGCTGACGCTTTTTACACTTTTTTTTTTGTCATAGACAGCATTACATTTTTGTCAGTTTGTGCTACAGTAACTCTTCTGTGTGATCAAACCACACAGGCTGGCCTTTTCCCCTCCATGTGCAACAGTGAACCTTGGGTGTGCATGACCCAGTCGTCAGTCCTTCTTGGACAGTTTCTTTTTGGACCACATTTGGTGGGTACTAACCACTGCAAACGGGTATTTAGATAGAGAGATATAGTGTAGATTTATATACATACTGTACATATAATGGATAATATATGTATACCGTAGACCGACCACTACAGAGTGGTGGTCAGTAGCATAAAGAATGAGCTGTCAACAGTGGGAGAAAAGAGCGGTAGTATTAAGAGAAGGTGGCAGGTTCGGTAAATCTGCAGCAGAGTAAGTACATGGAAAAATACCCTTAATGGTATGTATACACATGCAAATTTGTTGGAGAAAATGTGCAGTATGTCTACACTAAAATAAACCTGTGTATATACAATAAGTTGCAGAAAATCTATACTTGTGAACATACCCTTGGGATCCTTGTAGACGGCCCAATATTTCGCAGTCCGTGGTCGCAAACGAGCACCGATCAGCAAGATGTTCATTTTCTGCAACCGAACTGCAGCACATATGCAACTGTCGGTATATACACTGATTTTTTTTGGGGGGTTGCAGAATCGGTCCACATTTTCTGTAGCAAATCTACATATGTGAACATACCCTTATACTGTAAAGGCACATAAACACTGAAGCAAAATGGACAAATATATTTAGGAAAATATTAACAAATTACGAGGCTTACTATAGACAAAATAACCTTTCAGTCAGTGATGGTCATAGCCTCTCTTCAGATATTTATGTTGATACATTTTAACTTCTTCAGAGGTGCCAGGTATTTGCCCCTAGATTTTCTTGGTATCAACACATTTGTAGCAAAAATTGGTTGCTGTTAGTAAAGTACAACATGTCTCCATAGCTTCTTAGAAAGCCTGAGAAAGATGATGAACGTGAGCCCGAAAAGAAGTTTAAACCCAGAAAGCTGGAAAAAGAAAATGTTAGAGAAGAGCGAATCTCTTCCAAAAGATCAGAAGGTGAAGCTGGAGAGGAAAAGCTGAAACGGTAAGATATCATTTTCTTGTTGCTTTTCTTCAAGCTTTATAAAATTCTCTAATAAAGCTTTGTTACAAGACCTTGTCAGTTTACACATGGTTGCCGACTGCCTTGAAAATAGATAGATATGTATATTTTTCCTTTTTGTACTATGTTTTTTTTTTGTGCTTTTGGCTATTTCTCAACATTAAAGGGGTATTCTAGTGGAAAAGTTAAGTAATTGTGCTTAGGCTACTGGCAATTAGAGGAAAAATATAGTATATCTACCGTGCTCCGCCACTGTTTTTAATAAGCCTGGTGTTGCTGAGTAGCATATCCAGGTTTGGCATGTGAAATTGCCCACTCTCACTGAGGCAGGACCCTGCTGCCGCCATCAATTGGGCAATTCCACGTCCTACCCTGGAAGGACTGGTCTCCAGGAGAATTTCAGCAATGTGGTAAGGCTAGATTCTTCTATTTAGCTGAGCTAAATTTACTGAGCATGGCTGTCCTAAGAAAAAGAAAATACCTGGTAAACTAGAAAATGTTTACGTTGAAATGACAATTTGGATGCTCTTCAATTACAGAGGTGAAGATGACTATGTGAAAGATTATAGAGAGAAAGATTACAGAGAAAAAGATTACAGAGAGAAAGATTATGATCTAGAGCGACGTGCAAGGGATAAGGAGAAACATCGATATCGGGAAGATGAACGGTGTAAGCCAAGGGATCGATATGACAAAGAACGATCTTTCCGAAGGCGAGATGACGACTTTAGGAAGGAACGAGATGCTGTAAGAGAGAGAGTAAGGAAGCAGGAAGTTGGTGAATCTCCATCAACCACCGATAAATCTGAGCGTCTGTCCCGAGAAGAAAAGAAAGAAGATATGATAAAGAGAGATCGAATAAGGAACAAGGTGGGCTGGTCATCTTACCTTTCACTAAAGGCATATATTGTTTCAATAATAAAGGCTAGAAAGAAGCACCAAAAGCTGCAGAGGAGACAGTGACCTCAGAGGGGGCATTGTTATTGCAGAATTTGCTATTACAGCCCAGAATCGACCTGCAGAGACTCCCTGGCCTTTGGCTCTGGTGTAAATATTGCCTTGATTGATATGCATCCTGGTATTACACGATTTGAGATGCATTTTTACAATTCTAATTATGTGCATAACATTTAAATATTCACTTTTCTTCTTGTAGAAGATCTTTTTAATATGGCCTTATTATGGCTCTGGGAATCTTGCACTTATCACTGTAAGGTTGGGTTTTCACAGTGTGTATGCCATACATCATTAGTTTGTGTTGGCATCTCATCGAAAAAGTATTGCCAACATATACTTTAGAGTACCACAGCCCATTCATTTCAATGGCCCAGACAAAGCCCATTCAACTAGAATATATTAAGGGAAAGCAGACGAACATAGTCACTAAGTGACTTTGTATGGGCAATTTAAATTAATGGAGCCCACTGCAATAGAAGGCAGCACTTAAGGACTTGTTTCACCTTTTTGGGTTTCGCATTATATAGTAATTGATGGGTGCCATTTAGAGATGAGCGTGCAGCTTTTGACTACTGGTGGCTGAAGAAGTTAGATGCAGCCCCAAGGCTGTATCCATGTTTTTCAGGACTCCCTAGGGCTGCATCCAACCTCTTTAGTCACCAAAATAAAATTCTGTACATTCGGGTTCAGACAAACTGAAGAATGCTTGAGGTCCGCATAACTCGCAAAGTAACAAGGAAAAAAACATTGACTGTGCATTTGTCATTTTTGTAATGTTCATATGCCAATTCCATAATCTTGTGAATTGTGACAATTGAAGTTATGCAATAACTGGAGAGCCACTGGATGGTGCTCACTACTCTAAAGGGAAACTAACTGCAGGATAGAGGAATCTTACCAGCCATTATGATTTTACAGGGTAGAGAATGCTGAGTACTAAAGTTGTCTTTTTTATATACATTTTTACATTTTCTTTATAAACAACAAAGTAAAAAGCGGATTTAAAGGGGTAGTGCAGCGGTTAACAATTATTCACAGAATAACACACATTACAAAGTTATACAACTTTGTAATGTATGTTATGTCTGTGAATGGCCCCCTTCCCCGTGTCCCACCACCCCCACCCGTGTACCCGGAAGTGTGGTGCGCTATACATACCTGTCACGTGCCGACTCGTCTCCGATCTTCAGTCTGTGATGTCGTCTTCGGACGGCCAAATCCCTCCGACCGTCCTGAGTGCCGGCCGCCCTCTGCCGCGTCATCGGCTGCTCAGCCGCGATTGGCTGAGCATAACTGTGCTCAGCCAATCGCAGCTGAGCATCTGATGACGCTGAAGAGGGCGGTAGGCACTCAGGACGCTCGGAGGGATTCGGCCTGGCCGGCCGAATGTATACAGACAAAAGGTACTTTCTCAGCATTCATCACCTTTAGAAGAATACAGGATAAGAGCTTAAGTATGGTCTGTGGATGTAGATATATGTGAATCATAACAATTGTTGGAATAATCAGTAAAAATAATTCAACCAGTGCAATAATGGAGTAAGAGAAACAATACGGTAGGCAAGCTTCTAGGCCCACTGGTCTTGTACCCTCACATAGACACCTCCTGTGTTAAAACTGAATTTCCTTCAAAAGTAAGGGCACAGAAAGTGGGTATAGTGGAGGATTCTCTATTAATTAAACAATTAGTTACCAAAAACAGCAGGAACATATAGATGAAAGTGAAGATAAGGACATGGGGAATAGAGAGGAAGGAAGTGGGGGGGGGGTAGACTCTAGGGATGAAAGTATGTTATTTTTACTGAATGGTCAGTAAAAATATATAATATATATATATATATAATATATATATCATATATATATATATATATATATATATATCTGTTGATGTGATAATGTGGAAAAAATAAAGAAAATGGTCAGTTAAGCCCAAATTGACTGTCACTAAGGGGTTCGGTATGCCAAGGTTTTACTTTTCAAACATTAATACATTGTTTAAATATATATATTTTTTTACTTTTAGGATCGCCCCGCAATGCAGTTATACCAACCTGGGGCAAGAAGCAGGAGCAGGTTAACACAGTGTGATGAGAGCCCGGCTAAATCCAGTGATCAGACAACTGAGAAGCAGGAGAGTGAGACCAATGATACACCAAAAGGCGAGTAAGGAGACTAGAAGATTTGGAGTGTCCTGCCCGTTGTGACAACCAAAGAAAACAAACTCTGCAATCCAAAGTGCCTTCACAGAGAAGGAATCAGGAACAGGCAGGAACAGTGTCCGGAGGAAAGGCAAAGAGGCACCTATGGGGTGTAGAACGTGCAGAGTTTGGCTCAGAATCCACAAAGGGTTCACATAGCAACAAGATGGTGGAACGTTTAGTATATAGTACTGTAGTGGAAATGGTGAGAAAAGAGTGAAAATCTCAAGTTTACAATATCTTGTCTTGTGGCCTTAATGAAACACGAGTCCTCCATTCCTGTATTGGCAGAGGGTTATAGCAGAAGAATATTTTTGAATGTTCCAGCCCAGTATTACATGGGCTGTTTCCATAAAGCTTGCCCTGTATTTCACTTTTGTTGTGTAAGTGTTAATAAAGAGTTTGCTTTTTATTCCTTTCTCTTACATTCTGGAGATAAGAATGAGCGCTGCTGTAAAATGCTGTCAAGACTCAGAATAATGCTGTAATTTTTGGTTTTCCTAATTATTTTCATACAGATCTTTATTACTTGCAATGAGAGAAATCTACACCGGCTTATTTACAGGCATGTGATGGCTTATTTTACCACGCCTGGATCATATAAAATGTTATCTATCTTAAGTATATGTAACCTACTTGATTTCTTAACATTTTTCTAGGAAAAATAAAATAAGATTTTGAATCTAAAATGTCGCTCTTGTTATTTCTTCTTTCTGGGGAAGGAATTACAGTGTACTAAAGAAAAAGGAATGTAGCCTATTAAAGTATTTTACAAATCAGTTGGGATCAGAAAGTTATATAGTTTTGTAAATTATGTTTGTTTGTTTTTTTAAATCTCAAGCCTTCTAGAACTTATTAGCTGCTGTATGCCCTGCAGGAAGTGGAGTATTCTTTGTAGCCTTATAGTGCTCTCTGCTGCCACCTCTGACCATAACAGGAACTGTCCAAATCAGGAGAGGTTTTCTATGGGGATTTGCCATTGGTCTGGACAGTTCCTGACATGGACAGAGGTGGCAGCAGAGAGCACTGTGACAGGCTGGAAATATACAACACTTCCTGTAGGACATACAGCAGCTGATAAGTACTTGAAGGCTTGAGATTTTTAAATAGAAGTAATTTATAAATCTGTATAACTTTCAGACACCAGTGGATGTAAAACATTTTATCCTCAATATTACTCATTAAAATTTCTCTTCTCGCCCTATGACGGCACCCCTGGAGAGGACCACCTCCTACTCCCATTGGACAGGAAACAGAACACTGGACCTTTAAAGACTCGCCTCCTCTCACCAACACCAGTTACTGTTTCCTGTCCCAGGGGAGCAGGACATGGAGGAGGTCTCCTCCAGGGACCTTCATAGGGCTAGGGGATCACCGGCGGACTGACTCACCGGCTCCCGGGGTATCCAGAGACTGAGGCCCGTCCAGCACCTCCGGACGACGGTCCCCGCGCGTCTCCCGGCCCCTCTGGCGTCCTTCCCGGTGAGTGGCAGCGGGAGTGCGCACGCGCGGACGGGAGGACGCAGTAGCGTGGTGACGTCAGACGCTGCGTCCCCACGTGTCGCGGCGCGCTCCCGGAAGTCGTAGTGACGCGGGAGGGCGTCCGGAGGGGGGAGATTACTATAGGCCGTGTCTCTATAGGCCCAGGCCACGGCTTGCCGGTGGAGACGGCGGGAGGGTGTGCCGCGTCAGCGCCGCGGCGGGGGCGGGGTCAGCCGGCCCTAGGCGCAATTTGGCGCCATATTTAAAGAAGCAGCAGAGGCTCAGAGTGCCTTGCACCTGCAAAGGAGCCTGCTGCTAAAGAGACGGTTGCTGTGCTTTGCTGTGCCAGCTGTGGGGACCTAAGACCAATCCTGGATCAGATGGAGTCCCAAAGCGCTGAACAATCCCAGACCTCTGCTACAGATAATCCAGCGGTATGGTGTGGTAAGAGGGGTTCTCCCCATATATAATTTAGATACTCTATCTTACTGGATTATTATGGTTTAAATTTTAGGAGGGATCCTCTAAAAAGGAGCGTACTAGGATTAAAGAGTGTCCGGTCTGCAGAAAAAGACTTAGTAGTGCATACAATAAGACCTTGTGTGGGGGGTGCATGAACCGAGTTTTAGAAGATCAAGGACCATCCTTCATTAGAAATATGAGAGACATGGTTAGGCGAGAGATCAGGGTAGGTAGAAGTATCTTATCACATCCTTTTTCAATTTCACTTTAAAGCTCCCCCTACCAGAGTGCTTATTGTTGTATTTCTGCAGGCCTCCTTACCCTCTCGCTCCACTTCCTCTGAGACACCTGAGGTCAGCATAAACCCACCTCCTGACTCTCAGCCACTTGTTATTGCGGGACCGAGTCAGCAGATGGATCCTTCTCCAATAAATGAGGAAGATCAGGATCTGTCAGTTGAGGCGGACGATCAGGGCGAATTAGTCTCTGAACCAGAGGAGGCCTTAGGGGAGGACTCGGCGGGGTCCCTATTACCAATTGAATCCATAGACTCTCTCATTAAGAATGTCAGGCTAACTATGGAGATAGACGATACGCCTCAACCAAGATCCGTACAGGACATAATGTTTGAGGGGTTAGCCCCAAAGAAGAGGCTGGTGTTTCCAGTACACCAGAGCATTAAGACTCTTATCGGTCATGAGTGGGCCAATCCAGATCGGAAGTTCTTTATCCCTCGGGCCGTAAGTCTGGTGTTACATCCATCCTTGGGAATATACGGGGTAGTATGATACGTATATTGATTCTAACCTTTTCTATTTTTTAGTACAAAAGGAAGTATCCCTTCAGTCAGGAGGACTGTGAATCCTGGGAGGGGGCTCCCAAGATAGATCATCCAGTTGCGAAAATCTCAAAAAAGAACGCACTACCCTTTGAGGATACAGCAGTGCTTAAAGACCCTCTAGATAAGAGAGCGGATATCTATTTAAAAAAGTCTTGGGAGGCCTCTACATCCGCATTCAAGCCTTTGATTGCGACGACTTCAGTTGCCAGATCACTAAAGATGTGGATGACTGAACTCAAGGATAAAGTCAAGGAAAGTAATCCAAGCCAGGAATTTAACCAGGCTTTTACTACAATTGACAATGCAGTGTCATTTATTGCAGAAGCATCAGCAGATGCCCTAAAACTATCAGCAAGATCAGCGGCCCTTTCTAACTCAGCCCGGAGATCTATATGGGTAAAGGAGTGGAAAGGTGATACCACATCAAAGGCCAAGTTGTGTGGAGTCCCATGTGAAGGGAAGCTGCTATTTGGGTCAGCCCTGGAGTCTATACTAGAGAAAGCCTCTGACAGAAAAAAGGGTTTTCCTCTTATACCCCAACAGACCAGTAGGCCATTCAGGGGAAGAGGTAGGAGACCTAGGGGTGGAAATGTCAATAGTAGGAAGGATTGGCGACCTCAGAAGAAGAATAAGGGTTTTCTCTTTCCCTCTTCTGACAAAAAAGCCCCTCAATGACATGAGGTCCCTGTGGGAGGGCGTTTAGCATGTTATTTTTCACAGTGGTGTACAATTTCTGGTAGCACTTTTGTGTTGGATACAATAAAATTTGGCCTTAAAATCTCCTTTTCGTCCTCCCCAGGGGAAAGATTTGTATGTACTGACCTGTCATCAGACCCTGACAAACACACGGCTCTTCTAGCTGAGATCCAGTCCCTTTTGAATAAGAAAGTGCTTGTTCCAGTTCCCAGGGAACAGAGGGGAGCGGGGTTCTACTCCACTTTGTTTCTTGTGAAAAAGCCCAATGGTTCATATAGAACGATAATTAATCTCAAGCCACTGAACAGGGCCCTTACTTACGAGAGGTTCAGAATGGAGTCAATATCCTCAGCCATTCTGAATCTCTCGGAAAACTGTTTTATGGCCACCATCGATCTCAGAGATGCTTATTACCATATTCCTATGCATCCTGACCATTACAGATTTCTGAGAGTGGCAGTAAATATGGGATCTGAGATTTCACATTTTCAGTTTACAGCCATGCCGTTTGGTATCTCTCAGGCTCCTAGAGCATTTACCAAGGTGATGGCGGAGATCATGGCACATATCAGGGAAAGAAATATCATTATTATCCCCTACCTTGATGACTTTCTGATTGTTAACAATTCTCAGATAGCTCTAGATACAGATATTAAATTCATAGAGTCAGTGTTTTTCTCTCTAGGATGGGAGGTCAATGAGGAAAAATCCAACAAAACGCCTAGCCAGCGGTGTAAGTTCCTGGGTATCCACTTAGACTCCAGGGTTCAGAGGTCCTTTCTCCCAGAGAATAAGATCTTACAGGTCCAGACAAGAATCAGACAACTCTCTGCTAACCCCCTTACTACTATGAGGTCAGCCATGTCACTGTTAGGACTCTTAACCTCTTGTATCCAGGCAGTACCGTGGGCACAATATCACACCAGAAGGCTCCAATGTCAGATTCTGTCTGAGTGGGATGGCGTAACTGATTCCCTAGATTTCCCTCTTCTTCTATCTCCACAGACTTTAAGATCCCTGTCCTGGTGGGAGCAACGGGAACATCTAGACAAGGGTCTTCCTTGGAATCTTATAGAAGTCAAGACCATTACAACAGACGCCAGTCCTTCTGGATGGGGGGCCCATACAGGACCACTTCTTCTACAAGGGAAATGGAGCCCGGAAGAAGCCAGGGAATCCCAGAACGTACGGGAATTAAGAGCAGTTTTTCTCTCTTTAACACAGGCACTACCAGAGCTTCAGGGGAAGAACGTAAGGGTACTGTCAGACAACGCGGCAGCAGTAGCCTACCTCAATCACCAAGGGGGAACCAGGTCAACCGACCTGATGAGGATCACACACCATATCTTCAGGTTGGCAGAACCTCATTTTCTTTCTCTGACAGCATTACACCTGAAAGGATCAGACAATACAACAGCGGACTTCCTCAGCAGGAACGAACTAAGACAGGGAGAATGGGAGCTATCCCAGGAAGTTTTCCATCAAATCTGCAGACTCTGGGGGACCCCGAAAGCAGACTTGTTTGCCACCAGGACAAACAGAAAAGTAAGAGAATTTTATTCCCTGTCTCAGAAGGACAACCCCGCAGCCATAGATGCACTAGCACAAGGTTGGGGACGCGGTCTCCTTTACGCCTTCCCACCGATCAGGCTTCTCTCTCGGGTGATACGCAAAATCAGGCAGGACAAAGCAGATGTCATTCTGGTTGCACCCTTCTGGCCCAGAAGGGTGTGGTTCGCCTGGTTAAGGAGACTGTCGGTAGCAGACCCCTGGGTGCTTCCAGAGAGACGGGATCTCCTACACCAGGGACCAGTACTTCACCCGACAGCACAGAACCTTCACTTAACAGCCTGGCATGTGAAAGGCAGCTTTTAATTGACAGAGGACTATCCCCTCAGGTAATATCCACCCTTTTGGCCAGCCGAAAGAGGGTTACATCAGCCATTTACCTGAGAACTTGGAAGGCCTTTTGTAGGTACGTGAACCAGCCAATCAATGTAATTGCTCCTCCTAATATCCCACTGATTCTGGACTTTCTGCAGGAGGGTCTTAACAAGAACTTGAGACCAAGCACTATAAAAGTTCAAATTTCAGCCCTTAGTGCACTATTTGATTTCAGATTGGCTGAACATCCATGGGTCAAAAGGTTCACAAAAGCTGCAACTAGACTGGCTCCCAGTATAAAATCCAGACTCCCTCCTTGGGACTTAAATATAGTGTTATCAGGACTGACCATTTCTCCATTCGAGCCAATGTTAGAATTACCTATCAGGCTACTATCCTGGAAACTTGCCTTCTTGCTCGCTATCACATCAGCCCGAAGGGTTAGCGAGATCAGAGCCTTCTCCATCAACCCTCCATACATGACAATTAGGGATGACAGAGTTATCTTATCTCCTGACCCTGCCTTTCTCCCAAAGGTGGTATCCAGTTTCCACAGGTCCCAGGAGGTAGTTCTTCCCTCATTTTGCACTAATCCATCCAACGATAGAGAGGCAGCCTTTCATACATTGGACGTTAGGCGTATTCTGTTACACTATCTGGAGGTCACTAGGGATTGGAGACAGACTGATAATCTCTTAATATCCTTCCAGGGAAAGAACCGGGGTAAGGCAGCTACCTCACAAACCATCGCTAGATGGGTAAAACAGGCTATAGGGGAATGCTATAGATCCAGTGGAAAGGATATCCCCGTAGGGTTTGGGGCACACTCCACCAGAGCAGTAGCCACTTCCTGGGCAGAGAGGGCATCTGTTACACTAGAGCAGATCTGTAGAACCGCTACTTGGAGCACTCCACACACCTTCTTTAAACATTATAGGTTACAACTGTCCTCAACTGAGGACTTAACGTTTGGTAGAAGAGTGCTTCACGCAGTAGTCCCTCCCTAGGCGGGGGGAAAAAATTCCTAATCTAATCTCCAGGGGTGCCGTCATAGGGCGAGAAGAGAAAACAAGAATTACTAACCGGTAATGTCTTTTCTTTGAGCCCATGACGGCACCCCGCCTAATACCCGCCCTTGAAAAAAAAAAAAAAAAAAAATGTGACATGCCTTGATAGAGTTAATGTATGTCTAAATGTATATACTTTATTTATAAAAAAAAAAAAAAAAAGGGAATATATGTGTGTGTGTATATGTATATATATATATATAAAGATGTATATGGAGGTGAATATACACAGATAAATAGATACAATTATTAGCTAACACAGATAGTATGTTATGTTGTGTCTGTTAAAAAGATTCGCTCCTAGGATCCTTGCAAAGAACTGGTGTTGGTGAGAGGAGGCGAGTCTTTAAAGGTCCAGTGTTCTGTTTCCTGTCCAATGGGAGTAGGAGGTGGTCCTCTCCAGGGGTGCCGTCATGGGCTCAAAGAAAAGACATTACCGGTTAGTAATTCTTGTTTTTTGTAGGCATAATATAATACATATGATAAAGTTTTTCTCTAAATGAGCAAATAAAAAAATTTGGGGGAGGGATGAAAATAACTCCCATAAATGAAATCTATATACACCTTATAGAGCATAAATGTTTGGTGGGGCTTCCTGTACCTCTATGTGCCTCTAACTTCATATAAATGTGTCAGAAAAGAAAAAAAATGTTACATGGACAAAAGTATTGGGACCAACTTCTTCAGTCTCATTGCCACAGGTGTATACAGTCCAGCTCTTACCAGTGCAGTCAGCCTTTACAAACAGTTGTGAATTCCATTATGGTATCGTCATAGGATTCCACCATTGCAAATGTGTGGCATTTATTTCCTGTTAGAGCTTCCACAATCGATTATAAGTGATATCATTGTAAGACAGAAGCGCTAAGAACCAATAGCTTCTCGTCCATAAAGTGGCAGATTGCCTAAAGTTACAGAGTAGCATTTAGTAACCAATGTATATAAAACAAGCTGTCACTTTTACGATTGGTATTGCATACTCCAACTCTGCCACTGCTTGTATGGTGGTACGGTCGAGTTTTAGTTTTGTCCTGTAAAAAAACTGCTAAATTTACTAAGGCCATCAGATCCTTTAATAAATCTAGCGGTTTGGCAAACTAAAAGCTGATGTGTTGGGCTTTTGAAAACCTGAAAATTGTAGCAAATGAGAGCCAAGGTGAATAAAAGCTGCCAGGGCTTTGCAGCGTTTCATACCTATCTGACATCAAAGATGCCGCCCACACATCGGCAGCTGTAGCAGGGGCGCTGCTGCAGCTGCTGATCGGCTGAGCATCGTCAGCTCAGCCAATCAGCAGGTAAAGCAGCATCCCTGCTGCAGCCGCTAATCAGAAGAAGACCGGAGGGTAAGTTAACTATCCCCCACCCCCCGGAATGGAGCATAGTCTGGTCCACAGGGGTTCTTTTAACCCCCTGTAGATCAGACAATGCTGTTCTGCATCCCCCCTCCAGGACTTACCCCCTTGCTTTCTGGAGCGGGTGCATTCGGGTTGGCATTTTGACCCGGACATGGACTTCAGCTTTGATGTCCATGTTTGGGGAAAAACGCTGACCCGAAAAACACCCAAAGTCAAAAACTCATAAAAAAAACGCCATGTTTTGCAGTGTGAGGGCGCCCCCTAAATGTGAAAATATCAGACATAAGGCATCCAAAGGAGCTTCAGATGGAAGCACATTGGCTCTAGGTCCATTTACACAAAAAAATTATGTGACAGATTATCTGCCAAAGATTTGAAGCCAAAGCCAGGAATGGATTTGAAGAGAGGAGAAATCTCAGGCTTTCCCTTATGATCTGATCTCTGTTCATAGTCTGTTTCTGGCTTTGGCTTCGCATCTTTGGCAGATAATCTTTCTGTATAAATGGACCCTCAAATTTATCACCCTGTCTGAGACAATGTGTGATTTGGAGGGAGGGTGAAAATGGTATAAAGAGGGTTGTGTAGCCTGCTTAGGCTAGGTTCACACTGCGTTTTCAGCATCCGTTTAACGCATCCGTTTTTTTCAAAAAACGCATGAAAAACGGATTGCAAAAAACTGATTCATTTGTGTGCATCCGTTTTTCCATTGACTTCCATTATAAAAAAAAAACTGATCCGTTTTTTTTGGCGGACCAAAACGGACCAAAAAACGTTGCTGACCCTATTTTTGTGGACGTTAAAAAAAACGAATCCGTTAAACGGATGCTGAAAACGCAGTGTGAACCTAGCCTTAGCTAGCTACTTTCCTGCATAAACAGCTCCACAGTTGTCCTCAGGTTGTACATGGTAAAATTGTCTTGTTAACTGTGACTTCTAAAATTTAGAGCATTCTAGAATTCAAACAAAACGTTCATACAGAGGACATGCACCAAGTGTTGTGACATCTTACTATCATTAACTTCTTCAGCAATTTGTGCTACAGTAGCTCCTCTGTGGGGTCAGACAAGACAGGCAGCCTTTCCTATATACAGTAACTGCTGCTTATCAAGTGCAGCCCATAAGACCCGCTGGTCTGGATGAGATCCGACCACAGTCATCTAGCCAGAACAAGTTTACCCTTCTCACAAAATACTCACTTTAACGGTCAGTGGTTTAAGGGGACTACCATGCATCTATTTCTTTGCCACAACCCTTCTGTATGTATATCCACACCAGTCAATGTCATAGCTCATAGAGGAAGTCCTGTGGGGTGAGAGGGCTTGGTGGCAGGGGCGTAGCTAGGGGTTCAGCCTAGGGGGGGCGAGTGAGTCTGAGTGGGCCCCCAACCAACGTTACCCATAGGGAACCCCAGCAGGTGACAAGGATTTCTGAATAATAAAGGGAATATTGTTCTACATTTCTGATAGTGAATAAGAATAAAGAGCCGTGTAAGAGGCTTCTACATCTGGAATATAGAACCGCAAAAAAGTAAAAGGGCTTAAGATTAGAAAAATATAGCTGCCTTCTTCCACAGACAGCACCACTCTTGTCCTCAGTTTGTGTGTGGTATTCAACTAAAGTGAATGGAGCCAAGTTGTGATACCACACACAACCTAAGAGCAGGGGTGGCGCTGTTTTTGGAAGAAAACAATTATGCTGTTTTTCTTTCTGGAGAACCCTCTTTTCTGGAGAACCCTTTTAACCAGATTATCTTTGCCTAAAAATAATAGTGGTATAGGTAATAAGCTTTTAGACATCTATCTATCTATCTATCTATCTATCTATCTATCTATCTATCTATCTATCTATCTCCTGTCTGTCTGTCTATCTGTCTATCTATCTATCTCCTGTCTGTCTGTCTATCTGTCTATCTATCTATCTATCTATCTATATATCACTCCATCTGTCTGTCTGTCTATCTATCTCCTATCTATCTATCTATCTCCTATCTATCTATCTATCTATCTATATATCACTCCATCTGTCTGTCTGTCTATCTATCTCCTATCTATCTATCTATCTATCTATCTATCTATCTATCTATCTATCTATCTCCTATCTATCTATCTATCTATCTATCTATCTATCTATCTATCTATCTCCTGTCTGTCTGTCTATCTGTCTATCTATCTATCTCCTGTCTGTCTGTCTATCTGTCTATCTATCTATCTATCTATCTATATATCACTCCATCTGTCTGTCTGTCTATCTATCTCCTATCTATCTATCTATCTCCTATCTATCTATCTATCTATCTATCTATATATCACTCCATCTGTCTGTCTGTCTATCTATCTCCTATCTATCTATCTATCTATCTATCTATCTATCTATCTATCTATCTATCTATCTCCTATCTATCTATCTCCTATCTATCTATCTATCTATCTATCTATCTATCTATCTATCTATCTATCTATCTATCTATCTCCTATCTATCTATCTCCTTCCTATCTATCTATCATCTATCTATCTCCTGTCTGTCTGTCTGTATGTATGTCTGTCTGTCTATCTATCTATCTATCCATCATACTGAGTACAAATGCTGGAAAAGCTGGGTGACCTCCATTACACTGACTACAGGATACTGGAAAGGCTGGGTGACCTCCATTATACTGACTACAGGATACTGGGAAAGCTGGGTGACCTCCATTATACTGACTACAGGATACTGGGAAAGCTGGGTGACCTCCATTATACTGACTACAGGATACTGGAAAAGCTGGGTGACCTCCATTACACTGACTACAGGATACTGGGAAAGCTGGGTGACCTCCATTATACTGACTACAGGATACTGGAAAAGCTGGGTGACCTCCATTATACTGACTACAGGATACTGGAAAAGCTGGGTGACCTCCATTACACTGACTACAGGATACTGGGAAAGCTGGGTGACCTCCATTATACTGACTACAGGATACTGGGAAAGCTGGGTGACCTCCATTATACTGACTACAGGACACTGGAAAAGCTGGGTGACCTCCATTACACTGACTACAGGATACTGGGAAAGCTGGGTGACCTCCATTATACTGACTACAGGATACTGGGAAAGCTGGGTGACCTCCATTATACTGACTACAGGATACTGGGAAAGCTGGGTGACCTCCATTATACTGACTACAGGATACTGGGAAAGCTGGGTGACCTCCATTATACTGAATAGAAGATTCTGGAAAGCTGTGTGACCTCCATCATACTGAGTACAAGATGGTCCCAGAGCTGTATATATATATATATATATATATACTGTATATATATATATATATATATATATATATATATATATATATATATATATATAGCTGCTGTGTCTGGTCAGTGGTGTGGGTGGGTGGTTGTGTGTCTGTGTCTGTCTGTGTGTTGTCACTCCTCTCACAGTACCTGACACCTTCCAGCGCTCAGCAGCCTCACTTACTGTCAGAGCTGCTGCTGGATGACTTCAGTCCCTCTCTGGCAGCCATGGACGGCAGGATCCCTCCAGCTGCTGGTCCCTCCCCACACCTGGCAATAGCGGGCCCCCTCAGCTGTCGGATGCCGTGCCCGGCCAGGGCTGGATGTTTTTCCTGCTTCTTCCTCACACGCTGCTGCTTCTCCCCTCCCCCTCACTGTCCTACAGAGTGTGGTATGAGGGGGAGGGGCCAGCAGCAGCTTGTGAGGAAGAAGCAGGGAGAAGATCCAGCCCTGGCCGGGCACGGCATCCCACAGCTGAGGGGGCCCGCTATTGCCAGGTGCTGTTAGCTTCTTGGGGGCCCCGGCCAGGACAGACATGTGTTAAGGCTGTCTGCAAAAGCAATAGCTTTTGCAGACAGCATTAACTGTCTGAGACCTTAGTGGGCCCCTGCCTGAGTGGGCCCGGGGGCGACCGCCCCCTTTGCCCCCGCCTATTTTCGCTACTGCTTGGTGGGTATATTAGATGTGTGATAGGCTGCCTGCACACATATCACTTGTTGCTGTTGAGTATTAAAGGGAACAGTGTTGGACTGGCGTACCTTGGGCCCACCTGGGAATATGATACTTGGGGCCCAGCCTACATACACCAGATATAACAAGCACCAAACCTTTCACATTACTACAACAACTTTGCACAGAGCGGTGTATGTGACCAGCAATGCTAACTCACTACTAGTATCTTGTCAGTCACTCTATGCAAACAGCACAGCTATCACTTTCTTGAAAGGAGAAATCCCATGAAACTAGCAAATCTCAAGTAGGCAGGGGGCGCAGGAACATAATAACGAAAGTATACTTACCTGTCCCTGTGCCATTGTAGTGCTTGCTTAACGATATCAGACAGACGCTGGCCTCCTGCAGCTCCTCCAGCTGCAACATCACATACTCAGCCGATGGATCGTCCACTCAACCAATCAGTGACTGGGACGTCTCCTCTCTCCTCCCTCCCTGCTTTACTGACACCTGGAAGCTGAGTCCCCAGCAGGTTAAGGTATGGGAGGGGGAGTTACAAATGGGTGAATATAACGTGAACATACATATTACATACAAATATGAACAATACATTCACACATCATACACATTTATAAAGAAATGCACATTACCTATACGCATACATAGTACACACATGGACAATACATACATACACACACACATCATATACAGATATAAATAAATGCACATTACATATATTCATAGATAATACACACACACGTGTACCATACACACTGATTCGCAAACATACTTCATGATCCAGATTCTGGTACAGGAAATCACCAGGTACAGCTCACATGCTGTCAGATCTGCAGCTCCAGGAGCTATTCCAAGGCCACACTGTGCAGGTTGCAGCCCCTCTCCCTCCTTCTGTGTCTGGACTGTCAGCAGCAGCACATAGGACAGATGGAGGCAGTCTGAAAGGTGGTGGTGGAGGAGGTGGAGGAGAATCCCAGGACAGAGGGGCTGTGCTGGTTCTGCACACTATATGCTGCTGCCTGTCACCCCCAGCCACTCCCTGCCTCTATGTAATAGGATGAAACCCCATGTTAATATATAGATGTGGTGCACCCCCGCGGTGGTATGGAGATGATATGGCCAGTCACTTGCTAGATGGTAAGTTGTGACGCCAATCCGGTGGTGGTTAGCCGAGATACAGCCGGGGCCGGTGATGTTATGTCGTGTCGCCAGTGCCGGTTGGCACACAGGTATGGTGGCACACCTGCCTTTAGTTTAAAGGGCCGGTTGTACCTTGTTCCCCTGTGGACAGTGTCCTGTCGGGCTGCTACGGGGTCCCTTGGGATGTTATCACGGTGGGTCGGAGTGGTGTAGTGACCCTCCTGGGTGATCGGTACTGCCACCCACAGAAAGGGGAAATGTTCCAAGGATTTGGTGTACACTGTATTGGTGCGGGGCGAAGAATCACAGAGTATTTTTACCATAAATAATCTAATTTACTTTGAAAGTACTTGTGTGCAACAGTACATACAACCTTCCCTTAACAGGGTATGTTACACTTGATAATACACTCGGTAATACACTTGACAATACAGGATCCGATCTGTAGTAGGAGTATAGTAGGGAGTACAGTCGTGCTGACTGAGTTGTGTGTTAAGAGATACAAAGAATCAGAGGAGCAGAGAGGAGGATGTCGTGAGAGTCCCAACCCAAGTAGTAATGTGCTCTGCCTGGATGTTGGAGGATGAGGTAGAAGAATACTTAAGGAGAAGAAGAGAATACTTGTTCCCGTGTTTTGACCTTTGGGTCTTCGCACCACCTAATGCCTGACACAAGGCCCCAGACCTTAGAACTGTCCAAAGTAGTAGCAAAACCACATAGAAAACTTCTCCTGCTCTGGACAGTTCCTGACATAGACAGAGGTGGCAGCAGAGAGCACTGTATTAGACTGGAAAGAATATACAACTTTCTGCAGGACATACAGCAGCTAATAAGTACTGGAAGACTGGAGATTTTTAACTATAAGTGAACTACAAATCTTTATAACTTTCTAACATCAGTTGATTTGAAAGAAAAAAAATTTGCCTGAATCCCCTTTTAATTATACAAAATTCACTACAAATCTGAACAAAATCTGTTGCACATTTTCTTGCTTTTTTGGTGTTTTTTTCTGATACTTTTTCTGCCATTTTCTCATTTGTGTAAATAGTGTAAATTGCTATTAGCAGTTTATTCCCTGTGGTTTTTTTTCCAGTACAAGTCATGTGATTCTTTATCATGTGATTCCAGGTTTTCTGTTGAAGAACTGGGGAAAAACACTAATTTCCATATAGACATGACAATATCCCCCCATAGAAGACTGTGACAAAACACCAAACACATAGCCTGCTACGATTCACAAAAAAACAGCACCGTAGCAGAAAAATGTCCTCTGAGTATTGCATTTCACTTTTCCCCATTGACTTTTAGCTAACATCTAGTCGCAGTGTTTTTGACCCCCAAAATGCCATGTGCCATATTTCTAAAAAAACGCCTAGTCTGAGTCCAGCCATATAATACATGAGAACATACCCCTCTCCCACAGTTATTCACAGGATAAGAAATAAGAAGACCTATAGAGAATTAATGGAGCATCGTCCCCACTGTTTATTTGAGGGGGACATGTTCCCAACATTCTTGTGACCACTGGGACCCCCACTAATCAGTTTGATATCTTCTATCCTGTGGATTTTAGGGGGGGGGGGCAGCTACCTAGCCGACACCTGGATGTATGTGTGAGGGGGCGCAATACTTTGACTTGCCCCTGATGCTGCCCCCACACACAAGAGACACTGGGTTGTGTATATATGATGTATATTTATGGTGGTGTCCATGTTGCTATGATTGGTGTGACCCTGTCACTTGAAAAGACAAAGACTTTTGACAAACCATGCAGATGTAGGTTTAAACCTTGCGATGCATGTTTTTTTCTTCAAGATTTGAGTGTCCCTTTAACCTAGGGCATGGGTCTCCAAACTGCGGCCCTCCAGCTGTTGCAAAACTGCATTTCTCATCATGCATGGACAGCTAAATCCAAAGCTTTAGCTTTAGTTCTACTATCCACTGCTCCATCCTACTTGTGCGTATTGTGCAGGTAATGGATCTGTGTAGCAGGCAGATGTCCAGCTTTCTGACTCTGTACTATGTGATGGACCCCCAACTCCCAAGCATAATAAGTTAAACCAAAGAACACAAAATAAAGACACAACACATTGTAATCAGGTGTCAAAGGGGCCCAATTTTATTTAAAATTACATGACACTGAAAATGGCAGACCCCCGACTCATGAAGAGTCACCCTCCAGCACTCAGGCGAGGAAAAACCCCCTGTGGGGGAAACTTCGTGGGAGCCATGGCTGGAGAGCTGCCCCTCCCCTGGGCTTAGAGGTTAATACCATACTATAAATATATTAAACTGGATGGAAGAGAGATCTGGCTGCAATATCTGTCACCTTATTGATGGCCGGCGGCTGTATCTCTTCTCCCTCACAGATCCAGGTCCACTTCTCAAGAAGGTGGAGAGTTGATGAAGGGGTAGTCTAAAGCGGACCACCCCTTTTCCCCTGCTAGAACCTCCAAAATAAATCAAGGGTAGGGGGCAGTAAAGTCTATAAGCTCAAGGTTCTCTGGCACATCCAAGATGGCACTGATCATGGCGCGGTGCATTGCTTTATGGAAGCTTCTTTATGACATAAGCGCTTGTCATCACAGTGCATGGCTGCCATGGTTACTGCAGGTAAACAAATCTGAAGCATTAACCCATTAATGACTGGCGATTCGCTTTACTGCAGAGATCACTAAACACACTTGTGACCAAGCAAACAGCTTATGGTTAGGCCGCACTAAGATCACTAAATAATATGGTTTGATGTGGCTCATAGCAACCAATCACAGCTCAGCTTTCCTTTCTCAATTTACTCTGGTAAAATAAACGCTGAACTGTGATTGGTTGCCATGCGCAACTTAGACAGTCTAACTTGCCCATAGCAACCAATAAAAGAGCTTGTTAGGATATGAAAGGTGAGTTGTGATTGGTTGCTAGGGGCAAATCAGACAATGTTTTCATTGATTGATAAAGCTGCGCCATTGCTGGAAAACTTATGATGATAATGATGATGATGAGTGAAAACACATGACATCAAGCTTCCCCATAATGCTTTGCAGTCAGACCTTCCTTCAAGTGACTGTACCACCAGGCCCAGGCTGAAGCACTGGAGGCTCCATTAGAATCAATGGAACCCTATCATAGAGGGGCTAGGGTTTCCTCCCACTAAGGGTGGGTGGCCCACCCCCAGTGCGCCCAGTGCTTCAGCCTGGGCCTGGTGGTACAGTCACTTTCATATCTCCCAACTTTTCTATACACTACAATTCCCAGCATTTCCTGTCACTCAGTTTAGCATCCACTGGTATACGGTTATATATGGTGGACTTGGTAACATGAAGGAGACTGCTGACAATCTGATGTAATTGTATGCTGAAAGGGCGGCCAAAGAGGATTATACATAAAGCTGCTGAAATGAATAGAGGAGGGAATCCCTACCTGGTAATCCTCCACAGTAAAGACAGTTTGGGTGACGTGTAAAACTACATTTCCCAGGCTTTCATAGAAGTCGGTGATCACCTGATTAGTTGATCACTGGAGAAACTGCATTGACTGTACAGAAGGGGTTGTCTAGTTGTTTAAAAGTAAAATAGTCCACAGTATTAAAGAGGAACTCCAGGAAAAAAATCAAATCAATTGGTGCTAGCAATTTGTAATATACTTCTATTAAAAAAAAAAAATCTCCAGTCTTCCAGTACTTATCAACTGCTGTATGTCCTGCAGAGGGTGGTGGCAGAAGAGAGCACTGTGTCAGACTGGAAAGAATACACCACTTCTCAACTATTACACACCAGAATATGCTCTGAAAATTTATTCCTTGTCTAAAATACACGCCAGAGTTCACACTGTGTATTTTTATATATATATTATATAAGTAAGCTGAAATATTCCAAGAGTATTGCTGAGGAGTAGTGTTGAGCGGATCTGTCAAAAAGTGTGTGTTCAGTAACGTTATCTGAATCCAAACACTCAGCTTTTGACTCTGCGGTTACATGATTAGACTTTCACATTTTGGGGGACATTTATGAAATGTCCGCCTGAGGAGTACGCCAGGGAGAAGGTGCAGATTCGCCCCTTCTCCCTGGCGTATGCCTGCCATATGCCCCACTCGCCCGATGGGCAGGCTTGGGGGAGCTTGGGGGGCGCCTCATTTATCATGATTTACGCCTGCACGCAGGCCTAAATCATGATCCAAATCTACACCTGCTGGAAGCACTTGTAGATTTAGTATGCCGGGTGCAGGTTCGTGCGCCTCTTAGTGTATTCTGCCGGGGGAAAGGGGGAGGGGCCAAATAAATCCCCCCCTATGTGTTTATTATGTGATTTGGTTGGTGACACAGTGCTCTCTGCTGCTATCTCTTTCCATGTAAGGAACTGTCCAGGAGAGGTATCCCCCCCTCCTTTTTTTTTATTCAGTCATCTTAATCCAGGTTTTCTATTGAAGAACTGAGGGAAAACAGTAATTTGCTTATAGACATGAACTCATTGAATGGCTGAGCAGGCAATCCATCAGCCGGTCAATGACATTGCAGCAGGAGGAGCTGTGGCCGTGACATACACAGAACCCGGTCAAAAATGACTGAAAATGACCTGGCGGATGTGGAAGAGACCTGAGAGCGGCGCAGGGGCACGGGGACTGGTGAGTATACCTATATGCATACATAGTACACAGACACGTATGCATGATGCACACACAATACATAGATATAAAGAAATTACCTATATGCATACATAGTACACACACATATGCATGAAGCACACACCATACATAGATATAAAGAAATTACCTATATGCATACATAGTACACAGACACGTATGCATGATGCACACTCCATACATAGATATAAAGAAATTACCTATATGCATACATAGTACACACACACATATGCATGATGCACACACCATACACAGATATAAAGAGATTACCTATATGCATACATAGTACACATACACACATCTACACATCTAAACAAATGCACATTACATATCTGCATAGATAATACACACACATACACGTACTATACACACAGACTCACACAATGCATACTTCATGTCCACACACACAGACTTACCTCTGGTAGAGGAAATCACCAGGTATAGCTCACATGGTGTCAGATTAGCAGCTCCAGGGTCACACTGTGCAGGTTGCATTCCCACGCCCTCCTCTCCTCCTGTGTCCCGACTGCCAGCAGCAGCTCATACAGCAGATGGAGACAGCCTGAGAGGAGGAGGTGGTGGAGGGTCCCAGGCAGTGGCGTAGCTATAGGGGTCGCAGCGGTCGCCATGGCGACCGGGACCCTACGCTAGGGGGGCCCGCACGGCCCCCCTTGACACTTGTCTCTGAGCATCCCGAGAAGCTGCAGCCGCGCAGCTTCTCGGGATGCACTGATCGCTTTGATGTTCCCGCTCGCACAGTGAGCACAGTGAGCGGGCGGAACATTAAAGCGATCAGAATACAGGAGCAGGACCTGTCAGCTTCTTACTCCTGTATTCCCTCCCATAGGCTGCCGGCACTTCATACCAGCAGCCTATGGGAGGCCGGGACGTGACCTCTCCGGCAGGCGTGATGATGGGACGTCATCACGTCTGCCGGAAGTCCCGTCCCTGCGGCTCGCACGATGGAGCCAGAAGAGGAGAGCTGCTGCCTGCAGCCACAGCGCGGATTAGGTGAGGATGTTTGTTTTTTTAGGGGCACCTCTGGGGGCATTATTAGTATATGGGGGGCACCTCTGGGGGCATTATTAGTTCATGGGGGCACCTCTGGGGGCATTATTAGTTCACGGGGGCACCTCTGGGGGCATTATTAGTATATGGGGGCACCTCTGGGGGGATTATTAGTATATGGGGGCACCTCTGGGGGCATTATTAGTATATGGGGGCACCTCTGGGGGCATTATTAGTATATGGGGAACCTCTGGAGGCATTATTAGTTCATGGGGCACCTCTGGGGGCATTATTAGCTCATGGGGGCACCTCTGGGGGCATTATTAGTTCATGAGGGCACCTCTGGGGGCATTATTAGTATATGGGGGCACCTCTGGGGGCATTATTAGTTCATGAGGGCCACCTCTGGGGGCATTATTAGTATATGGGGGCACCTCTGGGGGCATTATTAGTATATGGGGGCACCTCTGGGGGCATTATTAGTTCATGAGGGCCACCTCTGGGGGCATTATTAGTATATGGGGGCACCTCTGGGGGCATTATTAGTATATGGGGGCACCTCTGGGGGCATTATTAGTTCATGAGGGCCACCTCTGGGGGCATTATTAGTATATGGGGGCACCTCTGGGGGCATTATTAGAATATGGGGGCACCTCTGGGGGCATTATTAGTATATGGGGGCACCTCTGGGGGCATTATTAGTTCATGGGGGCACCTCTGGGGGCATCATTTAGTAGGGGTGCCCCGAGGTGACAGCTACTACATTATCTGTACTCAGAGATATCACTGTGTTATCTGTGGTGTTACATAGGACTGCAGGTGACATCTACATTATCTGTACTCAGAGATATCACTGTGTTATCTGTGCTGTTACATAGGACTGCAGGTGACTACTACATTATCTGTACTCAGAGGAATATCACTGTGTTATCTGTGGTGTTACATAGAACTGCAGGTGAAATCTACTACATTATCTGTACTCGGAGGGATATCACTGTTATCTGTGGTGTTACATAGGACTGCAGGTGATATCAGGTGACTTCTCCAGGTTGCAGAAGTTCAAACTTCATCGTGCCCTGCTGACAGTTTATTATTGGACTTTTAGTTTTTCAGCATGTGGCTCTTCAGGTTGCAGCACTACAACCCCCATTGTTTCCAACTGGCAGTTTATTATGAGAGTTGTAGTTTTTCAGCTGGAGAGTCAAAGATTGGAATACAATGATAAGACAATGACACAGTACAGTCCATTAATTATAGGGGGCAGTAGTGCAGTACATGAGGTGGAGGCAGTGACAGGGCATTAGAACATGGTGGCACATTAGAGTAATTGGATATAACGTTAGATATGACTTTGCCTGATCGGGTGAGATGGGGGGGCCCCAAGCTAACATTTTGCACCAGGGCCCATCAGCCTTTAGCTACGCCCCTGGTCCCAGGGGAGAGGAGAGGGGCTGCACTAATTCTGCACACTACATGCTGCTGCCTGTCACCCCAGTCACTCCCTGCCTCTATATAATAAGATAAAACCCCAGATTACTAGATAGAGGCAGTTTGTGACTGGGTGAAAGGCATGTGCAGTTTGGGGATTATATGTTGTCCTGGAGCTGCTAAACAGGGAGGCCCACCTCCTGCGTAGGGGCCCACCAAGGGGTAGGGCCCACCGGGGGATTCCCCTGCTCCCCTGTGGGCCAGTCCGAGCCTGAAAGGGAAGATTATTGTGACTGGGCGGTGTAAACTGACAAGCTGTGGATTATCAATCTGCATTTTACGTCAAATTTTTGTGGATATTTTCTGCAATATGTGAAAAATATTTCTCAAAATCTCACAAGGTTTGCATTTTAATCTTGTATGTGTGGATCTTCTGAAGAAAATCTAACGAATTTCTGTGAAACCACCCATAGGCTATGTTTACACAGATAGCAGCATCACACTGCAGGAGTTGTCCTGCATTGCAGCTAGAGATGAGCAAATTTAGAGTATGTTCACACTGAGTAAAAGCGGCGGAATCCTGCCTGCCTCCGTGTCACATAGGGGGAGATTTATCAAACTGGTGCAAAGCAGACTTGTCTTAGTTGCCCCTAGTAACCAATCAGATTCCACTTTTCATTCCTCACAGATTCTTTGAAAAATGAAAGGTGGAATCTGATTTGTTGCTAGGGGCAACTAAGACAATTCTTTACAACAGTTTGATAAATCTCCCCCCACAGTGTCTCTGTGGGAGGGCTTCAAACCGTTGCTCTCACATAGAATTGTCTCTTATAGAAACACTGTGTGACACTGAGGCAGACGGGATTCTGCCGCTTTTACTCTGTGTGAATACCCTTAGGGCCGGTTCACACTGAGCAAACACGGTGCAATTCCGCCGTGCTCAGTGTGCTGCTTTGAGTGTTCAACATGTTCATTCTTTGAGCGGAGAGCTGCGGCAGCGGACAGGCGCGCGCTCTCCCATTCACTCAAAGCAGCACACTGAGCACGGCGAGAAATTGCGCCGTGTTTGCTCAGTGTGAACCGGCCCTTACAGTACAAACAAAGCAAATCGATTTGTTAGGGTTCATTTACACTGAAAGATTATCTAACATTATCTGCCAAAGATTTGAAGACAAATCTGTTCCTGGCTTTGGCTTCAAATCTTTGGCAGATAATCTGTCAGAGAATCTTTCTGTGTAAATGGACCCTTAGCTCAGCAATTGGTTTATCAGCCGGCTGCCTTTGAAGTCTGTGCTGCTCTGCCCTGGGTGCCTGGAAAAGCTGGTTCCAATCCTGGGAGAATTTTCCAAGGACTGGATCCAGCCTTTCCAGGCATCCGGGGTGATGCAGCCCAGAGTATAAAAGCAACAGGCGATAAGCAGATTGCTGAGCTAGTGAAGCGATTCGCTTCATTTGTACTGTAAATTAGCTCGTCTCTAATTGCAGTTATTGTAGGAGAATTGGGCTACCCTGAGATGGACCCATACGTGGTTCTGGCTCTGACCCCGCAGTCACCCCTATACTGATATGCAAAAGAACACTGCAGAGACACCATCACATGTCTCGACGTCAGTGAACTAGCCAGACCTCTCCGGGAAGGAACAGCCAAGCCAAAGGCGTTCTCCAGTCAAGGAAACCACCTCAGCAAGGTATCCATCCACAGACAGCTGTTTCGGGGTTTTTGCCCCTCATCAGTGTGGAGTAGGTTTCTGGCTAGTGGGAGCAATGACTAGTAAGTGCATGCAACCAGCGGCCTGAGGTCAACCAGCGTCCTTTTGCATACCCCTATACTGATATCCTGCACCTGTCAGGCTGCGGTTGTGGACAGTCCAGCACCATTCCCTTACATTAGCTGCGGAGCAGGATGATCCCTGTGTGCCAGGGTGATGTGTCACATCATGTCATAGCAAAACTCACTGTGTAACCCTAGCCTAAAAGACATAATAAAAAATGTTGAGACAAAACACATATAGTCTGGAGCAATATAGGTATATACTAGAGCAGAAAAGCCATAGATAGATAGATCCCTGTAATCAATAAGAGAAATGAGGATGAAAGAGAAAGCCAGACATTCGGGTCCCCGCAGTACACACAGGTTGCCTGTAGCCTGCTGCACTGAGGATTTTGATAGCTGAAAATCCTGGATCATTGTCTTGCTGCAGTTCGTCCTCCGGCCGAGAGGTGGCGCTCTTGTTTCGCGGCACCTGTTTGAGAGCGTCTATCCCTGGTTCGCTCTCTGTTCCTCCGCGGCGCTAACCTCTGCCCTCTGGCTTCCGCCTTCCTCTTTCTCGCCCGCCATTGTGGTGACTGGGTCGTAGCGGTTCGCCATGGTGAGTGAATCCGATGTAATCCTCCATAGTGGCGCCGTTTCCCGGGGCTGGGTGTGTGACGTGTGGCGGCGGAGACGCTGAGCCCTCGCTTCGTGTGTGTATTTTGCGAGAGGACTGCGGGGGTCCGGGGCGCCGGCCGCTCATCTCCCCCCGTCCTCATCCTGGGTGCTGGGGACGGGTTATGGAGCTGTGAGGGGGTGGCGCAGGGGTAGTCAGTACTGCACTGCAAGGCCCAGCATCCTCTGCTAGTGCCGGGGTGCAGTCGTGTGACTGATAACTGAGCGGATATAGTGTGTGGTTGGTAGGGAAGTGTTGGCTGCAATGAGTGGTGGGGTATGTGTGATGGGTCAGGGATACTATGTATGTATGAGTGGTGGGGTATGGGTGATGGGTCAGGGATACTATGTATGAGTGGTGGGGTATGGGTGATGGGTCAGGGATACTATGTATGAGTGGTGGGGTATGTGTGATGGATCAGGGATACTATGTATGAGTGGTGGGGTATGTGTGATGGGCCAGGGATACTATGTATGAGTGGTGGGGTATGTGTGATGGGTCAGGGATACTATGTATGAGTGGTGGGGTATGTGTGATGGGCCAGGGATACTATGTATGAGTGGTGGGGTATGTGTGATGGGCCAGGGATACTATGTATGAGTGGTGGGGTATGTGTGATGGGCCAGGGATACTATGTATGAGTGGTGGGGTATGTGTGATGGGCCAGGGATACTATGTATGAGTGGTGGGGTATGTGTGATGGGCCAGGGATACTATGTATGAGTGGTGGGGTATGTGTGATGGGCCAGGGATACTATGTATGAGTGGTGGGGCATGTGTGATGGGCCAGGGATACTATGTATGAGTGGTGGGGCATGTGTGATGGGCCAGGGATACTATGTATGAGTGGTGGGGCATGTGTGATGGGCCAGGGATACTATGTATGAGTGGTGGGGCATGTGTGATGGGCCAGGGATACTATGTATGAGTGGTGGGGCATGTGTGATGGGCCAGGGATACTATGTATGAGTGGTGGGGCATGTGTGATGGGCCAGGGATACTATGTATGAGTGGTGGGGCATGTGTGATGGGCCAGGGATACTATGTATGAGTGGTGGGGCATGTGTGATGGGCCAGGGATACTATGTATGAGTGGTGGGGCATGTGTGATGGGCCAGGGATACTATGTATGAGTGGTGGGGCATGTGTGATGGGCCAGGGATACTATGTATGAGTGGTGGGGCATGTGTGATGGGCCAGGGATACTATGTATGAGTGGTGGGGCATGTGTGATGGGCCAGGGATACTATGTATGAGTGGTGGGGCATGTGTGATGGGCCAGGGATACTATGTATGAGTGGTGGGGCATGTGTGATGGGCCAGGGATACTATGTATGAGTGGTGGGGCATGTGTGATGGGCCAGGGATACTATGTATGAGTGGTGGGGCATGTGTGATGGGCCAGGGATACTATGTATGAGTGGTGGGGCATGTGTGATGGGCCAGGGATACTATGTATGAGTGGTGGGGCATGTGTGATGGGCCAGGGATACTATGTATGAGTGGTGGGGCATGTGTGATGGGCCAGGGATACTATGTATGAGTGGTGGGGCATGTGTGATGGGCCAGGGATACTATGTATGAGTGGTGGGGCATGTGTGATGGGCCAGGGATACTATGTGTGAGTGGTGGGGCATGTGTGATGGGCCAGGGATACTATGTATGAGTGGTGGGGCATGTGTGATGGGCCAGGGATACTATGTATGAGTGGTGGGGCATGTGTGATGGGCCAGGGATACTATGTATGAGTGGTGGGGCATGTGTGATGGGCCAGGGATACTATGTATGAGTGGTGGGGCATGTGTGATGGGCCAGGGATACTATGTATGAGTGGTGGGGCATGTGTGATGGGCCAGGGATACTATGTATGAGTGGTGGGGCATGTGTGATGGGCCAGGGATACTATGTATGAGTGGTGGGGCATGTGTGATGGGCCAGGGATACTATGTATGAGTGGTGGGGCATGTGTGATGGGCCAGGGATACTATGTATGAGTGGTGGGGCATGTGTGATGGGCCAGGGATACTATGTGTGAGTGGTGGGGCATGTGTGATGGGCCAGGGATACTATGTATGAGTGGTGGGGCATGTGTGATGGGCCAGGGATACTATGTATGAGTGGTGGGGCATGTGTGATGGGCCAGGGATACTATGTATGAGTGGTGGGGCATGTGTGATGGGCCAGGGATACTATGTATGAGTGGTGGGGCATGTGTGATGGGCCAGGGATACTATGTATGAGTGGTGGGGCATGTGTGATGGGCCAGGGATACTATGTATGAGTGGTGGGGCATGTGTGATGGGCCAGGGATACTATGTATGAGTGGTGGGGCATGTGTGATGGGCCAGGGATACTATGTATGAGTGGTGGGGCATGTGTGATGGGCCAGGGATACTATGTATGAGTGGTGGGGCATGTGTGATGGGCCAGGGATACTATGTATGAGTGGTGGGGCATGTGTGATGGGCCAGGGATACTATGTATGAGTGGTGGGGCATGTGTGATGGGCCAGGGATACTATGTATGAGTGGTGGGGCATGTGTGATGGGCCAGGGATACTATGTATGAGTGGTGGGGCATGTGTGATGGGCCAGGGATACTATGTATGAGTGGTGGGGCATGTGTGATGGGCCAGGGATACTATGTATGAGTGGTGGGGCATGTGTGATGGGCCAGGGATACTATGTGTGAGTGGTGGGGCATGTGTGATGGGCCAGGGATACTATGTATGAGTGGTGGGGCATGTGTGATGGGCCAGGGATACTATGTATGAGTGGTGGGGCATGTGTGATGGGCCAGGGATACTATGTATGAGTGGTGGGGCATGTGTGATGGGCCAGGGATACTATGTATGAGTGGTGGGGCATGTGTGATGGGCCAGGGATACTATGTATGAGTGGTGGGGCATGTGTGATGGGCCAGGGATACTATGTGTGAGTGGTGGGGCATGTGTGATGGGCCAGGGATACTATGTGTGAGTGGTGGGGCATGTGTGATGGGCCAGGGATACTATGTGTGAGTGGTGGGGCATGTGTGATGGGCCAGGGATACTATGTGTGAGTGGTGGGGCATGTGTGATGGGCCAGGGATACTATGTGTGAGTGGTGGGGCATGTGTGATGGGCCAGGGATACTATGTGTGAGTGGTGGGGCATGTGTGATGGGCCAGGGATACTATGTGTGAGTGGTGGGGCATGTGTGATGGGCCAGGGATACTATGTGTGAGTGGTGGGGCATGTGTGATGGGCCAGGGATACTATGTGTGAGTGGTGGGGCATGTGTGATGGGCCAGGGATACTATGTGTGAGTGGTGGGGCATGTGTGATGGGCCAGGGATACTATGTGTGAGTGGTGGGGCATGTGTGATGGGCCAGGGATACTATGTGTGAGTGGTGGGGCATGTGTGATGGGCCAGGGATACTATGTGTGAGTGGTGGGGCATGTGTGAGGGGCCAGGGATACTATGTGTGGGTGGTGGGGCATGTGTGAGGGGCCAGGGATACTATGTGTGGGTGGTGGGGCATGTGTGATGGGCCAGGGATACTATGTGTGGGTGGTGGGGCATGTGTGAGGGGCCAGGGATACTATGTGTGGGTGGTGGGGCATGTGTGAGGGGCCAGGGATACTATGTGTGGGTGGTGGGTCAGGAATACTATGTATGAGTGGTTATCATGAGGAGTGGGTGAAGTTGTAATCATAGGATATAGGTTACTGTTCCCCAGCTGCTGTATAACTGCCAATGGGCTTCAGAGCATGCTGGGAGTTGTAGTTTTGCCATAGGTTTGGCAGCAGAGTTAGATTGGATAATGACTGGTATCAAATCTACTGTGCAACCAAACCTGTACACACAACCAAAGAAATTGCACAAATAATCTAGAAGTATAACAAATCCTTTATTACCATATACATCATATACATAATATTAAAAATTAAAAATTACCATGGGGAATGACAGATAACACTAAGGCCAGAGGGGGAGAAAGATCTCAGTGCGGTAAACCAACCAAATATATATATAATGCTAAAGTGCTATAGTGTAAAATGTGCCAATTACAACGCTGCCATCTGGTGGTCACTAATAGTAAAGTACAGGCAATGATGTTGAACTAGAACACCCCAACATAGAAGTGGACAGCTAAACCAGTACTGTATAATCTATAGAGGAAAACAGGTACGTAATTCCTCAAGCTGGCCACCAACTAACAGAGGAGCGCCAGAAGTAAAACGCCATATACAATTGCAGTTCATATGTGACCACACTCCAGCGTCCAGGCACCGCGCACACACACTGAGATTTTACCCCCGTCCGCCCCACAAGCCCGACGCACGTTTCGCTCTCTTCATCAGGAGCTAGTGTTATCTGTGTCATTCCCCATGGTAATTTTGAGTTTTTAATATTATGTATATGATGTATATGGTAATAAAGGATTTGTTATACTTCTAGATTATTTGTGCAATTTCTTTGGTTGTGTGTATAGGTTTGGTTGCACAGTAGATTTATTTAGGCAGGACTTTGTTTTGGGTTGAATGACTGGTATCAGTAGGATGCTCTGGGCTTATGATCAGTGCATGTACTCTTGTTTTCTGGGGTTAGAGATCATTGCTGTAGGTGACTGTTCTTACTAATTTTCCTACAAGAAACATCACAGAAAATCTACATTTAAGCCCACATGAAAATGTCCAGGTTTGGTCTCTAGTATTCCTGTCATCTGCATCAGGTATGGACCGGTCACTTCCTGATATGGAATTGAAATCTGCTTCAAAACCCTTCTGTCCACATGGTAATGCATTTCCCATTCACATCAATGGGATGGGCTTTTCAGATTTCACATACTCTATGGGTATGTTCACACTGAGTAAAAGTGCCTCAGTGTGTCAATAGGACGCCTCACTCTCAGTGCCTTTCCGCTCAAAGAATTGACATGTCAATTTTGAGCATAGGCGCGTGGCATCCCATTGACACACTGAGGCAGGCGGAATTCTGTGACGGAGGGTTCGCAGTGGAATTTTGCCACTTTTACTCAGTGTGAACATAGCCTTAGGGGTTGTCACTGTAATATAGTGATCACAGCAAAGGTGAAGGACGAGGAATGACAAGTCTATGATGTCTAGGATTTCCCCCTATGTTTGTAAACAGCTGACACTCTTAGGGTATAAACCCACACACCGTAAACGCAGCGTATTTACTGCTGCGATACGCAGCAAATACGCAGCAAACACGCAGCAAATACGCAGCAGATTAGATCTAAATAACTGAACACAGCATTAAATCTGTACCAACAAATCTGCTGCGTATTTGCTGCATATTTGTTGCGTATCTGCTGTGTATACGGTGTGTGGGTTTGTACCCTTATAGTATAGTGGTCATACCAGTATACTAGAATCGCATTATCTGCATGGAGGCCTGATGGTTACCATCATCTAGAGGCACCTGTGCCATTATAAAAGGGCTCATGTTCTGTATATCTTTTCTCTTAGTCGTCCCACAAGACTTTCAGAATTAAGAGGTGTCTTGCCAAAAAGCAGAAACAGAACAGACCAATCCCACAGTGGATCCGAATGAAGACTGGCAATAAGATCAGGTATGGAATGAATGCTTGTCCTTTTACACAGGGCAGTTTCTTATCCATGCGGCGGTTATTATTGCCTCGTGTAGACGTTGATCACTATCGGACAATGAATAATTGATTGCTGAGTCTGTGTGGCCCTAAACCTTTTTAGTTGCATGTCGTCCTCTGTTAACAGTGGATGTACAGCTGACAGAGATGTAAGCGGAGGGCCACATGGGATCCACAAGTGTAGTAGTGTTGTGGACTTGCCAAACTGTTCAGGTTCAATATTCTGACCATGTAATGGTCCGTTTACACGAAGCGAGAATTCGCCCAATCGATCGTTTAACGATTTTGAAGCAACAATTTGTTTTTTTTTTATAAAGATCAGCGTTTAGACATCATTATTGCGATCGTTTTTAAGATCACTTAAGCCCATCTCACACATAGGGTGAAGTCTTTGCAAGACTGTTTACATGAAGCGATCTGCAAATTTTTAGCGAACGACGATTTGAGAACATGTTGAAAGAACACAATGATTTCTCACTCGTTGCTTAATCGTTTGCTGTGTTTACACAAGCCGATTATCGCTCAAATATGATCGTTATTGCGAAAATTCAAACGATGATCGTTTCGTGTAAACGCACCATAAAGGTCTTTTTAGGAACATTTTGTAGCCGACTTTTTACGTTCTCAATACCTGCCTACTGTCCATTGACAGTAGAAGGTGTGGGCCCCCAGCCTATGGCTTTGGGTTGGTTGCGTCTGACTGTATAAACTGGAGCTTTAGGAAGCTTCCCCAGCTAGGCAAGGATTGTAGTAAACTCCAATCCTAGATGCTTAACCCTTTGATCATGGTGGGCCCACAGACTACAAAGATAAAAAAGGGGCACTCTGCTCAGATCATTGTTTCCCAGTGAGCAAATCAGCAGGGATATGCTAATACACTACTATAAAAAAAAAAAGGTATATACTGAGGAAGAACTGAGATTTAGCAGGTAATTAATGGGTTAAAAAGTCTTGTTACAACCGTGACTATACAGCATTGTAAAACATTTTGGTCACTGCATGCACTGTGTGTGGGATTTTATAGAACTGGCCACTGTATGATTCCCATGGTGCTGAGCTGTTTTACAGTCACATGTATTTCTTGTAGTTGTGGGGGCTCCCAATGCAGGCTGCAATTACAGTGCTTCATTCTGGTGGGAGTGCTGTCATTATCCTGCAGAAAGTAAAGATGTCGGCTTATGGAATGGTTTCCCCTTCATCCAAGGAGAATCCAACTGTGCTGACAGCTACAGGACACTACTGTACATTTGCAGTCAATTACAATAAGAAGAATTCAGCTGTTGCATGTTGGGATGGTGTGGTAGTAACATGTGTTGTATCCACAGGTACAACTCCAAGAGGAGACACTGGAGAAGGACCAAGCTTGGCCTGTAAAGAAGCTGGCAGATGGCAGATCAGCTCTGTGGGTTCCTTGTAAAGACCTGATTGACATCTTGTTATACAGTTATTTTATAGCAGTATCTGCTGTTTCCATTCGAAATAAATGCAAATTTACCATCAGTATTTCTGTTTGTTTGATTAAGGGGACAAACACACTTGCGAGAGGTCTCGCTGCGGATCCCGGCCCTATTCTTTCAATGTTAGACAAAATCGCAGCAGGGATGTCCGGCCGGGGCTGCGGGGTGGGGTGATCAGACGGCCGTGGCTGTGGGCGGACACTGGAGCAAGCATATACTTTACCTAATCCCGGCTCCGACTTGCTGAAGACTCCGGGAACCGCCGGAGCCGGGATCAGGTAAAGTATATGCTCCGGCGGCCGGGGGGTTAACGGGGCGGGCTGGGGACAAACTCGCAGCAGGGATGTACTTCCCTGCTGCGATTTTGTCTTAACATTGAAACAATATGGCCGGGATCCGCAGCGAGTCTCGCTGCGGATCCGGCAAGTGTGTTTGTCCCCTAAAAGACCAAGGCTAGGCAGTCCACTTGTGAGCAGAGGGTAAAAAAACGTATAAGGGTACGTTCACACTTACCGGATCAGCAGCTGATTTTCTGCTGCAGATCCGCAGCAGATTTCATTTAAGTAACAGAACACAGTATCAAATCTGCACCATCAAATCTGCTGCGGATCCTGTAGGTGTGAACGCACCCCAAGCCACCAGTATTGAAAGGCCAAATGATCACTCCAGCATGCTCAAACTGTGCTCATTTCTAGAGGGATACCCAAAGTTTAGAGGCAGTATTTCCATTCCAGTCTACTACTCAGGTGGGTAAGGGCGGCCGTGCCCGATAACTAGATGCCTGGTGGGAAGAAAGCTTGCAGAGAAACAATGCCTGCAATATACAGTAATGGCGACAAAACATTCAGCAATGAAACCATGTGATGATTCCCATCTTGGTAGGGGGTGGGACGTTTAGTCGCATGTGAAGGTTTGACAGGGAAAGGATAGCTAATGGGGAAAGAGGAAGGTATGTCCCTTTCCTTCCTCGCGGCATTCTGGAGCAGGTAGTAATTTGCTCCACAGTCCAGTAAGATTGTTAGGAACACTGGGTCACCTGTTAGGAGCACTGCCCACATCCATAGTGCCGATCCAGCTGGTCCGCTCCATTGATTATAATTAGAGAGGGGCAGATTGATGCTATGGGGGTGGACAGTGCTCCTAATAGGTTAGGACGAAGGCTGAGTGATTGAATTAATCCGCCTTTGACTTGTAAATCGATTATTTTTTATTTTTGAAAATCGTTAATTAAACTTTCAAAAATAAAAGTATGCTCTGAGGTGTGGGGGAGCAGTGTCGCTCAGGGCACAGGAAATGTAGTTACTCAGTGTGTGACTGGGCCCAGAGCTGCAAGCTGCTCCTCCTGCAGGTTAGAGCGCCCCCTGCTTGGTGCAATGCTGCTGTGAGATCTAGGAGGAGTAGCAACAGCTGATACTAAGGAGCCCCTGGGGCAGAAGAGACCCAGAGCCCCATTATTATACTACAGCTACATCATATAGAGGATAGAATATATACCACTATTATATATATGTTATACACCATCCTGTCGTTATAGAGGATATACTGTTTACTGCTTTCCTATATAGGACAGCAATATACATTATATCCATATGATGATGGTATGGTGTATGCAGTAAATATAGCATAACAGTATATCTTCTATATGATGGTATGGTGTATACAGTAGATAGGTTAACTGCATACACCACCCTGGAGAGAAAGTTGTATCGGCATTGGCATCACACACGTCCATGTATATCACTACAGCTACTTCTCTTATCTACTACTTGCTCCTTGTGATCTGCTTTATCTCTTATTACTACTCCCCCTCATCCACTATCACTCTACTACTACACCCATTATTAGCATTTATCCCAGAATTTATTTTTTTTTGCCATATCGCCCAGCCCTAGTTGGACCCCATCTTTCTGGCTATGATGGAATTTGTCAAAATGTTAAAAAACACAAACTTATTTTAAATTCCCACCTTTACATCAGCAGTGCATTGTGGCTGGTCACAGATGTCACTCAGTGCAGGACATAACATACACGTGAATCATAGAATACCCAAAGCATTTCCTGTTTTTGGCTTTTGAAATGCCCTAAGAGGCTGAAACAATGAAGGTCTGGCTTTCATGTTAACACAGAGTCTTCATAGTTTTTTTGAATAGCGACTCGTACTGGTTCAATACATTAAAAGAGATGCCCTGTTGATTTGCATCACTGTAAGGGTGCATTTCAGCTATGCAAGCTGAGACTGGAGAAGAACAAATGTGCACTCACAAGTGATCTGCACTGTCAGGGTATGTGCGCTCATGAGTGATCTGCACTGTCAGGGTATGTGCGCTCATGAGTAATCTGCACTGTCAGGGTATGTGCACGAGTAGTGACCTGCACTGTAAAGGCCCTATTCCACAGGCCGACAAGAGGAGCAAACAAGCGCTGTCAGCGCTCATTTGCTCCTCGTCCCCCGCTCACTGCCGCCGCTATTCCACGTGGCAATGGGCGGGGGGGGAGGTGGTCACTAGATCGTCCGGGCAGCCCATAGATTTTAAATTAGACCGTCGTGGGCCAACCTGGATATTTATTGAAGAGGGCGTTCGGCATTCCTGGCACTGTCAGTGGTGTCTGTCTGCCTGCACTGTGCACTATGGTAAATAAGATAAATTTCTGATATGGTTAAACCCCAACGGTTACCCATTATTTCCCCCAAGCAGTAGGTAATGCCATAACTGTGCCCTATGAAGTAGCCAACCCCTCCAATAGTGTCCCATACAGTAACCAGCCCTACTAATATTGCCCCACATAGAAACCAGCCAGTAACCATTGAGTAGCCAGGCCTGCCACTAGTGCCCCATATAGTAGCCAGCCCAAAATAGTGTCTTATATAGTAGCCAGCCCTCCCCCATAGTATGTTATATAGTAGCTGGCAGGGCTGTGGAATCTGAGTCGGAACTAGTTTTGGCTGGAGTCGGAAAAAAGGTTTCCGACTCCAGCTTTAAAAAAATCTTAAAATGTAGAATTGAATTCTGATATGAATTTTACAAGTTTTGCTCATGAATATATATTATGAGCAACATTCTAATAGGACACTGGCCCAATTACATAGGGTGGTCAGGGAAAAGTTGTCGGTCACTATTTGGCAGCTTGTTTCTGAGCTGGAAGAGTCCATTGTGTGTGGGGAGATCTGTGCTGTTCTCTTCCTGGATGCTGGATGACTGTATATGAGCAGCAGTGTAATATGAAGATATCCTGTGTAATATAGAGGAGGAGGAGAAGACATAAGTAGTGTAGCAGTAACCTCTGTCCTCAGTGTGGTGTTTCCTCTCTGGGAGAAGATTGTGTTTTTCTTTAGTGTTCTATGGCTGCAGCTGTGTGTGTGTGTGTGTGTGTGTGCGTGCGTGCTATGGCTGCAGTAGGCTGTGTGTGTGCTATGACTGCAGCAGGCTGTGTGTATGTGCTATCACTGCAGCAGGGTGTGTGTGTGCGCGCCCGCTATGACTGCAGCAGGCTGTGTGTATGTGTGCTATGGCTGCAGCAAGCTGTGTGTATGTGTGCTATGGCCGCAGCAAGCCAAGTGTGTGTGTGTGTGCGCGCGCTATGGCTGCAGCAAGCTGTGTGTACTATAGCTGCAGCAGGCTGTGTGTGTGCGTGCGTGCGCGTGCTATTCCATGCCCCCACAGTGATCTTCTATATCACTATGTGTGACCCCTCTCTATATCTCTATGTGTGACCCCCTGTATAATCACTATGGCTGACCTCTATATCACAGGTATCTGGCAGTGTTAGCAGTGTTTCTTTAACCCTTAGACGACCCAGGGCGTATAGTTACGCCATGGAAGTCTGTCCCCAGACGACCTAGGGCGTAACTGTACGCCCTGGGTGTTTCTCCCGCTATGAAGCGTGCTCCGGAGCGGAGCGCGCTTCACAGCAGGTGGGGGCCGGCTGCAATCAGCAGCCGGGACCTCACCGGCAATGACACGCTGCAGCGATCGCGCTGCCGCGTGTCATTAACTCCTTAACCGCCGCGATCGCGGCGCGACCGCGGCGTTTAAGTGTAAGTGACGGGGGAGTCCCCTGTCACTTACCGATCGGGACCCCCGCAGTGTGACTGCGGGGGTCCTGATCGGTAAAACGGGCCGCCGGAGGTCTCTCACCTGCCTCCGTGCGGTCCGATCGGCGATCTGCTACACTGAGCCTGCACAGGCAGGCTCAATGAGCAGAGCGCCGATAACACTGATCAATGCTATGCCTATGGCATAGCATTCATCAGTGTACAAATCAAACAAATGTATGTACAAGTCCCCCAAAGGGACTTCAAATGTGTAAAAAAAAAAAAGTTAAAAACACTAACACACTACCCCAAAACCCCTCCCCCAATAAAAGTCTAAATCACCCCCCTTTCCCATTATATAAATAAAACATATAAAAATAAATAAATAGATAAACATATAATATACCGTAGCGTGCGTAATTGTCCGATCTATTAAAATATAACAAGCGTCATTGCGAACGGTGAACGGCGTACACGAAAAGAGGGAAAAAAGTGCGCGGATTACCGATTTTATGTTACATTATATATATAAAAAAATTAATAAAAAGTGATCAAAACGTCCGATCTTCACAAATATGGTATTAGTAAAAAGTAGAGATCATGGCGGAAAAAATTACACCCCATACAGCCCCGTAGGTGAAAAAATAAAACCGTTATAAGCGTCTCAATAGTCCCATTTTATTTATAATTAATTGCCAAAAAAAAGGATTTCATTTAAAAAAAATATATAACATTAGAGAATCTGCGTAAACCTGCATATGGTTGTGTTCGGACTGACTTATAGAGTAATGGTATCATGTCGCTTTTACCATATAGTGCATTACGTAGACACAGGAACCCCCCAAACGTTACCATATTGCATTCTTTTTTGCGATTTCACCAATTTATATCTTCATAAATAATATATTTGGGATTCCATCATACATGTTATGGTAAAATGAAAGACGCCATTACAAAGTACAACTATTCCTGTAACAAACAAGCACTTACATGGCCTGTAGATAGAAAACTGAAAGTGCTGGAGCTCTTAGAAGGGGAGGAGGGGAAAACGGAAACACTAAGATCAAAATTTGCGCGGTCCACTGGGTCATTTTGGGCCTGGTCCTCAAAGGGTTAAAGAGAACCAATCACGGAAGAAATGTAAAGAATTTTTATTTTCTAATTCAATGTAATTATTTATTTAATTAACATTTGTAAATACTTTTATTTATTTTTCTCTTTTCGCCCTATGACGGCACCCCTGGAGAGGTCCACCTCTTACTCCCATAGGACAGGAAACAGGATACAGGAAATCCCTGGATCATATAAAGAAGTAAACTCCCCTCCCTCGTCAGTTTCTGTTTCCTGTCCCCATGGGAGCAGGAGCTGGAAGGGCTTTTTTCCCCTTCCCTTCCCTGGATGGAAAGAAGATGACTGGGGGTTACCGGGTAATAACCTACCGGCTTCCCGGCGGCGTCAGGCTCCGAGTGGGGAGCAGCCTCCAAGTCTGGCTTCCTCCCCCGACACCTCCAGAATTGGGTCCCCGGAGCTCCCCTGGCCCTCCTCGGCGTGGTCCGGTGCCCCGATCCGCAGCGCTGCGTTCGCGCGCACTGCGGCATGGTTGCTGGTTAGTGCTGGGAGGGGGTTGCTCTGCTGGCCGTGTTCGGCAACTTCCGGGGCCTACGGCCTGCCTCAGGTGGAGCGCCGGGAGGGTGACGTCGTCTCAGCGCGCGGCGGAGGGGGCGGAACCAGACGGTCATGTGACTCTCGGCGCCAAATTCAAAAGAGCTGCCGAGAAGGACGCCAGGTGAGTGCTCAGTACCTGTGTGCTCTAGCGGTATCTGCTGCCTGGTGTCTTTCTACTGCTTCTGAACAACGGCTGCAGAGAGTCTTTTACACCTCCAAGACCTCAATTGTCCATTATGGAGGCTGAAAGCGCTGAATTATCAGAATCTACTCCAGCCAGGATTCAAGCCCCTGTGGTATGGAGTGGGTAAGAGGGGTTTTTTCCCCAACAGAATTTTTTCCTTCTTCTTTTGTCTAATTTGCCATGTTTCTCATTTATAGGAGGGTGCTACTAAAAAGAGTCATGCTAAGAGCAGAGATTGCCCCGTGTGTAGGAAGAGATTAAGTAGTTCTTATACTAAAGTACTGTGCGGTAGCTGTATGAATAGAGTCCTAGAGGAGCAGGGACCCTCTTTTATGCGTAACATGAAGAACATGATAAAGAAGGAAATTAGGGTAGGTAGAATTTTCCTTGGTCTTTTCAAAAAAAAAAAAAAAAAAAAAAAAAATTGTTCTTTTGTACATTTATTTTTTGGTTTCAGGCCTCCATGCCCTCTCAGACTCCGGCCACTGCCACAGCTTCTCCTCCAGAGCTGGCGCCAGCACCTGTCTCTCAGTTACCTTTGGCTACCCCAATACCCCTTACTATTGAGGTGGAGCAGTCGGTTCACAGTCAGCCTCCATCTACCTTGGGGGACGATGATGACCTATCGCTGGGTATAGACGAACCAGAAGCAGGCCCATCTAATGTAGAAAGTCTGGAGGAAGAAGTGGCTACACCATCACCTTCTGCTGACTATATAGAATCACTAATTAAAGCAGTAAGGGAGACTATGGGTATAGAAGAGGTTCCAGAAACTAATACTATACAAGACCGTATGTTTGGAGGGCTAGCACCTAAGAAACGATCGGTCTTTCCTATTCATCAGAACATTAAGGCCTTGATTAAACACGAATGGTCCAACCCGGATAGAAAATTTTTTGTTCCAGCTGCTGTGAGTGTTTTTCTGTTTTTAGATAAACAGGTAAAAATATAGAGGAGTATATATAACTAAACAACTATTTTTTCAATTATTTTTCAGTTCCAAAGGAAGTACCCCTTTGACCATGAGGAGTCGAACTCCTGGGGCTTTGCTCCAAAAATAGATCCTCCGGTAGCCAAGATTACAAAACTTAATGCGCTACCTTTTGAGGACTGTGCAACTCTTAAAGACCCTATGGACAAACGTGCAGAGATTTACTTAAAGAAAGATTGGGAAGCGTCCACTGCCATGTTTAAGCCTCTAGTGGCAGCAACTTCAGTCTCTAGATCACTAGGGGTATGGATGTCTGAACTTAAAGACATGATTAGTAAGGGGACTCCTGCGGAGGAGCTCCTCAAGCCCTTTGAGACCTTAGAGAATGCTGTCTCATTTATATCGGATGCTTCAGCGGATGCTCTTAAACTCTCCGCTCGTTCAGCAGCACTTTCAAACTCTGCCCGCAGATCCATGTGGCTTAAAGAATGGAAGGGGGACGTCACCTCTAAATCTAAATTATGTGGAGTCCCTTGTGAAGGCAACCTGCTTTTCGGTCCAGCCTTAGATAACATTCTCGAAAAGGCTTCGGATAGAAAAAAGGGGTTCCCTCTGATCCCGCAGCAATCTAGCCGTCCTTTTAGGGGAAAAGGTAGGAACACACATAGAGCCCCTAACACGAATACTAATCCTAGTACAATTAGGAAAGAATGGAGCCCCACCAAGAAATCCAAGGGGTTCCTCTTTAAGGGTTCTGACAATACCAAAAAACCTGCTCAATGACGCCAGGTCCCTGTGGGAGGTCGCCTTTCTCTTTTTTGGTCACAGTGGTGTGGTATTTCCAATAGTTCCTTTGTATTGGATACAATAAAGCACGGTTTGAAAATTTCTTTTGTGTCCTCCCCAGGGGAAAGATTCGTCATTACGGATTTATCATCCGATCCCATTAAACAGACAGCACTATCTTCGGAAGTACAGTCCTTACTCAGGAAGAGGGTGTTGGTTCCCGTTCCGGAGACGGAGAGTGTGGTAAGGGTTTTTACTCTACTCTGTTTTTGGTAAGGAAACCCAATGGTTCTTTTAGAACCATTATCAATCTTAAGCCTCTTAACAGGGTTTTGTCCTACGAAAGGTTTAAGATGGAATCAGTTTCTTCAGCCATTTTGAATCTTTCACAGGATTGTTTTATGGCCACCTTAGATTTAAGGGATGCATACTACCACGTCCCCATCCACCAAGACCATCAAAGATTCCTGAGGGTAGCAGTCAAACTTAATGATTCAGTTTGTCATTTCCAGTACCAGGCATTACCTTTTGGCATTTCACAGGCACCTAGCGTTTTTACTAAGGTGATGTCAGAGGTTATGGCACATATCAGGGAAAAGGATATAATTATCATTCCTTATTTGGATGATTTTTTACTGGTCGGTGATTCAGTAATCTCTCTTCAGAACCAGATCAAAATAGTAGAGAACATCCTGTCTAAATTAGGTTGGGAGATTAACGAGGAAAAAATCCAATAAGATCCCCTCTCAATATTGTCAGTTCCTGGGAATATGTCTGGATTCGAGAGCTAAGAGATCCTTTTTACCAGATAACAAGATTTCAAATATTCTTTCCAGGACACAGGAGCTTTTTGATAATCCCATTACTACATTTAGGAAGGCTATGTCGGTGTTGGGTCTATTTACTTCCTGCATTCCAGCGGTTCCCTGGGCACAGTACCACTCTAGGGTGTTACAATCACAGATTCTTGGTGAATGGGACGGTGCCTCTGAGTCTCTTGATTCTTGTTTCACTCTATCTCCACAGACTCTCAGATCTCTCTCTTGGTGGAAGGAAAGGGAGCATCTATCCAAGGGACTTCCTTGGATTCTGGACAACATTTTGACCATCACCACAGATGCCAGTCCCAGGGGGTGGGGAGCCCATTCAGACACTCAAGTATTCCAGGGCCTGTGGTCCCCAGAGGAGGCCAGGGACCCACAAAACGTGAGAGAAATGAGAGCAATATTCTTCTCCTTGTCCCAGGCTCTTCCGTTAATAAAAGACAGAAACGTGAGAATACTAACAGACAACAGATCGGCAGTGGCGTACATCAACCACCAAGGAGGCACAAGATCAGTACAACTTATGAGAGTTGCCCACTTCATGTTCAGACTAGTTCAGCCACATTGTCTGTCCCTCTTGGCACTTCACCTGAAGGGGGTAGACAATGTAAAGGCAGATTTCCTAAGCAGACACTCTCTAAACCAGGGGGATTGGGAGCTTTGCCAGGAGGTATTTCTACAAATATGCAGAATGTGGGGATCACCAGAGATAGACCTCTTCGCATCTCGGAAGAACAGAAAGACCCAAGAATTCTTTTCCCTATGTCCTGCAGACAAGCCCAGGGCTCTAGATGCACTAGCCCAGCCTTGGGACAAAGGCCTACTGTATGCATTCCCACCCATCAGACTAATCCCGAGAGTAGTCAGAAAGATCAGGCAGGACAGGGCCCACATAATTCTAATAGCGCCCTTTTGGCCAAGAAGGGTGTGGTTTACTTGGCTCAGGAAGATGTCTCTGACAGACCCATGGATTCTTCCGGACAGGGCAGATCTCCTCGCCCAGGGCCCAGTATTTCACCCGCAAGTTCAAAGCCTTCACCTGACTGCATGGCTGTTGAAAGGCAATTGTTGATAGACAGAGGCCTTTCATCCGAAGTAATCACCACGTTGCTGGCCAGTAGAAAGAGAGTCACCTCGGCTATATACCTACGTACATGGATAGCATTTTGTAAATTTGTAAATAAACCTGTTAATGTCCTTGCTCCTCCTGACATTCCTTTAATCTTACAATTCTTACAAGAAGGTCTAAACAAGCACCTCAGGCCTAGCACCATCAAGGTACAGATCTCCGCCCTCAGTGCACTCTATGACTATAAACTAGCTGAACATCAGTGGATTAAAAGATTTGTAAAGGCAACCTCCAGATTGTGTCCCACGATCAGGTCTAGGGTTCCGCCTTGGGATCTGAACCTGGTCTTGAACGGACTTACCGCTAATCCCTTTGAACCTTTAGCAGACTGCAGTATTAAATTCCTATCTTATAAACTGGCTTTTCTATTGGCAATAACGTCAGCCCGTAGAGTAAGTGAAATTAGAGCCTTCTCTATACAAACTCCTTACATGACCTTTAGAGAGGACCGAGTCGTATTATCTCCCGACCCAGCCTTTCTTCCAAAAGTGGTTACGGATTTCCACAGATCTCAGGAGGTGATACTACCATCATTTTTCAACACACCAGCTAACGATCAAGAATTAAGTTTGCATAGTCTGGATGTTAGAAGAGTTATCTTGCATTATCTAAAGGTCACAGAAAGTTGGAGATTATGTAACAGCTTGCTAATATCCTTTCAGGGTAAGACCAAGGGCAAGTCAGCTTCCACACAAACGATAGCCAGATGGGTTAAACAGGCAGTTGGAGAATGCTATAGAGTCAAGAACATGACACCACCAGTTGGATTCGGGGCGCATTCCACTAGAGCTGTGGCGACTTCGTGGGCTGAGAGGGCAGCGGGTTTCCATTGATCAGATCTGCAGGGCAGCCACATGGAGTACTCCACATACATTTTTTAGACACTACAGGTTACAACTATCTTCCACTGAAGACTTAGCATTCGGACGTAGTGTTTTGCAGGCAGTAGTCCCTCCCTAGGCGGTTATATTCCTATTCTACTCTCCAGGGGTGCCGTCATAGGGCGAAAAGAGAAAATTCAAAATTACTAACCTGGTAATTTCTTTTCTTTGAGCCCATGACGGCACCCCGCCTAAATCCCGCCCGAAAAAAAAAAAAAAAAAAGAAAGAAAAGGGATAATAATAATATGATAATTTTATTATAGATATAGAAAAAGTAAACTTCTTTATAAACACAAAAAAAAAAAAAAATAGGAAATTTTTTGTATATATTTGTTTTTCTTTTTGTGTGTGTCTTGTGAGCTTCGCTCCTAGGTCCTTGGTAAATACTGACGAGGGAGGGGAGTTTACTTCTTTATATGATCCAGGGATTTCCTGTATCCTGTTTCCTGTCCTATGGGAGTAGGAGGTGGACCTCTCCAGGGGTGCCGTCATGGGCTCAAAGAAAAGAAATGACCAGGTTAGTAATTTTGAATTTTTCGGCCGCGTTTTTGTTTTATTCACTTTTCAATTCACTGTCTCGCGCCGGCTCTTTTCAAAAGAGCCGGCTCGAGACAGGAAGCTCCCGTCATCCACAGCGGCAGCAAGGCCGGCCGCCGCCATCTTGATTACGTCATTTGGGTTCCAGTGGTGGAACGCAAGTAGCGTAATCAAGATGGCGGCGGCCGGGCCGAACAAGAGGAGCAGGTATAGTATAAGATACAGACTGCAACAGCAGTCTGTATCTTCATTTTGTCTATTTATGAAGATACAGACTGCCTTTGCAGTCTGTATCTTATACTTTACCTGATCCTCTTGTCCGTTGCAGTCTGATGCCGGGCGCCGCCATCTTGAATACGTCACTTGCGTTCCAGCGGTGGAACGCAAGTGACGTAATCAAGATGGCGGCGCCGGCCTTGCTGCAGCAAACAAGAGGAACAGGTAAAGTATAAGATACAGACTGCAAAGGCAATCTGTATCTTCATAAATAGACTGCCTTTACAGTCTGTAGCTTATACTTTACCTGATCCTCTTGTTCGGTGCTGGAAGGCCGGGCGACGCCATCTTGAATATGTCACTTGCGTTCCAGCAGTGAAACGCAAAGTGACGTCATCAAGATGGCGGCGCCCGGCCTTCGTTCAGCAATCAAGAGAATTGGGTAAAGGGATAAGATACAGACTGCACAGGCAGTCTGTATCTTCATAGATAGACTTAGGGAGAGATTTCCTTTGATAATAGGGATAGTGATTTTTAGGTGATTGGTCCTCTTTAAGTATGGTGAATATTTAGTTAGAAACATAAAAGACTTTCAGCAGGAAAAGACCACTTGCTCCTTCTGGTCTAGTTGTAAGTAGTTCAGGACATGGAGGCTGGAGACTGGCTGCATCCACTGCACACACAGGAGAAGCTGCTTTAAATCTTCTCATTCCCTCAGAAGTCGCCCCAGGATCATGTAGGACATTAGGGAGAAGCTGCTGAGCCAGTGTAATAAATAACTCCCCTGGTATATGACTGGCCATTTATGGAGGAGCAGGAGTCTGAGTCGGTCCTGATAAAATTCAGGAGTCTGAGTTGGAGTCGGAGCTGCGGCTTACCGACTCCACAGCCCTGGTAGCCAGCCTTCCCCCATAGTATGTTATATAGAAGCCAGCCTTCCCCCATAGTATGTTATATAGAAGCCAGCCCTCCCCCATAGTATGTTATATAGAAGCCAGCCCTCCCCCATAGTATGTTATATAGAAGCCAGCCCTCCCCAGGTCTCTTATACAGTAGCCAGCACTCTCCTACAGTATGTTATATAGAAGCCAGCCCTCCCCAAGTATCTTATACAGTAGCCAGCCCTTCCCCACAGTATGTTATATAGAAGCCAGCCCTCCCCCATAGTATGTTATATAGAAGCCAGCCCTCCCCCATAGACTCATCCTTACTGTAACGCCAGAGCTTGTGGGAGGCGCCTATCGCCGGACGCGCTCGGTGACGTCACCACGTTTCCGGCGTCTGGACGCGTTTCACATACTGCTAGGCTGCAGGCTATAAACTGCCTGCGGCCTACAAGATTATAATATGGGAGGTCTGAGCGGCCGTTCAGACCTCCCATATTATAATCTGCAATGTCGGCGGGCAAGATTTATTAAAACAGGTCTGGCGGGCCAAAAATAATGTCACCGCGGGCCAGATTTTTACATGTCTGCCATAGGGGATAGTGGAGGTCTGCTGCCGTCCCTCTGCGGAATAGATTGCTCTTATCCCAGTCTGTCTTTCAACATGTTTGAAAGACAAACAACGCAACAATCAGCCGACATGAACAATGTCGGCTGATCGTTGCCTTCTATTCCACAGGATGATTATCGGCTGAATATGGCTGATAATTGTTCTGTGTAATAGGGCCTTAGGAGTCCCTTTACACAGAAAGATTATCTGCCAAAGATTTGATGCCAAAGCCAGGAATGAATTTTAAGAGGAAAAATCTCAGGCTTTCCGGTATGACCAGATCTCTGTTTATAGTCTGTTTCTGGCTTTGGCTTCAAATCTTTGGCAGATAATCTGTCAGATCTTTTTGTGTAAATGGACCCTTAGGGTATGTGCGCTCATGAGTGATCCGCACTGTTAGGGTATGTGCGCTCATGAGTGATCTGCACTGTTAGGGTATATGCGCTCATGAGTGATCTGCACTGTTAGGGTATGTGCACTCATGAGTGATCTGCACTGTTAGGGTATGTGCGCTCATGAGTGATCTGCACTGTTAGGGCATGTGCGCTCATGAGTGATCTGCACTGTTAGGGTATGTGCGCTCATGAGTGATCTGCACTGTTAGGGTATGTGCGCTCATGAGTGATCTGCACTGTTAGGGTATGTGCGCTCATGAGTGATCTGCACTGTTAGGGCATGTGCGCTCATGAGTGATCTGCACTGTTAGGGTATGTGCGCTCATGAGTGATCTGCACTGTTAGGGTATGTGCACTCATGAGTGCACTGTTAGGGCCCTATTACACCACCAGATTATCTGACAGATTTTTTTGAACCAAAGCTAGGGGTGGTCTATAAACAGAGAACAGGTGGTAAAGGAAAGACTGAGATTCCTCATCTTTTCAAATCCATTCCTGGCTTTGGCTTAAAGCGACTCTCTACCCACAATCTGACCCTTCAAACCACTTGTACCTTCAGATAGCTGCTTTTAATCCAAGATCTGTCCTGGGGTCCGTTCGGCAGTTGATGCAGTTATTGTCATAAAAACAACTTTTAATCCAGCAGCGCTGTGTCTAACGGCCGGGGCTTACATTTGTATATGCATTAGGCTGGCACACCCTCTCTGTCCCTCCTTCCCGCCCTCCTCATCATTAGGAATCCTCCAGGCAGATTGCTTCCTATTCCCCACCTGTGTTACCCAAGCACATGGGCTGGATCGTTAATACACCTGTGCAAAGCTCAAACAGCAGTAAATGTTTCTGGATCATTCCTAATGATGAGGAGGGTGGGGAGGAAGGACGGAGAGGTGGTGCCAGCCTAATGCATATACAAATGTAAGCCACGGCCATTAGACACAGCGCTGCCGGATTCAAAGTTGTTTTTATAACTGCATCCCCTGCCAAACGGACCCCAGGACAGATCTTGGATTAAAAGCAGCTATCTGAAGGTACAAGTTGTTTGGGGGGGTCAGATTGTGGGTACAGAGTCGCTTTAAACAAAATCTGTCAGATAATCTGCTGGTGTAATAGGGCCCTAAGTTTAAGGAAGTAAAGCAGAGCAGTGTGGGAAAGTAATTGCTGCAAGATGTCACCGGAAACTTGTCCCACCCTCCAGCTTCTTGCTGCATCCTTTCTTGTGTGGTTAAATAGTGCTTTACTATGTAAGGCCCCATTCACACGTCCGTGTCAGTTTTTACTGTCAGGAAATCCTGATCAGGAAACCTCAAATGTCATCAGGAAAGTATCAGGATTTCCTGACAGTAATCCGTTTTTACCTTCAGGAAACCATCAGGAAAAACCTTCAGGATTTCCTGATGAGAAGAAAAAAATAGGACATGATGGGAGATGCAAACTGGATGGTCACAGCTTGCAGAACTACAACTCCCATCATGCCCGGCTGACAGGTCATGATGGGAATTGTACTTCTGCAGTCTGTGGCCACCCAGGTTGCAGGGCATGATGGGAGTTGTACTTCTGCAACCTGCATGGCCACAGGCTGCAGAAGCACAACTCCCATCATGACCTGTCAGCAGGGCATGGTGGGAGTTGTACTTCTGCAACCTGCATGGCCACAGGCTGCAGAAGTACAACTCCCATCATGACCTGCTGACAGGTTACGATGGGAGTCATGATGGCCATCTCACCTGTCCGGGCCTGATGTAGAGATCGGCGGCGGCGGCGCTGCTCTGGTCGGGGGGGAAATCGGCGCTGAAGGTCCGGGGGGCCGGAATTGGTGATCCCTGGCGCTGCTCCGTTCCGGAAGAGGGACGGTGGCGCTGATGGTCCAGAGACAGAGGCGGACGATGGCAGAGCCGGTGAGTTGCTGAGACGGTCTGGCGGCGGGGGCGGCTCGCGGCGGCGGGATGATTGGGCGGCTGGCAGCCCTGTCCCAATGTCCGTGCAGGGGGGAGGGGGTTGGGGTCGGGCGGCGGCGGCTGATGTACGGTCGGGGGGCATCGCGGCTTGGTGATCGGGCGGTGGTGGGGAGGGGGGGCTCTGCCGGCGGGCTCTCAGTCATCCGGAATCACGGGCACTTTCCTAATGTACATCAGGAAAGTGCCCGTGATTCCGGCGCTCCCATAGACTTCTATGGGGGCGTCCGGGCCGGAAATTCCGGACAAAAATAGGACATGTCCTATTTTTTCCGGATCTATTTTCCGGAACGGACACCCTTCCGGAAAAATCCGGAAGGGTGTCCGTGACCAATTAGAGTCTATGGGTCCGGAAATCCGTCCGGATTTCCTGATAGGAAATCCGGATGGTTTTTCCGGACCTGTGAAGGGGGCCTTATATAAAAGAAAAGCAGACAAAAAGATATACTTTTTTATGTTTAACTATTTTACATCTACGAATTGTGTATAGTTTGTTTTAGCGTGGGAGGTGTCATGAAATGAGCGCTGCATTTCAAGGTGAATCTGTCATCAGCAAGTCACACTCCAAGCTACTGACACTGTTGGATAGCTGATAGGGCATGAAGACCCTCCAGAATGTAAAAACATGTTTATGCTTATTCTTCTGTACAAAGTGTCAAAGAAGCTTTCCCAAGCCTCTGAAGTGCTCAGGGCTGTAACGCCTCCTTGCTTCTACTTGCATCTCTGTTCTTGCTTGACCGACAGCTTTAGAGCTGAGTTCTGGTTCCAGCAGTTTGGAATGTGAATTGCAGATGATAGATTCCCTTTTAGGCTATGTTCACACAATGTATAAACAACAGCCGTTGTTTTCACTGAAAATTGCATTTAAGTGTATGGACAATGGGCAGAAATAATTAACATCATTATTTCAACGGCCGTAGCAAACAACGTCCCTTGTTCAATACATTGTGTGAAACAACAGCCGCTGTTTTCATTGACTTCAGTGCAAATCATTGCATTATTAAAAGAACGTCCGCTGTTTTAAGCGAAAACAACGGGCGTTCTTTTCAGTAAAAGTATGTTGTATGAACATAGCCTCAGGGTGCACAGTTAATAAAATTCATATACATAAACCACATGAAAAACAACTTCTTAAACAGCTGCTAAGTGGATCTGCTCTTAAAATATAACACGCCACTTCTTTTTCCCTATGCTGTTTTGAGCATTCTCCACTTTAGTTAATGGGAGCCAAAAACAGCACAGCTTTAGGGGCATTTTGGGGGCCTTTTTTCTCTTTTTTTCACCACACTGATGTTCCACATGGTTTTTTCACATGATTTATAATTTTTTTAAATTAACCATGTCAATGCATCCTAATGGCAAGTGGAGAGCAGAAGAGGAGTCTGAGAAGAGTAGACATAAGCTATTTCCTCTGATAAGATATGTTAAAATGTTTCTTACATTCATTTGCAGTAATAATTTATGCCAAGTTTTTTTTTAAACTACAGTGTCCATTTATAAAACATATTGTTAGGAAACAGGGACTGGGAGACACAAGGAAAGGTGAACCCTGACGCTGGCGACCACCCTGCTGTCCCTGCCTACTTGCCTCAGGAGCCCTAGGTGGCTACAGACAACTGGATGGCAAACCCTGACCTAATCCAAGAGCAATTTAACCGGCAGCCGGTGTTATCGTTTGGCTGGTCTCCCTGAGATCTGTTTCTCTTACAGGTGTGATTGGGGCTGAGGCTCCAGGTATGGCCCAATACTGTCAGCTGACTGTCAGTGTCAGCTGTCAGTTACAGTCACTAGAAAACAAACACCTTATGCTGATCGTCTGGGGGCAGTGAAACCCCGGCCATGGCAAAAACAAAGGAATAGCGCCGCAGCGCTTATAGAAGCCAGGCCGGCTACTAAGGATGCCGTCAGCGCCCCCAGCAACCGGCCTGACCGGTTACCAAGGATGGCGTAGGCGTCACTGCAAGATATTCACTTCAACTTCTTTATTGTGATTATAAGAAATAGAAAAAAAAAGATATTTTGTCTTTTTTTTTTTTTTTTTTTACATATCTGAGAAAAACCAAGCACAACTACAAACCAAAACTGTATTGGATAAACATGACAAAACCACACATACCACCCATATTTGGTATCATGATAATGGCTTTCACAGTAAAAACATGGAGTCCCGGCGTCCTGCTCTCCCGTCCGGCCAATTAGTGTGTTACCCAGCCGCAGCCACTGATTGGCCGGACGGGAGAGCAGGACGCCGGGACCCTGTGCAGCGAGGACAGGTAAAGTATGCTTACAGCGGGGGAGCCGGGCGGGAGCAGAAGGGGTAAGGGCGGTATAATTACATACTCACTGCGGTCGTTTAGACCACAGCGAGTATGTAGTGTATGGGAACTGCCAGGACCTGCCGGGCTCGCAGTGAGAATCTCGCTGCGAGCCCGTTCGTGTGAATATACCCTTAGCTAGGGATGGTCCGAACCTGCCGAGGTTCGGGTTCGTACAAACCCGGACTCTCGGCAATGATTCCCGCTGTCTTAAACCTCCGTGGAGAGGGTGGATAAAGCGGGAGGACCGCCTGGAAAACCGGGATACAGCCACAGCCATAGGCTGTATCCCAGTTTTCCAGGCGGTCCTCCAGCTTTATCCACCCTCTCCACAGAGGTTTAAGACAGCGGGAATCATTGCTGAGAGTCCGGGTTCATACGAACCCGAACCTCAGCAGGTTCGGACCATCCCTAATTTTAGCCTAAGGCAGTGTTTTAAATGAAAAATTTCCCTGAAGTCTTTGGACAACAGCCAGACATTAATGACATAAATATTTTTTTCATAGCCATAGCCAAACAACGGTCGTTGTTTAATACATTGTGAGAAACAATAACCATTGGTTGCATTGACTTCAATGCAAAACATTGTATTATAGCCTACACCAATAAACCTAGGGAACTGCATATCTATAAAATCCAAGATCAATTTCTTTTTTAGGTATAATAATGTACATGTAAATGAATCTGCTTTAGAAATACAGAAGTCTGTCAGTGGAGCGTGCCAAAAAAACTGGACGCTTTGTATCAATTGTATAATAAACTTTCCATTACACAGAAAGGGATATGGCTTGACTGCGTGGGACAGTGCAGAGAGGGGGTGGAGACACATGAAAAATCTCTTCAAACAATTAGTATAATCTACACAGATAGTTCTCCTACAAAAAAAAATAATGAGCCTAAGCTTAAAGGGATACTTTAGAGAGTGACTTTTTAACATTTTTATACATTGCTATAATAAACTTACATACTTTGTAATATAAATAAAAAATATATGTTTTTATTTATACATCATTTTACACTAAGTGGCAGAAGGAAGGGGCAACACAGGCCTCTCCGCTGCCACCAAAATTTGTGTCGGGAACTGCAAGACTGCCCAAGCCCTGCAGTTCTGGTCCCCCACACAGCTCTACTGATACAGAGCAGGGGGCCGCCTCCCTGCCCATGTACTGTATATTCTCATTAGAGGGAAGCTGCCTGTTAGTGTGACTGTGTTTGGCAGCCTCTACACAGAAAGCAATGTTTTTTTTTTCTTGTTTTTTAAAATATATATTTATTAGCAGTGTGACAATACAGGGTAAATCGTATGAGAGTCACAGCGCTGTTTTCCAATTTTATCGTAGTAATAATATTAGATAGGCAAAACATATAAGAGGAGATTTATCAAACATGCTGTAAAGTGGGGCTAGTTGCCCCTAGCAACCAATCAGATTCCATCTTTTATTCCTCACAGACTCTTTGGAAAATGAAAGGTGGAATCTGATTGGTTGCTAGGGGCAACTGGGCCAGTTTCACTTTACACCATGTTTGATAAATCTCCCCCATAGGATTCTCAAAATGAGGTATAAAGGAAGTCCACGGCCATCATCAAACATTAGTAAAAAGCAATGTGTTTTTAAAAATTAAATTGAAAAAAAAAAAAAAGAAATAACTCAAATAATAGAAATCTTTGGTTGGTATTTCAGTTTATGTCAAGCTCCTTTCTCCTTACCATTTCACTGGGGTTCTACCAATCCAAAATTTATATAATCAACATTATTTTAGCTATTATAATATTAACATATAATATAATATTAATAATCAAAGGGGGCTTCTGTAACTAGAATGAAGCTATTGAAGTGTAATCAAAGCTTGACCCCTTTGTGGTATAGCCAGAAGCTTGTCCATACTTGTGGTTAGCTGGTACTACTGAGCTTAATACGTACCTGTTGGCTATTATAGCACTTGTATATGGAATTTTTATTAGATTTCTGCTCTGCATTGTTCATTTACAATTTTTCAGTCGTTTATGAGCTAGCAGGCAGAACTTAGCTACCTCTACGATGTCTCTATACTCTACAAACACAAACATGAGGGACCTGTTTTTCAATGGCTCTGTACGCACCCTGAGAAGTTACAGGAGCATAGAGGGCATTATAGAGCAGTAGTGAGCAGTAGAATAAAGTAAACTTGTGTTACCTCCTCCCAATCTATATATTAACTTCTGGCCCCCCTCCCTGGACAACATGTAACCTGATTCCTGAATGATGAGTTTAATAGGTAGTGGAGAGCAGGAAAGGAGTCTGATAAGCTTTTTTCTCTGACAAGATACGGTATATTACAAAGTTCTTACATTCATTTACACTATTGATTTATGCAAAGTTTTCTGAAGCTACAGTGTACACTAATAGAGTACATTCAGACATAGCAGTCATGTTGTGTTTGTTTGTTTGTTTTTTGCTGTTAAAATGCATTATTTTGCTAAGGTTTTGTGGTAGTCTAGGCATTAACCTTCTACATGTATTTTACGTCTGGATATACCCTTTAAATAATGTAGGGTCTCTTCCTGACAATAAAGTGATGGTTCCCCTTTAAATTGAATGTCATCATTATCTAAGCATTTGCACACTTTAGTGGTTTATGATAAACAAGGAAGTTTTCAGCATTTCCTAGTCAGGATGTGCCTACACCCTATCATCACAGAGGATGTGCTACTTTACATAATAAACAGACTCTTCAGCTGGAGACATTACATTCTCAAGGCATTGGAAAGAACATTTAACTCATTTCATATTCCTTCTAGCATCCAAGCATTAGACATATGAGTCCTCTCGATACGTAGTACAGTCCTATGCGCTGCTATGTGGGTTCCATCAGACAATGTTTGTATGGAGATGTTTTCCTCCAGAAGGCATATGTCCATATATACATTATCCCATAATACATCTTTTCTGATGATTTGCATGTAAACTTCCTTATGCTTCTATTTCCTGGAAGTGGCCTCTGCATTAATTACTTGGAATTGTGTGTATTGCTGTCAGTTATTCTGGATACACTGGTTTTGGCATAAGACTGCAGTGTGACGGGGCCTTTCGCTGTATTGCCGCTAAAGCCTGTTAGAGAGGTATTCTCCTCTAGATGCAATTTTTGCATCTAGATTGCTAAAAAAAAATGTTTTCTCCTAAATTTTGCAATTTCTAAAGGGCAATATTAAAAGGTTACAGTATAGACTGCTCCACCCGGCAGAGCTGTATTCCGTCTGCTGCGCTATTCTTAGAAAATCACCATCTAGTTTGCTCAGTTTAGTGAACTACAGTTGAAAGCCCACGTAGGTTTGTCTATGTCACAGGATATCCTGAATCCCTCATCTCTTTTAACTTTGATCATATACTGTATGTTTGAGTTATGTTTCGTATTGTTTTCTCACTATTTAAATCAGATAATTTTTATTAGTTTTCTTTTTTCTTTTTCAAAACAGTTATTGTAAACAATACACAAGAAAAAAGAATAGAGACATCTTCAGAAATTGACATAGGTGATGAATATAGAGTGTAGGATCATAAAAGTGTACTGTCAAAGGCACAGGCATTCTACTTATACAATATTATACGTCCCCGTCAAGTGGTGTCTAAAAACCACAGATACATTGAAATAAAACAGTAACAAGTAAAAAAGGCTGTATGAATAGGAAGAGCATTACTCTGCAGTACACAAAAGAAAGAGAATAATAACAGTAAGTAGGTGGTGAGAGTTAAAGGGTAGCGCTTGCCATTATGACTAATGGAGCGCAGTTACTGTCTGCTTAGTGCTTGGTTCAGCATAATCTGGACAGGGTTTCTACAACTCTCCCATAAGATTCTCGTTGGCAGACCAGCACTAGCTATATTTTTTCCGAACTTGTGCGAGCATTCGCGTTTAATATACACACCCCTTTCTAACCTAATCAAGAGATTCATTTTAGCAATAAATTCTTGCACAGTGGGGGGGGGGGCTGTCAGTCTGAATCCACCTGGAAGAGATAGTCTTACAGGCCTGGTAGAGCAATCTCTGGATCGCAATAGTGTCGCAGCCCTACAATTCCAGAAGTGCAAGAACCCCTAACAGACAGACCTTAGGGTTCAATGATGGGGTCATTACTCCCTTCTAGAAGTTTTCTCACTATTTAAAGGGCATTGAAGAATAATGCTGCAACTTTACTCACCATACACACACGACCAAAAGACACAAAAAATATAAACTTTCTTAATAAACAAAAGTGGCTCTGTCAAGCACAGTATACCGCAAAAATATTTAATATGCATCTATGTACATCTAGGTATGAACATGATCATAAATACACAAAGTTCAGGGGACACAAGATTAATAAAATATCAATCTGTATGATTGTAAGATCAGTGGTGGGAGTACTACCAATAGAGGCTCATCCTACAGCTGGGGACAGGGATTCTGGCCAGGGGGTTTAACCTGTGGCTTTGCAGATAGTTTCTGTGCAAATAAGCAGCATCTTGTATCAAGTACCCCACTGAGACTGATCTTCATTCATAGGTAGTCATTGTGCAGATGAATTATATATTTATCTAACCTACTGTTATGTCCCTAGAGCGTGTGGGACACTGAGCATGAAGGTAAGTCTCATCTTCATCCTTGGTACTGTGTACTTTGTAGTTTGGTGAACTAGGGGCGGGAATACTGCCCTAAGTGCACCAACCCAAATATTGGGGGGCTGCTCTGTAGTAACAGCACTCCGGCGTCCATTACTGCAAAGCGCGGTATGAATATTCATTAGAAGGGGCAGGTTGGTGCACTGAGGGTGGCAATCTTGCCCCCAAAGCACCAAAACCGCCTCATTAGCATATGGATTAAACTACAGAGTACATGATAATGGTGCCAAAGATGAAGGTAGAAAAATTACCTTCATCCTCAGCGCCCCGTGTGCAATAGGGACATACAGTATCATCAGGTTAGATGTTTCCCTTGAGAGTGAATCTGTCATCAAACTTTGTATGTATTCCTTCCTGCACAATATTAGGATAGGTACAAAAGCAAAAAGATATATTGTGTCATTTTAAAAAGATATAAAAAAAATATGTTGAGTTGAGTGGAACCCTCCCCCCCTCCCCCAATCATCATCAATGTTTGACAGGGTACTGTTTGTATATGGATAACCTGTCCATCAATGCTGACTGAAGCACTTTTATAAAAAAAACAATAGACTTATAACTATGAGTTGTCCCATCAAGATGCTCCCTGCTCCTATGACATCATATGATGTGGACTCTCCATTTATTAGCCACACTGCGTTGGATGATTGTAGTGCACCCACGTGTTATTCAGTTTTCTGTAATTTTTGCGTAATAGTGCATTTTTTTGATAGGATAATCCCAACTAAAGGAAACTTTATGGAATAAAAAAAAAAAATACAGGCCAGAACTGTCCCTAGGGAGGATTCACACACAGCATTAGTGGCAGTTCTTTCATCAATAACAGTTTTTCATAAAGACATGTTTTCTTATTCCCTTACAATAAAAATTCTCTTTTCTGTGTTGACTTGTGAGGATGGGTGTTATTCCATACAATTAGACAGTTACTATTCTCTTGGTATTTTTCCCTTTGTCCAGCTTTAGCTACCAAACAGAAACTAGTGCAATTACTTGATATTAATCTTGATGGTTCACATATCATGCAGTAAAAATTTACCAGCTCTTAAGGAAACTATACGCATTCCTTATAAAGTTCCTTAAAGGTGTGACCGATACAGCTACCTTAGGTAAAGAATCCATTTCATCATAGTCCCGTAGTGACAGTTTCTGTAGGGTAGCTGCCTGACTGTTGTTATTGTTGTTCATTCCGGCCATTGCACCAGCCTCCTCCTCTTCCGGAGCACCTAGGAGTATTAAAAGATTCCTATCAGTCCCGAGCCTTAAGTATTGCCAAGCTTTTCGGCCATTGTGGTCACGGATATGGATATCAGCATTATATGCACCTACCAGAACTTTGATGAGCATATTATGCCCCTGTAATGCTGCAATATGGAGTGGGGTTACACCACCACTGGCACGAGTATTGATATCCAAGAAGTAGCCATTAGCACTTGCAAAATCCATAAGTCTAATTAAATCCTCATGGTGGCCATGTTTGGCAATCCAATGGATTGCAGAGTAACCAGTTACAAAATCTTTTTTGTACAGCAAGCTAGGATCCTGCTGCAGTGAATCCTGTAGATCATCAAAGTTGCCTTCCGCAACCATTATCATCCATGCATGCTCCACAGGGTCGAGCACTAAACCACTGAGCCCCGAATCCTGTTGATCTTGAGCATCAGCATCAAAACTGGCTGCTGAGATCCATGCTCCAGCAAATGGCAGTGATCCGGTTGTGCTCCATAGGCTGCCCCTCATTCCTCTTTTCCTTTTACTTATTGTGGCAGGTGATGGAGTCCTGCTCATGCTTTCCATCCTCTTCATGCTTCTTGCATCCCGTATAAAGGAAGATCTGTTCTCGACATCTTCAGTACCATAGCTCGACTTCTTCATGCTGCTGTGCTTCTTCTCCGCAGCTTCTTTACTAGTACCCTGCCATTCTAATGGGTTAGAATCCATTTTCTTTTGGAGTTTTTTCAGGCGGTCCTCAGAATCACATCAGTAACAGGCATCTATATAACTTTGAAGTTGTCCCCTGCTTCCGAACAACAAGTCATCAACCAACATACTAAAGGCATGAGTCGTTGTGACTTCTTTAAGATGTTGCAAGCCGCTTCCTTTATCTGTTGGCATGTGACAAGGGCTGTATGAAAAGAGGAACAGTTATTTTAACTCTTCATTGGCGAAAATAAAATAAATGAGCTGTCATTTTTTTCTTAAAAAAAAAAAAAATCTATGGGCCCTATTACACCAAAAGATTATCCGACAGATTTTTCTGAGCCAAAGCCAGGAATGGGCTTTACACAGAGAACAGGTAATAAAGGAAAGACTGAGATTTCTCCTGTTTTCAAATCCATTCCAGGCTTTGGCTTAAAAAAAATCTGTCAGATAATCTGTTGGTGTAATAAGGCTCTAAGTATCTAATTCTTATCTAAACCATCAAACTAACATCAATGAAGAACTGGATGTAAAAAATATATGCATTAGGAAATATACAGTGGTTCTTGCCAGACTAGTTTTTAGCACTTTGCTTGCCAGGTTTACTGAGTGCTTGCTGTTTTCTGCAGAGGTACAGCACACTTGAGTTATTGCAAAGTATGTTAGATGCCCTACAAAAAACATGCTAAGCCCCATGCTGAAGTTCTGGAAAGAAGAAACCTACCAATAAACATATACTTATCTTTATCCTGCTCAACTTATTTAAGTTTTTTAAGCCAAAGCCAGAATTGGACAAGATTGAATTTGCTGTTTTAGTCTATGTTCCCACAGCATATCTTTTCATAAAAGTACGGCGGTTGTTGCAATTGGCAACAACGGCGGTACTTTGTACGAAGAGACACGCTGCCTTATCTTCTATGTGTATACGTTCCGGCTGGGATCCCTCGCGGCGCCGTAAAGAACTGACATGTCAGTTTTCTGCAGCCACTATTCAATGAATAGCGGCCGCAAAAAGCCCTGTCAGTGCACACCATGAAGCAAGCGGCTTTGGCCGCACGCTTCATCGTGTGCTGTGGGGAGAACTTTGTGGTGTGAAAGATCATCCGGCCGGTACTACAGTACCGGCCGCGATGATCTTTTCAGAGACCGGCCGTTCCGTGACCATGGCCGGTCTCATACAGAGTGTACATAGCCTCAAAATGTTACTGTCATTTAAAAAGAAAATTGACATGTCATTGGTCTGGATGGAACTGGGAGCAGCATCCGGGTTACTGGCTCTATAAAATGTCTATGAAATCTCCTGCAATGAGGAGTCAGGAGGTGAGCACTTCTCCCCACTCATTCTAGCAACATGATCAGCCCAACAAAGTAAACCAACCCTCATTTGTCGGCTGAACACATCTTTTATGTAGGCATTAAAATCTTTGGTTGTTGGCAGCACATCTTTCTATGTAAACAGATAATGTGCTGCTGACAAACAATGCATGTCTATGATAGGAAGAGTATGAATGACCAATCACAAGAATGACCATTCATACCCATTCTATGAGCGCCGATCAACTTTCTACATTGTCAGTCGGCACTCATTAACAGGGCCGCCATCAGGGCAGTATTGGCGGTACAGTTGTCAGGGGCCCGGGCCCAGACTAGGATCAGAGGGGCCCGGCTGACCTGACAGCTGTACCGCACACAGTTCCCTCCTGCCTGTCTGTGTATGTACTTCACACAGGTAGGAGGGTGTACACACAGAAAGGGCCCCCTCCACGTTACCCCCGGGCCCCTCCCCCCACCTCACTACCTTCAGTGCTGTCTTCTCCTCTCCTCATGTGGGGGAGGGGTCCAGAGCTGCTGTGAGGAGAAGAGGACCGCTGTGAGGACTGCAGCACATGGAGCTTCTCTGCACACAGGTGTGTGTCTGTGTCCATGTAGTGTCTATGTCTGTTTATTGTGTGTGTGTGTGTGTGTGTGTGTGTGTGTGTTAGCATGGATGTAAGTATGTAATGTGCATAAGTGTGTATATCTGTGTAAAGTGTGACTGTATATACTGTATGTCTGTGTGTATGTTATATAGTATGGAAAGTGCAGCTGAGCTGGGGAGTGACCCATGCTACTGTGCACTGAGCTGGGGAGTGACCCTACTACTGTGCATTTTACTTGGCTATAGCTAAGGATTGGAGGGGGTTTAGACCCTCACCAGTCTAAACTTCATACATATTGCAAAAGTTAAAGGGGTACTCCTACCATATTGATATTTAACGATTGTATTGCCCCACAAAGTTATATAACATCTAAATATACTGCCTATACTGCTTCTGGCCGCATAGTGCTATATTATCTGCACTCAAGTCTTGCAAGAGATGGGAAGTGTAGGAGGGAAAAGGCGGCCTCCTATTCTCTTACATGCCCCAACGCAAGGACCAGGGCCACCAAGCAGACACATCACTGACCCAAGATGGTGCCCGATCCTAGCCAGCAAGATGAGACGAAAGCATTTTTCTATAGAGTTCAAGACTTCCAGTCAAGGTAAGTGCAGATAATATAGCACTATGCGGAGAGAAGCGGTAGTGACAGTATAGTTAGATGTTATATCAATTTTATAGGGCAATACAATAAAATATGAATTTTGGCTGTAGTACCCCTTTAATTAAAATAACAGCAGTAGCTGCTGCTGGGAGCTCGAGCATCATATTTTTATTTTAGTTAATGGAGCTCGTGCACAGAACTCGGCTGGCGTGGGACATATCCAAAGCAACGCAAAGTACGCCACTCTGGATACATTGCAAATTTTTGCTCTTGCTAATGGGAGGGGGGGGGGTCCTGACACTTTGGCTGTATGGGGCCCCAAAATTCCTGATGGCGGCCCTGCTCATTAAGATGCATTTCTCTGCTTGTGTAAAGGGATAGTTTGCATTGTGGCTAAATACCCTAATATGCTCCAAGGTGTAGAGATCCCACCTGTCACCTCGCCTCCAAGACAGCATGTGCCCACTATTCTCTCTGTTACAATGTTATATATCCATGCTGCCAGTATCCAGTTACAAACTTAGCTTATGGTTTATTAGTCACAAATTCATAGTTATTTGTCACCAGGTTTTTGCTACCCTCAGACATATGTCCTCAACCTTTAAATCAGGGATAATTCTGGAGAAGGGTGGGGGTTGCATCATTTATATAGTAAAATCTGTTCGTTGTTGACAAGAGTTCTTGTACCACCCCCTCTTCATGTCATCAAGACATCTGGTCTGTAACTAAAAATTTATATATATATATATATATATATATATATATATATATATATCAACAGGGAAAGTGCTATGTGCAGACACTTCTAGTGTGAATGATAGACACACTAGGACAAAACGTGCTCACCTGATCGGCTTGTGTACGAGCACAACACTGAAACAAAGCACAAAGACCATACGGGAGCTGCTGCCGTTGGTCAGGATCCGGTGTGGAAAACTCCTCCGGTAACTATATAAAGATGAGAAAAATATGAAAAAAAGGACCGCTTAAGGTGCTCTTCCACGTTAAAAAATAAAGATAAAAAATTTATTTAAAAAGCACAATACAACAAATAAAAAGTTTTGGAGCCGGAACGACTTCTTCTTCAGGTAGGTACATATATTCAACTAAATCATTGACCCTATTAGTAGGACATATGAACATAGGGGCAGGGTACAATCCCAGCTGGCAATCAGTACAACAGAAAAAAAAACTTTTTATTTGTTGTATTGTGCTTTTTAAATAAATCTTAATTATTTTTTTTTACGTGGAGCTGCGCCTTAAGCGGTCCTTTTTTTTATATTTTTCTCATCTTTATCTATCTATCTATCTATCTATCTATCTATATACACACACACAAATTTCGTTTTGTACTGCCACTGTTCTCTAAGCATTGTTACACTGTTTAATCAGACTGCGTTATATATACTGAACAGTGGACAGTTGGGAGTTTTAACTGGTCCTTTGTGGAGGTAAGCAGCACAAATTCTTGGCAGAAGCTCATCTTCTCATCATCTCAGCATTTAGCTGTCCAGGCATAATGGAGGGCCTGAGTTTGACACCTGTGCCATACATGATGCCATATGGGTCTTACAGAATAAACCAAAAAATACATAATCTATTCTATGTTACGTAGGTAAATGCCATTGGTTAACTATCTGACTAGAGACGCATCTGCTTGATTTTGTGTTTACTTGGGCTTCTTTTGCATACTTGAGCCTTGCACGCCTATACCATGCTTGGTTAATTTACTTTGTATTAAATTGGCCATATAGTATTTATAGGGATCAGTGCTTGAGATAAGAGAACTACACTGTGAACCCCATAGGGACAAGGACTGATATCATGCCCCATGATACGTCACTGCTATCTGGTTATTGCTATGCTGTTTCTTGTTATTGTAATACATTAAATATACGGACGTACAAAATACACACACATACTTACAGCTTTCCTGCGCGTGAAAAGGTGAGCCTGACCAGGAGTAGCCAGTTTCCAACCTGTGGTCTGGACAATGTCCATGTCCCTCCCTTCTGAATTTAATAGTCAAATCCCTTCCGTCTTCCTGTGGAGTTTGCCAAAAGTCACTAACAGAAAGTTTTCTTAGCTGTGACCTCTGCACCTAGAACAGGTCTGACTAGTTGACTGGTGTAAGCTGAATCTCACATTCAGACTACATGAGAAAAGAACACAGGGGCAGAGAGGGAGGAAGCGAAAGGAATAACATGTATCCACAACAGAGGTCACATGGACAGGACCTTAGTGTAATGACTTACTTCCTTTATGAGTCCTTAGAGGGACGAGGCACCCATGGCAATAGCTGCATGCAGCTTCTTGGGACACAGCTTTCACTTTATAATGACTGTGTCATGTTTGTTGTAACCACGCAGTAAAAATTAATGGTACACTACTGAAACTAGTGCATGTGTGTGAATATACACACATACATACATAGTATTTCCTGTTTATAATGGGTCTCTTGCAGTATAAATTCTCTACCGCACACTCATACACACGCATAGACACACATACATACTAATTAAAAAACAAACAATTAGCATAATGAGCAGGAGGTGCTACCGAATCAGTTTGGCTTTGGGCCACACCAGGAGGTGAAATGTAAGTGGCCTCCAGGTCTTTATTTTTTTTTTTAAATCAGATAGTTTTTTATTAACATACACATTGCAGTACAGTCACACAAGCACTATACTTCATTTACAGAATACTTGCATAGCATATAAGTTCAGAAAGGTACAGTAGAGAAATACTTCAGATACAGTATGAAATGTAGTATAGCTATTACAAGGAAGACATTAGGCGACGTCTGCAACGCAACCTCCATTTTCTACATTTTCCTCCTAATCATACCAGCTATACTGTGAACACATATAACAAGTAGAGCAAATGCCCCTCCCACCTCCCCCCTTCCCCCTATATACATGAAAGTACTATCGGGTACATCGTACCCTACAGATTGCTCGACACCCCGTATATCAGACGTAGGCGAATCATGTATAGTGAAGGAGAAGAAAAACAAAAAAAGAAAAAGAAAAATTGAACATTCAACTTAAACTTCAAACAGAAAACTGCTATAGCTCTCACTGTGTATCATATATAGCTATCTATGGCGCCCATAAGAGTGTCGCACACTTTGATGCAGATATATAGGAAGCCTCTCCACGCCCAACAACAGTTACCCGGTTAGGGAGGGAGCCTATTGTACCGCGTTCCCATTATACGCCCGTTATCTGGCCATTGCATTGAGGAACTGCTGAAGGGGATTTCTACAGGTCTGCAGCAATATTTGGTTAGGTATGCCCGGTGTATCCAGCCACCTCCCCCATATTTGTTCAAATTTGCGAAGACATTTCCGTTTTACATATACACCCCTTTCCAGTCTGACAATATTGTTCATTCAGGTCTTTATTTTTTAACGCGGAAGCTGAACTTCTGTGGCCAGAGGACACCAGGTCACTCCACAACTGTGTCCATGCGCTCACCCTAGAGGACAGAGGTGGCATTGCACAAGTAGCGGGAATCAGACAGAGCCTGGGAGAACCAAGAAAACCAGTGGTCCCCATCGGAGCTGGGACCAGCAAGGAGAATGGCAGAGAAGCAGGCAGGACTGAAGCTGCAAGCAGCACGGACATGTGCAGGACAAGGATGGCACCACCCACAGTAAGCATTGGGATGCTGCCCAGCAGCATCACAGTATATTTTTGGAGTCTAAATACTCCAGCCTGTAGAACATATAAACCCTGCAAATGCCTAGTTGTCAGTTTATTCATACATTTCCAAGAAAAAGAGGAACAGTCATGGTCCTTTATGAGTGGTCCTTTTTGAAGTGTATGTACACCTTGAAACACCATTATACAGAATATATCTATAGTCCTTAGTGGCAGTACCACCTAAACAAAATTTATATTGCATGTTAGCAGTACTTCATGTGTCTTTATATCCTGATTTGAGCAGGATCCTCTTTTGTTGCAAAACAGATGCAGAGACAAGCGGCCACTAGAGGGAGCAACTATAATATAGAAAAATTTGGAAAAACCTAAAACCTAACACTGTTTACACAGAATTTCCTAAGGTGAGCAGCAAATGAAAAATTTTTTAGGACAAATTCCAGAAGAAAATTTAAAGCACCGATCAATTGCAGTGACCACCGCTCCCCCCAATTGAAATCATCCAAAATATGTAATAACTCTTTAGTATACCGAAGTAATGATGGTATTTGTTGCAACAGGGGGTGTAGGACCCAATCTAAATATTTTGACAGTGGCTGTGTTACAGAGCCTCTGCCAGCCACTATCGGACTCAGTGAGCATAGTAAAGAGGTGCGGGGTTTATACTTCAATACTCTATTGTAAAAGGAAATTTATAAAGGACCAAAGGAAATTAACCACAAAATCCAGACTGACCAGCATTTATGAAAGCATTTATATTATAGTCTAAAACTATATTGTTTTCCTGTATACTCACCTATAGTGACTATTAATTTACACTTGTTAAGATATGTACTAAAGGAGCAGTACTCTAATAAAACCCCAGTTCATATGACTAATATAGACATTAGATAGCTGTAAAATGAATTATGATTTAGCTCTAAGCTATAATGTCACTGCCTGTAATTACAATCAGAAACAGTATATTTTTTCTAAACTCTTTGACCAACATTTACCAACCAACATTAACTTGTTTTCCAGGCGGTACTCGGGCTGTCTCCACCTTCTCCACGGAACAGGAAGGTAGCGGAAGTCAAACGCCGATGGTTCGGGTTCGTAGCTCGGCCCTGTTCAATCATCTCTACTGTTGAATAGTTTAAGAGACTGTGCCCCCACTTTGATTGCCTACAGTAAAAGATGTGCCTTCTACTTGTTATACAACTGTCTGGCTTTCTTGCTGCACTTTACCATCATAGACACCTTAAAACACCATTGGGTTGGACATTGTACTAAGTAGGCCATTGGAAGACCATAATCACCAGCATTAAATGATGACCCTCCACATTACCCATGCCAGCCTATGGACCTTGGACCTACCCTGTAAAAGCCCTCATGTCAGTGTGACCAGAGCTTCTTTATCTAGGTCTCTTGACGACCCAGCCATCAGGGCCGGACTAGGAATAAAATTCAGCTCTGGCATTGGAGAGCGTAGAGGCTCACTTGCTGTCGGATTTATATTAAACATGTTTAAAGGGGTTTTCAGATGTAACCTTACTTGTCCCCTATCCACAGGATCTCTAGATCTGCTCCACGGCTGCCGGAGCCTTTACATCACCTGGTCCCAGCTCCGGCTTGCTTCGGGGCTCATGAGTCTTCACATCCCGCTCAGCCAATCAGAGCGCTGTGGCGAGTCAACGCACTGATTGGCCGAGCGGGACCTGCTGAGAATCCCCGAAGCAAGCCGGAGCGGGGACCAAGTGACGTATAGGCTCCGGCGGCCGGGGGGTTAACGGGGCGGGCTGCGGATGTTAGGGCCACGGCGGCATCCCGTGCTCCGGACCGCCGCCGCACCCTCTCTCCCGCATCTGCAGCAGCCGGTGTCCATAGGCAGGGACCCGGCGCTGCTGTTGCTTCGGCCCCGGGGGGCGCCTCACCGCGCTCCTCTCCGTCGCTGTGCCGGCCGACGCGCGTCCCCGTCTCCTAGGGTGCGCGCGCCGGCTGTCTCAGATTTAAAGGGGCAGTGCGCTCCTAATTGGCCTGTATGTCAATCACTCCCCTATAAGTTCCAGCCCTGCCCCCTTCCAGGTGTTGGAGCCTCTACATGCTTCCCATAGCGTTTGGCCCAGCTCCCTGTTGTTCCTGATTCCTGTCCGCTACCCGGTCCCTAGTCCTTGTTCCTGATTCCTGTCCGCTACCTGGTCCCTAGTCCTTGTTCCTGGTTCCTGCTCCTCTGTTACACTATTGCTCCGGTGTTCAGCCTGTCACCTGCGGTTACGCCTACAGACCTCTGCCAGCACCATCTCCTGCCTACTGCTCCTGCCACGCCTCGCCTGCCGTCACTAGCAACCAAGCCAGGGGTAGCGACCTGGGGGTCGCCTGCCGCAGCAAGTCCATCCCGCCTTGCGGCGGGCTCTGGTGAAAACCAGCGGCCCCTTAGACTCTGCTCCCTGGTGAGGTTAGTGCCATCGCTAGTGACGGTCCAGTGGATCCACTACTCCAGGCGTTACAGTAGGCTCCAACCATGGATCCCGGCGAGGTGCCTGATATCCGTGAAGTAGCCCGAGTGGTCGCCCTATAGGCTCAACAGATCCAGCAACAGTCACAGCTGATCCAACAACTGACTGCAGCCGTACAGCAGCATACCACAGCTCAGCAGTCATCACCTCCTGCAGCCTCTTCAAAACTACGACTGGCTCTCCCAAGTAAATATGGAGGTGACCCCAAGTTGTGCAGAGGATTCCTGACCCAATGCACTATGCATATTGAACTTCTAAGCAGTCAGTTTGCCACCGAGCGCTCTAAAGTGGCTTTCATCATCAGCCTATTGGAAGGTAGAGCTCTGGCTTGGGCCACACCGCTGTGGGACCGTGATGACCCTGTTGCTGCTAATCTCCGAATCTTCCTGGCTGAGTTCCTCTCTGTCTTTGAGGAACCTGCCCGTGCGTCTTCGGCTGAGACTGCTCTCCTCAATCTATCTCAAGGAACATCCTCCGTTGGTGATTACGCCATCCAGTTCCGCACCCTGGCCGCAGAACTAGACTGGAATGAGGCCGCCCTAATTGCCACCTTTAAAAGGGCCTGTCCAGTCGAGTGAAAGATGTGCTCGCTGCCCGAGACCTTCTTACCTCCTTGAACGAACTCATTCTACTGGCTACCAGAGTCTACACCAGGTTTTCCGAGAGAGAGGAGGAGGTCCGGCAAGAACGGCGTCTGAGTCTGCCTCGTCGCCATCCCCGGCTGGCACCGGTGTTCCAGAATCCTGTTGCTCCTATGCCCGAGTCGTCTCCAGAAGTTCCTATGCAGGTGGAACGAGCTCGCCTGACGACTGATGAGAGGGCCCGTCGACTGGAGCTGAATCTCTGCCTCTATTGCGGTGGCGCTGATCACTATTGGCAGAGATGTCCCCAACGTCCTCAGCGTCCGGGAAACGCTCGCACCTAGGTCCGGTGGGAGAGGCCTCCCTAGGTGTGAATGCCACCTCTCCAAGGTTGACTATGCCAGTCTCCATCCAGACACCCTCAGGGCAAGTTCTCCAGACTACTGCCCTCATCGACTCTGGCGCTGCTGGCAGTTTCATTTCTGCTTTGTTGGTCCAAAGATGGCGGCTACCCGTGATCCAGCTAGCCCAACCCCGGTCTATCTCTTTGGTCACGGGCGAGATTCTTACCGAAGCTGTGCACTGCCAGACTGCACCCCTAGTCCTCCAGGTGGGTGCCTTACATCAGGAGAGGATCTCCTTCTACGTCTTGCACCATTCCTCTTCCAACATCCTGATGGGTCTTCCTTGGCTGCAATTACATACCCCTAAGCTGGACTGGAGAACTGGGGAGGTTCTCAGCTGGGGTCAGGACTGTCCAAATCGGTGTCTGAGGTCTCCTCAACCCAAATGCTCTACGAGGTCACCTGCTTACGCCAAGCCTCTATCCGGACTACCGGAGGAATACCAAGACTTCGTTGATTTCTTCTCGGCCAAGGAGGCGGACTCTCTACCACCTCATCGGTCCTATGATTGCCCTATAGACCTTCTTCCAGGAACTTCTCCTCCACGTGGTCGAGTATACCCTCTCTCTGTGCCCGAGACTGAAGCCATGTCCTCCTACATCCGGGAGAACTTACAGAAGGGCTTCATCCGTAAATCCACGTCTCCCGCTGGCGCTGGATTTTTCTTTGTGCAGAAGGACGGTTCCCTCCGCCCATGCATAGACTACCGGGGCTTAAATAAGGTGACTGTCAAGAACCGTTATCCTCTTCCGATAATCCCCGAACTATTCGACCGTCTCCGTGGAGCTAGGATCTTCTCCAAGCTGGATCTCAGGGGAGCGTATAACTTGATCCATATTCGTGAAGGAGACGAATGGAAGACCGCTTTCAACACCAGAGATGGGCACTACGAATATCTGGTCATGCCATTCGGCCTATGCAACGCCCCAGCGGTCTTCCAGGAATTCGTGAATGATATATTCCGCGATCACCTTTATGTCTGCGTCATTGTCTATCTTGACGACATCCTGGTCTTCTCCCACGACCAGCAGACCCACGTGTCCCATGTACAGCAGGTTCTACGAAGACTACGGGCCAACCATTTGTATGCCAAGCTGGAGAAGTGCGTTTTCCATCAGCGCAACCTGCCGTTTCTTGGATACGTTGTATCCGACCAGGGCCTACAGATGGATCCAGCCAAGCTCTCAGCTGTTCTCCAGTGGCCACGTCCTGTGGGACTTAGAGCTATCCAACGTTTCCTTGGATTTGCCAACTACTATCGGCAGTTCATCCCTCACTTCTCTACCCTGGTCGCACCCATAGTGGCTCTCACCAAGAAGAAGGTGGATCCCAGACGTTGGCCTCCAGAGGCCAAACAAGCCTTCAATAGCCTAAAGTCTGCCTTTGCCTCTGCTCCTGCTCTAGTCCGTCCAGATGTCTCCAAGCCGTTTTCTCTTGAAGTCGATGCATCTTCTGTGGGCGCAGGAGCCATCCTCTCGCAAAGGGACACGTCAGGCAACACCAGAACCTGCGGGTTCTTTTCTAAGACTTTCTCCCCTGCCGAGAGGAACTATACGATTGGAGACCGTGATCTCCTGGCTATTAAGTTGGCACTGGAGGAGTGGCGTCATCTCCTAGAGGGGGCTAGACATCCCGTTAACATCTACACGGACCACAAGAACCTCCTCTACCTCCAATCGGCTCAACGCCTCAATCCCCGGCAGGCCAGGTGGTCCCTCTTCTTCTCTCGGTTCAACTTTACCATTCATTTCCGTCCAGCCGAGAAGAATATAAAGGCCGATGCATTATCCCGAGCATCCGATGTCATGGGGCAAGAGGAATCCCCTCGTCACATAATACCTCCCGATCGCCTAGTACCAGTTGCCACTTCTACTCTGCAGAGACTGCCTCCCGGTAAGACTTATGTGCGCCCCGCACTTTGAAAACGCATCTTGAAGTGGGGTCATTCCTCTTTGGTGGCCGGGCATCCAGGAGCTCAAAAGACCGGGCTATTGATCTCCCGTCACTACTGGTGGCCCAATCTCCTTCAGGATGTCAAGGACTTTGTGGCTTCCTGCGCAGTCTGTGCCAGGAATTAGTCACCCCGTCAAAGACCTGCCGGCCTACTTTTGCCCTTGTCAGTCCCAGACCGTCCCTGGCACCACATAGGGATGGATTTCATCACGGACCTACCTCCATCCGCGGGCAATACAGTCATTTGGGTGGTGACTGACCGCTTCTCTAAAATGGCTCACTTCGTGGCCCTTCCTGGACTACCCTCTGCACCTCGTCTGGCTCAGTTGTTCTTCCGACACATCTTCCGCATCTGCTTGGACTTCCTCTTCACATTGTGTCCGACCGAGGCTCTCAATTTGTCTCCAAGTTTTGGTGTGCCCTCTGCTCGCAGCTCCAAGTGAAGCTGGACTTCTCATCTGCCTATCATCCCCAGACCAACGGGCAAGTGGAGAGAGTCAATCAGATCCTGGGTAACTACCTACGTCATTTTGTTTCCAGCCGCCAAGACAACTGGTCCGATCTACTTCCATGGGCAGAGTTTTCTTATAACCATCTGGACTCGAGTTCCACAGGCAAGTCTCCTTTCTATGTGGTCTACGGGCATCACCCTCGTCCTCCTCTGCCTCTCTCTCTATCATCTGAGGTTCCTGCCGTGGAGGAATTGATCTCTGACCTTCAGTCGATCTGGGAACAGACTCGACAGTCCTTACTCAAAGCCTCTGAACGCATGAAGGACCAGGCTGATAAGAAGAGGAGACCTGCCACAAATTTTCTCCCAGGTGACAAAGTCTGGCTCTCGGCCAAGTATGTCCGTCTCAAGATTCCCAGCTACAAGTTGGGTCCTCGATTTCTTGGTCCTTTCTCAGTGCTAAAACGCATTAACCCAGTCACTTACAAACTCCGTCTACCCCCTACTATGCGAATCCCGAACTCCTTCCATGTCTCCCTCTTGAAGCCAGTGGTCCTCAACCGATTCTCCAGTAAAGCTGTTTCCTCCACTCCACAAGCCGTCTCTGATGACGTATACATTGTTGAAGACATCCTAGCGATGAAAACTGTCAGAGGAAGACGTTTCTTCCTAGTGGACTGGAGAGGTTTTGGTCCTGAGGAGAGATCCTGGGAATCCGAATCTAATATCCTGGATCGGGATCTCATCAAGGAATTCTTGCTGACCAGAAAGAGGGGGAGGCCAAAGGGGGGGGTACTGTTAGGGCCACGGCGTCCCGTGCTCTGGACCGCCGCCGCACCCTCTCTCCTGCATCTGCAGCAGCCGGTGTCCATAGGCAGGGACCCGGCGCTGCTGTTGCTTCGGCCCCGGGGGACGCCTCACCTCACCGCGCTCCTCTCCATCGCTGTGCCGGCCGGCGCGCGCGACCCCGCCTCCTAGGGCGCGCGCGCGCCGGCTGTCTCAGATTTAAAGGGGCAGTGCGCTCCTAATTGGCCTGTATGTCAATCACTCCCCTATAAGTTCCAGCCCTGCCCCCTTCCAGGTGTTGGAGCCTCTACATGCTTCCCATAGCGTTTGGCCCAGCTCCCTGTTGTTCCTGATTCCTGTCCGCTACCTGGTGCCTAGTCCTTGTTCCTGATTCCTGTCCGCTACCTGGTCCCTAGTGGGTCCACTACTCCAGGCGTTACAGCGGACAAACCCGCAGCGGGATGTACATCCTGCTGCAAGTTTATCTGCCCATATTCGCAACGAAAAACTCGCTGTGGATCCGCCCAGTGAGTTTGTACCCTTAGGGTGTGTTCACACTTAGTGAGTTTGCAGCAGGTTTCCTGCTGCGAGTTTCACCAGTACCACTATGGTCTAATGGTCCTCCATTTTCGCAGCAGATTTTCATTCTGCTGCAAAAATGTAGTAACAGATTTGTTTAACTATTTAGCTGCCGTGGCGGTACAAATAATAAACAGCCAATGCTTACCCCTGCTCAACCAATCAGAGGCTTCGGCGGGACAGTGCACAGTTGCCTGAGGCTCGAGCAGCAGTGCGCTGGGAGGAACACATTGGTTGTTTATTATTGTTACAGGTAAGGAAGCTAAATATTCTACATGGCAGCTAAAGGTTACCACATTCTCACAGCAGAATGAAAATCTGCAGCAAGAATAAAGAGCCATAGACTATAATGGTACTTTAAGTGCGAAATTCACTACGTGTAAACACCCCCTTGATAAAAAAAATTTTTACACAAATTTAACCCTTAGACGACCCAGGGCGTATAGTTACGCCATGGAAGTCTGTCCCCAGACGACCTAGGGCGTAACTGTACGCCCTGGGTGTTTCTCCCGCTATGAAGCGTGCTCCGGAGCGGAGCGCGCTTCATAGCAGGTGGGGGCCGGCTGCAATCAGCAGCCGGGACCTCACCGGTAATGACACGCTGCAGCGATCGCGCTGCCGCGTGTCATTAACTCCTTAAACGCCGCGATCGCGGCGCGACCGCGGCGTTTAAGTGTAAGTGACAGGGGGAGTCCCCTGTCACTTACCGATCGGGACCCCCGCAGTGTGACTGCGGGGGTCCCGATCGGTAAAACGGGCCGCCGGAGCTCTCTCACCTGCCTCCGTGCGGTCCGATCGGCGCTCTGGTCACTGAGCCTGCACAGGCAGGCTCAATGAGCAGAGCGCCGATAACACTGATCAATGCTATGCCTATGGCATAGCAATGGTCAGTGTAAAAATCCAAGTAGTGAATGTAAAAGTCCCCCAAAGGGACTTCAAATGTGTAAAAAAAAAAAAGTTAAAAACACTAACACACTACCCCAAAACCCCTCCCCCAATAAAAGTTGAAATCACCCCCCTTTCCCATTATATAAATAAAACATATAAAAATAAATAAATAGATAAACATATAATATACCGTAGCTTGCGTAATTGTCCGATCTATTAAAATATAACAAGCGTCATTGCGAACGGTAAACGGCGTACATGAAAAGAGGGGAAAAAGTGCGCGGATTACCGATTTTATGTTACATTATATATATAAAAAAATTAATAAAAAGTGATCAAAACGTCCGATCTTCACAAATATGGTATTAATAAAAACTAGAGATCATGGCGGAAAAATGACACCCCATACAGCCCCGTAGGTGAAAAAATAAAACCATTATAAGCGTCACAATAGTCCCATTTTATTTATAATTAATTGCCAAAAAAAAGGATTTCATTTAAAAAAAATATATAACATTAGAGAATCTGCGTAAACCTGCATATGGTTGTGTTCGTACTGACCTATAGAGTAATGGTATCATGTCGCTTTTACCATATAGTGCATTACGTAGACACAGGAACCCCCCAAACGTTACCATATTGCATTCTTTCTTACGATTTCACCAATTTATATCTTCATAAATAATATATTTGGAATTCCATCATACATGTTATGGTAAAATGAATGACGCCATTACACAGTACAACTATTCCTGTAACAAATAAGCCCTTACATGGCTTGTAGATAAAAAACTGAAAGTGCTGGAGCTCTTAGAAGGGGAGGAGGGAAAAACGGAAACACTAAGATCAAAATTTGCGCGGTCCACTGGGTCATTTTGGGCCTGGTCCTCAAAGGGTTAAACAGTTTTTACACAAATTTAAACAGGGTGGTTTTCTCTCAGAATAGACTGATAAGCTCTCCACATGATAGATCATCAACCACTGATCAGCACCTGTTCACTTAAATGGGAGCTGAGCTGAGGTTACAGGTCTCTACTAGAGATCAGCGTGACTCAAGCATGCTCGAGAGCAATCACTTTTGAATACTGGGGGCTGAAGAATTTGGATGCAACCCTAGAGAGTCTTGGAAAACATGGATACAGCTCAACTAGCGGACCGTGGAGGCCAGCTGTCCAGACCCCTGCTGCAGCTCAGTATACCTGTATACTAAGCTGTGCTGATCCCCTCTGCACAGTAACGATGAGCGCTTGTAGCGGGCAACAGGGGTCCAAAATAGGGGGCTTAGGCGGGCCTGGGATGGGATGGGAAGGGCGCAGGGAGAGTCCGTGTTAGGGGTCGGGGCGCTCCTGGGCTGGGAAGGGTGCTGGGAGGATCCACGTTTGGGGGGCTGAGTTGGGCCTGGGCTGGGAAGGGCGCTTGAAGGGTCCCCGTTAGGGGGCTGGGGCAGGCCTGGGCTAGTATGAAGAGGAGAAGAAGAAGAAGAAGAGGAGGAGAAGTAGAAGAAGAGGAAGAAGAAGACTGGGATGGGCTTGGGCTGGGAAGGTCGCTGGGAGGGTCCATGTTAGGGGGCTGGGCCGGGCCGGGCTGGGAAGGGCACCAGGAGGGTTCGCTTTAGGGGTCTGGGGCAGGCCTGGCTGGTAAGGGCGACGGGAGGGGCCGTGTTAGGGGGCTGGAGCGGACCAGGGCTGGGAAGGGCACGATAGGGTCCCCATTAGGGGGCTGGAGCGGGCCTGGGCTGGGAAGAAGAGAAGAAGAAGAAGGGGAGAAGTAGGAGAAGAGGAGGTAGAGGAAGAAGAAGACTAGGGTGGGCTGGGAAGGGCGCCAGGAGGGTCCATGTTAGTGGGCTGGGGCAGGTCTGGGACGGGAAGGGCGCCAGGAGGGTCAGAGTTAGCAAAGGTCTGGTAAATTAAGGGTTGGGATGGTTAATCGGGCTAGGGTGGTGGGGCTCCCTCATGGTGCCTTCACCTTGACGAGGTCAGGGAGCTTGCGTGCTTTGGTGATCCAATGAGCTAAGCTGGAGGGAGTAATACTCCTGGCGGGGTCACCCTTGCCAGACAGGTCAATGGGGAGAGGCCAGGCTAAGCAAGGCACCCAGAAGAAAGGGCTGGTATTCTAGAAATTGTAAAAAGATTTTAAATACAATGGACATATATTATTGATAATACATCTAGCACTCTCACTAGACATATAAGTCAGCAGGACTTACCACACACATTGCTATTCTCATCTGCTTTTAATAAGCAAACAGGAGATGGCAGGACCCCTGAACCCAAGATTCCTGTCCATCAATAAGCCGGATACAGGAATGCAATCTGACAGATGTTTTACTTTGTTGTAAGTGCAAGGAGGGTCCAGTGCTGGGGGAAAACATGCATCAATCTGTTCATGGACTGGCCCACTTAGCACACCGGCTCATCTGGCATTTGCCTGACTTGCCAGATGGGCAGTTAGGCCCTGCTGTAGTGACATACAGTGCACAAATTTCAACATCATTAAGTGCCATAGCAGGGCCGGACTCGGACCAAAAAGCAGTCCTGCCAACGAATCCCACATGCTCCGTAATCTACGGACCCTACAGAGCGTGTAGCTGCGCAGTGGACTTGCAGCCCTCCCGGCATTATGTATCAATATGATGCTGGGAAAACTGAAAGTGCGGCTGTATACAGTGCCTCCTCTATAATGCAGTGACATGCCCATACCCTCATGTCATGTCCACTATGCCCTACAGTCCCTGCACACAGCATATGCTTCTATCACCTTCAGGACCTCCACAGGGTGTCTTTTACACAGCTCTATATTGTGGGAATGGTGACAGGGCCGGACTGGGACTTAAAATCAGCCCTGGCACTCAAAACTCCACAGCCCACATACCATATCCTTCCGATATAATATGGATCGCAGAGTACTATACATGCTGTAGCGAGTTCTGCTTTAATTGACTAAGTTCCTCATTACTTATGTGAACCCCACAATCAACGCATAAAGATAAAATATAATCTATTGTGGATTTGATGTTGCATATTTTTGTATTTATGTATTTCAGCAGCATCAAATTTGCAATGGATTATGTACAAGTACAGAGCTGTAGAAAGGTGTGTGGGAGAGATACAGTATAAGTGACAGGACCTTTAGTCCAATGTAAACTTTTATAATTCACCATTTCATTACCAGCGGAAGTGTCACAGAGGCGGAGCTGAGTCACAAATGCAACTCTGATTGACATACATGGCCGGGCTGCGGCTGTCACTGTGACACTTCAGCTGGTAATAAAAATAATGATTATAAATAGAGTGATTATAGTGCAATTACATCCACCTACTCACAGGAGGCACCTTCTCTGCATGGATTGCAAGGGCCATTTTAGCTGAAGTTGTTCCCTTTTTCTTGCTCAGCTATCATGAAGCCTTCTACGGCCATAACTCCTCTCTGCAGGATCTACTAGAAAAAAAATTTAAGGCTCCTCGCTCCAGCATCACACACATCTATATAAAAACTCCCCAAGAGTATTGCTTTACACAGTAACCTTGCTCCCTCTGCCCCCATATATGCAGTTTGTGCCTCCAAATAGTAGTCCCCACTTTGTAACATCCCCATATAAAATCCCCACACACACTTTGTAACATCCCCATATAAAGGCCCCCACCTTGTAACATCCCCAATCAACCCCCCACTTTGTAATATTCCCATATAGAACAGTTCCCCCCATTGTAATAACCTTTTATAAAATAGCTCCCCCTGCCTTGTAACATTCCTATATAAAAAAGTCACCCCCACTTTGTAATATGCCCATATAGAACAGCCTCCCCCCCATATAGAACAGCCGGCACCCCACATATAGAATAGCCGGCACCCCCCATTACATAAAACAGCCTGCCCCCCAATATACAGAACAGCCTGCCCCCCATATAGAATAGCCGGCACCCCCTTTGTAATATTCCCATGTAGATCAGGCAGCCCCTATGTGGAAAAAAAGGCATATTCACCTGCCACATCGCTCCGCAGGCAGCAGTGTCTTCTTCATGCTTCCTCCTGTCAGGGCTCCGGGCGGCGTCTTCAGCTCTTCCCTCCAGGATCCTCTGCGGTGCATCCAGGAAGTGACGTCAGCCGTCAGGGGTGGGCCGTAGCAGACGTGCTGCAGACGCGCGGCACGTCTGCTACACAGAAAGGGCAGAGCAGCCCCCAAGTGTGCGCGGAGGTAGGGAGGAAGGAATTTGCCGGGCCATACCAAACCTGGCAGAGTAGGCTAGTGAAAAGCGCGGAGGCTGTTGCTGAAACGCAAATTATTTATTCAAAACTAATTAACAAAGGAAATATGTTAAGCTGATATTTTTACTGAATGCGATTAATAAATAATCACTTTCATTCATTTTTTTTAATTAAAACACATTGTTGATTTGTGGCACCTTGAGTTGCAGAGTACCTTACTTTTTTTTTACAGGCACATTTTATTTTGTTTTACATTGCATTTTGGACTGTTCACAGGAATACTCCTTAATGGTGCGTTCACACCTACAGGATCTGCAGCTGATTTTCTGCAGCAGATTTCATTTAAATAACTGAACACAGCATCAAATCTGCTGCAGATCTGCTGCAGATCCTGTAGGTGTGAACGCACCCTAAGGGTACCTTAACACGTACTGGATTCACAGCGGATTTCGTATGCGTGAAGGTACCCTTAAATCCTTAACAATATAACACTGATCACTGAAAAATCCTTAACAATATAACACTGATCAATGCTATACCTATGGCATAGAAATAATCGGTGTATGCAATCTGATGATTGCATGTAAAATTTCCCTAGGGGGACTTAAAATGTGTTAAAAAAGAAAAGTTAAAATGTTTTTAAAAGTACCCCACAGCCCCTCCCCCAATAAAAATTTTAATCACCCCATCACATTTTATAAATAAAACTACTATTAAAAAAAATAATTAAATGAATAAACATCTTATATACCGTAGCGTGCATAATTGTCCAATCTATTAAAATATAACAATCATCATTGCGAACAGCGTAAACGAAAAGAGGGGAAAAAGTGCCAGGATTGCCAATTTTTTGTAAAATTTTATATTAAAAAAATAATAAAAAGTGATCAAAACGTCCGAGCTACACAAATATAGTATTAATAAAAACTAGAGATCATGGCGGAAAAAATGACACCCCATACAGCCCCGTAGGTGAAAAACTTAAACCGTTATAAGAGTCACAATAGGCTCATTTTATTAATTATTAATTGCAAAAAAAAAGAATATATAACTTAAGAGAATCTGTGTAAACCTGCATGTGGTTGTGTTCAGACTGACCTATAGAATAATGGTATCATGCCGCTTTTACCATAAAGTGCATTACGTAGACACAGGGACCCCCAAATGTTATCATATTACAGTCTTTTTTACGATTTCACCAATTTATATTTTCATATATAATATTTTGGAGATTCCATCATACATGTTATGGTAGAATGAAAGCTGCCATTACAAAGTAGAACTACTCCTGAAAAAAGAAAACCGAAAAAAATTGCACAATTATTTAGAAGTATAACAAAGTCCTTTATTTACATATACATAATTTACAAAAATTGATAAAAACTAGGGAATTTCATGGGAAAAGACACAAATAACACAAGGCCAGAGGGGGAGAAAGATCTCAGTGTGGTAAATCAATATAAAATTAGAAATTATAAGTGCTGCAATATTATGTGTACCAATTGCAACACTACCATCTAGTGGTCACCGAAATTATAGCAGATGACAAGTATTTAACCTGCAATGCAGTTACAGCATAGATGTAGTATAATATGATATAGTATAATGGAGGAGAGACTGTAACCCCTCAGCGGCCAGCCAGGTAATGAATAGAGCACCACAAGTAAAGGCCCTATTCCACGGAATGATTATCGTCCGTATTCGGCCGATATCGGCCGCTACGGACGATAATCGTCCCGTGGAATAGAGTGCAACGATCAGCCGACATTGTGTATGTCGGCTGATCGTTGCAGTCGCTTGTTTTTCAACATGTTGAAAAACAAGCGACTGATATAGCAGCGATCTGATGCCGTCGCTCCGTTGAATAGGAGCGTCGACAGCAGACGCTGCTATATCCTATGGGCTGCCCGGACGATCTAGCGATCACCCGGGCAGCCCCCCCGCAGCTCCCTGCTGCCCCCTCCCGCACTCACCCGCTCGCTGCAGCCACGTCGAATAGCGGCGGCAGCGAGCGGGGAACGAGGAGCAAACGAGCGCTGAGAGTGCTCGTTTGCTCCTCTGACGACCCGTGGAATAGGCCCTTTAGGCTCTACAGATTTCAATTCCTATGCGACCACACAAAAGTGAAAAACAAACAACACTAAGATCTTACCCCCGTCCGGCCCATCAGCCCGACGCACGTTTCGCTCACTTCATCAGGAGCTAATGATGAAGTGAGCGAAACGTGCGTCAGGCTGGTGGGCCGGACGGAGGTAAGATCTTAGTGTTGTTTGTTTTTCACTTTTGTGTGGTCGCATAGGAATTAAAATCTGTAGAGCCTTACTTGTGGTGCTCTATTCATTACCTGGCTGGCCGCTGAGAGATTACAAACAGTCTCTCCTCCATTATACTACATTATACTACATCTATGCTGTCACTGTATTGCAGGTTAAATACTTGTCATCTTCTATAATTTCGGTGACCACCAGATGGTAGTGTTGCAATTGGTACACATAATATTGCAGCACTTATAATTTCTAATTTTATATTGATTTACCACACTGAGATCTTTCTCCCCCTCTGGCCTTGTGTTATTTGTGTCTTTTCCCATGAAATTCCCTATTTTTTAGCAATTTTTGTAAATTATGTATATGTAAATAAAGGACTTTGTTATACTTCTAAATAATTGTGCAATTTTTTTCGGTTTTCTATATGGTTTTGATGCACTGTATGTCGTTTAGGCAGGACTTTCTTTTGGGTTGTCTGTACTCCTGAAAAAAACAAGCCCTTACACAGCCTTGTAAATAGAAAGTGCTAGAGCTCTTAGAAGGGGAGGAGGAAAAAGTGAAAATGCAAAAATGAAAATTGGCGCGGTCCACTGGGTCATTTTGGACTTGGTCCTCAAAGGGTTAATAAAGACCAATATTCTCCCTAAGCAGCGACCATATAGAGGTATATCCAGCAGTGCACATGAGGTTCTGCAGGTGACTATAGTGCAGTGACTCACAGGAGGCGTCTTTTCTGCATGAATCACAAGTGAGGTTTTTGCTAGTTCAAGTTGCTCGCTTTTTCTTTTCTTCTCCATCCGGCTCCGGCCATCATGAAGACTTCCCTGGCCATGACCTGTCCCCGCTCCCCCCCCCCCACACTCCATGTCTAGTAGTTGGTAGTCCCCCTGGTAGTTAATCAGCCCCTCCCCCCCCAACTAAATTGTATCCTTTCTCTATAATAAATTCCCCATGTAGGCAATATCCCCATAGACAAACCTTCCCTGTAGTAATCCCCCCTTCCATTGGCAATCCCATTTGTTTGTAGCCCTCCTCTATGCAAACCCCCCTACGGGTAATAGTAAAAAAAAAACAAAACCCAGCCATACATACCTGCTTCCCTGCAGCCCCCAGACTTCTGTCCACATCCGTGCGCTGCAGAAAACGGCCGCTAGAGTCATTGGTAGAGCAGGAAGCAGGTAGCTCCTCCTCACTCTATCAGTCTGGGCCGGATCAAGTTAAAGTGCTGGATGCAGCTGCAGGTGGCAGGAGCCCCCCCGCCTGTTGTTGATGCTGGCCCCAGCCCTGGAGTCCCAGTGTCAGGCCGTCTTTAAGCACAGACACAGAGAGGTTAGTGTCTGGCAGCGGCCCTCACATCCAGCGCTGCAGCTGATTAAGCAATAACAAGAACATTTTTTACGCAGCCTGGGCGGCCGACGGGCTGCCTATCCATTTGCCTGGTGGGCCAGATTGCCAGTCCTGGTATGCCAGCTATCCCACGGGCATTCTCCCCTGCAGCAACATCTGCACTGCCTCTGAGAATATCTGTACTTAATCCAAACCATTAATAATTATTAATGACTTTTGAAAGTGAAAATCACTTTAACTAAAACATTTGCTAAACTTTTCAGCTGCAAAATAATAATTTTATCTCATTTTAGACCATAGGTATACAGGCATGTTACCACTAGAGGACTCTCTAGAGCCAGTAATATACTAAAAGAGTGCTACAGTACACCGAGACAACACAGAGCAATGTCTGGGGTCAGTGTTGAGGGTATTTGTCAATGTTGCAGAGTAGTACCATCCAATGGTTATATAGCAATGACTATTAACTGTGTAATAAAAAGCTGTTACATTTTTAATATACTCTTTAAAAAAAAAATAGATCCGTGTTTAGTATATATATATATATATATATATATATATATATATACACAGTATATATATACAGTAAATATATAACTATATAATTTTATTGTAAATTGTACTATTAAAGCGAATGTGCCATCAGTACATTCACTTTAAGTTTTGCACATGAATAGAACAAGGCCAGTGCCCCAATCTCTTTTATAAACCATGGCCCATGGTTCCCATGCATGGCGCCGGTCTATTACCGAGCAACGGCCCAGGCTGAAGCACTGGAGGCGGGTCGGCTCCGCCACCTCTATGACACAGCTACATTAGATTCAATAGAGCCACATCATAGAGGGGAGGGGTTAGGGTGCATCCCCTGTGCTGCAGCCAGGGCCAGTGCTTAGTAATAAACCAGCATGCACGGGAACCAGGCTGCGGCTTCCCCCTTGGCGGCGCCATTCTGTTCATGTGCAAAACTTAATGGTACATTCACTTTAAAAACTAGTTTAATGGGCGCATGCGCGCGGCTCACTGAGGAGGACGCGTCTCATGTGAGCTCCGCTCTACCCGCGGTGAAACCGGCATAAAGCAGCGCCATTCTTTGGCACATCAGCACCAAACTATGTCCGGCCGGAAGGGGACTCTGCCTAGAAGTGTTCGGAAGACTAAAGAGCGACTTACCAGCCGTCTTTCCCAGTCTATCCCGGACGTCTTCCGCGCCATGCAGGCCTCACAGGAAAGCACAGGCGCCATCTTAGCTCCCTCCCAGGCCTCAGAGGATGACTCAGCTCAGCTCCCCGATCCTCAGGACACTCCAGCGTTATTTCACTCCATCAAGACTCTATTCAGGCAAGAATTGCACAAAGCTCTTTCTGATTTTACTGCACAAATTCATGAACTGGGCCAACGTGTCTCTGATGTGGAGCAAAAAGTAGATGAAATAGCGGACACGCTGGACTCAGATCGCCAAGACGTTATTGAGCATGCTGAACGTTTAGATATAATGGAGCTGAAACTTGAGGATTTGGAGAATCGCTCTCGCAGGGCAAACATCCGAATAAGAGGTATGGCTGAATCTTATGTGGACCTGAAGTCCACAGTCACTACCCTCTTTATGGCCCTACTTCCTGATGCATCGACAGAAATGCTCCGATTTGATAGAATACACAGAGCACTGACTAAGCCCCGCAATGCTGACACCCCGAGGGACATTATACTGCGTCTCCATTACCCTGAAATGCGGGACCTAATTATGCAGCACGTAATCGGGACCCCCTGCCGGGGATGCCCCCCTCCGTGCACTTATACACAGACTTAGCTCCATCTACCTTAGAACGTCGACGCTCCTTCCGCCCCATCACCATGGCCTTGGTGAAGCAAGGAATAAGATACCGATGGGGCTTTCCATTCTCTTTGGGCTTTGCTATCAACGGACATACCTACCTGCACGTGAGGCCCTCAAGAAAGAAGATATCACCTGTGAGGACGGAGGGCTCCCTCCTAAACCACAGAGGGCTCCACGCCTGATGCGCTCCTGGAACGCACCCAAGAATCCTGCCCGTTATAGATTTCAAGGAGTGGAGGATGATCCGGCACCAGACTGACTAACTCTCTCTTTCCTACAGTAACTAGTTCCCTTCTTGCCAGCATTGGTTTACCGCGGCCGGTCGCGGATAGTTATTCATGTTGCCTACTGTACCTTCGGGTATGCTTGGAAGTGGCTGGCATACTGTTTTGCTAGCCGCCATTCCAGCCACAAGTTTACAGACTTTTATGTTTGTTTTTGTTTCTTTGTCTTTGTTTCCTCTAGTTCTTCAGTGCACTCCATGTCTTGTGTTATGTGTGCTTGTTAAGAGCCTCTTATTCCTCCGTGGGATGTCTCCCTTCCATTGGACTTCACCAGGGTCTCGTGGGATCCATCTGTTCTACCAGGTCTTCTTAGCACAATGTTTTGCACGTTATAATGTGTAGGATCATTTCTCATAATGTCCGGGGTTTCAATTCCCCTATGAAGAGGAAAAAAGCCTTCAGGGACTACGCTAAACATAAGCCAGATATTATAGCACTACAAGAATGTCACTTTACTCCAAATTCCCATCCTAAATATTTTCACCCCCAATATTCTGTTCACTATATGGCCACGTACCACACCAAATCCAGAGGGGTGTAAATATTGTTTCATAATTCTTTCCCTGTTAAAATACACGAGGTTGTCGTGGACCCTGAAGGCAGGTTTCTCATTCTGCAAGGTACAGTCTATGATAAGAAAATTTGTCTTGTCAACTCCTATGCCCCAATAGACGATCCCCTGACCTTTTTCTCGTCTCTTTGTACCACCCTTTCTGATCTGCAATATGATGTTTTATTATGGGCGGGGGATTTTAACATGGTATATAATGGTCGGCTGGATAGATCGAATACTGCCCCTTTGCGGCGTACAGGCTCGCAACAACGCCTCTTGACATCATCCTTCCAAATTTTGGGCATTGCAGACACTTGGAGAGAATGTAATGGTGTGGCTCGGGGCTACTCTTATTACTCCCCTACCCATCGCCATTACACTAGAATAGACTGGATATTAACTAACTCTACGTTTTTACCGCATTTGTTATATGCCCGACATGTTGTATCAGCCTGGTCCGACCATGACGCAGTGTTAGCGGAGTTTGATCTTGCAGGAAAATTAGCTACTCCATTTAGATGGAGACTTAATGAATCTCTCCTTACGAATCCCGAATAAGGCAGCAAATGCAAGAGGAACAGTCTTTTTTTCAAACTAATGCGTCATCGTCGGACCACTGCTGGATATGGTTGGCCCATAAGGCCTTTATGAGGGACCGCTTGATTGCTGTGGCAACTAAGGTTAAGAGGGACCGTAATGCAGCCCAAGTAGCACTTGAGAACAAACTTGCCAGGCTTTCCATAGCTCATCAACGCAACCCGACATTGTATCTCCATAAAGCTATCTCTGATGCTAAGCTTCAACTCAATGCTGTTCTTTCCCACAGGACAGAGAAGGCACTTCGCTGGACTCAGGCAACTTACTATAAGTGGGCAAACAAGCCGGATAGACTCCTAGCTCGTATGTTGGCCCAGAAGCAGCGTTTGAACCAAATTCATAGACTGCAGGTACGACCGGGGGTATATTCCTCTCATCCTGACCGTATTTATAAGGCATTCCACTCTTTCTACTCCTCCCTATATTCTGAACCTCTCCCCCCCTCGCCAGCAAAGATAAGAGACTTCCTCCAATCCCTACCCCTCCCTACTCTTTCTCAGGAGGCCAGGGACGCCCTGAACCGCCCTATAACGGCGGAAGAACTGACTGATGCTATAGGCCGATTGAAGTTGGGCAAAGCCCTGGGCCCAGATGGGTACTCAGCACTATACTATAAAAAATTTATATCCCTTCTTGTGAAACCTCTCCTCTCCTTCTATAACTCTTTACAGGATAGTACCTCTGTGCCCTCTGAATTCCTGGATGCGCTAATTACGGTGATCCCCAAACCCCATAAGGACCCCACGAGAACAGGCAACTACCGCCCAATCTCTCTCATAAATTTAGATACCAAACTTCTCACTTCCATTCTATCCTCTCGGTTAAACCTCCTCCTTCCCTCCCTCATACATAGTGATCAGGTTGGCTTTATCCCTGGGAGACAGGCCCCAGATAATGTACGCAAAGTGCTAGACCTTATTCAGTGGTCTAATTCCCATTCACGACCTCTGATGTTGTTAGGTCTCGATATTGAGAAGGCCTTTGATAGTGTGTCTTGGACATACCTATTTGAAGTCCTGAGCACTATGGGATTCGGAGGATCTTTTACTCATATACTTCACCTTCTTTATTCCAACCCCTCTGCTTACCTTAAACTTCCTTCCTCCACTGCACAACCTATTTGCATAGCACGCGGAACCCGCCAGGGGTGTCCTCTATCCCCAGCACTCTTTGCCCTTGCGATGGAGCCCCTGGCGACTTCCCTTCGCCTAAATCCTAATGTCAAGGGAGTTGATATAGCTGATTGTTCATATAAGATACATCTCTTTGCTGATGATTCCCTCCTTACCCTTACCTCCCCACTAACCTCCCTCCCAAACCTCTTGACTATCCTTAACGACTTTCAGAAGCTCTCCGGCCTCAGGCTCAACCAATCTAAATCTAAAACTCTATATTGCAACGTCCCTTTAACTCAACAGCAACTAATAAACTTAAACTTTGGCTTCAGCCCCCAACCCCGCTCCTTGGCTTACCTAGGGATGAAACTTACACCCTCGCTTTCTACGCTCTATTCTTCCAATTATGCCTCTCTTTTCTCCTCTATCAGAGCTGATCTTAAAAAATGGAATGTTCCTCACCTTTCTTGGATAGGCAGAATAAATGCGGTCAGGATGGTGGTGCTACCACGTATCTTATACTATTTCCGGTGCCTGCCCATACCATTGGCTAACTCTGATTTGGTGAGTCTCCAACGTGACCTTATGCGATTCATTTGGAATGGCAGACGGCCGCGAATTCCTAAAAAGATAATGCTGATTCATAAACGTTCTGGGGGTTTATCGGTACCTCATCTGCGCAACTATTACACTGCAGCACGGTTGTCCCAACTGCTATTGGTTAACACCCCTCATGCTGCCCCTAGTTGGGTTCGATTGGAGTCGGACCTGGTGTCACCTTATTCTTTACCAGCCCTAATGTGGTCTTGTTTGCCCACTCTGCCACGGTTACATGCCTCAGCCCAAATAGTGCTCCATTCTCGGGGGCTCTGGAGAAATGTACGCTTTAAATATAAATTGCAATCTGCTGTCTCTCCGTTGTCCCCCCTGTTTGGAAATCCCTGCTTCCCTCCCGGTTTGCTGCAGATCCAGTTTGCCTGGTGGAAAGCCAATGGACTGCTTAGACTACAGGACTTTTTATGTAGAAAACGTTTGTATACTATGGAGGAGTGCGCCCGCCAATTTAGTCCACCTCCACCTGAAATATACCGATTACGACAAATTTATTCCTTCTTTTCCTCTCTTAAGGCGGTTGGAGCTGAAATTTCTCCGTCCGACTTTGAGAGACTAGCCTTATACACCCCTGATAGGATTGGAATGTAGTCTACTCTCTACAGTTTGCTGAACTCACTCCCGCCTGATCCTAAACTTCCTTATATGACCCAATGGGAGTCAGACCTACATATCACTATGTCCCCCCTTCAATGGCAAACTAGCAGTGAGCTCCTTAGTAAGGGCAGCTGGCAGGTAGCGCTTTCTGAAACAGCCCTTAAAATTCTCCATAGAGCATATTATGTCCCTGCTAGGCTACATGCAATTTATCCTACAGTTTCTCCCCTTTGCTTTCGGGGCTGTCAAGCCACTGGTGACATGCATCCAGGGTCGGACTGGGCCACCAGGGAGCCGGGGAAACCCCCTGGTGGGCCCCTCCCCCTTTCTCCCCCCTGGTGGGCCCCTGAACAGGAGGCTCCCTGTTCAGCAGATCCAGGCCCAACATAAGCTTCTGCAGACTATGGCCCCTAGGACACTCCTGTGACCTCCTAACTATCCTGGCAGGGGCCCCACGTGTCCCCCCTGTGTCCTCCCGAACGGTCTCTGAGAGGAGAAGCCCCAGCACTTCCTGCATACAGAGTGTCTATGGGCTTACTCTGTGCAGGGGGCGTGTCTTAGGGCCGCAGGAGCTCTGGGTGCTGCTATCTGTATGGACCAAGAAACAGTGCAGAGAGCAGGAAGTGCTGACACAGGACGGCTGGAGGCAGCACAGAGAGAGGTGAGAGGATGGGTAATGTCATCTAATGGCCTCCAGCCATCCTGCTGGCATCCAGAGTGCAGGTGCCTGTCCCCTCTACATTGTGCAAATGCCCCTTCCCCACAGCACAATAGCCACCTCCTCCCTCCAGCCCTGTACATATTCCCTCTCTGCCTCCAGCCCTGTATATATTCCCTCCCACCAGCCCTGTATATATCCCCCCCCACCTCCAGCCCTGTATATATCCCTCCTCCCTCCAGTCCTGTATATATCCTCCCCTACCTCCAGCCTTGTATATATCCTCCTCCCTCCAGCCCTGTATATATCCCTACCTCCAGCCCTGTACATATCCCCCTCCCTCCAGCCCTGTATATATCCCCCCTACCTCCAGCCCTGTATATATCCCCCTCCTTTCAGCCCTGTATATATCCCCCCTACCTCTAGCCCTGTATATATCCCCCTACCTCCAGCCTTGTATATATCCCCCTCCCTCCAGCCCTGTATATATCCCCCCTACCTCCAGCCCTGTATATATCCCCCCTACCTCCAGCCCTGTATATATCCCCCCTACCTCCAGCCCTGTATATATCCCCCCTACCTCCAGCCCTGTATATATCCCCCCTACCTCCAGCCCTCTATATCCCCCTGCCCTCCAGCCCTGTATATATCCCCCCTACCTCCAGCCCTGTATATATCCCCCCTCCCTCCAGCCCTGTATATATGCCCCCCTACCTCCAGCCCTGTATATATCCCCCCTCCCTCCAGCCCTCTATATCCCCCTGCCCTCCAGCCCAGTATATATGCCCTACCTCCAGCCCTGTATATATCCCCCATCCCACCAGCCCTGTATATATCCCCCTCCCTCCAGCCCTGTATTTATCCCCTCAGCCCTGTATATATCTACCCTCCCTCCAGCCCTGTATATATCCCTCCTCCATCCAGCCCTGTATATATCCCCCCTCTCCCTCCAGCCCTGTATATATCCCCTCTCCCTCCAGCCCTGTATATATCCCCTCTCCCCCCCAGCCCTGTATATATCCCCTCTCCCCCCCAGCCCTGTATATATTCCCTCCCGCCAGCACTGTATATACCCTCTCCTCCAGCCCTGTATATATCCCCTCCCCCCCAGCCCTGTATATATTCCCCCCCCCCCCCCAGCCCTGTATATATCCCCTCTCCCTCCAGCCCTGTATATATCTCCCCTCTCCCCCAGCCCTGTATATATCTCCCCTCTCCTCCAGCCCTGTATATATTCCCTCCCACCAGCCCTGTGTATGTCCCCACTCTCCTCCAGCCCTGTATATATCCCCCCTCTCCTCCAGCCCTGTATATATTCCCCCTCCTTTCAGCCCTGTGTATATCCCCCTCTCCCCAGCACTGAATATACCCTCTCCCCTCAGCCTGTATATATCCCCCTCCCTCCAGCCCTGTATATATCCCCCTCCCTCCAGCCCTGTATATATCCCTCCTCCCTCCAGCCCTGTATATATCCCCCTCCCCAGCCCTGTATATATCCCCTCTCCCCCAGCCCTGTATATATCCCCCTCCCTCCAGCCCTGTATATATTCCTCCCTCCAGCCCTGTATATATCCCTCCTCCCTCCAGCCCTGTATATATCCCCTCTCCCCCCAGCCCTGTATATATCCCCTCTCCCCCAGCCCTGTATATATCTCCTCCTTCCAGCCCTGTATATATCCCCCTGTTATCGCTTATCTCATGGTGTATACTGTATATAGTGTTACCGCTTATCACTGGTCTCATGGTGTATACTGTACATATTGTTACTGGTTATCACTAATCCCATGCTATATATAGTGTTACCAGTTATCACTGATCTCATAGTATATACTGTGCTGATGGCTGGATCATTAGTCCGTCTGTTATGTTGTACGTAATGGGCTCAATACATTATAATGGAACCTATCAACTGCAATTGGTGCTGAGCCCGTCACTTGCAATATGACAGGTGAGCAATGATCCAGCCATTGTTGGGGGTCTCAGCACTGAAACCCTGGCTGATCAAACTTTTTACATGTCAGTCTGACAATGTTTTAATGACCACTCTATGCCTTTCATGGTGGACATTAGGCCTCACTCTCGCTTAAAGCCGCTGTACTAACGTAAAAGGTTTGTCACTGGTTAAATCCGTCTATGTAGGGTGGGCCCCTAGAGTCAGTTTCCCTGGTGGGCCCAAGGTACCCCAGTCCGACACTGCATGCATCATATTTGGTGGTTGTGCCCAGTGGTGCAGACCCTATGGTCACAAGTGGTTCAGCTGGCGGTGGACGTGGTGGGATACCCTCTCCGTTCAACGCTCAGCTATGTCTATTTGGTGTCAAACCCTCCCGTATGCCCTATAGGCCATTTAAGCTGGCTCAACTTATTTTAATGGCAGCCAGAATATATATAGCTTCGAGTTGGAAAAAACCTCATCTTCACTTAGATAAGGTGAAGGACAGGGTCAACGATATCATGTTATCTGAAAAAATTGCTGCGACCAGGGGAGATACAGTGGAGGCGTTTGAACGAACCTGGAGACCGTGGTATACCTCTTCCCACGTGAGGGATATTTCGTACTATATTACTACTTGATTTGGCACTACTTGCTATTTATTTTAGCTATTGATACTGTACTGCACTATTTCTGTTTGTTCCCTATGATCATTACTTGCTTGATTGCTCTTTTTTCTTTGTTCTCTATGGAGGCCGAAAAGGCCCATATGCTTGTACTATGCATTGCCATGAGGTTGCAATAAAATTGATCTGTTTGATAAAAAAAACAAACTAGTTTAATGTGGCATCAGAATTTATAGTAAAAAAATATTCCCATATAAAAAAATCGAACCCATTTGACAAATGTTTAGCTATAAAATGTCTATTGGCAGTCTGTCAGTAGTTTCAGTAGCAGCATTCTTCCAGTGGACAGAACTTTTCTCACGGGGTCTTTTGGACTGGCACCTGGCCGCTGAACGCTCATGTCCATGGTTACAGACCTCCAGCCCCAGTACACCCTCAGCTGCGCTGGACAGCCACTCCACCTGATCCCTTTTCCTTTAGAATCTTGTTGTATTCTTTTAAGGCCCCGTTCCCACTGAGCAAAGCTAGCGGAATTCCGCGACGGAATTGTCCGCCGCGGAATGCCGTTAGCCTCCCGCTCATAATGGGAGTCTATGGGAGGCGCGCGCTGCTGCTCTATACGCGCTGAAGAATGAACATGTTCATTCTTCAGCGCGGACAGGGCAGGAGCGCGCGCCTCCCATAGAGTCCCATTATGAGCGGGAGGCTAACGGCATTCCGCGGCGGACAATTCCGTCGCGGAATTCCGCTAGCTTTGCTCAGTGGGAACGGGGCCATACATGTCCAACCACTCTATCACTGCACGTGCAGTTCTGTTTACATGTAGAGAGGAGTGAACCTGGAGCATGCTCGAGTCGATCCGAACCTGAACGTTCAGCATTTGATTAGTGGTGGCTGCTGAACTTGGATAAAGCCCTAAGGCTATGTGGAAAACATGGATATAGTCATTGGCTGTATCCATGTTTTCCAGACAACCTTAGAGCTTTATCCAAGTTCAGCAGCCACCACTAATCAAATGCTGAATGTTTGGGTTCGGATCGACTCAAACCCGAACCCGTTTCGCTCATCTCTATTTACATGCAATTCACCATTTATAGGCACACATACATACTCCTCCCAGGGTCCTGTGATGTTCAAGTTCAACTGTCCCTAATATTCTGCATGCTGTCCCTCCTAACCTAATAAAGGCAAAAAAAAACAAAACAAAAAAAACACCAGGCACATGTCATCGATGCATCTTCACCAAGCACACCCTTACACAACAAGGTCAAAAGTAGTACTGTGCACAAAAGAAGCAACAGACCACATCAGAGGCCTGCACCAATCTAACCTGGTCTGTCTTAAAGGTGTTGTACACCAAAATAAAATTCTTTGAAGTCAACTGGTAGCAGAAAATGCCATAGATTTGTAATTTACTTCTATTAGAAAATCTCAAGTCTTACAGTACTTAACAGCTGCTGTATGTCCTGCAGGAAGTGGTATTCTTTCCAGTCTGGAGAGCCGTAGAGGTTTTCTATAGGATTTGCTGCTGCTCTGGACAGTTCCTGACATGGACAGAGGTGGCAGAAGAGAGCACTGTGTCAGACTACGAGTGTACATGGGCCTTAGCGCAAACGGGCAAACATGTACGCCCTGTCGGGGGGGTGCACTATGAAGGAAGCTCAGGAGCTGAACTCGCTTCATAGCGGGTGAGGACCAGCTGCCCTCAATGGCGGGCCACCAAGGTTGCACGGCAGCACGCTATTAACCCCTTAAACGTCGCAACCGTTTGTTTAATTGTAAGGGACAGGAGCAGCTCCTGTCACTTACCTATCGGGACCCCCACAGCATGTCTGCGGGGGTCCAGATCCCATGGCCTGACTGCCGGACGTATACAGCTTACCAGTGTCGGACTGGCGTACCTTGGGCCCACCTGGGAATATGGTAATTGGGCCCAGCCTACGTACACCAGATATAACAAGCACCAAACCTTTCACATTACTACAGCAACTTTGCACAGAGCTGTGTATGTGACCAGCAATGCTAGCTCACTGCTAGTAACTTGTCAGTCACTCTATGCAAACAACACAGCTACCACTTGAAGGGGTTGGCCACTGTATAGTAAAATATTTCAGTGTACAGTATTAGTAAGTGTACTCACTGTATATACTGACAGCAGCTCCCTGTGTACCTCATAGAGCTAATATCAGACTCCCATCCTCCATGCTGTGCTGCCCTGCTCTGTGGTGTTTTTGTCCATAAGATGGCTGACATGGAGGAGCATGTGACCAGGCCTCGCCCCCCAGTGTCCACCACTGAGGCTGTATATGTCTATGGAGGACACAGGGAACAGGGCCTGGTCACATGCTCCTCCATGTCAGCCATTTTGTGGACAGAAACAAAACAGAGCAGGGCAGCCCAGCCTGGAGGAGGGGAGTCTGATTTTAGCTCTATGAGGTACACAGGGAGCTGCTGTCAGTATATACAGTGAGTACACTTACTAATACTTTGTACTGACCTATTTTACTATAAAGTGGCCAACCCCTTGAAGTTTCTTGAAAGGAGAAGTCCCATGAAACTAGCAAATTTTAGGCAGGCAGGGGGCGCGGGAAGATAACGAAAGTATACTTATCCGTCCCTGTGCCATTGTATTGCTCCCTTAACAATTTCCAAAAGACGCTGGCCTCCTGCAGCTCTTCCAGCTGCAACATCACATACTCAGCCGATGGATCACCCGCTCAGCCAATCAGTGACTGGGACAGGACACCACTGCAGTCACTGACTGGCTGAGCAGGCAATCCATCGGTCGCTCTGTGACATTGCAGCTGGAGGAACCAGGGCTGAGATGTACACCGAACCCCGGCGAAAATTACTTCTGGCAGCTGTGAGAGAGACCTGAGAGCATCGCTATGGGGCACAGGGACTGGTAAGTCACGAGACTTCTCCATTAGGGAATCTGTCAGCTGTAATTCATGTTCCAAACTACGGACACTGTTAGATGCTGTTATGTCAAGACGACACATGGTACCTTGAATATATTTGTCTGTGCTTCCATAGCATAGAAAATGCTTTTATTCTCTGCTACAAAGAGTCAAAGAGGCTTCTGCCACCTCGGTCCATGTCAGGAACTGTCCAGAGCAGTAGCAAATCCCCATAGAAAACTTCTCCTGCTCTGGACAGTTCCTGACATGGACAGAAGTGGCAGCAGAGAGCACTGTATTAAACTGGAAAGAATATACAACTTTCTGCAGGACATACAGCAGCTAATAAGTCCCGGAAGACTGGAGATTTTTATCTATAAGTGAAAAATAAATCTTTATAACTTTCTGACACCAGCTGATTTGAAAGAAAAAAAATTGCCTGAATCCCCTTTTAATTATACAAAATTCACTACAAATCTGAACCAAATCTGTTGCAAATTTTCCTGCTTTTTGGTGTTTTTTTCTGGCACTTTCTTCCATTTTCTCATTGTAGTGTAAATTGCTATTAGCGTTTTATCCCCTGCGTTTTTTTCCCCACTATAAGTCATGTGATTCTTTATCATGTGATTCCAAGTTTTCTGTTGAAGAACTGGGGAAAAAACACTAATTTCCATATAGACATGACAATATCCCCCCCATAGAAGACTGTGACAAAACACCAAACACATAACCTGCTACGATTCACAAAAAAACAGCACCATCGCAGAAAAATGTCCTATGAGTATTGCATTTCACTTTTCCCCATTGACTATTAGCTGACATCTAGTTGCAGTGTGTTTGACCCCCAAAATGCCATATGCCATATTTCTAAAAAACGCCCAGTCTGAGACCAACCATATAATACATGAGAACATACCCCTCTCCCAAAGTTATTCACAGGATAAGAAATAAGAAGACCTATACAGAATTAATAGAGTATTGTCCCCACTGTTTATTTGAGGGGGACATGTTCCCCAAATTTTTGTGACCACTGAGTCCCCCACTATCCCCTATCCTGTGGATTTTAGGGGGGGGGGCAGCTACCTAGCCCACACCTGGATGTATGTGTGAGGGGGTGCAGTACTTTGACTTGCCCCTGATGCTGCCCCCACATACAAGAGACACTGGGTTGTATGTATATATTGTATATTTATGGTGGTGTCCATGTTGCTATGACATGGCATGATTGGTGTGAACTTGTCACTTGAAAAAAACCTTTTGACAAACCTTTCAGATGTAGGTAGAAACCTTGCAATGTTTTTTCTTCAAGATTTGAGTGTCCCTTTATACCCAAGATACGCACATCAATGCAGGAGTTCTACTATCCACTGCTCCATCCTACTTGGGCTCATTGTGCAGGTGATGGATCTGTGTAGCAGGCAGATGTCCAGCTTTATGACTCTGTAATATGTAATGGACCCCCAACTCCCAAAAATAATAAGTTAAACCAAAGAGCGCAAAATAAAGACTCAACACAATGTAATCAGGTGTCAAAGGGGCCCAATTTTATTTAAAATTACTTGACACTGGCAGACCCCCGACTCACCCCGAAGAGTCACCCTCCAGCACTCAGGCGAGGAAAAAACCCCTGAGGGGGAAACCTCGTGGGAGCCATGGCTGGAGAGCTGCCCCTCCCCTGGGCTTAGAGGGTAATACCATACTATAAATATAATAAACTGGATATGAGAGATCCGGCTGCAATATCTGTCACCTTATTGATGGCCGGCGGCTGTATCTCTTCTCCCTCACAGATCCAGGTCCACCTCTCAATAAGGTGGTCTAAAGCAGACCACCCCTTTTCCCCTGCTAGAACCTCCAAAATAAATCAAGGGTAGGGGGCAGTAAAGTAGTCAAGCTCAAGGTCCTCTGGCGCATCCAAGATGGCACTGATCATGGCGCGGTGCATTGCTTTATGGAAGCTTCTTTATGACATAAGCGCTTGTCATCACAGTGCACGGTTGCCATGGTTACTGCAGGCAAACACATCTGAAGCATTAACCCATTAATGACTGGCGATTCGCTTTACTGCAGAGATCACTAAACACACTTGTGACCAAGCAAACAGCTTATGATTAGGCCACACTAAGAACACTAAATAATATGGTTTGATGTGGCCCATAGCAACCAATCACAGCTCAGCTTTCCTTTCTCAAATTACTCTGGTAAAATAAAAGCTGAACTGTGATTGGTTGCCATGTGCAACTTAAACAGTCTAACTTGTCCATAGCAACCAATCAGAGCTCAGCTTTAATTGTATGAGAGCTTGTTAAGATATGGAAGGTGAGCTGTGATTGGTTGCTATCGGCAAATCAGACTGTGTTTTTATAGATTGATAAAGCTGCGCCATTGCTGGAAAACTTATGATGATGATGATGAGTGAAAACACATGACATCAAGCTTCCCCATAATGCTTTGCAGTCAGCCCTTCCTCCATACCTCCCAACTTTTTGGAGGGACACTTGTGGTTCACAGACATTTCTATACACTACAGTTCCCAGCATTTCCTGTCAGTCAGTTTGGCATCCACTGGTATACGGTTATATATGGCGGATTTGGTAACATGAAGGAGACTGCTGACAATCTGATGTAATTGTATGCTGAAAGGGCGGCCAAAGAGTATTATAAATGAAGCTGTTGAAATGAATAGAGGAGGAGGGGATCCCTACCTGGAAATCCCCCCAGAGTAAATACAGTATGGGTGACATGTAACACTACATTTCCCAGTCTTTCATAGGAAATCGGTGATCACCTGATTAGATGATCACTGGAGAAACTGCATTGACTGTACAGAAGGGGTTGTCTAGTTGTTTAAAAGTTAAATAGTCCAGTTATAAAGCGGTACTCCAGCAAAAAAATTCACATCAACTAGTGCTAGAAATACGTAGTTTACTTCTATAACAAAAATCTCCAGTCTTATAGTTCTTATCAACTGCTGTATGTCCTGCAGAGGGTGGTGTTCTCTTTCCAGTCTGACACAGTGCTCTCTGCTGCCACCACTGTCCATGTCAGGAACTGTCCAGAGCAGGAGAGGTTTTCTATGGGGAGTTGCTACTTTTCTGGACAGTTCCTGACATGGACCGAGGTGGCAGCACAGAGCACTGTGTCAGACTGGAAAGAATGCACCACTTCTCAACTATTACACACCAAAATATACTCTGAAAAATGTATTCTTTGTCTAAAATATTGTCACACTGTATATTTTTATATATATTATATGAGTAAGCTGAAATATTCCAAGAGTATTGCTGAGGAGTAGTGTTGAGCGGATCTGTCAAAAAGTGTGTGTTCAGTAACGTTATCCGAACCCAAACACTTAGCGTTTCACTCTCTGCTGCTACATGATTAGACTTACCAGCTTTCGAGTTCACATTATGGGCCACATGTATCATCCTGCGAACGGATGATTTTCGTCGGAAAGTGCCGATTTGCGTATTTTTTTATACGCAAATGGCCGATCTGCGAATAAAATATTCGCAAATCGGCACTTTCCGCCGAGTAAGCCAGGGGGGCGGAAAGGGGGCGTGTAGTGGGTAGTTCCGCCCAAATATACGCCGAAAACCTACTCCAGTCCTCAGCTGGCGTAGGTTTTCGGCGGTGCGCACCGGCGCGCACGGGATTTATGTAGAGGCAGTCCGCCTCTACATAAATCTCCGTAGCGCCGGAGCTGCGGGGGCATTTTTAAGTCCGGCGTAAAAAACGCCGGACTTAATAAATGCCCCCCTATGTGTTTATTATGTGATTTGGTTGGTGACACAGTGCTCTCTGCTGCCAACTTTTTGCATGTAAGAAACTGTCCAGAAGAGGTATCCCCCCACCCCCTTTTTTAATTTTTTTTTATTCAGTCATCTGATTCCAGGTTTTCTATTGAAGAACTGAGGGAAAACAGTAATTTGCTTATAGACATGAACTCATTGAATGGCTGAGCAAGCAATCCATCAGCTGGTCACTGACATTGCAGCAGGAGGAGCTGTGGCCGTGACATACACAGAACCCGGTCAAAAATGACTGAAAATGACCTGGCGGATGTGGAAGAGACCTGAGAGCGGCGCAGGGGCACGGGGACTGGTGAGTATACCTATATGCATACATAGTACACACAACGTCTCAGGAATAATAGTGAGAAATTTTTTATTTTTTTTTTGGTGTGTAACCACCTGTACCTTAGCCCCTCTGGACAGTCGTCCTTTGTATCTCCGGACTCTTTAAGAAAAAGAAATCCCCGAGGTCTGGTCATCGATCCATAACTTTTTTATTCAGGGTGCTGGTACAAACAATGCTCACAAGGCTGTTTCATTCACCCAGCGTCCACCTGTTGTCCTGCGACAACAGGTGTTGTCCTACATGCTACATGCTGCTGCCTGTCACCCCAGTCACTCCCTGCCTCTATATAATAAGATAAAACCCCAGGTTACTAGATAGAGGCAGTTTGTGACTGGGTGAAAGGCATGTGCAGTTTGGGGATTATATGTTGTCCTGGAGCTGCTAAACAGGGAGGCCCACCTCCTGCGTAGGGGCCCACCAAGGGGTAGGGCCCACCGGGGGATTCCCCTGCTCCCCTGTGGGCCAGTCGGAGCCTGCAGCTTACCTCCGTGCAGTCTGATCCTCAGTCTTCTGATAGAGTCTACCACAGGCAGGCTCTATCGGAAGATCGCAGATAACATATGGCATAGCAGTGATCAGTGTGAGCAATTAAATGTGTGTATGTAACAGTCCCATAGGGGGACTAAAAAAGTGTAAAAAATAAATAAATAAGTTTTTGAAAATGCCCCAAAGCCCCTCCCCCCAATAAAAGTCTAAATCACCCCCCTTTTATAAATAAAACACATAAAAGTAATAAAATTAATTTCGTAACGTGCGTAATCATCCGATCTATTAAAATAAAACTATTATTCCCTCACAGTGAACAACATGAATAAAAAGCGGTAAAAAAAATGCCATCGCTGCAATCGCTGATTTTTTTATTACATTTTATATATTAAAAAAATTAATAAAAAGTGATCAATACATCATATGTAAACAAATATGGTACTAATAAAAAGTAGAGATCATGGCACAAAAAATTACACCCCATACAGCCCTGTAGGTGAAAAAATAAATGCGCTATAGGAGTTACAATAGGGCCATTTTACATATAGCTATTTGCAAAATAAAAGTAGATGGAAAAATAAAAGAGTCATAGTTTTTAGAAAATGAGGAGGAAAAAAAAAACGAAAATGCAAAAATTAAATTGGCGTGGTCCTTAATGCCATTTTGGTCTCTGTCCTTAAAGGGTTAAATGTACCTGTCGTTGTAAAAAACTTTTGACATGTCATAGAGACATGTCAAAAATTTTGAGCAGTCCGCGTCCATGTGTTTGGACCCGTACTGATCAGGAGCAGACTGCTGCCGCGCATCCTCTCCCCACTCTGTGTAAGAAAAAGACAGACACCATAGACTTACATTATGAACCCAACTCTTTTTTTTAAAGCACAGAGCGGGAGTGTACCACGCTGCAGCACGGTCCTCTCTCTGGTTGGTCTCCTGATCGGTACAGGTCTGAGTGTTCAAAACGATCAAAACTTTTGACATGTCTCTATGATGTCTCTATGACATGTCAAAAGTTTGTTTTTTAAAACAACAGTGACACTTGAAGGTCATGCCGAACACTAAAAATACTACTCAGCTTGTAACTATAAGGGCTTATTCCCAAGCTTCATGCATGTGTACGTAAATATGCACACATATAAACTGATACATGATGCCAGGAACTCTGAACTCCACTCTGTAGCACATTGTCCGTATTTACAGAACATGAATGGGAATAATCCATTCTCTCATGTATGCTCAGAGGCCCTGTGCTGGCAATACAGAAATATACCAATTCTGAGAGGGAACCAATCACTGGAAAAACAGCTATGCAGCTATACATACTTCATTATATTTGATATTCTGTCTTGCCTATTGGTTAAAATCAGGTCCAGAAGTGCCCCCCCCCCCCTCTTGTTGGTTCCTGTACTAGTTGGGAAAGGTCATTATCTTTTACTATTTCCAAAAAACCTGCTTACCTTCCTGGGGCTGCAGGTTTCTGCTTTCCAGTTTATTTTTGGGTAGTTAAAGTCCCCCATAATAATGACTTCCCCCTGCTTCGCTGCTGCATCTATTTGTCTTATAAGGAGATTTCTGCTTCTTCCACTATATTTGAAGATTTATAACTCACTCCTATAAGAATTTTTATTATTCTTTATCCCTCCCCGTATTTCTACCGAAAGAGACTCCACATTATCATGACATATATCCTCCCGCAGAATTGGCTTAACCCATAGCTGCACCAGGACGTTACTGAACGTCCTTGTGGCGCTATGGGAGTTCAGAGGGGGGTCGCGCGACGACCCCCCTCTGAACTGCCGCCATCCCGGGTGCCGCATGTAGCCCGGGATCGCGGCTATTAGCGGGCACGGTCCGATCGCCGTGCCCGCTAATTAAGTACTTAGAAGCAGCTGTCAAAGTAGACAGCTGCTTCTAAATACTTGCTCATATCCATCCCTGGTGGTCTAGTGGGGGGATCGCCCCCCTGCGGCGCGATTGCGGGGGGGGCGATCCCCGCATCGATCCCGGGCCGGGGTCTGCGCCGTAATGGCGCTGATCCCGGCTCGGCATTCTATTGCTTTTGGCTGCAGCAGCCAAAAGCAATAGAACACAGATCTCATGGATTCATGCAGTATAACTATACTGCATGGATCTCTATGAGAGATCAGAGTGCATATATTAGAAGTCCCCCAGGGGGGCTTCTAGTATATGTGTAAAGTAAAAGAAAAATGTATTTTTAATAACACAAAATCCCCTCCCCTAATAAAAGTCTGAATCACCCATTTCCCCAATCACCTTTCCCCATTTTATAAATAAAAATAAATAAATTAATTAATAAACAAACATGTTTGCTATCGCCGCATGCGTAATCGCCCGAACTATTAATTAATCACATTCCTGATCTCACACGGTAAACGACGTCAGTGCAAAAAAATCCCAAAGTGCAAAATTGCGCATTTTTGGTCGCATCAAATCCAGAATAATTGTAATAAAAAGCGATCAAAAAGTCATATATGCGCAATCAAGGTACCAATAAAAAGATCACATCATGGTGCAAAAAATGACACCTCACACAGACCCATAGACCAAAGGATAAAAGCGCTATAAGCCTGGGAATGGAGCGATTTTAAGGAACATATATTTTCTTTAAAAGGTTTTAATTTTTTACAAGCCATCAAATCAAATAAAAGTTATACATGTTACATATCGTTGTAATCGTAACAACTTAAGGAACATATATAATGAGTCAGTTTTACCCCAGAGCGAACGGAGTAAAAACACCCCCCCCCCCCCCCAAATAAAAAAAAAAAACATTTTTTTTTTTCAATTTCACCACACATATAATTTTTTTCTGGTTTCCCGGCACATTTTAGGCAAAAATTACATCTGCCATAGCAAAGTACAATTAGTTGCGCAAAAAATAAGGGCTCATTTGGGTCTCTAGGTGGAAAAATGCAGGCGCTATGGCCTTATATACACGAGGAGGGGAAAACGAAAACGCAAAAATGAAAACTGGCTGTGTCCCCTAAGGGTTAATGCAGGATTAAACATATGGGCAGACCCCTCCCCCTTTCTTATTGTTATGGTCATTTCTGGACAGACTATAACCCTGGAGATTAACCGCCCAGTCGTAGCTCTCATCCAGCCATGTCTCGCTGTACCCCTGGTTCCATGTCCCCCTTGATTCTAGTTTGGCTTTGGGCCCCTGACAGCTGTACTGCCAGTACTGCCCTGATTGCAGCCCTGGGCACCAATCTCCAACCTCTCAATAGGCCTACCTGCCTGTCAGACCTGTCCACACAACCTTACAGTACACAATCTACACATACTAAAATACAAAAAAGTATATTTATTGAAAAGGGCACATGAGTCAATACAAGTAAAGTGTCACGCCAGGGTGTTACAGGTACACTCACGCTTTTTACCCCTGGAGATGTCTCCAACACTCTTTACAGCCCATTAGCACTTGTTCCCTGTCTCCATCTTCCTTTTCTCTTTCAGTGACATGTGAGTGCCTTTCCAGAGGATGGCACAGGACCACTTCTATGTTTTTATGACTTATACATTCAGAGATGGCATATTCATCAATAGGAAAACACCAGAAATCCACCAAAAACTTCCAGCACACTTTGGGAGATTCACAGTCCTGCTAAAGCCACGCAAGGTTACCAGCAACGTCCATACTGTCCTGCACTGTGACTTCTCCTTGTCCTCGGTGTGAGTTGAGGTTGTTTCTGGCTAGTCCTCTCTTAAGAGGAGTTTAACAGTGCATGGTGCTTTATAGTGTTACTAGCGAAGAAGTTGTGAGAGGCGCACTGTCTTGCGTCCTTTCCATGACTACTGACTAAGACTGAACTATAGATACGGAGACCTGGCAGGGGGCCAGGGCCCAAATAGGATCACTGTGGAGAGCTATCTGGCTTGTTTCTTTCCTCCACAACGTCCAGAACGAAAAACTTCTATGCTCCTTCTCCAAGCATGTGACTAACTTCCTCCCCAGCATGTAAGGTGCGCTGTGATTGGGTGAAAGAGTGCAACAGAAGAAGGGAGATGATAGAAGAGAAGAAAGCAGACATCATACTGATCTACAGATTCTGGTGACACATAAAAACAATAACCCTTTGCGATCCTTCAGTTTTGCAGCTTCCATATACACATACATAATACATAATGGCTTACTTTTAGTACTACTTTCATCACAACAATAATTCAATAAGTACAGACTTTTGTAAAGGGTGTATATAACTGCAACACCTCTAGTGGGACACCACAAACGTGCTCAGGGCCGGCTTCAGGGTTTTGTGGGCCCTTGGGCGACAGAGCCTCAGCGGGCCCCTTTTTAGAGCAAATCACATGGCGACAGTAAAACAGTAGGTTCCCCTCTGTGTAGCCCCCTTAAAGATTCCCCCTTCTGCCAAACAAACATCTTAGGCACTTCAGCACCTTCCTCTATAAAAGCTCCCAACAGTAACAGGACCCTCTTGGGGTCCCTAAAGTTTTGTCCTTTCTTTATGCCTTATTCTGTAGTTGGGATTCCATCTGTAGTTGTGCCCCCTCTCTTTACGCCTAACTGTAGCTGTGCCCCCTCTTACTGCACATATCAGTAGTTAGGCCTCCTTTGTGCCCCTCATCTGTAGGTGCCACTGTGCCACTGCCCCCACCAAAACTGTGCCACTGCCCCCCCCCCCCATCAACTGTGCCACTGCACCCCTAGATAAATTGTGCCATAGTCCCCATAAATCAGTGTTTCCCAAACAGTGGCTCGACAGCTGTTGCCAAACTACAACTCCCATCATGTCCTGCAAGCAGGGCCGATTCTAGCTTTTCTGCTGCCTGAGGCGGAAATTGAAAAGATGCCCCCCCCCATCATAAATTTAAAGCGGTTATCCAGAATTAGAAAAGCACAGCTACTTTTTTTTTTTTTTTTTTGCAAAACCAGCGCCACCCTTGTCCTCAGGTTGGGTGTGGTATTACAGTGCAGCACCATTCACTTTATCTGAACTGCAAACTGAAGACAGGAGTAGTGCTGCTTCTAGAAGAAAGCAGCCATATTATTCTAAGCCCTGACAACTCATTTAGGCCATACAATTTATTGAACTTCGTAAAGCTTGTAAGGCTTGCTGCACAGCATTGAGAGAAAATCCTCATAGCTTCATACACTCTGGGAATATAATAGTGCCACACACTGTGCCCTTTAGAAACAAGAGTGCCACACATTGTGCTCCTGGATACTGCCACATACCGAGCCCCCCAGAAAATGGTACCACATACCATGCTCACTTAATATAGTAGTGCCATACACTGTGCCCTCTGACTAGAATAGTGCCGTACACGGTGCCCTCTGACTAGAATAGTGCCATATACTGTGCCCTCTGACTAGAATAGTGCCATACACTGTGCCCTCTGACTAGAATAGTGCCATACACTGTGCCCTCTGACTAGAATAATGCAATACACTGTGCCCTCTGACTAGAATAGTGCCATACACTGTGCCCTCTGACTAGACTAGTGCCATACACTGTGCCCTTTGACTAGAATAGTGTCATACACTGTGCCCTCTGACTAGACTAGTGCCATACACTGTGCCCTCTGACTAGACTAGTGCCATACACTGTGCCCTCTGACTAGAATAGTGCCATACACGGTGCCCTCTGACTAGAATAGTGCCATACACTGTGCCCTCTGACTAGACTAGTGCCATACACTGTGCCCTCTGACTAGAATAGTGTCATATAATGTAACCCTTTGAACAGAGCCACATGCTGGAACCCCTGAAGAGTGACACACATATTATGTGCTCTGGTTATAACAGTGAAATATACTGTGCCCCCAAAATTAGTGCCACACACATTATGCCCTCTGAAAATGACAAGTGCCCCCCTGAAATATAACAGTGTAATTCACAGTGACCCACAAGAAATTATAGCTCCCTTCATTGGTAACCAACCTATAATCTGAGTTTCCACAGTAATAATAAAAGTATCAAAAGAGTTAAAAGTGAATGGGTTATAGGAGCTGCCAGGGTGTAACCTGTGTCCTGAGCAGCAGAGGAGGGAATCTGCACTCACTGTGACCTCCCTGACCCCATCACTTACCACTAACACAGCAGACCTGGGCCTCAGGAGCAGCAGCAGCCAAGGAAGAAGACGACAGCAGTGTGTGAGGGGGACACCAGCACTCTGCTCTGTGAACATCCTGGACCATCAGGACACTGCATGCCCGGCTAAGAGGCAGCCCAGGAGCTGCTGCACTGCATTTATAACAGCAAGGACTTATAATTTAGCAGCTTGTCCACTGAAGGTTGCCACCTGCAGCAACTGCCCGGACACTAGGATTTAGCAGTGCTGCACTGGGGGAGGTGCCTGAGCTCAGACATCTACTCGGCTCCCGTTTTCAGCCACCAGACATGTTCAGGACCTACTGAATGTATGAGGCTGTCCCTGCACACACTGCTCCTCAACGTCATTAATCTCAGTGCAGGTGGGTTTGACAGGAAGAGCGGAGGACACAGTTTACACCAGGAACAGTAAGTGAGTTGCTCAGCCCTGTTAGACTGACGTCACTGAAATCACAGGGACAAACTGCCGCCCCTTGTGGATCTGAGATTCTGCTGCCTGAGGCCAAGTGCTCACTTCGCCTCATGACAGAAATGGCCCTGCCTGCAAGTAGTGGATGATGGAAGTTGTAATTTTGCAGCAACTGGAGAGTGAGTCACATGTTGGAGAACACTGCACTAAATGAACTTTGTTTCCCAATGAGTGGCTTTTCAGCTGTTGCCAAACTGTAACTTCCATTATGCCCTGCCAGCAATGCATGGTGGGAGTTTTTCAGCAACTGGAAAGTCACATGATAGAGAACACTGCACTAATAAACTGTCCCACAAGTCACTGTTTCCCAGCAAGTAATCCTTCAGTTGTTATCAAACTACAACTCCCATGGACTTCCGGTTCCGGCGCCATGTGAGGAAGACGCGCCTGAGCTCCGCTCCGCACCCGCAGCTCCGGTGACAACAGCCCGCACACCCGCAAGCTGCCGCAGTAGCCACCAGTTGGTCCTCCCTTTACCTGGTTTGGGGATGGACCGATTTCTGCAAAAACAGGGCAAACAGCAAAAGCCCAAGGGCCGTGGGAAGACCCGGAGGACAGCGAACGGAGCCGCCAACATGGCGCCGTCACCCTTCTCGTCCAGAGCAACTACTCCTCACAGGTCAGAGAGCGATTCTTCAGGGGCGAGGAGGAAGGGGAGCCCTGTGCTATAGATTACGCTCTCCTGGTCGCACAGGTGGCAAAACGTATAGTCCCTGGCATACAGGAGTCTGTCACAGCCGCAGTGAAGGATACCAGTTACAGAAAGATATAGCAGCACATGGTCAGCGGCTCTCTGCCATAGAGGAAAGAGTGCGGGTCATGGAGGATGATTGTGATAAAGTACCTACCAGACTGCAGGCTGTGGAACAGGATAATAGACGGTTGTGGGAAAAGGTTGAGGACCTTGAGAACAGATCTAGGAGGAATAACCTCAGAATTATAGGAGTGCCTGAATCATTTAAACAGCGTAAATTGGTACAACTCTGTGAACATACTTTACCCACCATGCTGGGCATAACCCATGCCTGCAAAGTTGAGCGGGCGCATAGACTGGGTCCGGATCTCCGTCCGGGATCTGATGGAGGAGTGCCAGCAGGACTTCAGCAGAGGGATCGTCCGAGGCAGACCATTGTGAAATATCTAGATTTCATAGACAAAGTAGCCATCCAGAGGGCATTCAGGAACAGGAGAGAGCCGTTGGAGTTGGAAGGGCGCAAAATTTTAATTTTTGGTGATTTCTCGGCGGAAGTCACGAGACGACGCAGACTCTTCTCCCCTATATGTACTGAGTTGTTTAACAATCAGATTTGCCCTTCTTTATCCCGCTGTTCTCAGGATCTTTCATCCAGATGGGTCCTTTTCCACGTATTCTTCTCCAGAGGAGGCCTCGGCTTTCCTGAACAGAGACTTAGGTAACACCGCCCCCTGGCCATATCCAGCTCAACGCAGCCGCACTCTATCTTCTTCTTCCTCGTCCAGGAAACGTCTTTCCCCACCGCAGGATGATGACCCCCTTCGGGAGCACCCCACAGTCGCGAGACCGCGTGATGCCTCCCCGAAAGATCAAAGACTCCATTGCTCCCAGAGCCCGGGGGATGAACTGTGCTGACACTGGTCCTGGTAACTGGGGTGTGACAGCCTAAGGGGAGAATGAGACGCTGAGGTCCTGAGGGAAGGATGCTTGTAAACTCCCTACCCCAGTCACTTGTACTTGACTTTCATTGACTTACATTTTCTTTCTTCTTTTTTGGCTTACCGGCAGACATTGCTGCGACACTAGGGTCGCTTGGTATAGGCCCCTGATGACTCCTCCGCTACAGGAGAGATGTGGGAGGCTGGCCAATAGCCTTCCTTGGTTTTGGCCGTGGTGTTCCCTCACCCCCTTCCCCCCCCCCCTCCCCACCCCCTTTTTCCCCTGCTTTTTCACACTCCCCTCCATCCCCTTTATCCTTCCCTACCTCTCTCTTGTCTCGTACCCTAGCCCTGCCTCCCTTTTGCTACCCCTTTTTTTCCCACCTCGACTCTCCTTGCCCCCTTCTTCCCTATCCTTGCCCCCTTTCCCTCCCTATCCTATAGGGGAATGCTCACAGTCCTTCACATCTAGTGCACTAGGCGCTTCTGTCAGGTATCTTCCAGATCTGTTAGAATGGTACGCATTGTTACATGGAACGTAAAGGGCTTAAGTCCCCTCATAAGAGGAACATGATCTTGAGGCACCTCAAGAAACTCTTTCCTGATGTAGTATTTCTCCAAGAGACTCATCTCTCTCAGGCAGAGTTTTTTAGGCTCAAGAAATACTGGGTGGGAGCGGTCTACGGGTCCTCGGCAAAGGATAATAAGGCGGGGGTACTCATTTTGGTACATAAGATGTTTAATTATGAGCTTCTGTCAGAGTGGGCAGATGTAGAGGGCAGAATCTGTACTTTGCATATTAAAACACCAGGCAAGGACGTTCTCTTGGTTAACGTCTATGCACCAAATGAGGCCAATAAAGACTTCTTCTCTGTACTATCTGCCCGACTGCTGGCAGACTCTGTCCCCCACAGGATAATAGGGGGAGACTTTAATGCGGTCATGTCCCACCAGGAAGATAGGAAAGCGGGTAGGGGAGGGGCTGTTTTGCCTAGAAGTAGGGATAGGACTCTTCCATTGTGGTTCACATCCTTAGGGCTGGTTGACTCATGGAGATGGAATAATCCGGATGTCAGAGAGTTTTCTCATTATTCACATCCCCATGACTCTTGGTCTTCTTCTTTACTAACTCGTATAGATAATGCTAGGATTGAGGATACGATAATTTCTGATCATTCCCCGGTTTCTTTAGTACTACATGACATGCTACCAAGGGGATCTGATTTCCTGTGGAGGTTCCCTGTCGGGTTGGCCAGAGATGAAAACTTCAAAGCATTCCTCAAAGATTGGTGGCTTGAATATGCTGCACATAACTCTGAACACTCACACACCCCTCAGCTGTACTGGGACACTGCGAAGGCGGTACTAAGGGGGCGGATCATGGCATATGTAGCTTCTCTTAAAAAGGTGTCTCTTGCCCACATTAAAGCTCACAGCGATGCTCTTAGATCAGCATATACCACCTTTATTGCCTCACCTTCTCAGGACACTAAATCCAGGTGGCAGGCGGCTAAGGTGGCATATGAACACTGGGTGGAGAAAAAGGAAAATATTTACCGCACTTACTATGAGGCCGCTTTATTTCGGCATGGCAACAAGCCTGGTCGACTTCTGGCCAATTTAGCCAAGGTTCCCTTTTCTTAACATCACATCCAGGCACTTCGGGATAAGGCGGGCAATTTGCACTCACACCCTAAAGAGGTCAATGAGGTGTTAAGAGGCTTCTTTAAACAGCTGTACTCCCTGATATCCCTGATTCATCTGCCCCCAGGTGGGATTGGCTGGGCGACTCTGGATTGCCTACCCTCACCGATGAGGAGAGGAGCAATTTAAATGCACTAATTACGCTAGCGGAGGTCGCAAAGGTGATAAAAAACTTGAACCCTTGTAAGGCCCCGGGCCCTGATGGGTTCACTGAGGATTTTTATAAATTATTATCAGAAGAAATTTGTCCTACCTTAGTGTCCCTGTACAACACCTACTTGCAAGGTATGGCCGTTTCTCCAGTAATGAATACGGCTGTTATTAAAGTCCTCCCTAAGCCTGGCAAGGATCTTGCCTCTCCTGGAGGATACAGACCAATCTCTCTGATCAATATTGACCTTAAAATAATATCTAAAATAATGTCGGATAGACTAGCACTAATATTACCCCGACTTATTTCACCTAACCAGGTGGGTTTTGTGCAGCGACGGTCTGCTGTGACTAACTTGAGGAAGGTGATAGCTGTATTGGATGAGGTACACCTGCGGACCTGCACCCCTCCCCCGCCATACTCTTCATAGATGCTGAAAAAGCCTTTGATGCGGTGGGAGTGGGTGTGGGATGTCTTGCGGGCGATGGGGTTCTCCGGTTCCTTCATGAATTACCTACATTCATTGTATACATCTCCTCAAGCTAGGGTGGGGACCCCGGGCTTTCTATCGGCACCCTTTTCCCCGACAAAAGGCACCAGGCAAAAGGCCCCTATTGTTCAACATAGCTATAGAACCGTTAGCTAGGGTGCTGGCTAGACAGGACACTGCAGAGGGGATACGAGTGGGGGGCACTCCTGTCAACACAGCATTGTTCGCTGATGATCTCTTAATCTTCTTGGCCAACCCGACTAGGGATCTGTCGCAGGTCCTTGAGCGCTTGCTGGATTTTGGCATCCGCTCGGGCTTTCGAATAAACATAGATAAGAGCACTTTACTGGAACTGAGGGCTTCCTACTCTAGGCTAACGCAACAATCTTTGGGTACCACAGTCTCTTTCTCTAGAACTAATATGAGATACTTAGGGATCTTGGTGGGTACTAGCCCGGGTACTTTATATGGGCTTAATTATCCATCTCTTATCCAGACGATTTTGTCCTCTTTAGACCGTTGGAAAAAGCTTCCATTACCTTTATTGGCCAGATGCCATCTTATCAAGATGCTGGCCTTTTCATGATTACTTTACCCGATGCAAACTATCCCAGTATTGCTGAAACATGATGATATCCGCAGGCTGACATCGGCATTTACACAATTCATTTGGGGAGGAAAGCGTCCCCGTATAGCCTTGAAGAAGAGAGGTCTTAATTTTCCCGATCTCAGGCGCTACAATCTAGCCTGTCTCTTGCGCCATGGGGTCGACTGGATGAGGGGGGGAGGACCTTATTCTAATGTGCAGCTTGAACAGGGGATGGCTAGACCTTGGCCGCTTCAAGTGGTTCTCTACACGAAACTTCCTGCTCTTCCCTCCTATATAAAACAGAGTGTACTCCTCAGAGATACCATAGTAACGTGGAAATCTACCCTAAAAGATCTAGGTATACCCTTTTGTATTGGTAAACGGATGCCCTTGTGGTCTCATCCTGAGTTACCTCCGGAGATCAAGAGCAGGTTGTTTCACAAGTGGAGAGAAAAGGGTATTCTCTTGGTGGAACATTTACTACATGATACCGACCACAGGTATTTCACCTTTGAAGAGCTCAAAGACAGGTACAGGCTGGAACCAAGTCATTTCTTAGTGTACTCTCAAGTCATGGCTTTCCTGAAGCCTAGACTGAGAGTACTCACGCCCTTGTAACAATCGTCGTTCTTAGATGATGTACAACGGGTAGAGAGTCCTATACATTCCTTATCTTATCTTTCGTGGTCAATGAGGAGACAGATCTCGCTTCGCTCAGCACCACAGGTGTTCACGCATTGGGAGTCCTACTTTAATCAGCCTGATTTATTCAAGCCAATATTAGATGCCTGGATGGCGGTTCACAAGGCAATAGTGTGCGAAACATGGAGGGAAACGCACTTTAAAATTATACATAACGCCACTTATGGCTTTACTCTCCCTAGAACTCCTGCTAACCCTGAGCGCATCGAGGCCTGTCCTAATTGTCAGGAGATGAGAACAGACCTGGTTCACGGCCTGGTCACTTGCCCTATGACGAGACTTTTTTGGGTACAGCTGAGGGATCTTCTCCGAAGTAAACTGAAGGTTAATCTTTCCCTAGAACCACTATCACTCATGTTTCACATACCTCAAACCCCCTCACATCCTTGACTCATGTTTTCTTACTGGTAGCCAAGAGGTGCCTTCTGGCTAATTGGCTGGTCCCGCGTATGCCTACCCCTGATGACGTGGTTTCCCAGGTTGCCCGCTACATGCAGTATGATCAACTAGAGGTTCTACTTAATAAAGAAAATTCAACACAAGGCTTCTTTAAGAAGTGGAAAACCTTTATTTGTAGTTTTCTCCCCCAAGAGGACATGGAGCTGAGCTTCTCTACTGCTCTGGCCTCCTCTAATCAGGTCTGGGCCAGGGCAGAAAGGTGCAGGGAGTACAGAGCAGGCTGATTTGCAGCACAGAGGAGACACTGGCTGTCCGGGCAGGGAGGTGAATGTTCCCTACCTACCAGCCAGTCTGAGTGAGGAATGAAAGCAGCCCTGGCGGGACTGGGCCCCTAGGGATGCTGTGGGCCCCAGCACTTGCCCAGGTAAGCCGCGTGCTGACGCCGGCCCTGAATGTGCTCTCCCATGAGTCCATGCATGGATGTTTGTGTTTTATTTAACAGTGTTTTTTTCATGTTGAGCGTATTCATACTATAACGTGCATGTATCCAAGCAGAGATTTACAGGCACTATATTGCTGAATTTTGTCATTTGGTATGGTGTTACAATGTGTTATCTGTGGTTTTGCGGGGAGTTGCAGTTAAACCAACAGCATTACCGAGAGCAGACACAGGATGCTGCAGAGACACTAGAAATGTAATAGTGCTGCAAATTCTCATCTCTGTGATCTCAATTTGATTATCTGATATCTCCTACTCTTAATAATATAATACATAATAATTAGAGATGAGCGAACCTCAAGCATGCTCGAGTCCATCCGGACCCGATCGTTCGGCATTTGATTAGCGGGGGCTGCTGAAGTTGGATAAAGCCCTAAGGCTATGTGGAAAACATGGATATAGTCATTGGCTGTATCCATGTTTTCCAGACAACCTTAGAGCTTTATAGCTTCAGCAGCCACCGCTAATCAAATGTCGAACGATCGGGTTTGGATGGACTCGAGCATGCTCGAGGTTTGCTCATCTCTAATGATAATCTAATATACTCATAATAATAAGTATACTCATAAATAAGTATATAGGGTTCCTAGTATTAAATTTTTCAAAATCTAATTAACAGGAGATGTAATATAAAGCATGTTTTCAATTTACATTAATTATTATTATACTTACTTGTATCCAGGTCCAGTCTCCTGAAGGCAGCTTTTTAGTCTTGTACTTGTTAAAAAAGCTTGACTGAATGCAGGAAGTCCTGATCAGTACAGAGAGTCACGGCTCAATGTGTCCATCAATCAAATGACAGCCTTCTCTGTAGCGTGTAGATGAGCGGAGCTTATTTAGTCTCTTCTTTTCACCCGACACAAGACTAAAAAGCTTCCTTCAGGAGACTGGACCTGGATACAAGTAAGTATAGCTTTCTTTTAAAGCATGATAATTAAAAAAAATAATGAATGTAAATTGCAAACAAATTGCAAACATGCTTTTTATCACATCTACTGCTGATTTAGGTTTTAAAAGTTACAACAACAGTGACACTTAAAAAGAAACCTATGAGCAGATTAAACAAATCTAACCTGCTGATATGTACTTTTTGTGCAAGGACCACGAAGGATGAAGGTAGGTTTCTGTGCCATTGCCCTGCAGTTAGCAGTTAGATCCTTATGCCAATCGGGTGGTTTGGAGCACTGGGGGCAGGGCTACTGCCCCCAGATCTTGCCAGACAGATCAGTGCTTTGTGGGTGGTAGCCACGCCACGAAAGCTCCAAACCGCCTGATTGCATAAGCTTCTAAATACTAACTGCATAGGAACAGCACTAAGGATGAAGGTAAAAGACATACCTTCATCCGCAGCGCTCTGTGCACAAAAGGGACATATCAGCAGGTTAGATGCTTCTCATAAATCCTGAAAGACTTGAGATTTTTTCATAGATGTAAATTACAAATCTCTGGCACCAGTTGATTTGAAAAAAATATATTTTTTTGTCAACAACCCTTAAAGCTGTGTAGATTAGAAGACTAAATCACATTTTTTTTTTCTACGAATAAAAAGTACTGAAGTGATGACAAATGTCTTTGCTTTAAAAAAATTCACAGTGTTCCTTAAAAATCATTGCTGCATTATGTGGCTGGATTCTGTAACAGGATATGTGGCCGCTGCAGTAATTAACAGCGGACAAACAACTAAGATGTATGTAAGTTCGTGTTCATACAGTGCTGTTTGTTATCCAAACTGGGATTGGATACAATAAATGGTGAAAAGATACTGTAGGAAGGAGCCCATAGGCACAATGGGGGAGATTTATGAAAGGGTGTAAATATACACCTCGTGTATACTGCTCCCAGCAACCAATCACAGCTCCTTTTTTATTCTACCAGAGCTGAAAGCTGAGCTGTGATTGGTTGCTGTGGGCAGTTTACACCAGGTTACACCAACACAATGCTGTGCCCAATCCCCCCTTCCTTCAGTAGCTACAGTAGCCTACCCCACCATGAATGACAGTAGTGACAGCAGTAGTGACCGCCTGTCCCCAGCAGGGCTTTCTACATTTCTAAGGTGTCATATTAGGATCTTCCAGTAGTATAGTATATCCCACAGAATATCCTCTGTATAAAACCCCAGTATATGCCTAGTATAGCCCCCAGCGTAATACCCCTCAATATATTCCTAGTATAGCCTCCACTATATCCTCAGTATAGCCCCTCAGTATAATACCCCTCGGTATATGTCTAGTATATATGCTCAGTATGACCCCAAGTATAATATCCACCAGTATATGCCTAGTATAGCCGCCAATATACGCTTAGTATAGCCTCCAGTATATTATCCCCTAGTATACTCTTAGTATAGCCACAGTATATTATCCCCCAGTATATACATAGTTTAGCCCTAGTATATCTCCCAGTATATGCTTAGAATAGCCCCCAGGATAATATCCCCAGTATACGTTTAGTATAGCCCCCAGTATAATATCGCCCAGTATATGCTTAGTATAGCCCCCAGTATATTATCACCCAGTATACGTTTAGTATGGCCCCCAGTAATTATCCCCAGTATACTCTTAGTAATGCCCCAGTACATTATCCCCCAGAATGCACTTTGTATAGCCCCCAGTATATAATCCCCCAGTTTACGTTTAGTATAGCCCCCAGTAATTATCCCCAGTATACTCTCAGTACAGCCCCATTACATTATCCCCCAGAATGCGCTTAGTATAGCCCCCAGTTTATTATCCCCCAGTATATGCCTAGTATAGCCCCCAGTATATTATCCCCCAGTATATCCTTAGTATAACCCCCAGTATACTCTTAGTATAGCCCCAGTATATTATCCCCCAGTATACGCTTAGTATAGCCCCCAGTAGATTATCCCCAGTATATGCTTAGTATAGCCCCCAGTAGATTATCCCCCAGTATAGGCTTAGTATAGCCCCCAGTATATTATCCCCCAGTATGTGCCTAGTATAGCCCCCCAGTATATTATCCTCCAGTATATCCCTAGTATAACCCCCCCTGTATATTATCCCCCAGTATACGTATATCCCCCAATATATTATTCCTCAGTACAGTGGTACCTTGGTTTAAGAGTAACTTGGATTAGGAGCGTTTTGCAAGAAGAGCTCACAGTTTTTCAAAATTGTAACTTGGTTAAGAGCATTGCTTTGGTTTAAGAGCTCCCTGTACTGGGTGGGTGGGCGAGTGGGGGAGGGGCATGGTCTGCATAGTGTGGTCCACAGCACTGTCCTCTGACCCAGGAAGTCTCTCTCACCTTCCAAATCATAGCAAATCCACTTCAGGCTGGGGCTTACATCAGGGGACAGGACTGTGGAGGTAATCTCTCCATAGCTGTAACCTTTCTTTCCCTGGACAGAGAGTGCTGCATTTATGTGCCCACATGTGTCCTGCTCATTCCTTTATTCATTCCTATTCTTCCTTTATTTCATTCATTTATTCATTGCTCTCTGCAGTCTCTGTCAGCCTATGTGTTTCCCTTATTCTGCATTCCTGCTATAATGTGCCTGCACTCACACTCAGCTATTCACACTGCTGCTGTAATGTGCCTGCACTCACACTCAGCTATACACACTGCAACTATAATGTGGCTGCACTTACACTCAGCTATTCACACTGCTGCTGTAATGTGCCTGCACTCACACTCAGCTATACACACTGCAACTATAATGTGGCTGCACTTACACTGCACAGCTTTGTGATACTCACTTCCTGATTGGTCCATCCTGAAACCCCCCTCCCATTGCTGTCATGTGACTACACTGTCCTCTGACAGCAGCACTGCTTCTCTATTCTAGCCTGTCATACTACACTACTGCATTATGGGGATCTGCAGTTCCATCCTGCAGTGGATTTGGATTACAAGCATGGTCCCGGAATGAGTTATGCTCATAATCCAAGGCACCACTGTACCAGGGCCGTATTAACAGCTGCTGCTGCCCTAGGCACTAAGCCTGAAGACGCCCTATCTTCACGCACCTATTGGCAATACCAGACCTGACCAATACCACCATACACCCCACCCCCCTGAAAAAGACACCAGATTTAGTGGCAAGTCTGAACGGGAGGAGGGAAACTGAAAAAATAAAAACAAAAAAATTAGTTTTTTTCTGTCCCCCTGCTCCCTGGTGCTGCCCCCCTGCAAGGTGCTGCCCTAGGCACCGGACCACGGGTGCCTAGTGGTAAATACGGCCTTGCACTGTACAGTATATACTGTATATGCCTAGTATAACCCCCCAGTATATTATCCCCCCAGTATAGTATAGCTTAGTATAGCCCCCAGTATAATATCCCCCTGTATATGCTCAGTATAGCCCCCAGTATAATATCCCCCACTATACGCTCAGTATAGCCCCTAGTATATTATTCCCCAATATACACTCAGTATAGCCCCCAGTATAATATCTCCCAGTATACGCTTTGTATAGCCCCCAGTATATTATCTTCCTGTATATTATCCCCTAGTATTCCCTTAGCAAAGCCCCCAGTATATTATCCCCCAGTATTCCCTTAGCATAGCCCCCAGTATATTATCTCCCAGTATTCCCTTAGCATAGCCCCCAGTATATTATCTCCCTGTATATTAGCCCCCAGTATATTCTCTCCCTGTATATTAGCCCCCAGTATATTATCTCTCTATATATTAGTCCCCAGTACATTATCTCCCTGTATATTACCCCAGTATATTATCTCCCTGTATATTAGCCCCCAGTATATTATCCCCCTGTATATTACCCCCAGTACATTATCTCCCTGTATATTACCCCCAGTATATTATCCCCCTGTATATTATCTCCCTGTATATTATCCCCCTGTATATTAGCCCCCAGTATATTATTTCCCAGTATATTATTTCCCAGTATATTATCCTCCTGTATATTACCCACAGTATATTATCCCCCTGTATATTATCTCCCAGTATATTATCCCCCTGTAAATTATGTCCCTGTATATTACCCCCGGTATATTATCTCCCTGTATATTAGCCCCCAGTATATTATCTCCTTGTATATTATCTCCCTGTATATTATCCCCCAGTATATACCCTTAGCATAGCCCCCAGTATATTATCTCCCTGTATATTATCCCCTAGTATATTATCCCTCAGTATATACCCTTAGCATAGCCCCCAGTACATTATCTCCCTGTATATTAGTCCCCAGTATATCATCTCCCTGTATATTACCACCAGTATATTATCTCCCTGTATATTATCCCCCAGTATATTATCCCCCAGTATATTATCCCCCAGTATATATCCTTAGCATAGCCCCCAGTATATTATCCCCCAGTATATTATCCCCCTGTATATACCCTTAGCATAGCCCCCCAGTATATTATCTCCCTGTATATTATCCTCCAGTATATTATCCCTCAGTATATACCCTTAGCATAGCCCCCAGTACATTATCTCCCTGTATATTAGTCCCCAGTATATTATCTCCCTGTATATTACCACCAGTATATTATCTCCCTGTATATTATCCCCCAGTATATTATCCCCCAGTATATATCCTTAGCATAGCCCCCAGTATATTATCCCCCAGTATATTATCCCCCTGTATATACCCTTAGCATAGCCCCCCAGTATATTATCTCCCTGTATATTATCCTCCAGTATATTATCCCCCAGTATATTATTCCCCAGTATATTATCCCACAGTATATTACCCCCCAGTATATACCCTTAGCATAGCCCCCAGTATATTATCCCACAGTATATTACCCCCCAGTATATACCCTTAGCATAGCCCCCAGTATATTATCCCCCAGTATATACCCTTAGCATAGCCCCCAGTATATTATCCCCCTGTATATTATCCCCCAGTATATACCCTTAGCATAGCCCCCAGTATATTACCCCCCAGTATATACCCTTAGCATAGCCCCCAGTATATTACCCCCCAGTATATACCCTTAGCATAGCCCCCAGTATATTACCCCCCAGTATATACCCTTAGCATAGCCCCCTGCATCCATCCCTCCTTCCTCTCTGCACCTTACACCGCTTCACATTCTCACTAGTCAAATCTTAATGACATTTCAATGAAAAGAGGAATAATCCATTGCCTCAAAATAGGGGTCCTCTTTTTCTAATTCTCCGCCTTCCCCGCTAAAGTCATCGATGACACAACTACCAGGATACTGTTTCCTCTATCCAAATATCTTATGTTCCAATTGCTATTTTTCGTGTTAAACCTGCTCCTATGACCAAGTGAAGTAGGATGTGTGAGGGGCTTCACCCCCCTCCTGCGGCCATTGGTAGCGCCCAGATTGTAACAGTTTCTCTTTGTAGGTTTCCTGTTCAGTTTCTTTGAGGGATTGACCATGGCGGCTACTGAGATTGCTCGGCAGATGGTGAGTGCAGCTGGGGTGCGCGGCTCTGTGAGGGGGCAGCGGCGTATATACGTGTCTGTATACATGTATGTGTGTGGCCGCATGTCGTCATGTGTGAGGAGCGGCACGGTGCACACATAGCGGTTGTGGGGCGCAGCTTCCCCTGGTACATACACCGTGTAGCGGCTCGGCTGCACCAGCTCAGCTGCCAGGCAGGGCGTTGGCAATGTGTAGGCTGCATGGCATAGGGGGGAGGAGAGGGAAGCCCCCAGGTCTGCTAGCAGGTGCTGAGATGCCAGGCTGCATCCACACAGGGGGCTCCCACATCCCCTGACATTGCCCCTGGCTTGTCACACTCTCCTGGATCCCCCTGTCTGTTCTTTGGGGAGGTTTTTCCCACTGACCTATAGCTGCTCCCCCTGTGTATATATCCTGTATATCCGCCTAGGACTTGTATCATTTCTATCCATCCTCATCCATTCGTGTTGATTATTGCTAATTCCGCTTACATTGCGCCATCACTTGATGATAAAATAGCTTCTGTAAGTGCTCCATAAGACGGCTATTGATGGGTATTGGGCTGTGTTCACATCTGGTATCTCTGTGATAGAAGCAGAAAAAAAAAATCTGTTACATGACTGACAGTGACGGCACCAACAAACGCCTTTGACATTAAAAGCCATCTGTTGGTACTGTATCGTGCTCAAGTGCCAAGAAGGTGTTGCTGAGCTGCAGTATGCACGCCTCCTCCTTCCCTAATTTGACTGATTAATGTACAGGGCTCCGTATTGGAAGCCAGGCAGGGAGGAGGCCTCAGCTCTGTAACACCTCCATGACACTTGAGTTTAAAAGGAAAATTTTATAACTTTGCAAACAACCATCAGCTAAGTGTTGGGTACCATTTGTTCTGTGATCGGACAGCTATTCACCCATGTTGACAGCTCTGAGCATGAGAGAGAGCTGACTGGTTCCAGTTAATGGGATTCATTAGGTTTCAAGCATGGTATGAAATATTTACTGGGTAACATAGTTCAGCATGATCTGAGCTGTTCTGCCCTCTTGATGGAATTTGCAATTGGGACTCCTAATGGAACGGCCAATGCGGATGTGAGCGGAGACTTATTTGGTAATCCCAATGCACAACTGTTCTTATCCTAAAGCGTCTCAGTTATAGACAAGTGCTGAATTTACTTTTGCAAATATACAGCTGTAAGAGGTACGTGTAGCCCTAGCTTTATTGTCAAAGGAACCTTTTCCCAAAAAGAGATGGCGAAACCACCCCGGCAAGAAGTATTAGTGAAGAATCCCCCAAAGGTTTAGTTCCCGTAAGTGTTGGAGGATTGTTCTTCAGTTTTTCTGTTTTTCCAGAAAACAGAACTGATGCAAAAGGAATGAACAGTGTTTTCCAAAGGGCTCCTCTCCTTGGCTTTTTAGCTGCTTCGTGGATGAGCCGTACCTTCAAAGCCAAGGACGGGATTTGGTCACATTGTGTGAAATTTGGAAAGCTTTTCCTGATGGTCTTGTTAGGAAAGCTGGCAGTGGCCTGAGCAAAGGAACTGTGTCATGGAAAATGGCCCCGATGATTGCAGCTGACAGCCATCCTCTGTGCTGATGGTTTAGTCTTGTGGAAATCTAATTTTCTGTCTTTTATATGTACAGCATTATAATGCTAGTGCCCGGTAACATACTTGTGGTTGCATGATGCAAGGATACTCCCAAAAGAAAGGGGCAATAGGTTTCATTTGTCCAATCATAGAGATATGCTGCGTTTACACAGGCAGATTTATCTGACAGATTTTGGAAGCCAAAGCCGGGAATGGATTTGAAAAGAGGAGAAATCTCAGTCTTTCCTCTATGACCTGTTCCCTGCTTATAGTCTGTTCCTGGCTCTGGCTTCAAAAATCTTTCAAATAAATCTGTCTGTGAAAACGCACCATTACAGATTTGGAGCCACTTTCATCTGTTTTAGGCAAAAAAAAAAAAAAAAAAAAAAAAAAAATGATGAAAAAACTGATGAATTTGTCACTTCTTTTTTTAAAATCTTTTTTTTTTTTATAATGGGACTTTTATCCATTTTTGCATAAAACAGATGAAAAATACAGATGGCAAAAATGCAGTGTGAACCTAGCCTTATAGAATGGAAGCAGAAACACTTCTTTATAGAAAAGACTGCGGACATATAGCAGGAGATTTATGAAAGGGTATAAATATACACCTGGTGTAAACAGCCCACAGCAACCAATCACAGCTCAGCTTTCAGCTCTGGTAGAATATAAGAGGAGCTGTGATTGGTTGCTCTGGGCAGTTTACACCAGGTGTATATTTACACTCTTTCATAAATGTCCCCCATAGTATACATATAATAATGCTGCTATCAGGTGTGGACAAGCTTCCCAATTTTCAGAAGTGTGTTGACAGAATACAGACTGCACCTAGCAGCACCCACCTCTGCATCTACGTCACAGTAGTAAATAACCCAGAATTCCCTGCAGCTTTGTCAAGTTATGGGAATTCTGCTGATAATAAATGGAATAATGATGATCTCACACTTTACTCCACCACGGTTGCAACCAGAATATGCTCGGCTCTGTGCCAAACTTCTGGATGGCCCTTTCCAAAAGTGAAGGAAAGTATAAGTAATCTATAAAGATTATTGGTTAGGCTAGGGTCACATATGTATCGCAGAGATTATAGCATGCTGGAAACCTGATTGATCCCAGTGGATCGCTGCTGGGTGCTGTTGGTTTCTGGCATATAAGCAATCTAGCATGGTTAGTTATTTTTGTTTGTTTTGCTGTTATATTGGAACGATGGAAACAAAAAAATAAGGGGCATGGAAATGTACCAAAAAATGATCACCTTCCATTCAAATTCTGTGCCTGCAACCATTGTGCAGCATATTGAACAGCCAGACAGCCCTAGGGGGTAGTGGTGCATTCAATGTCAGGACCTTGTGTCCCTGTTTTGGATTATGGTAATTAGTTATTACGGCGTCTGCTGCCAATTCCCTTTTATGTGGTATATGATGATTGTTCTATTCCAGCTTTTATATGAACTCCTGATAAGTAAAAGTCTATTGTAAATTATTTTAGACTAGTCAGAAACCTGAAATAAAGCTGCAGATTGCCAAGCGCCCATCCCAGTGCATAGACCGTGCTCTGTGTGTTCAGGGATATACCCTAGCAGAGAAGATTCGGTTTTGGCTGTGGCACTGCAGCATCGACCTTGCTGTCCTTTTCTATTAGTTCAGGGAGGAGGATTTAGCAGTAAATAGTCGTATTGCCTTTGGGTAGAATATGGATTTTGCAGAGCATTAGATCTGACGTTTAGAAATGGCTAAATTGTATTCTGTCATATATTGCATGTTCTGCTCTACATAGATATTGCAGAGTGCTGGACGTTCATGACCATGTTGTTTGCTATGTATGGATTGATTTGCCTAGAATAAAAAGCATTGGAGCCGGAATGTTCTTGGTTATCATTCCGCCTAGCATTTTTCAGGGCGTAGAATTATAAGTATGGATCTATTGCTGTGGTCTCGCATCCTACCAGTGCTCAGCCAGACGGCCTCAACCATGACGGAAATAACTGCATTATAATTGGATTTAGTGAGGAGTTCCTCTGATGACGTGCAAGTGAAGCCTGCAGCTCTTGTTTTCACATGTTACATATTACTTCTTGTATTCTCTGCTTTAAAGAGACACTGTCACCCTCTTGCTGCCTGCCTACCAAGCTGGTGGCACAGCTGTTTTTATGGCAGTCAGTATATATACCATGTTAAGGCTGTGGTCTGTACAATTACAATGTTTTCTTTTGTCTTCTCACTAGAGAACTTGACTGATATAATGCAGTACAATGGTGCAGCCATTCTATTAGGCATATAAAGATGGCAGACCTGGGGTCCCTTATCAGGAACTGGGCTGCCATGGATATCCATTAGCAGCCTTAGATCATGAGGGGGCTGATGGGGTGACAGTGGGGAACACCTTCTATCTGTTAGACCACAAGGATGCCTCGGATACTATTGACTGTCGTGTACACTGTTAGAAAGCTGGGAATGGAGTTATCTCTGATCCTGGCCATTCCAGTAGAATGTCAGCTGGCACTCTGTTCCTGTGGTTTTCTAAAGACGCGAGATTTCCCTGCAACTTTCTGCAGATTGGGGTTATAGGTATAACATACCCTTAAAACAGTATAACATTACCCCAAAAATCAATATGATTTATGCTGCGTTTACACAGAACGATAATCGTTCAAATTTTCGCAATAACAATCGCATTTGAGCGATAATTGTTCTTTGTAAACACATCAAACGATCAAACAACCAGCAAGAAATTGTTCATTTTGATCTTTCAACAAGTACTCAAATCGTCGTTCGTTTGCTAAAAATTTGCAGATCGCTTTGTGTGAACAGTCTTTCAAAGATTAACCCTATGTAAAAGATGGGCTTAAGCGATCTTAAAAATGCAATAACAATTTTTCTTACGAATTTTCTAACGATTTATTCGTCTAAACACTGATCGTTATAAAAACCAAATCGTTGCTTCAAAATCCTTAAACGATCGATTGGGCGAATTATTGCTCGGTGTAAACGCAGCATTACTGCGCTGTATCTGATATTCCTGCATATTTGGTTATCTTGCATTTAATTCATGGTCTTGACACATTTTTGTGCATATATTTTTGGCAGTGTTATATATAATAGTCATTTCTAGCATCAGTTTCTGAATTTGCTTCAATAACCCTTGAAAATAAGTGAAGTGTGAACACGGTTAGTGTGAAGTGTGAACACATGTTAGTTTAGCCAGAATGCTGCATATTTCCACTTACATGACCATGGCTGAAACCAGCATCCCTGTCACTACAGGATAGTCTACTTAGAGAGGGAAGAATGAACTAGAAATAGGCTTAACTAGAAATGGCTGGACCCCATAGCAAACTTTTGATTGGTACCCCCCTTCCCAACTGACCACTAAGCCATCAAGTCTACCTGAAAGCGTTCATCAGGAGTGTTTGTAGTGAAAGGGACATTTGCAGAATCCAGGAGCCCCACTTGGCCACCTGGTCCTGCAAATGATGACAGCTCGGGGAGCATAGTGTATTGCAGGAGTGTGCAATTTGGCCCCTTGATGTTGTAGGCCCCATAGCAGCCGCTATGGCTGCTACAGTGGTAGTTACTCCCCTGGCTGTGACTGGTGGTTGGGTACAAGCTTATTGCTTGGTGACCCAAAAATCGCACTCTATACCTCTTAAGGCCCTATTCCACGGGTCGTTTAGAGGAGCAATATCGTTCGTATTCGGCCGATATCGGCCGCTACGAACGATATTCGTCCCGTGGAATAGAGTGCAACAATCAGCCGACATCGTTCATGTCGGCTGATCGTTGCAGTCGCTTGTTTTTCAACATGTTGAAAAACAAGCGACTGATATAGCAGCGATCTGCTGCCGTCGCTCCGTTGAATAGGAGCATCGGCAGCAGGCGCTGCTGTATCCTATGGGCTGCCCGGACGATCAGCGATCCCCCGGGCAGCCCCCCCAGCAGCTCCCCACCGCCCCTCCCACACTCACCCGCTCGCTGACGCCGCGTTGAATAGCGGCGGCAGCGAGCGGGGAACGAGGAGCAAACGAGAGCTAATAGCGCTCGTTTGCTCCTCCAAACGACTCGTGGAATAGGGGCATTAGTATTCTTAATATCTATGGACATACAAGGACCTCACATAACATGTAGGACAGAAGCAGCTTTACAGGCTAGTACGGAAGTGAGGTGCAGCAAACCTTTGTCATAACCACAGTTCCCCACATAAAACAGGAAATAGATTTGTTAGTCTTTAGATTGTCTTAAAAGAAAACTTTTCCTGTGAGATAGTTCTGGGCTCAGATCACCTCTTCACTTTCACTCCACTGTTTCTTTTTTGTTTGTATTCCTTGACCATGTGAATTCTTAGTTTGGGGAAATATTAAGCTTGACCTAAAATATTCTGAACATGTACAGAGAAAATCTGTACACTATAAAATTAACCTCATCTGAAGCCAGTTCAGCAGTTATCATTCAAGTACACCAGTTTTTGGCATTCAAAAGTTGCTGGTTTTTTTTGTAAAAGTCCCGTTTTACACAATAATTAGTGACTTTACTCTTCTGTTCCACTCACACCACTATAGGGGGGAGTGAGAGGGGCCTAGCAGAAGGGGCTGGGGAATGGTATAAATCATGGTAGAAATCTACTTCAGCAGGAATGGAGAGGCCTGAGCCACTTAATAAGTTTATCACGTCCTAATCCAGTGCACTGCTCCTAAAGGCCAGGGTATGACATACCGGGCTCAATAAAATTTTTACTATGGTGTTAAAAGATGGCCGCTTACATTACGTCGCAGTACTAGGCTGTTCCTCTAGAAGATTTGGCCTACATTTATTAATTGGTTTGTCTGTTTTTTTTTTTGTTTTTTGTTTTTTACCTAAACTGCAATGTAAAGTCACAAATCATGGGGCTCACTATGCATGGGCAAATATGTGCATCTGTTCCTGGCACTAGCCATGTTTGAAAAGTGCAGGTAAAAGTGTATGGGGTTTTCAGGGACAAATGTGGTCTCAAAGAGTTTATTAAGAAGAATATCAGAAAATTGTTTCATTGACTGTACATTAAGTTCCTGAAGGAGTGTGTAGAATAGGCACTGTAAATGACATTTTCAAAACATGAAGGGAGGTTGACAGCAATGCAAAAACACTTCATAAAAGGTCACTCAACCAGGTCAAGGTTGGGGGGAGAATGGGTTGCTGTCAGGGGTCACACTACATTTTTTTCCAGAGTGAAAATACTCCTCAAAGCATTTGAGTATTTTTAGCCAAAGAAGAATATGACATTTGCAGTAGTGCAAATAAACAATATCTAGGCATACATAAGAGGTTACTATTTATACAGGAAAACCATTACTGTAACTGCTTTCTTTGCATTAGTAGCAAATGTAGGCAATTCTAAATGTATCTTACAGCTACCATCATACAGTAATGCAATATTACCCCTATACTGCAACTGAATAAAGCACCCTGTACACAGAAATAGATTACCAATGGCAGCACCAGGTAATGTCTAAAGCTCCCCATAAACGTTGTACTGACATTGACTGAACCTGCCACTGGCAGTGGGTTCGGTTTTCCATATAGTGTATGGGGGCATCCTGAGTAGGGGTCTGACATGATGGACTTTCACTGTTTGACCACCTGGTTTTCTGAGGGATAAGCCACTGCCAGAGCTGTCTGGCTGTGGCTTACCCCTCTCTTCCACACAGTGAAATCAGGAACGTTTAGCTGTGCCAAAGCACCTAAAGTAACACTAAAACACCATGACCGCTGTCACTACAGACCCTATAAAAGATTACCGTGCAGTCATATGCAGTGACTTACAGGTAACATCTCCTCAGATCTGATGTTACCTGTAGAGCTGATGACGACCCTGCTGATGTGTAAGGAGACTGGTTTTAAAGCGGAAAATTGCCTGTACAGGTGTCTATGACTATTGTTCTGGCCTTAGAGCAACCTCTGGTCACTGAAGTGTTATCTTGTATGGGATTCATCAAAAGGACCCCAATATGCTATGGGTTGTATAGTACAACCTGATCAATAATGTAAACGAGCACCGATCTGCTAGATCAGCGCTCGTTTGCTAAGCCTATTACATGGCTTGACCATCATGCAGCAAGGGCTACACGGACATCGTTAACTCCCTTGTCTAGTGTTAAAGTTCATACATATCTGACCCTGCTCCCTGGAAACTCCCTGTCTTCTGGCGTCTGTCTGCAGCCGCCATGAGTACTGAAGTTCTGGCCTCTGAAGTGAGAGGCCACTAAACCAATCACTGGCCGCGGACAATGATTGGCTGAGCTGCCTGTCACTTCAGAGGCCGCCTCTGCATTTGCACCGATGGCTTCGGATAGAAGACAGGAGGGTTCTGGGGAGCGAAAAGATACCCGGGTAGTGTGGTCAGGTATGTATGAACTTTTTTTTTTTTTTTTTTTTTTTTTTTTTACACAAACGTTGGCCATGAATCCGCTGGAGCTTTGGCGTCGTAAAGCCACAGCTCCAACTTGAACTCCAGCTCCTTAAATTCATTAGGGTCTGACTCAATCTCCTTCATAAGTGGGCAATCAGACACCAAGGGAGTTATATATATCACACTGGTGTAAAGTAAGTCTGGCTCAGCAGCTTCTCCCTAATGTCCTACATGATCCTGGGGCGACTTCTGAGTGAATAAGGCAAAGATATAAAGCAACTTCTCCTGTATGTGCAGTGGATGCAGCCAGTCTCCAGCCTCCATGTCCTGAAGAACTCAAAACTAGACTAAATGGGTGGTCTTTTTCTGCTGACAGTCTAATATGTTTCAAACTAAATATTTACCATACATAAAGAAACACTGCTAACAATGGCAGATCCCTGTGCTGTAGAGGTCAGACATAGGCCCAGATTTATCAGCACTCTGTCAGTGTCTGTGTTCTTGAATCATTTTGGCTCCACAGGAACTCCCTGCTGTGTCCCACCTCAGTCACCATATGATTTGGGGCCGTGACATCACAGGATCGGTAGCCCGGCGGGGAACTAGGAGACATGACTCTTTACTGTGGCTCCAACTCCACAGCCCTGGAATCTACCTAATTCATCAGATTAATCACTCTGTGTAATAGGGCCTTTACATTGATTAACTTGGCACTGTGGAATAGATCAGGGTTAGACACAATTCATTTTTTATTTCTCGGTATGTCAGTGTTTTGGAAGTTAATCCAGTTCTTCCATGTGTTCATTTATCTGGTGGGTGCTCCTGGCACCTGAGCCATCAGACTGTTCCGTTGTTAGGATCTGCACATCTATTTTTGTTAGCTGAAATTAAAATCAGAGCTTTTTTTGACTGGTGTATTAAACTATATGAAGCTATATTAGCTTTTTTTTTTTTTTTGCACTGGGTGAGACAAAACGCTAGGTCCTAACATTATGGGTGGGTTCACACATAAGGAAATAGCAGCAGATTTCACACCGCAAGTTTGCAGCGAAATCTGCTGCGATTCCTAGTCAGTCTGTTTGACTGACTAGGATTACATACCCACAGTTGAATTTTCATCCCGCTGCGAGTATGTAAATGCCGTCACCCTTAACCCACAGTGGCCGGGTGAATACTTTACCAGTCCACTCTCCGGCCTGCTTCTGGGGCTCCCAACAGCCTGACGTCCCGCTCGGCCAATCGGTGCGCTGTCCCGCCACAGCCACTGATGGGCTGAGCAGGTTGTCAGGCTGCCGGGAACCCCAGAAGCAGGCCAGAGCGTAAACCGGTAAAGGGGGATAGTGTTTACATATTTGCGGTGGGATGAAAATTCCGCTGCGAGTATGTAATCCTATTCAAACTGACAGTACAGAAATTGCAGCGCATTTTCGTTATGTGTGAACCCACCATAAAGAGAAGCTATCGGCAGGATTGTGCTAACTAACCTGCTGACAGCTCCCTGCAGCCACCTACCTCACCTTTCTCGCTCAGTTTTTTTTTTTCTTTTTGTTGGTCCCACCATTTCAAAGAGCCTCAAGTGTTTAAAGAGACTCTATCAGCATTTTTAGGCTGTCCTATCTCAGGGCAGCATAAAACAGTGACAGAGAAGCTGAACAGAATGATGTATCACTTACATTATTCTGTGCAGCTGATACAGAGATATCCTCCTGAATAACATGGACAATAGGTAGTCCTCTCCATTATTAACATAAACCCAGTAATCCTGGATATTCATGATATTCAATCAGCAGCTGGAGGGCGGGGGGAAGGGTGTGGCAAGAATCCTTTTCTTCTGCATATTAGGAGAACAGCTGAACAGAATGATGAAGTTATACACCATCTGTTCAGCATTTCTGTCACTAGTTTATGCTGCCCTTATTTAAGGCAGCATAAACCTAGAAACAGATTCCCTTTAAATCTTCGTGGGACTTTACTGATACAGCTACGCAGCTAAGGGAATAAGCCCTAAGGCTTTATGATGGGTCATTGTGTGGATCCACTTAATTGCCTTAATATGCAGGAAGCCAGATTTGATTCTTGAACCCTAAAACAATATTAGCGTCTAGTTCCAATTCCCATTAAGGGTGCCTTCACACACACACACTGGATCTTCAGCAGATCCGCCGCAGATTTGATGGTGCAGATGTTCAGTTATTTAGATCAAATCAGCTGCAGATCCGCAGCAGAAAATCTGCTGCGATACGGTTTGTGCGAAGCTACTAAAAGTTGCTATCAGGTTTCACTACACTAATCTAATGCCACTTGTGTCTACATGTTGTTAAAAATCCCAGCACACTAGGTTATTCATGAACCTTCTGGTGCTGCAGAATCAGGTATTGTGTGTTATTTTCTATTTGTTCCCCCTTCGAGTACAGAATATTTGGAGATGAATACTGCTTCTGTCTCTTCTATTCGATGGGCAGGGCAGTGTATGGAAGACGAAGATCCTACAGACATCAACAAGAATGTAACAGTAATTGTTAGACGTCAGGGCAGGGACAGCAACAGTACATATATTTCTATCCCATTGTCCTGCTCTGACGTCTGCCTCTATTAGTACCAGTGTACTAAGGCACTACATCATCTGTTCCCTTGGAAATAAATGTCTAGTCTGTAGGATCCATCCCTACCAGAAAGCATAATTTAATTGTCCTCAATCAAAATTAGACCATATTATTTTATGTGCAAGTCTTATGTTGCCACCAGGGGCGTAGCTAACAGGATTCATGGAGCCTCGTACAACTTTTTTGCTGTGGGGTCCTATGAATCCTGTACAGTCCACAGTCACCTGGCCTGACACAGTCCCGCAGCATTCCTTCATTCTCCCAGCTCGAGCATCGGGGAGAATGAATACTAGAAGACTGTGCCGGGCCAGGTGAGTATGTGTAAGGGGGGGGGGGGGGGGGCCCTTGTGGCTGGAGGTGCAATTCTGCCTCTGGCCAAAAGAGAGACTGGCAGGGCAGGAAGCCAACACCTTCTTGCTCTGTCAGAGTGCTGCAGCATTTAACTGTGAGCATCATGAACGTTCACAGGGGCCTAAGGACCCCCTTAGGGCACGGGCCCCCATAGCAGTGACGTGGTCTGCCTTTATGGTAGTTATGCCACTGGTTTATACCCTTTTTTTAGTTGTCATAATAAGTGAGATAAGACTTTCTGAATGCTTGACTATGTCTGCTCTAAGCAATTGCTGCTCTGTTGCCTTCCTCTCCTTACTGTAGTCCCTGTCCATTAGAGTTTATTGATGACCTATCCTCAGTATAAGGCCTCAACATCAGATCAGTGACCTGCTTATACGCAGAACCATGCCAATCAGCTGTATATACAGAGAGCAGAATCCAATGCAGACAGCTCCATATACTCTGACACCTGGCACTCTGCGGATCAGCTGTTTATTACTCTGATTTTGATAATAATGAACATCATTATTTAATGATCATTAATAAATTTAACCCGGAAAACTTCTTTAAATCTTGAAACAAGAAATTACTATGTATTCCCTTATTTATTGTGTGCTGTCCCTTCACATGTACCTACTATCCCAGGTGACCTGATCATACAGCTGCCACAGTGGTGAAATGGCATAGTTGAATGCCTGAAATGGTTTTTATGATCATGTGACACTACATAGACATCACATTATTGTGGACAGCTGGGGGCCTAATGGACTTTGCGTCAGCAACGTTTATAACATTTCAGAAGGTATTGCCCTCCATGTTTAGGTATAGCTATAGCCTGTGATCCATTTGCTGCTTCTATGACTGCTGGCTCCACGGGACTCAATGGAGAGGCTTGTGCATGATTCGTCCTGTTGAAGTCTATGGGAGTTAAAAGGGTTATCCAGGCTTAAAAAACATGGCTGATTTCCTCCAGAAATAACACCACGTTTGTCCTCAGTTTGGGTGTGGCTTTGCAGATCAGTTCCATTGAACAGAATGGAGCCAAATTACAATACTACATACAACCTACAGGTGTGATAAGGAAAAAAAGTAGCTGTGCTTTTTCTAATTCTGGATGACCCCTTTAGGGATAGAGCCAAGCACTGCCCACCCCTCTGTTACCAAAGCAAAATTGCTATGGTGGTGTCCTGATCGCTAGGAAACTTTATTGGTTGTTATGTAAACTGATTTGAAATAGTCACTTTTTTCCCAACTTGCTAAAAGAGAGGAATTGTACTCCGTCATATTTTATACAGTGTGTGATTCTTTGGTGTGTTACTGTATCAGTCACTGCTTGCAGTGTTTGTGCTACGTGGCTTTGGAGAGTGGCGGCATTGTGCTGTCTTCCAGATTTATCATCCACTGAAGTCAGACAAGTATAAATATTTTGTAATATAAACTCCTGTTATCACCATGGAGAGTTCCTATTGCCATTTCCAACTTCTAAAGATCACATTGAAGGTCTTTTTATCTTCAGCCTCTTGGATTTCTTGTTAATGCTTTGTTGTAAACTATATCTGGTAAGCTGCTAACCTTTCACAGTCAACAAGTGAGGCTTACACTAAATAAACGCTGGTTACATATTTAGACACTCTTTTTTATTTTTTTCTTTACACTTTTTACATATTTACACTCCAAGGAACTTTGTTGAATTTTTTTAAATGGAATCTATGCTCTTTCGATCATAACCTGTGAATATTCCACTAATGTTTAATGGGGCACTGTCACAAAGTCCTAGAGACATAAAAACAGAAATGTGCAAAAGGCAAAAGCCCACTGCAAATGCCAAGACACATTGGTTAAAGGAGAAGATCGGTGACATTTTTTATTACAGTATTGTTTTGCCCCCCCAAAAGTTATATACAAATCCCCAATATAAACTTACTACGGGAAATGCTTATAAAGTGCTTTTTCCCTGCACTTACTACTGCATCAAGTCTTCACTTCCTGGATAACATGGTGATGTCACGACCCGACTCCCAGAGCTGTGCGGGCTGTGGCTGCTGGAGAGGATGATGGCAGAGGGATGCTCAGTGTCCCTCTAGTGCCCTGTGTCCCTCAGTGTCCCCCTGCCATCATCCTCTCCAGCAGCCACAGCCTGCACAGCTCTGGGAGTCAGGTCATGACATCACCATGTTATCCAGGAAGTGAAGCCTTAATGCAGTAGTAAGTGCAGGGAAAAAAGCACCTTATAAGCATTTCCTGTAATAAGTGTATATTGGTGATTTGTACAACTTTTGGGGGGGCAATACAATACTTTAATAAAAATTTTCGCCGGACTTCTCCTTTAATACAGATATTTAGGATTGCTATAGGAAAACTGCTATAGAAAAAATAGAAAAAAATGAAGTTGAGGTGGGTGAGGATAAAGAAATAACATGCTCTCACCTCCACTGCTTCAGCGCAGGTGGCTGCTTGCTGCCGATCCAGTCTCTAGGTCCCTTACCGTTTCTGTAGTGGGATCCAAAGGACCGGATTGGCCCTATGCGGCCACCAGCGTTGGAGCTGGGGAGGTGAGAGCATGTTATTTCTTTTATCCTCTCCTCCCCTGGCATTTGTGAAGAAAAGAGTTCTGCCTGGACTTCTCCTTTTAAGGTGAGAGGAATGGACCTACACTATACTATATTTTTATACTTCATAACAACAGATGTTATTTGTTAGCGTCCAGAGTAACCCTTTCATCCAGTTTTTGAGGTTTCATGTGACTGAATAAATTTGCTGTCAATCTGGCTTTTATACCACTGTAAAACCCTCTCTATGGTGGTCCTGATTTAATATGACAATTTATCACTGTGCTGAGAAATACGTTGGCACGTGAAAGTAATTTACAATGGATAAATAGAGGTCATAGTAGTATATAGTGACAGTAGTTTATTTCCAGCTAAATAAAATCTTTTATTTTGCATGTGCACCCCCCAATTTTTGCATAATAAAATGTTTCCATGCTATTGTTTTTATTTCCCCTGCCGTTCTAGGCACTTGAGCATATCCTGTGCTTCTGAGGTGAAGTGTTTGTCCCACAGCTTTTAGACACTGGAGACTTTAGCAGCTCCCACCAATGACTCTGCTGCTCGCTCCGTCTCTTGTTCCAGCTCATGTCTCTTGAACAGTGAACACCTGTTTTGTATGCGGCACAAAGCACCTCTGTACAGATCTGTCCCCTGAGCTGAATAAGCAGCCATCCTGTTTATTTGTGAATGTAATGTTTAGTCCCTGCGGCTTGTGAGATGTCATGTGATCGCTTTATGGGTATAATTTCTGTAGGAATCTCTTATATTATGCAGTGTGAACAATAAATTAGATTGATCTCATATATTTGTCTGTCTTAAATTATTTCAGGGTGAAGGATGCCGCGCGCTACCTCTTTCTGGACACGTGGGGTTTGACAGCCTGCCGGACCAACTGGTTAACAAATCAATTAACCATGGCTTTTGTTTCAATATCCTCTGTGTGGGTGAGTATTTACAGACTTTGTTAGGAGAGGCACCGATCCAATGGCTGTCGTATGAATAGCACCAGAGGAGTGAGACTTCTGTAGCCGTGCTGAAAATGAGACCATTCAATGGCCGGATATACATGAATGCCGCGTATTGTGTGTAGACTTGTTTACTGCCAGTTGCACGGTGCATTGTAACAAGTAGAGCCCTGGCTTCATGTCACAGCAGAGGGTGACATGAATGACATTTTATCTGATAGCAATCATTATATGTATTTATCGAAGTATCTTTTATTGCTCAGAAAGGGAAGAGTGCATTCACAAAGGGATGGATATACACATTCTGGTAATATTGAAATAATTAAAACTGACCATGAGAGCCCTGGTTTGAATAGAGTAATAGTAGTTTCATTCCCACTTTATGGGACTGCTGAATATAGCCAAATGGCAGGACGCACCCTAAGCCTATAGATATAGTAGATTATCTGTTATTAGCAAATCGCAGCATGCATACAGTTATTATATGTAATCTCCCTCATTCTCATCCTGAAGTGGAACCTGACAGACATTTTACACTGCCTGAACCACAGGCATTATGAAACAAGGACAAGCTCCCTTATTACAGCTTTCTGTGACCTACTATGAAATGCTACAGTGACATAGTTTCAGAATAGTTGTGGAACAGAGCTTGGAGGTCATCAGGGTAGTCCCTGGCGGCTTTTTTTCTGCTCCGTTGTGCTTGAGTGACAGATCTCTCCATATACACAAATGTAGAGAAGTATGATGATGTGTGTACATTCATGTAATTTCATTGAGATGAGGTACTTGGACTGCTTTTGCACTGCCTTTTTTATAGTTAGAATGGTAGTCTGGTTCTACAGAACTCTGCTTTTCGGTTTCTAACATGTTGACCATGATTTCTAACCTGAATTTTTTTTTTTTAATGTCTCAACAACTTTTAAAAAGAAAAAAAATTCTATTTTTGTGGACAAATTGGAAAATCATAAATAATTATATAGAGTATTAAGAATACATACCTCATATCTATACCTCAACACGCCATAAGGAATTCCTTACTAGCATTTACTGTGAGTTATAAAATGTAAATCTAATCGAGAAAAAGAGCCTATTTTTATAGACTGAACACTCTGGCAATCTATTTGTTGCAGAATTAGAGAAACTTTGTTGAATGAATTAACCATATGGCCTTATTACGGTATTTATTGGTATATGAAAGGGAGGGACCTTGTCATTTGTTTAATGCTGTCAGAACCACAGGCAGCGGAGCGGCCAATAATTGCTTTGTGTAATAGTACCTTAGTGTAACATTAAGTGAGCATCTTGTAGTTGGTTCTTAGTAGTAGTCAGCTTCTGGACTAGTCTAGCAACTTATCTAGATACTTTTTTGCAATCCATTTGGTAACAGAATACCATATTGCCAGTCAGGTGCCAGGCCAATGAAGTTTAACTGTAATGCCAAAGGATTTGCTTCAGTAAATTAATTTAACAGAACAATTTGTAGTGATAAAATAACATTCACAAGTACCCTATGCTACATGAAAGTTCTACTACTTAGCCTCTTTTTTTAATATTTTTTTTATAAGAATTCTGATTGGATAATTGTGGTATCATCACGGTATGCATTCTTGTCAAAATGGCAGAATCCTTGACGGAACCCCAATAGACATCATTGGGTTGTATTGAGCATCTTTCTAATCTGTAGTACTTTACATAATAGAACCCATAGTGCATGCATACAAGTTTACCTAGAATAAGGGTGTGAAAGACCGTATATGTAACAGTTTGAGAAGGTCCAGCTATGAAATATTTTGTGTGTAGGATTTGCAGGTCCTCTGCTATTCTCCGTGTGCTGTATGTGTTCTATTTTGTGAGCTGGTAATATTCTTGAGGGAACTGAGATGTCTAAGTATAGTATTGTTATTTTGGTACTTTGGCTTTCCAGAATGTTTCTGCTGCTGTTAACCTGTTTTACATATGTTGTAAAATCCGTTCTTCTGAGAGGAAATGTGCTCTTTCCATCCTCTATTTTGGTAATACTGATGTATTTGTGTGATCTGTGTTGTGTGTACATAACACTGTCCATCCGCACCAGTGCTGACATTTTATACTGAGGGGCAGCACGAGGCTTTGCTTCGGTGGTCACTGATCTCATTTCTGGTGTTTCACATTTTGGGGTTTTTAAGAAAAGAAAATAGTCAATCAAAAGACAAACAAAAAAGGGTAGATCTATGTATGTTGCTGTTACAAGGCCATGACCTAAATGTGACATTAAAAGGAAACTAACAGAAAGTTGGAAGACTGTAACCTGTTATGTTCCCCTTAGGGCCAATATACAAGAGTCATAACTTGTATATTTTTCCACATAATAAGCCATATAAGTTCTTATTTTTTGCAGGACGAATAGACCTTTTTAATTACGTCCTTCATTTTATCATAAACTGCAAAACAGAAAAAAAAAATTCTGGGCAAAATTTTTAGGGTGCCTTCACACATACCGACTCGCAGCAAAAAACTCGCTACGAGTTTCTGCTACGAGCCGAGGTCCTGGAAGGCCCCTATCACTACATACAAGCAGTGGTCTGAAAGACCGCTGCGTGTATGTAATGCAGCCGCCCCCTTAACCCCTTCGGCTCCCGCACCGCTGTCTCCATACATTACCTGGCTCTGGCTGCACGGGGTCCCGGGGTCCTGCTCGGCCGCCCAGCCAATCAGTGTGTTGCCTAGCCGCAGCCACTGATTGGCTGGGCGGCAGAGCAGGACCCCGGGACCCCGTGCAGCCAGAGCCAGGTAATGTATGGAGACAGCGGTGCGGGAGCCGAGAGGGTTAAGGGGGCGGCTGCATTACATACACGCAGCGGTCTTTTAGACCACTGCTTGTATGTAGTGATAGGGGCCTTCCAGGACCTCGGCTCGTAGCAGAAACTCGCAGCAAATTTTTTGCTGCGAGTCGGTATGTGTGAAGGCACACAAAATGTACTGTACAGAGCCTTCCCTGGCACCTGGAGAGAACAATTACTGGTTTCTACTGCTGTTGGTGTCTTCTGCACAGCAGTGCCAGGCCACGCAGGGAAGGTTAGACCCTACAATAGGTTTGCTGAAGGTATGGCTGCCTTTGTACAGGGGTAAAAACAATCATATCCTTCTCTCCTGAAGAGAAGACTAGGAACCTTTCTCTTAGACAGCCACCTCCTCTGCACAGTGCGCTCTAGTATTAGCTATGAGAATGAATAGGTGGCGTGTGCACAGCGCTCAGAGACCAGCCAAAGCCTAATACTTAATTATTTTTTTTTTTTTTACACCCACTTAAAAAAATGCTACATACGCCCTTACTTCCCTTCGTAAGGGTACTATCATAAAGCCAGCAGCTTCTTGAATGAAAATCAGACACTGATGTATTAAGTAATGGGGAATTTGAGATAAGTGACAGTCGAACTGTACAGAAAATGATACTTTAGACCAGGATGAGGTAAAACAACTGATTTAGTTAAAAAACTTCCAATAAATGAAACTGTGATTGTTGTAACCAAATAGTAGCTTGTAGCTTTCCTCTGTGCCATATGATGGGTGAATAAACCAGCCTTAACTTTTTTACTTTTATTGCAGTGCTGCCTGCTTTAGCTTCTGATTTAGCTCATATATTGTATAGGCAAACTTATTCAAGTGTTTAATCTAAAGTGATTTTTGCATAATCCATATTTATCTAGTATGTGTACTTTTACTGAACAGTCAGTAGCGGTTCATCAAACTTGTTTATCCAGGCCCTATTCCCTTATATACATGGGGGCTTGACCCAGCCATTCAAATGGATGTTACAGACAATTTTTCATGTTTTCCACTGCCTCTGTATTACACAGTTGGGCAGTTCCACCGATATCAGTGACTTTGGTAAACTTTCCTTTAGGGTTTAGTGATTTTTAGAGATTCTGTAACAAATTTAATTTTATGTGCTTTATTTTAGGTGAGACAGGACTTGGCAAATCGACTCTTATGGATACATTATTTAATACAAAGTTTGAAGCAGAGCAAACTTCTCACTCACAGCCTGGAGTTCAGCTAAAATCGAGCACTTATGATCTGACAGAAAGTAATGTTCGGCTGAAAATGACCATTGTCAGCTCTGCAGGCTTCGGAGATCAGATTAATAAAGAAGACAGGTAACCCTCATGAATGAATAATGTAAAGCAGTACATTGGTTTTAATGTAATGGTTATTATAGGATTTGCCAATAAGCTGCAGAGAAATGATGACCGTGCCTTTTAAACTTTTTCTTTAATCAATTCTTTATTTTTCGTTCAAAGTCTGCTCACATATACATACATATATAGACAGTTTCTTTATGCCAAACAAAGTGCTTATAGTTAAATACAGAGATCAGGGAGACATAGGGATCAGTATGTGATACAGATGAACCATATAAACATCTTATAAACCGCAATGAACAGTCAGATCCTTGGTAAAGCAAGTCCAATGGGGTACGAAGCCTGGTTGGAGAGGGACATGTCTCAATCAATCTCACTCTCCTCCCCAGCATAGTGTGGTTGGTATAATACTGTCCCCTGTTCTGTAGCACCTATCTTTCATATCTTAAAATGTGCATTATCAAACAATAGGTAAACTTTTAATAAGTGTATGTTCATCTGATGGAATCGTGCATATTCCATTCCAAGACCTATGGGCCTACATTTGTCAATCTAAATGCCCTATTACACCAACAGATCTGACGACAGATTATCTGCCAAAGATTTGAAGCCAAACCCAGGAACAGACTATAAACAGAGAACAGGTCATAAAGGAAAGACTGGATTTCTCTTCTTTTCAAATCCACTCCTGGGTTTGGCTTCAAATCTTTGGCAGATAATCTTTCTGTGTAAATGGGCCCTAAGGTTGCCTTCACACACACGGGAACCGCAGCAGATTTGATGGTGGAGATTTGATTCCGTGTTCAGCTGCTGTCAGATCTGTTGGTGTAATAGGGCCTTGAGACAAAATGTGTTTGGTTGCCATCTGTCAGACAAAAATCAGTCATGGCTAAGCTTTTGTTCTTCAAAATGAGCTGTGATTAGTTGCTATCTGTCTGAGACAAAAATTAGACACATTTTCGTCTCTAGGCCATTATTTTAAAAATTCACACTGTAGTTTATAGGTCTCTTCTTTCTTTTCCCATTTTAGAATTGCAATCTGTATGTGCACAAAAACCCCTGAAATGTTGGGTTGCCAGATGCAGATTAGCCCCATAGTAGGTGACTAATCCGTGTAAAAATCTGCATTACAAATTGTGTACTATCCAGACAAGTGACTGATTCTTCATATGCCAGTTATAATTTAAAATATGCCAAAAATATATGTGTACACTTAAAGCGCTACAGTGCTTGCTTAAATGAGGGAAAAGAAGTTTCCTGAGAGATACTGTCCTATAAAAATGTAAACCTAATATATTTTCTGTAAAGTACGTGGCAAAAAAATATATATATACATTATGTTTACATTTTTATAGGACAGTACCTCTCAGGAAACTTCTTTTCCATAATCTAAGCACGCACTGTAGCGTTTTAAGTGTACACACATATTTTTGGCGTATTTTAACTACTAGGAGGGACCACGGAATCCCTTGTTACACTATAGCAGCATAACAGTGGGCTTTTTTTCTAAGTACAGCGCCGTGTATATGTTTGTTTTTTAGAAATTACTTTTTTAAAACAACATTTTATCTATACAATTATTTAAGCTTTTCACACAGATTCATAGGGCATTGGGACATAGGGATTCCATATTGTTTAGCAGTTTGACTGGTTTTGGTGTTATGACCATCTGGTAAGATATATGCAGTACTCAGTTTAAACTATGTTTGTTTTGTCTTAGTTACAAGCCTATTGTTGACTTCATTGATTCCCAGTTTGAGGCATACTTACAAGAAGAGCTCAAGATTAAGAGAGTTCTCCATAATTACCATGACTCTCGCATACATGCATGTCTCTACTTTATTGCACCTTCTGGACATTCCTTAAAATCTTTGGATCTGGTGACTATGAAGAAACTGGACAGCAAGGTTTGTACCTTAAAGATCTGATCATTGAAGGAGGACATTTTTAGGGGCTATGCAAATATTGATGTAAAATAAGGGCTATGCTGTCAGGAAGATGAATAATTGGGCATTCTTGTAGAGAGTGCATGGACCTGAGAGAAGAAGTAGTTGGGCATCATAAGTCAAAAATTTATTTATGGTAATTTCTTGGCAGATCACTTTAAAGCAAATGTACCACTAAGGCCTCAGGCAAGTAATTATTATTATTTTTTTTTTAATATTGCCCAGTCAGCACCAGCACGGAGATCCCAGTGGTGTGGTCTATTTTTTTTTTTTAAATCACCACCCAGTTCCTGCCATCTGCGCTGATTTCTTCATATGCAAATAGGACCCTTCTATGCATTGGTGGCGGGCCGGCTGCCCCATTGTACTCATATCCCTCTCCTTGGTGGCGCACCCAGACTTGAGTCTTAAGAAGGCGTGTCTCCGAGGGGAGAGGACATTGGTGTACTGGGGGCACTGGGCCGCCTCTAATGCATAGGGCAGCCCTATTTGCATATGTTGAAACAGGTGCAGATGGCAGGAAACAGGCGTGATTTGAAAGATGAAAGGCGCCGCTGGGATCTCTACGACTACTAGGGGATATAGAAAACAAATTTCATTAGCCTTAGGGGTACATTCATTTCAATATTAGAACAATTGAGTTCCAAAATATGGTATGCCCTGTCAGTATCAAATATGTAGTCTATAGGACATCCAAGTAAATTACAGGGCGGCTTGGGGCATGTAAAGAGAGCCTATTACACGGCTCGATAATCATGAGGCAAGGGTACACAAACAATGGGAGCATGTGTGGCAGACTGACAATAATTTTTGACAGGCCAGAACTGAGTGTTTGGCCAACAAGTAAGTGTTTGCCCATTCGCTGGAAGGTCCCATACTCTCTTATCTTGCTCCCTCTTACTGCTACTTCCAAAATGGTCTTGTCTCTGCAGTGACAGCATGCTCAGCTAATCATTGACTGAAGCAGGACATTACCATGGCCAGTCACTGGCTGAGTTGGTAGTCACTGCCAAGGTGAGTCTGTCTCCAAAGTAGCAGCCAGAGCATTCATCAAGAGACCTTAAAGATACCACAGGTCCTGCGAGCAGTGAGACGTTCCATACTTTTATTGTAGTTGTCTGAAACTGCAATCATCTAAAAAATTATTTTTATTGGAGCTCTGAAGAGTCATAAAGGCATGGCCAGGGCATTTCAGAATACTTAAGTCACCTGGGCATGCTTCTGGCACTTCAAATTAGCTTAAACATTTTATAGGTTATTGCAGCTTTGGAAAACAACAATAAAGGTATGGAAAGTCTCATTGCTTACATGGGTATGTAAGCAGTTTGGGACGCTTTTTTCCAGCTGGCCTTTTTCCTTTAAGATGTTTATAGTCACATACTCCGCGCATGAATTCCACCCCTACAGGCTCAAATTCACACCTCCCCTCTGCCTAGCATTCACACACCCCATATTGCAACAAAGTTCTCAACCATCTGATTATTCAGTGAAAAGTACAGTTGGTCATCCAAATAGTAAAACACCTATATCTCTGGAATGAGTGGGCTGTAGCAAAAAAGTACAAACACTGTTGGAATTGGGACACCCCAGGCAACAAGGTACGTTACCCTGCCTACTTTTAAACACATTAACATACATGTAATATAGGAGAGACCAAGTGACCTATGGACTGGGTACAATTTTCGGCTTATTGTGGTTTGGACTATGGATTTTTACATGGATGATGTCTAGGTTACATTAATATTTTTTTGTCCTGCATGCATGAGCTGAACAGTAGTCCCAAACATGCTTCGTGTTTGAACACATCTCATCCTCTACAATTTTGTTTGATTTGCTGAGAGTTTCGATATTCCTTTGGCAGGTTAATATTATTCCAATTATTGCAAAGTCAGATGCCATCTCGAAGAGTGAGCTGACAAAATTCAAGATTAAAATCACAAGTGAGCTGGTTAGTAATGGCGTGCAGATCTATCAGTTCCCTACGGATGACGAAACTGTGGCAGAAATAAATGGAACAATGAATGTAAGCATTATTCTTGTACAAGATATGTTTTTATGCTGCACCCAGTAAATTCAGCAAAATGTTAGTCATGCCAATTCACTGCATTGTGTGCAGGTTGTAATGTGCCGAAAGTGTAAATGGTCTCCTGTGGCATTTCCATCACTAAAAGCAGTTATCATATGCAATTTCTATATGATGGGGATCCACTTTGTGCCAGTTATCTGGTGGGGAAAGAAGCTGTAGATCTTGGTGAACACTTTATATGCATCTTGCATACCACTAAAAAGGGTGGTCTTAATACATTTCTGCCACAGACCTTTGTGGATACTTAGCCTACACTGTTTGGTTATAAGATGTGATATTAGGGATTAAATTACTATAGAAAATTAGTTCCTGAAAACACTTTTTTATGTATAAGCTATTCTACTTAAAAGCTCTTCCATCCTAAGGGTATATGCACACGGAATAATTCTGGTGGAAAACTGTGCTGAATTGGCCGCTCGTCCCCGGCCGCTCCCGCTTCCCTCTCCGCTGGCTCCATAGACTCCATTTTATGCATTTATATGTCCGAGCATATAATAGTCTATGGAGCTGGTGGAGAGGGAAGCGGCAGCGCACAGGTATGAGTAGCGGATTCGTTATGGAGTTTTTCACTAGAATCACTCAGTGTACATATACCCTAATAATACTCTTATATTCCTGTAGCCATCTCACAGTCGGGAACATATTTGTTGTCTTCCAGTGTCTTGGTATTACCTTATGGGCCATCCTCAATAAATGCCTTGAGAGTGCCTTTTTGATATAAGATATGGACTCATGTATCACAGGACATCTCCAACAGAGATCAGATGAGGTTCGGAACATATGTTGGATCACTGTAGGACAATAGTACCATCTTACAAAGATCTTATAATCTTTCTCTAGTATCCAGAGTTACATTAAGGTCCTCTCTCCCAAAAAATGGAGGTCTTTAGGAATTAGAGCTAGAAGGGTCTGATACATGGTAGATAAACTCCTACAGACATCCTGGGGGAGCAGAAAAACTAATCAATGGTGGATAAGTGTAGTCATGCCAGGTGTGAAAGACTGAATATAAAAGAGGGGGTTCATAGGACCAGGTACTGAGGAAAAGGAGTGTATCAAAACCCATATGTAACAATAAAAATTGCCAATCCATTTGGGCATGCCTTGCTGAGAAGTTTTTGAATGATTTTGATCTTCATCAGCTATCCTATATATTTTTTTTGGCAGGCTCACTTACCTTTTGCTGTTGTTGGAAGTACAGAGGAAGCAAAAATAGGGAACAAAATGATGAAGGTTCGGCAGTACCCATGGGGAACTGTACAAGGTATTTTACTCTGATGATTGGGTGTAATAATAGGTCCAACCACATAACCACTGGTGTTTGGACTAAAATATTTCAGATACTGCTGCTGCATGAAATTATTAAAAAATATTTTTTGTGTCATTCAGTTTACTATTGAACCAGAAGAGTGGCTAGTAATAATAATTTTTATTTATATAGTGCCAACAAATTCCGCAGCACTATTTTTACATTTACTTCTTTCTTACGGTTAGTTGAGAATGAGACACATTGCGACTTTGTCAAGTTGAGAGAAATGCTTATACGGGTGAACATGGAAGATCTGCGGGAACAAACGCACACACGTCATTATGAGTTATACCGAAGGTGCAAACTAGAGGAAATGGGGTTTAAAGACACTGATCCTGACAGCAAACCATTTAGGTAAATGTTCCTTGTTGGGTGGGTTTGCATCTTAAGTGATTCCGCACATTACCATTTTAAGCTGACTACTGTTTTCAGTATGGCTCTGATCTTTGACATCATTATGTATTTACAGAGAGTAAATGATGGTCCCAACTGTGGCCCACATGTAAAATTAATCTTTCACAATTTAGATTTCAAACTGCTGACACTATTGTATAACTATTAGGCCAAGGAGACACATGGTACCCTTCATGTATCTGTTTGTGCTTTCATAATATAGAAAAGTGCTTTCATTCTTCTTCTTGCTGCAGGCTGGAATCCCCTCCTTATTTCCTGTCCCCATCTCTGCATGATTGACAGCGGGAAGCTAAGCCTCAAGCAGGGAAAGGGATAGAAAGAGGAGCGAGGAAGCATTCTAACATGCAGCATTTCAGGGGCTTGGGAAAGCCACTATGCCTTTTTTTTACAGCAGAATAAAATTATTGTATATGTTTTGGAAAAACAGAGAGATATATGAAAGGTGCCATGCGTCTAACAGTTTCAGCAGTTTAGAATGTGAATTGCAGCTGAAAGATTGCCTTTAGGGTAGCTTCACACTCAGAGATTAGTCGGCAGCAGTGAGCAGAGAATATAGGATTACACAGCGGGGGAGCTATTCAGAGTGCTATTCAGAGGTCAGTGGTGACATCAGAGAGAGCCTGGTCATGTAGCTGTAAATTAACTATTTGTTGTCCTGTTTTGGTGCCTCATCTCTCCCCTCTCCATAGGAAAACCAAGATACGGGGGAGAGCTTCAAACTGCTTTTTCATGCCAAAAATTAATTTTTTGGCTAATAAACCCAATTACAAAGTAAATAGCCCGTACTATTGATTTCTGCAAAAAAAAAAATAGCGACAGTGACACTTTAAACTTGCAGCCCCGTGCCCAACAGCCAGGGCTTAGTGTCTATGCATTAGGCTGGCACACCCTCTCTGTCCCTCCTCCCCGCCCCCCTTTATCATTAGCAATGCTCCAGGCAGATTGTGTTCTATTCATCAGCTGTGTGAATACGGAACATGGGCTGGATCGTTAAGGAACCTGTGCAATGTTCAGGCAGGAGAAAATGTTCCAGTGGCATTCCTAATGATGAAGAGGGTGGGGAGGAGGAAACAGGGCTGTGGAGTCGGTAAGCCGCAGCTCTGACTCCTAAATTTTATGAGGACCGACTCCCGACTCCGACTCCTGCTCTTTCATAAATGGCCAGTCAGATACCAGGGAAGTTATTTATCACACTGGCTCAGCAGCTTCTCCCTAATGTCCTACATGATCCTGGGGCGACTTCTGAGAGAATAAAGGAATACTGTATATAAAGCAGCTTCTCCTGTGTGTGCAGTGGATGCAGTCAGTCTCCAGCCTCCATGTCCTGAACTACTCACAACTAGACTAGATGGAGCAGGTGGTCTTTTCCTGCTGACAAGTCTTCTATGTTTCTAACTAAATAGTCACCATACTTAAAGAAACACTGCTAACCATGCCAGATACCTGTAATATAGAGGTCAGCCAAAGTGATATAGAGAGGGGTCACACATAGTGATATAGAGAGGGGTCACACATAGTGATATAGAGAGGGGTCATACACAGTGATTATAGAGAGGGGTCACACATAGTGATATAGAAGATCACCGTGGGGGCACGCAATAGCGCACGCACGCACACACACACACGCACACACACACACACACACACACAGCCTGCTGCAGCCATAGAGCACACACACACGGCTTGCTGCGGCCATAGCACACATACACACAGCCTGCTGCAACCATAGTGCACACACATACACACACACACACACACATACACACATACACACACACACACACACAGCCTGCTGCAGTCATAGCACACACACAGCCTACTGCAGCCATAGTACGCGCACACACACACACACACACACACATACACACACACACACAGCCTGCTGCAGTCATAGCACACACACAGCCTACTGCAGCCATAGTACGCGCGCGCGCGCGCGCACACACACACACACACACACACACACACACACACACACACACACACACACACACACACACAACTGACAAAGGTTACTGCTACACTAATTATGTCTTCTCCTCCTCCTCCTCCTCCTCTATATTACACAGGATATCTTCATATTACACTGCTGCTCATATACAGTCATCCAGCATCCAGGAAGAGAACAGCACAGATCTCCCCCCACACAATGGACTCTTCTAGCTCAGAAACAAACTGCCAAATAGTGACCGACAACTTTTCCATGACCACCCTTATCTAATAGGCCAGTGTCCTATTAGAATGTTGCTCATAATATATATTCATATTCATATCTTGAGCAAAACTTGTAAAATTCATATCAAATTCAATTCTACGTTTTTTTTTAAAGATTTTTTTTTAAAGCTGGAGTCTGAGTTGGTGCATTTTTTTTCTGACTCCAACTCCAGCCAAAACTAACTCCAACTCCACTGCCCTGGGAGGGACAGAGGGGTGGTTCAAAGTTAGAGCACAGATACTCTAAGCCCCGGCCGTTGGGCATGGGGCTGCAAGTTTAAAAGTTTTTTAAGACAATAACTGCATCACCTGCTGAACGCACCCCAGGACAGATCTTAGATTAAAAGCAGCTGAAGGTAGAAGTGGTTTGGGGGGATCAGATTGTGGGTACAGAGTTGCTTTAAGAGGTGAGGAGACTTCATAGAATTTATAAAAAATATGATTTAAAAGCATCCAAAAATCTACTGATATAACATTAAAGTGTTACTGTCGTTTAAAAATGTTTTGCAGAAATCAATAGTGCAGGCAATTTTAGGAAACTGCATTTTTATCACGAAAAAGCAGTTTGAAGCTCTCCCCCTGTCTTAATCATTGTGTATGGAGAGGGAAGAGGTGGAGGGAGATGAGGCACCAAAACAGGACAACAAAGAGTTAATTTACAGCTACATCACCGGCTATCTCCTCTGACAGTCAGCTCTGACCTGAATACCAGCTTTCATGGAGCTCCCGGCTGTGTAATCCTTTGTTCTCTGCTCTCTGCTGCCAACTCGTCTCCCTCCTCTCTATAGAACAGACAGGTTTGTGTCTGATGCAACAAGTCACAATTTCCTGATATTTTGCAGTGAATGGGAAAAAGGAGGGAGGGGCGACCTGGGAAAAGGTTTTTTTAAATGCAGATAATGACATATTTGCCTAATAAACCCAATTACAAAGTTTCTTAAAATTGCCTGTACTATTGATTTCTGCAAAAACAAACTATATATATATATCTATATCTATATATATATCTCTATATCTATCACACACACACAGTGGTGCCTTGGATTACGAGCATAATTTGTTCCGGGACTGTGCTTGTAATCCAAATCCACTCTTATACCAAAGCAAATTTTCCCATAAGAAATTATTGAAATGTAGACAATTGGTTCCACACCCCAAAAATCATTTTATAATCATTATAGCAGCAGTGTGTATAGCTGAGTGTGAGTGTAGGCACATTATAGCAGCATTGTGTATAGCTGAGTGTGAGTGCAAGCACATTATAGCAGCAGTGTGTATAGCTGAGCGTGAGTGCAAGCACATTATAGCAGCAGTGTGTATAGCTGAGTGTGAGTGCAAGCACATTATAGCAGCAGTGTGTATAGCTAAGTGTGAGTGCAGGAACATTTATAGCAGGAATGGAGAGGATGGGAAACACAAGGACTGACAGACACTGCAGGGAGTATGAAGGAATGAGCAGGGCAGATGTGGACACAGTATAGCAGCACTCTCTGTCCGGGGAGAGAGGGGTTACAGCTATAAAGAGATTACCCCTACAGTCCTGTCCCCTGATGCAAGCCCCAGCCTGAAGTGGATCTGCTATAAATTGGAAGGGGAGAGAGACTTCCTGGGTCAGAGTACAGGGCTGTAGTCCCCGCTATGCAGACCATGTCCCTCCCCCACTTACGCTCCCACCCAATACCAGGAGCTCTTAAACCGAAGCAATGCTCTTAAACCAAGTCACAATTTTGAAAAACTGTGAGCTCTTCTTGCAAAATGCTCTTAAACCAAGTTACTCTTAAGCCAAGGTACCACTGTGTGTGTGTGTATATATATATGTGTGTATATAGATAGATAGATAGATAGATAGATAGATAGATATAATCTAAATGACAGTGACTCTTTAAGCTAACACTTATTGGATGATCTCTGTAGATATGTGTTCAAAACAAAGTACCTGCATGAAAAGAGTGTTGACAACCTTATTCAGCCAATAGCTGTGTACCAAAGATATTCATTCTTACTGCTGCATTTAGTTTGCAGGAGACCTATGAAGCAAAAAGGAATGAATTTCTAGGAGAACTGCAGAAGAAAGAGGAAGAAATGAGGCAGATGTTTGTTCAAAGGGTAAAAGAGAAGGAGGCCGAGCTGAAGGAAGCTGAAAAAGAGGTGCCCATCTCTTCATTTTTTTTTTTTCTATTTTTCTATGTTTTAGGGCTTTTCTTTTGCTCTATTTTTTTTCTTCTCATATTGCAATTAAAACAGAGTAGTTAAGATTTTTTGGCCCAGGAGTTCAGCCATGTCATACCCCCTCTCCTCATACCCTGTGTCTGGCTGTAACACAACTGGCCTGCAGCAGATCATTAAACGCCATCCCTTCACCATACCCCATTCTAAAGATGTTACTAAGGCTGAGTTCACACTACGTTTTTGCAATCCGTTTTTTTTTTTTTTTTTTTTTTTTTTTTTGCGAAAAACAAAAAAACTGATACGTGTGTGCATCCGTTTTGATCTGGTTTTTTTTTTTTTTTTTTTTAACAGACACAAAAACAAGGTCGACTACATTTTTGTGTATGTTAGAAAAACGGATCCGTTTTTATCCGGTTTTTTTATTATAATGGAATTCAATTGAAAAACTGTTAAAAACGGATGCATATACACGTATCCGTTTTGTCCATTTGTTTTTCATCTGATTTTTGGAAAAAAAGGATGAAAATAACTGATTGCAAAAATGTAGTGTGAACCCAGCCTAAGCTGGAATTGGGAGCGAACAAAAGCAAATTATGGGGGCACTCTAGAAAAAAACGTTTTTCTTTAATCAATTGGTGCCAGAAAGTTATATTGGTAAATGACATAGATTTAAAAAAAAAAAAAATAACATTTGGAGACACACTACATAAAATGCCCCAGAGGAAGTTGCATATTCTTTCCAGTCTGATTTCTACTAGGCTGTTTCTGTAATTCGCAGACTGCTAAACTAACAAAGTGTTCTTAAAAGTGTGCTTTTTACTTTAACCATTTATTTGATGCCCCTTTTAATATAAGCCGATTCAGCACAGTAGATCTAAGGTACTGTTTATGTTACTAAAGATGTAGCAGCTGCCTAGAAATGCAAATCACAAACCACCATCAAAGTCACACTTCATTAGCACAGGATGATGTCCAATATCAGATGTGCTCTTATGTTTTTGGTTTATATTTCACTTTTAGGTTTTTCTTTTTGTGGTGCATTTGATTGTGTGGACTGAGAAAAATCTTTAGGTTCCCAGTGTCCTCGAACATTCTGAACTCCCACCATGTGTATCTTGCCATAAGTCATTTAAAGGGGTTGTCCAGTGAAAATATTTTGCTTTCAAATCAACTGGTTTCAGAAAGTTATATAGATTAGAAATTTACTTCTATTTAAAAATCTCAAGTCTTCCCATACTTATCAGCTGCTGAATGTCCCGCAGAAAATGTTGTTTTATTTTCAGTCTAACACAGTGCTCTCTGCTGACAACTCTGGCCGAGAAAGGAACTCTGTCTCTGTTTTCTATGAATCCCTCTTCTGCTCTGGACAGTTCCTGTCTCGGCCAGAGATATCAGCAGAGAGCACTGGGTGAGATTGAAAATAAAACATTTCCTGCAGGACATATAGTAGTTTAGTAGTATGGGAAGACTTGACATTTTTTAATAGAAATAAATTACAAAACTATATAACTTTCTGACACCCGTTCATTTAAAAGAAAAAGATTTTCTCTAGACAACCCCTTTAAGTAAACATCGGTTTCCCTTTCGTCTTTATAAAGGAGTATTAATCACATTCGTTTTAAGCTGTCCTCTTGTACGTCAGGTTTTTGTATATGACAATTTTGTCAAAATTGTTACCTGCCCTTCTCTGACACCATATAGTAACTTAGTCACTAGTACATTACATTCTGTCCATTTAAGTGAATGGGTGCACCCTGTGGTATATGGTGGCATAACTAACAGTATCCCAGCAACGTAGAAATCCATTGCAGTGTGAACAAAACCTAACAGGAAGAATTATCCTACAAGAAATGTAGTTGCTGAAAAATATTTGTCTTTTTGAAGCTTCACGAGAAGTTTGACCGTCTGAAGAAACTACATCAAGACGAAAAGAAAAAACTAGAAGACAAAAAGAAAAGCTTGGAAGACGAAGTAAATGAATTTAAAAAGCGTAAGACTGCCACAGAATTGCTTCAGTCCCAGGCACAACAAGCAGGTGGATCACAGACCCTGAAACGAGAGAAGGAGAGGAAAAAGTAAGTAATCCAATCACTGTGTAAAACAGAAGGAGGTGATCTATGTTTCTATGATGCAATAGGATAACCTGCATTCATGTTCAAAGCCACAGATAACATACAATGAGCTGTCAGATGACAAACTTTGCTCTGCTACTATTGTATGTGCATATAAATGTTCTGTAGGGTTTCCAAATCCTGCTTTTCTGGAAGAGTGTTCTGTAAAGCCTACCACCCAGCTCAACTCTACAGTCAGTGATGTTCTAATGAGTGTACAGATACTGGTTATGGTGTGGCCACTCTAGTAACAGTCATAGCATGCTGACAGCTTGACATACTGAGAACAGAAGGGGATTCAGGACAATTCAGACCTTCTGATAAAAAATATTGGGGCATATCTGAAATCTGCTAGTTGGAGCAGTAGCCTGTTATCTGGATTGTATTGCAGACTGCCTGTTGATTCAAACATGCGTGTAAACAGCAGTTTATATTGGAAGGGATAAGGCACAAGCATGTGCTTTTTATAATAAAATGATGTGGCAACCACTGTTGTCCAACTCATTCATGACCTAAGGGACCTACTGTGCTGGCAGCCCTTTCTTTATTAATGTGGGTCAATAAAGGAGGTGGACTCGTAGCACTGATTTGCATTGTCTGTTCAAGCATTTAGAGTTTGGAATACACAGTTATACTACATTCCATACAGATTTTCAGTATTACCTGCTTTGTAAAATGTAGCTTAGCTAAGTGAGGTTAGCTTATTTGTGGATGAAAAGTCTACCGTAGGCTCTGTTTCTATCTGTGCTAGAGGTCTGTTCAAGCATCCATCACAGATTCTGTCAAACTTAAAGGAAAAAATAGCAAAGCCTGCAGTGCCATTCTTCCTGTCAAAATGATGGATAACGTAAAGAAGCCTGATGGACCCCATTACAAGTCAGTCAAGTCTTTAAAGCTGCTAGTGTCCATCTTGTGTTGGATGTGTGACAGCCTTAATTTTATTATCATGGTCCTATGGTAAAACAGAGAAACAGAATTACCTATGCAGAGGTTTAACACAGCCTAACTTTTATCACTGAGGATGACAGAGCCATAATGAAATTTGTATTATAGGCAACTCTTTAAGTTCCATGCAATCAATTTAAGACCAAACAAGGTTCCACCACTGGTATTGCCAGGGGCAGAACTACCACTGTAGCAGCCATAGTGCCTGCTATGGAGCCCACTGCCTGCTATGGAGCCCACTCCTCCTGCAATATACTAGGTCCTCTGAGCTGTCATCATTTGCCGACCAGGTAGCCAAGCAGGCCTCCCGGGGATCTGCAATAGTCCCTTTAACTAAAAGCACCCCTGTAGAGTGCTTGCAGTATGACTACACTTGATAGCTTAGTGGTCAGTCGGGAAGGGGGGGGGGGGGGAGGCAATGAAATGTTTGCTATGGGGCCCAGCCATTTCTAGTTACATCTCTGGGTATTGCATTTTTTCCCCCAATCCGATTCCAATGTGATGACAGATATTTTTACCAATACACTTTTTTTTTATTTTTTTTTTTATTTTTTATATGTAATTAGATTTATTGCAAAAATCTGACAGGTGTTCTTCTCCATTCTGCATGTCTAGCAGCTGCAAAGATGGGCAGAGCATAGGCAGTGGCCAGACCTCACATCTGCTGCCGCTTTCAACAGAGGAAAGTGAACTTTGGTTAGAAGATCACACAAAAAAGCTGAAATCACATTTGATTTCGATTACATATAAAAACTTAACATGAAAGGGAAAAGTGGGATAGGTTACACACAATCTAGCAGAACAGTATGCTATATCCTAGACATACCTGTTGCCAGCTGCTGCAGAACAAAGCCCTTTAGGGTATAAACACACACACCTTATACGCAGCGTATTTACTGCTGCGATACGCAGCAAATACGCAGCAGATTAGAACAAAATAACTGAACACAGCATCAAATCTGCACCATCAAATCTGCTGCGTATCTGCTGAGTATACGGTGTGTGTGTTTGTACCCTTTACACTCATAAGACCCTCATTGGACCATCACAGGATCTGCCAAAGTTCTAATGTGGGGCTACTTTTTATTCATGCTGTTACCATCATACCGCTACATCAGTATAGAATTCTATCATTGCATGCATTAGTTATTATATTTAATGTATAGAATAGGAAGTAGGGATTAATGCTTTACTTAATCCATGCTTGCTTTGACTTTTTTTTTAAAAGATACATTTGTATTTTGTGATGTGGATTAACATGTAGTACTAACTTTATCTCGAGTTTGTATTATATCCTGAGGGTCATTCACTTAAGCGTTCCAGCAAAGATGTATAATTTCTGTGACATGCTATCCCTTTATTACAGGGACTGAAAAGACTTGACAAAATGCTTGGGCTCTTTCTATTTGGTTGATGATTTATGGTATGCTTTGTTTTTCTAAGCCTAGAGAACCCCTTTAATATATACCCAACTCCTCCAATATGTTCATATCTATGGAGACAGGAGTGAGTTGAGCAGCTGTCCATAGGACTTCCATAGCTGACACAGAACCACCAGAGAGAATGTAACGCCCTTCAGATGTCATTTTCAATAGATTTCCAAATTTCATAAGCGTGTTCCATAAGCAGAATTATTACTGATACTCTTATGGTAAATGGCCCTCAGGTGTATTTGTATAGTGCATGCAATTGTCTATTTTGTTTTATTTATCCATCATATTACTAGTTTTTTTTATTTGTTTTTCCTAATAACATTTCACATTCCCATTCGTTGTTACCTGTGTGCTGTTTTTACAGTTAATTCTGCTGTTTGCTGCATGGCGCATGGCTCTGGTAAGCTACTGTAAAATAAACTAAGATGGGGAATTATGGAGTAAATTATGTCTGTAGTCCCAGCTCACAGACTGGCATATCAACTTATAACTAGATTGAATGAATATAATACTTCTCTTTTACTGGGGTGTTTGGTGTAAAAAGATGTTTGAGTTGTTTAAATAGAAACTAACAGAACTTATTTAATATACATTTTAAGGATAAAAACGACACTGATGCAACATTTTTGCCACCTCTGCATTCATTTTAACATGGGCATAAAATTGCTTCCTCCTGATTAAAGGGGGCAGGTTGTCTGGCTTAGTTCATTAGCTAAGCCCCCCGTCTCTGTCTTGACTAATGTAGACAGGCTGATTTGGTTAGGGTCGTATTACACAGAGCGATAATTGGCTGAATTAAGGGGATTATTGCTCAGACAACGATTAGCTGGTGATCAGTGGCTGATCGTGTCTTTTGGTCCTGACCTAAAATCATTGGCCTCTGACTGCACATTGCTAAGTGTAAGGGTGATGGGGGCCCGATACTACCTGTAAATGAGCAGCGATCTGCTAGGTTGTCGCTCGTTTTCTGGACCTATTACACGGCCCGATAATTGTTAAACAAGAGCTGCAGGGACATAGTTACCGATGTCCTTGCAGCCCTTGCGTAAGTACATACATTACCTATCCACGTTCCAGGGCTGCTGCTGCGGTTTTCTTCTCCACTGGTTCCGCGCGCTCTAACTTCAGAGTGGCCTGTCAGCTGACAGGCCGCCCGGCCAATGACATGTGATTGACTGAGCGGCCTGTCAGCTGACAGGCCACTCTGAAGTTAGAGCGAGCGGGACCGGTGGAGAAGAAGACCACAGCAGCAGCCCTGGAACGTGGATAGGTAATGTATATCGTCAGCCGCTGGCTGTGCACCGCTATTACACGTAGCGGTGCGCGTTTGGCGCCCGACAAATAGGTCCAAACCTATATCAATGATCAGCCGATGATCGTTGTCATCGACTGATCGTTGTATTTATTACATAGAGCGATAATCGGCCGAATCGGGCCGATTATCGTTCCGTGTAATAGTACCCTAATACCTATGTGTGGCCAACGGCTGATGACTGTATAAAATAAAAATAAACTGTATACATTACCTCTCCAAAGCCCCCAGTGTTGTTCTGCCCTCTGCTCGCTTCGTGGAACCGCCGTTGTAGCTTCAGAGCCGTTCTTTGGACTGACAGGCCGCTAAGCCAATCACTGGCCATGGCATCCATCCAGTGATTGGCTGAAAAGCATGTCAGTTCAGAGATCCGCTCTGAAGCTACAATGGGGACTCCAGGAAGTAAGCAGAGGGTGGAAGAACACTGTGGGGGCCCTGAAGAGGTAATGTATACAGTTTAAGGGCAAGGGCTGCATGGACATCGCTAACAGTGTCCGTGCAGCCCTTGCTAAACGATTATCAATCCGTATTATAGGAGGCATCAAGCCATCTAATACAACCCTTAGTAAACCAGACACAGATTAAGGGCCATATTAGACTGCCTAAGGGCCCTTTTACACAGAAAGATTATCTGACAGATTATCTGCCAAAGATTTAAAGCCAAAACCAGGAACAGACTATAAACAGAGATCAGGTCATACCTAAGGGTCCATTTACACAGAAAGATTATCTACAAAAGATTTGAAGTCAAAGGCAGGAATGGATTTAGAAAGAGGAGAAATCTCAGGCTTTCCTTTATGACCTGATCTCTGTTTATAGCCTGTTCCTGGCTTTGGCTTCAAATCTTTGGCAGATAATCTGTCAGATAATTTTCCTGTGTAAATGGACCCTAATACCCCATGTTAGCGAGCGCTGATCATCTCGATCAGCGCTTGCTTACAGAGCCTATTTTAAGGCTTAATCATCATGCAGACCTTGCTTTTATATAGTAAATAATAAAGTTTGATACTTACCTCTCCATGCTCCCTGGTGTGCTCCTGACTGTTTCCATTTGATTAGAGCTGCCGCTGAAGCTTCTACACCTGTCTCAGAAGTTAGAGGCAGCTAAGCTTACCACTGGTCGAGACCGAATGGCAGTGATTGGCTGAGCAACTTCAGCTGTGGTGAGTGGGTAACAGGCAGGAGGACATCACGGAATGTGGACAGGTAAGTATACATCTTTATTATTTTCTAGATTTAATTAGCCGCCATCCTTGCACCTCCTATGACACAGACCGATGTGCAGACATCGGCTGATGGTTTTATAACATGCTGAAAGACAGCGATGAGCCAATGATCATCTCCTAGGCTGATCATTGTCTTTATTATACTAATACCTTGCGTGACTTGCCTTTTTACTTCTCACACTTAAAATGTCCCAGGTGGTGTTATTTAAATGTTTGTAGCCATGAGCTGAGCTGTGTTGTCCAGTGTCTAATGCATTGTTTGATCCTGGAGACTCTGAACTTGTAATAACTGCTCTGTCCTCAGTGTATCTGCAGTGCTCATGCATGAAATGTTTTTACTGGCCTCCATTTACCCAACATGGTGTTATTATAAGCAGTGACATAACTGATGTCTATGGTAACAATACTACTCTGTTTGAGCTTACTGTCAGAGGTCTACATAGGGATATCCTCAAGATAGAATAGAATCTGAGTATCTGTACCTGATGTCCCCTTTCCTTACTTGCAGTTTAGGGAGGCCACATTAGCCATAATGCACACTATCCTGTCTTCACACATTGTAGAATTCCCTGTTAATGTTCAGTAATCCTTCTAGGCAGCAACGCATAGTTGCCATTTCCTTTGCTGGCGCATGTTTTTTTCCTGCAGAACTTGCTTTCCAAGAAAATACAGTGATATAGTGACAGCTGAATGCCTATGTAATGCTTCCTTTTTCTGCCTGTGTTGGAAATGTCTAGGAGACAATCCCCTATTGTCACATACAAAGGAGAGGAAGGAAATAAAGAAAGAAAATAAGCTTAGGTGAAATATAAAAGGCCATATGAAGGGAAATTGGAAAAAGTCTATTATTAATGACAGGCCCATATCTTGCATTCCGATAGAGTAGGATTACTGCTCAGCCACTTTATTGCTGTCTTCTTGTAATATGCATTCATGCTATTAACCTTGTATGTTGTCACCTATATGTAGCCGTTAAGCCGTATATATATATATATATATATATATATATATATATATATATATATATATATAGTGTGTCATACAGCTGAGTAGGCCAAAAATAGTTAATCTCTGCAATGACAAGGGATAGAGATGATGGCAACCTGTTTCCCATTCTCTCTATAGATTGTTCTATATACTGTGCAGTATATGTTCTATTATTACATATAGTCACTGTGAACAGTGTCTTATATCTATTTATAAGCTGTATAATGATCATATGAAAATCTGCACTAAAAGCCTGGGGTGTTTTTTTTTTGCGACTGTGTTAAGAGACCTCCTTGTGGTAGATCAGTGTTACTGCAGGTGTAATGTGTGCATGTTGCTATTGTGTTGTGTTTTTTTTTTTTTTTTCTCTCCTTAAAGGGGTAGTGCGGCGCTAAAAAATTATTCACAGAATAACACACATTACAAAGTTATACAACTTTGTAATGTATGTTATGTCTGTGAATCGCCCCCTTCCCGTGTCCCAAGATGACGTTTGGCAGAAGATGGAGGACATGCGTGACACGGATCAGGTATGTATAGCGCACCACACTTCTGGGTACACGGGCGGGGGTGGTGGGACACGGGAAGGGGGCGATTCACAGACATAACATACATTACAAAGTTGTATAACTTTGTAATGTGTGTTATTCTGTGAATAATTTTTTAGCGCCGCACTACCCCTTTAAATATTGTATAATATTTCTGCATAAATTTAATTTCAGACCATCTTTTCCTTGCATGCCTTCTGCAGTAACCATTAGGATTTGTTTTTACCCATGACATTAATCCATTTTGATTCTTTGTGTTTCTTTCACAGTTCTGGTTTCCTGTAATACACGTTACTTTGGCACATTGCATTAATTCCCTCATGTTCCTTTACCATATCATCAGCTCCCAACCCATCACCGTCTATTTCTTTGCATGAAAGCCTGAATTCTTGGCAGCTTGTAGAAGACTTCATGAGTTGTACAAGGACGGCAGTGATGCATATTTTATTTCCCCTCATTATTTCGCTTTTTTGCATGTCCTGCTAATAAATCCATGTTACATCTGCTCCACTGACATCCCGACTTTAAGCATCTCTCCTATGTGTGTTGTGCACCATTTAACGTGAAAGGATAGAATCACACTGATTTGATTATTCTAGACTGGTCTTAAAGTGATATTTCCTATATTTCTCTCTTGTTGGACTTTTAGAGCTACAATTTTTTGCTAGAGTTTTTGTTTTGGACAGTACTGTTTTAGGAATCTTTCTATCCTCAAAAAGTGTTAAATTTATTATTTAGTGTAAGAACATCCAGAGTTACATTTGTCTTTTTCAAGTTTGTACAAGTTCTAAGCAAATAAATAAACTTACTATGTCTTTTTTGCTTAATTGTGTCACTTGTAAACTAGAGCTGCACATGCAAACCTTTTCAGAGCCACGGCTTCCCACCTTTCCTGAACTGGGATGTCCTCGTTGACAATTTAATACAATGTGTGCTTCTTTCACCTCCTTTTTGAGTAGTTCATGAGCATATAAAATAGAATAAGATGAAAATGCTTTGCAAATAGTCTTTTTGATTCTTCTGCTTTATACATGTCTTGACCTGCATGTACCTGCATGTCTCCACGAAAACCGACTACAAATGAACTGTATGTAGTCTGATCCAGTAGTCACGTGTTACTCTTTTCCCTTTGTATTGTCTTTTTGTTAGCCTACTGTCTGTGCAAGTAGTAGGGAAAAGAGTAAAACCCTGTTCACATCATGTTTGTCATGCATGCCAAGTGTATCCATAGGGCTCCATATATTACCTGATGGAGCCTGAAAGAGTGTCCATTTAGCCTGTACATGTCTGTATACTACAAAAATGTATGCCATGGAATAGAAAATTATGGTGTTCCTTAGTAAACCATTCCCTTTGGGAAACATATGCCTATACAGTGGTATACATCACTGACTTCCATTGAAGGTATATATTGTGAATTTTAGTCAATGAATTCGTCAGATGCAAGCTATATACCAATGCAGACACACAGATCTGTTGGGGAGCTGCATATATATATAAAAAGGCAAGGCATTTCTACATATATAACACCTGACGTAAAGTTATACTGGGTACAATATGCTTGTTCAAAGGTCTTAAAGTGTACCTGTCATTTGTAAAAATGTTAATATGTCATAAAGACCTGTACCAATCAGGAGAATGAGCACGAGAGGACATGCTGCTGCAGGTCTGCTCCCTACTCTGTGTTAGAAATAAAGAGTCCATAGACTTAAATTTTACTAACATAGAGCTGGGAGAGGACCACACTGCAGTTCCCCTATCGGTACGGGTCTAAACACTGGGACCCAGACTGATCAAAACTTTTGACATTTCTCTATAAAATATAATGCAAAGAAATAGTGCTGGCTATTTCTTTGCTTTTTGTGTTATATGTGGGGGTGTGGCTACCTCCTTTTAGCTTGCACTCTCCTGTGTTTTTTAAACAGCGTTCAGTTGGATCCTGTATGCCTAGTTTTGTAGACTAAAGGCCCTATAACACAGGCTGATCTGAAGGAGCAAGTGACATGCAGTGACAGCAGGCCATAGGAGATGGCTATCTTACCTGCTTGTTGTTGTAATTTTTTTTGTCAACATGTTAAAATACATGGATCAGCCAACATCATGCATGTCGGCTGATCGTTGCCTTTTAACACTAGCTATTACACCAAGTTATTATCGGCCGTAATTGCTTGGTGTAATAGGGCCTTTATAGTCCAAGAGAGGCCATTGTTTGTATAGGGGTTCACCTTAATGTGGTGAGATGGTACATTCTATTTGATCAAATGGTTTGCTAAGAAGCTCAAAAAAAATCTTGTACAGGTTTTTAACATGTGTACAACGGAGAGAGTATATGCGGTGAGTCCTGACACTTGCAGCAGCATTTTTTCTGTTTATGTCTCTAAAAAAGGTTTTACGAACAACAGGTACACTTTAAGGCCCTTTTACACAGGTCAATTATCGGACAGTAGCATTGCTAGAAACGCTGCGTTGGCTGATAATCGGCCAGTGTAAAAGTGATAACGATCAACAGAGGAGCTGGCAGGCTCCTGATCCTCGGCTGATCGTATCTTTTATGTAGGCTTAAAAATCTATTGCTATTAGCAGCAGCACATATCCCTGTGTAAACGGGATGTGTGGCCGATAGCAATAGATTTAAATGGACGCATTAACATTCGTGCAGCATGGCTGATTGAATCATTGTGCATTCTGAAGGTACTGCAAATAAGTGCCAGTATGGCTAATTGGCACTAGTTAGCAACTGTGGATGTTTGAAGATCTTTTTATGTCATTTTTGAATAGTAGCTTTTTCTGAAGTAAATGTACTGAATTGTTAAAAAAAAATAATACATTTTGGGGGACTTGTTCTTATAGTGTACTTTTTGTAATATAAATATTATTTGAATGTTCTGGGGGTCATGAAATTGTGCGATCCCAAAGTTATATAACTATAGCACAGATGATCATGCAGTCCTTTCATGACTTGTATAGTACATAAGTACAGTACACATCAGTATTGCTGTCTGTTATTCTTGTTAGAACTTTAACTTGCTATGGCAAGTAATACAAGCTCTGCCCAAAAAAACACTTGCTGGAACTATAAGCTCCCCATACTTTTGTGGTGTAAAAAGGGACCTGTTCCTAGGGCTGGGCGGTATACCGCAAAAATACCGATACCGTCACTGGCGTCGGTTAACCGACCTCAACTCTGCCAGGACGGTATCTGCGGTATTTTCCCCCCACACCCGGCGGCCGCATGCTCTGGTGCAAGGAGAGAGAGAGGGGTGCCGGGTGGAGAGACGGAGGCTGGAAAGCTTATGCTCCGATTCACCTCCCGAGCCAGGACGCACATATACTGCTGCAGGACAAGGGATCCTGCTGTGGGGGCTGAAGAAAAAGGCTGGAGATGTGACAGGCTGCACACAGACGGCAGCGTCCCCTCCAGTGTGAGCTCAGCGCTGCTGCCGGGCGGCTCTCTCCTCCTAACTTCTCTGTAAGCTGCACGGTGAGCCCTGCCCCCCCTCTCCCGCATATATAGTTGGGGTCAGGTATGGGTCGGCACCTTCATGCTTCACTGGCCACCGCACTCTGTCCCGCACTGGAATCCTCGGAGCCCTGTTATGTTTTGTCAGTGCTGGAAGCGGCCATGTGTGACGCTCAGTCCGGGACACAGATACATGTGCTACATCACTGCGTGACAGGGGCCGAGGATTCCTGTGCGGGAGAGAGAGAGCGGTGCCCGGGGGAGCAAGGAGGTGTCCACCTATACCTGACCCCCTGCAGCAACTGAGAGAGAGAGAAAGATAGAGAGACAGAGAAAGAGAGAGAGAAAGAGAGAGAGATAGAGAGAGAAAGATAGAGAGAGATAGAGAAAGAGAAAGATAGAGAGAGAGAGATAGAGATATAGAGCAATCAGAAAATCCACAGCACTCCAGCAGTAAAGGTATAGGGTGCCACCCCGCACTAAGTATCCTTCGTGCACATATACAGACTAAAAAATAGGGTTCCGGCACTCCAATAGGGAAGAAAAGTGTAGTTTATTTGCTCAAAGGAACATGCAGCAGCAACGTTTCGATGCCACAATCAGCACTGTTTTCAAGCTGGAACCCTATTTTTTGGTCTATAGATAGAGGAGTTAGATAGATAGATAGATAGATAGGAGATAGATAGATAGGAGATAGATAGATAGGAGATAGATAGATATGAGATAGATAGATAGGAGATAGATAGATAGGAGATAGATAGATAGGAGATAGATAGATAGATAGAAAGAGAGATAGGAGATAGATAGATAGATAGATAGATAGAGAGATAGAGAGATAGATAGAGGAGTTAGATAGATAGATAGATAGATAGAGGAGTTAGATAGATATAGAGATAGATAGATAGATAGATAGATATAGAGATAGATAGAGGGATAGATAGAGAGATAGATAGATAGGAGATAGATAGATAGGAGATAGATAGATAGATAGGAGATAGAGAGATAGATAGATAGATAGATAGATAGATAGATAGAGGAGATAGATAGATAGATAGAGGAGATAGATAGATAGATAGATAGAGGAAATAGATAGAGGAGATAGATAGAGGAGATAGATATATACATAGATAGATAGATAGATAGGAGATAGATAGATAGAGGAGATAGATAGAGGAGATAGATAGATAATAGATAGAGGAGATAGATATATACATAGATAGATAGAGCAAACAATATAGGCAGCACACTAAACGAACTGTGGAGGCCAGCAGTCGAATACCAAGTGGGCTAGTAAAAATACTCTGCAGCTCTCTGATGTGATACAAATGTGAATTTATTCCATATAACAATGTGCAGCAAACTTCACAAGTAATATACGATGTTTTGGCGTCTCTTATGCCATTCTTAAGTGGCACTTGAAAATGGTGTAGGAGACGCCAAAACATTGTGTATTACTTGTGAAGTTTGCTGCACATTGTGATATGGAATAAATTCACGTTTGTTTTAACATCGAAAAATGGGGTTTTCAAAAGGGGTGTGGCCTTTAAAAGGGGCGTGTCATAATTATCGTTCAATTTATCGTTACCGCGGCTACATGTACGATAAACCGCGATATTGATTTAGGCCATTATCGCCCAGCCCTACCTGTTCCCTTATATTGTATGGCTACTCTACTGACCACTTTACAGTACTGGTCTACAAACTCTGCAGTTAAATGTTGGAGCCACAGGCTCCTCAGGGGTTATCCTCAAATAGAAAATCATATGGCTTTTTTTTCTTTTTCTCCAGAAACAGAGCCACTTATGTCTATGGGGTGTGTCTGCTATTGCAATTTGGCACCTTTCATTTCAATTGGAATGAGATGCAGTACTAAGTGCTGCTCCTGATCATTACGGGACACTAGGTTCCTTCTAGGTTCCTAGGAAATAACTGCACTTGGCAATATAAAACTACACATGTTTCTGTTTAAATGAGTACAGAGTGTATTATGACACCTTGGCACAGCGTTTGTACATCAGGATTTCTTTATAATTGCCACATACTAAACTTTATTTGCTAGAATATGGGCCACTCCCCTAAATGGAAAAGGTTCATAGCTTTCATGCTGCCTAAACCATGTGTCATCAGGGCGGTCTCTGGCAGCTCCTGCCTGCTCCACCAGCCTTGATTGATGGTTCTCTCACCTTTTGGGTATTTGGAGAGATCTATCAATCAAGGCTGGTGTGGTAGGGGCGAACCAGAGACCACCCCTGATGACTTGTGGTTTGGGTAGCATTAAAGTGATGACCAAATCCCTTTTAATAGTAAAGTGGTAGCTACTTTTTTTTAAAAAAAAAATTACTTGTTTTGTGTTTTGTATTGTTTAATGGTTTTATTGTTAAGAGTTGTGTTGTATACAATTTAATTATTTTTTCTTTTACTATTTTTTTTTTCTTTCCAGTAACCCTTGGCTGTGCACTGAGTAATATTACTACTCTGATGGAAGATACCTTCCTAAAATTGCACCTACGTCTTAGGAATCACATTCATATTAGTATCTTTATCTATTGTCAACTTTTAGAGACAGTTCAAAACTGATTAACTAGTCCTGTTTAAGGTGTAGTAGTGTTGTAATGAGATCTCCTCCAGTTTTTAGATTTTTCTGCTTTGTGATTTGGACATGTCTGAAAACTTCTCTATTAGAATGTTGAAACTGGTAGTTTTCCTTGTTTGCCTCCATCACAAGCTGTAGAAATACAACTTTTGTTTAAGGACAATCAAAATGTAAAAAGTCTACCTGTTTAGTCTGGCACCAATGTCCTTTTCGGACATGTAAAAAAAAAAAAAAAGTTATATTTAGAGAACCCTTTAAGCGTTGTGTATTTTGAACTTTTTTTTTTTTTAAAGAAACTTTAAATTAAAATATTTATGTTTAAAACTGTAAATGTTTATCACTCTAATGTTGGGTTTTAACTGTGTTGTATAGTTTTTATGTTGTTCATTTTTTAAATCAGATTGAAGGGAACCAGTCATCACTCTCATGCTGCCTAAATCATGAGTCATAAGCACAGGCCCATGGATCAGACAGCATAAACATTATAACAGGTTCCCTTTAAATGTTAAGGTGCTGCCTCTTGAATTTATCCTATTATGAAAATGTAGCTGGTTCCCCAGTGATTACTTGGGGACTCTGCGGCCAGCCGGATACTACTACTTCTCAGTCTTTACGGGATAAATGAAGTGTAGCTTGCAGCTATTCATACTGTTAATGCCTTTCCACACTGCTTCATAGAAAGGGCCCCAAGAGGAGGGAATAATCCCTTTTATGTCCATTTGCTAAAACAGAGCATATGGAAGGGAGTGGCCTAATTGAGACTTTAGTCTTTACTTTAGTCTTTAGCCAGAAAAGAAGTAATGCTGGCATACATGTCGCATACGTGTCCTGCTCTTACTCATAATTCTATGATCAGTTTTGTTTTTTGCACAGAAGTCTTCAATCACTTGCCTTGTTAACAAGTAACCGGTCAGTTAATGCTTCAGTGTAAGGTGTATCCCTGAGTTATGTTTAGTCATGGCCTGTTTTGCTGGTCTTGCCAGTTAGTCATGAAAAAAATACATGTTAATTGTCACTGTCATACAGTCTTTTATAGGAGTGTTTTTGTATGTGAATTTGTATCTACTGTATGTCATGTTTATGTCATTGTCTCTTGTCTGAGCGTTCTTAAAAATAAAGTCTAAAACAGCAAGGTTGGGTTAGTTCCATTATTATGTAAAAAAGTTAATGTTTTAAAATTTTAATGGGTTTACTAAGGAGAAATGACTAACAATTCCTGACGCATATCACTGTGTAGCTGCAGCAGGCCCATTGATGACTGAGCGAGTTATATTTGGATCAATAAAGGGATGTTCCAGCCTATATCACTTATCCTTTATACATAATGGGGGAGATTTAAGGAATGAAAAGTAGAATCTGATTGGTTGCTAGGGGCAACTGAGCCAGTTTCACTTTACACCAGTTTGATAAATCTCCCCCAATGTCTAAGTACAGGAAACAGCATTTAACTTTAGTCCCATAGCACTGTGATAAGAGCATGTCAGTGTTTCAGGCAGTATGACAGTAATGACAGGTTCCCTGTAAGGCCCCATTCACACGTCCGTGTCAGTTTTTACTGTCAGGAAATCCTGATCAGGAGACGTCAAATGTCATCAGGAAAGTATCAGGATTTCCTGACAGTAATCCGTTTTTACCTTCAGGAAACCATCAGGAAAAACCTTCAGGATTTCCTGATCAGAAGGAAAAATAGGACATAGTGGAAGATGTATTTCTGCAAACTAGATGGCCACAGCTTGCAGAAGTACAACTCCCATCATGCCCTGCTGACAGGTTCGGGACCGGAGTCAGCAAGGTTGGATGGAGAGGGGTCCGGTCACCGGTCCGGGGGGGGGAGGTCGTAGGTGGAGGTCCGGGGGTCCGGATATGGAGATTGGCAGCGGCGGCGCTGCTTCGGTCCCGCAGGAAGACGAGGCAGAGGCCCGGGGGTGGGTGGGGGGGGAGAGGCGGCGCGATCGGGTGGCGGGCAGCTTATGTCCGGTCCGTGGGGGGGGGATGGCGCGGTGGGGTGATCGGGGGGGGGGGGGCATGTCGGACAGTGCGGGGTGATGATCGGGCGGTGGCGGGGTTCCAGTGGTTGCGGAGGTGCCGGCGGGCTCTCAATCGATCCGGAATCCCGGGCACTCTCCTGATGTACATCAGGAAAGTGCCCGTGATTCTGGCGCTCCCATAGACTTCTATGGGGGCGTCCGGGCCGGAATTCCGGCCAAAAATAGGAAATGTCCTATTTTTTCCGGATCATTTTTCCAGAACGGACACCCTTCCGTAAAGGTGTCCGTGCCTAATTAAAGTGAATGGGTCCGGAAATCCGTCCGGATTTCCTGATAGGAAATCCGGGTGGTTTTTCCGGACGTGTGAAGGGGGCCTAAGTGATGCCATCAGTTAATCAACAATCTTAATTTCATGAGCCTATGGGTAATGCGTTATTGGCTGTTTCACTGATGTTACCTTCTATAGAACCTCATAAATGTATCAAAAGTGTAAATGTCATGTCCACATTTTATTGCATTGTCTGGCAAATGTTAAAAATTCTAAGTTCCAACTCTCCAACAGTATACGATCGCTGATCACAACTATTACATTGAGCAAAGCTACAATGATGTCTACAGTAGCTGAACAGAATACTGTTAGGGCTGGAAAAATATGTTAATGAATAAACTATGAGCATTGTTATTCTAGAGCTGACTTGTTAGAAGCTTGTATCCTTCAGATCTGCCTCTTAGCTGTCAGCTATTATCATGAGGACTTAGAAGGGTGAAATGGGAAATCCAGTTCAAAATAAATTTTGATTTGTTTTTGGGGGTCCCCTGCAGCTCCCATGCCAGTCCTTTGCTCATCACCGCTTATTGCTACTTCTGAGACTAGTCATTAGAGCAGGAACTGCCAGCTTAGCCAGTCACTGGCTACAATGATGTCCCAGATCTACTTGAAATAGGTTGTCTAAAAAAGACAGTCAACTAAATCCTGGATAAGATAAAAAAAAAAAAAAAAAAAAAAAAAAAATCACACCTTTCCTAGATTGTGTGTGGTATTAAAATTTAGCTCCATTCATCTTGATAGAACTGAACCGCAAGCCAGAAAAAAACACTTTAGTGCTAGACTTGGGGTCCTTTTACACAGAGATTTATCTGACAGATTATTAAAGGCAAAGCCAAGAATATATTTTAAGGCTACAAACCCACTTGGCGGGTCTGCAGCGAGTCCCCTCGCTGCGTATTTGTAGCGAGACTCTCTGCAGATCCCGGCCCTATACTTTTAATGGCAGACAAACACGCAGCAGGGATGTACATCCCTGCTGCGAGTTTGTCTGCCGCCCACCCCATTAACCCCCCCAGCCGCCGGAGCTGATACCTCACCCGATCCCGGCTCCGGCTTGCTTCGGCAGTTCCCGGTGTCTTCAGCAAGCCGGAGTGGGGACCAGGTGAAGTATATGCTCCAGCTAGCAGCCAGCCGCACCACCCGCAGCGCCGATCGCTCGCACGCCCCCCGCAGCACCGATCGCTCCCCTGCAGCCCCGGGGGGGGGGGGGGGGGGCGGGCGATCGGGCGGCTGGGGCTGCAGGGGGGCGATTGGGGGGGGGGGCGAGGGGACTTGCTGCAGACCCGCCAAGTGGGTTTGTAGCCTAAAAGAGGAGAAATCTCAGTCTTTCCTTTATGACCTGTTCCCAGTTTATAGCCTGTTCCTGACTTTGGCTTCAAAGATCTGTCAGATAAATCTGTGTGTGTAAAAGTACCCTAAGGGCCCTTTTAGACAGAGCGATAATTGGCTGATTAATAAAGACTACGATCATCGGCTGGTTGTGTCTTCTGGTCCTGACTTCACATCGCTACGTGTATTAGCAATGCACAGCTGATGACTGTGTGAAGATAATAATGTATATGCACCGCTCTCCATGCTTCCCTGTGTCTTCCTCGCTTGGGACCGCCAGAGATTGGCTCTGAAGTTGCACTGGCGGCTGAGGGGAGAAGCCAGGAAGACATCGGGGAGCATGGAGAGGTGCGTATATATACTTTATTTTACATTTGTAAAGAAAGGGCTTCACAGACATCCCTATTGAACTCCATGCATCTCTTTCTGCACGTCTATTAAGCAATGTAATGGGCCTAGTAAACAAGCAACGACTTTAGCAGATTGGCACTCGTTTACATTACTAATCGGGCCATGTAATATGGCCCTTACTATGACTGATCTGCTAATACAGCCTGCCTACACATTGGGGGACATTTATGAACAGTCCGCCTGAGGCACATGCCAGGGAGAAGGTGCAGATTTGCCCTTTTCTCCCTGGAGTACGCCTGCAGGGAGACAGGGAGGAGGCGTGGCCTCTTCCTGCACCTCATTTATCATAATTTATGCTTGCTTGCAGGCGTAGATCATTTTGTAAATCTACACCTGGAAGCAGGTGTAGATTTGGTACACTGGGCGCAGGTTCGGGCGTCTGGGTGGCCGGATTCACTAAGAGGCGTGCGCCTCATAGTGAATCCTGTCTGGGAAAAGGGGGTGGGGCTAACATAAGACCGGTCTTTATAAATTCCCCCCCCCCCAATTGTGTCTAATCAAATACGTAATCAATATCTCTAGAGGTTTTAAAAGGTGTTAAAAAAACTAAACATTTCTGAGCACTGAATTGTCCAAAATTGTTGCCTTTTGGTCACATCACATCCCCCCCCCCAAAAAATTTTTTTTAAATCAAATGTGATTAAAAAGTCACATATGCAGAAAATGGTAGGTGGAAAAATAGTTATAGGATTCAGAACTTGTGACAGATTTTTTTTTTTTTGTTCTACAATGTAATTTTTTTTCTGGCTTTGTAATATAGTTAGGGAAGAATAAAGGGTGCCAGTAAAACAACTTTCCTCTCAAAAAAGAAAAAAAAAGCCTCATGAAACGGTCAGTGCGAAATAAGTTTTTTGGGGTTTAGTTTAGTAGGAAGAAAATGTGAGTTAAAAACTGAAATTCTTGGGGTCTGGGAGGGGTTAAGCAGACTGGACTTTTGCAAATCATCTGATGAAAATGTTACTATGCTGCCATTCTAATGCTTTACTTATCCTTTTAAAATTCGCATTAACCGTATAATGACTATTTCCCTTGACTGACCTGTTGTTTTTCCTCTCCTCGTCTCTCTTTCTCGATAATTACACCTTTTTTCTCTCCTTTTCTCTCTCTAGCTTCTTTTAATCTATCTCAGCATCTGTCTAAAGGAGAAGACTGCTCTTTCTAGAAGATATAGAGGTCCTATTTTATCTGGAAATGGGAAAGGAAACTAGTTTATAAAGAAACCAATAATAACCCTAACCATTGCTGTCAATGATTTGAACAGTGCTCTTCTGTAACTTGCATGGTATACATTGAGATGTTAGAAAACCGTTGAACATATGAAGGTTTTTACAATGTACGGCTAACACTACTCCATATTAATGTCCATCAGTAACAAGAGTACCTATATAGATAAATATATATATATATTTGCCTTTTTTTGCTATGGATACTGGATCATGTATATTGCTATATTATTTACCCACAGAGCGATGCTCAGGTTAATACAAGAAAGCCATTTATAAAAGTAGTTCTGGTTCTGTGTAATAGGTTCAAGCAACAGATCTAGAAAGAGATTCATTTTATTTTGACAAGTAAATCTAATATTTTAGAGGTAGTTATCATTTGAATGCCATTTTATAGAATGCCTTTGCAAATGCTTTGCTTATCTTGTACTGATTTAGAATGACGGCTTGTCTCATGTCGTATAATCCATTCTGGTCTGCATCCAGAATTCATACGGAATCCTTCCTGGTACAGTGTGTATTGAGATCACATGGGCTTTAACCTGGGAACTTATTGGTGGCATAACAACAGGATATGCCACCAAGGAAAGTTCTGTGCTGTCTGATCTACTGTCAGCTTTGCCAGTTTTCTTTCAAAGGCCCCTTTTACAGTCCATGCCTGACCATGTGGCAGCCTGAAAGAAGCCAGATAAAGCTGGTGGGGGTCAGAATGGCATGGATGTTCCTAGCACTGTTGCCACATGTAACAAATACCAAGGACCACATCATTCCGATCCTCATTGATCAAACATTGGTGGCATATCCTAATGCTATGCCACCAATGTTTATCCTGAAACAACCCCTTAAAGGGGAATCTGTCAGTTTTGTATGTGCTAAGCCATGGCAGCCCACTGAATTCCTCCCACCGGCCTTACCTGATTGATGTACAGAGTTCCATGCTGGGAGTCAAGCACTGTATGTCAGTTTGTGGGGCAAGGAGGAGGAGAGGGGAGGTGTGCCAGTTCTGGTCAACCAGAAGAATTCTAATGCAGCCTGTATCTCAATATCAGTATAACAAGTAAAGTTGCCAAAAGAGTATATCTTGAAATAAAATGGTGGCCAAATAACCTGTGGGGGGAATTTATTAAGAAGCACCAGTCTTGGGTACAAGCAGGCTGTATTAAGATTAACCAGGTTTATTACCTGGCACAAGCATCTTAAATTAAATGTGGCACATCTCACACAGTCTCTGCTGGTGTAAATTTGACATTACGCCTATTTTAAAATTTTTGCACAAAATCTTGGCGGGGGGGGGGGGGGGGGGGGGGGGGGACGACTAGCATACAGCCTTGATAAATTCCCCCCTACGCCTTAACCCTGGATTAAGTGCTACTGCTATGCGACAGGGGGGAAAAACAAACAAAACAAACAAAAGGGGGTGCTAACAGAAACCATTTTACATCTCCCAGAACTGATGCTTGAGGTATGGGGGAATCAGAGGGAAGCTTTGTAAGGAGAACCAAGTCTGTTAGTTTCTCGTTTGCATAATCGTTAACGATTAACTATCTCAAACGACCGCTATTGCGAAAGACCTGAAAACGTCCACTCATTTCCATGGAACGAGTATCGTTACTTCGCTATTTATTCGCTATTGCGTTCGTATCTATGGTGAACGACCGAACGATGTCTTATTGAATGAAAACTATTTGCGAACGTTTTGCGAACGAGCAACGATAAAAATAGGTCCAGGTCTTATAAAGCGATCAACGATTTCTCGTTCGGTCATTAATCGTTAACTGCATTTCAACCGAACGATTATCGTTTAGATTCGGACGATTTAACGATAATCTGAACGATAATTGTCCGGTGGAATAGGGCCCTTACAGTATAGTTCTGAAGTTGCTTCTTGAACAAAGAGCAAGTGAGAGAAAAATGCTGAACAAAATTTCCACTCTGCACCATATACACTCCCTTATCCCTAGTTCTGGTTGCTGTACATGGAACACCATTGGTACACTCTACTGTTAACCCTTCATAAGGCCTCCGATCACAACAGCAGCACTTTTATTGAAAGCACACAGTTCACATACATCTTTGTTGCTGTGCACACTGCACAGGTTCTTACATCCAATGTTTGGCACAAAAACATCTTTAATTTATACTAGATCTGTTTCTTATTTTCAGTTTGTTCTTTTTTTCCTTCTAATCTTAATGACCTCTATCTTTTTGAAGTAAACGAAACACTGTGTTGTAGGGTTTTGTTAGTTTTTTCTGTGCCGTTACTGACAATTTTTAGGTTAAATGCCACTTTGATTCCAATTACAATGCTTGCTTCTTAAAGGCACACTGAAAATTTTAAACCAAAAATACCTCATTATAAGTGAGCAAAAGCCTCTGACAGCTTCCTAAAGAAAGGAATATTACGTGGGATTATCTGTTTCCTCCCTTCGCCACCATTGCAAGTTTTCCCTAGGAAAAAAATAGTGGATACTGAGATGCCGTGTTTGATCCAAGTCTAATTGTACATTGGGAATGAAGTCCTGTACAGTTGGTAGACTATAATCCACCTCCTAGGATAGTTGCTTCATGTACTTTCAAGCCCATAAACAATGTATTTATTTGTCCTATTCTAACCAGACCTCTGCTGAGGTTTCCCAACAGTGTTTATTCTGCACTACTCTTTTAGGTCCTTCCTATGTCAAGGCTGGAAACATTTGGATCACCTGCTGTTACTGAACTGTAATTCCTAGCATCCAGTACTTCCACTCAACCCAATATGGTAGGAGTAATAGTTACATATAAAATGGAGAACAAGGTGTCTAAGCCTGCTCTGTATGACAATGTGTGGATGGTAATGCACTGTATACATATTTACTTTTGGACCAACATGATCTCACTTTCTGTACATTTTCAATAAAATAAATTCAATTACGTTTGTGTCTTTTGTATTTTTTTTAATTAACCCTTTCTAAGCTATGGTTACATAAAAGACTACAGATACAGAAGAAGATGCTTTGGCGCAAACAACCAAGGCTGAAATTTAATATGGTAAACTTTTTTTTTAACACTTATTTGTAGCCCCCCTAGTTGACTTCTATGAGTAATACACTGATTGACACTTGACTTGATCGCTACAGTGTAACAGGCTGTCTGTGGAACGAATTGGAAGCTGATTCCCCCCCCCCCCCCAATTGGACCACCAATAATAGCCTTGACAGGCCATTTAAATGCCGCTGTCAGTTTAGACAGTGGCATCTAAATGGTTAATTAGCCGTGTCTAGAGCAGGCTCAGGTCCTGAACCCACTCTGTTGATATCAGGTCAAGGATGTCAGATGACATCTGGCAATGGCACATCTGCTGCCAATGCCATGCCTTTTAAGGGGCCGTATGCCCCCTGCCCAGCCCACCCCTCCATTTAAGTGTCAAGGAGGCAATGCTGAGCTGCATAATGCACCCCTTTTTCCCACCCTTGCTCATCCCTGCCTAGACTGATTGATGTGCAAGCCTTAAAGTCCTTTTACATGGAGCAATTACCTGCTAAATCAGGCAGATATTGCTTCTTGTTGGCTGATCTCAGTCTTTCAACATGGTTAAAAATCATTGGTCGCCGTTTGCACGTCTCTCTGTGTAATAGGTGATGTGCAACCAACGGCCGATTAAAGCAAAGGGCTGCACAAACATCGCTAACAATGCCTGTGCAGCCCTGCCTGCATGATTATTGAGCTGTGTAATAGGCTGGGTAAGCTAGCACCCATCTAGCAGTTCGTTGCTTGCTTAACCTGTGGGTCAGGCCATCTAATACAACCTCCAGCTTTCCCCACTGAGTCCTGTACCTCAATCAGTTAACGTGCTGCTCAGGGTAAAAATGGAAAAATTAGACCTCGCTTGAGATTGTCTGCCGCCATACTACCTTAGATGTTAGGCCTCCAAAGACATGCAGATCTGGTACAACCACACAATAGAACAACTGTGCCAGATTATGTGTAGATTCCGTACTGTGCCTATGGGACCTTAGCTAGGATGCCCGGTACAAGAGAAATATGTGAACCTGGCCCCAGTAATACAAAATCAAAGTTCCAGATATTGTTGCTGGATCTACTGTTAGCCGCAGCTGAGATGACAATATTATAAAGTATCAAGGACTTTAAACAGGCATAGGTTGTATCCATATTTTCCTGGACTCCTTAGGGCTGCATCCAACTTCTTCAGCCATCGGTAATCAAATGCCGAACAATCGGACTCTAGCATGCTCGAGTTGGTCTCCTCTCTAAATACCAGCCACAGCCTACACATAGGTTCTAAATGCAGTCTTCAGGAGATCTGCAGATTTTAGGATTAAGTGACTTGGAGGCAGGAGGGTCATTGGGTGGAGATAACATTTTGCTTATTTCCCTTCTAAAAAAAACATAAGACTATTCCCTGAGAGTTAGTACTAGAAGATTTATGAGGAGGACATGAGCTGAGCAACTCTTATGTAATCCCATAAACAGACGTGATCATCAAGGCTCTACTAATGGGATTTGTGTAGAAATGTGTTACATGCCTTATTTATATACTGAGTCAATGGGGAATGTCACTGATCATGGTTTCCTGAGGTGAAACCAACTTACTCAGAGACACTCAAGTTGTTTGAAAAGCATCCTGATAATAAAGTCAAGAGCACAATGTATGACATTAAGCTGCACTTCATAGAGAACGGACCTGAGCTGCAACCTCACCATAAGAACAGAACAGCACACTCCAGGTATGTGGCCTCTACCTACATGAACTAGCAGTCTGCATACACCCCCTAACCCAGGCATGTCCAAACTTTTTTCGAAGAGTGCCAAATTTGCTGAAGTGAACATGTGCGGGGGCCGACCATTTTGCTTGACATTCTTTGGACCATTAACCTCTTAAGGACATAGGACGTACCGGTACGTCCTATGTCCTCATTAGCACTTCAAAGCGGGGCCGCGCGGCGGCCCCGCTTTGAAGTGCCGCGATCCCGGGTGCCGCGTGTAGCCCGGGACCGCCGCTATTAGCGGGCACGGTCCGATCGCCGTGCCCGCTAATTAGCTAATCGGAGGCAGCTGTCAAAGTTGACAGCTGCCTCCGATTACCGGAGGCAACGTTTCCCTGGTGTCTAGTGGGGGAGATCGCTCCTCCGGGACCTTGTCCCGGAGGAGCGATCTCCGTTACTGATGCCGGCCGGGGACGCGTCCAAGATGGCGCCGTCCTCGGCTCGGCACTCGTTTGTTTCCGGCTGCAGCAGCCGAAAGCAAACGAGTGCCGATCTCATGGATCTCTGCAGCATATCTATGCTGCAGAGATCTCTATGAGAGATCAAAGTGTATATACTAGAAGTCCCCCAGGGGGGCTTCTAGTATATGTGTAAAAAAAAAACAAAACGTGTTGTTAATAGTAAAAAGCCCCCTCCCCTAATAAAAGTCTGAATCACCCCCCTTTTCCCAGGTTTTAAATAAAAGTAAACAAATAAATAAATAAACATGTTTGGTATCGCCGCGTGCGTAATCGCCCGAACTATTAATTAATCACATTCCTGATCTCGTACGGTAAACGGCGTCAGCGCAAAAAAATCCCAAAGTGCAAAATTGCGCATTTTTGGTCGCATCAAATCCAGAAAGAATGTAATAAAAAGCGATCAAAAAGTCGTATATGCGCAATCAAGGTACCGATAGAAAGATCACATCATGGCGCAAAAAATGACACCTCGCACAGCCCCATAGACCAAAGGATAAAAGCGCTATAAGCCTGGGAATGGAGCGATTTTAAGGAATGTATATTGGTTAACAACGGTTTGAATTTTTTACAGGCCATCAGATACAATATAAGTTATACATGTTATATATCGTTTTAATCGTAACGACTTGAGGAACATGCATAACAAGTCAGTTTTACCCCAGGGCGAATGGCGTAAAAACACATTTCCCCCAAATAAAAGAAATGCGTTTTCTTTTTCAATTTCACCACACTTTGAATTTTTTTCTGGTTTCGCAGTGTACTTTATGCAAAAATTCAGCCTGTAATTGCAAAGTACAATTAGTGACGCAAGAAATAAGGGGTCATGTGGGTTTCTAGGTGGAAAAATGCAAGTGCTATGACCTTTTAAACACAAGGAGGAAAAACCGAAAACGTAAAAACGAAAATAGGCCATGTCCTTAAAGGGTTAAAATGAATGCAAATAAACTTTTTTTTATACAAAGTTTATTGAAAACGGCATACTTTTTATAATTAAAAAATCCCGGGGCACACCACCAACCAAAATGGCACAAAATGACACTAAAGCAGGACATATTATACATAATAATAATAATATAGATTCTAAATGTATTTATACTCACTCAGTGTGAAACCTGGGCCTGTTTCGAAAAACACAAAAGGGATATCCCCATGTTTCTCTCCCCCCTGCTTCTCCCCCATCCCCATGTTTCTCTCCCCCCTGCTTCTCCCCATCCCCATGTTTCTCTCCCCCCTGCTTCTCCCCCATCCCCATGTTTCTCTCCCCCCTGCTTCTCCCCCATCCCCCTGCTTCTCTCCCCTGTTTCTCCCCCATCCCCATTTTTCTCTCCTCCCTGCTTCTCCCCCATCCCCCTGCTTCTCTCCCCTGTTTCTCCCCCATCCCCATGTTTCTCTCCTCCCTGCTTCTCCCCCATCCCCCTGCTTCTCTCCCCTGTTTCTCCCCCATCCCCATGTTTCTCTCCCCCCTGCTTCTCCCCCATCCCCATGTTTCTCTCCTCCCTGCTTCTCCCCCATCCCCATGTTTCTCTCCCTCCTGCTTCTCCCCCATCCTCATGTTTCTCTCCCCCCTGCTTCTCCCCATCCCCATGTTTCTCTCCCCCCTGCTTCTCCCCCATCCTCATGTTTCTCTCCCCCCTGCTTCTCCCCTGTTTCTCCCCCATCCCTGCTCACCTTCCTTGAGATGCTCGCCGCGGGCGCCGTCCCCCTCACCTACTGGCCCGGACGTGCTCCTCCAATCAGGGGAGACCCCTGATTGGAGGAGCACGTCCGGGCCAGTAGGTGAGGGGGACGGCGCCCGCGGCACACTGGTTGGAAAACACTGCTCTAGTGCACGGGAAAGGAAAGCCGAAATCTCGGACATCGCGAGATTTCGGCTTTCCTTTTCTGTGCACTAGAGCAGTGTTGCTGCCGGATACCTGGGGGGCCGCAAAAGTTCGGAACGCGGGCCGCAAATGGCCCGCGGGCCGCACTTTGGACATGCCTGCCCTAACCCTTACGTCTATTTCTTTAGGAATTAGGACTGAATTCTATGTGTACCTGGGACAGTAGATAGAGGAAGAGTTTGCTAGCCTGATATTTTAAGTAAGAGAACGCCGGTGTGCTTACAGTTAGCGATGTCCGTGCAGCTCTTGCTGCATATACAGAAAATAATACCGCAATACTTTACCTCTCCGCGCTCCCCGGCTTCCTTCAAGCTTCTTCCCCCCCCCTCTCTGCAGCTGGCGCTTAGCCAATCACTGGCCAAGATGGGACAGAGCTGTGGCCAGTGATTGCAGAGATGGCTTTAAAAGCTTCAGCGGTGGCTATGGTGAGCCGGAAAAGCCAAAAGGAGAGGGGCGGCAACTAGTCATCTGAGCGCTGAGCCGCCCGTGACTAGTCATGGCGCTCTGCCTGTCACCCTGCGGTGTTGATTGACAGGCAAAGAGACCCATTAGTGGCACTGACTCTCTGCTCAGATGACTAGTTGCCACCCCTCTCCCGGCCTCACGCACCAAATTAAAACTCCATTTTCCCCCATGTAAAGCTACCGCTCCAGACATGGCTCGGGTGCTGATTGGTTCATTTGTAAATTTTCATGGCAGAAATCTGAGCCTGAGCTTTAGGCTTCTGATGTGGCTTCACTCAGGGCCATATTTACAGCTGGTGCTGCCCTAGGCACTTGGACTGAATATACCCTATTAGGGTGATTCTACAAGCATTACATTTTTTTTCCACGCAGATATGTCATAAATAGGCAACAAAATCCGCATGAGTTAGGCTGCATTCATACATTTCGTGAAGTTGTGTGTGCGCATGGATCCGTGCACAGGGATAAATTTATAGCCCGTTGCTTTGTATTGGGCTATTCACATGTTCAGTGTTTTCACGGATCTCCAATCCGTTCCATTTAAAAATAGGACACGTCATAACTCGGAACGGAAGCACGGACCTGATTCTACAAAGAAATCAATGAGATCCGTGTTTTTCACTGATGTACGCGGATGTGATGTAATCAATGTAATTTAAAATGCTTTAAAACAGATTCGTGAAAAAAATGGACCACGGATGCAAAACAGATGACAAAGCGGACTGTTTTGCACGGATCGCGGAGGTGGCTAGCAGACCACAATCACAGACCAGGAAAAACACTGAACGTGTGAATGCAATCTTACATGTGGATTTTGTTTGTTGATTCACCGTGGATATATGGCTGGGTGATTAAAGGGGTTATCCAGCGCTACAAAAACATGGCCACTTTTCCCCTCTCTTGTCTCTAGTTCAGGTGTGGCTTGCAATTAAGCTCCATTTACTTCAATGGAACTGAGTTTTAAACTCCACCCAATCCGGAGACAAGAGAGGGGGAAAAGTGGCCATGTTTTTGTAGCAATTGATAACCCCTTTAAGTGAATCAATTTGAATAATCCCCCCGTGACTTGAAAATCGATTTGATTTTATTTAAAACTGCAAATTCGATTTTCAAAAAACCCTGCGCTCTGACCTGCAGGGGGAGCAGTGTCGCTCCGGGCCCGGATGGTGTAGTTATCGCAAGCCTCCAGCTTGAACATGCAGCGTGACCAGGCCCGAAGTTGCAAGCTGCTTCTTCTACACACGCACACTGGAGATCCCTGCTGCCTACACACAAGAGCAGGGGCAGCAGGCTGGCACTGAGGAGCCCCAGGGTAGGAGAGACCCAAAACGCCATTACCGGAGAGCGGGTGACGACTCACCCCTCCCCCACTATGCCTACCAAGTAACTGCTACTACTACTCCTAATATTGCTGCTACTACTCCTCCTCCCACTGCTACTACTCCAACTACTGCTATTAGAGATAATTGAACAGTGGAAAATCTTAGGTTCTATAGAACTCGAACCTTGTTGAACCGTCAGCATTTAATTCCCTATGCCTTCCCGGTCTGTGGGGAAGGAGGAGACTGCCCAGAATTCCAGGATTCAGCCTAGGTAATAGGGATTCAGCCTAGGTAATAGCCTAGGTAATAGGCTGTATCCCGGAATTCCAGGAAATACCTGGGCTGTCTCCTTCTTCCCAACGGACCGGGAAGGCATCGGGAATTAAATGTGGAAGGTTTGAGTTCTATAGAACCTAAGATTTTACGCTGTTCAATCATCTCTAATTACTATCACTACTTCTACTCTCACTATTGCTACTACTACTACTCCCCATACTGCACCCACTACAACTCCCACAACTGTTGCTGCCACTACTACTCCCACTACTGCTGCTACCGTGTTTCCCCACAAATAAGTCATCCTCCTAAAATAAGAGACCCCCAGTTAGCCTACCAACTAGCCTAAAATAAGCCACCCCCAACCCTAAGGAGAGCCGAGGGGGGAGGTCAGAGGGAAAGAAATAAGACATCCTCCAAAAATAAGACGTAGTGTCTCTTTGGGAAGAAAAGGTAATATAAGGCACGGTTTTATTTTGGGGGAAACATGGTACTACTCCCACTATTATTGCTACTACTACTACACCCCTCATTTACCATCCCTCTACTACTACATCCATCATCATTAGCAAAAAACAAACACACAAACAAGATGGGAGTTGCAAAACTACAACCATTGGCTGTCCAGGCATGATGGGAATTGTAGTTTTGCAACATAAGTTTTCCCTGGGCACTAAACAATTGATGGAAGTGAATTTCAAGGGTCACAAGCAAGGAGACTGATCCCATAGAGGCCGGCCATGTGGCTGTCTGCCCTGTCTGTCTGTGTCACCTCCTGTTTGCCTTACACTCATTATTAAAGGGGTTATCCAGCGCTACAAAAACATGGCCACTTATCCCCCTCTCTTGTCTCCAGGTCAGGTGCGGTTTGCAATTAAGCTCCATTTACTTCAATGGAACTGAGTTTCAAACCCCACCTAATCTGGAGACAAGTGGAGAAAAAGTGGCCATGTTTTTGTAGCGCTGGATAACCCCTTTAATTTCAGGGGATGAGTGATATGTGGTGCTGGCAGTGGCGTAGCTATAGGGGTCGCCATGGCGACCGGGCCCCTACGCTGAGGGGGCCCGCACGGCCCCCCCTTGCCACTTGTGACAGTGTCACTTTAAGCATCCCGAGAAGCTGCGCGGCCGCACAGATCGCTTTGATGTTCCGCCCGCACAGTGAGCGGGCGGAACATTAAAGCGATCAGAATACAGGAGAAGGACCTGTCAGTGTCCTCCTCCTGTATTCTCTCCCATAGGCTGCCGGCACTTCATACCAGCAGCCTATGGGAGGCCGGGCCGTTACCTCTCCGGCAGGCGTGAGGATGTGACGTCATCACGTCTGCCGGAAGTCCCGTCCCTGCGGCTCGCAAGATGGAGCCCGAAGAGGAGGAGGAGAGCTGCTGCCTGCAGCTACACAGCGCCGATTAGGTGAGTAGGATGTTTGTTTTTTTAGGGGCACCTCTGGGGGCATTATTAGTGTATGGGGGCACCTCTGAGGGCATTATTAGTTCTTGGGGGCACCTCTGGGGGCACTATTAGCTCATGTGGGCACCTCTGGGGGCATCATTATTGTATGGGGGCACCTCTGGGGGCATTATTAGTATATGGGGGCACCTCTGGGGGCATCATTATTAGTATATGGGGGCACCTCTGGGGGCATTATTAGTTTATGGGGGCAACTCTGTGGGCGTTATTAGTTCATGGGGGCCACCTCTGGGGGCATTATTAGCTCATGGGGGCACCTCTGGGGGCATTATTAGCTCATGGGGGCACCTCTGGGGGCATTATTAGTTCATGGGGGCACCTCTGGAGGCATTATTAGTTCATGGGGGCACCTCGGGGGGCATTTTTAGCTCATGGGGGCCACCTCTGGGGGCATTATTAGCTCATGGGGGCACCTCTGGGGGCATTATTAGCTCATGGGGGCACCTCTGGGGGCATTATTAGTTGATGTGGGCACCTCTGGGGGCATTATTAGTTCATGGGGGCACCTCTGGGGGCATTATTAGTATATGGGGGCACCTCTGGGGGCATTATTATTGTATGGGGGCACCTCTGGGGGCATTATTAGCTCATGGGGGCACAGCAGGGAATCCTACATACAGGGGGCATCCCACATTCCTACTCACTTTACTGCACATTACACCAAACAGTGCAGTTACTATGGGAGCCTACAGGAGGGAGGAAGGGAAGGAAGTTGCTAGAAATGTGCGGAGCCTAAATTGTTTGTCTCGCAGGTTCTAAGGGGATGAAACGTATCTGGAAAGAATCATCTTGGAGGACTGGGCCGGATGAAGAGGAAAAGGGAAAGTGACGCCTCAGATCAAAGAAGACATCACCGGTGAGTCACTGTATGACGGTTTTCTTATTTTGTAGAACATCATTTAGTAGGGGTGCCCCGAGGTGGAAAAGGTTGGGAAGCACTGCGCTAATCTGTCCCGCTGCGCCCGCTGGCACATGCTGTCATCTGATTGGGCCTCTTACCTAATCAGATGACAGCAAGTACCAGCGCCCCCTCCTCCAGACATCTGCCTTGGCGGCCCAAGCTATGTCCTATGGCCGTATCTTTACCACGTTGAGCTCCAGCTTGTGCTGCATCTACATTATCTGTACTCAGAGATATCACTGTGTTATCTGTGGTGTTACATAGGACTGCAGGGGACATCTACTACATGATCTGTACTCACAGATATCACTGTATTATCTGTGGTGTTACATAGGACTGCAGGTGACATCTACTACATTATCTGTACTCAGAGATATCACTGCGTTATCTGTGGTGTTACATAGGACTGCAGATGACTACTACATTATCTGTACTCAGAGGGATATCACTGTTATCTGTGGTGTTACATAGGACTGCAGGTGATATCAGGTGACTTCTCCAGGTTGCAGAAGTTCAAACTTCATCATGCCCTGCTGACCAATGGCGGATTATAATGTGGGCGGTTTGGGCGGCCGCCCGGGGCCCAAGGCTCCGGGGGAGCCCGCGCTGCCCACATTAAGATCTTGCATAGCAGCGCCAGCAGCACATCACTTTCGGGGCCCAATGGGCCCCCGAGTGATGTTCTGCTGTGGCGCGCTGTCGTCGGAGTCCGCCGCGGCACCGCCCCCTCTCTCCTTGCCGTCTTTGCGGTGCCCGTACTTCTCTCCTGGCGGCGTGATGACGTCACATCCTGCGCGCCGCCAAGCAGAGAAGTTCGGGCACCGCGGGGCTGCACTGTGAGCTTCCGGCCTGCTCTCTCTGCCGGAAGCTCACCCTGGCTCCCTGCCGCCCGAATATACCCCCTGCCACCCGGCTGTACCCCTTGCCCCTTAGCTGCTCTCCATGCCGCCCCATCTTCTCCCCCTGCTGCTACCCCCATCATCTTCTCCCCCTGCTGCTACCCCCATCATCTTCTCCCCCTGCTGCTACCCCCATCATCTTCTCCCCCTGCTGCTACCCCCATCATCTTCTCCCCCTGCTGCTACCCCCATCATCTTCTCCCCCTGCTGATACCCCCATCATCTTCTCCCCCTGCTGCTACCCCATCATCTTCTCTCCCTGCTGATACCCCCATCATCTTCTCCCCCTGCTGCCACCCCCATCATCTTCTCCCCCTGCTGCCACCCCCATCATCTTCTCCCCCTGCTGCTACCCCCATCATCTTCTTCCCCTGCTGCTACCCCCATCATCTTCTCCCCCTGCTGCTACCCCCATCATCTTCTCCCCCTGCTGCTACCCCCATCATCTTTTCCCCCTGCTGCTAACCCCATCATCTTCTCCCCCTGCTGCCACCCCCATCATCTACTCCCCCTGCTGCCACCCCCATCATCTTCTCCCCCTGCTGCCACCCCCATCATCTTCTACTCCTGCTGCTACCCCCATCATCTTCTCCCCCTGCTGCCACCCCATCATCTTCTCCCCCTGCTGCCACCCACATCATCTTCTCCCCCTGCTGATACCCCCATTATCTCCCCCTGCTGCCACCCCCATCATCTTCTCCCCCTGCTGCTACCCCCATCATCTCCCCCTGCTGCCACCCCCATCATCTTCTCCCCCTGCTGCTACCCCCATCATCTTCTCCCCCTGCTGATACCCCCATCATCTTCTCCCCCTGCTGCTACCCCCATCATCTTCTCCCCCTGCTGCCACCCACATCATCTTCTCCCCCTGCTGATACCCCCATTATCTCCCCCTGCTGCCACCCCCATCATCTTCTCCCCCTGCTGCTACCCCCATCATCTCCCCCTGCTGCCACCCCCATCATCTTCTCCCCCTGCTGCCACCCCCATCATCTTCTACTCCTGCTGCTACCCCCATCATCTTCTCCCCCTGCTGCCACCCCCATCATCTTCTCCCCCTGCTGCCACCCCCATCATCTTCTCCCCCTGCTGATACCCCCATCATCTTCTCCCCCTGCTGCCACCCCCATCATCTTCTCCCCCTGCTGCTACCCCCATCATCTTCTCCCCCTGCTGCTACCCCCATCATCTTCTCCCCCTGCTGCTACCCCCATCATCTTCTCCCCCTGCTGCTAACCCCATCATCTTCTCCCCCTGCTGCCACCCCCATCATCTTCTCCCCCTGCTGCCACCCCCATCATCTTCTCCCCCTGCTGCCACCCCCATCATCTTCTACTCCTGCTGCTACCCCCATCATCTTCTCCCCCTGCTGCCACCCCATCATCTTCTCCCCCTGCTGCCACCCCCATCATCTTCTCCCCCTGCTGCCACCCCCATCATCTTCTCCCCCTGCTGCTACCCTTCATCATCTGCTGCCACCCCCATCATCTTCTCCCCCTGCTGCTACCCTTCATCATCTTCTCCCCCTGCTGCTACCCTTCATCATCTTCTCCTCCTGCTGCCACCCCCATCATCTTCTCCCCCTGCTGCTACCCCCATCATCTTTTCCCCCTGCTGCTACCCTTCATCATCTTCTCCTCCTGCTGCTACCCTTCATCATCTTCTCCTCCCGCTGCCACCCCCATCATCTTTTCCCCCTGCTGCTACCCCCATCATCTTCTCCCCCTGCTGCTACCCCCATCATGTTCACCCCCTGCTGCTTCCCTGCCTTCCCAGCTTCCCCCCCCCCCTCCCCGGCCTCATTTGCCCCAGCTTCTCCCCCTGTCGCCCCAGCTGCCTCCCTTCCCCAGTCACCCCCAGCTCCCCGCCTGCAGTTGAGTTGGGGCCGGAGAAGTCTTCATGATGCTGCGCCAAATAGAGAGGAAAGGAAAAAGTGAGCGACGGCAATCGGAGAAGACGTCACCTGTGAGTCATTAGTAACTGCACTGTAATCACTTATAGGCTGGGTTCACACACAGTATATTTCAGTCAGTATTGTGGTCCTCATAGCAACCAAAACCAGGAGTGGATAGAAAACACAGAAAGGCTCTGTTCACACAATGTTGTAATTGAGTGGATGGCCGCCATTTAATGGCAAATATTTGCTGTTATTTTAAAACAATGGCTGTTATATTGAAATAATGGACGTTATTTACTGTTATATGCCGGCCATCCACTCAATTACAACATTGTGTCAACAGATCCTTTCTGTGTTTTCCATCCACTCCTGGTTTTGGTTGCTATGAGGACCTGACATGAGGACCAAATACTGCCTGAAATATACATAGTGTGAACCCAGCCCTATAGTGTGCAGAGCCTGTGTACCATTGGGGTCTAAATGGGTCAGTGTTTTGTTTGCGGTAGTGTACTGACACAGCCCCGGGGTCACTACAGTACACTAGCGAAAACTTTTAAACTAGAACCCAACTACAACTGCAGGCACTACAACTCCCAGCATATTATGAGGGCTGCAGACTGTCAGTACATGCTGGGAGTTGTAGTGCATGTAGCTGTTGTAGTTTGGTCCTAGGTGCATTATACACTGGATTCTTTGTGGCATATAAGAATACATAGATCTGTGGGGGCTCAGTGCAGGGAAGTGACCCCAGAACATCACTAATAGGGGATAGAACAAAAACATCCCCCCTATCCCCTATTAGTGATGTTCTGGGGTCACTTCTATATACTCATCCCCCTCAGACCTCTGTATTCTTATATACCCCACACAGCCTGCTGGGGTGGCTGGGGGGGGGGGGGGGCCCAGGTTGGGTGGACAGCCCGGGGCCCAGGGTACATTTAATCCGCCACTGCTGCTGACAGTTTATAATGGGAGTTGTAGTTTTGCAGCATGTGGCTCTTCAGGTTGCAGCACTACAACCCCCATCGTTTCCAACTGGCAGTTCATGATGAGAGTTGTAGTTTTTCAGCTGGAGAGTCAAAGATTGGAATACAATGATTAGACAATGACACAGTACAGTCCATTAATTATAGGGGGCAGTAGTGCAGTACATGAGGTGGAGGCAGTGACAGGGCATTAGAACATGGTGGCACATTAGAGTAATTGGATATAACGTTAGATATGACTTTGCCTGATCGGGGGGAGATGGGGGGGCCCCAAGCTAAAATTTTGCACCAGGGCCCATCAGCCTTTAGCTACGCCCCTGGGTGCTGGGGTCAGCCATTAAGAATGATTCCTGGACAGCTAGGAAGGAGAAGTGTCCATTGTTGCTGTCCATCATCTGCCTGCCTGCTCCCCACCAATGTTCTCACTATTCTAGTATACCATACTGTATACTAGAAGCCAGTGGCGTAGCCACCGTGGTCGCGGGGGTCGCCGCCGCGACCGGGCCCGCCACAAGGGGGGCCCGCGGGGCCCCCCGATCAATCACTCTTGTGACCGCAAGCATTGTTTTGCTTGCGGTCACAAGAGTCTGGCTCCGTCTTTCCCACGGCTGCTGCGCGGCTGCCGGGGGTGTTGCGTCTTACCCCCGGCAGCGCGCGTATCCCAGAACTCCCTGCGCGCCTTGGGCCCTGACTTCCGGTTTCCGGCGCGCAGGGAGTTCTGGGATGCGCGTGCTGCCGGGGATAAGATGCGACACCCCCGGCAGCCGCGCAGCAGCCGGGGACAGATCGAAGGAGTGAGGATCAACGTGGGAGCGCGATGTCAGGTGAGTTAAGTTTTGTTTTTTTATCAGCCTGTACGGGTGGGGGGAAAGGAGGGGGGCATCTATGAGGGTGGGGGGAAAGGAGGGGGGCATTTATGAGGGTAGGGGGAAAGGAGGGGGGCATTTATGAGGGTGGGGGGAAAGGAGGGGGGCATCTAAGAGGGTGGGGGGAAAGAGGGGGCCATCTATGAGGGTGGGGGGAAAGAGGGGCCATCTATGAGGGTGGGGGGAAAGAGGGGCCATCTATGAGGGTGGGGGGGGGAAAGGGGACCATCTATAAGGGAGGGAGGAAGGGGACCATCTATAAAGGGGGGGAAAGGGGACCATCTATAAAGGGGGGGAAAGGGGACCATCTATAAGGGAGGGGGGGGGAAGGGGACCATCTATAAGGGAGGGGGGGGGGGAAGGGGACCATCTATAAGGGAGGGGGGGGAGGGGACCATCTATAAGGGAGGGTGGGGGGAGAGGGGGCCATCTATAAGGGAGGGTGGGGGGAGAGGGGACCATCTATAAGGGAGGGTGAGGAGAGAGGGGGCCATCTATAAGGGAGGGTGAGGAGAGAGGGGGCCATCTATAAGGGAGGGGGTAGAGGGGGCCATCTATAAGGGAGGGGGTAGAGGGGGCCATCTATTTGGGGGGGGGCAACATAGGGGGAGAGGGAATACACAGAGGGGGGCATATATTATTAGGAGGTCACATAGAGTCAGGGCTACCCACTAAATGAGGGTGTAAAGGGGACAGTACAGATGTGCAGTTTGTAGAGAGATGAGGATGGTGTCAGAGTGTGGAGCCTAATATGTCTGTCTGGCAGATTCTGTGGATTCGTGGCTCAGAGAAGTTCTCATAACGGCCTAGGATGGAGAAGAAGATGAAAAGGAAAGAACTCCGATCAGAAAAGACGTCTCCTGTGAGTCACCTGTTATAACTGCACAGTAATGTATATGGTGTATAGAGCCTGTGTAGAGCTGGGGCCACCTCTATATGACTGGATGAGGTGATTTAGTATACTGGATTTGGTCAGTAACAATATGGTGGTGATTGTAGTGGTTGTGGTGTGGCGGTAATGTTTCCTCCCTATATACTGGTATTACTGGTAATATTGGTCTCAGTATACAGGATTTGGTCGGTAACAGTATGGCGGTAATAGGTAATATCTGTCTTGGTGTGTGTGTGTGTATATATATATATATATATATATATATATATATATATATATATACAGTGGTACCTTGGTTTAAGAGTAACTTCGTTTAAGAGCGTTTTGGTTTAAGAGCTCACAGTTTTTCAAAATTGTGACTTGGTTTAAGAGCATTGCTTTGGTTTAAGAACTTCCTGTATTGGGTGGGAGCGCGAGTGGAGAAGGGGCATGGCCTGCATAGCGGGGTCTACAGCACTGTACTCTAAACACCTTCCAAATCATAGCAGATCCCCTTCAGGCTGGGGCTTGCATCAGGGGACAGGACTGTGGAGGTAATCTCTCCATAGCTGTAACCTCTCTCTCCCCGGACAGAGAGTGCTGCATGTATGTGCCCACATCTGCCCTGCTCCTTCCTTCATGCTCCCTGCAGTCTCTGTCAGCCCTTGTGTTTCCCATCCTCTCCATTACTGTACAGTACAGAATAATAAATATATTTGGGGTGTGGAACCAATTGTCTGCATTTACATGATTTCTTATAGGAAAATTTGCTTTGGTTTAAGAGTGGATTTGGATTACAAGCACAGTCCCAGAACGAATTATGCTCATAATCCAAGGCACCACTGTGTGTATATATATATATATATATATATATATATATATATATATATATACACACAACAATAGCATCACTTGGTCGTGAAAGGAGGGGGGGGGCCCAAGTTGGCCTCTCGCACCAGGGCCCAGGAGACATTAGCTACGCCCCTGCTAGAAGCTGTGTAGTGTAGATGTGAAATCACCATGGCAAATATCTGCGATTGTAACGAAACCCCTGCTGTAAAGAGTTCCATGGCCAGAAGACGCAGTGGCTGCATGTTAGTAGGCTCTGCCCCCTCCAGGCATAGCATGGCAGGATTCTGGAGGAATGACCGCTAGGCGTCGCTGTGGCCTTAGAGCGCCGGGAACACAGAGTGACAGATCCGCTCTCTATGGTTCCTGTGGTGCTCTGCACGCGGTCCCTCTCTATGGTTCGCTCACGGTTCCGCATGAGACGTCAGAGCTGCTCGGTAACATCCTCTATGTGTCCCGGTGTGTATCTGTGAGCAGCTCGGGGCCCGACCGCCAGGGGCCGCTGCGGCTCCGTCCGTACAGAGGGCGTCAATCCTCCTGTGAGGGCCCGGCCATGGCCACTGCATGCAGGGAAGCGCCCGGTGAGGGGTCCCCGGTGTCCCTGGAGGATTTCCGTCAGTACCACGAGAATGACAAGCAGTGGGCCTGTCGGAGGGAGTTCCTGGCCCGGCACATGCATGCCTATCCCGGCCGCAGGATGGACCAGCTCATCGCCCTGTCCGTGGTGTGGAGCAACATTGTCTTCATAGGGAACCGGTGAGTGCGGCGCACGTGTATGCCCGGTGCCATGTCCGGTGTATGAGGGGGTGCCTGCTGTACCCGGTGCCATGTCCGGTGTATAGGGGTGCCTGCTGTACCCGGTGCCATGTCCGGTGTATGAGGGGGTGCCTGCTGTGCCCGGTGCCATGTCCGGTGTATAGGGGTGCCTGCTGTACCCGGTGCCATGTCCGGTGTATGAGGGGGTGCCTGCTGTGCCCGGTGCCATGTCCGGTGTATAGGGGTGCCTGCTGTACCCGGTGCCATGTCCGGTGTATAGGGGTGCCTGCTGTACCCGGTGCCATGTCCGGTGTATAGGGGTGCCTGCTGTACCCGGTGCCATGTCCGGTGTATGAGGGGGTGCCTGCTGTGCCCGGTGCCATGTCCGGTGTATGAGGGGGTGCCTGCTGTACCCGGTGCCATGTCCGGTGTATGAGGGGGTGCCTGCTGTACCCGGTGCCATGTCCGGTGTATAGGGGTGCCTGCTGTACCCGGTGCCATGTCCGGTGTATGAGGGGGTGCCTGCTGTGCCCGGTGCCATGTCCGGTGTATAGGGGTGCCTGCTGTACCCGGTGCCATGTCCGGTGTATGAGGGGGTGCCTGCTGTGCCCGGTGCCATGTCCGGTGTATGAGGGGGTGCCTGCCATGCCATGTCCGGTGTATGGGGGGTGCCTGCCGTGCCATGTCCGGTGTATGGGGGGTGCCTGCTGTGCCATGTTCGGTGCATGAGGGGATGCCTGCTGTGCCTGGTGCTATGTCCTGTGTATGAGAGGGTGCCATCTTTGCCACGTCCGGTGTATGAAGGGGCTGCCTGCCGTGCCATGTCCGGTGTATGGGGGGTGCCTGCCGTGCCATGTCCGGTGTATGGGGGGTGCCTGCCGTGCCATGTCCGGTGTATGGGGGGTGCCTGCCGTGCCATGTCCGGTGTATGGGGGGTGCCTGCCGTGCCATGTCCGGTGTATGGGGGGTGCCTGCCGTGCCATGTCCGGTGTATGGGGGGTGCCTGCCGTGCCATGTCCGGTGTATGGGGGGTGCCTGCCGTGCCATGTCCGGTGTATGGGGGGTGCCTGCCGTGCCATGTCCGGTGTATGGGGGGTGCCTGCCGTGCCATGTCCGGTGTATGGGGGGTGCCTGCCGTGCCATGTCCGGTGTATGGGGGGTGCCTGCCGTGCCATGTCCGGTGTATGGGGGGTGCCTGCCGTGCCATGTCCGGTGTATGGGGGGTGCCTGCCGTGCCATGTCCGGTGTATGGGGGGTGCCTGCCGTGCCATGTCCGGTGTATGGGGGGTGCCTGCCGTGCCATGTCCGGTGTATGGGGGGTGCCTGCCGTGCCATGTCCGGTGTATGGGGGGTGCCTGCCGTGCCATGTCTGGTGTATGGGAGGGTGCCTGCTGTGCCATGTCCGGTGTATGGGGGGTGCCTGCCGTGCCATGTCCGGTGTATTTGGGGGGGGGGGGGGTGCCTGCCGTGCCATGTCTGGTGTATGGGAGGGTGCCTGCTGTGCCATGTCCGGTTTATAGGGGTGCCTGCTGTGCCCAGTGCCATGTCCGCTGTATGGGAGGGTGCCTGCTGGGCCCAGTGGCATCTCCGGTGTATGGGGAAGCCTGCTGTGTCCAGTGCCATCTGATGTGCCCAGTGGCATGCCTGGTGTATGAGGGGTGCTTGCTGTGCTGCCCCCCTCACAGGTCATCTCTGGGTGGTCCCTACGCATAGTAATGATGGGTGATGAATTACATAGAGAAGTAAACACCAGGGTTACAGCTCGCTGTCTGGACATTGGGACCTCGGTTAGTCAGGATCCGTGCGGTTCTGGCAGTCAGGATCCGTGCGGTTCTGGCAGTCAGGATCCGTGCGGTTCTGGCAGTCAGGATCCGTGCGGTTCTGGCAGTCAGGATCCGTGCGGTTCTGGCAGTCAGGATCCGTGCGGTTCTGGCAGTCAGGATCCGTGCGGTTCTGGCAGTCAGGATCCGTGCGGTTCTGGCAGTCCTGATACAGTTTTACTGTTGCACACTTTGCTGCTGAAACCCACCATAAAGCAGTAAGGACCACCAGTATCCTCTGTACAACATCCAGCCTTGTGTCAGTATAGAGAGGTCTCGCTGCAGGTGTGAGCAGAGCAATGCGTCTGAGGAACATGAGGAAGTCATTATGTAACATTATAACTAGTGTTGTGTAATAACCTGGGACCTTGGGCCTCCGGGGATTCCTGGAAACCCTTTGGCACTAATAATAGATATGTTTCTGAAAATTCAGCATAGAGGAGAAATTACTATCTGCCTCTTCAGTAGAGTCGCTCTTGTGTCTATGAGTAATGTTTGGTGAATTGGTTATATGTAAGTGTATGCTTAGGCTATCCGTGCCTGTCAGAGCAGCAAGAGCGTGGATTTCCATGTTGACTGTAAGTGGGATACGAGTTGAAGCTGTATTACTGCAGGCGATAAGCCACCAAGCCACCTCACATCCCTCCCTCACTGTATATAGTGGTGGTGGGAGAAATGAGCCAAATGAACGTTTGTCTGACAATAAGTGTATGACTAAGTGTGGTTCAATAAACTCACCTGATATCCCAATGCTTGTGCCCTCAGGTATGGCGAGCAGTTAACACAGAAGGTTCACCAGATGGCTGACGGAATCGAAATTGACATGCCATCTTATGAGCTTGTGCCAGGGGCCAAAGCAACAAAGAGACCTGCCACCTCAGATGCCAGTAAGTCTCCAGTCATTGCCTTTGTATCTGTTGCAGCTTAAAAACCTTGTCACATTGTACATGCAGTCCTGTGTGTGGGCATTGTGTATAGGTCTGTGGAAAGTGATTCCAGTGGGCAGTCCCACTTGGCGATTTGCAAGCTCTCCCTTATGACTTTCCATACAGAGATAGATGCCAGTCACCATTTAGCCCGACTCAAAGTGTGGAAAGCCAAACCAAGCTGCAGCGGCACAGTGCCAGCACTATACGAAGAGCTGAGGCCATAAAAGCTTTACCCGCTACACTGCAAGTGATAATTCCCTAATGTCAAGGATTCATTCTGTTGGAGCATATTAGCTGCCAGACTCCATACTGACGCCTGACAGAAATAACACTTTGTAAGATAAATGAATTATTAAGGCCTGAAGGGGCTATAAATGATAGCTTGTGATTTAGAAATGTTACCAGGAAGAAGTGGTCAGACATTGCTGGTTGCTAAGTGTATTGAAAAAATAAATAAAAGACTGGAATCTGCCATTAGGATGCAGACAGTGTGTACGAGGGACCAGGAGAAGGTGTTATTGATTGTGGTTATCCCTTGCTGTACATGTGTCCTTTCAGATACAGACAGGGATGACTGGAACAGTAAGGGCTCAGGTATGAGTAGATTCAAATGTATTTCTCCTCCATAAGGTAACCTAGTGAGACAACAATAACACTTGAAGCTGTATGTCCTCTGGGGTCATGCACTCCTGGCTAAAACTCCAGCCAAACTTAAAGGGGTTTTCACACTCAGGAAATTGCTGACTGTGGTGCCCCCACTGGACCAAGGCCTCTCTGGGTTTTTTTTCCTCTGGACAGAGAAGTGTCATCTTGTTGATTGGGAAAGTGCAGCAATACCAGACATAGGGAGGCATTTATTAAGTCTGGCGTTTTTTACGCCGGACGTAAAAATGCCCCCGCAGCTCCGGCGCTACGGAGATTTATGTAGAGGCGGACTGCCTCTACATAAATCCCGTGTGCGCCGTTGCGCACCGCCGAAAACCTACGCCAGCTGAGGACTGGAGTAGGTTTTCGGCGTACATTTTGGCGGAACGGTTGATAAATCGCGCGGACTCTGAGTCTGCACCCTCCGTTCTGCCCACTTTCCGCCCCCTGGCGTACTCGGCGGAGAGTGCCGATTTGCGAATATTTTATTCGCAAATCGGCCATTTGCGTATAAAAAAATACGCAAATCGTCACTTTACGCCGAAAATCATCCGTTCGCCGGATGATACATGTGGCCCATAGTGTCTGATGAAGCCGTACTGTGGTGCTGCCCATTTGTCCCAGTGCTCAGCTCCCTACTGATCACCAACTGATTGCATTAGACATCACTGGTGTGGTTGGGTATACAGGGATAAAAGGACAATGGACGTCAGCTTAGCAGTCCAACCTCTGAGCCCCCCCAGGGATCTCTACAATGGCACTCTGTGTTTTGAAAAAAGACGCAAGTTGGCACATGACCCACCATTCCATTCATTCTATGGAGCTGCTTGCACTTGGCTATCTCTGGCGGTTCCATAGAGAATGAAAGGAGTGGTTTGTCATGCATCAACCTGTGGGCCCCATTCCAAACGAAGGTGTTTGGATGCCGTTCTAGAGATCCCCAGGGGCCCAGAGGTCGGACCCTCGCAATCTCATACCTGTTGATAGGGGACCAAGTAAAAATAACTCTGCAAACCCCTTTAAGCACAGTGATCAATCTTTCTATCATCATGTCCCCAGTTTGTAGTTACATTAAAATATTGAGAACATTGTTAAAGCTTCCAAATATATATGTATGCTTATATATTTTTTTTTTCCACTTGCAGCTGAACCACCCCAAAAGAAGAAGTTTGGCCCCCGTCCACGTTTTGCACCTGTACACTTTGTAGTGAGCACAATAGAGGATGACAAGCAGTTTCAAAGAACAGAAAAAGCAAAGAATGACACAAGCAATGAGGAAAAAACTTTGCTGCCCCATAATTCCAGCGTATCATCCCCTTTTAGTGACCACTCAGAAGGAGAGAAATCATTCAAAATGGAGCTGAATTGCAGCCCTTACGTATATGACCCATACATGGGCGACGAACAAAGCAAAGGTGACTGCACTAACTTCATGACCAAAGTGGAGCAGGATTATTCTGCCAAGTTTGAGTCCCATTATTCAAATGTGTCCAGAGATTTCCGTTCTAACGTCCTAGATGCGTGGAAGGACAAAAACACTCAGGGGAGAAAAGGCATTGGTTTTGTAAAACCACCAAAAAGACCTGGTAAACCTTCAAAGGAAATTGTGTCAAGTTTTCTGGGTCGTACACAGACACAGACTTTGGATAAACCCAGTTTTATTAGCCATCTTTCTGGCATTGTGAAACAAAATATGCAGAATCCTCAATTGATATCTGGCAGCACACGAATAAACTATACCCACATGTTATCCCAGTCTGTTCAGGCATGCAAGACAAATCCAGAATATATCTATGTTTCTCTTAAGGAAATACCTCCAAGCATTTTCCCTAGACCTAAGAACATCCCCTCAGATGGCTTTGCTTGTGAAGTCCGTTGCCAAGATGTTTACTTAGCTACTGGCTATTCGTGGACCAGAATAGGGGCTCGAGACAAAGCGGCTGAGATGGCCATACAGCTCTTGTTAAAGCCTATGGTTAAAGTCATATCTGCAAAGCGAAGGTTTGGTAGTAGTTATCGTGAGGACCTGGTGGCGTGTTCAAGTGACTCACCGAGGACTGAATTCCCACCCGCTCTGAAACAAGACAATGGACATGTGAACGACAGCCTCCTGGCAGGCCAGCAGAGTTCTGAGACAATAAGGGGTGCGTCAACTAAACCATGGACGGAATTTATTCTCACGGAAAATGCATGTGATGCAATAGGCATTTTGAACAATTCTGCCACTTTAAATAAAATGACGGTAGAATATAAGTATGAATTCATGCCCAGTCACACATGGCGATGCAGTGTATATGTGCAAGACCATTGTGTAGCTGAGGCATACGGAAATAAGAAGACCAGCAAACATGCTGCAGCTGAACAGGCTGTTAAGGTCTTTAAGAGTTTACAGCCTAACCAGCAGAGACCCGACTGCACCAGGTCCTCAGGCAACGGTGCCATAACCTCTCTAAAAGACATTGTGATCTGCGAGAATGGTGGCAGCCCTGTCTGCATACTGAATGCTACTGCCCAGTTCAACAAGGTATCTGTGGAATATGTATTTGAGAGAATGGCAGGAGTTAACTGGAAGTGTCAGGTCTTCATTGAGCAAGAGCTTGTAGCAGAAGCCATTGGCATTAAGAAGACTGTAAAGCATGAGGCCGCAGATGCAGCTTTGATGGCCTTAAAGAAGACCCAACCAGTAATTGTCAACAATCTGAAGAAGAGCCCAACAGTAGACGCCATTTCTCGAAACCAGATCAGAGGCTTGTCGAATGAAGAGGCGTTCAAAAAGCAAATCAAAGAGGACAATATCGGAAACCAGCTTCTAAGGAAGATGGGGTGGACTGGTGGAGGACTGGGCAAAGGAGGAGAAGGAATTGCAGAGCCCATATCTGTAAAGGAACAGTTTAGTCGTGAAGGTCTTGGCTTAACAACCACTAACCAAAAGATCACAAAGAGAGACATTGAAAATATTATCGGCAACTATGCGGGGTCTGACAGTCAGGATGATCTGAAGTTTTCTAGAGAACTGAGTAATGAAGAAAGAAAACACATACATCAGATAGCTCAGAAGTATGGCCTCAAGAGCAAGTCTTATGGACAAGGCAACCAGAGGTTTTTGGTAGTTAGCAGAAAACGAAATCGAGAGGATCTCATATACCAGTTACGACAAGAAGGCCAGGTCGGCTCCTACGCTCTAGTTATGCCCAATCAGTGACGGCGAGAGATATTTTGTTAAGGTGTTATTTATTCACAGCACTGTTGTTAGGTTGTCCTTTTTGTGTTACAACTAAATAAATAGTGTTTTTACCCTAGTTTACTGTTCTAAACCTAAGCAGAGTATATTTATATTGGATAGTGCAAGACTACTGTAACATAAGATGAACACTAGGCATAAACTCTTCCGTTCAAAGTATTTACAATGGAAACGAGGCAGGTTTATGATAGCTGTCCATGGTAATCGGAGCACAACCTTATATTTTATTTTTTTTAAGGGAATGTGTCGCCTAGATTTTTATTTTTTTTGCAGGCTGTACCAACAGATCAATGCAGTACATAAGTAGTACTTCAGTATCTGTATGAGCAATTAAATGATTGCTCACACAAGTTCCCTGAGGGGGACCAAAAAAAAGTGTATACACATTTTAAAATGTTTTTAAAAATATGAATCCCTCCTGTAACTCAAATCATCCCCATCTTCTTTTTCTTTATATGCAGATATGGCACCAATAAAAACTACAGATCACAGTGCAAAAATATTAGCTCTTACATGTACCTGCAGACTGAAAAATAAGTTATAAGGATCAGAATGTGACAGTTTTAAGCAGATTTATCTATTTTAAGTTTTCATTTTTTTTAGGTAGTAAGATAAAAGGTACTGACCTAACAAATATAGGTAACATGTCAGTATTACCACATAGTAAACAATGCAAAACTAGATTTCAAAAGTAATTACAAAGTACAACTGGTCCCACAAAAAACAAGCTCTTTTATGGTTCTGTATATGGGGAAAAATAAAGGTTAGGGCACATTCTCCGATCTTTAGTGCACTCTGTAGCTGCGGACAGGACTATTGATGTGCACCAGTGCTGCAACCACAGGCTACACAATGGCTTGTCTTTTATTTTGCGGCACAGATCACAGCCCTAACACAGATTTGTAACACTCAAGAATGAGTGCACGGGGCCATGGAAATCAATGGGTCTGCTCTTAGAAGGCAACAAGGAAAAAAACTGTTAAAACTATAATTCGCTTTGGAATTAAGGGGTTAATTGGTCAGGGCTGGCATCCGAGCTGGAACTGTAGCTAAACCGACTGAGGCCGCATTCATACGTTCCGTGTTCCGCACAGGACACAAACGTGAAAGGCCTGTACCGTAGTCTGTCCCCCGCACGGCAGCATCTCTGACATGCTGCTGGGAGCGGGGAAACTGTACGAGTATGCGCCGCACTGTAATGGCAGAGCCGCGTGGCACATATCCGTATAGTTCCCCCTCTTCCAGCAGCATGTCAGAGATTCTGCTGTGCGGGGGACAGACTCCAGTACAGGCCTTCCACACGGAATGCGTGAACGCGGCCTTAGGGCCCTATTCCATAGGGCAATTATTGTTTAGATAATCGTTAAATTATTCATATTGAAGCGATACTCGTTCGGTTAAATAGCAGTTAATGATTAAACGACGAACGAGAAATCGTTAATCGTTAATCGCTTAATAGGACCTGGACTTAATTTTATCGTTGCTCGTTCGCAAATCGTTCGCAGTAGTGATGAACGGAATAGCAACGACAAGACGACTTCAAAAACGATCATAAGTAACGATCATCGTTCCATGTAGATGAGTGAATGATTTCAGGTCTTTCGCAATAGCTGTCGTTTGAGATCGTTTATTGTTAACGATTATGCAAACGATAATCGTCCCGTGGAATAGGGCCCTTACTCTTTAGGTCCAGAAAAACTCCATCTGGCTTCTGAACTCAGTCAGTGCCCAACAAAGGTGCCAGTTCACTATAGGAGAGGTAAGGGACCATTCATACCTCACCAGAAAAGAGGGGATTATCCTCTAACATCGTTATCTATTTATCAATACATAGAGCAGCTGGGGGATGTGCACTCCAGCTGGATTACATACTGAACGGAGTTTAGATCATGAGGCACGTTCAGGAGTCAGTGCACTGTCCAGTCCCCCTGAAGGGGGTACTGTTACCAAAGGCAGTGGTGGAAGGCTTGCTGGGGGCCTACCCAATGTGCCCAGCAAAACACTATGTTGCATTTTTGGATATCATTAGCCCATAGCTGCACCAGGATGTTACTGAACGTCCTGGTGCCGCTATGGGAGTTCAGAGGGGGGGGTCGCGCGCCGCATGTAGCCCGGGATCGCGGCTATTAGCGGGCACGGTCCGATCGCCGTGCCCGCTAATTAAGTACTTAGAAGCAGCTGTCAAAGTTGACAGCTGCTTCTAAATACTTGCTCATCTCCATACCTGGTGGTCTAGTGGGGGGATCGCCCCCCCTCCCCGCGGCGCGATTGCGCGGGGGGGGGGGGGGGCGATCCCCGCATCCATCCCGGGCCGGGGTCTGCATTCTATTGCTTTCGGCTGCAGCAGCCGAAAGCAATACAACACTGATCTCATGGATTCATGCAGTATAACTATATCAGAGTGCATATATTAGAAGTCCCCCAGGGGGCTTCTAGAATGTGTAAAGTAAAAGAAAAATTTATTTTTAATAACACAAAGCCCCCTCCCCTAATAAAAGTGTGAATCACCCCCCTTTCCCCATTTTATAAATAAAAATAAACAAGCAAACATGTTTGCTATCGCCCCGTGCGTAATCGCCCGAACTATTAATCTATCACATTACTGATCTCACACGGTAAACTGGGTAAGCGTAAAAAAAATCCCAAAGTGCGAAATTGCACATTTTTGGTCGCATCAAATCCAGAATAATTGTAATAAAAAGCGATCAAAAAGTCGTATATGCGCAATAAAGGTACCAATAGAAAGATCACATCATGGCGCAAGAAATGACACCTTACACAGCCCCATAGACCAAAGGATAAAAGCGCTATAAGCCTGGGAATGGAGCGATTTTAAGGAACATATATTTTCTTTAAAAGGTTTTAATTTTTTACAAGCCATCAAATCAAATAAAAGTCATACATGTTACATATCATGGTAATCGTAACAACTTAAGGAACATATATAACAAGTCAGTTTTACCCTAGGGCGAACCCCCCCTCCCCCCCAAATAAAAAAAAAATAATTCTTCAATTTCACCACACATATAATTTTTTTCTGGTTTCCCGGCACATTTTAGGCAAAAATTAAATCTGCCATAGCAAAGTACAATTAGTTGCGCAACAAATAAGGGCTCATTTGGGTCTCTAGGTGGAAAAATACAGGCGCTATGGCCTTATATACGCAAGGAGGAAGAAACGAAAGCGCAAAAATGAAAACTGGCTGTGTCCCCTAAGGGTTAAGGCACGATGCAGCAGTACATTACTTTTTTTTTTTGTTGTTGTTAAGCCTATGGCTTCATAAACAAGGCCTATGGGGAGCTACTTGTCTTATTATGGACCAAACTGCTGGGGAGATATACCTGTCTAATTAGAGCCTAACTAAGCAATGGGGCAATGTGTCTGAATAAAATGTTTCTATATTTGGTGTCTGTTGTTTCTGCCATTTTACTGTCACCGTATGACTTGCACAGCAAAGGACCCCACTGAGGCGCTCTCATCCAAGGGCCCACAAAAACATGTCGCCTTTTTATCTTTTTTTTTTTTTTTTAATTATTTGAACTATGTACTGAAATATGTTCTTTTATTGTAATCTATTTCTATTTTCTGATTGTAATTTTTTTCAATGCCATCTTGCTGGCATCTCGTCTGAGCTATTTTACAGTAGTGTTAATAATTAGAATTTTGCTTTTAGTTCATTGGGCTTGCTGTAAAGCATAAAAAGGGCTTTTGGGCATGCTCAGTGACCTTTTATAGAGGTTATCTTACTTATTGTGTGTACCTCTACCTGTCACTGCACTCCTGTCTGTGGATAAGGACACAGCTGAGAAATGATCTGTACAGAATAGGAAGTCTCAGCAGTTGTTTTGGGCTTAGTGGCCAGAATGGAACGGGGCTCCAACACCTATGTCAGACAAATGTGCAGTCGGCTCTGTAAAGCCTTCCAGGTCTATATGTCTATAGCTAAAACCTCCAAGAATAGGCAGATATTCATGCAGTGACCTGTTTACTTTGCGCCTAATGCGCTCATGAAAGAAAAAACTTTAGTTGGACGAGAATAACCGTGGTACTGTTTGAGAAAAAATAAAAACAGCATCTGGAAAAGGGCATTTAAAAACAGTGAAATCTCTTTTCATGTCCCAAAGTAGGTCAATCATTTTTATTTTACCTAGATCATTGCTGCCTATGTGCAATATGATCGCATTAGGAGTGGGGCCATACAGTCATCATCTTTTTTTATTTCAACTATAACTCTTTACCACCTCATACCTCCAATTCCCAACCACAAACAACTTGGGGCAAAACGTTTTCACCATAAATTCTTCTTGCCGCCCTGTTTTGTGACCAATAAATAAAAGAATGGCCGACTATCCACACTACCAATGGAGAACCTGAAAGATAAAATTATAGCACATGATGAGGTCTAATGTAAAGTTTGAATCTGTTAGACTTCCATTGGCCTATATGTTTAATAGAACAATCATCCAGGCCCATGCACGCCGCCTCTGTGGTGGCACCCACCCTAAAAGAATGTGTAGAGAAATCAGAATGTACTAATCTGTCAGAGAATCTTCCTGTGTAAATGGACCCTTAGACAGCTACTGCCGGGTCAGCTGGTATGAGGGTGTGGTAGCTGAGTGGGTCCAGGGTCACTTGGGCACTTGTCACAGTAGCCTTGGACAGTTTGAGGCCCCGCCAGCAGAGACAGGTTTAGCCCAAGTGTAGGTGCAGGTGTGCAAAAATAAGCCAGAGTCCAACACTTGAAAAGCAGAACAGTTTATTTGGTCCTGGGGGCAGGCAGGGTTCTGGGTGGTCTGGTGTTCTCCCTGCAGCATCGGTGGCTGGCTGGCCTGATGTTACTGGCAACACAGCCACGTGCGTGCTCTTTCCTTCAATTTTTTTCTTTGTTTTCGCCTTTTCCTTTTCTTTAACCAGCAGCGAACCCGTCTGATTTTGTTCGGTTTTGATCTTTTGTTTCTGGCGAATTCCCCTTTTCCAGTCCACGGCTCGCAATCAAATGCCATTATTGTTTGCTCTATGAGGACCTCATCCTCCTCCATTTTTTTGCTGGATTGTGGAGATGATATCACTGCCGCTTATGATACACAATACCCTCAAACTCAAAATGTCTCACTGCCGAAGGGTAAAATAAAACTTAACGTTTAATAAACTTCAGTTAAAATTGTTCACCCAAATGATACAATTCATGAACACAAACCCACACCAAGAAAATCAAAAAAGAAAAAGATATATATACACACAGTTATGACCTCATTGTCAGACTGTGACATGTGACATCGTGCCTGTACGGTGACCGGACTTACTTCACCACGACCTTGTGTATACAAGAGGAAAGAAAAAAAAAACACTATGGATGACGGTTCCTAGTCCTATTAGTGACATGGTAATAAGGGACTCAGGGCAGGTAAGCAGAGGGCGTGTAGGGCATCTAGGGTTGGCGTGCCTAATCAGCCCTAGATCTCGTAGCCTGCCCTAGGCGGAGTTAACGTCCTTAAAAGGACGCCCCCGCACCTGATCCTAAGCCTAACTCCTCGTTCTACCCCTAAGTTAGGAGGCTAACTGTCTCACTGTTGGTCCCTGAGCTGACTAGTTCCACTAGTTACCACGTCACTAATAGGACTAGGAAGCGCCATCCATAGTGTCTCTTTTCTTTCCTCTTGTATACACAAGGTCGTGGTGAAGTAAGTCCGGTCACCGTACTGGCACCATGTCACAGTCTGACAATGAGGTCATAACTGTGTGTATATATATCTTTTTCTTTTTTGATTTTCTTGGTGTGGGTTTGTGTTCATGAATTGTATCATTTGGGTGAACAATTTTAACTGAAGTTTAATAAACGTTAAGTTTTATTTTACCCTTCGGCAGTGGATTGTGGAGATGTCAATAATTTTGGAGGGTTTAGTGATGGTCGTCTCCTCCTCCTTTATGATGTTATCCAAACGTCCATCCTCTCGTTTTTTTTTTTCCTTTTCTGCTGGGACTTCTGTAATGTAAAAGAGAAGACATCTGTGTTATGAGCCTCAACCTGCTGCTCCATAGACAGAATACAGCTAACAAGGGTCAACACTCAGTATAACACGAACAGAAGGTTAAATGTTGGTACCCTCCATTATCCAATAGCATTTTTTTTCTTTCAAATCAAATGGTTAAAGTAAGTCATATAGATTTGTAATTTACCTCTATTTCAAATCTGCAGTCTTTCAGTACTTATTAGCTGCTGTATGTCTTGCACAGAGTGGTGTATTCTTTCCAGGGTGACACAGTGTTCTCTGCCTCTACCTCTGTCTATGTCAGCAACTGTCTAGAGCAGAAGAGGTTTTTTTTAATGGAAATTTGCTACTGTTCTCAACAGTTCCTGACACAGACATAGGTGGCAGCAGAAAGCACTGTGTCACACTGAAAAGAAAAAAAATTCCTGTGTGACATACAGCAGCTGATAAGTACTGGAAGACCAGAGATTATTTTACAAATAATTTACAAATCTGTACAACTTTCTGACGCCAACTGATTTGAAAGAAAAAAATGCCAGAGTACCCCTTTAATACACATCCTCCCCCTTTATGATATAGTAATAATTACCTGGTTTATGGACAATTCTGTGTTTTCTGGCCTCTTGAGATAACAATGCTGGAACCAATAAATAGCACTATGAAATAAAGTAAACTATTTAGATAAACTTATATAGATGCCACAATTCATCCTTATTATCTGTATATAGCTTGGTTGCAATAATTAGAGACTGGAAGGAATACAGAGCTTCCTGCAGGACATCCAGCAGCTGATAAGTACTGGAAGGCTGGAGATTATTAAATAGAAGTATTCTCCAAAGCTTTAGAACTTTCTGACACCAGTTGAAAAAATTCCCATCCCCCTCAAGGCTTCATGTCTGGCTTTGTAGCAAAGATCCCATAAGCTCAGAGCAGTCTGTAGTGAGAGAATATAAGCAGCAGGAACTTACCAGAAGATGATGATAGCCAAAGCCAGGACTGAAGCAGCTCCTAGCCCGATAAGGACTCCGCCTGATAATAAGGACAGATATTCATGGATTATTATTATTATTATTATTATTATTATTATTATTATCTATTTGTATATGAACGTCATAGTGGAAGTGACTACTCACTGTAATGGCCGCCAGCCTGTTGGGTGGGATCCTCCATCCCTGAGGTCACTGTCCAGAAAGGAAAACACAGACATTAGATACATAAATGTAATTTCCAGTTTAAGAATAAAGTTCACCCAGTAAGAAGCCATTTGTGTTACTATCATAGTACTAAACCATCCCCAATGTTACTAATAGTGAGGTCACGATACCAAAATTTTGAGTTCGATACCGATACTAACTTTTTTATTTCGATACTCAATACCGGTTCGATACTTAGTAAAGTATAAAAAAAAAACGAAAAAAACACGGGTAGAAATATAGTCACTAGTCATTATCATTAATACAATTCTGCTCTTCCAAATAGCCTGATCACTAAAACAGCTCTGCTATACCAAGCGATAAGACAGCTCTGCTGCACCACCCATCACTAAGACAGCTCTGCTATACCAAGCGATAAGACAGCTCTGCTGCACCACCCATCACTAAGACAGCTCTGCTGCACCACCCATCACTGAGACAGCTCTGCTGCACCACTCATCACTAAGACAGCTCTGCTGCACCACCCATCACTAAGACAGCTCTGCTGCACCACCCACCACTAAGACAGCTCTGCTGCACCACCCATCACTAAGACAGCTCTGCTGCACCACCCATCACTGAGACAGCTCTGCTATACCAAGCGATAAGACAGCTCTGCTGCACCACCCATCACTAAGACAGCTCTGCTGCACCACCCATCACTAAGACAGCTCTGCTGCACCACCCATCACTAAGACAGCTCTGCTGCACCACCCATCACTAAGACAGCTCTGCTGCACCACCCACCACTAAGACAGCTCTGCTGCACCACACTCCACTAAGACAGCGCTGCTGCACCACACTCCACTAAGACAGCTCTGCTGCACCACCCATCACTAAGACAGCTCTGCTGCACCACCCATCACTAAGATAGCTCTGCTGCACCAGTTACCAAGATTGCGGAGGAAGAGAAGAGGAGGTTACACAGGATCCCACACACTACAGCCGATCTTATCTGCTCCTCTCAGCCCCGGCCACCTCCCCCACCTGCCAGCCGTCTGGATCCTCACATGTGCTGCACTTCCCCCGGCCTCCTCTCCCGGATCTCACAGACCCCCGCTCTCCCTCTTCATCCTCCCCACCTCCAGCCTTCTCCGTCGTCCTCTCTCCGTGACCTCCCGCTCTCCCTCTCCAGCCGCTCTCCTCTGATAGTAGTATCGATATTTCGGTGCATCGTGCATCCCTAGTTACTAACACTTCAGCATAATAAACAGTCATGTTGAGGACATGTTCTCTGTGCGGCCAATTGTATTTGTAATAACCTTCATTGTAATAAATGGGTTCTGTTTCATGATACCTAGCTATTTTGTGTATAGATGATCCACTTATACCAGTGTTAGGTGAGATATATTTAGTGACAAGTGTTACTTATATTTCCCTTTATTACTGAAGGCAAAATCAATACATGTAGTTCATCAATTTCACTACATATATGTATAATGCACAGACAATTTGCTATAATTCCACATAGTTAGTGGAGTATATGAGAAGCACTATTTTAGAAAGTTTTGGGCCAGGTGGGGTAGTGTATCTGTGTGTGAGGGGGGTGTCAGGTGGGGTTGTGAACTTGTGGGGGTGGTCAGGTTGGGTTGTGTGTCTGTGGGGGGGTCAGGTGGGGTAGTGTCTCTGTCGGGGGGGGGGGCAAGTGGGGTAGTGGATCTGTGTGGGGGGTCAGGTGGGGTAGTGGATCTGTGTGTGGGGGGGACGGTCAGGTGGGATAGTGGATCTGTGTGTGGGGGGGGCGGTCAGGTGGGGTTGTGAACTTGGGGTGGTCAGGTTGGGTTGTGTGTCTGTGGGGGGGTCAGGTGGGGTAGTGTCTCTGTCGGGGGGGGCAAGTGGGGTAGTGGATCTGTGTGTGTGTGGGGGGGTCAGGTGGGGTAGTGGATCTGTGTGTGGGGGGGACGGTCGGGTGGGGTAGTGGATCTGTGTTTGGGGGGGGGCGGTCAGGTGGGGTAGTGGATCTGTGTGTGTGGGGGGGGGGGGGTCAGGTGGGGTAGTGGATCTGTGTGGGGGGGGCAGTCAGGTGGGGTAGTGGATCTGTGTGGGGGGGGGGCAGTCAGGTGGGGTAGTGTGTGTGTGGGTCAGGCAGGGCCGGACTGGGACTTAAAACCAGCCCTGGCACACAAACCCCACATACTATATCCTTCCCCATATGTCATAGATAGCGCTGTACTATACATGCTGTAGCAAATTCTGCTTCGATTGCCAATGTCCATCTCTACACTCTAAAATATGTGAACACATAACTATAAAGATGCGTCATCCACTATGGATCCCACATTGTGTATTTATGTATCTGTTTCAACTGATTAAATTAGCAACATCAAGTCCGCAATGGATTAGGTATGAACATGCCCTTAAAGGGAACCTGTGAGGTCCATACCAGGTGCAGAGCTGTAGATCCTGGCATACAGCTGTGGCAGGGGCGTAGCTAGGGGTTCAGCCTAGGGGGGGCGAGTGAGTCTGAGTGGGCCCCCAACCATTGTTACCCATAGGAAACCTCAGCAGGTGACAAGGATTTCTGAATAATAAAGAGCATATTCTTTTCCATTTCTTATAGTGAATAAGGATAAAGAGCAGTGTAAGAGGCTTCTACATCTAACATATAGAACCACAAAAAATGTAAAAGGGCTTAACATATGCCACATATGAACAGTGCCACTTGAAAATGGCGGCTACCCCGTCGAAACGTTGTGCTATGCTGTGCTGCACTTGTTAAATGTCTTGCTCTTTTTGAACAATAAATTGCCACATTTTTCACGCTACTGGTGTGCCGCTGATCATCGTGTATCTTATCTATCTATCTATCTATCTCCTATCTATCTATCTATCTATCTATCTATCTATCTATCTATCTATCTCCTATCTATCTATCTATCTCCTATCTATCTCCTATCTATCTATCTCCTATCTATCTCCTATCTATCTATCTATCTATCTCCTATCTATCTATCTATCTATCTATCTATCTATCTATCTATCTCCTATCTATCTATCTATCTATCTATCTATCTATCTATCTGTCTATCTCCTATCTATCTCCTATCTATCTATCTATCTATCTCCTATCTATCTATCTATCTATCTATCTATCTATCTATCTATCTATCTATCTATCTATGTATACATAGCTAACACACAAACAAATCGCAGCACTCGGTACAATCCAGGTGGGTGCCAGCAAGAGTACCAGGATCCTCTAAGAAAGAAGATTGTCCGGCTCCAGATATCCAGTCCCATAAAAGCAAACTTTTTTTTGAAGATGAAACAGATACTCCTAGTCCAAAGGATCGACATGTTTCAGGCTACATGCCCTTTAAACTTCAAGTTTAAGGGCATGTAGCCCGAAACATGTCAATCCTTTGGACTAGGAGTATCTGTTTCATCTTCAAATAAAAGTTTGCTTTTATGGGACTGGATATCTGGAGCCGGACAATCTTCTTTCTTCGTCTTTGCATTTGCTGTGTGCCGTGCAGCTGTCCCGTGCACCATCCAGGCTTCCCAGCGGAGGTTCAGTGAGCTGCCTTACTTTTACCCCATTTGATACCTTGATCCTCTGGTGCTTGGCTGAATATATGACAAATCGTAGCGGCACTCCAGATGCTTCAGGGAAGATAAAGGTGATTTATTTATTCCATAAACAGAAACAACACAGCAGCAACGTTTCAGTCCTATCAGTAAGGACTTTTTTGAAGCTTGAAAAAAGTCCTTACTGATAGGACTGAAACGTCGCTGCTGTGTTGTTTTTGTTTATGGAATAAATAAATCACCTTTATCTTCACTGAAGCATCTGGAGTGCCGCTACTATTTGTCATATATCTGTATCTATCTATCTATCTATCTATCTATCTATCTATCTATCCATCTTCTATCTATCTATCTATCTATCTATCTTCTATCTATCTTCTATCTATCTGTCTGTCTGTCTGTCTATCTATCTATATTTCTATCATCTATCTCTTATCTATCTATCTCCTATCCAGGGCTGTTTCTAGAGGCGGGCGGGCCGGGCGACCGCACAGGGCGCCGGCAGCTAGGGGCACTGGTGTAACCCCTACACCGCCCGCCCGCCCCATCATCTGCCCCTCCAGCCGCCCCATCATCTGCCCCTCCGTCTCTGAACCCATCACCTGCTCAGACTGAAGGCGCCGCCCACCCGCAGCTCTGCTCAGCTTGTGGTTGGAGGCTGCATTCTGCCTCCGGCCACAAGGGGCTGCTCTCTCCCCTCAGAGCTCAGGCACACGATGACGTCACTCCTGTGCTTGTGCTCAGAGCCGGGAGAGAAGACGCGGGACGCAGGTGAGTATGACTATTTTTGTTTTATACAGAAAGCCTGCAAAGGTGGGAAGGGGTCAGAACAACAGGGGAGATGCCTACATGGGGGGGGGGGGAATCTAACAGGGGAGATGCCTACATGGGGGGGGGGACCTAACTGGGGGGATGTTTACAAAGGGGGGAGGGGGATCTAACATGGGGAGATGGCTACATAGTAGGAATCTAAAAAGGGAGATGCCTACATAGGGGGGGGGGGGATCTAACAGGGGAGATGCCTACATTCGGGGGGGGGGAATCTAACAGGGGAGATGGCTACATAGGGGGGAGATCTAACAGGGGAGATGCTTACAAAGAGGGGAGGGGGATCTAACAGGGGAGATGGCTACATAGGGCCGGGGTATCTAACAGGGGAGATGCCTACATAGGGGGGGAGATCTAACAGGGGGGATGCTTACAAAGGGGGGAGGGGAATCTAACAGGAGATGCCTACATGGGGGGGGGGGGGGATCTAACAGGGGAGATGCCTACATGGGGGGGGGGGATCTAACAGGGGAGATGCCTACATGGGGGGGGGGGAACTAACTGGGGAGATGTTTACAAAGGGGGAGGGGGATCTAACACGGGGAGATGGCTACATAGTAGGGATCTAACAAGGGAGATGCCTACATAGGGGGGGGGATCTAACAGGGGAGATGCCTACATGGGGGGGGGGATCTAACAGGGGAGATGGCTATATAGGGGGGATCTAACAGGGGAAATGCCTACATAGGGGGGGGGGGGCGAATCTAACAGGGGAGATGGCTACATAGGGGGGATCTAACAGGGGAGATGGCTACATAGGGGAAATCGAAAAGGGGGTGGCTGCACAGGGGGGTAAAACTAACAGGGGAGATGCTTACAAAGAGGGGAGGGGGATCTAACAGGGGAGATGGCTACATAGGGCCGGGGTATCTAACAGGGGAGATGCCTACATAGGGGGGGAGATCTAACAGGGGGGATGCTTACAAAGGGGGGAGGGGAATCTAACAGGAGATGACTACATGGGGGGGGGATCTAACAGGGGAGATGCCTACATGGGGGGGGGATCTAACAGGGGAGATGCCTACATGGGGGGGGGGGGACCTAACTGGGGAGATGTTTACAAAGGGGGGAGGGGGATCTAACACGGGGAGATGGCTACATAGTAGGGATCTAACAAGGGAGATGCCTACATAGGGGGGGGGGGATCTAACAGGGGAGATGCCTACATGGGGGGGGATCTAACAGGGGAGATGGCTATATAGGGGGGATCTAACAGGGGAAATGCCTACATAGGGGGGGGGGGTCTAACAGGGGAGATGCCTACATGGGGGGGGGCGAATCTAACAGGGGAGATGGCTACATAGGGGGGATCTAACAGGGGAGATGGCTACATAGGGGAAATCGAAAAGGGGGTGGCTGCACAGGGGGGTAAAACTAACAGGGGAGATGGCTGAAAAGGGGGGATCTAACAGGGGAGATGGCTACATAGGGGGAATCTAATAGTGGAGTGGCCTACATAGGGGGAATCTAACAGGGGGATGGCTACATAGGGGGAATCTAACAGGAGATGACTACATAGGGGGATCTAACGGGAGATGGCTACATAGGGGGAATCTAACAGGGGAGATGGCTACATAGGGGGAATCTAACAGGGGAGATGGCTACATAGGGGGGATCTAACACTGGAGATGGCTACATAGGGGGGATCTAACACTGGAGATGGCTACATAGGGGGAATCTATCTAACAGGGGGATGGCTACATAGGGGGAATCTAACAGGGGGATAGCTAAATAGGGGGAATCTAACAGTGGAGGGGAAACGCGTCGGATGACCTGTGGAATGATTCAAACTGCTGTCTTTGATCTCAGTATCTACCATAATCTATGCTGAACAGACACTGTACAGCCCTGTATTTACACACATTGTACGGACTTATGACCATTACTAACTGATAGGAAGTGACGACAACACCACTCCTAGACTAACTGTTGTGCACTTACCAAAAGAATAGGGACATTTTCCGCTGGGTACTGAGACTGCTTAAGTCCCAGCGGTCTCCTAGAGTGAGGTAGGGTGCAATAGCCACTTCTACTGTGGACATACACCTACCTATTAATCCATATATTGCTCAGTTACTATCTAATATGTATGCTACCTCTCCCTTTAAAGAAAACGAGTCACTGTACATATGAAGCACTGTTATTATTTTTTGTTTACCAAATAAAAATGTATTGCACCATATAACACAGTGTATAGTCTACCACTTATGAGCCTTTGATTGAGTCATTTCCTGTTTGATATACATAAGTGGGGACACTGTAATCACATATTTCTTATCTTTAGGGATCACATATCTTTTCTTAATTTTTGTTTGTCTGTCCAATCGGCTTAACCCCGATATATGTGACCCCCCCCATTATCGATATTAAGTAGGCATGGCGAGTTTCTTGTCGGCAGGGATCGAGACAGATAAATGGGCAGAGGAGGCAAACGAGGTCTTCTCAGAGAGGGAGTTAAGTCTACCTATAACCGCAACACCATCCATCCAAAACACGTTCAGGGACCTTCAGAACGCCTATAGGGACAATATCAAATCATATTGGGAGACTAAGTCCCTCGAGAATTACATCTCACACAAAATAGTTCCCCGGGGACTTCGCATCAATATCGTCCCCGCCGATAGGAGCAAGAACCCAGGCCTCCTTAAGAGGTGGGAACAAGAAGCTACTGCTTCGTCAATAAGGTTCATGAACCTCCTCCTGGATGACGAGCGCATAACCCTAGACAAATCTACCAAGAAATTAGAGGGACATATACAAACAGCCCTGACGTTTAAAGATAACCCAGAATTTACCAAAAGGGAAACAGAATTACAACAACACGTAGACCAGTACAAAAACAAGATCAAGGACAGGAAACACAAACAATTCGTCAGGGACCTTGCAGTATTCAAAGAGGGCAAGGCCTACACATTTCTCCACACCACATCTAATCCAGAGATTGAGACGGACGTATCTTCATCTGACACTGACACGTCCTCATCAGGGAGATCCAGAAGGAAAAACAGAAGAAACTTTAGCCGATCACCGTACAGTACACGACAGAGGGCAAGAGGGGAATGGCAACCACCACCACAAAGCCAAACATATGGACGAGGAAGGGGACGAGGGAGGTACAACACTTACCAAGACAGACAACACTTCAACAACGCATCCCAGGGTACCCAACCCACCACAACTACCTCCGTAGCATCATCATCATCACTGCATACAGCCTCCTCCGCCCAAGAATCAACTGCTACTCCCTCCCCCTCTTTTTTAGCGAGGGGGGTGCCCACAGCGGGCACCTTTTAGGACCACCCAATGGATCCACATCTCCCAACGAACAGATTCACTCCTCCAACCAAATTATCAACCTATCACATCGCACACTAACTAGCGCTGAAGAATCATTACTCATGAAGGGCCTGTCCTTTGTGCCAACAAATAATTTCAAGGTGTTCGACTGGGTGAAAGACATACACCTCTTCGCCCGGAAATTAAAATGGAAGAAATTCTTTGCACTAAATGAGGCCAGAAAATGCCTCGAACTGGGAATACTACCAGAAGACCTTCCTGGGGTAACCACACTCTCCAGTCTCCTGGATGAAAACGAGAGGGAACGAGGCCTGGGACCCTTCTCCACTTGCCAACCTAAGTCCAGAAGGATGCCACCTGTGAGTGATCAAGACAGCATTGACATCTTTATTAGGGTAGTGACACAAGAACTTGAACAACTAGCACAGAATCCATGGTCACAGAAAGCTAACCTTAGTAGGGAAGAACATCTAGCAATGAAGAAATTACAGGACGATCGGACCATCGTAATTAACCTCTTAAGGACATAGGACGTACCGGTACGTCCTATGTCCTCATTAGCACTTCAAAGCGGGGCCGCGCGTTTCCCTGGTGTCTAGTGGGGGAGATCGCTCCTCCGGGACCTTGTCCCGGAGGAGCGATCTCCGTTACTGATGCCGGCCGGGGACGCGTCCAAGATGGCGCCGTCCTCGGCTCGGCACTCGTTTACTTCCGGCTGCAGCAGCCGAAAGCAAACGAGTGCCGATCTCATGGATCTCTGCAGCATATCTATGCTGCAGAGATCTCAATGAGAGATCACAGTGTATATACTAGAAGTCCCCCAGGGGGGCTTCTAGTATATGTGTAAAAAAAAAAAAAACGTGTTGTTAATAGTAAAAATCCCCCTCCCCTAATAAAAGTCTGAATCACCCCCCTTTCCCCAGGTTTTAAATAAAAGTAAACAAATAAATAAATAAATAAACATGTTTGCTATCGCCGCGTGCGTAATCGCCCGAACTATTAATTAATCACATTCCTGATCTCGTACGGTAAACGTCGTCAGCGCAAAAAAAATCCCAAAGTGCAAAATTGCGCATTTTTGGTCGCATCAAATCCAGAAAAAATGTAATAAAAAGCGATCAAAAAGTCATATATGCGCAATCAAGGTACCGATAGAAAGATCACATCATGGCGCAAAAAATGACACCTCGCACAGCCCCATAGACCAAAGGATAAAAGCGCTATAAGCCTGGGAATGGAGCGATTTTAAGGAATGTATATTGGTTAACAACGGTTTGAATTTTTTACAGGCCATCAGATACAATATAAGTTATACATGTTACATATCGTTTTAATCGTAACGACTTGAGGAACATGCATAACAAGTCAGTTTTACCCCAGGGCGAATGGCGTAAAAACACATTTCCCCCAAATAAAAGAAATGCGTTTTTTTTTTCAATTTCACCACACTTTGAATTTTTTTCTGGTTTCGCAGTGTACTTTATGCAAAAATTCAGCCTGTAATTGCAAAGTACAATTAGTGACGCAAGAAATAAGGGGTCATGTGGGTTTCTAGGTGGAAAAATGCAAGTGCTATGACCTTTTAAACACAAGGAGGAAAAACCGAAAACGTAAAAACGAAAATGGGCCATGTCCTTAAAGGGTTAAACCAGCCGACAAAGGGGGCAATCTGGTCATCATGGACCATAACATCTATCGGGACATGTGCCAGATGGTTCTGAGAGACAGAGATGGGTACAAACTCCTGGACTCGGATACCACAGACCTTTTCAGAAAGCAATTAAAAACTATACTGGATGACGCTTTGGCAACGGGCATTATCGACAAAAAGGAATATGCGTTCCTACTACCCACAGCCCCCCGGGTTGCAACATTCTATGGACTACCGAAAGTCCACAAAGGCCTCCACCCCCTCAAATGCCGCCCCATCGTGGCAGGCATTGATAACCTCACACAAAATCTCGGGATATATGTGGATGAGATTCTAAGACCTCTGGTCATAAGTATCCCATCATACATCCGCGACACCATGGACCTCCTGGCGAAACTGGCGGATATCACAACAAAGAAGGAGTGGTACCTTGGAAGTATCGATGTTGAAGCTCTATATAGCTCTATCCCACACTCAAGGGGTCTTCAAGCGGTAGGACACTATCTCCAGACCAGAAGTGTCCATCTCACCAACCACAATGATTTCGTCATTCGCATCTTGGAATGGATTCTCACCCATAACTACTTCCTCTTCAACAACGGGGTGTACCACCAGCTCAGGGGCACAGCGATGGGGAGCCCTATGGCCCCCTCGTACGCTAATCTGTTCCTGGGCTGGTGGGAGGATACCACGGTCTTTAGTGACAAAACCAATACCACCCTTACATCGAATTCTGGGGACGCTATATCGACGATGTTCTCATCCTGTGGTCTGGCACACCCGCCGACTTCAATAGATTCATCAAGGACCTGAACGAGAACGAAATTGGCCTCCGGTTTACATCCGAAATTAACAAGGATCAGATCTGCTTTCTGGACACCATCATAAAGATACAGGACACCGTCATCTCCACAGAAGCCTACCGGAAGCCCACAGCGGGAAACAGCTTGTTGAAGTGGGAAAGTCACCATCCTCTCAACCTTAAGACCGGAATCCCGAAGGGGCAATACCTCCGTATTAGGCGTAACTGCAGTACAACACAATCCTTTGAAAAAGAGGCCAAAGCACTCCAAAGAAGGTTCAAGGAGAGAGGCTATCCTAACTACACTCTCTCAAAGGCGTACCAGATAGCGAAACAAAGCGACCGTCAGGATCTTCTGGTACCCAGGAACAAGGACACCCAAGATGGAACCAATGACCTTAGAATCATAGGGACATATGACAACGCGGCACCACAGGTGAGATCCATCCTAGAAAGAGCATGGCCGATCCTGAGAACGGACCCCCATCTCACCTCGGTAATCCCCAGCCGCCCCCAAGTCACCTACAGAAGAGGACGAAATCTAGGTGACCTTATCACCAACAGTCACTACGTCCCTCCGGTCTCCAAACCTACCACCTGGCTGGACACCCGCATAACCGGCACCTATAGGTGTGGGGACTGCAAAGCATGTCACTATATATCAGTGTCGAAGACATTCTGCTCTGGCTCCAACCCCACAATTTACAAGAATAGGTGCTTTGCGAACTGTAAAACCCAACGCGTTATCTATCTGGCCACATGCGAATGTCCGAAATCCTATGTGGGAAAAACTATAAGGGAATTCAGACGTAGAATCCCCTCCGAACGAAGATGTTCGGAGGGGAGACCATGATAACAAACTCCTGAGAAAAGAAACGGAGTGGATTTACCGCTTAAAGACCTTGGAACCAAGCGGTCTAAATGACCAGATCCTGTTCACACACTTTATCTAAGGATATTCATCCCTTTTCACTATACCCTTGGGCAATCAATCTCATCACATTCCCTAACCGCTTGCCCCGATACAGCACCCTCTGTGACAGAGCACCTCTACTCCTCCTATGTCCTACCTTCTCCACCCTACCTTATGTTAATACCTTGTTTCACATTTTACCTATGTATGATCTCATACTCGCCTGACCAGAAGTATCCCCATCATCCTATAATAGCATCGTTATGTCTAAAACACAACTAGTCTCATCCATACTGGTTGTGCATCTTACACATTCATCTTTCCCCCCCCCCCCCCCCCCCCTTTTGCTTCATTTACTATCTCCCCCCCCTATTGTAAACCCTGTAGTATACTTAACATCTATCAGCTCATTTGATCCATGATTAATCTTGCCCCAACATCCTCCAGCCTACTCCATCCATCCTATATACCTTATTAAAATGACAGATCCTATCCTTCTCCATATTCCCACTTCCCTGTATTCACATCCACATCGCAAACTAAGGGCAGTTTAGAGGTGTGGGCAAGTATCCTCAATCCCCGCATTGCGCATGCGCGGATTCGGCGGAGACAAGACGCACTGACGTCATCACGTCAGCGCGTCCCCTCCACGCCCACACAGCCATGCGTTCTTTAGGACGCGCCGGCCGGCGGTCCCATCAGACGCACATCGGCTATCAGAAGCGCTACATCGGGACTTCCCTCTTCATCAAAACGTGAGTGGTACATCTCCCCTCTTACAACATTGCCCCAGGATTTCTCCCACAGGAGGTCTGATGGTTCATATATGTGTCCACATTTAGGAGGGTCTCCACGTGGCCGGGCTGCTCATCCAACAATCATATTGGAGGGACTCATTATATACCCACGTCTCAGGTATGCGTATTGCACTCACATAATCTCTATACCTACAGACCCATACGCACCTTTAATGACCACCAGGATGGGATCTGTGTTTTTTTTTTTTTTTTTTTTTTTATAGGCACCCGCATCTATACTGATTTGGGGGAATACCTTGCTACCCCATACCGGCATACATCTCCAGTGGCTTAATGACGCCATTAATCATCCTGTCCTATCATCCACATTAATGTTATTGGATCTCTGCATGGAGCTACTACATGGAGCTGACATACATGAGAGGTAGCACTTTTCAATATTTAATATTTTTCTAAACATCTATTTATGACAACACAACAGGGTACTGATACACTGTATATACTTACTTTCACTAGATCTGCTACACGGCTGACCATCCACAAACGAAACATCCCTGATGAACCCAATTATTCCTACCAATAAAAAAAGGGGGAAACGCGTCGGATGACCTGTGGAATGATTCAAACTGCTGTCTTTGATCTCAGTATCTACCATAATCTATGCTGAACAGACACTGTACAGCCCTGTATTTACACACATTGTACGGACTTATGACCATTACTAACTGATAGGAAGTGACGACAACACCACTCCTAGACTAACTGTTGTGCACTTACCAAAAGAATAGGGACATTTTCCGCTGGGTACTGAGACTGCTTAAGTCCCAGCGGTCTCCTAGAGTGAGGTAGGGTGCAATAGCCACTTCTACTGTGGACATACACCTACCTATTAATCCATATATTGCTCAGTTACTATCTAATATGTATGCTACCTCTCCCTTTAAAGAAAACGAGTCACTGTACATATGAAGCACTGTTATTATTTTTTGTTTACCAAATAAAAATGTATTGCACCATATAACACAGTGTATAGTCTACCACTTATGAGCCTTTGATTGAGTCATTTCCTGTTTGATATACATAAGTGGGGACACTGTAATCACATATTTCTTATCTTTAGGGATCACATATCTTTTCTTAATTTTTAACAGTGGAGATGGCAACATAGGGGAAATCTAACAGTGGAGATGGCTACATAGGGGGGATCTAACAGTGGAGATGGCTACATAGGGGGGATCTAACACTGGAGATGGCTACATAGGGGGAATCTAACAGGGGGATGGCTACATAGGGGGAATCTAACAGGGGGATAGCTAAATAGGTGGGGGGCTCTAACGGGAGATGGCTGCATAGGGGGATCTATCAGGGGAGATGGCTGCATAGGGGGAATCTAACAGTGGAGATGGCTACATGGGGCAATCTAACAGGGGAGATGACTACATAGGGGGATCTAACAGGGGAGATGCCTACAAAGGGGGGGGGGAATCTAACGGGAGATGCCTACAAAGGGGGGGGAATCTAACAGGGGAGATGGCTACATAGGGGGGATCTAACAGGGCAGATGCCTACAAAGGGGGGGGGGATCTAACAGGGGAGATGCCTACAAAGGGGGGGGGGTCTAACAGGGGAGATGCCTACATAGGGGGGAATCTAACAGGGAAGATGCCCACATGGGGGGGGGGGGGGGATCTAACAGGGAAGATGGCTGCATAGGGGGGATCTAACAGGGGAGATGGCTACATAGGGGGGGATCTAACAGGGAAGATGGCTGCATAGGGGGGATCTAACAGGGGAGATGGCTACATAGGGGGGATCTAACAGTGGAGATGGCTGCATAGGGGGGATCTAACAGGGGAGATGGCTACATAGGGGGGGATCTAACAGGGGAGATGGCTGCATGGGGGGGGCTAACAGGGGAGATGGGTGAAAAGGGGGGCTCTAACAGGGGAGATGGCTGCATAGGGGCAATCTAACTGGAGATGCTACATAGGTGGAATCTAACAGGGGAGATGGCTGCATAGGGGAAATCTAACAGTGGAGATGGCTACATAGGGGGGATCTAACGGGATATGGCTACATAGGGGGGATCTAACAGGGGAGATGGCTACATAGGGGGGATCTAACATTTTAGGTCTGTGGCATACATTTTTGGGGATACAGGTTAATGAATTTATTTCAGGGTCTGTGGATTCCATTTAATCAGGAGTCTAGGATAATTTATTTAGGAGTGGGGACAGATCCTATGTAATGGTTCTGTATTCTACCTGTGACTGGCTGACCACTGCTGTATTCTCTTCTTCAGGCTATGTTCACACTACGTATATTTGAGGCTGTATGTTTGAGGCTGTATAGCAACCAAAACAAGGAGTGGATTGAAAACACAGAAAGGCTCTGTTCACATAATGTTGTAATTGAGTGGATGGCCGTCATTTAATGGCAAATATTTGCTGTTATTTTAAAAGAACGGCTGTTGTATTGAAATAATGGAAGTTATTTACTGTTATATGGCGGCCATCCACTCAATTACAACATTATGTGAACAGATCCTTTCTGTGTTTTCAATCCACTCCTGGTTTTGGTTGCTATGAGGACCTGACATGAGGACCAAATACAGCCTCAAATATACATAGTTTGAACCCAGCCTATATAGTCTGCAGGGTGTAATACTCTTTAGTATCTGTGTACACTGCCTATCTGATATCACTGCTGTATACTCTTCTAAAGTCTGTGTGGTGTAATACTTTGCAGCATCTGTGTACGCCTGCTATCTAATATCACTGCTATATATTCTTCTATAGTCTGCGGGGAGTAATACTTCACATATGTAAGAAGATGATGTGACATGAGTAAAGCTAAAAAAAATTTCTGCTCGACATAGTTGGTGCAATAGGTGTGTGTGTGCGGGGGGAGATATATGTGGGCTGGTGGGGTTTGTGTGCCAGGGCTGCTTTTCAGCCCAGTCCGACCCTGCACATACCTACTGACTTTTGGCACATGACACAAAAAAGTGGAAGTTGTTGAAAAAGTGCGGAGCCTGAGATGTTTGTCTGGCAGGTTCAGAAGAGACGAATTGTTGCTGCAAGAAATCATCCTGGTAGTCCGGGCCAGAAGGAGAGGAAAAAGAAAGTGATCCCTCAGATCAAAGAAGACGTCACCTGTGAGTCACTGAATGACTTTTTTGCCACAAGTTGAAAAGGGTTGAATAACACTGCTGTATGTCATAATACACACACTGCTTCTCCCTAGCAACAAACGCACCCCCACCCCACCCCCGACATCACTTAAAACACATATAAAAAAGGTGTCAGCAGTAAGGTATTTTACCCATAGCAATTTTTCCATATGGGAGTATGTCTATAAGGTGCACAGAATCTCGTACTGCCCTAGTGTTGCCTCAGTTTCATTCAACATATAGGCAGCCAAAACCAAATGGCCATTATAACATTTAGAGCTTATTGCACCTACCCATGTTGTCCGACACCACACAAGCCGTTCCTACGTACGTTTCGCTGTTGCACGCTTCCTCGGGGAACTCCCTATCTATCTATCTCCTATCTATCTATCTATCTATCTATCTATCTATCTATCTATCTATCTATCTATCTCTTATGGTGCTTTTACACAGGCAGATTTATCTGACCAATTTTGGAAGCCAAAGTCAGGAATGGACTTGAAAAGACAGTGAATCTCAGTCTTACCTTTATGACCTGTACCCTGTTTATAGTCTGTTCCTGGCTTTGGCTTCAGAAATCTGTCAGATAAATCTCTCTGTGTAAACGCACCATCAGATAGATAAGAGATAGATAGATAGATATCTTCTATCTATCTCTTATTTATCTATATATCTATCATCTATCTATCTCTTATTTATCCATATATCTATCACCTATCTATCTATCTATCTATCTATCTCCTATCTATCTATCTATCTATCTATCTATCTATCTATCTATCAATCAATCATCTATTTATCTGTCTGTCTGTCTATCTATCTATCTCTTATCCAGGGGCGTAACTAGAAATGGCTGGGCCCCATAGCAAACTTTTGATTGGGCCCCCCCCCCCCGCCCCCTCTCGATCGACCACTACGCCATCAACACACTCAGCTCTACACAGGTCCTGTACACCATATAAATTACAGTACAGTTATATCAGGTGACTTACAGGGGACGTCTTCTCTGATCGGAGTTCTTCCCTTTTCATTTTCTTCCCCATCTCCTTCTCCGAGCCACAAATCCACAGAATCTGCCAGAAAAACATATTAGTCTCCTCACACTGGCACCATCCTCATCTCTCTATACTGCACATCTGCATTGGCCCCTTTACACCCTCATTTAGTGGGAAGGCTGACTCTATGTGATCCCATTTTATTATATGGCCCTCCTCTCTGTCGCCCCTCCTTATAAATAGCCCCCTTATGTTGCCCCCCTTATAGAAGCCCCCCATGCTGTCCCCCTTATAGATGCCCCCCATGTTGCCCCCCCCTATAGATGGCCCCTCCTATGTTGTCCTCTTATAGATGGCCCCCTCTCCCCCTATATTGTCCCTTTATAGATGTTCCCCTCTCCCCCAATGTTGTCCCTTTATAATATCCCTCTCCCCTATGTTGTCCCCTTATAGATGGCCCCCTCTCCCCCTATGTTGCCCCCCCTTATAGATGCCCCTCTCCCCCCCTTCCTTATAGATGGCCCTCTCTCCCCCCCTCCCTTATAGATGCCCCCTTCTCCCTCCCTTATAGATGTCCCCCTGTCCCCCCCTTCCTTATAGATGGCCCTCTCTCCCCCCTTCCTTATAGATGCCCCCTTCTCCCTCCCTTATAGATGTCCCCCTCTCCCCCCCCTTCCTTATAGATGTCCCCCTCTCCCCCTCCCTTATAGATGTCCCCATCTCTCCCCTTCCTTATAGATGCCCTCCTCTCCCCCCCTTCCTTATAGATGCCCTCCTCTCCCCCCCTTCCTTATAGATGTCCCCCTCCCCCCCCCCCTTCCTTATAGATGCCCTCCTCTCCCCCCCCCTTCCTTATAGATGTCCCCCTCTCCCCCCTTCCTTATAGATGCCCTCCTTTCCCCCCCTTCCTTATAGATGCCCTCCTCTCCCCCCCTTCCTTATAGATGCCCTCCTCTCCCCCCCTTCCTTATAGATGCCCTCCTCTCCCCCCTTCCTTATAGATGCCCTCTTCTCCCCCCCTTCCGTATAGATGTCCCCCTCTCCCCCCTTCCTTATAGATGCCCTCTTCTCCCCATCCCCCTTATAGATGCCCCCTTCTCTCTCCTTCCCAAACTCACCTTACAACGCGCTCCCCCGTTGAGCCTTTTTCCTGTCAGTCCCCCGTCTGATGCGCGGCTGCCGGGGGTGTCGCGTCCTATCCCCGACAGCGCGCGTATCATAGAGCTCTCTGTGGGCTTGTGCTGCGGGCACGACTTCTGGCACACAGAGAGCTGTATGATACGCGCGCTGCCGGGGATAGGACGCGACACCCCCGGCAGCAGCGCATCAGACGGGGGACTGACAGGAGCGCTGTCGGTCGGTCCCGTGCTCCTCCTGGCCCAGTGACTCCTTTTCCCTATGGTTGAGGAAAGGAGTCGCCGGGTCAGGAGGAGCACGGGACCCGCGTCACGGGCCCCCTGATGCAGCGGGGCCCCGTAGCAGCCGCTATGGCTGCTACGGCGGTAGTTCCGCCAGTGGTCTTATCTATCTAGCTGATAAGTATGGGGAGACTTGAGATTTTTAAACAGAGGTAATTTACAAATCTATATAAGTTTCTGAAACCAGTTAATTTCAAAAATAAAAATTGCTGGATTACTCCTTTAACTTACTTTAGCATAAGGTGTATAGATACCTGCAATTACAACTCCATGATGGTGCAGGTACAGCAAGGGGGTCAAATGTGTTGGGGGCGCTTGTGAAAATGTGCAGGGGCTAAGCAGTAGAGGGAGGGAGAGCGTTCACCATGATAGGAGCTCTATAAAGGGCCACAAGTTAGCATGGCCTCTGACAGAGTGTGGGTGCTGCATGAAGCTAGGGATCAGAGTGGATGTGGGGGGCCTTTGGCTTTATGACCCACAAGAGTGACCCACCTTTCCCCCGCTACAGCATGATCCATGCAGACCTGCACTGATTAGTGGCCGTGTGTCTCCTATCCCGGCCACAATTGTGTTGCCCTACCAGCAATGGCAAAAGGGAGGGAAAAGACTCCAAGCGCTCTGACAGGGAAAGGGAGCTGAACTCATTGGAAGTGGCACTATTGGGGCACAGGTGCAGGGCAGTATCTAGGTCATTTTGGCAACAGGGAAGGAAGGGGGGCTTTCATCAAGATTGGGGTTACTAGGAAGAAGTGGTGTGTGTATTACAGCATAGAGCGGTGCAGAGCCCCTACCAAATAATGTTCTACCAAATACAAAAACATCATTCAGTGACTGACAGGAGGCGGCTTCTTTGCATGAATTGCAGGTGATGTTTTTGATATTCAAGGTTGTTCACTTTTCCTTTGGTCTCCATCTGGCTCCGGCCATCATAAAGACTTCTCCGACCATGACTTGTCTCCACAGGATCTGCTAGAGAGACATTTTAGGCTTCTCACTCCATCAATATCCTCATCTCTAGACAAACTCTCCTGTAGTGTATCCCCCTCTATGCAGCCTCTGTGTAGCCTCTGTGGTATTGCCCCCCTCTCTAGAGTGTAGGCTTCTCTATTGTATTGCCCCCCTGTGTAGTACACTCTTCCCTCTTCTGTTTAGTACAGACCCATGTGCAGTCTCCATCATATTGAGTACTATTGCTGGAAAAGCTGGGTGACCTCCATCATACTGACTACAGGATACTGGGAAAGAAGGTGACCTCCATTGTACAGAATACAAGATGATGGGAAAGCTTGGTGACCTCCAATATGCTAAATACAAGATTCTGGAAAGCTGTGTGACCTCCATCTTACTGAGTACAAGATGCTGGAAAGCTGGGTGACCTCCATTACACTGACATACAGGATGCTGGGAAAGCTGTGTGACCTCCATTACACTGACATAGAGGATGCTGGGAAAGCTGGGTGACCTCCATGACACTGACGACAGGATACTGGGAAAGCTGGGTGACCTCCATTATGCTTACTACTATACAAGATACTGGGAAAGTTGGGTGACCTCCATGACACACTGACTACAGCAAGGATGTCACAGTATTACACGGTATAATATATATATTATATATATATAATATGTTTATTATATATATATAATAAACAGAGTTCCGCTGCACTCCTTCAGTGAAAAAATCCAAAAGTGTTTATACCATATCAAAAAAGTTTACATGCTGCAACTCCCAATCCAATCAGTAAAAATCCGCAATGGAGTGCACTCTGCAGGTCGGTGTGTCAGGGTGCCAGCAGCTGAAGACTGAATCCACTTCTTCCCATAAATAATTCTGCTGCACTCCTTCAGTGAAAAAAGTTTACATGCTACATGTAAACTTTTTTGATATGTAATAAACACCTTTGTATTTTTTTACTGAAGGAGTGCAGCGGAACTCTGTTTATTATTTATGGGAAGACGTGGATTCAGTCTTCAGCTGCTGGCACCCTGACACACCGACCTGCATATATATATATATATATATATATATATATATATATATATATATATATATATTTATATGGCTCCTCATGGTCATTTGGTCACTGATCTATCTCACTGCTGTGTCTGGTCAGTGGTGAGGGTGGGTGGTTGTGTCTGTCTGTCTGTCTGTGTATTGTCACCCCTCACACAGTCCTCACTCCTCACTATGTACCTGACAACTTCCAGCACTCGGAAGCCTCACTCACTCTCAGAGCTGCTGCTGGATGTCTTCACAATCCCTCCCTGGCAGCCATGGACGGTGAGAAAGAGGAGGGGGAGGGGCCAGCAGCAGCAGTGTGTGAGGAAGAAGCAGGCAGAAGAACCAGCCCTGACCGGGCTCGGCCTCCAGCGGCTGAGGGGGCCCCTCAGGAGCAGGGGGCCCGCTATTGCCAGGTGCAGTTGCCTTCTTGGGGGCCCCGGCCACTACAGACATGTGTTAAGGCTGTCTGCAAAAGCAATAGCTTTTGCAGACAGGATTAACTGTCTAAGACCTCAGTGGGCCCCTGCCTGAGTGAGCCCAGGAGCGACCTCCCCCCTTGCCCCCACCTAATTTTGCTACTGAGCTGTGGGGAGATATAAGAGACAGGCTCTTAATTCCAGCGTAAAGGTTTATAATCCTCCTTTTTATTTCAAGCAGAAGTGTCAGAGAGGAGGAGCTGAGCCACAGAAGCGCCTCCTGCCCTGACTGACTGTCATACAGAGCCGCGCTGCAGCTGTCACTGTGGCACTTCAGCTGGTAATAAAAAGGATTAGAGAATTTTACACTGGACTTAAGGTCCTGTCAGTGATATCTCCCTGCACTGCATCCCAGTCATGCCACCCCTGCTTTAGGCACAGCACCATAACAATCTTGCAAGGATCATCGGTTCAGCTGCTTAAATGACAATGTACACAGTCCAATGGTGCATCATTAATACTTACAAGTGCATCTCAATAAATTAGAATATCATCAAAAAAATTTTTTTTAGTAATTTAATTCAAAAAATGAAACACCCAAATTATATAGAGTCATTACAAACAGTGAACTTTTTCTAGTGTTCATTTTTGTTGAGGATTATGGCTTACAGCCAAAGAAAACCCAAAGCTCATTGTCTCAGAAAATTGGATTATTATATGAGACCAACTCTGAAAAAAAAAAAAAAAATGTAAACACAAAAATGTTGGCCAAATGAAAAGTTTATACAGTAAATGCAGTCAAAACTTGGTTGGAGTCTCTTTTGCATGAATGACTGCATCAATGCAGCATGGCATGGAGTCGATCAGGTTGTGGCACTGCAGAGGTGTTATGGAAGCCCAGGTTGCTTTGATGGCAGCCTTCAGCTTATCTGCATTGTTGGGTTTACTGTCTCTCATCTACCTCTTGACCAGACCTGGGCATTGTATGGCCCACATCAGAGCGTCTGTGCTATGAGGCATGTACGAGGCAATGCTGTGCTATGAGGCAATACCAGCAACCTCTACTGCTGCGACCAGGACCTGCAACTACATAGACTGATTGCCCAGAGACTACTGCACCCAACATCTCATGAGTAACCTGCTGTATAGAACATGTAATACTATAGAGTACCCCACTCAACATCTCCTGGGTTAACAACTCCTTGAAAAAGACTTCTTGTCGAAACACGCAGAATCGCGAGTGGTTTTATACTTTGTCATTTTGAATAGGGATGTTCCGAACCTGCCGAGGTTCGGGTTTGTATGAACCCGAACGGTCGGCAGCAGATTCCCGCTGTCTGCCCGCTCCATGGAGCGGGGGGATACAGCGGGAGGAACGCCTGGAAAACTGGGATACAGCCTATGGCTCGGACCATCCCTAATTTTGAATAAAAGAAGAATTTTAAGGAAGCTTTGCTTCATATATCATTTTTTCCCTCATTGTATTATTTTTTCATTTTTAAAAGTGCAATTCCCAATCAAGTCCAAATTAGTATTAAAATTCAGTTTTACTTTTTCCGTATTAAATGTTTTCAAATAATAAAAAGGAACAAGACACTCAACACATTTCGGTTGTGCAGGTGTAAGGCACATATATAGAAATACATCCATTCTTTTCTTTTTAATACAATAATAATAAAGAAATAACTGTATTTCATTTCCAACAGGGGACTTGAAAAATAAGAAAACAAAAACTGTTGGTCTGTAGACAGGTGACTTACCCCTATACCACAGCTCCAACAAAGTTTTGTTTGGAGACTCAACTATATCTGATTGCAGATCAGTCCTCTGAAGGCAGTGTATGTCTGTAATCAACAGGCAGAGACAGTGGCTGACAGCTGAGCCAACAAGAGGCTGGACAGCAGAGATTATTCATGAAGAAGAGGAAGAAGTGGTGAGGCATGCCAGAACTCCTCTTTGACTCTTCATTACAGTCGGAGACCCGAGATAGCACATAATGCACTCCACGGACAAATTACCATAATGGTGCGTTTACACAGGCAGATTTATCTGACAGATTTTGGAAGCCAAAGCCAGGAATGGATTTGAAAAGAGGAGAAACCTCAGTCTTTCCTTTATGACCCGTTCCCTGTTTATGGTCTATTTCTGGTTTTGGCTTAAAAAATCTGTCTGATAAATCTTCCTATGTAAACGCACCATTAGGCAACATGCTCACCAGGGGGCTGCAAACTATAGCACACTGTCGGCACCTCATGGAGGGCCTGGGTGCTGACAGATTCCCTTTTAGGGTGCATTCACACTGAGGAATATGCAAGGAATTGAAGAGGATAGTTTTCTGCTTGAAATTCTTCGCCTACTTAGAATTTAAGCCTCCATTGACTTCTATAGGATTCCTCTAGCAGAAGAATCAGTCCAAAGAATTGACATGTCAATTCTTTGAGCAAAGAGGATCTGCGACTGAAAATCCTGCTCGGAAATTCTGCAGTGTGAACAACAGAGCTGAAATTCCATTGACCACAACAGGACATTGTTCTATTTATATTTTACAGGAGGAATTTCAAGCAGACATTAAGAGAAAATTCATCGTCTATTCCTCAGTGTGAACGCATGTTTGTAAAAACTGTAGAGAAAAGTTAAACGTTTTCATTGGTCTGGATCTGAGTGTTCAGACCTGTACTGATCGATAGAACACACTGCAGTGCATTCTCTCAAAGCTCTGTGTAAGGGGGAAAAAGAAAAAGTCCGTCTCCTTAGACTTCCATTATAAACCAGACAAGAGTTTTTAGGTACGACAGGTACACTTTAAACAGTCTCAATCCTTACAAATGACTTTCCTTCATTTCACCAGTCTTTGTCAGGGATGGGAATCATGCAGGCATTGGAGTTGTGGTTTTGCAACAGCTGGAGGGCTGCATGTTCCCCACCCATGCCTGGTCTAGGTAGTTTCTAACATGCAAATCCTTTCATTTACCAAAAAAAAATTAAATAAAAAGACTCCTTACTCCATAAATACAGTTCCAAAGTCTTGGCCACTAGGTGTCTTCCTTTACGATCTGCTGTCCACTGTGTGTTAGAGGAAATATGTCTCCAAATAACAGCAAGATAAGGCCAGAACATAGGAAGTGAGGGTGGTTTGTATTGCTATGTGGACCTACAAGTTGACACAGTGTCTGCTGAGGCTGATCCAAACTTTTCTAAAAATTTTAATTAATGCTTCCCTCTCACCTCCCATAAAGTTCCTGGCAGCTGTCTCTCGTGTTTTACTAGTGCACTGACTCCTGTATACACACAGGGGGAGATTTATTGAAAGGGTGTAAATTAGGGCTGGGCGATACAGCCAAAAAATAAAATCGATTTTTTTTTTTATAAATCTGGACGATCCTCGATTTAAATCTCAATTTTTTTTTATTTTGCTAAATAAACAAAATTTTTCTCGCAGCGTCAGATACAATTTTAATGATGTTTGAGACAACAACTGTATTGCTTCCCAGTGTAACAGTGCTCCCCTGTGACTGAGGGGATTGGGGCAGCTGGGGGTGACTGTGGGGTACTGGAGATGACTGAGGGGGAGCTGGGAGTGACAGAGGGTGGACTGGAGATGACTGAGGGGGACGGGTACTGGAGATAAATGAGGGGGTGACTTGGGCAGCTGTGGGTGACTGGAGGGGGACCGAGGGGGGGCTCGATTTGACTGGAGCAGGAGTGCACATAGCCCTTCTCTCACCCCGGCACACAGCCCTTCTCTCACCTCCTGGACACACTCAGAGCTCCCCGGTCTCTGGAGGAGGCAGCAGGGACTGCAGCACAGTGTGATTCCTGGAGCTGTACATCTCCAGGACCCGCAGCAACACTATCACCCTGCTGTCTCCTCCAGACACTGGGGAGCTCTAAGTGTGGCTAACAGGGGAGCGGGACGCTGTGCTGGAGGACGCCCGCGCCGCATAACTACGGACTGCCTGCCCCTTGCCTCAGTCCAGCGCTCACCAGCCCCATACTGCCCCTCTCCGGACTGCCTGCCCGACACTGTCGCACGCTGCCTGCCAGTTCCACCCCTCTCGGCCCCGCACCGCCGGCCTGCCCTGCACCTCACCACAGCGCTCGCCAGCCCCATACTACCCCTCTCCGGACTGTCCGCCCACCCGCAATGATTTTTTTGTGAAAATCGTATTTACGATTTTCACAAAAAATCTAACCGATTCAAACACTCTGGGCAAATTAATTCGATTAATCGCCCAGCCCTAACGTAAATATACAGCTGTTGTAAACTGCCCACTGCAGCCAATCACAGCTCAGCTTTCAGCTCTGGTAGAATAAAAGAGGAGCTGTGATTGGTTGCTGTGGGCAGTTTACACCAGGTGAATATTTACACCCTTTCATAAATCTCCCCCCCCAATTGCTTTGGCTTCCTAGCAGCAGGACCAGTCTTAGGGGTGTGCGACCTGTGCACAGGGCGCATCACCCCATCAATCAAAGGGGAGGCGCCAACACCTGGCAAACTGCAGCAAGCACCAGGGCCGGATGCTGCCCCACTCCTTTCACCTATAAGCATGTCTAATGACATGCTTCTAGTTGAAAAGAGTGCCCTGAAAAACACCGCGAGAAGACATTGGCTCCTCATGCTGTCAATCACTCTTGTGATTGCAGGCAGCGTAAAGCCTGCAGTCACATGAGACCACTCTGTCTTATATGGTGGCTGCAGAGGAAGGGGGGGGGGGGGTCTGATATGGGACTGCAGGAGGGAAACTAGGAAGGACTGACTATATGAGGAATGCAGGGGGTGGGGAATGATTAACTGGGACTATTGGGGGCTGCAGGAGGGGGAGTAATACTAAATGGTGACTGCAGGAGGGGGCTGATACTAAGTGGTGGCTGCAGGGGAAAATGGATAGCATATGGGGGCTTTGGGGGGGGGGTGTGAGGGAACTGATACAATATGGGGGCTGCAGGGAGGATCTTAAACTACATGGGGCTGCATTGGGAGCAGCTGATTTCATATAGGGGGCTGTAGGGTAGAAAACTATATAAGGCCTGTGGGGGTGAGGGGTGCTGATACTATATGTGGAGGCTGCATAGGGTGGTAGGTTGTAGAGCTGATATCATGTGGTACTACGAGGGCTGCAGAGAAGTAAGCCTGATACTATATTGGGGGGGGGGGGGGGGTCTATACTATTTTTGGGCTGCAGAGAGTTATTTTTTTTAGTGCAGAGCCACTTGACAATATATGGGCACACCCTGCTTTACCTGATCTTATATGGGGGCTGTAGGGGGAAATAGGGAGGACTGACTATATGATGAATGCAGGGGAGTGATACTAAATGGGGGTTGCAGGGAGGCTGATACTAAATGGGAACTGCAGGAGAGACAACACTATATTGAGACTGCACAAAGATGCCTATAATATATAGGGGCCTTACTACTTCTATATAGGGGTACATAGCATACTGAACTACTACACGGGGGACACAGAGGGGTCTGACTACTATAATGTGCTGGATAAAGGGGCCTATAATGTTTCTCTGGCAGATTCTGAAGAGAGCATTCATGGCCATGAGAAGACTTCAAGATAGCCCAGGATGGAGAGAAAGTGGAAAAACAAATGACTCTAATCAGAGAAGACATCCCCTGTGAGTCACTGAATGTAACTGCATTTTGTTATATGGACTGTAGTAGTCATGGTGTGACTTATCTAGATATTATATAGTGATATAACTAGTAATCGTTTTATGTTTGGCACAATAGCAGTATTGAGGCCATGTGGAATCACTGTGCACTGGTAATATTTATTGGCAATAATGTTTTTAGATAACTGGATGTATTGTGAGGGCACCATCTACCCTAAGGCAGTTCACCGTTTAGTGTAAACTTTTCCTTACACTGCTTTAATTTCTGCTCCCTTAGCACCTTGCAAAGCTAGTGCATCACCAATCCCTTCTGCTTCCATGTGCCATCTCTCGTAGCATACGGGACAATCTATACCACGGTACAGATGGGCCTGTTTGTTATATTTTCACCAGCATTATAGGTCATAGTTGAGAGAAATAGTTGCTGTGAATGGTCCCCTGAAATGTATAAAATTAAAAATAGCTGTGCACCCTGTGGAAGACTTTTTTCCATTTTGAAGTAATAAGGTCTCAGGCGAATCAAAAATCAGTTGACGTACTCCATACCATTATAGTCTATGGCCCTCCATAAACAACCCATGCTTGCCTGCCTGTACTCCCACATGCTTCTCCGGGTCCCTGCTCACTGACAGCCCACTCAGCCAATCATTGCATTGTCCTGCTGCAGCCAGTGACTGACTGAGTGGGCTGTCATGAGGACACAGACTCAAGCAGGAGCGAGACAAGGAAGCATGGGCTGTTTATTTTTAACACCACCATGGCTAAGTGAACAAGGCTGTCACTACATTCTCGCAGAATAAAAATCTGCTGTAAGAATAGAGGGCCATAGACTACAATGGTACTGAGTATCGCAGAGGATTTGTGTGAATCCACCCTTAGACTTTGTTTGTTCCCACGCAGTATTTTACAACCAAATCCAGGAGTGGATTGTATGAACATAGCCTTTCTGCGTTTTCACTGTTGAAACTCCTGGTTTTGGTTGCAAAATACTTAGCAAAAATACTGTTTGGGAACATAGCCTAAATATGTATTCTACAGGGAGGGCAAAAAAAAAAAAAAAAAAATAAAAAATAATAATAAATAAATATATATATATATATATATATATATATATATATATATATATATATACATACATACATACATACATACATACAAATCAATAAATAGCCTAGCCACAGGACACCATCAGTTGGATCAATTAGTGTGCCGACAACAAGGCACTGCTCAACACCCGTGCTAAGTAGAGATCAGAGCTGGAGTCCTAAATCCCTGTGCAAATTCCTGGTTGCCTCAGCTCAGATTGAAGTGGATAGAAGCGGTGTCTGAATTATCCCAATAAAGGTGGCCAACAAGTAAGCCATGCAATTCCAATAGGACAGGTCTAATCTAATGTGTATCCAGACACAAGTGTTCCCCAACAGTAGATGTTGGAGAACATTAGGAATGTTGGATTTCAACAAGAAATAAGCTATCACCAGAGGAGCATGGCAGCGGCTTATTTCTCCTCTCCCTATTGTGAATGCTGTGTTGAGCCTCGTATGCATGAGGGTTGGGACATTCAGGTGTAATAATTGATGAGAAATTGGTCTAAAGACAGACAACTCTCAAAATTACCTGGGAAGATTGACACTGTACACCACTGTCTTTTTAATAGCTGGTACACCTTTGTTAAGTATTTTGTATAATTAGTGAAGCTATTACAATATGGCACTGACTTTCTAAACAGAGGTATTTCCATTCCTTAAAGCTTACGTTAATAAACACTAGTGCTATGCAAGTAACTCTTTTCTTCCCTAAGCCAATGAAGTACTGACCTTAGTAGAACACCCGCTTCCAGGAGATATAGATAGATCCAGCCTGCCATCTTTATATAAATTAGATCCACTTGGCCATCAGTGTGTCAGTGCGATTCGACCATGCACAATAGAATACTTTTAATATTGACTCTGTTCCACATTACATATGAAAGCACTCCATTTTATCTTTACTTCACTGATTAATAAAGTTATTATATGATGTGGGGAATTTATCAATGCCTTTACCAAGAAACGTAAAAAGAAAAAAAGAATTCTGCAAAACACTCATTTTTTGTACAAAAAAAAAAAAAAAAAAAAAAAAAAGCAGGAGTCACTGATAGCCATTGATAAGTTTCCTGCACAGTACTAAAATGTCGTGTGGCCACAATACCAGTTGTGTGGACAGACTTGAGCCAGGTAATAAGAACGTCTACAGACAACCATAGAAAAACAGCCAAAAAAGTTAGTTGTCAAACAGCTCATTTCTAGACTTAATTGTTCCCTGGATTCATCATGAGATACGAATGTTTGTAGTTTCAAAGAAGTTCAGAAACTTCCCGACCACTGACACATGTAGGTGTAAACAAGTAACAATGTGCCAGCCCATCAGAGAGAAAAAGAAGATCCCATAATTAGAGTAGGAAAGCTATAGGCCATGACATTACAGATCGGTTACTTTTTTTTTTATTTACAAGTTTAGGATGTACAGTTTTACATGGGTTACTTGTATAAAGTGAAAATATCAGAACTTGCTCTTTTAGTAGAACTAAACTGAATTAGAAAGCAAAATGGAGGACAAACTTTTTTGTACACTCATCAAACTCCATAACAATCTATGAATCTGCTCAATGCGACTCTGCTATGTTATGTAGGGCGCTCACACAGGGGCATCCTCTATGCACACACTACAGACAGTGGACCTTTCATTTCAGTGTTAGATTTTTATCACAAAAGAGTGATCATGTGTTCTTACTCACTTTACAAGGGCTTCTCAAACCTTGGAAACACTTGCCTTCCATTACTGATTAGACGCAAAAACACACTAGAGATTCATCTACACTGGAATAAAAGCAGTTGTCCAATCAGATTCCAGCTCTCATTTTGCAGGTTATTTGGAAAATAAAAGCAGCAACACGATTTGTTACTGTAGGCAGCTCCACCTTTCCCCTTGCAATAGTTCAAAAAAAACTACCTTTAAGATCACCTCCAACATGTATCAAGCACGACCACATAAGACTATGGTAAGACTAAAGGAAATCTGACAGGTCTATAACTTATTAAAGCCAGTGTCGAGGAGGTGTTGCCATTCTGCAGCATGCAAACCTGCATGCATCCTCCCTTCTCCAGCCCTCCCTACTTTGCTTCCAGCACTGAGCCCTGTATGTCAGCCAAGGAAGGAAGGAAGGGGAGAGAGGCTTGCATGCTGCAGCTCAGCAACAGCTCTTTGACAATTGATCTCTAAGCATGATATAGAGCGGACAGATTCCCTTTCATAGCCTTGTGCAAGACAGCAGCATGAAAACAGCTGCCCATGTAGTGAGTTTTTTAAGGGGAGGGAAAAAAAATAAAATTATTTCACCAATTAAGGAAATGGTAACAAACAAGCCTGTTTCAGATCTACAGAGTGGGGACAGAACAGAACACTACTGAATTAAGAACAATGTTTTACCCAACCAGCAAAACCATAATGAGAAGATCATTTAAAATATAAAGCAAGATAAAACCGAGAAAAAAAAAAATAGCATGCACATGAGCAGTGTTACTAGTCCATTGCCTGTGTCTGTTGGCAGACATGTCACTCCTTATTCAGCAGACACACAGACGGTGGTTGATGCTCTTGTTTAAGCTACAACAGTAAGTGACTGGATCAAAGAGAGAAACCTTTTGCAAGTAACCCATGTATGGTACATTTGTTTTCAACACGAATGCTCTCAGGTGTCCGAGGGGGGAGGGAGAAAAGCTTCAGCTGGGGCTAAGGAAGTCAGTGACAGCACAACAGCCATTTTGCAGTTGATGTAAATGTAAAGATTCTAGCAAGAGGAAGATCACTCAAACACTTCATATATATATATATGGTTCCTCTTGATCAGAGTGTTCATGTACAAGGACCAGTGTCAACAGTCACGCCAACTCTGTTCCACTATTGCGGAAACCCTTTTTTCATATTCACGCTTGTTTTCTTGGTAGAGTTGAGCTGCCTGGCTGTTCGCCGGACTGTTTGGATTTGGTTCATCCAGCAATGACTACAAAAGAGGAAGAAATAAAAAAGGAGAATTTTACATTGTGTGCCTTAGTATAAATATGTAAGGTATGCCATCCACACCAACTACACCTACCTGTATAGAGGTTAAAATTGAAGAAACATCATATGTTGGACTCCATCGATTCTGAAGAATGTCCAAACATATACTGCCATCAGCATATACTAAGGGGAAAGTAAAAGCACAAAAAGTAAGAAATGGATAGTCATTGCCAGGTCATTATGCTAGCAACATTTTGGCACCCTCCTTGCACTTTTGTTTCTAAAAAAGGTTAAGCCAACAGTTCTAGTAGGACATTTCAAGGATATAACGGAATTACTACTGAATCTGGACAGAAATTTTTAGTTAAATGATTGTTTTAGAATAGCAGGGCCATATTCAAACACGATGCCCCAATATAAAACTCTTATGTGAAACTGATTGCCCCATCTTATTGTATGTGATCTATTTTTTTTTTTTAAATATCTATTCAAAGATTAGCATACCTGTCCACTTACCAGAAGCATAATACCAAGTACAAGTATACCCCAATGTAGCAGAGACGGGAAACTGCATTGTCATGGTTTGGTGCTGTGGACACTGCTTTGTACCTCTACCACATATCCTTATTACACCCCATGTATCCATAAACTTATAGTGCTTTTATCTTTGCTGGTGGCCAAATGCTTGTGATCCTCAATTTGTGATTTCCCCAATCTCTTGCAGCATTCTCCATACATATGCACGGCTCAGCTCGGTCATGCATGTATAAGAATTCTAGCACCAGTAACATCCCCTAAGAATATAACAGGTTTGGCCAATGTTTAAGGGAAATATTCAAAGACTAAAAATCATAACTGATTTTTCCCCCAGAAGCATTTTTCCCATCATACCCCTTATCCCCATGATGATGCAACAGCATTTGTAGTGAAACATTGTGTGTGTGTGTGTGGGGGGGGGGGGGGGGTAGGGAGAGAAAGGGGACAGCTTTAACTTATGTTTTATTACAGCTCAGTTCCACCTTTGCATACGTAGCAAAAGATTGTCAGTAATATTCCCACTGCTGACTGGAAAAGGCACTGACTGTACAACTACTACATGCAGATGTGGACCCTTGGCTGGGGCTATAACTAGCGACTATGTTAAAATAGAAGTTTTCTTTTTCAAGTTGGTGAATGGGAAATATAGTACTAATTGCTATATGGTAAATTATCAATACATAATACTACACACAACTCTGACTAATGTGGAGCTGTTTTTAGAAGAAAGCAGCTATGTTTTTATAATCTTGGATAACACCTTTAAACTGATGTGTAAGGTCAGCATAGGAAATTACATATTTGGCCTTTCTATCCCTTTTCCTAACAAATTATCGGACCATGAACGGGTAACCTCAGATGTTTCAGCAACCTCACAACTAGTGCTTATATACAGATGAATTTCTGACAGTAGACAGTGGTCACTGTGACATTTCCCTACCATTCAGTGCATTTGGGCAGCTCATTTATACAGTCAGCTACAGAACCCCATAATGTGGAAAGGGATCCTTAGGCAGCACTTACCATTGGGATGAAACATTTTTGATACAAATCGAACTGTGGGTGGTTTATTTGGATATTCTTCTGTGAATTCTATTGTGAGTTTAAATGTTCCTGCAAAGAACAGAAAAATAAATAGCTTTAGGCAACACAGATACATACAACATACATAGGCATGTGTTATTTGCAATGTTACCATGGCAACTAGAAAATCCTTCTTGAAGATGTCTTACAAGACCTGTTTGCACTCATTATCACCTCAGAAGCAATGGTCAGTATCATAACCGGCACCACAGAACATGGCCGTGTGATACACACCAGGTCAATGGGTCACCCAATAACTAGTAGCTATGACATGGAGAATCATATTAGACGCAATTCCAATATAAAGCTATTAGAGCCATTACAAGTGGGAACATAAGAGGATATGTAGGCTCACCAGGCTTGTCTGTATAAGTAAAGAACTGTAAGGGCCCTTGCACACTGAGGAAATTGTGCGGATAAGCTACGGTGGACTGTGCGTGCTCCCGCTTGACTATCCGCCCGTCCCATTGATTCCATTCTATGGCTGGCCAAAGTAGTGACAGGTCACTTCTTTGGGAGGATGATTGAATCTGCCGGGCAATAGAATAAAGTCTATGGGACTGGCGGAATGTCAAGCAGAGCGCAGGGGGGAGAGCGTCGGCAAGTGTGCAAGGGCCCTTTAGGTAGAAAAAAAATTGTGGAGCATCTTCCCTGAGAACTGTGCATTGTACTATTCCTCCAAGACGTTTATGAACTGACAGCTGTCAACTGATGGGGCTGTGCGATTGGTCCCTATAGGACGCTCCCTTTTGATAAGTAGAATAGTAACACCCAGTTGTCAATGCATATTTAGAGCAACATTCTAAATGGCATACCACATGATTCTAAGCATAGATGGCCCATGTGGAATTCACTGAGAGACAACGGCCCCTCTGAGGTGGTAAGAACAAGAAACATACGCGCTGAAGCTGCCCTGTATAGCAGTATGCCGACATGTGACACCCTGATGTAAGGACACACACAACCACATCTGTCCTGTCAGCATGTCCAGTCTGCAGCACAGCTTTGTTGTTCCATAGCTAACATCCCCTGTGGACTATGTATGCACGCACCATCAGGCCACTATAGGCCCAGCTTCACACAGGGCATTCCTCATACAATGGTAAGAAATAGAAATGTACAAGAACATTTCACTAAAAAACTAAATGTTATAAATGCTCATATACCGGAAGAGGTTAGAGTCTGGGTAATACTTAAACCATAAAGGGGTTATTCAGGATTAGAAAAAGCACAGCTACTTTCTTTCAAAAACAGCAAAACCCCTGTCTCCAGGTTACGTGTGGTATTACAATTCAGCGTATTTACTTCTATGGAACTGAGCTACAAAAAAGACAAAAAAAACAAACACCCAAACTGAAGAGAAGATTGGTGCTGTTTCTAGACAGCAGATATTTTTTGAAGTCTGGATAACCCCATTGAAGAAGCACTTTTCTGCCCACATGAGGCACACTTATTCCTGCAGTGTCATCGGATTCATCCCAGCTGCATCTGAATATTTTATTATTACAGCTGAGTCACCGGACCCCCAGTCTGACAGAAAATACACACCCTTCTGTTCAACAGTAAGTGGACTGTCCTGTGCAGCTTTCTGTAAACTACAGGATTCTATCATCACTTGGCAAAACTATCCTTGCATCTCAGCCCCCTCCCTCGTCCTAACTGTACTCCTCAAACCCTGAAGTGTAGAGCGCTGTAAGGGTAACCTATCACACCCTGAAGTGTAGAGCGCTGTAAGGGTAACCTATCACACCCTGAAGTGTAGAGCGCTGTAAGGGTAACCTATCACACCCTGAAGTGTAGAGCGCTCTAAGGGTAACCTATCACACCCTGAAGTGTAGAGCGCTGTAAGGGTAACCTATCACACCCTGAAGTGTAGAGCGCTGTAAGGGTAACCTATCACACCCTGAAGTGTAGAGCGCTGTAAGGGTAACCTATCACACCCTGAAGTGTAGAGCGCTGTAAGGGTAACCTATCACACCCTGAAGTGTAGAGCGCTGTAAGGGTAACCTATCACACCCTGAAGTGTAGAGCGCTGTAAGGGTAACCTATCACACCCTGAAGTGTAGAGCGCTGTAAGGGTAACCTATCACACCCTGAAGTGTAGAGCGCTGTAAGGGTAACCTATCACACCCTGAAGTGTAGAGCGCTGTAAGGGTAACCTATCACACCCTGAAGTGTAGAGCGCTGTAAGGGTAACCTATCACACCCTGAAGTGTAGAGCGCTCTAAGGGTAACCTATCACACCCTGAAGTGTAGAGCGCTGTAAGGGTAACCTATCACACCCTGAAGTGTAGAGCGCTGTAAGGGTAACCTATCACACCCTGAAGTGTAGAGCGCTGTAAGGGTAACCTATCACACCCTGAAGTGTAGAGCGCTGTAAGGGTAACCTATCACACCCTGAAGTGTAGAGCGCTGTAAGGGTAACCTATCACACCCTGAAGTGTAGAGCGCTGTAAGGGTAACCTATCACACCCTGAAGTGTAGAGCGCTGTAAGGGTAACCTATCACACCCTGAAGTGTAGAGCGCTGTAAGGGTAACCTATCACACCCTGAAGTGTAGAGCGCTGTAAGGGTAACCTATCACACCCTGAAGTGTAGAGCGCTGTAAGGGTAACCTATCACACCCTGAAGTGTAGAGCGCTGTAAGGGTAACCTATCACACCCTGAAGTGTAGAGCGCTCTAAGGGTAACCTATCACACCCTGAAGTGTAGAGCGCTCTAAGGGTAACCTATCACACCCTGAAGTGTAGAGCGCTCTAAGGGTAACCTATCACACCCTGAAGGTGCATCTTAAAGGAATACATTGATACACTATATTGCCAGTTATAATGTCTTTCTACATTAGCATTCAAAATGCATTCCCAATACAGTGGAAACCATGGCTCCATTTCTCCCCCAATAGCCATGCAATGTTGCTGATAATCCTGGCAACATTGCATGATTATTTGAAGGGGGGGTTCTGAAACCAAAAAGGCCTGTACTTGCCACAGAAATCAAGAGCTCAGTTTTTATTATATCAAAGCTTGTAAAAAGATGAAATCTGAGCTGTGATTAGTTGCCATGCAAAAATCTAACAGGAAGGCTGTCACGTCAAGGACCATACACTCACAGAGGCAGTAGAGAGCCCAGTAAAAAACTACGGTAGCTGGGCATATGACAGGCTAGGCTGCAGTCTATTCTTAGACTGAAAATATGTTTGGGTATAAGGAGCTGAAATGGATCCTCTGGTCAGTGTAATTGCTGCTTTCTATAATATGACAACATATGGCACAGACACCCACACAGGAGGAGAGAATGGACTGAAGGTACAAATGTCACACGCATTAGCTGTGACTCCCATATATTGTGTCTTCATTTTATAGCACTGAAGATAAGGTGTTACTGGAGAAGTCTCCTGTAGACTGTCAGCTTACAGCTATATACTTTGCACTCATCTACCTCAATAATGAAATTATTACACAGCACAGGAACTATTTGTACACGTTGCAGGAACAGTTCCTGTAAATGCCAAAATAAACACCCAATATGCCGTGTGCTTCATGTAGGACATTTGCTCTTTCATTTTCCTTACATCAATGGAATATATTAGTGTTCACTACAGAGCATTAGCTTATATAATGGAGACCCACAACCTGTGTAGTCCGAGTGGCTACTTATTGTAGACTTTAGTGTTTAAGGAGAACTCTGGGTCTATTGCAGCTATAGGGAAGAGGGGCAGAGCGGTGAATGAAGCATATTACAAAGTTATATAACTTTGTAATGTGTTTCAATTACCATAAAAAAGGTTATGATCAATAGTAAAGCACATGCTCATGGCAGCCAGTCAGAGGAGTTATTTCATTTTATTACCTGTTCTAAATCCATTAAACCTGAATCAACTCCATAAGTTAAGGTGCACTTATTTTCAGATGAGTGAAGTCAGCCAGCACCCCAACTTCTGATCAGAGTGAACACACTGGGGGAGATCTATCAAACATGGTGTAAAGTGAAACTGGCTCAGAATCTACCTTTTATTCCTCACAGATTCTTGGGAAAAGGAGAGGTGGAATCTGATCCAGTTTCGTTTTACACCATGTCTGATAAATCTCCCCCACTGAGTGCAAGGAAAAGAGGCCATCTTAGGCCCCATTCACACGTCCGTGTCAGTTTTTACTGTCAGGAAATCCTGATCAGGAGACCTCAAATGTCATCAGGATAGTATCAGGATTTCCTGACAGTAATCCGTTTTTACCATCAGGAAACCATCAGGAAAAACCTTCAGGATTTCCTGATGAGATGGTCTAGTATGCCAACATAAATCACAGGTACCCACACAACCCCTAGTGTACCTGGATGGCCACAGGCTGCAGAACTACAACTCCCATCATGGCCTGCCAGCAGAGCCATGATGGGAGTTGTACTTCTGCAACCTGGATGGCCACAGGCTGCAGAACTACAACTCCCATCATGGCCTGTCAGCAGAGCCATGATGGGAGTTGTACTTCTGCAACCTGGATGGCCACAGGCTGCAGAACTACAACTCCCATCATGGCCTGTCAGCAGAGCCATGATGGGAGTTGTACTTCTGCAACCTGGATGGCCACAGTCTGCAGAACTACAACTCCCATCATGGCCTGTCAGCAGAGCCATGATGGGAGTTGTACTTCTGCAACCTGGATGGCCACAGTCTGCAGAACTACAACTCCCATTATGGCCTGCCAGCAGAGCCATGATGGGAGTTGTACTTCTGCAACCTGGATGGCCACAGTCTGCAGAACTACAACTCCCATTATGGCCTGCCAGCAGAGCCATGATGGGAGTTGTACTTCTGCAACCTGGATGGCCACAGTCTGCAGAACTACAACTCCCATTATGGCCTGCCAGCAGAGCCATGATGGGAGTTGTACTTCTGCAACCTGGATGGCCACAGTCTGCAGAACTACAACTCCCATCATGGCCTGTCAGCAGAGCCATGATGGGAGTTGTACTTCTGCAACCTGGATGGCCACAGGCTGCAGAACTACAACTCCCATCATGGCCTGTCAGCAGAGCCATGATGGGAGTTGTACTTCTGCAACCTGGATGGCCACAGGCTGCAGAACTACAACTCCCATCATGGCCTGGCAACTCCATCAGAGCATGGTGGGAGTAGTAGTCCTAAAGGGGTAATCTCACCTGTCCTGGATCCTGCTCTGTCCGGGCAGCGAGGTTGAGGTCCGGGCAGAGTGCAGTGCAGAGATCCGGGCGGCGGCAGCGGTCGGAGGTCCGGAGCATGCGGCGGGCCGGTGGTGAGTTTCCGGGAGGGGGGGGTGCGGGCGATCGGAGCGGGCGGGCAATCGGAGCGGGCGGGCGGGCTGGCGAGCGGAGCGGGCGGGTGGGTGATCGGAGCGGGCGGGCAGGCTGGCGATCGGAGCGGGCGGGTGGGCGATCGGAGCGGGCGGGTGAGCGGAGCGGGCGGGCGGGCGGTCGGTCGGCCCCGTGGTGAGGTCCTGGCTCTCTACCATTCCGGAATCACGGGCACTTTCCTGATATACATCAGGAAAATGCCCGTGATTCCGGCGCTCCCATAGACTTCTATGGGGGCGTCCGTGCCGGATTTCCGGACGAAAATAGGACAGGATCTAAAAAATCCGGTCCTATTTTCCGGAACGGACACCCTTCCGGAAAAATCCGGAAGGGTGTCCGTGTCCAATGTTAGCCTATGAGTCCGGAAATCCGTCCGGATTTCCTGATAGGAAATCCGGACAGATTTTCCGGACGTGTGAAGGGGGCCTTACACAAAGATATACATCACAGACAGATGTATGTGGCTCTCGCTCCTAATAATTCGGTTAAGGTGTTTCAGCCCCACTCATTACAATCAAGCACACAGTCCAGCACTCTACCTAGACAAGCAATGTTAAAGGTAATCTGTTGGCTTTAATTCACTATCCAGACTGTTAGGTCAAGGAGACACATGGCACCTTTTACATACCCAGCGTGCTATCAGGATGCAAAAAAATGTTTTTATTCTCTGGTACAAAGAGTCAAAGAAACGTTCTCAAACTCCTGATCTGCTGCAAACTGGAATACCTCCTTTCTCCACCTGCCTACATGATTGACACCTGGAAGATTGAGTCCCAGCAGAGTCAGGTATGGTAAGTGGAGTAAGGTGGTGTTATAGATTGCTGCACCCCCAGAAGTTTGGAAAAGCCTCTTTGACTCTTTTTACTATAGAAAAAAATGCATTTGACTACATTCTAGAGGCACAGGTGATTATTTGAAAGGTACAATGTGTCCCCTTGCTCTAACAGCAATCTAACAGTGTCAGTGGTCTGCACCATGAATTGTAGTTGACAGATTCCCTTTAAAGGGGTTATCAAGGCTTAAAAATGCATGTCCGCTTTTCTTTAGAAACAGCACCTCTCCTGTCCTCCGTTTAAGGCTACGTTCACACAGAGCAAAAGGAGCGGATTACGCAAGGAAATATTTCCGCCTGAAATCAACTGACGCTGAATTCCGAGCAGAATATAAGCAGAATGCAAGCAGAATCCCTGCGTATTCTGCTAGGAAAGTGTTCAGCTCGTAATCAGCTCTTGACAAATTCAGCGCAGAATACTCGAGGAATCCGCGCTGAATCCGCATGCATTCAGCGCTGAAATTCAGCGAGTATTTGGTGAGTAAACTAGACTATACCAGAACATATACTAGAATCCTCCTCCCCCCCCTTTTCCCCATTTCCGCGCTGATTCAGCGAGTAATTTCCGCTTGTATTCCGCTTGTATTCCGCTTGTATTCCGCGCTGAATCCGCGCTGAATCCGCGCTGAAACAGAAAATCAGAGCCCCATTGATTTGTATAGGCTTCCGCTAGCGGAAGAATGAACATGTTCATTCTTCTGGCGGAAAGCGGATTAGTTCAGTGCGGAAATTCCACTGTGTGAACTGCAGAGCAGAATTTCCATTCAACACAATGGAAATTAGCTCTGCACCTATTTTAACGGCTGAAATTTCAGCGCTGATTCAGCGCAGAAATTCAGCTGCTTTTGCTCAGTGGGAACGAGCCCTAAAAGAGTGGCTTTGCAGTTCAGTTCAGTTCCACTGAATGGAATTGGATAGCAATACCACACAACCTGGGACAGGGGTGGCACGGTTTTTGAAAGAAAGTAATAGCTGTGCCTTTTATAACCTTGGATAACTCATTTAAAGGGGTAAAGTGGCGCTAAACATTTATTCACAAAATAACACACATTACAGAGTTATACAACTTTGTAATGTGTGTTATGTATGTGAATGGCCCCCTTCCCTGTGTTCCCCCCCCACCCAAGCTAGACCCGGAAGTGTGGTGCATTATACTTACCACATTCGTGTCGCCCCCCTGCCGCCATCTTGTGAAAATGACGTCATCTTCGGGAGGCCGGCCGAACTGCTCCAGCCGTCCCTCATGCCGGCCTCCCTCTGCCGCGTCATAACTGATGACGCGGCAAAGGGGGGCTGGCATGAGGGACGGCTGGAGCGGTAAGTATAATGCACCACACTTACGGGTCTAGCATGGGTGAGTGGGAACACTGGGAAGGGGGCCATTCACATACATTACATAGTCGTATAAGTTTGTAATGTGTGTTATTTTGTGAATGTTTAGCGCCGCACTACCCCTTTAAGGTTCTTTTACATGTGCCAAATATCAGCCAGGTTTGTGTAAAAGAGGCAGTGATCAGATGATCACTTTAGTGCAGCCTTTTTTATAATGGTTATCAGCCGCACATTATCAGGTAAACATCCCCTGTTTTCACAGGATGATGATGGACTTAAGGGCCACACAAACAATTCTGAGAACTCACTGACATTCAGGGACTTTTATGCAATGCTCACAGGTGATGGAAATACTGCTGATTTTCCCATCCAGATTTGCAAAAGGGAAATACAGTATCAGCAAAGTGGATGATATTTAAACAAACCTCACCCATGTGCTATGGATTTTTTTTTTGTGCAGAGATTGATCCATAGGGCAAAGACCATAAAGTGATGTGGACATGTCGCTGTGAAGATCTTTCTAGAAATTTCCTAAATGTGGCATTGTGGTAAGGTGCTACTTTTACCACAGCTCTGAATATTTTGAACTGCTTAGTCAACCAAGTGTCATTACTGTGAGGAGAAAGCAACATGCAGCACACTGTGGCAACCCTTCTAGTTCTCGGCATGTCCTATAGAGATGCCAATACACTGGAATACAAAACATGTAAAGCGTGAGCGCACACTGGATAAATAATAAATTAAGGAAAAGGAGTGCTAGCTCTTCAGAATAGCCAAGACAAACCAAAAAACAATCCTGAAGAAAAAGAATGCTCAGCACATCCAAAAATTATACCCAAAATATACTTTATTACATATTGACAGATAAAAACACATAAGTTTTTAATGCTGTATACAGCTTTTTCTAACTCCGAGGAGGGAGACCAAAATAAGTGTACCCTCCAACCGAGATCCTCCACATGAATCTAGCATGTATAGAAAGTCCGATATCCCTGACTAATAACAATAAGTGTACAATACATGCATAAATACTGGTAAAAAAAGGAAACACATGAAGATCAAGCATTCACAAGGTAACTGAACAAATGCAGTATCGTACAATCCAAAGGATGTAAAAAGTGGAGGGATGAGAGTGACCCCGGTGTATACCCTTCCCCACGAGTTCCGTCAGCAAGACTGACTTCATGAAGATACTGCATTTGTTCAGTTACCTTGTGAATGCATGATCTTCATATGTTATTTCATTTTTTACCAGTATTTATGCATGTATTGTACACTTATATGTTATTAGTGAGGGATATCGGACTTTCTATACATGCTAGATTCATGTGGAGGATCTCGGTTGGAGGGTAGACTTATTTTGATCTCCCTCCTCGGAGTTAGTTTTTAATGCTGTAAACAGCTTTTTTTTTGTTTGTTTGTTTTTACCTGTCAATATGTAATAAAGTATATTTTGGGTGTAATTTTTGGATGTGCCGAGCATTCTTTTTCTTCAGGCTTGTTTTTTGGTTTGTCATTACACTGGAATACAACATGCTGACACTGTACAGACTTTATTATTAGAAAATTAAGCAGACAGGTAGCTTGTGTTAAACATTAAATAGGGGGTACTCCATGTACTCACCATCTTCAAATGGCGTTCCTTCTGGTCTGTTGGGGAGAAAAGGGGAAAGATTAGAATATGACAGAATCTGTGTTGTCACGATACCAGAATTTTGAGTTCGATACCAATACCAACTTTTTTTTTTTCAATGCTCGATACCAATTCGATACGTAATAAATTTTATTTAAAAAAACCCCACAAGAATAGAGATGCGCCCGTACGGACCATATTATTTTAAAACTAAATTTTGCCTTATTTAAAATAAATGTTCTTTAAAAAATTGCCCTATTCTCACTCCTAACACTTTTTTATCTTTTAGCCTGCATGGCTATGGGGCAATCTGTAGTTTTATTTAGTAGCACGTTTTTATGTGGTCCGCTTGCACCATTTACCGTGCGTCATCAGGAAGGTGATAATCTTATAATATGCACAATAACACTTCAGCTATCAGGGGGGATGATGGGAACTGTAGTCATGTGATACACCCTTTAGCTATCAGGGGGATGATGGGAACTGTAGTCATGTGATACACCCTTTAGCTATCAGGGGGATGATGGGAACTGTAGTCATGTGATACACCCTTTAGCTATCAGGGGGATGATGGGAACTGTAGTCATGTGATACACCTTTTAGCTATCAGGGGGATGATGGGAACTGTAGTCATGTGATACACCCTTTAGCTATCAGGGGGATGATGGGAACTGTAGTCATGTGATACACCCTTTAGCTATCAGGGGGATGATGGGAACTGTAGTCATGTGATACACCCTTTAGCTATCAGGGGGATGATGGGAACTGTAGTCATGTGATACACCTTTTAGCTATCAGGGGGATGATGGGAACTGTAGTCATGTGATACACCCTTTAGCTATCAGGGGGATGATGGGAACTGTAGTCATGTAACACACTTCAGCTATCAGGGGGATGATGGGAACTGTAGTCATGTAATACACTTCAGCTATCAGGGATGATGGGAACTGTAGTCATGTAATACACTTCAGCTATCAGGGATGATGGGAACTGTAGTCATGTAATACACTTCAGCTATCAGGGATGATGGGGGCTGTAGTCATGTAACACACTTCAGCTATCAGGGATGATGGGGGCTGTAGTCATGTAACACTTCAGCTATCAGGGATGATGGGGGCTGTAGTCATGTAATACACTTCAGCTATCAGGGATGATGGGAACTGTAGTCATGTAATACACTTCAGCTATCAGGGATGATGGGGGTTGTAGTTGCACTATTCCAGCTGGATTCGGGCGGCAGAGTAATGTGCAGGCTACCGCCCCCCTCCCCCTTCCCAGTTGCAGCCAGGCCGACCTTTTGCTCACCCCCCACATTGCTGATGCCGGCCCGGGAGTGTCCTGACGGCTCCCACCTCACAGCCACCCACCTCCTGTCAGATCTCCTCCTCGCCTCCCCCACCTCCAGCCTTCTCCCCCGGACGGTGCAGCTCTCAGCCTCTCTCTTCCCTCTCCTGCCGCCGACGCGGCTCTGTAATGCTATACTGACCCGGGACCCCGCGGCGATGTGAGAGGCAGGAACGGCCGGCGGCAGCAGCATGGTGCGCGGAAGATCGGTGTCCCAGGTCTGTGTTTGCAGGGGTGGCACATAGAGAACATGACAGGCGCTCAGGTAGCCGCCTGTCATGTTCTCTGCACTATACTCTGTTAAACTACGCTATTTTGTAGTTTAACAAAGTATCGATACCAGGAAATCCTGGTACCGAACCGTTTTTTTGCCCCGAAAATCGATAGTAGTATCGATTTTTCGGTGCATCGTGCATCCCTATGACAGATACAAGGATTTACTCGATTTATATTTCTGATGACAATTTTAGGCAAGGATAAATGTATGTAGATTTTCCAGCGAAGGACCCCCATTTCCATACACACACAACCATTTATAGGAGCCCCATCCAATTATAATTCTGAGCTATGGGAGATTAAAGTATTTGCTACCCAATACTGATCTTTTAACAACCTAATTTTTTTCTTCCTCTCTTATGCAGTAATGACTGAGGCTGGGATACCACCTGCACTGAAACGTGTACTCCTGTTGCAGGTTCCATCAAATGCCAGTTGCATGTAACGTGTTACTCTATTTTGTCTGATAAAATGCATGACACCATGTTGGAAACCTGACAGACCCAAGGCAAGGCAATGGGGTCTCCATTAGATAATGACAGAACAGAATACATGGCACGGGTGTATAGCAGTTACATTTTATATAAGTATGTAGCATGATGGATAAACTCCTGATTCGCATAGCCACAAAGTAATGTGAACAAGTAAGAAATTCTGGACTGCTATCTAGAAGCATTTCCTGCAGAACACCAAGAGCTGCAGGTTACGGTTAATGAATCCTTCTGTATTGTCACATACAGACACTAACAGATAAGGAACAGTAAGGGGGGGGAGGGGGCAGGAACTAATAATTAGTAAACATGTCACCCTCGCCATATGATGCCTACCACAATCCTGCAGGTACAGTAAGCATGCAAGCATATGGGGAAGTCAGGACTGATAAGATGATAGCCGACATCTTATGTATTAAGGGACTTCTCTATTTTAGAACAAGTATACAGTGAGGCTAGTGGATTTGTTAGGTGTAGCCTTTCAAACACATTTGTCGTTGCTCAGAATTTATGCAAAGTCTCAGCTCCTAGCATAAAGGGGAGGCTTCTAGTGCTTTAAAAGAAAAGAATCAGGGGATAGTCACACATTCCGAGCACACTATTACAGAACAGTAGCACAACATTTTAAACAGTTTTGGTAAAAAAATACAGATATACTCCTATATACTGAAGTTATCTAAAAGTAGTATCACTCACATAGTGAAAAGTTAACTTTATTAAAGGAGAAGCCCAGGCTCTGACTGCCAGGAGGAGATGGCTAAACATAGCGTGCACCTACCTCCCCGGCTCCAGCGCCGGGGCCTGCTACGGCAGTTGACTGGCAGAGCGGGCCTGACACGTCATGACCCAGGTTCCCGTTCTTTTAAGGAAGTGGCCAAGAAGCCAGGACCCGGAGCAGAGGACAGTGGACCCCAGAGCTGGAAGCAGGTGCATGTTATGTTCATCCACCTTCCTGGCTCAGGCACAGACCTCTCCTTTCCAAGTAAATTAATAAATCAGGACAGGTTAAAGAGGAAGCTTCTAACCTGCAGATAGTTTCCCTTTTTTTTTGGGTGGGGGGGGGGATTTTTTAAAGTTAATGGTAAATTGATTCTAACAGATGGCATACAACTGCATCCATTTTTCCATAAAAATGATATGTTAGACAGCAGAAACACAGTGTGAACCTAGCCTAAATCTGAAGGGTATCCATCTCAGACAGTGCCCTTATTCTCCAAACCATGCCACAATGCTCTAAACTACAAAGCCAGTTCTGTTTTACAGACCTCACCCTACTATACCCATGTACCATGTAGTGCACCTGCACATCAGGCATTTAACATATCACTAGTCTTAAGTGATGTGATATAGAGCCACCGTATGTAGTACATATATAATTATTACATCCAATCACAGGACAGGAGTTAATATAAAAAATAGGACTGATCTAATTTAATACTATAAGTGAAGAGACATTGTCAATATATTACTTATATTGTGAGTAGTAGCCATAGCTTATAATAAGCTGCTTGACTTTTAGCACTTTGTTTCACTTCGACATTATTTTTCTAGACAGGTGTGGTGCCTTTACTAAGAAAAAAAAAAGTCTGAACCTAGACCAGCCCTTTAATGTTCCCGTTTCATACTGTTATGCTGTTATGTAGTCAGGTGCTTTCTTTCTATGGGATCTGCTTGAATACATTCAGGCTGTTGCCCAGAAACAAGTGTTAGAGAAAGTTTTACTACAGGAATTTTATCAGCCAAGTTTTTCAGACCACAGCCCCACAGAGTGCTAAACTACAGGTACACAGAGCAGATAGCGCCACCCACAGGCAGCCCCACATATTTGGCCACTCTAAGCAAACAGCACAGATCAGACCTCCAGTATAAATCCCACATCCTGCATCTGCCAAACACTCAATAGTTTATTTGGATGTCTGGAGGAGGGCATCATTACTGTGAGATCAATACCAGCCTGGAGCAAATACAGACACAAGAACCAGCGGTAAAGTGCACAAAGGCTCTGGCATCATAAAACCACAATTTTGGCGGGACAGGCCATTTGCTGACAAACACTGAGTGGCTCTATTCTTTCATATAACAGAATACTGGCAGTACTAGAAATGACTGATATAACATGTGATCTGTAGTGATTTACATGTACAACTCCAAGACTTGATCCAGTCAGGGAAAAGCAGAAAACCCCTTTGGAAAATATTTTTCATTGTTCTTCTGACCAGATTCTATTTCTGGATAGAAACATGACTGAATAAAGAGTCTTAATCCCACCCAGTTCACTTCTCTAGCACAATGGGGCGCCAGAACACATAGGATAACACAGAACAATGCTTATGTATCCCCAGTAGCACGTGCACTACACACCAGTGTATGAAGCATGATGTGTAATAGACGGCCATATAAACAGGAAGGTTACTCATGAATTCCAACAAGGGCACTGAAAATTTTGTGAAGTTTAGTGATGAGTACGATGACCACTTCATCAACAGGAATGGCCAATGAGTGTAAGCAGTGGTTACCTTATTTTATGATCAAAATAATGGACAGTAAGACGACCCTGGCTGCCGGGAAAGCTTCAGGAAAATGTCAGAGGTGGCGGAAGTCCCCGAAGCCTCTGCCATTCCCCCAAACCTCCCCCTGCAGCCTATGAGACGTCTGACAGCCCGGGAGAGCTTCGGGGACCTCCGGTGCAGGCAGTGTGTCTGTATCACGCTGCCTGCGTCGGGAACATGAGGGGAGATGCGCGGCTGCCGGGAACGGGTGACAGGTGAGTTTTTTGTTTTGTTTTTTTTGATAGCGGTCACCACAAACAAGATGGCCCCCGACCTCTGAAAAGATTTTTGGAGGTTAAAAAGTTGTCTTATACGCCAGAAAAAACTGTAAATGTAAAGGGGCTCCAGATTTAACTTGCTGGCTGCTGCATAAGTATCACTCATTTTCTATATAGTCTCAGGCCTAGTTACACAACAGATTGTTCCCAGATTCCATGATAAATCTGTTGCTATGCATTTGCATGGTTATAAACCACAAACACTATAGTATAGTCATGCAGTCTCATACTTTGTGCCAACATACATTCAATAGGAGGCTGGACGTAGTGGACATAATTTGTGACTAGCCTAAAGAGTCACTGTCATTTGTGCATACTTTTAAACACGATATGTGAAAGAGAGTTATAGCCAGATGAAGCGCATGGCCAAGAGCTTCATTACCCAATCGCCAGCTGTCCTGACTGATAGCAAGAGACTGGCTCATAGTCTGTGTAACCATTCACCTGCTATCAGTAGAATTGGGTGGCCAGCTAAGGAATTGAGCTATAACTCTAGCAGGTCTCAGGACAGAACTGCGGGCTGGGGAATTGATCTATATATCGTTGCAGGTCTCAGGACAGAGTACCTATAAAACTTTTGACATGTCTGGGCAACATGTGGATAATCCATAATAATGAAATATAATAAGAAGTACCCGTGTTCTGCACCTCACCTGCCCTATTGATGCTGCTTGTATATTGTGACAAGCTTGTAACCATGTGACACTGAATTTCTTTTCCCCTTTTTTCACAGGTCTAGCAGATTAGGGGGATTTTTCAAAGTCTTGGAAAATCCTTTAAATGTTTATATCTACTCTAAGAACAATTTACATTTGTATCAGAGACTGAACTAAGGTAGTACTTGGAATCTTAAGAGATTATAGGACACAGAAGGTATCATATGGCAGCAATCCAGAAGCATCCTAAATGGGAACACTAGATGAAACAAACTGGATTTATTGCACCTAGGGTTCCATCCAGGAGCCCATAGCCTGAAAAAAAAACACACACACAAAAAATGGCATTGGACCTATATGTGTTCTGAAACAGTTGCTCCTAAAAAAACAAAAAAAAACAAATCCTGCATGGGATGGTTATTGATCTAGCACATATACTGCAGCCAACAACCAAGTGTATGTGAACTCAGCTCTACAAATGAGGACTGTATAAAGCATGTCATGGCACACCAAAAAACAAAGGTCAACTAGAACACTGATATACTTTGCTGAGCAACCTATGCCTTTTCTTAGATTGTTATGTATATGGGAATTATGTATATGGGAATTATGATTTATAGGTGTTCGCCACTAAAAGCATCACACATTTTGTGTGTGATCGCTGTGGGTCCATTGGGAGCTCCACCAATCCAGAGGATGGAGACTTTCACACATCCGTTGTTCTGTCCACAATTGCAGACAGAACATGGAACCAATGTTATCCTATGGCCCCGTTCTCACATCCGTACATGTATACGGGGCAGTGATCCGTGCCTCAAAAAAACTGACATGTTGTAATGTGGCCGTTTTTTTGTGGCACGGATCGCTAGGGTAATGATGTGTGAACGTAAAGCTCCGTGAAGCACTACGGATGTGTGAATGAGGCCTAACAAGTGCCCTTTGTGAATGAAGCAGTAGTACGCATGTGTGGTTATCACTCTATGGGATTTATAGACATGGCTAAACCCAACCTGTCAGTCCAATAAGAAGTGGTCCCAGTAGCATACCACAATGAGCACTGAGAAACTTTCGTTCTCTGCATAAGTGGTGATCCTAGTGGTCAGACCCATACAAGTGTAAAGTATATCTGTCATCCAGAAATTTACTACTAAACCCAGGGCGCCATTTAATGAGAACAGTCATTCAGAGGCATCGTCTGTATGATTTTATCGTATTACATGTAACAGTGTCAGTTGTTTAATATCAACTATACAGGTGACTGAATAGATTGGGGTTTTCTATAATCTCATCAGTGCACATACAATACCTGTCTGTGTGTACGTCCTGTGTGGTTTTGGCCACTGTCAGGGTGGCATTACACGGGCCGATGGGGGCCCGATAATACCTCTAAAGGAGCGCCGATCTGCTAGATCGGCGCTCGTTTACTGGGCCTATTACACTTGCGGATAATTGTTTAACAAGGGCAGCATTGGCCATTGATACCAATGTCCTTGCAGCCTTTACTTAAACTGTATACATACCTATCCAGGTTGCAGGGGTCCTCTTCCTCTGTGCTTCTCCCTGGGTCCCGTGCGCTCCAGCCTCACAGCAGCTTGTCTCAGCTGACAGGCTGCTCAGCCAATTACTGGCCGCGGCGGTCCCGGCCTGTGGTTGGCTGAGCGGCCTGTCAGCTGAGACAGGCCGCTGTGAAGCTGGAGTGCGTGGGACCCGGTGAGAAGCTCAGACGAATAGGAGCCCTGCAACCTGGATAGGTATGTATTCTTTTCATATCGTCGGCCACGCACCGCTATTACACGTAGCGATGTGCGGTCGGCGCCCGACGATTATAGGTTAGAACCTATATCAATGATTAGCCAATGGCAACGATCATCGGCTGTCTTTATAACACAAAACGACAATCGGCCAGATAGGGTTGATTCGGCCGATTATCGTTCCGTGTAATAGTACCCTCTGTCTGTAGGGGGATACAGCTGTGGCACCATTATGGTCTGAACAGACTATATGGTTATGGCCACCGGTAAACTGCAGAGGTATACAGCCACAGCACCATTACTGTCTGTACATCCTATGTGGCTATAGCCACTGTCAGCCTAAATACAGCTACGGCACCATTACTGTCTGTACATCCTATGTGGTAACAGCCACTGTCAGCCTGTATACAGCTATGGCACCATTACTGTCTGTTTATCTTTTGTGGTTACAGCCAGTCAGTATGGATACAAAGCTATGGCACCATTACTGTTTGTATATCCTCTCTCCGCCAGTATAGCTACGGCACCATTACTGTCTGTATATCCTCTCTCCGCCAGTATAGCTACGGCACCATTACTGTCTGTATATCCTCTCTCCGCCAGTATAGCTACGGCACCATTACTGTCTGTATATCCTCTCTCCGCCAGTATAGCTACGGCACCATTACTGTCTGTATATCCTCTCTCCGCCAGTATAGCTAAGGCACCATTACTGTCTGTATATCCTCTCCGCCAGTAGGAATATACAGCTATGGGACCATTACTGTCTGTGCATCCTACATGGCTATAGTCACTGTTCACCTGTGGGGATATACAGCTATGGCACCATTACTGTCTGTATATCCTCTCTCCGCCAGTATAGCTACGGCACCATTACTGTGTGTTTATCTTTTGTGGTTACAGCCAGTCAGTATGGATACAAAGCTATGGCACCATTACTGTTTGTATATCCTCTCTCCGCCAGTATGTATATACAACTACGGCACCATTACTGTCTGTGTATACAGCTTTGGCACCATTAGTATATATATATATATATATATATATATATATATATATATATATATATATATATATATATATATAAAATTTATAAATATAAAAATGGGTCAGGTTGTCACTATGGTGTCCTCCATGCTATGATGGATGATGATGGACCCTCCCCAGCAGGTGTGCCCCGGCCTCCCTCAGGGTGACAGCCCTGGCCCCTGCCCCGCACAGCGGCCATTACCTGGAGGTCTCCCCCGTGACCAGGCAGTGGTTGGGGTCCCCCACATGGGAGGGGCGGAGCCTTACCCGAATATAACTGCATTCCACACCATGATGTTGTTCTCGGAGGGGGCGCCACTCACTCCTGCGGGGGGATCCTCTTGAAGCCTGTGGAGACATCCGGGGACACAGCATGAGTTTGGGGTGACACAAGCACAGCCTCCCCCGCCCCCGGCTCACTCCTCACACGGAGACGCCATTATATAGTCCCCACTTACCTTTTAAAATCTCTCATGAGGCGCCGTCTCGCTGGAGTTGACATTTGTCGTTGTTTCCGGAAATAAATAGAATAGAGGCTGTGAAAATACCGGGAGGGGGAAGTAAACTCGACCTTTTCGCCGGACTCTAGCCGCCCCTCGCCCGAAATATGCCGGAAATCTGCCCCGGTAACCAAAAAGAAGGCGCAGCAAGGCCGGCGGCAGGAGCCTAACCTCTCTTCCGGGAGCTGCCGACCCTGGCGGAGGGATCTATGATTGCACGGCAACAGAAAGAAAAACAAGTCCTGCGCTTCGGGCGAAACCATTTTGGACAGGAGTGGTCTATTTTTACATAATGAGCGTCTGAATATTCAAGCAAAGCTTTGACAGCTGCGTATTCATAATAACATACGAAAAATAGTTTTACGATGATTGAAATATCAATAAGAGTGACATGGTAAGTAAAATAATAAGGTAATATCGATTAAAACACCATATCCCCTGTTGCACGTTTGGTACCATCCACATAGTGTTGTCATCTAAACAGCTGCTCCACCAGTATGACGTCATTCGTCACCGCCCATCGAGAATGATTTACGTTTTGTCTCTGTGCAGACCGTGACGTTTTCTGTTCCTTTTATCCTGTGTACTATCTATACACTGAAATAAACCTAAATACCAGATCTCTTGTGTATTTCTACCAGTCATTCAATCATGAGAAGAACACAAATAAGATAAAAGAGCTGAAGCATCATGTTCTCCTATCTCTAATAACCTGAAATATTTTTACTAGACCCTATAAGATATGTTCGAGGAAATTTAACTGTGAAATTACACTTCACGCATATGTTACAGCCTTGGGCCATGTTCACATGGGTATAATACGGCTGCATTCTTATGATCAGATAAGCAGAACAAGCCATTGGCTTCATCAGGACCCAATACACTTTATACTAATGTGTGGGAAGTTGTGATAGGTGCCAGAATCATATGATGGGTCCAGCACAGCCGCCATATTTGGTTTACCATTTTAATGACAACAGAAATATGGAAATGCCAGTGTCAGAATGTTTTCTTACACAACTATACAGTATATTAATCTGCTCAGCTCCTCCTGCTTTATAAGGGTATGTTCACACTGAGGAATTAAAGAGGAACGGTTTCTGCTTGAAATTCCACACCTAGGGTGGGTTCACACTGAGGAGATAAATTCTGCGGATTTCCGTCACCTGTATGCACGCACGGCCGCGCGCCTTTCCGGCGGCTCCATAGACACCATTCTATGGGCCGGCTGACTCCGCATTCCGCCGAAAGAACTGACGTGTTGATTCTTTCGGCAGAATGCAGAATTTGCCCGTGCATAGAATGGCGTCCATGGAGCCGGCGGAAAGGCGCGCGGCCAACCACGCGTACAGGCGACAGAATTCCGCAGAATTTATCCGCAAGAATTCCTCAGTGTGAACCCACCCCTATTCTGCTCTGGCAGAATAGGAGCAGAATTCAAGAGGATTGCAAGCAGAATTCAAGCCCCACTGCCATTTATAGGGTTCCTCTAGCAGTGGAATCGGCCCAAAGAATTGAAATGTCAATTCTTCAAGCGGAAAGCGGATCTGTGGTAGAAGATGCCGCACAGAGATTCTGCCGTATGAACAACAGAGCACAAATCCAATTAAACACTATGGGACAATGCTGTGTTCATATTTTAGGGGCTGAAGCGGAATCAGCGGCTAATTTCATGCAAACTCTGAAATTCCGTGCCCATGCCTGCAGATTGGACTGCAACTTCAAAGTGACAGGGTCCCTTTAAGCTTCCAGCCATGGTTGCAATTAGGGATGGTCCGAACCGGCCAAGGTTCGGGTTCGTATGAACTTGAACGCTCGGCATCAGATTCCCGCTGTCTGCCCGCTCTGTGCAGTGGGTGGATACAGCGGGAGGACCGCCTGGAAAACTGGGATACAGCCTATGGCTATGGCTGTATCCCAGTTTTCCAGGCGGTCCTCCCGCTGTATCCACCCTCTCCACGAAGCGGGCAGACAGCGGGAATCATTACTGAGAGTTCGGGTTGGTACGAACCTGAACCGAACTCGGTTCGGACCATTCCTAGTTGCAATAAGGGCCCTATTACACAGAGCAATACTTGGCTGAATCAGGCTTATTCCGCAGATCATCGCTCCATGTAATAAAGACAATGATCAGCCTATAAAAAAGGATCATTGGCTGATTGTATCTTTTGGTCCGGACCTAAAATCATGGACTATGTGTAATAGTGTTAAAAAATAAATAAATAAACTTATACATAATTCTCTGTGCTCCCTGATGTCCTGCTAGCTGTGACCCACTCCCCACAGTGACAGGCGGCTCAGCCAATCACAGGCTGCCACATTGTCCCAGGGATTGGCTGAAAGGCTTTTCACTTCAGACACTGCAGGGAGCAGGATAAAGCTAGCAGGACATCAGGGAGCACAGGGCCCTTTAACCCCCTGCCGCCCGCAGCCCACAGCATAGATTACCTGCTTGTCGCCACGGCTGCATGTGAGGCTCCCGGCTCCCATCGATGCCGCTCAGTCAGTCAGTGCTGACGTGCACTGATTGGCTGATGGGTACCAACGGAAACTGGGAGCCTCACAAGCAGTCGCTGTGCCGAGCAGGTAATGTATGCTGCTGGGGGTTAAAGGGGCCGGGTTACATACTCGCAATGAATAATCAAAATGAAAATTCACACTACCACGAAGTGGATTTCGCTGCAAACTCGCAGCATGAAATCCGCTGCGGATCCGGTACGTGTGAAGGCACCCTTAAACTATGTTCAAAAATTGCAGTTTCATTGCAGCACTGTTGCGCTACTGCGGCATTTACATGAAAACACTGAGGTACTGTGACAGTACTGTAATGAAATTACGAAAACACGAACGCAGACGAAACCAATATCCATATGATGTTAATAATCCGATAATCCTTTTTACATCGCGTGGCTATTGGGGAGTAGACAGGGGTGTGGTTTCTATGTTTGAAATGTGTTCGGAATGTGGTAACACAGCCTTAACACAGCCAGAGAATTTGAAGGTGAAATTAGAGTCAGGTACATTCAGTCTATGAGATGACAATCAGGTGTGAATGGGTGACCTGTTTTATTTAAATAACAGGGATCTATTAAACACATGTTTCTTGAAGTGTATCATGACACAGACCACTATTACCCTCCCCAGGGGTGGTCAATCAACAGAGACCAGGCCAAGAGCAAAGTTTATAATAGTCCACAACCTCACAATAGAGATGAATGAATCTACAGCTGTGGGCTGCTCTGCTCCGTGCCACTCCTCCCTGGGTGCTGGAAAAAGATGGATCTAGTCCTGGGAACTGGGCGAAGTTTTTTCAGGACAGGATCCATCTTTTCCCAGCACCCAGAGAGGAGCAGCAGGGAGTGGAGCAGACTTCAAAGCGGACAGCCTGATGAGCATAATGCAGATAGGAACCCTAGTCACAAAGCAACCCAAGATAGCCTAAAGGCCTTTCTCACATTATCTAATGTCATTGTTAGTGAGTCCACCATAAGAAGCACAGAACAAAGGAGGGCATGGCAGGACTGCAAGGAGAAAGTCACTGCTCTCCAAAAAGAGCATTGCTGCAGTCTGTTAAAGGAGAAGTCCGGCCAAAATTAATTTTTGATATGTTGTTACTTATGAAAAGTTATACAAATTTCTAATGTACATTAATTATGGGAAATGCACATATAGAGCTATTTCCCTTAATTTAGTAGATCAGGAAGTGTTAGAAATATCTCTGAAGAAGTGACGTCACGACCCAGGGTGTAATTCCTATGGAGTGTCCAGCAGGGGGCGCTCTCTATATAGAAGTCTATGGGACTTTATTGTTTCTATGGGTTTCTATGTAATGTAATGTAGTGTACAGTGCTTTATTGAATGAATACATCTATGGAATACTTTGGGGAGCAAGTGTCCTTGCTCCCCAAAGTATTGCATAAATGTATTCATTCAATACATTCAATACACAGTAAGCCCGCCGATCCGCCGCATTCCCGCCGATCCGCCACACGCTGATCCGCCGCATTCCCGCCGATCCGGACCATATACATTGAACTACAGCTCCCATCATCTGCTTATAGTATGAACAGGTGATGGGAGCTGTAGCTGGGTAATGGATATGACATGCCGCCGGGCGCAGGGGGGAGCCGCTCAGTACACAGCAGCTCTCCCCCCTCCTCCTCCTCCTTCCGTGATCACTTCCGCCTATAGCACTGCTTAGTCCCTGCCTGGCCGCCGCTCTCCGCTCTCCCCCCCATACATACCGGCTCCCGATGCATCCTGGTGTCCGCGCTGATGCCGGGAGCCGGTATATGTGAGCGGAGAGCGGCGGCCAGGCAGGGACTCAGCATTGGTATAGGCGGAAGTTATCCCGGAAGGAGGAGGAGGAGGGGGGAGCGCTCCTGTGTACTGAGCGGCTCCCCCCTGCGCCCGGCGGCATGTCATATCCATTACCCAGCTACAGCTCCCATCACCTGTTCATACTAGAAGCAGATGATGGGAGCTGTAGTTCAATGTATATGGTCCGGATCGGCGGGAATGCGGCGGATCAGCGTGTGGCGGATCGGCGGGAATGCGGCGGAAATTCGGCGGAAATGCGGCGGATCGGCGGGCTTACTGTGTATTGAATGTATTGAATGAATACATTTATGCAATACTTTGGGGAGCAAGGACACTTGCTCCCCAAAGTATTCCATAGATGTATTCATTCAATAAAGCACTGTACACTACATTACATTACATAGAAACCCATAGAAACAATAAAGTCCCATAGACTTCTATATAGAGAGCGCCCCCTGCTGGACACTCCATAGGAATTACACCCTGGGTCGTGACGTCACTTCTTCAGAGATATTTCTAACACTTCCTGATCTAATAAATTAAGGGAAATAGCAGTATATGTGCATTTCCCATAATTAATGTACATTAGAAATTTGTATAACTTTTCATAAGTAACAACATATCAAAAATTAATTTTGGCCGGACTTCTCCTTTAAAGATCACCTGGTTACGCAAGAGAGCCATAGGAAACCACATACAGTATGTAAAACACAGAAGTAGTTGTATCAAGGTTTGGGCATGTTTTGCTGTATCAGGGCCTGGATGAATAATGAATTATGCCAGAAAAGGAAAATGCCAGGACATCTGTCTGAGCTTAATAGAAAGTAGGTCATGCAGCAAGACAACATTTGGCATTCCAACGGTTTGGCCAAGTTAAAGTCCTGACTAGAGATGAGCGAATTGACAGCAATAAGGAAGCAAAGCGATTAGTTATCTTGGCAATCTACTCATCAGCCTGCTGCCACTTAACTGCCGCTCCTCCCTGGGTACTGGGAAAAGCTAAATTTAGTAATGGGAATCTGGGAGACATTTCCCATAACTGGATCCAACTTTTCCCAGTACCCGGGGAGGAGCCTCATAAAATGGCACTCAGTTAAAAGGCAGCAGGCTCATTGCACTTTGCTTTGTTATTACTGTAAATTTGCTTATCTCTAGTCCGGTCATAGACTTTTGCTATACTTGACAAAGGAGAAGCTGTTTTGTACAAAATTTTGCTGTGCGTGAACATAGCCTCAGTCAACAATTACCAGTACACATATTCACATATTTTTGCCACTCATAGATATGTAATACTTGATAATTTAAATAAATCAATGACCAATAAATAAATGACCAAGTCTAAATATGATGACGTTTCAGGTCAGATTTATGCAGAAATATTTTAAGCGTCACTGTATGAATAATATAAGCATTGCCCCTTTAGCAAAAAAATATTTGCATCTTTGACAGGTTATGGCGTGTTTTCTTCCTCATCCCCTGAGTTTGCATGTATTTGTATGTCTCCCGTTTCTACATACTGGGTTTCGTATTTCTACAGGCATGTTCTAAGTGTAGACTAGTGTGACCCTTTATACTTGTACCTTTAGAGGTTGCACAACACATCTACAGCATGGACAGTAATGACTGTAATGTACAAAATACAGATATTTCTTTGCAGTATACATTGCATAACCTGTAAAGTTCAGGCTCTGATGTTCATGGCCTATAATAAGGGTAGCTTATATAAGCCATGGTCTGTTTTGTGGTGTAAGGATTTCAGGTTAAATTACAGGGTCTGATGATAAATGAGTAATGAAGAGGTGCTCTCCACCTGCTCCTCAGTCCACTAAGACTGACAGATGGACACACCGCTACCATTGTATTCAGACAGCATATGCTTCTAATCTGATTGTCTTTTTGGAATCGGATCTTTTTTTATTAACCCACAGTGCTGTCAGCGAGTCACATCACAGTCATCAGTATTACCCACCCCCACCACCCTCCAAGCAAGTCCAGATATTTTCCATGCTAAATATGGAAACATGACATAAACTTGACACTAGTGGCACAGTGACATACAAATGGCAAGCATTCCCAAAGAGATACTACCACATGTATTATACTACCCTAAGCATATTAGTGCATATGTGTACAGCTTTCTATCCAACCACTTTTTCCACATTTATACAGCCTTTTATATTCAGTCTTTTGTATTCATTAAAGCGGCTCTGTACCCACAATCTGCCCCCCCCCCCCCCAAACCGCTTGTACCTTCAGATAGCTGCTTTTAATCCAAGATCTGTCCTGAGGTCCATTCAGCAGGTGATGCAGTTATTGTCCTAAAAAAACAACTCTTAGGGTACCTTCACACGTACTGGATCCACAGCGGATTTCACGTTTCGTGTTTGCAGCGAAATCCTGGTAGTGTGAAATTGAATGGGTCACATACCCGCGGCGGAATTTTCATTTCGCTGTCAGTATGTGACCTGGCCCCTTTAACCCTTCGCCGCCCGAAGCCCACTGCCCCCAGCCCGGAGCATACATTACCTGCTCGGTGTCGTGGCTGTGTGTGAGGCTCCCCTCGCTTAGCCAAGCACGGCAGCCCTGATTGGCTGATAGGGACCGACGGGAGCCAGGAGGCTCACACACAGCCACGGTGCAGAGCAGGTAATGTATGCTCCGGGCCAGGGTCTGCGGTCTGCGGGGGGGGGGGGGGGGGGGTTAAAGCTTACATATCCGAAGTGGAATGAAAGCTCTGCTGCGGATATGTAACGCCATAGACCTTCACACTACCAGGATCCGCAGCGGATTTCGTGTCAAACTCGCAGCGTGAAAGCCGCTGCGGATCCAGTACGTGTGAAGCTACCCTTTAACTTGCTGCCCTGTGTCAAATTGGCGTGACCTAGAGTGTGTATGCATTAGGCTGGCACAACCTCTTTGTCCCTCCTCCCAGCCCTCTTCATCATTAGGAACGCCCCAGGCAGGTATTCTCCTATTCATCAGCTATGTGAACAATGCACATGGGCTGGATCGTTAAGACACCTGTGCAGTGTTCAGGCAAGTGAGGAATAGAAGAAATTCCTCCAGGGCCATTTCTAATGGTAAAGAGGGTGGGGAGGAGGGACGGAGAAGCGGTGCAAGGTTAGGGCATAGACACTCTAGGCTACGCCAATTTTTATTTATTTTTTATCAATTCTTTATTTAGGTTTTGAAAAACAGACAGAGACAAAAAGAAAACTGTCGCTCACAAAGTGACATTAGTTGTACAACCACGGTATCTGCATAATAAGGTTATGGTATGCTCAATCGTTCTCCAGTATTCTGCAATAAGCGGGCACGTCCACCAGATGTAGAACATTGTGCCATTGTGTCAGCTTGGCACCTCCAACATGTAGGCCACGCCAATTTGGCACAGGGCTGCAAGTTAAAAAGTTGTTTTTTAGGACAATAACTGCATCAGGTATTTAACTAAGGGTCCATTTACACAGAAAGGATATCTGACATATTATCTGCCAAAGATTTGAAGCCAAAGCCAGGAATGGATTTGAAAAGAGAAGAAATCTCAGGCTTTCCTATATGTCCTGGTCTCTATTTATAGTCTGTTCCTGGTTTTGGCTTTGGATTATCTGTCAGATAATCTTTCTGTGTAAATGGACCCTAACAGTGGAATTCAAATGGCATTAAGATGCCTTCATTGGTGGTCTGGTGGACTGATTGGCTTCCAGCCATGTGAACTGGGAAGCTAATCTGTTACATCACATTTAGAAAAATGTAAAAAAAAAATCAAAAAGTTGCATATAGTATATACAAGTGAGAAACAGATAAAAAGTAGTAATCATGGCGCAAAAAATGACCCAGCAAATAGCCCCACAGACCAAAGAATAAAATGTTATAAGGATCAGAATACAGCAATTTATCAATTTTGAAAAAGTGAAAAAACTTTTCAAGGTAGTAAAATAAAATAAATGGTATATAAATGGGGTATTGTTGCAATTGTACTGACTTGAGGCACATAGATAACACCCCAGTTTTACTACACGGTAAACCCCCCCCACGGTAAATCCCCCCCGCTTTTATAGGTCTTTAGGTAAAATGCACTATGGGCTTTTAAACAAGAAGGAAAGAACAGTGCCACAATTTTAAAGATAGGTGCCCTTCAATATACAGAGTTACCTACAGTAAATAGAACTGTCTCCGCATAGGTAGAGCTGCCCTCCTATTAGGGAGTGCCCCCCCCCCCCATAGGTAGAGCTGTCTCCAAGTAGGTAGAGTGGACCCCTCAGAAGCTACTGTGCTCCCAAGTAGGTGGAGTGCCCCCCCCCATACTAAGTGTAGGTACAGTGCCCCCTGAGTACATGCTGGTGATTTGCTTTGTGCTTATTTCTAAGTACAATATTACAATAGTAAGTTCTGTGTAGTTGGTTTATTTCTAGCCCACCTGCCATATTACTTGTTGCTCCACTCCACTGTGGGGACATTTGTGTTCTTATGGTGGCCCTATGGTTGGCCTCCTTTTTAATTGTCTTTAATCTTCTTTTATTAATAAAGATTTGTATGATTTATTGAATACTTAGTGTGCAACCTTTTTGTTTAGCTTAGTCGCTTTTCTTTTCTTTGTTAATTCGTTACTTTTTTGCAGTACCCATCACTATTCTCTGTGTTTTGAGCTTAGACAGAGAGATTTATCTGACAGATTTTTAAAGCCAAAGCCAGGAACAGACTATAAACAGGGAACAGGTCATAAAGGAAAGACTGAGAATTCTCCTCTTCTCAAATCCATTCCAGACTTTGGTTTAAAAACTCTGTCAAATAAATCTCCGTGTAAACAAACCCTTACACGGGCTAGGCTGCATTCCCACGTTCCGTGATCCTGACGGATCACGAACGTGGAATGCATGTACCGGAGTCCCCCCGCGCCCGGACAGCATCTGTAATTAGATGCTGGGAGCGGGGGAGACTGTATTCATAAGCGCCGCGCTGTCCAGGCGCGGGGGGACTCCGGTACATGCATTCCACGTCCGTGATCCGTCAGGATCACGGAACGTGGGAATGCAGCCTAACAGCCAACAGTCTGTCATCTGTCAGTTTAAAGGCCCTATTCCACGAAGCAATTATCGTCCATATTTGGCAGATTATCGGCCACTACGGGAGATGATCGCTTCATGTAATAAAAGGCAACAATCAGCCAACATGCACGATGTCGGCTGATTGTTGGCTTTCAATGTCTTTCAACCTGTTGAAAGGCAAACGACCATGATAGCAACGATCCGTGTAATAGGAGCAGCAGACTGACGCTATCTTCTATGGGCTGCCCGGACGATCTGAAGATCCCACTCTTACCTGCTTGCTGTTGGCGTGAGTGGAAGCAAGCAGCAAGCTATCGCTCATCTGGTTGGTGTTCGCTTGCTGTGAAGATCGGGCTGCGATGCGGCAGGCCCATAATGCAGTTTTTTTTATATCTGCCTGTAAATATTAACTGTATATATGGGCCAAAAGTTCCCTTCTAGTATGTGCTGTACCAATGAAGCAATACTCCTACACTGTGTGCATTAGACATACTCCATCTGCTCCACACTGTGGACATAATCTAATTGCCTTCATTACCATCAGTGGCATCATGTTGTTTGTGAAGATATCTTAGGGCTTTTAGACAAGCCGATTGTAACACAATAGCAGGGGCCAAGGCTGGTGATTGTTGCTTGGTTAATAGCCCTTTACACACCTCAACTATCTTGCAGTCAAGACTGCACAAACAATCACTGGGGTCATTCATGCAGCCCTTCACTTTTATCATTGTTGGACGCACATCCCTAGTATACACAGGATACACAAGAGGGGAGATTTATCAAACATGGTGTAAAGTGAAACTGGCTCAGTTGCCCCTAGCAACCAGATTCCATCTTTCATTTTCCAAAGAGTCTGTGAGGAATGAAAGGTGGAATCTGATTGGTTGCTAGGGGCAACTGAGACAGTTTCATTTTACACCATTTTGATAAATCTCCCCCAAGATGTGTGGCCAGCCAATGATGATTTTTTAGCCTGCTTATATAATGCAATTAGGTGAAGAATGAGCGCTTGTTCATTTGTCAGCTGATTGTTCTGTCTATCACACAGGGCTGTATTACAAACCCATGGTTTGTTATGTGGAAAATTGGTGTCATGGTAGATTTTACAGAGATTAACCCTTTGAGGACCAGGCCCAAAATGACCCAGTGGACTGCGCTTCCGTTTTTCCCTCCTCCCCTTCTAAGAGCTCCAGCACTTTCAGTTTTCTATCTACAAGCCATGTAAGGGCTTGTTTGTTACAGGAATAGTTGTACTTTGTAATGGCGTCTTTCATTTTACCATAACATGTATGACGGAATCCCAAATATATTATTTATGAAGATATAAATAGGTGAAATCGTAAAAAAGAATGCAATATCGTAACGTTTGGGAGGTTCCTGTGTCTACGTAATGCACTATATGGTAAAAGCGACATGATACTATTACTCTATAGGTCAGTCCGAACACAACCACATGCAGGTTTACACAGATTCTCTAATGTTATATATTTTTTTTAATGAAATCCTTTTTATTTGGCAATTAATTATTAATAAAATGGGCCTATTGTGACGCTTATAATGGTTTTATTTTTTTTACCTACAGGGCTGTATGGGGTGTAATTTTTTCCGCCATGATCTCTAGTTTTTATTAATACCATATTTGTGAAGATCGGACTTTTTGATCACTTTTTATAATTTTTTTTTTTATATATAATGTAACATAAAATCGGTAATCTGCACACTTTTTTCCCTCTTTTCGTGTACGCCGTTCACCGTTCACAATGACGCTTGTTATATTTTAATAGATCGGACAATTACGCACGCTACGGTTTTTTATATGTTTATTTATTTATTTTTATATGTTTTATTTATATAATGGGATAGGGGGGGTGATTTCAGCTTTTATTGGGGGAGGGGCTTTGGGGTAGTGTAATAGTGTTTTTAACTTTTATTTTTTTACACATTTGAAGTCCCTTTGGGGGACTTATACATACACTTGTTTGATTTTTTCACTGATCACTGCTATGCCATAGGCATAGCATTAATCAGTGTTATCGGCGCTCTGCTCATTGAGCCTGCCTGTGCAGGCTCAGTGAAGCAGATCGCCGATCGGACCGCACAGAGGCAGGTGAGAGACCTCCGGGGGTCCCGATCGGTAAGTGACAGGAGACTCCCCCTGTCACTTACACTTAAACACAGCGGGCGCGGCGTTTAAGGAGTTAATGACACGCTGCAGCGCGATTGCTGCAGAGTGTCATTAACGGTGAGGCGCCGGCTGCTGATTGCAGCCGAGCCCCACCTGCTATGATGTGCGCTCCGTACAGAAACACAGAACAGAACAAAACCCACCAAAACAAAATGGATTTTTGGTAGTTTCAAAACTGGGATAGATAGGTAAGTATACTCCAGCGGGAGGGCACTTTTTTGCAGGGACGTCCACTCACCTCTCCGGTTCCAACGGTGGGTCCCGCATCGTGGCGCTCTGGTGCCCAGTTCCCGGCCACTACCTGGTGTCTGACACGGGCCCAAGACGTGACGTCTCAGGTCCGCTCAGCCAGTCAGTGAAGGAGGCGGGATCCGTTTCAAGTCCGCTCAGATCCCGCCTCTGTCACTGACTGGCTGAGCGGACCTGAGATGTATCGTCTTGGGCCCGCGTCAGACACCAGGAAGCGGCCGGGAACCGGAGCGTCCCAGCAAAAAAGTGCCCCCCCCGCTGGAGTACTGCTTTAAATGTCTTTATTTGAACCCTGTGATTGTGCATGTTTATTCTCTAATGAAGGGTTTATTAAAAGAAATAAAAAACATCATTGACATTATATCTGACTTGCACTTGTTTCCTTTTTTCTGGTAGATCTGAAGAACTGATATGTGGATGAGTACTATGTGCAGTTATGTCTGTTCACACGGGATGCTTATCAGTGTTAGGTAAGAAGTCAGCCGGTTCAGACTGGACTCTGTGACCTGTTTGTTCTGCAGTTGTCCCGTCTTTCCTATGCTCTTATCACTCATAGTTCACATGGTGAGGCTGTTACCCTTTGTTCTAGCACATGTACCAATTCTGTCGTTTTTTTCTTAAAGGGGAATAGATGAAAAATACATATACACATATAAAAACGGAAACATCAGGCTTATCAGGTCCATGAGTTGGGATCTCCTCTGACTGCCAAAATTAAGTACATTCATGAGGACCATGCCATTAGGCTTCTAGACTGGAGATTTTTATATTTTCAGGTTATGATGGGATTTTTTTCTATTGTCTTTCATAGTTTTGGAACAGTGTAAGAGCAGCCTGTAATAAATCCCTCTTCTAGAACTAAAATAGGTTGCACACTCAGACCCAATAGTTATACCATTGATTGACACCATATTCACCTTTAAATTAGTCTAAGGCTATGTTGCTACAACTGGAAAATTATAACCTTTTTTCTGGACAGCCATCATTTTAGCGCCAAAATATGGGCGTTTCAATTTACATAATTGCCTTTCGTTTACATAATTAAAGTCTTAATTACATAGTAACATAGTAAACAAGGTTGAAAGAAGACAAGAGTCCATCAGGTCCAACCTAGGAAAATCCTACTGTGTTGATCCAGGAAGGCGAAAAACCCCTATGGGGCAGAAGACAAACGCCCCACCACAGGGAGAAACTCCCCCCCCCCCCTCCCCCGACTGCAATGGCAACCAGAACAATCCCCGGACCAACGTATCACCAGAAATCTAATGCCCATAACTTGTAATATTATATTTTTCAAGAAAATCATCCAGGCCTCCCTTGAACTTATTTAATGAATCAGCCATGACAACATCATGTGGCAGAGAGTTCCACAGTCTTACCGCTCGTACAGTAAAGAACCCGCGTCGATGCTGATGATGAAATCTTCTTTCCTCTAGACGTAGAGGATGCCCCCTTGTCATTGTTACAGACCTAGGAGTAAAAAGACCACTACAAAAATCTCTGTACTGTCCATTCATATATTTGTACATTGTGATCAGATCGCCCCTAAGACGTCTTTTTTCTAGCGTAAATAACCCCAAGCGTGATAACCTGTCCTGGTACTGTAACCCACCCATTCCCTTAATGACCTTTGTTGCCCTCCTCTGCACCCGCTCTAGTTCAGCTGTGTCCTTCTTATATACCGGTGCCCAAAACTGTACACAGTATTCCATGTGTGGTCTGACCAGTGATTTATAAAGAGGCAAAACTATGTTCTCATCTTTAGCATCTATACCTCTTTTGATGCACCCCATTATTTTATTAGCCTTGGCAGCTGCTGCCTGGCACTGATCACTAAAGTTGAGTTTACTGTCCACCAATACCCCCAGGTCCTTTTCGGAAGTAGTTTTACCCAGTGTTTTATTATTTAGCACATAACTGTACTTATTATTTCTATGGCCCAAATGCATAACCTTACATTTATCCACATTAAACTTCATTTGCCATTTCTCCGCCCAAGCCTCTAGCTTCTCCAAATCCCTCTGTAATATGATATTATCCTCCTCTGTACTGATTACTTTACCCAGTTTAGTATCATCTGCAAAAATGGAGATTCTACTCTGTAGCCCCTCTACAAGATCATTAATAAAAATATTAAAAAGAAGTGGACCCAACACTGACCCCTGTGGTACCCCACTAGTAACTAAAACCCAATCTGAATATGTTCCATCAATGACCACCCTCTGTTTTCTATCACACAACCAGTTACTTACCCATTTGCATACGTTTTCCCCGAGTCCCAGTATCCTCATTTTGTAGACCAACCTTTCATGCGGCACAGTATCAAATGCCTTTGAAAAGTCCAGATACACAACATCCACAGCCTCCCCCAGGTCCAGTCTATAACTTACCTCTTCATAGAAGCCGATCAGATTAGTCTGACAGGACCGATCCCTCATAAATCCATGCTGGTGCTGCGTCATAAGATTATTTTCATTAAGATACACCAGTATAGCATCTCTTACAATCCCCTCAAATACTTTACCTACTATAGATGTTAGACTTACAGGCCTGTAGTTTCCAGGATCACTCCTTGACCCCTTCTTGAATATTGGTACCACATTAGCTATGCGCCAGTCCTGTGGAAGAATCCCTGTCGTAATAGAATCTTTAAATAATAGGAATAACGGTCTGTCCAACACAGTATTTAATTCTTGCAAAACTCTAGGATGGATACCTTCTGGGCCCGGTGACTTATGGATTTTAATGTTTTTAAGGCGTTTCCCCACTTCTTGTTGTGTTAGGCAGGTGAGATTTATGGGAGGATTAACATTATCCCTAGTCATGTCGTCTGTTATGGGATTCTCCTCTGTGAATACAGTAGAGAAGAATGTATTTAGTAGATTGGCCTTTTCCTCTTCCCCCTCCACCATTACACCCAGATTATTTTTGAGGGGACCAACATTTTCGGTTTTAAGTCTTTTGTTATTTATATAAGTGAAGAACATTTTGGGATTTGTTTTACTTTCTGTGGCTATCCTTCTTTCTGTTGCTATTTTTGCTTCTTTTATTTGCGTTTTACACATTCTATTCTTCTGTCTATAGTTGCTCAATGCTTCCCCACTACCTTCTTGTTTTAGTAGTCTGAATGCTTGTTTCTTATCATTTATTGCACCCCTTACAGCTGTAGTTAACCACATTGGATTTCTCTTATTTCTACTACGTTTATTCCCATATGGTATGTGTCGTTCACACGATTTACCCAGGATGCTCTTAAATATGTCCCATTTCTCTTGTGTACTTTTATTTCTGAAGGCATTGTCCCAGTCTATGTTCCCAAGGTCCTCTCTTAGTTTTTGGAAATTAGCCTTCCTGAAATGTAATGTTTTTGTAGCCCCTCTGCTAATCATTTTATTGAAGGATAATTGAAAACTTACTATGTTATGGTCACTATTACCTAGGTGACCCCCCACCTCTATTTTTGATATTCTGTCGGGCCTATTGGTTAAGATCAGGTCCAGAAGGGCCCCCCCTCTTGTTGGTTCCTCTACTAGTTGGGAAAGGTAATTATCTTTTACTATTTCCAAAAACACGCTTCCCTTCCTGGAGCTGCAGGTTTCTGCTTTCCAGTTGATATTTGGGTAGTTAAAGTCCCCCATAATAATGACTTCCCCATGCTTCGCTGCCGCATCTATTTGTCTTATAAGAAGATTTTCTGATTCTTCCACTATACTTGGAGGTTTATAACTCACTCCTATAAGAATTTTATTATTCTTCGTCCCTCCCCTTATTTCTACCCAAAGAGACTCCACATTATCATCACATATATCCTCCCGCAGAATAGGCTTAAGGCATGATTTAACATATAGACAGACCCCTCCCCCTTTCTTATTTTTACGGTCATTTCTGAATAGACTATAACCCTGGATATTAACGGCCCAGTCATAGGTCTCGTCCAGCCATGTCTCGCTTATCCCCACTATATCATATTTCTCTTCAACCATTATGAGTTCTAATTCCTCAGCTTTATTAGTGAGGCTTCGAGCATTAGTATACATACATTTAATATATTTGTCCATATTCCCTTTCCTTTTATCACTAGTGACTATTCTAACCCCTCCCGCCGCTCCACCCCCAGTTCCATAATCTAGGCCCAGCTCTCCATCTACTCTGTCTTTACTTACTATATTGTAGTTGCCCTCCCCCCCGGTCCCTAGTTTAAACACTCCTCCAACCTCTTAGCCATCTTCTCCCCCAGCACGGCTGCACCCTCCCCATTGAGATGCAGCCCGTCCCTACCGTAGAGCCTGTAACCGACCGAGAAGTCGGCCCAGTTCTCCATGAACCCAAACCCCTCTATCCTACACCAGCTCTTGAGCCACTTATTTACCTCCCTAATCTCCCGCTGTCTCTCAGGTGTGGCTCGTGGTACAGGTAATATTTCGGAAAAAATCACCTTGGAGGTCCTAGTTTTAAGCTTCCTGCCTAAGTCCCTGAAATCATTTTTAAGGACCCGCCACCTACCTCTAACTTTATCATTGGTGCCAATGTGCACCATGACTGCTGGGTCATCGCCAGCCCCTCCCAGTAATCTGTCAGCCCGATCCGCGATGTGACGAACTCGAGCACCAGGAAGGCAACACACTGTTCGACGATCCCGGTCTTTGTGACAGATTGCCCTGTCTGTCCCCCTAATAATTGAGTCCCCCACTACCAGTACCTGCCTGGCCTGCCCTGAACTCCTGTTTCCCACCTTACTGGAGCAGACACCCCCCTGGCTTTCAGAGGCAGTGTCCTGCTGCAGCAATGCCACCCCTGAATCAACATCCCCCTCTGCAATTTGGTCTAGATTAGCTGTATGGGCTGTGCCATGGCATTACCACTTAGGGTGCCTTCACACGTACCGTATCGCTGCTTTTTTAACACTGCGTCTTTATCGCTGCGTGTTTGGTGCGATTTTTACATGCGAGTTTTGATTTTCACATGATTTTCAGCAATAAAAACGCAGTGATAAATACGCAGCGTTAAAAACGCAGCGATACGGTACGTGTGAAGGCACCCTAAAGGAGAAGTCCGCTGATTTTTAAACTTCGTCAGCTGGCAGGGGCAGGGGGGAACATAATAAACAAACACTACTTACCTCTCCCTGTACCCCAAAAGCGCTGTGTCACAGGCTCCGGGACCCCAGCCAGAGCCATTTTGCCCCGTGTTCCAATGTCGTCAAGACTCCACAATGTCCGTGCAGCCCTGCTTTAAAAGTGTAAAAAAAAAAAATTCCTGTCTGCTGTTTGCAGCCACTGGGGGAACTGCAGAGCCCACCTTACCCCATTATGTTCCATACCATACCCTTCAGCTGATACAAATCAAACGATGGACAACTTTGCTGATGTAAAAGTTTTATTTCTTCACATCGATAAATTAGTAAAATATTGCAGCATTGCCCCAAGAATACACTTTGTTCTCTTATTAAAAAAATAAAACAGATTTTATTATATGTAAACTTTCAATGTAAACAGTTTAGTGTGATCTAAGGGGTTCTAAGGAGTGTTAGTACTTCATGAATGAAGTGATGAGTCATTTACTAAGACCAGCATGCCAGTCTTCAATGTATGGTGGTACATCAGATTTATTATTAGTCACACACCCCAAAGTAAACAAAGACAGCAAATAAAATCTACTCTAACTATGAGTAGGTGTAGATTTGCACTACAATTTGAACAGCATTCTCACATTAACAATTTGCTTACACTTTCCTTGACATATGGAGAGAAAAAGTTGAACATTTTGGCACAAAAACAGTATATTGAAAAAATAGTGGTTTTTCTAAACCTCAAAAGTGGTGATTTCTCAATTGATTTAGAAATCAATTGTTGAATCTTCCCTACACCCTCCATGTAGTAGAGTGCCTCTACTCAATGTACTGTCACAGGATTAAAGACGCTGCCTTCATCAGTGATGATCTTTGTAAGATCCTCCAGCAACCTCTGAAAAATTAAGAAATAAAACCAATGTAAGCTCAATACACACATATTAAACTTGCATCTTCATGTGTTATGCCAGCAGTTTGAATATTCCTACAAGCATCTTGCCTAAATAGGAATAGGGCCACCAGGCAAGAAAACTTCTATGTGTCCATCTGTCTACTGCAACCACTGTGACCTCAAAAGGTCCATAGCAGAAGGACAGTAGTATAGGTTGCCTTGCCTAAGGATTGATTTATACAGGCCATGATTGGGTGGAGCAAGCAACGATTGATGACATAACAAGTGAATCAGTCGTTTAAAACATGATCACATAAGCCCATGCATACTGCATTGTAGAGAAATAATCATTTAACAGTCTTTCATCCCTCAACAGTTATTATGTTGCATTATGTTGGCACCATATCCCAGTTGACTGAATGTTTTTTCTCAATCATCGATGAACCTAAATGAAACATAAAGGGTTTGTGTGGGTCCAACTGCTGGGACACCCACAATCATAAGAACAGAGGTCAGTTGTCTCCTCAATAAATGGAGTGGCAGCGTTCGAGTTCACCCACTGCACTATTCATTCTTTATAGGGCTTCTAAAGATTTCCGAACACTGAATTTGGCACTGAATGTTTGGTAGTCTAATAGACAGTGAATGGAGCAGTGGACATGCATGCACTCTGCTATTTCATTTAGCCAGAGCACTCCTTTCTATGGATCAATGTGTCCTAGTGGTCAGACTTGCCAACTATCAGCTAGTTATTCCTTTTCATGTAGATAGGGGACATAAGATTTCCTACAAAGTCCTGCAAAGGAAATAAAAAAAAAAAAAGACCATGGAATTGGGTCCTGTCCTGGAGATGGAAGCTAAGAAGATACCTATTGGAAGCCTATTCCAGAACCAAATTCAAAATAGATGTACAGTGCTGCACGATATTCATTTCTAAAAGAAAAACTAAAACACTGGAGGCACCCTTAGGGAAGGGTGCCTTCACACAAAGCGAATTGCACCAGATTTCATGATGCAAGTTTGCATCATGTCATTTTTATCCCACTGTGAGTATGTAAATGCCGGCCCCCTTAAACGATGTCGGCCGGGGGTATACATTACCGCTCGCAGCGTTAAATCCACTGAAGATCAGTTACGTGTGAATCCACCCTTAAAAATGTTTGGACCTCTTTGTTAGCAAGTAAACAAAGCTACTGAACAAAATTCTATGTTTAAGAAGTATATGAACAAATATTTACATGGTCTGTGAGGAAATATTGCATGTAAACACCCTCAAATGAAAGAATTTAAGAGTACAGTTTAGTAAAGGTCGGCACAAGGGCTATATATGTTTGTTGGAATGAACATTGCGGTAACTACTCTGTTCATAATACCATTTCTACAGTTACTCACATATATTGTTTCTTTGTTTGCGACTGGATCTTGTAAAGCCTGATGGGATGCCTTCAAATTCTTCATAATCCATTTTTTGAAAACAAAGTTCAGCGATCCTGCAGGAGTTTAGGTTAAAAAAAAATTGTAATTATAAGTCCTTGACTCTTCTTTAAAGTGTTCCTGTCATTTGAAAAAACCTTTGACATGTCACAAAAACTTCTAAAAAGTTTTGATTAATAGGAGTTTAGGTGATCAGACCCTCACTTCAGGAGAGAGGTTCCATAAAATTGCTATAGAATCTTCTGCAGTGAGGCAGAAAGAGCAGTAAGCTGAGTAGTAAAGCACTAAGCAATGCGCTTCTCATGGCCATTTAAACTTTTGAAATGTCTCTGTGACATGTCAAAAGGTTTTTCATATACACAAAGAAAAAAAGGAACCATAGGGTATATAAGTGAGGCGCACACCTACAGTAGTTTATAAGATAGCTTTATTATCACCGGCTACAGAAATTAAAAACACTTAAAATTGCCAAACGGCATTTTAGGGGGTTGCCGTTTGGTGATTTTAAGTGTTTTTAATTTCTGTAGCCGGTGATAATAAAGCTATCTTATAAACTACTGTAGGTGTGCGCCTCACTTATATACCCTATGGTTCCCTCTTTTCTTTGTGTTTTCGCAATTTACTCATAGAGCAGGGGGCGGCACTCTAATTTTGAATATTTTATTATTTGGTTTACATTCTTTTGGTGGTTTCCACCTTTTCTATAATTTTTTCTATAATTTTTTTCTATAATTTTTTCTATAGTTTTTTCATTTTTTCATCTGTAAATAGGCATATTGCAAAAGTTTTGATTAGTCAGAATCTCACTGCTGAGCAGAGAACTAGTGTTAGCAGTGTTAGCGAGCAGTAGTGCATTTCACTCCCTGGGTTCTTCGTCCATCTGCTCCATTATAAATCTGAAGGACCACTGGACAGAAATTATTGACAGCAAGGAAGTGAAGTACGCTTCCCCACTCATTCTTCTGATCAGACCTGAAAGACCTGCTGTTTGTGACAACAGCCTTAAAGAAGACGGGGGGTGACAGGTTTCCTTTAAGCTACTGTATTTTCCGGCGTATAATACGACTTTTTAACCCAAAAAAATCGGGGGACGTCTTATACGCCGAGTACAGTCGCCGCATACATTGAGGAAGCTAAAAATGGTCCCATCCCCACCGTATGCGTTGACACCTATAAAAAAAACAAACTGTTAACTCACCTGTGACCCGTTCCCAGCAGTCGCGTGTCTCCCGTCCCATTCCCGGCGCAGGCAGTGTGACGCGCACTGTCTGCGCCAGAGATCCCCAAAGCTCTTCTGGGCAGCCGAGCCTCTCATCGGGGAGGCTCGGAGACGCTCGGCTGTCGGGAGAGCTTTGGGAGATTGACGGGAGTCCCGAAGCCTCTCTCATTCTCCGGAAGCTCTCCCGGCAGCCGAGCGTCTCCAAGCCTCTCCGATGAGATGCTAGGCTGCCTGGGAGAGCTTCGGGGATCTCCGGCACAGACAGTGCACGTCACACTTACTGCAGCAGGAACAGGAGACATGCGGCTGCTGGGAATGGATGACAGGTGAGTAACTGTTTGTTAACATTTTCCAGTGTATAAGGCGAACCCCTGACAATCTTCTTGAAAGTCAGGGGTCATCTTATAAGGCTCCACAGACCCCTCTTTTGCATATTTAAATTTATAGGGGGCAATGCATCAATGGAGACTCTTCAGTAAGTACTCCATTTGATTTTTTATCGCTGGTCTCCCTGAGCTCAGCGATTGCTGTGTTTTGTTGGTCTATTTTTCATTGCCCCTGTTAGCCAGAATCCTACTCCACACTGACGAGGGGCAACTACCCTGAAACGGCCGTCTTTGGATGGATGCCTGCCTTGGTAAACCCTTGTCATGTCGCAATACTCGCCACAGAGTTAGACTTTGACGCAAAAAGGGGCCACCCTGGTATTTCCCTATTTATGTTCCAATACTCGCAACAGAGTGGGACTTAAGGGGCTACGTATCAGGGTGGTTTGGTGATCTCCCCACTGGGAGTCACCACCTTGACAATAGGCTTTCCTCTCCTGGAGGGATATTTGGCTATTCCTGTGTTTTGAGACTCGTAACTGAGGCTCCACAGACCCCTCTTTTGCATATTTAAATTTATAGGGGCCAATGCATCAATGGAGACTCTTCAGTGAGTACTCCATTTGATTTTTTGTCCCTGGTCTCCCTGAGCTCAGCGATTGCTGTGTTTTGTTGGTCATCTTATAAGCCCAGTCGCCTTATACGCCGGAAAACACGGTATGTTCCGACTAGGTAAAAATGACAGCTGTTCTAATTGGATAGCCAAAATTTAACTGCAAATAATGGCCTCTATTATATAACAGGTGTTGTTTGTATAATAATGGCCGTTGTTATAACGTAATAGACGTTTTTTGTCATTTTTACAAAGAGGGAACATACTGGGTTCCCACTGCGTTTTTGCAATCTGCTCCCCCCCCCCTTTAAAAAAAATAAATAAATAAATAGATGAAATAAAATGATGCATTTGTGTGCATCTGTTTTAATCAGTTTTTCCATTGACTTCCATTATAGAAAAAAGGATCAAAACGGATCAGTTTTTTTCGACTTCATTTTTGTGTCTGTAAAAAAAAAAAAAAACGGATCAAAGGATCAAAATGGTTCCTTTTTTTTTTTTAAATAATGGAAGTCAATAGAAAAACAGATGGAAATGGATGTACACAAATGCATCCATTTTTTTTTCTTCCGTTTTTTTCTTAAACAAACGGATTCAAATAAAAAGAATTGCCAAAATGCAGTGTGAACCCAGCCTTAGGCTATGTATATTTTTTTGCTGTTTGAGGCCAGTTTACAGCCGTTATTTTCTAATTACACCAGTCATTTGTACAATAACGGCTGTTATTATGGAATAATGTCCGTTATTTGTCCTCAAATGGCCCAAAAAATACATTCTAGGAATATAGCTTTATGGTAATATTTTGCGATAATAATATAACTTATAATTCTGGTGCAACGTACCTCGAACTTTATTTTCTAAGAGTCCTAGTGCCTTGGACTGTAGGAGATATGGTGGCAGCTGTAGTGGGCGTATTTCAGACATCAGCAGATCAGCAACTAGATTCAAGTACCAAATAATCTTTTCCTCTGCGTATATGTTTGCAATGCTGTTTAGTATAGACTTACTCTGGTTCTTCAGAAGGCTTAAAAGAAAATAAGAAATGTGAATTCTAAAGTTGTGAAAAATGAAGGTAGAAATTGAGTAAGCTATTAATACATACAAATGACGACACGGGAATTGTAATCGAAAACCAGACATGTAAACAACACCAATCTCTAAAAGTGATGTATAAACCGTGAGCATACTTAGGGGCCAGTTCATTGACCGGACTGAAGGTTTCCATGGTGACTGCTTATATTTTTCTAAAGGTTTTTCTGAATCCTTCAAGACATATAGAAGATCAGAAGCATCTTCAACTTCCCAGCATCTGCAACTGATACTGAGGTGTTTGCAAAGAATTTTTGTTTCTTCTGCTTTATAAGATTAAAGGAAGCTAACAGCAGGTTAGAAGACTCCAACCTGCTGTCATGTTTCCATAGAGCACGGAATGCTGAGAATGATGGCAGTTTTCTTACCTTTATCCTCAGCAGTGTTTTCGTTAAATTTTCACTTTATTACCATATTTTCCAGGGTATAAGATGTCTGGGCGTATAAGACGACCCCTGACTTTTAAGAAGATTTTTAGGGGTGCGTCTTATACGCCAGAAAATGTTAACCCCTGCCTGACTGCAGCAGGGTTTACTAGCTGGAGCCCTGCTGCGGTCAGGCAGGGGTTAACTGAAGTTGGGGAAAAAAAACCCCACAACAATCAACTCACCTGTCACCCATTCCTGACAGCCATGCATCTCCCGCCATGTTCCAGGCGCAGGCAGTGTGATGCAGAGACACTGCCTGTGCCGGAGGTCCCTGAATCCTTTCCGGCAGACGAGCGTCTCCTCGGAGCTCGGCTGCCGGGAGGGCTCGGGAGAATGACAGAGACTTCGGGGACTTTCGGCGCCTCTATCATTCCCCCGAAGGTCTCCCAGCAGCCGAGCATCTCCGAGCTTCTCCAATGAGACGCTCGGCTGCCGGGAGATCATCGGGGACCTCCAGCATAGGCAGTGACTGTGCATTACACTGCCTGCGCTGGGAACATGACGGGAGACGCGCGACTGCTGGGAATGGGTCACAGGTGAGTTGAACTGTTTGTTTTTTTTATAACGGTTGCCGCATTCGGTGGGGATGCGGTCGTTTCTTAGCTACCCCACCACATGCGGAGACCATACCCAACATATAAGACAACTCGAGGTTAAAAAGTCATCCTATATGCTGGAAAATACAGTAGGTAATTTAGGTGGTTTGGTGCAATGAAGCTGGGACTACACTTCCCTCAGTGCACCGATCTGCCCCTCCTCATGATTATTTCTTTGGTGCTCTGTATAGATGAGTGCCGGAGTGACGTCACATCACAGCAGAGCGTCACCTCAATATTCATAAAGGGGTGATGCCCCCGGTGTACAAATGTAACAAAAATGTCAATGAGAATTATGGTAACAAAACAACCTTCATTCTCAAGGTCCCTGGCCCTATAGGAAAACAACAGCAGGTTGCATTTATTCTATTTGCTTTTGTACAATCTGGAAAAATCCTTCACATAGCTATCTGTCCAACTACAGATATGATGTACACTGCTGCACTAGTGTTATACATCTACTCCCTGCCTTCCTTCTTTCAGTCTTGGATGTAGCAGAAGGAAGGGAGAAGTGGATGCACTGGACAGATCAGAGCGTGAAGATGGATTTAAAGTGTCATTGTCATTATAACTTTAAAAACCTAAATCAACAGTAGAGGTGATATAAAGCAAATTTGCAATATACATTCATTATTTTTGTTGTTGTTATCATTCTGTAAAACAAAGCTGAACCAGTCTCCTGAAGGCAGATTTTCTGACTTGTGCTGATTTAAAAAAAAAAAAAAGAGACTAAACCCGGAAATTCCGGCCAGTGCAGAGAGTCATGGCTCAATGTGTCCATCAATCACATGACTGTTTTATCTCTGTGAGCGGTCAGATGGCCTGGGATACACGGGACTTCCTGTGTTTAGTCTCTTTGAAAAAAAGTCAGAAAACACAGTTTTTTCCTTGATAACTAAAAAAAATAAAATAATGAATGTATATTGCACACTTACTTTATATCACATCCACTGTTGATTTAGATTTTGAATTATATAACAGGGACATTTTAAGAACCTATTAAATGGAAAGATTATTTGCCAAATCAGGCAAATATCTCCCCGTGTAAAAGAGAAAGTGATTAGCCGATGAGCGATAAAATGCTTGCTCATTGGCTGATCGTGCTCTTTAAACATCTTACTAGATAATCTCTGATTATTAAGCCATGTTATAGGCTCTGTAAGCGAGCATTGATTTAGCAGGTCGGGCAGTCTAATACAGCCTTAGGAACCTTTTAGACGTACAGACGTACAATGTACACAATGTAATGCTTGTTTACAGAGCCTTTACATGGCTCAATGATTGTTCAGGCAGGGCCACACAAATGATTGCTGGATTGTTAGTACAGCCCTTTACTTTTATCATTGTCACCCTCACATCCCGTTTACACAGAATGATGTGCGGCCTACTAACGATAATTCCTAGGTCCGCATTAACGTTACACTCTGCCGACAAACAAGCATTTTCTCATTTGTTGATCAATGAGCCTTTTATACAGGTCAGTTACAGCCAATAATCGACCCATGTAAAAAAGGGCCTTAAATCAACCAAGTCTTCAATGAGAGCAGATCACACAGCTGGTACAGTACCATTTAGCATCGCTGGCCCGCTTTTCCTCATGAATATTGGGCACAGCAGTGACTCCAGTCCTCATAACTACTGAGTGCTAGATGAATATACATTAGGAGGAGTTAGCCGATGGGGCAAATCGGTATCGGTAGAGGGCAGTAGTCCTGTCCCCAGCGCACCAAACCACATCATTTGCCTTCAAGATTTTACCAAAAATGGTGCTGAGGATCAAGGTAAAAGACCTTTCTCATTAGCACCCTATGCGCTTTGGGAATATAACAGGTTAGATGCTTCTAGCCTCCACTTAAGTTCTATTCAAGTAAAGCCCCTATTACACAGGGCGATCAGTGGGAGCAAGCAAGCGCTGACCTGTTAGGTCAGTGCTCGCTTGGTCCTCATTCTTCGCTTGCTGCCAGCGCTATAACACACACACCAACAGTAAACGGGTATGCGCAGGGAATTGTGTGAGGGGGAGGGGGGCTCCCAGGATGATCTTTAGGTCATCTAGGGAGCCCATAGGAGATAGTGGTGATCTACTGCTGCCACTCCTTTTACACGGAGCAACAGCAGCAGATTGTTGCTATAGTTTTTGTTAGCCTTTCAACATGTTGAAAGATGTTGAGAGACAACAATCAGCCGACATCATGCATGTCAACTGATCATTGCCTCTTATTACAGGAAGCGATTTTATTGGCAGTAGTGGCCAATAATCGGCCAAATACTGTAATAGGGCCTTAACATAGAGCTCATCATAATAAACTCATGTTGCTACCCTTTTCTAGAGAGGGTATCATTAACCAAAAATAACCAATGAGAGAGTGACAGTATTGTTCCACTTATGATTAATCAGCCTGCAGACATACAATAGAAGCAGGTAGAAAAATAGCCTCTGATGATTTTTTTTATTGTCAGGGCACCCACTAGATAAACCTGTGGGAGTTAATGACTGGGTAGGCTTTGTAGCTATTTAGAAAGATTGACACAACAAAAACAGAGGATTAAAGAAAAGTAAAGTGATTAACTATCTGTCAGACACCTAAGGATTCTGTAGCATCCTGGAACAAAGCATCATAAAGAAACCAGGAGGAAAAACAAGTCTTTAAAGGGTTATTCCCATCTTAACTAACATAGTTAAACCCATAGGACATGTTAAGAGTTTACACTACATTTTTCCTATATGTTTAACTGATCTGTTTTTTAAGGGAAAAAGTATAATAATGGATCTGTTAACAGATACATTATATAGTATAGATAAACGGATACCAAGGTATGGCATTTAATTGAAAATTAATTCAAAAACGTGGTCAACCTCATTTTTTTGTCCGGTAATAAAACAGATGCATTGGTATAGTGTTCTTTTCTCTTGTGCACCTGTCTCAAAAGTTTTTTATTCCAGGTTAATTGGTGATGAAGTATGCTCTAAGGTTTCACCACTAGATGTCAGTATTTCTTTTATATGTATGCTCTTATGTATTGCACAGCTGAAGTTAGCAATGGGTTACTGTTTTATGTGTACCATCTGTTTTATGTGTACCATATCTTTTTCTTTATTTCTTTGCACACATTCCTCTCCACCACTCACAGGGTAGATTACACATCCACTGTTGGAAGTTACTTGGTGGCAGGAGGTGTAGCGTCAGTTCTTACCCAGATTCTCGTGGGAGAAGGACACACAGAGCAGACGTTACTGCTGTAGCCAAGCCTGGGCCTTGCTCTGCGAGGACTCTCGTCCGGGGCAAGTCTAGTTAAGTTGGTCTACTGAACACACATGTATGCAGATGCAACTAAAGACACTGACTGAGGCACCATCCGTAGAAGGCCTGACCTGAAGTCCCGTCCCCCCCTCCTCTGCGCACAGCATCACCTGTCATTATGTTGCTGGCAGCAAGGAAACTGTTTGAACGTTGGCAGCACTGTAATGAAGCAACCAGGCGGCTGCTTCATTACAGTGCCGCAAATATTTAAAGACTTTGCCAGCTTCCCGCAGCACATTGACAGATGATCATGATGTGCGCGAGGTGGGGGGACGGGACTCCATGTCAGGCCTTCCATGGAAGGGCAAGGCAAGGAACAGGGAACATGTGAAACAAGAAAAGTGTATATAAGGCCTAAGGCCTTAGGCCTCTTTTGGACTGAAAGTCAGCATAAAAAATAGTGCCCCTAACAAAGCCTCTGTTGCTCATGTGAACATAGCCTTATACATATTTGTGTAGATGCATTCAATAAATGACTGAGAATATGCTTACCCAATCTTGTGCAGGTAATAAATACCTGATGTACCACCTGAAATGAGTAATAAATATTGGTCAGATTTATTCATAAACAAATACTATGTCTATGTGCTATCATGCTATCTGTATTGTTATGAAGCTTTTTTGGATTCCTTGTCATGTTATAACGATGATAAAATGTAAAATGGGCGCTGTGACGCTACAATGGTTGTTAACTATTATGCCCCAGCTCAAATAAAAATATATTTAAAAAAATAAAGACAAATACTATGTCTGCAACACAAAAATTACATTGCAAAACTGTTAGTAAATTCCAAAACATTATGGGCAAATATGCTATATTAATGAAGTCCCTGTAGCAGTTTTATAACAAATATGAATGTGTCTGGGAAAAGTGGACGAAGCATCAGAGATGCACCAGTATTAATACTTGTCTGCTATCGAGCAGGTAACATAAAATGAGTATGACTTGTTAGTAGATTGAGACACTAAATTGAAGTAAAAAAAAATCTACCCCAAAGAAATATTATTCTCAGTTTTTATGAGCTGTGATCAGGATCTCCCACAACAGACACAGTCTCTATGTGCCCTATTACATGGAGCGATTATTGTGCAAAAACCTGCCAATACAATTGATTGCTAGTAACGATTCTAACATTATTAAATTCACTGATTGCTGTTAGGTCATTTTTGTGGTCGTTATTTGGTCGCTAATCGTTTGCGGCAAGCTTTTAGATTGGCGATTGATCATTTTGGCAGGTTTTTGCACGATAATCGCTCAACGCAATAGGGCCTTAAAGTGACACTGTCACCCCCTTTTTGCATTATGACTTCTCTACACAGGTGTAAAGGGTACATTTTGAAGTTTTAATACCTTGCTTTATATCATACATCATGGTGCTTGTTTCAGTAAAAAGCAATCTTTTATCATTTTTGGATCGTGCTACCTGGGTAAGGATTCACGGCCGCGGCGCCACTTAGCTCCACCCACATTGCCACCATAGGCCTGCCCCACTGTGAATTCATTGGCACATAGGCCCCGCCCCCTCGACGGCCATTAGTATGGGCCGACTTAGATGAGGTGGGGCCTAGACCTTTAGGCCAGCCCGATCCAATGCCTGTCGAGGGATGTAGCCTAAATGGCTATGACATCACAGAGGGGCGGGGTCTATGCCTGGGTTGTGGGCTAGGCTAAGTGGCCTATCCCCGCCTAGGTGACACAATCCACAGATCATAAAAGATCACTTTTAGCTGAAACAAGCAGCATGACGTATAATATAAAATAAGGTATGAAAACTGCTAAATTTACTCTTTACACCTGTGTAGAGAAGTCATAATGCAAAAAAAGGGTGACAGTGCTGTCAGTTTCCAGGTTACAAGCAGTGTATACTTACCACACTGCTTGTGATCCAGCATATGGCTCCTTCAGTCCTCTGCCCGCAGGCTGTATCTTTAGGCCCCGCTCCCTCTGGCTGTCAATCACCCTGAAGATACAGCCAGAGGACTGGAGAGGCCAGGCACCAGATCACAAGCTGCTTGGTAAGTATAGACTACTTCTGATATGGAAACTGACAGCACAGATATATGTATATCCATGCTGTCGGTTTTCCTTTATGGTCATTGGCCTTACATTCACTGTTTACAAAGGAAGATGTTTGGCCAATGACAATCAATTTTAAAGGCTACTTTAAAAAGATCAGCCAAGGATCGGGCATTTTGCCTGTCCTTAGCTGATCGCTGTCACTTTTACATGGGCCAATTCATCCAAAGGAACGTTTCTTGCAATGCTCCTGGCTGATAATCTGCCATTGTAAAAAAGCACTTATTTGTGGAATGCTCCATTACTGGGACCTCCACCTAGGATGAGAACAGGGGACTCTGCTACTTTTATCATACATTAAAGGAGAGGCAGAGTGCATGTCCAACTGGCGATCCATTCAAAAGGGTAGACACAGAAATGGTGATTGGTCGACTCCCCCCATTCATCAAGCATGGGAACACCCCTTTATATATGCCATTAGATCTTTCAGGCATTTACTATGAGCCCAGCTACCACGTTTGCACAATGAAATGTATGTGTTATATGTTAGAACAGTTTACATGCAATGTACCTGCTAAAACCTCATCAATTAATTTATACACCACATCCAGCAGAGTCTCCTGTAGTTCCTTCTTCTGTTCTTCAATAGTTTGTGTAATGTTCTGACTGCTCCAATCTAACCCTTTCTGAGGCAAAGGCTGCGGATGTGAGTCCATGACATTGGGAGACTGATATTGAATGTTGGAAAAGCCGCCTCTTCTGTCTGCATTCTGACTTGGAAATTCCTAAAAAAATAAACGGGATTAAAACTCAACCTACATTTCCATAGAGACAAATCTGAAATGGGTCAGAAATGACCATACATCCTGCCGTACCTCTTCCGCTGTTACACTGCTGCTGGACACCTTGTCTTGCTCAATGTGAGAAGCACTTTGACCTGTCGAAAAATATAAAAGGTGAGATTAATTGCTTTACTGTGTTCTCTCTCTGTTTATTAGAAGGAAAGCAGTAGCAAATCACATCTTAGTCACACGAAGAAAATTTTTTGTGACTGCTTTTGTGCTGTTAAAATAAAATAGCCAAATGACAGAAATTGCAAGCTGGTTACAGTCGCTAGCATCTAGCATTGAGATCAGTGGTGGCAAAGTGAGTAACTTGCGAAAAAAAGATGGATTTTCTTGTGACTGTCACAACGAGACACCGTTATGTACGCCACTGTGATCACGTCATGTGACCACAGTCACTGTACAGCCCTAGGCTGTTGCCCAGGAGAAAGTTTTAATTTTCCATAGATCTTCAAAAGGTTCTCCAGTCAATAGTACTTGACTCGAAATCCACATCTGTGATACCTGTGTTGCTGTGCAGTCCAGCTCCTTTCTGGATCTTTGTGACCTCACCAATATACCAATATATAATGTGCTCTTCAAAGCTGGTAGGTGGCAACACAGCTACCTGTAGAAACCAAGCAATGGTGCTATGCTCCATCCATCTTACCTCAGGAGAACATGGGCTAAACATTATAAGACATGGTAATTGACAAACTACACAACCAAGTAAAGAAAACTTACATTTTTTATTTTTTTTCCCTAATCGTGGAAATTTTAAGCCATCAGCTTGATAACAGTCCTTGGGATCACTTTCCTTGGCAGAAGAGTCTACTATGGATTCTTCATCTTTTCTGGACTGTTCATAAAGAAAAACAAGATGGTTCATTTTTGGTTTTGAAAGTTACATTATTTCAAAACATAAGATGTGGGTATGTGGTAGGTGGGAGATGGCAGGTTACAGGGGCTGGAAGGCAGGACTGTTGTTTCCTGCTCTTTAGGAACCACACCACCCGCTCCAAATATTTGTATAATAGGTTTCAGGTACCTGATGTTACCAGATTGTAACCTAGATGGTAAGGGCTTATTCCCATGTTTCGTGAAGCATGGATGGCACGGATAGGGAAGCCCTGTAGTGGAGTCTTTCCCCGCACAGCATGATGTATCAATATCAAGCCGGGAGCGGGGAAAGTGTTTGAATACTGTATGACATATTGTATAGCATTGTAATAACACAGCCACGTGACATGATATTGATACATCATACAGCGCATGGAAACACTCCACTACAGGGCTTCTCTGTCCATGCCATTCATGTTTAACGGAGTGCCCATTCCTCTGCCCGATATATGCACTTATCTTCTAGATTGGTGCTAGTTTACCAAGCCTATTACATGGCTTGGTATCGAGCAGCACAAGCGATTGCTTGAACATTCCTGCAACCTTATACTTCAATCATTTGTTTCTGTACATGGTGGAGGACAGGTGTGGTGCTGTTTTTCCAAAAAAGTAGCTGTGCTTTTTTTTATCCTGGATAATGCTGGTTTCACATATGGCAGTTTTATGAAATACCTGCCACTGCAGTTTTTGTGCCAAAACCAGAAGTGGATCCAATAGGAAAGAGAAGTAAAAGTCCGCCCTTTATATTTTCCATCCATTTGAATCCACTTCTGCCTTTGACACAAAAACTGTGGTGGCAGTTTTCCAAAAAACTGCCATGTGTGATTCCAGAATAAGCCCTTTTACTTGTGCAGCTGCTTGATGGGTACAACTTCTCAATAAACAGAGGTTCCAAACTTGTAGACATTGGTTGAACAGAAGAACAGTGGCTGATGATTTCCCCTTGTCTACTTTCTGGCTTGCGCTGTTCTAACCTCTGGAGCTCTGTCTCTCTCTCTTTCTCCCTTACAGGGGATGTAACGGCTGGGTATAGTGGATTTGCTGTACCTGCCCAAGTGATGGTATTAAGTAGTCTTACCAGTAAGTGGAGCCTAGGGGGCCGCTGGTCTTCACCAGAGCCCCCACAAGGCAGGGTGGGCTTGCTGCATCAGGAAACTCCCAGGTCACCCCTGGCGCGACTAGCTTGCGTATGCAGCACCTACAACCAGCGTGCATGTGCCTAGGGAGGCGTAGAGACAGCAGAAGGCAGGAGCAGGACATGTGAAAGGGGAGACCAGGGGTCAGGACCAGCAGAGGACATGTCCCAACTCCCAGAATGTGGTGCTGGCCACAGCGGGAGCTGGTGGAGCGGTAGGGAGGCAGCTATGCCTGCAGCCGGAGGTACGGGTCACACCTATAGCCGTAAGAGTACCTACTCCCCTTCAGCTTCCCCCTGTTTCTCGCCTGCAAAAACCTTTTGACTAAATCCCGGTCCAGGATATTGGTCTCAGGCTCCCATGGCCTCTCTTCCAGACCAAATCCCTCCCTGTCAATCAGGAAAAAACGTCTTCCCTGAACAGTCTTCATAGCAAAGATTTCCTTTACAGAATAGACATCAGTGGTATCTGCTTGCGGAGAAAGGGACATAATCTTCTCAGAAGAATGGTTGAGTACTACTGGTTTTAGAAGAGAGACATGGAACTTTGCAGAGAGCCAGACCTTTTTTCCAAGCGAGAAGGTTACAGGGGGTCTGTGTGGAACTTCATACATGCAGAGGCACGTAACAAAAATTGGCGAGAATCCTTTCAGATGGACTCAAGGTCACAGTTTCACTGACACCGGGAGGCCCATCCACCAACGAAGAATGACCCAATTTAGAATCTTTTTCCAGAGTACTGGATGCATGACTATCTTTCTCAGCAGCCACAATAATCAAGCGTTCAGGTGGTATGTGACAAAGCACAGATTCTTGGCCCAAGACGTCAGAAGTGTGGGACAAAGCATCAGCTTTGATGTTCTTCTCAGCTGGCCAGAAATGGTTGTGGAAATTAAACTGAGAGAAGAAGAGGGACAACCTAGCTTGTCTGGGGTTAAGGCGTTGAGCGGATTAAAGATACAGAAGATTCTAGTGGTCAGTATAGATGTTGACCGGATGAGGCGCCCCACCCAGAAGGTGACGCCATTCTTCTAAAGCCAACTTGATTGCAAATAGTTTCCAGTCACCAATGGTGTAATTTCTTTCAGCTGGAGAAAAGGTTTTGGATAAAAAGCCACAGGTTCTGGTCTTGCCCCTAGAATACTTTTATGTAAGGACTCCCCCAGCACTAACTGAGGAAGTGTCAACCTCCAAGGAAAAAGGCTTTGTAGAATCAGGACGAGTCAGGATGGGGGCCGAGGCGAAGGTAGACTTTAGACTAGCAAAAGCTTTTTCTGCTTTTGGTGGCCATTGCTTTGGGTTTCCATCCATTCAGGTAAGTGCTACAATTGGCAAAATTAAAGAGGAGAAAGCAGCCAAGGTGAAGTGAAGTACAGAGTCAAGAGACAGGTCTGGGGTCGGGGATAGGCAGACAGGTCAGGGCAGGCGTCAGACAAGAACCGAGTCAGGAAACCAAGCAAGGGAACTTGTACACTGAAACAGACAGACTAGGAACACTTTCTCTCTAGGCTAAGAGCACTAAGATCTGGCAACAAAACTAGGAAGAGGCTGGATTTTATTAGCGAAAAGGGTAGACACTAAACAAATAATTGGGACCCTCTTACTTTAAATCTCAGGGAGGCAGGGACGCGAGCGCTGGCAGAGACAGCAGGAGGCAGAAATAGGGAGAGGGGGGATTGGAAGACGGGGTCAGCAGAGGACATATGTTCCGACTCCCAGAATACCGCGCCAGCAACAGCGGGAGCCAGAGGAGCAGCAGGGAGATGGCTGTGCCCATGGCACTGGATGCAGGTCACAGCTGCAGCCACAGCGGCAGATCTCTATCCATCAGCTACCCCTCTTTCTCTTGAACTTTTCTCTAGGTACCCAGCATCAATGAGTCTCCAAACTCAACAACCTGTGTGACGGCACATATACTGGGTGTGCCTTATTACCATGCAAACTGGAAAAAAAATACAGTACAAAAAGATTGAAGACTGTTCTGGAGGTAATGCGTCCCTACTTATATTCTAATACATTTATCATATTAGTATGAATGATGACATAGCAAACAATTTTTTTAAGTTTCATCAAAAGAGATAAAAGGTAATTTACCTTGTCTCTGTTAGAACTAACACCAAGTGCATTGTGAAGGTCTGAGGATAAAGAGCTCGGATCTATGTCTAAAGAAAGATAAGAAATTAGTTAGCCTGCTGTCTCATACAGGTCCTTAAAGATAGCAGAAAGGAACCTGTGTTAAGGTCCTCATACACCTTCAGGCTATGTTCACACAGCGTATATGTCCGGCCGCATATTTTTGCGGCCGGATATATACGCGGTAAACTCCGGCCGGAGATTTACGCTACTTGCGGCCGGCTACGTACGGAGCGCGAACTTACGCCCGCAGTCTACTTACGCATCCCGAGCGCCCTATGTAGCGATCTGACAGCGGTCTTTTACTTTGAAATCTTCGCCTAGCCCCGGACACCCCACAGAACCTTTTGGATCGGCACAAAAAGATGGCAAAATTAAGAAATCACCACTAAGTATGGGACCGCATGTTACGCTACGGGCGTAAGTTACGGCATTTTCGTCCTCAAACAATGGTCTGGTTCATTTTTTACGGCGCCGCGTACGATCCTCGCGTAAGTTCTTACGCAGTGTAAACTGTGCCGCCGTATATCGTATACTTTCCATTGTACGCAAACTACGTAAGTCTCCGTCCGCTTATTCACAGAACGCGCTACGTCCGGAGACTTACGTAGTGTGAACATAGCCTCGAGAACTAATGGGCAAATGATGGCTCAGACGTCAGTTATCTCTCCTGACTGGCTCCCTCCTTTCCAATACACTGGCACAGCCGATTTTTCCTGTGTTCTCTATGGGGAGGGAAGGGGTAAGCTGCAACAAAAGAGCTCTTGCTGCAGTTTATCTCTCCCAAAATAAAGAGGTTGGCAGGTGATTTTCCATCATGGCCAATACATATCTCCACCGACATCATCTGTCGGTGGACGATTGGGAGAGCCCCTTACACCTTGATGGCTGAACCCAGCGCAAGTTATGCTATACATTTTACACTTGTGAGAGTTGTTTGCTGCATAGTAGATGTGACAGATATGTAAGATGATTTGCTAGGGGTAGCCAAATGAGGTTTGGCTGGATAAAAATCTAATAACCCCCAAATTAGTACCTTTTATGGGAAAGATTATAGTAAATATTGTCAGGGGATAGTTGAGCAGTTTCTGAAGCCTGGATTACCAAACAGATGTGACAATCCAGCCAGAGGTTTGTCATGCCACGTTTGATGGCAGTAGATGCTACCTATTATTGTAAATTAAAGAGGTTTTCCAACTAAAACTTACTTGTCCCCTATCCACAGGGAACAAGAAAGTTTTAATTGGAAAACCCCTTTAAAAATATTGTTTGGCTCATCTTTTGTCAGTTATCTTGTTGAAATTTACCTGGACTCATAAACATGACAGTGCCATGACCATGACAGTTCTAACGCTTACAGAGGAAACAGAGGCCATTGAAGTGAATGTACCATCAGTATTACCCATGTATAGAAACAATGCTGGCACAGGGAAGCCAATGCGGCAGTCGTTTTTTTGAACCGCCAGTCCACCCCTCTATGACACGGCTCTGTTAGAATCAATGGAGCAGCGTCATAGAGGGGCGGGGGGTTCCTCCCACTGGGGACAGGCTGGCCCGCCTCCAGTGCTTCACCCCTGGCCCAGTACCTGTTATTAGAATGGCGTCGTACACAGGAACCGCACCGGCAACATTCTACACATGGGTAATACCCAATGGTACATTCGCTTTAAGATGTAAAGGAGAATTGGGGTTATGGTAAGAATAGGGCGGTCTATAGAACAGGATATGAGGGGATGTTACGATTATTAGGATAATAAATTACTAACCATTGTTGAATTGTTCCTCTTCGTTTTGTGTATTCAGGGTTCTGTACCCAAGTCCACAGTCATTAGATTCCATTTCACTACTACCAGAGTCTTTAGTGGATTCATCATCTGTGTGTTCCTCCTGAGATTTTAATAAATGAACAAACAAACACACAACTTGAGGACAGAAGTGGCTCTGTCTGTGGAAGATAGCAGCTATGTTTTTGTAATGCTGAATAATTACTTTAACGGTTTAGGTTTCGAAATAGCAAAATAGCACCACTCCATGGGCTGTATCTGGTTTTACAGCTCAGTACCTTCTACCAAATCGCATTACCAAGTTCCCAACATTCACAGAGATTTTGATAAAAGGATACTGTTAAGACCTTCATTCTTTGCTATCCACCCCTTTATGTCACAAACAATTGTAATTTTTGCACTTTTATTTTTTTCCTCCTCGTGTTTTAAAGGCCAAATCCATATGAGGTCTTTTTTTTTTGCAACACCAATTGTACTTATAATGACACTTGATTTTCCCATAAAACATACTGTTTTATGCAAATTTGCTAATTTGAAGTTGAAATTCAGGTGGGTTTTGTGTTTATGCTGTTTGCCATGGGGTAAAACTGACATGTTATCGATATTCCTTCTATTCTATAAGTCAGTACGATTACAACAATATGCAATTTGTGATTCAAAGATGTGACCAAAAATATGTGACTTTGCACTTTGGCGAGCTTTTGCACTTATGTCACTTACCGTGCAAGATCGGAAAAGTAATAATTTAATCATTTGGGCGATTCTGCATGCATCAATACCAAATTGAAAATTAATAAAGAGCAATCAAAACATCCCATCTACAGAAATATGGTAACAATTAAAACTAGTGATTGTGACGCAAAAAAATAAAACTTCAAACAGCCCTGTAGACAGACTCTTTGGAAAATGAAAGGTGGAATCTGATTGGTTTCCAGGGGCAACTGTGCCAGTTTCACTTTACACCATGTTTGATGAATCTCCCCCATTATACTTACATCACTTGGATCACATTTTAGATGTTCTCTAATATCATCTTCATTCCTGAATGGCGAGAAGAAAAATGCAGCTTTTGTTTCGCTGCGTGTTTTGACCAAATTCACCAGTACCTTAAAAGGAAATTAAAAAAAAAAGTGTAAACTATAAACGTTTTACACAAAGAAAATGGAAAAAAAAAGGTACAAATAGCATCAATGAACATCTATGAAAATGCCTAGTGATAATGAAAGTGTCATATTGTTGTGCACTGCACTCACCATTCTGATATTTATTCTTTAAACCTCAGATAAAGTGTCACTGTTGTTATAACTTTCAAAATCCAAATTAAGGGGATGTGAAATAAAACAAGTTTGCAATTGACATTCTTTTTTTAGTTATTATGTTTTGAGAGCTATACTTATCCAATATCCAGGTACAGTCTCCTGAAGGCAGAATTTTAGTCTTGTGCTGGTTGAAAAAAAGAGACTAAACACAGAAGTCCCGGTCATCTAAGCGCTCATAGAGAAGGCAGTCATTTGATTGATGGACACATTTAACCGTGACTCTCTACTGCCCGGGATTTCATGTGTTTAGCTCCTTTTTTTAACCAGCACAAGACTAAAAAGCTGCCTTCAGGAGGCTGGACCTGGATACAAGTATAACTTTGTTTTATAACATAACAAGAAAAATGATTTATGTAAATTGCAAAATCACTGTTGATTTAGGTTTTGAAAGTTATAATGACAGTGACAAATTTTTATTTTTCTCACTTTTTACTTACAGAGCAAAAACATTTTCTCTTTATTTAAACTTGTGCTTCATTTGGTTCTGCAGTCTCTTCGGTTTGCGGTTAGAGTTCTATTTTTTATCTACACTTGTACACAGCCTATATATTTCTCCTATACAGACTTCACCTGTTCTGCTTTTTCCTTCCAGCTTGTGTGAGCTACCCTCTAAGATTCTTATGCCCCATTAACAACTTTAGTAAACCACTGCCCCTTCCTATGTCTAATGGCCGTATTACACTGGACGATTATATTTCGAAAAATCGTTAGATCGTTCAGATTTAAACGATAATCGTTTTGTGTAATAGCAGGCAACGATTAAACGACCAACTAGAAATGGTTGATTGTTTGATAGAATCTGGACCTGCTTTCACCATTTGATCTTCCCAAATCGTTTGAACATTGGTGTAATAACATGTTGTTTGGTCGTTCCCTGGTCTATCAGCCAGGAAAAGACAAGCGCAAGAACGACCGTAAGGAACAATCATCGTCCGGTGTAATAAAGTGAAAGATTTAAAATTGTTTGTCAAAGCAGTTGTTTCAGATCGTTTATCGTTAATCAATAATCACCAAAAAAATTGTCCAGTGTAATACCACCCTAACACTGAGAAAGCAAAAAGTCTTTCTGACTGATTTATCTTGCAGCTAAATGGTGAGAACTATTTAATAAGGACCATATAGAAAGTTGCTGTATTTTGCATTCGGGAAATCAACAATAATAAAAAAATACTGTAGCAAAGTATCCATAGCCTTTGACTATAAATAGACACCCATGATAACTGAGATGGTATTTTTTATCGACATTCTAAACTCACTCACATTTATAAAGTCATCTGGAGTTATGCCAATTGAGTGGAAAAACTCTTCCTCAGCATCAGGGGGTCCTTCTGCAGTGTCTTGCTTTGTAAATTTTATGAAATCGGAATAGTCCTGAAAAAAACCCAAAACAAAGCATATACATTTGTTTTCTCTAATGTAAATAATTGTACTTACAGACACCAATAGGCTATGTATTAAATAACTTGTTTTGTTTAATATGTATTACATACTAATTTTCAATGTCTCCATATGAGGTTTTCCGAATGTGGAACTGTTAACACTATGTAAAACCATCTGAAAAAAATTATTTTAAGTGAACTACCCCCTAGACCCTTGGCTGCATTTGTCCTTACTTGTTGGCAGCACAGTGGGTCAGTGGTTAGTGATGTGGCAGAAGTATTAACATATAACATTATTGATCATATACTGCAAACCGTGTAGATGAAAAAAATCCAAATGCCTAATTTGTGAATTTTTGCTGAAAGAAAAATAGAAAAAAATATGAATAAAAAGATCAAAAAGTCCAATCCAGACCAAAGTGGTATTCGTGTAAAGTACAGACCAAAGTAAATTTTTGCAAAAAAAATAAGCCCTTATATTGCTTGGGAAAAAAAAAGCGTTCTGGATTTTAGAATGCGAGGAGCGAAAAACAAAAGTAAAAATTGCTTTGTTCCCTAAGGGTTAATGATTTGGAACAAGGGGGGTTGTTTTTATTCTAAGTGACGTTGCATATTATTTTTACCAGCCCACCAGTGGGAAACTCACATTCAAGCACCAACAAATACTTTTCAACCCAAACAAGCTGAGAAACATATGGGTGGGCTTTTTTCACTCTCCTTTTTAGTCAATATACTACTGAACAAAACTTCAATCACCATAGAAACTATTAGGCTATGTTCACACTACGTAAAAGTACGTCCGTTGTTGCTGATGGCAACAACGGCCGTACTTTTACCGCGGTGGAACAATGCCTGTTGTTCTATGGGATCCCAGACGGAGCGTACATACATCGTGTGCGCTCCGGTCGGCATCCCATACGCCGCCGCAAACAACTGACATGTCAGTTCAGTGAATTCATGACATGACATGACAATTCAGTGAATTCAGTGAATTCCGGCCGCAGAAAGGCCTGTCAGTCCACACAGTGAAGCGAGCGGCTCCGGCCGCTTGCTTTACTGTGGGCTATGGGAAGCTCTGATGCGGGCGCGCACTAATGCGCCCGCATCAGAGCTCTTCCGCCGGAAAGATCACCCGGCCGGTACTTATGTACCGGTCAAGATGATCCGGTGTGTGAACATAGCCTCAAAATGTAAGTTTAGTTCTATACAACTACAGGTTTCTGAGTGTTGTAGTCATAATATAAACTGTGACTATGACTGTATTGTGGCCAAGCAAAACAGCCTTTTTAGGAAACGGAGAAATCTAAGTGACATCTGTATTGAGAGGGGAAGTTATGTTATGGTTGGCACACACCTTTTACAGAGATAAAGCCATTAGAAATGGAAAGGAAGACTAAAAGACTTATATTTTCATTTACAGTTGTGCTTAAAAGTTTACATACCACAGCAGAATTTTTGCTTTCTTGTACCTTTTTCAGAGAATATGAATGATAACAACACAAAAACGTTTTCTCCACCCATGGTTAGTGATTGGGTGATGCCATTTATTGTCAAACTACTGTGTGTTTTCTCTTTTTAAATCATAATGACAACCAAAAACATCTAAATGACCCTGATGAAAAGTTTACATACTCCAGTTCTTGCCTCCTCTTACATTAATGACAGCTTGAAGTCTTTTGTGGTAGTTGTGGATAAGGGCCCTATTCCCCAGGACGATTATAGTTCGATAAACAATCCAAACGATAAACAATCCAAACGATCGCTTTTGCGAAAGACCTGAAATTGTTCACCCATTTACATAGAACGATAATCGTTACTTATGATCGTTCTTGCAGTCGTCTTGTCGTCGCTATTGCGTTCGTCACTACCGCGAACAACCGAACGACCTCTTTTTCAAAGCGAACGATTTGCGAACGAGCAACGATAAAAATAGGTCCAGGTCTTATTAAACGATCAACGATTTCTCGTTCGGGCGTTAATTGTTAACTGCTATTCAACCGAACAATTATTGTTTAGATTCCAACGATTTAACGATAATCTGAACAATAATCGTCCCGTGGAATAGGGCCCTAAGGCTCTTTATTTTTTCAGATGGTAAAGCTGCCCATTCTTCTTTGTAATACGGTATCAGGGTCATTTGAATGTTTTTGGTTTTCATTATGATTTAAAAAGAGAGAGCACAGTAGTTTGACAATAAATGGCATCATCCAACCACTAACTATGAGTGGAAAAACTTTTTGTGTGTTATTGTTCATATTCTCTGAAAAAAGGACAAGAAAGCAAAAATTCTGCCGGGGCATGTAAACCTTTTTAGCACACCTGTATACAGTGGTCCCTCAACATGCCATATTAATTGGTTCCAGGACGACCATTGTATGTTGAGACCAAAACTCTATGGAAAACTGGTAATTGGTTCTAAATCCCTCAAAATTAGAAAAAAAATGAAAGTTTAAAGGAAAATAACCAGATAACGTATATGGATACAGCAAGTCCTTACATACAACAGTCAGATAGAGCTCCAAGAGACTCTAAATTTCTTTCTATGTAGAGGACTGGATCATTTTCTGGTCCCAGGGTCCCAAAAAACCCTCACCTGATTCCCAAAGGTGCAACTCATCCTGGCCCAGGTAAAGAGCAGTACAGGACATGTAGTATCACACTATACTGTAGGGAGGACATACCACACAGTCAACCAGTGCATGTACTTCACCAACACTGGGGTGTTACCAGTAAAATGGCCACTTTCATTGGTCGATCAGCTGTGTTGTTTTTTTTTTACATGTACCGCAGATCCTGCCTGTCTGTAGCATTGTATGATGAGTCTGTTTTCAAATTACGATGGTCCAAAAAGGAACATTGTATGTTGAAAATAATGTATCTTGAGGCCATTGTCAGTTGAGGGAACACTGTATGTGACTTAGGGTCCTATTCCACCGGACGATTATCGTTTGCATAATCGTTAAAGATTAACGATCTCAAACGACCGCTATTGCAAAAGACCTGAAAACGTTCACTCATTTCCATGGAACGATAATCATTACTTATGATCGTAATTGCGATTGTTTTTCTTCGCTATTTATTCGCTATTGTGTTCGTATCTATTGCGAACGACCGAACGATGTCTTATTCAATGCTAACGATTTGCGAACGTTTTGCGAACGAGCAACGATAAAAATAGGTCAAGGTCTTATAAAGCGATCAACGATTTCTCGTTCGGTCGTTAATCGTTAACTGCATTTCAACCGAACAATTATCGTTTAAATTCGAACGATTTAACAATAATCTGAACGATAATCGTCCGGTGGAATAGGGCCCTTATTCCTCATGCACATCATCTAATCAAGCACATAGACTCCTACAGGGAATTCTTACAGTTTAAAAACATATGGCGTTAGTGGTACATGACAATGAATAAACTTAATTCATAACCACATAAACATACAGAATAAGGCCGGGTTGACACTACATAAAAACAAGGACATATTTCATACTAAAAGCCGTAGTTGCGCAAACAACGCCCGTTATTTTCAAAATAACGGCCGTTGTTTCTACAACTACGGCCGTTAGTATGAAATACGGCCGTGTTTTTTACGTAGTGTGAACATAGCCTAATACTTTTTAAAAATCTAGTACGAAATAAAAACAGTGTTACCTGACAGACTTTCTCATACATATCTTTAAAGTCATTAACACGTCTTTTGGTCTTCCAGAGTTCATAATCTGGTGCACTCTTGTCATACACAGAAATCTCATATATACCTTCTTCCTTGAGTATCTAAATAAACATAGAAATAAATTGTATGTGTTTTCATATGCTACTATAACATTAACATATGAAAAGTACAATTTGTTTTATAGAGAATTTTATTCTAAATTGCTCGAGTCATAGAGTCACTGTCGTATTTTTTTTTTTTTTGCAGAAATCAATAGTCCAGGCGATTTTAAGAAACTTTGTAATTGGGTTTATTAGCCAAGTCTGCCATTATCTGCATGTAAAAAGCCTTTTCCCAGGTCCCCCCCTCCTTCCTCTTTTTCATCCACTCTGAAAAATCTGAAAATTGTGACTTGTTGCAGGAGACGTACCCTGTCTGCTCTAGGGAGAGGGGAGGGGGGAGGAGGAAGGAGGGAGTTAGCCGGCAGCAGAAAGCAGATAACAGAGGATTACAGGCACGGAGCTGGGTGACAGCTGTAATCCGAGCTCAGACAGGTCACTGGTGATGGTCAGTAGAGATATCCCGTGAGGGATTTGTAGATTAACTCTTTGTTGTCCTGTTTTGGTCTTTTCTTTAGCTCTCTCCATAGGAGAACAATGAAGACAGGGGGGAGAGTTTCAAACTGCTTTTTCATGATAAAAATGCATTTTTCGGATAATAAACCCAATTACAAAGTTTCTTAAAATCGCTGGACTATTGATTTCTGCAAAAAAAAAATTCACGACAGTGACACTTTAAATTCCAAAAGTATTAAAAAAACCATCCATTGCATTTGACATTATTTATTTTAAAGCCCCCCCCCCCTCATGTTTAAAAAGGTGATTACCATCACAGGTTCTATTTATTCTGACAGTATGGTTTATGGTTTGTGTGTGCATCCGTTTTGATCCGTTTTACCATTGAATTCTATTATAGAAAAAACGGATCAAAACGATTTTTTTAACAGACACAAAAATGAGGTCGACTACGTTTTTGTGCATTTAAAAAAAAACGGATCCATTTTTATCCTTTTTTTTGTATAATGGAATCCAATGGAAAAACGGATCAAAACGGATGCACACACGCATTCGTTTTTCATCCGCTTTTTGCAAAAAACCAATTGTAAAAACATAGTGTAAACCCAGCCTTATTGAGTTCAAGCCAAACTTAATAGGATAGGGAATAAAAAGCTGAGCAGTGGGGTCCTGTAATTGTTCCTGGAAAGAGCGGTGCTCACTGTTTGTACACAGCGAGCACACCATTCTTTCTCTTTAGAACATAAAGGAGCTTCCTTGGACATTAGTACAGGTTGAATCTGATAAATTACCCCAAATTTTCACATACTTTAAAGACTCTCGCATCCCAGTCATTCTGTTGCCACATCTGAAGTGAAGTGTTAATAATTAATTTTATAGGATTCTCGTCCTCTTCATCGTCATCTATGGAGCCCTGGTAATAAATAAATAAACACATTTAACAATTTGAAATCTCTATAACATGAGGAATATTGAAGGGGTCTTCAGAGCTGTCTTTATCTTCTAGTCATAAAACTGAAGCTACTGTACCGCTACACCTTAGGGACCCTTGCTGTACTGGTACGGCATGTGTCCTTAAGGGGTTAAGCAAAAAAGTCATAGGGCCACATCACAGTAAATATTTCATTTATATAGTATGTTAAAAACTTGCTTGTTCTCAAGGAGTAAGGGATGGGCTGCGAATTCCTGTCCCTTTTGCTCTTTATATAAGTTTCAGATAGTAAAGTGTTTTCCCCATTATCCCATTGATAAGTATTTTATGCTATCAAGAATTGAAAATGAATGCTAATAAACTTCTCTCGTGCTTATAGGGGTTATCGAGCGCTACAAAAACATGGCCACTTTTCCCCCTCTCTTGTCTCCAGTTCAGGTGTAGTTTGCAATTAAGCTCCATTTACTTCAGTGGAACTGAGTTTGAAACCTCACCCAATCTGGAGACAAGAGAGTGGGAACAGTGGCCATGTTTTTGTAGCACTGGATAATCCCTTTAAAGCAAAATTTAAAAAATATAAATAAATAAAATGAAAAATTCTAGTAGTATTTTAAAATGAAAATGTAAGACATACATAAAAAAAACATGGGTGGGAGATTTATCAAACTGGTGTAAATTAGAATTGGCTTAGTTGCCCCTAGCAACCAATCAGATTCCACCTTTCCTTTTTCAAAGAATCTGTGAGGAATGAAAAGTGGAATCTGATTTGTTGCTCGGGGCAACTGAGACAATTCTACTTTAGACCAGTTTGATAAATCTCCCCCATAGTTTCTGCTTTAGCTACTTACCATATCAACATCATCACCATCACTGCTATGCGTGGATGCACACGACCGGAATTTAATCCCATTCCCAGATTTTGACTTTTTTAGTCTTAAACGTTTAACCAATCCTAAAATAAAGTAGAACATTAACAAAAAATGATATCTTGTTCTCAGTATGATCATCTACACTTGGGGGCTATGTTCACACTACGTATATTTCAGTCAGTATTGTGGTCCTCATATTGCAACCAAAACCAGGAGTGGATTAAAAACACAGAAAGGATCTGTTCACACAATGGTGAAATTGAGTGGATGGCCGCCATATAACAGTAAATAACTGCCATTATTTCAATATAACAGCCGTTGTTTTAAAATAACAGCAAATATTTGCCATTAAATGGCGGCCATCCACTCAATTTCAACATTGTGTGAACAGATCCTTTCTGTGTTTTTAATCCACTCCTGGTTTTGGTTGCAATATGAGGACCACAATACTGACTGAAATATACGTAGTGTGAACCCAGCCTAAGTAAAGAGGTTGTCTGGCATTTTTTAACATACTGCTGCTGAGGCATATAAAACAATAAACATGTTATGCTTACCGCTCCCTCAGTGTCCTCCTCTGGTGGTCCCCTCTAAGTGCAGAGCCTGCACTTGCAAAATGAACTCGTCTTGGGAGTGACAGCCGCTCAGCCAATTACTGACCACGGGGCTGTCCTGTCTCAGTTAGTGATTGGCTGAGCGGGCTGTCACTACAATCAGCGGAGGACACCAGCTACACCAGAAGTGGACACCACAGGAGCGCGGAGAGATATATGAGAGTATAAAGTGTTTATTGTTTTATAAGCACCTAGCAGCAAAATGTTAAAAAATGACAGACAACCACTTTAAGTGTGATATAAGGCGGATTTAAAAGAAGTGGATCTTGTAAACCTCTTTTCTAGATAAAACAAATCGTGTGTAATTACAAGGGGCCTTCTGCTCTTCTGGGAATCTGATACAAACACATAACCTAAGCCATGTCTCTCAGACATTCAAAACTACTTAGGCCTCTTGTTTCGAAACATGCATGGTGTAAGTCATGGGAGACAATCTGCTCAGCCAATACAAATGAAACATCTTGATCTTTTTAGTATTTTCTGATATGCCAATGGAAAGGGTTGTCTATGTGTGTACTGGAATGAGAATCATTTATGCATTCAGTCATATCATATGCTGTACAATTAAGAGTTCCTTTACCTTTACATTTCTCTTTGACGCCCTTCTTTTCTTTCTTTTCTGTCTTCCTAGAATAAATAGAAGCATAAGGGGATGTGCCCATGTGAGTCTATGGGACCGACAGAACTTCAAGCGGAGGCCGCATGGCGGAATCCACTTGAAGTCTCCGCGCGTTTTTCACAGTGTGCACATACCCTACCAACAAAATGGTAAGATCAAGATGTTTAAATTATAGCATCACAGGGAAGGTTTATTAGACTTAGTATATCAACACCGATCTGTCGGGTCTACTACGGACCCTATCTAACTGTAGTGTAGGATGGTGGCTACTGAGCTCAGGGATAAACTGTTCTCTACTATTTGATTCTGTGTTTTCATGCTACTAGGACTCATAGATAGTGTTTATATGCTACTAGGACTCATAGATAGAGCCTGTGAGAGCCTGTGTGTCTTGCTTCCTACACCTGCATAGTGTGATTGGCAGATTATCCGGGATTCTCTAATATGTTCTCTGTAGCACAGAGCAAAGCAGCTATAGTAAAATTATTTTCACTATGGTCACCTGTGAGAAGATTGTGCATCCAGTGCACCTATTTTATTGACAAGTCTACACAATTAGTGGGGATAACTCCCCAATATGTATAAGGAGCAGCGTGGTTGGACCACACTACTGGGCATGTGTGACCACTGGCACTGAGTATATTAGGTGGACTTAAAAATAGAAATATCCTGACACAGTAACACATTTTTAATTTGTCTAATTTAAAAAATTTTATGTTTTGGTAATCTGATGTACTTAATTGAGGACAACACGTACAGTAACGGTCATAGTACACATGATATACCCATAATGTGCTCTGCCTTCCTGTTATTGTAGAGGTTTGGAACTGACTGCTATCATTATTACCTGGATGCAATATTATCGCTTTCCATCATTGTATGAGATTCATCTGGTCTATTGCCATTAATATTTTTTTCACATTTGCCAGAATCCTCTTTCTGCTTGGCGTCCGGCTTATCATCCAAGGCCTCCACTATTGCTTCATTTATATTTTTAAATTCAGAATAATAGTTGATCATTAGTTCCAAGACTGCAAAAAAAATTGTTTTAAAAAGTTAAAATCACTAGATTTTTCAGTTTTTGGTGACTAAGGCAGGACAGTGCTAAGGCCAGTAAATGACTGAGCGAGCTGTTACTGCAGAGACGAGTCAGCCTCAGTAGTAGCGGCCTAAGCTACTTGTCTGCTAGCTACCAGGGGGAATGAGTACGTGGGGGTCTATCTAACTGGAGGAATGCCTATATGTGGGGCTAGCTCCAGGAAAAATTACTACATTTGGGGCTATCTAACAGGAAGAATGCCTAAATGTGGGCTATCTAGCTGGGGGAACGCCTGCTTAGAGACTAGGGGGATTATTACCAGGGGAAATTCCTACATTGGGAGGGGGGTGGGGACTACAAGGGGAGATGCTTAAAATTGGGGATGCTGTCTCCTGGGGAGGGGTTGGTAACTAACAGTGGATTACTTATAGGGGGATGCCTAAATTGGGGCATACTATCTACTGGGGGTATCTACCAAGGGGATTACCTATAGAGGGATGCTTAGATTAAAAATACCACATACTTCAGGGCTTACTATTTGGGGAGTGGGGGGGTGGGGTTACCTACAGCGAAATGCCTACCTACAGGGGTGAGGGGGATGAAACAGCTACATGGAGTACATTATCTACTGGAGGGTATACCTGTACAGTTATATCAGGGGGACAGAGGGGGCTTATCTATTATATAAGGGTACAGATGGAGGCTTTTTACAATGTGAGAGCATAAAGGGGGGGGGGCAGAAAATGGCCACTGTTACAGTGTGCAGCAATGAAGACTTTGTATAGAGGTGGGGATGGTGCTGGAGCAAAGATTCTAAACTGTTTGTTTGCAGATTCTCTGGCATCACCAGGAGAAGTGTTCATAATGACTGGGCCAGATGGAGAACAAAAGGAAAAGTAAGCAACACTGATTAGAGAACATGCCCCCTGTGAGTCACTGGATGTAACTGCACTGTAATTACTTATAAGGTATGCAGAGTCTGTGTATCATTGTTATCTATCTCTATATAGGCCAGTGTATAGGAGGATATACTGGTCTTTGTATAGTGGATGTTATTTAGTAATGGTATGGTGGTACGATCCTGGTGGTGCTCACTGTGTGGTGATAAATAACATGTTTCTTACATATTGGTATTATTACCTTGGTAATACTGGATTTGGTTAGTAATAGTGCAATGGTATGATATGAATCCAATTCTGGATTTTGCCATATTTTCTGGTGCAGAAAATCTGCAGCATGTGGTGCTACCCTATGATTGTGTGGACAGCAATGGGAGAAGTGTTTGGGCGTGGCTGCTGAATATAAATATCCGTCTTTGCTCTCAGCAAAGGTTGGGAGTAGGGATGATCCGAACCGAGTTCGGTTCGGGTTCGTATGAACCCGAACCCTCAGCAATGATTCCCGCTGTCTGCCCGCTCCGTGGAGCGGGCGGATCCAGCGGGAGGACCGCCTGGAAAACTGGGATATAGCCACAGCCATAGGCTGTATCCCAGTTTTCCAGGCGTTACTCCCGCTGGATCCGCCCGCTCCACGGAGCGGGCAGACAGCGGGAATCATTACTGAGGGTTCGGGTTGTATCCCAGTTTTCCAGGCGTTACTCCCGCTGGATCCGCCCGCTCCACGGAGCGGGCAGACAGCGGGAATCTGCTGCCGAGCGTTCGGGTTCATAAGAAACCCGAACCTCGGCAGGTTCGGACCATCTCTAATTGGGAGGTATGCTTTACCCCTTTGTGGCTGAACTGATTAGAGCACAAAAACAATGGGAGATATTTTTTGTGCTTTATCCCTTTTTCTATTCCTTAGGATTAACATGGAAAACATTTCTTACCATTCACTGATAGAATTTCAGTTAAGAAGACATATATAAGCGGGGGTCTTTGCATTGATTCTGGAAGCCAATAATCTAGAAGACATTTGACGTTTTTTCTAATAAAATCAACCTCTTCTTGACGTGTTTTAAATCTGTTAAATGTTTAAAAAGATATTTAATATTTTGTAAACACAAACTAAAATGAATAAACTTTATTGGATATATATGATATTAATATACTAAGGGGGCCGCAATTCAAAGAAAAGCCAAAAAACAACAACAAAAAACAACTATGGCTCTCCACTGGTCACACTGTCTGTCTCTTCTGAGTTGGACTTGCCTCAGCAGATATGAGTGGGCTATTACTTCTGAGACTAGTCAGTTTCAGGAGTATCAGCTAGTATGACTAGTGGTGTGGCGGAAGTCATACCAGGGGGAGCCCCTGGGACAAAGGTAGGTAAGAATGCATTGTTTTATTTTAATTGCAACCTCAGCAAAATATTTTAAAAAACCAGGCCCCAGAATACTCCCTTACCAACAACCTTATCTACTTAATGCCAGCAATATGGAGAAGTTGCCCAACCAATCATGTTCCAGTAGCTAAACAATTTTTTTTTCAGATTTTTTTTATTTCTTCACTTTGCAGGAGCCATGTCTTTTACTATTTTTATACAGAGCCATATGGTCTTGGACTTTTTTATTGTACTTTTTATTTTACAGTACCATGTAATGTCATGAAAAACAACAACAAAAAATGTTAGATGAAATTGGAAAAATGCAATTGTTTTATTCCGTTCTTCCAACATTTATTTCAACATGAGGTAAGAAAGTTACATGGGGAAACAAGGCATAATCTCAGCAATTTGTGATTACTTATATGTGACCGATATTTCTTCTTACCTGTAAGTCACTTCCTTTCCTTTCTTGTTTATAAAATGAGCAGTTAAATCAGAAGCAATGGATATAACTATTTTATATTCTTCAAAGAGGCGAGCTTTGCGTTTTATATTAAAGAAGACATTCTGTATCAAGGAGTTAATCTCTTTATACAGAGGCTGATTCTGTATTTCCCCAGGTGGACTGTGCCAAACTGAGACAAACTTCTTGTAAATGGCCTCCGACACTGTAAACAAACAGCAAAAAAGTAGTAAGATGAGTATTGACTATTGCAGGGGCCTTCATCAAGACTACTGCTTTGTCATCTATTATTTTTATGACTGGTATTGGTAGCTATTTGTCTTCTAAACCATTAAAATACTAAAATACAACCATTAGGAGTCAATTTTAGAATTAAAGGAGTTGTAGTTTACTTCTATTAAAAAAATCTCAAGTCTTCCCATACTTATCAACTGCTGTAGCAGGAAATGTTTTATTTTCAGTCTGACACTGCTCTCTGCTGACATCTCTGGCTGAGACAGGAACTCTGTCTCCGTTTTCTATGAATCCCCATAGAAAATCTCTCCTGTTCTGGACAGTTCCTGTCTCGGCCAGAGATGTCAGCAGAGAGCACTGTGTTAGGCTGAAAATAAAACAACATTTCCTGCATGACATACAGCAGCTAATAAGTATGGGAAGACTTGAGACTTTTTAATAGAAGTAAATTACAAATTTATATAACTTTCTGACACCAGTTGATTTGAAAGAAAAAGATTTTCGCTGGACAAGCCCTTTAAAGAGGCCCATATAATGGCCAAAGCATCATCCTCAGTTGCACCTCAGTTGGGGGCTCAATAAACCCAAAAGTATGTAGTTTTACAAAGAATGTTTTACAATAAATAAATAAATCAATAAACCCAGAAGTATGTAGTTTTACAAAGAATGTTTTACGAAGAATATAGTTTTACAGGAAAAAATGCTATGTCTTCGATTTATCGAAATGTGTAGAATAGAAACTGGCATAAACTGCCTCGAAGCAAGCAATCACAGCATAACTTTCATTTTAGTAGAGCTAAAAAAAAGTCAGCTGGAATCAGTTGCTGGGCCAGTTTATACAAGTTTCTATTTAACTCAGTTTCATAACTCTGAGCGAGTTTACAGGAAATCAGGATATTTTTCATACTATACACTTGACATCTTTTCATGATAAAAAAAAATAAGACAACGGTGCCATTTGGTTGCAATTGAGTTTTTTAGTGTTCAACTCATTCTGGTTATTTGTCCATTAAATGATTGTAAATAACACCTAAAGCATACCTGTCAGCCTTCTAAACCAGTATAATACTAAAATACAACCATTAGGAATAAATTCTGGAATTAAAGAGGCCCATATAATCTTTCGGAGCAGCATCCTCAGTTGCACCTTACCAACAACTTGTTTAAAGGGGTTATCCATCGCTACAAAAACATGGCCACTTTCTTCCAGAGACAGCCCCACTCAGTTCCATTGAAGTGAATGGAGCTTAATTGCAAACCACACCTGAACTGGAGTCAAGAGTCGTGTTGTCTCTGAAAGAAAGTGGCCATGTTTTTGTACCACTGGATAACCCCTTTAAGCCCCTCAACAGTCACATCCACCTCTTGGTTTGAGAAGCACTGGTTTACAACACCTATATTTTTATGTGCAATGGGGTACCATCAGGTACATTCCTTTTTTTTTTTTTTTTTACATGAGCGGATCAGCGATGAAGCGGGGGTCCCAGTGGCGCAGTCCTTTTTTTAAAATGCCGCCTGGTACCCGTACTTGGTGCCGGTGTTCCAGCTCTATATACTGGGATAGCGCTCGCTTGCCCCAGTGTGATGATATTCCCTCCCCACTGTGCTCCATTAGGCCAGTGTGCGACAAAAGAACAGCATAAAGCACGAGTACTATGCCACCAGGATCCCTGAGCTGGTGCTGATCGGCCCCTATAAAAAAATAAAATGAACAATGTACCCGATGTAACATTTGCTTTAAAGGAATACAGAAATGATTGAGATTAAGATCATTTGTGAGGCCCAGCCTGCAATACAACTGATCTGAATGGGGGATCAATAAACCAAACAATACAAGAATGTAGTTTTACAGGAAAAAACGCTATGACTTAGATTTATCGAACTATGTAAAATAGAAACTGGTGTAAACTGCCCACAGCAACCAATCACAGCATAACTTTCATTTTAGTAGAGCTAAAAAAGAAGTCCACTGGGATCAGTTGCTGGGCCAGTTTATAAAAGTTTAAATTTAACTCAGTTTCATAACTCTCGGTGAGTTTACAGGAAATCAGGATATTTTTCACACTATTGGTGCCATTTGGTTGCAATTGAGTTTTTTAGTGTTCAACTCATTCTGGTTATTTGTCCATTAAATGAATGTAAATTACACTTAAAAAAAGTGGATATGTATCTAAAGTTTTTATGTATTGGGGTCTGAATGTTTAGACCCTGACGCCTGACAGATTAGAACAAAATGCCGGGAAAAGTACACTTAGTGCATTCTTTCCCGACTCCATGTTACATGACCCCAATGGACTCTGATTCCAAGTCTATAGGGCCATCCAGGTCTCATAGACACAGAACAGACGGCAGGTACGCTTTAAATGAGTATTCCCACCTGGCACTGGGGTCCCCTCTGGCCTGTTTAAAGCTGCCAGATGTGATTGGGAAGCCAAAAACAGCCGAGGTGAATGTTTTGCAAAATTTGCATAACTCCCAAAGCCCTCAATATAAACATAGATGCAGGTTTCAGAGGTCTGATACACATTTAGGCTGGGTTCACACTACGTATACTTCAGTCAGTATTGTGGTCCTCATATTGCAACCAAAACCAGGAGTGGATGAAAAACACAGAAAGGATCTGTCCACACAATGTTGAAATTGAGTGGATGGCCGCCATATAACAGTAAATAACGGCCATTATTTCAATATAACAGCCGTTGTTTTAAAATAACAGCAAATATTTGCCATTAAATGGCGGCCATCCACTCATTTTAAACATTGTGTGAACAGATCGTTTCTGAGTTTTTAATCCACTCCTGGTTTTGGTTGCAATATGAGGACCACAATACTGACTGAAATATATACGTAGTGTGAACCCAGCCTTAGAGGACATTTATAGCATATGCTGATATACCATAAATTGCATTTACAACACAGTTTAATGTAGCTAAATTTAAAGCAAAAAGTCAGAAGCCCCTCTTGTAAGTTTCTAATTCACAATAATAAGACCATTCAAGGAGAAGCTCTGGGTTTTTACAGATGCCTTGGATATAGGACTAACCTACCAATCCTGCACATCATCCACTATGACCGGGGGTGAAGCATTGGAGGCCCCCAGTGGGAGGAAAACCCTGCTCATTTATGACGCCGCTCCATTAGAATTGATGGAGCTGCATCATTGAGGGGTGGGTTTTTTTCTCCCACTTAGAGTGGGCCGACCCACCCCCAGTGCTTCACCCCCCGCCGTTGCCTGTGAATAGAACAGCGCTGTACACGGGACGTACACGCGCTGTACACAGGAACCAGGCTGCAGTTCAAAAAAAGCACCCCTGCACCAGCTTCCCTGCACCGGAGCTGTTCTATCCATGGGAAAAACTATAAAACCTGGTGGTGCATTCGCTTTAAGTTTTGTCTCGTTGCTACACAATTATGCAATTTTATAAGAAGATGAGGCAAATGTTTGCAAAGGTAAAATACCTTTCTCCAGAGAATTTTGCAGGTCACCAGCCAAAACAAAGTCAACGGTGTCTTCTCCTTCCTGTATGAACAATTTTTATATCAATTAGATTGCAAAAAAAAAAAAAGTTCAACAATTGGGCAACTTTTAAATGTCATCTTACATTTGGCATATTCAATATCTAATGTTATTTATTTTGTCAGTTTTGCTTTATTCATTCTCAACAGGAATGCAGAAGAAGCCAAGCACTGTAGCTATCTTTAGCAGTCCCATAGACAGAAGAAGCTAAGCACTGTGGTTATCGTTAGCAGTCCCATAGACAGAAGAAGCCAAGCACTGTGGTTATCGTTAGCAGTCCCATAGACAGAAGAAGCCAAGTACTGTAGCTATCTTTAGCAGTCCCATAAACAGAAGCCAAGCACTGTAGCTATCTTTAGCAGTCCCAAAGACAGAATAAGCCAAGCACTGTAGTTATCGTTAGCAGTCCCATAGACAGAAGAAGCCAAGCACTGTGGTTATCGTTAGCAGTCCCATAGACAGAAGAAGCCGAGTACTGTAGCTATCTTTAGCAGTCCCATAGACAGAAGCCAAGCACTGTAGCTATCTTTAGCAGTCCCATAGACAGAAGAAGCCAAGCACTGTAGCTATCTTTAGCAGTCCCATAGACAGAAGAAGCCAAGCACTGTAGCTATCTTTAGCAGTCCCATAGACAGAAGAAGCCAAGCACTGTGGTTATCGTTAGCAGTCCCATAGACAGAAGAAGCCAAGCACTGTGGTTATCGTTAGCAGTCCCATAGACAGAAGAAGCCAAGTACTGTAGCTATCTTTAGCAGTCCCATAGACAGAAGAAGCCAAGCACTGTAGCTATCTTTAGCAGTCCCATAGACAGAAGAAGCCAAGCACTGTAGCTATCTTTAGCAGTCCCATAGACAGAAGAAGCCAAGCACTGTAGCTATCTTTAGCAGTCCCATAGACAGAAGCCAAGCACTGTAGCTATCTTTAGCAGTCCTATAGACAGAAGAAGCCGAGCACTGTAGCTATCTTTAGCAGTCCCATAGACAGAAGGCAAGCACTGTAGCTATCTTTAGCAGTCCCATAGACAGAAGCCAAGCACTGTAGCTATCTTTAGCAGTCCCATAGACAGAAGCCAAGCCCTGTAGCTCTCTTTAGCAGTCCCATAGACAGAAGCCAAGCACTGTAGCTATCGTTAGCAGTCCCATAGACAGAAAAAGCCAAGCACTGTAGCTATCTTTAGCAGTCCCATAGACAGAAGCCAAGCACTGTAGCTATCTTTAGCAGTCCTATAGACAGAAGAAGCCAAGCACTGTAGCTATCTTTAGCAGTCCCATAGACAGAAGAAGCCAAGCACTGTAGCTATCTTTAGCAGTCCCATAGACAGAAGAAGCCAAGCACTGTGGGTATCTTTAGCAGTCCTATAGACAGAAGAAGCCCAGCACTGTAGCTATCTTTAGCAGTCCCATAGACAGAAGAAGCCAAGCACTGTAGCTATCTTTAGCAGTCCCATAGACAGAAGAAGCCAAGCACTGTGGGTATCTTTAGCAGTCCTATAGACAGAAGAAGCCCAGCACTGTAGCTATCTTTAGCAGTCCCATAGACAGAAGAAGCCAAGCACTGTAGCTATCTTTAGCAGTCCCATAGACAGAAGAAGCCAAGCACTGTGGGTATCTTTAGCAGTCCTATAGACAGAAGAAGCCCAGCACTGTAGCTATCTTTAGCAGTCCCATAGACAATAAATAGCATGGTAGTTGAGTGCACTGCCACACATTTTAGACAGTGTCTATGGCAGCAAAACCCCTTTAATTTTAAGTCCATTTACTGAAGTTCTGTCTTATATTTCAATCATTTGTTTGTAAACATGCACTTAAACAATAAATGTGAGCCACTAATTTTTTCACACCATTGGGCTGTTTCCAAAAACATAGTGCAAGTCCAATACCATTTGCACCATTCTGGTGGTGACTATGTAGAAATAGTAAAGATTTGCTGCCTACAATATCAGCTCAAATGAATATACAGTAGTCACTCAAGTGTTAATTGGTTCAGGAATTATTTGGTCCAAGAATAGATTTTTTATAATTGACTTGGGGTCTATTAAAACTTTGCTACTTCAATAGCTTTCCTGCATGTGATTCCACAATGAACAGACTGTGAACAGCTGAATGGTGAGTGCCATACACTTTATTCATAAGGCCAATAACACACATACTGGAATTGCAGCGGATTTCACGCTGTGAGCTCCGCATGGAAATCTGAAATTTTATCTTAATTTATGGCAAAAAAAAAATAATCAAGGACTCCTATCAAAGCAGACAAAGGAAGTAGGTTAAAGGGGTATTCTGGAGAGAAAAATTCAAATCAACTTGTGTCAGAAAGTTATAAAGATTTGTAAATCACTTTTATTTAATAATCTTAAGCCTTCAAGTACATATCAGCTGCTGTATGCCCTACAGGAAGTGTTAGATTCTTTCCAGTCTGACACAGTGCTCTTTGCTGCCACTTTTGTCTATGGTAGGAACTGTCCAGAGCAGTAGCAAATCCCTATAAAAAAAACCTCTCCTGCTCTGGACAGTTCCTGTCACAGACAGAGGTAGCAGCAGAGAGTACTGTGTTAGACTGGGAAGAACACACCGCTTCCTGCAGGACATACAGTAGCTGATAATTACTGGAAGGTTTGAGATTTTTAAATAGAAGTAATTATAAATCTGTATAACTTTCTGGCACCAGTTGATTAAAAATCAATTATTTTTCTATACAGTACCCATATAACCCTGTGACCCAGAACTCCACATCCATTTAACTATGAGCAAGTCTGTACAAGCCCTCAGCAGAAGGTATCAGTTTACTCTGTTTGTACAGTAAACAGAATGGGGCTGGGTTCACACCATAGTATTTAGTCAGTTTTTTATAGCTAAAACTAGTATTGGAAGGATATAGCACCATATTATAGACTTCTCGCTTCAGATTTCCATCAGCCCTTCTCTAACACACACAGTAGAGTAATATAAGAACACACTAACAGCTGTGCTACACTAACAGCTGTGCTGCACTTACCCTTATGTTTGGTGTTCTTCTCACTGTCTGTACATTATCCTCGGTCATTTCCTGAGGTGTGCTGTCCAGACGACGCCGTTGCTCAGTTCCATTCCCGCCAAATAGCAGAATATTCAGAAGTACATTGTAGAGAAAAGTGTAAAGTGTCCTCATCCATTCAACGAGGAACATTGCTGTGCTGTACACAGGAAGAAAGTTGCTTTATTTTTGAAAGTGCTATGTCACCACTAGAAGGTGGTACTAGACTGACGTAATCTAGCAAAAGTTGTTGGGCAAGTCTTAACTCTTTCCTTTCCTGCCGACCAGCAGCAGGGTCTTGAATGGCCAATATAACCTCTTAAACACCGAACCTGTTTTAGCTGTAATTTAAACAGGCTTGTGACATGTAATAGAGACAGTGATCACTAGAACCAGTGGGGAGACGTGTTCAGCTGAGTTGTCACTGCATAAGATATAGGCTATATATTTATAGACAGTGTCTCCTGCCGCACACAGCCAGATGAGGAAAGAAGTCCTTGTTCTAGTGATTGTCGGCTTCTGAGCATCCAGACCTCGATCAATCAAGAAATATAGCATGTCTCTCTGACACGTCAAAAGTAGTTTGTTTTTTTAAAATGATAGTAACACTTTTAAATATCTGCTATGTATGACTATATGGCTGTGTTCCCACACCATCTGTTTTTTTTAGATATATGGCTGTCATATGGCCATTACAAAAGTCGTACTTTTACACGGAGCGATAATTCGCCCGATCGCACGATTAACGATTTAGAATGAACAATGTTTTTTCCATAACAATTAGCGTTTACACAGAATGATACATCGTACGGAAAAATCGCTTTGCGATCGTTTTGCAATCACTTAAGCCTATCTCATACATAGGTGAAATCGTTGAAAGACTGTTTACATGGAATGATCTGCGAATTTTTTGCGAACGATCAACGACGATTTGAGAAGTTGCTGAAAGATCAAAATGAACGATTTCTCGCTCGTCGCTTGATCGTTCGCTGCGTTTACACGTACAATTATCGTTCGAAGTTGACCGTTATCGTGCAAATTCGAATGATAAATCGTTCCGTGTAAAACCATCATTAGGGTCCTATTACACAAAGCGATTTTTAATGATAAACGATCGAAAATGAGATTGTTTATGGATGACCTGAAATCGTTTACCATATTATACAGAACGATAGTTGTTATTAACGTTTGTACTACGTTCGTTTACTCCACCTAATCCCAGCAAAATGGACAAAGTGCAAGTACACTGAACGATTAGAGAACGAATGTGGAATTACAGCGAACGGTTAACAATGAATGAATAGAGTCCGATCTAAATCAACGATCAATGACACACGAACGATTTTTCGTTCATTGCCTGCAATTACACAGGACGATTATCGTTTAAATTCGAACGATATAATGATATATAGGATAATCGTCACGTGTAATGGTCCGTTTACACAAAGCAATAATTCGACCAATCGATTGTTTAACGATTTGAAGCAACAATTTGGTTTTTATAACGATCAGCGTTTAGACAAATAAATCGTTAGAAAAATCGTTATTGCGATAGTTTTTAAGATCACTTAAGCCCATCTCACACATAGGGTGATTCCTTGAAAGACTGTTTACACGAAGCGATCTGCGAATTTTTTGCGAACAACCAACGACAATTTGAGAACATGTTGAAATATCACAATGAACGATTTCTTGCTCATCGCTTGATCGTTCACTGTGAGCCGATTATTAAGTTGCATAAATTTGTAATGTGTGTTATTTAGTGAATTATTTTTAAATGCCGCACTACCCCTTTAAATGAGGATGCATGCCATCCTCACTTAACCACCTGGGAGCCACATTGTTCAGTCTGGCACACAAAGGGTTAAGTATGGATGCCATGCATCCATACTTAAAGGGAACCAATCACGCAGAAAATCAATGTAAAGCTAAGGATATAAGGGGGATTATCATTGGTGGCAGTGGGGGGGTTAATCGTTGGTGTCAGTGGGGACCTGCAAATAAAATCATTGATGGCAGTGGGGACCTGCAAATAAAATCATTGATGGCAGTGGGGACCTGCAAATAAAATCATTGGTGGCAGTGGGGACCTGCAAATAAAATCATTGGTGGCAGTGGGGACCTGCAAATAAAATCATTGGTGGCAGTGGGGACCTGCAAATAAAATCATTGGTGGCAGTGGGGACCTGCAAATAAAATCATTGGTGGCAGTGGGGACCTGCAAATAAAATCATTGGTGGCAGTGAAGACCTGCAAATAAAATCATTGGTGACAGGGAGAGTTTGCAAAGCAATCATTGGTGGCAGTAAAGAAAGAACTGATGAGGAATACCAAATTTCTGCAGAAAGAGGAATTGAGGTGAGCCCAGCAGGTGAAACACAGCCTCCAGCGACGATCTCCGGCGCTAAGTGAGTTTGAGGCTATGTCCGTCATGCGCAGTACGGCGGGAGACGACGCTGACGTACTGCGCATGCGCGGGTTCCCGAAGACGTCGGCGCGGCCGCGACGCGGAACGCAAGCCGCAGGATGATGTCACTGGACCGCAAGCCTCCGAATCACGCCCCTCTGGGCGTGATTACAGCCCCGGACCGTGACTACATACGCCCCCGGACCGTGACTACATACGCCCCCGGACCGTGACTACATACGCCCACCTTGACTACATACGCCCACCTTGACTACTTACCAAAAATTTACATACAGCGCATGACCTGAACAAAGTAAGAATACTGTCTAATTGAGGGGGGCACAGAGGTTACAGGGGCATATTTGGGAAGTGTGCTGGGTGATCTACCAGCACGTATCCTTAGCTTTACATTGATTTTCTGCGTGATTGGTTCCCTTTAACCCCTTGTGTTGCAGACTTTAAGTAGCATCTGCCAATATGCTGAATACTGTTAGGTGCAGAACACCTGTCATAATGATGGGTGTTTTGCTCCTGGCCTTTTTCTGTGTGTTTTTCCCTTTTGTTTTTCAGATATCAGTATCCTGTGGATTATGTCAGGTCCGGTGAACTATGTTCATGATCTGTGTTTTTTCTTTAAAGGGGAACTCCGGATAAGAAAAACTTGTTTTCTATTAAAAGTACATTAAAAGTTATATAGATGTGTCTATACAATGTATTACTGTATCTGTGCGGTTCTGCCACACTGGTAGCTGATAGAAATCCAGGAAGTGAAAAAAAATGGCCCCTGTGCCAATTCACATTGTCTCCTGCTCCTGCTGCTATTCCCCTTAGGAGACAAATCTTCCATGCCTCTGTCTTACATTGTGTGTGTTTGCTGAGATCAGGCTGATGATGCAGACAGGAGGCAGGACGTGATCTCACAGGAGGCTTGGCTGGATCCCCCAATCTCCTGAGTGATCCACCATCTCTGAATGGCCATATGCAGATGCAGCACTAATTTTATTGATTGAGATGGGTGGGGGACTGTGATGGTCAGCTGAGGGAAAGCATTGCATTCTGGGAACTGCTGAACCAGGAAGGACAGAAACACAAAACAGAACAACCCCCCCAAACAAATGGATGTTTCGTAGTTTAAAAACTGGGATAGACAAGTAAGTAATGCTATATGCTTCTGCAGAAGTTTCATTTTTTTAACCTCTACCCGGAGTTCCCCTTTAATAAAATAGTTGAAGAAGGGTATAGGGCGTTTTTTTTTTTTTTTTAATAAAAGACTATACTGACTATAATTACAGTGGTACCTTGGTTTAAGAGTAACTTAGTTTAAGAGCGTTTTGGTTTAAGAGCTCACAGTTTTTCAAAATTGTGACTAGGTTGCATTGTTTTGGTTTAGGAGCTCCCTGTACTGGGTGGGAGGGGAAGTGGGGGAGGGGCATGGTCTGCACAGTGGGGTCTACAGCCCTATACTCTGACCCAGGAAGTCTCCCTCACCTTCCAAATAATAGCAGATCCACTTCAGGCTGGGGCTTACATCAGGGGACAGGATTGTGGAGGTAATCTCTCCATAGCTGTAATGTTTGAATTACAAACATTAACACCTAAAGGATTAAACGTAGAGTATAAAGTCAGCAGTGGTATGTACAGGTGATCTGACTTTCCATTGGTATCCCTTGGACAGTGTTCACACTAATACTGGTGTTTAAAATCTGTGAAACACTTAATACCTATATTCTCTCTTTTTTTACTGCAGCATGGTGGACCGTGAGCTCACTTGAATAACAAGAGGAAACACGTAGATGCATTTACAACATATTCCAACTACAGCAGGATACAGTGGCGGCAACATATATAATACGGTCTGGAGTGACCATCCGGCGTGGAAGGGGTGGAAGATTACCAGGAACAGTGCACACCGGCACACATTCGTGCGTCGGAAGTGGACGGAACTTGGTTACAGTACCGACGATGATCCTATATGGTGAGACGATGTTACTGCCCCCCTGAGCCGGTGTAAGGTACTTAGAATGCACAAACATCTTATGCCGCCCCGAATCCGGAGAGGAACCGACAGCTGGACCTCACTGGTATGCCTATTCTGGCAGAAAAAGTATTCTGCCAATGTGAACTACGTCTAAACTCTTGTGGAGCAGTGAGCTCGTGGGACCACGCAATGAATTAAAACTATTTGTTTATGTTGAATTTATATCTACCTATAAATGGACTTTAACCCCTTAAGGACAGAGCCTGAAATGGCCTTAATGACAGAGACAAATTTTATGAATATGACCAGTGTCACTTTATTCATTAATAACTTCGGGATGCTTTTACCTATCCGGCTGATTCTGAGATTGTTTTCTCGTGACATATTGTACTTTACATTTCTGGTAAATTGGAGTCGATAATCATAACAAATCTTTATGAAAAAAACCCAAATAATGTGAAAAAATGTGAAAAACTGCATTTTTCCAACTTTGAAACTTTTTTGCGTATACAGAAAGTGGTTATACCACATAAATTATATATTAAATAGCATTAGCAACATGTCTACTTTATGTTGGCGGCATTTATTAAACGATCTTTAATTTTTTTTAGACAATAGGAAGCTTAAAACATTAGCAGCAAATTTCCAAATTTTCAGTAAAATTTCAAAATCAGATATTTTTAGGGACCTGTTCAGGTTCAAAGTGTATTTGAGGGGCCTGTATGTTAGAAAGCCCCACAAAGCACCCCATTTCAGAAACTGCACCCCCCACACTCTGCAAAAGCATATCCAGAAAGTGTTTTAACCCTTTAGGGGAGTCACAGAAATAAAAGCTAAGTGTGTAAGAAATTTGAAAATTTTAATTTTCTGTGCAGAGATTTTATTGTAATCCAATATTTTTCATAATTATAAACCTATTACCAGAGAAATGCACCCTAATAATTATTGCCCCGTTTCTGCAGTTTACAGAAATACCCCATATGTGGCCCTATTGCGCTATTTGACGCAACCACAAGCCTCAGATACAAAGGAGCGCCTAGTGAATTTCAACGCCTCCGTTATATTTGGTCATTTCTGACTGTACCACTTCAGGTTGGCAGAGGCTCTGGGGTGCCAAAACCTAAAAAACACCCCTAAAGGGACACCATTTAGAAAACTAGACCCCTCAAGGAATGTAACAAGGGGTGCGGTGAGCATTTGGACCCCACAGGTGCTTCACAGATTTTCCGAACAATATGGCGTGAAAAAAGAAAAATTTATTTTTTACACTAAACCGTTGTTCTAGCCTTCAATTTTTCATTTTCTTAAAGGGATAAGAGGAAAAAAAAGACACAAAATGTGTAGCGCAGTTTCTCCCGAGTACGGAAATACCCCACATGTGGCGATAAAGTGCCAAGGGGGCGCAGGACGAGCCTCCAAAGGGAAGGAGCACCAATTGGCTTTTGGAAGCTGAATTTCACTGGAAAGGATTTCAAGGGCCATGTCGCATTTACAGAGCCCTCGTGCTGCCAAGACACTGGAAACCCCCCACAAGTGATTCCATTCTGGAAACTACACCCCTCAAGGAATCTAACAAGGGGTTCAGTGAGCATATGGACCCCACTGGTGACGGGCACAAATGTGGAACAATGTGACGTGAAAGGGAAAAATTTCATTTTTTCACTTTCATGGCACAAATGTGCCCGTCATCAAGGGGTTCATATCCTCACTGCACCCCTTGTTAGATTCCCTGAGGGGTGTAGTTTCCAGAATGGGGTCACTTGTGGGGGGTTTCCAGTGTTTTGGCAGCACGAGGGCTCTGTAAATGCGACATGGCGTTCATCATCCATTCTAGCCAAATCCAACCTCCAAAATCCAAATGGCGCTCCTTCCCTTCGGAGGCTTGCCCTGCGCCCACATGGCGCTTTATGTCCACATGTGGGGTATTTACGGACTCGGGGGAAATTGCTCTACACATATTGTGTGTTTTTTTCTCTTTTAACCCCTTGTGAAAATGATAAATTCAAGGCTAAACCAACATTATAGTGTAAAAAATGTAATATTTCATTTTCACGCCACATTGTTCCACATTTGTGTCCGTCACCAGTGGGGTCCATATGCTCACTACACCCCTTGTTACATTCCTTGAGGGGTGCAGTTTCCATAATGGGGTCACTTGTGGGGGGTTTCAACTGTCTTGGCAACACAGAGGCCTTTTGAATGCAACATGGCCCCTCAAAATCCATTCCATCCAAATCCAGCCTTCAAAAACGAAATGGCGCTCCTTCCCTTCGGAGGCTTGCCCTGCGCCCACATGGCGCTTTATGTCCACATGTGGGGTATTTACGGACTCGGGGGAAATTGCTCTACACATATTGTGTGTTTTTTTCTCTTTTAACCCCTTGTGAAAATGATAAATTCAAGGCTAAACCAACATTATAGTGTAAAAAATGTAATATTTCATTTTCACGCCACATTGTTCCACATTTGTGCCCGTCACCAGTGGGGTCCATATGCTCACTACACCCCTTGTTACATTCCTTGAGGGGTGTAGTTTCCATAATGGGGTCACTTGTGGGGGGGTTCAACTGTCTTGGCAACACAGAGGCCTTTTGAATGCAACATGGCCCCTTAAAATCCATTCCATCCAAATCCAGCCTTCAAAAACCAAATGGCGCTCCTTCCCTTCGGAGGCTTACCCTGCGCCCACATGGCGCTTTATGTCCACATGTGGGGTATTTCCGTACTCAGGGGAAATTGCTCTACACATTTAGTGTTTTTTTTTATCTTTTAGCCCCTTGTGAAAATGAAAAAATCATGACAAGATTAATGATTTAGAGTAAAAATTTTACAAAAATTACACTAAATGTTGGTCTAGCCTTGATTTTTTCCATTTCCACAAGGGGTTAAAAAAGAAAATTAACACAAAACGTGTAGGGTAGTTTCCCCTGAGTACGAAAATACCCCACATGTGGACATAATGTGCCATATGGGCACAGGGCAAGCCACCAAAGGGACAGAGCGCCATTTAGAGGCTGGAATGGAGGATGGAGGCCATGTCGCAATTACAAAGCTCCTGTGCTGCCAGGTCAGTAGAAACCCCCGACAAGTGACCCCATTCTGGAAACTACACCCCATAAGGAATCTAACAAGGGGTGCAGTGAGCATATGGACCCCACTGGTGACAGGCACTTACGTAAAACATGTGCCGAGAAAATAAAAAATACCATTTTTTTCATTTTCACGTCCCAAATGTGGCCGTCACCAGGGGGCCATATCCCCGCTGCCCCCCTTGTTAGATTCCTTATGGGGTGTAGTTTCCAGAATGGGGTCACTTGTGGGGGGTTTCTACTGTCCTGGCAGCACAGAGGCTTTGTAATTGCATCATGGCATCCTCTAATGGGAATGGCGGCCATACCTATTTAGCTGGGGAAAAGGGACAATTCTAATTTATTTGGGGGTATTAGGCCAATTATTAGTTTATAAGGTTGGAAATGACAGGTGTCCATCAAATTCAACCTGTGTTGATCCAGAGGAAGGCAAAAACCCTCGTAAGGCAGACGACAGTAGCCTCATCACAGGGGAAAAATTCCTTCCCGACTCCATAATGGCGATCAGAATAATCCCTGGACCAACGTGACCCCTGAAATAGGAATAAGGGACAGAATTTAGATAATGTAGAACTCCAGTGACGTGTGGTGCGCCTTGGAGCGATCCAGTATGCAGAGGCCTGGGGGATCAGGACAGGTGTCACACTGGTAAATGTTGTCCTTCCTGATCCCCCTGTTACCCCACACTCTGCACTTCTTCTGGGGTCTCCCTTTCTCCAGTGTGGGGGACGTCACCTGGAAAATGTTGCCCTGGTGCGATACGGGGTCCTTCATATCCAGAAGCGCTGGGTCCGCTCCATGGCTGCTAAATATTAGGGCGCTATTACTGCTTCTGATATTTTCGTATCGTGCCGCAAGCTACAGGGCAGCGAGGGAGCGGAAGAGGGGGTGCTGGTATAAAAGTTATCCCCGTACAGGTGGTGACCTTTATCCAGCAGTGGGAAGATCAGTTCCCGGACGATCTTTCCACTTGTTCCGAGGATGGGGGGGGGGGGCATCTGGGGGCATCTGGGGCTGGATTCGGGTGTCCCTTCATACACTCTAAGGGTATGTGCACACTGCGGAATCGCGACAGATAACCCTTCGTGCATTCCACAGTTGGCACCTGCCGGCGGAGTGATGCAGGCGCGCGTCTCCGTCCGTGTCATAGACTCCATTCTATGCACGGGCGGATTCCGCTCTCCGTCCAACGTGTTCATTCTTTGGACGGACGACGGAATCCGCCCATGCATAACATGGAGTCTTTGACACGGGTGGAGACGCGCGCCCGCATCAGTCCGCCGGCGGGTGCCAGCTGCGGAATGCACAAAGGGTTATCCTTCGCCATTCCGCAGTGTGCACGTACCCCAAATCTGTAAGTGTACCCTGAGGTACTCTCACAGAGTTAGTAGAATTTCACTCCATACCGCCATCTCTTATTGGGACGGTACTGGCGGAAAAGACGTGTCTGGGGGGCAGCGTACGCTACGCTACCCCCAGACACGTTACTGGATGATGAGGATGAATGGAGGAAAGAAGGATCCCCCCATTCATCCTCACTGGCTGTTTCGGTGTCGGAGGCAACAATAGCGTATGCGTCCGATACCGAAAACACCCTGGGGGCCATCTTTATATGGGGACTAGTATATGGGGTATGTAGTGGTGTAGTGTCAAACTTTATTCAATGTAATGTAGTGTTTTTTACGTGTTTTTTTTACAGTAAGTATAAAAAAAAACCTACGCCAACAAAGGCGTTGCTGATAAATGCCGCACTTATGCGCGACACTTATAAGCAGACCGTGGCAGTAGAATACAGAAAAAAAACACCCTACGCCAAAAAGGAGGAGTTGCTGATTAGCAGCGCACTTTCGTGCGATGCTGATCAACACTCAGCGGCGATAGGGTGCGGAAAATAGAAAAAAAATAATTTGGAAAAAAAAAAAAAAAACTTTTTCTATATTCTGAATATCCCTGTAGCTGCTGATAAGTGTATTACACATATCAGCCGCTAGGGGGCAGCAGAGCGCAAAATCCGGAAATTGACGAGGCTGGAGCCGAAAATAGCCGAGAGAAGACGACGGGGACCGCCGGAAAGACCCGAAGACCGAACGTAATGACGGAGGACGCCGCGAACCCGGAAGCCGCCGATCAGGAGCCCGGGACAGGTGAGTAATGTACAAATACCTGCTCAGGACCCCTCCGCTACCTAGCTGAGGGGTCCAGGGCAGGTATTTATTATTTTGTGGGACTCTGATCGCCGTGCCACCGGCCCGATCGCCGTGAACAGCCGGCCGGCCGTTCACGGCGATCGGCCCGGTGGCACGGCGATCAACATTACTTTTTACAGTAATGGCGGTCGGCGCCGTCCTCGGACAGCACCGACCGCCATTTTTTTCCGGGTCATCGGGTCACCGATGACCCGGAAAGGTTCCGATCGCCACTATTGGCTGATCTGAATTGATTAGCCAATAGCGGCGATCGTAAGCACGGGGGGTGTTAACCACCCCCCGTGCCGTGAAGCTATGATGGCCTGCTATGATTTATAGCAGGCCATCTTCCCCGACCGCTGTGTGTGAACACGCAGCGATCGGGGAAACATCGGGCGTAAATTTACGCCCTGATGCGCTAAGTACCAGGGCGCGAGGGCGTAAGTTTACGCCCGATGTCGTTAAGGGGTTAATATACCTTATGGGATGTACCTTCCCCATAATTTTCAAGCTACTATGGACACTCACTGGACACTTTTATTCGCATACACTGCGATCCTATGTGGTGATAAGGGGTTAATGTGCACTTGGCTCTACACAGCTGCTGAGCTTCTAATTGTTTTCTCACAACCAGTGAATGTTTTGTTGAATTTGTAACACATCTATATAAAGTTGTAATTGTTTCACAATGTCACGCTTGAAAATGATGACGTGAGGTCATCGAAAAGCCGCATTTACTCACATGTTGTGAACTTATTTTTTTGATGGGATAAACCACTTTTTGCACGTACTATTTGGAGTGCTGCAGACTATTTTATATAGCTGTAACTAGAGATGAGCGAACCTCGAGCATGCTCGAGTCGATCCGAACCCGACCTTTCGGCATTTGATTAGCGGTGGCTGCTGAAGTTGGATAAAGCCCTAAGGCTATGTGGAAAACATGGATATAGTCATTGGCTGTATCCATGTTTTCCAGACAACCTTAGAGCTTTATCCAACTTCAGCAGCCGCCACTAATCAAATGCCGAACGATCGGGCTCAGATGGACTCGAACCCAAACCCGGTTCGCTCATCTCTAGCTGTAACCGCTCTCTCCCCAGAGAGTGCTGCTATACTGTGCCCACATCTGCCCTGCTCATTCCTTCATGCTCCCTGCTGTCTCTGTCAACCCTTGTGTTTCCCATCCTCTCCATTACAGTACAGTAACTTATCATTTATAATATCAAATATTCTGCTGTTTCTGAATGTTTGTTTCATCCATTTTACATGTTATTCAGAATAATAAATCATTATTTTTGGGGTACCAATTGTCTGCATTTCTATTATTTCTTATGGGAAAATTTGCTTTGGTTTAAGAGTGGATTTGGATTACAAGTGCGGCCCCAGAACGAATTATGCTCGTAATCCAAGGCACCACTGTATATTACCTGAGAAATACTAAGGCCTAGTTTACATATTCAGGCCAGGTTCAGACTATGTAAGTGTGCGGCTATATTTGCGGCTGTAATTGTGCGGCGGTATTTTTGGTGGTTCATGCATACGCTGGAAAGTATAGGATATACGGCTGCACAGTGCACACTATGTATGAATCTACGGCCCGATCGTAAACGGACCCGTAAAAAATGAACAAGACCATTGTTTGCGGCTGGAAACGCGACCGTGGATTGACAGGCGGTCCGTACGGAGTACTTCAAAAATAGCCGGCAATGATGCCGAATGCCGATGCCTCTAATAGTTAATATATTAAATTAATAAAACACATTTTCTTTGTAATAAAGTCCCTTTCGTTGGTCAATAATTTAATTCTAACGAATCCATCATTTTGCAATTAAATATACTGTTAAAATAAATAGATATATAAATAAATGTATATTTATATATATATTTATTTTTTGACAGTATATTTAATTGCACAATGATGGATTCGTTAGAATTAAATTATTGAACAACGAAACTGAATTTATTTAATCGAAAATGTGTTTTATTAATTAAATATTAATTAGTACAGGAAGCTCCATAAGCCGTTAATTCATATTGCCGGCAAAAGAGCATTCTGTACTAATCATCACTTTACTTTAATGAAAACATCAAATGTTTCTTCTAATTATGTTATCACAATAGCATTATTAGAAGAAACATTTAGAATTATATGTGCGCTCAGCTGATTGGCTGATCGGCTGAGCGAACATATAATGAGCCGGTCCGCAGCACAGTGACTTCATTGTGCTGCGGACCAGCGAAGAGGACACATCGGGGTGAGTATAGAGCTCTCCCCACCCCCTCCCCAGCACTGCACCCCTCCCAGCAAGGAAGGGGGGGTCAGTTAACCCCTTCCTTGCTGGGATGGGTGCAGTCTGACATCCGTCTGGCCCCCAAGGGGTTAAGGGGGATGCAATACACCCTCCCTTAACCCCTTGGGGGCCAGACTGTAAGCAGCGATCTGTAAAGATGCTGCATACTGTAAGGTGCACAACACCGCTCACAATGATGGGTGTTGTGCTCCTGTTTGTGTGTTTTTTGTGTGTTTCTCCCTTTTTGTTTTTCAGATATCGGTATCCTGGGGATTACGTCGGATTCCGTGGACTACGTCGATGACCAGCGTTTTTTTTTTTTTAATAAAATGGTCAATGAGGGGTGTGGGGGTGTTTTTATTTGAATTAAAAAAAAATTTAACTTGTGTCTTGTCTTTATTTCTTTACTTTATAGACTTAGTAGTGGAAGCCGTCTAATAGACGGAATCCATTACTAAGTTGGGGCCTAGTGTTAGCCGGTATAAAATGGCTAACACTAACCCCCTATTATTACCCCAGTACCCAATGCCACCAGGGGTACTGGGAAGAGCCGGGTGCCAGTGGTCCCGGAGCGTCAAAATTGGCGCTCCTGGACCGGGCGGCAGCAGGCTGGTAAGATTTAGGCTGGGGAGGGCCTAAACCAATGGCTCTTCCCACCCTGGTGTTACCAGGCTGCTGTCGTTTGGTTTTTAACCCGGCTGGTTATAAAAATAGGGGGGACCCTATGCGTTTTTTTTAATTATTTATTTATTTTAAAAAAAACACGCATAGGGTCCCCCCTATTTGTATAACCAGCCGGGTTAAAAACCAAACGACAGCAGCCTGGTAACACCAGGGTGGGAAGAGTCATTGGTTTAGGCCCTCCCCAGCCTAAATCTTACCAGCCTGCTGCCGCCCGGTCCAGGAGCGCCAATTTTGACGCTCCGGGACCACTGGCACCCGGCTCTTCCCAGTACCCCTGGTGGCATTGGGTACTGGGGTAATAATGGGGGGTTAGTGTTAGCCATTTTATACCGGCTAACACTAGGCCCCAACTTAGTAATGGATTCCGTCTATTAGACGGCTTCCACTACTAAGTCTATAAAGTAAAGAAATAAGGACAAGACACAAGTTAAGAAAAAATTTTATTCAAATAAAAACACCCCCACACCCCTCATTGACCATTTTATAAAAAAAACAACAACAAACAACCGCTGGTCATCGACGTAGTCCACGGAATCCGACGTAATCCACAGGATACCGATATCTGGAAAAAAAAAGGGAGAAACACACAAAAAACACACAAACAGGAGCACAACACCCATCATTGTGAGCGGTGTTGTGCACCTTACAGTATGCAGCATCTTTACAGATCGCTGCTTACAGTCTGGCCCCCAAGGGGTTAAGGGAGGATGTATTGCATCCCCCTTAACCCCTTGGGGGCCAGACTGATGTCAGACTGCACCCATCCCAGCAAGGAAGGGGTTAAGTGACCCCCCCTTCCTTGCTGGGAGGGGTGCAGTGCTGGGGAGGGGGTGGGGAGAGCTCTATACTCACCCCGATGTGTCCTCTTCGCTGGTCCGCAGCACAATGAAGTGACTGTACTGCGGACCGGCTCATTATATGTGCGCTCAGCCGATCAGCCAATCAGCTGGGCGCACATATAATTCTAAATGTTTCTTCTAATAATGCTATTGTGATAACATAATTAGAAGAAACATTTGATGTTTTCATTAAAGTAAAGTGATGATTAGTACAGAATGCTCTTTTGCCGGCAATATGAATTAACGGCTTATGGAGCTTCCTGTACTAATTAATATTTAATTAATAAAACACATTTTCGATTAAATAAATTCAGTTTCGTTGTTCAATAATTTAATTCTAACGAATCCATCATTTTGCAATTAAATATACTGTCAAAAAATAAATATATATATATATATAAATATACATTTATTTATATATATATTTATTTTAGCAGTATATTTATTATTTGCAAAATGATGGATTCGTTTAAATTTAATTATTGAACAACGAAAGGCACTTTATTACAACGAAAATGTGTTTTATTATTTTAATATATTAACCATGAGAGACATCGGCATTAGTGCAGAGGATCGCAAACCCCGGTAATAGCAATTCATGTAAACTGTGTTCCCTGCTTTCCCAGATGCATCCAGAGGTGTTTACATCACTTTCTTAAGATTTTATTTGTTATTTTTAGTTGAACCAGATTTCAAAGTAAATGACCGTATGTTTTGAGCCGCATGTCTATTTTTTCCCACGGCCGTAGTTTCATCCGCACATTTACAGCCGCATAAAAAATACAGCCGCACAGTTACATAGTGTGAACCTAGCCCAAGGCTGGGTTCACACACAGTATATTTCAGGCAGTATTTGGTCCTCATGTCAGGTCTTCATAGCAACCAAAACCAGGAGTGGATTGAAAACACAGAAAGGCTCTGTCCACATAATGTAGTAATTGAGTGGATGGCCGTCATTTAATGGCAAATATTTGCTGTTATTTTAACCGCTTAGCGACCCATGACGTATCTGGTACGTCATGGTGCCGCGGGACCCCGCTCTGAACGGCACCGATCCCAGCTGCAATCTGCAGCCGGGCAGTGCCTCTATTAGCCGGCGCGGGTCCCGTTGCCGTGCCAGCTAATTAAGCACTTCAATGCAGCTGTCAAACCTGACAGCTGCATTGAAGTGCTTTGTAAACAACATCCCTGGTGTCTAGTGGGACGGATCTCCCCCCCGCGATGCGATCGCGGGGGGGGGGAGATCCGTTCTTCTGCCCGTGCCGGGCCTCCGCGTCGCACTGACGCTGATCCCGGCTTGGCAATAGATTGCTATGGCCTGCAGCAGGCCATAGCAATCTATGACCGATTACAATGATCTTTGCTGTGTATATACACAGCATTGATCTCTATCAGAGATCAGTGCTGTTTATATACAAGTCCCCCAGGGGGATTCTAGTTTATGTAAAAAAAAAGTAAAAAAGTGTTTTTATTAATAAAAAATCCCCTCCCCTAATAAAAGTCCAAATCACCCCCCTTTTCCCATTTTATAAATATAAATTATTAAATAAACAAATAAATAAACATATTTGGTATCGCCGCACACGTAATCGCCCGAACTATTAATTAATCCCATTCCTGATCTCGCACGGTAAACGGCGTCAGCGCAAAAAAATTCCAAAGTGCAAAATTGCGCATTTTTGGCATCAGTTGTCATCAGGTTTCCAATCCTTTTTTAGGTAAAAACCATCAGTTGCCATACGTTTATTTAATTAGTTGTCAAGAGTTTTTTTTCCTATACAGCATATAGGGTGCCATCGATATAGGGGGTAGCAGCATTACAGGGGGGCATCTATATAGGGGGCAGCAGAACACGGGAGCCCTCTACTCTGGGCAGCAGGACATGGGGACATCTCTTATAGCAGGGATAGGGAACCTTGGCTCTCCAGCTATTGCAAAACTACAACTCCCATCATGCCTGGATATCCCAGACATGATGGAAGTTGTAGTTTTGCAACAGCTGGAGAGCCAAGGCTCCCTACCCCTGTCCTAAAGGGTATAGAGGAGCTGGTGGGCTGCCCATCCTGCGAGGGGGCCACTCTGCCAAGAGCAAAGGTCACAAGGGTTAATAGGGGGGCAGGAACAGGGACAGCTCTTCTTGGAGCACTGGAAGATGCATAATGCATGCGTCTGTACATGGCATGCCACTGGCGCTCGATAGACTTTAATGGATGCGGTGCCGGATGAGGAAGCTAACTGCACGTCAGAACGCTGCTTGCATCGGTCAGTCCAGTGGTCCGGCGGCAAATTTGTGAGAACGCATCATCTAAACAGTCCCATTGAAAACAATAGGATCAGTTCACAGATGCGTTTCCCTCCGGTGCTTTTCTACCTCACTGGAGGGAAACGCCGCCGGATCGCCGGATATATGTAAACTAGGCCTTAGGAAATCCTAAAAACATGAACAGTTGGGGGTACTTGAGGACTGAAGTTGGAGAACACTGTTTTAGGACATATGGTGGATGTAAAAAGTGTGCACATCTCAGATCAAGAAAAAGTACTTCAGCTTTATTTCCACCTTCAGTGCGACCCATAAAATGTACAATTCCACTGAAGAAAAACTGAAGTCATTTAGAGGGGGGAATAAAACTAACAAGCCTAAAATTGTTGCATAAAGCGTGAATAACCTTTGATAATTGAGGATGTAGTTGTGTTTAGAATTAGTCAATCACCTTTAAACTCATAATAGACCTGTAGCAGGCAGGCATTGGTCAGTGACTGGATCACCCACCTCTACCTGCACTGTCCTATTTATAAAGATGGCCAGACCATAGTAACAGCAAAGCGCTTTGCCTCTCTGCCTTTTGTCTCCAACCCTCTCCTCTTGCAAGCAGGGTGCTCACTCCGCTATAATTTAATTGCTGTCCAGTCGCCCTTCATTGCGCTAACGCAATGAAACTCCAACATGTGCGAACATACCCTAAGTGGCTGCCATCTTTAAAGGGATTCTGTTTACCTCCATATAAAGTTCAGTGGCTTTAATAGAAGTTTCCTGACATTTTCTCATTTGCATTTTACAGCAAAAGCATCTGTAATTAAGTCATTATAGTGATAATGCGCTGACTCTGGGTCCGCTTAATTTATCATTTTTCTGACCAAAAATGATAAAGAAACCTATGCCAGCTCTGAGCTGGCGTATGATTCCTTGGTGCACACACTGGTGCGCAGGGGATTTATGTAGAGGCAGTGCGGTTCTACATAAATCAGAGTACTGTCCGTGCTGCGGGGACATTTTTAAGCCGCAGAAAATGCTGGACCTAATAAATGTCCCCCATTGTGTTAACATAGCCTTACAGCATTTGTTCTGTCGTGAAAATGACATGTAGGCTATGTTCACACTACATCTCTTTATTGTGTGAACCTTTCTCTCCTTGTCCGTATCTCTTTATTAGCCTTTTACTGTCGTCATTCTGCACAGCTGTTATTTTGATGGCAAAATTTGCATAATACACATGTACAGTGGTGCCTTGGATTACGAGCATAATTCGTTCCGGGACCGTGCTTGTAATCCAAATCCACTCTTAAAGCAAAGCAAATTTTCCCATAAGAAATCATAGTAATGTAGACAATTGGTTCCACACCCCAAAAATAAGGATTTATTATTCTGAATAACATGTAAAACAAATGAAACAAACATTCAGAAACAGCAGAATATGTGATATTATAAGTTACTGTACAGTAATGGAGAGGATGGGAAACACAAGGGCTGACAGAGACTACAGGGAGCCTGAAGGAATGATCAGGGCAGATGTGGGCACATGCATGCAGCGCTCTCTGTCCGGGGAGAGAGGGGTTACAGCTATGGAGAGATTACCTCCACAGTCCTGTCCCCTGATGTAAGCCCCAGCCTAAAGTGGATCTGCTATGATTTGGAAGGTGAGGGAGACTTCCTGGGTCAGAGTACAGTGCTGTAGTCCCCGCTATGCAGACCATGCAACTCGCCCACCCCCGACCTACAGGGAGCTCTTAAACCAAAGCAATGCTCTTAAACTAAGTCATAATTTTTAAAAACTGTGAGCTCTTAAACCAAAACACTCTTAAACCAAGTTACTCTTAAACCAAGGTACCACTGTATTTTCGTCTCAAAAAGACAGATGTATTCTGAATAAAAAAGCATGTTGTGTGAAAATAGCGGTGGATTAATCAAAATCAGAAATGGGACTGACAGGGCTAAATTGTAATGGGAGGATTTGCACAGCTTCTGTGTTTTCAACCCACCCTTGGTTTTGGTAAAAAAAAAAGACTTACGGAAATACTATGTGTGAACATAGCCTAATAGTTCTGACATTTATAACGCTGATACATTATATGTATTGGTATTTTTTTTTACCAAGTTGGCTTTTTTAAATCCACTTCTGGTGGAGCTCTAAAAAACCCACACTTTTTAAATCCTTTTTCTGTAATGTAATCTTCAATGCAGAAAATACTGTAGGTTTCGGATTTTCTCCGCTGCTCTTTCTCCACTGATGGTGCATTTGAGGTCTAGCTAGACATTACAATTTGGTGTAATTCCCACCGGTTAGATTATGTAATCTGTAATCTCTCCACTAGAGGTCAGTCAACTCAAACGTTAGATAGCGCTGTCTGATAGGAAACATAAGGTAAAAGCTTAGAGGTGGAGCTGAATCTAGAGAAAGCGTTTCCTTACTACAGATCAGACCATAAATGGAAATCCAGCTGGAGACACTAGGGAGGGTGACCTGGAGTCATGTGATTACTACAGTGCTGGGTTTCCTGGTGACATTCACTATAGTAAGGTCATATCCACCATTCCTACTGCAAGTCTATGCAAAGATTCACCTAGACAGTTTATCTAAAATGCATTAGTGACGTAATGTTTGTAATGTACGTCACGTGGGATGTTTATGATGTTAACTATAGCTACTGGCTGCTGTAATGTTACAGATTTCTATTTGGGATTTTATCAATGGGAGAGTGATGCCCTGCTTACAGGTTGGGTATGTTTTACAGAATTTCATGTTCTGCGATCTGCACTGAAAATCTGCACTAAAGGCTATGTTTACACAACGCTTTTTCAGCTCCGTTTAAAATGATGTCTGTTATTTTGAGTCTAAAATAACGGACGTTATTTAGCAGCCTGGCCTTCCCTTAGTGCAATGACGGGTGTTGGTACATTATTCTACTTTGGGGTTACTAATTGGACTTTGGGGGCGGCTTAATTGAAAAGTCCATTGAATTTAATAGTAAAAATGGAAAAAGAACGGTGGAAAAAGGAAAACTGTGTGTGAACTAATAAAAAACCTCCGCTGTTTGCAAAAGACGTTTGAAAATAATGATCATGTTCATTATTTTGACGTCCGCGGTAAAAACGTCTGTTATTCAATACATTGTGTGCATTGGATGTCCGTCTTCCCATTGACTTCAATGCATTGCCATTGCAGTCAGTTAAATCGCGTCGAAAACGGACGTTATTTTAAATATCAAAATCGGCCGCCTTTTCTTTATTTTTGACGTTGTGTGAACATAGCCATATACAGTACAATGCAGAATGGGCTATTAAAAGAAACTCATGCACTTATATCTAACCAGCTCTACCATGGATTCTGCACCAGCTGCAGGTGGATGTGCACTACAGTCTGCAAATAAACAATATTAGCATTGTGGATATTGGTGCACATATCTTGGTTAGTTCAGCCTCATATTTCCATGCAGCATGTGTCCTAAGGGATTATCTCATCAGGACAACGTCCATCCATACGGCTCAGGTGTATGAACATTATTATGGGGTGTCCTGATAGGAGGGCCCCTAGCTGGAGCACTGGCGACCTAAGGGGTGAATACAGTTTTTTTTATTCATGTTTTTTTTGTGTATATTTATTTAACCTCTAAACCCTTTTGATTGAGAAAGAGGATGTTTAGGAAAGGGAGACTGAAGAAAATGTGACCTACATGACCTTGATGACCCCATTGAAAGGGGCCCTTCAGTCTGTCCTATGTCCTGCTATGATACCTGCATGTTTGTACACAGTCTCTCTCTAGATCTCTGTCCACAGATGGGGCCAGTCTTGACAGGATTTTGCAGACTCTTGCCCATGGACTGCAGTAGGGAAAACAAGGCCATCCAACAGGGACAACTTCTCTTGTCTGATCCCTAAATCTCTCTCTCTTCTCTATTGAAGTACTGTGTATGGGGGAGACAACCATGTAGGTTCATGCAGGACTGAGAATTAGAGAGCTTTGAAAAAAAATGTTTCATCTGCCTTTTGGGATCAGGGGAATTACCTCCCATGGACCTGCATTCGTCTTTATAACAATATGGAGGCTGAAATAGGGATCAGTAGGGCTCAGCATTTCAGCCTCTGTACTCTTTCAGGGTACGTTCACACTACAGATTCTGCGCAGAGAACTTCCTGCGGATTCCGACACTCGCTCCAGCTTGAATCATGTCAATTCTTTGGGTGGACGGCGGAATCCGCCTGAGCATGGAATAGAGTCTATGGGACGGGCGGAGATTCAAGCGGGAAAACGCGGGGGTGAGCGGTGGAAACCGCAGGAAGTTCTCTGTGCAGATTCCGTAGTGTGAACGTACCCTTATGCAGCACCCTTAAAGGGGTTATCCAGGAAAAATCATTTTCTTTTAAATCAACTGGTTTCAGAAATTTATATAGATATGTAATTTACTTCTGTTTAAAAATCTCAAATCTTCCCATACTTATCAGCTGCTGTATGTCCTGCAATAAGTGGTGTATTGTTTTCAGTCTGACACAGTGCTTTCTGCTGACATGTCTGTCCAAGACAGGAACTGTCTAGAGCAGGAAACGTTTTCTATAGGGATTTACTGCTGCTTTGAACAATTCCATTTTCAGACAGAGATGTCAGCAGAGAGGACTGTGTCAGACTGAAAAGAAAACATTTCCTGCAGGACATACAGCAGCTGATAAGTACTGAAAGACTTGAGATTTTTAAATAGAAGTAAATTAAAAATCTATATAACTTTCTGAAACCAGTTGATTTGACAAGGATTTTGCTGGATAACCCCTTTAATAGAATTTTTTTTTATAGTTCTTTGTTCCCACTATGTCTTTTTATGCAAAATAAGGGGCCAAATTTTACAATGACAGCTGTCAATAATAATCAGCATTTATGGCTTTCATTATTAAACAACGACCATTATTTTGCCTGGTATTCTCTGCCATGCACTGCAAGGCTCTGCCGCCCCTCATGAGGCTCTTCTCCCTGCTCCAAGTGTCAGCACTGTGTTATGTAATAGCAGTCTGTCACCCATCACCATGTGTATACGTAACAGTTTAATGCCTCATTTCCAACCTCCAACCAACAACCCTCAAATACTGGTAAGGCCTTTTATGAGTAAGACGCTATTATTAACTATTACATTTCCATTGTTGCTTTCAGTCTACATAGTAACTACCCGGGTCGCGCAGAAATAGTTAAATAAGATTGACAAAATAGGAGAGATTTATGAAAGGGTGTAAATATACAACTGTCCACAGCAGCCAATCACAGCTCAGCTTTCAGCTCTGGTAGAATAAAAGCTGAGCTGTGATTGGTTGCTGTGGGCAGTTTACACCAGGTGTATATTTACACTCTTTCATAAATCTCCCCCAATAAGTCTGGATCCATTTCTGTTACTAAATCTCCCCAGTGGATGAAACTTTGTTGCGGATTTGTTGCTCATTTTTAGATGCAGATTATGGTGCAGAATACATAAAATTTATCCACAAAACTAAGGATTTATTGTGGATTTTGACCTTTCAGATGAAGTCAGTGGAGAATATCCCCAGCACATTTTTAATCCAAATTGATATGCTGCAGTTATAAAAAAAAAAAAAAAATTACTTAATAAAACATGGTGTTGCCAATATACACAGCAAATCGCTGTTAGGCTATGATCACACATAGTATTTCCGTCAGTCTTTTTTCAACCAAAACCAGGAATAGGTGAAAAACACAGAAACTGGGCAAATCTTTCCAATATAAATTTGACCTGTCTGTTCCATTCCTGATTTTGGTTGAAAAAAGACTGACCAAAAGACTGACAGAAATAATATGTGTGAACATAGCCTTATAATGCATGCATTCTTTTTAAAGCGAATCTGTCACACTTTGACCGTCAACCAAGCTAGCAGCACCCATGGATAGAAAGCAATAAAAGCATTAAGAAAATACCTTTGTTATCTGTGTCTGTATTTTTATTTTCAAAGTAAACCACCTTTATTAGGGCTGTGAATAGTGTCAAGGAGGCGGGGCCTAACATTCCCTGGGCCCTAGCAAGTTAGAAGTCATGAGTAAAGTATAAAGTTTATTATTTTACAGTTAAGGCAAAGACTGTACAGGCATCATTAACAATATATATATAGATATATATATATATAGATATATATATTATATATACAGCCCTTTCTGCAAGATTATCGAGCCGTGTAATAGGTTCAGTGAGCGAATGGCGCTTACACTACTCATTGGGTAATACAGCGCTAAGTAGAGATGAGGGAACCTGGAGCATGCTCGAGTCCATCCGAACCCGATCGTTCGGCATTTGATTAGCGGTGGCTGCTGAAGTTGGATAAATCCCTAAGGTTGTCTGGAAAACATGGATACAGCCAATGACTATATCCATGTTTTCCACATAGCCTTAGGGCTTTATCCAACTTCAGCAGCCACCGCTAATCAAATGCCAAAAGTTCGGTTCGAATGGACTTGAGCATGCTCCAGGTTCGCTCATCTCTAGTGCTAAGTGTAAAAAATCTGTATGGAAATGCAGTCCAGTTTTAAAATCCACATGCTAATTTATGTTGTGAATACACTGCAGATTTGTTGAAGATTTTCTTATTGACAACATTTTATTGCACCAAATTTTGCCATGGACATGCTGTGGGTCCACAGCAAAACCCACATCTGTGGATTTTAAAAGGGTTATCCATTGAAAATCTTTTTCTTTCAAATCAACTGTTTTCAGAAAGTTATATAGATTTGTAATTTACTTCTATTTAAAAATCTCGAATCTTCCTATACTTATCAGCTGATGTATGTCCTGCAGGAAATGTTGTTTTATTTTCAGTCTGACACAGTGCTTTCTGCTGCCACCTCTGTCTGTGCTAGAAACTCCAGAGCAGGTGGGGTTTTCTATGAGGATTTGCTTCTGCTCTGGACAGTTACTGTCTCAGACAGAGATGTCAGCAGAGAGCACTGTGTTAGACTGAAAAGAAAACATTTCCTGCAGGACATACAGCAGTTGATAAGTATGGGAAGACTTGACATTTTTAAATAGAAGTAAATTACAAATCTATATAACTTTTATACACCAGTTGATTTGAAGAAAAAAGTTTTTTGCTGGATAAACCCTGCTTCACAGAAGCGTATTATGCATCAGTATGAGGGTAAATTCCCACCTAAAACTACACTACATTGGTGATATATGTCTGCATACTGACAGAGCAGTATGTCAATTAAAAATAACTGGCTTGTCATAGAGACATGTCAAAAGTCTGTGACCCCCACCAATCAATGGAACAAACAAGGGGGAATTCTGAGCTAAGTGCTTCTCTCTCTTTCCTCGTCTTGTCTCTCTGCAGGAGATGGGTTCTATAGAAAGTCTATGGAGCCTGTCCCCGGCATTGAAGTGATGGAGAGGAGAGAAAGTGCACAGCCGCATGCCTGTTCCCACTCATTCTAGTGATCGGTGGGGTTCACAGTACTCAGACCACGACCAGTCAAAATATTTCACGTGTCTCTATGACACGTCAAAAAATTACAGTAACGCCTTTAAGTGTACTTTCTCAGTGGAATCCCCTGTATTTCACAATCATATAGTAGCATGCACTGTATATATCATGCTATACAGCTCATATATAAGCACTGACTGTTACTTTACTGCAGCATAAATATAGTTTTACGTGGCTGACATTCAGCTCAACGGCCACTCACACATACACTGACGGCTAAGTCATGCTGCATGAGAACTGGTGTTCATTAAGACTCTGCACTCAGGCTCAATGAGGAGGGGCCCAAAGCACAGGACCCGCTATCCCCTCCAGTTATTAAGATGATTTAAGGGGGACCCGTCACCTTAAAATAAGCAGACTCTCAGCCGCTTCTAAATAATGCTGATGTTTCTTTCTGCTAATACGTATGCTGTAAGATTCCCAGGCAGATGATGATTTACTCGTCAAGCAACTTTTTTTTTTACTTTTTGTCATATGACAAATACAGGAAGCGATCCTACTCGTGTCCTACCATGTGAATGGATAAAAAGCTGCTTGTTATAAGTATAGTGCACTCCTGCATAATTTGTATTGCAAGACAGTCAATATTTCAGGTTGGGTTGGTAAGTTATTATGGAGCCACATGGCAAATTTTGAAATGGGAACCACCTAATCACACTCACCTATCTAGTAATTTTTGGCAATATGCTGTCATTATTATGGATACAGTCAGTGGCGGATCAAATGTACCCTGGGCTGTCCACCCAACCTGCCCCCCCCCCCCCCCCGGGTCAATCCTCCCAAACCACCCCGCAGCCGCGTATCAGCCGGGGACAGTAAGAGACAGACTCTTGTGACCGCCGCAAGCAAAACAATGCTTGCGGTCACAAGAGAGTGCAGTGGTGGTGGTGGTGGGGGGGGGGGGGCGTGGCATGGGCCCCCCGGAGTCTTGGGCCCCGGGCGGCCGCCCAAACCGCCCACATTATAATCCGCCACTGGATACAGTGGTACCTTGGTTTAAGAGTAATTTGGATTGACAGCGTTTTGCTTATAGTTTTTCAAAATTGTAACTTGGCGTAGGAGCATTGCTTTGGTTTAATAGCTCCATGCATTGGGTGGGAGACGGAGTGGGGGAGGGGTATGGTCTGAATAGTGGGGTCTACAGCACTGTACTTTGACCCAGGAAGTCTCACCTTTCAAATCATAGCAGATCCACTTCAGGCTCAGCCTTGTATCAGGGGACAGGACTTTAGAGGGAATCTCTCCATAGCTGTAACCCCGCTTTCCCTGGACAGAGAGTGCTGCTATACTGTGCTCACCCTATAACCTGCTTATTCCTTCCTGCAGTCTATGTCAGCACCTGTGTTTCCCATCCTCTCCATTCCTGCTATAATGTGCTGGCACTTACACTCAGCTATACACACTACTGCTATAATGTGGCTGCACTTAAACTCAGCGATAGACACTACTGCTATAATGTGCCTGCACTCACACTCAGCTATACACACTACTGCTATAATGTGCCTGCACTTACACTCAGCCATTCACACTGCTGTACAGAGAAGTTTCTGTCACTGTCCTCCTGCACAGCTGTTATTCTAACTTCTGATACATTATACTCCACATGCTGATTGCTATACTGTACAGTAACGTAAGTGACATATTAAGCTTTATAAAAGTTTGTTTCATTTGTTTTACCTGTTATTCTAAATAAAAAAAATTCATTATTTTGGTGTGTGGAACCATTTGTTTGCATTTGTATATAATGTTTTCTTGTGGTGTATTTGCTTGTTTCTTCATTTTATCTTTTGCTCCTTTCATATTTCCTGGATGTTGTTATGACTTTCAGTCTACTACTTCTCCTTAGCGGCAATACAAGGGAAGTGGCAGTCTGTGCTGACACAAAACTGTCTGGTTTTGCCCATGACAACCAATCACAGCTCAGCTTTCATACCCTAACAAACTGTGGTAAAATAAAACCTGAGCTGTGATTGGTTGTTGTGAGCAAAAGCGGACAGTTTTGGTTTCAGACAGATTGATAAATCTGGGCTGCAGTGTTTATGGCTCTGTAATGTGAGCCTCTAGGATCCATGGTGGTTTTGCCATATGCATGAGCCCTAATTCCAAGGATCTCAGAGGGAAATAGTAGCAATATATATATGTCTCTTGCACTATGTTTGTGTAAGGTCAAGTTTTTGTTTTTTTTGGTTGTATAACAATAGGTACAGAAAAGAACAGCGTTTATGTCAATCATCCCACAATAATTGAACAAAATAGGTGGGTGTGGGTGAGATCATTCTTTCTAGTTGCACCCTTTATGCATAACATTGACATTATTTCTAGTTGCAGCCTTGATGCTTTCCATAGAGAACTTCCCCCTATGTACCGGAGTTATATTAAAATATCACGAGTCATGTGGCAACCAGGAAATGGCAGATAATCTCCCTGTTATTGGATTATATACAGCATGTTGTGCGGCAGAAAAGCAGAGCCGGTGTTACCTCCACAGGGGGACCACTATGTACTCACTTAGGGAGGCATTTATTAAGTCCGGCGTTTTTTACGCCGGGCGTAAAAATGCCCCCGCAGCTCCGGCGCTACGGAGATTTATGTAGAGGCGGACTGCCTCTACATAAATCCCGTGCGCGCCGTTGCGCACCGCCGAAAACCTACGCCAGCTGAGGACTGGAGTAGGTTTTCGGCGTACATTTTGGCGGAACGGATGGTAAATCGCGCGGACTCTGAGTCCGCGCCCTCCGTTCCGCCCACTTTCCGCCCCTTTTCCGCCCCCTGGCGTACTCGGCGGAAAGTGCCGATTTGCGAATATTTTATTCGCAAATCGGCAATTTGCGTATAAAAAAATACGCAAATCGGCACTTTCCGCCGAAAATCATCCGTTCGCCGGATGATACATGTGGCCCTAAGACTTTGCAGCAATCCTGTTTACAGTGACTCTTCCCATTCTTTTTTTCAGCCAAGTCTGAAACTTTCAAAAAATGTTGAGTTGGTTTTTTTTTGTTATGGATGAATTAAATTAATTTCGAGTGGCTGAAAAAGGTGTTTTCTTAAAAATGTTGTGTGTGACCTCAGCATTGCATTTGTTGCAGTAGATCAGTATTTTGCATCAGTACTTACATAAATGAAATCATCTATGTGGCAACATACACAAGATGATCACTGCCAATGCTTGTCTTTTTACAGTTGCGTTATTACCATCTGCAGTTAAAAAGTGTGAGGCTGTGATGAGGGTTGGTTGCTAGATAGAGGAGTGGAGAAAAAAAAGCCAGGCAGCAGCAGTCGTACAAACAGATTAATAGGCTGAGAGCTGATGGGGGGCTCACCTTTAAAGCGACTCTGAACCAGATCAGATAGCTGCTTTTCATCCAAGATCTGTCCTGGGGTCCGTTTGGCAGATGATGCAATTATTGCCCTAAAAAACAACCTTTAAACTTGTAGCCCTGTGTCAAATTGACGTGGCCTAGAGTACCCATGTCCTAGGATTGCGACACCCCTCCCACCTCCCCGCCCTGTTCATCATCATGAATGCCCCTAAAACAATTTCTCCTATCGTTAAGGCGCCCGTGCAGTGTTCAGGTGATGAATAGGAAAAATCCTGCCCGGGGGCGTTCCTAGTGATGAGGAGGGACGGAGGGGCATTGCAATGCTAGGGCATACACACTCTAGGCCACGGCAATTTGACACAGGGCTGCAAGTTTAAAAGTTGTTTTTTAGGACAATAACCATACAAGCGGTTTGGGGAGGCAGATTGTGGGTACTGAGTGACTTTAAGCTTCTTAGACTTTATGTGTATCATCCTAGTGGGTATGAGTTACTGGCAAGAGGCTGATATTTCCAGTGGCGAATTAGGGGCTGCAAGCCAACTAGGATAGTCTGTATGGGATACTCCCAGGTAGGGGCCCGTAGGGAAATGTCAAAACCAGGTGCAAAAAAAAAGTGTGATTAAGGCTGGGTTCACACTGCGTTTTTTGCAATTCTTTTTTTTTTTTTGCAAAAAACGGATGAAAAACAGATGAAAAAAACTGATGCATTCGGATCTGTTTTTTTAACGGACACAAAAGTAGTATTAGCTACGTTTTTGTGTCCATCAAAAAAAACGGATGTTTTGATCCGTTTTTTGTTTTTTTTTTTACAATGGAAGTCAATGGAAAAACGGATCAAAACTGATGCACACAAATGCATCCGTTTTTTGAAAAAAACGGATGAAAAAAACGGATTGCAAAAACGCAGTCTGAATCCAGCCTAATCCATTAGGTCAGCGCTGCCCAAAGGACTCCAACAGTTGGAAACAGATAAAAAGTTTTAAATATTTATTAAAATATGCACAATTTGCGCATTTCAAGGATCAAGTCCTCTTCATCAGAATAGCAGTGCCTGGACTTGATGCTTGAAACACATAAATTGTGCATATTTTAATTAATATTTTACACTTTTTATCTGTTTCCAACTGTTAGAGTCCCTTGGGCAGCGCTGATCATTATGGATTAGTCAAACTTTTTCTTTGCACCTGGTTTTGTTGTAAAAAATAGACAATGTAAACATAGACTAGACAGCCTAAGAATTTTTGCCAAAATCAATAGCGGAACCAACACCAAGAAAAGGTTAATGTATTGGATCCAGATGCTGATGCGAAATATACAAAGCCATAAAGGGGGTTATCCAGGGTTAAAAAAAGCTGCAATTCTTCCAAAAAACGGAACAGCACCTTTTCTCGGGTTGTGTGCGGTATTGCAACTTGGCCCCATTCACTTCTGGATAACCCCTTTAAAGTGACTCTGTACCAACAATCTGCCCCCGCGGGGAGGAGGGACAGAGAGGTTGTGCCAGCCTAATGCATTCACAATCTAAGCCATGACCGTTGGGTACAGGGCTGCCAGTTTAAAAGTTGTTTCTTAGGACAATAACTGCATCCCTGCCAAATGGACCCCAGGTTCAAGCGGTTTGGGGGGATCAGACTGTGGGTACAGAGTCGCTTTAAAGAGCAGTGGCTACTCTGGCAGTCATATATTATACAGGCAATAGTTTCTTTAACAACTTAACTTGTGAGCAAACATGTGGGTGCTTTCGGTCTCTGGACACTGTGCAACAAGCCATTTGGAGGCCTTATATAGGGTGCACCAATACTTTGGAATCCATTGAAACATAAAAACAGAAATACCAGAGCAACCAGAATGCCCCTCCTGATATATGGTAAGTAGGAGGCAAAAGCATATCTTCTACCATCACCAAAAAATACATAGGCAACACACTCCTAAATCAATGACCATTGTAGCCCTAAGGGTACAAGCGCTGCAATTCAACAAGAATGTACAGTAAAAAGTGTAAGGCTATGTTCACACTATGTAAAACAACGGCTGTTGTTTTATACGTTCCCGTGGCCGATACTGCCATACTGGCCGCAGGAACATTATTTTATTGGATTGCAGGCACATTTGGGTATGCCTGCAATCCAATTAGCCATAGCACTCTGTGCAATGTAGGGCCATACATTGTGTGCACAGAGGCACTGGCGGAACTACCGCCGTAGCAGCCGTAGCGGCCGCTACGGGGCACCTGGCATCCCCCTGGCTAACCGCCTGCAGCAGCCGGTGACCTCCTGGGCCTCCCGGGTGTTAAGTGTTCTAATTGACAGCGCGAGAAGCCATAGGCTTCCCGCCCTGTCAATCACTCTTGTGACCGCAAGCAGCATTTTGCTTGCGATCACAAGAGTGTCGGCCCCTGCCGGATGAGCAGCTCCCTGGTCGGGTCCCACGCAGTGTCATCACTAAGCTCAGTGTGTGCCGCCGCGGCTGGGACTTCCGGGTACAGAGAGCGTGTCACTCTCTGTACCGGAAGTCCCAGCCGCCGTGGCGCACACTGAGCTCAGTGATGGCGCTGCGTGGGACTCGACCAGGGAGCTGCTCATCCGGCGGGGAAGAGAGAAGAAGAGACCAGCGACCGACGGGGGAGCGTGTGGTTTGGTGAGTTCTGTTTTGTTTTTTTCTTTTTATCAGAGGGGAACAGTGGGGGCTATATGGGGGAAGGACAATAACAGTGGGGGCTATATGGGGGAAGGACTACAACAGTGGGGGCTATATGGGGGAAGGACTACAACAGTGGGGGCTATATGGGGGAAGGACTACAACAGTGGGGGCTATATGGGGGAAGGACTACAACAGTGGGGGCTATATGGGGGAAGGTCTACAACAGTGGGGGCTATATGGGGGAAGGACAACAACAGTGGGGGCTATATGGGGGAAGGACAACAACAGTGGGGGCTATATGGTGGAGGAAAACAACAGTGAGGGCTATATAGGGGAGGACAACAACAGTGGGGGTTTATGGGGGAGGACGACAACAGTGGGGGCTATATGGGGGAGGACGACAACAGTGGGGGCTATATGGGGGAGGACAACAACACTGGGGGCTATATGGGGGAGGACAACAACAGTGGGGGCTATATGGGGGAGGACAACAACACTGGGGGCTATATGGGGGAGGACAACAGTGGGGGCTATATGGGGGAGGACAACAACACTGGGGGCTATATAGGGGAGGACAACAACACTGGGGGCTATATGGGGGAGGACAACAACAGTGGGGGCTATATGGTGGAGGAAAACAGTGAGGGCTATATGGTGGAGGACAACAACAACAGTGGGGGCTTTATGGGGGAGGACAACAACAGTGGGGGCTATATGGGGGAGGACAACAATACTGGGGGCTATACGGGGGAGGACAACAACAGTGGGGGCTATATGGGGGAGGACAACAACAGTGGGGGCAATATGGGGGAGGACAACAGTGGGGGCTATATGGGGGAGGACAACAACAGTGGGGGCTATATGGGGAGGACAACAACAGTTGGGGCTATAAGGGGGAGGAACAACAACATTGGGGGCTATATTGGGGAGGACAACAACACTGGGGGCTATATGGTGGAGGAACAACAACATTGGGGGCTATATGGGGGAAGGACAACAACAGTGGGGGCTATATGGTGGAGGAACAACAACAGTGGGGGCTATATGGGGGAAGGACAACAACAGTGTGGGCTATATGGTGGAGGAACAACAACAGTGGGGGCTATATTGGGGAGGACAACAACACTGGGGGCTATATGGGGGAGGACAACAACAATGGGGGCTATATGGGGGAGGACAACAGTGAGGGCTATATTGGGGAGGACAACAACACTGGGGGCTATATGGGGGAGGACAACAACTTTGGGGGCTATATGGGGGAAGGACAACAACAGTGGGGGCTATATGGTGGAGGAACAACAACAGTGGGGGCTATATGGGGGAAGGACAACAACAGTGTGGGCTATATGGTGGAGGAACAACAACAGTGGGGGCTATATGGGGGAAGGACAACAACACTGGGGGCTATATGGGGGAGGACAACAACACTGGGGGCTATATAGGGGAGGACAACAACACTGGGAGCTATATGGGGGAGGACAACAACACTGGGGGCTATATGGGGGAGGACAACAACACTGGGGGCTATATGGGGAGGACAACAACAGTGGGGGCTATATGGGGGAGGACAACAGTGGGGGCTATATGGTGGAGGACCAACAACAGTGGGGGCTATATGGGGGAGGACAACAGTGGGGGCTATATGGGGGAGGACAACAACAGTGGGGGCTATATGGGGAGGACAACAACAGTGGGGGCTATATGGGTGAGGAACAACAACATTGGGGGCTATATAGGGGAAGGACAACAACAGTGGGGGCTATATGGTGGAGGAACAACAACATTGGGGGCTATATGGGGGAAGGACAACAACAGTGGGGGCTATATGGTGGAGGAACAACAACAGTGGGGGCTATATGGGGGAAGGACAACAACAGTGGGGGCTATATGGTGGAGGAACAACAACAGTGGGGGCTATATTGGGGAGGACAACAACACTGAGGGCTATATGGGGGAGGACAACAACAATGGGGGCTATATGGGGGAGGACGACAGTGGGGGCTATATGGGGGAAGGACAACAACACTGGGGGCTATATGGGGGAGGACAACAGTGGGGGCTATATGGGGGAGGACAACAACATTGGGGGCTATATGGTGGAGGAACAACAACAGTGGGGGCTATATGGTGGAGGACCAACAACAGTGGGGGCTATATGGGGGAGGACAACAACACTGGGGGCTATATAGGGGAGGACAACAACACTGGGGGCTATATGGGGGAGGACAACAACAGTGGGGGCTATATTGGGGAGGACAACAGTGGGGGCTATATGGGGGAGGACAACAACAGTGAGGGCTATATGGTGGAGGACAACAACACTGGGGGCTATATGGGGGAGGACAACAACATTGGGGGCTATATTGGGGAGGACAACAACAGTGGGGGCTATATGGGGGAGGACAACAACAGTGGGGGCTATATGGGGGAGGACAACAACACTGGGGGCTATATGGGGGAGGACAACAACAGTGGGGGCTATATGGGGGAGGACAACAACAGTGGGGGCTATATGGGGGAGGACAACAACACTGGGGGCTATATGGGGGAGGACAACAACACTGGGGGCTATATTGGGGAGGACAACAACAGTGGGGGCTATATTGGGGAGGACAACAACACTGGGGGCTATTTTGGGGAGGACAACAACACTGGGGGCTATATGAGGGAGGACAACAACACTGGGGGCTATATGAGGGAGGACAACAACACTGGGGGCTATATGGGGAGGACAACAACAGTGGGGGCTATATGGGGAGGACAACAATCGTCGGGGCTATATGGGGGAGGACAACAACACTGGGGGTTATATGGGGGAGGAACAGCAACACTGGGGGCTATATTTGGGAGGAACCACAACACTGGGGCTATATTTGGGAGGAACCACAACATTGGGGGCTATATGGGGGAGGAACCACAACACTGGGGGGCTATATGGGGGAGGAACAACACTGGGGGGCTTTATGGGGAAGGAACAACACTGGGGGCTCTATGGGGGAGAAACAACACTGGGGTCTGGGGATGCACAAGACTGGGGGCTGCCTATAGGGGGATGCACAAGACTGGGGGCTGCCTATAGGGGGATGCACAAGACTGGGGACTGCCTATAGGAGGATGGACAACACTGGGGGATACCTATAGGGGGATGCACACACAGAGGTAGCCATATACTATCAGGCAGGGATAGTGAACCTTGGCTCTCCAGCTATTGCAAAACTACAGCTTTAGCTTTAACTGTCCACACATGATGGGAGTTGTAGTTTTGCAACAGCTGGAGGGCCAAGGTTCCCTACCTCTGGTATAGGGGATGCACAGAGGTTGCCATCTACTATAAAGGGACACAGAGAGGGAGGCTCCCTACTATAGGAGATGCACAAAAGACCATCTATATGGAGGATTGAACAAGGGACCATCTATAAGGTGTCTACACAGAGCGGGGCATATTAGGGATATATATATACACACACACATACACTACAAAGAGTCAGGGTTACCCACTAAATGAGGGCTTAAAGGGGCCAATACAGATGTGCAGTTAGTAGAGAGATGAGGATGGTGACAGAGTGAGGAGCCTAATATGTCTGTCTGGCAGATTCTGTGGATTCGTGGCTCGGAGAAGTTCTTATAATGACCCAGGGCACATGGAGAAGAAGATGAAAAGGAAGAACTCTGATCAGAGAAGACGTCCCCTGTGAGTCACCTGATGTAACTGCACTGTAATTTGTATGGTGTTCAGAGCCAGTGTAGAGCTGGGTGTGTTGATGGCATAGTGGTCGGTCAGAGGAGGGGGGCCCCAATCAAAAGTTTGCTATGGGGCCCAGTCATTTCTAGTTACGCCCCTGCACAGAGGGTTAACTATGGCGGCTGTTCGGTGAACTGCAACCATAGAAAGTTGACAATTTATATTTTTCTACTGCCGTTGTTGCATTGACAGCTATGATTACTGCAGCATTCGAAAACTATGGCCATAGTTTTCCATATCTTTTACGCGGTTTGAACATAGCCTAAGGCTATGATTTTCAATGGCCATTGTTTCCATAGACTTCAATGAAAATTGTTGAAGACTGAAAATAACAGTGAATATTTTTAGTTTTAAATAATGGCCGTTATTTTACTAAAAAAGACAATGGGGGACATTTACTTACATGCCCCCCTAGCGTACGCCACAGAAAGGAGAAGATCTGTCCCTTCTCCCTGGCATACACCAGCCGTAGCCAAAACTCTCCTGATAGGCGGGCAGGGGGTGCGGCAAGGTGGGCAGGAGGCGTGGCCTCATCCAGCGCCTGATTTATCAAGGTTTCTAGGCGTAAACCAGGCAAAAATCTACCTGCTCTTTGCTTAATGCCTGTGTCAAGCTCAGGGCTGGCCGGCTGTACTAAGAGGTGTGCGCCTCTTAGTAAATCTGACCGGGAAACAGGGGGCAGGGCTTTATTTAAGAAAGGCATACAAGTATGCCAGTCTTGATAAATGTCCCCCAGTGTGTGAACATGGCCTAAACATACAATTTACCATATCAGTACCATTCCCTCCAGGGCACATTATGCGACCTACAGTGCCCCCTCTTACATGGCCACCTTCAGTTACCGCTCCTATATAAACAGGTAAAAAATGATTGCCCAAATAAGAGTGTAACAGTTGTGTATTTTGTGCAGCATGTAAATATTGTAGCGTGAATCATATGAGGTATAAACGTGATATAGGCTATTACACTGGTCATTGCCTTTTACAACATGTACAATATTTGCCTTCTGTGACAAAACGGTGAATGATTACTTAGTATATTCTGTGATCTGCCAATGCTTGTGGAGCTGCAGCATTGTGTGGAGTGTGGCCATCCCTTGGAGTCACTTGAGGCTTTCACACTTCTGATACAAATTCTGAGAAGGAATGTTAATACTTGGTGAGAACCTGTTTGGCAGTCCAAGGGTTAAAGTACAAAGTGTGACAGCCTGGAACAGCTTGTTTCAGCTCGGACTGCTGGCTGTGCCTGACCTTGTTGGATTGGCCTCCCCTTCAGGTGATGCAGTTCTTAAGCCCCTGTAGGACTACAAATCCCAGAATCTCCTCTCCACTAGCATAAACTACAAGGCATCTGTCAATGTTACATAGTGTAGTGATGCATGATGTCTGCTGTATATTGTTACTCACACTTCTGAAGAGTTGTGGTCTATGAAGAAATGTGGGAGCCTGGGAATGACCTTGGAAGTAAAAAAATATCTACATGTAGAAATGTAGAAATGAAGGCAGGATGCAGGACTACAGAACAAGTGAAGCCGGGCCCTTAGAATGTTACTTGTGGGAATGCGCCAAGTTATATTTGTATTGCTTCAAGTGCATTGGATAAGCGAAACTTATCTGGTTTACGATTAATTCTCCATAGTAAAGGTCCTATTCCACGGAACGATTATTGGCCGTATTTGGCCGGTATTGGCCGTTACGGCCAATAAACGTTCCGTGGAATAGAAGGCAACAATCAGCCGACATTGTTCATGTCGGCTGATCGTTGTAGTCTTTTGTCTTTCAAACATGTTGTAAAACAAACGACTTATACAGCAACGATATGCTGCCGTCGCTCTGTGGAATAGGAGCATCGGCAGCAGACCGCTGCTGTATGCTATGGGCTGTCCGGACAATCTAGCGATCACCCGTCGGCATGCGTCGGCAGCGAGCAGGTGAAAGATGCGGGGAGCTGCGGGGGCGGGGGGTTTTAGGAGGGCTGCCCAGGTGATCACTGATCGTCCAGGCAGCCCATAGCATACAGCAGCGGTCTGCTGCCGCGGAGCAACGGCAGCAGATCGCTGCTATATGAGTCGTTTGTCTTTCAACATGTTGAAAGACAAACGACTACAACGATCAGCCAACATCTTTCATGTCGGCCAATCGTTGTGTTCTATTGCACAGGAGGATAATATTTCAGAAAGCAATGGACCCATAAAATAGGGCATGCACTTATACGGTCCATATTTGTAGAACAGTCTCACTCATAGACGTCAATGGGTGCATGAAAAACATGGATGGCTTTTACTATTCATTAGGAGGGGCAGGTTGGTAGTCCCCCCCCCCTAGTGCTCCAAACTGACCAATTAGCATGTGGATATAACTAATAACTGCACTGAAACAACCCGAGGATGAAGGTAAGAGGATTCATCCTCAGCACCCTGTGCACAAAGAGGACATATCAGCAGGTTAGATTTGGCTGGTGAGTTAAAAAAAAACTTCTTCCCACAGTGGCCATTTAACTACATGATCCCCAGGGGATCTAGGGGATAAATATATTATCGTTAGAGAATAATGGTGTGTTTACACAGGCAGATTTATCTGACAGATTTTGGAAGCCAAAACCAGTAAAGGATTTGAAAAGAGGAGAAATCTCAGCCTTTCCTTTATGACCTGTTCCCTGTTTATGGTCTGTGCCTGGCTTTGGCTTCAAAAATCTGTCAGATAAATCTGCCTGTGTAAACGCACCATAAGAGTGTTATTAACACAAGTCCTGTTGGTCTAGGGGTTAATTGTACATGAAAGTCTGGAGCTTAGTTATCTTTTCCCTAATGGTTTACATGTTACTTATTCGGTAATCTAGGGTTTGTACTATTTATCTTTGTTGTTTAATGGGGTTATAGCTTCATTTTATCATGTAGTCATGAGTATGACTACATGATCCCTGGAGGTCTAGAAGTAATTAACTACAGGTTAGATATCTTAACATTTGTGGCTGAATGGGTTTTCCCCATTAGTCCTCTAGTAGTCTAGGAATTAATGTGGAGACCTGCATCAAGATTAAATGATTAAAATGTATTTTACTTCTACACTTCAGGAATATATAATAGCCCAAAATATGGTAATATCTAAGCCCATACATTCACCATAGGGTTTAACAAAGATAAGAAAGTCATAACTCTAAGCTTCCTGAATGTGTGAGGAATGATCTGTATGGATGGCTGACCTGACTTGTGTGCAGAGTGCAACATATTGCCGTAACCAATGTATTGTTCACAGCTTAGGGCCCTATGACACCAACAGATTATCTAACAGATTTTTTAGATATAGGAAAAAATTGGCTATGGGGATGCAAACAACTGAGTGATAAATGTGATGAATTAAGTAATTGTTGGGGGTCCAAGGCTATGTTCACATACTGTTAGAGACCAGGCGTTCCATAACCCGGTCGGTCTCTGAAAAGATCATCCCGCATACTGCTGTACCGTCCGGATGATCTTTAGGACCGCAGAGTTCTGATGCATCAGAACTCCCCACTGCACACTATGGAGCGAGCGGCCGGAACCACTCGCTCCATAGTGTGCACTGACAGGGTTTTCTGCAAGGTAATGTATATTTTTGTATTAAGCACGGCCGTTGTTGCAATCGGCAACAACAGACATACTTTTAGGAAAATATACGTTGTGTGAACATAGCCTTAGGATGGAAGACTGAATATCAGAACATTATGAGCCCCTATTACACGTGGCAACGTGAGGGAGCAAGCAAGCGCCGACCTGTCAGGTGAACAATACATCATAACTGCGGATACAAATACTGTACATAAAATACTGTCCTAATTCACACCACAATCTGGACAATTTGGTGCTGAATTCCCTGTGTGGATTTTGGTGGCGAAAATCCTCCACGTTACCAACCAGTGGGAACATACAAAACTTTTTTATAGCTGGATATAAACAGAGTAGGCCTTCTTAATCTTTTTCTATCATAGCAAGACACGCCTGGTGAATGGTAGCTCCATGCACAAAGGCTGCAGCAATTGTGAGGTAACTGCTGGAGTGGCGACTGCTGATGTGTCAATAAAGCTGTGTCCTTGGAAGCGGAGTCATGTTCATATGTAACTACATTCCTGTCAGCCTTTTACACATGAAGCTCTAAGTCAGGAACAAATTCTAAGGCAGACCTCCGTAACGCAACAAACCACAACACAACACCAATGTGGTAGTAAGTATAATTGTACAGAAAAGAGTGAGCTGTCAGCAACATGTAATAGTGCAGGATGCTCTGCATCTTTACCTCAGAGATTTGATTACCCATAATGTTAAATTACCCACTTATAAATGGAATGAATTGCATTTGGACCCCTAACAATTACTTAATTCATCACATTTATGCATCCCCATAGCCAATTTTCCTATATCTATATATGCCACTGATGTTTTTGGAGTTATCTTCACTATCTGATGTAAAATATCTGGAGCTTTCCTCGCCTACAAGCATCACTCTGTAAATACAGCACCTGATGTTCTATAGTATCTTGCCTTATCCTTGTAGGATTCAGGTGCCGCTATACAACTTCATGAGGCCTAATACAACAGATAGAAACAAATGCATGAATCCACCATGTGTTCCATTGTCTTGCGGTAAACTAGTACAGGAAGAGATGGCTCTCGGTTGGCGAGGGAGGGTTCACTGTAGCCATTTTGTCAGTGAGTTTTCTACCATCAGCATTTATGACATACTGATAAGCTGTGATGGGTTGATCCAATATTAATAAACTCTGAACTTGTTAAGATATAGAAACGCTGATAAACAACATTCTTCTCCTCATCTGACAGTATAAGGCGCTCCCTGGTAAAAGTATGCTGAAGCCGGATCCACTTTCAGTTTGTGATACTGTGTAATAAATGTGGAGCACACGTTCCCCTTAAAGCTACAGAGGCCTTAATTTGGGTTCTGCAACAGTTTAGGAATGTGAAAACCTGTGGAAATTCACTCAGCAAAGTCTAAACTTGTCCTGTGTTGAAAAAGGCGTCCCACTAGTTAATTTACATGTGTTCTGGGATGTGTCCTGTGAGTAAGGTGTCCTCCAACTCCTGGTGAAGGGCAGGCAGCACCTATATGATAGCTGGTTTAAACCTGCCCTTGGCCAGGGGCTGCTTGTAGAACAGGTCTCTTGAATCCAGCTCCAGCAAGCCAGCAGCAATGAGGACACAGACATCACTACAAAGTGGACTTCTTATAGGCGTTAGACCTCTCTTTGTCTGTGTGACCTTCTAAGTCAGAATGACACACTGGGCTGATCTTTCACTTGTGTATTACACACCATGACTGAAAAAAATGGGCAGAAACAGGGCTGCACCTTGGCACATGACTGGGTGTGACACAGAGGGGCCAAGCCTTACAACTGATTTACCTCGCACTTTGTCGTCTCCTTAAAAAAGAAGGCTCACAGCCTCAGGTGGCGTCATTTATGGGAAAGCAAACTTACAGCCAACTGCACTATTAGGTTGTACTCTTGATTTGTGTTGTATACATAGCCAAATATATATCAAGTGCATAGGGAGAGATTGCTGCTGCTACTACTACTATAGGCAATGCCTCCACTTTCTATAATATTTTAAATGAGCCAGGATACATCTTCTGAGTTCATTATAGCCATCTTATCTATTACAATTAGATTCAGGGAAAACTATTAGAATCCTCAAAAAGAATATATAATGGAACAGAATTCTATACTCTATGCAAAGCCCTGATACAACTATCAGTCTATTGTAGGAGACGAATAATGTCCAGATATATGTTGCAGAATTCAGACCTTCACATCAATGCCTGAAGGATCCATTACAGACACTAATGTGCCGGCTATAATTAAGTATATTTAGACTTTTTATAGATCTCTGGGCTTTATGATTCTGCTACACTTAACAAGCTCAATTTATTTTTTGCGTCCAATAATATTTTTGTATCAACAATGACCCTCATCCTTGGGGTAGTCTCTGTTCATTTTTTCCCTCTCCACGTGGACAAAGTAGCTGACAGCTTCTCCAGCTGATCTGCTGCAGTGGGTCATGTGGTGTACGCTGCAGAGATTGCTTCACAACCGGTCTCACAGCAAAGAGTTAACAGGCGACGTCTTACTTCCTGGGCTGTTACCTCCACAGCCAATAAGGAAGAGACTAGCCCACAATGGTGACGGCGTGCTTCTTAGAGGTCATATCCTACTCTGTGCTGTCTGCAAGGTGCAGGCCTCGAAAGGCACAGTGAATTGTAGGCCGCAGTAAGTTTTACTTTATAGAGCACTGATGTGATACAGACGTTTCTTCCTGCACACAGGTTTCTTTTTAGAATCTTTAGTATTTTCAGCTTACACAATTTACAAAGATGGATTATTCTATTTAATACTCAACCTCAAATATTTAGGAAGATGCTACATAGTATTGCTAAACTACATATATATTCTCCCACGTTTTTTAAGCAGGGTGTGTGGATTTGCAGAACCAAAATCTAAATAAGTCTGCCGCTAAATCATTAATACATTCCCATGCTGTCAGTCTCCTTTTCAGTGAATGGTACTGTACACTTGCTCGACTCTATAAGTGCACAGGTATATCAGGCACCACTTACATATGTGACAAGATTTGAAGAGCTTGGCCACCCTTTATCTTTATTGAAATTAAAGGGATACTCAAGCACTTAAAAACTTTTTATACTCCCCACGCTCACCCAGTATCCTACTGTGGGTTCTCCGGGTCCCTGCAACCACTTCTAAGCCAATTACTGACAGGGAGGACAACACCACAGCCAGTGATTGGTCACTGCAGAGACAAGTCTGTCTCAGAAAAGGTGGCGGCTGCGATCAGCTGGGTGACCGGGAGATGCTGCAGGACAACACTGAGTGTGGAAAGTAAGGGTAATATGTTTTATATAAGGGCAGCATTAGATAATTACTGGCTGCCCGAGTATCCCCTTAACAGCAGCCCCATTCAGTTCCTCCACTCAGTCCCCATGATGCCAGACAGCTCCTCTGTCCATACATCACGTACTATGAGAGAGCATGTGACTGATACAAACCACTGTGCCTGCGCTCCTTGTTTGAGCTTTTTTTTATTTGCTAAGGAAAATGCAGTTACATGTATTGATCATGTACTCCTCCATAAATCATGTATGAACAGGACCACAGCAGAGTAAAGGCCCTAATACATGGGACAATTATTGTGCGGAAAATCGTTATATTATTTGAATCCAAACGATAATCGTTCCCTGTAAATGCAGGCAACATTTGAAAAACCGTTAGTGTCTCATTGATTTAGAGCAGACCCTAAAATCATTGTTAATCTTTCAGTGTAATCCCACATCATTCATGCTTTCCTGGGATCAGATGGAGTAAACGATTGTAGTGGCGATGGTAACGTCTGTCGTTCTGTGTAATATGGTGAATGATTTCAGGTTAACGATAAACAATCTTGTTTGAAAGCATTTATCATTAAAAATTGCTTCATCTAATAAGACTCTTAAGGGTCCATTTACACAAAGATAATCTGCCAAAGATTTGAAGCCAAAGCCAGAAATGGCTTTGAAAAGAGAAATCTCAGGCTTTCCTTTATGACCTGATCTCTGTTTAGTCTGTTCCTGGCTTTGGCTTCAAATCTTTGGCAGATAATCTGGGTAAATGGACCCTTACCTGCCAAAGATTTGAAGCCAAAGCCAGGAACAGACTAGAAATAGATCAGGTCATAAAGAAAAGCCTGAGATTTCTATTTAAATCCATTCCTGGCTTTGGCTTCAAATCTTTGGCAGATAATCTTTCTGTGTAAATGGTCCCTTAGAGACTCATTACTGCTGTTACTTCAATAATGGATGGCCCACTACTTTAACATATGGGGGGAGATTTCTCAAACATGGTGTAAAGTGAAACTGGCTCAGTTGCCTCTAGCAACCAATCAGATTCCACTTTTCATTCCTCAGACTCTTTGGACAATGAAAGGTCGAATCTGAATGGTTGCTAGGGGCAACTGAGCCAGTTTCACTTTACACCATGTTTGATAAATCTCCCTCATGGTGTTTTTGTTTAAGGGGTAGTTACTGTCTACAGATGTAAACAAAGTAATGGGAACACCTAGCATATATATATTTTTTCTAATGCCAACGCTTGGCCAAAATGTGATCACAAAACAGAATGCTTGAGCATTTTTATGCTACGGTTTGATAAAATCCCAGTATATGAAACTACTTAAAGCCATCTTAAATGCCCATGTGTATTGTGGTGCAGTGTTACTTTAGGAGTATACATTTTGACAGACACATCCATCTGCTCACAGTGGGAACTGATCATGGAGGCTGTTGGGCTCCTACATCAGAAGTATGCCTGGTATTCAAAACTGACATCTATCTGTGTCCAAGAATCCAGGACAGCTATTGAAGGCCGAATATTTACAGCTCAACAGCTTGTTAACAAGCCACACGCCAGGGTCCAGTTTCTCACACCATCTCAGCCAAACATCCTCAGATGTCTGTCACCCTAGATAACCAATGATCCACAAAAAATGCACAATTACACTGTTTACTAAATGCCCCATTGGGCCCTGCAAGCCCACCAATCCTAAACAAATAGGCAAGCAGCTATACTAAACTATAGTCCTTAGGACTGTACAATATTTCTGGCATGTGCTGATGCATTCTTACTTCAGGCCTTATAGGTGGCTCATTTAAGATAGGATTGTAAAAGGACAAAACCAGCTGCGGTAACTTAAAACCATAGGCTAAACTCCCTCATGCTGGAGCATCCACAGTGTGGAACCCATGTCCCCCATATGTTCAAAGGCTGCAGGAATCAGCATCTCAGCCATTGGTGAATGCATGGAGGAGTGGTTTCTGCAGCATTTTGGGGGGTGAGAATTTTGATGTTACAGCTTGTAGCTATAAGGGCAGACACATACATGTATGAAACTGACCTAGGGCAGCAGTCAGATGGCTATTACCTGTGCACGCTTGTCAATGACAGTCAAAACCAAGCTTAATGACCGGAACAGACGCCAACAAGTGTCAGATATGCAGGCAGGTCTGGATCCCCATCTGAAAAAGCCTTGATAAATGGCAGAGCTTAAACCTCATAGTGGGGGGCCATTGCCTATCCCATCAAAGTTTTATTACAAGCCCAAGATCTGGCAAATCCAAAACTATCCAAGAGAAAGCACTGACCTGGATAAAAGGCTGATATGTGGAGTGTCGGCACACAACAGTCCATTAAGTATTCCCAAACAATCCCAACTTCTAATGCCACAATTTGGTTATTGTGACCAGGTTCTTTACATACAGGACACTTGACAGTAGAAATGAGCCTGCTCCGCTGATTATACAGCTTGTCAAACTGGTATGTCAAGGACAGTTTGAGGGTTAAATACCCCATACACCATTATACCTGCTACTGATCAGATCTGAAGGCCAACCAGTCCATCATGGTAAAGAGAAGACTAAAAATATCCTGATATTTGATATTTCCACTTTATTAGCCTAAAGGCAAAAGGTTTCTACGTTTGGATCTCTGCTCAGCAATGCCTAGTCATTAAACACACATGAGATTGTTCCATATTTTTTATTTCCTCCAACCTAAGTTACTTAAAAACATGAATGACTGAAATAAAAAATAAAGGAGCATTGAGTCCCATCAAGTCAGCCCATTTACTGCCATAGGTGCCCTACAGATTGTTCACTGCGGGCTCTAATGGAAGTACCTGGGAATAAGGGAATGATTTATGTTAATATGGAAAGCTGGTGAGATGTAATCAAATTGGTTCCCAAACATTAACCAGTAAGATTACCAGTTACAATTTATAAATAAAGGTGTGTTTGACAAAAAAAAATAGAAAGTCCATGAACGCTCAGGGTATGTTACATTTTACAGCATGCCAGGTCACAGACAGCGGGACAGGTTTAGATGTATTTCTTCAGCTCATCGTACAAGACTAGCACAAAAGCACCACCCATTCCTCTCAGCACGTTGGACCAAGCACCCTTGAAGAAAGCCTTTGAACCTTCATCACGTGCGATCTTCCTCCAGCAGTCCATTGTGCCGCTGTACATGATATCAGCTGCAAGGAAAAGAAATGAAGCATTACAAATCTGCAACATGCAAACCTAAGATAGTGCCTTCTAGATGTTACACCAACTAGACTAAGCAATTCTATACACTCGTGACTGTCAAAGTAACAGGGATTAGATTTGCTAGGACAGGGAACCTGCAGGACCTCCAGCTGTTGCAACTACAATTCCCACCATGTCTGGACAGCCAGCACCAAAGGCATTGACTTCCAAACATGATGGGAATTGTAGTTTTGCAACAGCTAGACAGCCTGCAGGGTCCCCATTCTGTAGTAGGGTAACAAAATGCTGCCCATACCTCCTTTCCTTCCAGACTGCATCATCATACGACGACGGACTGTGTCGAATGGGTAGGAGGCGAAGCCGGCAACTGCTGTTACTGTCTGAGCGATCATCCAGCTGACAATGATGTGTGTGTTCTTAGGATCTGGAAGCATACCTGGAGGAAGAAAGGTTTACATGCTTAATATCCTGACCCCCTTATGTAGATGCCCCCTCGCAGGCCTTTCCTCCCGCTCAAGCCTCACCTTTAGCTGTGTCATAGATGCCAAAATAGGCAGCTCTGTAAATGATGATGCCCTGGACAGACACATTGAAGCCCTGGTACAGGCCTTTAAGCCCATCGGATCTGAAAATCTTAGCCAAGCAATCTCCAAGACCCTTGAACTCTCTATCGGCACCGGCTTTGCCCACATCGGCAGCTAGACGGGTTCTGGCAAAGTCAAGTGGGTAGACAAAGCACAGGGAGGTTGCACCAGCAGCACCTCCGGATGCCAGGTTTCCGGCAAAGTAGCGCCAGAACTGGGTCCTCTTGTCCACGCCATCCAGGAAGACCTTCTTGTACTTGTCTTTGAAAGCAAAGTTGAGGGCCTGGGTTGGGAAATATCGGATCACGTTGGCAAGGTTACCACGCCAGAAAGACAAGAAACCTTGTTCTTTGGGGATACGGACAACACAGTCCATGATTCCTTTGTACTGCTTGTCGGCTGTGATTTGTTTGCTTGCATGTTGGACCTAGAAAGAGACAAGACCCATGTTATAGAACTAAATAGAAAAAAAGTATTAAAGTAGCAAATCAATTCAATGGAAATTTAAAGTGATTGTCCTACTATGAACACTTTCCCCATCCTGTAAGTGTATATGCATGGGGGTGCAACTGCTAGGAGCCCCAACAACAGGGTCCCCATCTCCAGCCCAGATAGGTGAGGTGCACCTGCACTGCAGCTCCATTCATTGCATACAGCACCTCACCATAGACAATGAATGGAGCTGCAGCCAGAAGCAATGTTCTCAATTATCAGAACCCCCCCAGAATATAAGGGTGGGACAACCATTTAAGCAAGGATTACAGCCATTAAACATTTCATGGTGGGTTAAAAATTTTAAGTTAAATAAATTTGCCATTCAGGAGCCTGGGAAAGCCAAGCATCCAAGCCCACAGAAGCCTTTTGTCACCAGCCAAGATGGAGGTAGAGATGGGTCACGCCTTAAGTGAAGGACACAGCTGGGGTCCATGATAGGTGACCCTGCCCTTGACTACAATCTTACAGGCCTGTGTCCTTGAATCAATACAAAACTACAAATCCCATCATGCACTGCGTCCAGCATTCCCCCCCTCCTTGCATGATGGGAGTTGTAGTATAACAGCTAAGGGCCAAAGATAATAAACCCTGGGATAAATCACAGAAATCAGTCACTGCATGAGAAGATCCGCTCCCATCACACTAATAATCGGGTAATAACCGGCAGTGATTTCCTCCGCTGTGTAAGCCGGGCGGGGGAGGCGGAAGTGCCGGTCCCGCGCGCCTCAAAATGGTGACCTCCCCATTCATTGTGCCGGCAGCCAGCACGTGGTAGGAGGAGGAGGAGGGGGCGGGGGGGGAGAATCCCGGGAAGTCGTTACACAACCGCTGCAGCCTCCATCTGGGAGGACAAGTCATTGAGTCCCGGGCCGTACACCGCACTGCTGCAGCCCCCACCCGCCGAACACCGCATAGCATCCTCTAATCCGCCATCATGGCCGGAGATGACCCGGTAACGGGATCTCCTTGTAGCGACCTTGAGCCCTGTAATCACCGGGCAGGGATCGCCTACGATCAATAGCCGCCATCATGCCCGGCCTCATCCCCCACCAATATGGCAGACAGTCAAGGGCACCGCGGATTAGGCCTGGCGTCCCGAGCACGCAGAGGGCATCAGTGCGGTACCGCAGCTACTACACGGCACACCCGATCACCCTCTCCCCCCCCCCCCCCCCCCATCCCCATATACCGCACGGCACATAACCGCCACCGAGCCCGCGTATTGAATGGGCTTCCCGCCCGGCGCACTTCCTTACTTGCAGCAGCAGCTTGACTCTCTCGATAGGTGCTACAGCGGTCTTAGAGATAGCAGCGGCCACACCGCCGGCCAAGAAGTCCTTGGCGAAGGAGATAGCTGCGTCGGTCATGGTGATCGGTGGTCGGACAGGCGAGTGGCTCTGGCTGCAGCACGGCGTTTCCGAGGGCTGGGGAGAATGCTGACGAAATGGCCGGCTTTTATAGCACGCAATGCAGGCGAGGGGCGGGGCCTATGCTCCCCGGCCGCTGATTGGTCCAGGAGGGAGGGGGGAATGGCTCGTAGAGCAGGGATTGGAATGTCTCCTTTTGCGGCGCCCGCGCAGCTGGGAGGGAGGGGGAGGGGCCGCTAACGCCGGACGGATAGGGCTTGGGAGCGATGACGTGGGTGACCGAGTGAGTTGCTAGGTGACGACGTTAATGTGTAGTCAGCCCCCCAGAAGTCATAACACGTTACAACGTACTTGTAACCATGGAGACGCCGTCTCCTCCTCTAGGAGAAATTTGTGAATGGTTATTGGGGATGACTGGCACACTATGGGCTCAGGCAGGGGGCACCTGGGGGCACATACAGTCTCAGTGTGCAGGGTGACTGGTTGTGTGGTGACTGGCTGCAGCTTGTAGACCATTTACCAAATGCTGCGTTTACACAGAACAATTATCGTTTGAATTTTTGCAATAACGATCGCATTTGAGCGATAATCGGCTCATGTAAACACAGCAAACAATTAAGCGACGAGCGAGAAATCGTTCATTTTGATCTTCCAACATGTTTTCAAATCGCCGTTCGTTGTTCGCTAAAAATTCGCAGATTGCTTAGTGTAAACAGTCTTTCAAAGATTCACCCTATGTGAAAGATGGGCTTAAGCGATCTTAAAAACAATCGCAATAACAACTTTTCTTACAAATTTTTTAATGATTTTTCTAATTATTTAATCATCTAAACGATTGTTATAAAAAAACAAATCGTTGCTTCAAAATCGTTAAACGATCGATTGGGCAAATTATCGCTCCGTGTAAACGCAGCATAAGTGTATAAAACAAACAGGTGTAATCTGCCCAGAGCCATTGCTGAGCTGTGATTGGCTACTATGGGCAGATCACCCCAGTGTACATTGTACACACCTTGATAAGTCTGGGCCAGTACCAAACTAATAATACACTGTGGAAATTAAGCCCAGTCCCTCGTAGACTTGAGCAATGGATTCGGCACAAGGATGGTGTGATATGGAGCAGCATACAGTTCTGCCTATGTGCCCACACATCCCCCGAATGAAGAATCCTCATGTGAATGTAACCTTAGGCTGCGTTCACACGTTCCGTAGATACGTTCTGTGCACGGACTGTATGTGTATGCTAAGGAGCGGACTGCAGAACTCCTGGCATCATCACTCCTAATACTGCAGTGAGCTCCGAAACTGGTAAACGCTGTCAGTACTATAGCACAGAGAGTTACAGGTATCAGAGCTCACAGCATCATAATTAGAGATGAGCAAAGGCGGCTTCATTAAGGTTCAATCAGCTTTTGAATCACAATGTCTGCCCGCTCCATGAAGAAGGTGGATGCAGCCCAAGGACTGCTTGGAAAATGGACTCAGCCAGAGGCATTCTAATTATTATGCCGTCAGCTTTTAAACTGTTAAAGGATAAGTCCATCGATTTCTAAAACGCGGCAGGGGCAGGGGGGAAAGGGATTACAAGTAGGAACTTACTTCTCTCTGTGCCCACGATGAGCAGCGGGACCGGGGAAAAGGGATGTCCCGGCTGATGGACCAGCCATTCAGACAAGCAGTGACTGGAGCGCCCCAGTCACTGACTGGCTGAGTGGCCAGTCCATCAGCCGGGTTGTGACGTGTCAGTGCTGGAGAGCCTGACAGAAGTCCCGAGGCCAGTCCTGCCGCTCACCGCAGGCATGGGATGAGGCAAGTTCCTACTTGTTAATAATTTCCCCCTGCCAGCTGCCGCATTTCAGAAGTAGCCAGACTACACCTTTAAATCTCCATGCTATAGTATTAGCACAGTGTTTAACAGTTTCAGAACTCCCTGCACTGTTCACAGTGTGAATGATGATGATGAGGTCCTGTCCATAGCATACAGTCTGTGCACAATTCGTCTCCTTCACCAAGGACCTTTTGGCCACCGGTGTGGAGGCTGCTATCTCTAAAGCAGCTATAGCTTCGTTCATCTCTAATCCTAATGAATGATCATGATGCTGGGAGTTCTGTGGTCTGGCCTGTAGCACACATCTACAGAAATGCAGCCTTTTTGAGCAGAATGTAATGCAGAGGGCCCATGCACTGAATGTTTTAAAACCCTAGCAATGGCAGTGAAATGAATAATAAAAAAAAAAAGTGTAATAAACTGGCCACTGTTTTTGGTAAACCCAACCAGATATAGTGCTTAGCCATGCTGTGTGATCTCTGTTTTAACATATTCAATAACACAAATGGCATGAATAGTAGGCAGGATGCAGAGTTCTTACATCTATTCTACTTTCTGGGTTTTTAAAACAAAACGTAGGGGGAGATTTATCAGGCAGTCATACAGTAAGGGCCCGATTAAGCCGATTACTGCTTTGTGTAAAAGAAACATCAGCAGCCAATCGGGCCCAGACCTAAAATCGGCTGTCGTTCGCGCATAGCTACATGTAATAGCGATGCGCAGCTGATGGTTGATGATTGCCCAAACAGTTAAAACGTTACCTGTCCACGTGCCCGGTCTTCTCCTGCGCTCTGTATGTGTCCCGACACCGCACAGCAGCTTCACAGCGGCCTGTCTCAGCTGAGACAGGCCGCTCTGAAGCTGCTGCGCAGTACCGGGACACATACAGAGCGCAGGAGAAGACCGGGAACGTGGACAGGTGAAGTATTTACTGTTAAGACAAGGGCTGCACAGACATCGGTAAGTATGTCCGTGCAGCCCTTGCTAAACAATTATCAGGCCGTGTAATAGGCCCAGTAAACAAGCACCGATCTAGCAGATCAGCACTTGTTTATAGTATTGTTTGGGCCCTCATCGCCTATGCTACGCCCTAAGAATGGTCCTTATTGCCCATAACAACCAATCACAACTCAGTTTTCAAATATTAAGCTCTGGTAAAATAAAAGCTGAGCTGTGATTGGTTACTATGGGCAACAAGGACCATTCCTATTGTAGGACTGCCTGATAAATCTCTGTAGCACATAGAGGGGGGCAGTGCTCTGCAGAGCTCCAAATCTGGCATTATCTGGGAGTCCCCGCATCAGCTTCCATGGTTAAGCAGCTGCATGCAAGCCTTCTATCACTAAATTCCAATGGCAAGCTTCATATAGAGTGAGGTACACATCACTGGACTCTGATACAGTGTAAATGTGTTCTGTGGAGTGATAAATGAGGACTCTCGATCTGGAATTTGATGGTAGATTCTGGGTCTGGTAAATGCCAGGAGACTGTAAGCAACTGTAAGGTTTGGTGGAGGAGGGATAATCCTTTGTTTGACAGGGTTTGGCCCAAGCCCTTTCTTTCCAGTAAAGGGAAATGTTAATGCTTCAGCATACCAAGACATTGTGGACAATTATATGCTTCCAGCTTTACCTTACTTGTGGCCACATGAAAAGTGTCCCAGTGAACAAAGCAAGGCCTATAAAGGCACGGTGGGGGAGATTGGTTGGGGAATGGGGCTGTGGTGCAGAAGAACTGGACTGGCCTGTTCTCATTTTTGACCCAAACCCCAATGAATCCCTCTGGGCCAAACTAGAGCAGAAATTAGGAGCCAGGCCCTTCAAGGCCAACAGTGCCTAACCTTACAAAAGTTCTTCTGGATAATTGGGCAAAAATCGCACACAGGCAGGCCAGAATCTTGTAGACCCAGAAGAGTGGAGACTCAAAAGTGGGTAACAAACTCCATATTCATGCCTATTGAGTCTGTATTATATGTGCAGTGTGGGGTCCTTGCTCGCTTCTGATCCAGTTTTTTGCAACAAGCAGAAGTTCTTGAGTCATATCAGAGCCTCATGGTGACCTGTATGCAGGTGCGATGCTTGCATAGATTGTCTCAATAAAACACCTCTGTGAGATGAGAAACTGGAGAGATGCAGTCTACGCCAGCATGCTGCTCTATATACACACACTATAGTTGTAAGGGGCATATTACACAGGGCAATTATCGGTCACAAAACAGTCCGTTCAGATTTAAACGATAATCATTTCATGTGATAGCAGGCAACAATTACAAGACCCACAAGAAATCGGCTTCTAGAATGTATGATTTGTCAGCTGAACTGCAAGTTCCAGCAGAATATGTACTTTTGGTATGAGGTGATGTATACAAGTTATACCTATGCCACAATTATGTCAGTATGAGTGCTTCTACGCCCTGTGTGGATATATATGTGCCATATGCTCAGATTTTCCGGTCACTGTATGCTTATTTATGATCCATGTTTCGGTTTAATAATGGAGCGTGTTTTTACTGCGTCAGTACAGTAGCGCAAGTATTTAAACAGTTTTGGAGCTCCCGGAGTGATGATGATGGGGAGTTCCGAATTCCAGTCCGTAGCAATAGTCCATTCACAGACCGTAAATACGGAACATGTGAACACCTCCTTATTCTGACAACTCTAGAGTGACAATGGTTGTTCTGAACAAGGACAATCTTCCATTTTGACACACAGACTACATTCAATATATTATAAAAAAATAATTTAATAGTGGTATTTACATAGCACAAGAGGGATTTAGTAGACATATACAATTTATATATTCTAGTTTGTGCAGTTTTTGGCAATTTTAATATTAAACGTTATAACCAAAATATAAGTATATAATTTTTCTGCTAAAATGGTAAGGTTTATACAGAGAATACAAAATGTAGATTGTGCAATAAACACAAATTCAGAGGATCAGAGGACAATGCAGTATATGGCTATAGTGATAAATATAATAAAGAGCTCTTTATTGTATTCATCCTCCAATATGTACAACAGATACGCACACGTATTATCGCTATGGCACAGATGTGTAACAAACTATTCAGTTATTAGTATAGTAACATAATGTGTGTTCAAAGATGTCTGCACAGTGTGGACAAGATGCCCTTATAATGGCTACAATGACATGGTATCATGAATACCAGAACAGATTTACGCACTCTAAAACCCCTTTTTAGGACATCTTTAGGGGGCGAATATCTGCCGGTCCAATAGGTTCCATTCTGCTGTCCGCCCAAAAGAGAACTGACATGTCAATCCTTTGGGCAGACGGCGGAATCTGCCTGAACATAGAATGTAACCTATGGGACGGCCACATGTTCAAGCGGGAGCGCACACGGAATCCGCAGGATGTTATCCCTGCGAATTCTGTAGTGTGAACGTTCCCTTTCAGCTGGACCAGTCAACCGTCCAATATATATGGGAGCTTCCCAAATCTCTCCTGACAAATGATGTCAGGGAAGCAAAAGATCCAGGAGAGAAGCTACAGCCAGAGATGTCTAACAGCAACCCCTCTTCTGCCCATTTAGAACACAAAGGAGGAGAAGTCCGGTCTAAGAATTATATTATTTTATTTTTTTAAACGGCAGGGCATGGAATAAGAAATGGTAATAAGGAGCCTATTCCACAGAGCGATAACCGGCCTAATCGGCCGCTCAGCCAATCACTGGCCGGGACCCGGGGAGAAAAAGACCGCAAGAGGAGCCCTGCAGCCTGTATAGGTAAAGTATAAAGTTTAAGCAAGGGCTGGACATCAATAATGATGTCCATACAGCCCTTGTTAAACGATAATCGGGATGTGGAATAGGCCCAGTAAATAAGCGCCGATCTAGCAGATCAGCGCTCGTTTACAGTTATTATCGGGGCCCCATCGGCCCGTGTAATAACACCCTAACTCACCTCTCCCTGTGCCTCTTCACCACTCCAGGACACCCACAGGGCTTCAGAGTTTCCACCAGAGCCGATGTCACGTCCCGGCTGATGGACTAGCTATTCAGTGACTGGGGCAGGACGTTGCTCCAGTCACTGAATGGCTGGGTGGGCTGTCCATCAGCTGGATAGGAGTCGTGACATCAACTTGGGGGAAAACGCCTTCCGGCGGAGGTCAGGAGCGCATCGCGGGCGAGGTGGAGGTAAGCAATGCGTTATTGTTATGCTCTCTCCTGCCCAGTCACATCCTTGCCTGGCCCAGACCTCTCCTATAACTCATAGGCAAGCCAAACGTTTGTGTCTATTGGGAAAGATTAAATAATCTGACATACCATATATATATATATATATATATATATATATATATATATATATATATATATATATATATATATATATATATATATATATATATATATATATATATATATATATATATATATATATATATATATAAAAAAAAAAAAAGATTCCCTGCACATGCAGTCTGTTTTTCTCTATTACTTTAAAGAAGCTTTTTAATATTGCCTAAAACTCAAAACTTACCAATCACACAAGTTTGGAAAACCAGAGGTAATTGTCAACTCGACATAAAGGGGGTTCTCTAGGTACAGGTAGGTTATTAAAGTCCTGTGCTCATACTGTGTAATGTACACTATATAATGGGCATGCATGTTGGCGATATACACACTAGAAGTCAACATTACAAACACTGAATAAAAGGACAACAGTAGTGTATATTATATCACAGGAGTTACCCATTTAACCGTGATCTTAGACTAGAAAGCTTTCTAATCAATAGTGCAGTCTTATGGCTATTAAAAAAATAGTAGTAAAAATCCAATACCAATCCACAAACAGGAGGGAATTTACTAGTAGTAAATCTGCTGCATGGGACAGCCATGCCCATTCACGGGAAACCACATCCCCATAGGAAGCCCTACCCACCTGCTCAGTACACCAGAGTCTCTAAATGTGTCTTTTTACCGATATGTGCCAGACACAGAGCATAATAAATTCCCCCATATTTTCCATTTTCCTCTCCTCCGCACTCAGCTTTTTAGGGATGGATTCCGGTTTGAAAAATTCTTATGTCTTAAAAACTTGCGCAGCTCCTCCAGTTCTCGGGGTCCAAGGCTCTGATCCACCCCTGGTGTCAGCTGGTTGCTCAATGGGGAAACAATGTAACCGTTTCGATAAAGAAAGAACCGCTTGCTGTACTCAAAGGTGGTGAACATCAAACCGAAATAAGGAACAACCTGGTAGAATAAAGGGTGACATTAATGGATGCATTAGATGTGGCCCCCTCCCCTTACCCACCAGGCTCCTGTGCAACCCTACAACAATGTCTGACCCAGCTGCTAAAATAGTCAGTTTATGAAAATTCACCATGATGACAATTCTCATCCCATTCAAACTAACTAAAATGTTAATTCTAAGAGACTATTGGATTACTTAGACTAGTATCGTAATATGGTATCAGCATTACTGGAAGGAAATGGTTTTGCAGCACATAATGCTTGCACTGCATGCTAGGTATTTGTAACATAAAGAATCACTGTTTGTGCTACTTTTTAGCAGTAGGTGAACATGCATACTTCCCTGGAGAATATGGCGGCATAAACCTACTGGGCTTCCCAAATAGAGCTCATATGTAAAGACATTAATTCCCCCTATAGCTGCAATCTTATTTAACTATATGCCCTATAAGCCTAATATCCTTTACATTATCTTTTGGCAGTTAAAAAAAACTATTTAAATAAAAATAAATTAACAAACAATGAAACAATAAAAGTTACCTTAAGCAGGTTTGCAGTTAATCCACTCCATAGACTAAGCACACCTTTTGTTTTCACCATTTGCCTAAAGCAGTCAAGCACACCATTGAAATGGACATCTACTCCCCCACAGTGAGGAAGGATCTGGCTTTGTGCCTGTAAAAATGAAAAGATAAGGAAATTTACATTCATGAAAGACAAAGGACTGGCATCTTGGAGCAAACACTTGTTAACTGCAAGGAGGCTGAAGCTAGCCATAGACATTAGGTGGGACTGGCTAACCATCTAATACGAATGGGAACCTCCTGACATCATCTGCTGGGGGAGGGAAGGCATAAGGAAATGTTGAATTTCAACTGCCTGAACTTTGTCTTTGGGGAGATAAGCTGCCGCCAAAGATGTCCATCCACCCGCCACCTCTTTAGCCAGAGCAGGTGGACATCTGATTTTTTAAAAATGGCAACAAAACTATATAAAAAAAAAAAAAAGAATGTTTTAACTAACCATAAAATGCATAGAAGTGTGGTGTAGACACTAAGATACACCGCAGGTTTGTGTAAATGTTTATGCATTTAAGCAGTTTTTAATTTACTCAAAACTCCAAATACTTAGTGAAACGTGCACACTCCTATGAATACAACATCTATATGTAGTACAGTTATATATAGTTAAGTAACAATATACATTTAATAACTGGACAGACACTTTACTGAGCAGTATAAAAGTGTCCAATTATTCCAACATAACAGAAGATGCGCTGGCTAAACAATAGCAGATAAGAAAGAATACAGCAGACTAAGGGTCCCATTACACTGAGTGATTTTTAATGATTAACGACTAATGGTGCGTTTACACAGGCAGATTTATCTGACAGATTTTTGAAGCCAATGCCAGGAACAGACCATAAACCGGGAACGGGTCATAAAGGAAAGACTGAGATTTTTCCTTTTTTCAAATCCATTCTTGGTTTTGGCTTCCAAAATCTGTCAGATAAATCTGCCTGTGTAAACGCACCATAACGGTCGCAAACGAGATTGTTTATCGTTAACCTGAAATCGTTCACCATATTACACAGAACGATAATCGTTAGTTACGATCGTTACTGCGATCGTTATTATGATAGTCTATTCCTTCTGATCCCAGAAAAACAATGAACAATGAGCAATTACACTGAACGATTAGTGAAAAAACACGGAACTTGAGCCAACGAAAGTGGAATTACAGCGAACGATTATTTTAGGTTCAGATCTATATCAACGATATACGACCGATTTTTCGATCGTTGCCTGCAATTACACAGAATGATTATCGTTTAAATTAGAACGATTTAACGTTTTTTTGCACGATAATCGTCCCGTGTAATAGGGCCCTAAAAGTCTACTGTATTCAAGTCAAGACCATCTACATCCTTAACATTGGTTGGTGATTTAAAGTTATACAATCAGTTAATCACATCTGTATTTGGCAATACCCTATTGGTCAGTGTGTGTGTGTGTGTGTGTGTGTGTGTGTGTGTGTGTGTGGCTTTAAGTGTATCTGTCATGGAGACGCAATGAGACACTAATGCATGCAACCCCTATTGGATTCAAAAGGGTGGGGTCGCATGCATTACCATCTCATTGCGTCTCCATATCTATGGAGACATGATCTTCCGGATTAGCAGTGGATCTCGCTGCTGATCCAGAAGCAGCCCATCGGTACACTTTAAACATGTTATCAAGGCTTACAAAAACACAGCTGCTTTCTTCCAGAAACAGCTCCTCTCGTCGTCCTCAGTTTGTGTGCAGTTTTGCAGCTCATTTCCAATAAAGTTAATAAGGCTGAATTGTAATACCACGCACAACTAGAGGACAGGTATAGCTGTGTTTTTTTCTTACCCTAGAAAAATAAACATCCTTATTTTAAATGGCGTAATATTACAAAATTACCAAGTCACCATAAGGCCACCTTCACAAAACTATAATATAGGCTCATTTAAATTCTGGTCTAACTGTAGGTAACAGCCTCAGACTCCAGCAATGCTGTTCGTTCACGAGATCAGAAAGGTGGTTGGGTCAGGATTAGAGATGAGCAAATTTACAGTAATAGCGAAGCAAATCGCTTTGTGATCTCTGCAATCCACTCATCAGCCGGCTGCCTCTTAACTCTGTGCTGCTCCTCCCCCTTTGCCCCATAAAGCCGGATCCAGTTCTGGGGAACTTCTCCCCGGACTGGATTAAGCTTTTCCCAGCACCCAAGGAGGAGTGGCACTGAGATATAAGGCAGCCGGCTGATGAATGGATTGCAGAGATAACAAAGCGATTTGCTTTATTATTACTGTAAATTCGCTCATCTCTAGTCAGGAATTTAGTAAAACTGCAATAACCTCATCTGCAACCAATACTCACAGATCAGTGGTCAATAAGTTTAGTCTGACTAACTTAGCTTTCAAAATGCCCTGGTTACCCAGAAAAGGTGGATACAATCCCAGGAGACCTCAAACCGTCACCCTGGACTATTACGTGCAACCAGAGCACTTTGAAAGTGCAACTAATTTGGCCAGACTAAACTAACTGATGGCCGAACTGTTAGTAACTATAGTAAACTCAGCAAAAACTGATTCTATCGCCTCTAATAACCACCTTACTATACTTGTTTGTTTTTATCTATTTTATTGTTCTAAAGACATAGGGATGAGTGAATTTACTGTGTGTATCGATGTATATGATAAGCCACTTAGAAATAATGAACCTGATGAAGGACTGTGTGTAGTATACATAAATATAATACTGCACTAAGCTCTGCCCCTTTGTATTGTCTCGTGTCTGCCCAAAAAACCTGATTCTTCTACTACACCCAAAACAGGTAATTCTTGTTTAAAAGCAGCAGGCCAGAAATACGCACACAGGCCTTGGAGTAAGTTATATTCCAACCAAGGTGAATAGTTAGCAGGAAAGTACAACAACTGAGATAAAAGCTGCTATGTAAACCAGTAGCTTAGTTATCATATTATTCCTGTACTAATGTAAGAATATTAAAGATGAACGAACCGGGTTCGGGTTCGAGTCGATCCGAACCCGAACGTTCGGTATTTGATTAGCTGGGGCTGCTGAACTTGGATAAAGCTCTAAGGTTGTCTGGAAAACATGGATACAGCCAATGACTATATCCATGTTTTCCACATAGCCTTAGGGCTTTGTCCAAGTTCAGCAGCCACCGCTAATCAAATGCCGAAAGTTCGGGTTCGGATCGTCTCGAGCATGCTCTAGGTTCGCTCATCTCTAAAGAATATCCATCTGCCCCTCTTGGGAGCCCAGACGGTACAGCTGATCTAACATGGATCTCAAATAGCCCTGAGCTTCCATAATGTGCCTCTAAACCCAAGACTATTATCTCTATGGGGGCACAGACAGTGAACCATCATATGGCGTCTATGGGACCCAAGACACATACTGCATTTCCCAGAGAGTTTGCAGAATTCCTAATTATAAGGTCTCCCCCGAAAGTAAGGGTACTATTACAAGGGCCAATGGCGGCCCAATCAATACTGTAAACGAGCAGTGATTGTTTGAGCAGCCAGATTGGTTGTCAGCTCAAAGAGGCCGCTCTGAAACTGCAGAGTGCAGGACCGGGGAGGAAGCAGACCACAGGAGAACAGCAGAATTGTCGAGAGGTAATGTAAACTGAATCGTCAGCCAGGCATCATTATTACACATAGCAATGCGCGGTCGGCAACCAATGATTTTAGGTCTGGGCCTAAAGAAACGATCAGCCAATGATGATTTATCGGCTGATCACTGTCTATTACACAGAGCAATAATCAGCCAAATTGGCAGATTATTGCTCCATGTAATAGGGCCCTATGGGTGCCTTTACACAGAGATTTATCCGACATATTTTTGAAGCCAAAGCCAGGAACAGACTATAAACAGCGAAGAGGTCATAAAGGAAAGACTGAGATTTCTCCTCCTCTCAGATCCATTCCTGGCTTTGGCTTCAAAAATCTGTCAGATAAATCTCTCTGTGTAAAGGCACCCTAAGGCTCCCCCCCCCCCCAAAAGGCCAGGCAGATGTCAATTGACATCTTGGAATCTCTCTCATAATGTCTGTTTTCACTTGCTCCAGGTTTATTTCATAGTGGGGCACAAAAAACATTATTGTCTTTAGTTATTGAATGCCGGCCTCTGAGCTCTGCATAGAGCTGGTCCATGGCCCTCACTTTTTTTGGTTCAAAAAGTGTTAATTCTTCATAGAAAAATAAGACATGCCCTGAAAATAAGACCTATCGCATCTTTGGGAGCAAAAATTAATATGAGAGTCTTATTTTCAAAGAAACAGGGTAGCAATAATTGTTACAATTTAATATTTCTAAGAGTGATTGTATAGAACATTGCCTGATCTAAATGTGCTGAAAAGATCAAATCTAAACAATTTATTTAACACATCTCAAACTGTTAGGCCCCTATTACACAGGGTGACTGTCAGCGCTCGTTTGCTCCTCGTTCCCCGCTGGGAAACATGGGTGAAAGCCGGAAGGGGGGGGGGGGGTTGCTGCGCGGGTGTTCACTAGGTCATCCTGGTAGCCCATAGCAAATAGCAGCGGTCTGCTGCCGCTGCTCCTATTCCTATTGAATACATGTGTCAAAACAATGCGGGGCCTAGAGGAAGATAAAGGGGTAGTCCCAGCAAAAAAAAAAAATAAAATAAAATTCTTTCGGATTAACTGGTGCCACTAGTCTCTCTGATTCCACCTCTGCTTGTTTATTGATTTTTTTGTTTTGCTGAACTACACCTTTAATAACCCCCAATGACTGTAGAAGGTCTGGACAGTTAAAGGGGTTATCCAGCATTAGAAAAACATGACCACTTTCTTCCAGAGACAGCACCACTCTTGTCTCCAGTTCAGGTGCGGTTCCAATCACTTCAATGGAACAAAGTTACAAAACTCCACCCAAACTGGAAACCAGAGTGGCGCAGTCTCTGGAAGAAAAGTGGCCATGTTGTCTAATGCTGGATAACCCCTCTAAGATGTCTTTAACATTTAACATAAAAGTTGCCTGTCTATGGGGAGAGGGGCATAGGCTGTGCAGCATGCCCCTAATTTGTATAGGCCATGGTTTTCAAACTGTGGCTACACGGTGAACAAGTACAACTGGCTCTGAAGGACAGCCTTTCAGACAGGCATGGATGACTGCAATGGGGGGGGGGGGGGGGAAGGTTGCACACTAATTGTACTGATAGGGGCAAAATAACCTCAATCTATAATGATTAGGAAGGCATTGAATGTCAGCATGGATCTATAGAGAACAGATGACCTATGGTTGCTTAGTTTGTGAATGAGACCCAGTATTATGTTGCTGTACATTTAGACTTTGGACCCAGAGGCTGTGAGTACATTTTGTGCCTTTCTGATATGTAAAAACAACCCAAAACTGTCTTAAGTTTCAAAAAAATACTCCCCCCCCCCCCCCCTTACTATTGAATTTAGTAGTAAAATGTCTATTTGTTCCCTCTCTGTTTAAAGTTACATCTAGAGTTCATAAATGTAAAAAGGGGCTTGCAAGGGCCACAGAGGTACCAAAATATCTACATAGTTTGTTATGTTTACGGGACATAAATGTCCCCAAATAATATCCTTGCAAAAACACCTTTCAGGAGCCCTAGTAGGGTGCTTGCTCCCATTGTGGGAAACAACTAACTCTAATAGATACTGGGCAGACAGGTTACTTCTAAGGATGCAAGGCATAAAACCTGGCTGATAAGAGATTACTTTAACGTACATGCTGCCCAGCCAATAGGGCTTTTCTGAACCATACATATGAGGACATCGCGTTTGAATTAAATAACATATTTCTGATTATGAAGAAAGCCCTTCTTCTATACCAGACTTCTTGTCTGGCATACTTATTCGAGTACATCTCATTCAGTGTGAAACCGATTATGATGGGAAGAAATACTTTGCCATTAGCTACATTACTGAGAGAAAATCAATGTAATATGAAGTTCTGCCAAGGTAGGAGCACTTTCCAATTTATTTCTTAAGGGCTATTCCTATCACAGAGTAATGGTATATTGTTAGGCGTGCCAATCAGATCCCTGAACCCCCTATATATAAATGTGTAAATTGCTGTCAATTGTAGCAGCTATAGAACAGTGCAGCTTCTGGGTCTGTCCTATACTTCTCCACTTGATACAAGACGTACATTTATGACATTTGTCAGAAAAGGGTTAAACCTCCAAACATTTTGGAGAAAAAAAAAAAAAATCCAGGTAAATTTTAGACTGAGCCACAGTAACAACCTGCAGTAGAGACAAGTAACTTGTTCCTTATTTCTGCAGATTACACACAGACAAGCTGAGGACTGAATGGTTGTGGGCTCAATCTGTGAACAATCCGTAGATTTGCTGCAGCAGTTTCTAAACAAGTAAAACAGCCAGGTGAATTTGCCATAAGGCGACACATGAACAGATCTGTGCAATAGTTGAACAAAATTAACTTTGGTATTGTCCCTTTGCATTCCAGTACTATCCCATTTGCCATACATTAGCATCTGAGTAGTAGGGTGCTAGAGTTCACGCTAACAAGGTCTGATCAAAGGTGAACCTGACTTCCTCTAGCTTCCATACAGACAGGCCAGAAGAAACACAATTATACTAATTACAGGCAGCAACAATACAGAAATACCACTATGTACTACAGTAGAAGTCCTGTTTCTCAGATCGGAACATTTGAAATGGGACAATCCCACTGTAAGGAGAATGTTATGCTGGGGGAGGGTCTGGATCCTTTTATACATCACACAATAGCCTACATCATAGACCCATAGCTGCCATATGACTAGGAAGAGCTTTGTGCCAGCTGGAATAAAATGACTCCACATTTTCAGGCCCATGACCCTACAGTGATTAATAAGTCCTTAGACTTTAGATGGAACTGATGTCATGGAAATATCTATACATACAGATATAAAGGGGAACTGGTCAGCATCCTCACGTCGCCTGAAGCACGGCCAACAGGAAACAGACACAGGCTCCCAGTGTCTTATATCTAAGCCATCTATAATTTACTCTGAAATCCTATAAACTGAGGAAGGGCAAAAAGTTAGTTGGGTGGTCCTAGGCAGCTTCTCCTTACCCTGTGGGTTTAATTGACAGATTTCTACTTTGGGCTATGTTCACACAATGTATTGTTTATGACAAGAAGGGCTGTGGTTGTCGTCAATTAAAATGACCGTTCTTGTCATATTTAAATGCATTGCACTGAAGTCAATGCAAGCAGCGGCCGTTGTTTACAATATACTTAACAGCTGTGGAAATAATTAACCCTTCAATTGTTTCCGGCCATTCCGCATTAATTTCAATGCTATTTTCACAGCAACGACGGCCGTTGTTTGACAGCCATCGTTTTTGAGTGCCAAACAACGGCTGCTGTCCGTACCCCGTGTGAACATAGCCCAAGAAACAAATAGGGAGAAGCCTGTCAATCAACTGGTGTGGACAGAGAAGCCATCAGGACCATCCACATAACTTTCAGCCCCTCTCCTGGCTTGTAAACACCACCACCACCACATCTGAGAAAACCAGATGGTAGAATTGAGGAGCTTGTCCCCATTTCAGGTTGCCTATAACTGGGACAGCATGAAACCTCTGACTGGTTCCTGCTAACCAGAGATTTAAAGGGGTATTCCCATTTTATACAGTTATGACTAAAGATTAGAGCCACTAGAACATGCTCGAGTCTAATTGCATTTAAATATCGGTGGCTGAAAGTGTTGGATGGAGTCCTAGGCTGTATCTGTTTTCCAGAACGCCCTAGAGCAACTTCTTCAGCCACCGGTATTCAAATGCAGAGCCAATAGACTTGATGAGCATGCTTGAGTTGCGCTCACCTCTATGAACAACTTATTGCTAGAATATTCAAATATTTTATAAATTTAAGTAACTGCACCATTTGGGAATGTTAAGACACAATTGCATAGGTGAATTTGGTAATAGGTATAATGTAATAGGACATATACACAGTATAATTCATCATAACAGAAACATAAAACCATCTCTCCAAGATAACTCAAGCAATCATTTAAATGTGTCCTCATCTGTCACAGTTACCACATTACACTGTCATTTCCAGCACAGAAGCCTTTGATATTGAATATGGGCACAGGGTATGATGCAAGGAAAGATCTATTTGGCAGGAGTGGTGGTCTGTACACAAGTACATGGGAAATGTAGACTTCTGTCCTGGCCAAAGTCCAGAATGGTTCACATTCCCAGGAGGCTAATGCTAAACACTTGTGAAATGTCAGACCTCCTGCTCAATGTCTGTGTTTACAAACTGCTTGACTTGTCACGTGACTACGTTACCAATGAGCCACAGGCAGACCCTTTAATAGGTTCTACTATGTAGTATGTAAATATCACCTTAAAAAATGTAACCAAGGAGCCTGGACCTGGGAACCCATTGATTGATTTGGCTGCTCTACAGACATGCTCAAGCTGACCATACATATTTATATATAAAGTATATGCATCAGGGGAAATAATCAGGCAGTTTAGATTTCAATAGGTCCAATCTTACTATCTATAATTTCTGAACCTATGGGCAACTTGATACTAAAAGGCGGCATTTTTTGTACAAATACATGCAATGATTGAAGAAAAAATTTTTACTTGATAAAGCGTACCTGTCACTAAAACTAACTCTTGACATGCCAGATATGTCAATATGTTCTTGCTCAGAGCAGGTATCACTGCTAAATATGGGTCTCACCTCTGGAAGTCTATGATAAATTATTGACGGAATGCAGGGCCGGGCAGGGAGAGGGTCGTGCGGCCAGTCTTTGCTGGCTATAACTTCTGATCAGAGCGGGTCTGATAAAAATGTCCAGGGATATAAAAATAAAAATTATGACTGGGGTAAGGGTACTCATACTCACCTACCATAATCCCCCTCAGCTGCCATTCAGACAGCTCTGGATTTCCACTCACTTTTGCTTCTTATGGTGTGCCATCCTCACAGGAACTCTCTGCTCAGCCAATCACTAGCTGTAGTGGTGTCCAGTCTCAGTCAGTATCACTCGGTTTATTTTTACACCACCCCAGCTATATATACACTTTTTTTTTTTTTAAATCGCCGGACAACACCTTTAAACTCTTAAGTTTAGTGCAGACTTTTCTGTGGATTAAGTTTCTTAAAATCTCATCCACACTGCTGCTCCTGTAAAACACTGCAGATTATGGACTTGTGGTTAACACAGCAATATCCTGCAGTGATGGTCAGAGATCCCAGATTAGGGGGTGGATTTTCACTTTATGTTATGAAGTGTGTCACTTACTTTTGCATATATCATTTTGGTAGTAATTTTATAAAACCACATTAGGTGTTTAGATATAATATGTGGAGTAATTAAATGTTTAGCTTTGGAAACGTTCACTTTCCTTTGTGCATAATAGGTTAATGTAGACTCATCTCTCGGAGGGATTAGTATTTATTGTACCAGTAACCAGATACAGACCTACACGCATGAGTAAGGTGTGTGCTAAAAAGAGATCACCTTAATGGCACAGGACTAGGAAGCACTGCCTCTAAGGTCGACTTAGCAGCTGTCAAGGGCACTACAAATGACACACAACTTGCTCTTCCGTCAGCCCCATCTAGTGGCCAATCCATGTTCTTCATCAAGCTGTCACCTCAGGGCACGCAGGGATTAGAGAAATAAATCCCCAAGCTGAAGGGCAACACACAACTACAGCGACATCATGTGTTCCATACTTGACATTTACTACAGGAAGTCATAAAAGACTAGAACTCCAGCAATACATACAGCATACATATTGCTGACTAGATCTTATTCTTTATAATACTGTTTGATGCTCTCATACCGTGGGGGCTGTACATTGGATTTATTAATTTAGCAGCAGGTTTTTTTTATACTATAGCAAAATGAATAAATAATAAATGAATGAGTAAATACATGTGCATTTAGCCAATAGAAGTGCAAAGAGAATATAATGCTAACTTCAAAGCATAGCCAACAGCATTTAACACCTATACATAGGCTGGGGTGCCCCCTGTGACTGCTGTGGGACTGACAGAGATCACACTCAGCTATTCCTGTCAGCCACTTACACGGTGACTAGTGCAGTAGCTGCTGCTCAAATTAAGGGGAGCACTCAAACAGCATTGTTATTGTGATTGACGGTGGGCCCAGTCAATTGGACACATCATAGAGACATGTCAAAAGTTTTGATCGGTCCGGGTCTGAGTGTTCAGAGCTGTAGCAATCAGGAGAACGAGCAGGGAGCGTCTCCTCCTTGCTGTGTCAGCAAAATCAGTTGGGCTCCATAGACTTACATTATAAGCCCGACTGATCATGTGACACAGGCGGGAAAGGACCACACTTAGCGCGGTCTTCTCCTGACTCTTACTCCCGATCGGTACAGGTCTGACACTCAGACCCGAGCCAATCAAAACTTTTGACACGTCTCTATGCCATGTCAAAATCTTCTATGATGACAGTGACACTTTAAACATTTATCATCCATCCGGGGGACTAAGGATAGGTGACAAAAATGCTGTCAGTGCACAGAACACCTTTATTAACATATTAGTAAAAAGTAAGATTTCCTAACCACAGTCCAGCGTATAAGCATAATAAAGATAGATCAGTAGTTTTTTTTATTTATTTAAATGAAGACCATTATTGCCTACAGGTGACAAATTAAACAGACATCAGTAGCATCTGTCAGCCATAGGCTATAGGAGCATCTGTTAAAACTGATCATATACTAGTCTATGGGTGGTGGGTGACAATGTTAGGCATTTGACAGCAATTATAGCTGTAAATCTAATGTGTACTTAAAGGAGAAGTCTGGCAAAAAATGTTATCAACGTAAGCCCCCCAAAAGTAAAACAAATCACCAATATACACTTATTACGGGAAATGCTTAAAGGTGCTTTTTCCCTGCACTTACTAATGCATCAAGGCTTCACTTCCTGGATAACATGGTGATGTCACTTCCTGGATAACATGGTGATGTCACGCCCCGACTTCCAGAGCTGTGCGGGCTGTGGCTGCTGGAGAGGATAAAGGCAGAAGGACACTGAGGGACACAGGGCACTGGAGGGACACTGAGCATCCCTCTGCCATCATCCTCTCCAGCAGCCACAGCCCGCACAGCTCTGGGAGTCGGGTCGTGACATCACCATATTATCAAGGAAGTGAAGCCTTGAGGCATGGGGGGGCAATACCATACTTTAATAAAATTTTTCACCGAACTTCTCTTAATATGGCTAAACTGCTTACGGTTCTAAAGGCCCAAAATACCCTGGTCAAAAACTGGTTCAATGGCAGACATAGGCATACAGCAAACACACAAAAACACAAAAAAATGCAACAGCTCACCGCAATGGCAAGATACAGACCCACTACAGACATGAAAATAGTTAAAAGCAGCCCCCCCAACTGATAAAACTATTTTCATGTCTGTGGTGGGTCTGTATCGTGCCATTGCGGTGAGCTGTTGCATTTTTTTTGTGTTTTTGTGTGTTTGCAACTTTAGCCATGGCAACGTGCTCCTGCCTAGTGTGAATGGTGTTCTAGGAGAGCTGACCAAATGTGTCTTTTTTTTTTTTTGTTTACATAGGCATACAGCGGTTTTTAACAAGGCATATCATTGGCACCTAGCCCTAAGTTGTCCTATCAGCATCTTTTCAGGGACCCACCAGTTCGATAAGAAGTTCTGTTTAGAGTTGAGCGAACAGGGTTCAGGTTCGAGTCCATCCAAACAATCGGCATTTGATTAGCAGTGGCTGCTGAACTTGGATAAAGCTCTAACGTTGTCTGGAAAACATGGATACAGCCAATGACTATCCATGTTTTCCACATAGCCTTAGGGTCCATTTACACAGAAAGATTATCTGACAGATTATCTGTCAAAGATTTGAAGCCAAAGCCAGAAACAGACTATAAACAGATCAGGTCATAAAGGAAAGCCTGAGATTTCTCCTCTTTTCAAATCCATTCCTGGTTTTGGCTTCAGATCTTTGGCAGATAATCTTTCTGTGTAAATGGACCCTTAGGGCTTTATCCAACTTCAGCAGCCACCGCTAATCAAATGCCGAAAGTTCTGGTTCACATGGACTCGAGCATGCTCCAGGTTCGCTCATCTCTAGTTCTGTTTCCTAGTGCGATGTCACTTTTGGGGACGATAGACACTGTAAAAATACCAGTGGCCTAATATAATTCTAGTAAACACATGTCATAAAGCAGGCTGTTAACACTGAAAACTCCTCTGAAGTGTCTGCTAACAAATATTCAAGACATTTGAACTCCTGAAACAGAATTTTACAGTGAGCCAGTCAGGACATGATGCTACAGACTAAGCTCGCCAGTCACTGCAGAAGATTTCTCAGTAAAGTCATTATTTCACACCTAACACGGGAGAAACATGCTGTACAGATATGTTTATGTCTAATTTTTAATTAGGGATGGATTAAGCAGCCCGATCACTAATGTCAACTAGATCTGCGCTAACTTACTAAGCCTATTATATAGTAAATAATTAAGTATATACCTTACCTGCCCACGCTCACCAGTGTTCTTCTTGCTTGTGCCTGCTCTCTACAGCCACTGCTGCAACTTAAGAGCTGGTCTCTGAAGTGACAGGCTGCTTAGCCAATAGCTGGCTGAGATGGGACAGAACCGCAGCCAGTGATCGGCTGAGCGTTCTGTCATTTCAAAGACCAGTGTAGAAACTTCAGCGGCTGCAAGCAGACAGAAGCGAGACCACCAGGACTGATATTGCACGTAGCTACACAGAGCACCAATAGGGCCCCTTAGATACGCTTCTTAGCCACTGAGGTGCAGACCGTTTATCTTATTCAGTGTTCCAATATGCGGCTATCACGTGTGGACAACATTTGATAGGATTTATAGACGTGCAGCAGCTAGAGAGCCACATATTGGAGAATAATGTTTTACAAGATATTAGACAAACAACAAGTAGAGGAAACCATTTTACCTGCATTTTTCTCTTGACAGTTTCAAAAGGAAATGACATTGTCTGTGCCACTCCTGCAGCGAGGCATCCATTGATAAAATTCTGGAAGGGAGATAAGCGGTCACCAGGCTCCTGCCATATCTTATCCAAACTCATATTCATAAAGAACAACCCAGCTGAGAAAGGAACAGCTCCTGAAATGGACAATTGATATCCTTTATCATAAACATGTTATTTTCCTTCAGTATTAAGTGAGAATACAGTATAATAAAGTATAATACCAAATGAGTATATTATATTATGACTCATTGTAGTCAGGCATATAAAAACCCTGGTTCTTATATATTAAGGCTGCAATGAGCATATCTTTGTGGGTGTCCTAGAGGTTAGGAAATCATAGCACAGTAGGGAATTATCTTTACAGATGATGATTCCAACAAGTGATACATTATCTTTAATACTAAAAAGCAGATAAGCCCAGGCTGTGATCAGTAAAGGGCTGCTCCTTCCAAACCATCTGTCTGTTCTGCTACAATCCTGTTTGCTTGTTAAGCCTGGAAATGTAGTGCTGGCAAACAGAAGAAACAAGCCTTGTTTGCTGGATTTTTAGGGGTTAAGGCCCCATCACGTGGAAAGATTATCGTGCAAAAAAATCTTTCAAATATAAGCGATAATCCTCCCATGTGTATGCAGGCAACGATCAAACGACTAAAGAAAGTTTATTTAAGCGGACCATAAAATCATTCTGTGTATGTATTGTTCGTTTGTATTGTTCATTCATAATACTAGAGTATGCGGACAATCATAGTTATGATAGTAACGACCATCATTCCGTGTATTATGGTGAATGATTTCAGGTAATTATGGTGAATGATTTCAGGTAGTTTCCAAAAGTGCTTGTTTGCAGTTGTTTATTGTTAATTGGTGGAAACGAAAAATTGCTTCATCTAATAGGCTGCATTCACACGTTGTGTGTTCGCTCCGTGAGTCACAGATGACGCCGACTGTGAATGTCTGTCCTTGACCATTTCCCCGGTAGTGCTGCAGAGATTCAAACTGCTTACAACATGCAGTGCGGGGAAACAGGACAGGCATTCACCGTCCGTGTTGTCTGTGATTCACAGAGTGAACACAGAGCGTGTGAATCCAACCTTAGTCTACAGACCGACCCTCCACCCACCTTACCCAACAGCAGATATTGGGGAAAAAGGAGAATTATGCAAGTTGGATTTCAGCAGGCCTCAGCCCCTTGTTCTCAGGGAAGATAACTCACCAGCAAGGGCACACACGAATGCTTGGCCCTTGCAAGTGTATGGGGGAGGACAGGAACCCCATAAGAGTTACTTAATGATGATTATTCAAGCATCATGCAGTTACAGTGGATTTGATGACTGTTCAGCCTCCCTGACTGTATGGCCCAGATTATCAATCAGTCTCCCCTATAATCTCTTATAGCCTATGGCTGTATCCATGTTTTCCAGGACTCCCCAGGGCAGCATCCAACATCTCCAGACACCAGGAGGCAGATGCCGAGCATTCTGGTTGCAATGAACTTTGCCGAACCCGAACTATTCGCAAGTTCACGCAACACTACAGGTCACAAATCGTTGTCTTTGACCACAGGCCTACACTGACACAATACGCCAGATTGCCCCTGTTTTTAGCCTATAAACAAAAACATTGTAATTCATCCTGAAAGAAAGTAGAGATCTCAATGGTGAAAGCTTGTAATATTTTTTTTTTTAAAAGTGAGGGGTAGCAGGCTTGCCCTTACCAAGGATCGAAAGAGAAACTCCTCGATATAAAGCGCGGAATCCTTCCTGATAGTACACACAGCATAGAGCATGAATTATGCCTCTGTACGTGGGCTCCATGCTGTTCTGAACAATGAGACGAGTCTTGACGACATCAGTCGGGTAGATGACAACAGCCGCCAACATTCCAGCCACGCTGCCAGCAACAATAGCCTGCCATTGTGAGATCTGTCCCAGGTCATCCATGAACATTACAGTTAACCTAAAAAAAGCCAGAGAGAAAGAAAAAAAAAACAGGTTAACAGTGGAGTAAGAGTTTGTTCACATGTATGACTCTATATACCTCCCCCCCTTCCAAAGTTGTGGAATTTAGTTCAAATTCTGATACTGCGCATGCCTGTAAAATGCTGATTTTTTTATGCATTCAGAAATACAGCTGGATTTCAAAATGTGAACAATCACACAGGCAGATATTAAAGGAGCAAGCGTGCGCCAACCTGTCAGGTCAGCGTTTGCTTGCTCCTTGTTCCCCACTCGCTGTCGATCCTATTACACAGAGCAACAGCCAGCAGACAGTCACTACTGGCATTGTTTTCTTTCAATGTGTTGCCTTTTAACACTATCTATTACACCAAGTAATTATCAGCCGTTACGGCCAATAATCATTTGGTGTAATAGAGCCTTTAGTCTGGTAAGTGTCCCAAGGGGAGACATCTACTCTTATCCTTTGATAATGGATATAGCTTTACAAAGTCTTGAAAAGTTGTAGGTTTTCTCAAACCACTGCTACTAATAATACAGCTACTGCTACTAATAGTACAGCCGCATTGCAGGTCTTGCCAATCTAATAGGACAGGATAGGCCATTCATTTTTAAGGACTCAATCCTTTTACAGATTGCGATATATGGCTGAGTACAGCCACAAACAAGTGCAGATCGGCACTAGCTTTTAATGCCTTTACAAGGCATGATCAATCGAGTGGCCGAGGTGCATGAACGATCAATGTATTGTTCGTGCGGCCATTAACATGCATGGTTATGTGCCAAACATGTCCTGTAGTGATGTGCTGCCGATAAAGAGGCTTTTTACAGCTGCACAAAAGATCGGCTCATCCTAGGAACCCTCATTAGTGATAATCGGCCCGTGTAAAAGGGCCTATGCAGCCTTTTACAGTATTGGTGTTTCCTTGGGCCAGTTCACACTGAGTAAATTCAGCAGAATTCTATCACACCTGCCTCAATTCTTTGCACGGAGAGTGTTGGCGGGCAAGCCCTCCCATAGATCTCCAGTTGACACTGAGGCAGGCGGGATTCCACCGAATTTACTTAAAGTAAAGTTAAAACTGGCCCTAATCATTTATTAAATGCCAATGTACACAACTTATTAGCCCAACATTAAAAGTTATCCCCAATCCACCTGCTGGGATCCCCACTGATCATGAGAATGCTGGTCTTATGTCCCCTGAGTTAATTGAGCAGAAGATTATGTGTCATACTTTATCAACTCTACACTTCCACAGTGAATGGATGCATACTGCTGTGCTATTCACTGGAGGGTCAAGGGGTGTCATAATCACTTAAAGGGAGCGGCTGGGCTGCACAAACGATCCTTGTATTGTTCGTGCAGCCCTGGAAACCTACAGCACAGATATGTATATATCTCTGCTGTTAGTTTCCAGATCAGAAGCAGAGTATACTAACCATCCACACTGCTTATGATCCAGCATTTTTAGTTTTCCAGCCAACGGCCTCCTCTGGCTGTGAACACAACAAAACAACTGTTTGTGGATGGAAACCTGTCTTTGGTATTTCCCTTGTCATGTCCTTAGACTCATAATTGAGTTGAATATTGACTGAAAGGGCCACTGAATATTGTGGTATCGGTCCTTCCATGGAGGGATATCTGACTCTTAGATGAGGCTCAGTTGACTCTTTTGCATACTCACATTGCAGCAAGCGGCAGCCTAAAGATACAGCAGCGGCCGAGGACAGGAGAGCCAGATGCTGGATCACAAGCAGCACTGATGTAAGTATAGATTGATGTTTTGTGACCTGGAACCTGACAGCATAGATATATACATATCCTACATGTATAGTAAACCCTATATACATATATATGCTGTCAGTTTCCTTTAATCATTTTTGGTGACACAGAACCCTGTTTACACAGGAAGATGTGAGGACGAAAACCAGAGATGTGGAGTAGGTAAACCGCAGCTCCGACTCAGACTCCAGCTCCTTCATAAATGGCCAAAAAGAAAAACAATGCCAGATACCTGTGATATAGGTAAGACATAGGCCCAGATTTACCAGCTCTGTCAGCGTTGACACTCCTAATCATTGTGGCCCCACTCAACCATTCAGTGACTACAGCTGTGCCCCGCCTCACTCACTGATTGGCTGAGCAGGCATTTCTGAGTAGGGCCATGACTTCATAGGATCAAGAGCCCATCAGGGGACCATGAGTTGTGATGCTGCACTGTGGGGACATAGGGATGTGTAAATAGGACTTCTTTTTTTATGATCCCACCACCCCCCTGTCCCCTCTGAATTTTTCACTGTTATCCAGAATACCCCTTTAATTTCTGTCTCTCTCTCTAACACACACAGCCTGCTGCAGCCATAGCAAGCTGAAGAAAAACAATCCTCTCCCAGAGAGAAAACACCACATTGTGGACAGAGGTTACTGCTACACTACTCATGGCTTCTCCTCCTTCTCTATATTCCCTACTGCAGTAGAGGCAAAAAGAGAGAGGCAGGAGCTTGGCAGTCTCTTAAACTTCCCATGAAAGTGGACAGTTCAGGAGCGTGGAGAAGGGTCCCAGGAGCTGGGGCAGGACGAAGGGGGTGATCCCCGCAATGTGAAGAGTCGCCAGCAGCAGAAAGGAGAAGCGGCAGCCACCAGCTGCTGGACTGGAGGTGCGGTGGCCTGGAGAACAGTGACAGGGGAGGTTTCAAGACTGTGGGGAGAGCCAGCAGCAGTGGCCATGGGAACAGGAAGCCGGCAGCTTCCAGGTGGGCGGTGGGGGGGGGGCGCCAGCAACGGAGCACAGGCACTGGCGGCCTGGAGAAGGGTGCTGTGAGCTAGGGCAGGTTGGAGGGGCTGTTCCCCACGGCTGAAAGCAGCAAGGGTGGCGTCGGAAGTTCAAACAGCAGTTTACACCTGCCTCTCTCTCTGCTTCAGCTGCGGTGAACACCCTGTAAAGGAGCTGGGATTCCCATCATCATGATGGGAATCCCCGCAGCAGAGGCAGAGATAGCAGCTGACAGCTATTTGAACTTCCCGCGCCACCCTTGCTTCTCTCAGCTGTGAGGAGCACCCTGTAAAGAATCCCTGCTCTAAATGGGTATTCCCCGCACCCACTAAGAGCAGGGATTCCAGTCATTATAATGGAAATCCCCAAACCTTTACAGTAAGTAGTGGTGCAAGATGCATGGCTACACACAGCTCAGGCCTTGAACTGCTCGGTTCTGGATCAGCCTTCCAGAACAGATTCTATTCAAGATCAAAAAGGTATTACTTTATATTGTAAATTTAATGGAAAGCAACCTACCTTTTTCTCCCCTTAGACATATTAGCGCACACTGCCATATTGTACTATACAGGAAACAAAATGGACTAGAACCCAGTTTGGACCATCAGAAACATAGCAAACAGTCACAGCGCAGCATTGAGGGAGTAATGTCTGGTTGTATTATTTTCACACCTGTACTGTTTAAAGGGGTATTCCACCCAAGAGCAAAAAAAACTAAGTGCTCCCAAATCTAGCTGGTCTTACTGACAAGGGGGAAAGAGAGGGGCTCTCAGTCACTGTAATCTGTGAGCGGGGGAGGGCGATGCTCAGATCCACCGTGAGACAGGAGGGAGCCGACGGCTGAGGGGGGCACTGTAATCTATGAGCGGGGTCATATGTGTTGAGCTGATAAACCACAGCACTGGCGGACAGCAGGAGATTGCCAGGGGCTGAGGGGGGTGCTGTAATCGGTGAGCGGGCTGGTGATGATGTGTGCCAGGCTGACGCTCAGATCTACTGCAGCATTGGGAGACTAGAGGGAGCGCTGAAATCTGTGCACGGCAATAGCGGCAGGAGGAGACTGCAGCGGTGCTATACAAGGCAGCGGAGGCATTGTCATGTCCAGATCTGGGGTGACGGGGAGCTTGAGGTGGGGTGCTAAGTGGGTAATGGGAGATATGATGGGAGCCTGGCAGTTGGTCAGTGTCCTCTGTCACTTCAGTGTGCAGTGTTATAATCACTAATCTCACCTACTGAAGAGAAGGAGGACACGTCATCCCGAATCCAAAAATGGTGGCCAGGAGGAAGGAGCGTGTCAGAGTGGACTCCATTTAGCTCATTTTTTGCATCCAGAGGTTATGAGTCGGGAGAAATAGCCCGAAAACGGCTCAGAATGGGTAGTTACTTGTTTTGTGCAATATATATGGAGCTGTGGGTGGGCTATTTAACAATGCAAAAAAGATTTTGGGTGGAATACCCCTTTCATTCCTTTCCTTCAATAACAAAACTATTAGCAGGACTACCAGTGTGGACTCGGACAGTAATAGCTGCATTTCCTCCTACTAAGTCACAGATAGCAGAGTAGCCGACTATGCTAAACATACAAGAGACGCCTCATGACCAGGACGCCCTGAGCCTGGGTGTCACCCTGTACGGGTGATGTCTCCCTCACATGACCAGGAGCTTTGGTGTCACCCTGTACGGGTGATGTCTCCCTCACATGACCAGGAGCTTTGGTGTCACCCTGTACGGGTGATGTCTCCCTCACACGACCAGGAGCCTGGGTGTCACCCTGTACGGGTGATGTCTCCCTCACACGACCAGGAGCCTGGGTGTCACCCTGTACGGGTGATGTCTCCCTCACACGACCAGGAGCCTGGGTGTCACCCTGTACGGGTGATGTCTCCCTCACATGAGCAGGAGCCTGGGTGTCACCCTGTACGGGTGATGTCTCCCTCACATGAGCAGGAGCCTGGGTGTCACCCTGTACGGGTGATGTCTCCCTCACATGACCAGGAGCCTGGGTGTCACCCTGTACGGGTGATGTCTCCCTCACATGAGCAGGAGCCTGGGTGTCACCCTGTACGGGTGATGTGTCCCTCACATGAGCAGGAGCCTGGGTGTCACCCTGTACGGGTGATGTCTCCCTCACATGACCAGGAGCCTGGGTGTCACCCTGTACGGGTGATGTCTCCCTCACATGACCAGGAGCCTGGGTGTCACCCTGTACGGGTGATGTCTCCCTCACATGACCAGGAGCCTGGGTGTCACCCTGTACGGGTGATGTCTCCCTCACATGACCAGGAGCCTGGGTGTCACCCTGTACGGGTGATGTCTCCCTCACATGAGCAGGAGCCTGGGTGTCACCCTGTACGGGTGATGTCTCCCTCACATGACCAGGAGCCTGGGTGTCACCCTGTACGGGTGATGTCTCCCTCACATGACCAGGAGCCTGGGTGTCACCCTGTACGGGTGATGTCTCCCTCACATGAGCAGGAGCCTTGGTGTCACCCTGTACGGGTGATGTCTCCCTCACATGACCAGGAGCCTGGGTGTCACCCTGTACGGGTGATGTCTCCCTCATATGACCAGGAGCCTGGGTGTCACCCTGTACGGGTGATGTCTCCATCACATGACCCGGCTGTGATCAGGATTGGAGGAGAGGAGGGTGTTGTGACTGCTGCCCTCCCCTCCTGGCACACTTGCTTACCCTATAGTAACCCACAACCTGGAGGAGATAAATATAACTGACACTGATCAGCACCTGTTCACACCACAATCCAATGTATCCAAATAATCATAATAATAAAACGCTGCCAGTCACGTCCATTACACAACCCGCCAGAGTGTGCACAGGGCAAACAGTGACCCAAAAAAACTATTAGAGGGACCTAAAGCTTCACAGACACAGGGGGCATGTGCATGCTCTATCTGATGTATACAGTATATATGTAGAGAGGTGGCCATGTATCGCACTCACATACTGTAGCAATGTATTACTCACAAGCACGTGTAAATACTATAACAGGTATGGATGTGTATAGATTCTTCTATACTATACAGAAGACTGGATCGTGCTCATGTAGCCCTGCAATGTGAACAGCTCCTGAGCCGTGCGTCTGTATGGAGCAATGCTTACACTGCATGGAGCTTACAGAACACTAGGGGGCGCCCCCGGGAGGAGCCGCACTTACCGGTGGTAGGCTGACAGCTGCACGGCGCTGTACGGGAAGAGGCGCACACAGGCGGTCAGGTTCCCCTTCCAGAAAGCCCGCAGCCCCTCGGCCGTGTACAGCGCCGGGTAGGTGCGCAGGAAGCCGTGCTTGGAGTGGAAGGTGCCCACTTGTGTCAGGATCTTCACCACGTCCAGGGGGGCGGTGGCGGTGCGGCTCAGGACCCCCGCTCCCCCTGCACACAGTGTGCTCTGCCAGGAGGTCAGCCGGGAGTCCCGCTGCAGGGTGGCCATGGACCGGGCGCAATAACCGCGGCGCTGCCGCACACTCAGACTCTCTTTTTAGGACATCACTTCACAGTCACTGTTTTCATTGGACAAAGGTGACTAGCCCCGCCCCTTCCACTGACACCAGCCAATGACACAAGGCGCTGGCTCTATCAATGACTGGGAGGCGCGCGCCCCGTGCTGTTGTTCCGCCCGGTGACGTCCGTTCTGTAGAGGCGCTGCTGTGCGGTACGTGCGGATTCTGTCCTAGTACAGACCGCAGCGCGCTTTGGGTGCGTTCACACCTAAAGGATCCGCAGCTGATCTGCAGCAGATCCAATGGTGCAGATTTGATGCTGTGTTCAGTTATCAAAATCAGCTGCGGATTCGGTAAGTGTGAACGTATCCGGCTTTGGGGAAAGAATGACTTTCTGCGCTCTGCATTAGTGTTACTTGCAATTGATGTTAATAAATAGGGCATGGATGTGGACACACGATGCGGTAACTTGTCGGTTTTCCTATCAATGCAACTATTTTTTGGAGCAAATTATTGAAACTTCAGTAAAACCCATGACAATACCCCATCAGTGTGATATGTGATGTGTATTTCCATAGAATTACATTCTCACCCTTTCCTTCATCCTCTCCCCTCCTTGGTTGAACTTGAGGGACCTAACTTTCTAGTCAGCTTTAGGGTATGTTCACACTGAGTAAAATAGCCGGAATTCTATGGCGGAACTCTCTTCTGTGGAATTGCGCCTGCCTCAGTGTGTCATAGCCCATCTATGGGAGAGCGTATGCTCCTCCGCTGCCGCGGCTCTCCCATAGACGGGCTATAACACACTGAGACAGGCGCAATTCCACAGAAGAGAGTTCCGCCATAGAATTCCGGCTATTTTACTGAGTGTGAACTACTAACTACCTATAGCTTATGGCATCCATAAATACAACCACTCTTAAACCAAAGCAAATCTTCCCATAAGGAATCACTGAAATGCAGACAATTAGTTCCACACCCCAAAAATAGTGATTTTTTTATTCAGAATAACATGTAGAACAGATGAAACAAACATTTATAAACAGCTGAATGTGTCATATAATAAGTTACTGTACAGTATAGCAATCAGCATGTGGAGTATAATGTATAGTAACTGCATAAACCTGAAAAATAGCCGTTTGGAGCTGGAGGATGGAGCTGCAGATCCCCATAATGCAGTAGCGTAGTACAACAGGCTAGAATAGAGAAGCAGGGCTGCTGCCAGAGTTCTGTGTGGTCACATGATCATAATTAGGAAGGGGTGTGTGTTCAGCATGGACTAAACAGGACGTGAGAATCGCAGAGTTGTGCGGGAGGACAGTGACAAAAACTTCTATACAGCAGTGTGTATAGCTGAGTGTGAGTGCAGGCACATTATAGCAGCAGTGGGTATACATCTGAGTGTGAGTGCAGGCACATTATAGCAGCTGTGTGAATGGCTGAGTGTGAGTGCAGGCACATAGCAGCAGTGGGTATAGCTGAGTGCAAGTGCAGGCATATAATAACAGGAATGGAGAGGATGACAAGGGCTGACAGAGACTGCAGGCAGCATGAAGGAATGAGCAGGGCAGATGTGGGCACATAGAGGGGTTACAGTTATGAAGAGATTACCTCCACAGTCCTGTCCCCTGATGCAAGCCCCAGAGTGGATCTGCCATGATTTGAAGGTACAGTGCAGTAGACCCCGCTTTATAGACCATGCCCCAACCTTCCCTCCCACCCAGTACAGGGAGCTCTTAAACCAAGTAACAATTTTGAAAAACTTTGAGCTCTTCTTGCAAAACACTCTCAATCCAAGTTACTCTTAAACTGATGTACCACTTGTACTTCAGTACTGTTACCATGTCAGTGTCACTTGTATCTGTGATACACTAAAGCTACCAGCAGGGGGCAGCATAACAGATCTGTAGAGCTGAAGATTCATTGACGCTAGGGATCATCTGCCCTGGAGATATGTAGCAGATTCTATTTATTTAGCAGGCACAATATTTGGGAAGGGCTGGCAATGGTAGATTTCAACTGCTGATACTTATGTGTTTGGGGGGATAAGCTACTTGCAGCACATTCACACTCCCTTATTCAGAACACATGAACATTCAGCCCTGCAAAACCCCCATGTGTATGGGAGGACTGGAGACATAGTTGTCAGGATGGTTTCAAACATGGCAGGTTTTTTTTTGGGAAACTGCCATTACAGTTTCTGAGCCAAAAACAGAAGTGGATTAAAAGTAATGGGTAAAATAAAGGAAGCGCTTACATGTCTCCTGCTTGCTGGATCCACTCCTGGCTTTCACAGTTTTTTTGTGGAGTTTTTCTGGTACCCCCCCCCCCCCCCCCAAAAAAAAAAAAAAAAAAGCCAGTATGGGCTTTAATTTTGTAGTTCGCCAACATACTTTGTGTACCATGTGTTAGGATAAAAGATGTTTATTAAAGGGGAACTATCAGAAGGTTAGACGAATGTAACCTAGTGATAGCCCCCTATAGCGGCCGGGAAGCTGAGGAGGAAGGTATGTGTCTTACCTTCCTCCTCGGCACCGGTCTTGTGCTGTTAGCCGCCGGTGTAATCTTTGGCAGAGAGCACTGTTAGTAGCACTGCCCTGCCCGCTCCATTGATTATTATTAGAAGGTGCAGGCCAGATGACGTTGTGGGGGTGGGACAGTGCTTCTAACAGTCCTCTCGGCCAAAGATTATGCTGACTACTTATGGAACCGTTGCCGAACAGCATAGGGCGCCATATAAGTTTCTTGAAAGTCCAATGAAACTAATAAATGTCAAGCAGGCAGGGGGGTGCAGGAACATAATAAAGAAAGTATACTCGCTTTTATATGTGCTTTTACCCCCTTAAGGGGATATACTCGTCCCCATGTGCTTCCTTAACCCCTTAAGGACTGAGCCAATTTTCGTTTCTTGCTTTCATTTTTTTCCTCATGTTTAAAAGGCCATAGTTCTTGCATTTTGTCACCTACACTTTTTCACCTATTTTTTCCACATAAAATATGCGTGGTGATATTAAAAAATAAACTGCAATTTTTTTTTATTTTTTTTTTTGGGGGGGGGGGTTATCATATGCTGATATGAACAAATGCACATTATATGTATGCATAGATAATATACACATGCACCATACACACATACTCACATACTTCACGTTCACAGATTTACCTCTGGTACAGAAAATCACCAGGTACAGCCAGTGTCGGACTGGAGTGCCTTGGCCCACCAGGGGAAATCATTCTTGGGGCCCACCCTTCTGCCACCGCACTTATCTATGGTAACATTAATAAGGGTCCATTAACACGGCGTGATATGGGGCAGCATAGGGCTGCAAATGATTGCTAATCAGCAGGGCAGGTGATGTGCAGCCGACAGCAATGATCTTAGCCGCACAAAAGATCAAATCAGTCGACTATGGGACATTTGCTTGCATGTCAGCAGATCTCTGGCACTTTTACATGGGCCGATCATCGGCTGAATAGACTTCCTAGGAGCACTTGTTAGGCCGGGTTTACATATGTCCGGCGGTGCGGCGGCGTTTCCCTCCGGCGCAGGAGAAAAGCGCCGGAGGGAAACGCATCTTTGAACTGATCCCATTGTTTTCAATGGGATCGTTCAAAATGTGCGGCGGGAAATAGTGGCCGCCGCATCGCCGGACCGTCGGTGCGTTAGGACGCATCTTGCAGCGTCCTGGCGGACCGCCGCTCCGGTGATGCGGCGCCGCACCAATACAATGGAATAGAGCGCCGGATGCCTCGCCGGGCAGGACGCATGCCGTTCGGCTCTGGCATCCGGCGGTCAGTCAAATAGTACACAAAATAAACATATATCTCCCCCTGTGTGCTCTCCCCCTCCCCTATAGTCCCCCCTTGGTCCCCCAGTAGTATATCACCCCCCCTGTTTCTCCTCCAGTAGTATATAGCCCCCCCTGTTGCCCCCCTAGTAATATTTAGCTTCCCTGTGTGCTCTCCCCCAATTTTTATACAGCATTGCTGTGCGCTCTCCCCCAATAGTATATAGCCCCCCATGTGCGCTCTCCCCCAATAGTATATAGCCCCCCATGTGCGCTCTCCCCCTCCCATATAGCCCCCCTGTGCACTCTCCCCCTCCCATATAGCCCCCCTGTGCGCTCTCCCCTTGTAGTATATAGCCCCCCTGTGAGCTCCCCCAATTTAGTATATAGCCCCCGTGCGCTCCCCCGCAAATCCCATTGAAAATGACAGGAAAACATACTGGGGAAAAAAATTTCAACTGATGAGCGCAACTTGTGACAACTGATGACAACTGATGGAAACTGATGGCAACTGATGGTTTTTAATGAAAAGACGGATAGAAAAACTGATGACAACTGATGCATTTTTGGCATCAGTTGTGACATCAGTTGTGGTCAGTTTTTAGGCAAAAAACGCAACTGATGCCAACTTATATATGTAAACCCAGCCTTACCGATTATTATTGGCCGGTGTAATTGGGCTATAAGACAATTTTTTTGTATGATAACGCTGTATACTTAGATACAAGTCATACAGCTACCAATAACACCAGTATACAAAGAGCAAATATCCCCACACATATTACCGCTATATAGTAACTGACCAAATCCTGTCTATCAAGACCGATATTACCAATAAACCAGTATACAGGAGGGAAATAGTATCACCATACATATTACCGCTATACTGTTACTGACCAAATCCTGTATACTGAGACCAATATTACCAGTATACAAGGGGGAAATATTACCGCAACACCACAACCATTGCTACTATATTGTTACTGACCAAATCTGGTATACTAAGACCAATGAACACCACACCAGATTACAAGTAACAAATAATACCCCGACATACTGACTAACACCACCACATACTGACTAACACCACCAAATACTGACTAACACCACCGCTGCTACTGAATAAAATCCTCTGAACAAAAGATCAATATCCCCTCATACAGTCATATAGAGGTAGCCCCAGCTCTACACCATATACATTACGGTGCACATAGATTTAGTGACTCACAGGGGGACGTCTTCTCTGATCGGAGTTCTTCCCTTTTCATCTTCTTCTCCATCTGCCCTGGGCCCTTATGAGAACTTCTCCGAGCCACGAATCCACAGAATCTGCCAGAGAAATATATTAGGCTCCTCACTCTGTCACCATCCTCATCTCTCTACACACTGCACATCTGTACTGGCCCCTTTACACCTTCTCTCAGTGATTAGCCCTGACTATTTGTAGCGTGTGTATGTGTGTGTGTATATATATATATATATATATATATATATAGTGTACACACCTTGTAGATGGCCCCTTGTTCAGTTCTCCATATAGATGGCCCCTTGTCTCCATATAGATGGCCCTGTGTGCCTCTACTATAGTAGAGATCCCCCTCTGTGTAATCCCCTTACAGTAGATGACAACCTCTGTGCATTCCCTATATCAGGGGTAGGGAACTTCTCCAGCTGTTGCAAAACTACAACTCCCATCATGCCTGGACAGCCACAGCTAAAGCTGTAGTTTTGCAACAGCTGAAGAGCCAAGGTTCCCTATTCCTGCCCTATAGTATATGGCCCCCTCTGTGTAGTCCCCTTATAGATGACCCCTCTGTGTAGTCCACTAAAGTAGATGCCCCTCTCTGTGCATGCCCTATTGTATACACACCGCACCCAGTATAGTTACCCTTATACATTGTTGTCCCCCTCTGTGTAGTGCCCTTTATAGATGCCTCCTCAGTGTTGTCCTCCTTATAAATTGCCCCCAACCAGTGTCCCTTATAGATGTCTCCTCAGTGTTGTCCTCCTTATAAATTGCCCCCATCCAGTGTCCCTTATAGATGGCTCCCTGTGTTATCCCCCTTATAAATGGCCCGCTTGTGTTATCCATCCCCCCATATAGATAGCCCCCTTATGTTGGCCATCCCTACCCCCCATATAGCTCCTTATGTTGTCTATTCCCCCGTATAGCCCCCTTAGGTTGTCCTTGCCCCATATAGCCCCTTATGTTGTCCTTTCCTGTATACAGCCCCTTATGTTTTCCTTCCCCTGTATATAGCCCCCTTATGTTGTCCTTCCCCTGTATATACCCCCCCTTATGTTGTCCTTCCCCTGTATACAGCCCCCCTTATGTTGTCCTCCCCCTGTATATAGCCCCCCTTCTGTTGTCCTCCCCCTGTATACAGACCCCCTTCTGTTGTCCTCCCCTGTATACAGCCCCCTTCTGTTGTCCTCCCCCTGTATACAGACCCCCTTCTGTTGTCCTCCCCCTGTATACAGACCCCCTTCTGTTGTCCTCCCCCTGTATATAGCCCCCCTTATGTTGTCCTCCCCCTGTATACAGCCCCCCTTATGTTGTCCTCCCCCTGTATACAGACCCCCTTATGTTGTCCTCCCCCTGTATATAGCCCCCCTTATGTTGTCCTCCCCCTGTATATAGCCCCCCTTCTGTTGTCCTCCCCCTGTATACAGACCCCCTTCTGTTGTCCTCCCCCGTATATAGCCCCCCTTATGTTGTCCTCCCCCTGTATACAGCCCCCCTTATGTTGTCCTCCCCTGTATACAGCCCCCCTTATGTTGTCCTCCCCTGTATACAGCCCCCCTTATGTTGTCCTCCACCCTGTATACAGCCCCCCCTTATCTTTTCCTTCCCCTGTATATACCCCCTTATGTTGTCCTCCCCTGTATACAGCCCCCCTTATGTTGTCCTCCCCCTGTATATAGCCCCCCTATGTTGTCCTCCCCCTGTATACAGCCCCCCTTATGTTGTCCTCCCCTGTATACAGCCCCCCTTATGTTGTCCTCCACCCTGTATACAGCCCCCCTTATGTTGTCCTCCCCTGTATACAGCCCCCCTTATGTTGTCCTCCACCCTGTATACAGTCCCCCTTATGTTGTCCTCCCCCTGTATATAGCCCCCCTTATGTTGTCCTCCCCCTGTATATAGCCCCCCTATGTTGTCCTCCCCCTGTATACAGCCCCCCTTATGTTGTCCTCCCCTGTATACAGCCCCCCTTATGTTGTCCTCCACCCTGTATACAGCCCCCCTTATGTTGTCCTCCCCCTGTATATAGCCCCCCTTATGTTGTTCTCCCCCTGTATACAGCCCCCTTATGTTATCCTCCCCCTGTATACAGCCCCCCTTATGTTGTCCTCCCCCTGTATATAGCCCCCCTTATGTTGTCCTCCCCCTGTATACAGCCCCCCTTATGTTGTCCTCCCCTGTATATAGCCCCCCTTCTGTTGTCCTCCCCCTGTATATAGCCCCCGTTATGTTGTCCTTCCCCTGTATACAGCCCCATATGTTGTCCTCCCCCTGTATATAGCCCCCCTTATGTTGTCCTCCCCCTGTATACAGCCCCTTATGTTGTCCTCCCCTGTATACAGCCCCTTATGTTGTCCTCCCCTGTATATAGCCCCCCTTCTGTTGTCCCCCCCTGTATATAGCCCCCCTTCTGTTGTCCTCCCCCTGTATATAGCCCCCCTTATGTTGTCCTCCCCCTGTATATAGCCCCCCTTATGTTGTCCTCCCCCTGTATATAGCCCCCCTTATGTTGTCCTCCCCTGTATACAGCCCCTTATGTTGTCCTCCCCTGTATATAGCCCCCCTTCTGTTGTCCCCCCCTGTATATAGCCCCCCTTATGTTGTCCTCCCCTGTATATAGCCCCCCTTCTGTTGTCCTCCCCTGTATATAGCCCCCCTTATGTTGTCCCCCCCCCTGTATATAGCCCCCCTTATGTTGTCCTCCCCTGTATATAGCCCCCCTTCTGTTGTCCTCCCCTGTATATAGCCCCCCTTATGTTGTCCTCCCCTGTATACAGCCCCCTTATGTTGTCCTCCCCCTGTATATAGCCCCCCTTATGTTGTCCTCCCCCTGTATACAGCCCCCTTATGTTGTCCTCCCCCTGTATATAGCCCCCCTTATGTTGTCCTCCCCCTGTATATAGCCCCCCTTCTGTTGTCCTCCCCTGTATATAGCCCCCCTTATGTTGTCCCCCCCCCTGTATATAGCCCCCCTTATGTTGTCCTCCCCTGTATACAGCCCCCCTTCTGTTGTCCTCCCCCTGTATATAGCCCCCCTTATGTTGTCCTCCCCTGTATACAGCCCCCTTATGTTGTCCTCCCCCTGTATATAGCCCCCTTATGTTGTCCTCCCCCTGTATACAGCCCCCCTTATGTTGTCCTCCCCTGTATATAGCCCCCCTTCTGTTGTCCTCCCCCTGTATATAGCCCCCCTTATGTTGTCCTCCCCCTGTATACAGCCCCTTATGTTGTCCTCCCCCTGTATACAGCCCCCCTTATGTTGTCCTCCCCCTGTATATAGCCCCCCTTATGTTGTCCTCCCCCTGTATACAGCCCCTTATGTTGTCCTCCCCCTGTATATACCCCCCCTATGTTGTCCTCCCCCTGTATATAGCCCCCTTATGTTGTCCCCCCCCCTGTATATAGCCCCCCTTATGTTGTTCTCCCCTGTATATAGCCCCCCTTCTGTTGTCCTCCCCTGTATATACCCCCCTTATGTTGTCCTCCCCTGTATATAGCCCCCCTTCTGTTGTCCTCCCCTGTATATAGCCCCCCTTATGTTGTCCTCCCCTGTATATAGCCCCTTATGTTGTCCCCCCCCCTGTATATAGCCCCCCTTATGTTGTCCTCCCCCTGTATACAGCCCCCCCTTATGTTGTCCTCCCCCTGTATACAGACCCCCTTATGTTGTCCTCCCCCTGTATATAGCCCCCCTTATGTTGTCCTTCCCCTGTATATAGCCCCCCTTCTATTGTTCTCCCCCTGTATACAGCCCCCCTTATGTTGTCCTCCCCCTGTATATAGCCCCCCTTATGTTGTCCTCCCCCTGTATACAGCCCCCCCTAATGTTGTCCTCCCCCTGTATATAGCCTCCCTTATGTTGTCCTCCCCCTGTATATAGCCCCCCTTCTGTTGTCCTCCCCCTGTATATAGCCCCTTATGTTGTCCCCCCTGTATACAGCCCCCCTAATGTTGTCCTCCCCCTGTATATACCCCCCCTATGTTGTCCTCCCCCTGTATATAGCCCCCTTCTGTTGTCCTCCCCTGTATACAGCCCCCCCAATGTTGTCCTCCCCCTGTATACAGCCCCCCTTCTGTTGTCCTCCCCCTGTATATAGCCCCTTATGTTGTCCCCCCTGTATACAGCCCCCCTAATGTTGTCCTCCCCCTGTATATACCCCCCCTATGTTGTCCTCCCCCTGTATACAGCCCCCCCCCCCCTTATCTTACCCCCTCTGATAAAAAAACAAACAAAAAAAAAACACAAGACTACTCACCTAACCACACGATCCCCCGTCGGACGCCGGCCTCCTCTTCTCTCTTCTCCTGACAGGTGAGCAGCTCCGTTGCGAAGTCCCGCCGGCGCCATCACTGACCTCAGTGTGCGCCGCGGTGGCTGGGGCTTCCGGTATTCGCTCCATGAACCGGAAGTCCTAGCCGCCGCGGCGCACACTGAGGTCAGTGATGGCGCTGGCGGCACTTCGCAACGGAGCTTGCGACACTCTTGTGATCGCAAGCAAATCTCTGCTTGCGGTCACAAGAGTGATTGACAGGGCGGGAAGCCTACGGCTTCCCGCTTTGTCAATCAGAACACTTCCTAACATTTAACTGGAAGCGATTGTTGCGATCGCTTCCAGTTAAAAAGGGAGGAGCGGGGGGGCCCACTCCAGCTCGGGGCCCACCGGGGGTTTCCCCGGCCCCCCGGTGGCCCAGTCCGAGCCTGGGTACAGCTTACATACTGTCAGATCTGCTGCTCCAAAGTCACACTGTGCAGGATGCAGCCCCTCTCCCTCCTCCTTTGTCCCGACTGCCAGCAGCAGCACATAGGGCAGATGGAGGAAGCGTGAAAGGAGGAGGGTGGGAAAGGGTCCCAGCGCGGAGGGTCTGCACTGATTCTGCTCACTACATGCTGCGGCCTGTTACTCCCTGCCTCTATATAATGGGATGAAACCCCGGGTTACTATATAGAGGCAGTAAGTAACTGGGTGACAGGCTTGTGCAGCAGTGCTAGAGGAGTATATCATTATGGAGCTGCTAAACAGTGAGGCCCACCTCCTGCTCAGGGGCCTACCAAGGGGTAGGGCCCACCGGGGGATTCCCCTGCTCCCCTGTGGGCCAGTCCAAGCCTGGTGCAGAGAGTATAATAGAAAAAGACTATGGTCATATCAGGGGTTGTAGGAATAGAGTATTATAGAATTTGTATTTTGCTCTTGTCTAGTAGTCAGGCCATGTTGGGAGTTGTGGTGTTCTATGCAGAGGGTATAATAGAAATAGATTATGGTCATGTTGGGGGTTATGGTCTTCTATGTATGTAGCATATTAATATATTATGGTCACATTGAGAGCAATAGTGTTTTTACAGAATAAGGCCGGGTTCACACTACGTGAGACACCAGCCGTTCTGTAACCTGGCCATGTCACAGAATGGCCGGTGTTAGTGAAGTTAGTAACAGCCGGATGAACTTCATTTGTGCTGAATTGGCATGTGGGCGCATCCTTGTGCACCTGCATCCCAGTGTTGTGCAGCCGCTATTCAATGAATAGTGGCCGCTTAAAACTGACGTGCAATTTTTTACTGCGGTAGCTAGGAATCTCGGCCGGAGTGTATACTATGTGTATACACTCCGGCCGGGGTTTACTGCGACTACAGTGCAACGTAACTTTTGTATTAATCACGGCCGTTGTTGCCAATCGGCAACAATGGCCGTGATTATTACAAAACTTACGTTGTACAAACATATCCTAAATCAATACAATATGTCCTGATAGGATTTCCTTAGCGAAATAAAAAATCTAGACATGTTCCACATTCTAGACAAATCACGATCATTTATGAGTCATAACATTATGATTCAGAACAAAAAGCAAGAACGGGAGGTATTACAGTATGAATTTTGGGAGTCTATGTAGAACAGATGATGGCGTCCATCATAATTATATGGGAAGGTATCTGTCAGGGACCAAAAAGAGTAAAAACGTGGTGTGACCTTAAAGGGGTTATCCAGCGCTACAAAAACATGGCCCATTTCCCCCCACTCTTGTCTCTAGTTCAGGTGTGGTTTGCAATTAAAGAGGTTATCCAGCGCTACAAAAACATGGCCACTTTCTTCCAGAGAGTCTCCAGCTTGGGCAGGGTTTTGCTGCTCAGTTCAATTGAAGTGAATGGAGCTTAATGGGGTTATCCAGCGCTACAAAAACATAGCCACTTTTCCCCCTACTGTTGTCTCCAGTTGATGTGTGGTTTGCAATTAAGCTCCATTTACTTCAATGGAACTGAGTTTCAAAACCCCACCCAAACTGGAGACAATAGTAGGGGGAAAGTGGCCATGTTTTTGTAGCGCTGGATAACCCCTTTAATTGCAAACTGCACCTGAACTGGAGTCGTGTTGTCTCTGAAAGAAAGTGGCCATGTTTTTGTAGCAATGGATAACCCCTTTAAGCTCCATTTACTTCAAACCACACCCAATCTGGAGACAAGAGAGAGTGGTGCAAAAGTGGCAATGTTTTTGTAGCACTGGATAACCCCTTTAATATAGCACATTTTTACATTGTATAGTCTTAAGTTTTCCTTCTCAAGTTAATTGACTTTTTTTAATTCAATTTAAAGAGGTACTCTAGCAAAAAGGTTTTTTTTCTTTTGTCTGAAAGTTATATAGATTTGTAAATTACTTCTATTTAAAAGTCTTCCAGTATTTATTAGCTGCTGTATGTCCTAAAGGAAGTGCTGTATTATTTTCAGTCGGACACAGTGCTCTCTGCTGCCCCCTCTGTCCATGATAGGAACTTTCCACAGCAGTAGCAAATCCCCATAGAAAACCTCCCCTTCTCTGAACAGTTCCTGACATGAACAGAGGTGGCAGCAGAGAGCACTGTGTCAGATTGGAAAGAATACACCACTTCCTGCAGGACATACAGCAGCTTATAAGTACTGGATTTTTAAATAGACATAAAATACAAATCTTTATAACTTTCTGACACCAGTTGATTTGAAAGAAAAAAAAATCCCTTTTAATTCTACTAAATTCACTACAAATCTGAACCAAGATTAAGATTGTTGCACATTTTCCGGCTATTCGTTTTTTTTTTCTGTCACTTTTCTGCCATGTTCTCATTTTAGCGTAAAGTACTATTAGTGATGGTGTTTTATCCTGTGTTTTTTTTTTAGTACAAGTCATGTGATTCATATGGTTTTCTGTTGAACCATGGAAAAACACAAATTTCCATATAGACATGACAACATCCGTCCTAGGCCACACCTGGATGTATATGTGAGGGGGCCCAATACTTGCCCCTGATGCTGCCCCCACACACAAGAGCCACTGGGTTGTGTGCGCTACTGCCTCTACCTCTTGTATTGTGCCATTATGTCCCCTTATGTACTGTGCTACTGCCCTCTATAATTAATGCACTGTACTGTGTCATTCTCTAATCATTGTTTCCCAATCTTTGACTCTCCAGCTGAAGAACTACAATTCCAATCATGAATTGCCAGTATGACATGATGGGTGTTGTAGTGTTGCAACCTAGAGAGGCACATGCTGCAAACTTACAACTTCCATCTTGAACTGTCAGTAGGGCATGATGGGGGTTGCATTTCTGCAACCTGGAGAGCACAGGCTGCACAACTACAGCTCCCATCATAAACTGTCAGAAAGGCATGATGGGAGTTGTAGTTCTGCAACCTGGAGAGCCACAGACTGCACCACTACAATTGCCATCATGGACTTTCACCAACATACCGATGGGTGTTGTAGTTCTGACACCTGGAGAACCACAGACTGCAAAACTACAACTACCATCATGGACTGTTAACAGGGCATTATGGGGGTTGTAGTTCTAGGGATAATCTCACCTCTCCAGGTTCCTGCTGTTCTCTGGGGCTGTGTATGGGGGCAGAGCCAATTGCTAATGGTTATCACAAGATTTTCTGTTCATATGTACTACATCTTCCAGCATAACCTGAGGACTGGAGACTGTCAGTAAAGGCTGGATGCTGGGAGTTGTAGTGTTTGCAACTGTTGTAGTTGGAGGATTCTAGGTGCATTGTACACCCAATGCCTTGTGGGAGATCAGAACACAGTTATGCATAGTTACACTAATAGGGTATATATATATATATATATATATATATATATATATATATATATATATATATTAGCATATTATCACCACACCCTACATATCACTAAACCAAGAAAAATATTACCAGTATATAAGAAACAACTATTATCACCTCACTGTGACCACAATCATTACAACCATATAGTGACTAATACCACCATACCATTACTGAAATCCAGTATACCAAGACCAATATTACCAGTATATAAGAAACAAATATTATTACAACACCTTCAACATCACCATTACCATCCCCATACCATTATATAACATCTACTGTACAAACACCAGTATCCCCCCATACACTGACCCATTTAGGTAGATACCAGCTGTACAAAGGTTCTGCACACTATGCAGTAACATCCAGTGACTCACAGGTGACGTCTTCTCTGATCGCAGCTGTTCATTTTTCACTTTCTTCACCATCTGGCCCATGAAGACTTTTCCTGAACACACCTTGACCCCGCAGAATCTGCCAGACAAACATTTTTGGCTTCTCACTCACACAGTATAGGTGTCCTGTGTGCCCCCATATAACAGACCCCCTCTGTGCATTCATATAGTGGTTAGACCCTCTCAGTGTTCTCATATAGTAATAACGTGCCCCGCTGTGCATCCATATAGTAATAACGTGCCCCGCTGTGCATCCATATAGTAATAACGTGCCCCGCTGTGCATCCATATAGTAATAACAAGCCCCTCTGTGAATTCATATAGTAATAAGGTACCCCGCTGTGCATCCATATAGTAATAAGTTGCCCCGCTGTGCATCCATATAGTAACAAGGTGCCCCGCTGTGCATCCATATGGTAGGTGCCCTTTTGAGCATTCATATAGTAGTTGGGCACCCCTCTGTATATCCATATAGTAGTCAGGCCCCTCTGTGCCCCCATAAAGTAATCAGGTGCTTCTGTGCACCCATATAGTAGTCATGCACTTCTGTGCGTCCTTATAGTAGTCAGGCCCCTCTGTGCCCCCATAAAGTAATCAGGTGCTTCTGTGCACCCATATAGTACTCATGCCCTTCTGTGCGTCCTTATGGTAGTCATGCCCTTCTGTGCATCCATATAGTAGTCATGCCCTTCTGTGCATCCATATAGTAGTCATGCCCTTCTGTGCATCCATATAGTAGTCATGCCCTTCTGAGCGTCCTTATAGTAGTCATGCCCTTCTGTGCATCCATATAGTAGTCATGCCCTTCTGTGCATCCATATAGTAGTCATGCCCTTCTGAGCGTCCTTATAGTAGTCATGCCCTTCTGTGCATCCATATAGTAGTCATGCCCTTCTGAGCGTCCTTATAGTAGTCATGCCCTTCTGTGCATCTATATAGTAGTCATGCCCTTCTGTGCGTCCTTATAGTAGTCATGCCCTTCTGTGCGTCCTTATAGTAGTCATGCCCTTCTGTGCGTCCTTATAGTAGTCATGCCCTTCTGTGCGTCCTTATAGTAGTCATGCCCTTCTGTGCGTGCGTCCTTATAGTAGTCATGCCCTTCTGCATGTCCATATAGTAGTCATGCCCTTCTGTGCATTCATACAGGCATCCTCATGTAATTCTTTCTGGTAGTTCCCCCAATAAATAGTATCCCCCATGTAGATGACATCCCCCTTAATCTAATGCACCATATAGTAGATATCCCCAGTAGGTAATCCCATAGTGCCCCTACCACTAGGTAGCCATAGCAATAGGCAGTATCCCCATGTAGATGACATCCCCCTTAATCTAATCCCCATATAGTAGATATCCCCCAGTAGGTAATCCTATAGTGCCCCCCCCATAGGTAGCCAAAGCAATAGGCAGTATTCCCATGTAGATGGCATCCCCCTTAATCTAATCCCCAATTTAGTACATATGCCCCAGCAGGTAATCCTATTGCTGCCCCCCAATAGGTAGTCATTGCAACAGGTAGTATCCCCGTGTTAAAAGCCCACACTCCTTTAAAAATAAACACATAATTACCCATCTATAGAAATCCACCATGTGGGGGGAGGGGCGCTTCAGCTGCATCTTTCGTCACTCCCAGCAGTGACAGGAGGCAGAGCAGAGGCAGAGAGAGAGAAAGGAAAGGAGCAGGGAGAATGCAGCTTCCCCACTCACTATCCTGCTGCTGCAATCCACCTCTCCTCTCCTCAGTAGTGTAAGCCGGTGCCAGCAGGGCTGAGGCCCCTCCCCCAGGCCGGGTCACAGCATTGCAGTACAGCCAGGGCCGCCATCAGGAATTTCGGGGCCCCATACAACCAAAGTGTCTGGGCCCCCCACATTAATTAAAAAAAAAATAGTGTGTTCGCCCCACGCCTTGCTGGGAGGTATAATTTGGTTCCGATCAATTCTAGAGAACTGGCTCATATACCCCATTTTCCCCAGTGGCTTAAAATGTAACCTCTGTTATGCAGTTATAAAATTGTAGAAACTAAATGTGAACAAGGTGCAATTTAAATGTCACCATACAGACACTTACTTGTATAGCTGCCTCTTGTGCTCTGTATGCAGTGCATTATATCCACCCCTGCAACGTACAATTTATAGCGTGTCTACAAGCCCAGTGGGGCTCATTATGATGGAGACTAAAACTTATACAAGAGTGGGTTAGGGGTTCCCCTGTATTCAGAATGCTGTTGAGTACTAGGCAATGCCCCGTTTGGGGTTATTGAATTTCGAGGGTCTGGGGGGCTGTTTGATTTGTATATGTTCACCAATAATAATGCCCCCAGAGGTGCCCCCATACACTAATAATGCCCCCAGAGGTGCCCCCATATACTAATAATGCCCCCAGAGGTGCCCCCATACATTAATAATGCCCCCAGAGGTGCCCCCATACACTAATAATGCCCCCAGAGGTGCCCCCAATGAGATAATAATGCCCCCAGAGGTGCCCCCATATACTAATAATGCCCCCAGAGGTGCCCCCATATACTAATAATGCCCCAGAGGTGCCCCATATATTAATAATGCCCCCAGAGGTGCCCCCATGAGCTAATAATGCCCCCAGAGGTGCCCCCATATACTAATAATGACCCCAGAGGTGCCCCCATATACTAATAATGCCCCCAGAGGTGCCCCCATATACTAATAATGCCCCCAGAGGTGCCCCCATATACTAATAATGCCCCCAGAGGTGCCCCCATATACTAATAATGCCCCCAGAGGTGCCCCCATATACTAATAATGCCCCCGGAGGTGCCCCCATATACTAATAATGCCCCCGGAGGTGCCCCCATGAACTAATAATGCCCCCAGAGGTGCCCCCATACACTAATAATGCCCCCAGAGGTGCCCCCATACACTAATAATGCCCCTGGAGGTGCCCCCATATACTAATAATGCCCCCGGAGGTGCCCCCATGAACTAAAAAATGCCCCCAGAGGTGCCCCCATACACTAATAATGCCCCCAGAGGTGCCCCCATATACTAATAATGCCCCCAGAGGTGCCCCCATCTACTAATAATGCCCCCAGAGGTGCCCCCATATACTAATAATGCCCCCAGAGGTGCCCCATACACTAATAATGCCCCCAGAGGTGCCCCCATACATTAATAATGCCCCCAGAGGTGCCCCCATACACTAATAATGCCCCCAGAGGTGCCCCCATATACTAATAATGCCCCCAGAGGTGCCCCCATATACTAATAATGCCCCCAGAGGTGCCCCCATACACTAATAATGCCCCCAGAGGTGCCCCCATACACTAATAATGCCCCCAGAGGTGCCCCCATACACTAATAATGCAGGGCTCCAGACTAAAAAATTTACCTAGGAGCCATTGGCTCCTAACCTGAAAAATTTAGGCGCCAAATAGAATATTTGGTCGCCAACATTTTAAACCATGTAAAATTAATGTTATGTTAAATGGGACTTACTGTGTGCAGAGGCCGCGGCAGCCTCCTCCTCCTTTAGATTCTCTCTTTTCTTAGTTTGAAAATGTTCAACATGGAAACTTGCAACCTGACAACCATATACAGTCTGACAACCATATACAGTCTGACAACCACATACAGTCTGACAACCATATCCAGTCTGACTCAGTACTTCAGCTTCACTTGGCTAGCCTTTTAATGAGGCTTACTCTTCTGAACTTGAACTTAAAGGGAACCTGTTGACCCCCGTGCCAGGGTGACAGGCTCCCAACCCCCCGTTAGAGCCCCCTATACTCACCTCATCGCGCCGGATCCCGCTTCTGAAGATGGTCGGGTCACGGAGATCTCAGCCGCTGCAGCCCGGCGTGCGCTGAGAGATGAGTCCAACGCTCAGAGAATGACAGGAGAGTCCAGCGCTCCGTCATTCTCTATGAGTGTTGGACTCATCTCTCAGTGTGCGCGCCGGGCTGCAGCGGCTGAGATCTCCGTGACCCGACCATCTTCAGAAGCGGGATCCGGCGCGATGAGGTGAGTATAGGGGGTTCTAACGGGGGGTTGGGAGCCTGTCACCCCGTCACCGGGGGTGACAGGTTCCCTTTAAAAGCTTGCAACAGTCTATACATACTGAGCTAGACTTATGACTGCAGCCATAGTGACCCCCCACAAGATGTGTATATAGATAGATATATCTCTCACCTAGTGACTAATGCAAGTGACCCCCTACAATACAGACACCTGAGGGGCCCTGATAATAATAATTGTGCATATATCTATCTCCCAGTGTCTGCAGCCAGTCTGCCCTACACTTATAGATGGCCCCCTCCCCTTATAGATGACCCCTTCCTCCCCCCCATTATAGATGCCCCCTTCTCCCCCCCATTATAGATGCCCCCTCTCCCCCCCATTATAGATGCCCCCTCTCCCCCCCATTATAGATGCCCCCTCTCCCCCCCCATTATAGATGCCCCCTCTCCCCCCCCATTATAGATGCCCCCTCTTCTCCCCCCCTTATAGATGCCCCCTCTTCTCCCCCCCTTATAGATACCCCCTCCCCTTATAGATGACCCCCTCTACCCCCATTATAGATGCCCCCTCCTCCTCCCCATTGTAGATGCCCCCTCTTCTCCCCCCCTTATAGATACCCCCTCCCCTTATAGATAGCCCCCTCTCCCCCCCTTGAACATGGCCCCTCTTCTCCCCCCATTATAGATGCCCCCCCTTCTCTTCCCCCCATTTTAGATGCCCCCCCCTTCTCTTCCCCTCATTATAGATGCCCCCCCCCCCCCCCTTCCTCCTCTATGCTAAGCAGTATTTAAAAAAAACAAACACACAAACTCACCTGACAACCCGCTCCCCCGGCGATCCTCTTCTTCTTCGGACGCTGTCCCCGGCTGATGCGCGGCTGCCGGCGGTGTCCCGTCCTATCCCCGGCAGCGCGGCGCATCAGTGAGCTCCCTGTACGCCGGGGCTGTGACTTCTGACACAGGAAGCGTCTCTGACGCGCGCTTCCTGTGCCGGAAGTCAGGGCCCCAGGCAGCTCACTGATGCGCCGCGCTGCCGGGGATAGGACGGGACACCCCCGGCAGCCGCGCATCAGCCGGGGACCGGACTTAAAGAGACAGCGCGCCGCCGCCGGGGCCAGTCGCAAATGGCGCCCAGATTAATAAATCTGGGCGCCATTTGCAAAATATTAGTCGCATTGGCGACCATTTTGGTCGCCATCTGGAGCCCTGTAATGCCCCCAGAGGTGCCCCCATACACTAATAATGCCCCCAGAGGTGCCCCCATATACTAATAATGCCCCCAGAGGTGCCCCCATATACTAATAATGCCCCCAGAGGTGCCCCCCATGAACTAATAATGCCCCCAGAGGTGCCCCCATGAGCTAATAATGCCCCCAGAGGTGCCCCCCATGAACTAATAATGCCCCCAGAGGTGCCCCCCATGAACTAATAATGCCCCCAGAGGTGCCCCCATGAGCTAATAATGCCCCCAGAGGTGCCCCCATGAGCTAATAATGCCCCCTGCTGTGCCCCCATATGCTAATAATGCCCCAGAGGTGCCCCCCATGAACTAATAATGCCCCCAGAGGTGCCCCTAAAAAAACAAACATCCTACTCACCTAATCCGCGCTGTGCAGGCAGCAACTCTTCCTCCTCTTCGGGCTCCATCTTGCGAGCTGCAGGGACGGGACTTCTGGCAGGCGTGATGACGTCACATGATCACGCCTGCCGAAGAGGTCACGGCCCGGCCTCCCATAGGCTGCTGGTATGAAGTGCCGGCAGCCAGGCCTGTATTTAGAGTTTATGCTGCCCTAGGCACTTTGCACGCTGAGGCGCCCCCCCCCCCCCATTACTGTACATGCATGGTATATACCCTGGCACTTGGGTGTCGCTCTGCTTAATGCCCGCTGTTCTCATCAAACAAATGTGATGGAGGAAGGAAGGAGGCCGGGGACGTCTTAGTTTGGGGGCCGCTTCTGTCCAGTGTCGGACTGGGGGACCTGGGGCCCACCAATATAGAACCAGTGAGACACGACATGCTGACCCCGCTCCTTTCCTGAATTCATCTGTATTTGTGACAAATCCCTACATTTATACAGCTCTCAGGGTATGCTGGGAGTTGTAGTCTCTGAGAGGACAACCCTGTAATAAATCACTGTGTGCAGAGGCTCCTGGTGGCTGCAATTTGTGGGTGACAACCATCAGCCCTGAAGGTCCAGCAATACATCTGTCTACACTGTACTACAACTCCCAGCATACTCTGAGGGCTGCAGACTGTCAGTACATGCTGGGAGTTGTAGTGCCTGCAGCTGTTGTAGTTGGGTCCTATACACTGAATGCTTTGTGGCATATAAGAATACATAGATCTGTGGGGGCTCAGTGCAGGGAAGTGACCCCAGAACGGCACTAATAGGGAATAGAACAAAACATCTCCCCCTATCCCCTATTAGTGATGTTCTGGGGTCACGTCCCTGCACTGAGCCCCCACAGATCTATGTATTCTTATATGCTACAAAGCATCCAGTGTATAATGCTCCTAGGACCCAACTACAACAGCTGCAGGCACTACAACTCCCAGCATTTACTGACAGTCTGCAGCCCTCAGCATATGCTGGGAGTTGTAGTGCCTGCGGCTGTTGTAGTTGGGTCCTAGTTTAAAAGTTTGCGCTAGTGTACTGTAGTGACCGCGGGGCTGTGTCAGTACACTACCGCAAACAATACACTGACCCACTTAGACCCCAATGGTACACAGGCTCTGCACACTATAGAAGTGATTATAGTGCAGTTAATAATGACTCACAGGTGATGTCTTCTCCGATTGCCGTCGCTTCTTGCTTTCTTCTCCATCTGGCGCAGCAATCAAGAAGACTTCTCCGACCACAACTAGTCTGCAAGCAGGCAGCTGGGGGTGACTGGGGAAGGGAGGCAGCTGGGGGTGACTGGGGAAGGGAGGCAGCTGGGGGTGGCTGGGGAAGGGAGGCAGCTGGGGGTGGCAGGGGAAGCCGCTGGGGTGAAGGGGAGAAGCTGGGGTGACGGGGAGGGGGAGCAGCTAGGGGTGGCAGGGGGAGAATCTGGGGAGGCAGAGGGAGCAGCTGGGGGCAGGGGGAGTAGATGGGGGCAGGAGGAGGAGCAGATGGGGGGCAGGGGGAGCAGCTGGGGTGAGAGGGGCAGGGGTAGTAGATGGGGGCAGGGGGAACAGCTGGGGTGAGAGGTGCAGGGGGAGCAGCTGGGGGGGCAGAGGGAGCAATGTGGGGCAGAGGGATCAGCTCGGGGGCAGCAGCTGGGGTGGCAGGGGGAGTAGATGGGGAGCAGGAGGAGCAGCTGGGGTGGCAGGCAGGGGGAGCAGATAGGGGGCAGCTAGGGTGGCAGGGAGAAGATTGGGCAGCTGGGGTGGCAGGGGGAGAAGATGGGGGACAGGCAGAGGAGCAGATGGGGCAGGGGGAGAAGATGGGGGGCAGGAGGAGCAGCTGGGGGGCAGGGAGAGCAGCTGGGGGTGCTGGGGGAGAGGCTAGGGGGTGCAGGAGGAGAGGCTGGGGGGTGCTGACAGAGAGGCTGGGGGGTGCTGACAGAGAGACTGGGGGAGAGGCTGGGGGTGCAGGAGGGTAGGCTAGGGGGAGAGGTTGTGGGGTGCAGGAGGAGAGGCTTTGGGGTGCAGGAGGAGAGGCTGTGGGAGAGGCTGGGGGTGCAGGAGAAGAGGCTGGGGGAGAGGCTGGGGGGTGCAGGAGAAGAGGCTGTGGGAGAGGCTGTGGGGTGCAGGAGGAGAGGCTGAGGGGTGCAGGAGAAGAGGCTGGGTGAGGCTGTGGGGTGCAGGAGGAGAGGCTGGGGGAGAGGCTGTGGGGTGCAGGAGGAGAGGCTGGGGGTGCAGGAGGAGAGGCTGGGGGGTGCAGGAGGAGAGGCTGGGGGTTGCAGGAGGAGAGGCTGTGGGGTGCAGGAGGAGAGGCTGGAGGGGGTACAGGAGGAGAGGCTGGAAAGGGGTACAGGAGGAGAGGCTGGAAGGGGGTACAGGAGGAGAGGCTGGAGGGGGTACAGGAGGGGGGGTACAGGAGGAGAGGCTGGAGGGGGTACAGGAGGAGAGGCTGGAGGGGGTACAGGAGGAGAGGCTGGAAGGGGGTACAGGAGGAGAGGCTGGAAGGGGGTACAGGAGGAGAGGCTGGAAGGGGGGTGCAGGAGGAGAGGCTGGAGGGGGGGTAGAGGAGGAGAGGCTGGGGGAGAGGCTGTGGGGTGCAGGGGGTGAGGCTGAGGGGTACAGGAGGAGAGGCTGTGGGGTGCAGGAGGAGAGGCTAGAGGAGGTACAGGAGGAGAGGCTGGGGGTGCAGGAGGAGAGGCTGGGGGTGCAGGAGGAGAGGCTGGAGGGGGTACAGGAGGAGAGGCTGGAGGGGGGGTACAGGAGGAGAGGCTGGAGGGGGGGTACAAGAGGAGAGGCTGGAGGGGGGGTACAAGAGGAGAGGCTGGAGGTGGGGTACAGGAGGAGAGGCTGGAGGGGGGGTACAGGAGGAGAGGCTGGAGGGGGGGTACAGGAGGAGAGGCTGGAGGGGGGGTACAGGAGGAGAGGCTGGAGGGGGGGTACAGGAGGAGAGGCTGGAGGGGGGGGTACAGGAGGAGAGGTTGGAGGGGGGGTACAGGAGGAGAGGCTGGAGGGGGGGGTACAGGAGGAGAGGCTGGAGGGGGGGTACAGGAGGAGAGGCTGGAGGGGGGGTACAGGAGGAGAGGCTGGGGGAAGGGGGAGCAGAGGCAGGTGAGGCAGGCTTGGCAGGTCCCCCCTTCACATGCAGCTTCGGTCCGGTGAGCTTCCGGCACACGCTGCCGCTATCACTGGCCGGAAGCTCACAGCTGCAGCCCCGCGGTCCAGGAACTTCTCTCCTGCTCGGCGCGATGACGTCACGTGCGCCGCTGCCGAGCAGGAGAGAAGGACCGCAGGGCTGCAGCTGTGAGCTTCCGGCCAGTGATAGAGGCAGCGTGTGCCGGAAGCTCACCGGACCGAAGCGGCACAACCCCCCCAGGTGGCAAGGGGGGCCGTGCGGGCCCCCCTAGTGTAGCGGTCGGGGAGGGGGCAGCGGTCGGGGAGGGGGCAGCGGTCGGGGAGGGGGCGGCCGGCGGGCCCCCCCCATGTCTCTTAGGGTCCGGGCCCCATACGGCAGTACCGGTTGTACTGCCCTATCGGTGGCCCTGAGTACAGCAGACAAGTAAAGATCGGTGAACACAGTGATGTCAGCCTGGGGGAGGGGCCTCAACCCCGCTGGCACCGGCTTACATTACTGAGGAGAGGAGAGGTGGATTGCAGCAGCGCGATCCATTATCGTTCCTCTTAGGTGCAGCCTGCCGGACGAGGCCCCTCCCACAAGCTGACACTGTATAGTTACGCCGTCAGCAAGTAGTTTGCGCAGCAGGCGCATATGTTAAGGGGAGAGGCCGCTACTTGCTGTGATCTGACTAGGTAACAGGCCCAGTCAGATGACAGCATGAACCCTTAGCTATGCCAGCGGCGCTGGACATCAGAGGGTGTGTTAGGGAGGTGTTGGGTGGGAGTCCAGGGGAAAAAGTAGAGGGGGGGGGGGCCTGGCGGGCCCCCCTAGCATAGGGGCCTGGTTGCCATGGCGACCGCTGCAACCCCTATAGCTACGCCACTGGCTCCATCCTATCTGTGCTTATTGTGCAGGTGATGGATCTGTGAAGCAGGCAGATGTCCAGCTTTATGATTCTGTCATATGTGATGGATCCCCATTTTCCAAGCATAATAAGTTAAACCGAAGAATGCAAAATAAAGACACAACACATTGTAATCAGGTGTCAAAGGGCCCAATTTTATTTAAAATTACATGACACTGAAAATGGCAGACCCCCGACTCATGAAGAGTCACCCTCCAGCACTCAGGCAAGGAAAAAACCCCTGTGGGGGAAACCTCGAGGAAGCCATGGCTGGAGAGCTGCCCCTCCCCTGGGCTTAGAGGGTAATACCATACTATAAATATTATAAACTGGATGTGAGAGAAATCCGGCTGCAATATCTGTCACCTTATTGATGGCCGGCGGATGTATCTCTTCTCCCTCACAGATCCAGGTCGACTTCTCAAGAAGGTGGAGAGTTGATGAAGAGGTAGTCTAAAGCAGACCGCCCCTTTTCCCTGCTAGAACCTCCAAATTACATCAAGGGTAGGGGGCAGTAAAGTCTACAAGCTCAAGGTCCTCTGGCGCATCCAAGATGGCACTGATCAGGGCGCGGTGCATTGCTTTATGGAAGCTTCTTCATGACATAAGCGCTTGTCATCACAGTGCACGGTTGTTAAGGTTACTGCAGGTAAACACATCTGAAGCATTAACCCATTAATGACTGGTGATGCACTTTACTGCAGAGGTCACTAAACACACTTGTGACCAAGCAAACAGCTTATGGTTAGGCCGCACTAAGAACACTAAATAATATGGTTTGATGTGGCCCATAGCAACCAATCACAGCTCAGCTTTCCTTTCTCAAATTACTCTGGTAAAATAAAAGCTGAACTGTAATTGGTTGCCATGCGTAACTTAGTCTAACTTGCCCATAGCAACCAATCAGAGCTCAGCTTTAATTTTTTAAGAGCTTGTTAACATTTGAAAGGTGAGCTGTGATTGGTTGCTATGGGCGAATCAGACTGTGTTTTGTCTCTGGCAGATTGATAAAGCTGCGACATTGCTGTAAAGTTTATGATGATGAGTGAAAACACATGACATCAAGTTTCCCCATAATGCTTTGCAGTCAGACCTTCCTCCAGGGACACTTGTGGTGCACAGACATTTCTATACACTGCAATTTCCAGCATTTCCTGTCAGTCAGTTTAGGATCCTCTGGTATACGGTTATATACGGTGGATTTGGTAACATGAAGGAGACTGCTGACAATCTGATGTAATTGGGTAAATACAGTATGGGTGACATGTAAAACTACATTTCATAGGAAATCGGTGATCACCCGATTAGTTGATCACTGGAGAAACTGCATTAACTGTACAAAAGGGGTTGTCAACTGGTGCCAGAAATTTGTAATTTACTTCTATTAAAAAAAAAATCTCCAGTCTTCCAGTGCTTATCGGCTGCTGTATGTCCTGCAGGAAGTTTTGTATTCTTACCAGTCTGACACAGTGCTCTCTGCTGCCACCTCTGTCCATGTCAGGAACTGTCCAGAGCAGTAGCAAAACTTCATAGAAAACCTCCTGCTCTGGATAGTTCCTGACATGGACAGAGGTGGCAGCAGAGAGCATTGCGTCAGACTGGAGAGAATACACCATTTCCTGCAGGACATACAGCAGCTGATAAGTACTGTAAGGCTTGAGGGTTTTTAATAGAAGTAAATTACAAATCTATATAACTTTCTGACACCAGTTGATTTGAAAAAATAAATAAATAAAAAATGTATCTTGATATCCCCTATCCTATGGATTTTAGGGGGAGCACCGGCCCAGCCAGTGTCAGACTTGGATACCTTGGGCCTACCTGGGAATTTGATTCTTGGGGTCCACTCTACTTACATCAGTTATAACAAGCACCAAACCTTTCACATTACTATAGAAACTTTGCACACAGCTGTGTATGTGACCAGCAATGCTAACTCACTGCTAGTATCTTGTCACTCACAGCACACAGCATAATGTGCCACATAAGTTTCTTGAACTGAGAAATCCCATTAACCCTTTAAGGACAGAGCAAATTTCGATTTTTGCGTTTTCGGTTTTTCCTCCTTGTGCATAAAAGGCCATAGCACTTGCATTTTTCCACCTAGAGACCCACATGAGCCCTTATTTTTTGCGTCACTAATTGTACTTTGCAATTACAGGCTGAATTTTTGCATAAAGTACACTGCGAAACCAGAAAAAAATTCAAAGTGTGGTGAAATTGAAAAAAAAACGCATTTTGTTTATTTGGGGGAAATGTGTTTTTACGCTATTCGCCCTGGGGTAAAACTGACTTGTTATATATGTTCCTCAAGTCGTTACGATTAAAACGATATGTAACATGTATAACTTATATTGTATCTGATGGCCTGTAAAAAATTTAAACATTGTCAACAAATATACGACACTTAAAACCGCTCCATTCCCAGGCTTATAGCGCTTTTATCCTTTGGTTTATGGGGCTGTGTCAGGTGTCATTTTTTGCGCCATGATGTGTTCTTTCTATCGGTACCTTGATTGCGCATATACGACTTTTTGATCGCTTTTTATTACAATTTTTCTGGATTTGATGCGACCAAAAATGCGCAATTTTGCACTTTGGGATTTTTTTGCGCTGACGCCGTTTACCGTGCGAGATCAGGAATGTGATTAATTAATAGTTCGGGCGATTACGCGCGCGGCGATAGCAAACATGTTTATTTATTTATTTACTTTTATTTATAACCTGGGAAAAGGGGGGTGATTCAGACTTTTATTAGGGGAGGGGGCTTTTTACTAATAATGACATTTTTTTTTTAACTTTTACACTTATACTAGAAGCCCCCCTGGGGGACTTCTAGTATAAGTGCTTTGATCTCTCATAGAGATCTCTGCAGCATAGATATGCTGCAGAGATCCATGAGATAGGCACTCGTTTACTTCCGGCTGCTGCAGCCGGAAGTAAACGAGTGCCGAGCCGGGGACGGCGCCATCTTGGAGCGGTCCCCGGCCGGCTTCATTTACGGAGATCGCTCCTCCGGGATAACATCCCGGAGGAGCGATCTCCCCACTAGACACCAGGGATGACGCTGCGTCCGGTAATCGGATGCAGCTGTCATGTTTGACAGCTGCATCTGATTACTGTATTAGCGGGCATGGCGATCGGACCGTGCCCGCTAATACCTACGGTCCCGGGCTACATGCGGCACCCGGGACCGGCGCGGTTCAGAGCGGGGCCGCCGCGCGGCCCCGCTCTGAACTCCCTTACCGGCATCAGGGCATAAATTTACGCCCGATGTCGTTAAGGGGTTAAACTAACAAATCTCAGGTAGGCGGGGGGGGGGGGGGGGGGGAGCAGAAACATAATAACAAAAGTATTCTTACCCATTCCTTAATTATATCCAATAGTCACCGGCCTCCTGCAGCTCCTCCAGCTGCAACATCACATACTCGGCTGATGGATCAGCCAATCAGTGACTGGGGATGGACGCTGCTGTAGTCATTGACATTGTGACATTGAGCTGCGGCCGTGACATACACAGAACCTGGTCGAAAATGACTGAAAATCCCTTTCAGCTGCTGTGGGGAAGACAGCGGTGCAGGGGCATGGGGACTGGGCCCTGAGCAGGCTCACCTCATGCTCAGGGGCCCACCAAAGGGTAGGGCCCACTGGGGGATTCCCCTGCTCCCCTATTGGCCAGTCTGAGCCTTCAAATCTTCCTCCTCAGCGTCCCACGTGCTATAGGGGGCTATCAGCAGGTTAGATACATCTAACCTGCTGATAGTTCCCCTTTAAGGCACCACCAAGCATTAAAGTGGACCTGTCATTAGGACCGCTGCCGGATCACTGTGCGAGCACAAGTCTCCATGGCTATGACCATGCATGAGACCATAATGTGCGTGACCCTCATTCTAGGGAAACCTCCTCTTCCTCCTCAGCCCCCCCTGCGCTATTAGGACATATCAGCTGGTTTGATTGTTCTAACCTGCTAATAATTTTCCTTTAACATTTTCATATACAACAAAATAATAGCATATAAGAAAGAACAGCGTCCTCCTTGTCTTGCATCAGTAACAGATACTGTATCTTCCTGGACTTGGTGTTTGTATATACCGTAGTTTGTTATGTCCACAACGGCAGCAAAATATGCCCATATTACACCTGTGTGAAACTGGCATAGTGTCTGCAGTTGTGTCATTCATTTGTTATTCCTACTACACATGTATACTTCTATACAACTATCCAATCATAGATGACTGTCACATGGGACTGGATGGTGTCAGGCAGTGTAGGGACACGTCACCGGCTGGTAGTCATACATTTCTAGGGACTAGCACAATACATGGTGAGCAGAGATCGTGCATGCTCAAGTCCGATCATTCTCCATTTGAATACCAGTGACTGATGAAGTTGGATGCAGCCTGAGGGGCAGTATAAGGCTGCATACATCTTCCTCAGCCACCTGTATTCAAATGCCTAACTATCTGCCTCAGTCATGCACATGTTGCTCTCATCTCTAATGGTGAGATGATCTAGAATTTATATTTCATAGTGAATACAAGGATCTACTAAAATGGACAGGTCAGGAGAGCCACAGGTCCTGTTTAAAGTGTCTGTTAGGCTGCGTTCCCACATTCTGTGTTCCTCACGGAACACAGACGTGCAATGCCTGTAACGGACTCTCCTGACCTGATGCTGGGAGCGGGGGAAATGTACAGATATGCGCCACACTGTAATGAATCAGCCCCATGGATTTTTCCGGAAGGGTGTCCGTTCCGGAAAATAGGACCGGATTTTTTAGATCCTGTCCTATTTTCGTCCGGAAATCCGGCACGGACGCCCCCATAGAAGTCTATGGGAGCGCCGGAATCACGGGCATTTTCCTGATGTATATCAGGAAAGTGCCCGCGATTCCGGACTGGTAGAGAGCCAGCCCCCCCACCCCCCCCGCACCGCACACTCTGCCCGGCACTACAGGGCTGGCCGGCCAGAGTGCGGTGCAGATCCCCCCCCGCCGCCTAACCCCCAGTACCCGCTAGCCCCCGACAACCACCCCGCGCCCCCATACCCGCCGCCGCTCACCACCGAAACACCGCCCCCCCCCCCCCGGAACTCACCACCGGGCCGCCCGCCGGATGCTCCACACCTCCGACCGCCGCCGCTGCCCGGACCTCAGCACTGCACCCGGACCCGGACGCCAACCTCGCGGCCCCGACAGAGCAGGATCCGGGACAGGTGAGATTACCCCTTAGGACTACTACTCCCACCATGCTCTGCTGGCAGGCCATGATGGGAGTTGTAGTTCTGCAGCCTGTGGCCATCCAGGTTGCAGAAGTACAACTCCCATCATGGCTCTGCTGGCAGGCCATGATGGGCGTTGTAGTTCTGCAGCCTGTGGCCATCCAGGTTGCAGAAGTACAACTCCCATCATGGCTCTGCTGGCAGGCCATGATGGGAGTTGTAGTTCTGCAGTCTGTGGCCATCCAGGTTGCAGAAGTACAACTCCCATCATGGCTCTGCTGGCAGGCCATGATGGGAGTTGTAGTTCTGCAGTCTGTGGCCATCCAGGTTGCAGACGTACAACTCCCATCATGCCTTGCTGACAGGCCATGATGGGAATTGTAGTTCTGCAACCTGGATGGCCACAGACTGCAGAACTACAACTCCCATCATGCCTTGCTGACAGGCCATGATGGGAATTGTAGTTCTGCAACCTGGATGGCCACAGACTGCAGAACTACAACTCCCATCATGCCTTGCTGACAGGCCATGATGGGAATTGTAGTTCTGCAGTCTGTGGCCATCCAGGTTGCAGACGTACAACTCCCATCATGCCTTGCTGACAGGCCATGATGGGAGTTATAGTTCTGCAGCCTGTGGCCATCCAGGTACACGGGTACCTGTGATTTATGTTGGCATACTAGACCATCTCATCAGGAAATCCTGAAGGTTTTTCCTGATGGTTTCCTGATGGTAAAAACGGATTACTGTCAGGAAATCCTGATACTATCCTGATGACATTTGAGGTCTCCTGATCAGGATTTCCTGACAGTAAAAACTGACACGGACGTGTGAATGGGGCCTTACTTGTTACACAAAGGGGGGGATTTATGAAGATCGGCGTACAAGTACGCCAGTCTTATATTCGGCCCCGCCCCCTTTTCCTGGCCGGGTGCCCAGATCTACGCCAGTCGTACCAAATCTACACCTGCTGGATCATGACTTGCGCCAGCTTATCACACCTCCACAAGCTCCGCCAGCCTGCCCATCGGGCGAGCGGGGTGTACGGCCCTGGGCGTACGCCAGGGAGAAGGGGCGAATCTGCTCCTTCTCCCTGGCGTACGCCTCGGGCGTGTCCTTTATAAATCCCCCCCAAAGTTTTTTAGTCAGGGTCTGGGAGTTCAGCACCCTGATGATAATTAGATAGAATTAGAGAAGCACACCGCTGAGCACTTCTCTCTGTCTCACTGCAGGAGGCTGGCTCTGCTGTAAAGGTGGCCATACTCCTGCAATAACTATGGGGCTAGGGATTGTGTGGCTGACTGTTCTCCCTCAGGTCCTCCACATACACAGGAACTTTCAGCTTGTCCCAGCATTCCTGTGTTCTCTATAGGGAGGGCTAAGCTGCCGCCAGACCCCTCTGGCTGCGGCTTATGCGAGATAAATGGGGTCTAGCAGTGATTTTCCATCACACCCAGGGAGACCTCATCTGTCACAGCCTTGTAGCGTCCATCTCCTGCAATAGTCCTGACAGGGATAGAAGCTGCTGGGAGGGACCCTTGTCCTAGTGACTGGTGGGGTCCCCAGAGATCACACATGATCGCCAGTAAATGATGTTTCAGGGGGCTCTAATACAGATCAAACACAGTGTTATGCTGACATGAGAGCTCATTATATATAGCCCTAGGTGCGCCAGTGTGTATGCAGCGATGCGACATTTGACCTGGAACAGGACGAGCACGGAGGAGAGCGGGGAGCAGCCGCCCCTTCCTGTGCAGTGTCGGCCAATCCCGCCCGTGTGAGCCGTGCGCCCCGTGCTGGAGGGAGGGAAGCGCCAGAGTGCGGGCTACACGCAGCGGGTGAGTGCGGGCTACACGCAGCGGGTGAGTGCGGGCTGCACGCAGCGGGTGAGTGCGGGCTGCACGCAGCGGGTGAGTGCGGGCTACACATACCGGACTGCTGACATTAGTCACAGAACTGGCTCGTGTGAATTCAACCCCACTGTGGAGTGATGCGTGAGTAGTCGTGTCAGGAATTCTGTCTCTGTCCTCCTGCAGGTGTCCGGATCTGAGTTCTCTGTGACCCGGGGAAGAAGAAGTAGTAGTGGTGACCATGGCCGAGGAGGAGAGCGGCGGCGGCGGTGGTATCCTGCAGGAGATCTTCACCTCCCCCCTGAACATCTGCCTGCTCTGCCTGTGCCTCTACCTGCTCTACAAGATCCTCCGGGGCGACCGACCCCAACACTCGGACGAGCCCCGGGAGGAGCAGCTGCCCAAGATGAAGAGGAGAGACTTCACCCTGGCGCAGCTGAAGGAGTACGACGGGCTGCAGAGCCCCCGCATCCTCATGGCCATCAATGGCAAGGTGTTCGATGTCACCAGGGGCAAGAAGTTCTATGGGCCAGGTAACCCGGGCAGATTGGGCTGGGGATTTAGTCTCCTCATTGGTTTCAATGCATAAAATCTGATGTTACAATCCACAGGTCACTGTCAGCCAGGGAGTAGGGTGCAGTGAGTACATGAGATTTCACCAATGACCTCTACTTTGCAGGTACTTAGAAGGTTCTCATCTGCTTCTAGCATGTATGGTGGGAACCTGCGCACACACTAAATATAATATTAGATAGACATGAAGGCTTATTAGTCACACTGACCCAGTATATACCCAGTAGTAATGTAGTGTAGTAGACTGTGTTATTCCATATACAAGATCCTGTAGGACACCTATCCATTCATTGGATGTCATGATAGTGTGTGACAGGTCTCCTTTACAGATTCTGTTTAACATACACACTAACTGGAGGAGAAGCGTGAGATGTGAATAACGCCTTATTCACAGAACATCCCCCCCCCCCCCTAAATGCTTCCACATTGTTAGGAAAGACCCTTAGCTATAGCTGGCAAGGGGTGTGTGGCAGCCCCCGCTGTGGTCTGGGAGATGACAGCTCCGTAGCTCTGTACGCCGCCCGTAGCCTTGAACTTTTAGACTTATCTCACATGACTGCTGGAAATGTGGGCAGAAAGCCATCCAAGATTAAAAGGCAATCTGTGGGTCCTTGAGGTTGGAGGAAAGCAGTTTCTGGTTTATTTTTTATACAGATCTCGTAACAATGACCAAGAAAAACACAAGATCTGAATGTGTGAATACGCCCATGGATTACCTGGGAAGCACTGTGCATACTGGGTAGCACCTACTAATTGTTTTGGTCCAATTGCCTGGCAACAAGTGCCAAGTCAGCGTCTCTTTGGAGATCAGACATGTTGTATAAAGGGCTGGTGGGGGTAAATAGGACAAGAACTTTTACCCCTCCCCCTTAAAGGGCGTGCAACTTCAGAGATTGAGATTCCAGCACCTTTGCCCTATATACCCAGCCTGTGTACTATGTATAATAAAGCAGATACTGGGTGCTGTAAATAGGTTTATAGCTGCGATATGCTTTTTGTGTTTGGACCTATATTATATAGACACCCAAATTGAACCTTGTAAAGCCAGTGCATCTATCACCCCTTTCTCCCGCCAGATACTATGGTAATGTACTATAAATTACCCCAGCACAGTGTCAGCCTGTTCAGTCCAGTGCACATTCTTCAGCACTATGTCATGCATCGAATTATAGGTTAGGTTACGTGTAGTAAGACTAGACTCGAAGTAAGGCTAGGGGGCTACTAAGGGGCCTTGTCTAGGTAGTACAGTGCTCTGTCGGGGCAACTTGACTTAAGAGATAGAGCTTAATAGAAGAAGCTCATATTCACCGCTTATCCTGATACCGACTTCCACCAGAAGAGATCTCGGAGTGCAATACAGACAAACAAGTGAGACACCAAGTGGCAGAAATAGAGAAGACAACCTTGAGCCCAGAGTGTGACACATATCTAATACCTGACGGTTGTGCTGAGATGTAGTGGCACACCTGCTCTGGGACACCACACTGTGATTGGCCAGAGAAGTAAGGGAAGGGATTCCAGGTGTGAGTACTGCAGGCAGCCCAGATTTGATCCTGCCCCTTTAAAGTAAGATATATTAGGTAGCTGCTTGTTTGGCTGACAATGCAGGCACTTTCAATGGAAAGGATGGGTAAGCTGCTGCCAGTCTCCTCTGGTGGCTTATTAAAGCATTGGGCATGCTGACATCCATCAGTCTGCTGTGTCATTCTCCTAACATCATGTGCTGGGGTGGAGTTGGGAGGCCCCATACACATGATTATTAGCCAGTCCCACTGAAATTGTCTGCTTTGGCTGTGATGTCTATGGCCAGTTTTATACTTCAGCATAACCAAAGTTCAGAGGGAGCATAAAGCTGGATTGTGGATTTCATGTGTAAGTGCCTGTTCACACTGAGTAAAAGTGGCAGGATTTCAATTTCAAGTGCCTCCAAAAATTTGACATGACATGTCCCCTTAGTATCTGATCACTCTGAACTGTGATCAGATACTATGTTTAATTTAACATAATGCATCACTATAGACCCAGTTTTCTTTGTGACAAAACTCTTTTAAGTTATTCATGTGTTAGTAAATAGCGATTAGGGCATCTTGAATATGATTGGGTTTGTTTGAAGCCGTGCATGCAGCATTTGATTTCCACTTGGATGCCACCCTAGGGAGTCTTGGAAAACATGGATCCAGTCATAGGCTAGGTTCACACTATGTAAAAATGTTGGCCGCCCTTCGTAGTGACAACTGTCATTGCGCAAATAGCTTTTTATTATGAAAGATGGCTGTCATTTTTACATGGTGTGAACCTAGCTTATGGCTGTATCCATGTTGTCCAGGCAGCCTTAGGGCTTCATCCAGCTTCTTCAGCCACCTGTGATCAAATGTTGCATGCTCAAGGTTTGCTCATCTGTTAGTAAACTGTACCTGGCGTTATTCCATAATAGCATCACAGCTACAATTTCCCAGCTATACAGTTAGCAGTATGCCAGCTGTCATCTGTGCCAGTGTTCTGCACAAGCAGACTGGTATAAAATAACCTGTATGGTATGAGAGGCTGCAGATTGAGGAACCTCTTTTATAATAGTGATTCCAGTAATAGCACTATATAAGGGGATGTCCTATTCCATCATCCACCCCCACCGGTGCAGCTGGTGCACTATTTTGCCAATTATGCCCTAGTTTTACTGCCAAATTATGCAGCTACTGGCCATCACATTACGCATGCTTTTACCTGCATGCAGTAGCTGCAACATAAGTGTAGTTGTAGTCTAGAACGTGAAAATTACACGGGAACCTAGAACAAGGTTAAAGCGGTTCTCCGCTAGTTATCCACCATCCGGTGGATAGGGAATAACTAATACAATACCCCTTTAAAGCAACAGTCCAGCCATGAAGTTTATTCCATACAGGGCATTAGGGGGTGAAGCTAAAGGGTCCCACTGCCCCTCCTCCTTCTATGCAGCTCCACTTTTTGGTGTGTTGCTTTAAGCAGATGATATTGTGTTAGCTTGTAATGTACACACCTGATAAAGACCATGGCTTTCTTTTCTGTTTTTAATCTTCAGATTATTCTTTTATTTCCTAAGATGAACAGCGATAATTCCTCCAGACATTATTTGCTGGGAGCTACTACTCCAGAATGCTTTAGTGTCGTGTTTCACGATCTTGGCATAACTTGTTCATCCAGTTCAGACGTTATTAGAGAATCGGCAAACAAATGCACTTCATTACATAAGGGGAACAGGTAGAGTTGGGCCGGAGCTGCACACGAAATTGATAGTGTCCCAGCTCCGGTTTCCTTGACATTTGTCTATGGTAATCACCTGAGTTGTTTGAACATACAGCTGCTGAAATACAATTAATATTAAGTAGAAAAAAAAATTTGAAAAGATAAAATTACCCACAGATTTTGATGGTTCCCCACACACCTAACTGCTGGGATGCAGCATGTTTTACATTTTCATAATGCTGTCGTTTAAAGGAGTTTACTATTGTGGCAGAGGCCATGCTATGCCCCAATATGTGTTACAGGTCATTGTATTCATATAAACGATATACAAGTGGTGCCTTGGATTACGAGCATAATTCGTTCTGGGACCGTGCTTGTAATCCAAATCCACTTTTAAACCAAAGCAAATTTTCCCATAAGAAATCACTGAAATGCAGACAATTGGTTCTGTACCCCAGAAATAATGATTTTTAAAAAAATTCTGAATAACATGTAAAATAGATGAAACAAACAAACATTCAGAAACAGCTGAATATGTGATATTGTAAGTTACTGTACAGTATATCAATCAGCATGTGGAGTATAATGTATAGTAAGTGCATAAACCTGAAAAAAACAGCAGCACATTGTAGATACATGATGGAACTGCAGATCCCCATAATGCAGTAGTGTAGTACAACAGGCTATCATAGAGAAGCAGGGCTGCTGTCAGAGGTCTCTGTGGTCACATGACAGCAATGAGGAGGGGTGTATGTTCAGCATGGACCAATCAGGAAGTGAGAATCACAGAGCTGTGCAGGAGGACAGTGACAAACATTTCTATACAGCAGTGTGTATAGCTGAGTGTAAGTGCAGGCAAATTATGGTAGTATTGGAGAGGATGGGAAACACAAGAGCTAACCGAGACTACAGGGAGCATAAAGGAAAGAGCAGAGCAGATGTGGACACCGTATAGCAGCAGTCTCTGTCCGGGGAGAGAGGGGTTACAGCTATGGGATTACCTCCATAGTCCTGGCCCCTGATGTAAGCCCCAGCCTGAAGTGGTTCTGCAATGATTTAGAAGGTGAGGGAGACTTCCTGGGTCTGTAGACCACACTATGCAGACCATTCCTCTTCCTCACTCCCCCTTTCACCCATACAGGGAGCTCTTAAACCAAAGCAATGCTCTTAAACCAAGTTACAATTTTGAAAAACTGTGAGCTCTTCTTGCAAAACGCTCTTAATCCAAGTTACTCTTAAACCTAGGTACCACTGTATTTAAAAGTGGCTAGAGAGATTCTTAAAAAGATGTTTCCCATAGAGGAGTTTAGAGCCCAGTAGCAGTGACTTCAGTGATAACATCGATTTCATAACGTTAGTTGGACATTAAAGTGATTTGCGAAATAGTTAAGGACAGAAAACTTTGTACTTTGTCACATAATGTTGGTTCGTGTATTATGTGGAGACTCTTATCTGAATAGTCTGGATGGTTAATGGTTAACTTAAAGCAAAAATGTAATATTTGTTGGGATTAGTTAAATTAGTCATATATATAATTGTTCTCCCCTACTGCATACATTATGCTAGGCTGATGTCATGTCTTCTTTAAAGTGACTCCGTACCCACAATCTGACTCCCCCCCCCCCCCCCCCCCCCCCCCCAAACCACTTGTACCTTCAGATAGCTGCTTTTAATCCAAGATCTGTCCTGGGGTCCGTTCGGCAGGGGATGCAGTTATTGTCATAAAAACAACTTTTAATCCAGCAGCGCTGTGTCTAACGGCCGGGGCTTACATTAGTATATGCATTAGGCTGGCACAACCTCTCTGTCCTTCCTCCCCACCCTCCTCATTATTAGGAATGATCCAGGAACATTTACTGCTGTTTGAGCTTTGCACAGGTGTATTAACGATCCAGCCCATGTGCCGGGCTGCCACAGGTGGGGAATAGGAAGAAATCTGCCTGGAGTATTTCTAATGATGAGGAGGGTGGGGAGGAAGGACAGAGAGGCTGTGCCAGCCTAATTCATATACAAATGTAAGCCCCGGCTGTTAGACACAGCGCTGCCAGATTCAAAGTTGTTTTTATGACGATAACTGCATCACCTGCCGAACAGACCCCAGGACAGATCTTGGATTAAAAGCAGTTATCCGAAGGTACAAGTGGTTTGGGGGGTCAGATTGTGGGTACAGAGTCGCTTTAAGGTCTCTTTGTAAGGGTGGCGGCTTCCTGATAACTTGTACATGACAGCAAGTTCAAGTATAAGGGCTGTAATAAAGACGCTGTATTTTGCAAGTCTTGTACAGCTTAAGGAAATAGGATCCTGCTAGGATTCTTGTTCATATGGTTGTTTTCAGGACCCTGGTGTCCTCGTATTTCCAGAACTGTTTCCAGCACAGTAACTTTCCCTTTTTTTTTTTTTTTTTTTTTTTTTTTTGCGTGCTGGTCTGTTCTGGTCTCTGACAAATATATACGCCCATGTGAACAACCTTTGTGTCTTGTTAAGGGGTCTTGTATAGCATGCAAATAGGGAACCTGAGGCGGGTGATTTTGTTGTTGTATGAAAATGAATGCATTACCTTTTTTTGTTTTTTCATGAGAACCCGATGCTGAAAAATGTTCTTTTTATTCTAATGTTTTCATTTTTGTAAATTATAGACTTTTATTTTTTACCATATTATCTTGGCTTTCTGCACAGCATTTAGAGATCTACTTTACAGCAGCCCCATGGACATGGGGAACAGTAGACTGTGGGAGAGTTTTCTAGGCATGCTTTGTGACCTGTGCAGGAAAAGTGAAAGGCTCTGAATATCCTATATTGTGAAAAGCCTGATACTATGCTATCTTACCTATACACTGGCATCACTTTTCACCATTTATTCCTATTTCTCTGCTTGCCATGTGATTTGCCATACATAATATAAAATGGTAATGATACAAGGTAAAGCCATTCAGTGTATAAATGTGAATGTAAATATGATACAGAACACTGGCAGGTAAGGCATTGTCATAGTTGGCAGAAACCAGATTATAAATACTTCACAGATTATGTCTCAGGGTTGACCAGCTGGGTGTGGTACCCCAACATCATGCCACCACCTCTCTGCACAAGTCTAGAGACTGTTACAGTGCTAGGAGTATCTGGCTCTTATTAATGATTTCTGTACATGAAATATTCATCAGTCTGTGCAGATGGAGAAACGCATTAGCTTTGTGACTGCAGACTGATAAGGTCGGCTGCAGCCTGGACACAACATTTATTGTTTTATTTACCCCACTAATTACAATAGGACATAAATAAGCTTCAATCCCTGCTGACTGCCCAACAATAATAGTTACTGTAAGTAATATAGTCAAGAGCTTAAAGGGACTGACCTAATGATATCACCTGCTGTATGATGCACTGCAGGGATTCAGATCTAATTCTTCTGTCCTCAGAGGGACCTTATGGTGTGTTTGCTGGACGTGATGCTTCACGAGGTCTCGCCACTTTCTGCCTTGAAAAAGAAGCTTTGTCGGACACCTATGATGACCTGTCAGACCTGACCGCTTCCCAGAGGGAGACCCTGAGTGACTGGGAACAACAATTTACCTGTAAGTTGAAGATGTACTTGCTGTATCAGGTTGGTCTCAGTGGAAATGCCATAGATAAAAGAATGTTACTTCACTAGAACAATAGGTCACAATGTTGTGTTACTGAAATGTTTGGTCCTAACCAGTAGACCAGGTATAGGGAACGGTTTATATACAAAGAAAGGAAAACAGACCCAGCTCACCCTTACTGTGTCCCAGTCTCCGTGTGGATTTAACCCCTGGCAAGACAGAGCACTGATCTTTACTGGAACTTATGATTCATTTAAACTTGTTGGGACGTAATTCCCATCTTTATATATGTACTTTAAAGGCCAGTAACAACCCCCACCAGATAGTCCAATGGCCAACAAATTTGGAATTCTTCTTGCAGCCTTACTCATGGTGGTTGTTACTGGCTGGTAATGTGCGGCATTGATTTACCTTGGTTCGCATAATTATTATAAAGTACAGTATTTAATATATAATTGGATTAGCTATTGCATATAAGAGATGGGTATATACCCATTCTGAGGCCAACATCCCAAGTATTTTTGATAATTTACCTGCTCAAACCAAAACATGGGGGGGGGGCTGTTGTTTTTGCTTTAAACTGTTCTGTTCTGTTGGACTCAATAGTAAAACCTCAGTTTGTGCGCACGTACATTAATTCCACAGCTGTTCTTTTTTGCAGGTGCAAAAATTAGCGCATGGTCATTTTTTGACCATGTATGGCAATTAAAAATTAAAAAATGTAAAGGGTTTTAAGGCTGGAAATACGGGCACCAAAAAAAACCCAAACAATTGTGAACATGAAGAAACAATAGTACAGAGCTAGCCATGATCTGTCTTCTAAATGTATAAATGACTCAGATGGGGAGGCTGGTTTATCTTCAAATTAACTTTCTGCTCAAACAGTTGGTATCTGCCAAGTAGGCTTTTATGAGTTAAATTAGCATATTGAAAGGTATGATGTCTTGCATATTAAAATCCACTATGGCCTGTCATAGTAGATTATCTACAGAAAAAGCCCTCTTGGTCCATCTAGTCTGCCCTTTTAGCATTTCCCTTCTTATTATCATAGGATAGATATATGTTTATCCCAGGCAGATTGAAATGTATTGTAGATTTACCAACCACATCTGCTGGAAGTTTGTTTCAAGCACCACTACTCTTTCAGTAAAGTAATATTACTGAACACACAGGACTCCTTTATAAGACTATGAACTAGTTGTATTCTGCTGTTTGGACTTTTATGATTCTTAAGGTCTGTATGAGTATTTGTCTTTAACGTCTCCAATGTCCTGTTTTCCAGTTAAATACCATCATGTTGGGAAGCTTCTGAGGGATGGAGAGGAACCCACAGAATACACTGATGAAGAGGATGCTAAAAGTTCTTCAGACCAGAAGAAGACAAATTAAAGGAACACGTTTTAAACTAACCCTTAACATTCCAGAACGTGCATGATAATTGCTTCTACTTTGGTCCACGATATTATGTGCACATATAACTGTGAGCCATGGTGATCCTGAATGTTATAGTGTCACAGTCTGTGCACAGCCTTTTATTGTATCCCTCTTATAGGGAGCTGTTTAATTCCAAAACTCCCTATGAAAAGTAAGAACTATGTCCAACACTAATACCTAATACAGTACAATAGATGACCAAGTTCTAGAATGCAAGTTTTCTTATTCTAACGCCCTACTAACAAGTACTGGGCCATTTGCAGTGTTCATTGATATTTAGGAATAGAACAAATTCCTTTCTTAACAGGTTCTTAGATATAATTTAGTAGTTAGTTAGTTAAGGGTTGTTCACATCACTAGGATGCAGTATGTCAGGAAACCATCAAAGAGACAATCTGATGTATATAGAGACATATCGAAAGGGTTTGATAAACTCAATGTTGTCTGTTTCTTGCTGGCTATCTTTTTGGGTCATCAAACCTTTTGGCTGTGCATTGGTATACATTTTTTGATGGTATCCCAACATACGTTGGCAGCAAATAGGTGAACAGCTTCTTATATCTGTTCCTGGGAGAGCTGAAAAACAAACTCGTGTCGGCTCTAATAGCAGCTAGTAGTGGTTGTTCTACGGCTCTTTAAAGGTAACCTGTCACCAAGACAATGCTATCTATTCCATCACCATCATGTTATAGAGCAGGAAGAGGTGAGCAGATTGATATATATCTTTGTGGGAAAAGAATTAGTATAACTTGTAACATGTTGATTGAAATCCCTGCTCATTCTGTGGTAAGGAGTCCAGTGGGTGGTGTCACAATGGACTGGACTCTTTAGCATGGAAACATCAGAGATTTCAATCAATAAATTACAGGTTGTAGTGAATCTTTTCCCATAATGATATATATCAAACTGTTCAGCTCCTTATGCTCTATAACACGATGCCAATAGCTTAGGCAACATTTTCATGGTGACTGGTTCCCTTTAAGACCTAATCATGGTTAACCATACAATAGACATATTATATTTTACACATTAGAAAAATGACGTACGCTACACACATACTATGCTTGATATTATTGGTAAAAGGTGCTGAATCTATGGGAAAACCCCATCATATCATTTACAAAGGCTGTAATTGTAAAAGGTTGAGTATTTGTGGTAATTGATAAGAAATTGCACCCAATGTGAGGCCTAACACCACCTATCAATAATGGCAGCAGACAGAGTTTAGGTGCCTTACTTCACTTTTGTGCTGGTGTTATATTCGCACTAAATAATTTCCTAAGTCTGGTATTTAATAGTTTATTTTACAACCATGAACTTGGTTTATTACCTGCACATTATATCAGTATAAAACAGTAGCGTGCATCTTGTAGTGTTACATGGAGATCTGTATCAGTCGACTGGAGTCAGTACAGTAATGCAAACAAGTTTTAGCCATGAAGGGCTCATGCACCCGGCCATGTCCTCTGTGTGGACTTTGTACAGCAACGCACACACTTTCACGTGTGTTGTATTGCAGAACCATGTTGATGCAACCATGATGATGCTTCTGCTTAAAATCCCACTAAACCTTAATTTTCTACAGAGGCAAACAGACATGTAATATGGGCTTTGTTACAGATCCATAAAATGCAAATCTGTAATACAGCCACGGACATAATTCTTATATGCCTTTAGGTCTAATTAAAAAATATCGGATTCTTTTGTAAATTTCAGCTTTCCTATTGAAGTCCATAAATCTGCAGTTAATCTGAGGTACTACAGCTTTTAATGTCATTTGCAGACTTTTTTTCCCCATAGTGTTTGGTTGGCATTTTGTAAATCTCATCCACTGATGGCCCGATATGGGTCTGTCCATGGAAAGAAACAACAGCCGATCAGGGCTCGTTTATCAATCATGCTGCCGGGCCACATGAACGATCCCTGTATCATTTGTCCGGCCATTTAAATATATTGCTGTCGGCCGCACATCCCCTGTTTACATAGGAACATGTGCTACTGACAGCAATAGATTTTAGTGCAGCACAAAAGTTTCGATCAGGTGTTTCCCTGCTGTTCAGCTGATCGTTGACACTTTTATACTGGCCAATTATCAGACAAGGGAGCGCTGCTAGCAATGCTGCTTGCTGATCATCAGGCTGTGTAAAAGGCCTCTTACTGTAAATGTTGCAGATTTTGGACAGAAATTACAATACAAATTAAGCAGAAAGTTCATCTTGCATGGCTGTGCGTTATCAGTTGTATAGCAACCATTTCTTTCCTATATGTCTTGGAATTGTGCCTGTTTTAATTGAGATTGACCTTTTGCTACCTTTTTGAGGTCGTAGATGTAATTATATCTACATCTTATTGTGATTGATAGAAATACTTTGACTTACTTTTAAATGACTATTAAAATTGTGGTTCTGCAGCCAATAATAAAAGTGCAGAGTTGTGCCTGTAAATAGAGGAGCCATGCCACATAGCATTCAGAAAGCTGATCAGCAATGGTCAGACCCCCCTCCCCCCAATCTAATATTGATAGTCATGCATAACTACTTTAAAGTGGTTATCCAGCGCTACAAAACATGGCCACTTTTCCCCCTACTGTTGTCTCCAGTTCAGGTGCGGTTTGCAATTAAGCTCCATTTACTTCAATGGAACTTAGTTTCAAAACCCCACCCAATCTGGAGACAACAGTAGGGGGAAAGTGGCCATGTTTTTGTAGCGCTGGATAACCCCTTTACTTTCACCCAGCTATAATTTGGGAAGGTAGGTGGGGTGGTCAATAAATAAGTTGTCTAAACCAGACAACTACTTTGAAATCTATTACTAAATTCAAGTTGATATGTTCTAGTGGTCTACACCTCCAGAAGTGTGATGTGTAATGTAAGAGAGACAGAAAGGGAACAAAAGCCATCACACCTGATGTAATCTAATGAGATGAAAAGCACAATGTACATTCTGTGCATGTTTGGTTAATAAAATGCTCTTTTCATAATAGTTTGGCTTTTTATGTTTGACACGTTTCCTGACATGCCTTGTAAACCTAGAAAGTGTGAAATGATACAAGCTTATCCGTATCTGACAGTATAGAAGAAGTGTTAGAAGTCTCTGAGACAAATGTTATGGTAGAGGGGTGTAATTTTAATGGTTCAGATGCATCCAGGCCCAGAGGGGACCTTATTCCTATAGGAGGAGAGAGTACAATAAAAAAGCGGATAGGATAGCTTCTCGCAGATGACAGTACGGACATCTTCTGAACAGCCCGTTCCACATTATCCTGGGGATGCTGTGTAGGATTAACAACTTAGGATGGAAGTGCAAATTTGTTATCATTATGCTGCAGCTATACAAGCATTGTCCAGCCAATAGTGTCCTTGTGCCATAGGGCAAATGTCTACCCTCAATGTGATCTCAAAGTCCATCCAAGCATTCCCCACACCATTATGCCACCTCAAACAGCCTGAACTGTTGACTCCGTACAAGGAGGGTTTATCCTCCTCATTTTATAGGGAAGGATAGTCATAAAGGATAGGTGTCTATAATACAGTGGCTACTAGTGAAAACTGCAATGCATTTGAATAGGGGCTTAAAAGGCATGTGAGCATCAGGAATGGACCAAGAACAATGGATGGTAATGAAATCGTCTGAAAAATTACCTTCTGTTCTTCATTGTGTGGCTGGCTAAGTGAATGTGCATTACTTTCCTGGGTAACACCAGCTGGGAAACCCTGAGTCTTGGAAAGCATATGGATGTGGTATGGCATATACCACCTACATATACATTGTTACAGACCAAGTCCATACCATCATGGCAGCAGCATTCTCTAGTGGCATCGGCTTCTTTCAGCAGGATCATGCTCCCTGCACCATGAAAAGAATGCATTGGATTTGAATTTGTGGAATGTTCTAGAAAAACAAGTCTAATCCTTGGAGGCATCATCTTGAAATTTACAGAAGGTAAAGTACTTACTGCTAACAGGTACCGTAAGACACGTTTAGAGCTGTTTTGGTGGTACAAGAGAAGTCAGTCTTGGGCCAACCAGAGGAAATCCTTAGTGTGCTCCCCTCCAAAGTAGTTAGGCTCTCATACTGTGTGCCCACGCGTCTGAAGTTAGGCCTACATACCGTATGCCCGCACCTATGTATTTAGGCACCAATGGTGTGTGTATGTCCCTCTCCTCTGTCTGTAGTAATGGCCACCCTGCTCCTCTGTTGTTAGACCCCCATACCCCCATGTAGTTAGGCTGCCTAGACTCCGTCCCCTCTTTGTAATTAGGCCCCATACCCTATTCCCCAACCCCATGTATTTAGGAATCCCTAAGGAGTAATAACAAGTTTAGCATTGATTGGCCAATGCTTAGGCAACCAGTGAGTATTAATTTTTGTTCCACGCTCCAGAATCATCTAATGACCTAGGAAAGCAAGCGCAGAGGGAGACCATGCCTTTACAGTTGTGACGCACAGTGCAGATGTTGGAGCCTACCAGAGCATCCTCTAGTCCACTGCTGGGCCAGTTTATTGCCATGTATACATAAAAAAAAAAAATAACAGTTATAAAAACAAAAATTGACAAGTCTAGGTGCTGAGACTAGAATAAGCTGGGAAAAGGGCTCAGCTACGCACTTTTCTCCCCATTGCTTCTCCTCTCTGAATTTGATGTCTATAAAGCCCACTCCTTTTTATTTTTAACAATTGGTGGGGGTCTGAGCACCCAGACCAATCAAGACATGACTCTATGACATATCAATTATTTTATGAATTTTTTTAATATGGTCACTTTTAGGCTATGTTTGCACAAAGTAAAACAATGCTAAATCTGGTGGCATTTCCAGTATAAAGCTATGTTCCCACACAGTTTTTTTGCTCAGTATTTTGCAACCAAAACAAGGAGTGGATTGCAAACATAGAAAGTCTATGTTCACACACTTGAATTTGAGTGGATGGCCGTCATTAAATGGCAAATAATTAAAACAATGCCCATCTTTTGCCATTAAATGACGGCCATCCACTCAATTTTAACAGTGTGTGAACATAGCCTTTCTGTGTTTGCAATCCACTCCTGGTTTTGATTGCAAAATAGCAGAATAATGCAAATCAATTGGAAATTGGACATCAGGGTACACATCATATAGAATAACATCTATAATTGATTACAACTGTCAAAATAATGAACATGCTCTTTATTTATGACTTTTTTTTTTTACCTGTTCAGTTTTATTTTCACTTAAAAATACATCTGTACTTTGGTATTATTTCACTGTGGAAGAACATAGCCTTAATGTTTTTAAGCAGTTCTTGTTTGGTCTTGGCCACTCCAGTTCTAAAAACGTCAGCAGGGTAATGATGCTTGGTTTGTAATGACAATAGGCCACATGATACTAAGCTGATTAATATTTATAGGACACAACTAAAAATAACAACAGAGTCAATAAAAGCTTCTCATATGCTAATCAAAGCATCTGCTTTATTCTATCTGTAAATGTATAACAAAAACCATTATCAAACACACATTCCCTTCCAGCATTTCAGTGGCCTATTAGGATAGTTTGCAGATGTTTTAACCCCTTAATAACCGGGCACTTTTAAAATCTGCATTGCAAAACTTATTTATTTTTTTTTACGTTTTTCTTCATGCAGCCATATGAGGACTTTCAAAAATGTTTTTATTAAACTTTGCTAAATTGTATAATCAAGTTTAAGTAATATTTGAGTGATCACAGGAAGGCAAGGTGAGCCTCTTCTCCTATATTACATACATACATCTTAGTATAACAATTTCACCTCATTCAGCAAACACAAAGGTAACTATAACAACAATGGTAGCTTAAAGAACAAATATCCATACAGAACAAATTAGGGTGAGCACCGGAAACTAAAACAGTCCCCCTTATCCCAGTGTGTGGGAAAAGTGGGCAGTGTCCAGTGAATCCAGACTGTGGGTGCTGTAAAGCCAGTATCCATTTAAACCAGTCTGTTGATGCTATAAAGCCATTCTCCAGTGAATCCAGACTGTGGGTGCTGTAAAGCCAGTATCCATTTAAACCAGTCTGTTGATGCTATAAAGCCATTCTCCAGTGAATCCAGTCTGTGGGTGAAGGTATCCTAGTGTGTGGGAGAAGTGGTCAGTGTCCAGTGAATCCAGGATGTGGGTGGTTAACCCATTGGTATGCCAGTGTGTGGCTGCTGTGAAGCCAGTCTCTTGTGATTCCACTGTGGGTGCCGCAAAGCCAGTGTCCTTTACAACCAGTCTGTGGGTGCTGTAAAGCCAGTGTCAATTTCAACCAGTCTGTGGGTGCTGTAAAGCTAGTGTCCAGACCAGTTTGTGAGTGCTGTAAAGAGAGTGTCCATTCAAGCCCGTGTATGGGTGCTATAAAGCCACTGTCCTTTCAAATCAGTGTGTGGGTGTCCTTTCGAAATATTACAAAGCACATTCAAATCCCAATCAAGCTCCTTCCAACCCCTGTACAATAAAGTATTCACCCCCCCCCCAATTAGGTTACATCGGTGGCCTGTCACATCTATAGAGGCACCAGTAGGGGCACTATCCCCCATATAAATTTATTTGAGAGCTGTTAAAGGGGTTATCCAGCGCTACAAAAACATGGCCACTTTCCCCCTACTGTTGTCTCCAGTTTGGGTGGGGTTTTGAAACTCAGTTCCATTGAAGTAAATGGAGCTTAATTGCAAACTGCACCTGAACTGGAGACAACAGTAGGGGGAAAAGTGGCCATATTTTTGTAAAGCTGGATAACCCATTTAAAACCTCATGCAACGAATTCCCTTTCGTGAACCATAGAGCAAACCATCTACCATCCTGATATCGTAAAAAATTTACAAGAACAGTTAGGCAGTCACAATGCCTGTCTGTAAAAATAGGACATGAAAGCTACTATTCGTTGTCACAAGTGCCAGTGAATAAAAACCCCACGGCTATGGTAACAAAAAGGGAAATGTCATGGGCATTTGTGCCTGGATAATACTGTTTTTGGGGTTCTATGAGATTATCATATTATTGGGGATGTAAAGGGGGAATGTTACTTGATATTTTTTTTTAAAACTTGTGGGAAAATTTTTTAAGACACAGGCACGTGCCTTTTTGCTGACTGATGTTTCGGTTCTTAATATCAGTCACAGCGGTGGTGAAATCCGGTCCTATCTAGGCTTTGTTCAATTTGATAAAGGTCAGCCTCTCCACACTGGGGCAAGAAAGTCTCCTCCTTGTGGGTTTCCCAATGGCCACTGCCGCACTAAACAACCTCTCAGATGCCACATTGCTGGCTGCTGCGGCCAGATGTTGACCTTCTCTGCCCAGAACTGCACTGGGTCAAAAATATTTAGGGGTAACGGTGACTCCAAGTCTGACTCTGACCCTGGCTTTTGTACCCCAACTATCCTTGTTATCTGGTTCCCCTGACCTCTGTTGGTACAGCTAATCCAACACATGGAGGGATGAATTCCACTGTGTTGTCATTTGGCAGATCAGCTGATGTTGTTGCAGTCCACACTTGCATTGGATCTGGGTGCCACGTACAAGTGGCTGAAGTGGGTACAAAGTTTCCTTGCCATCTTCAGGAGATCCTTCAGTCCTGGGAAGGACAACCTGACAGCGCTTGGCTTAGCAATGTTGGTACGCTACAGGGACAGAGTTTGTTTTGGCGTGGTGACTGGACAAGGTGGTGGAGGTAGACAATGAAGTCTCCAGATGATGTCCATGCCGAAATCTAGGAGTAGATTGCAATGTGACCTCCATTTCTTGTTGCTGCCGCTGCAGCTCTCCCAGATGGGCTGTTATCCAGTGTCCCTAGCCATAGCTGTAGATGCTATGTGCCCAATGCGAGACAGAGAGCTTTTGTGTTTTTTGGGTGGTATCAGGTTGTGAACAATGATAAGGGAGTTCACATTTAGTTAGTTATGTTGGTTAATCGTCTATAGTAGTGTATATAGTTTATTAATATGTTATGGTTGATAGTAGTTAAAATGTTTTTGGGATATAGTGTATGTTGTTAAATTAAGATATGGTATGTTTATTTTTGTCTTTTATTTTTATATTTAAAAATTGAAGGCATACAGGGCAGTCAATTTAGCCAGTTGTCTATTTATCATCTATGGGATAGGGTGGGTGCTGCAGCAATGTTTGTGGTTTCCCCCTGGTCCCCAGAGGTAGATGTAAGGAACCTACTGCTTTCAACCAAGGCTGCATTATCCTGACTTGCAGAGATGGGGCTGTGCGATAGTAGCTGCAGCTGTTGTTGTTTACAGGCAAGAAGTGTTGTGGGGGTCCCGGTTCTTCCAGGCAATGGGGTGTTAGCATTCCATGTGCTAATGTATAGAAGCAGTACCTGGGTTTAAACCCAAACCCTGACCCACTTTATGATCACAGATGCTGCAGATAGCATCATGGTCTTTGCCACCACTGACAGAAAAACTGCCACACTACTGATCTCAGTCGGCAGTTCTTTGTAGTAAGCACACTGCTAGACTGTTGTTGAGTACTGCCACTACCTTGGAGTTCCCCTTGATTGCCTGTGCTTTCCTATATACCAGTCTGGTGACTACCTGACGCTGTACTCCTTCCCTTTTGCCCCTAAACCAACAAGCTGTGGATGGGACCTGACACTGGCTCGGTGGAAAAAATACATCTTTCTCCCCTTGGCACAGATTGGTGATTGCTGGCTCTAGGACTGACTGCCATGGACCTTTAATTTTGAATGAATTCCATTCCACAGCCTGGCTGGTATTCACCTGACCACTAGGTGCTACTGGGAGCCGAAACCTTCATCCAAGCCTGTTAGGATCGCCATGTCTGTTGCTGCCACTGGCCATACTGTTAGTGTTAAGGAAGGCCCCTGCTGCACCCGCTCTTCCTGCGCCTCTCCTCATGCGGGCACTGGGGGCCCCACATGCTTGTGTCGGCGCTACCTCCTCTTTGGCCCCTGTTCCACAGTCCTGCTCTCCGCTGTCTTGGCTGGCACACGCGTCTCGCCTACTAGGGCGGGCACACATCGACTGTCACAGTTCTAAAGGTACAGTGTGTCCCTAAATTGGTTAGTGCACCAATCACTTATAAATGTACACCAGTGCTGACATTCCTTGTTGGAGCCTCTGCATGCTTCCATAGTGTGTGATTCTTGTGGTTTCTACTGCCCATGATTTCAGCCGTGAGTCCTGCTGCCCCTGGTACCTACTGCCCGTGGTTCCTACCGCCCATGGTTCCAGTTAGGAGTCCTGCTGCCCCTGGTTCCTACTGCCCCTTGGTTCCTTCCGCAAATGGTTCCAGTTACGACTCCTGCTGTGTCCCAGCCTGCCTACGTGTCTTCTGCTGCACCTCACCTGCCGCCAAACCAAACCAGGTGTAGCGACCTGAGGGTCGCCTGCTGCAGTAAGTCCATCCCATTTTGTGGTGGACACTGGTGAAAACCAGCGGCCCCTTATACTCCGCCCCCTGGTGCAGCTTGCACCATTGCTAGTGGTAATACAGGGGATCCACGACTCAACGTTACACTCAACGTCAACGTATACCCTAAATTGTGAATAAGGCAATATACCAGACATACAAAATTGCCTTACTATTAGGTGAAAGAGTGATGTTTATTTCGATTTGGTTTTATTCCGAGCACATTAGATATCTTCATTCTAGGTAGTATAACATTTACGTATGTTTTATTTTAAAGGGTATGTCCATTCATTTGAACAGCCTGTTAACACATTCATACATGTTACAAGGCAGTGACCAATTCTTCTATGAATAGGACCGTCCATTGCATTGTGCTATCAGTAGCTATGGCCAATGACAGCACTGTGGAACATGTGAATGTAGCCTTACTGCCTATCTGCTGTTTTAGATTACAGATGATGAGGGGCATAGCGAATGGAGTCATATATGACTGTAAGATTTATTGGTAGTCTGTATAAATCCTGTATACCCAAATACACTTCTTAAAGAAAATTCTTGCTGTATTGCACGTTTTACATTGTAGATGCATTGCAGCAATAAGAGAAATGAAGATGTAAAATGCACACACCCTTTAATATTTATGGGCATTTTCTTTCAAATCGTAAACTTTTCCTACTGACTGCACAGCTATTAGCAATAAACTATTAGTCAGTCCAGTACTCTAATATTTCTGGCTGATCTAATGTTACAAAATAAGGCACTACACCATGTTCTATAGTTTGGTTTTGAATGTTTCTATATTCTAACTTTTACATGTATCCCCCTTATAAAAATGATGCTCCCAATCCCAGTAATCAGCGTAAGAACTTTTTGCTTGACTTCTAGGCTTCTTGTTTTCTGCTCTTTGATGGCTAGAGCTTAGACTACAGCTAGTCTGAGTTTCCTCTGCATCCCATGGGGACTCTTCCTGATCAATAGGCTCTGAGACATCTTCTGCAAAACAGTACTCCAACTGTTTTGAGGTTTTATCAGCGGAATCTGAACCCCCTGCCTTATGTACCTTACGCTTTGGCTTGCCATCATGGTGGTGACGCCAGATGTTTCCTTTGTGCTGATCACTTGAGCTGCTCTCGCTTTCAGAGGTTAAGTACAATTCTTTATTGACTTTTTTCTCTTCCAAAAGGCAGTCGAGTCGATTTTTTAACTTTGATCTTTTTCTTTTCCATACTGCCCGAGCCTTAGCCTCTGAGTCAAAATCAGAGTCACTTGTTTCCGAGTCGTATTGATGATATAAAACTGGCTTCTTTTTATGGCCATGAGTCACTTTAAACTTTGAATGTTTTTTTAATCGGTGGTAATATGACTGTAATAGGTGATCTAACAGATCCTCGTGGCAGAACTGAGAATGCAAGGAAATATTGTGGCGTTTTAATTTTTTCAGCTGCTTAATTCTTCTTTGCTTCCTTGAAGCTCTTCTGATATTTGTTTGCTTACCCGACAATTCGCTGACATCCTCACTAAAGTATTCCGACGTGCTGCTTATCTCTTCCAGAACTTCTTTAAGTTCACTGTTGGGCACTGAGCTAAGGCTATCATTGTCCTCATCCCATATTTTTTTGTATAATCGCTCACAGGGCTTTATCAAACAAGGCTTTTCTGCTTTTGTTACTGGAACTGAAACCTCATGTTCACTTTTAACCAGGTGCCTGAAAGTTCCAGTAGCATCTTTTCTTCGATCTAGAGGCACTTGTGATTTTCCATCTGACTGCTCAGCAGGGGCTTCACATTTACCACTATCATCTTCTGTTTCTTCCTCCAACTCTGGCATGAAGTTCATCTCTGCAAAATGTCCATTAAGGTTCTGGAGTTTTATCTGGAAGCTGTTTCCTTTCCAGCGCACCACTCTCCGGCACCATGGGTTGTTTGAACTTTCTTTGGTTTCCAAAAATATTCTGGCATACTGTGGATAATGGTAATAATTTAACAAATAGTTAATAAATTCATCCGTTTCATAAATTTTCCTTTTTTTAGAAGGTCGGTTAATGGAATCATCTGATAGTTTAAAGATCCGTTCACCATAAGTCATTTGCGTATTTGGCTCTTCGTATGTTTTATCTTTAAACTTAGGCTCCTGATCAGCTAAGTTGTGGTAACTGTTTTCGGTCCTGGGGTCCTTTCTTTGTCTGTGTTGGTGTGTCTCAGTGTCTCCCCCTGAGATTGTAATTTCTACCTTGTCTTGAGTGCACATGCCCATTTCGTTGTGATTGATTTCCTCATCTGAGACATGTAAAGACATAACCTTACTGTTCTCCGAGTAGGTGGACACAGAACAGTCACTCAGTGCCAGATAATCACAGTTCATTTGCTCTTCCTCAAGTTTATTGACTTGAACCAAATCCTTCAGAGACAAAACGCAAATTTATAGTTACTTTTATGGGTAACAATCTATTGGTAAATACTAAATACATCAGACAACTACAGAGGGAAACCAGAATTCAAACTGTATTCAAATTCAAAGTTTAAACTGTATATAAGCTGAAAATAACAAGTACTCACATACTCACTTTTCAAACAAAGACTGGTCCTGAACAGAACAATAGTCATGAGAACTGTATGGGATCTAACATATGAGTTTATACTATGGTTTCTGTCAAATTGTTAAAAAAAACTTTACGCGTACTTTAACTCGTACTGTGTTTTCTGCAAATTTGATGCTGTAAATCAATGTAACCAAATGATTAATGATTGAACACAGGATCAAGTACTCAAATATGGTATTTGTGAATGTTGCCTGAGAATGTGTCACTAAGATTTTTTTTTTCAATTTATCAGATACTTAAACATGTGCTTTTTTTCTCACATGTTCATAGTTTTTATTTGTGTCCATTACTATGGGGGGGGGGGGGGCCACCATATTACCTAAGCTTTTTCAGTGCTATGTTAACAGCATTTAGAGATATGCTTTACAGCAGCCAAATGAACCACTGAAAACAACATTATGATTTACTTATATGGGAAAGTTTTCTAGTCATGTTTTAAGACCTGGGCAGAGGTCATTTTGCAAGTAGAGCAGCTATGCCATTCTCATGCAGCCTGGTCTGCCTCCATGGTACGGCTTGCACCAGGAGACCCCCAGACCCCCCCTTCCCTAGACCAGACATCCCTTGTGCACAAGTGACATCACTTGTGCGCCGGGGAGCTGGGAGAACAAATTAACGATAGGAGACTGTGCCGGGCTGGGCGAGTGTGTGTGTGTGTGTGTGTGAGAATCCTACTCATGGCCCTACCAAGGTGATCCAAAGTAATGCCAAAGAAAAATTGACACTTCTCTTTGTGAGTGATTCCAGTGTAGCTGCAGGTAGGCAGCGTCTGGCAATTTTTATCTGCACTGTTGTGGGTAATAATGTCATGCTTGGGATCTGTTGTCACTGACAACCATCTGGATGGAACATATCTTAACTGTCACAAGCACCTGCAGAACTCATAGAAAACACTCACATTCACTTTGTCCAATATGGTAGTAAGAAGCTTTATTGATTCAAGTCGTCTCTGAGCAAGGAGCAGCTTCCTCTCCTGCCATTCTTCAGTGTCCTCTTCTTCTTCTTCAGGACAGATCTCCTGTTGTTGCTGCTGTTGTTGTTGTTGCTCCTGCTGCTGCTGTTGTTGCTGCTGCAGCTGCAGTGCCTTCTGCTGTCTCTGTTTCTGCAGTTTCCTTTTCAGCCTGGCCCTCCGTTTCCTTGCTCTTGCCTTTCTCTCCTCAAGTTTTCTTTTTCTGAGTATATAGAACATACATTAGGGGGCACATTTATCATCTGTGCAGTTTTTTTTCTGTGCATTTTTCTATGCTGCGCAAAATTTCACAGATCTTGCTCAAAATGTATTTGCCATGATAAATCTTGTGCATTTTTTGTGTGCTTCAAAATTTTTGTGCCATTTTTTAGCTAACAAAACTTGGCAAAAAAACAAAACAAATCAGGGAAGGAGTGGAGTGCTGTTCCGCAATTATTTTGAACATAAACTAAAAAAAAAATTGCACGTGATAAATCTGGCTAACAAATCAGCTAACAAGAAACCACAGCCCTCTGAGTGGAAAAAAATAAAACAAGCGCAGCCGTCGTAAACTGCTCTCCTATATATAGAACAGACTAGATTGCAAAGTAAATGAAGCTTATGCATATCTACAGTATGAATTACACTGCTTAAAAATGGTCTTAATTGTAAGACCAAAACATTGTATTTTGGGTGCAATAAAGACAGAGTTTTTTTTTTTTATTTCTTCTGTTGGAGTCCCGCTGTGTTTTACTTGGATATATTACAGCACTTGGGGTTGTAGGAGTGCTTATCGCTTGCACACACACCATTGCTGCAACAATTTTTGTGTAAATTATTACAGAGCTGTGGCTCAAGTGGAAAGAGGATTTATACCCAAAAAGTTAAATATATTACATAAATTTGTAATCTGTTGTAATTCATGGATGAAAAATTGATCAGATGGAAAGTTTTGCCATTGCACCACGCATTTCCCTCTGCACATAGGGTGTCATAAAGGGAGATTCCTTACTCAGAACCCCCTCTCTAAGCCAGAGTACAGAACTGCTAAATAAGAGAAAATCTTAGTCTAACAGCCTGCCCATGTATTATTTTTTTCTCATAATAACAACTTACTTCCTATAGGTAGTAGAAGAATCAATTAGAATTAGAATCTAGGTGAGAAGGGAGGGGATATTGTCAATCTGTGGGGCGCTGGACCCGCCCCAAGTGCATAGAGCCGGGAAAAAGAATGGTGCTGAGCGTGGGCACCGAGCAGCGTTTTGAAAAAAGGACCACGCCACCGGGATCCCCTCACCGACGCCAATGGAGCAATGCAGAAAACAAACATCGATACACCTCATTTTAAATTTGTTTTAAAAACTTCATTTCTTATTCCAGTGTACGAGCATGGTAACACTACGCAGAAGGACTCAGGAAAGGAGTTTCCATCAAAAAAATAGAAGAATCACCCCTTCCTCTATACATGTTGATCTATACTGATTATAAACTGAAACTGAAAAATATTTTCTGTCCCATCATGTTAGAGAAGAAGCTGAGGATGTCAGCTCATACAGCAGATTATACTGTCTACTTAAAGAAGAGGCACGTTGTGACAACACAGCACACAAGTGAATTTCATTAAAGGGATATTCCTATTTCATCAATAACGCTTATTAAGGGGCTGTATTTTTTTTGCAGCCATAGCAGCGTGCACCATTTATTTGCTGACTAACTTATTTTTTGTGACTTTCACAGACAAACCATAAAAGACCATGGCTGTTTAAAATCCTTAAATAAAACAATAGCTTAGTGTAAAGTATTAATCAGTTCACTCACAGCACTTCACAGCAGTGTACCTCATAGAGCTAAAATCAGACTCCCCTGGCCAACCCCTTTAATGTATGAAAACTTAAGCTTACATTTAAAGGGGTACTCCAGCGGGGGGGGGGGCTATTTTGGGATCTGGCCGGGGAGGAGGTGGCAGAGAGAAAAGACGTCCAGACGTAGTTTTTATGAATACTATGAAGCGTCATTCTGCTGCTGTTCCAGATCGGTGTGCGGTCAATCCCGTCACCATGAATACGTCCACACTGGATGAGTTCCGTGCACAAAACCTATTCTCATTTCATAGGACTTGTGCAAGGAACTCACCTGGTGTAGACATATCCATGGTTACTGAGTCTTCTGGCAGCGAGAGCGAATGCTTGTCGATTGGGAAAAAACAGAATGACAAGTAAACTTTGATACATTTCACCAGCCTTTCCCTTACCTTTCAGCCTCCTCCTCTTCTTTCTCTTGTTTCCTCTGCTGCTCCAGCTCTTGTAGTTTGAGGCGTTCAGCAGTCCTTTTATTTATGGCCTCTTCACTAAAATGATTGGTTTCGTCAACAGATATCTGATTAAATAAAATATAAAATCATTAAACAAGATACATAACTGCAATTTGAATTATCTTCTACCTTTGTGGCTTTCTAGTTTTAAAAAAAGGTTTATGTTTCACTGTTTCCATTTTATTTTTTTGCTGTATACAAAAGTGTAGTTGTCTGCGCTACTTTATACAGTAATATATAATGGATTCTGCCAAATGACATAGGGAAATCTTTTTTTAGCATTTGTTAACTTTACATTTTTATGATTTTCAAGAGTATAAAACATATATGTTAAACATAAACACAAATGCAGTGTGAATCCTGTGGGTGTAAACTGCCAACAGCAGCCAATCACAGCTCCTCTAATATTTTACCAGACCTGAAAGCTGAGTTGTGATTGGTTGTTGTTGTGCTTATGCCATTGTATATCTAACACACCCTTTGATAAATCTCCCCATAAGTTTTTAAATGGTCATAATGAAAAATATCAAAAGTTTTGATTGGATGGGGTCTGAAAATGAGTCCATGCTTAGTGCATTCTCTCCTGGTGCTGTGTCACATGACCAAGATGGCCCCTTTCAAACATCTGTGTGCAGCCTTGTAGGCTGGCCATATATCACAGTCTGAACACATATCTATTAAAGGCAAGTACACTATGATTTATGGCCAGCATGCAGGTGTATGTATAATCTCTGTTTAAACCGCCTAGAAAGAAAAAAAGGCAGAACAATGGGCACACTTGTTCTGAGGAAGGGAGAATTTTCTCCCGAAACATGTTAAGGCCATGTTCACATGGCGTAAGAGACTGTCCGGTCTCTGAAAAGATCATCGCTGCTGGTACTGAAGTACTGGCCAGATGATCTCTCGGCCCGCAGAGTGCTCCATAGTGTGCTCCATAGTGTGCAATGAGAGGGCTTTCTGTGGCCACTATTCAATGAATAGTGGCCACAGAAAACTGATATGTTTACTATGTCGCTGCTAGGGGTCCCGGCCGGAGTGTATACTCTGTGTATACACTCCGGCAGTTATTCCCTCGGCCTGCAGCACAACGTAGGTTCTGTACCAATCACGGCACTTACGTTGGGTAAACATGGCCCAAACAGGAAAGTGCAACAGCAACCTGCAAGTGCCAGTCCTGGCGTGCAATCTGCACAGTGTGAACAGAGGCATTGGAGTGCTGGCCATTTTTTGCTTTTTGTATATCACAGATTGCACATGGATAAGTGAAAGAGGCCTAGGTCTGTGGGAACATCCTGTTCTCAAAGACACAGAGCAGGGAAAGAAGTGCCCGACTGAATGCTTCTCTCCCTGCTCATTCTAGTGTTTGGTCAGGGTCTGATCACTCAGACCCTGAATGATAAAAGGAACTGGACATGTCACAAGTTTTTTGTTTTTTTTTAAATGACAATTGGTAACATGTCTGCTCTGTGTTTTTAAATGGCCTGCAATGCAGATTTAAATATAAAATGATCTGATTAGATTCCATGAGGAAGTGCTTTACTTTTTGTCCAGACATTTTTCCATGCATACTAGGTTTCTGTATGCTTGCTTATGAATGTATGCTTTAGGAATCTTTTTGATATTTCACCTTAATATCACATGCCAGGGATTTTCCATCCTCCGAAGTAAACATGAGCTTCATCTCTTGTAGTGATCGCACTGAAGCTATAGTACTTGATAGATTTTCATACTGAATGAATGCATCAAATGGTTGAAGACCACCAGTACCCAACTGGTTTCCACTATCATCTTCTCTATAGGGATCAAGCATAGGTATGTCAATGTTTACAATGTTTCCAAACTTTTCAAAAGTGGTTCTCAAAATTTCTAAACTTGGCTTTTCTGTATTCGAATCCAATGCTAAAAACCATTTACATGGCAAACCCTCCAAATGAATACAAGACGGGGTATCATTTTCTGCACTGCCCTCTAAATCGTCTACTATTTCTGCCAGTAATTTCTCAGTGTTATCGTTGGCTGGAAGGTCAGCAGGCGCCACAGTTACTGCCATGTGTAATGGTCTGGGCAGGCAACTGATTGGCAAGCTTTGCCCATTGAGCTTTTCAAAAAAAATTTGAGCCATCTGTTTAGTGTCTGTTTCACCTTCAATTCGAATAAATTCCTTGGTGGTTTTGGAAACCCTAACAGAACTGAAATTGTCTGGAGCCACCAAGGTTTTCAGTTCTTCCAAAATGTCCCAGTTTGATATTGGTCTAGGTTGTTCTGTTTCTTCTGGAAGTAGGATTGAGATGATTAACTTTGCCTTGGGTTTAAGATAAAGATGGTAAACTGCACTGAGCTCCACGGCTTCAGAGTCATCATATACTGGAGTGACTATCATTGTGTTCAGGTGATCTGCAACAAAAGAAGAAGACAATGTGTTAGAAGCCATTGTACATACAAAATAAGAGCTGTGGCACATAATACTGTAGACCCTAAATTGTAATATAATTTTCATAATGTTTCTACTGTACCTCCATACTGTATGTCATGTCTTCATATAGAGGCATACTATGTTTGTGAAACCTACCAAAAAATGTGGCAGACTCCACTTTTCACTATAAGGCTATGTGCGCCCGCATCCCAATTCACCGCTGCACACAATGGAGGGTGTGGACGGAGCCGCACGCTCCATTGTGTGATTTGACATGTTCTGTGCAGCTGCTATTCAATGACATGTCAGTTTTTTTTGCGCACGGATGGAATCCTGGCCAGAGCACATACTATGTGTATACACTCCGGCCGGGATTCCATTCATTCAAATAAAACGTATGTTTTATATAAATCATGGCCGTTACTGCAAATTGCAACAACGGCTGTGATTTATGCAAAACATACGTTGTGTGAACATGGCCTAAAAATTTTATTTTATTTTGGACGGGAAGAATATTTCTGTACACATTGAGTCTTACGGATCCTGTAAGGCAATACCATGGTGTCTGTATTGCTCTGGAGTATAGTAGCTGTAGGCTCCCTGCACTGTTGTTCAAACTTCTATATCCTGTGCACGAGTCTTTACTTATATAGAGAAGTTTACTGACATTCACAAACACTCTAGGGAAAATAAATAAAAGCGTAGACGGCGTTAGCTGAGACTAGACAGACTCTAAAGTCTGTTTACACAAGCCCATTACCAGCTAAATAAATGTTCCTTTAAATGTTCATTCCCCATAACTGGAAATGTAAATTTTTTTTCTAATGTGGAGCCGCGTCATAGAGGAGTGGGGGTTTCCTCCCATTGGGGGTGGGCCAGCCCGCCTCCAGTGCTTCGCCACTGACCAGTGCCCAGGAATAGAAAGTCGCTATACGCAGGAACGAGGCCGCAGTTCAAAAAAGGACCGCAGCACCGGCTTCCCTGCACTGGCGCCGTTCTATCCATGTGCAAAGCGGCAAGCGAAGTGAATTTTAACTGTTCGGCATTTGAATGAATATTTACCCAGAAGTAACAATTGGAACTTGAACTTTTCCCGGTAACCAAATGTTTTTGTGAGTGTGGATGGTGGGTTGTACCTGGTGAGTTTAGCACTGGTGAGGCTTCACATACAGTACAGTTCTGTATAAGACTTCTGGAGTGCATATACAGTGCAGTAGTAGTACAGTCAGTGCCCATTCTTTACAGTGCTGGTGGGGGGGGGGGGGGGCACTATATAGTAAAGGATGAGTGAGGAGTTGGTGACTACTGTACTATAATTGCTGGTTTTGTTGAACATTTCTTGTTAAAATGTCCTGTACAGAATAGTGCTGTTCTGTACTGTAGTGATTAAACTGGGCACTTTTCAATGAATAATAAGTAATTAAGTAATAATGAATAAATTGCAGGTAATTAGTGGTTGGTGTGGTAACACATTTACATTTTTTTACTATGGGAAAACACTGCTCGGTTCACAGACTGCCCTCCTGAACCAATTAGGTTCGAGAATAGAAGTACCACTGTATACTCTAAAATCTGTAAGGTTTGTGTCCATGACATGTAAATAGGGTTAAGAAAAATGTCTTTATTTGTATGCGCTTTTCTTTTTATCAACAGGTAAAATCAAATCCCAAGTCATCCTTAGTCATCGCTCATCCAACACTCCCTGATGAAAGATAAATGATCTCTTGTGGATTTGTTTGCAGTGTGAAAATAGCAATGCCCTTACAGTGAAAGAGATGGAGTATATAAACATTATATATTTATATAATTAAATAATTTATTCTAAAAGCAAGTATTCATCATGTGCTCAATTAAAAATATATTTCATATGAAATAAATGCCTTTTTTAGGCGCAGATGGGGCAGATCGGCGTAAAAATATTCGCAAATGGTATTTTTGCGAACATTTTTTTCGCATCTGCGCCACCTTCGCCAGTGGGGTGGAGAGGGGGCATTACAGGGGGTGTGGCTGCACGCAGAGGGGACGCGGCCTCTGTGTGCGCCGCATTTATCATTTTTCCGGTGTAAAAATGATACTGAAACCTACGCCAGCTCCGAGCTGGCATAGGTTTTAAAATTTTCGCACCGACGGGCTCCGTGCGATTGGGATTTATGTAGAGGCTATGCGTCTCTATATAAATCCCCTAAGCTCCGGGACTGCAGGGACATTTGTAAGCCCGGCGTAAAGAAACGTTGGACTTTATAAAAGTGCAGCCCTAACGCTGTCCCACACCCACTGTGCCTGCCTACTTGCCTTGATGTGTCCTAGGCGACAGTCATATAGGTAGAACAGCACACAAGACAAATACGAGACAAGGACAAGTATACACAATGGCAGGGGGTCAGCAAGCTATGGTCAAACCAGGAGAGGCGGATACTAGTACAAAGTCTCTAGGAAATAAGGTAAACCAGAATAAAAAAAAAAAACAGAGGACAAAGATACAGACCAAGTCAGGAGACAAACATGTAGTCAGGGACACAAGCCAAAGTTAGATTACCAATAGATCCACATAGCAGGCATCAGGCATAGTAAGTGCATGATTTTTAAAAGAAACAAAGTCCCCGTCTGAGAGGTGATTGGGGCAGACAGACAAGCTATATTCCTTTAATATGACATTCAACAAGACTGCAAAAAGTAGTTTAGACACATGAGATGCCCATTTGGTATTGAAGAATTGTTCTTTTTTTCACCACTGGTCAAGTAGGTGTTGCTTGGGGAAGGTATATAGTTTAATGTCTACATCATGACTGCCTGGTGCCGGATCAGTGGGGATTTCCTCTGTTAGGCTGCGTTCACACTACGTATATTTCAGTCAGTATATGTATATTTCAGTCAGTATTGCAACCAAAACCAGGAGTGGATTAAAAACACAGAAAGGATCTGTTCACACAATGTTGAAATTGAGTAGATGGCCGCCATATATATAACTGCCATTATTTCAATATAACAGCCGTTGTTCTTAAATAACAGCAAATATTTGCCATTAAATTGCGGCCATCCATTCAATTTCAACATTGTGTAAACAGATCCTTTCTGTGTTTTTAATCCACTCCTGGTTTTGGTTGCAATACTGACTGAAATATACTGACTGAAATATACGTAGTGTGAACGCAGCCTTAGGGTGCCTTCACACCTACCGACTCGCAGCGTTAATAACGCTGCAAGTCGGCTAGGTCCTGGCAGATCACTGTCAGTACATACACGCAGCGGTCTGAACGACTGCTGCGTGTATGTAAATCTGCCGGCGACTTAACCCCTTCCGATGCCGGCCGGCCGCCTCCCGCTCAGCTCTGTATACATTACAGTGGCTGCGGCAGGGCAACACACTGATTGGCCGGGCGCAAGAGCAGGACGCCAGGACCCCGTGGAGCGAGGAGGTAATGTATACAGAGCTGAGCGGGAGGCGGCCGGCCGGCATCAGAAGGGGTTAAGTGGCCGGCAGATTTACATACACGCAGCAGTCGTTCAGACCTCTGCGTGTATGTACTGACAGTGATCTGCCAGGACCTAGCCGACTCACAGCGTTATTAACGCTGCGAGTCGGTAGGTGTGAAGGCACCCTTAATGTGAAAGTTTGGGTCACCAAGGCTACAAGCATGCCATGAGACTGTAATACACAGAGGGATCGCACATCACGGTCTCATGGTGTGTTCGTGGCCATGAAGATCCAAACTTCCACATTAAGGCCATGTTCACATGCAGTAAAACACCGGCCCAGGATTAATCACGGCTGTGTTGCAAATAGTTTACTTACGTTGTGTGAACATAGCCTAATAGGGGAAATCTCTGCTGATTTGGCAGCGGTCCGTCATGACAGGTATACTATAATTGAACCTAACTTTAACTGAAAAGAGAGTCCACAGGTGATAAGAACATGGGTGTCTTTAGGAAGTTAAACCAAAATATTGTGCCTTCGATGAATAGGAATAAGTTACAAAAACAGACCAATCCCTTGAGGGGTGCTGGGCGGGAGGACTTCTTTTAGGGTTCATTAACACAAAGAAAATATGTCACTGATCACTGAGGCAGCTCATCTCTAGAATCATAAGTCCAGTCATGCAGCCCCATAGATTTTGTTAAGCAGAGCTTTATATGCCACACGGTGCAAATCTAAGCAGCAACAAATAAACCCAAGTCACGTACTGCCAGTCCCAGGTACAGTATAATTCAAAATAAGGTGGTAATAAGAATGTGGTAATAAGAATGGAAAAAAGGTACTAAGACACCCTATGGCAATCCCTCACTTTGTTATAATATAAGGTCTCCCCACATGATGGTGTCACACACAGTGATTTTTGGAAAAATACCAAAGCAGTTTTTTGAGCCAAAGTGAATCCAGCAGGAGGCAGCAATTTAACTTGATTCTTTATGTTGCTGATTCCTTTTGAAGCCCCAAAAAATGCATGTGAAAAGAACAACACAGCATAAACAGTCTTCAAATTAGTTCGTCCAAAAAGAAGTTTCTCTCTAAAGCAAATTGTAACTTGCCCTGGAAATCAAAATCCAACTCATTAAAGGGAACCTGTCATCACTGTCACAATCATTGGACAATCCCTCAAGGCTTCTGCCTGCCCCACAGTCAATCTCATCCTAAACATAAAGAAGAGGGAGATGTCTATCAATCAAGGCAGGTTGGTCAAGGAGAGGCTGATCAGTAGTAACTGTCAAAACACAACAATCACTGAGCTCAGGGAGATCAGCAAAAAAACAAACAAACAAACTGTGGAAAACTCATTCACGAGACTCCCTATACACTGCCCCCTATAAAATCTGAATATCCAAGAGAGGGGTCTACTTTCTTTTCATTGCTGCCTTTAGCCAGAATCCTACTCCACATTGACGAGGGGCAACACCCCCAAACAGCTGTTTGTGAATGGATGCCTGGCTTTGGTAAATCTTTGTCATGTTGCAATACTCGCAACTGATTTAGACTTTGAAAAAAAGGGGCCACCCTGGTATTTCCCTATTTGTGTCGCAATACTCGCAACTGAGTGGGATTTATAATGGGCTACGTATCAGGGTGGTTTGGTGATCTCCCCACTGGGGGGCACCTCTTGGCAACAGGTTTCCTTCCCTGGAGGGATATCTGGCTATTCCTGTGTTTTGAGACTCGCAACCGAGGCTCCACGGACCCCTTTCTTGCATATTCAGTAGTAACTGTAGCAGCAGGCAAGCTCCTCCTAAACTTTCTCTGCCCTAATTATGCCAGAGGGAAGAAAGAGGAGATCTCATATGCATACTTTTTTCCCCCAGGGATACTTTTGGCTAATATCAAGTGTAGTATCTGTTTTTATCAGTGCCTAATCCCAGGCCATTGGTAATAAACAGGTAGACTATAAACACACAGTGTTGTAGCACTGAGTGTACGCAAGTTGGTTCAATGGTGTCCTGTAGATGACTCAAAGCCCTAGGGTCCTGTTACAAAAGCTGACTACGGCCCCATCATTTTAGTAAACAAGCACTGATCTGCTGGACCTATTAGACCATCGTTAGCGATATCCATGCAGCCCTTGCCCAAACACCTGATACCTTACCTCTCCTGTTCCCAATGGCTGCATTGTCTAAGCAGCCTGTCAGCTGAAAGGCCGCTCTGCAAATCACAGTCTGCAGCGATTCCTCCGCGTGCTGGTGTTGATAAATTTCCCCTCTTTGTGTGCAAACTGTTTACTCATACCGTACTTGCCATAGTGCTGTCCCTCAGCTTGATCCAACAGCCAGTGACTTAACACGTCCCAGAACACCACTCCCAGGGCAGTTCTGCATCTTTTGCATCAAGCTTTTAAATTAGCTGACGTTAAGGGCCCTATTACACGAAGCGATAATGGGCCGAATTGGGTGATTCAGCCCAAGAGTCAACGATCAGACGATGAAACAATCATCGACTAATGATTGGTTTAGGTTTGGACCTAAAACGTTGGTTGCCCAAACACCTGATATCTTACCTCTCCCCGCTCCTGGTCCTGGTCTGCTCCTGGCCTCTGCAGCTTACTAGTCCCAGCGGCTGCAGCGTCTGAGCGGCCTGTTAACTGACAGACCTCTCAGCCAATCACAGCCACGGCAGTCCCGTTTCATTGTCTGATCATTGTCTCTATTACACAGAGCGATAATCGGCTGTAGCGGCCAGATTTGGCCAAGTATAACTCTATGTAATAGAGCCCTTAACGTCAGCTAATTTAAAAGCTTGATGCAAAAGATGCAGAACTGCCCTAGGATTGATGATCCTGGGACATGTTAAGTAACTGGCTGTTGGATCCAGCGGAGGGACAACACTAATAATAATAATATTTATTTGTATAGCACTAAGAGATTCCGCAGTGCTATGGCAAGTACAGTATCAGTCAACAGTTTGCACACAAAGGGGGGAATTTATCAAGACCGGCGTACAAGTATGCTGGTCTTACATAAAGCCCTGCCCCCATACTGGATTTAGTAAGAAGCGTGCGCCTCTCAGACTTGCGGCTGTAGCATCCCAGGTACAGAATTCTACACCAGTTCTGAGGTCGGGTGCAGTCTGATACATAATTTTTTTTCACTATTTTCTACATTGTAAACTCATATTGAAGAATGTAGATAAAATGATCTAGTAAACAAAAGAGTGGGGTAGCCAAATGGAATGGTTTTGGATTTAAAGGTATGCCTTGTCAAGAGTTAATATATGGAATCAATTGCCTTCATAATACTTTTGAGACCATCATTTGTGTTGTGCAGTACACAGCTCTGTACAGCATTTAGCCCTATTCAACTACTGTACTAATCCACATCATGGTCACTAAAATAACTAAAGAAAAACAATAGTCCATCATTACTTTAGGCATGAAGGTCAGTCAACCTGAATCATTTCTTTAAAAGAACTTTAAAGGTATCCTCAAGTGTATTAATGAAAACCATCAAATGCTATGATGAAACTGCCTCTTGGTGACTAATGAAGCTGATTGAAAAAAATGCCAAGAGTGTGCAAAGCTAGATGGAACAACGCTGAATTTTATCATTACAGTCAGATGTTCAAGGTATAATGGTGTATGCACATCCTTAGTTATTTGATTTTATTATTCACTCTGCTCCTGTTTGCACAAGGATTATTAAAACCAGGTGCCTACATAAGTATCTTCTTCATTTGGAACCTCTAGACATATTTCAAGGCTGTTTTAGGGTATGTGCATACAACGGCATCCCGCCGGATCACCCAGCCTGGATTCTGCAGCTCACTTCTCGCGGCCCCTGGTGGCCATAAGCATCTCTGCTGGGCCCATAGGCTTCATTCTATGGTTTGCCAGATTCCGCCATCCACCTTCAGGCGGACGTCGGAATCTGGTAAACCATAGAATGAAGCCTATGGGACCAGCGGAGATGCACGCACACGCCAGCATCCACGACTGGGCGCAAGCTGCGGAATCTGTAGCGAATGATCCGCCGGGATGCCATAGTGTGCACCTGACAGGGTAGTTACTTATAGGTGTCTTTAGAGACAAGTAAGGGGGGAGGCAACAGCACAAAAATGTGCAACTTTTTGCTTGGTCTGTGCCCTACTCACTGACAGGGTGGCACAACTTGGCATGAAGGAGGCGTGGCATTCCCATGCTCCTGTTTTACTACCATTTACACCTACCATCTGGTATACAGTGTAACACAAATCCACTCCAGCTGGGAGCTGGCATTGATTTCTGAGGCTGCTGTACAGGCGTGCACCTCTCAACACTAGCGCAGGTGAGGGGGCAGAACATCATCATGACCAGTGTATGGATATGCCTTTCTTAATAAATTTCCCCTGCAGTTTTCTTCTTTCTGGAGTAGAGTTTATTTGTATACCCTTTACCCATGGGGAACTACCGGTAATACCAGCTGGCAGTCTCCACAAGGAGTGCAAGATGAGTGCAAGATGCATCTCTGTATCACTGAATGGATTGACAGTTTTACCATGTAAGAGTTTAGATAGAAACTGGCTTAGGGCCCTTTTACACAGAAAGATTATCTGACAGATTATCTGCCAAAGATTAGAAGCCAAAACCAGGAACAGACTATAAACAGAGACCAGGTCATAAAGGAAAGCCTGAGATTTCTCCTCTTTTCAAATCCAGTCCTGGCTTTGGCTTCAAATCTTTGGCAGATAATCTGTCAGATAATCTTTCTGTGTAAAAGGGCCCTAAGGGAAGTTGTCATTGTGTGTCACCCAGCTTTCCAAGACACAGGCCTTTGAATTTTAAAGACTTTTCTTATACTCAAAACTAGGAATACATTAAAAAGAAAGAAAACTTCTTCCTTTTGGCTCAAAGAACACATAGGAAAAACATGCATCAAGACCGCAAAGTCTGAACTGTGGCGATATCATCCAGAAATAGCCGAGACGTTATAACAACTTAAAGGGGCTGTGTCCTCACAGACAAATCATGAGGCTGGGGTAACACACAAAGCCATAAGCAGCTTCGGCAGGGAGGAGAATTAGTCCTTCCTTTATATTTCCATTCCTCTTGGCTCAAAAATGTGGACTATTGCAAAGCTTGCTAAATGCTTAGGGAGAGAATTAGCAAAGGTTAAGCAGAGGAACAGTGGATCAGATTCATTTTTTTATTGTTCAAAGGCCTTTAAAAAAAAATGAAAAGGAAAAAAAAAAGAAGAAGAAGAATCTGATTGGCTACTATGGGCATAAACCGCCCTGTTCCCCTGAACAAGTTTATGGTTATTTTCACTCAATAGTGCATATTATCATTAAAGAGGTCGTCCAGGCAAAATTAAGTTATCTGGGGACTGCGGGGGTCCAACCCCCGGCTCCTGGCTTCCTTGTTATGAATATACAACCTTGGGTATGGCAAATGACCCACGGCTCTATTCACTCCTATGAAGCAGCCGGATAGAGCTGAGTAATCACTTTCTGGCTTATTCCCATATGTCCAGGAATTCAGAGCTATGAAAGGGCTGGATGCAAGAAACTAGACGCATTACACTTAGCATCCCTCCTGTCACTCCCTAGGATGAAATGGGGAATCTGTCAACGTGCTAGATCAAAAAAGTTTTTGTTTTTTTTTTAATAAACCCCTGTCAGAAATTGATTCAGATTTGTAAATTACTGCTATTAAAAAATCTTAAACCTTCCAGTACTTATCAGCTGCTGTATGTCCTGCAGGAAGTGGTGTATTATTTCCAATCTGACACACTGCTCTCTGTTGCCACCTCCGTGAGAGGAACTGTCTAGAGCAGAAGGAAATCCCCTTCTGCTGCTCTGGACAGTTCGTGTCATGGACAGAGGTGGCAGCAGAGAGCACTGGAAAGAACGCATCACTTCCTGCAGGACATACAGTAGGTGATAAGTACTGGAGAGCTTGAGATTTTTAAATAGAAGAAATGTACAAATCTATATAACTTTCTGACACCAGTTGATTTAAAAAAAAAAAAAAAGAAAATTTCGCCGAAGTACCCCTTTAACAGGCTTGAAGTTATGTTGGAGAAACAGATGACAACTATATTTGATACATCGTAAACAAGATACTTACAGGGATTTAAAAGATCTCAAAGCGCAACAGCTAATAACTAAGACAGTGCAGGTGAGGATAAATAGAGATAATTATACAGCGAGGGCCTCAGAGGAGCAAGAGGCAACATCTGGCACCCTCTTTATTTTTCATCAAATTTCTCTCATTGTCCATATGTATGTATAGTTACACGCAAATTTACAGACCTGTTTGTATATACACACACATATATATATATATATATATATATATATATATATATATATATATCATACTATATTTTGCATGATTAAAATGAACAAGCCCCCCCAGATTCTACGCTGACAGCTATTTTTACAGCCATAAATAATCTTTTTGTCGTTGGGTATGTTCATACATGCAGTTCTGTTTTCTGATGTTTTCTATACTTGAAAAAAAAAATCTATGCACATGTTGCAGAAACAAGATGAACAGAATGGATTATCAGATACAGAATGTTCGGCAACAAGTCTGCCATGTATGAAATACAGTCATAGCTTACTGTCAGGATTGTTCATATAAAAGCTAACATTACAAAGTAGTTGCTAATGCGAATAATAATGATCAGATATTGTGTGGCTGTGTTCAGCGATGGGCGTTATGTATACTTTACTGGCGTTGTCGCTCTGACAGATGATAAAAGTAGATCGCATTTAGTGTTACGAGCTGTACAGATGAACACATAGATACCCAGCCATGTAACAGAGACTGCACTTCCCTTAAAGGGATTAGAATAACAGGAACTAGACATTAAAGCATCAGAAGTGACACATCCCGTAATGTAATACCAAAATCTATCCTTATATTATGGGCTGGGAAGTATAATATAAACTTTTCTTCTTACCTTAGCTGTGTGTAGGTCTGCTGGCGTGCACAGGCTGCAGCAAGGCTGGAGAGCTGCTGGCAGGTGGAATATGTGTGAACGGCTTCCTGCTTTTGCAGAAAATGCATCTAATATTAGCTTATGAAAAACACAGGGGGTTTACCGAAGCCCGCTTACTGGCTCAGGTACTGCATCTGGCAAGTAACTGACTATCTGCTGATCCTGCCTCCAACCTGGAGAATGCCTGTGGGCTGTCATTTTATCTGTTATATGGCAATGGAATTAACTTCTTATTAATGTCTGCACTGAAGAGGAGAGAGCTCCCTGTCTAGCTCATACAAGTGTGCGTCTACTGGCTCTCAGTATTCATATGGTCTGTGCCATGGAGCCAGTATCAGGCAAGGTTCACATCAGGGGCGTGGCTAGGATTCACTGGGCCCCATAGCAAAAAATTGTAGGGGGCCCCCTCTTCCCAAAGCACAACATATATATATATTCTGTAATGTGGCCAAAAAATAAAATCTATTGTGGCCAGATCCAGAATCAAGAAGAGCAGAAAGCCAAGGGCTCTGCCAGTCCACTGTATTTAACTATAAGGGCCCATTAGGAACTTTTATGGTTAAATAAATAGGTGCAGAGGCAGACAACCTTCTGTTTAACCCCTTATGTACTGCAGTGTGTAAGTAACCCAATGTTCAGAAGACAGAGATATCTGCTTTACTGTTGGTGCACTGATAGCCCCAGACCTCTTCACGGAGTTCCCACACATTTTCCTACTTGATTGTGGCAGGCAGCGGTCAGGGGTTATCAGTGCAGTGAAACAGAGATCTCTTTGTCTTCTGCTTGTTAACTCTTTTCTTTGTGTTGCAGCATGTATGTAAACATTGGATCACTTACACACTGCAGTACATAAGGGGTTAAGCAGAAGGACACAAGACAGCTCTTACCTTCTCCCCTGGGCCCCCCTGCTGCACGGGCCCCATAGCAGCTGCCTACCCTGCCTCTATGGTAGCTACGTCACTGGTTCAAATTTATGTTGGTGGTTCCAACACGACAGAATAACACAGCATGCAGCATTATTTGTAAAATATTATATACCACAATGGAAATTCAACAGACCCTATAAAAGTCCATGGAGGTGTTGGTGTCGAGCATGCTTCGGATCTGGCACTACAGGTATTTTATGTTGGCATAATAAAACTTTGTACAGATACTGCTGCAGCCGCGGCTGGTATGTTCTGCAAGATGCATTGTAGTTCTATACTCTACTGCAGGGAACCATATAGTATATTATTTATATAATGTATATTATTAGAAAAATGTAAACTTTTTCTTTCACAGCCAAATGCTAAAACCTTTCATCAAACACCTGTGCTGTCTAAATGCTCACTAGACCCTAGCTGAGGGTTTAAAAAATTTTTTTCAGAGAATTTACACTATATTTGTACTGGGGCACTGCGAATGTGACACAGTGTCTAAAAACCATTCCAGCAAAATCTACACTAATAAAATGCAAATAAAACCAAGGGTGCCCTTGCAGACATTTAAAGTTTGCCTTTGCCTAACTTGTCCCCTTGCCCCCCCCCCCCCCCCCCCCGGAACAGTGTGTCAAAGCGCCCCCCTTCCTGCACACTGTCCCTGGACTGGCCGTCGGCACATCCCCACGACCCCCGGCCCCCTCACAGTATCCCCAGGCTGCTGGCACATGGCAACTGTCAGAGTGGACATGCCCCCAACCCCCCCTGCACAGCAACCCGGACCGCCCATGCACACCTAACTTCCCTGGCCGCCCCACCCTGCACAGTGTTCCCTGCCGGACGACCCCCACCTCAAACACCACCACCACACAAAATGTCCCAGGGCCACCATCCCCTTCCACACCGAGATCTCACTGGCATTGCCTCTCCCCCCCCCCCCCCCCCCCCCCCGGTCACAATGACTACCAGTGGACCGGAGAGAAGAGCAGAGGAGGACAAGCAGGAACCAGGGCACATGAGATTACCCCCAGAGAACTACACCCCCCACATGTCCTTCTAACAGTTTGTGGTGGGAGCTGTAGTTTTGCACCCTGTGACCCTTAAGATTGCAGAACTACAACCTTCATCATGCCCTGTTGGCAGTCCGTAATGGGAGTTGTAGTTCTGCAAAAGATTCATTAAAGGATGGCACAGTATAAGAGGGGGGGGGGGAAGCTGTGGCACAGTAGAACTACATCTCCCAGCATGCTGTGTGGTAATATGCAGAACTAAATCTCCCAGCATGCTGTGTTGTAATATGCAGAACTACATCTACCAGCATGGTGTAGAGGATAGACTGTAGACAGGGGTGATTCTAGCCTCTGTGCTGCCCGAGGCGAACTATAGAATGACGCCCCCCCCCCCCCCCCCGGTCAATCCGCCCACATTATAATCCACTACTGCGCCCCCCCCCCCCCCCCACACTGCTGTCCCCAATAAACATAATGTTTGGTCCCTTGCTGCACAGAGGATGTCAGGAGAGGAGGGGGCTGATCTTATAGGAGAGGTCCCAGCAGCACAGAGGATGTCAGGAGAGGAGGGGGCTAATCCTATAGGAGAGGTCCCAGCAGCACAGAGGATGTCAGGAGAGGAGGGTGCTAATCCTATAGGAGAAGTCCCAGCAGCACAGAGGATGTCAGGAGAGGAGGGTGCTGATCTTTTAGGAGATGGTCCCCCTCTTCCCCCCTTATAGATGGTGCCCCTCTCCCCCCCTTATAGATGGTCCCCTCTCCCTTATAGATGGCCCCCCCTCTCCCCCCTCCTTTATAGATAGTCCCCCTCTCCCCCTCCCTTATAGATGGTCCCCCTCTCCCCCCTCCCTTATAGATGGTCCCCCTCTTTCCCCTCCCTTATAGATGGTCCCCCTCTCCCCCCTCCCTTATAGATGGTCCCCCTCTCCCCCCTCCCTTATAGATGGTCCCCCTCTCCCCCCTCCCTTATAGATGGTCCCCCTCTCCCCCCTCCCTTATAGATGGTCCCACTCTTTCCCCTCCCTTATAGATGGTCCCCCTCTTCCCCCCTTATAGATGGTCCCCCTCTCCCCCCTCCCTTATAGATGGTCCCCCTCTTCCCCTCCTTATAGATGGTCCCCCTCTTTCCCCCTTATAGATGGTCCCCCTCTCCCCCCCCCCCTTATAGATGGTCCCCCTCTTCCCTCTCCCCCCTCCCTTATAGATGGTCCCCCTCTCCCCCCCCCCTTATAGATGGTCCCCCTCTTTCCCCCCCTTATATATGGTACCCCTCTTCCCTCCCCCCCCCTTATAGATGGTCCCCCTCTTCCCCCCCTTATAGATGGTCCCCTCTCCCTTATAGATGGTCCCCCTCTCCTCCCCCTTATAGATGGTCCCCCTCTCCCCCCCCTTATAGATGGTCCCCCTCTTCCCCCCCTCCCTTATAGATGGTCCCCCTCTTTCCCCCCTCCCTTATAGATGGTCCCCCTCTCCCCCCCTTATAGATGGTCCCCCTCTCCCCCCCCTTATAGATGGTCCCCCTCTTTCCCCCCCCCTTATAGATGGTCCCCCTCTTCCCCCCCTTATAGATGGTCCCCCTCTACCCCCTTCCTTATAGATGGTCCCCCCCTTATAGATGGTCCCCCTCTTTCCCCCCTCCCTTATAGATGGTCCCCTCCCCCCCCCTTATAGATGGTCCCCCTCTTCCCTCTCCCCCTCCCTTATAGATGGTCCCCCTCTTCCCTCTCCCCCCTCCCTTATAGATGGTCCCCCCCCCTGCACAGCAGATAAAACAAAAACAGCACATAACTCACCTACCCTCCGTTCCCCCGTTGAGCCTCTCTGGTCTGGTCCCGGCTGATGTGCGGTTGCTGGGGGTGTCCCGTCCTATCCCCGGCAGCGCGCGCATCAGAGAGCTCCCCGTGCGCCTGTGGCTGTGACTTCCGATGCACGGGGAGCTCTCTGATGCGCGCTGCCGGGGACAGGACGGGACACCCCCGGCAGCCGCACATCAGCCGGGGGACTAAGGCTGCATTCCCACGTTCCGTGATCCTGATGTATCACGGACGTGGAATGCCGGTACCGGAGACCCCCGTGCCCGGACAACATCTGTAATTAGATGCTGTGAGCGGGGGAGACTGTATTCATAAGCGCCGCGCTGTAATAACAGCACTGCGCGGATGATTCATTACAGCGCGGCGCTTATGAATACAGTCTCCCCCGCTCCCAGCATATAATTACAGATGCTGTCCGGGCACGGGGGTCTCCGGTACATGGTACAATCAGTGGCGGATTATAATGTGGGCGGCTGCCTGAACCGCCCATATTATAATCTGCCACTGAATGTCGCCCCCATGAAGACAGCTGGTGGCGCCGCCTGAGGCAGACGACTCAGGTCGCCTCATCATTGCGGCGCCAGTGACTGTAGAACTACATCTCCCAGCATGACATGTGGTAATATGCAGGACTACATCTCCCAGCATGGTGTATAGAGTAGGCTGTAGAACTACATCTCCTAGCATGGTGTGTGGTAATATGCAGGACTACATCACATAATGGGAGTTGTAGTTCTGCAACAGATAAGATGATGACACGCTACACAAGGGGGACATGGTGGGACGGTACACAAAGGGGAGACAATGACATGGTACACTAGTGGCCATGTGGGCACATGTGATGTACATGGAATGTATGTTGGCATACTAGATCATATTGAAAGCACTTGTATTGTAAAGATGTGTGAAGGGAACCTTAAAGGACAACTCCAGCCAAAAGTATTTTTTAATATGTTATTTCTTATGGAAAGTTAGACAAATTCCTAATGTACATTAATTATGGGAAATGCACATATAGGGCTATTTCCCTTAATTTAGTAGATCATGTAGTGTTGAAATTCTCTCAAAATTTGTGATGTCACGAATCAGTTGTAATTCCTATGGAGTGTCCAGCAGGGGGCACACTATATATAGAATTCAATTGACTCCTATATATAGTGTGCCCCTGCTGGACACTCTATGGAATCAATGGCTGTCTATGTAAAACATCTGTTTGCACACATATACACTGTACTACTCCCCCATCATCTACTCATAGTATGAGCAGAGGATGGGGGAGTAGTACCAGGGCCATCCCCGTCACCAATCCGCTCCCCCCCCCCCCCAGCTGCCGCCACATATGCTCTGTACTACTCCCTTATCATCTGATCATAGTATGAGCAGATGATGGGGAAGTGGTACCAGGGCTATCCCCATCACTGCTGCCAATGCTGAGCCTGCCTCTGAAGTTCACCTGATCCTGGAGCAGCATTCCGGAGCTCCGGATCACTATTCCCACTGCGGCCTTCTTCCTCCATTAGACCAGGACCTAAATTACAGCAGGGGACCCACCCAGACCCCCTGCGTCGCCGCTGATGCCTGCCCCTGCTGTCACTCAATGCATACCCCCAAAGGCCGCAGCTGTGGCGTGCCGGACCAGTCTGCTGCTGTAATTGAGGCCCCGGTCTCAGGTAGGAAGTAGGCCTAAGACCAGGGCCTTCTTCATCCCTGAGACCGGGGCCTCAATTACAGCAAGGTGACACCTGCCAAGGAGACACTAAAGCTGGCAGGACTACTCCCACCCATGTGCATGACTACAGAAAGGGGGCAAAGCTAAGAACTTAATTTAACCCTTTAAGACTTACACAAGACTTACTTTAATCATTAGAATCAATGGAGCCACGTCACAAAGAGGAGGGGATACCGCCACAAAGCTCTGAAGCAGACCGGTGCTTAGGAAAAGACCAGCGCAGAGTGCCGGAACTGGGCGTTGTTTCAAAAAAAGGTCCATGCCATGGGCATCCCAGCGCTGATCAATTATCGTAATTTGCTTTAAGCTGAAGCTATATATACATGTAGTTGTAATTTTTTTCCGTTTTGCAGCCTAATTTGAATATATTCTTTGAAATGTCTGTATGGATAAAATGCTCACAAAACCTCTTGGGTCAAAATTGGGTCTTTAGGGCATAGTTTTTACGTTTTCACACCTCAGTAAACCCAGAATGGTGCCTAAAAAAACACCCTAATTAAAAAAGTCACAAAATTCACAATTTTTCAAGCAGCGCTAGGGGGCCACATATGGGATATTTTTAAAACTGCAGAATCAGGGTAATAAAAATTTAGTTATTATCTGTTGTGTTAGGGTACGTTCACACTTACCGGATCCACAGCGGATTTTCTGTTGCGGATCCGCAGCAGATTTCATTTAAATAACTGAACACAGCATCAGATCTGCACCATCAAATCTGCTGCGGATCTGCTGCAGATCTGCTGCGGATCCTGTAGGTGTGAACGCACCCTTACAGGAGAAAATGGTTAAAACTTGAAGGGGTATTACGGCCAGCCCCATTCAAAAAGTTTAAAAAATGCTGCATACTTACCTCCATTCCTCCCTTACTCTTTTCCTGTACTTTTTCGCTTGGTTCGCTCCTCCAGTCCCGTTGTCTTGTTTCTGGCCGCTTCTCTTCATGCAGCCTTATGTCCTCCTTTGTGAAACACTGCTGAACTGGTAATAAGGTACAATTACAAAGTAATGTAACTTTTTATTAATTGTTATAAATCGTACCAATCCAGAGTACCCCTTTAAAATTTGCAAAAAGAAAATCATAAATGTCATTTTTCCTGTAAACCACCTCAAGGGCTCCTAAATTTTTTACTTTTTGCCATCTCTGGCCCCCTCGCAGTCACTGATTTATACCCCTTCGTCAGGGCCGATTCTGGGGTCTCTGCTGCCTGAGGCAAACCTCAGGCGGCCGCCCCCTAATTGACGGCCAGCATACCGCCACGCCCCCCCCCAAACTTCATAACACCACCCGCACCGCATCAAACCACAACCCCCCCCCCCCGGTGGCCCCGCGCGACCCAATCGCCCCATCACGTCCCCCACCGACCCCGGGCACTCAACACAGCCTAGAGGTCAAAGACAGCTGCAGGGTGACGTGATGTGGAGAGAGCAGAGAGCGCGGGCGGCGGGACAGGTGAGCGGCTGCTGTCATTTTTGTTAAGTGAAACCCCCCCATATGTTGGAGGTGCCTTCAAGCAATAGGCGCAATTTATCATATTTTTTGGACTTGCCCAGTTGTTAAAGACTACTGGATAGCCTTTTGTAGTAATTTTTCTATTATTTTTTTGCAACCTATTCCCTGTAGTTTGTTTGTTGAACCTAACCCCTAAAACCTTTAGTAAAAAGCCCACTAAACCTCTATTGAATCTATTGACTGCGGCTAAGACTCTGATTGCTCGACACTGGAAGCAACAGCCCTCTCTCCCTTTACAGATTTAGTGGCGAGAATTAGGAAATACGTTCTCTGAAGTACCTCACGACAAGGTTTTGTGTGTTAAGAGACCACCTGTGTTCTATTCTCTTCCCTTGTCCCCTAAGTGATGCAGAACTGTTTGAACATTTGTTTTTTTTGCATTCTTATCATCGGATTTTTTGGAATGGTTTTTGGAATGTGTTATCTCTCTGTTTGGATTGCTTTTTTTTACTTGATTTTCTAGATTTCTGTGATATGGGCTTTATCTGCATTATTCGCACTTGTCTATTGCTGTATTATTTGTCTTTCTGTATTGTTTTCATAAAAAAATATTTTCTTAAATTCTAATAAAAATACAACAAGCTGGCAGGTGAGCGCACACTCACCTATGAAAGCTGCATCAGGTCCTGCTGCTTGGGTGAATTAGAAGAGCTCTTTAGTGCCACAATTGACAGCTGCAAGACTTGTTGAGCTCCTGACTATTAGCTATCCACTAGTTACAGCTTGGGAACTGATCCACAATCAGTATATGCCACTCTTCCTTTTCTTATAAATATATCATTGTTAGTCTGTAACAGACATGTAGGAAGCTTCATGATGCACAGACATTAGAAAAGTGAAGAATCACTGCCCCTGCTGGATAATATTAGAACTGCGCTCAGACAAGAGGCAACAACATCTAAAGCAGAATGCAATCTGACACATTTATAAAAAAAAAACCTTTTGCAGACACATTTACTGACTGTACATCAAATACAAAAAATGGGTATATGTTATTTGATGTGTACAAAAGTTGCATGAACTTACACTTAGCACATTAAGCCAAATCCCAAATGAGGTTGAATATGAAGATAGCATGCATAAATGGACAGCTGCTGAATGTATACTGCACACTTTCTTACTTTATGTTCCTATCCATATTTGTGCCAAAAACTGTTCATTTGTGTCCATTTGTATAAATATGTTCCAATATTTAGTAGATAAATAGTGTCGCGCTAGATATGTGTAGAACTGAGCCAGGACCTCTTTATAAGGGTGCATTCACATGTACTGAGTTTCACAGCAAATCCGCTGTGATACTCTGTACCATTACAGTCTATGGCCCTGCATTCTCACAGAGGATTTTCATTTCTCTATGAGAATTATCTGACGACCTTGGTTAACTATTTAACTGCTGTAGGGTTAAAAAATAATAAACAGCCAATGCTTACCTGCCTACGATCCGGTGGTGGGACAGCTCATTGATTGGCTGAGTGGGCTGTCATTGAGCCAGGATTCAGAGACGTCAGGGGATCGCAGTTTATTGTTTATTTGTTGTTTATTTTATTTTTTGTTTGTTGTTTATCTGTTTCTTTTTTAACCCCCACAGCATTTAAAAAGTTAACCATGGCCGTCACTACCTTCTTGCAGTGGAATGAAAAGCCGCAGTGAGAATACATGGCCATAGACCCGGGAATGGCAGCAGATTTGCTGCGAGACTCGCAGCATAAAATTCGCTGCAAACTTGTTATGTGTGAACGCACCCATAAGTGTGCATGTACTAGGCCTTGCATATTTTAATGGACATCATTGCAGATATAACTTTATTATTTTAACCATTTTTATTTTAACTATTATATGGCACTGTTATTTGGTGCTATCTTTAGCAGGCAGGTACACAGCCCAGGCTTTCACCCTCCTCTCCTGCACATAGGACTAGAGAGGCCCTGTCTCCCTTTCTGTGTTCTGACCTGTTCTAGCTGTTACTAAAGACAGAATTCCCATAATAACAGTTAGTGGACAGCAGATTCCAGATACCTAATGGCCAATACATTATTGATGTTTTTCTGACGTAAGGAGTTATTTTTGGTGAATCAAGAGATTTACAAATATGTTTGAGAGCACATAGTGAGGGATGGAGGGAAGTTGTTAAAAATGACAGAGACCATCAAAGAGGTTTTCTGACCAAAACAGACTGATAAGCAATGCACTAATTGGTGGGGTGCTTACTTCTGGTACCTGAGCCAATCATCTGTTTGGTGCCCATACTACACAGTGACCGAAGTTTGTCTCCATTCAGTCGGAAATAATGGAGACCTGTAATTGCAGTTCAGCTCTCATTCACTTCCTGCAGTGTTGGACTGGGGTACCCTGAGCCCACCAGGGAATTTAATTCTAGGGGCCCGCCCTACATACACCAAATATAACCAGCATCAAACCTTTCACATTACTCTAGCTACTTTGCACAGAGCTGTGTATGTGATGATGCTAGCTCACTGCTAGTAACTTGTCAGTCAATCTATGCAAACAGCACAGTGTGCCACTGAACTAACAAATCTCAGGCATGCAGGGGGGTGCGGGAACATAATAACAAAAGTATACTTACCTATTCCCGTTCCCTCGTAGTGCTTCTTTAAAGATATCTGATAGATGCCGGCCTCCTGCAGATCCTCCAGCTGCAAAGTCACATACTCAGCCGATGGATCACCCACTCAGCCAATCAGTGACTGGGACAGGACACCACTGCAGTCACTGACTGGCTGAGCAGGCAATCCATCAGCTGCTCTGTGACATTGCAGCTGGAGGAACCAGGGCTGAGATGTACACTGAACCCCGGCAAAAATTACTTCTCGCAGCTGTAAGAGAGACCCGAGAGCAGCATTACAGGGGCATAGGGACTGGTAAGTATACTTTCTTTATTATCTTCACGCACCCCCCCCCCCTGCCTGCCTGTCATTTGTTAGTTTCACATGACTTCTCCTTTAGCTATAATTCATGTTCCAAACTGCTGACACTGTTAGATGCGGTTATATCAAGATGACACCTTAAATATATTATTCTGTGCTTCCATAGCATAGGAAATGCTTTTATTCTCTGGTTCAAAGAATCAAAGAGGCTTCTCCCTGTTTAATTGATGCATGGATGCTGAGTCCCCAGCAGGTTTAGGTATGGGAATGCGGGAGTTACAGACGAGTGAACATAATGTGTAGATACTTATTACATCCAAATATGCACAATATATACACACATCATACACAGATATAAAGTAATGCACTTACCTATATGCATACATAGTACACACACATGCACAATATGTACATCAAATCCTTAGGGATTTGATCAAATCCCTGATTTTATCATTTCCCTGTAACATATACATGGTGTATATTTATGGTGGTGTCCATATTGCTATGATTGGTGTGACCCTGTCACTTTAAAAAAACTTTTGACAAACCTTGCAGATGTAGGTAGAATCCATGCGATGCATGTTTTTTCTTTAAGATTTGAGTGTCCTTTTAACCCCTTGCCTCTTCAGACTGTTTTGGCCTCAATGCCCGGGGCCTATTTTTCAAATCGGACCTGTGTCTCTTTATGTAGTGATAACTCTGCGATGCTTTTAACTTTTGCAGATATTCTGAGATAGTTTTTTCGTGGCATATTCCTCTTTATGGTATACTTTGGTTGATACACAGTAGTTTTTTTGTAAAAATCACATTTGCACAAATTTTTTTTTCCTAAGAAAGATAGTCATGCCACATGAACTAATTAATGCAACATCTACAACATGTCTGTTTTATGGTGACGTCATTTGGTGAACATCCTTTTACTTGTTAGGATGTTAGAGGGCTTTGAAATTTTGCAGCGATTTTTCAAATTTTCATGAAAATTTCAGCTCTGAATTTTATTAGGGACCAGTTCAGTTCTGAATTGGATTTGTGGGGCCTGTATATTAGTTACCCCCATAAATCCCTCCACTGTAAAAAAAACTGCACCCCTCAAAGTATTCAAAGTAGCATTTCATAAGTTTATTAACCCTTTAGGTGTTTCGCAGAAATGTAAGCAAGTTGGAGGGAAAATTTAAAATGTAAATTTTCTGGGCAGATATTCTATTTTAATAATTTTTTTCCTCTAACACATCAAATACTAACTGAGAAATACCACTCACTATTTATTCCGCCTATTCCAATGTTTGAAGAAATTTCCCATATGTGGCCGTATCACCTGACTCAACCACAGGCCGCAGACATGACAGAGACCTGGGGAATTTTGGGGCCTTTTTTTATTTCAGTTTTTTTTAGCCATTATACCATGTAACAGAGGCCTTGTGGTGCCAAAATATTTGTGTAAGACAGGTTGACGTCTTACCATTCGGTAGGGGACATGTGACACCCTAATCATTTAAAAAAAAAATTTTTTATGAGGTGGTATGAATAAAAAACACAATTTAGCAGCAGTTTTTCACCTTTTTTTTGTACGCCGTTTACTATACGTCACATATGACATGTTATTGTTATTCGTCAGGTTGGTGCGATTACAGCGATATCCATTTTATATAGCTTTTGTTATAGTTTATGGCATTTATACTATAAATACTGTTTGTGTCTTGCATATTGTAAGAGCAGCAATATTTAAATTTTTTTCACCAATGGAGTTATGTGAGGACTTTTTATTTGTGGCATAAGCTGACGTTTTTAGTGGTACACCTTTTGGGTACATGTGATGTTTAGCTTTTATCTATATTTTTAGGGGGTGGGATTAACAAAAAATTGTAATTTTGATTAGTTTTTTATTAGTTTTTTTGTGGCGTTAATCAGGTGGGATAATTAATGTAATGGGTTAATGGATGGGGTCATTACGGACGCGGCGATACCAAATATATGTATTTCATTTATGGGGGTTCATAAAGGGGGATGGGGAATGTGTATATTTATTTATTTATATTTATTTAATTAATTATTATTTTATTTGTGCAATTATTTACTTGTGTATGTATGTGTGTGTTTGTGTTTCACTTTCACTTTACAGGTACCTCTATAATACATTACAGCACATGATCAGTGCTGTAATGTATTATAGAGAATATATAAGCTGTCAGAATCTGACAGCTTATTCATAGATCAGGTCCCTGCCTTAGTAGGACCTTAGTAGTTGCTATGGTAACCCCCCCAGAGCCACATGAACACTTGCGTGGCTCGGGGGGTGGGTTTCAGAGGGAGCGGATCTCCCTCCGGCTGCTCCATAGACACGGCGGTCGCCCCGACCGCCGTGTCTATGGGGTTAACTGCCCGGGGGGGAGCGCGGCTCCCCTCTGGGCAGAGGCAGCGGGAGAAGGCTGTGTGACACAGCCTCCTCCCGCTGCCCGATCGCTGCTAGGGACAGAGGGGGGAGGCAGGGAGAGAATGACGTTCCGGGAACGTCATTTTGCGGGAAGTACCTGCATTCCATGACGTTCTCGGAGTGTCATTTTGCGGCGAGGGGTTAAGTCAATGAAGCGCACCTACATGCAGGAGTCCTACTATCCACCGCTGTATCCTACTTGGGCTCATTGTGCAGGTAATGGATCTGTGTAGCAGGCAGATGTCCAGCTTTATGACTCTTCAGTATGTGATGGATCCCAAACTCCCAAACATAATAAGTTATACCAAAGAACGCAAAATAAAGACACAACACAATGTAATCAGGTGTCAAAGGGGCCCAATTTTATTTAAAATTACATGACACCAAAAATGGCAGACCCCTGACTCATGAAGAGTCACCCTCCAGCACTCAGGCGAGGAAAAAACCCCTGTGGGGGAAACCTCGTGGGAGCCATGGCTGGAGAGCTGCCCCTCCCCTAGGCTTAGAGGGTAATACCATCCTATAAATATAATAAACTGGATGTGAGAGAAATCCGGCTGCAATATCTGTCACCTTATTGATGGCCGGCGGCTGTATCTCTTCTCCCTCACAGATCCAGGTCCACTTCTCAAGAAGGTGGAGAGTTGATGAAGGGGTAGTCTAAAGCAGACCACCCCTTTTCCCCTGCTAGAACCTCCAAATTACATCAAGGGTAGGGGGCAGTAAAGTAGTCAAGCTCAAGGTCCTCTGGCGCATCTAAGATGGCACTGATCAGGGCGCGGTGCATTGCTTTATGGAAGTTTCTTTATGACATAAGCGCTTGTCATCACAGTGTCCGGTTGCTATGGTTACTGCAGGCAAAGACATCTGAAGCATTAACCCATTGACCACTGGCAATGCGCTTTACTGCAGAGATCACTAAACACACTTGTGACCAAGCAAACAGCTTATGGTTAGGCCACACTAAGAACACTAAATAATATGGTTTGATGTGGCCCATAGCAACCAATCACAGCACAGCTTTCGTTTCTTAAATTACTCTGGTAAAATAAAAGCTGAACTGTAATTGGTTGCCATGTGCAACAGTATAACTTGTCCATAGCAACCAATCAGAGCTCAGCTTTAATTTTATAAGAGCTTGTTAAGATATGAAAGGTGAGCTGTGATTGGTTGCTATGGGCGAATCAGACTGTGTTTTGTCTCTGGCAGGTTAATAAAGCTGCTCCATTGCTGTAAAGTTTATGATGATGATGAGTGAAAACACATGACATCAAGCTTCCCCATAATGCTTTGCAGTCAGCCCTTCCTCCATACCTCTCAACTTTTTGGAGGGACACTTGTGGTTCACAAACATTTCTATACACTACAATTCCCAGCATTTCCAGTCATTCAGTTTAGAATCCACTGGTATACGGTTATATACGGTGGATTTGTTAATATGAAGGAGACTGCTGACAATCTGATGTAATTATATGCTGAAAGGGCTGCCAAATACAGTGGTGGACATATCACTTGTGCAACCTGTTCAGCTGCACAGGGTCCCAGGCCAACAAAGGGGCTCATCAGGCTTGGACTATGAGCCTCAGTCTAACGGAGCCCTCCACTACCCCGGGCCTCGCCGCATAGATGATATGTAGTGTCCATCCACCCATGCACCAGGTGTGATCGGATGTCCTGCCAACCTGTGCCCGCCACGTAGAGATGCCAGCAGCCGCGGCCCGCCCTACATACTGCATTGGATATGTGAGCCATGGTCGGCCAAAGCGGCCGCACGCTCCTTCCCTTCCTCGGGGAGTCACCTGACGGTCATACATTGGCGATCGTGGCATTGGGCATCCTGATGACCTGGAGGATCGCTGGGGGGTCGGGTGGGTATTGAGTCTGGGGATGGGTGAAACCAGGAATGTGATGGCATGGTTTGCTGGGGGGGCAGGTACATTTTTTGCATAGGGGCCCTATGCAGTCTGTAAGGAGGGAATCCCTACCTGGATATTTATGATGCTATGTGGTTGGTAAACTCTCAAGTCTCTCAATAAGTTCACCAATCAAAATGCATGTTAAAATTGCAACAGATATACAAATTGTGTGAACACAGCCTTCTCCCAGAAACAGCTTCACTCCTCTATGTAGAGTAGCTCTTCCTTAATTATATCCAATAGCCACCGGCCTCCTGCATCTCCTCCAGCTGCAACATCACATACTTAGCTGATGGATCGCCTGCTCAGCCAATCACTGACTGGGGATGGACGCCACTGTAGTCAGTGACTGGCTGAGCAGGCAATCCATTAGTATGTGACATTGCAGCCAGGGGCGTAGCTAGGATTCATGGGGCCCCATAGCAAAAAACTGTATGGGGGCCCCCCTCCCCTACACACTAATGTGTAAGTATGTAAGTGACCCAGTCTTCTCTTACATGCTGCAACACAAAAAAAGGGTTAATACAGAAGACAATTAGCTCTGATAACCCCTGACCTCTGCAGGAACTCAGAGAACAGAGGTCAGAGGTTATCAGAGTAGTCAGGTAGAGAGCTAATTGTCTTCTGTATTAACCCTTTTTTTGTTTTGCAGCATGTTAGAGAACACTGGGTCACTTACACACTGCAGTAAATAAGGGGTTAAGCAAAAAGACACAGGAGGCTCTTATCTTCCCTGGGCCCCCTCCCTCCACAGGCCCCATAGCAACCGCCTTCCCTGCCTCTATGGTAGCTACGCCACTGATTGCAGCTAAAGGAGCTGTGGTTGTGACATACAAAAATGACTGAAAATGACTTCTAGCGGCTGTGGGAGAGAGAGCGGTGCAGGGGCGTGAGAACTGAGGAGTATAGTTTCTTTATTATTTTCCTGCACCCCCCTGCCTGCCTTTCATTCGTTAGTTTTACAAGACTTCAAGGGAATCTGTCAGCTCTAATGCGTGTTCCCAACTGCTGACACTGTTAGATGCTGTTAGGTCAAGAAGACACATGGCACCCTATATATATATTTGTCTGTGCTTCTATACCATAGAACAGGGGTACTCAACAACTTTTAGTGAAGGGCCACTTACCGGGGTCTATTGTCAGGTGAAGGTCCGAGCTGAACATCAGTAGGTAACGTGTTTTGTTACTTTTCACAAACGTGAAAGAATTTATGTTAAGTAGTGGGAAAACTGGCATTTTCTCTCTCTCACCAGCCCTTTCAAATTAGGTACAATGGGGGTGACTGCCCTAGTAGTATATAGCCCCCCAGTTGCTCCCTCCTGAAGTATATAGCCCCCCTGTGTGCTGTATAAAATCCCTGTATAAAATAACCATATATACTCTAGCTTGGGAAGCATCAGTTGCTGAGATCAATGATCAAGGACAGACAGGGAACATTTAGTATCATTTAGTATGTTGCAAATTATGAGCTCAATGCCGATGTGCAAAATGACCTACAGCATTCTGTACAACTTCTTCTGATTTATAAAGAGTTAATCCAGATGTTGGTGGGTTAATGTGCATTAGCGGCATGAAGCAGGGTTGTTTTTATGTAAACTGGAATGTAGTCCCAGAGATATGTCTCCAGACACACTGCGAGGTGTCAAGGCTCATTGTCATGGCAGTAAAACAGAGCAGTTGAGGGAACACTTGTCATTGCTGTAGAGATTTAGATACAATTCACAAACCACAATGTTCCATGTTTTATTTTTTTGTGTTCTCAGCATATAAACAGAGGTCAGTAGTTATTCTGCAGAAATGAGTCATACAATGTTGTGCAAATCTGTATCATCCAACAAAGACTCAAGGAAGTGACTCCTTCCCTAAGATTAAATACAAGAAAGTAACAAAGTGATGTTCCTTCTGTGACTGCTCCTCCAGCCAGAGTACATGAAACTGAAAAACAGAGAATACAAGTGGATAATAGAAAGAAAAGGAAGAAAAGGTTAAAGGGGCTATCCAGCCTTAGAAAAACATGGCAACTTTCTGCCAGAGACAGCACAACTCTTGTGGAGACAAGGGTGGCCGTGTTTTTCTAACGCTGGCTATATATATATATATATATATATAGAGAGAGAGAGAGAGCAACAAAATAACAAGAAGGCGGTCACTCACCATACAAGTGCTAGATTTATTGTATCATCACCATAATAGGTTACAGGCAGACATGCTGTGTGCGTTCCACTAAGGCCTTATGCTGGGTTTACACGGAACGATTATCATGTGAATTTGCATGATAACGATCGAATTCAACCGATAATCGTACGTGTAAACGCAGCGAACGATCGAACGACGAGCGAGAAATCGTTCATTTTGATCTTTTAACTTGTTCTTAAATCGTCGTTCGAAAAAAATTCGCCGATCGTTCCGTGTAAACAGTCGGTCACTGATTTTACCTATGTGCGAGATAGGCTTAAGCGATCGCAAAACGATCGGAAAACGAATTTTCTGTACGATATATCGTTCCATCTAAACGCTGATCGTTATAAAAGAAAAATCGTTACTTCGAAATCGTTAATCGTACGATTGGGCGAATTATCGCTCCGTGTAAACCCAGCATTAGTGGAACGCGCACAGCATGTCTGCCTGTAACCTATTATGGTGATGATACAATAAATCTAGCACTTGTATGGTGAGTGACTGCCTTCTTGTTATTTTGTTGCTTTGCATTGGACTATTGCTGGGCAGAGCACCACCTTTAGTGCTTCACTACGAGTATCACATCCTGCAACGCCATCGGCTATACCTCACTTACCGGTTACCCGCTGTATACACGGAGAGGCAGTGCCTAGCTAAATTCCTCTTCCATGCATATATATATGAATGAATATATATATATATATATATATATATATATATATATATTTACATGTTACCATCTGTAACGCCTGGAGTAGTGGATCCACTGGACCGTCACCAGCGATGGCACTAACCTCACCAGGGAGCGGAGTCTAAGGGGCCGCTGGTTTTCACCAGAGCCCGCCGCAAGGCGGGATGGACTTGCTGCGGCAGGCGACCCCCAGGTCGCTACCCCTGGCTTGGTTGCTGGTGACGGCAGGCGAGGCGTGGCAGGAGCAGTAGGCAGGAGATCGTGCAGGCAGAGGACAGAAGGCGTGCTCGCAGGTGGCGGACAGGACTCAGGAACAATGGGAAGGCAGCGGGCAAGGATAGGGACAAGGACTAAGGACAGGAACCAGGGACAAGGACTAAGGTCAGGAACAACAGGGAGCTGGGCCAAACGCTATGGGAAGCATGTAGAGGCTCCAACACGAGGGACAGGGCATGCTGGGATTTATAGGGAGTGATTGGGTGCAACTACCAATTAGGGACGGACTGGCCCTTTAAATCTGAGACAGCCGGCGCGCGCGCGCCCTAGGAGGCGGGGACGCGTGCGCCGGCCGGCACAGACGGAGAGCGGAGCGGGACGAGGTGAGGCGCCCCCCGGGGCCGAACAGACCGCAGCGCCGGGTCCCTGCACCGGGACCCCGGCAGCTGCGTCAGATAGAGGGCGGTCGCGGCGGCGGCCCGGAGCACGGGACGCCGCCGCGGCCATGACAGTACCCCCCCCCCTTTGGCCTCCCCCTCTTTCTTGCCTGCAGGAACCCCTTGATGAGATCTTTATCCAGGATGTTAGCCTCGGGTTCCCAGGACCTCTCCTCAGGACCAAATCCTCTCCAGTCCACCAGGAAGAATCGTCTCCCTCTGACAGTTTTCATGGCCAGAATATCTTTAACAACGTAGACGTCGTCAGAGACGGCTTGTGGAACAGAGAACGGAGACTGATCGGAGAACCGGTTGAGGACCACTGGCTTCAAGAGGGAGACATGGAAGGCGTTCGGAATCCGCATAGTAGGGGGCAGGCGGAGTTTGTAGGTGACAGGGTTGATGCGTTTTAGCACCGAGAAAGGACCAAGGAATCGAGGACCCAACTTGTAGCTGGGAATCTTGAGTCGAACATATTTGGCCGAGAGCCAGACTTTGTCACCTGGAAGAAAATTCGTGGCAGGTCTCCTCTTCTTATCAGCCTGGTCCTTCATGCGTTCAGAGGCTTTGAGTAAGGACTGTCGAGTTTGTTCCCAGATCGACTGCAGGTCAGATAACAACTCCTCCATGGCTGGGACCCCAGAGGATGGAGAGAGAGGCAGAGGAGGACGAGGATGATGCCCGTAGACCACATAGAAAGGAGACTTGCCTGTGGAACTCGAGTCCAGATGGTTATAGGAGAATTCCGCCCATGGAAGGAGATCGGACCAGTTGTCTTGGCGGCTGGACACAAAATGACGTAGGTAGTTACCCAGGATCTGATTGACTCTCTCCACTTGCCCGTTGGTCTGGGGATGGTAGGCCGATGAGAAGTCCAGCTTCACTTGGAGCTGCGAGCAGAGGGCACGCCAAAACTTAGAGACAAATTGAGAGCCTCGGTCGGACACAATGTGAAGAGGAAGTCCATGCAGGCGGAAGATGTGTCGGAAGAACAACTGAGCCAGACGAGGAGCAGAGGGTAGGCCAGGAAGAGCCACGAAGTGAGCCATTTTAGAGAAGCGGTCCGTCACCACCCAAATAACTGTATTGCCCGCAGATGGAGGTAGGTCTGTGATGAAATCCATCCCAATGTGGTACTAGGCGGTCGGGAGGTATTATGTGACGAGGAGATTCCTCTTGCCCCATGACATCGGATGCTTGGGATAATGCATCGGCCTTTAAATTCTTCTCGGCTGGACGGAAATGGATGGTAAAGTTGAACCGGGAGAAGAAGAGGGACCACCTGGCCTGCCGGGGATTGAGGCGTTGAGCCGATTGAAGGTAGAGTAGGTTCTTGTGGTCCGTGTAGATGTTAACGGGGTGTTTAGCCCCCTCTAGTAGATGACGCCACTCCTCCAGAGCCAACTTAATGGCCAGGAGTTCACGGTCCCCAATAGTATAGTTCCTCTCGGCAGGGGAGAAAGTCTTAGAAAAGAACCCGCAGGTTCTGGTCTTGCCAGATGTGTCCCTTTGCGAGAGAACGGCTCCTGCGCCCACAGAAGAAGCATCGACCTCGAGAGAAAACGGCCTGGAGACATACGGGCGGACTAGAGCAGGAGCAGAGGCAAAGGCAGACTTAAGGCTATTGAAGGCTTGTTCGGCCTCTGGAGGCCAATGTCTGGGGTCCGCCCTCTTCTTAGTGAGGGCCACGATGGGTGCGACCAGGGTAGAGAAGTGAGGGATGAATTGCCGATAATAGTTGGCGAATCCAAGGAAACGTTGAATAGCTCTAAGTCCCACAGGGCGTGGCCATTGGAGGACAGCTGAGAGCTTGGCCGGATCCATTTGTAGACCCTGGTCGGAGACGATATAGCCAAGAAATGGAAGACTGCGCTGATGGAAAACGCACTTCTCAAGCTTGGCATATAGATGATTGGCCCGTAGTCTTTGTAAGACCTGACGCACTTGCGCCACATGAGTCTGCTGGTCCGGGGAGAAGACCAAAATGTCGTCCAAATAGACAATGACGCAGACATAGAGGAGGTCTCGGAAGATATCGTTCACGAACTCCTGGAAGACCGCTGGGGCATTGCATAGGCCAAATGGCATGACCAGATATTCGTAGTGCCCATCTCTGGTGTTGAAAGCGGTCTTCCATTCGTCTCCTTTACGAATACGGATCAAGTTATACGCTCCCCTGAGATCCAGCTTGGAGAAGATCCTAGCTCCACGAAGACGGTCGAATAGTTCAGGAATAAGCGGAAGAGGATAGCGGTTCTTAACAGTCACCTTATTCAAGCCCCGGTAGTCAATGCATGGGCGGAGGGAACCGTCCTTCTTCTGAATAAAGAAAAATCCAGCGCCAGCGGGAGACGTGGATTTACGGATGAAGCCCTTCTGTAAGTTCTCCCGGATGTAGGAGGACATGGCTTCAGTCTCGGGCACAGAGAGAGGATATACTCGACCACGTGGAGGGGAAGCCCCTGGAAGAAGGTCTATAGGGCAATCATAGGCCCGATGTGGTGGTAGAGAGTCCGCCTCCTTGGCCGAGAAAACATCAGCAAAGTCTTGGTAGTCCTCCGGTAGTCCGGATAGAGGCTTGACATAAGCAGGTGACCTCGTAGAGCACTTGGGTTGAGGAGATCTCAGACACAGGTTATGACAGTCCTGGCCCCAGCTGAGAACCTCCCCCGTTCTCCAGTCCAGCTTAGGGGTATGTAATTGCAGCCAAGGAAGACCCAGCAGGATGTTAGAAGAGGAATGGCGCAAGACATAGAAAGAGATCTTCTCCTGATAAAGGGCGCCCACCTGGAGGACTAGGGGTGCCGTCTGGCAGTGCACAGCTTCGGTAAGAATCTCCCCCGTAACCGAAGAGATAGACCGGGGTTGGTCTAGCTGGATCACGGGTAGCCGCCATCTTTGGACCAACGAAGCAGAAATGAAACTGCCAGCAGCGCCGGAGTCGATGAGGGCAGTAGTCTGGAAAACTTGCCCTGAGGGTGTCTGGATGGAGACGGGCATAATCAACCTTGGAGAGGTGGCATTCACACCTAGGGAGGCCTCTCCCACCAGACCTAGGTGCGAGCGTTTCCCGGACGCTGAGGACGTTGGGGACATCTCTGCCGGTAGTGACCAGCGCCACCGCAATAGAGACAGAGATTCAGCTCCACGCGGCGGGCTCTCTCATCAGTCGTAAGGCGAGCTCGCTCCACCTGCATAGGGACTTCCGGAGACGACTGGGGCATAGGAGCAACGGGACTCTGGAACACCGGTGCCAAGCGAGGATGGCGACGGGGCAGGCTCAGTCGTCGTTCCTGCCGGACCTCCTCCTCTCTCTCGGAAAATCGGTTGTCGACTCTGGTAGCCAGTAGGATAAGATCGTTCAGAGATGTAGGGAGGTCGCGGGCGGAGAGCACGTCTTTCACTCGACTGGATAGGCCCTTTTTGAAGGTGGCTAATAGGGCGGCCTCGTTCCAGTCCAATTCAGCTGCCAGGGTGCGGAACTGGATGGCGTAGTCACCAACAGAGGAGCTCCCTTGAGAGAGGTTGAGGAGAGCAGTCTCAGCTGAAGTAGCACGGGCAGGTTCCTCGAAGACGCAGCGAAACTCGGCCAGGAGGGCCCGGAGATTGGCAGCAACAGGATCATCACGGTCCCACAGTGGCGTGGCCCAGGCCAGAGCTCTACCCTCCAATAGGCTGATGATGAAAGCCACTTTAGAGCGCTCGGTGGGAAACTGACTACTTAGAAGTTCAATATGCATTGTGCATTGAGTCAGGAATCCCCTGCACAACTTGGGATCGCCTCCATATTTACTCGGGAGGGCCAATCGAAGTCTCGAGGTGGCTGCAGGTGGTGGTGGGCGCTGGGCCGTAGTATGCTGCTGTAGGGCGGCAGTCAATTGCTGGATTTGCTGCGACTGTTGCTGGATCTGTTGAGCCTGTTGAGCGACCACTCTGGCGACGTCATGGAGATCAGGCACCTCGCCGTGATCCATGGTTGGAGCCTACTGTAACGCCTGGAGTAGTGGATCCACTGGACCGTCACCAGCGATGGCACTAACCTCACCAGGGAGCGGAGTCTAAGGGGCCGCTGGTTTTCACCAGAGCCCGCCGCAAGGCGGGATGGACTTGCTGCGGCAGGCGACCCCCAGGTCGCTACCCCTGGCTTGGTTGCTGGTGACGGCAGGCGAGGCGTGGCAGGAGCAGTAGGCAGGAGATCGTGCAGGCAGAGGACAGAAGGCGTGCTCGCAGGTGGCGGACAGGACTCAGGAACAATGGGAAGGCAGCGGGCAAGGATAGGGACAAGGACTAAGGACAGGAACCAGGGACAAGGACTAAGGTCAGGAACAACAGGGAGCTGGGCCAAACGCTATGGGAAGCATGTAGAGGCTCCAACACGAGGGATAGGGCATGCTGGGATTTATAGGGAGTGATTGGGTGCAACTACCAATTAGGGACGGACTGGCCCTTTAAATCTGAGACAGCCGGCGCGCGCGCGCCCTAGGAGGCGGGGACGCGTGCGCCGGCTGGCACAGACGGAGAGCGGAGCGGGACGAGGTGAGGCGCCCCCCGGGGCCGAACAGACCGCAGCGCCGGGACCCTGCACCGGGACCCCGGCAGCTGCGTCAGATAGAGGGCGGTCGCGGCGGCGGCCCGGAGCACGGGACGCCGCAGCGGCCATGACACCATCATACTTTTACTTAGCAAACCAAGTAACCTAGTTGTCAGGAATGTGCAGTAGCTTAGCGTGAACTGGGCCTGGTGTTTGCTTTTGTGTGCCACATAATAATAATTTTAATAATGATCATTTTTATTTATATAGCGCCAACAGATTCCGCAGCACTTTACAATTCTGGGGGTACATACATAGACAAAAAATAGACATTACAGAGATATACATATAATTATAAATACATGAGGAGTGAGGTCCCTGCTTGCATGCATGAGCTTACATACTATCAGCCGATTGCTTTTCAGCTTCCGGCAATGCAGGAGTCCAGACCGGGCTCTTGGTCAGCATAAAACAAAGCTGAGGCAGTGTCTAGGGACAGTGGGCGGGTTCAGACCTAGGGCTCACTGTCATGTTTTGTCTCTACCTGTCCCATCCTGATACTAGTATACTAAGACCTACATTACTAATACCAGTATACCAGGGATAAATAATACCGACACAACATGAAGGACAAACCCCAGCCCCAAAGTATAGGCAACAGTGACAGAAAGGACATTGTGTAATTTTTTGACATTTTTTTTTCAACAGAACAACTGCAAGTGCAAATCTTCCATCAGCAGCATGGGACAAAGAGAGGAGCTGCTGACTTCTCAGCCGATCTTACCACCACATTTCTACAGCTCCAACTAGATCTCAGTTGTCCCAACCCAATAGCACACAAGTTATAAGGTCTCAACTAGATAAAACGACAGTGTTCACAGACGAGGAAATGAGCGAGAATGTATTATAGTTGCAGGGTTTCTGCTGCTCGAGGAGTTTAATGAAAGTCGCTTTCTAGTACAGGGCCTCATGCACATTTTGACAGTGAAAATATTGTATTTATCCATGGTACCCCTACAATGGCCGCTCTTAAAGGGGCAAATTATCACATTTATAAATGGGGTGCAGTGTGTATTAGAATACATTTTAAAGGGAACCTGTCACCCCCCTCGCCAAGTCCCGCTCCTGGAGCTGGTACCGGGACGGAGATATCCTTGTCGGAAGCCCGGCACGCGCGCTGCAGAGATGAGTCCGATGCCCATAGAGAATGACGGCTCCATTCATTCTCTATGGGCATCGGACTCATCTATGAAGCGCGCACACCGGGTTTCCGACAAGGGTATCTCCGTCCCGGCTCCAGGAGCGGGACTTGGCAAGATTGGGTAAGTATCCGGGGCTCTAGCAAGGGATGAGGTGGCCTTCATTCCGGCACGGGGGTGACAGGTTCCCTTTAAGAAGCACATGTGTGGCAGTACTATATTCAGAGGGTACAGTGTGTCGCAGCATTGTATTCAGGGTACAGTGCAGGGCCGGCTCCAGGTTTTTGTGGACCCTTGGACGACAGAGCCTTAGCAGGCTCCTCTTTTATCAAACATGGTGTAAAGTGAAACTGGCTCAGTTGCCCCTAGCAACCAATCAGATTCCACCTTTCATTCTTCACAGACTCTTTGAAAAATGAAAGGTGGAATCTGATTGGTACTTTACACCAGTTTGATAAATCTCCCCCTCAGTGTTGGACTGGGGTGCCTAAGAACTGATCCTTGGGGCCCACCAATGAAGAACAAGTGAGAAGTGACATGCTGACAAGGTCCTATTCTGCCTTGTAAATAAGGTTTCAGTCAAAATACAAGAGGACATTCTGAGAAGCTCGCAGGGTGTGCTGGGGAATGTAGTCTCTGAGAGGATAACCCTTTAATAAATGTTGGCTACAACCTGTGGGTCACAACCATCAACCCTAAAGGTACAGCACTAAATCCTTCTATAGCCACAGTGGATATCAGGATTGCATGTTAACATGTACTACAATTTCAAGCATTACCAGAGAGCTACACATTGCCAGGAAATGCTGGGAGTTGTAGTGTTTGCAGCTGTAGCAGTTGGAGGGTCCAAAGTGCATTGTAACTGGATGCTTTGTGGGAGATCAACATACATAGTTTTGTGGGGGATCAATGAGTGAAACTGACACCAAAACAACACTAAGGGCCAGTTCACACTGAGGAAACACGGCGTAATTCCGCGGCGGAGAGCCGTGGAATCCCGCTGCGCTCAGTGTCCTGCTTTGAGCGAATGGGAGAGCGCACGCTCGTCCGCTTCCTCTCCTCTTCGCTCAAAGAATGAACATGTTAGTTCTTTGAGCGGAGAGGGAGCGGTCGAGCGTGCGCCCTCTCTATTCATTTACAGCAGCACACTGAGCACGGCGGGATTTCCGCTGCCGAATTCCGACGATCTTGCTCAGTGTGAACTGGCCCTAAGGCAGCAAACTGGCAGAATCCCGCCAGCGTCGGTGTCACAATGACACTCTATGGGAGGCTTGCGCAACTCCTCTCTCTGCGTCTCTCCGCGCTGAAGGATGGACATGTCCATTCTACAGCGCGGAGAAAGGAGGCACATGAGCTTCCCATAGAGTGTCATTATGACACAGAGGCTGGCGGGATTCTCTGCCGCGGAATTCCTCCAGTTTTGCTCCGTGTCAACGGAACCTAATAGGGGATAAAACAAATGTATATATATATATATATATATATATATATACACACACATATATATATATATATATATATATATATATATATATATATATATGTATATATATTCTGTGCTAGTTAGGTGCCCCTCTGTGCATCCATTAGTAATTAGGCATTTCTGTGACCCCATATAGTAGTTACCCCCTCTCTGTGCATCCATGTAATACTTAGGCATCTCTGTGCATGTAGGCCCCCTATAAGTAGTATCTCTCATGTACCCATCCCCTGTAGGTAATAATCCCCACTAGTAGTAACTCCCTCCAGTAGGTAATATTCCCCCATGTAGGAATTATCCCCCATGTAGGTAGTTGGCAGTCTAAGAGTAGGGGTGGGGGAGGGTCCCAGGGGAGAGGAGAGGGGCTGCACTGATTCTGCACACTACATGCTGTTGCCTGTCACCCCCAGTCACTACCTGACTCTATATAATAAGAGGAAACCCCAGGTTACTATATAGAGGCAGTGAGTGACAGGTGTGTAGAGCAGTGCTGGGGATTATATGTTGTCCTAGAGCTGCTAAACAGGGAGGCCCACCTCATGCATGAGGGCTCACCAAGGGTAAGGGCCCACTGGGGGATTTCCCTACTCCCCCGTGGACCAGTCCAAGCCTGCTCCTTTTTCTTCTGAGATCTAAAAGTACAGAGAAGCCAGAAAGAACACAGATGGAAAGGCAATGGTTCAGGTGAGTACTACGGGACTATGGATGTGTGAATGGGGCCTAAGTGACATGAGGTCTTATGGGGTATTCCCAATATATAACAACTATATGTATCAAAAGTGGTCCAAGGAACAACACCTGCTGACTTTGCAACTGGGTCATGGACCTGCAAGGCTCATTGATGTGCATGGGGACCAAAGTGTATCTCATGGGATTGAACCCCACAGAAGCTACGTTTGCACAAATTGCTAATAATCTTAGTGATGGCTATGACAGAACAGTCACACATGGCATTGAAGTTTGCTGCACACAGAGCTGTGTAGCTGCAGGTGTCAGAGCGCTCATGCTGACCCCTGTCCATTGCCGAGAGCATTGTACAGCACAGGTCAAGTGTGTTAGTTGCATGCATGTTTTGGTATGCTGCCTAGTAGTGTTGTGGATGTGTCAAAGGGGGAGATTTATGAAAGGGTGAAAATATACACCTGGTGTAAACTGCCCACAGCAACCAATCACAGCACAGCTTTCAGCCTAGGCAGAATATAAGAGGAGCTGTGGTTGGTTGCTCTGGGCAGTTTACACCAGGTGTATATTTACACCCTTTGATAAATCTCCCCCAAAGTGTTCAGGTTGCATGTTTTCAATGACTTCTTAGGCCCTAGGGTCCATTTACACAGAAAGATTATCTGGCAGATTATGTGCCAAAGATTTGAAGCCAAAGCCAGAAATGGATTTGGAAAAAGGAGACATCTCAGTCTTTTCTTTATGACTAGGGATGTATCCCAGTTTTCCAGGCGTAACTCCCGCTGGATCCGCCGGCTCCACGGAGCAGGCAGACAGCGGGAATCTGCTGCCAAGCGTGCAGGTTCATACAAACCCGAACCTCGGCAGGTTCGGACCATCCCTATTTATGACCTAATCTCTGTTAATAGTCTGTTTCTGGCTTTGGCTTCAAATATTTGGCAGATAATCTGTTAGATAATCTTTCTGTGTAAATGGACCAAAAGGGCTGTATCCAACTTCTGCAGCTGGGGAGAATCAAACGATGATCGTTTGGGCTCAAACACTTTGACAGAGCCGCTAAACACTGGTGTGTAGGCTATACAGATTGAAGGTACAAACACACACGGCTTATACGCTGCGTATTTACTGCTGCGATACGCAGCAGATTAGATCTAAATAACTGAACACAGTATCAAATCTGCTGCGTATCTGCTGTGTGTGTTTGTACCCTTAGGGTACAAACACACACCGTATGCGCAGCAGATTTGATGCTGTGTTCAGTTATTTAGATCTAATCTGCTGCGTATTGCAGCAGTAAACAGTGCGTATACGGTGTGTGTGTTTATACCCATTAGCAAGCACCTTCTTTATCAGTGCTACTCACTTTGGAGGTAGTGTAGCCCACCTATACTATTTATATTGCAGGCCATTCTGATAAATTCATGGTCACTTGTTTGTTAGGGTTCCTTCACACGCACACACTTCAAATCATATGGGAAAACAGCCTAAAAAACTTTGGGGCAGGGGGTAAGAATAACTAAAAAAAAAAAAAACCCATACACTGAACTTGTGGCGTTTAAGAAAAATATTTAACCATCCCCTAAAAACTAAAAAGCGTGACTTCTCGGTAGAAACCTGGTCACATCATTTTTAACCAAATAAAAACTGTAAAAACAAGTAAACCTGCTATAAGACTGTGCAAATCCAGCCTTGTGATGTTATAAACATGCACATACAAGATAAAAACCTGTGAACCTCGCCTTACAAATAAAGTATATAGTTGACATGATCAATTATGTTTAACAAAGAGCAAAAACAAGATATACATTGCAAACAATGCAAAAGTAAAACAAATAAATAGTAAATGCATACAACTGGGCAGTGAAAGGGTTAGTCCCTATAAAGTGTATAATATGTACATTGCAGGGAGGTGGATGGGTGTATTTGAGTGCACACAGGACTTCCACCCACTTTATTGGATGATGTGTGAGCTGCTGCAGGACTGCACAGAGTAGCTCCACATCCCAGGCCTCTGTGCTGCTCTGACTGGGCGGTGACAGTGGCTGGAGCTGCTGGCTGGAGACTTTATTGGGCTGGAGAGGAAACTATGTGGATGGAGTTGCAGCACGTCAGCTGGAGGGAAAGCAAGGAGATCTGAGCTGCAGCTTGTAAGTAACCATCAGCCATGCCACAACTATCTGGTTACTCCTGATCTTTGGGGGATAGTGGTGACTGAAAGGGGGGTATTAACCATTTATTGATTTGTATCATGTTATATCCAGGGAAGGCAGCCCAAGCTTCTGTGGGAACTTCATAGAACAAAGGGAATCTGCCTAAACATGTTGTTAATTATAATTGACTTCTTCTGCCTATAATTATGTGCTCAGAGTATTATGGCAGCTTTCACACAGCAGTGTTTGGCCATGACTGTGCATCCTCCTGTATGGGTACAAAGCTTTCTGCTATAGGTTTTCTCTGTGTAGGTTCCACTCCTAGTGTTGTTTTACTGATGTAAAATACCATCATACTGCTGTACCAAAGGGCTAGCAAAATGCAATGCAGATGTACCCATGTGTGCAATTAGTATTTATATTCAATATCTTTTTTTTTTTTTAAGTAAATTTTTTGTGGGGATGTGTATATAAATTTTATGGTTTGTGGTATGAAAAGTCTCTTGAATATTTACCTTCATTTAGCCACATTTTGGTTAGAAATAGACTTGCATGCAAGCTCCTGGTGCTAGCTTTTTAAACAGGAAGTCTACATTAGGTTTTCTCTGCAACCTTTTTTTGTTTAGCCTTTGTAAAAATGTTTTTTAGATTTTTAATTTTTTTTTTTTTTTTGGCATTTTTTGTAACAAGCATTTTTTTGGGCATTTTAGTTTCTGTTTTTTTTTTTTTTTTTCTGGTGTTTTTTCTTATAAGCTTGAAAAACACCAAAAAGCCACCCTCAAGGATACTGTTTTTGGTGCAATACCCAGAAGTTCTGTTATTCTCCTGAAAGTTTATAGAGTGCTTAGCTATTGATAGAGGTGAACAAATATGCTATGTTAATTATCAAATACAAATCTCAAGCAGCAGTGGTCGATTTGTTTTGTCTATTAGGGTACAAACCCACACACAGTATACACAGCAGATCTGCAGCAGATTTGGTGGTGCAGATTTGATGCTGTGTTCAGTTATTTAGATCTAATCTGCTGCGTATCACAGCAGTAAATACACTGCGTATACGGTGTGTGGGTTTATACACTTAGGGTATAAACCCACACACCGTATAAGCAGCGTATTTACTGCTGCGATACGCAGCAAATACGCAGCAAACACGCAGCAAATACGCAGCAAAAACGCAGCAGATTATATCTAAATAACTGAACACAGCATCAAATCTGTACCAACAAATCTGCTGCGTATTTGCTGCGTATTTGTTGCGTATCTGCTGTGTATACGGTGTGTGGGTTTGTACCCTTAGGGTACAAACACACACACCGTATACGCAGCAGATTTGATGCTGTGTTCAGTTATTTAGATCGCAGCAGTAAATACGCTGTGTATACGGTGTGTGTTTGTACCCTAAAGGTGGTTCAACTTTTTTTGCCTAGAAAAGTCTGGTATGGCTCTTCTAGGGAATCAGAACTTATGCAAAGGAGAACTACATTTTGTTTTCCAAAAAATAAAATAATTGATCACCGCTGCTTGAGATTTGGAGTCATTCATCTCCGCTTGTGACACATTAGATGTAATAATTGATGGGGTTTACAGTACAAACATCCCCACCAATGGCTAAAATTAGGGGCAGAAGCCCTTGACTGAGCGCTGTGCCCTTTTGTTTTGGATCAGCACCGTCAGAATCTGTTTAGCCCCACCAAACTAATCCCAGCGCTCTACAGTATAGGACAAGTGAATGTGAGCTTTAACGTACCAATGTTGCCATTCATCCGTGTAACATAACAGAGAAACATGCTTTTATCTACAGATATGTGAATGGCTCCTTTTTGACTGAATACTATATATTACAAACAGTTTGTTTTTCATGCTAAAGTTTCAGTCATGAGGTACAGGAAAAGTTACAAGCATGTTCTCATTATTCTTGCTGCGTCCAGTAGGTGTCGTTGTTGTCTCTTACAGATGCTTTCCCATCATGTGCTCATACATTGTAAAGACTCTTTTGGAAATCTGTGATCTGGATCTACTTAGTGGAGCAGTCACATGAAAAATATATTGTTTTACTGAAGACCACACACACTTTTATGATTGCCACAGAGATTTACCATTTTTTCTGCATTTAATAGTATAAGGGATTTGCTGTAGTATGGCAGATGCGTAATTGTCAGAGACAGATATTTGTAGTCTCCAAAATATTCCCAAACCAGCAGCATACATAGAAGTCATGGGGCCCTAAAGCAACATGCAACCAATCCCCCCTACACATACACATCCAAACAAATATTATAGATATATTAAAAATAACGGCTTCAGAAAATAGAATATACGTATCTGTAGGATTTATTGGCACCATTTTGGATCAGATGAGACTCTTTTGATAGGACTTGCTCTTGATCTATGTTTTTATGTGATGCAATAAAAAAGTAGCAATTCTGGAATATTGGCATTCGCCTACTGTTTGAGTATTTACACAGCTCACCATGCAGGACAACTCTTGTATGTTTAAATACTTTGGATATTTCCATATGTAGTTATAGCAAGTATATAACTTTTTTTTTTTTTATATTAAATTTAAATTATAAAAGGGGTGATTTGAATCTTTGAATTGTTTTTATGGAGGCTTTTCTTTATATTTCTTTCATCTAATTGCTGGCCTCACTGGAGGAGGGGAAAGCCAATGTTTGTCCATATAGGCATGTTGTGAATGTCTCAGCTTCCAGACTGTTATCAATGCCATCCTCAAGTTTCAGGTGGCAGGCACAGTGCCAGCTGTAGAAGTGACCGAGCCATGGTGCCACAGACATGTCTGATGAAGAGGACAGTAGTGGAAAGACTTAGCTGGCCAATAAGCAGTAAGAAGCGTGTCCATTTTCTCTAACTGGGCGGGTATAAAAGATTCTTTTTAAGTGCCCCTGGATGCTGTAAAAACAAGAGCCATACTCACATGCTCTTGATCCCACACTATTGCTCTCCACTTTCTCTTGCTTTCAATGATGTCATGCTTGTATAGGAAATGCCTGTGCAGCCCATCACTGACTGAGGTGGGTTATTGAGTAAGCTGCGTCAAATCGTAGTAGTTTAAAAAACACCTAAGGGGCTTTTCCATTTTTGTGTGGGCACAAATATCTGAAATAGGTTTCTCCAGAGAATATTGTTGCAACCTAAAATCTTTCTGGTCTGTTTAACCATTTATTGACCAATAGGGAAAAGTTTGCAACAAATCTCTGCTCGTTCCGCATCAGAAATTCATGCACTGAGAATATAAAAATCTGTTCCACAGGCCAATTTCCACATGACGAGATCTGATAAAATCCCACCCACATTGTTACTACTGTGTTCCTGTTGACTTCCCCCCTATGTATTCAGGTCGAAAATTTGCAGTTAGGGTGCGTTCACACCTACAGCAGATTTGATGGTGCAGATTTGATACTGTGTCTAGTTGTTTAAATGAAATCTGCTGCGGATCCGCAGCAGAAAATACGCTGTGGATCCGGTAAGTGTGAACGTACCCTAAAAAAGTGTGAACTTAGATTTTATAGTATCTGGTAACAAGAAATGCTATGACTATTTTGCCGGCCTCATTTCTCTTATTGTTTAAGACACATTCTAAGCCTCCTATTCCTTCAGTTGCATGGCCAAGTATCAAGTGTTGCATTTCCAGGCTTTGCCTTGGGTGTGCTCCCTTTTGTTACATATCATTATGAGATACCCTTTCATGTCTCATAAAATAAAGTATTGTTTTCTGCATCACACGATCCTCCCAAAGGAGAATGAACGTGTTTAAATAATGTGACCAATAGTTGATGTTGCCTGAAAATTTGCAGGCAAGTTTATTGACATTGCTTTTAAGTGTATCTGATGTATACCATTCATCCAGTTATCTATTGTCTTTACTGTTGCGGCTTAGTGCACATATTTACTGTAGTTGAACAGATCTGGTAAGACCGGGTTTACACATGTTTGCAACATAGTTTTCTCTTGTTCTCTTCTCCTTGAACTTAAAAAGCAAAATAGTGACCACATGTGCTGGCATTGTGTGGAGATTTCAGTGCAAAGACTGGATATTAACATGCTAGTTGTTGTACTTGCATTTTTTGTAATTTTCTAATGTTGCAGTTTTTGATCCTAGAATGTGAATGGTTAATAATTGTAGTACTATGTAAAGCTAGAACATTGACAAAACTTCCACTGAGTAGTGAAAAACGTAAACAGGTCGTCTCTTGCTGTTGCAATATGTTAGGCTGGGTTCACACTAGGTTTTTGCAATTTTTTTTTTTTCCCCTTCAGTTTTGCAAAAAACGTATGGAAAAAAACAGATGCATGCGTGTGTGCATCCGTTTTTCCATTGAATTCCATTAAGAAAAAAAATGATCCTTTTTTTTTTTTCTAAAAGTGTCACTGTTGTGAAATTTTTTTTTGGCAGAAATCAATAGTCCAGGCGATTTTAAGAAACTTTGTATTTGGGTTTATTAGCCGAAAAATGCATTTTTATCATGAAAAAGCAGTTTGAAGCTCTCCCCCCTGTCTTCATTGTTTTCCTATGGAGAGAGCTAAAGAAAAGACCAAAACAAGAGTTAATCTACAAATACCTCACCCGTTATCTCCTCTGACAGTCACCACTGACCTCTGTGAGCACTGATTACAGCTGTCACCCAGCTCCGTGCCTAATCCTCTGTTATCTGCTAACTCCCTCCTTTCTCCTCCCCCCTCCCCTCTCCCTAGAACAGACAGTGTGTGACTCATGCAACAAGTCACAATTTTCAGATTTTTTGCAGTGGATGGAAAAGAGGAGGGATGGGGGGGGGGGCCTGGGAAAAGGCTTTTTAAATGCAGATAATGGCATATTTGGCTAATAAACCCAATTACAAAGTTTATTAAAATCGCCTGGGCTATTGATTTCTGCAAAAAAACTAAACAAAAATACAACAGTGACTCTTTAACGTACACAAAAACGTGGTTGACCTCATTTTTGAGTCGATAATGAAAAAAAATGGATCGTTTTTTTTTTTTTGAGTTCCATTATTAAAAAAAATGCACACACATGCATTTGTTTTTTCCATCCGTTTTTTTTGCAAAAAAACTGATAAAGAAAACTAGTTGCAAAAACGTAGTGTGAACCCAGCCTTAGCTGAGGTACAGTACTGATACTGTATGTATAACACACTATAGGGGAGATTTATCAAACATGGTGTAAAGTAGAGCTGGCTCAGTTGCCCCTAGCAACCAATCAGATTCCACCTTTCATTTTCCAAACAGTCTGTGAGGGATAAAAGGTGGAATCTGATTGGTTGCTAGGGGCAACTAAGACAATTCTACTTAACCTCAGTTTGATAGCAAGTCGCAAGCAAGTCAGTGTGGCACCCACAAAAGCAAAGTCGCGTTTTACTTCTGACCAAGAAAACATTAAAGAGAGATTATTTTTTCTTGTGACTTTCATGTCCATATCACGCTATGTCGCAATTCCTTTAAGATGCGTTCTGGTAAAAACACACAGCTCATCAGTCACTGATAAACAAGGTGCTGACGCCTGGCACATTCACCATTCAGATGTTCGGTGCCCGCGCTACACAGTGAATGGAGTCAAAAGCAGTTTGTCTTCGTTCACTGTGCAACAGTGGCAACCTGTAACAACAGCTCAGCTCCTGTTCAAGGGAATGATGGCTGAGATGCAGTTACAGGTCACTAGTGCTACACAGTAAAGGAAAATAAACTGCCCCCGGCCCCATTCACTGTCATGCAGGCACCGTACAGCCAAATGGCCTGGGTGCTGGGTAGAGATGGGCGAAGAGAGATGCTGTCTCCACGCAGATGACTGCTGATGAGCTATAGTCTATTCTGGCCAGAAAATGTTTTTTAAGGTTACAAACCCACTTGCCGGATCTGCAGCGAGTCTCCTTGCTGCGTTTTTGCAGCGAGACTCGCTGCAGATCCTGGCCCTATACTTTCAATAGCAGAGAAACTCGCAGCAGGGATGTACATCCCTGCTGCGATTTTGTCTGCAGCCCGCCCCATTAACCCCCCGGCCGCCGGACATTATACATTACCGGGTCCCCGTTCCTGCTTGCTTCGGGGCTCCCGGTGTCTTCACGGCCCGCCCGGCCAATCAGTGCGCTGCGGCGGGGCAGCGCACTGATTGGCTGGGCGGAATGTGCCGGGAGCCGCCGAAGCAAGCAGGAGCGGGGACCTGGTAATGTATATCCTGCCCGCCCCGATCGCCCCCGGCCGCACGATCGCCCCCCCCAGCCCCGCAGCTCCAGGCCGCACGATCGCCTGCAGCCCCCCAGCTCCCGGCCGCACGATCGCCCGCAGCTCCGCAGCCCCCGGCCGCATGATCGCCCGCAGCCCCCGGCTGCACGATTGCCCGGCCGGGGGCTGCGATGCTGGGGGCGATCGTGAGGTCGGGGGCTGCAGGGCTGGGGGCGATCGTGGGGCTGCGGGCGATGGTGCGGTCAGGGGCTGGGGGCGATCGTGCGGCCGGGGGCTGGGGGCGACATACATTACCTGGTCCCGGCTCCTGCTTGCTTCAGCGGCTCCCGGCACGTTCCGCCCGGCCAATCAGTGCGCTGCCCCGCCGCAGCGCACTGATTGGCCGGGCGGTCCGTGAAGACACCGGGAGCCCCGAAGCAAGCGGGAACGGGGACCCGGTAATGTATAATGGCCAGGGGGTTAATGGGGCGGGCTGCAGACAAAATCGCAGCAGGGATGTACATCCCTGCTGCGAGTTTCTCTGCTATTGAAAGTATAGGGCCAGGATCTGCAGCGAGTCTCGCTGCAAAAACGCAGCAAGGAGACTCGCTGCAGATCCAGCAATAAAAACCTTATACTTGCCTAGCCCCAGTCCCCTGCTGCTCTCCTGGATCTACCATTCTTCCCCTTCCAGTCCCCCAATCTCTTTCTAGCCTCCAAGACTGTGGCTGTCTTGGCCAGTCATTGAATGAGTGGAAAAGTCCTGATCTAAGAGCTTGTCTTGGAATAAGAAAGATGATTTTGGTCAGAGGGAGAAGAATGGGAGCTGCAGGGGACTGGGGTAGGTAAGTATAGTTTTTGTTTTTAAATTACATTAGCAGCATCTTGATTTTTTTTTTTTTTAACATAAGCTGAAACACCCCTATAATTCAGACACGGAAAGTAACCATATTATGCTTGTGGCCTTGCACTGATATAGCAATTGTATCACTCCTGAATAAAGCAATGTTGCCATGAAGTTCCTCCTAATAGACAGCACTTCTGGAGAAGAACAGTTGTGAAGCACATCATCCAGTATGATGTAATATATCACAATTTTTTCTTAGAAATGCATGAGAAACAAGACATCAGTGTTAGTGATTTTTTTTTTTTTTTTTTTTTTTTTTTTTTTTTTTTTGCAAAGCCACTTTTTACATTGGATTTATATTTTGGGAGCCCTCTGATCGTCAAGGTGTCCTGGGATAGATGTGTAACTGGAGGAAAGTATGACTTCCATATGTATTTTTGACTTTAAACAGTGTTGGGGCCCCTGAGGTGCAATTACACCTAAAAAGTTCAGTATTCTTGAACATAAATGTGTATTGGTTTTTATGAAAAGGCAAATATCTGTATCTTGAGGGGAATAGGTTATGCTATACAATACTGGAATATATACCGCAGTCTGGGTGGTCTCTATGTGACCCTTAGGGTGGATAATCATCTCAGTGGTGTGAACAGGGTTGTTTGTAGTAACATTTACTGCCTAGTTTTCAGCATGATCCTCTCTACATGGCTCACACTGGTGAAAAGGGCATACACCGAGCTTTTAGCCTCAGAAGTCACACCACATGACCATAACATCCATTTCCTGATTTGCAGTCTCGACTAGGTTAAAGGTCTCCTCAAGAATAAAGAAACTCCTGAGATCTTATTACTGTGTCAATAGGGGTGGCTAAATGCATATCTGTAAATGGTTTTATAGGAAGGGTGATCAGAAGGTGCAGACTGTGCACTCCCTAACTTTTATTATCTGACTTTCTGAACTGCCTTTGGTCACTGCCAGTATTTATAGGGATACGGTTACCAACACACGCGGCTTGTCTTTATTGCATGGCATGGCGATTGCATGTGAGGTTTTAAAGGATTGGTCCACCCAGCAATTTAGGTAGTTCCCCCCCCCCCCCCCCCATATGTATAAATTACCTTGTCCTAGTGGGACCATAACCATTGGGACTTGTCAATGAACTCCAGTCCACTTGTGCATTATTATTTATTACCAGGATTGTTTCTCATTACAAATGCTGGTTTTATTCAGTGTACTAAGTTGTTGTTATATCATATGTTTGATGCCAGATTGTGTCCTCTGCAGTAGCTGTTCATGGTGGATGCAAGTCTGCAACAATGCAATTATGTCTGTTAATAGCATTCTTCATCTACATGAGCCACATCTATACCCCGTATGGCCAATGCATCAACAACTCATCTTGTGTTTTATTCAGGGCCAGACTGGGACTGAAAATCGGCCCTGGCATTTCAAAGTACACAGGCCCACTTACCGTGCGGCATTTGGGGAAAATCCAGTCATTTTTAAATCTACGCACAACCCCTGCCAGTGTAGTGTGTTCCTGAAGGTATATAGCTGTCAGGGCATACTGGGAGTTGTATTTTGTAATCTATGGGGTTGGGGTTTACTTTTTTTTTTTTTTTTCTTCTCATCATGTAAAATGAATACCCCAGAAATATGGAACACCCAACCCTATAGATTGGGAACTACAACTACCCTCATGCCCTGGCAGCTATAGACCTTTAGTAACTGCTGGGAGTTATAGTTCTCCCTACAAAATCCTTTATTTATTTTTTTCTCATTTTGTTGGGAGAACTACAACTCCCAGCAGTTCCTGAAAGCTTATAGCTGCCAGGGCATGAAGGGAGTTGTAGTTCCCAATCTATGGGGTTGGGTGTTGCATAGTTCTGGAGAATTCATTTTACATGAATAAAAAAAAAAATGAACACCCAACCCCATAGATCAGGGGCCCTCAACTGGCGGACCAGCAGTCCAGACCCCTGATGCAGCTCAATATACCTGTATACTGAGCTGCGCTGCTCCCCTCTGCACAGTAACTATGAGCACTCATGACGAGCCACTCATAGTTACGGTGCAGGAGCTCCCTCCGTCAGTCCCTCTTTTAGCCGCACTGCAACGGTCACAAGAGGCTGCTCTGTCCTGTCTCTGGTTTCGGCGCTCGAGTGACATCACTAAAGCGCCGGCACCAGGACAAGCGGAGTGCGGCCACAAGAGCGAAGAAAAGAGGAGATGCCCAGACCGAGGTGAGTATAAGTGTTTGTTTTTTCTTATGTTTTTTCTTATGTTATATGCTATATCTGAGGGGGAGTACAGGGGGGCCATATACTACTGGGGAGCACAAAGCGGGGGTCTATATACTACTGGGGAGCACAAAGCGGGGGTCTATATACTACTGGGGAGCACAAAGCGGGGGTCTATATACTACTGGGGATCCAACAGGGGGGCTATATACCACTGTGGAAGAGCAACACGTTTACTACTGGTGTTCAGCTCGGACTTTCACCTGACAATAGACCCTGGTAAGTGGACCTTCACTAAAAGTTGTGAGTACCCCTGCCATAGATTGTAAACTACAACTCCTAGCATGCCCTGACAGCTATATACCTTTAGTAACTGCTGGGAGTTATAGTTCTCCCTACAAAATACTTTTTTTTTTTTTTTTTTCATTTTGTTGCGGGAACTACAACTCCCAGCAGTTACTGAAGGTTTCTAGCTGCTAGGGCATGAAGGGAGTTGTAGTTCCCAATCTATGGGGTTGGGTGTTAAATTTTTTAATCATATAAAATGAATTTTCCAGATCTATGGGGTTGGGTGTTGTATAGTTCTGGAAAATTAATTTTACATGATTAAAAAATGTAACACCCAACCCCATAGATTGTCAACTACAACGCCTAGCATGCCCTGACAGGTATATACCTTCAGTAACGGCTGGGAGTTATAGTTCTCCCAACAAAATACACTTCTTTTTATTTTGTTGGGAGAACTACAACTCCCAGCAGTTACTGAAGGTATATAACTGACAGTGTCAGGACATGCTGGGAGGTGTAGTTCACAACTTTTATTATAATATTTTTTTTTAATCCTAGGGGTAGGGGCCCAGCTTCCACATTACAGTTTTTTTTTTCATTTATACTTGCTCATTTTTACTACCTGCTGGCTGCCTCTCGGTACAAGCTCTGCTCGCTCCTCACTAGTACTGCTCCTTCTCACAGGCCAGGCGGGAATCAGCTAATGGCAGCCGCCGGGAACAGGATCAGGGGAGGGGCGGCGCTGGGGAGAAGAGGAGGGCAGCAGCGGGGGAACGTGAGGGCGGCGTTTAGGAAGTAAGGGCAGCGCTGGGGATGTGAGGGAAGCGAGGAGGAGACGTAGGCACGTGACGTCACAGTGGGCGGGCCAGACACAAGACCACCGGCTGCCTGGTAACTAAGCTGCACAACAGAGTGTGCGGTGAAGCGTTCACATACTCGGAGGATGTAGCCGGGCAGCGGGCACTGAGGGGGCCAGGACTGGCCCAAGGAGGGGCCGACCCCTCTGGCATTTGCCAGAATTGCCCTATGGCCAGTCTGGCCCTGGTTTTATTGGAAGATGGTTGTGCTGTTAGAAGAATTCTGTTGCAAGGACTGAATGGACATAAGAATTCAACCAAAGCTCTGTCATGGTTTTACTCAGTATTATGTCATACTACTTTTATTTAATTTCTTTTACAGATTGCAATCAAGGACGGCTAAAGGGCAATTTTGTCTCCTTTGCCTAAGATCTTAAAAAAAAAAAAAAAAAGCATATACGTCCACTTGGCAATCCCCCACCACCCCAGAACTTTTACAGATGATCCTAGTTTTACATCATGGCATCTGCCCAGGTAGCTCCCAGCATGCATCGCTTTTCAGAGCCAACTGCCGGGTACTTACCCTTGTCTTGTAGTATCTGCTGGGCCATCTCTATGCAATAGAGCTGGGCCTGGTGTCCCCAGTGTGACCGTATCCCCTCCCCTCTTTGATGCGGCCCTGTTGATTCCAATGGAGGCAGATTCCAGTGCATAGAGCCAGGCCAGTGCACAAGACCAAAACGGTGTCAAGCACCGGAAACAAGGCAGTGTTTTGAAAAAAGGACTGGGATCACTGTGTGGCCGCTGACGGGGGAATGTAAAAATAAAAAATGCAGTACCTGATTTTAAATTTGCTCGAATCTGCTTCTGCTTTACACAGTATCTATTCATCTTCTTAGATAGATTTGAGCAAGAGAGATGAAAGAACAGTGTTTCCTTTCCCCTATACTACTCAAGAGTTGCTGTTGTTTCCCTGCTCATGGATAGGTGTGATGTCAGTGGTAGGTGGAACTACAGATGAGGTGTAACGGCTTGTCTGCCAACAGAAGATACAGATTATGTGACATGTGTCTCATGTCTCAGAAGGTAGGGGGGAGGATGGAGGAGTAGAGACCGAGTGGAGCAGGAAATGAGGATTTTCAGGAGGTGTCAGAAGGGGCTGCAGACAAACGGCCCAACTCATGTCATAGAAGGCTATTACAAAAAACCTTAAAGCTGTCACCACCCTCTCATGCCTATAAAGATACTGCTTCCTTGTTTGGCCATAGTTCCATTCTCTATTGTCACTAATAATGGCCGTTGTTCACTAAAGAACAGCTGTCATTACTACATTGTGTGAACATTTGCATATTCTGCATTTTCAAACTTATGTGCCTAGCCCACCAGTTTTGCTTGCTGACAAATATTAAGGGCATGACTTTGCTGGAGTTAGGGTTTTTTAGACATTTCATCATACATAATGTAAAAAAAAATGGTCTGGTGCATAACCTTGGCAGGCTCTATGTGAAGATCTCTATGTGAAGATCTCTATGTGAAGATCTTCAATAACACTGATCTATGCTATGGTATGCAATGGCATAGCATTGACAAGTGGATGCAATCTAAAGATTGCATGTAAAAGTCCCCTAGAACTATATGTAATCACTAAAACTTCCCCCTTCACCATTTTATATATAAAACACATAAAAATAAACATATTTCATATTGTAGCATGCGTACCTGCGATTTATTTTATTTTTTTTCCCCTCGCGTTATTTATTAGAAAAAAAAAACAACAATTGTGCAAAAAATGACGCCCCAACCAGCTCTTAGAAGACAAGGAGGAAAAAGCAAAAATGAATTATGAATCATTAGGGCCAAAATCTACTGTGTCTTTATGGGGTTAAAGATCACAGGCAGCAGTGTATACTAACATCCGCCCTGCTTGTGATCTGGCATCCAGTTCTCCCAACTACTGTCCACCACCTGTATCATCAGCCCCTCCCCCTAATACCAATTGCACTCCACAACAGTTTCTTTCTTTGGTTTATTTTATCATATGTATGTACAGAGAAAATTTCCCTCCTGATAGAGTTGGCACAAATGGTTTATGTAACTTTCATAATTGCATAGTATACCATTGAAGTTGGAAACTTTCCATCATTTATTGACCTTTCTCAACCTGTATACATTGGTGGTTGGTAGAAGGCATAAGAGATGGTGCCACATGTGCTGAGATGCCATTTGCGGCCGGAATCATTCTGGGGGCCTGAAGATACATCCACGCTGCTTGTGATCCGGTATCCAGGTCTCCAGTCTTTCAGCAGCCGGCTGTAAGTATACACTGCTGCTTGTGATCTGCAGGTTAGATTAATCTTGTAGCTTGAACCTGCTTTAAAATTTATAGTCATCAGCCGCACATCTTCCTGTGTGAACAGGGGTTATGTATGCTCAATAACGATAAAAGATAACTGGCTGCCTACATATGTGTGCTGTCAGATAACTGGCTGCCAACATATGTATAGATCTGTGCTGTCAGTTTAAAGGGAAACTATCAGCAGGTAAGACAAATCTAACCTGCTGATAGCCCCCTATAACGCCAAGGACACTGAGGGGGATGGTATGTGTCTTACCTTCTCCTCTGTGCTGGTCCCGCACTGTTAGTTGGGGTAAACTCCGCTCTGGAGCACTGTTAGGAGTACTGCCATGTCATCCAGCCCTCCCCTTCCATTCAATATCATTAGAAGGGACGTTCTGGATGAAGCGGCAGTCATCCTAAGGGTGCTCCAGAGTGGAGTTTACCCCGACTAACAGTGCGGGACCAGCGCAGAGGAGAAAGGTAAGACATATACCTTCCTACTCGGCGTTGCCAGAGGACCATCAGTAGGTTAGATTTGTCTAACTTGCTTATAGTTCCCCATTTAAACTGACAGCACATATCTATACATATGAACTGGAGAGAGTGGAACGGCTGCACATCCCATCTATGGCTGATACTAATGCCGCTAGGCCTATATTAAAAATCAACACCAGAGTGTCTGTATATGAATTGATCAAGCCATATTGCCCCGTGTACCACCGCGCAGGTCCTCTGGTCCACACGGGTCCCTACGCTGACTCCACACCGTGTCGGTCAGCGACCGCCAACTCCGCAAAGCGTGCACATGCAGGGAAGGGAGGCCATGGAACGGCCCTGCAACCCCAATGTCACAGGACCAGACCCAAAAAGCCCCACCAAAACCCAGCCAGCACCACCGGCGGGGAAGGCTGCCCCCAAACGACACAAGTATGGATATGGTATTACACTTACCATTGCTGCTCTCACAGAATGGGGAAGACATAGGGTCCAGACATGTGAGCACAGACATATCCTGCTAATTTTGGTCATGTGGGTCTTATAAAGGAGTGCTAGCTGTTCAGAGAGGGAGAACTGTGAAACACGAACTGGAGAGAGTGGAACGACTGCACATCCCATCTATGGCTGATACTAATGCCGCTACATGGGGCAGTATGGCTTGATCAATTCATACACAAAATTCTGATGTTTTTTTATTTAGCCTAGCGGCACTAGTATCAGCCATAGGTGTGAGGTGCAGCACTCTGTTTCTTCCCTGAGCCGCATTTTGTTTCTCTCTTTTCTCCGTGTTTTGCACTCCTCCTGGTGAGACCCACATGACCGCAATTAGCAGGAGACACCTGAGTGCACATGGTTTTAATCCCTCCTGTTTTTTCCCATTCTGTTTGCTGCAGCTATGGTGAGTGTAATTCCTTATCCAGACTTGTGCTGCTTGGGGGCGACCTTCTCCGCCGGTGGTGCTGGCCGGGTTCTGGTGTGGTGTTTTTGGGTCTGGTCCTGTGGCATGGGGGTCGCAGGGCCGTCCCATGGCCCCCGTTCCCTGACTGTGCACGCCTGTGGGGTTGGTGGCCACTGACTGGCACGGTGTGGACTTAGTGTAGGGACCCATGTGTATCAGATACCGGCACGATGGTACATGGGGCAGTATGGCTTGATCAATTCATACACAAAATTCTGATGTGTTTTTTATTTAGCCTAGCGGCACTAGTATCAGCCATAGGTGTGAGGTGCAGCACTCTGTTTCTTCCCTGAACTGCATATCTATACATATGTAGGCTGTCGTGTGTGTGTGTTGTTGTTTTTTTTTTTTTTTCTCGTTATTGAGCAGTGTCAGTGTCAGTGTCACTTTAACATGGGCTGATTTTAGGCCGCAGGAGCATTTCGAGCAACTTTCCTGTGTTTCTAGCAAGCCAGGCCGCTAGGAGTGGTTATACAGAGGGAGAGTGTGTCTGACAATCTGACAGGAACAGCAGTGATTGCTGGAAAATGTAGTTTCTGTGCTGCTTGTCTTTAGATGAAGAGTGGGCAGACTAGAGCACTCGTGCAGCGGCTACAGAACTGTTGGTCATGAAACGAAAGAGGGCAACAGTAAGTGGGCTTTACACCTCTTTGCTGTAATTGTTTGTTTTTATTTCCTTTCACATCGCCCAATAACCCCTTGGATCATTCCTAATGATTAAGAGGGTGGGGAGGAGGGACGGAGGGGTGGGGCAAAGTCAGGGCACAGATACTCCTGTTGGGCACGGGGCTGCAAGTTTAAAAGCAGTTTTTTAGGACAATAACTGCATCACCTGCAAAACAGACCCCAGGACAGATCTTGGATTAAAAGCAGCCATCCGAAGGTACAAGTGGTTGGGGGGGGGGGGGGGGGGGTAAATTATGGGTAAAGTCGCTTTAATACAATCAGAGTTTGCTAGTAGCCTTAGTTATTTTATTTACCTGTCATAGAGGACATATAGAATAATATGCTTTAAATCATTGGGTGGCAGCACTAGCTCACTTATTCTGGATACAGCTATTACTCCCAGTGTAAAGGCTTATATCCAAGAAGAAACTTTCCAGCACCAATATGGATTTAAAGCCTATATTTAGTAAAATAAAGACATTGGTGCTGGAAATTTGCTTCTTGGATATTAGACTTTTTTGCTTCTAGTGATCCGTGCACCTGGTGATTTTGTGAGTGGATACAGCTGGCCAATTGTATGTTTGTGTATACAAGTGTAGAGGTTTAGGTACAGGCAATGTTATGCCTTTGTAAATCCAAGAACAACAATGGGGAGAATACAGTAAATGAAAACTGTATTTGTTGCCCATACTAAGAGCTTTCATTTTCCCAAAGCACTTTAAGAAATAAAAGCCATTTGTAACTGTTTTCTATTGGCAGTATTTTTCTAGACAATTTTATATTTATTCCCTGAGGGTATGTTCACACTACTATATACACCCAGAAATTTCAAGTGGAGGGCGCGTTGTTTCTGCTTGAAATTTCTCAGCATGTTCCGTATGTCGTACTCTTAAGAAGTGGCGCTAGAAGGGTGGCTTCTGTTTATACATGCTGAACAACCATGTCATTAAAACCAGTTGAACAATTAACACTAATCATCTAGTCCGATAATAGTCTTGTGTAATAGAAGACGACGATCAGCTGACATGAACGATGTCGGCTGATTGTTGCAGTCGCTTGTCTTTCAAAATGTTGAAAGACAAACGAATAATATAGCAACGATCTGCTGCTGTCGCTCCGTGGAACAGGAGCTTTGGGCTGCAGCAGTCCTTTTCTATGGACATCAGACTCATCTCTACTGCTTTGCATAACGCACACCCTCAGCTTCGGGACGTGATTTCTCCGCCTAGGGATCGGGTCCAGGAGCAAGACTTCCAGGGAGGGTTAAGTATGCCGGGCTTGACCACAGGGGGCCGCGGGCTCCGCCACAGCATCCCGGCTGACAGGTTCCCTTTAACCCCTTGCCGCAAAATGATGTTTGGGAAACGTCATGTAAAGCAGGTAGTTCCCGCAACATGACGTTTCCCAGACGTCATGGCTTCCCTGCCTCCCCCCGCTGTCCCTAACGGTGATCGGGCAGCGGGAGGAGGCTGTGTCACACAGCATCCTCCTGCTGCCTCTGCCCGGAGGGGAGCCGCGCTCCCCCCGGGCAGTTAACCCCATAAACGCTGCGGTCTATGCGACCGCAGCGTCTATGGGGAGATTCATGGCCTCCCGCCGATCGGGCGGCGGGGGGAGGCTGCGGAACGTTGCCTCCCCCCACCGCCACTACCAGTATGTCCCCCGGCCCCCTCCCCACGTCCCCTGATATCGGCGGATCACCGCTATTACCATTATAGCGGTGATCCGCCGGTACCGGGCATTACTGGCGCCGCCGACAGCTTTCATCTCCCCCCACCGTGGATGAAAATGTATCCCCCAGACCCCAGATCAGCCCCCCTAGTGGGCGATCACTAACCCGCTCCCCTCCCCGGGCAGCCATCACATCCAAGATGGCCGCCCCTATCCCTGCGAACAAACGATGTTTGTTCGCAGGGATGGAAATGAATAAATGATCAAAGCCCCATGCTCTCCCCCACCGGAGGTATCGGAGAGCATGGGGCAGTGATCGTGGACCCCCCCTCCGTGTGGTCCCGGAGCAGGCGATCGGCGGTATATACTATATACCGCTGATCGCCTGTTCCCAGTGCAAAGATGCACTTTTTATCCCCTGTCACCATAAATCATTGGTGACGGGGATAAAAAGGGTCAGTTTGTCGCCCCCCCCCCCCCTTCCCCATATACATTACCTGATCCAGGGAGGTCCATCCTCCTCGGCGTCCAGGCTGATTCTGAAGTGCGCATGCGCTCCAGAATCAGTTATCTCGGAAACTTTAAAGTGACAGAGACCAATTTAGTCTCTGTCGCTGAACTATGATTACTGTGATAGAAAATATCACAGTAATCATAGTAATACAGTGAAAATGAATGTTTTTACATACAAAAAAATAAAACACACACTTTTTAATATAGTAATAATTGCCGTTTACTCCCAAATTACCCTTAACCCCCCCAGGTTGCCCATATCTGCCCCAGGTTGCCCGTAACCACCGCAGGTTGCCCGTAATCACGCCAGATTGCCCGTAACCACCGCATGTTGCCCATAACCACCGCACATTGCCTCTGACCCCCTCCAGATTGCCGTAACCACCCAAAATTACATGTACCCACCCCTGATTACGGATAAACTGAAGTGCTTATAGGTAACCCCCCCATGTTGCCCGTAACCACCGCAGATTGTCTGTAACCACCCCATGTTGCCCCTAATCACACGTAATTTCCCCTCAGATTGCCTCCGACCACCGCACGTTGCCTCCGACCCTCTCCAGATTGCCCGTAATGATCCCAGATTACAGGTACCCATCCCAGATTACCTATAAGCACTTCACTTTATCCGTAACCACCCCACGTTGCCTGTTACCACCCCAGGTTGCCCATAACCACCCCAGGTTGCCCGTAACCACCCCACATTACCTGTAATCTCATTTTTTTATTGTATTTTAGTAACTGCGCTATTCTAATAACTATTACTAGCTGCGGTTTTGCTCCAGCAAATTGGCGCTCCCTTCCTTCTGAGCCCCGCTGTGTGCCCATACAGTGGTTTATGCCCACATATGGGGTACTGTTGTACTCAGGAGAACCTGCTTTACAAATTTTGGGGTATTTTTTTTTTCTCCCATTCCTTGTGAAATTAAGAAATTTTAAACTAAACAAACATATTATTGGAAAAAGAGTTTTTCATTTTTACTGTCTTACTTTGAATACTTTCCTCTAATACCTGTGAGGTCAAACCGCTCACTGCACCACAAGATAAGTTCTTTGAGGGGTGTACTTTCCTAAATGGGGTGACTTTTGGGGGGGTTCTATTCTGCTGACACTACAGGGGCGCTGCAAACGCACCTGGCGCTCAGAAACTTCGGAAAAAACTGCACTGAAAATGCTAATTGGCGCTCCTTCCCTTCTGAGCCCGGCTGTGTGCCCATACAGTGGTTTATACCCACATATGGGGTACCGTTCTACTCAGGAGAACCTGCGTTACAGATTTTGGCATGCAGCTTCTCCCCTGTTCCTAGTGAAATTGAGAAATTTTCAAACTAAACTAACATATTTTTGATCTGATCCTTTCCAGTATACAAGCCTTCTAGATCCATTTAAAAAAATAACTGGTCCCTAAAAAAAATCAGTTTTGGAAACTTTCACAAAATGTGATAATTTGCTAATAAATTTTTAAGCCCCATAACACCCTAAAAAAGTAAAATATGTTTCCCAAGTTATGCCAGAATAAAGAAGACATATTGGTAATGTGATTTAGTAACTAATTTATGTGCTATGACTTCCTTTTTTAGAAGCAGAGAATTTCAGAAGTTCATAAAATGCTAAATTTTAAAATTTTTCATGATATTTTGATGTTTTTCACAAAAAACACACAAAGTAGTGACCAGATTTTGCCACTAATATAAAGTGCCATATGTGACGAAATCTCTGAGCTATAAGTGCATAAAGTGAGACAGGTCAGATTTTGAAAAATGAGCCTGGTCATTAAGGCCAAAACAGGCTTTAGAGGCAAGGGGTTAAGAGGAGGAGCAATGGAAGAAGGCGGTCTTGACTGATAAATCAAACTTGGTTTTACATTATGTAGATTGCTTAGTGTGTTTCTGGCATACCTGGGGAAAATATGGTATCAGGATGCACTGTGGTAAAACAATGTGCATCTAATATTTTGTTTGTGTAAAATCAGCTTTTTCACACCAAAAAACTTACAAAACCTACAGAGGATATGTTTACACTCATTATTGTGAATCTCGTGTTACACCCCCCTCCATTCCCCCGTAGAATTACATTGAATTCATCTGGAGCACATTTGTCAGTTTACATGTACTTTAATTTAACTGCTATAATTAGAACTACATGGTTGCTCATTCAGTCTAATAGGCACATGTTATACATGTTATCTCCCCTGCAGAAGCTCTTAAAGGAAACAAGTGTCCAAATGGAGGTTTGTCCTTATTGCCAGGGGTTGGGAGTTCTGCACCGTGATCAGCTGATCACTAGGGTTACTTAAACGGTTATTTCTGGTGGTCAGCTGGTTGACATGTGTCTGTGTTTTTTTTTTTTTTTTTTTTTAATCTCCAGTGACTTTTGCAGTAGATTTGTATTTTCATGATGGCCATACTCTCATCTTCTTTTACAGACAAGGCTTCACACTTGGGGGCTCCTTCGCAGATTCTGCTCAAGGCCAGCAAAGTGAGCCAAATGGTCTTTTGCACAATGTACACAAGTATTCGGACTGATCCCGTTGACTTCAAGGGCTCCATTGAATTTTTTTCTGTTGTCTAAATATACCAGGATTTGACCAGAGAAAAAACTCTGCTTGAAGGAATTTGCTGTCCGATCAAATCAAGCGAAATAAATGGAATCCGTGCTCGAGCTCCCCTAATAAAGCTCCAATGCAAGTGTGAATGCCTTGGGTGTTACTCAGCTTGGATTGAATATGATAATTGTGCTGCAAGGTAGTAGTTATCTTGAATTTTCTGATTGAGAAATTCTTAGATTAATTTAAATCCAGGGGGCGCTTTTATTTTAACAATTTCCTTTCTGCTTTCCTATTCTAAAATTTTGGCAAATAACTTTAATCTGCATCATATTTTAATTTAATTGTTGTATCATCCATAAAGTCAGATGACAGTGGTTTATTCACAGCTGGCTGGAGTGTAAATGGCTACTGGTCCTTCCGGTTAATTTAGCATGCAAACTGTTTTACTAGTGTTTTTTATTCGGCCTGTATGCTCATGGGTGGAAAATATTGACCACATATAGGACGTACATAATGGGTAAGGCTAGGTCTAAAAAAGAAAATTATAGGAAGAGTGCAACTTAAAGGGGTTATCCAGCGCTACAAAAACATGGCCACTTTCCCCCTACTGTTGTCTCCAGTTCAGGTGTGGTTTGCACTTAAGCTCTATTTACTTCAATGGAACTGAGTTTCAAAACCCCACCCAATCTGGAGACAACAGTAGGGGAAAAGTGGCCATGTTTTTGTAGCACTGAATAACCCCTTTGAGGTTCCTATTAGAAGAAGCAATTTTTAACGATTAATGATCACAAACAAGAGCTACCTGAAATCGTTCACCATATCACACCGTCGTTAGTTACGATCATTAATACGATTGTTTACTCCATCTGATCCCAGCAAATATACAAGCAACGTGGAATTTCACTAAACGATTAGTGATTGAATGTGGAATTACAGCGAACGATTAGCAAACTATTAACAATGACTTTAGGTTTAGCTCAAAAGACACGATCAATGACACAGGAAGGATTTTTCGATTGTCGCATGCACAAAACGACTTTTTTAACCTTTAGAGGACCGGGCCAATTTAAATTTTTGCGTTTCCGTTTTTTCCCTCGTGCTTAAAAGGCCATATCACTTGCATTTTTTTCACCTAGAAACCCACATGAGCCCTTATTTTTTGCGCCACTAATTGTACTTTGCAATGACAAGCTGTATTTTTTCATAAAGTACACTGCGAAACCAGAAAAAAATTCAAAAGTGTGGTGAAATTGAAAAAAAAAACCACATTGCTTTTATTTGGGGGGTATTTGCTTTTACACCGTTTTGGTCTGGGGTAAAACTGACTTCTAATATATGTTCCTCAAGTCGTTACGATTACAACGATATGTAACATGTATAACTTTTATTTTATCTGATGGCTTGTAAAAAATTCAAACCATTATTAACAAATATATTTTCCTTAAAATCGCTCTATTCCTAGGCTTACAGCGCTTTTATCCTTTGGTCATGGGTTTGAAGTGTAATTTTTTTGCGCCATGATGTGTTCTTTCTATCGGTACCTTGATTGCAAATATGCGCCTTTTTATCGCTTTTTATTACAATTTTTCTGGATTTGATGCGACCAAAAAAAGCGGAATTTTGCACTTTTTGTGCGCTCGTGCCGTTTACCGTGCGAGATCAGGAATGAAATTACTATTTTGGGCGATTATGCACGCGGCGATACCAAACATTGTTTGTTTTTTATTTTATAACCTTTTGAAAAGGGGGGTAATTCAAACTTTTTATTAGGGGAGGGAGTTTTTATTTTTTTTATTTTTTATTAACAACACTTTTTTTTCTGTTTTGTTTTTGTTTTTTTACACTTATACTAGAAGCCCCCCTGGGGGACTTCTAGTATAAGCACACTGATCTCTCCTTGAGATCTATGCAGTATAGTTATACTGCTGCAGCCAAAAGCAATTGAGTGCTGAGCCGCGCGGCCTGGCTCTGAACACCCATAGACTATCCTGGATGTACGAGTACGCCCAAGGTCGTCTAGGAGTTAAATTCGAACGATATAACAATTTTTTGCACAATAATTGCCCCGTGTAATAGGGCCCTAAATCATTCAGTATTTGAATACTAGTGGCTGAAGAAGTTGGATGCCACCCTAGGGAGTCCTGAAAAACATGGATACAGCCATAGGGCTACACTCCCCCTTTTTTTTTTTTTTTTTTTTTTTTTTTTTTTTCAGCCACAGTTTATCAAATGCCGAATGATTTGGCTCACATGCACGGGTTGTGCTCATCTCTAATAAAAATGCATATGTTAATAGATACTAAAAACGGATTCTGCTTTATGCCATAGTTTCATATTGCAATGGAGGAGGGTTTTTTTTGCTGGACACAAAAGCATAGTTTATTTTTAAAGACAGCAATATTAAGTGTAAAGTAACAGAAGCTGTGAAATATAAACTCAGTGTAAATGCAGCCCAGAGTCAGAAAGAAGGAATGAGTTATTCTGAAGCCTCTAAAGGTCGGTAAACTAGAGACCTCACATGTCATAACACTGGAGATTTTCTAGTTGTCATATGAATGCTATCTTTATCTACGCTGTTCCCTGTATATTCTAACAAGGGAGCCATAGTTCAATGATATATTTAATGTTTGGCCGCTGCTCCTACTCCACAGGAAATACCAAACCTAACACTGTCCAATATTCATTTACATCCCACTTCAACCCACAAAAATCTCCAGCTCCTCCACATTTGGTTTGTAAATTAAAGTACCCCAGAGTCTGACACCGACTATTGCAGCCTGTGCTTTCTCACATGTCATCCAGTATGTTACTTTCTGCTGGGTTTTTACTATTGCTGTACTAACTTTATCTGTAACAGGCTGGAGAAGCTTTTGACTTGAACTTCTTAGCAATGAATATAATCTGTGTCTTTAAGGCTTGGTTTACTTGTAGTATAAGTCAAAACCAGGATTGGGTCCAATATAGAAAAAAGAGCAAATCTTTTCATTTATAGTGTTTTTTTGTTGTTTTGTGTTGTATTTCTTCTTCGTTGGTTCCACTCCTGATTCTGGCTGAAAATACTGACCATAATAAATACCAAATACTTAACAAAAAACCATGTGTGAACCCACCCTCAGGCTAGTTTTACACAGGCATATTATATGGGCATTTTTTGCATTCGTAGTATTAATGCATCCCAGTCTGATGACCCAAACTGATGGCTGTTAGTTCAGATCATCACACCCCGTGGTTAGTCTGGGATTTGTGTCTGTAATATAAGTACAGAAATGTGCATGTAGTAATCTCATGTGATATCGGCCATAGACTGGTAGACAAGGCAAATAGCTGCATATCTGCAACTGACCACAATGACCCTTTCAGAGGTACCTGCATATTGGCATGTTGCACCACAGAAAAAGTGCCAGTAGCACAGACCTCAGTCCATCCTTAAAACTCTCCATTATCTTCTAGGGACCACCCCTCACATCCTCAGTAGCCCACCAAATTAGAAATAATCTGAATTACTTCTCCTTTATATCACAGGAACAGCATCAGTGCATGCCAGACTGGGTGGACATTAGAACTATATATGATATGTGAACTATATATGATGGGGCGGCCGGATGCCACCAGCGCCCCCTAGCTGTCGGCTCCTCATACAGTTGCTCGGACCGCCCACCTCTAGAAAAGTCCCTGGTACAAGCGGGAATCAAGACTTTATGAAAGTAACCCCCAGGTTATGGGATAACCTTCCTACCCCAGAGACAATAGGTCTATTTTTAAGGGGCACACAACCATTACAGACCTTCAGGAATATGTGATATATTCAGGACTAATCAACTGGGGTTGTTTAGCCCTATCCATTATTTTCTTCAGTGTATCTTCAGTATACTAAATAAGCCCAGTGACCCTGGGTCAGTAACGGTAAGAGCTTAACAGTCATGATTGTCAAGGATGTCTCGGGACATCTTAAAATATTGATCAGAGTCCTGGTTGGAGGGCTTGATTACTATGGACTTCTCAATCTCTTCAATGATGTGTAATGATGGTAAGTCTCCACTACATTCTCTGATTCCCTTGCCATCAGGCAAGAAAACAGCTGTATGTGATGTCTTCCTGTGGTAGCAAAGGAGGCCCATACCTTCAGACCTCTTCCCTTCCGCATCAAGTCTTGGAGTTACTGTAATTTACTCCACGTCATTCCTCCTGTGGAATTCCAAGCTCCAGGCACCTTTTCCTGTTACCCAGTCAAACAAATTGAATAGAGGAAAGATCAATAATCCGCAGTTCCCTCCCCTCAGCAGTATTTAGGCTTGTTGTTGGCCTCAATACTAATGTAAAAAAAAACAAAAAAACATGAAAAATAGTTGGAAATCCCAAAAAGACAATACCTCCATGCTTTGTTGTTTGTTCCTGATGTAATCTTTCCCTACCTCTTTCCTGTCTTTGTATCTCTTAAGACTCCAAGATAGCACACAGAGTGGAACAGACCTATATCCAATTCCTTAATAGCAATGTTGACATGAAAAGCAAAAGCCTAATTATCCTTTATATATGATCTTGTAAATCCTGTGAATGCTTTCTCTGCTGAAGATACTACAAGAATCCTCCAACAGTGTTCTTGAGCTGAGCTTATAAAATCTGGTTCATTGCAAAAGTCCTGTCTTGCATTACATTCCAATGTAGATTTCAGCCTTTGTTATGCTACATCCATTACTAGATGGATGGATAGAAGCTAGGGACTGGACAGAAAAGCGGCTTTGCTGTATCTGTAACATGTCAAGCAATGATATCCACTTTCTTTTTACAGATTTAGCATTAGGAGTGTAAGTATAATGGGTTAATAGGTAGTATCCGTACCCACACCTTTGCAAATGGTGGATGGTTTGGTCTTTTGACAGACCTTGCATTAGGTTCCAGAAATATAAGCAATGCCTCGAACGTCATAAGCAATGCCTCGAACGTCAAATATGTTAAAATCAGTTTGTGTAGAATTATGGTAATAACTAAATAGAACAGGGAAAAACTTCAAAAAGAAAAACAAAAGTTTTTGTTTAAAAAAAAAAAAAGCATCCCCTTCCCCAAAACCCTTATACCTGTCTATACATAATTGAGACATATGTAGTAACATACCTTACCTGGGTACCGGTTGGAAATATTGCTGAATATTTAAAGAAGTCCCACCAAATTAAAAAAAGGGGCTGCAGGAAAGTAATAAAGTAACTTACCTATCCTCATGCCCTGTAGCGCATTCCTGGGTGCCATTGACAGCTGCCTGTGTCCTGCAGCCTGACTCTTCCAGCTGATATGTCAAGTACCTGACTGAGCATTTGCCTGCTCAGCCAATCAGTGACTTGGGCTGACTGGCTGCGTGGACAATCACTCAGCAGGGCCGCAACGTTGCAGCTGGAAGAGTTTGGTATGCAGTTTCCAGACAAAAATGACTTTCGGTGGTGGTCAGAGGGACCCGGGAGTGGCACAGCAGAGGCACGAGGATGGTTGAGTTTAGGTTGTTTATTATTTTCCTGTACCCCTTGCCATTCCTTTTTTAAATTTGGTGGGACTTCTCCTTTACAACTGTTTTATATTAGTTACCAATGTAGTGTAACGCTATCTTCACATCCATACCATTGCATATTTGTCTGTAGACTAGTGGACTATGTTTGGCCCATTGAATTCAGTCCAGTGGCGGACATATCACTTGTTCAGCCTTATCAGCTGCACAAGGGCCCAGGCCCATAGAGGGGCCTGCCAAGCTCAGACTCAGTGTCAGCTCAGCATGGCACATGTCTGTAGTGAGCCTCCCGGGCAACTTCAGCACCTGGGAAGTGCGGGCCCCCTGCTCCTGGGGGGCCCACTTAGTCACTGGATGCCGTGGCCGTCCGGGGCTAGTTCTCCTCTTCTCTCTCCTCCTTGCTGCTGCTGACAGCCCCCTCCCCCTTCTGTACTCCACTGTCCGGCATACCTTGTGTGAGTAGGAGAGAGAGGATGTTATGACAGGGGCTGAAGGGATCCTGTAGGGTTATGGCTGCCAGAGACAGGACTGTGAAGAGGAGCAGCAGCAGCAGCTCTGACAGTTAGTGATTATTGTCAGTGTGTCTGTCAGGCTGCTGGAAGTTGAAAGATAGAGGGTGGACTGAGAGAAAGCACCCTTCCCCCTACCCCTCCATGCTATAAGTTTTATTGTAAGTTTATGCTTTTCTTTGCCAATAACTGTGCTCCCTTCCCCTTGCAGCATGGTTGATTTTCTCTTTCTGTTTCAATATTTTTTCAAGTTTTTAGTTTAACAAAAATTATGTGCAGAACATAGTTTGCTCATGGTTCCCAAAATATAACCTAAACATTAGTAATTGTGTGTGTGTGTGTATATATATATATAATATATATATATAAAAAAGCTTTAAAACCATAAACTGTAGCTGCTCAGAAGAATCCACATGACTGATATGTCAAAGTCTTGTCATATGTTTTGGTGGTCTTTACTGATCTGGTGGAAGGGAATGACCTTTTTCTCCTTGCATTTGAAGTTAAGGTCAAAGTTTTCTCTTAGTGCTTAGACTCTCTAGAAGAAACCAAGCACACATTACATCTGGGCATCCTCAACTCTATTTATTTTTTTGTTAATGATTAAAATTACTTTTAACATGAGAAAAATGGAAATCTGTCTCCAGTGGATGTACTTGGAACCCCTCCCATGTGCACTCATTCAAAGATGAAACCCAGGTCACTATGGCCATGTGGATTTTGTCATACTGCAGACCATGCTCGTAGAATTAATTTTTTAATAGTTCTGAAAATGTATCCCCTTCAGTCGCATTTTATGGTGAACACTCTGAACTACATCACAGATTAAGTGCTTGGGTAAGAGCCCTATTACACGGAAAGATTATCGTGCGAAAAAAATCTTTATCATTAGAATTTTGGCGATAATGTTTCCGTGTGTATGCAGGCAATGATCAAACGAATAACAAGAATTTGTTCGTATGTGGCTGATCACATCTTTTGAGTTGACCATAAAATCATTTGCAATTGGTTATTATTGGTGCAAATGAAAAATTGCTTTGTCTATTAGGACCCTAAGACTCCACTTACGACTACAGTCCTTTTCTTACTGTCTGCTTTGTTGGTGAGACAATGATAACATTACATATACAATTACTGTACGGTATGCCTCATGTATTGCTGTATTTCTGAAGCAATTGCTTTCAGTTATAGTTATAAAAAAAACAACAACAAAAAAACCTCTATGCAGAATATTTTGATGGAATTGGGAATCTATTGCATTAAAGGGGTAGTGCGGCGGTAAAGAATTATTGACAGAATAACACACATTACAAAGTTATACAACTTTGTTATGTATGTTATGTCTGTGAATGGCCCACCACCCCCACCCGTGTACCCGGAGGTGTGGTGCGCTATACATGTCACGTGCCGACTCGTCTCCGATCTTCAGTCTGCGATGTCTTCTTCGGGCGGCCGGGCCGAATCCCTCCGAGCGTCCTGAGTGCCGGCCGCCCTCTTCAGCATCATCGGCTGCTCAGCCTCGATTGGCTGAGCATAACTGTGTCCCAGCTGTCAGTGTTACTTGGTTGTAAGTTGTTCTTGCTAGATTGTCAATGCTCATTACATTTGCTTTCTTATAAGTGTTCTAGCAGGGAAAAATATATATATATTTTTAAGGGATTCAGATGCATTAAAAATAAAAATTATAAATAACTTACCTGATTCTCTCTCCCCCCCCTCCCCGCCATTCCTCTTCTTAATGCTTCTCAGTTATATGTTCATGCAGGGGATCAGGCAGGGAAGTATAAATTTTTTTTTTTTTTTTTTTTTTTTTTTTAACTTTAAGAGCGACTCTGTACCCACAATCTACCCCCTCAAAACCACTTGTACCTTCAGATAGCTGCTTTTAATCCAAGATCTGTCCTGGGGTCCGTTCGGCAGGTGATGCAGTTATTGTCCTAAAAGACAACTTTTAACCCCTTAATGACACAGGGCACATATTTACGGCCTGTGGCCGCCTCGGGGAGTTCAGAGGGGGGCTGAACCACCGCAGTCCCGGGTGCCGCAAGTAGCCCGATCGCTGTGCCCGCTAATAAAGTAATCAGATGCAGCTGTCAAAGTTGACAGCTGCATCTGATTACTTATGCAGCCCGATCGCTGGTGGTCTAGTGGCGGAGTGAAAGCAGCCGAAAGCAATAGAGTGCCTATCTCATCGATCTATGCTGTATTACTGTATGCAGCATAGATCAATGAGAGATCAGAGTGCTTATAGGGGGGCTTCTAGTATAAGTGTAAAAGGAAAAAAAAAAGTGTTATTAATAAAAAAAAAACTCCCCTAATAAGTTTGAATCACCCCCCTTTTCCCATGTTATAAATAAAAATAAATAAATAAACAAACATGTTTGGTATCGCCGCGTGCGTAATCTCCCGAACTATTAATGTATCTTGCACGGCAAACGAAAAAAAATTCCAAAGTGCAAATTTGCGCATTTTATGGTTGCTTCAAATCCAGAAAAATTGTAATAAAAAGCGATCAAAAAAATCAGTTTTACCCCAGAGCAAATGGCGCATAAACACATACCCCCTAAATAAACAAAATGCGTTCTTTTGTTTGTTTGTTTTTTTCAAATTCACTACACATTTGAATTTATTTTTTTTTTGTTGTTTTTCAGTGTACTTTATGAAAAAATTCAGTCTGTCATTGCAAAGTACGATTAGTGGCGCAAAACATAAGGGCTCATGTGGGTCCGTGTCTGCTGCCGACCGGGGTCTGCGCCGGATTGGCGCTGATCCCGGCTCTGCACTCAGTTGCAGCAGCTGAAAGCAATCTAGTGCCTATCTCATCGATCTATGCTGTATAACTATATACAGCATAATCATAGAACTATTAATTTATCACATTCCTGATCTCGCACAGTAAACGGCGTACGCGCCAAACAATCCCAAAGTCCAAATTTGCACATTTTTTGGTCACATCAAATTCAGAAAAAATGCAAGTGCTATGGCCTCGTAAGCACAAGGAGGAAAAAAGCGGAAGTGAAAAAATGCAAGTTGGCTCTGTCCTTAAGGGGTTAAACTTGCAGCCCCGTGCCCAACGGCCCTGGCTTACAGTATCTGTGCCCAAACTTTGCACCACCCCACCGTCCCTCCTCCCCACCCTCTTCATCATTAAGAATGCCATTGGAACATTTTCTTCTGTCTGAACACTGCACAGGTGTCTTAACGATCCAGCCCATGTTCAGTATTCACACAGCTGATGAATAGGAGACAATCTGCCTGGAGCATTCCTAATGATGAGGAGAGCGAGGAGGAGAGACAGAGGTTGTGCCAGCCTAATGCATACACAATCTAAGCCCCGGCCGTTGGGCACAGGGCTGCCAGTTTAAAAGTTAGTTTTTTAGGACAATAACGGCATCACCTGCCAAACAGACCCCAGGACAGATCTTGGATTAAAAGCAGCTATCTGAAGGTACAAGTGGTTTGTGGGGGTCAGATTGTGGGTACAGAGTTGCTTTAGAGTATATGATCGCTTAAAACATTCTTTGTACCAGAAAATTCTTTGTCATCACTTTCATGTTTCTTTTAAAGTGGTTGTCTGGCTTTCGGCATTTTTAACATATTGTTACTTGTGTATATAAGACAATAAACGTTGTATGCTTACCTCTCTGCGCTCCCTCGGTGTTCTGTTGTGGTGTCGCTGATGTCCTCTGCTGACTACAGCCGCCGCCACTTCTCACAGGTCTTCGGAATGACAGCTTGCTAATCCAAGCACTGACTAGTCAGGACAGCCGCGGCCAGTGATTGGGTGAGCAGACTGTCACTCCCAAAATGGGTTTGTCTCTGAAGTAGAGGGTCTGCAGTCAGTGGTGGAGACTGATTACTCCAGAGGAGTACACTGAGGGAGCGCGGACAGATGAGTATAACATGTTTATTATTTTATATGCACTAGCAGCAATATATTAAAAAAATTCCAAAACGGGACATCCTCTTTAATGCTAGCAGTGATAAAAAATATAGTAGTCTATCATGTTCATTAGAGGAGTGCTCCCCTACTCCCTCCATGACTCTTGCTTTTCCCCTCACCAGTGAATCATCGGTACATGCAGATACTCTGTAGTATTCCATCACTGCTGAGTGGCAGAGGAGACAAGACCCTTCTTGAAACAGTTGACTCCTAACTATGAGTCAGTTATATACTTTGGTCGTCAATATTCCTCGACAAAAGTGTTATGGGAATATTTGCTTTTTTCCCCCCTGCTACAATATATGCTTAATAATATAAGTTTGGAGGAGTAGGTCTGGTATGTGTAGGAAACTTTCTTCCAGCAAAATCTCCCTGTTCTAATTATTTCTAGGAATGTTTACATACATATTGTCATTGGAAGGTCTTTTATATACAGTGACTGTTCACATGGTACACCTTCCAGCTGTGCAGAGCTTCTATTAATAAGTTTCCTTTATGATCCTCATCACGCCTCCTCCACACTTAGGGTTTTCTTTGTTGCAAAAAAAAACAAAACAAAAAAACCCACACTGTTAATATTTATTCATATACTTTAAAAAAAAAAAAAAAAAAAAAATCTTGTAGGATTTTTTTTTTGTTCAATAGAGAACCCTAAGGGAAAATGCCACAAAAAAGACTATATGTAGAGCATGATAAGTTCTTACAAACAAAAAATAATTAATAATAGAGAACCAAAGCGCAAATAAAGAAACGCGGTACAAAATTATATATATATATATATATATATATATATATATATATATATATACACGTACGTACGTCTTGGATTACGAGCATAATTCGTTCCGGACCGTGCTTGTAATCCAAATGCACTCTTAAACCAAAGCAAATTTTCCCATAAGAAATCATAGAAATGCAGACAATTGGTTCCACACCCCAAAAATAATAATTTATTATTCTGAATAACATGTAGAACAAATGAAACAAACATTCAGAAACAGCAGAATATGTGATATTATAAGTTACTGTACAGTAATGGAGAGGATAGGAAACACAAGGGCGGACAGAGACTGCAGGGAGCATGAAGGAATGATCAGGGCAGATGTGGGCACATACATGCAGCGCTCTCTGTCCGGTGAGAGAGAGGTTACAGCTATGGAGAGATTACCCCCACAGTCCTGTCCCCTGATGTAAGCCCCAGCCTGAAGTGCATCTGCTATGATTTGGAACGTGAGGGAGACTTCCTGGGTCAGAGGACAGTGCTGTAGACCACCCTGTGAAGGCCATGCTTCTCCTCCACTCGCGCTCCCACCCAGTACAGGGAGCTCTTAAACCAAAGCAATGCTCTTAAACCAAGTCACAATTTTGAAAAACTGTGAGCTCTTAAACCAAAATGCTCTTAAACCAAGGTACCACCGTGTGTGTGTGTGTGTGTATATATATATTATATATAATATATATAATTTAATTTATTTATTTTTTTTGTTACTTGTGGCATGTTACGTCTGGACACCAGGAAAAATTTTTTAAAAATATGCAGTTTTTTAAAGGGGTACTCCACTTAAAAAAAAAAAATCTCCACCAATACTCTAAGCTTGTTTTATTGGGTTTCTATTACATGAATTGGGCTGTTTGTCTGCAGCACATCTTTAATTACATCCTGAGGGTAGGTTCACACTACGGATTCTGCGCGGATAAGTTCGGTTGAATTCCGTTGGTCGTACCCATTTGCAGCGGCGCGCATATCCGCTCATGCCATAGACTCCATTCTATGGCCAGGCTGATTCCGTCATCCGCCGAAAGAATAGACATGTCAGTTCTTTTGGAACGTGGAACAGGCCGACCATAGAATAGTGTCTATGACATGGGTGGATGTGCGCGCCGCTGTGAACAGGTACGAGCGGCGGAATCCACCGGAACTTCTCCGTACGGATTCCATAGTGTGAACCTACCCTTAAGCTGCAGAAAGTCCTCACTTCCTGGTCCACTCTGTCTTGGCTCCTCTCTCCTCCCCCTCCCTTCTGAGATCAAAGTCACATGATCTGTCTCATCTGTTAGGATAGCAGTGTCCATCAGATCCATACAATAGGTGAAGTCCCTAATATATCCAATATAGTCCTATTGAGCCCCATGTTACAGAAATGTATAATGAAGTATAGTATTTTTTGCTGCAAGAATAGAGTAGTACAGAGGCACTATTTTATCCAGAAAACCCTGATGCACACATCCCAACCAGGGTCCAAAATAACACACTTATGGTCTTGTAGGTTAAGTGGGGGTCTGTGGGTCCATTTAATGCATGTGCCAGGATCTTTTTTAGCACTTTTGTTAAATGGACCTTGCGGGACACTGCTTAAAGGGGTTGTCCAGCGAAAATCTTTTTCTTTCAAATCAACTGATGTCAGAAAGTTATATAGATTTGTAATTTACATGCATCTCTGGCTGAGACAGGAATTGTCCAGGAGGTTTTCTACGGGGATTCATATAAAACTAAGACAGAGTTCCTGTCTCGGCCAGAGATGTCAGCAGAGAGCACTGTGTCAGACTGAAAATAAAACATTTCCTGCATGACATACAGCAGCTAAAAAGTATGGGAAGACCTGAGATTTTTTAATAGAAAAAATTACAAATCTATATAACTTTCTCATATCACTTGATTTGAAAGAGCTTTTCGCTGGACAACCCCTTTAATGCAGTGTGAACCCAGCCTTAGGCCACACTTACTGTTTGTGTACTTTTAGCATGTCTATTGGCTAGGTAGGATACATAGGACTTTGTGTATTCCTACCACATACTGGATATTCTACCTTCCCACTTCCTCTGGCCTTTAAAGCAGTTAGCTGTCTAGAGTATGTTGGGTGGAATGAAAAATATTTCCTCTAAATTTAATTTCCCCTTTTAAAGTGAAGTGAAGGTAGTCTTGACGGCCTTCCTAAAGTAAACAGAGGCTGTGTAAACTCCAGTCTATCAGTCACTGCACATTCCTAGTTTGGGGAGGAAATGGTAAGGTGTTAGAATAAAATATACACTGTCTTTCTGGTTGCTGGTTTCCACCATAAGTTTGCAGTGTTACTTTTACATTTTTAGAAGGGATGTTTTATGAGCGCTAAAATTTCTAGTGTCTTGGTTCTTCTAACTGATCAGAAGGGAATATTACATGGACTTTGCAGTGAAATGAGTGACACTTTATTGGTGTACATTTAAAGGGGGTTCTTTGTATCGTCTGATGATTTTAAAGTGTTTTCATGACTTCCTAAAATCTTTAGTCAGTGCTCTTCATCTTTATAGGCATGCTGTTTCTTTGCGCCATATTTTTTATGATATAAGCCGCAGAACATCACTTGTATCACATTACAGTGACAACAAAGCAGCCCAGACAGACAGGGAAAATGGATTCATAGGAATCTCTAGTATGTTATGAAAGCCAGGGAATCCTCTAAAATTAAAGGGTTGTCTGATTCAGATAAACATTTCCTATATGACAAAATACAGTCATGTAAGGCCAGGTTCACACTGAGTATCTTTACTTTTTGAAAAATACTCTGAAAAGTATGTGGTGGAAATGCCAAGGGCAGCCTCAGATTCCTGCCACTTTTTAGTCATTTTCACTATGTATCTTGTCAGTTTTGGATGTAGATTAGCCCCAGTGGATTTGATTGAGTTAAGCTGGGTTCACACTGTGTCTTTCATATGCGTTCAACATATCCGTTGTTAATTGGTTACTTTTAACAGACAGAAAAATGTAGTCAAAAGAAGAGCCCATGGAGCCTCATCGAAGAGTCTCGAGACACAGGACTAGCCAGATATCCCTCTGGGAAGGACTCAACCAAGGGGTGGCTCGTTAAGGAAACCACCATATTAAGTGACCCTATAAGTCAATGTAATAACAAGGGAAAAACAAAGATCAGGTAACCATCCACATACAGCTGTTTTGGGGTGTTGTCCCTCATCAGTGTGGAGCAGGATTCTGGCTAGGTGGGAGCAATGCCTAGTAGAGCCATAAGAGAAACAGATCGCTGATCCCAGGGAGACCAGCCAAACAATAACACTGCCGGCTGCTAGTAAAAAAGCGCTCAATGCAGTGAAATCCTAAGAGCCCGTGGAGCCTCATCGAAGAGTCTCGAAACATAGGACTAGCCAGATATCCCTCCGGGAAGGACCCAGACAAGGGGTGGCTCCTGTAAGGAAACCACCATATTAAGTGACACTATAAGTCAATGTTAAGACAAGGGAAAAACCAAGGCCAGGTATCATCCACATACAGCTGTAGAAAAAGTAGTCAATGCTATTTTTCTGTAGGTTTAAATAAAAGGATCAGTTTTTGATTTGTGTGTGTTTTTTTTTTTTTTTTATTTAAATAATGGAAGTCAATGGAAAACAGAGCCAAACGGATGGTACACAGATGCATCCGTTTTTGCATCCATTTTTTTCCATAAAATGTATACGTTAAACAGATAGGGAAAAAAGCACTGTGAACCTAGCCTTACAGAACATACTGTAGTATGGTTTAAAAAAAGTGAATGTCCATCAAATTTGCTTGTTTGTCCAAATTTGAAATATGGGCCTAAAAATATACGCACTGTAGATTATTGTAGATAAACTACAGTGTGTATTGAATTTTATGCACCTAATACCATGTGCATGTTTTCAGAGAGGCCATGGCCTTGCAATATTGCCTGACCCCTCGTAAACATTCATCTGTCTGTCTTAGTGGTGTCTGTGAATATGATGGCCAAGGCAAAGCGGCTTGTTGGTGCTTTTTTTTCCATATATATATATATATATATCTCCAGCACTGGGAGAACATACCTCACCAGACTGTTTAGTCACACCTGTAACTTAGAGTATATTGAGCTAATTTCATTGGTTCCTTCATGAAACACTCTTTGTGATAAGACTGGAATCTGTGATTATCACGGTACTGGGCTTGTAGGACCACAGGGCATCTACTGTTTACCAGGCTCAAATAGCCTGATGTTGCTTGTCTGCAGCAGTCGTAGATGTTTAAACTGGAGCTGGAGGAATAGAGACCATGGAAACACCAGCATGGGATTAGTAAAGTTAATACTCAGCTTTTTTTTTTTTTCCCCGGATGACCAGCAGATCTACTGAAGGAAATCCAATGGATGATGTGTTGTCTGGTGGATTTCCCTGCAGCTTTCCATGAATTTGCTGCAAAAATCTTATTGCAGTAAATCCACTGCAGGAGAATTTACCCTTTTAGGGACTCCTTTTTAAAATAAGTAGCTATGACGTTGGCAAGTGGGCTTTTACAATTTTGATCAAGATCTGTACTTACTACCTCATGTTAGTTTTGTAAAGTCTGCTCAAAAGCAATAGATGATCAATGTATAACAATGTTTTTTTAAGAACCTGTAATTGGTTCCAAAGCCCCCAAGGTGTCAAGCTGAAATAGATAAATGGAGATGGGAAGGAAGGTGGGCCATACTATATCCAGGACGCATAATGAGGCCATTACAATCTGGCGGACCACAGTATTAACTGTGCAATCTAAGTGCAGTCAACATGATTTATATAAACAAACCCATCATACATCCTATAGAACGATAATATACATAAGTTTAGATGCGGTTTTTCAGGGTCTCTCTTGTGCACACCATTTTTTTTTTTCTTTTTTTTTTTTTCTTTTGAGTTTCACGTATTTTTTCCGTTACATTTTTGTGTTTCCTCTATTTATTACATGTGTTTATTGTATCCTGGAGAAGCCTTTTAAAGAAAAGCAAAAAAAAAAAAACCCACTACCTAGATAATTGTTTTGAAAAAAAACAAAACAAAAAACACAATGGACCCATAGAACACACCAAGTCAAAAATAAAACCCATTGCTGGTAGTGTGTTTAGCATTTCACGCAGGATTGTTGTACGGTGTATACATATTGAGAAATAGTTTATTAGACTCCTGACTTGTCATAAATCCCTTGTACTATTGTCACTTTTTTGTAGCTGGCGGTGAAGCAAATGCCAGAGGGATTATTATTTTACTGTATTCTGCTGGATTATTATGCGGACACATATTGTCGTTGTCTGTTATGTTATGTACATATTCATTATGTGCAGCATGAACGTTACACGTATTTCACACTTCACGTTTCGCAATCTATAATTATAATGTCTGTTGAGCGCAGTGAGAAGTTACTGTAGGCTTAGATTTATTCAGCCCTGGCTGCCATGGATTTGGTATGAATGGTCACATTATAATTGTCTAGAGGTGAATGGTCATTTTTATTATACTTGCACATATTATTATAACTTCTTTATAATGAATGGTTTCCTATTGTCATTGTTCATATGAAGGGATTATTCATATAAGTGATTAAGACATACACATTTCTATGTATTTTTATTGGCTTGTTATTGACCAGTACATGTGTTTTTACTTGTGCTTTGTGTACTTTGTGTATCCCTGGCTTTCTTATAATTAATTCCTGGGTATTTATTGGTTCTGGTAGTTCAGTACATATATCTGAACATGCTCATGGTATTTTTATTTACATGTAATAAATACAGTGGTGCCTTGGATTACGAGCATAATTCGTTCCGGGGCTGCGCTTGTAATCCAAATACACTCTTTAACCAAAGCAAATTTTCCCATAAGAAATCACAGAAATGTAGACAATTGCTTCCACATCCCAAAAATGATTTTTTTTTATATTCTACATTTTATTATTACATGTAGAACAGATGAAAATGCCAATGACAATGAAAAACAGCTGAATGCGTCATATTATAAGTTCCTGACAGTATAGCAATCAGCATGTGGAGTATAATGTATAGTAACTGCATAAGAATGAAGACACAGCTGCAGATCCCCATAATGCTGTAGCGTAGTACAACAAGTTAGAATAGAGCAGCAGGGCTGCTTTCAGAGTTCTGTGTGTTTCAGCATGGACCAGGAAGTGAGAATCACACAGCTGTGCAGAAGGACAGTGACAGAAACTTACCACAGCCGTGTGAATGGCGGAGCGTGAGTGCATGCAGATTATACCAGCAGTCTGTATAGCTGAATGTAAGTGCAGGCACATTATAATGGAATGGAGAGGATGGGAAACATCTTGCTTAGATGGTATACCTTACCAATCCACGCTCCAGGGCTGCTGCTGTGGTCCGCTTCTCCCCGGGTCCCGAGCACTCTAGCTTCAGAGACAGGCCGCTCTGAAGCTAGAGTGTGCGGGACCCGTAGAGAAGCAGACCGCAGCAGCAGCCCTGGAATGTGGATAGGTAATGTAGATCGTCAAGTCGCCGGCCGTGCACCGCTATTACACGTAGCGATGCACGTCGACGCCTGACAATTATAGGTTCTAACCTATATCAACGATCAGCCAATGACAACGATCATCGGCTGATCGTTGTCTTTATTACACTGAGTGATAAACGGCCGTTTCGGCCGATTATCGTTCCATGTAATAGTACCCTAAGACTCAGACTGTTTCCTACCAGACAGTGGTGAGTTGGGAGTAGCGCCACCACAACAATGAACTGTAAAGTGTTGTGCTCTAAAGCAGGGGCTAAGGCAAGTCTGTCTCGAAAATGGCAACGACTGTGGGACCTGGAGACACCACAGGAGGACATCAGGGGAATGTAGAGAGATATGGATAGGATGTTTTTGTTTTACTGTATATAAGGAAAGAAACGCACAAAGAGTTCTTAAATGTCCGATAACCCCTTTAACCACTACGGAGGCCCACTTACATGCTGAGGGATCTAGCTACCAACTGGAGGGCACCTACTTTTATACCCACCCACTCTTATTGTCTGGGGTACAAAGGGGGGGGGGGTGTCATTAATACTATGAATATGGACTTTATATATAGGAGGTAAAGGTACTGGAAATCTGGTGAGCCGAAGGGGGCATTTAAATGTTCCTTGTACAGCATAGTTCATATATACGGAAGATGTGCTGCGGAAAAGAATGCATCATGATTCATTATGATGCTGGGAGCTTCAAATCAGTTAAAATCTTCATGCTACTGTACTGACACAGGTAATATAATGTCTCAACATTTCCTGATAATATCCTTGGATGGGCAACTTTACTGTACAATAGTAAAATATGGGATCTAGGATACCAGGCTAATAAAGGGAAATGCAGTCACGGCCGCATTTACCACTAGGCACCTGTGGTCCGGTGCCTAGGGCAGCACCTTGCAGTGGGAAGAAAACAACTTTTTTTTTTTTTTTTTTTTTTTAGTCTCTCACATCACTTTCAGACTTACCAGTAAATCTGGTGTCTTTTCGAAGGGAGGGGGAGGAGGGGTGTGCTTATGGTGGTATTGGTCAGGTCTGGTATGCTGGTGTCATCCAGTTCCAGTAGCTGGAGCTATAACCTACCAATCCTGTGGTGAGAATTCCTTCTGACAATATGCAGACTGCTCTAATCATTGATTACCAGGATTATTAGCAATACGCCCAATAAAATCATGATGCTAATTGGTAAATGAAGATGGGGCGTCTTCAGGTTTAGTGCCTAGGGCAGCAGCTGGTAATACAGCCCTGAGTTCAGTGCCTTGGTATCGCTATTGTATTGAGTTTTTGGTTAGTCCATTAGACTTGTGGCTATATGCTCACTAGAACTATGGACTTGGAATAATTTAGGATCTTTATGCTCTGTATATCTTCATTTTGGAGTACTCCATCTTGCTGTGATATTTTGGTCCTGTGTGTGGAATATTTTAAACTCCATTCTGTGTAGTTTTATATATTGTGTGATTCAACAATTATCAAAGTTTTTTTTTTTTTTTTTTTTTTGTTTGTATTAACATTAGATATGTACTGACACAGCCACGTGGCGGAACTTTCAGGCTCTGAGCGCCACAGAAGAAAGACTACGTGTATAGGTGTATAGCTACCCTTAGGGTGCCTTCACACCTACCGACTCGCAGCGTTAATAACGCTGCGAGTCGGCTAGGTCCTGGCAGATCACTGTCAGTACATACACGCAGCGGTCTGAATGACCGCTGCGTGTATGTAAATCTGCCGGCCGCTTAACCCCTTGTGATGCCGGCCGCCTCCCGCTCCGCTCTGTATACATTACCTCCTCGCTCCACGGGTCCCGGCGTCCTGCTCTCCCGCCCGGCCAATCAGTGGCTGCGGCAGGGCAACACACTGATTGGCCGGGCGCAAGAGCAGGACGCCGAGACCCCGTGGAGCGAGGAGGTAATGTATACAGAGCGGAGCAGGAGGCAGACGGCCGGCAAGGGGTTAAGCGGCCGGCAGATTTACATACACGCAGCGGTCGTTCAGACCGCTGCGTGTATGTACTGACAGTGATCTGCCAGGACCTAGCCGACTCGCAGCGTTATTAACGCTGCGAGTCGGTAGGTGTGAAGGCACCCTTAAACTGATTTGGAGCTCCTGGCATCATAATGAATTGCGATACCAGGAGCTCCATTAATCTGTTCCATGCACAGACCTTTATCACAGAACGTGTGAATGCCCTCTAAGATGTTTGTGCACCAAACTTGGTAGAGATCAGAGATCATTCAAAATGACACCTCGATCACCTCCGGCAGATGATTGGGGTCTATGGATAAATGTTTTGGCAGAAGTTTGCCAAACACATACGGATAGGGTGTGTAAAACATTTTACTTCTAGGCTATGTTCCCACATAGTATTTTTGGTCAGTATTTTGCAACCAAACCAGGTCTTGGTTTTGGTTGCAAAATACTGAGCAAAAATACTGTGTTGGAACATAGCCCAAAAGGGTTAAATGTTCCCAATCCACTGGCTAGTGGATAAGTCAGATCACAGAGGGGGCGACTCTTTGAGCCATTTCCATAAACTAAGCATTAAAAAAAATCTGTTCTGCAACTGGTACAAGCCGATGCAAACTTAGGGCCCTATTCCACCGGACGATAATCGTTAGCATAATTGTTAACGATTAACGATCTCAAACGACCGCTATTGCGAAAGACCTGAAAACGTTCACTCATTTCCATGGAACGATAATCGTTACTTATGATCGTAATTGCGATCGTTTCTTTTTCCGTATTTATTCGCTATTGCGTTCGTATCTATTGCGAACGACCGAACGATGTCTTATTTAATGCGAACGATTTGCGAACGAGCAACGATAAAAATAGGTCCAGGTCTTATAAAGCGATCAACGATTTCTCGTTCGGTCGTTAATCGTTAACTGCATTTCAACCGAACGATTATCGTTTAGATTCGAACGATTTAACGATAATCTGAACGATAATCGTCCGGTGGAATAGGGCCCTTACACAAAAGAACATCAGGAAAAAAATTCTTAAAAAGCTTCTAATTTCCAATTGTTTCAAGTTAAAAATGTAACTTTTTTAAAGTCTGAAGAAAAGTAGGAAGAGGATCACAACAGGATGTAGACATGTAACATGAACCTATTCTAAGAGATGGGATGCAACCAGAAGTCCTGTCCTGTTTGCTCACTTTTTCAGCTAGGAAGCAGGAAGGAGCTGACAAATTGGCCCACTAAGCCTCAGATCAGGTCCCATAATTTCTGCACTTTTTAACAAGAGCAGATATGTCTGTATTTTTTTTTTTTACTTATTAGTGACCTAAAATAAAATATTAATATCCTTTGGTGAATAAGTTATCCCTCCTACGTCCTGGGATTGTGTGGAATGTTAGAGTATTGCAAACAATGAGATTTCTTTCTTTCTTAAACAAAGGCACTTTCCCACCATCGGTATTGCTGTGCAAATGCTTAGTTGAAATCATGTGTTTGCAATCCAGAGAAATCTTCATTAAAATCCATCTGTTGAAATTGGCCTAAATTCTAATAGCTTTGTGGCAGAACAACCTCTCCTTCAGATTACCTTAGGGATACTTGCCTTGAGGCAAAGCTGTCAAGCTGTTTCTGGGGTTGTGCACTTGGGATACTGTTTTCCCAGCAGAGTGAGAGGGAATGAGAATGGGGAAGGGGAGGCTACTTGGATCATCCATGTATGGAATAAGCACAGCCTCCTTACTCCCAGCCGGAGATCATGCTCTGCCTGTTAGCTGGGACTGGTGTCTCCGCACATTCTAGGTGTTCTATGTGTGGGGATTTACAGAATTGGATTGTGAGGACTTCTACTGTTTCTTCCAGCCAGAGCTCAGGACACCGCAGGGAAGACCATGCAATAGGTGGATTGTAGCAGTCCGACAATGTCTGCATTGTATAGTTGTCTGAAAGGTAAAAAGTAAGTCTGTCCTGCATTCTTTGTTCCTTTGTTGCTTCTGTCTTTAGATGCTGCCTTCCACAAACAGACTCGAAGAAGAAAAGCAGGTTTCCTTTCAGCTGATTCCCTTTAAACAGTAGGATCAAGTGGCAAAATTTAGATTGCTATTTGATATGAGATATGTATGTATGTTGTACTATGTATCGCCAGAGAGCGACATCACATCTCAGCAGATTTTTGGCAATTACCTTTAGTGTCGGCATGCTTACCTTTTTATAGAGTAGTTTTTTCAGTTTCCTGCTCTAGTATCTGTCCTGGTCTTCATGTTATGGGATTGACAGGACTGAAGTGCTGACTGATTTATTGCCCTCCAAGCATATGGTATGTGAGAGAACAGTTCTTGGCCCCAAATGTATCTATGATGAGATTAATAAACTTAAATGTTGACTGAACTTTCTATAAAAAAAATAAGTAAAAGAAAAATCAGTTATATATGATAAAAGCATATAACCATTTCCAATAGGAGGAACATCTGTATCGACTACTGTGCGGAGTACAACTCCCCTTAGATATCAGTATACTTCCATTATTTTAGGTCATTGATGTATTTGAATTGTTTATCTCCTGACATAATTGCTGTCCCTTGATAGTAAACTAATATAATGGGTGCATAAAGTAGAATATATTTTATGCAATGACTATCACCCAGATGACAGGCTTGGAGTTTTGTTCCTTCACTCTCCCTATGTCTCAGCATAGCCATACTAAGTTTTGCAAAAGCTTTTTTTGAGTTTCGATACTAAGAAACACTTGGCTCTAGTAAAAGCTAATGCAGGCATGTGGTGCTAGCCAAGAGGCTCTATCTTTCCCTTATTCTGCTGCCACAGGTTTCCTTAAAATCCATAGATAGTATTCCGACTAGAGTCTTTCATAATTACTCCGTGTAATATGTTGTATGGAGGCTGAGAATCTGAGCTTGAACTTGAGAAATTCTTGGCATGAACACAGAGTTGCAGAGTAAAACAAGATAGAAAGACGTTTCAAATAATTTGCACACCTTACCTTATAGGCTGAATCTTATTAACCCAAAAATGTTGGCAGGAAACATCTGCGGCTTGATAATTTGGAACAGATCCACTCCTGGTCTTCTGGGATTGGTTAGGGAGATTCATTTCTGCCCAAGTGAAAGTATGTAAACTTTGCTGCAAGAAGGGAGGGTTCCTGTAGGTGTCTTATAAAATGTGCCAACATGAAGGAAGCTGAGAGTAGGTAGAGAGGAGCGTATGCCAAGCGCCCACTACAGACAAACTTCTAGAATTCAGTCAGATCTTAGAATAAAGCATCTTTTATGGACAGTTGAGAGTTTCACTGTGTTGCTTTCTAGTCACAGTTCAGACTGTGTTCATCTGCATCTGAGCCTCTATCACAAATTCCATCATATTTGACAGTAAAAATACTGTGCTCATTTTTTTTTTTTTTTTTTTTTTTTTTGGTCAAAACTGCAGATACCTTAAAGGAAATTGATTAACCCCTTTTGTTGTGTAATAGGGTCTATAATGCAATGGATCAAAATATTTGACATGTCTGTCTTTATATTATATTTTATAATCTAATGTCTTGGTAGAGAAGGAAAAAATCCATGTGACCATACATGCAGCTCTTCTGTTATTCCTGTATTAGGGATGATAATACTAATAATAATCCCCTTTCTCAGGGGCCTTATAACTGTAATATTATAAAATGTTTTTAAGGCCAGATTCACACGCAACAAAAACCGCTGCGGATCCCTTGCCTGTTTAGTTTCTATAAGAATACATATTCGTCGTATGTTAGTGACATCCAGTATCTGAGGATCCGGTACGTGTGAATCTGGCGGAAGGATTCTTCATAGGATTCGTCCATGTGTAGTTACCATGACTATGATGTGCATGCATTAAGCTTACCAGGTACAAGCAGTGTTATTATATGATGTGCATGCATTAAGCTTACCAGGTACAAGCAGTGTTATTATATTAAGTATAAACTCCAATAATGTCTCCTGAATGTAAATTGATGGATAAATGGCTTCTCATCAGTGTAACTTCTATGTGAATTTGGAGTTATGTTTTATAAATGTTACAATTAATGTTTGAAAGTAGGATGTGTCATTGTGTGTGAATGATGACGTGCCCTCCCTGTGGGCTGACCCAGGAGGGGGAGGAGTCTCCTTTAAACTCAGCCCAGTACTGAAGTGTATAAAAATAATTGTCCATTTCCACTATGGCAACACAAGTTTGGGAAGCAAGCCGTTTGGGTTTGTGTATATTATCTACCCATGTCCCTGACAACAGGCAAAGGACTCTACCAAAGGACCGCTAAGTATTAGATATTTGTTTCTTTTCCTATTTTTTTTTTTTTATTGTGTTTTCACAATCTATGTATGTCCTTTATTTGTAACTTTAAGCACTCCTATCTTTTGTTTAGTAAACCTGAAAACGTTAATAGTTTTGCCTTGATTCCCTAAAGAACCTAGACATTTTTATACAGTATAAGGTGTTGCTTTGTATAGGTTATCTATTGGACTTCTATACTGGAATTTGGTATTAGGGGGTAGGTTGTGTGGTATGGAAAATAATCTTGTAGTTATTCACTCTGATCCCTTAGCCTCATAATGGGCTAACTTTAGAAAATAAAAAAAGGGAAAAAAAAAAAAAAAAAAAAATATATATATATATAATTTATTACACACTCTTGACAGGATCACATCATTTGCAGGGCTTGATGGTCAAAGATCACCTTCGCCTTCTCTTTGCACAGTCACAGAGCCTGCCTAGAACACTCTCCCATAGAGGTTAATGAACATCAGTTCACAGATTACTTTGCTGTAAAGTATATTCTTGTATGCAGTTATCAGGGTCTCTGGCAACCACCCGTACAATTATGATGTATAGAAAATTAGTTTCTGATCTGTTTTATTTTTTTCATCATTCTATATAAGCATCTGGTTCTAATCCGTAATGGCGACAGATTTCTCTTAACTTTATTTTTAAATAAATCAGAAGGCACATAACTGCTTTAGTTTAGTATCTTTTGCATAATGATCAGCAGTGAGAGTTCTAACCTCCATCAGAAATGAGAGCATTCAGTATCGACTTCACCTTTTACTTTACAAATAGGCTGGCATTCTGACTTGCTTTAGCCCACATGGACCACCTTCCAATGCCTCGACTTGACCACCAGCAATGTAAAGCATTGCTTCAACAAACGCTCAAAGAGGACTTTAAGTTCTAATATTATAGGGAACCAATCAGCATATTTGTGGCGGTTCAGTAAGAGAGCTGTGACTAGTAGAGAAGAACGAATAGTGAAATAATCGAAAATTCAAAATTTGATTCGAATAGCCCCCAATAGTCGTATATTCGATTGAATATTGAATCCCATTATAGTCTATGGGAGAAAAAAAACTCTTTGAAATCAATATTCGACCACTTGGAGGTCACCAAGTCCACAATGAAACCTCAGGAAATGATGCCAACACCTCTGGAATGCATCTGGAACACCCAGGGGAAGCATTCCTGAGTGTATCTAACTTTTGGGGGTCCCTTCTTACCCAAGGGCCTTATTACACGGAACGATTATAGTTTGCTAACTATTGTTTGCTAATCGTTCGCTGTAATTCCACATTCGTTCCGCATTTGTTCACTTTTTGTTTAGTGTAATTGGACATTGTTCATTGATTTGCTGGGATCAGATGGAATAAACGATCACTGAACTAACAACTATAGTTCGGTGAACAATTTCAGGTTAATGGTAAACAATCTTGTTTGCAATCGTTGGTCGGTAAATGTTAAAAATAGGACCCTGAACACACTGGGGGAGATTTAGCAAAGGGTGTAAAATGTACATTCGTGCAAACGGTCTACAGCAACCAATCACAGCTCAGCTTTCAGCTCTGCTGAAAGAAAAGAGCTGTAATTGGTTGTTATGGGCAGTTTGCACCAGTCTAAATTTTACATCCTTTGATAAATTTCCCCTCCACTGTCTCAAAACACCTTCTAAATCTCTGTTTTCCATACTTTTAGTCCTAACAAGGGTTTTGGGGGTCCCTTCCTACCTAACTTCATATAAAAGCTTTCTCTCCCTGGTATACAGTCTCTCCCTCTCTAGCTCCAACCAGCAAGTGACACAAATCTGAAATCGCCTTTTCGTCTACTCAGGAGGTGACGTAGTTTAGCCAATCATAGTTAAAGCTTTTTTTCAAAGTCCTACCTATTCCTAGTGCCTCACCCCCCGCATGTTTATTGGCTGGAAAAAACTGCCAGGGGGGTGGGAGGGCGAATCAAATTTTTACAGCATTTCGAATATTCAAACGAAAACAAATAGCTTGAATAGCTATTTGATCAAATACTATTCACTAATCACTAGTGGCTAGGACCCTACCCCGATGACTAGTCACGGCTCTCTTCCTGAGCCACACGTCTGATTTAAAGATCATTTTGCAAAGAAATAAGACCAAGGCACCCACAACCCCCGGTATGGTATGAGATGTGCTAGCAACACATGGATGGATGAGCCTGACAATGGATTTTGCTGAAATAATATGTGAGGGCAGGGCCATCCTTAAGCCACTGGCAAACAGGATGTGAATGTTACCCTGGAGGCTACTTTCTGTTGGTAAAGCCAGAGAGACACAGCGTCCAGCTGGACAAAGACCACAGGACATTACATCCTAAGAGGACCTTACCTCTTCGTTGTTGCTTACATGACTTTGTGGCAGAAGTGAGCGCTATAAAGCAACTTTAAACTTGTACTGTGATGACACCATTGAGGTTCTGGGATTTGAAATTTTAATTTGGCATTCCTAATGATGAAGAGGGTGGGGAGGAGGGATGGAGGGGTGGTGCAAAGTTAGGGCACAGATACTCCCGTTGGACACGGGGCTGCAAGTTTAAAGGTATTTTTTTAGGACAATAACAGCATCACCTGTCGAACAGACCCCAGGACAGATCTTGGATTAAAAGCAGCTATCCGAAGGTACAAGTGGTTTGGGGGGGGGGGTCAAATTGTGGGTACAGAGTCACTTTAACTAAAGAAACAAAGACCAGCCTTGGAAGGTCCATCATATGTAAGTCTGAGCACTTACATAAAAGTATATTGGTTTTAAAAAAAGACAACCACCATCAGTAAACCAAGAAAGTGAGAAGGAGGGGGTGTATATTATTTTATACAGTGGTGCCTTGGATTACGAGCATAATTCGTTCCGGGACCATGCTTGTAATGCAAATCCGCTCTTAAACCAAAACAAAATTTCCCATAAGAAATCATAGAAATGCAAACAATTGGTTCCACACCCCAAAAATTATTTATTATTCTGAATAACAGGTAAATATAATGAAACAAACAGAAACAGCAGAATATGTGATATTATAAGTTACTGTACAGTAATGAGGAGGATGGGAAACACAAGGGCAGAGAGAGACTGCAGGGAGCATGAAGGAATGAGCAGGGCAGATGCGAGCACAGTATAACAGCACTCTCTGTCCAGAGAGAGAGGGATTACCGCTATGAAGAGATTACCCCACAGTCCTGTCCCCTGATGTAAGCCCCAGCCTGGAGTGGATCTGCTATGATTTGGAAGGTGAGGGAGACTTCCTGGGTCGGAGTACAGTGCTGTAGACCCCACTATGCAGACCATGCCCCTCCCCCATTCGGCTCCCACCCAGTCCAGGGAGCTCTTAAACCAAAGCAATGCTCTTAAACCAAGTCACAATTTTTAAAAACTGTGAGCTCTTAAACCAAAACGCTCTTAAACCAAGTTACTCTTAAACCAAGGTAACACTGTACTTCTTTTTATACGTTAATGTTTTTTTGCTTCAAGAACTTGTCTAAACCTTTTTTCTGCTTCCTTGTGTTTTCCCCATATTTTTTCTACAGTCCATTTATATACTTTAAATAATTAATCATATCTCTCCTTAAACGTCTCTCTTCATGACTAAACAAGTTTAATTCTTTTAATCTCTCCTCCTAAGATACTCGATTCCCCTTATTATTTTAACACGACATGGAGAGAAAGGAACGGCTGCACATCCCATCTATGGCTGATACTAATGCCTGTGCTCACATGTCAGTACCTTATGTCTTCCCCATTCTGTGTGAGCAGTAATGGTGAGTGTAATACCTTATTCTTACTTGTGTTGTTTGGGGGCAGCCTTCCCTGCCCGTGGTGCTGACTGGGTTCTGGTGGGGCAGTTTGGGTTTGGTCCTGTGACATTGGGGTTACATTCCATGGCCTCCCTTCCCTGCATGTGCATGCTTTGCAGGGTTGGCGGTCACTGACCGACACGGTGTGGAGTTAGCGTAGGGACCCGTGTGAACCGGGGACCTGCACGTGGTACACGGGACATTATGGTTTGATGAAATTATACTGTATACAGACACCCTGGTGTAGAATTTTAAAATGGGCCTAGCGGCATTAGTATCAGCCATAGATGGGATGTGCAGCCGTTCCTTTCTCTCCATGTCGCCCCTTATTAGTTTACTTTACTGTCTTTGTACCTTTTCCAGCATCCTTTCATTGAATCAGGGCCCAAAACTGGACAGCATACTCCAGATGAGGCCGCACCAAAGCTTTATAAAGCGGTAATATTATATCCCTGTCCCAAGAGTCCATGCCTGTTTTAATGCATGACAATATCCTGCTGGCTTTTGAAGCAGCTGACTGACATTGTGTGCTGTTCTGTAGTCTATTATCTACAAGTACACCCAGATCCTTCTCTATCAGCGACTCTCCCAGAGTAACTCCCCCCAGGACATATGATGCATGCGGGTTATTAGTACCCAGGTGCATAACTTTACTACTTTTTTTTTGCATAACTTTACATTTATTCACATGTTTGGGAATCCAAATGTATTCCCAAACAGTCATGGTGTAACTTATTCACATCTTCCATAGAATGTAGTTTTCTACAATCATGAACATTTATTAAGTTCTTGTTTTATATTTTTAGGAAGGGGGACGGAGGTAGAATTCTTTATTCCTCCAATTATTCCCAGATGGAAAAAGTTCAGATTCTTCTTTTTTTTTTTTCTTTTTTTTTTTTTTTCTTTTTCTTCTTCTCCAGGAGTCTCCTCTCCTGTGGGTATAGATCCTCTACTTCTCATCTTACATGTCTGTTTTCTTTTTGTATTTGTATGATTACTAGAGATAAGTGAGTAAGTTTGAGTCGGATCACTTGGCATTTTGAATATCTGTGGCTGACTAAGTTGGATGCTGCCCAATGGGGGCTGGGAAAGCATGGATACAGCCATAGGCTAGAGCATGCTCAAGTTGCGCTCATCTCTAATAATTACCTTTCCTCCTCTAACACTTTCTGGTGTAAAAATGCTGTGGGCTTCATGACGCACGTTTTTGGAGGCTTCATTAGTATTAAACCATTTTGGCAACAAGTTACTGGCTTATTTATCAAATGCCATTTTATCATTGAAGTTCCTTAATACCTGTGTATAACCTGCGTACATTTTTCTGAAATCTGATACTTTTATCTCCATGTGAGGCTAAAAATCTGATGACTGGAACACCCTACAGCCTCTATACAGTCTGGAAAACCCACTGGAGTATTTTTGAAATTATTTGATCCACCTAGATCCTCCTTGATCTTGATGTACCTGTAATATGCACGTCTATTGTTGACCCACTCCTTCTTTTTGTCTAATGTCTTATAAATGTCCTTTTGTGCTACTTTTTATTCTTTAAGGGAAACCTTTCACCCTGGCATCTGGGTCAGAGCCCGCCCGACCCCCTGCATGTCCCGTAGTGTCCCCCATGGTAAGCATCTCACCTAGTGCCCCCCTCCCCCAATACATGCACCCCCCTCCAAAAAATAGACATCTCCCCAGGGGCGTAGCTAATGTCTCTTGGGCCCTGGTGCAAGAACTTGGGCCCCCCCCCTTACCACATACTGACTAACACAACCGCTGCTACTGAATAAAATCCTCTGTACATAGACCAATATCACCTCATCCAGTCATATAGAGGTGGCCCCAGCTCTACACAGGCTCTATACACCATATACATTACAGTGCAAATATATTAGGTGACTCACAGGGGACGTCTTCTCTGATCGGAGTTCTTCCCTTTTCATCTTCTCCATCTGCCCAGGGCCATTATGAGAACTTTTTGGAGCCACGAATCCACAGAATCTGCCAGACAAACATATTAGGCTCCTCACACTGACACCATCCTCATCTCTCTACAAACTGCACATCTGTATTGGCCCCTTTACACCCTCATTTAGTGGGTAGCCTGACTCTGTGACTCCCTTATAGTACATATCCCCCTATTGTATACACCCCCTGTGTAGTCCACCTTATAGATGGCCCCCCAATGTTTCCCCCTTATAGATGGCCCCCTGTGTTGTCCCTATTATAGATGCCCCCCATGTTATCCCCCATATAGATTACCCCCATGTTATCAACCATATAGATGCCCCCCATTTTATCCCCCTTACAGATGCCCCCCATGTTGTCCCCTCCTCCTGCCCCTCCATCATCATACTACTACCCCTTTCATCCTCCTGCCCCTCCATCATCATACTACAACCACCTCCACCATAATACTACTACCCCTTCATCCTCCTGCCCTTTCATCATCATACCACTTCACCCCTCATCATCCTCTTGTTCCATCATCATCATACCACTACATCCTCATCATCCTCTTGTTCCATCATCATCATACCACTACATCCTCATCATCCTCTTGTTCCTTCATCATCATACCACTACACCCCTCATCATCCTCTTGTTTCATCATCATACCACTACACCCCCCATCATCCTCTTGTTCCATCATCATCATCATCATCATACCACTACATCCTCATCATCTTCTTGTTCCATCATCATACCACTACACTCCTCATCATCCTCTTGTTCCTTCATAATCCTCTTGTTCCTTCATCATCATCATACCACTACACCCCTCATCACTTCTTGTCCCATCATCATCATACCACTACACCCCCATCATCCTCGTTCCATCATCATCATACCACTACACCCCTCATCATCCTCTTGTTCCATCATCATGCCACTACACCCCCATCATCCTCTTGTTCCATCATCATCATCATCATCATACCACTACACTCCTCATCATCTTCTTGTTCCATCATACCACTACACCTCTTGTTCCATCATCATCATACCACTACACCCCCATCATCCTCTTGTTCCATCATACCACTACATCCCCATCATCCTCGTTTCATCATCATCATACCACTACACCCCTCATCATCCTCCTGTTCCATCATCATACCACTACATCCCCATCATCCTCGTTCCATCATCATCATACCACTACACCCCTCATCATCCTCTTGTTCCATCATCATACCACTACACCCCTCATCCTCCTCTTGTTCCATCATCATACCACTACATCCCCATCATCCTCGTTCCATCATCATCATCATACCACTACACCCCTCATCATCCTCTTGTTCCTTCATCATCATCATCATCATCATCATCATCATCATACCACTACACCCCTCATCTTCCTCTTGTTCCATCATCATCATCATACTACTACACCCCCATCATCCTCTTGTTCCATCATCATACCACTTCACCCCCATCATCCTCTTGTTCCATCATCATACCACTACACCCCTCATCATCCTCTTGTTCCATCATCATACCACTTCACCCCCATCATCCTCTTGTTCCATCATCATCATACCACTACATTCCCATCATCCTCTTGTTCCATCATCATCATACCACTACACCCCACATCATTCTCTTGTTCCATCATCATCATCATCATACCACTACACAAACAAAAAAATCTATACTCACCTGCATGATTTCTGTAGCCCCCAGGTCACACGCGCTGGCGGGCTTCCCCCGGCGGGAGGCGGGGCTTAGCGCGGAGGGGGCGGAGCTTCGCGGGACCTGTTTTTTTTCTTAACGCGATACTCCCTGCGCTGGAAGTACTTCCCCCCCCCCCCCCACCCCCCCCGCGCCGCACACAGAGCTCCCTGGGGGCTCCAGAGCTCCACTGCATCTCCCCTATTATCCTAACACCCATAGCGTTTTCCATGGTAGGCATCTAACTTGGTAGTATGATGACAGCTCAGGAGGCTCATTGTACTGCAGGGATGGGCCTCCTGATGTGTTTATGGTTGCTACAGTGGTAGTTATGCCCCTGGAGTAGGAGTAGTAGATGCTTATAACAAACTTCCAGCAGATGTGGTTTGTAAATCTACAATAACAGAGTTTAAACATGCCTGGGATAACCATATATCTATCCTAAGAATGGAAATACTTAAAGGGCAGACTAGATGGACCAAGTGGTCGTTTTCTGCCAATAATCCTCAATGTTTCTAGGAGAGAGTGTTCTTGGCATACTTTGTGACCTGTGCAAGTGTCACTGTGCTGGAAGGAGAGCTGTGACAGTCACCTATTTTGTGTATATATATATTTAATTATAGCATTACCCCTCTCTGTAATTCTGTCTGTGATGATGAGGAACAATGGTGCAAAAGAGCAAGTGTCAGCTTATCATTAGGCTTACTGGCTGGGGTTACTTCAAAGGATAGATAGTAAAATAGAAATTAGAAAAAAAAATCTTAGTGTACCTGTCAAGAAAATTAACTTTTGAAATATAATCAGACTTGGCTATATCTTCTAATCAAAGAGAGTGTCAGCAGTGAGACAAAATGTTATCAATAACCTATCGAAAGTTATTTTTCGTGACAGGTGTTTTTTTGTTTTTTTTAAACACGTGTAACTTAAAAATTTTGATTTAAAGTCATATTCTGATGACTCATTTCCTTTAGGAGTCATAATGGCCAGTTACCCTTACCTCTGTTATACAAGGTAATACATATGTACTTGGACTATATAATAGAAGATTTTACTAATAACTCTGACATGTACAGATGTTTCACATAATTAGAATATTCCGTTGTCCTTCTAGATATGCTTTCCGTCTGCCTCTCCATAGGGTCATGAATTACTCTGAAGTCACATTGACTGTATATTTACATCTGTATTTTTCTTTATTTTTTAGCTACGAACATGCCAATAAAAATACAGTTACATGAGAAAGGACTTCCAGCCAGGTGATGCTGAGATTAAAATAAATTATTCAAATTCCAAACTACATTGCAGAATTTTAATTGCTGTAATGTATGAAGGACATATACTCTGTAAGGCCTAATAGGATATTCCTGAATCAACCTTTGTTGTCCGCTTAACCATTGTGGACTTTAGAATTTTAGAATCTTATTTTGTTAGTGTGCCAGCTTGGGGATCATGTGGTCCTCTGCTCACTAGTCTGGCCCAGGTCTAGGTAGGTGTGATAGTGTTTTTTTTTTTTTTTTTTTTTGGTTTGTTTTTTCATGTGAGTTATCGTAATCCCTGGTGGTGGAGGGGGGTCTTCTTAAGTTACTTGTGTTATTTTGGTGATTATTTTATTTAGTTACATCTAGTGGATCTGTCAGACTGTCTTTTGTACTATCTAACATCTATTTTCAGGCCATGTTTACATGGCATAAGACACTGGCTGTTCTTCGACCCAGACTGATCACAGAACAGCCGACCAGATGATCTTCACTTATGCTGAATTCAGATTCGGGCGCACCCGTGTGCGCTCGCATCCGAATTCCCCGCTGCACACAATGGAGCGTGCACCGCCGGAACCTAACCCCCCATTTTGTAAGCTGACATTTCAGGTTTTTGCGTGGCCGCTAGCGATCCCAGCCGAAGTGTATACTGTGTGTATACACTCCGTAAGGGATTCCCTTTAGCTGCAGCACAATGTAAGTCACGGCCTTTTTGCAAATCGGTAACAACGGCCGTAATTAATACTTTTACTTACGTTGTGTGAACATGGCCTCAATCTGGTATTTGCATTGTCTAATAATTGAAGCTCTCCACTAGGTACCGATCAGCAGGAGTTGCAATATGTCCCACTGTTTAGAAATAGTCGTCCCTACAGTCGAATCAAATACCCTTGCGTTGTTATGGTAGGGGAAAAAAGTATATATAGGAGGGAAATTGTCCCCTGCACACTGCCTGTGCTATTACACACACAGATGCCAAGCAGGAGGAGTCAGAGGGGCTGCCCAAACGATCCTTAGTAAGCCCCACCCACTTGTCCAACACAGAGGTTTGCACATAAATTTGGTTGATCAATTCTCTATGTAATTTTAACTTGTTGGTTTAGAATGTAAAAATCATTGTGCCAGATTTTTTGCTGCAGAAGATAGTCTTCCTTATAGATTATATGTGGCTTCCATTATACCCCTGAAAACATCCGTATCTTGGAGCTAGATGCAGACATTTGGTGCGGTCCACATTTTTTACAAATTTCCTATGGAAATAGTGGAATACACTTGGTAATGCTGTTCTTTGTTATTCAGTGGTATGTTTCATTCCAGAAAAGGGAGCTTGATCCAGGAAATCTGGCCAGCTCTACTTGTACTGAAAATGACTGCTTGTTTATGAAGCTACCAGGGGGCACGTTTAACACTGGCAGCAATTCTAGCCAGGGGGAAATCTGCATATGTGAGATTTTATCACTTGTATTCTCTTTTACTAATATTTGCATACTTTGCATGAAAAATGGTCTGGAATGGAACATTTTGGGACTAATAATACTCTGTACATTTGCTTTTCTCCTCTATTTAATTTTTCTCTACATTACTAATTCAGTAGTTTTACACAGATGTCCAATTATATATGTAAATCGATTATGATGATGTATTTTTGTGTCAGCACAATTCAGTATATTTATACATGGTCTTGGTTTCTATTATAATGTAGCTTTCCAAAGACTTACAAACATTTTTTTGTAAACTAATTCATATTCACTTCAGTAGTAGTAATTCTGCAGTACTGTTACGTAGTAACCACCTATTATAGGGAAATGATCAGCAGGTTACCTGCTGATATGTCCCTATTGTGCGCACTGTGCTGAGGATGAAGCTTTGTCTCTTACCTACATCCTCGCTGCCATTTACATGTACTTAGTAGTTAAATCCAGGCTTTTTGGAGCACTGGGGGCTGTACTACTGCCCAGAGAGCACCGACCTACCCCTGGCCAGCCCTCTCCTCCTGATGGATAGCAACACAGTGCTCCAAACCACACAATTAGCCTGTGGATGGAACTACTAAATACACGAAAATAGTGCTGAGGAGAGACATACCATAATCCTCTGCGTTCCATGCACAAAAGGAAGATATCAGCAGGTTAGATTTGTCTAATTTTTTCTTTTTAAAGGTTGTTTATAATAAAAAAACAAAAAACAAAAACATAGCTGATTTTCTTTCAAAAAGTTCACTACACTACACTTGTCCTTGAGTATGGTATAACAACTTGGCTTTACTCCAGTATAACTGAGCTGCAGTATTAGGGCCAGTTCACACTGAGGAAACACGGCGTAATTCTGCGGCGGAGCTTTCCGCCGCGCTTAGTGTCCTGCTTTGAGTGAATAGGAGAGTGTGCTCGTCCGCTTCCTCTCCTCTCAAAGAATGAACATGTCAGTTCTTCGAGCCGAGAGCGGCGGCAGCGGACGAGCGCGCACCCTCTCCATTCACTTACAGCAGCACACTGAGCACGGCGGAATTCCGACGATCTTGCTCAGTGTGAACTGGCCCTTACACAGGAACTGAGGGTAAGAGTGGCGATGTTTCTGGTAAATAAGTCAGCAGCTGTGATTCCCCCCCCCCCCCTTTATGTTCCAGCAGTGCTAGTATGCACATGTGGATGTCCATTTCAGTGTGCTTTTGTAAACCCCTAATCTTATAAGCCCAATCTAGGTTGCCCATTTTGGAACTTTGTCAGGTATTTTTTCTGGATATGCTAGTTCTAGAGATGAGCAAACCTCGAGCATGCTCGAGTCCATCCGAACCCGAACTTTCGGCATTTGATTAGCGGTGGCTGCTGAACTTGGATAAAGCCCTAAGGCTATGTGGAAATCATGGATATAGTCATTGGCTGTATCCATGTTTTCCAGACAACCTTAGAGCTTTATTCAAGTTCAGCAGCCACCAATAATCAAATGCCGAACGTTCGGGTTTGGATGGACTCAAACCCAAACCCGGTTCGCTCATCTCTAGCTAGTTCACATGGGTCAGCAGCATAAAGCAGAAACATGCAGATTTTTATAGGCACGGGTTGGTCAAGGGAAAGGATGTGATAAAGTTCTGCATTACTTTTAAGGGCCCTATTACACCAAAAGATGTCTTCAGTCTTTTGATGTTGGATCCACAAGATTGACTGCTACCTGCTGAGTCAGAAACGTACATATGTTTCCTGTGCTTAGCAGCTTTACTTTTGCTGTCTTTTTTTGTCCTCTCTGATACTTAACTTTACTGCATCATGGTTTTTATGTCTGTTGTATTCTTCAAAGAGCACATTATCCATTGTCGTAATTTTTATGCTAACATTGGCTTGTTCCTGCTGTTTAAAGGGAATTTCTCAGCACTCGGACTCGAGTTACATAGGTTACAGCACCCTATTCAACATGATACCTGTAGCTTATCCATCCATGTAGCAGAAAATGTGTAATCTTAAGGCCCTATTCCACCAACAGATCTGACGACAGATTATCTGCCAAAGATTTGAAGCCAAACCAAGGAGCAGACTATAATGAGAGAACAGGTCATAAAGGAAAGACTGGATTTCTCCTCTTTTCAAATCCACTCCTGGGTTTGGCTTCAAATCTTTGGCAGATAATCTTTCGTCAGATCTGTTGGTGGAATAGGGCCTTAAGTGTGACCAAGTGTCAAAGAGCAGTTGCGGCTCTGGCCGTGCTCCGCTCTGTCATGCCGCCTCCTCCATGGTTCCTCCTCCTTTTTAAATAATATCATATTGGCCTTCAGTTCCCGCGCCGCTGATGACGTGCGCGTCCTGATCTCATTCAAGCGACAGGAAAAGTGGCGCATGCGTGCTGTGCAGTGAAGCTTACTTCTGTCAATGGGTGTAAGTTTTGGACGCAGGACACAGGCATAATCAGTGGTGCGGAAACTGAAGGCCAAGATGAAATAATTTTTCAAAAGGAGGAGGAACCAAGGAGAAGGTGTGACGGTGGGGGAGGGGCACCATTTCAGGCAGCAGAAAACCTAGAATCGGCCCTGCCTGTGGGCTTTGTATGAGATATCCTCGACAAACCACGACGTATGACTGGATAAAACAAACAATCCAAGAAATAAACAGTTAACCCTTTGTAAAGAACCTCCTTCAGCTGTGCCATACTGTACATAAGATACAGTGAGACATCTAGTGGTGGGAGTGCAGAATACACCTTTCCAATCTAGAACATTTTAATAGCAAATACGTTTTGTGCTGAACTACGTATAACAGAACAGCAATGGGACACTTGTTCGGGGACATTACAACAACTCTACAGAAATCTGTAGATGGATATCTGTAAACCCAGTGTCTTTACATTAAAGATAAATAGGTGTTGAAACATGACTTTGGTCCCATTAGAATTGCCCATGGGAAGGTAATTATCTGTAAGAAGGGAATGGTTAGGACGGTGCTTTTTAAGAAAAAGTATGCAAATTAGTGCACAACATTTCAAACAGCCATCTAGAACCCAATCCTGTGTTACAGGGGAGCATGGTTGTCATGTTTCAAGGCACTTTAAAGTGTATCCGTCGTTTCACAAGACTTTGACATGTCATAGAGACACGTCAAAAATTTTGATCAGTCTGGGCCAGAGGGTTCAGACCTGAACTGATCAGGAGATAGAGCAGGGAGAGGACCGTGCTACCTGATCTGTACAGTTCTGATATCTCTTGATTTGTACGGGACTGATATGTCTGACTGATCACGTGACACTGAACTGGAAGAGGATCGATCTCCCTATCGGTACAGGTCTTAACACTCAGACTCGGTCTTATCAAAACTTTTGACATATCTCTGACATGTCAAAAGTTTTGTGAAATGACAGTGACACTTTAAAGTGACTCTTTAAAGTATCAAAGAGACACGTGATACCTTTCATATATCTGTTTGTGCTTCCATAACATAAAAGATGCTTTTATTCTCCTGTATGAAGTGTCAGAGGTGTTCCCAAGGTCCTAAACGGCTGAGGACTCGAATGCCTCCTCGCTCTTTCCTCCCATACCTGAGCATGCTTAGGACTCAGATCAGGTCAGATATGGCAGGGGGAGCGAGAAGGCATTAAAGACCTCAGCAGTTACATTCTAAAGACAAGCCCCTACAGTATTCATGCACTGTCATAGGAGCTATATGTATCATGTTAAAGAGTAGATCCCTGATAGCTGTGATGCTATAACCCTGCACGATGCTGCCTCTACCTGATGCTCCTGTCGCATCAAAGCTTCTCTTGTGCTAGTTGAAATGAAAGGTATGTGTGGCTTGTCAACTAGGTCAGCTCTATTGTTGTACTATAGGATCTGTTTTCTAAAGGCCCTATTCCATGGAACGATTATCGTTCGTATTCGGCCGATATCGGCCGCTACGGACGATAATCGTCCCGTGGAATAGAGTGCAACAATCAGCCGACATCGTTCATGTCGGCTGATCGTTGCAGTCGCTTGTTTTTCAACATGTTGAAAAACAAGCGACTGATATAGCAGCGATCTGCTGCCGTCGCTCCGTTGAATAGGAGCGTCAGCAGCAGATGCTGCTATATCCTATGGGCTGCCAGGACGATCAGCGATCCCCCGAGCAGCCCCCCCCCCCCCGCAGCTCCCCGCCGCCCCCTCCCGCACTCACCCGCTGGCTGCAGCCGCGTTGAATAGCAGCGGCAGCGAGCGGGGAACGAGGAGCAAACGAGCCCCGAGAGCGCTCGTTTGCTCCTCTAAACGACCGGTGTAATAGGCCCATAATGCAGTAAAGTGCGTCAGTGTTTATGACGTAGAGTTTTCTATATTATCTGAGTCACTAGCATGGCCTGTTTATAAACCATGTCCTGGTCTTTTTTCTTTTCTATTTTTCTGTGTAATTACAGACTGAACGTGACCCTTTGCACCAAAGGCATTTCCTCTTGTTACATGTTAGAAAAACAACTCATCCCAGCCAGCTGCTCTGCATTACAACCAGACAGAGGAGCTTGAGAAACTATTGTAGATTTTTAACACTTTCCAGCACATGTAACTTGTAGAATTGGACAAACCATTTCAGTATAGTAAAAAGTGAACATCCACCCTTGTGATATCTGTTTCTTAAAAAAAAAAAAAAAAAAAAAAAAAAAGTGAGCTTTATTCATCACCATTACTAACCTGGAAAGGGAAAGAGATTTTCCATTGTGAATATTCTTTAGGAATTGTCTTACACTAGTCTCTAAACAGGATTTGAACATTGGGTGACAATGCCAGGTCACTGCAATTACCTAGAAATCTGGCATACTGTCAGAATGACTTTTGGTGACACATGCACTGTTGGTCCCAGCGAGATGGTGGTTTGGGATTTTAGTATGTGTTTATAAGAGGGGCAGTGGATAGATAGAAGAATAATTAGTGGGGAATTTCACATTTTTTATGGTGACATTAAAGGGCTATCCCCTGTAGGGGATACAAGCCGATAGGTGGGGGTCCCAGTTGTCAGACCCTTACCAATCTTAACAATGGGGACAGATTTGTCTTTGGAATGATTGGTGCACAATGGTGTCTGTGCATGAGCAACACTCATTTCTTTAAAGCGACTCTGTACTCACAATCTTACTCTTCCAAACCGCTTGTACTGTCAGCTGCTTTTAATACAAGATCTGTCCTGGGGTTTGTCCGGCTGGTGATGCAGTTATTGTCCTAAGAAACAACTATTAAACTTGCAGCCCTGTGTCAAATTGGCATGGCCTAGAGTGCCCATGCCCTACGATTGCGACGCCCATCCGTCCCTCCTCCCTGCCCTCATTATTAGGAATGCCCTCTTCACCATTTTTCCTATTCCTCACCTGTCAGAACACTGCACAGGTGCCTTAACGATCCAGCTCATGTGCAGTGTTCACACAGGTGACGAAGAGGAGAAAATATTCCAGGGGCATTCCTAATAATGAGGGCGGGGAGGAGGGACGGAGGGTTGTGGCAAACCTAAGGCATGGATATTCTAGGCCACACCAATTTGTCACAGGGCTGCAAGTTGTTTTTTAGCACAATAACTGCATCACCAGCCAAACGAACCCCAGGACAGATCTAGGATTAAAAGCAGCTATCCAAAGGTGCAAGAAGTTTAGGGGGGGGGGTCAGATTGTGGGTACAGAGTCTCTTTAAGGGGCAAATTTCCATGCTTGGAAATGTAGTAGGCTCATAGGTAATGAATGAAGCACTAGCAGACACATGTAGTTCATACCAAGTTTGTTGCTGTTCCTAGAATCAGAAGGGTCCTAACGGTCAGACCTCCCACTGACCATCTTATTATCCACTATCCTCCGGATGTCTTCAGAAAGGGATATCCCTTTTATAGCTACAGAGCAATTTAAGCACAGTTGTCAAATTTTTAAAATAGTATGTGTATGCCATGCTCCTGAAATATATAAACTGTTTCAGAGAAGGCTACCTCAAGTGTCCATCTATGTATACCAGTGGTTGAGATCTGAAACTGGACATGATGTACATGGCAGAAGGGCCTGTATGGCAACACAGCATCTCAAGCAATGCTATGTTAGGTACAAGCTGTGTAAATACATCTTTGATGTAGCATACAGTTTGTTGACCTGTGTAGACGTAGTCTAATGGTATGTTCATATGCAGCAGATTTGTTGCATAGAATTCTGACAAGAAAATATGAATGCCCTTGGGCTTGCAGCTTGTGCATGGATTTCTCTACGGTCCATCCAGGTGAATAGTACAGTTGCAGAAATTTATCATGTGTGAACATACCTATGTATTTTGGGATACAGTGTTCACACGATTGGGGAAATTGAGGTACCTCATGTGTAACTGTAATATGACACAATGGAGCATGACACAAGTTTTTTTTTTCCAGATCCATACACGTGCTTCTGTATAATCTGATGCCCTGGAGGTACAGTATGACTCTATAGCAAACTATTACACAACTTAGTACTATTAGTAATATCTAACAGTTGTCTTTTTTAGAGGATTCCTTGAGGCTATCCATAGATATAATAATTATGCAGCTTTAGCAGTCTGTTTTGGTACACTAGACAATAGCTAAAAATGTGTCAGACACCCTTATAAACAATTGTCTGGACACTTAATGACCTAGAATAAGCAATATGGAGCAAAGTTAATGTTCATTGACTAAATTAAGAATATTATCTGGAAACAGTATTATGAATTTGCCTACTTTAAAACATAGAATACCTCCTGTTTTATGTCTGACCCTTTGCAAGTCATCGTAGAACACCTACAATACTGGACTGTTGCTATTTATTGTCTAGCTGATCTGTCACATCTGTTCTGAGAGCATAGTGACAGGGCCGTAACTGCCCACATGTATTCCGCTAAGGAGTTGCCGTCTCAGCATTCCCTGCTATAATAGCTGGTTATCCTATTTGTAGGGTGGTATGTCTATACATAGGGTTACCACCCATTATTCATACTACTTTCTGTCCCCTCCTCAGTTGTTTGTAATTGGTGGATTACATCAGTCCTTTATAGGTTATATAAAGCTTGGGCCACTTTGAAATCTGTGCAAGGAAATGGCAGAAATAGTTCTCTGATATTTTATCTAGAACATTCTTTTAGCTATAGGAATGTGCTGATAATACTGTATACTTACAGATGTGCCAGAGGATGTGCACCGATTTTCTACAACTTGAGTGTATTGATATCTGTAAATTTCAGCTTACAGGCCCTCAATGGGCTTGTACGCATGCAACGGTCTTAACGCCTCTTAGTGAATCCAACCGGCTGAGCGCCCAACCCTGCACAGCAAATCTACACATAGCTTCCAGAATGCAGGTGTAAATCATGATAAATGAGGCACGGGAGGAGGCCACGCCTCCTCCCCGCCTTGCCAAGCCCGCCCTGCCTGCCCCTCAAGCGAGTGGGGCATATGGCAGGTATACGCCAGGGAGAAAGGACAAATCTGTGCCTTCTCCCCGTTGTTCACCCCTGCTGTAGCCTTGATAAATTTCCCCTGAACACTCTATAATGTAAAGGTGAGGTTAATTTTAACAGTGACAGAATATCAACAATAAAATCCAGAAAATCACACTGTAAATATTATATAAATTTATTTGCATTTTCCATAGAGTAATAAGTATTTGATCCCTCTGGCAAACAAAACCTTCTACTTTGTGCCAAACCCTTGTTGGCAAGCGCAGCAGTCAGACGTTTTTTTGTAATTGATGATGATGATAATGAGGTTTGTGCACATGTCAGGAGTAATAGTGGTCCACTCCTCTTTGCAGGTCATCTCTAATCATTGAGATTTTGAAGCTGGCACTTGGCAACTCTGAGTTTCTAGCGACTCTGTACCCACAATCTGTCCCCCCCCATAGCTGCTTTTAATTCAAGATCTGTCTTGGGGTCTGTTTGGCAGGTGATGCAGTTATTGTCCTAAAAAACAACTTTTAACCTTGCAGCCCAGTGCCCTATGGGTGTGGCTTAGAATATCTGTGCCCTAACCTTGCACCACCCCTCCATCCCTCCACCCCACCCTCTTGATCATTAGGAATGCCACTGGAACATTTTCTACATGCTGAACGTTGCACAGGTGCCTTAAAGGGGTTGTCCGGCGATAAAAAATTATTCACAGAATAACACACAACTTTGTAATGTATGTTATGTCTGTGAATGGCCCCCTTCCCCGTGTTTCCCCCCACCCACGCTAGACCCGGAAGTGTGGTGCATTATACTCACCGCATTTCGTGTCGTCCACGGTCTCCGATCGTCAGCAGTGACGTCTTCTTCGGGAGGCCGGCGGATCTTCCCGAGTGCCGGCCGCCCTCTGCAGCGTCATCCGAAGCTCAGCCGCGATTGGCTGAGCATAACTGTGCTCAGCCAATCGCGGCTGAGCAGCTGATGACGTGGCCGCGGCCTCCCGAAGAAGACGTCACTGCTGAGGATCGGAGACCGTGGTCGGCACGTGACAGGTAATGTATAGCGCACCACACTTCTGGGTACACGGGTGGGGGGTGGGGGGACACGGGGAAGGGGGCCATTCACAGACATAACATACATTACAAAGTTGTATAACTTTGTAATGTGTGTTATTCTGTGAATAATTTTTTATCGCCGGACAACCCCTTTAACGATCCAGTCCATGTGCCGGGCTAAACAGGTGAGGAATAGGTAACAATCTGCCTGGAGCATTCCTAATGATGAAGAGGGTGGGGAGGAGGGACAGAGAGGGTGTGCCAGTCTAATGCATACACAATCCAGACCATAGCCGTTGGGCACGGGGCTGCCAGTTTAAAAGTTGATTTTTAGCACAATAACTGCATCACCTGCCGAATGGACCCCAGGACAGATCCGAAGGTACAAGTGGTTGGAGGGGGGGGAGGGGTGGGCTGTCAGATTGTGGGTACAGAGTCTCTTTCAGCTCTCTCAATAGGTTTTCTATGGGATTACGGTCTGGACAATGGCGGATTATAATGTAGGCGGTTTGGGCGGCCGCCCGAGGCTCCGGGGGGGCCCATGCCTTGCCGCCCACATTATAATGCCGCCCGGGAGGCAAGGCCCGCCACTGCACTCTTGTGACCGCAAGCATTGTTTCGCTTGCGGTCACAAGAGTCTCCGGCTGCCTCCGTCTGATGCGCGGCTGCCGGGGGTGTCCGGTCCTCTCCCCGGCAGCGCGCGCATCACACAGCTCCTAGTGCCGCCTGGGGCCCTGACTTCCGGTACTGGGAGCGCACGTACCGGAAGTCAGGGCCCAGGCGGCACTAGGAGCTGTGTGACGCGCGCGCTGCCGGGGAGAGGACCGGACACCCCCGGCAGCCGCGCATCAGACGGAGGCAGCCGGAGAGAGGATTGACGGGGGAATGCAGGGTAGGTGAGTTATATTTTGTTATTTTTGTGTTATTTACTCACTGGGGGGCATCTATAAGGGGAGGGGGGGAAAGAGGGGGACCATCTATAAGGGAGGGGGGAGAGGGGGACCATCTATAAGGGAGGGGGGAGAGGGGGACCATCTATAAGGGGGGGAAGAGGGGGACCATCTATAAGGGGGGGAGAGGGGGACCATCTATAAGGGAGGGGGGAGAGGGGGACCAGCTATAAGGGAGGGGGGAGAGGGGGACCATCTATGAGGGAAGGGGGAGAGGGGGACCATCTATAAGGGGGAAAAGGAGGACCAGCTATAAGGGGGGAGAGGGAAGAGGGGGACCAGCTATAAGGGGGGAAAGGAGGACCAGCTATAAGGGGGGACAGGAAAGAGGGGGACCAGCTATAAGGGGGGAAAGAGGGGGACCATCTATAAGGGGGGAAGAGGGGGACCATCTATAGAGGGGGAAAGAGGGAGACCATCTATAAAGGGGGACTATCTCCTATAGGATTAGCACCCTCCTCTCCTGACATCCTCTGTGCTGCTTGGACCTCTCCTATAAGATCAGCACCCTCTTCTCCTGACATCCTCTGTGCTGCTGTGACCTTGGGGGGGGCAACATCAGGGGACCAGGTGAGGTGGCGATATGTTTATTGGGGGCAGTGGAGGTGGGGTGGGCAATGCTTACTGGGGGTAGCAGCAAGGGACCAAACATTATGTTTATTGGGGCCAGCAGGGAGGGGAGGCAGGCAGGCAGTGTTTATTGGGGACAGTGTGTGTGTGGGGGGGGGGGGAACGCAGTAGCAAATTATAATGTGGGCGAATTGACTGGGGGGGGGGGGGCCCAGGTTGGGTGGACAGCCCGGGGCCCAGGGTACATTTAATCCGCCACTGGGTCTGGAGACAGGCTAGGCCACTACATGATCTTTAATGTGCTGCTTTTTGAACCACAACTTTGTTGCCTTGGCTGTATGGTTTGGGTCATTGTCATGCTGGAAGACCTAGCCACCACCCATTAACAACCCCCTGAGATCATTAACAAGTTCCCCCTGTGTAATTTTACGCTGATCTCTCATCACCTTTATGATCCACGAAGTGAGCTTTTGCAAGGAGCCCCAGATCTATGTCATTGATAGTAATTTTGTACATCTTCCTTTTTCTTATTACACTAACAGTCTCCTTCTCACCCAGAATCTTACTTATGGTTTTGTAGCCTATTCCAGACTTGTGCAGGTCTTTGATTTTGTCCCTAACATCCTTAGAAAGTTATTTTGTAGAGGTTAGAGTCTGACAGAGTCTTACTGATTCTGAGGACAGGAGTCTTTTATACAGGTGACAATGTAAGACTGCTATCTATACTGCAGGTAATAAGTTGGCTAGGAGCGTCTAGCGGGTCTGTAGGAGCCAGAACTCTTAATGGTTGGTAAATACTTGTTTCTCTCTGCAAAATGCAAATTTATACAATGTGATTTTCTTGATTTTATTTTTGATATTCTATCTCTCACTGTTAAAATTGACCTACCCTTAAAATTATAGACTGTTAATGCCTTTGTTAGTGGGCAAACTTAAAAAATCAGCAAGGGATCAAATAATTATTTCCTTCACTCTGTGTGTGTGTGTGTGTGTGTGTGTGTGTGTGTATATGTGTGTGTGTGTGTGTGTATATATATATATATATATATATATATATATATATATATATATATGTATATAATATGGAGTGTGTGTGTGTGTGTGTGTGTATTTTTGATTTATTTTATTTGTGTGTTTTTAAATATACAATGTGGTATTATTAACTGACCAGAATACAGATAATGTTTTACCACACACAACGTGAACGTAAAAACAAAACCTTTAAAAATTCGTGTTTTTTTTTAGCTTTTTTTCTTTTCTTTTTTTTTCATTCATTCATGCTATTAAAAGAACAGTTCTTCCCGCAAAAACAAGTCTTCATTGATAGAAAATAAGAGTTAAAGTATTTGAAAAACAAGAAGGAAAGAACAGAAAAAGTTTTAAATTTTCCAGTCATGCTTATGTTTTTTTTTTTTTTTCCAGGGCTCAGTGGAAGTTTAATCATAGCCTGGTGTAGTAAACTAATGCAATATACTTAGAAAACAGAGGCCATAGAACGGTGCCAGTTGTAAAATAATAACACACATATATGATGTTTGTAAATACTGCTCTGAATTTAACTTCTGATGGAGAGGTTTCCTAATACATAGATTTTTTTTTTGGATTTTTTTTTATCCTATTAGTGATGCAGTTATGGCTGCAAACACTTCAGAAGGAACAAGGACTGTAGAGCCAGAAGAAACCCATGAAGAATGTTCTGGTAAGTGACCTGTATGCATCTGTGGCTGTTTGAAGGATTGACCACATTTTCATTTGTTGAAGCTCTGGAGGCGGGCCGGCCTGCCCCCAGTGGGAGGAAACCCCTGCGGAATCAATGGAGCCGCATCATAGAAGGGCGGGGGATTCCTCCCACTGGGGGCAGGCCGGCCCGTCTCCAGTGCCTTAGCCGCGGCCGCTGCCCGGGAATAGAATGTTCAAAAAAAGGACCACGGCACCAGCTTCCCAACGCTGTCTCTGTTAGGTCCATGTGTAAATCTTAAAACGAATGTGCTGCTGGTACATTCACTTTAAAGTGACTGTACCACCAGGCCCAGGCTGAAGCACTGGAGGCGGGCCGACCCACCCTTAGTGGAAAGAAACCCCAGCCCCTCCATGATGTCACTCCATTAGAATCAATGGAACCCTATCATGGAGGGGCGAGGGTTTCCTCCCACTAAGGGTGGGTCAGCCCGCCTCCAGTGCTTCAGCCTGGGCCTGGTGGTACAATTATTTTACAATAATTGACTAAATGCGTTAGATGAACATTGGCTGTACCCACTGAAAGTTTCTGCTTGACTAGTCAGATGTTGGGGCGGAATAAGGTTTGGGCATAGTGGATTTCTCCATGCTGAACTTTTTTTCTCACAGTTCTCTCAGTTGATGCCAGAGGTACCTTGTGTCAGGTGCCAGGTTAACTTGAAGGTACAATGGATAATTGCTTAGGGTTCCCCAAGTGATTAACAGTGGCGGTGTTCAGAAACTCCATAGAGAATCATTGGAGCACTGGATGTGCGCATGTGCTGCTCCTCTATTCATATTGATTTGTCATGTTGATATTTGCTGAAACCTACATTTAGTGGCCTGATCATTGACTACGTTACACAATCATATCACACTTTTTGTGCTAGTCTGATGGTGGGATAGTTCAGTGGGATAGTAAATATTCCAACTTACAATTGGTGGACCACATTCTGGCCCACCGTAGTGTTAGATGTGTGGCCACCTAAAGGGCTCAGATATTGGCGCCATGCATAGTGAAAGGTTTCATGGCCTCATGTAAACAGTTGTTGAGTTTGCTTTGCTACCTTTTTTAGTGCAGAGTTTTCTGACACAGATGATAGATACCAGAACCACAGTCTACTTTACCACACAAACAGCACAATCCTTGAAAATGGTCCAACAGGACAAGAGTACTGTTCTACTGTCATCTGTCAGCTATGTTATTTACTTATTCTTGTTTATTCCAAGTCCTGAACTTAGAGGAATGCAGAGATATAAACTCTCTTCAAATGCTGCAGCTGCCTAATAAATGTCCATGTGTTACTCCCCAGTATATTCCTATATTTCATTCTTCTATGTCACCCTGCCAGAAGGCTAAAAAACCACATGGGACTGTGTCTGTAGAACAGATTTGTAGTGGATGGAAGACAAGCCCAAGCTGAGCCTTCATCAATCCTTCCTGTTAGTGTGTGCATGTGATGTAGTTCACGAGCAATCTTGTAACGGATTAACAGATCAATATCTCTGTTCCGGACATCCTTTCAAGTCTATAAAGACCCCAATTCTCTAACCATGTTTAGAGCCAAGACCAGATCACTCAGTTAATCTTAACCTGACTTGAATTCAGACCCCAGATCACACCCCTACATTAATTCAGACTACTACAAAAACAGATTCAGACCCAAATTAAATTCAGACCCCAGACTATACCATAGGATAAGTTCAGACCCCAGACCACACACTAAAGTATGTATAGACCTCACCACACACAAACAAACACCGAGTTTTAACACGGATGGTATTCTGTCCTGATGCTGGACGATGTCTGGACTCAGTACAACAGGAAGGAATCAATGAGCATAAATGTTATTAGCCATTATATATTGGAATAATTTAAATGTTTCAAATATTGACCCTTTCACCCTCTTACTTCCCGCTCCTATGCAGGCCTACTTCCTGCCTGTGCATTGTTGTACTAAATAGAACTACAAGCCGGAGCTGTGGAATTGGGTATATATTTAGAAGAAAGAAGCTAAAAATAGAGAATCATAAGGAATGGTCCATTTTCAATAAGAATGCTTAGTACTTATATTGGCAGTGATGGTCCCAAGGATCATCTCTGCATTTTAATTTCTAAGTTGGCAGCAATGAAAGGACATGTAAAAAGGAGTATGGCTGCAAGATCAGACTACACATATTTTGTAGTCTGTAACCATGGAGACCCTGAACAAGCTTTATGAAATAAGCTGTAAAGAAAAGAAAAAAATCAAAAATTGACAACTTACATTAGAGGTAAAATCCTCTGCATTTTGTTGCATGGCTTACACAAGAATTCTGTCATTTCTGTAAACCCAAAAGCCTCAGAGCTCTCTACTGCATTCCGAGATTTACTCTTTTTATTCCTAACAAAGTCCTGTACAGTGATCCTTGTATCTTGATTTATGTTGTTGCTGTTCCAAATATCTGAAAGGAACCATTCCATTGTGGCTAGAGATGGTCTTTGTCCCCCTTTCAGTTTATTGTATATAAAAGGTTCCTTTACACTATGCGACAGATCAGCACTACTAGACTACATTGTTACACACAGCCATTAGGTCAACATTTACAAGATTCCTAGACATCTCCCGTATTAGTCACATCACTTTATTCACTTTTACAGTTGATGTACTCACACTTGCCAGATGTAGTGATTTAACCTTCTCTAACATTTGAATCGTGCGGGTGCTGTATGCATTGATGCTACTTTAATAGTTAGTTTATATAGAGATAACAGTGTACTGTTCCTATGTCCTATAAGGTTAGGGCAGTGGTGTAGTGTGCTGTTTACGTGATATTCCCTATGTATGCAGTTTCACTGAATGTGATACATGGGAATTTTAGAACCTTCAACATATCCCAGCTATACAGATGTTGGTTTGGGCTGTTGCTCTATAAATAAACAACTCCCCTATAGCAGCACTAGCCTATGCGTTTTTTTGACACATGGTCAGCTTGGGAAATCTTACTTCTGGGAAGCCTTTGCTCTTTCTTTTCCCTGTTGTAAAGTCATTTTGTTCAGCTGTGCTATGGTAAGAGAGACTAAAAATTACTATTGGCTGCTTATACAGACCAAACATAAGGCAGGGACTATTAGTTTTTTCACAATGGGTTTTAAATGTAAGAAAAATGGGCAAAAGTATATTTGTGGACATCTCCTTTTTTCTATTGGAAGTCAGAAAATAGAATAGAATATAACAGAAAACCAAGCATTTTACTCCCCTACCTTGATGCCTAACCATTTTCACTGTCCGGTGCCTGAGCAGCACATCCTGACGCACAAGGGCCCTGTTCAGCCAATCACTGGCTAATGAAGGTCACTGCTACAGCCAATGATAGACTGATTGGGGGCCTCTGATTTCTCCAAACAAAAAAAAGATTTGCTAGTCAGCTGGGACAGGGCACAACGTGGTAGAGGATTTTGGGCAGGTGAGTATAAATTTTTTTTTAAAGCCTATTCTGGCAACACACCAGAACATCTCACCATTGGCTGCAGTGGAGACAACAGCCGCACAGTGCCATGAGCCATGTTAAATAGTAACCTTAAACATGCAGTGGAGACGTCCACACATAGTTATGGTTTTTGTCATGAAAAAAAGAAAAAAAAATTTGTCCAGCAAGAATAATTTCAGAACTTTGTCTCCTATAATCATCTAATTCTAACAGTCTAATTCAATTAAAAAACAAACTAATTTTGGGTGGTGGAAAGTAAAAGTTTAATAAAATGATGTTCACAAGCTTAGATTGTAAGCCCTCGCGGACACTATCCTCTCCCCCCCTCCCCATGTATCAGTCTGCCATTTGCCTTCATGTAATGTGTTCTGATCTTGTATTGTTCCTGCTTGTTACCCCTATCTATTGTATAGCGCTCTGGAATTAAGGGCGCATAATAATAAAAATAATAAATAAATAATAATAAATAAAAAATAATAAATAAATAAAAAATAAAAATAAAAAATAATAATAATCTTGAGTGTTGTATAGGCTGAGTGAACTGATGTGACTGGGAGTGTTATGATCTCCATACAATGAGTATCCTCGGTGTGGTGTCTGCACAGTGGTGGTGCCCAGCATGTGTGAGAATACAGTTTATTCAAAGAGCACAAGCATTTAAGTAAGAAAATAGGAGCCAGCGGCACTCTGCAGATTGTGGCTACAGCCGTTTTGCAGGCTAACTTTCCCACCTTATCAGGCCCTGATGAAGCAAGAAAGATAGCCCACGAAACGGCTGTAGCCACGGTGCACAGCACCCTGGGACTTGTCTCTCCCTACCCTGAACGTACCTACATGATGGCATCTTGAAAATAAACTACATCTGCAGAAATCCGGTGAGTGCTGCTGGCTTCTATTTTCTTACTCAAAGGCTTGTGCTTATAGTAAAATAATGTGATTAACAAAGCAAATACTTTGTTAAAGTATCCTTTTGAATTTATAACTGCATCAGCCGGGCGCATCTAGTCAATCTGTGCCCACCAGTAGTGGATTATAATAGGGGCGTTTCGGGCGGCAGGCTGGGGCCCTGAGCTCCTGGGGGGCCCATGACCACCCAAAAAGACTTATACTTTCAGTGGTGTACTGTCTCCTGGCTACAGTTCTGCCATGATTTGCAAAAAATCACTGGGTTTTTTTACGGCAATTTTGCACAAATCAGGACATCATGACATTATCTGTCCTGTACTATGAACACCAGGCTAGTGCTGCCATAGTTACAGTGAGGTGGGGGGGGAGCAGGCTTGGTGAACAGCCCGGGGCCTATGGTAAAGTTAATCCACCCCTGGTGCCCACTCTTGCGAGGGCATCTCCCGAGAGATTTTCTATTGAAATAAAGGGGTGTTCCCATCTGGGCTTGTTATCCCCTATCCATAAGACAGAGAAAAAGTCGCCTTGCAATGAATGGAGTGTTTGGCAGCCCCACAGAGAATGTATGGACATGTATTTTGAGGGCATGTTTAAAGCTTTGTGTATTAGAAATTAGTCTTTCTGAGGTAGAGCTGAGTTTACACTGCATTTTTGCAGTCCGTTTTTTTTTTTTTTCTTTTGACTTCCCTTATAAAAAAATAAAAATAAAAAAAGATAAAGAAAATGAAAAAAAAAAATTGTTTTCCATGTACACAAAAGCACGGTCAACCACTAAAAAAGATCAAAATGGATGCACAGAAATCAGTTTTTTTCCTTAAAAAAAAAAAGACTCCAGAAATGGGCTGCAAAAATGCAGTGTGAATCCAGCCTAATACATTCCAGAGAACTGGTGCAGCCCGGGTAAAGTCCTGGAGACTTCAATATCATACTATCTGTTGGCAAAATATCAAAAGGGGATGAATGCCATACAGCCTGGCATGTTGTCAACAGGCCCATAGGCATGTCTAATTGTGACTAGGTTCAGTCCTTTTTTCTAAATATATGCATTTTCTGGGCAGGATTAAAAAACAAAACAAAAAAAAGGCGGTTAAACCAAAACATGGCCTGAATGCAGCCCCAAAGGAGTTATTCAGTGCTACAAAAACATGGCCACTTTTGCCCCACTCTTGTCTCCAGTTCAGGTGTGCTTTGCAATTTAAGCTCTATTTACTTCAATAGAACTTATGGTCCATTTACACAGAAAGGTTATCTGAAAGATTATCTGCCCAAGATTTGAAGCCAAAGCCTGGAATGGATTTGAAAACAGGAAAAATCTCAGGCTTTCTTTTATGACCTGATCTGACATAGTTTATAGCATGTTCCTGGCTTTGGCTTCAAATCTTTGGGAGATAATCTGTCAGATAATCTTTCTGTGGCCCGATTGTACGATTAAAAATTTTGAAGTAACGATTTTTTTTTTTTTATAACGATCAGCGTTTAGACGGTACGATACATTGTACGGAAAAATCGTTCTGCGATCGTGCACCCGCAGCCTGGCCCCCCCCCCCCCGCTCAAGCGCAGCCCCCTGCGCCGCTCCGATCGCCCCCCCCCCCCCCGGACTATCGCGCGACGACTGTTTACACGGAACAATCGGCGAATTTTTGCGATCGGCGAACGACGATTTATAAACATGTTAAAAGATCAAAATGAACAATTTTTCGATCGTTTGCCGCGTATACACATACGATTATCGTTTGAATTCGATTGTTATCGCGAAAATTCGCCCGATCGTTTCGTGTAAACGTAGTCTGAAAATAGTTTCAAACCCCACCCAATCTGGAGACAAGTGGCCATGTTTTTATAGCGCTGGATAACCCCTTTTAAGCGACTCTGTACCCACAATCTGCCCCCCCCCAACCACTTGTACCTTTTTAGATATCTGCTTTTATTCCAAGATCTGTCCTGGGGTCCATTTGGCAGGTGATGCAGTTATTGTCCCAAAAAACAACTTTTAAACTTGTAGCCCTGTGTCAAATTGCCATGGCCTAGAGTATCCATGCCCTAACATTGTGACGCCTCTCCATCCCTCCTCTCCCCCCTCTTCATCAGTAGGAATGCCCCTACAATTTCTCTTCATCACCTGTGTGAACACTGAATATGTGCTGGATCGTTAAGAATCCTGTGCAGTGTTCAGACATATGATGAATAGAAAAAATCCTGCCCTGAGGCATTCCTAATGATAAGGAGGGCGGAGAGGAGGGATGGCCGGAGAGGAGAGCCGGTGCAAGCCTAGGACATAGACATTCTAGGCCACGCCAATTTGACACAGGGTTTAAAAGTAGTTTAAAGTTTAAAAGTTGTTTTTTAGGACAATAACTGCATCACCTGCCAAACGGACCCCAAGACAGAGCTTGGATTAAAAGCAGCTATCTGACAGTACAAGTGGTTTGGGGTGGGCAGATTGTGGCTACAGAGTCACTTTAACCCCTTAATGACAAAGGGTGTATATTTACGCCCTGTGCCGGTAAGGGGCTTCAGAATGGGGTCGCGGGACGACCCCGCTCTGGACCGCTGCGATCCCGGGTGCCACATATAGCCCGGGGCCGCGGCTATCGCCGTACCCGCTAATCAGGTAATCTGAGGCAGCTGTCAAAGCTGACAGCTGCCTCCGATTACCGGCTACAGCACTTCCCTGGTGTCTAGTGGGTGAGATCGCTCCCCTGGGACGTTGTCCCGGAGGAGCTATCTCTGTACCTGATGCCGGCCGGGGACCACTCCAAGATGGCGCCGTCCCTGGCTCGGCACTCGTTTTGTTTTCGGCTGCAGCAGCTGGAAGCAAACAAGTGCCGATCTCATTGATCTTTGCTGTATATCTATACAGCAAAGATCTCAATGAGAGATCAGAGTGTATATACTAGAAGTCCCCCAGGGGGGCTTCTAGTATATGTGTAAAAAAAAAAAAGTATTGTTATTAGTAAAAAGCCCCCTCCCCTAATAAAAGTCTGAATCACCCCCCTTTTCCCAGGTTGTAAATAAAAATTAAAAAATAAATAAATATGTTTGCTATCGCGTAATCGCCCGAACTATTAATCACATTCCTGCTCTCACACATTAAGCGGCGCAAGCGCAAAAAAAATCCCCAGGTGGGATCCCATTTTTGGTCGCATCAAATCCAGAAAAATTGTAATAAAAGTCAAAATTGTAATAAAAGATCATAAAGTCGCATATGAACAATCAAGGTACCGATAGAATGAACACATCATGGCGCAAAAAACGACACCTGACACAGCCCCATAGACCAAAGGATAAAAGCGTTATAAGCCTGGGAATGTAGCGATTTTAAGGAACATATATTTGTTAACAATGGTTTGAATTTTTTACAGGCCATCAGATACAAGAAAAGTTATACATGTTATATATCGTTTTAATCGTAACAACTTGAGGAACATATATAACATGTAAGTTTTACCCCAGGGGAATGGCGTAAAAACAAATACCCCCCAAACAAACAAAATGCGTTTTTTGGGGGTTTTTTTTTTCAGTTTCACCACACATTTATTTTTTCTGCTTTCGCTGTGTAATTTATGAAAAAATTCAGCCTGTCATTGCAAAGTACAATTAGTGACGCAAAAAATAAGGGCTCATGTGGGTCTCTAGGTGGAAAAATGTAACTGCTATGGCCTTTTAAGCACAAGGAGGAAAAAATGAAAACAAAATTGAAATTGCTCTGTTTTTAAGGGGTTAAAGCAGTAGATTTTATGAAACCTGCAATGACTCATATTAATTGGTGTAAATCACACATTGTAAGTCTACAAGTCCTCCCAATAGGGAAATGCAATCGAGTGTTTTTGGGAGAGAGCCATAAATATTTTAGAGGTAGGAACACTAGTGTCTTTACAGACTAAACATGTATGGATCTACCAAAATTTATATATTTTTTTTCCTCGTCGTCACTCCTTTCTTCTTGAGAAATGTAATTTATAAATTGGAGATTATATTTCATCATTATAATAAAAAATCTTTATTATTTTTTTTCTCCAACAGGAAAAAAGAAATCCAAATTTCAGGCCTTCAAGAAATTATTTGTCAAAAAGAAGAGGAAGGAATGTGCAACTCCTAGCAGAGAAAGTAACCTAAAACCCTGCCAGTCCAGTAGCGATATCAGTGCGTCTGCAGCCAACACAGTAGCTTTTCAGGTTGATCATGAACCAGTGTAAGAAATATTTTTGTATGTTTTGTGGTCATGTTGTTAATGCCTTGTTCAGAGTTACACATCGAAATTTTAACAAAGGTAATTCATCTTAGCAATGTTTTCTATATGTAATAAAATGCAAAAAGATCAGAGTATTATGATTGGATCAGTTTTCCTGTAAAGCCTGTAAAATTATCTTACCAAAAATGGATAGTTCAGACATTTTACATTTGTTTCAATCTTTCCATGGCCTTAACAATAGACCATCCCGTAAACAACCATATTTAAAGATGAACATGCATATAAAATAATAAAAAAAAAATAAAAAATAAATAACCAAAAGTACTGTAATGTCCCTCCATAAACCATTAGCCTCAAAACCTCAACCAGCCAATAGTGGCGTAAATAGGTGTGCCCAAGACCAAGCACATAAAAAGAAATGTGCTCTAATAATAATAATAAATAATATTATGCACCCAACCTGCAGCCTGGCTACCATAATAAATCTGCCCCAATGTCTTCTTATTCCTTGTAGAAAGGGTACAGCCACACATGGCGGATTTTCCTTTGCATTTTTGTAGATTTTCTATGCCATAATCCACAGTGGAAACTCTACAACGATCTGGTAGATTTTGGTGTAATTGTGGTGTGCGTTTGCCAAATTCTTTTGAAAATTTGCAACATATCTGCAATATAAGTTGGCGCACTGTGTATTTTAAGTAAAATACCGATTACATGGTTAAAGGAGAAGTCCGGCCAAAATTAATTTTTGATATGTTGTTACTTATGAAAAGTTATACAAATTTCTAATGTACATTAATTATGGGAAATGCACATATACTGCTATTTCCCTTAATTTAGTAGATCAGGAAGTGTTAGAAATATCTCTGAAGAAGTGACGTCACGACCCAGGGTGTAATTCCTATGGAGTGTCCAGCAGGGGGCGCTCTCTATATAGAAGTCTATGGGACTTTATTGTTTCTATGGGTTTCAATGTAATGTAATGTAGTGTACAGTGCTTTATTGAATGAATACATCTATGGAATACTTTGGGGAGCAAGTGTCCTTGCTCCCCAAAGTATTGCATAAATGTATTCATTCAATACACAGTAAGGCTAGGTTCACACTGCGTTTTCAGCATCCGTTTAACGGATCCGTTTTTTTTAACGTCCAGAAAAATAGGGTCAGCAACGTTTTTTTGTCCGTTTTGGTCCGTCAAAAAAAACGGATCCGTTTTTTTTTTATAATGGAAGTCAATGGAAAAACGGATGCACACAAATGAATCCGTTTTTTGCAATCCGTTTTTTATGCGTTTTTTTCAAAAAACGGATGCGTTAAACGGATGCTGAAAACGCAGTGTGAACCTAGCCTAAGCCCGCCGATCCGCCGATCCGCCACACGCTGATCCGCCGCATTCCCGCCGATCCGGACCATATACATTGAACTACAGCTCCCATCATCTGCTTATAGTATGAACAGGTGATGGGAGCCGTAGTTGGGTAAGGGATATCACATGCCGCCGGGCGCAGGGGGGAGCCGCTCAGTACACAGCAGCTCTCCCCCCTTCTCCTCCTCCTTCCGTGATAACTTCCGCCTATGCCAATGCTCTCCGCTCACATATACCGGCTCCCGGCATCAGCGCGGACACCAGGATGCATCGGGAGCCGGTATGTATGGGGGGAGGGGGGAGAGTGGAGAGCGGCGGCCAGGCAGGGACTCAGCATTGGTATAGGCGGAAGTTATCCCGGAAGGAGGAGGAGGAGGGGGGAGCGCTCCTGTGTACTGAGCGGCTCCCCCCTGCGCCCGGCGGCATGTGATATCCCTTACCCAACTACGGCTCCCATCACCTGTTCATACTAGAAGCAGATGATGGGAGCTGTAGTTCAATGTATATGGTCCGGATCGGCGGAAATGCGGCGGATCAGCGTGTGGCGGATCGGCGGAAATTCGGCGGAAATGCGGCGGATCGGCGGGCTTACTGTGTATTGAATGAATACATTTATGCAATACTTTGGGGAGCAAGGACACTTGCTCCCCAAAGTATTCCATAGATGTATTCATTCAATAAAGCACTGTACACTACATTACATTACATTACATAGAAACCCATAGAAACAATAAAGTCCCATAGACTTCTATATAGAGAGCGCCCCCTGCTGGACACTCCATAGGAATTACACCCTGGGTCGTGACGTCACTTCAGAGATATTTCTAACACTTCCTGATCTACTTAATTAAGGGAAATAGCTCTATATGTGCATTTCCCATAATTAATGTACATTAGAAATTTGTATAACTTTTCATAAGTAACAACATATCAAAAATTAATTTTGGCCGGACTTCTCCTTTAAGTTCCAGATTCTCTGCAGCATGTGGTTGGTTTTTAAAAAAAAATATCCATTTTGGTGCTTCTAAAAATGCAGTGAATACTGTATAGATAATCTGCACTGTATGCACCACTCATCCTCACTAGAGATTAGAGAATCGGGGCTATACGAACCAGAGCATGCGGCACTTGGGAGTCCAGGAAAACATGGATACAGCCTATGGCAGCTTTAGAGATGCAACTTCTGCAGCCACCGGTAGTCAAATGCTGCACACTCTGGTTTGGATGGAACAAAGCATGCTTGAGATTCGCTCATCTCTATTACTAACCTCATTAAACTGAGGTGGTGTATACATTATTAGTATGGGAGATCAAAGTACTTAAAGGGGCGATCTAACCTGCTGATATGTCCCTACTGCACAGGAGGTGCCAAGGAGGATTGTATGTTAGTCATTTGCTTCTCTGTGGAGAGTATTCGAAGCACTGGGCATCAGCCCCCAGCCAGCAGCCCCCTCCCCTTCCAATTATAATCAATGGTGGAGGCCGGCTGAGGGCAGATTGGCGCTATGGGGGCAGACAGTGCTCCTAACGGGTGGCTCAGTGCTCCTAATAGTCTCACCAGAGGAGAGAATGACTAACTGCACCTGCGCCGAGGAGGAAGGTAAGAGACATATCTTCCTCCTTGGCATCTCCTGTGCAGTAGGGACATATCAGCAGGTTAAATTCCTCTAACCTGTTGATAGTTCCCCTTTAAATTTATTGGGGGAAATTTATAAACTTGACGGAGAGACAGTTTTGCTCATTTATGGTTCGAGTGTTCAGATCTCCAAGATCTCTAGATAGAACAAGTGCGCAGCTGTTTGGCTTGCTGCAATTTCCATCTCCCTGCACGAGACTATTAACAATATTGAGATTTTAGGGAGCTGGGCAATGTAGTATATAGGCCCTATTTACATGGGCCGAGTGTTCCTAGAAAACTCATTTGGCCGATAAGTGGCCAGGTAAAAATGGCAGCAATTATCTGATGTGTAGGAAGACCCTCAATCCTTAGCAGTTCACACAGATTTATCGATATGGGCCGCACATCTCTCTGGGTAAACTGCACACTTCATAAGTGGGGGTCCAAAACTAATCAAAACTTTTGACATGTCTTTAGAACATGTCAAAAGTTTTTTCATTTTGTAATTACAGAGAATTTCTTAGTATTTCTTTTTTATCTGTTTATTTTCAAAGGGCCAAAGGAAATATGGGGAACAAGGCAGTATCTCACGACAGTGTATTTGTTTCTGAGATGGAGAGCACTGTAAAGGAAGATGTCTCTCAGGATTGTACCCCCGGGAAAGTCAAAGCCCTCCAGGTACACGCATAAAGAGTTACTCTATGCCTTTAATCCTCTTCTTTTATCTGAAGGACACATTTCACTTCCTTTAAACACAGTGGCTTCATAGCATTCCCAAAGCATAGTCATGTCTATTGATACTATTTTAGAAATAATAGTAGTTGCTAAATAAATAATTACGACTTTCATCAAATGTGCAGGTCAATTATTTACAAATTATCTGGTCTCTTATGTCACTAAGCCGCTCTTCACCCAGACAGCAGAAACTAATCATCCGCCTGTTGTGTCCCAGCTGAAACTGACAATGTGCTGTGTTATTTGTTAGCTGCAACTCCAACAGAACATACGGATAGGCTCTCCACCGCAAGGTATTGTCCCCAAGAAACTTGAGGACTCTGGGGCACTTTCAGAAGATGATGGATTGCCAAGGAGTCCGCCAGAGATAACCTCATTGCATGAGATTCTTGCCCAGTCATTGGGGAAAGTAAGTTTCTGAGCATTCACTGAATATATATTATTTTGCATCATATCAATGGGGGTATCCATGATTGTCCATCTGCTTTGTGAGAATGTTTACCTTAGTTACTTGGGCTTTATTAGTGATATTCCTTCAGTCCAATATAGATGATGACCGCCTCCAAGGCTAGACTAGGTATATCTTTTATTGTGCCCTTTTCACATGCCTTTTTTTTTTTTTTTGCATACATCAGATGTGGTATGTGGTAAATGTACACGTTTCTATAAATGTGAAAACATTATGCTTTTTTTTATTTATTTGTTACGCATTTTTTAAAGGATCTTTTTTACTTCTGCGTTTGAGAGATTTTTTTTATTTTTTTTAAACTACATTTTTGCTAATAAAATGGTAGACTCTGTACACATACAGTAAAAGGTGTTTGGAGCCATGCTTCATGCTCAATTGTAAAATGTTTCCTTCTATCTTTTCTATACAGTTAATGTATGCAAATGTACAGTATTGCTTAGATTTTCCATAGTTCCCAGTGTTAAAAAAAAAAAAAAAAAAACACTATACAACCCTAGGTTTAGGGTTATACACGAGTGAGATGACTTAAGCATAGGAGATGGATACTTAGGGTAGTGGGATCATATTTAACAATGCAAAAACTAACTATCCGTCTCCTATGCTTAAGTCACCTCACTCGTGTATAACCCTAAACCTAGGGTTGTATAGAGGTGGGGTTTTTTTTTTTTTTTTGTTTGTTTTTTTTAATCAGATCATTTTTATTAACTTTTTTGGTTTTGTTTACAGCAAAATCGCAGAAATAAAAACACAGGTTCCGAGACCACATAGTCAAAAACCACAAATCAGTAGAAAATGTTTGCACATGAGACAGCATACAGAAAGCATCATATATGCGATCTATAGTATCAAAACATGAACAAATTACAAAATAAAGTATTCTCTTTCTAAACCTAACAAAACCATGGTCTATGGTATCCTAACACACTCCAGTGTACTGATCTACGCTCCAGTGTAGTCATTACACAACGTTTGATAACCTGTATAACCCTTTACATCAAAAAAGTATAGAGGTTATAACATTTGTTCTATTATATCTTGTTGAGGTTCAGTTAACATTACTGAGGTTTCCTTATCTACTTGAACAAACGTAATTGGTATGGAAACTGGACAAGAAAACCTTAATTTTTGTCTATTTTCCTCTTTTCAGCCTTCCGTCAGTGCACTGAGACGCAGTTCTATAAGTTTAGGAGGAACAGACAGTGAAGACGAACCGGTGTGTATTCTACTCTATACTGTACTATAATTTTACAAAAATATTAGAATGTGACCTATTTGATACATTGACTAAATATTTAATTATATTTGTTAAAGGATGGATTTAATTCACCTGTGATGTTTTCGCATGGAATTGTAGAAATCTATTTGATGGTTAAGCTGGCCATACATATAAGATGGCTTTTAGCCAAATATTAGCTCAGCTGACCACTTTGCATGGCTGCCGGGAGTGTCAGAAGGGACTTTTTTTTAATTTAGACTGCACAATGTTATAATTGGAATAACCTGATGCTTGTGGCATCAATTTAAAATCTGTAACAAGGCCTCCACCTAACATGTGCTTATGAGCATTCCGGCTGCTACACCCACTATAGCTATACCTGTGCTCCCTATATTCCCTACTAGGGTATTATGATAAACTAGGGGTGAGTTTGACCTCTCTCCTAGCTAAAGAAGAGCTGCAGTCTGGCTTATGGCACTTCTAATCTGTTTCTTTTAAAAACCAGGGATTTTACCTGATACCTTGGTTCCCTTCAGAAATAGTTATAGTAATATTTGTAATTTTTTTTTTTTTTACCATCTGATTGTAATGACTTCTAGCAGAAAATAAATGTTGGCAGTGGGACTGCCAACGTAAGAAAGAGTTGTCCCATTGACAGTAATTTTGAATTATCAAAATTATACAGATTTTTATATAACTTCTATTTAAAAATATGAAGTCTTCCAGTATGTATCAGCTGCTGTATGTCCTGCAGGAAGTGGTGTACTCTGACTCTGGATTTGCTACTGCTCTGGCCAGTTTTTGTTTTTAAGTTGGCAGCAGAGAACAATGTGTACGACTAGAAAGAATACACCATTTCCTGCAAGGCATATAGCAGCTAAGTAGTGGAAGACGTGATATTTTCAAATAGAAGTCATTTACAAATCTGTATAACTTTCTGTCACCAGTTGATTTAAAAAATATATATATATTTTTTTTTCCCCTCTGGAGTACTACTTTTAACATACCCCTCTGTTTATGTAGACTTTGCTATTATTTAATATGCCCTTTCCCTTGGACAGGGAATTAGCTGAGCATTTCCTCTCCGTTATTTTATTTTCTTAAGCTTGTTTTCTTATACTGACATAAATGATGTTGCTTCATAGCAAAATATTTTGCGGCTATTCTACAGTATCAGTCATGAAAATAAACAATTTCCATGTAAACGTTGAAGTGGTGAGAAGGCCGGAGATCTTATTTTTATAATGGAAACATTTTATGGTTATGTTTTTAAACATCATGATTTGTTTAAAGGGGAATATTGAAACAGGATTGTGCAACCTGATTCCTTGAGGGCTGTTTACTGGCCGAGTCTTTAGTTGTCTATGTGGGTGTTAACAGATTCAGTGCCTATTTACGTTGAGGGCATTCTAATTTTGACAGGTACAATGTAAAAACTTTTGAAAATGACATTTTTAAAGTGAAGGTTTATTTTAAGGTAACGGAACCCCTTGTCCATAGTCTGGTTGTATAGCGTGCACTGTACCCTTATATCCATAGTTTGATTGTATAGTGTATACTGTACCCTTATATCCATAGTCTGATTGTATAGTGTGCACTGTACCCTTATATCCATAGTCTGGCTGTATAGCATGCACTGTACCCTTATATCCATAGTCTGGCTGTATAGTGTGCACTGTACCCTTATATCCATAGTCTGGCTGTATAGTGTGCACTGTACCCTTATATCCATAGTCTGGCTGTATAGCGTGCACTGTACCATTATATCCATAGTCTGGCTGTATAGCGTGCACTGTACCATTATATCCATAGTCTGGCTGTATAGTATGCACTGTACAATTGTATCCATAGTCTGGCTGTAAAGTGTGCACTGTACCCTTATATCCATAGTCTGGCTGTATAGTGTATACTGTACCCTTATATCCATAGTCTGGTTGTATAGTGTGCACTGTACCCTTATATCCATAGTCTGGCTGTATAGTGTATACTGTACCCTTATATCCATAGTCTGGCTGTATAGTATGCACTGTACAATTGTATCCATAGTCTGGCTGTATAGTGTGCACTGTACCCTTATATCCATAGTCTGGCTGTATAGTGTGCACTGTACCCTTATATCCATAGTCTGGCTGTATAGTGTATACTGTACCCTTATATCCATAGTCTGGTTGTATAGTGTGCACTGTACCCTTATATCCATAGTCTGGCTGTATAGTGTATACTGTACCCTTATATCCATAGTCTGGCTGTATAGTGTGCACTGTACCCTTATATCCATAGTCTGGCTGTATAGTGTATACTGTACCCTTATATCCATAGTCTGGCTGTATAGTGTATACTGTACCCTTATATCCACAGTCTAGCTGTTTAGCGTGCACTGTACCCTTATATCCATAGTCTCGTTGCATAGTGTATACTGTACCCTTATATCAGATGTCTAATAGAGAACTTGTATGGTTGTTTGGATCCTGTCTTTATTACTATTTTTCTGTTCATCTATCTCCATTTGTATCATCATGTGTTCTATCATCATTCAGTTTCTGTCATCTATTCCTGTTTTTTATCTTTTACCTGCTAGCATTAATACATGATTTTACATCTGTTCTTAGAAATTTTAGTCCAACTCTTAGTCCTCAGGGTATCAGGGGAGTTAGTCCTCAGGGTATGTGAGTCTGAGACTTAGGCACTGTTAGGATCTGGGATGCAGATTTGCCATCTTGTAAGCAGTTGTCATTGTTACAATGGTACTTTGTAAATATATTTGCTAATATTTCATGTGACTCAAATCGATGAAAATGACAAAAGGTCAAAAGATGTTACAGGAATTGACAAATGCTGCCAAGATTTGTGAGAACAGTGATTTGCTGATGCAAAGTTCCTGGCTGGGTGTATCATTTTGATATAAGAACATGCGTATTGTATGAGATTTGAATGACATTTTGTTATTCACTTGACATGCAGTTAATGTTAAAAATAGTTTATTTCTATTTCCGGATTAAAAGCAATGCTAATGGTACATTTTTCTCATGGTGCGGGTAATAGAATGAACGTAATGCTTAAAAAAGAAGTCTGGGAGTACTTAAAGGGGTAATGCGGCGTTTAACATTTATTCATTAAATAACACGCATTACAAAGTTATACAATTTTTGTAATGTGTTTAAGTGAATGGCCCCCTTCCCCGTGTTCTCCCCCACCCCGGAAGTGTGGTGCAGTATACTTAATTTCTGTCGACCCCGGCCGCCATCTTGGACGGCTCCAGTCATCCCTCATGCCGGCCTTCCTCTGCTGCGTCATCAGCTGCTCAGCCCCGATTGGCTGAGCATAGTTATGCTGGGGGCCATTCACTTAAATAACACACATTACTGGGGGCCATTCACTTAAATAACACACATTACAAAGTTGTATAACTTAGTAATATGTGTTATTTAGTGAATAAATGTTAAACACCGCACTACTCCTTTAAACTGTGAAACATCTGCAAGCCGAACATTTGTTCTTACTCAATGGAATTAATTAATTAGTGGGATCATTTATGATCAAGTTTTTGTGATTTTGGTTTAGTTCTGATTTAGTTTTTGTGAATTGACGTTAATATTTGGTTATCGGACCGAGTCACTTAAGCTAACCAGAAAATCAGATGCCCTTTTATACACACTATACTACCAAACACTAGCTACATCTTCAGTATAATCCGCACAGAGCTGACTGATGATAATGCTCTGCTCCACCTTCTCCTCCTGCTAGTGCAGGGAAAAAAGTAATAGTCCAGCCTTAGGAGCTGGAGCCATGATGGTTGACAGGTCTCTGTTGCAGGTCCTTTATTAAAAGGGGTTGTCTGAGGTAAGAGAACGCTTTAAAAATCTGAAGTTATTTGAAGTGTGAACAAGGTCCCTATTAGATCTACAGTATTGTGAATAAACATTTGCAATTTGCTATTCCAGAAAGACATGTTTGCTGCACTCTGGCATGGTGAGTCAGTATTTGTCGAGTTATAGGTTGTTGTCTCTTGTCGTGGTTGTGCTGAGCACAGAAACCATAGCTGGAAACATGAGATACACAAGCCGGGTATTATTAAGCCACAATGTATATTACAGATCTATTTTAGTCCTATGGTTTAGAATGAGTATATCTAAAGTCACCATTTACAGTTTTGGTCTGCCTACAAACCACACGTGTAATTATAGACGAATAAACTATATAGCATAGTGACTTATAATACAACTCTGCTCTGTAATTGTGGCTGATGATGGGGTTTTATATATGTCTCTTGGCCCGGACTCGGAATTCCAGTTTATGAAGTTAAAAATAATAAGTGGATGCCCAGCTTCTGATTAGGAATCATTTAGACACCATTATCAGGCAGATGGTGCATGCGGAGTGTGTCGTGTGGATAATTCTGGAAAGGCGGAAGATTAATGGCATGTAGTAACTCAGCACAAATGTTGAACATTGGCGACAGATGTTCAGTGCAGATTATGTTGATTCTTACAAAATGTAAAACACTAATAATCACTTTTATGTTGCGCTCACTTCTTGACAAGTAATTAAATGTCCTTGTTCTGGCTGGATTGTCACATGACTTTGTCCGAAAATAGTGTGGTCTTGTCTTGGCTTACAGGACCTGAACCATTATGCAGTAGATGATGAATCCTATAAAGCGGCCCCTCAAGTTACAATATTAATGGTGCGTTCACACCTACAGGATCTGCAGCTGATTTTCTGCAGCAGATTTCATTTAAATAACTGAACACAGCATCAAATCTGCTGCAGATCTTCTGCAGATCCTGTAGGTGTGAACGCACCCTAAAGGGGTATTCCGGCGAATATCTTTTTCTTTCAAATCAACTGGTTTAAGAAAGTTATATAGTTATATATATTACTTTTATACTTATCGGCTGCTGTATGCCCTGCAGGAAATGTTTTTTTCAGTTTGACATAGTGCTCTCTGCTGCCACCTCTGTCCGAGGCAGGAAAATTTACTTGGTCCTTAAGGGGTAATCTGGTTAACTAGAAGACTCGGTTTACATCATTACTATGGCTTTTGTGGATGACTGCTATGCTGGATAAGTACTCAGGTCCTAAATAATACCGGCAGACCCCATTTAGGCTATGTCACACCGCCTTTTTCTGATTTGTTTCCGTAATCTACCATGTAAAGAAAAAAAAACTAAATTGTTCTGTTTCAATTCATTTTTTTGTAGCAGCATCTGTTTTTACCATCCTTAATTTTACTTTTTAACCTATACACAGTGTGAACCTAGCTTAACTGGGGTTTCTGAAGTTTGCAGTATTTTTGGCTCTCCGGTATTTTTGATGACAAGAACAGCACTGCTGTCAAATATGTCCAGTTGAAAACCTAGAAAGTGCCAGTGTAGACGTCTAAATATATTAGTTTGCCCAATGTTCCGATAAAATTTAAAGGTTGCCCAATGTTCCGATAAAATTTAAAGGAGCATGCAGCGGAATTTTTCGGCAACAGTTTCAAAACAACCAGTTTTGTGAAATGATAAATTTTAAAGTGAATGTACCACCTGAATTAAAATAGTTAGCTTCACATAGGACCTTTTTATAGACGCAGCTTCCCTGAATCAGCTGAAGCTGTCCTTTTTTCAATCTGCCGCCTAGTTGCCGAGATCTTTGCCATTATCCAGTGCCCTGATGCACAGGTATCCCCCCCCCCCCCCCCCTCTGTCCTCCACACTCTGTCCTGCCTTTAGTTTTCTGGATGTACATATTTCTAGCGGTTAGGTGTTTTCCTTTGGTTGAAGTAGGCTGTGTGAGTTATCCTGTTATACACCTGGGTTAATACCGCAGTGTCTGTCAACATAAATTTATTTTTAATTTGGCCAATTTTATGATGTCACTACGTATTATCCTTAGTGTAGCCAGCTATTTTGGATTAATCAGAGTACTCCATTATCCAGCGAGTCATCATTTAATCACATGGATTTCAGTTTTGCAGAATTAAATATGTTACGGCATTTAGGTTTTCTATATTTGTATTGTGTTCTCATAAATAATGTAGTCACATGGTTGCAAAATATTGAGATCAGGATCTGATCAAGTCCTTCGGATAGCCTTCCATGCCTATGTAGACACTGGCCTATGCAACTCCATATGGCTGCAAAGTTATGGTTGTTGTATACAATGTTCCTTGTATTGTTTACATTTACACAAAGTTAATTCTCTTGATATCAAAATGTTACTTATTGCCAATATTACGAGTATACACATTTAGGAGATTCTTCTATTCTTTATGTAGGAATCCTCTGAACTGTCTTCACGTCCTACCAGTCCATTGCCTCCCAATGTCCATTTGTGTCTTACCTCTCCAGTCAGCGATTTCCCTCAGGCAGATTTTATATCTCCACCAAGTTCTGTGACCTGTCTGGATAACTCTGCAGCAAAGCACAGGATTTTAATAAAGCCAAAGAATCGGAGAGCACCAACCATGAATGTTGCTAAATCAGAACAGGTAGGAGACCAAAATCACTTATGGACACAACTAATACAATATAGGGGCAAAACTATGTGTATGTCCACGCACTAAATGTACAGAGTCATCCAAACCATAAAGCAGTGCTCACCCAGTTTTCACCATGTGTAGTGTGTCTGCACTATTTTATGGAGGTTGCTGTTGTACAAGTTCAAAGCATAACTTTTCAGTAGACTTTCTTTTCAGGTGTAGGAGCTTCATTTTTACATGTAGAGCTCCAAATTTTCTCCAGGTTAAATGGATTGTATGAGAATAGAAAAACATGGTTGCTGCCTTCCCCAAACACTAACACACATTTCACTGGTTCTGTTTAGTGCCGCTCACCTTGATGTACCTGAGCTACAATGATAAACCCAACCCATAGACAGGAGTGGTGGTTATTTTGAAAGGTACCAACCGTGTTACTGAGATAAAGTCATTAAAGGGACCTATGGCAATAAAACTGCAATCCAGTCTACCAGATCCATGTTAATAGAGCAGGAGCAGCTGATCTATTATGCTGGCAGTCCTAATCAGTTATTGACAGAAATGTATGTAAGTGTTTAGAGAGCTGTCAATCACTGAGTAGGACTGCCTATTTGACTACATGGCCCAGAATGAGTAAGCCTTTCCATAAACAAATGACAAGTTGCCACAAAAGTCATTAGTATGCTCAGCAGCACCTCTTCTATAACAGGGCGTCTGCAAGTTGGACACACTATTTTAAACAATGGCTGCCTGCACCAGGGGCATAGCTAAAAATTCATGGGCACCAATGTAAACGTTGGGCTTGCCCCTCCCCCTGCCCATCTATAGTCTCAGGGTCCGTTTACACAGACAGATTATCTGCCAAAGATTTGAAGCCAAAGCCAGAAACAGACTATAAACAGAGATCAGGGCATAAAGGAAAGACTGTGATCTCTCCTCTTTTCAAATCCATTCCTGGCTTTGGCTTCAAATCTTTGGCAGATAATCTGTCAGATAATCTTTCAGTGTAAGTGAACCCTTAGAGACCTACTGTCTCCAATAAATACACACACATATGTACACATATATCTTCTTGTTTATGCGAGATAAGCTATACACTTTTGTACGTATGTGGGTAATCATGCCCTGGGCATAGCTGTAATTAGTAAAAACAATATTGGTTGGTGAACGGCAAAGGCAGATACCAAATTAAGAGAAAAGGTTTAACACAGTTCTTATCTCCTCTCCTCCTGTCAGTGCAGCCTATTTTATGACTTCTCTAATCTAACCTGCTTGACACCTCTGCTCCTGTCAGTGCTACTGCACAGACCTCCATGTACTGCTGAGCATTGGAGCAGAACTTTAGCAGTCTAACCTTAAAGAGGTGAAGGGGGCTCTAGGCCCCCCATTTATCGGCCGGCAACAGCTGCAACCTCTCCAAGCCTTATAGCTACACTACTGATGGGCACAAAAGATGTACAGCAACTGACATGTTATAACTAATGCCCTTGTTTTTCCAGGATATTGAAGAAATTAATAAGCCGGAACAAGAGACAAAGGGAGAAGAAAACCATGATATGGTAAACAACTGTGACATACTACTTTAGCGTGCAAAATAGTGGCATCTCCATGGGCTTCTGAAGTGATGCTTGGTGCAAAAATATTCATCATGGCACTTAAAATGTATTCTCTGAATGTGTCAGCCACATGTGCTGTCTTTTTACACAAGTTTTATGTAAATTATTAAAATGCATATTTTTAGTTGCAAAAATTTTACTGAAGTTACAAATAAATGTTGTACAAAGTTTGTCAATGCATGTCAGTTTTATTTTCTCAGGGGGCAATAAAAAACAGTAAATGGCTAAATGTACTATGAGCTTCTGTTTTATGCTTTTAAACAGTTTAATGTGAACCTAGATCAGAATTTTATATGTAAACCTATCAGCTGTATCTGCTGCTAAGAACACATGACCCGATGTGTGCCGCAAATGAGCGCCAGTCTCGCTGACGTTGATCTTGCAACCGATTGGCTGATGATTTAACTGACCACACAAGATGCGAGAGGCTGCAATTTCTCATTCATTGGCTAATCCCTGGCCCATTAACACTGGCTGATTATCGGTTGTGACCCATGTAAAAGGACTCTTAAGAGCTGCAGACACCATTTGATAGCTGTTAAGGTTTAAAAGCATGTTGTACCTTTTCTGGAGCCAATGGTGGCTGTCAAGTGTCAGAGAGGAGGGGCCAAACTGCTCAAGTGCCACAGCCTGGCACTCTTTCTGACTTGCCCTCACCTCTTAGCCCTTTCCTCGATTGTAAATAGGTCATGGAGAAGCTAGTAGGGGAGGGCAAGCTGAAAGTTCTGCTAGGCTGTGACTCTTGAGCAGTTTAGACCCACCTCCTTGACACTGGTCTAAAATAAATTAAAAGGCAGTTTTATTATATTTGGCAACCACTATCTGGGTATAAAAGAAAACTGAAACTTCTATGGAACTAACAGCTGTCCAATAGTGTCAGCAGCTTTTGAATATGTTCACACAGTATTTTTGCTCAGTATTTTGGTCATTATTTTTCAACCAAAACCAGGAGTGGATTGAAAACACAGGCTATGTTCACACACTGTAAAAATTGAATGGCTGTCATTTAATGGCAAGTAATTGCCGTTATTTTAAAACAGCTGCCATTATTTGACGTTAAATGGAGGCCATAGACTCAATTTCAACAGTGTGGGTGTGTATCCAAAATACTGAGCAAAAATAGTGTGTGTGTGTGTGTGTGTGTGTGTGTGTGTGTGTACATAGCCTTTAGTAGCAAACAGAGCTGACAGATTCCCTGTAAAGATGCACCAGATATCGTTCAAAGTACAAATATAGGGCTCATGACTGCTTTATAGTCTAAAGCAAGACTTCTCAAACCTATCCTATTGGGAACCTCACCCAAAAGATAAAATAGATGCCTGGGCCTCACAAAACAGACCAATGGGATTCCTGGGCCTAACCATCTATGCTGGATGCCTTACTTAGGCTAAGTTCACATCATGATTTTGCTGTCCGTTTAATGTATCTGTTCTATGGGGAAAAAAACTGATGCTGTTGGATACCATCCAGATTTTTTTTTTTTTTTTTAACATTTTGCAGCTTACACAAAAATGAGGCTTTTCTATACATTTTGCAAAATGGATACAGTGAGACAGATTGCAAAATTGTGATGTGAACCTAGCCTTAGTGTACCTTTCATTTGTTTCCATAACTGGTAAGGCCCACTTGAGTTTTAGAAGCATTTTTGTCTAGACTTGAAAAAAAGCTATTTTAGTAAGAAGGATTCAGAGCTGCCTGAGGACATAGACTGTCAGTGACATAACTTTTTATTATTTATCCTTTCTATGACCACGTGATTGGGTTTGCTGTTTAGCAGAAACATAGATCCCAGTTGCAAGAGCAATAAGGCTCATCCACAGTATAGACTTTTTAAAAAATATTTGCCAGCACTCCGCTCCCCTGTCAAACAGCTGTTTGGTGCCCGCCCTATAGTGAGAATGGAGCGGGAAGCAGTTGGCTTTGTTCCCTGTGTAGTGACTGCAATGATAGGTACTCCTTCAGCTTCTTTTGAGGGGTGTAGGTAGTGCAGGGACCAAAAAGCTGATCACCGAGAGAGAATACTATTTTCTAGTAGTATGGGTAGACCAAGCCACAGCAACCAGACACATGGCGCATTAGCACACTGGATATGTCTCCTATTCCATTAAATTTCTAAAACAGTTTGGAAAGACTGCATTATATATTCTGTTAAGATAGGTAGGAAAGTAAAATACCTTTTGCAGCAGTGTAAAGGGAACCAATCAGCCCAATCAGATCTGTGTGTGTGTATGTAACAAGGTTCATGCTAGAAAATAGACTCCTGCTTGTAATCTACATCAGGAAACTGGCCTGTTCATAATCATGGATGGCCTTGATTTTGAATTCTCCAATAAAAACAGCAGCATAAGCTTGTGACAGGGAAATTGAACAGAATCATGTATCTCTTACATTACTGTGTGCAGCTGATAGGAAGATTTTCTCCTGAATAACATGGACAATGCAATAAGTAGTCATCTCCATTATGTGCATAAGTCCAGTAGTCCTCATTATTCAGGAGAAGCAGAAAACTCTGCCCATGAGCTGCTTATTGGCAGTCATGGATCCATGCTGTGTATAGGGAGTCAGCTGTCAATCAGCAGCTTGAGGGCGGGGGGAGGGGTGTGGCAAGAATCCTATTCTCCTGCATATTAGGAGAAAAGAATCCTATTCTCCTGCATATTAGGAGAACAGCGGGACAGAATGATGTAGAGAATACACCGATCGGTTCAGTATTTCTGTCACTAATCTATGCTGCTCTCATTTAAGGCGGCATAAACCTAGTGACATATTCCCTTTTTAAATTATGTTCAGCACATTGAAATAAATGAAAATGGGTATTCTATCAAATTAGATAGATAGATGTAGACTACCAAGGAAGTTTGCAAGTACAAATACTACATTTTGACTCCTAAATATGTGTAAGGAATGAGCCATGCCATGTGCTCTCCACAGCTCCATGTAGAGATGCAGCTCATGTCAAAGAACCATAACATGCATGGCAAGTTTCATGCACAATGTTTATTATTAGAATAGCATGGGCATGGATGCAGGGTGCGTTATGGTTGCCTCAGTAACCTGATCTCCCAGCATGAATGGCGTCTTCCCATGGCGAACTGTGGAGAGCACATAACATTATGACATTGACCCTAAACGTGTCATAGGAAGAAAACCTGTAGCCCACCAGGGTCTATGTTGATAGAAGGGGCAACTCAACAGTCAGTTATCTTGGAGCAAGAGTTGTAGAACTAAGGGTATATGCACACAGAGTAATTATAGCGGAAAACTCTATGCGGAATCTGCTGCTCGCTCCCCCCGTGCTCCAACTTGAAGTTCCACCCGTCACATAGGCTCCATTATATTTTCGGGCGGATTCCATCATCCGCCCAAAGAAATGACATGTCAATTCTTTGGGTGGACAGCGGAATCAACCAAACCATAGAATGGAGTCTATGGAGTCGGCGGAGAGAGAGAAGCAGGAGCGTGTGGGGATGAGCGGCGGATTCGGCATGGAGTTTTCCACTATAATTACGACGTGTGCATATACCCTTATTGTAGAAAGCTGTACTATCCGAGTGGCTCTAGAGAAGTGTAAGTAATGCAGTACTGAAAGACTGCCATAGGACTATTTCTTATGTAAATTTATAAATTCTAGCTCAGGACAAGCCTTTTTTTTATTTCCCCTTAAGTATTTTAAAGTGACCGTGCATTTAAAGTCTGCTTTATATAGTCTCAGGGGGAGTAATTCCAATTATACAATAGAATTAGAGACCATTATTTTACATCATTAAGAGGTAATATGTTAAGAGGTGATATTATGCTTCCTCACAGTAAATTTAAATTGGTCTGACCCATAAGTCATGAAAAATAGGGCCTTAGATCCCTTAACATTAATTTTAAATTTAAAGGGGTTGTCCAACTTTGGCAAACTTTTGCTATATGGCTGCAGTCATATAAAAAATAATAAAAAGCCTATGCTTACCTCTCTGCCGTCCCCCCAGTGTCTTAAAATGGGATCTCCGGTGTTGCCCACTGGCAGCAGCCCCGCCACTTCCGAGTCATCTCTCTGGTGTGACAGCCTGCTCAACCAATCACTGACTGTGTCGCTGTCCTGTCTCAGTTAGTGATAGGTTGAGTGGGCTGTCACATTGGAGACAAATCCATCTCTGAAGTGGAGGGGCTGCAGTCAGCGTGGGACAGAGATGCCACCACAGGACACCAGGGGAGAGCAGAGACTGCAGCCATACAGCAAAAGTGTGCTAATACTGGATAAACTTTAATGATTGAAATCAAATAAACAATATGATTGGCTGTGTAAATAGTAAAGGATTTTCAGTAGTGATGAGCGAGTTGGGCTCAGATTCGGGTTCGTACGAACCCGAACCATCAACATTTGAATCCTGCTGTCTTCCTGGTCTGTGGGGAAGGTGGAGACAGCCCATATAAACCCAAACCTCAGCCCAGCTCGCCCAGCTCTAATTTTTAGCTAGTAAGAGAACTTGTCTAAAAAGTCATATAGTGCAAAACCATGCACAAGTGGTTTAGAACAAATAGCATTAGCCAAAGACTATATTGCTAAAGCAGATAAGGCTGGTAAGAATGGACATCTCTGTCTAGGTCTGCTGCATGTAGACTTGAGGGTGCGTTCACATGTACAGGATCTGCAGCAGATCTGCAGTACATTTGATGGTGCAGATTTGATGCTGTGTTCAGTTATTTAGATCAAATCTGCTGCGATGTGGTGTGTGTGAAGCTACCCTGAAGGGGTACTCCAGGCAAACTTAAAATATCAATTAGGGCTGGGATTGGTGGGAACGTAGCAATCAAATTATACTTAACCGCCCCGGTGACCCCCACAGCCACAGTACCACCACTTGTGGTTGTTGGTCTCCCTGGCTCCTGTTCAGTAACTACCTACTCAGTCAGTGACTGCAGAAGCATCCCACAGAGGAGTCACTGATTATCTGCACAGGGCCATGACATCACAGGACCAGAAAATACAGGAGATCAGTGGGTGACCACAAGCTTTGGTGCTCTGGGGCCACTGGGGCGTTTAAGTATCACTTGCTTGTTATGTTCCCACCATCCCCTGTCCTCCCGAATTTTTACATTTTGCCTGGACTCCCTTTTTAAACCAGATGTATCAATCTGTGTAAAACAAAAAAATGGTGTAATCTGCTCATAGCATGGATTAGATGTTAGAGTAGTGCGCGTAGTCTAGAAGCTATGGAAGTAAATACTTAGTGTCACTGTCGTTTAATTTTTTTTTAGTACAGGCGATTTTAAAAAACGTTGTAATTGGGTTTATTTGCCAAAAAAATGCATTTTTATCATGAAAAAGCCATTTGAAGCTCTTCCCCCCTGTCTTCATTGTTCTCTATGAAAAGGAGAGGGGTGAAGGGAGGTGAGGCACCAAAAACAAGTCAACAAAGAGTTAAGTTACAGCTACATCACCAGACTATCTCCTCTAAGGTCAGCACTGACCTCTGAATAGCAGCTTTCACACAGTTCCCGCTGTGTAATTCTTTGTTCTCTGCTGCCGACTAATCTCCCTCCTTCCTCCTCCCCCCAAATGAAACAACAGTGACACTTTAAGATCCATGTTCAGCAAGGATATAGAGCTATAATTTTTGGTAGTGAGAAGATGCATCTTTGTTATGTGTTATTAGAGCGTCATAAAATTTTATTGCCATATTTGTGCCCTGGAGTAATGAAGTACAATAGAATCTAATGGGGGGTTGTAATTGTCACATGAATCACTTATAGAATGCCAGTGACAGCCCGTGCAGGCCAGGAGCCCATCAATTAAATTGTATTCGCTAATCTGCTTATGTTAATATATCTTTCTTGTTAAAGATTGAAGAGCAGCAACCAGTCAAGACACCAGACTCAGAAAAGAGTTCTTTAGAGCATGAAGCATCAAGTGAAGAAGTCAAACACTCAGCAGGTATTCTGCAATGTGGATCATTTTTTTTAATTTTTATATGGTTTTATAGTAAAAATATTGTTTATGGCATCCTATAATCCATCATCCAAGAAAATCACCCCTAAAAATCTCAGTGGTGTAGAATATTGAAATTACAAAGGTGGAGAACCATTTGGTGTATTGTGTAGGGAAAAGAATGAAATGAAAATGAAGTCAGTCACTACAAATAACTTGTGATCAATATCTTTTTACGTATCTGATGACACGTTAAAGGGGTTGTCCGGCAAGCAAAAGACAGCTGAAGCCTTCTGTGAAACCAATGAAGCCAGAGAAAAAAAAAACATTGCAGTTGCAGAATTTTTTTTTTTTTGGAGGGGGACAGTATTTTTTAAATATACCATATAGTAAAATGGAGTTGATACATTTATTCTACAGGGCACTATGATTCCAACGATACCATTTTAATTTTTTTTATTTTGTTTTACTACAGTAAATACATTTGATAACAACTTTATTTTTCCACCTATGGAGGAGGGCTGTGAGGGCTGGTTTTTGAGTGCCATGATATGTAGTTTTTATTTGCCACTATTTGGTCATTTTTTTAACTACTTTTTTCAGGTGATGCAACAAAAAATCTACAGTTTGGAGCTATTTGGCTTTGGAATCATTGCTTGTTATCTGGTTGTAAAGTTATCAAATCAAAATAATGTTTATCATATTTTTGCCAAACCATTGTTTTTATGGGGACTGAGGAGCTACAGCAATTGGAGCGTATGTCCCCTAAACTTCCTGTTAGGGCTCTAACCATTGCAGATTTCTTCTTTGCCACAGGACATAATAGAAAACAACTAGCCTAATCATTTTATTTGTTCTTTTAGATGTCGTGGTACAGGAACTAGAGGAAAATATAAATTTGTATGTTTGTGAACAAGAGTCACAATCCAAAAATACCAATCCTCCTTTCTTTTTGGAAGCCTCTCAACTTGAAAACCAGATAGTGTCATTTCAGAATGAAGCTGTGAGTAGTGAAAGTGATGTGGATTTCCATGGTAGTCGGTTATCTATAGGAGATCAGATGGACACAACTGAGGAGGACTCAAAAATGGAGGACATTGCTGCATTGCCTCAAATCTGTGATTTACAACCTACATGTGAAAATAATGATATTACAGCTATGGTTAAACCAGCGGAAACCGATAGCCATGAGTCTTCTGAAATCAACACTTCTCATATAGAACATCCTAATTCAGACACCAGCCAAGGCCTGGTTTGTGGTGCATTAGGAATGTACGAGCCAAACCTGGACGAAGCAGAATCTCCTGCAGAGACTGAAATGAAAGAAGAAGAATACGGTGGACATGAGAAAGTCAGCTCGGATATACAACGTGATTTATTAAATGTGACAGAAAGTGACTTAGTTGCAAGTGAGACCTTACAAAAAGGCATGTTGTCTGAAGAACCAGTCACTGCTACGATAAATGGTGATGAGGATGATCAAGAGGTTCAGGCTCCTGAAAGTGGTAATGAACATCTAGGTACAATAGATGTAATACAAAACACAGCCGTCATCTTAGATGTGTCTGATCAATTGGTTGCAAGTGATGAGGTAAAAGACAGGCACTCCCCTTTAGAACAAAAGGCAGAAACCTATGACCGGAGTCCTGAGAGTGACGATGAGAAACCTGATTTTGATACTGGACCGGATAGCAAGGTTCCTGCTGTAACAGCAAGAGCTAAAGATGCCAGCTACACAAAAGTCACCACCTCTGCCCATGATACTGGCATTCTTTCAAATAGTGAAACTTCCACAGAAATAGTTAAAGAAATGAAACCGGCAGAGCCAAACCCTGACAGTAACATTAAAGCATCTAACAAGCCGGTAAGGTTTACCGTAGCCCCAGCTTGGCAGAGAGCCATTTCAAGTGGATCTAGTATCAAAGACAGCCCCTTCATCAAGAACGTGGTGGGTAATATTAGATCGGAGTCTGCTGATGGTGCAGAAGAGTCTGTAGTACATAGTAGTAGTAAAAAAGATAGTGTTAAAAAAACCAAAGAGGAATCTTGTGGACATTTTGGTGTCAGGCTAAGGAGGACTTCGTCATCTATAAAATATAGTGAAGAACATCAAGATGAGGTTTCCAGACAAGGCTTTCCTCCTGTGGAAACGTCATCCTCATCTCCAGGGAGAAACCTACAAACGCCTAAAAGCACAAAGGGGAACACAGACTGTGCAAAAATGTCCAAAATGTCTTCTGCTGAGGAAAAATCTACTCCAGAAAACCGAAATCAGCCAAAACCAAGAGCAGACGATCTTTCACCACAAGAAAACTCAGGTACTTTTAACCATTCTTTCCAGTATGTATTACAGTGGCTACACAAATAAAGTGTTGGCTGTAGCAACCTTTGAACTAGACTAGAAAAAAGGGTAACATAAACCTGATTACTCTCTATAGACTCTGGAGGGCTGGCTCTGAGCTGGGGGAGATTTCTCACACTACTTATGCTAATTTCTGGTGTAAATTATGATAAAAAATTCTGCTGACTTTTTTAAAAGTGGGGTGGTTGATCCCAACCTTGAGGGAGGTATTCGTTACAATTTTATTTTGAGGCCATAGGCCAAAAATACCCTACTTGCCCAAAAGGTAAAACTTAGCTTTTATTGGTATGTTTATAAAAGAAAAAAAGAAGAAGTGGTTGTGTATATACAGTGTTAGTTTAAGATAGGCATACGCTGATATATCATAATTGTTTGTTTGGCAAAGAGTGTTTGCGATTTTTTGACTTTTAGGTCCCAAGACTTCTCCCAAAAGAGAATGTGGACTCTTGAGTCTTGCAACTAGGAGGTATTGTAATGCCACAGTGACCTTGTGGTTATATTTGCTACTTGTATAATGATCCAATCGAAGGTGTATGTCTTATTCGATTAATGATTAATATGTGAGGGTTTGTGTATCTGGTATTGTAATATCGCGGGCCCGCGACAGCTTTATCGAGAAAAGATAAAACCTCTCACATATAATAGGAGTATTGGCACACCCTCGATATATAGGATCAATAGCCTGCTAGTGCATTGCACAACACAATTAGTGCATATACTGTACGGTATGGATATATTTGTTCAGAAGCAGCAACTGCCGTTATGGCATAGGACTGTTGTCTGCTATGGTATCACTGTTGTCTGCTATGGTACCGCTGCCACCTAATTTATGGGCTGGCAATGGTATACAGCCTCAGTGTAGATACCAGTACAGTAGTCACTTCGGAGGATACACTGTTGCGGGATAGTCCGCCAATACTTTGAGAAAGTCGGTTATGACCGATGAAACTAGTTAGAAAGATGGCAATGGCAATTTTTAATTAGTCATACGCTGCATAGACATCATGTTATAGCCGAAAGTAATCGGGATGATACAATAGGCAGATAGAGGTGACACTAAAGGGAGTCGGGGTTTTGGAGTTAGACTCTAATTCACCAACCCGCCGTTGTGAGCGGTCAGCATCATACGAGGTCACATGACCCGCAATAGGGTACTGTCAATAGTCCGCTTCTGAGAATTGTGATCGCACACATCAGGTAGCGATCAATTCCAGTCGGACTCTGACTCCACTATCCCTTTGACAGCGGTTAGCACTAATTCAGACCGCACAGTCCACTGTCAATAGTCCGCCTCTGGGAATTGTGATCGCACACATCAAGCGGCAATCAACTCCAGTCGGACTCTGACCCCACTGCTCCTTTGATAGCGGCTAGCACAAATTTAAACTGCACAGCCCATGTATGGGCGATACCTATAGTTCGTCGCTGTGAGCAGTGATCGCACGCAGTCAGCGGCGATCAAAATATACCCGGACTATCCCGCAACAGTGTATCCTCCGAAGTGACTACTGTACCGGTATCTACACTGAGTCTGTATACCATTGCCAGCCCATAAACTAGGTGGCAGCGGTACCATAGCAGACAACAGTGATACCATAGCAGACAACAGTTCCATGCCATAACGGCAGTTGCTGCTTCTGAACAAACATATCCATACCGTACAGTATATGCACTAATTGTGTTGTGCGATGCACTAGCAGGCTATTGATCCTATATATCGAGGGTGTGCCAATACTCCAATACTCCTATTATATGTGAGAGGTTTTATCTTTTCTCGATAAAGCTGTCGCGGGCCCGCGATATTACAATACCAGATACACAAACCCTCACATATTATTCATTAATCGAATAAGACATACACCTTCGATTGGATCATTATACAAGTAGCAAATATAACCACAAGGTCACTGTGGCATTACAATACCTCCTAGTTGCAAGACTCCAGAATTCACATTCTCTTTTGGGAGAAGTCTTGGGACCTGAAAGTCAAAAAATCGCAAACACTCTTTGCCAAACAAACAATTATGATATATCAGCGTATGCCTATCTTAAACTAACACTGTATATACACAACCACTTCTCTTTTTTTCTTTTATAAACATACCAATAAAAGCTAAGTTTTACCTTTTGGGCAAGTAGGGTATTTTTGGCCTATGGCCTCAAAATAAAAAAGACTTTTTTAAAAGTGACATTGGTAATGCAGAAATGCAAAATGTTGGTAATTTCCGCACACAAATTGGGTCTTGTACAACAAATTGTCACTATTAAATGCTAGATAACTGTTATACAGCTTTCATACCATCCCCCCCATGTTTAATCATTCCAACCTTGCTGCCAAAGTAAAGAACATGTTTAGCTGGGGTGTTGGTAACGGTGCATTGCATGGGTCTATACTTCCATACATTAGTAGGGATTAAACAGTAGCAAGTGTTGCCATGTCTAAAGGAGTGACCATATGGTAAATGCAAATGATAAATTAATAATATAACTTTTTTATAGAGCCTGCATGGATTACAATGGCAAAACTGAAACAGAAAGGGTTTCAGGAGCATCCACTTGCTAAAGAGCAGAGCAGCACAACTGAACATGAGAAAACAGAGGTACTGAATGCTATAGTTTGTGAATAAAACATTTGGGTGTAATCCCTTACAGAATGCATTGCACTTCTCTGGAGAAAAAGAAGACGAAGCCTCACTATGATTTATTATAAGAGAAACATATCACTGATCTCAGGGAGACCAGCCAAAGATAACACTGCCAGGTGCTAGTGTGGTGCACTGCTGTGAGGCTCGACCGGTCACTTGCTAGGTGGGACTGTGTGACGCCACTACTGTGGTGGTTGGTCGAAGTATAGCTCAGCCAGATGTTGTAATGTTGTGACGCCAGGTAGGCACATAGGTATGGAGGCACACCTGCTTCTATTTTAGAGTGGCGAGCTATACCCTTTCCCCTGTGATCGGTGACCTACCCGGCTGTGAGAGGGTCCCTTGGGCGCTTATCACGGTTGTCTGGAGTGGAGTTGTGGCCCTCCCGGACTATTGGAACCGCCACCCACAGAAAGGGGAAATGACCCAAGGAAGGTGCAACTACTGTGTCAGTGCATAAGTAATAATCGATAAGTCCTGTTACCATAAATAAACTCTTCTTTACTTCAGGACTACTTGATACAGTGATATACAATAGACTTTTCACTTGACAATAGACTAGAGTAGAGAGGAGGATGTTGTGAGAGTCCCAACCCAATGTAGTACTGTGCTCTGTCGGAACTTTAGAAGTACAATACAAAACATTTCTTATTTTGCTGTCCATGGCGAGACTAACAATTCCATCCATTCTTGTTATTATTTATTCAGTCCCCTACCCCCAGTTCTAAGCTGCTGCTTTCTGCTGAAGACACAAAAATCTGTGTGTGAACTTTTCCCTGTCTCTCTCCCCCCCCCCCCCCTTCCAAGGCGGATGATATAAATAAGTTCTATCTACAACTTTGTAACAAATTTGTAATGCTGAGGATGAATAACAGTAATTTTATCAGCATCTTGACCTCAGATTAACCCTCCTGACATTACAAAGAAGCTACAAAGTTGCAGATGAAGCCTGCCAGGGACTTGTTTACATCAGTTGTTTGACAATGGAAGGAATTGTTAGTCTCCCTATGGGCAGCGACATATAAAAAGTTATGGTTGAGTGGAATACCCCTTTAAGGCCGTTTATATTATTAGTTGTACAAAAGTTTAAAATGCACAGGAGCAACCCTCTGAACTTGTTATCCCTAACAGGGAATGGAATGTGTCCAGAAAAAAAATGTTGCCAATCCACAAGAAGCAGAAGAAAATAGGTGTGAGCAAGCAGTCGCTAGCTGTCCAGGTACAGTATTACATTGAATTTCGCATATTGCCTTGTTTCGTATATAACTGGACCACAATAGGACTTAGTGACTCAAATGCCAGTAAATAACTTATTAACAAATTGTATGGAAGTCTAACTTTATCTAGTGGCAGACCGATTAATTTCTATCAATGTCTGGAGAAGCCTGTTCATCAGCCAAAAGATTATCATGTGCTGAAAATAAAGTTTTCCCTTGGTACAAGTTAACAACAATGATAAATTATTATTATTATGTTATATGCTTATTATTTCTTGTAAGGGTAGTTATAACATGACATCTTAAAGGGGAACAAAACTGACCTGCTGATAGCTCCCTATTGCACGTGGGGCGATGAAAACAAAGGTCCTTGGTGCCAATCCTGTGCAGTTTTAATGTAGTGCTCTGTCCGATATGGCCGTTTTGAGTACAGCCCCACCTCCAGAATGCTAATCCACCACCGATCGGCCCGTCCCTTCTAATGATAATCATTGGAGCAGGCCAGACATTCATTCATCCTAACGTCTCTGTGTGCAATAGGAAGGTATCAAATTCGTCTAACCTGCTGATGTTCCCTAATAATTAATATAATATAATTAAATAATAATATAATAAAAGTATATAAACATCTATTTAAAGGGGTCATCCAGCGATACAAAAACATGGCCCCTTTTTCCCCTCTCTTGTCTCCAGATGGGGTGGGGTTTGGGACTCAGTTCCATTGAAGTGAATGGAGCTTAATTGCAAACCACACCTTACCTGGAGACAAGAGAGGGAGAAAAGTGTCCATGTTTTTGTAGTGCTGGATAACCCCTTTAAATACTGAACTCTTGTTTGCTTCTAGCTGCACCAGAGGAGGCACAGGCAGATTCTGAGAAGAGCAACCACTCTGCACAACCACCAAACCCAGATGAACCACCATGGTTTTCACTTGCCAAGAAGAAAGCCAAGGCTTGGAGCGAGATGCCCCAGATTGTGCAGCAGTAATCTCGCATCTAATTTCTGGGTCTTTATTAACTGTGAGCAAGCATCAGCCAATGAGCAGACCATATTCTGTATGTATTTATGTCTTCTGTCTTGACATAAGGAGACCAGTATTTCTTATTTTTTAAGCATCTTAATAAAAATCTTTTTTTTTTTTTTTTTTTTATACTTCAGAAGGGCTTAGAGAAAGATATATTTTCATTCTAGCAAATGTTCTATATTGTATGATTTTTCTTTGTTCTAAATTTAATATTTTTCATAACTTGTCAATAAAAACAACAATGGGCGGCATATTGTAGGCTACAACTTTGTGCAAACACATTTATCAGGAGCTGTGCAGGATCTGAATGGTTATTCTCACTGCTGACATGTAGAAGTAGTGTCTCCTAGAATGGAGCTTATGCCGGCTTGGGCACCTGGACTAGATTGTTAATGTCAGAAGTCTAAATGAGGCTTAGATAAGGCTCTTCAGGGACACTTTTTGGACAGTTTCGTGCATGGGTCTCCAAACTGCGGCCCTCCAGCTGTTACAATACTACATTTCCCATCTTGCCTGGACAGCTAAATCCAAAGCTTTAGCTGTCCGGTCATGATGGGAATTGTGGTTTTGCAACAGCTGAAGGGCCGCAGTTTGGGGACCCATGGTTTGGTGCATTAAGTATATGTTGTACATTTTTTGTATAATTTTCGTAAAGGATATCTCCATTTGATAATCATTATTATTACTATTATTATTATTATTATTATTTTTAATAATAGGTTATATAGATAAGTCAAAAGTTTAAAGTGTGCCCTGGGGGAAAATAATAGTTTTCAGATCAACTGGTGTCAGAAAGTTATACAGATTTGTAAATGACTTCCATTTAAAAATATCAAGCCTTCTAGTACTGCTATATATCCAGCAGAAAGTGGTGTATTTTTTTCCAGTCTGACACAGTGCTCTCGCTGCCATCTCTGTCTGTAACAGGAACTGTCCAAAGCAGTAGCAAATTCCTATAGAAAACATCTCTTGCTCTGGACCGTTCCTGTTACAGACAGAGGTGGCAGCAGAGAGCACTGTGTCAGACTGGAAAGAAAACACCACTTCCTGCAGGACATACAGTAGCTGATAACTACCAGACTAGACTTTTACAAATCCGTATATCTATTTGACAAATATTTTTTCTTCTTCTCCGGACTACCCCTTTAAGTTCGCTTGAGGTCATTCTTTGGCAATCTATAGATTTTTTCATTGCTGCTTGGTATCTTGTCTAAAATTCTTAGTGTTCTAAATAAATCACCTCAGGGCTGGCATCAGCAAAGGGCAAGTCCTGGGGGAAAAATTGTTATTTTCATCGTCAGGCATCAGTTTTTGCATGTAGGAAGATGATTCCTTGCATTTGTATTATACCTTGAACTGATATTTCAGAATTTTGTCACTTTTTTCAGTCAAATTAATGGAACAGAAAAATAAATAAAACCTTCTAGGTAGGGGATACTTGACTATGTTTTTAACCAATTTTGTTCACAAAATTATTTCTTATGAATTGGTTCAATCACCTTAGTGTTGAAACTGAATAAAAGCTGTTACAAAATAAAGGTTGTTTTCTGGTTACATATTTAAAGGGAACCAATCAGCATGATTGTACTGATATGGCTCCCAGCTACATTCTACAGATCTAGCATATGAGCAGCGCCTGCTGGGGTATACCAGGGAAAAAAGTGTTTTTATTTCGCCTGTCAATCATCCCCGCAGAGTGCGCTGACAGACAGAGTGCCATGACTAAAAGGCAAAATTAGTGTTTTGGTGGCTCCACAGAATCTACAGAAATTGCTTTTAGGGTGCCTTCACACCTACCAGATCCACAGCGGATCTCACTTCTGCGGATTCGAAGCGAGAACCGCTGCGGATCCGGTATCAATTCACCCCTATGATAGCACATATTCGCAGCGAGATTGACATCCCGCTGTGAATATGTGCTTTAACTCCCTGGTGCCCGCAGCCCCGCCGTCGCATCCCCCATCCCCGGCGGCGGCACATACCCCCCATCCCGGCCACATCCCCCCATCAGCCCATGTCCGGCCCGCCACGAGCATACATTACCTGCTCGGCGGCGCGGCTACAGTGAGGCTCCCGGCTCCGATCCCGCTCAGCTGATCTGAGCGGGACCGGAGCCGGCAGCCTCACTGCAGCCGCGCCGCCGAGCAGGTACTGTATGCTCTCGGTGGCGGCGGGCTGGGGGTGGGCTGATGGGGGGATGTGGCCGAGATGGGGGGGATGCGACGGCGGGGCTGCGGGCACCAGGGAGTTAAAGCACATATTCACAGCGGGATCTTAATCCCGCTGCGAATATGTGCTATCATAGGGGTGAATTGATACTGGATCCGCAGTGGTTCTCGCTTCAAATCCGCTAAAGTGAGATCCGCTGTGGATCCGGTAGGTGTGAAGGCACCCTTGATAAATCTGGACCATTATGTTCTATTATGATTAGTCTGTCTGAAGTTAAAACGTTCTGGTTCTGTCCACAACAACCAATCACAGCTCAGAACTCATATCTTAGTTGTGTTGTGATTGGTTGCTTGGGGTAAAAACCAGATGGTTTCAATTTCAGGCAGATAAATCTTGGTCCCTGTATTTGTTAACTTGGCTAAATTGTACATGCAGTTACCGCCTTAGCTGCCCTTCAGCATTCTCGATATGTACATATAGAATATTATAATAATGGTAATATTACATTGGATGCTGAAACTTCCATCATCATCCTTTCTTAAAGGAAAGGTTAATATTTGACAGCCAGGGTCAATTAGACTGTGAACATATAGGGGCAAAGGGTGTAAAATTTAGACTGGTGCAAACTGCCCACAGCCACCAATCTCAGCTCAGCCTTCAGCTCTGGTAACATGATAGAAGAGCTGTGATTAGTTGCTCAGCCCAGTTTGCACCAGTCTAAATTGTACACCCTTTGATAAATCTCCCCCAAAGTTTTGAGGACTCGCAAGGACTTGCAATAAGACTTCTGAGAACACCTTGAATGGATCCTGACAGATAAAGGGTTGTATGAGATAAGAAAAAGGTTTCCTTTTTTTTTTTTTTTCCCCAAAATGAAGAGCCAAGTTTTGTCCATGGGTGTTAAGTGAGTGGTGCAATACTAAACACAAAACAGGAGCGGTGATTTTTTTTCAAAATCGGACCATTTTTCTAGACCTGAACAGCCTTGTTAAATGTAAAGACAACCTGTGGCCTCTACAAAAGATGTCAACTTGCATAATCCATATGGTACTGCCACTCCACAGATTCTTGCACGTGCAGATTCTTCATTCTTGCAGATTCTTGCCGCCACTTCCCTAGCTATCAGTGCTGTTAGCTTCAGCACCCAATATGCTAATGATACCTAGACTGTTATCTGGGTAGTCATCACTAGAGATGAGCGAATTTGCCGAAGTTCGGATTCGTATGAACCTGAACTATCGGCTTCTGATTCCCGCTGTCTGCAGCCTCCGTAAACAGGGTGGATACAGTGTAAGGCCCACCTGAAAAACTGGGACACAGTCTATACCAATGTCTGTATCCCAGTTTTGCAGGCGGTCCGTAAGGCTGTATCAACCCTGTTCACGGAGGCTGCAGACAGCGGGAATCAGAAGCCGAACCCGAATACGAACCCGAAATCGGGAAATTCGCTCATCTCCAGTCATCACCACTCAGTTCCTACTGGGAGAGCCTTGGGTTTATGACCTGTTTACAACTGAGTAGTTGTGACCACCCCTGTGGCAGTCTATGAATTGGCAAGGGGAGGTGACCATTGCTATATTTTTCAGTGAAAAATGAATGCTGGCACTGAGATCTGAGTGGTAGAGACTGCCCAGCTGACAGTTTGTGCTATTAGCATATCTAATGGAATGAACTGCAGACTTAAAGATATAAAGCATCTAAATATGTGCAACTGTGGCTTCACATGGATTATGAGATCTGATCATCGATCCTAGTTTGCAAGAACTGGATCCAGCTTCACCCAGCAACGGGGAAGGAGCGGCAGTGAGTTAATAGGCAGCCGGCTGATGAGTGGATTGCAGAGATAACAAATCTCTTGGCTTTTTTATTACTGTAAGTTTGCTCATCTCTACTGGATATTGCACTTGTGTATATGGTATATAAATGTGATGCATGCTTAAGTGCTTTTCCTGCATGGTCTGTATATATGTACCAAGCTTGAAAATGTGTTCTTTTTCATGTGTTGTCCTAAAGTATTTTTGTAGTCTTTATTGGAAAGACATTGTTTATATCAATTGTTCACAAGTGCTTATTAAATGATCCAATTTATTATTCATGCTGCCCATTTCTCTTCCATAATTGTGTAAGCATACAACCTTAGAGTGCCCAAATAAATACTATCATGTTTTAACACACACACACACACACACACACACACACACACACACACACACACACACTGATAGGGAGTTGCATAAATGTTATTTAATTGTATACAGCTTTGCATTGAAATTGTATGGCTGCAATTCCATGCTATATAATGTTTCCACTTGTCAAAGACACAAAGAGATCACAATAAGGATGACATGATAAAAGAACACTGCAGGGCTATATAGGCAGCCTTATTGACACCTTCCATAACTCCTTCTCCAAACACACAAGACTGAATCTTCCCCACCTGCCCTCTTTATGGAGGGGGTTGCTACATTCCCTTCTTCCCCCCAAAAAACATGTTGCACCCCCACCTATAAAGAGAGCAGGTGGGGAACACTATCCATTTCTGCCTCAGCTTCCCCCAGCACAGACTCGTGTGTCTTAAGTAGAATTGAAGGCAAGTGGCTGTAAGTCTGCTTATATAGCCCTACAGTTTTCTATCATGAGGTCATGCCTATTGTCATCGATAAGTAGAATTTTAATAGTACTTGCTTTACTTGCAAGCTATATTAAAGCAAGATACAGCGACCGTGCCGGAAGGCACAGACTAGCAACTAGGGTTGGATCTGGAAAATTTTTCTCATTGGACCTGAAGGTTTTGGGGGTCTGGAAAAGGCCCACCCCCAAATTGACTTTTCACCCTGTCTGAAGACAACTGCTACATTTTGTTATTTTGTGTTGCTACACACTTTTTAATTTCCCAAGGATGAAAAGGGAATTGGTGATTTATTTGTGCATGTCATGCCTAGGGCTTTAGTATTTAGTCTTTAATTAATATTCCTAATAAGATAGTAAGAAAAAAATGTTATTGAGAAACTTTACAGTGTGATCTTCAGAAATCATGTGAGGTGAAGCCAAATCTATACAAAGCATCCGAGTCTGAAAAAAACAAGTTTTGTTAACTCGAGAGGTCTGAACTTGCTGACTGTAAGCACTTTTTAATCTCAACCAGATTTCCTCTTTTATAAAATATCTATATAACATTCACAACTATGCGAAAAATGTTGCTGTTTTACATTTGTGGCAAGATATATTTATTTATTTTTACTTACACAGCGGATTGTGGGCATATTATCATCTTTAATTTGACCACAAGATAATCGGGTCAAGAAAACAATTTCAGCAAACAAAAGATTTTTTTTTGGCATTTTAAAGTGTTTTTACTACTAACTCCACATAAATGTTAGATTAATGGGAGCCCCACCAATCACATATATGGGGGACCCATTTCTCCAGGAGGCATTTTGAAGCAGACGTTTACTTCTTTATTTGTAATGTTTTCCTCTGTAACTAGGCCTGACTTATTAAGGCCAGTTACAGGGGGATACAGCCCCTAATGGCTCTATTAGGTGGCTCAAGGCCTTCTGTAAACAAGCACCAATCTTAATGATCGGTGCACATTCACAGAGCCTTCACAAGGCTTGATAAGTCATATGGCCCTTACTGGCAATTGGCCATCACTATAACTCTCAGAATTCCCTAAACTTATAAATCTTCTAAGGGTATGCTGGGGGTTGTAGTTTCTGAGAAAACAACCCTTTAATAAATGGCAATAACTAGAGATGAGCAAACCCTGTGGTGCCCCCCCCCCCCCCCGCCCCCATTTTTGCTGTCACCAGATGTGGTCCTTTTTTTCTCTAGACGGAGATAGTGCCACCTTGTCTTTTGGGGGGTTTTACCTGGAAGATCTTTTCCCCATATTTCTTGTAGGGGGCCATTTAAGGATATTGCATACAAAGAGTAGCTGTGGTGATACCTGATACACATCCTCAAAACATGACCTGTTGCGGGAACCTCAGGACTGGAGTTGAGAAACATTGGTGTACAGGCTCCTGGTGGTCGCAATCTGTGGGTCACAACCATCAGCCCTAAAGGTCGATTAATAAAGTATTTTACAGTGTCAGCGGTTATTAGAGGATTGTCTTTTCATATGTACTACAACTTACAGCATATTCTGAGGTCTGCAGACTGTCAGTAAATGCTGGGGGTTGTAGTGTTTCCAGATGTTGTACTTAGAGGGTCTAGGTACACTGGATCCTTACCTGTAACACCACACAGAACACTGTATTCTCTGTCTGTAACACCACACAGCACACTGTATTCTCTACCTGTAACACCACACAACGCTGTATTCTCTACCTGTAACACCACACAGCACGCTGTATTCTCTACCTGTAACACCACACAGAACACTGTATTCTCTACCTGTAACACCACACAGCACACTATATTCTCTACCTGTAACGCCACACAGCACACTGTATTCTCTACCTGTAACACCACACAGCACGCTGTATTCTCTACCTGTAACACCACACAGCACGCTGTATTCTCTACCTGTAACACCACACAGCACGCTGTATTCTCTACCTGTAACACCACACAGCACGCTGTATTCTCTACCTGTAACACCACACAGCACGCTGTATTCTCTATCTGTAACGCCACACAGCACACTGTATTCTCTACCTGTAACACCACACAGCACGCTGTATTCTCTACCTGTAACACCACACATCACGCTGTATTCTCTATCTGTAACGCCACACAGCACACTGTATTCTCTACCTGTAACACCACACAGCACGCTGTATTCTCTACCTGTAACACCACGCAGCACACTGTATTCTCTACCTGTAACGCCACACAGCACACTGTATTCTCTACCTGTAACACCACACAGCACGCTGTATTCTCTACCTGTAACATCACACAGCACGCTGTATTCTCTACCTGTAACACCACACAGCATACTGTATTCTCTACCTGTAACACTACAGAGCACACAGTTACTACCTGTAACACCACACAGCACACTGTATTCTCTACCTGTAACAGCACACAGCACACTGTATTCTCTACCTGTAACACCACATAGCACACTGTATTCTCTACCTGTAACACCACACAGCACACTGTACTCTCTACCTGTAACATCACACAGAACACTGTATTCTCTACCTGTAACGCCACACAGCACACTGTATTCTCTACCTGTAACACCACACAGCACGCTGTATTCTCTACCTGTAACATCACACAGCACGCTGTATTCTCTACCTGTAACACCACACAGCACACTGTATTCTCTACCTGTAACATCACACAGCATACTGTATTCTCTACCTGTAACACTACAGAGCACACAGTTACTACCTGTAACACCACACAGCACACTGTATTCTCTACCTGTAACACCATAGCACACTGTATTCTCTACCTGTAACACCACCCAGCACACTGTTTTCTCTACCTGTAACACCACACAGCACACTGTATTCTCTACCTGTAACACCACCCAGCATGCTGTATTCTCTACCTGTAACAATATTGGAATAAAGTAAAGAACTTTTTGAATTTTTGTTTTCTTTTCATTTCCACGCACATATTATGATCAAGCATCTTTTAACTTTGAAGTTGAGCTCCACAATAAGGCTCTGATCCTCTCTGCCATTTAGCATCTTTTACATGTGTTACTGCATCATTTTTGTGAATACGCTGCAGTACTGCAATGACACTCCAACATGTGTGCACACAGCTCTAATTTCACTGCACACTTCAGCATAATTAGAGATATCAGTGCAACACCTGCTTCTGGCCGGTCAGAGATGGTGAATCACTCAGAGGATTGGGGGATGCAGCCAAGCCTCCTGGGACATCACGCCCTGCCCCCTGTCTGCATCATCAGCCTGATCTCAGCAAACACACACAATGTGAGACAGAGGCATGGAAGATTTGTCTCCTAAGGGAGGAGAGCAGAAGGAGCAGGAGACAATGTGGATTTGCACAGGGTCCATTTTTTTTTCACTTCCTGGATTTCTATCAGCTACCAGTGTGGCAGAACCGTACAGATACGGTAATACATTGTATAGACACATATATATATATAACTTTTAATGTATTTTTAATAGAAAACAAGTTTTTCTTATCCAGAGTTCCCCTTTAAACTGACAAATCTCAGGCAGGCAAGAACATAATAACGAAAGTATACTTACCTGTACCCGTGCCCTCGTATTTTTTTGACTTAGGCTGTTTACTGTGCATGATCAGGAATGTGATTGTTTAATAGTTCTGGACAATATGCAAGCGATTATACCAAATATGTTTATTTATTTATTTGTATTCATAAAATAGGAAAAGGGGGTGATTTAAAAAAAGGCAAGAATGGGAGGCATTTCAGTATGAATTTTGGGAGTGGCCGCCATCATAACTATATGGGAAGGTATGGAGGTCATGGAGCAAAAAGAATAAAAACGTGGTGTGAATGAGACCTTAATATGGTGCATTTTTACACTGTCTAGTAAGTTTCCACTGTCAAGCTAATTGACTTTTTTTATTTAATTTAAAGAGGTACTCTGGAAAAAAAAAATTCTTCTCAAACCAACTGGTGTCTGAAAGTTATATAGATTTGTAAATTACTTCTATTTAAAAGTCTTTCAGTACTTATCAGCTGCTGAATGTCCTGCAGGAAGTGCTGTGTTCTTTCCAGGCTGACACAGTGCACAGTCTCTGCTGCCACCTCTGTCCATGACAGGTAATCTCCAGAGCAGTAGCAAATCCCCATAGAAAACCTCTTCTACTCTGGACAGTTTGTGTCATGAACAGAGGTAGCAGCAGAGAACACTTAGTCAGACTGGAGAGAATACACCACTTCCTGCAGGACATACAGCAGCTGATAAGTACTGTTTTTTTTTTTGTTTGTTTGTTTTTTTTTTTTTTATAAAAGTTAAATACAAATCTTTATACACCAGTTGGTTAGAACGAAAAAAAAAGTACCAATTTAATTCTACTGAATTCACTACAAATGTAAACCAAGATTAAGACTGTTGCACATCTTCCTGCTTTTTGGTGTTTTTTCTGGCACTTTTTCTGCCATGTTCTCATTTTATCCCCTGTGGGGCTGTTTCGGTACAAATCATGTGATTCTTTATCATGTGATTCCAGGTTTTATGTTGAAGAACTGAGGAAAACTTCCATATAGACACAACAATATTCCACCTTATAGAGGTTTGTGGCAAAACCCAAAAAACCCACCATAGCAGAAAAATGTCCTATGGGTGCTGTGTTTCAATTTTCCCCACTGACTAACATCTGGTCTCTGCGTTTTTTAACCCCAAAAATGCCATATGACATATTTACGAAAAAACACCAGCCATATAGTACATGAGAACATACCGCTCTCCTAGTTATTCACAGGATAAGGGAAAACAAGACCTATAGAGAATTAATGGAGCACTGTCCCCACTGTTTATTTGAGGGGGATAGGTTTCCCACATTCTCATAACCACTGGGACCCCAACCAATCCGCTTGATATTCCCTATCCTGTGGATTTTGCCCCTGATCCTGCCCCCACACACACACAAGCCACTGGGTTATGTATATATGATGTATATTTATGGTGGTGTCCGTGTTGCTATGATTGGTGTGACCCTGTCACTTGATAAAACCTTTTTCCAAGCCTTGTAGATGTAGGTATAAGCCTTGTGATACATGTTTTTTCTTCAAGATGTGAGTGTTCCTTTAATCCAGGGATATGCACATACAAGCAGGAGTTCCACCAGCCACCGCTCTATACTTCTTTTGCGCATTGTGCGAAGGTGATAGATCTGTGTAGCAGGCAGATGTCCAACTTTATGACTCTGCAATATGTGATGGACCCCCAACTCCCCCAAGTTAAAACAAAGAACGCGAAATAAAGACACAACACATTGTAATCAGGTGTCAAAGGGTCCCAATTTTATTTAAAATTACATGACACTGAAAATGGCAGACCCCTGACTCACGAAGAGTCACCCTCCAGCACTCAGGCGAGGAAAAACCCCCTGTGGGGGAAACCTCGTGGGAGCCATGGCTGGAGAGATGCCCCTCCCCTGGGCTTAGAGGGTAATACCATACTATAAATATATTAAACTGGATGGAAGAGAGATCTGGCTGCAATGTCTGTAACCTTACTGATGGCTAGGTGGATGTATCTCTTCTCCTTCACAGATCCAGGTGTCCTGCTAGAACCTCCAAATTTCATCAAGGGTAGGGGGCAGTAAAGTCTATAAGCTCAAGGTCCTCTGGCGCATCCAAGATGGCACTGATCAGGGCGCGGTGCATTGCTTTATGGAACCTTCTTTATGACATAAGCGCTTGTCATCACAGTGCACGGTTGCCATGGTTACTGCAGGTAAACACATCTGAAGCATTAACCCATTAATGACTGGTGATGCACTTTACTGCAGAGGCCACTAAACACACTTGTGACCAAGCAAACAGCTTATGGTTAGGCCACACTAAGAACACTAAATAATATGGTTAGATGTGGCCCATAGCAACCAATCACAGCTCAGCTTTAGTTTCTCAAATTACTCTGGTAAAATAAAAGCTGAACTGTGATTGGTTGCCATGCACAATTTAGACAGTGTAATCTGCCCATAGCAACCAATCAGAGCTCAGCTTTAATTTTATAAGAGCTTGTTAATATATGAAAGGTGATCTGTGATTGGTTGCTATAGGCGAATCAGATTGTGTTTTGTCTCTGTCAGGGTGATAAGCTGCTCCATTGCTGGAAAATCTTGTGATGATAATGATGACTGAAAACACATGACATCAAGCTTCCCCATAATGCTTTGCAGTCAGCCCTTCCTCCATACCTCCCAACTTTTTGGAGGGACACTTGTGCTTCACAGACATTTCTATACACAGTTTAGAAAACCACTGGTATACAGTTATATACGGCGGATTTGTTAACATGAATGAGACGGCTGACAATCTGTTTTCGTTGTATGTGGAAAGGGCAGCCAAAGAGTATTACTACATTTCCCAGGCTGTCATAGGAAATCGGTGATCACCCGATTAGTTGATCAATGGAGAAACCGCACTGACTGTACAAAAGGGGTTGTCAAGTTGTTTAAAAGTAAAATAATCCACAGTATTAAAGGGGTACTGCAGCAAAAAAATTTTTAAAATAAACTGGTGCCAGAAATTTGTACTTTACTTTACTATCAAAAAAATCTCCAGTCTTCCAGTACTTATTAGCTGCTGTATGTTCAGCAGGAAGTTGTTATTCTTTCCAGTCTGACACATTTATATCTGCTGCCAAAGTAACTGTCCAAAGTAAGTTCCTGGCATGGACAATGGTGGAAGCAGAGAGCAATGTGTAAGACTGGAAAGAATACACCACTTCCTGCAGGACATTCAGCAGATGATAAGTACTGGAAGGCTTGAGGATTTTTAGTAGAAATAAATTAAAAATCTATATAACTTTGTGACACCAGTTGATTTGAAAGATTTTTTTTCCTAGCTTGACATCCCCTATCCTATGGATTTTAGGGGGAGCACCACCTTGGGCCCACCTGGGAATTTGATTCTTGGGGCCCACCATACCTTACACCAGATATAATAAGCACCAAACCTTTCACATTACTATAGCGACTTTGCACAGAGCGGTGTATGTGACCAGCGATGCTGGCTCACTACTAGTAACTCTTCAGTCAGTCTATGCGAACAGCATAACGTGCCACTTAAGTTTCTTGAAAGAAGTCCCATGAAACTAACAAACCTCAGGTAGGCAGGGGGGTGCAGGAACATAATAAAGAAAGTATATTTACCCATCCCTGTGCCCCCAAAGCTCTTCCTTAATGTGCCCGCTCAGCCAATCACTGACTGGGGATGGACACCGCTGCAGTTATTGACTGGCTGAGCAGGCAATCCATCAGGCGAGTATGTGACATTGAGCTGGGGCCGTGACATACACAGAACCTGGTCGAAAATGACTAAAAAACTTCCAGCAGCTGTGGGAGAGAGCGCGGTCCAGGGGCACAGGGACTGGTGAGTATAGTTTTTTATTATCTTCTCACACTCCTCTGCCTGACTATCATTTGTTACGAGACTTCTGTCAGCTGTAATTCGCGTCCCAAACTGCTGATGCTGTTAGGTCAAGAAGACACATGGTACCTTACATATATTTGTCTGTGCTTCTATAGCATAGAAATTGTTTTTATTCTCTGGTAGAAAGAGTCAGACAGGGAGGCCCACCTCCTGCCAGGGGCCCACCAAGGGGTAGGGCCCACCGGGGGATTCCCCTGTTCCCCTGTAGGCCAGTCTGAGCCTGGATGTAGATTTTGTAACTGCTGTGTGCCTCTTAATAAATCTGGTAGACTGCATGGGGATAAATCTCCCCCATAATTCTGTGGGGGCTCAGTGTGTGGACGTGACTCCAGAATAGCACTAATATGGTGCTAAGTGTTATGCACCTTTGTGCCCAAGTTGCTCAATGTATATAAAAAATGCAACTGCAGTAGATATCATAGCAGATGTGTATTCACCCAAGACTGCAACATTTCAGCCTTCTTTTAAAGCAACTCTGTACCCACAATCCGACCCCCCCAAACCGCTTGTACCTTTGGATAGCTGCTTTTAATCCAAGATCCGTCCTGGGGTCCGTTCGGAAGGTGATGCAGCTATTGTCCTAAAAAACAACTTATAAACTGGCAGCCCCATGCCCAACAGCTGGGGCTTAGATTGTGTATGCATTAGGCTGGCACAACCTCTCTGCCTCTCCTCCCCGCCCTCCTCATCATTACGAATGCTCCAGGCAGATTGTCTCCTATTCCTCAGCTGTGTTAGCACAGCACATGGGCTGGATTGTTAAGGCACCTGTGCATTGTTCAGACAGGAGAAAATTTTCCAGTGGCATTCCTAATGATAAAGAGGGTGGGGAGGAGGGACGGAGGGGTGGTGCAAAGTTAGGGCACACATACTCCAAGCCACGGCCGTTGGGCACGGGGCTGCAAGTTTAAACTTTGTTTTTAGGACAATAGCTGCATCACCTGCCGAACGGACCCCAGGACAGATCTTGGATTAAAAGCAGCTATCCAAAGGTACAAGTGGTTTGAGGGGGGGGGGGGGTCACATTGTGGGTACAGAGTCGCTTTAAGGCTTTTTTAAAGCAGATAAATCCTTGACATATAGTAAAGGCTTGAAAAAAAACATGGATGGCTAAAACGTTGCACTTTTGGGTAAAAAACGGTAACATTTTCTTTGATACCTACTAATGAGCTGTGATTGCCCATAACCCATAGAGTAGACATCAATGGTACACAGGCTCTGCATACCATATAAGTGATTCAGTGCATTTACATCCCGTGACTAATGGCCCTATTCTACGGAACGATTATCGGCCGTTACAGCTGATAATCGACCCGTGGAATAGAAGGCAAAGATCATTACAGTCATGTTGAAAATCAAGTAACTGATATAGCAGTGATCTGCTGCCGTTGCCCCCGTGGAATAGGAGCAGCAGCAGCAGACTGCCACTATCCTCTATGGGCTGCCCAGACGATCTAGCGATCAACCCGCCCCCCCCCCCCCCCCGCAGCTACCAGCGGCCCCTCCCACACTCACCCTTTTTCTGCTGCCACGTGTAATAGCGGTGACAGCGAACAGGGAACGAGGAGAAAGCGAGCGCTGACACTGCTCGTTTGTTCCTCTCATTCGGCCAGTGGAATAGGGGCTTAACAGGGGGCGTCTTCTCTGATTGGAGTCTCTCTCTTTTCCTTTTCTTCTACATCTGGCTGAGCCATCATGAAAACTACTTATGTCTAAAGAATCTGCCAGATAAACATTTTAGACTCTCTATTCCAGCACCATCCTTACCTCTATACAAATCCCCATCTGTATTGCTCAAAAAAATAACAGAACAGTGCCCACTCTGTGTGCTAATATACTAGACAGGTCTCCTTTGTGTCTTCATGTAGTAGAAAACAACCCCCATGTATGCACCCCTATAGTGAATAGCCCCTCTCTGTCACCTATATAGTAGTTATACCCCTCTTTGCCCCCATATAGTAGATAAGTTACTCTTTGCCCCCATACAGTAGTTTGACCACTCTGTGCCTCCATACAGTAGTTAGGCCTCCTATATCACAATCAGACCGCCAGACGGTGATTTCTCCGCTAGAGGTCTGGCTTCTGGAGCAGGACTTGCAGGATGGGGTAAGTATCCGGGGCTCTACCCGACGTCGGCGTGAAAGGTTCTCTTTAAATTCTTCATTCATTCATTAATTTTTGGACATTTATATGTTTACACCAGTGGATCCTGGTGTAGCTACTGGCCCCAGTTCACATTGAAGAATGTGAATGTGCTGTGATTTTTTTGTGCGCATATATATATATATATATATATATATATATATATATATATATAATCAATAGCATGACTTGGTCAAGGAAGGGGGGGGGCCCAAGTTGACCTCTTGCACCAGAGCCCAAGAGACATTAGCTACGCTGCTCCACAGGTATATACAGGCTCAGTGGAGAAAACTGAGAGCGCAGCGTCGCCGTTTTGTGGACAGGATTGCAGTTTAGCATACAGGATGGCACAGTACGGTAGAAGGGCTTTTGATGTCAGCACTACAAGGCACACTGGGAGCTATTATCAGTGAGTGCACTTACTAATAGAGTATACTGAACAATTTTACTATAAAGTGGTCAACTCCTTTATGAGTTGGGTTGAGGCAGCATAGGTTTAGTGCGGCAGTATAACTCAGCCTCAGAAGCTAGACCTGAGTCATACTAGTCAGGTGTTGGCTTCTAACCAGTTAGTAATTACCAACATTGAAGATCACTCTGTTGACAGTCATTTTACTGGTTAGCTGCCACAACCAATAAGCCCCCATACAACTCTGTCAGTGGGAAAAAAAGGAACCATTGGGCCTAAATAAATATTTAATTTGATTTATTGGGCCTAAATAAATATTTAATTTGATTTAATGCGGATACATACCAGGTATTAGCCAGGGGGAGTCACCAAGAAGTGGGCTGGCTGCCCCTATCTGGGTGACCACTACATTTGTAGGTAGGGTCAGGTGATTTATGGGAATAGAACAGAGAAAGTTCTAACTATGGGGATATGATTCTGCCCAATAGTGGGCAGACATGGTGGTGCTGCTGCTATGCCACTTTTTGGCATTCAGTGGAAATATGTAGTCATCGTGGAGGCACCATTGGGGGGGGCGGTTAGGGAGCTGGGGTGGCCAGGGCTGGAAGGGTGTTGGGAGGGTCCGTGTTAGGGGGCTGGGAAGGCCACCAGGAAGGGCTGGGGCTTACAGCTTCATGGAGTTCTAGGTAGGTTTAGTGAAGAAAAGGTAATTTAAGGGTTCAGGTGGGTAATCGGGTTAGGGTGAAGGGCCTCCCTCATGGTGCCTTCACCTTGACCCGGTGAGGGAGCTTGAGTGCCTTGGTGACCCAATGAGCTAAGCTGGCGGGAGTAATACTCCTTGCAGGGTCACTCGTGCCAGACAGGTCAATGGGGAGAGCCCAGACTAAGCAAGGAACCCCGAAGAAAGGGATGGTATTTTATAAATATAAAAGTATTTAAAATACAATGGACATTTACTATCAACAATACATCTATCACTCTCACTACACATATCAGTCAGCAGGACACATCACACACACTGCTATTCTCATCTGTTTTTGTTGTTGTTGACTGCTGAACCTTGTAAAAAGCAAACAGAAGATGGCAGGACCCCTGCATCTAAGATTTCTGTCCACTGATAAGCTCTGTCTGCATTCCTGCTAAGCTTCACCCCTTTGTTAAGCCTCCCTTGCATTAAAGGGAATCTGTCAGCACGTGGTGCTCACAATGTGCGTTCAGTGACAGCATACTAATGAGAAGGGTACCATTGCCGTAGATCTCAGGGGAGGGGCTGCTGCACAATTTCATATCATCCACTGTAATGAAGTGTCAAAGAGGAGTTGTGGTGAGGTGCTTATGCCGCACTCTGGCCCTCACCACTCCTTCCTCCTCCCCTTTCTGGCTCCAGGTGTTGCCAGATTCCCTTTAAGCACTTGTGTTTTGAACAAAATTACTCCTGATTGTCACCCCTGCCTGGACCATTGCTGATAAGGAGTCTTCTTTTCCTCCAAAGTCAGACCTGTAGCAACCATGAGGAGATTGGAACTTGTAGAGGAAGGGTATGGGGCTGGCTGGCTACAGTACTCCAATCTGATGGCCGACGACTCTTCTGCACCGTGCTGTCTGAACTATACAGCTTTCTTTAACCTGTGATTTATTATGGACCGGGCCAATTTCGATTTTTAGCGTTTTCTTTTTTTTCTCGTTGTGCTTAAAAGGCCATAGCACTTGCATTTTTCCACCTAGAAACCCACATGAGCCGTTATTTTTTGCAATGACAGGCTGAATCTTTTCATAAAATACACTGGAAAACCAGAAAAAAAATAAGTCCCGGGGGCGGGGGGCGATCTCCGCCACTAGACACCAGGGATTGGCTGCAGCAAGTAACTTTGACAGCTACATCTGATTACTTGATTAGTGGGCACGGCGATCGGATCGGCTACAGAGCGCGGCAGATGAGAGCGCGGCCCCGCTCTGAACTCCCTTACCGACCGCAGGGCGTAAATATACGTCCGCGGTCGTTAAGGGGTTAAGTGCAGGAAGGCTGCTGTGCTAGGAAAAAGCCAGCTGTAAAGCGTTCATGGACTGGCCCACTTAGCAGAATGGCCAATCTGGCATTTGCCCGGATTGCCAGATGGGCAGCCTGCCCCTGATATCTATGAAGGACACAGAGGGCGGGGCATGGTCACATGCTCCTCTATGCTCAGCCATCTTATGGACAGAATCACCACAAAGCATAACAGCACAGCCTGGAGGAGGGGAGGAGATCTGCTGCCAATAAGATTTTTGACCAGTGAAAAGCTTGCTTGTTCATTGGCTGATTGCTAGCCCTATTACATACCAGCCTGTTCAGCTGATAATCAGCCCCTTGTTATAAAGCCCCAAGAGTCACATGCCTCTTATTAAAAGTGTTGCATCTGTAGCAGCAAGGAGCAGGAGTCTATTTCACCTACCTAAATGATAGTGAATATGGTTTTGACTTTTTCCATAGATATAAATCCCATAGGATTTATTTTTTCTCTCTGCCAGGTCAGAGTCTCTGCACCCCATACTCAAACCCGTACCACCACAAAGTAATGCTGTAGTGTGCAGTGACTTATTTTCATGTAATGAGCTATACCAACCACTAGATGTCTCTAAACCCTCAGCAAAATTTCTATAACACGTCTGTGAAATGAGTGCAGCAGATTCGTCATTATTTGTGATTAATTCTATTTAATAATTAAGAATAATAGGAATTAAAGAGAAAACAAAAAACACTACAAATTTACACGCTTCTTATATCACCTACAAAACTGAGGAGTAGAGAGTGATGAAAGTGCGGGAGCTTCCTGTATGCGGTTGCTGTAGAGACGGTGGCTGGGTAGGAGCTGTGACCTGGAGCAGGAAGAGGCTGGAGACGAGGGAGATCACTGCTGGTTGGTTATTACTGCGACATTCCTGCATGTTGTTAGGGAGATAGAGGAAATCTAATACCTTTCTTGTATATACTGTACATTATATGATGTCATGAGGTGATTGTTGGTGGTCTGGGTCTGAATACAAGTAGTCCATACAATAGTCAGTAATGTGCTGGGAGAAATGACAGCAACCTATGACAGCTGTGCAATGAATGAAACCTAATGTGATACCACCTGGTTATAGAAGCAGCTATAGGCTGTGTTCACACTGCATATTGTTGTGTTTATAACATGCACTTTTTTGTTTTGGTGATCTCATTATTGATAGACCAGGTTACCAACCAAAAAAAATGCAAATGCAATGTTAACCCATTTAGGATCCGTCCAAACCAGAGCCTATTTTTTAAATCTGACCTGTCTCCCTCTATGTCAGGGGTAGGGAACCTTGGCTCTCCAGCTGTTGCAAAGCTACAACTCCCATCATGCGTGGACCTTGGCTGTCCAGACATTATGAGAGTTGTAGTTTTGCAACAGCTGGAGAGCCAAGGTTCCCTACCCCTGCTCTATATAGCTGTGGGATAGCTACTATCGGGATTCTGATATCGTTTTACAGAGTCCCAATGCTGAGCAGAGGGAGATTTGTCCCTCTGTTCCCCCTATAGATGCTGTGGACTGCAGCATCTAAAGAGTTAACCATTGGAATCGGAACACAACTCCAGTCCGATAGTTGCGGCGGGGGCCTGACTTCTTTACCCATTTCATCCACAGGCGTAACTGTGCAACCATTTGCGGTAACCCACCACAAAAATAGATGTACAGTTAGCAGCTTACTGTGAACACTGTTTGCAGCTTACTGTGAACACAGTCTTAGGGTATATTCACACGGGCGGGCTCGCAGCGAGATTCTCGCTGCGAGCCCGGCAGGTCCTGTCAGTTCCCATACACTACATACTTGCTGCGGTCTAAACGACCGCAGCGAGTATGTAATTATACCGCGCTTAACCCCTTTTACTCCCGCCCGGCTCCCCCGCTGTAAGCATACATTACCTGTCCTTGCTACACGGGTCCGGCGTCCTGCTCTCCCGCCCGGCCAATCAGTGGCTGCGGCTGGGCAACACACTAATTGGCTGGACGGTAGAGCAGGACGCCGGACCCGTGCAGCAAGGACAGGTAATGTATGCTGCTTACAGCGGGGGAGCCGGCGGGAGCAGAAGGGGTTAAGGGCGGTATAATTACATACTCGCTGCGGTCGTTTAGACCGCAGCAAGTATGTAGTTTATGGGAACTGACAGGACCTGCCGGGCTCGCAGCGAGAATCTCGCTGCGAGCCCGCCCGTGTGAATATACCCTTAAATGGAAACTATCAGCAGGTTGGAAGCATCTAATCTGCTGATATGTCCCTATAGCACACAGGCACACTGAGGATGAAGTTTCTTTGGGTTCATTTACATAGACATATTATCTGCCAAAGATTTGAAGCCAAAGCCAGGAATGGATTTGAAAAGAGGAGAAATCTCATTTTTTTCCTTTATGACCTGATCTCTGCTTATGGTCTGTTTCTGGCTTTGGCTTCAAATCTTTGGCAGATAATCTGTCAAATAATCTTTCAGTGTAAATGGACCCTTACATTCATCCTTGGTGCTTTTTCCATGTACTTAGTAATTTAATACACATGCTAATGATGCAGTTTTTCCGCCCCACCCTTCTAATAAATATTCATCCTGCATTCTGCCCCTTCTAATAAATATTCATCCTGCGTTCTGCCCCTTCTAATAAATATTCATCCTGCGTTCTGCCCCTTCTAATAAATATTCATCCTGCGTTCTGCCCCTTCTAATTAATATTCATTCGGTGCTCTTCCCCCTCTAATAAATATTCATCCGGCGCTCTTCCCCCTCTAATAAATATTCATCCTGCGTTCTGCCCCTTCTAATTAATATTCATTCGGTGCTCTTCCCCCTCTAATAAATATTCATCCGGCGCTCTGCCCCCTCTAATTAATATTCATTCGGTGCTCTTCCCCCTCTAATAAATATTCATCCGGCGCTCTGCCCCCTCTAATTAATATTCATTCGGTGCTCTTCCCCCTTCTAATGAATATTAATCCTGCATTCTGCCCCTTCTAATTAATATTCATCCGCCGCTATTTCCCTTCTAATGAATATTCATCCGCCGCTCTTCCCCTTCTAATTAATACCAAACAAAAAAATATAAAAAAATAGGAGAGCGAACTTTACATCTGATAAAATCATAAATATGTGTCGTTAAAAAGGGAGCACAGATGTTACTCACGCTGAGGAGGGGAGTTTTGGAACCCTCCCCTCCACCTCCAGGTTCCCCTTCAGAAAGATCTCAGCAGGCATCTAGATCAGTCTTTGTTTCTTGTAGCTGCCTTTCAGCATCTGGAGAGAAACACTGGGATTCCTGTATCGATTTCTCAAGTAAATTAGGGTTCTGTATACACTTTACTAGGTTTTATTCATAGCCCAACGCGTATCGAGATATCAAATCTCTTTCTCAAGGACAATGTTCAACAAACACACATGCAAGCTTAAAAAGCCCTCCCTTTGCTCCTTCCTCTCATGACCTCATACTGGAACCATTTTACAAAACAAAAACAAAAAAAACCCACATTGTTAAAAAAGTATAAATACATAAAAACAATAAAAATCTTTATTCTTATCAATGTGGTTACACTCTTTCCAACATTTCATTTAGACCATTTGGTGTTAGTGTGTTAAGCCTAAAAATCCAATAACTCTCGTTTGCATAACTTTGCAAATCTATGTAACTGGTTTTCTATTCTTTCTACTGGATACACTTTTAGCAGGCTGGCGTCGGCATTGTGGAACTGAGCAAAATGCCGTGATACACTATGCTTGGCAAATTTGTGTACTATGTTAAATCTGTGTGTATTTACTCGCTTCCTCAGAGTCTGACACGTCCTACCTACGTACTGTAGGCCACAAGGGCACTCCAGTACGTATATAACAAAGTCACTGCTACATGATAAGAACTGTGAAATTGCTATTTCCTCTCCTGACACCTTACTTTTTAGCATTTTTGTTTTGTTAGCAATATTCGGACAGGTTTTACACACTATTTTTCCACATTTGTAGATCCCTGAATTTTTTAAAAAACTCCCATTTTTAGATTTTTTGGGTTTTAAATTGGGATAAGATGGAGCTATCAGTTGTCCTAAAGTTTGAGATCTTCTAAAAATCATACGTGGGCCCTGGGTCACTGCTTCTGATAAAAATGGATCTCTAAGTAGAATTTTCCAGTTTTTTTTTCAGAATTTTTTCAATACTTCTATGGTTACTTGTGAACTTAGTAATAAATGAGACTTCTTTTTTCTCTCTTTCACCTTCTTTTTCCTCCTTTTCCCTTCCTGTATTCATTACCTGTAGCTTTCTATCCAAACCCTCTGCTCTTTTCTTTGCTCCTTCAATAATTTTTTTGGGATAGTTTTTTTGTTTAAATCTTTCTTCCAGTACTTTGGTTTGTTCTTCAAATACTTCCTTTTCTGTGCAGTTCAGCTTTATCCTTAACATTTGACCGAACGGAATATTAGTTTTCCAGTCCTTTTTTATGTTCACTGTGATAGTGTAAATATTCGTTCGCGTCAATAGGTTTAAAATATGTTTTTGTATTAATTTTACCATCCTTAATATAGATATTCAGATCCAAAAATGAAATTTCAGTATAGCTACAATTTTCTGTGAACCTCAGGCCCCATTGATTATTATTTAAAAAACTCATAAAATCCATCAATTCATCTTTAGTACCGTTCCAAAATATTAAAAGATAATCTATAAATCTTCCATAAAAATTAATATATTTCATAAAATTACTGTTGTATACAAATTCCTGTTCTGAACGCTCCCATATATAGATTCGCGAAAACTGGCGCGCATTTCGCGCCCATTGCGGTCCCGAGGTGTTGAATAAAAAATTCGTTTTCAAAAACAAAATAATTATTTTCTAAAATGAACTTTTAAACCATTTAAAATAAATTGTTTCTGATTATCTGGCATTAAAATATCTTCTTTCAAAACCTGGCTTACTGCTGCAATTCCTTTATCGTGTGGTATATTTGAATATAACGATGCTACATCTAATGTAACAAGCAGGTCTCCTTCCTTCCAATTCACATTTTCCAGTTGGGATAAAAGATGTCCTGAGTCCTTTAAATATGAAGGCAAAGTAATTACATATTTTTGTAGCAATCTATCAATGTACTCACCCAAGTGACTGCTGAGGGATTCGACCCCCGCAATAATGGGTCTTCCCGGGGGACATTTCTGGTCTTTCTGCAGCTTTGGAAGAAAATAAAAATAAGGAACAGACAGATTTTTTACCAATATATACTCTTGTTCTTCTTTTGTGAGGGCTCCCATTTTTTTGCCCTCTTCCACTAATCTTTTTAGGTTTTCACCTAAAGTTAAAGTTAAAAGGTAAGTTCACTATTTCTAAGGACTAGTTCACACGGAAGACTTTACCGCTCCCAAAGTTTTTTTTGTTTTTTTTTCTCCTTCTAATTAATATTCATTCGGTGCTCTTCCCCTTCTAATAAATATTCATCCTGCGTTCTGCCCCTTCTAATTAATATTCATTCGGTGCTCTTCCCCTTCTAATGAATATTCATCCTGCATTCTGCCCCTTCTAATTAATATTCATCCGCTGCTCTTTCCCTTCTAATGAATATTCATCCGCCGCTCTTCCCCTTCTAATAAATATTCATCCTGCGTTCTGCCCCTTCTAATTAATATTCATTCGGTGCTCTTCCCCTTCTAATGAATATTCATCCTGCATTCTGCCCCTTCTAATTAATATTCATCCGCTGCTCTTTCCCTTCTAATGAATATTCATCCGCCGCTCTTCCCCTTCTAATAAATATTAATCCGGCGCTTTTCCCCTTCTAATAAATATTCATCCTGCGTTCTGTCCCTTCTAATGAATATTTATCCGTCGCTTTTCCCCTTCTAATAAATATTCATCCAGCGCTCTTCCCCTTCTAATGAATATTCATCCGGTGCTTTTCCCCTTCTAATAAATATTCATCCTGCGTTCTGCCCCTTCTAATTAATATTCATTCGGTGCTCTTCCCCTTCTAATGAATATTCATCCTGCATTCTGCCCCTTCTAATTAATATTCATCCGCTGCTCTTCCCCTTCTAATGAATATTCATCCGGTGCTCTTCCCCTTCTAATGAATATTCATCCGGCGCTCTTCCCCTTCTAATGAATATTCATCCGGCGCTCTGCCCCTTCTAATGAATATGTGTACTGGGGGTGATATCTCCCCCCCCCCCCCCAGTGCACCAAACCACCTCATTAGCATATGGATTCACCTACAAAGTACATTAAAAAGGTGCAGAGGATGAATGTAAGAAACATCTAACCTGATTATATTTTCCCTTTAAAGAGTACCTGTAAAGTCTAACTTTCAAGTGTTCTTCATGTTAGATGTGGGAGAGACGCAGATCCACACGGGGTGGTCAGGTTACATGACCTCCAGTGAGCTCTGTGCATGAGCCCAAATTAGCTTGCAGGGCTTTGTACAGTTGCTACCTAGTAACTCAGCTGTTCTCCTGGTACTAACCATCCTACCTCACACCACTGTACACTAGGTACACTAAGACTTTGCTCACGTGGTGTTTGCACTGTGAAACTTGCATTGGTGTTAAGTGTGATGACCTGTGCTGTGAGTCATAGGAATAGGTCCTCAGAAGACCTGTGTCTGAGACTGAAGTCTCTTAATATACAGCCAACACCCATCACTTATGTAACTTTTAGTCTCAGCAATAAAATATCATACAGCATTGTTGGAGTTGTGATCTATTCCTGATTTTATTACTAGGACACAGTATACCATACTGTTAACTGGCCGTGCAGATGTCATGATAATGGGGTGGGTAGACTCAAACTATTGGGCCTAGAATACCATATGTGCTGTGTAAGGGTGCATGCACACTACGGAATTCCCGCGTTTGACCCACGGCGGATACTGTCACTCGTAGCCGCGCGCGGCGCGGATTCCGCATTTAAACCGAAAGAACTGACGTGTCAATTCTTACGGCGGAATCCGCCCGTGCATAGAATAGTGTCTATGACCCAGGGGGAGATGCGCACAGCCGCGTGTGGGTACGAGCGACGGAATCCGCCGACGGGTAATACACGGGAATTCCGTATTGTGCATGCACCCTAACGTTCAGGCCTGATTTGAGCTGGCCACAGGTTACAATAGATCATCTGCAGGTTTTATGTTTCCCACCCCTGCATTACAGAGTTCACATATTCTTGATTGTAATTTCTCTGCTGTTGCAATTTATATAAACTGGATATATCATTAAGGGTACAAACACACACAATGGATTTCTCTCTGCGAATTCGCAGCTAGATCCGCTGTGGATCCCTGCCCTGTAATGGCTATGGGCAGACATACTCGCGGCGGGGCAGCACACTGATTGGCTGAGAGGGACGTCTAGCTGGGAACCCCCAAAGCAAGCCGGTTCGGGTAGCAGGTAATTATATGCTCTGGCCGGCGGGGGGTTAATAGGGCGATCTCCCGACATACTCGCAGCAGGATGTCACCCTTAAACAATATTTTTTCACAAAGCATTATATGTGGGGGCATACGAGTTTTGGGCCATGTGTACACAGTATTTTTACCAACTTCAGCAGTAAAAACCGACATAGAGAAAAACTCTGATGGAAACACTTGTGCCATTTTCTGTGTTTTGCACCCATTCCTGGTTTTGGTAAAAATACAGACTAAGGCCATGTTCACATGGCGTAAGACACCGGCCGTTCTGTGACTCGGCCGGGTCACTGAATGGCCGGTGCTTTGTTAGAGAAGATCATCCCGGCCAGTTCTGCAGTACCGTCTGGATGATCTTCCGTGCTGCTGAATTCGTCAGCCTCAGCATGCGCCCGCATCCGAATTCCCTGCTGCTCATAATGGAGCGTGCGGACGGAGCCGGACACTCCATTGTGTGAACTGACAGGCTCTCTGCGGCCGCTATTCAATAAATAGCGGCCACAGAAAACTGACATGTCAGTTTTTTGCGGCGCCGCTTGCCATCCCGGACGGAGTGTATACTATGTGTATACACTCCGGCCGGGATTCCATAGAGGGCAGCACAAAGTAAGTGTCATTAATCATGGCTGTTGTTGCAAATCGACAGCAACGGCTGTGATTAACATGACACTTACGTTGTGTGAACATAGCCTAAATAAGGTCCAAAATACTGAGTGTACATAACCTTATATTATAGCTACAGACATCATTATGATGTGCTCCACAGTCCAAGTGCAACATAAAGATGATGAGAAATGAGTGTATAAAATGTTTCTTGCTGAATGTCCAGTGTGATGTTTCCCTGACTGTTTTCTCCCATCACTATTCTTTTATATCTGCACACAGCCCCAAGGAATGCCAAGAAAACCACTGGCTTGACTGTAACCTCCACTGTATCAATGGAAGGAGCTGATCCTCACAATGACCTAGAACAGTCAGAATGCTATTCAATAAAATTAAAAAACAGATATGGAAGATCTGAACTCAAGATACCGAAAAGTCAAAGTGGGGAAGAAGCCTTCTTGTTCTTGTGTGACCATTTAAGGATTCCCCCAGAAAGGATAAGATTGGTCTGTAGAGGAAAGATAGTGACGAAGGACAACATGTCCTCTTTTATTAACAATGGAGCAGTTTTTCAGGCGTTTGGGGAAGAAGCTGAAGATGAATCTGGTTTGGATGCCAGAGACATTGAGGTGTTGATGAACCAGTTATCGGTGGAGAGGAATGTGGCTGTTAAAGCTCTGAGGAAGACTGGGGATCTTATTGATGCCATCCTTTATGTTTCTGATAACATGTAGGAACTTTACCTATGTACGACATTGTAAATAAATCTTATATTTGTGACAAATGATGCAGTTGTGGCATTACTACACTTGGGGTCAGTGAAAAGTGGGCCCACATATTCCACATTCAGCCCACTGCTCTCTTCATTTGCTTTTTTATGGTGTGTTTACACAGAGATATTGAAGCCAAAGCCAGGAATGGATTTGAAAAGAAGAGAAATATGAGTCTTTCCTTTGACCTGTTCTCTGTTTATAGTCTGTCCCTGGCTTTGGCTTTAAAGATCTGTCAGATAAATCTCTCTGTGTAAACTACCCTTAGGGTCCTATTCCACGGGCCGATGGGGGCCCGATCAATTATGCTAGATCGGCGCTAGTTTACTGGGCCTATTGCACGGCCCGATAATCGTTTAGCGAGGGCTGCAGGAACATCGTTACCGATGTCCTTGCAGCCCTTGTTTAGTCACCATACTTTACCTAAGCATGTTGCAGGTCTTCTCCTGAGCTCCTTCTTCCTCCCGGTCCCGCGCGCAGCAGCAACTTCGGTGCGGCCTGTCTGAGCTGACAGACCGCTCAGCCAATCACTGGCCACGGCAGTCCTGGCCAGTGATTGGCTCAGCGGTCTGTCAGCTCAAACCGGACGCACTGACGCTGCTGTGCGCAGGACCGGGAATACCGCAAAAATACCGATACCGTCACTGGCGTAGGTTAACCGACCTCAACTTAGCCAGGACGGTATCTGCGGTATTTTTGTTTTTCTATCTCCCTGTCAGTGCCCCCTCCCTGTGCCCATCCTGTAAGAGCGCTAATGTCCTGTGTGGGGTGCTAATATCAGAGCGGGAGGTGGTGGAGAAGTAGCAGTGTAAGAATGCCCCGCCCCGCGCAAGTCCCGTCCAAGCGCCCGCCCTCCACCTGTCCGGTCCCGTCTGCAGCTCCTCACCTCACCTGTCCGATGCCCCCCCACCGGTCCGGTCCCGTCTGCGGCTCCTCACCTCTTCTGTCCGATGCCCCCAACCGGTCCGGTCCCGTCTGAGGCCCCCCACCCCACCGGCCCCATCCCGTCCAGTCCGAGGGGCCCCCCCCCTTCTCCCGTCCGAGGCTCCCCCACAAACACCCGGTTGGCGAACACTGCACATGTTTTCCTGTGTGCAGGGACGCCGGAGTGTCAGAGCTGGAGGAGCAGCATTTGGGGGCAACTGTCCTGTACTTCCCTAAGTAACAGTACAGGGCTGTAACATAGGAGGAATGAATGGGCTGCAGCAGGCAGGATAAGTTTGCTGTGTGTGGCATCCTGCCTGCTGCAGCCCATTCATTCCTCCTATGTTACAGCCCTGTACTGTTACTGAGGGAACTACAGGTCCCAGCATGCACCTCCCTGCATAGTAATACACCCCTATCCGCCCCCCGTATAGTCATACACCCCTGTCCGCCCCCCGTATAGTCATACACCCCTGTCCGCCCCCCCCCGTATAGTCATACACCCCTGTCCGCCCCCCCCCGTATAGTCATACACCCCTATCCGCCCCCCCTCCGTATAGTCATACACCCCTGTCCGCCCCCCCGTATAGTCATACACCCCTATCCCCCCTGTATAGTCATACACCCCTATACCCCCCCTGTATAGTCATACACCCCTATCCCCCCCGTATAGTCATACACCCCTTTCCGCCCCCCGTATAGTCATAAACCCCTATCTGCCCCCCCCTGTATAGTCATACACCCCTATCCCCCCCGTATAGTCATACACCCCTATCCGTCCCCCCTGTATAGTCATAAACCCCTATCTGCCCCCCCGTATAGTCATACACCCCTATCCCCCCCGTATAGTCATACACCCCTATCTGCCCCCCCGTATAGTCATACACCCCTATCCCCCCCCCCGTATAGTCATACACCCCTGTCCGCCCCCCCGTATAGTCATACACCCCTATCCCTCCCGTATAGTCATACACCCCTATCCGTCCCCCCTGTATAGTCATACACCCCTGTCCCCCCCTGTATAGTCATACACCCCTATCCCCCCTGTATAGTCATACACCCCTATCTGCCCCCCCCCTGTATAGTCATACACCCCTATCGCCCCCCCGTATAGTCATACACCCCTATCCTCCCCCGTATAGTCATACACCCCTGTCCGCCCCCCCGTATAGTCATAAACCCCTATCTGCCCCCCTGTATAGTCATACACCCCTATTCCTCCCGTATAGTCATACACCCCTATCCGTCCCCCTTGTATAGTCATACACCCCTATCTACCCCCCCCCCCCTATAGTCATAAACCCCTATCTGCCCCCCCCTGTATAGTCATACACCCCTATCCCCCCGTACAGTCATACACCCCTATCTGCCCTAGTGATGTCACGATACCAGAATTTTGAGTTCGATACCGATACCAACTTTTTTTTTTCAATGCTCGATACCAATTCGATACTTAAAAAATTATATTTAAGGAAAAAAAACATAAGAATAGAACTGACCCCCCCCCCCCCCTCCTCCAGGTTCAGGTCAGTACGAACCAATTTATGTTCCCTAATTTTATTACTTTAAAAATAAAGTCCCCATTATTTAAAATAAATAAAAACTTGCCCAACTCTGACTCACTTTTTTTATCTCTCCGCCTGTCTGGCTGGGGGGGTGAGGGGCATTTTTTGCGCTGTGATCTGTAGTTTTATTTAGTACCATCTTTTTATGGGGTACTGAACTGGGTGGTTTCTGCACTTGCTCGGTTTACCGTGCGTGATCAGGAAAGTGACAGGTAGTATGGACAATAACACTTCAGCTGCCAGGGATGGGGATTGTAGTCATGTAACACACAACTGCTATCAGGTGGGAGGATGGGGGTTGTAGTCATGTAACACACAACTGCTATCGGGGAGGATGGGGGTTGTAGTCATGTAACACTTTAACAATCAGAGGGTGATGGGGGTTGTAGCCATATAACAGACACCAGCCAGCAGGGGGGATGATGGGGGTTGTAGCCATATAACACACCAGCCAGAAGGGGGGATGATGGGGGCTGTAGCCATATAACACACACCAGCCAGCAGGGGGGATGATGGGGGCTGTAGCCATATAACACACACCAGCCAGCAGGGGGGATGATGGGGGCTGTAGCCATATAACACACACCAGCCAGCAGGGGGGCTGATGGGGGCTGTAGCCATATAACACACACCAGCCAGCAGGGGGGATGATGGGGGTTGTAGCCATATAACAGACACCAGCCAGCAGGGGGGATGATGGGGGTTGTAGCCATATAACACACACCAGCCAGCAGGGGGGATGATGGGGGTTGTAGCCATTTAACACACACCAGCCAGCAGGGGGGATGATGGGGGTTGTAGCCATATAACACACACCAGCCAGCAGGGGAGATGATGGGGGCTGTAGCCATATAACACACACCAGCCAGCAGGGGGGATGATGGGGGTTGTAGCCATATAACACACACCAGCCAGCAGGGGGGATGATGGGGGCTGTAGCCATATAACACACACCAGCCAGCAGGGGGGATGATGGGGGTTGTAGCCATATAACAGACACCAGCCAGCAGGGGGGATGATGGGGGTTGTAGCCATATAACACACACCAGCCAGCAGGGGGGATGATGGGGGCTGTAGTCTTACTATTCCTGGTGTCAGGGCATGCTTACCGATGACCTGGATTTGTCTGTGATCTGCAGGTTACAGCCCCCCTCCCAGTCAGAGTCAGGCCGACTGTAAACCCCCCACATTGTGTCTGCTCCGGAGTCTCCTGCCGGCCCCGGCCTCCCGCCTCCTCACACTTCTGCCGCCCCCACCACCTCATAGTCCGGTGCAGATGTAGTGGCTGCATCTCCTGCCGACCCCTGCTCCAGCCTTCTCCTCTCCCGGACACCGCTCTCCCTCTCCAGCCCGTGACCCTGCTCTGCCCGCAGTCATTAGCAGCCGGGGTCTGCTACACACAGTAGCCGACCCCCGCTGTATATGGAGCAGGCTCAGGAGGGGGGTAATGCCGCTGTCAGTGTGACAGCGGCATCTATATAGTTACATAGCCGGCACTAGCAATAGCTATGTGTCGGCTATTTGAATTTGGCGCAGACGGGGAAAGAGGGTGCGCGCTGAGGAGGTGACAGGTGGGAGCAGGGGGCGGCACACAGAGAACACGGCCGGCGCTCATATAGCTGCCGGCCGTGTTCTCTGCGCTATACTTTATGTTAAACTGCATAATAGCGCAGTTTAACATAAAGTTTCGATACCAGGAAATCCTGGTATCGAACTGTTTTTCGGCCCGGAATATCGATAGTAGTATCGATATTTCGGTGCATCGTGCAACACTAATCTGCCCCCCCCCCGTATAGTCATAAACCCCTATCTGCCCCCCCTGTATAGTCATACACCCCCCCCCGTATAGTCATACACCCCTATCTGCCCCTTCTGTATAGTCATACACCCCCCCCCCCCGTATAGTCATGCTCAGTGAGTTCTTTTTTACTTTTTTGATATTGCCAGTTTTTCATAGCAAGTGGGTGTGGTTTGCAAAAAAGGGCGTGTCAAAATTATCGTTCAGTTATCGTTACCGCGGCTACATGTGCGGTTAACCGCGATATTAATTTTGGCCCATATCGCCCAGCCCTAGTTTGAACCTAAATAAACGATCAGCCGATGACACGATCATCGGCTGATCGTTGTCTCTATTCCACGGAGCGATAGTCTAAATAGGCCCCTTAAGCTCACACTGATGCTGATCAGCTCTAGGGGCCTTTCATACATCTGCAATATATGGTGTGTGCATGGACTGTATACTGTGGACCAGACCAGATAACACCCGGCATCATAATTCATAATGATGAACTCAGAAATGCTTGCAATCTTCAAATTACTGTACTGACACTGCGTGTCAGTACAGTAGCATGACTATTTAAGCTGTTTATTGCTGACATGTAAATGTCCCCTAAAGGTGGCCAGGCACCTACAGTACAGAAGCTGTCAGCCTTAAGTTCTTTCAGCTCTTGACTCTCTCTCCCAGTCTCCCATACACATATGAGCATTTAGTACAGAGCAAATCCTGGTGTAGTTAGTGGAGAGAGGAGTGGAAGACAGCTAGCAGCAGCACTGATAGGGGCTTATGTTAGAGAACAAAAGGGTCTGGTAGATCAAAAATACCTGAGCCCCCTCTGACATCATCTGGAGAGAGAAGGAGGATCCCCATACACATTGGACAGTCAGCAGGTCTGACTTATTAATAAGATGACTTATTCTAAAAAAGGTCATCAGTATCAGATTGCAGAGACAGACAGCTAATATAGCCAATCGGCTGGTTGCTTGACCTGTGACACTATAATACACTATTAGGCTATGTTCACACTACGTAAAAGTACGGCCGTTGTTGCCGATTCACACTACGTAAAAGTACGGCCGTTGTTGCCGATGGCAACAACGGCCGTACTTTTGACGCAGTGGAACAATGCCTGTTTCTTTATGGGAATCTCGGCCGGAGCATATACACATCGTATACGCTCCGGCCGGGATCCCATACGGGCCGCAAATAACTGACATGTCAGTTTTCTGCGGCCGGAATTCAGTCAATTCCCGCCGCAGAAAGCCCTGTCAGTTCACACAGTGAAGCGAGCGGCTCCGGCCGCTTGTTTCACTGTGTGCCATGGGAAGTTCTGATGCGGGCGAGATTATCCGGCCAGAGACCGGCCGTTCCGTGACCCGACCGTGGTCACGGAACGGCCGGTCTCATACGACATGAACATTAAACAGAGGAGGAAGCAAACAGCACCATTTTTTAGTTGCATTAGGCTTTGCATTGAAAAAAAAGCATGCATTTTTTACTGTCCTAAATATAAACAGACTGCAATAGTAAATAATTTGTACACTAGTCACTGAAGCATCAACCAAAGAAAAAATTGCAGAACTAATACGTGAATAAAACATATTTCTTTATTTAAATCAATAATAAATTACATAATTATCACCATGAGATACACAGAAGTACAAAACTGAAGAGGGGAATAGATGTCAGTGGGGTATATGTGACTAAGGACAAATAACAAGTAAACAGTGTAAAGGGGAACACCCCGTGTAAGGCTCAGCTATATATACTGTTTACTTGTTATTTGTCCTTAGTCACATATACCCAACTGACAACTATTCCCCTCTCCAGTTTTGTACTTCTGTGTATCTCATGGTGATTATGTAATTTATTATTGATTTAAATAAAGAAATATGTTTTATTCACGTATTAGTTCTGCAATTTTTTCTTTGGTTGATATTTAATATTTGAATTGCAAACGTATTATTTTGTGGCAGACTTTTTGGGGGGTTTTAGTCACTGAAGCAGGTACTTACCAGTCCCGCAGATTAGTTATGTTCTTTGAACACGATTGGCGGGAAATGGCTTCAGAAAATACACACACTATTCTAATAATAATAATTAAAAAAGAATTCCACCCACTCGCCTGAAAAATAAAAAGTACTCGCCCATTGAGGAATCAGTAGTGGCTCCTTTGTAGGTGCAGCAGAGCCTTGGTGTGTGCAGGACTGGCATCATGGTGGGGCCCTTCTTTGTCCTGTACAGTGCAGTGATTCCCATGTTCTGTTGCATCCTCCCGGTGACTTGTCCTCGGCTCTGCTCTCACCGGAGCTCTGTCATCATGTGTGCAGTACCACACACAGTAGCCACCACACAGCCCGCACCTCCGGGGCGAGAGCACCAGGATGATGTTACGTGAATAATCATAGTCCCGGTGACTTATCCTCCCTCTGCTCATGCCAGAGAATAGAATAGCAAAGTGCCTATAGGAGTTGGGTGGGCCATGCTCCAGGTGGCCACCAAGGTGCTTCCATGTCTGTCGGGCATAAGAGAGCGGGGCTGTTACGTGACGTCCCTTTCCCCAGTCTCTGCGCTGGAGGCCAATATTGCAGTGACAGGGGAAGTGGACAGGGAGCTACTACACACGTCAAGGTTCAGGCCCAGCCCTACAGAGATAACATTACACAGAACACGTCACGGCCCCAAGATGGTACTCCCACATAGGCAGAGTGACGTGACCACATTGTTTTAGCAAGGACCACAAGACTTCTGGTAGCAGTAAGTGCAGGAAAAAAGCACTATAGATGAAGAAGCTGTGCTTAGTGTCTGTTGAGCATTTGTATAACTTTTGTGGGGCGATAATTAAATATAGCTTTTGGTTGGAATAACCCTTTAAGTGCACATCTCCGTCTGTGCCATAGACTCCATTCTATGGTCAGGCAGATTCCCCCGTACGCCGGAAGAATGAAGCAGTTGGGCCTTCAGTAAAGACTTGTAATATATATAGTTTAGATGATAGTAGGCCGCCAATATTGTATTTTTAGCTGCTAAACAGGATCTTTCTCTCTTTATGATACACTTCTGCCTCCTGAATAGCCAGGACATGCATATTGCCTGTGTATTATCTGACCACTATATGGTCACTTCATTCAGTCTTAGTATGGTGGTAATATTTGCTTACAGTAAGTTGGTAATTTTGATACGTATATGCTATTTTATTCCAGCAACAGTACAGAGGTACAGGGGTTGGGCAAAATAACTAGAACACCCCTGATTTTACATAGCCTCGTGGAAGTCCTGACACACCCGCCATCACCAATAACAAGAGATGGGAGGGGAGTTCCTGGGGACACAGGTAGACAGACAGACACAGCTAAGAGACAGCACTGTGAGTAAGAGCCCTAATACATGGGGCAAAAAATCGTATATCATTTAAACTTAAACGATAATAGTTCTGTGTAATTGCACGCAATGATCGAAAAATCGTTCGTATGTCGTTGATCGTTGATTTAGATCTGAACCTAAAATTATTGTTAATCGTTGCTAATCGTTCACTGTAATTCCACATTTGTTGGCTCAAATTCCGAATTTTTTCACTAATCGTTCGGTGGAATTGCACATTGTTCATTGTTTTGCTGGGATCAGAAGGAGTAAACGATCATAGTAACAATCGCAATAACGATCGTAGTAACAATCGTAACTAACGACAATCGTTCTGTCTAATATAGTGAATGATTTCAGGTTAGCGATAAACAATCTTGTTTGCGATTGTTAATCGTTAGTCATTAATTGTTAAAAATCACTCCGTGTAATAGGACCCTAAGAGATCTGTGTATAAAACCCTTGGGTTTTATACACAGCTAAGGCTGCTGACTACAGCTTTATCATGCCTCCCATGCTGCTGCGGCTGCTGCTTTTTAGGCTGTGCATAGAGATTAAGAGCAGGATCTCCTCCTTTGTGGGTGCAGGCAACGTTACCATAGACATTATGATGAGATATATACCAGCTGCTTGTAGCTTCTTGCATCCTGCTAATAGACTGATACTGGGGAGGTACACTATATGGCAGCCACTGTGAACTCTTTATGCCTCTCCAGAGTGATGTTTGGTTTGGCAGCTGACTGTATTTGAGGCAAGAAGCCAGGGCCAAACTGATGCCAGCTAAGTATATCAGTCATTACATAACTGGCATCATTGTAGCTTGGGCTCTGGGACAGGGTCATTTCCCAGATACTTGGCAGAAAGGTATCAAGTTAAATTGGTCCTTATGTAAGTACACAATCACTGTTACCTGGTGTTGTTCACATTTTCATTTGTCTTATTTGTTCTTCTATTTGGTTGTAAATTGTTACCATTCTCATTTGTCATATTGGAATGTAGGTTTGTACTTAACAATGATAGAGATCTTAGTGGCAAGTGACCTGCTTTAAGCTTAAGGCCCCGTTCCCACTGAGCAAAACTAGCGGAATTGTCCGCCGCGGAATGCCGTTAGCCTCCCGCTCATAATGGGCGTCTATGGGAGGTGCGAGCTCCTGCCCTGTCCGCGCTGAAGAATGAACATGGAATTGTCCGTGGCGGAATTCCGCTAGTTTTGCTCAGTGGGAACGGGGCCTAAGGGTGGGTTCACAAGTACCGGATCGCAGCAGATTTCACGCTGCGAGTTTGCCAGCGAAATCCATGGTTATTCGCAATACTGTCATTTTGTATTGGTTTACATACTCGTGTATGTAATGCCTCATCCCCCTTAACCCGCCACGGCTCAGCGAATACTTTACCGGTCCGCACTCCTGCTTGCTTCTGTGGCTCTCGGCTCCTTGGCGTCCCACTCAGCTCCTTGACGTCAGGGAGCCACAGAAGCAGGGTGAAGTGCGGATGGGTAAAGTATTTACCAGGCCGCGGCAGGTTGAGGAGGATGGGGATTTACATACTAGCAGCGGATGAAAATGTAAACCTCTATAAAATTACAGTACCGGGAATGACAGCGGATTTCGCTTGGAACTCGCAGTCTAAAGTCTGTTGCGATCTGGTATGTGTGAACCCACCCTGAAAGAGGTTGTCTAGGAAAAATTAACTTGTCCCCTATCCACAGGATAAGTGACAAGTAAAAGACAGAGGGGGGGTGTTTCCGACCACCATACCCCCCACTGATTGTTATGAGTACAGTTGTGGGTACGGCATTTAAAGAGCCGAGTGAGCACTTTACGGTTTACTCTACTCTTTCCAATGGCTCCACTGGAATGAATAGAGCCAAGGAAAAGAGCAGAGTAAGCACTTTCTGGCTTACTCGGCTCATTAAGGCGCTCCATAAAGTGAATAGAGCAGCGGGTCACGTGCCGTACCCGAGGCTGTATTCATAACAAAAAAGCCGGGGGCCCAATACGGAAATCGGCAGGGGTGCGATTTCCGTTTTGGGATAGGGGACATGTTAATTTTGCCTGAACAACCTCTTTAAGGCTGGATTGTCTTTCTCTGGACTATGAAGCCTGTTCTGAGGAGGCCAAAACATGAGCTAACCGAAGAATTCTCTAATATTTTAGTGAGTCAGTGCAGCCCAGGGATAGACATATGCCTTACATAACAATAAACTTGTGTATCTATAAAGTTCTGTTTTATGTTACAGAACTGATATTTCTTTGTGTGAAGTAAAAGTATAAATGTGACTCACTAGTTGTGTAACCTAATTATGAATCATTCTCTCTAGTTGCCTTCCTGAAACATCTGTGACCTACTTCCTATTATAGAAAAATGTTTAGTACAAGGAAATGTCAAGTGATATATTTGTTCATCGTAGCTGGGTGACAAATTAGAGTCGGAGGGCTCTATCTACTATAGCTAGGGTTTAAAGGAGAAGTCTGGCGAAAGTTTTTATTAAAGTATTGCATTGCCTCCTAAAAGTTATACAAATCACCAGTATACACTTATTACGGGAAATGCACATAAAGTGCTTTTTTCCCTGCGCTTACTACTGCATCAAGGCTTCGCTTTCTGGATAAATTGGTGATGTCACGACCCAACTCCCAGAGCTGTGCAGGCTGTGGCTGCCATCATCCTCTCCAGCAGCCACAGCCTGCACAGCTTTGGGAGTTGGGTCGTGACATCACCATGTTATCCAGGAAGTGAAGCCTTGATGCAGTAGTAAGTGCAGGGGAAAAAGTACTTTATAAACATTTCCCGTAATAATTGTATATTGGTGATTTGTATAACTTTTGGGGGGAAATACAATACTTTAATAAAAATTTTCGATGGACTTCTCCTTTAACTATATAAAGGGAGAAGTAATGTAACATTTACGTTGCTCTGGTTGTTATGTAGAATGAGATTTCTGCTCTCTGCATTTGATTACTGGTGGTTGAAGAAGTTGGATGCAGCCATAGGAAGTCCTAGAAAACATGGATGCAGCCTTAGAGGTTCTGTCCCTTTAAATGGTATACAAACATTAATGGTTACAATCTCTTGAAGAGAAGCAGTACAGATGATGTTTTTTTTTTCACAGAAAGTTATCTTCTAGTTGGCCTTAGAGGGCCATATGCAACATATTGTTAAGTTGTCAAGATAACTGACAGCTCTTGTCTGATCCAATAGTCCTGTTATTGGCCTTTGGGAAGCTACAATGTGGTACTCTGCCACAGGGTTACACCAACCTCTTGTATAGTGATGCCTTGATGTTTTGGGTCATGGAAACTACTAGGCCATTGCTCTTTTCTGGAAGTACTTCCAAATGGTTCTTTATGGGGCATATAGAACGTTCCACTGATTATTTAATTGGCCTTTGTCTCTCCTCACACACAAAAACCGCAAAAAAATACGTATAAGATGCTCTTATCCACAACTCTAACAGGCCAGCTCCTGTGCTATGTAACCAGAAGGGAGTGAGGAACTGTGGGAGACATGGATAAGAGCAGCTGACAGCAAACGCCGCCATGCTGCAAATATGGGGATAGAGTGCCATCACACCATGACCTCTGCCATTACCACCACTGTTACCGAAAAAAATCGTATACCATACTAAGACAAATGTCCCCTATACAATGATCGTATAGTGGAAGATACTACTTCTACACAGGTTCCACAAACCGTATAATGCAAGTGCATTTATATCCAATGACTGCAGGGGGCGGCTTCCCTGATTGCAGTTGTTTACTCTTCTTTTTTTCTTTCCACATGGACAGGGTCATGAGTTCTTCGAAGAATCTGCCAGAGAAACATATTAGATTCCTTACTTCAGCTTCTTTAGTATTAGGCCTCCTTTGTGCCCCATATAGTAGTTAGGCCCTCCTGAGCCCACATATAGTAGTTAGGTCCCTCTGTGTCCGTATGTAGGATTCGGGTCATCTTTGTGTCCCCGTAGAATAGTTAGGTCCCCATTTGTACCCCAATATAGTAGTAAAAGCCCCCCTGCACATCAATATAGTAGTTAGGCCCTCCTTGGAGTAGTTAGGACCTGTCTGTACATGCCTTTAGTAGTTACACGCCCTCTGTGCTCGAATATTTTCCACCTATCTCACCTGTTTTCCCCATACTTACCTTGCTCCCATGCAGTCGACCCTCTCCATCTTGACATCACTCAAGTTCCAGCGTGCTGGGGAACAGAGTAGCCTTTTGTAACTGTAAGCATAATGCTGCTTTCAGCCACAAGAGTGGCACTGTGATTAGTTAACTGTGTGAAACCATCTAAAAGATTCCCTTTAAATTAAAGTGTACCCCCAGGGTTTCTATCCCATTTAAACTTCATAACGCTGTAGTTATAAAACTGTATATACTTATAAACTGCACAACGCCCAGCGAGTTCCATGCAAAAAACTTTTCTAATTAAAAGGGTTATTCAGGCTTAGGTAAACATAGCAGTTTGGAGCAATTCCACATACAACCTGAGGACAGGGGTGGTGCTGTTTTTGCAAGGAAGTAGCTGTCCTTTTTCCAATCCTGGATAACCCCGTGCACGGGACTCAATTAGCATCATGTGGCATTGGGCCCTGGTGATTTTTCCCTTCATCCTTAACTTTGATTATTAGATCTCTCCCATATTGGGTAGAAGGGAAGATCTTGTGAATTGCAAGCACTAGAGGCTTTACATAGGGAGACCAGGCAGCTGATGCTTTAGGTGACAGAAGAAATCTGACAGGTCAGGTGAACAAGGACATCCGTGTAAAGACTTCAGAAATCGCCTCTAAAAATGAGCGAACCTGGCGCACACTTGGGTTCGTCCAATACCGAGCGTGCAGTATCTGATTACCGGTGGCTGAATAAATTGGATGCTGCCCTAAGGCTTCCTGGAAAATATGGATCCAGAATCCACCTACATTTTTTTCTACTGGTGTAATGCAGTTGATTTACTGTCTCTTGTAGTAAGTTGTTCACATTTGATGGGACCATGTAATTTATTGATTTACCAATGTTACTATTTGAGAGTGAATCCTCTTTATTACAATTTTTTTTAAAATATTCCCCAAATGATACACTGTGTAAAGGGTGTCCTGCTGCTTAGATTCCCGGCAATTAGCTATAAACTGCAAAAATGGAGCATTACAGCATGGTTTCTATTGAAATTAATGGGCAGTCTGTGTGCCAGGGGGACTCCTATATAAAAATGAATAATTAAATGAGGCCAATTAATAATGGAGCTGTGAATGTATATCAGACAGGGGCAGGACAACTACTGGGTTCACTTACTATTTACCATCACGTTTTTTCTTTGTGAATTCTCTCCGGGATCCAGATTGGATTTTCAAAGAAGAGCTAAAGAGCGCGCACATAAGCTCTGTAGCTGAAGAACATGTGGCACTTAGCCTCATAGAGATGAACTGGCCTGCCCCTGGTTTTGTCTTATATAACTAACCTCTATGTTCTGTACTCGCTGCTATGTTACAGTACTGTTATCTGTACATAGTGTTTCTTCAGTGTGTTCTGTCAGAGCAGCACGCTGCTGATTAACTGATGCCTGTGGTCTCCAATTTATTTCTTGTCTTCTTAAAAGCTTTCTATTTTCCTGATTTGCCTGGCATATCTTGTATCATTTTCTTGTAATTCAGAGCCTGCAGTGAATTGAAGATTGTGTAAAAGGTACATTGTGTGATCAGGCGCAGCGTGTTGTGAAACACTATTGGCAGTGACTCGGCTTTTCGTAACACAGTTGTAACTAGTGCTGACTTTTCAGACGAATTAGTCTTAGGTTGCTTATGTGGCTCCTGTTGCTTAGATTTCATTTTAAAGGGTGTTTTTTAGACTTTTTTTCTGTACACTTCTATATCCTTCTAGTTTGTTTATCAGAAATGATGTAATTTAAGTTAGGTAATAATTTCATGCTGTTAACAAGGACTTCTGAATGTAACCAAAACACCACGAATAAGATGAGGAGTAAGGCTACATTTACATCAGCGTTTGACCATCTGGCACCATTTTGTCAATCTTTTCCGTTTTGAAGTAAGCAAAATGGAAACTGGTGGATCCGTTAAAATCCCCATAGATTTCAATGATATATTAGTGTGCTCCATTTGACCTAATTGTGCTCCTTTACTCCTTTTCAAAAAACGGATCACGAATGGAAAGTGCACTTGTTTTTTTTTACATTATAGTCAATGAGGACAGATCTAAACAGAAGGTATTTCTGTTCACATCCGTTTGCAAGTTAACCGTTTTCAGTTTTTGCATGCGCAGAAGAAGAAACCAAAGAAGAAAAATAAACTGATATGCAAACGGATGCTGACTGATGCAAGAGGATGCTGACTGATGCAAACTGATCTACAAAAGTCAGTTTTTTTTTTTAAGTCATAATACAAACAGACCACCATTGGAAAAAACATTTTGCAATCAGTTTACATTAGTCTGCTCATCAGTTTATGCTCGTCCTTTTAATTAATATGGACGGATCCGTTAGCAAAAAAAAAGTGTGAACCCAGCCTAAGGCTGACAAAAAAAATAGACATACTGTACAACCTTCCAGTTCAACCTGTTACCCAGCAGTGTTGCTGCAAAAGATGGCAAAAAACATGATAAAGCCAATTATCCTGGTTTATTATAATTATACTTGGGTTTCTGAAGACCTGACTTCAGATAGCTGCTTTTACTCCAAGATCTGTCCTGGGGTCCGTTCGGCAGGTGATGCAGTTATTGTCCTAAAAAACAACTTTTAAACTGGCAGCCCCGTGCCCAACGGCCATGGCCTAGATTGTGTATGCATTAGGCTGGCACTCCTTCTCTGTCCCTCCTCCCCACCCTCCTCATCATTTGGAATGCTCAAGGCAGATTGTTTCCTATTCCCCACCTGTGTCAGCACGGAACATAGGCTGGATTGTTAAGGCACCTATGCGATGTTCAGACAGGAGAAAATGTTCCAGTGGCATTCCTAATGATGAAGAGGGTGGGGAGGAGGGACGGAGGGGTGGTGCAAAGTTAGGGCACAGATACTCCCGTTTGGCGCGGGGCTGCAAGTTTAAAAGTTGTTTCTTAGGACAATAACTGCATGCCCTGCCGAACGGACCCCAGGTCAGATCTTGGATTAAAAGCAGCTATCCAAAGGTACAAATGGTTTGAGGGGGGGGGGGGGGGGTGTCAGATTGTGGGTACAGAGTCACTTTAAATTACATGCTATTACAATGTAGAAAAACGCTTTTATTTTCATATCATTAATGTCATTTTTCCCCCCTTCCGATCCCTGACCTTGCTAGGGGCCTAGCTTCAATTAAGCAGAGATAAGGATGGGTGGAGGAGCGAGCAGGCATTCCAGTTTGTGAAAACCTTTAACGAACATTTATCTATGTTCTGAAAGCACAGCCAGATATATACAGTGTCAGCAGTTTGAGATGTGAATTGCAGCTGATAGATTCACTTTAAATATTAGAAATAAGAGTATGGGGGAGATTTATCAAAGGGTGTAAAATTTAGACTGGTGCAAACTGCCCACAGCAACCAATCACAGCTCAGCTTTCCTTTCAACACTGCCTAAAGCTGAGCTGTGATTGGTTGCTGTGGGCAGTTTGCACCAGTCTAAATTTTACACCCTTTGATAAATCTCCCCCTATGTCTGTTACGTTACATAACAACCTTAAGGTCCCGTTCCCACTGAGGAAAGGTAGCGGAATTCCGCAACGGAATTGTCCGCCGCGGAATGCAGTTAGCCTCCCGCTCATAATGGGAGTCTATGGGAGGCGCGCGCTCCTGCCCTGTCCGCGCTGAAGAATGAACATGTTCATTCTTCAGCGCGGACAGGGCAGGAGCGCGCGCCTCCCATAGACTCCCATTATAAGCGGGAGGCTAACGGCATTCCGTGGCAGAATTCCGCTCGTTTTGCTCAGTGGGAACGGGGCCTAACGGTTGTGGGCAGAGGGGTGGGAAGTAGAGATGAGCGAACCTCGAGCATGCTCAAGTCCATCCGAACCCCAACGTTCGGCAATTGATTAGCGGTGGCTGCTGAAGTTGGATAAAGCCCTAAGGCTATGTGGAAAACATGGATATAGTCATTGGCTGTATCTATGTTTTCCAGACAACCCTAGGGCTTATCCAAGTTCAGCAGCCCCAGCTAATCAAATACCAAACGTTTGGGTTCGGATGGACTCGAACCCGAGCCCGAACCCGGTTCGCTCATCTCTAGTGGGAAGCCTTGTTGTGTATATACATACTCTCTTTCATACCTTAGGGTTATAATGTTTCTTAGATGAACAAGAGTTGTAATTTTTTGTTTTCAGGTGTTAGCATCACTGTCTTTTTCGCACATTTTAACATCTATTACAATCTAGTATTTTTTTTTATTGGATTAATCACAGTTTTAACCTGTTGCCATTTGTTTCCTATTGGTCTTGCTTTTCCTTGTAGGGTTAAAGGGAGGCAGAGAAACGAGACTGAAATATTTCTTTAAATGGGCACTGTCATGTCAGAGAGACCATGTTCCGACTGTGACTGATCAGGAGAACAAGCTGGGAGAAGTCTGCTCAATCCTGGCTACATTATGCAGTTCACAAAACACAAAAGCAGGAGAAAATGTGCTCGCTCGCTTCTCCCAGCTCGTTCTCCTGATCAGTCGCAGTCTAGGGTCCATTTACACAGAAAGATTATCTGACAGATTATCTGCTAAAGATTTGAAGCCAAAGCCAGAAACCGGCTATAAACAGAGATCAGCTCATAAAGGAAAGCCTGAGATTTCTCCTCTTTTCAAATCCATTCCTGGCTTTGGCTTTAAATCTGTGGCAGATAATCTGTTTGATAATCTTTCTGTGTAAATGGACCCTAAACCAGACTGATCAAAACTTTTGACATGTCTCTCTGTGTTTTTTTCTTTCCTAATTCATTTCCTATCCATATGAAATAAAGTATTTGGAAAATTAATATTAACCAATGTAAAATGTTTATAAAGCTTAAACAATAAATTATGCAACAACAGTAAAAATACATAAAGTGATGTGCAACTCTGATGTACCAGGCTTAGCATAAAACATTTCCACATAATTATTCTTTTACCACGGTCACTATAAAACTCACATTTACAGAATTAGTATAAAACGTATTATGAATTGTACAACTTCAAGTGTATGTATGAAACACAAATGCATAATTGAACATATACCAATATGTGTATTTCTTTCTATATCGTTTCTTTAGTAAGAAAAAAGGTGGATAACTATGTATGTGACATTTGACTTTGGAAAAAGGATCAGAGGTATTTAAAAAAATAAAATAAATAAATAGCCAATAAATCTTTCTTTATCCATACAAGCTAACTTCAGATAATTTTGTATACTGCTGTCCCTGCTGTGTTGGATCTGTCAGTCCCATAGACTGTGAATGGAACAGCAGCACACCTGACCAATCACTGCTCCAAACAACTTCTGTGGTTGTGTGACAAAGAGGAACAGGACATTCAGGAACCCATTCTATTGAGAAGTGGTCGTCCCAGTGGATTTTTTTTTATCTCATTAAAGTATAAACTAGATTTTCTTTTTTCATGGAATCTGTAATATAATTGTTGGAAAAAAAATAGCAGTTTTCAGTTTAAGGGTGCGTTCACACATACAGGATCTGCAGCATATTTGATGATGCAGATTCAAATCAATTCTGGACCATCAAATCTGCTGCAGATCTGTTGCAGATACAAATCTGCGCCATCAAATCTGCTGCAGATCTGCTGCAGATCCTGTACGTTCACACTTACAGGATCCGCAGCCGATTTGATTTAAATAACTGAACACAGCATAAAATCTGCACCATCAAATCTGCTGCAGATCTGCTGTGGATCCTGTAGGTGTGAACGCACCCTGAGGGTGCGTTCACACTTACAGGATCTGCAGCAGATTTGATGGCGCAGATTTAAAGTTGCAGATTCAAGGCAAATCCAATCTGGACCATGAAATCTGCTGCAGATCTGCTGCAGATTCAAATGTGCGCCATCAAATCTGCTGCAGATCCTGTAAATGTGAACGCACCCTAAGGGTACATTCACACTGGGTAAATCAGGCGAAATTCTGCGGCTGATTTACTTAGTGTGAATGTACCCTAAAGCTATGCTTTCTAAATTCCACAGTGCTTGTTATTATCTCATAGTGTGGTATTCTCTCCTCCCGTGAATTTGTAGAACTCTTTGACTTATAATATTTGAGTTTATATCATGTAGCTCCTTATACATGACTGCAACATGATCCTCATATGTTCTATGTAGGAGAGTCAAACTATTACATAAGAAGTTGGCAGCCATGGTGATTGATAGCTTCCTGTAATATACTTATATCTACATTCTCATGGATAATGACTTGGTTTTCTAGGCTACATGCCAAGGTGAGCTTCCTTATATGATTTTGTTGGCATACTTTCAACTATCTTATTAATTTTAGTGTAACATCACAGTAGAAACTTCTTTTTGATAAGGTTTTGTGACAATAGGATATATAAGTGCGGGTTAGCTAAGAAACACTTATAGGGTTGACCATGGTTATAAAGAATGGGCCTGCAGTAATGGCACTCTTTACAAGTGCTTTCTAATAAACATACTGTAGTCTTACAAAAAGTTTGTAAAGGTGACCAACCCCTTTACAGTTTAAGGCTAGGTTCACAGTATGTGAAAACAATGGCCGTATTTCATAACAACGGTCGTTGTTGTGCAAACAGCGGCCGTTAATTGACAAATAACGGCCGCTGTTTGCACAACAACGACTGTTATTATGAAACACGGACGTTGTTTTTACATAGTGTGAACCTAGCCTAATTCTGGCAAGCACTACTGTTGTTCTCCTGCTCTTCTGGTGTCTGTGCAAACATCTCATTTACCTTCTTCAGACCACAATACCCAAATGGATGTTCCAACTGGTCATCTATGTAAATGAACTATTCTTCCCCAGTAGATATCATACAGTCCACCTGTGAAGGTGTTTCTGACAACATATGCCCAGGTGCCCATGACACTACTTAAGGAAAGCCATGTTCTAGAGGAGTTCTTCACAGTAAACCCCCAAGATCTACCCATATTGGGACCCAGATTTTTGGAAAGCAGAAAATCATAGCTAATTTATCATAAAACTTAACATGTTAATTCAAGTAAATAAAAGGTATACATTGTCTTCCTCCATCCAAGATTTTCCTAAATTGTGCTTGAGAAGGTGAAATAATAAAATGGAGAAATACAAAAACATAAGCCCTAATGTCTTCATTAAGAATCTGTAATATCCTACCAAAAGACTAGTATGGGCCATGTTATACCTCTGTATGCTTTTATATAAGAAGACCCCCCCCCCCCCCGCCATTTTTTAAGTTTTCTTTTATTTTCTATGAATTGGCACACAGTATTATTACAGTATTCTTCTTTTGATTGTAGTGTATTAAATGAACATATAATGGTAAGTACAGTTATACTTCTTTACTACCTTGCTATTGTATTTCATTCTTTTTTTTGCATCTGATGCAAAGTGCGTGCTCTGATGTTTTCATTAGCCCAAACTTCATGTCTAGTGTACATCTTGTAACAGACTTCCGGTTCCTGCTGTACACTATAGCCTGGTATTCAGCCAATTCCTTTTTTCTTTCATAGTACTCTCTTACAGTACCTTCTTGGCTATAAACTGAGTGTACCCAGCAGCAACATTACAGGATGTACACTAGGCAGGAAGTTTAATTCCTAATATATATTCATTTATTTTAGTTGAAAATAGGTTTGATCCTTGCAAAACCCCTTTAAGTTTATATAGTATTTTTTCTATTTGAAAGTAATTCTAGTGCAACTTTTCAGACAACAGCATAGTCCATTTTTGACCTCCTGAAATGTCCTTGCTTACAAAAAGTATACATACAAAAGTGAATATAACTGGAGAAATGTGTTTCTAAATGTTTTGTTCTTTTTTGTTAGATAACAACAAGTCTCCAATATCAGGAAATAAATAGAGCAGTTAACAACACATTTCCATTTTTTGTTTCACTGTGAATTAAGCACATCAAGCAGGAAGAATGGTAATGAAAAAATAAATTATTGAGCGTAATGATGATCACAAATCTGTACATCTCTGTAAAAACTCTTGATTTTGTATAACAAAACTTTATCAAAATTTGGAGTTCCAAAGAAAATATTTGTATACTGCATTTGATATAAAAAATGTCCAGGCTTTACACCGATATCATTCATCGGCTAAAAAAAAAAAAAATATTGCAAATAAGTTAATCTGAAGGACTGGAGGTCTTGCAGTTTGTAATATGACATACATTTCTGGCATGTACAATATGTATGCACTTGGTGGAATGTAATTGAGTACAATGGCATTATCGTGTTCGTGTACGACACATGAATAACAGGACGCGCCGGATACTGGTTAAGCGATCCTTCAGTGATGTCATAGCAAGAAAAGGGAGCTGTGCCCTGCTCTCAAGAGGAAGAACTGCTAAAATCCACCAGCACCATGCAGGACCATTAGGGTTTACCTGGAAAGGACAAGAGCTAAAATGAATGCACTGATTTTCTGCATCCTACCTAATATGTTTAGTATGATACATAAGGGTGTGTTTACACAGTCAGGTTTTTAATTGCAATTATTGAAGCCAACGCCAGTGACAGACTATAAACACAGAACAGGTCACAAAGGAAGAATTGAGATTTCTCATTCTTTGAAATCCATTCCTGGCTTTGTTTTCATAAATTACAATTAAAGGGGTTGGCCACTTTATAGTTAAATAGTTCAGTGTACAGTATTAGTAATTGTACTGACTGTATATACTGACTGCAGCTCCCTGTGTACCTCATAGAGCTAAAATCACACTCCTCTAATCCAGGCTGTACTGCCCTGCTCTCTGGTGAGTCTGTCCATAAGATGGCCGACATGGAGGAGCATGTGACCATGCCCCATCCCCCAGTGTCCACCACTGAGCCCGTATATGCCTATTGTGGACATTGGGGGCAGGGCATGGTCACATGCTCCTCCATGTCGGCCATCTTATGCACAACCTCACCACAGAGCAGGGCAGCACAGCCTGGAGGAGCGGAGTCTGAAATTAGCTCTATGAGGTACACAGGGAGCTGCTGTCAGTATATACAGTGAGTACACTTACTAATACTGTACACTGAACTATTTTACTATAAAGTGGCCAACCCCTTTAAACGTGCATACTACATAATCATCCTATAGTCAGACTTCATAGATAAGATAGAGACGGCAGTTTTTGTGCCAGAACCAGAAGTGGATCAAACAGGAAAGAGAAGTACAAGTCCTCCCTTTATATTTTCCATTTCATTTTAAATCACCTTCTGGCTCTGGCACAAAAACTGCAGTGCCAGTTTTCCAAAAACTTGCCATGTGTAAAACCGGCAATAAGCTCTCTGCCCATGTCTACAGCTCTAAGCATGATATAGAGCCCATAGGTTTCCAGAGGGTTGATGATAAGCCACCAAACAGGGACTGATTACATTGCTTGTCATGGTAAATGATTATTGGATACTGACACTGAGTAGAATGTTGTTCTAACCTATAGCACAGGTAAACAGACTTGTAACAGTCACATATGTAACTAATATAAACCAGTGACCAAGTGAGAGCACAACCTCGTAACAGAATATAAAGACATTACAATGTATACAGAAAGGCAAAATTTGAGCATGTGGTATGTGCATACCGGTGGCTGAAGAAGTTGAATACAGCTCCAGAGAGTCCTCTAAAACATGGATACAGCCATAGGCCTATGGCTGTATCCATGTTTTCTAGGTAGCATTAGGACTACACCCAACTTCCGCCACCGGTAATCAAACGCTAAGTGTTTGGGTTCCGAAGAATATCTGCTCATCAACTAACTTTTGAAATGACCTCAGACATGTCAAGTTACTGATCGCACCAGGTCTTACCCCCAAAACCCAGTTAGATCTTGAGGTACAGTGGGGGAGAGTGCGTGGCAGTACGCTCCACTACCTGACCAGCAGTGACAGAAGACGTCCACTCCATACACATGTCAAAAGTTACTTCAAATTACAGTAGCGCTTAAAGGGAACCAATCACACTAAAATTGGCCATAAAGCTAAGGAAACGTGCTGGTAGATCAGCCAGCACGCTTCCTAAACATCCCCCTGTACCCTCCGTCCCATGTACATACAGCCCGCAAAGTTAGTTTAATAGTCTCCCGTGCTCTATGTACATTACCATGCAAGTAGTCACGGTGGGCGGGTGGCTGGTCAAGTAGTCACGGTGGGCGGGGGCTTCTTCAAGTAGTCACTGGGTCCTGGGCCGGCTCCGGCGCTGTAATCATGCCCCTCTGGGCGTGTTGGAAAGCGGCGCCTGGTGACGTCACTCGGGGGGGCCGGCATTGCACGTCAGCCACGCCGACGTCTTTACTATGCTGCGCATGCGCAGTGCAAACCAGAAATGACGCTGCTGTACTGCGCCTGCACAGCGTAGTACAGCAGCAGCTTCACCCACTGTACGTGCAATGCTGCCCCCCCCAGTGACGTCACCAGGCGCTGCTTTCCAACATGCCTAGAGGGGCGTGATTACAGCACCGGAGCCCAGGACCCAGTGACTACTTGAAGAAGCCCCCGCCCACCGTGACTACTTGCATGGTAATTTACATAGAGCGCGGGAGACTATTAAACTAATTTTGCGGGCTGTATGTACATAGGACGGAGGGTACTTAGATGTTTAGGAAGCGTGCTGGCTGATGTACCAGCACGTTTCCTTAGCTTTATGGCCAATTTTAGTGTGATTGCTTCCCTTTAAAGTGTTCATAAAATACTGCCCCACTGTATAAATGTCACCTAAAAAATATCAGACCTAATTGAAACACTTAATCACTTTACCCACAATGATGGATGCACATTTGACATCATATGCTAATGAAAGCCTTAAAGGGGCACTGTCATGAAATTATTATTTTTTTTTTTGACATGTCAGAGAGACGTGTCAAAAGTTTTGATCAGGGACTGAGTATCACACTGCGACTTATTAGGAGAAAGAGCCAGGAGAAGTCCGCACTCTGGCCCTGTGACCCTATGTCACGTGTAATTGTCTTAGTTGCCCCTAGCAACCAATCAGATACCACCTTTCATTTTTCAAAGAATCTTTAAAGAATGAAAAGTGGAATCTGATTGGTTGCTAGGGGCAACTAAGACAATTCTACTTTACACCAGTTTGATAAATCTCCTCCATAATGTATGAAGCTGTTTCTGGCAGCGTGGTCCTCACACCACTCATTCTACTAATTGGTACGGGTCTGAACAGTCCAATAAAAACTTTTAACATGTCAAAAGTTTTTTTTCCTTCATGACAGGTACACTTTAAATGGTCAATGGCTGCACGCACTTACAAAGAAAAGTTAAGCGATCAAATAATTGGCAATTAAGTATCTACTAAGAATTTAACATTATGATTGCCATGGAGATCATGGCAGACCAATGATCCTAGTGATGTGAACCTGATTTGTCACTCGCCACATCTAATAAAGTAGTAACCTTTACTGATGGTGTCTCTTAAGTAACCCCTGATCAACCTAGAAAGCTCAATATAGCCTCTTAGGGCCCTATTCCACCGGACGATTATCGTTCGCATAATTGTTAACGATTAACGATCTCAAACGACCGCTATTGCGAAAGACCTGAAAACGTTCACTCATTTCCATGGAACGATAATCGTTACTTATGATCGTATTTGCGATAGTTTTATCTTCGCTATTTCTTCGCTATTGCGTTCGTATCTACTGTGAACAACCGAACGACGTATTCAATGCGAACGATTTGCGAACGAGCAACGATAAAAATAGGTCCAGGTCTTATAAAGCGATGAACGATTTCTCGTTCGGTCGTTAATCTTTAACTGCATTTCAACCGAACGATTATCGTTTAGATTCGAACGATTTAACGATAATCTGAATGATAATCATCCGGTGGAATAGGGCCCTTAGGCTTTAGAAGAGGGGTCATAAGCCAACAACATGCTAGTACAGTTCCAGGCCAATAGAGCTGAAGTTACTGGGGTTCACTATGTGAGTATTATTGGTGCAGAGTTGTTGCATTTTTCATATTTATTTCCTTACAAACGCTTTCACACTGACAAGTTATTATCAGCTTATACCACCCATTTACCTGTAATTCAGTTTCCTTAGCAGGCATAGGTCCAAAATGACTCAAAATGCGAGTTTTTAGTGCTGGTTTCAGTGTAGAAAACCAAGTATAAGCTTGATCATACACAGAATCATGTAATGCAAGCAATTCTGCATAATGTTCTCCCTGTACCTGTAAGACAAGGAATAAGGTAGCTTGTTAGGTAATGTAGCCATAATGGTGTACATAGGCAGAAAAGCTTAAAAATAGTGCTCCATACCTACAGCGTTTCATAACTATCAATGAACTAATCGGGCTACTGACTCATGAATCACTGCTTTCTCTTGTATTAATACCTGTCGTTCTCAGTAAAATCCACTAAACTTGCACAACACAATTTCTCAAACACACCCATCACATGTCATACGGCAATAAAAATCATGTGAATCATAAAAATCTATTGTTTAAAGTGTACCTGTCTTTGTAGGTGACTGCCGTGTGTGTATGAGGATTAGCACTATGTCTGCCATTGTAGGTCTTATACTGTATATACAGTATGGCATTTTCTGCATAAATCTGCCCTGCAAGCTAAATCTGGAATTTTAAAGCTGGAGTCATGCTAAGTTTTTCTCTCTGACTCACTGCTTCCATCTCAGTATGTTTCACTTTAACATACAGAAAAATGTGGTCAACTATATTTTTTGTGGCACGGATCATAGCCCCAACACGCATCCATAACACTTTCAGATGTGTGTAAGGAGCCATAGAAATCAATGGGACTACAAGTAAGGATAGAATATGCAAGTGTGTGAAATGGACCTTAGGGTGTTATTACACAGGCCGATGAAGGCCCGATAATACCTGTAAACGAGCGCCGATCTGCTAGATCGGCGCTCATTTACTGGGCCTATTACACGGCCCAATTATCGTTTAACAAGGGCTGCAGGGACATCGTTAACAATGTCCTTGCAGCCCTTGTTTAAACTGTATACATTACCTGTCCATGCTGCAGGGCTCCTCTTGCAATCTTCTTCTCCCCGACCCCGCGCGACCCAGCTTCAGAGCAGCCTTTCTGAGCGGTCCCGGCCAGTGATTGGCTGAGTGGCCTGTCAGACAGGCCGTTCTGAAGCTGGAGCGTGCGGGACCCGGGGAGAAGAAGACCGCAAGAGGAGCCCTGCAGCCTGAATAGGTAGCGTATTTCGTCAGCCGCCGTCCGTGTACCACTATTACACGTAGCGATGCGCGGTCGGCGCCCGACAATTATAGGTTCAAACCTATATCAACGATCAGCCGATGATCGTTGTCATCGGCTGATCGTTGTATTTATTACACGGAGCGATTATCGGCGGAATCGGCCAATTATTGTTCTGTGTAATAGTACCCCTAGTTGTCTCTCAGTCTGTGTACCCAGGAATCTCCCTTCTCCCCCCCTCTATACATTTGCCTTGGTTGTAACTTGATCCCTGAGTTGGCTACAGGATGGAACTGAGCTGTTTTTCTCAGGGAGACATTTTTGTCTGATATATTACACAATTTCTTATATTAGACTCGACTATTGATCTATGTTAAGTTTGTTGAAATGATAGCGCCTATTTAATTACACAGTAGAAAGAACTGGAACGCTAAAAATACATAAGCTCTGGGTGTAATGTACCCAGTGTGTGCCAAAAGAGTGTCATATCAGTCAATAGTAGATAGGTATCTGCACTGGTGTTTTTTATAGTCGTTACACCCTAGCATTCATTAGCTGTAATGTATAAACATGTACATTTGCCAAAAAAGATTAAGTTCAAACATGGCTACCATTTTGCCATTCCCCAAAGGCCTAGTCATGTGCACCTAGAGATGGCACACTCCTTTTTTATTATTTTAGCTACAAAATATTGTATTATTCTAGTAAACTGCAGCAGCAAATATTCTTAAAGGGGGATTTTTTATTTTAATTGGTGCTAGAAAGTTATACAGACTAGTAAATTACTACTGTCTTCCTGTAGAAAAACTACTGTCTTCCTGTACTTATCAGTTGCTGAATGTCCTGCAGGAAGTGGTGTGTTCTTTCCAGTCAGACAAGATGCATTCTGCTGCCGCCTTTGTCATTATCAGGAACTGTCCGGAGCAGGAGAGGTTTCCTTTGGGGATTTGCTACTGTTCTGGACTGTCCTTTAAACAGAAGTCATTTACAAATCTGCACAACTTTCTGGCACCAATTTATATAAAAACTTTTTTTTAGTACCCCTTTAAAAATAAAATGGAAAAAAAATTAGATGTTAAAAAAACAACAACAAAAAAAACGTGACATGCAGTAGATCCAGCATGTCTGTTTTGTTCATTGTTCTTTTCCTATGATGGAGCAAAACAATGGAAAAGTAATGAATGTGTAAACCTATCCCAATGTGTAATGTGTCATATATCAGCCACATAACCACCACAGCACTCAAATTCTTACTAGTGAAATGGTCTAAAATACACAATATCTATATCTCAAGGCATACTGTATACGACACTTACTTTCTCATCCTCAATATACTCTATATCAGCTGTGTTATATCCATCCCGCTGACTGTGTCGAATGACCTTAAATCTCCTTTTTCCAATACTATCTACTACAGAACGGCCATCAGCAAAGAATTCTACATTCCTGATCTCCAATATGCATCCATAATCTGCAAACCTATAGAGGTAAAGAAAATCACATTAAATTGTGTTAGGTTGCATTTATACAGCCTTATAAACCTTCCATCACAGAAAAGTAGGGGAGCTGCTCATACACTTGTGTAAATGGCGCTCAAAAGGGATATCCTCAGATCATAACTTATTGCCTGTTCACAGTGTAAGTGATAAGTATCTGACTGGGGTTACATTCAATGTGACCCTTACTATGTCAGAAAGGAGGTCATCTGTTCCCTTTGTGAATGGAGAAGGTTGAACATTACTGCTCTATCCAATTTTTATCAAACTGTCAAAAATGGCCAAATACAGTAAAAGGTGTAAAAATTATTATCTTTGCATAAACTCAAACCTAGGAGTTGAACAACAGCTCACTATATTTACAGATTGGCTTAAAAAATGTATTAGGGCCCTATTCCACCGGACGATTATCATTTGCATAATCGTTAACGATCTCAAACGACCGCTATTGCGAAAGACCGAAAACGTTCACTCATTTCCATGGAACGATAATCGTTACTTATGATCGTAATTGCAATAGTTTTTCTTCGCTATTTATTCGCTATTGTGTTCGTATCTACTGCGAACGACCAAACGACGTCTTATTCAATGCGAACGATTTTCGAACGTTTTCTGCGAACGAGCAACGACAAAAATAGGTCCAGGTCTTATAAAGCGATCAACAATTTCTCGTTCGGTCGTTAACCGTTAACTGCATTTCAACCAAACGATTATCGTTTAGATTCGAACGATTTAACGATAATCTGAACGATAATCGTCCGGTGAAATAGGGCCCTTACTCTCCTCATCCGCTGACTGATCCCTCAGTTCTGTTTCCCTATGAACACAAAGGGAATGCCCAATTACTAAAAAGGGTAGACTAGCCGGGACCTGGGGAGATTGTTGGAATGGCAGCAGATGATCATGGAAGTAATCTTGTTTTCATGAGTTTGCTGTAATTCCACGTTCGTTCGCTCAAGTTCCGCATTTTTTCACTAATCGGTGAGTGTAATTGCTCATTGTTCATTGTTTTGCTGGGATCAGATGGAGTAAACAATCATAGTAACGATCGTAACTAATGATTATCGTTCTGTGTAATATGGTGAATGATTTTAGGTTCCAGTTTATCGTTAGTCTTTAATCGTTAAAAATTGCTCCGTGTAATAGGACCCTCAGCCATTTGTTAAGAAAATATTTATCTTGTTGGGCAACTTTTAAAATTGATCCTAACAAAACAGAAGTTACAATTGCCTGTACTGGATTACTGAGAGATGCATTGCTCAATATTTCTTTTCGTAGAGGGACTTAAAGCTATGTGTTAGGCTGCCAAAGTCTATGCTGTTATTAGTCTTAGTATTGTGATCCCAACCGGAGTTGATTTTGGAGGACTATCTAAGGGGTGGAGAATACATCTGAAAAATTTGCTGTGTCATGTGCTTCTATACTTGTATGACCTAGGTACTTAAAGAGGATGTACCACCAGGTACATCCTCTTTAACCTGAACCCACGGATCAAACGGCTCTGGCACGGGGAAGCCGGTGCCGTGGTCCGTTTTCCGGACCGAGGCCCGGTACCCGCGCACTGCGCCGTTCTATGCACCGGAACCGTCCGGATCGCGGAACAGATCATGTGAATAAGGCCTAAGATATAAAAGTTACATAATAGTTTCACATATTAAATTGCAACATCATTGGAACTCAGAGGGATACTCTGAGAAAAACCAGAAAAGATGGGAGAATCTTAGACCTTTATGTGGCTAAGCTAGGAATACACTGTTCTTATCCCTCCATGTGAAAGCATATGTGATTCTTAACACATTTGTAATTCACTTCATTTATCTAATTGCTCCTTATCCCAATAAAAAAAGCTCTGAAACTTAGCCAAACGGTGACTCATTTCTCTGTAATGTAGTAACAGAGAGGCCAAGACAGAACACAGAAAGTGGGGGCAGGGCTTAGCTAATGATATGAGCAAAAGAGAGTATAAGCTGAGCCTGACTGCCTCCACCAGAGGATTCACATTGATTGTGATAGCAGCTGATCAGTGGAGGTTGTACTAGCGGGGGAAATGTTATGCCCAGTTTGTTCCCTTCACAAAGCAAAACAACAGAGGATCCAGACACACAATAAGGACATCACAAAGTAGGATAATAAGAACAGGGGGAGTATATATTAATAACTTGTTAAGGTACAGGGCACATAAAAAGCCACAAACTGGCTCAACCCCTCTAACAAAAAGGCAGCAGGAAAATCTAAATTCACGCAACAAATACATTTACCTACCCTTTAACTGAGTCTCCGATACACATGCCAAACTGCTTGGTACCAGTTTCCATACATCTTCGAATCATCAGTCGATAGCAGGGTTCAAATATGTGAAGCGGACATGGTACTGTGGGGTACGCCATTGTGCACACAAAGATGGGCACATTTGTGTTCAAGCTTAAAGAGAAGACAACAGAGGCCGATCAAACTCTGGTGAACTCACCATAAAATTCTCTAAAGGCTACAAATATGTGAATAATGGAAAGTCATAATGAGGTGGGTCGCATGGCATACCATTTATATCAGTAATGTGTGATTGCCCTCTGTTATAAAAACTTTGGGGCAAATTTGTCAAGAGCTGACATTTTTTTGTTTTTTTAATAAATCCAGCGTTGTGGAGGCTGTTGTGCAGTAAGCAAAAAAAAATAAAAATCTACATTTGTTTTTTGGCTAATCTGGGTGAAAACATACATAAATGCCCTGCACATATGGCACACAGGGCCCAAACTGGCAAAAAGTCACACAATTTTTGTGCAAGAGGGGTCTGCGTGAAAAAATTTGCACAATTTTCCCGGTTTGCTCTAGGCACAGAGCTTGATAAATGTGCCCCTTAGAATTTACATAAATCTAATTTCTGTAGTAATGTTCAATTTTAGAGCCAAAATCTGCAGTTTAAAGCTAGGTTCACACCATGTGAAAACAACTTATTTCATAACAATGGCCGTTATTTCTCAAATAAGAGCCGTTGTTTGCACAACAACAGCCTTTGTTAAGAAATACGGCCGTAGTTTTTACATAGTGTAAACCTAGTCGTAGGCTACATTCACATGCTCCGTGAAGTTGTCCGTGATCATGAACAATTTTATAGCCCATGGCTTTCTATTGGGCTATTCACATGTTCCGCACAGATCCGCAATCTGTTCTATGAAAAAATAGGTTATGTCATAACTCGGACAAGATCACGGCACAGATTCCCCCATAGAGGTATATGAGATTGATTCGTGTACATCCATGCAATCCGTGAAAAAACACGGATATGATGTAATCAGTGTAATTTAAAAAGCTCTAAACAGAGCCTTGAAAAACAGGGACATGGATGCAAAACGGATGGTTTTTCATGGATGACGGAGTTAGATAGCGGACTTCATTCAAGGACCTTGAAAATCACTGAACGTGTAAATACAGCACACACATTGTGTGTGCACACATACCAAGATACGACTGTAATTAAACAATGTGTGAGCAAATAAAAAAGAAGCAAACAGTAAATATGTAGCAGGTTATATATTTTAAACCTGTATTCATTTACGCCATTTTTTTCTACTCTGATCTACTCTGCACTGATGGTCAATTCCCCATATAGATAATAGAGTACATTATTACATACAGCTGTATTTTGCTTTTATTTTATTGTAAGAACATAGCCTAAGGGAGTTTCACACACAATAATATTCTGGGTTTTGCTCAATATGCAGCATCCAAAATAAAAAATAAAATAAAAACGCTGTGTAAAACCACCCTTTAAATGGCTTTCTCATGGAAATGTAAAAATGTCCTAGGTTTATGCTGCCCTCCTGCTTCTGATGATATGCCACTTACCTTCTCTGCTCTGTGACTGACAGAATGGGGAGGAGAACGTCATCAGAAAAAAAGACTTATACCACAGTAAGGCTATGTTCACACAACGTTTTTTCAGCTCTGTTTAAAATTACGTCCGTTATTTTGAGTCTAAAATTGTACATTATTCTACTTTGGGATTACAAATTGCCCTTTGGGTGCGGCTTAATTGAAAAGTCCATTGAGTTTAATAGTAAAAACGGAGAGAGAACAGTGAGAAAAGAAAAACTGTGTGTGAACTACTAATAAAAATGTCCGTTGTTTGCAAAAGACGTCTGAAAATAATGACCATGGTCATTATTTTGACGCCTGCGGCAAAAAGTCTGTTATTCAATACACTGTGTGCATTGGTCGTCTGCCTTCCTATTGACTTCAATGCATTGCCATTGCGGTTATTTTAAAATAACAAAATCAGGCGCCTTTTCTCAATTTTTGACGTTTGAACATAGCCTAACACAGTAGAACCTTGCAATGCATTTACACTAGCCACTCAATTACTGTGTAAAACTACAGTGATATATCATTAGCACAGACTTTCATGGATATATAACTTTCTCTTTTGTGGACTTACTTGGAAAGCTCTGCTATTTCCTCTTCATAGACCATCTTCCTCTCTTTGAGTTCCTCAGGGAAGTATTTGGCAATGAGCTCTTCCATCAGGTCTGTTTTACAGAACGTCCTCATAGCCAGGTACTGGAAAAGAACATGGAAATATCCAAATCAATGGAAAGAATTTGTAAACTGTAGAAGTGGTGTAGATGAAAGAATTAAACTATTGTGAAGAAGTTAACTGGTCAATGATAAAATACCTACAGTGCCTTGAAAAAGTATTCATACCACGTAAACTTTTTGGCAAAACAACGGCCATTATTAATGGTCATGACCATTAATAACAGCTGTTTATGCGCAACAACTGCCATTATTTGCCCTTATTTTTACATTGCGGGAATACAGCCTGATCTGCGTTCACACTACGTATATTTCAGTCAGTATATTTCAGTCAGTATTGCAACCAAAACCAGGAGTGGATTAAAAACACAGAAAGGATCTGTTCACACAATGGTGAAATTGAGTGGATGGCCGCCATATAACAGTAAATAACGGCCATTATTTCAATATAACAGCCGTTGTTTTAAAATAACAGCAAATATTTGCCATTAAATGGCGGCCATCCACTCAATTTCAACATTGTGTGAACAGATCCTTTCTGTGTTTTTAATCCACTCCTGGTTTTGGTTGCAATACTGACTGAAATATACTGACTGAAATATACATATACTGACTGAAATATACGTAGTGTGAACGCAGCCTAAGGCTATGTTTACACTACGTAAAACAACAACAAGCAAAAACGGCCATAGTTTTTGCGGGGTGGAACATGCCTTAGCTTCAATGGGATCCCGGCCAGAGCGTATACACATCGTATACGCTCCGGCCGGGATCCCGTGTGGCCGCGCAAATAACTGACATGTCAGTTTTCTGCCGCCGCAATGCAATGAATTGCGGCCGTAGGAAACCCTGTCAGTTCTCACTATGAAGCGTGCGGCTCCGGCCGCTCGCTCCATAGTGTGCAGGGGGAAGCTCTGATGCGGGCGCGCGCTGATGCGCCCGCATCAGAGCTCTGAGGCCGGAAAGATCATCCGGCCGGTACTTAAGTACCGGCCGGGATGATCTGGGCAGAGACCGGACGGGGACTTGTTTCATCTGGCTTCATCTGCAACTTTGTAGCTTCTTTGTAATGCTGGGACGGATAATTACAGTGAGTTCATTAGCAAGTTGACCTCAGAATTACCCTCTTAGCATTACAAAGAAGCTACAGTGTTGCAGATAAAGCCAATCAGGGACTTGTTTACATCAGCCATCTCAGAAGGGAGGGGAAGGAGGAAACGGATAGAAAGGCTCACACACAGATATTTGTGATTTCAGCAAAAAGCAGCAGCTCAGAACTGGGGGAAGGAGACTAAACAGATAATAACAAGTATGGAATAAATTATTAGTCACACCATGGGCAGCAACATATCAAAAGTTATGCTTGAGTGGAATACCCCTTTAATTTTAGATTGGATATAGGGTAGTCAGTACTCCTGCTCTCCTGACTTGCACCAGTTGCATACATATTTTCATGCAGTCACCATATTAGCAGGAGGCAAGTAAAATTTATATCTGTCTGTTATGGTAACACAGCAGTTGCCCATTTTAGTATTCACAATGATATAAAACTCCAAAGCAACAAACCTCACACAAGTCTTCTTTGCACAATGGACACTTGGGGTTGTGGTCAAGGCATCGCTCAAGACACTTGAGGCAATATGTGTGTCCACAGGGAGTAGTAACTGGTTCATACAGCAACCTGGAGTCAAGAGAGTAAAAAGAGAAAACAACAATATCTTGCAACAATAATGGACGTTGTGGGTCATCTGTGCAGTATAATATACAGCTTTACTAAAAGGGAGTCCTATGGATCACTTTTGTGGCTAAGCTAAAACCTTGCTGCGGCAGGTAAAACAAGAACAAGTAGACTATAAACTCAAAGCTGAATATAAAGTACGTCTATAGCCAGGATGACTATAAAGTACGTCTATAAGGTCAGGGTGTGTTAGGAGGTCATAGCCACGACTACAGCACACAAACCACCAGTAACCTTTTTACCTTAAACTCTTTTCTTGGTCTGAATGTGAAAGTTTTTTTGTTGCCTGAAAAGTAAAACTGGGTTAATTCCAGCTTGGTTTGTAGACTGGACGCTGGGATATTGGTTAATCCAGGGAAAGGAGCACAGTCTGCCCTTTTTAATATAAGAAACAGCCTACGATAAATCAGGTTATGTAACCTGTCTGCCAATAGGGCAGACTCCTAGTGTCTCGGTGTGAATACAGAAGCTTCTGTGTTCTTCTCTTATACATGTCTAATAAGCATTGGTGGATGAATGAATAAATAAGAATCTCTACATACTGTAACAAATATACAGAGTGTACACATAAATATGCAAAATTATTACAAACTATTCATACGTAACTCATGCCATCAAAGTGTTTGTTCTTTTACTTTTTACCATTCTATGCTGGTACGTGGTCTGCTATATAAATTTGTAAGGGTGGCTATACCCAGGCAAATGTCTCACCAACACTCACCAGTTAGTGAGACGTCTGCCCACCCTTAGCCCTCTCCCTTTAATATGAGTGTAATATTAACACTCACAGCCATAAGAAACAATAAGGCCTACATTTACTAACACAAATTGTTAGACAGTTACCATTCTCTGTGCCAGTGTGAAGTGGCAGAATTGTGAAAATTTTTGCATACGCTCTGGTTTTGCTCAACATTTTTGCACAAACTAGAAGCTAGGGCTTGTGCAAAAATGTGTCGAGAATGCCCTAGATGTTTAATATATATGTTGTATTCTTAGACTGTGTAAGACTTAGGGCCCTATTCCACGGGACGATTATTATTCAGATTATCGTTAAATCGTTCGAATCTAAACGATAATCGTTCGTTTGAATAGCAGTTAACGATTAACGACCGAACGAGAAATCGTTGATCGTTTAATAATACCTGGACCTATTTTTATCGTTGCTCGTTCGCATTGAAGAGGATAACGTTGGGTCGTTCGCAGTAGTAACGAACGCAATATCGATGACAACGATTATCGTTCCGTGTAAATGGGTGGATTTCAGGTCTTTCGCAATAGCGGTCATTTGGATTGCTTATCGTTAACGATTATGCGAATGATAATCGTCCCGTGGAATAGGGCCCTTAGAAAAACTTGTCTGCTTTCTTCCAGAAACGGCACTACCAGTGGCGTAGCCACCGTGGTCGCGGGGGTCGCCGCCGCGACCGGGCCCGCCACAAGGGGGGCCCGCGGGGCCCCCCGATCAATCACTCTTGTGACCGCAAGCATTGTTTTGCTTGCGGTCACAAGAGTCTGGCTCCGTCTTCCCCCGGCTGCTGCGCGGCTGCCGGGGGTGTCGCGTCTTACCCCCGGCAGCGCGCGCATCCCAGAACTCCCTGCGCGCCTTGGGCCCTGACTTCCGGTTTCCGGCGCGCAGGGAGTTCTGGGATGCGCGCGCTGCCGGGGATAAGACGCGACACCCCCGGCAGCCGCGCAGCAGCCGGGGACAGACCAGGAGGAGTGAGAATCAACGTGGGAGCGCGATGTCAGGTGAGTTAAGTTTTGTTTTTTTTTATCAGCCTGTACGGGTGGGGGGAAAGGAGGGGGCCATCTATGAGGGTGGGGGGAAAGGAGGGGGGCATCTATGAGGGTGGGGGGAAAGGAGGGGGGCATCTATGAGGGTGGGGGGAAAGGAGGGGGGCATCTATGAGGGTGGGGGGAAAGGAGGGGGGCATCTATGAGGGTGGGGGGAAAGGAGGGGGGCATCTATGAGGGTGGGGGGAAAGGAGGGGGCCATCTATGAGGGTGGGGGGAAAGGAGGGGGCCATCTATGAGGGTGGGGGGAAAGGAGGGGGCCATCTATGAGGGTGGGGGGAAAGGAGGGGGGCCATCTATGAGGGTGGGGGGAAAGGAGGGGGGCCATCTATGAGGGTGGGGGGAAAGGAGGGGGGCATCTATGAGGGTGGGGGGAAAGGAGGGGGGCATCTATGAGGGTGGGGGGAAAGGAGGGGGGCATCTATGAGGGTGGGGGGAAAGAGGGGGCCATCTATGAGGGTGGGGGGGAAGGAGGGGGGCATCTATGAGGGTGGGGGGGAAGGAGGGGGGCATCTATGAGGGTGGGGGGGAAGGAGGGGGGCATCTATGAGGGTGGGGGGAAAGGAGGGGGCCATCTATGAGGGTGGGGGGAAAGAGGGGGCCATCTATGAGGGTGGGGGGAAAGGAGGGGGCCATCTATGAGGGTGGGGGGGAAGGAGGGGGGCATCTATGAGGGTGGGGGGGAAGGAGGGGGGCATCTATGAGGGTGGGGGGGAAGGAGGGGGGCATCTGAGGGTGGGGGGGAAGAGGGGGCCATTTATGAGGGTGGGGGGAAAGAGGGGGCCATCTATGAGGGTGGGGGGAAGGAGGGGGCCATCTATGAGGGTGGGGGGAAGGAGGGTGCCATCTATGAGGGTGGGGGGGGGAAGGGGACCATCTATAAGGGAGGGAGGAAGGGGACCATCTATAAAGGGGGGAAAGGGGACCATCTATAAGGGAGGGGGGGAAGGGGACCATCTATAAGGGAGGGGGGGAAGGGGACCATCTATAAGGGAGGGGGGGAAGGGGACCATCTATAAGGGAGGGGGGGAAGGGGACCATCTATAAGGGAGGGGGGGAAGGGGACCATCTATGAGGGTGGGGGGGGGGAAGGGGACCATCTATAAGGGAGGGAGGGAAGGGGACCATCTATAAGGGAGGGGGGGAAGGGGACCATCTATGAGGGTGGGGGGGGGAAGGGGACCATCTATAAGGGAGGGAGGAAGGGGACCATCTATAAAGGGGGGGAAAGGGGACCATCTATAAGGGAGGGGGGGAAGGGGACCATCTATAAGGGAGGGGGGGAAGGGGACCATCTATAAGGGAGGGGGGGAAGGGGACCATCTATAAGGGAGGGGGGGGGAAGGGGACCATCTATAAGGGAGGGGGGGGGAAGGGGACCATCTATAAGGGAGGGGGGGGGAAGGGGACCATCTATAAGGGAGGGGGGGGGAAGGGGACCATCTATAAGGGAGGGGGGGGAAGGGGACCATCTATAAGGGAGGGAGGGGGGAAGGGGACCATCTATAAGGGAGGGGGGGGGAAGGGGACCATCTATAAGGGAGGGTGGGGGGAGAGGGGGCCATCTATAAGGGAGGGTGGGGGGAGAGGGGACCATCCATAAGGGAGGGTGAGGAGAGAGGGGGCCATCTATAAGGGAGGGGGTATAGGGGGCCATCTATAAGGGAGGGGGTAGAGGGGGCCATCTATAAGGGAGGGGGTAGAGGGGGCCATCTATAAGGGAGGGGGCCATCTATTTGGGGGGGCAACATAGGGGGAGAGGGAATACACAGAGGGGGGCATATATTATTAGGAGGTCACATAGAGTCAGGGCTACCCACTAAATGAGGGTGTAAAGGGGACAGTACAGATGTGCAGTGTGTAGAGAGATGGAGATGGTGTCAGAGTGTGGAGCCTAATATGTCTGTCTGGCAGATTCTGTGGATTCGTGGCTCGGAGAAGTTCTCATAACGGCCCAGGACGGATGGAGAAGATGATGAAAAGGAAAGAACTCCGATCAGAAAAGACGTCTCCTGTGAGTCACCTGATATAACTGCACTGTAATGTATATGGTGTATAGAGCCTGTGTAGAGTTGGGGCCACCTCTATATGACTGGATGAGGTGATTTAGTATACTGGATTTGGTCAGTAACAATATGGTGGTGGTGGTTGTGGTGTGGCGGTAATGTTTCCTCCCTATATACTGGTATTACTGGTAATATTGGTCTCAGTATACAGGATTTGGTCGGTAACAGTATGGCGGTAATAGGTAATATCTGTCTTGGTGTGTGTGTGTGTGTGTGTGTGTGTGTGTATATATATATATATATATATATATATATATATATATATATATATATACATACAGTGGTACCTTGGTTTAAGAGTAACTTCGTTTAAGAGCGTTTTGGTTTAAGAGCTCACAGTTTTTCAAAATTGTGACTTGGTTTAAGAACATTGCTTTGGTTTAAGAACTTCCTGTATTGGGTGGGAGAGCGAGTGGAGAAGGGGCATGGCCTGCATAGCGGGGTCTACAGCACTGTACTCTAAACACCTTCCAAATCATAGCAGATCCCCTTCAGGCTGGGGCTTACATCAGGGGACAGGACTGTGTGGGGGGGGGGGTAATCTCTCCATAGCTGTAACCCCTCTCTCCCCGGACAGAGAGTGCTGCATGTATGTGCCCACATCTGTACTGCTCATTCCTTCATGCTCCCTGCAGTCTCTCCGCCCTTGTGTTTCCCATCCTCTCCATTACTGTACAGTACAGAATAATAAATATATTTGGGGTGCGGAACCAATTGTCTGCATTTACATGATTTCTTATAGGAAAATTTGCTTTGGTTTAAGAGTGGATTTGGATTACAAGCACGGTCCTGGAACGAATTATGCTCATAATCCAAGGCACCACTGTGTGTGTATATATATATATATATATATATATATATATATATATATATATATATATATATAATATACACACACACAACAGTAGCATCACTTGGTCGTGAAAGGAGGGGGGGGGGGGGGCCCCAAGTTGGCCTCTCGCACCAGGGCCCAGGAGACATTAGCTACGCCCCTGGGCACTACTTATGTCTCCAGTTTGGGTAAGGTTATTCAAATCAGTTCCATTGAAGTGAATAGAGCTTAATTGCATAACCACACCTGAACTGGATACAAGAGTGTTCCTGGAAGAAAGCAGCCATGTTTTCTAATCCTGGATAACTGCTTTAGGCTATGTTCACACAACATATGTTCCGCGGGAATCACAATTGTTGTTTCAACGGCCGTGATTCCCATGGAACTTACGTAGTGTTGCCTCCTGAGAGAATCCCGGCTGGAGTGTATACACAGGATATACACTCAGACCGGGATCCCTAGTGGCAGCGTAGAAAACTGACAAGTCAGTTTTCTGCGACTGCTCTTTAGTGAATAACGGCCGCAGAAAACCTGTCAGTGCACAATATGGAGCGAGCGGCTCCGGCTGTACGCTCCGTAGTATGCAGTGGGGAGTTCTGATGCGGGCACGGATGCACTTGTATCAGAACTCTACGGCCCTAAAGATCATGCAGTTCTGGCCAGGATTATCTTTTCAGAGACCCACCGTTCCGTGACCCGGCCGGGTCACGGAACGGCCGGTCTCTTACAGCATGTGCACATAGCCTTAAACTGCAATTTAATCTTGTACCAGAGTTCTGGTTGATTTATGGTCCATGGCGTTGCATCAAGGCCACATGCCCTTTTGCCGGTGCCACTTTCCAGCTATGGAAATCTGAGGAGATGATTGGGAGAAGTGTCACTAAGTGCACAGGAGATAGGTGGCCATCAGAGACTCTGCAGGAAATTGGCTATGCATTTATTGTTCTCCAGTGCCAGTATACAGTATAGATACAAAATATAGTGGTATCTCCCTTCTCAAACTACTCTGAAGTCAAACTGTTTAGTTCTTAAACAGTATTTTCAAGGAAAGTTTTTGTGTGGATCGTGGGCTGTATGTGGGGGGTTTAGCACTGGTGAGGCTTCACATACAGTACTGTATAAGACTGCTGGAGTACATATACAGTACAGTAGTAGTACAGTCAGTGCACCACCATCTCTACCTGTTACAGCGCTGGCATGGGGGGGGGGGGGGATGAGTGAGGAGTAGGTGACTACTGTACTAAAATTACTGACATTGTTGAACATTTCTTGTTTAAAATGTCCTGTACAGTATAGTGCTGTTCTGTAATGTACTGTAGGGATTACACTGGGCACTTTTCAATGTAATAAATGAGTATTGTAGACAATTATTGGTGGCTGCTGGAACCAATTAAACACATTTACATTATTTCCTATGGGAAAACACTGCTCGGTTCTCAAACTGCCCTCTGAACCAATTAAGTCAGAGAACAGAGGTATCACTGTATTCCATCTTAGCATTGATCCAGCAGAAAGAAACGTTACCTCATACAGAGAGAACAGTCCAGATCTGATGGGTCCACATATGACGAGACAGATGAGTCTTGTCCTTCACTGTTTGCAGATACCTTTGTTATATCTACAATGAAACACACAAAAAAATGCACTTAGTAAAATATATTTTGACAATGGCATGCTATATATTCTTCTGAGTCTGATATAATATCATGGTCTCACCTCTCTTCGCGATCTTGCAGGGCCCCTCTGTTGTTCTACCCTCACTTGCATCATCAGAAGACAGCTTCCTCTTCAGTGTGTTACATGGCAGAGGCAGTTTTAGGGCCGACTCTTCCGATGACGTCTTCTTACCCTCCACATCAGTTTTATTGTCTGGAGTTTGCATTAGCTTCCATGAGGTTTTACAAGCCGTAGGACTAACTTCTTCTGGAAACTTTAAGGATTTTTTATATTCCATATTAATCTGGTAATAAAGAGGCAATTTTTTTTTAAAAAGGATGTAGCACATAATACTTTATAGGTATGTCTAGTAACTTTAATTGTAATGAATCTGTTTTTTAGAGACCAAGTACTTGGCCGGTTGTTTAGAAAAGACATTGATGGCTATCAATGCTGTTCCTGTCACCATTACTTTGGTACATTGGTTTGATAGACTGTAACCCTCTCAAACTGTAAGGGAAGGATCTCTACATACTATTTATGACTCTTACATAATAACATAAGGGAACAGGTCACTGCTTTTTTCCAGTTCCGTGAGCTCATCTCGTGTCTATTGCTGTGGACATTATAATGATGTGACTGAACAGACCAATGACATAAAACCCCTGGAATATAACAATGATCTCACTGCCTATTAATAGGAAACATACACGCTGGAAAAGAAGACTCGGAGCAAATGATGGGAGAACATTTTAACTGTATCACTTGTCATTTCCATAGCCATTACATTAAAACACCTTCCTAATGATATAAAATCATATCTATATCACACTTACCGCATGCAAGTCAAAGCACACCTGCATGTAATATACGAACACTGTGCGGCAATGCTGTATGTACATTGGCCACATGAGGGCATGGTTTTGCCTACATGTAGTAATTGTGATATAGTAGTTTTCCACCATCTTGGCCCATCCCTTTCAAGACAGGTAAGAAGGCATTGGGCTAGGACAATAGCACGTCACCTACAAAGATGTTAGAATAACCCCTTTAAGTCCAATAAGATGATATGTGAAGCCTGCAGGGATCAAATTTGTTTATCCCACAGATGTCTGATGTATTGGGATTATGAACAGCATCACATTGCTTCACCAGCTTGCCTTTTTTCCTATATGGCATACTAATGCTATCTATTTCCCATGTACTGTATGTAATCCTACTGTCAACAATCATAGCCAGCAGAAACTTTTTCACCAATTGGTGCTCCAATAATTCTTAGGTGGGATCACACCAAATATGTGCTACACCTCACATTCCATGTCCATCAGTAAGTCTTGGGTGCTTATGACCCTGTCTGGATCAGTTGACCTTCTTCAGACACTCTTTTGGTAGGTAATAAACATTGCTTACTGGAAATACCCCCCAAGATCTGCCATTTTGTAGATTTTATGATCCAGCTGTCTAGTCATCACAATGTAACTGTAGACACTCAAATTCTTGCAAAAAAAGCTGAATTGCTATCTAAAATATCCAACCTCCTGTCAGATGCTATTGTTAGGAGATTAACAGAACCATTTTTTTTAAAGAGGAACTAGACAACTCTAACCTGCTGATATCTCCCTATTGCGCAGGAGGTGCCAAGGATGAAGGTATGTCCCTTACCTTCCTCCTCTGCGCTATTCCAGTGCAGTTAGTCTTTTACTCCTTTGTATTGTAAGACCATTTGGAGCACTGGGGCGCCATTGGGAGCACTGCCCCACCCCCAAAGCGATAATCCACTCCGGGCCAGCCCGTTCCTTCTAATGATTGTCAATGAAGCGGGTTGGTTGGGGTTGGGCCACATCGCCACTAGGGGCGGTCTTACCAGAACAAGTAGTAAACAACTAAGTGCATGGGAACCACGCCAAGGATGAAGGTAAGAGACATCGGGACATATCAGCGGGTTAGATTCGTCTAACCTGCTGATAGTTCCCCTTTAATGTTCCCCTTTAATGTTATGTTACGGCTGATCGTTGTGTATATACCAGTTTCTAAAAAAATAAGTAAATATGTTATTCCTATAAATACATGAAAAAACTCCAGCAAATTATGTTACTTACCCTATATAATCTGTGTGTGTTACAGCTGTAGTCTGAGCAGCTTAGTGAATTCATAGGGCTTCCCTTTACCCTTGAGGGATGTGGCATTATTTGCAGGATATCTGGCAAGTCTTCCTGACTGTGTCCAGGACTTAACATGTTAAGCAGCAGCTGTGGGTATAATAATTAAAACCTACATAAATGTGTGTATACCAGGATCTGTTAAGAGATGAGAGATTATTCTGGTTATGTGGCTACAACAGTCATTGGAACTGAAACATAATCTGCTGGGTTTACATGTAGAGGCTATTGCCACAATCTGACTGGGGATGTTGGATTGAAGCAATAATCTCTTTGTGATGAGATTGTCAGAATTGTTTGATCTATCAGGAGGCATTGAGAAGCAGTAATAACCAACTCCATAATGTCCTGCTTACTAAAGCTGGATATACACTAGAAGGTTTGTTAGGCTACCCCCCGACATTCTCCGCATGGATGTTCATTGCTATAGGATGGGAGATTAGTGGTGTATAGATATCTCTGGCAATGCTTATCTCCCAAGAGAACAAAAGATTAGAGTAGTTAAAATACAATGTCTTCCTGAATGTGAACGAAACATCAAGTGATAAAAGAATGAACAGTATTGTAATAAGAAAGGTACCAGCAGCGACTTAGCATTTTCTATAATATCTAAAAAGTAATATTTTATTGTCTAGTCGGGATGATAAGATGAAAACACATAGACAAATCTGTACTGTATTTAGGCACAATATACTGGAGGGGACCCTATTCACTTTTATGGGACAGTTTTCTAGGCATGCTCTGCGACAGAGGTCACTGTGCAGTGAGGGGGCATGTATAGAGGTAATTGTGCAGGGAGGGGGCTAAGGCTGAGCTCTAACCATCACTTTTTGCAAATGGCCTGGACTCATCTTATCTTCTGTGGTCACTGTAACACTGCGGCTGTGGTAAGCAGGACATTGCTGAAAAGTCATCTGTTCAGAACATGAAGTGTCACCTATTATTAGGCTTTGTGGCCACAATATAAAAGGCAAGATTTTATCTTAAAGAAAATACAAAGTAACCTATTGTTGCCAGGCCACCACAGTGTGATTCACCAACATTAATTCTGTGTGTATTAGAAAATGTGTGATGCTACCTTCTGAGCTTCTGATTTGGCTGTCTTATTGCCAGGATCAAGGATGAGACAGTAAAGGAATTCTTTTAAAGCATCTTCGGTTTTTCCCAGATTTACCAGTGCTTGTGCTTTCCTCAGATGCCCCTATATATGAAAAGAAATAAAAACCAAATCAGTAAGTCTGAGTTCACACCTGTGATTGTGTCCCCACTGCAGGTTCATCCAAATTACTAACAGGAATAGGCAAGAAATTGAGCTCTGGCAGAATAGGTGCACAATTTGAGCAGAATTCGAGCAGAAAGTGGAAATTCAAAGCCTCAATGACTTCTATGGGATTTCTCTAGCAAAATCATGTCAATTCTATGGGCGGAAATCGGATCCAGGGCAGAAAATCCTATGCATTAATTCAGATGTGTGAAAGGAAATCCTATTATACACTATGAGACATTGCTCTGTATTTATTTTACAGGTGGGATTTCAAGCGGAATATGCGTAAAATTAAGCAAGGATTCGGCTTGAAATTCTTCAATGTTAACATACCCTTAGTGTTAGCGTTATAAGAGTAATGTAAGATATAATGTTTTTTCAGTACTTACTTTCAACCAATATGGCTGCAGCTTGCAGGCAATTTCAGCATCGCTCAGTGCCAGTTCATAGGACTTTAGGCTGAGGTGAATCATTGAACGATTGCTGTACAGTAAATGGTCAAGTGAAACTGTAACAAAAACAACACCATAAATATATATTATTATATAACATATGCAAGTTATTTTTATTACAGACTCGCTGCTCGGAATGCTTATGTAATTTTTTATGATTTTAAGAAGCTATTTTTTTTTTTATCCTAAAATACTTATTGAGCACACTATCATTGTGAAAGCTAATAGAGCCCAATATTTAAAAGGAACTGATCATACAAAAATTCAGTTAGGCGTGATTGCCAGCAAGATTTCCCATCAGCAGTGATTACTTAGAAGCTCTGATCTGCCCACATGACTAGATGAGCAAATTTAAAAAATATATTTTATCGGGACATATAAGGAATTCTCATAGCATTCACTTATATGCCTGGAAACAGTGCTGGGGGCATATAGGAGCTTATTTATAGCTTTAAGCGATTTTTGCATGATTGGTTCCCTTTATCCTTATCAAAGTGGCGTTCCCATTATTTGCCCAAGACCCATGGTTCCCTTAGAGATGATAGTACCCGAAATAGGGCTTGCACCCATGAGTAGTTCATATGGGGATATGCCAAGCATACTTAAAGTGGGAATAATCCATCAATAGAGGGTCATGCCCTGACCAAGTCCTTTTATTTATAAGTTAGAGTGAAAAGCAGCTATAACAAAAAGGAATTGTACAAAATAGTCAAGTTCTTTAAAATTACTTCCTCACCATCAGTTTTGCATTGCCAACCCCATTTCTACAAACTTTTCTTTTTAAATGAAAACTTAATGTTGCTGGCAGGATTGCTCACGTAGTCATTTAAAAGCCATTACCAGCCATTCTGAGAAGCACTGGGCGATTACCTCTTCCCGGTCATTTAGCTCCTCATATATAGTATATCACAAGAATTCTGGCTGCTGCTATTTATTTCTATAAAAATCGACAATACCTAAATTAGAGAGTTGCTGGTATCATCCCCTTGTATATAATATATGTTTCCGGAAACCTGTTCCGTAAACTTGTAGCTATTGTGCAGAATGGCAGATTTACTTCTCGGACAAAAAAATAAATGAAAGGCCATTGTGTTTTAATGGCTGAGAATTCACTGGCTCACTTTAATAATTTGTTAGGCAGAATAAGTGGCCTCAGGTGGGCAGAGACTTCATCTACATATCTGAGTACATCAAGGCTGTTAGGTCAGTAACGGGAAGGAAGCTCATTAAGTTCTAATTATCATTTCTCCAGTACAGTATATGTTGCTGCAGAACAGTCATTTGGGAAGGGAAGTCCATAACAATTTATAAAATTAAGTAGGTCTTCATAGCATCTAATCTGTGAGAAATGTGTCTCGGTCAAATCTAGTAATGCATCCAGGTAAACTATAGACAGAGGATGGATATTGGCCTACATTAGAGTTCCTAACATATCCATCTCTTCCATGCGAAAGGAAGTTGTGTATTTAGGGATGTGAGTAGCTAAGCTGTGATAGGTCGCTGGTGTCACTTCTCTTTCTTCATTTATGGCTTCTTTATATTTTCATACTGCAGAGATTAACTTGAAAACATCAGGTAGCAACTACTGCAGGGCAAAATAGGTGGACTGGTAACAGGTGTGGTGATGTTTTGGGAAGAAATTAGCTCTCTTTTTTATTCCTGAATAACCCCTTTAAAGGCCAACAATCTGCCAATAAACAAGAAAACACTTCTGAGTTGATCACATAGATTGTGTGGCCCTATAAAGCTTTGTCTGTTGGTAGCCTGTTCTGTGTAAACTGAGGACAGTAATGGAAATGAATGGCCACATGAATGAACCGGCGCCTGTCTGTGTGGCCATTCACTCCCAATAGTCAGACCATGTGAAAGATCCCTTTAAAGGGGTTGGCCACTTTATAGTAAAATTGCAGTGTACAGTATTAGTAAGTGAATACCCATTACTTACTGACAGCAGCTCCCTGTGTATCTCATAAAGCTAAAATCAGACTCCCCTCCTCCAGGCCATGCTGTCCTGCTCTGTGGTAAGTCTGTCCATAAAATGGCCGACATGGAGGAGCATGTGACCATGCCACACCTCTTAGTGTCCTCCATAGGCATATACAGGCTCAGTGATGGACACTCGGGGGCAGAGCATGGTCACATGCTCCATGTCAGCCATTTTATGGACAGAATTACCACAGAGCAGGAACGCACAGTCTGGGGGAGGGGCATCTGATTTTAGCCCTATGAGGTACACAAGAAGCTGTTGTCAGTAAATAATGTGAAAACACTTACTTACACTACACACAAAACAATTTCACTATAAAGTGGCCAACCCATTTAATAAGTGTTGATCAACTTGTACATAGTCAATCTGAGCTCACATTAGTTAGTTATTTGCCAATGTTCATGTCCAACCGTCACATGACATGTCACTTCTTTCGGCTGATAGCGGAATATGCTGGCCCATAGAATGGGGTGTATGGAGCCGGCGGAAAGGTGCGCGGCCATGAGCGCGGACAGACGGCGGAATTCCGCGGACATTATCCGCGAGAATTCCTCAGTATGAACCTACCCTTAGGGTGGGTTCACAATACAGAATAGGGGAGGATAATCCGCTGGGAATTCCGTTGCTCGCTTCCTCACGCATCTCCTCCCGTGCCATAGACTCCATTCTATGGTCAGGTCAATTCCACCGTCCGCGGAAAGAATTGTCATGTCTATGGAAGACAGGAAATCTATTGCACAGGTGGAGATTATCCGCCCCTATTCCATAAGGTGAACTCACCATCAAGTAGTAAACACTCAGAACCAGGAAACAGAACTGACGGGGGGATCGGCCACATGTGAGAACATGTTGTTTTTTTTTCCATCCCACACTGAGTGCTTTTGAATATAAAATGACAGACAATCCCTTTAAATGTAGTGTACTATTACAAATAAAAAAGGGTCTGGGGGGGGCCCTATTAACATATACTGGTCTGCAACTAAAGACCAAGGGCACATTATTGTAATATTGACCTATATTCCTAATAGACATGGGAGCAGCTTACATAGCTGTCTTATATAAGTGAGGAGAGGCTCAGCTATTTATACTCGCTATGTCATTCTGATACTGCCGCCAATTATTTTACCATTAATTGTGTTACATTGTAGCTGTCTGTGTTAAAATCTATCACTTCGATGCAAAAATAGACAAGGCTCTAAAATAGCTGTGTGTAAAGTGCCATTTTACACTACCAAATGTCAACAAAGCGTGTTGCCATGGCAACCGTCTCTTAATGGATGGAACATGATAGTGAAGGATTCATCTGGTTGTTCCTCATGTCATGCTGTCACTATTTTCATTCATAGCCAAGGAAACAGATGCAAACCAATATGCAATATGATTAAAGGGAAGGGCCGCCTTTGCTGAATCTATGCTTGTCTGGGGGATAGCATGTTTAATATATTCCCTAGTTCACTATTACTTAAATTACTCCATTTATGAACTGAAGTGATTCAGGTAATAAGAAGCTGTGAGAAGATCAAAGCCTCAGGGGCTGCGGGGAATACAGGCTTTTGCAGTATGCTGAAAATCATAGTAATTCTCACCTTTCTACTCTGGACCGTAACATGGGTAAATTCTAGGGTCTATAGTATGCCCGCACCTCTCAGCCTCCCCCTCAACCCTGATGATGGGTTTAGATGATATGTTACTGAAGGCCCATCTTTTACTATACAAAGACATTGTAAGATAAGCACAATAGTATAGTAATGAACACATGCAGACAATGAAGAAGCTGCAGTGATCACCTGAGTGCCATATATTTGATCGGTGAGTGTGCCAAGGGTCACTCCTGCAGCTGATCCAATCCTGAGAATAGGGCAACATTTTTTAAAGCCTGAATAACTCAAATAATTTTTACTTTGCGTGCGAGGTGTGCCCGTTTCATTCCGGGGACACTACTGTAGACAGACTGGTGCCATAGATTCAACCCATTAAGTAGGCCATACAGGTCTATAGTGCCTATAACAAATTTTCACTGTCGCTCGGCTCCTGGCACTTCTGGAGTGCGCGGCCAGCCTGGCAGAGAAGCTGACAGAGTCCCTAGTGATTGGCCCGGCTGGTTGCTAGGGGCGCGCTGACAGCGTCCCTAGCAGCCAGCCTGGTTGCTGGAGCCACGGTGGCACTTTCTTTTGAGGTGGCCGTGGCCAGGGCTTCACTGCCCACAGCCGATCAGCATTAGGTGTGCTTAATTTATGTACTGACTGACAGCAAACACTGCCAGTCAGAAGTCTGTATCTGACCTGGCTCAGGCCTCATAAGTATCCTCCTCCACCCCCTGGGCCTTACCTGAGATAGAGCCTAGTTTACTAGTGTGTCTTGACCTACCGTTCCTTCCTGCACTGTGTACTTGTTATTCTGACTTCTGGCTTTTGGACTTTGACTATTCTCTTGGATTACGTTTTCTACTGCACCGCCCTCTTGTTGCTGACTTGAACCTCTGACCCTGCTGTATTGTGTTACGTTTGTCTTGTCTTTGTTCTGTGTTCACAATTAGTAAGGATTAGGGAACGTCGACCAGTTGTCCGCTGCCATTAGGGCTGTTGAGGCAATTAGGCAAGGACAGCAGGGTGGGCGCCAGCGTCAGGGCTGCACCTGTTTTTTGTCTTCCTGGTACCATATCCTGACACTAACCTTGTTCCTTACCCACAATACCCAACATGAACCCATACTAGTAGTTACCGTTTGTATTGCTGTGAACAATTCCTCAATGTAATGACTGTATATCTATACTGTAGGTGTATATGTATGTAAGACTATACATACATATACACTTATTGTGTTGCTACAAAATGTATAAGATTATTACCCAGTGTGCTACAGCTTATATACTGCTGTATCTACGTAATGAAATCAAACACCTTGAAGAGAGGGTACAATACGCAGCCAAGCACTTCAGCCTCTTCCTTCTAGCAATCTGTGGGAGTATAAGCATTTGGCGTCCCATCAATCACTATGTAGGGCAGGGGGCACAGTGCAAGCTTCTTCATTCTCAGGATTAGTGGGGGTCTGACTGCTAGACAACCACTTACCCTGGAGATATGCCATCACTTTGTGTTATAATAATATTCTTTACACAGAAACATTGCAGTGACATAGATTACAGAAAGAAAAGACTTGCCCAGAAGATGAAAGCAATGATATCATTGTATTATATAAAGATGATTAGCTCTAGATTGCTGGCTATGTATTAATCCTTTTATGAAGAGATCATTTTAAAGTGAATTGTTTAGTTGTATGCAATTCCTATTGATGTGCTTGTCTACAAAAGCTGCATTGTCTGTTCCGGCTCCCGATAAGCTCAATAATGTTGCGTGCTGTTCTACAAAATCTAAGCACATTCTAATAATTCCACTGTACAGAATGTACACAATAATTCAATGATCTAGTTAAATTACAGTTATTGTTGGAAAAGGTTGCAAATGTTTGACCCAGTTCTTTGTTACCTCACTGGTTATGCAAGCAGAGAGGAGGGAGGAGGGGCAGGGAGAACTGGCAGACAGTATATTCTTCATGGTTATGCAACTCTGCTCTCCTGACCCACTTTCTCAACATAGCTTCACTTCCAAGGAACAAACTGGTCAGGCACCTTATAAAGAGCATGTGGAGCACCACAGAGTCTGCAAAATGTGTGCCAGCTCAAGTACATGATACTCTGCTACTAACAGGTGAAACACTCCCTGGTACACAGCGTGTCTGATAACAAGTGAATACTCCAGATATAGTTATACTTGTAATATACACTGAAATTAATTATTTTTCTATGCAGTGTATTATATATTGCTGTTAAGGCACGCCTGCTTGAGGGGGGGGGCTAATGCAGCCTTCCTTTCCTTATATAAAGGACTATATTGTTCATTGAAAACAATGGGCTCATTGTAATGAGAAAACAAGCCAATATACAGCACCTTCCCTTCCAGGAACACCTGATTCCAGGAGATCCCTGCAACTAGATCCTTAAAGCCAGATAATTTATCAGACTGCAATGTCAGCTTGGGTTTTCTAAATCACACAACCCATTTGAGAATGTACAGAGCCAACCTTGTATAATGTTATGTAACAATATGCTGAATGATTAGAAACCTAGGCAAACAGGAAACTTTATGCACTGTTCATTTAGTGTAGGTCTAGACTATATTCACACAATGGGGGAGATTTATCAAACTGGTGTAAATTGAAACTGGCTCAGTTGCCCCTAGCAACCAATCAGATTCCACCTTTCATTTTCCAAAGAGTCTGTGAGGAATGAAAAGTGATATCTGATTGGTTGCTAGGGGCAACTGAGACAGTATCACTTTACACCATGTTCGATAAATCTCTCCCAATGTCTTTTTTTTTTACCATTTAACGGCCGTCTTGTTGAGACAAAAAATATGGCCATATTATGCAAATTATGGCTGTATTTTTGTCTAAAAATGACGCCCGTCCAAGAAAATGGCCACAAAATGGCCACAAATCGACGTTGTTTGAACGTAGTCATATATATTAGAATATACAAACACCAGATGTCCCTAACCAGTGACTTAGCCACATGTCACTCACTGGGGGAGATTTATCAAACATGGTGTAAAGTAAAACTGGCGCAGTTGCCCCTAGCAACCAATCAGATTCCATTTTTCATTCCTCACAGACTCTTTGGAAAATGAAAGGTGGAATCTGATTGGTTGCTAGGGGCAACTGAGCCAGTTTCACTTTACACCAGGTTTGATAAATCTCCCCCACTGTGCACCATAGCAGTCTTAAGTTATAACCATATGCAATGACAATTGACATAATTGCAGTCATCCTATACTATTATCATTTCTTTGTGTGGAGAGCGACAGAAGCGGAAGCGCCCGAACCCTCCTATAGAGATAATGTGGGACACTGAGGCAGGCAGGATTCCGCAGGATTGCTCATCAATGTTCAGAATAGAGAATGAATGGAGTGTTGGCCATGCATGCGTGTTACCACTCCATTCATTTAAGGAAGAATTGTCTTCCATTCTTGGGATTGGTTGGGGTCTCAGGGGATGGACCCCCAGCAATCAGCTAGTTATCTCCTATCCTAGACAACTAAGTACAGAAGCTGTACAAAGCAAGGGGTACTTAAAAAAAGCTCTTTCAGATCAACTGGTGCCGGAAAGTGCCAGGGATTTGTAAATTACTTCTAAAAGAAAATCTCAAATCTTCCAGTACTTATCAGCTGCTGTATGTCCTGTGGGAAGTGGTGTATTCTTTCCAGTATGGAGAGCAGGAAGGTTTTTTTTAATGGGATTTGCTACTGCTCTGGACAGTTACTGACATGGACAGAGGTGGCAGCAGAGAGCATTGTGTCAGACTGAAGAGAATCCACCACTTCCTGCAGGACATACAGTTGAGTAGCTGATAAGTACTGGAAGACTTGAGATGTTTTAATACAAGTAAATTATAAGTCTCTGGCTCTTTCTGGCACCTGTTGATTTGAAAGGTTTTTTTGGGTGAACTACCCCTTTAAAATGCTAATGTAATTTAAAATCTTTAAAAATGCTAATGTCATTCAAAATGTTGTTACAAAAAATATATGATTTCCTATGGCCAATTTTAGCCTTTCTTCTTAGAGACAGGGTAAAAAAAAAAAAAAAAAAGGCCAAGGTACTGTATGATAGGAAGGTGTGGAGCTTTTTACTGTATACCGATCAAACTATCTTTATGTATAGCAGATTAACATTCACAACAATTTCAAAAAAAATTATCAAGTTTTGGGGTGCATATCATGTTCCCTTGTAAGAATGTCCATATGCTGCGGATTGTTGCAAACAATTGTGCCAAAGTTACACCAAACTTCCTGTAGTAAATTTGGGCCATTCTCTGCATCGTAATTCTGCATATATTTTTTCTATGTGGATTTACATGCAGATTTATACACATAGGTAATTTATAGAAATGGGTAAAAACAGCCATACATCCTAAAATCTCTTCTAAATTGTATTTCAGTGTGAATTTCTGGTGCGGAATCTTATATTCTGGACCAGATCCAAGTTATGACAATTGCCTTAGCATTTTGCAATTTGATTTTTAATACATTCAAAGTCCTGAGTATGTTCTACTCTTCAGAGGTGATATAACTCATTCACCAATTCCCCATCATCCATAATAAACCCTTACCAAGCAGTAATAAATGGATGTAAGGGGGCCTTTACACAGTTTTTGAAGCCAAAGCCAGGATTAGATTTGAAAAGAGGAGAAATCTCAGTCTTTTCTTTATGACCTATTCCCTCTTTATAGTCTGTTCCTGGCTTTGGCTTCAAAAATCTGTCAGCTAAATCTGTCTGTGTAAAGGCACCCTGAGACTTTATCCGCTAGCTGATTATATAATACTGGCATAATGCCGCTTGCACCAATGGATACAAACTAGTTGAATCCAGGTAAATGCTGCTTTCTCTTCCATCACAGTCAAGTAACCTTTAAAATGTATCTCAAATGCCATATAGAGTATAGTTTTCAGTGTAACCTATCAGAAAACTGCAGGTGTAAGGTTACCGCAGACCATTGCACTTTACTTAAATTATATAACCAGAGTCTACTGCAGGTTGTTTACCTCTATATACTTGCTTACCAGGTGAAAGGTTGCTGACATAGTCGCACTTTTTCGCATCCTGTTTCTATTACACAGGGGCACAATGAGACAGAAATCAGTGTACTTTACACAATGAAGCTTGTATTACTAGCTCCAAATTTGTGAATGAGAATATTTCTGGAACTTCTACCTAATCTTTTTGGTTATGGAGAAGGGAAGTCATTATTTATTCACATGGTCTATAATGTAGAGTAAGCCAGGGGGGGCAGGGTGGAGTGGTCATAGAAGCTTCATACAAGATAACAATAACTGTAATGTAACCTATGTGGAATACAAGTAACAGTAGGAAATTCAATGCTGAGTGTCAGGAGAGATACAATATATACAGAAGTAGTCACATCACTTCTCTGGGCTCATGCCAGGCTGGAATTGAGAGCCCAGAGAGAGAAATGCCATCACTCTCCAGTATGCCAGCAGCAGCAGCACAGGACTATCACAGTAGAGAGACAATACACTTACCTATGGAGATAGCTTCATTGTATTTCTCCAGTGCCTCCTGTAACTTGCTGTTGCCCAGCAGGGCATTGCCTTCATGCCTGAGCCTGGCAGCTTGGACCTCACAAGAAAACCACTTTGCTATGATGTTGCTGAGGAGCACATTGACTCTGTAGTGATGCTCTGTGCCCTCCTGGGTCACCCTGCACATTTTACACTGGCTTCTAGTTCTCTGGTTCTCCAGGCACTTCTTACAGAAAGTGTGCCCACATGGCAGAGTCACAGGCTCGTATAGAAAGCCCTGGCACTCCTTACAAGTCAGGATCCCCCACTGTGGGCTGAGGGGCTGCCAGTCTCTCCCCCTCAGCTGCTCTGCCAGGCAGGATACCAGGGTCTCCAGCTCTTCCACACACAGCTTCTTGTGGGCAGCAGCTTCCTGATACAAATGGAAAGCATCCTGCAGTTTGCCAGTGCATGCCAGGCAGTCTGCCCTCCTGAGCAGCAGCCCCCAGTCCACCACCCCGGACTGCTGCAGCTGCCTCTCATAGATCTCACATGCCAGCTGGAAGTTTTTAGCTTGGAAGGCTTGTGCGGCAAACTCCCGCATCAGGCTGGTAGTGCCCCCCTCCTGGGTGCCCATGCTGCCCCCTGCTCCGGCTCTCACTTCACCCCCGGGCTCTTGAGTTGCTCCATTCCTGCAATACGGCTAATAAGAATTCTTCCAGCCAAGTGTTATATAAAGAGCCCGTCACGTGACGCCCAGCCGCGCCTCCCATTGGTCGCTCGTCTTCAAATTGTTACAAAACCTCACTGGGTTTTGTAACAAGGTTGCAGTTGTCATTGTCCGTGATCGAATGTCAAAGTAAACTAATGCTAATGCCCTGCCAGCCCGGGCACTGCCCACAAAGGCTTTATACACACTGCTGGACACTGTATAATAGTGTCATATATACCCCCCTCCCCCATCTATATACAATACCAGGATAATTCACCCACCTACTCCAGCTGGAATTATTAACCTATATATACAGAGTAAAAGATTATATATACTATATATAGTATGGTACAATAGCATAGTATAATACAATATAGTATATATACTACATACAATAATAGTATAATAAAATAATAGAACAAAATAATATATACTATAATATATTACAATACAATACTATCTCCCCAGCCAGGAATGTCTCATATTCTGCTAATAACCTACACAGGCAATGAATAGAAAGCATAGTATAATACTATACAGCATATAGACTACATACAATATAGTATAATACAATAATAGAACAAAATAATATATACTATAATATGGTAAAATACAATGCTTATATTCATCTGCTAATAACCTACACAGGCAATGACTAGCCAGCATAGTATAATACAATATAGTATATATACTACATACAATATAGTATAATACAATAATAGTTATATATACTATTATAAGGCAAAATACAATACTATCTTCCCAGCCAGGAATTTCTTATATTCTTCTAATAATCAACACAGGCAATTAATAGAAAGCATATTATAATACAATATAATATAATATATATACTGTATATATATATATATATATATATATATTACCATATAGTATAATACAATAATAGTATAAAATAATATATAGTAGAGATCCTAAATACAGATCATATTGCCTTGTAATGAGCATGGTAACAGACCTATAGATGTGGAAAGCTGCTTGCCAAATGAATGTACTTTCCTTCCATAGAAAAATGAATGGCTGTGTTTTGTAGAAGATATAATGCAAATCAATAAACATGTACATAATATCTGTATAAACATGTCATCACCTGACAATTAGGAAGAGAAGAGTGGTCCTGCATAGTCACCTCTAACCTCTTCCTGCAGAAGCAATGCCTCACAGATGGCTTCTCTTGTCTCAGCACAGAATACATCATATCTCTTCTCTTTCTAGATAGGAAAATGAGGTTCTTTAGCAGCTGCGGTATGGAGTATACAGTTATCTGCTGCCACAGAACCCTATAATCAACCCCATAGATGCTAGGACAGTGCTGGAGACCACCCCAGGCGCCAGTTCCTAATATCAAAAATTTAGGAGCCAAATAAAATGTTTAGTTTCTAGATTTAAATACATAATTAACATGAAAGTTAAAAAAAACAAACCCAAAACAAAAACATACAGCTTACTATAGCTAAAACCCCCATGTAAAAAAAATGTAACTACTATATATGACCACTGTGCTTTCACTTCCTGTGACATTTATCAGCCAGTGGTACATTAAGTAAATCATAGACCCTGGGCTATTCCACAAACTTGGAAGTGAGGAACTGTGCATTCAGGGATATTCAGAACCTCACCAAGACAGGCGTCCCCCATGGCCATCCCAGGATATTAAAGAAGTCCGGCAAAATTTTTATAAAAATTTTATTATTGTATTGCCATCCAAAAGTTATACAAATCCCCAATATACACTTATTACAGGAAATGCTTATAAAGTGCTTTTTCCCAGCACTTACTACTGCATCAAGGCTTCACTTCCTGGATAAAATGGTGATGTCACGACCCAACTCCCAGAGCTGTGCAGGCTGTGGCTGCTGTAGAGGATGATGGCAGGGGGACACTGAGGAACACAGGGCACTAGAGGGACACTGAGCATCCCCCTGCCATCATCCTCTCCAGCAGCCACAGCCCGCACAGCTCTGGGAGTCGGGTCGTGACATCACCATGTTATCCAGGAAGTGATGCCTTGATACAGTAGTAAGTGCAGGGAAAAAAGCACTTTATAAGCATTTCCTGTAATAAGTGTATATTGGGGATTTGAATAACTTTTGGATGGCAATACTTTAATAAAATATACAATACTTTAATAAAATTTTTCACCGGACTTTTCCTTTAAAGTGTTTTTTTTTTCTTGGCTTTTTTTTTAAATTGGCGGTGTACCCTATAATTAAGCCATTATCTTATTGGTGGGGGTCTGACACTTGGCACCCCCATGATCAGCTGTTTGACAGCTCCACCATGCCCACATATGCAAAGGGAGCAGACAGCTCTGTACATTGTGTAGTGGTCATGTGGGTTATTGCAGCTCAGCTCCTATTCTCTTCCATAGGAGTTGAGCTGCAGTAACCCAGCATGGCCGCTGTACAGTGTATGGAGCTGTCTGTGGGAGCCTTAGCTGCAAGGAGGGTGACGAATATTGGACTCTTACCTATCAGTTATCAATGGCCTGCCCCAAGGGTAGGCCATTATTATAAGAGGCTCCACAAAATAAAAAACTTAGAAGTGCTGAGGCCATTTTTCATATGCAGCCTCCTGGTCCCCTGCTCCTCTGGTTGGCAGCATCAGAGGAAGAAATAGCAAAGGTGTCTTGTATGTCTGAGAAAGATTTCTTTTCCCCTTAAATGCAACCACAGAAAAGACATGGCAGGACTAGTCATGAATAGTGACAAGATTGAAAACTTAATATTGGACAGGGAACCTTGTATAACTGAGCCTGGCATGCCAATAGGGTTCTATTATCATCCAAACAGGCAAATATCACCCTGTGTAATAGGGCTAACAACCGACAAATCAGCAAACAATTATCAGCTTACATGTACATGTATCTTCCCGTGTAATGGGAGGTGGGTTGCCAATGGCTGAAGGCAGCAAAGGCCCCCAAGATGACCAAGCTGTGTAGTAGACTCTGTAAATAAAAGCCGATCTTCATGACTTCTAGTATTATTATAATTTACAGCAGAAACAACTTTATCTCAAATATTATATGATGCGCTCACAACCTAGTGCTTAGAGGGGTCACCCTGTCGTAGATAAGGATGGGGTATAGCTAAGGTATAGTATGATTGTTGGATGAATAAAGGTTTGGCAGGAAACCTTCCTACCAGGGCCGAAACTGAAAATAAAGACAAAAAGAGGCACAGGCGCCTCGTGTGATACCAGAGGCAAACGTGGAGAGTGTAGGGGTGGTATTGTGCTCACCTTAAAGCCACTTGGGCTAGTAGCGCATCACCCTAATTAGGGTATATATATCCAAGCCGGGGTCTCTCGCTTGCTAGCTGGATTCACAGGACTACAAAAGCTGGTGGTACTTCTATACGGGATGCTCCCAGGGGGGGGCCCGTGTGTAAACAAGAGTAAAAAGAAAAATCCCAAAAAATGGTACCATTACCAGCGCTGTCACTGCCAGAAAATCCAATTCACCAGGCGGATGAAGAATGAAAAAACTTTTTTATTAAGTTGCACAACGTTAACATGTTTCAGGAAAGTATCCTCCCTTCCTCAGAAGCAAAGTGCATAGTGAACCCATGGAAACAGTGTGGTTTAAAAGACATGGCAAAACCCACCAAACCACACTGTTTCCATGAGTTCACTATGCACTTTGCTTCTGAGGAAGGGAGGATACTCTCCCGAAACATGGTAACGTTGTGCAACTTAATAAACAAGTTTTTCTTCATCCGCCTGGTGAATTGGATTTTCTGGCAGTGACAACGCTGGTAAAGGTACAATTTTTGGGGATTTTTCTTTTTACTCTTGTTTCCTACCAGGGCTATTGTCAACACAGGGCTTACCCAGGCAAGTGCTGGGGGCCCACAGCGTTTTAAGGGGCCCAGAGCTCTGATGTTCAGCCCCCTCACAGTAGTGCAGGGTGAGTACTGAACATCAGAAGACATAGGAGAAAAGGATGAAGGACCTGATCACATGACCCACAGGTCCTCAACTTACAATGAGGAGATCAGCCTGACATAGAGGAAGAGGGAGAAGACTACGCTGTAAGTGCTGTGTGTCAGTGTCTTAGTGTGTCAGTCAGTCTGTCAGTCAGTGTCTGTAATGTGTGTGTATGTGTATGTTAGTGGTGTCTCAAGTGATTGTGCATAGTGGAAGGATGATAAGCCGCTGAGGCTCTGTCGCCCAAGGGCCCACAAAACTCTGGAGCCGGCCCTGCTTCCTACATTCCAAAGACACCCCCTCCTGATCAGGTGACTGCCATCTCCCTTTTTAATATTTATACTTATCATTGCTTGCGCCCCCTGCAGGTAAAACAAACATCAGATGTCACACATAAGCAAACAGAAGAGTTTTATAGAACTCCTTTGTTAACATGTGCAATCTAAAGCCATAAACATGAAATACATTTCAGCCTAAAGTCCTTACTATTACTCTGTAGAGATTACTTACATAAATCTCTTGGAATCTGTAATCTATAGTGCAGTTTTCTATAGTACTATAGTGGATGATTCTATAATAGTAACTGTATAGCAATACATATCTACCTAAAGTATAGATCAGAGCTGCATTAACAATTCTGTAAGGTAAAGAGCTGAAATCTCATAGTGTTCCTTGCTAGCTCAATGCCTGCACAGCAGAACTGTGAATGCAGCTCTGGAGTATTATACAGGTTGTAGCTTAGGAACCGTATAAATAATGCAAATAATTTACAGTTACTTTTATAGAGTTACATACATTGTGTGTCGGAGTGCAGAGTGTACATCTTGGATGCAGTAGGACGCTGTGTGATGCCAGGGCTGAGCGTAGCACATGGTGTAATTTCATGCACCACAAGTGGTTGGCAGAAAATCAATACTCTAGGTCTGTCTAGAGAAAGCTGAAGAAAGTTATTTTTATTTCAGTTCCGCGAAACCAACAGGGAACATCCGTAGAGAGCTTTATAGCAAAAAGAAAATAGCAAGATTGTGACTCAAAGAGGAAGATGGCACATTTTGTTTAATTTTACAAAATGGCAATGAAAAAACACAAAAGTGGAGGCATATCATGTTTGTGATCTGTGGCCAAGCCAACTAATAATATTCCCTAACAGTAAAATCACCTGCCTAATATTGTGCATAATTCCACCTTTTTGTTTACACCAGATGGAACATGTCACAGTAACCTTCACATGATTGCCAGGACCCAAGGTTTTATGGGCCAGAGCTTGTAATCTTCCCAGGTAAGTGATGCATACACACCTGGCCAGCCACACAATGGAAAACAAAACCTCAGACTAGGCCTTCTCCCACAGCTCCATGGACCAGTTCTGTTGATCATATTTGCCTTATAGACGTTTTTGGTGGTGACAATTAGTGTCGGACTGCGGTACTTAGGGCCCACCAGTGTAACGGATCCTGGGGCCCACCAATGAAGAACCAGTGAGAAATAACATTCTGACCCGGTTCTATCCTGAATTTCTCTGTATCTGTGTCTCTAACTCCATTGTGAATAATACAACTCACAGAATGCCTTAAAGTGTACCTTTCTTAACCCTTTAAGGACGGGGCCAATTTTCGTTTTTGCGTTTTCGTTTTTCCCTCCTTGTGCTTAAAAGGCCATAGCACTTGCATCTTTCCACCTAGAAACCTACATGAGCCCTTATTTTTTGCGTCACTAATTGTACTTTGCAATGACAGGCTGAATTTTTGCATAAAGTACACTGCGAAACCAGAAAAAAATTCAAAGTGTGGTGAAATTGAAAAAAAAAAACTCATTTCATTTATTTGGGGGGTATTTGTTTTTACGCCATTCGCCCTGGGGTAAAACTGACTTGTTATACATGTTCCTCAAGTCGTTACGATTACAACGATATATAACATGTATAACTTTCGTTTATCTGATGGCCTGTAAAATATTCAAACCATTGTTAACAAATATACGTTCCTTAAAATCTCTCCATTCCCAGGCTTATAGCGCTTTTATCCTTTGGTCTATGGGGCTGTGTCAGGTGTCATTTTTTACGCCATGATGTTTACTTTCTATCGGTATCTTGATTGCGCATATACGACTTTTTGATCGCTTTTTATTACATTTTTTCTGGATTTGCTGCGACCAAAAATGCGCAATTTTGCACTTTGGGATTTTTTGCGCTTACGCCGTTTACCGTGCGAGATCAGGAATGTGATAAATTAATAGTTTGGGCGATTACGCACGCGGCGATACCAAACATGTTTGTTTATTTACTTTTATTTAAAACATGGGAAAATTCAAACTTTTATTAGGGGAGGGGGCTTTTTACTAATAACAATACTTTTTTGGGGGACTTCTAGTATATACACTTTGATCTCTCATCGAGATCTTTGCTGTATAGTTATACAGCAAAGATCAATGAGATCGGCACTCTTTTGCTTTTGGCTGCTGCAGCCGAAAACAAACAAGTGCCGAGCCGGGGGCGGCGCCATCTTGGAGCGGACCCCGGCCGGCACCACACACGGAGATCGCTCCTCCGGGACAACGTCCCGGAGAAGCGATCTCCCCCACAAGACACCAGGGAACGACTGCCTCCTGTAATCGGAGGCAGCTGTTAACTTTGACAGCTGCCTCCGATTACCTTATTAGCGAGCACGGCAATCGGACCAAGCCCGCTAATAGCCGCGGTCCCGGGCTACACGCGGCACCCGGGATCGCCGCTTGTCCCCCGCCGTGTGCACATTGCCTCTGCTACTATGGGATCCCGGCCGGAGCGTACACACATCATATACGCTCCGGACGGAATCCTGCATGGGGCCGCAAAGAACTGACATGTCAGTTTTCTGTGGCCGCAATTCAGTGAATTGAGGCCGTAGGAGACCCTGTCAGTTCACACAGTAAAGCGAGCGGCTCTGGCCGCTTGCTCCACTGTGCGCTATGGGAGGTTCTGATGCGGGCGCGGGCTGATGCGCCCGCATTAGAACCCTGCGGCCAAAAGATCATCCGGACAGTACTGCAGTACCAGCCGGGATGATCCGGGCAGAGACCAGCCGTTCCGTGACCCAGGTCACGGAACGGCCGGTCTCTAACGTAGTGTGAACATAGCTTAAGAGAGGCAATCACCTCTGATCCGGCAACAACCCATAATGAAAGGCACCCTTTGAACTTATGAAGCAATCAGAGTATGCTGGGAGTTGTAGTTTCTGCAAGGATATCCCTTTAATAAATGGTGGTAACATAGAGAAGTGAAGTGATGGTTGTGGAGAGGTTCCTAGGGGCTGCTATCAGTACTTCACAACCATCAGTCCTGAAGGTCCATCTTCTAGATTTTGCCAGCGGTTATTAGAGGATTGTTTATTCAGTTGTATTTGAAATCCTAACATACCATAAGGGCTGCAGACTGTCAGTAAATGCTGGGAGCTTTAGTGTTTGCAGCAAAATCTCCCAGAATGCACTGAAGGACCGCAGCTGTTATAGTTGGAGGGTCCTAGGTGCATTGTACACTTGATGCTTTGTGAAAGATGGGAATATGTAGCTCTGTGGAGGTTCACTTAGCGGAAGTGACCCCAGAACGGTACTTATAGGGTATATAACAAACACAGACATATCGTCACACGGTTACTGACCAAAGCCAGTAAACTAAGGCTAATATTAACAATAATACTAGTACAAATATTATTGCCACAGCATGACTACCACCATTACCATAACATAGTAACTAATATTCCCATAAAATTACAAAAATAAAACCCATTATACAAAGTCCAGTATTTTCCCCATACTCTGACCCATACAGAGGTAGATACCAATGGTACACATGCTCTGCACGTCAGATAAGTAATTACAGTGTAGTCACATCCAGTAACTCACAGGGGGTGTCATTTACTTTTCCCTTTCTCCTGCATCTGGTTCAGGCAATCATGAAAACTTCTCCTGTCGACGACTCGCCTCCGCAGAATTTAAGGCTCTGTGCTCCAACACCATCCTCCTCTACACAAATGTCTATCTGGATTGCTCTGAGTAACAGTGTCCCAATGTAGTATTTAGGCCCATCTATGCTTTCACATAGTAGAAAGTCCCCATCTCACCCTCATGTAGAATAAGCCCACTCTGAACCTCAATATAGAAGACAGGCCCCGTCTGTGCATCCATATAGTAGTTAGACCTCCTCTGTGCCCCCAAGAGTTAGGCCTCCATTTTCTTGTAATAGTTAGAATCCCCCCCCCCCCAATATAGTAGTTAGGCCTCTATTTGATCCCATATAATAGCTTGTCCCCTTGTCCCCATATAGTAGTTCGGCCTCCTCTGTGCCCCTATGCATATATACTAAATATAGTAGTTAGGCCTCTATGTGCAGGTAAGCCCCCTAGTAGGTAACTTCCCCGATGTACAGTAGTTATGCCCTCCCTGGTAGTCTCTCTTGTACATAGGCATCCCTCTTTTAGATGATCCCACCAAAGTACATAATATCTAGTGATAAGCGAATAGTGAAATATTCGAATATTCGATATTCGTACAAATATTTCCAGAATATTCGATTTCATTAAAGTCTATGGGAACAAGTATTCGATTATTAAAAAACATCTATTCGACCACTTGGAGGTAAAAAACGGAAGCTGGGGGATTTGAACGCTTATCGAATATTTAGCGAACTATTCGATAGATAGATAGATACATCGAATACCTTACTATTCGATCGAATATCTATTCGATCGAACAGTATTCCCTCATCACTAATAATATCCCTATGCAGGCAACCCCCAATAGAAAGCATCCCTTATGTAGGCACCCCCCAGGTAGTTAGCCCCCTCAGTAGATAGTATACCTCATCTTAAATTTTTTTCTCTGTAAGTTGCCCTCCCCTTGTAAGTCACCCCCTACTCTGCACCCATACTAACCTGGCTGCAGCTCAGTCCACAGGCGTCTCCCCACCTTTCCTCTTGCTCATGCTAAGGATGTCACTCATGCACTGGGGGAGAGGGTGGCCCCATGTGACCACAGAAATAATGAGGCCTGCTGCCACAAGACTAATTTCCAGGGCAGGGAGCCAATGGTCCCTCGCTTTGTCAATTACAGTGAAGCATTTAACTGTAAACACTCAACACTCTAGCTTGGGGCCCACCGGGCCCAGTCTAAACTGCCCATACAGCATGGGCAGTCAGCAGGTTTCATCAGACTGATCCACAGCCTGTTTATAGACAGTCCAACTATTAGTAAATGGGGCTAATATGCTATTTAAAGCAAAAGAACTTTTTGCAAAAGAAAGTGGGTCATGTGAACTACCCCAAGGCTGTTTTCATACCATGTTTGTTGTGTAGGTTTGCTGTATGCATAGGAAACTCTTGTATGCACAAAACAGCATCACGTTAGCCAACTTTTGGGTGAATGGAGTGCTTAAAGAGTAGCTTAGAGAATAAAAAAAACTTTCATAAAGTTATATTACTTTGTAACATGACTATTAAAATAAATGTATTATTTTAATTTATATACTATATTTATATACTCTCATACAGAGAACTTTTGATATAGTGCTGCAGTTATATAGAACATTATAATAAAACTATTTTTACTTTACCACATTCCACCAGTGCCCTCCTGTGGTGTCTCCAGGTCCCACGCTGAACAATCTGGCTGACATTTCCGAGACAGTCCTGTGAGCCAATCACTGACTGAGATGGGACAGCGTGGCGATCAATGATTGGCTGAGTGGGCTGACACTGCCGACATGAATTTGTTTCGGAAATGGTGGTGGCTGCGGTCAGCGAGGGACCAACAGAACCCACAGAAGAAGGCTGGAGGAGAGCAGTGAGCACTATATCAAATGTTTTCTGATGCCGGTTAGCGGCAACTAAAGATGAGCAAACTTTCAGTTCAGTCTGTGTCAGTACTGTAGTGTGAAGTTTTGGAGCTCCTAGTACCATAATGGATAATAATGTCAGAAACTCTGCATTCTGTTCTGTAGCACATCGTCTATATTTATGATCCGTGTTAATGCCCCCTTATGGATAAAAAAAAATAAAAAAATCATAACACAAATTTTGTTGTGGATTTAATGTGGAAATGTCGCAGATTTGGTGTGGATTTTACCCTCCCCATGGAGAGATCCCTGCCAGATGTGACATGCTATAGATTCCAATATCTGCACTGCAGCTCAGTTTCATAGATGAGATTTTAAAGATCTGCTGCTTGTTTCCCTTTTAGACCTGTGTGGTTTGATTGCAGGCTGGGTCAGGCAGATCAGCCTGTTATATACACTGGTAATGACTTAGCTGTATGTAATCTGTTGCCAGGTTCTGTGTCGTAAGGCATTACGTGACTGGTTACAAGACTAATTACATGACCAACCTGCTGCATTATGTAGTCCGGTCTACCCACAGCTTATGTAGCCAGGGAATTGTACAATCCTATGTTACCATGGGGGAAGCTTTCATAACAGACTGGAAATATAGAAGGATAGATTTAGTAATAATCAAACTATTATACAAAAATACATGAAATCTATGCACTAAATCCAAGTATTTTAGTAAAGAGGTCAGATGTGCAAAAAACATATGAAAACTAGGAACTGAACATATCTAACCAGAGGAACTTACTTACATAGAAACACAGGCCTAACGCTTTGTAAATCCCTGACACCCCCCCCCCCCCCCCCCCATTTTTTTACAGCCATTACTACAAGGCTATACTGTAGCTTCACACTGCAGATTGCTGAGATTTCTTAGACATTTCAGTTCCATTTATCTCAATGGGGTTGTTTCTACAGCATGTGCCTGGATTTCTGCTAGTCCCATGCAGGTACATGGCATAGTCACAGAGATGTCTGCAACAAATCTGCTGAATGTGAATAGCCCCTTAGGGTTCATTCATACCTAGTGATTTATTAGCGTGACTTTGGCTTTTTGGGCTCAAGATGTATAGCAAAAGAAAAAACAGGTAGCTGAATACACTGTACTTATAATGTTCCCTAACTCAACTTTCTGCAGAGTCTGAATAACATATGCATTTATACATAAAGGCCTCTGCTCAATCTAATGGCTTATACACATACAGGCAATATTACAAATCTATAGAACAATATACGTAGTGCTAGGTACTCCAGGGAAATCATAGAACAGTTGGCACTAGATACAGTATACAGCTCAAGAGGAGAGCAGAAGTATAGCTTGGATTCCCACACTGAACAGCACTATAGGTGCTTACTAGAGCTGAGCAAACATTGAGCACGGTCGGCTTCATACGGCATTACCGGTGGTTGAAGAAGTTTGATGCAGCCTTATGGCTCCCAAGGGCTGCATCCAACTTCTACAGCCACCCGTAATAAAATGCTGCATGCTTGGTTTTGGACTAACCAGAGCGGGCTTGAGGTAAGCTTAAACTATACTCATAACTCCATTCCCACCACCCTGAGCACAGCACACTGCAGCCGATCTTCCTCAGTGATCACAGAGAGCGGAGGGTGTGATCACAGCTGCTGAGGGAAAAAGAAAGCACATAGGGCCACATGTATCATCCGGCGGACGGATGATTTTTGGCGGAAAGTGCCGATTTGCGTATTATTTTATACGCAAATGGCCGATTTGCGAATAAAATAATCGCAAATCGGCACTTTCCGCCGAGTACGCCAGGGGGCGGAAAGGGGGCGGAAAGTAGGCGGGAAGTGGGCGGAACGGAGGGCGCGGACTCAGAGTCCGCGCGATTTATCATCCGTTCCGCCCAAATGTACGCCGAAAACCTACTCCAGTCCTCAGCTGGCGTAGGTTTTCGGCGGTGCGCACCGGCGCGCACAGGATTTATGTACAGGCAGTCCGCCTCTACATAAATCCCCGTACCGCCGGAGCTGCGGGGGCATTTTTAAGTCCGGCGTAAAAAACGCCGGACTTCATAAATGCCTCCCATAGACTTTATTCTATGCACGGGCGGATTCCTTCCTCTGCCCAAAGAATGAACACGATCATTCTTTGGGCGGAGGAAGGAATCCGCCCGTGCATAGAATGAAGTCTATGGCACGGGCAGAGATGCGCGCGCCCGCCGCTGTCCGCGAGCGGGTGCGAGCATCGGATTACGCAACAGACTTTCTGTCCTATTTACTCAGTGTGCACATACCCTAAAGCAGGACTCATGACTAAACTTTCTGAAAAAAAAAAATATATATATATATTTTTTTTATTTTTTTTTTAAAGAGAGAGATGAAGTTGTCTTATAGGCAAAGAAAAATGTAAGGAGTTACCAAAAAGTTCCTTTATTAAATGAATATATGTATGTATGTATGTATGTATGTATGTATATAGACATAAAAACACGGTGAGATTTATCAATGATGCGCCCCTGGCATACCCCAGGGAGAAATCGCAGGTTCTTGCCTACTTGCAGGTGTACGCCAGCCATAAACCCTCTTGCCTGATGGGCGGGCACAGAGGGGAGGAGGGGTGGCCTCCTCCAGCACCAGATTTATCATTAAAGGAAAAGTCCAGTAACATTTTTTATTAAAGTATTGTATTCCCCCGCTAAAGTTACACAAATTACCAATATACACTTATTACAGGAAATGCATAAAAGGAGGATGTCACGACCCGACTCCCAGAGCTGTGCGGGCTGTGGCTGCTGGAGAGGATGATGGATAGGGTTGCTCAGTGTCCCTCCAGTGCCCTGTGTCCCTCAGTGTCCCCCTGCCATCATCCTCTCCAGCAGCCACAGCCTGCACAGCTCTGAGTCGGGTGGTGACATCATCATTTTATCCAGGAAGTGAAGCCTTGATGCAGTAGTAAGTGCGGGGAAAAAAGCACTTTATGTGCATTTCCCGTAATAAGTGTATACTGGGGATTTGTATAAATTTTGGAGGGCAATACCGTACTTTAATAAAATATTTTGCCGGACTTCTCCTTTAATACACCCGCTGCTCAGAGCTGTAAATCATGATACAAATCTACACCTGCTCTTGATCAGGTGTAAATTTGTACCGCAATGTCTGCGCCTGTCCCAGGGCCGGACGGCTTTACTAAGATGTACACCTCTTAAGTAAATCTGTCCAAAGAAAAGGAGGTAGGACTTTAAGACTGGTGTACTCACACACCAGTCTTGATAAATCTCCCCCAAAGACTGGCTTATCCCTTTGTGCATTTTGGACTTGGTCTCCTGTGCACATGAGTAGCAGGCTGGTGGAGCACATCTCTACTCATTTGTGGTGTACAGTTATTAGTACTGCAGGGCTTACCTAACATGTTGGGCCTCATTTACTAACAAGGTGTCAATTATAAGCTGTTATGTTGTTGGTTGTGGATGTTTTTTTTACGATAAATTCATTAATGTGGCACACTCCCGATGTAAATCTGGAAGGATTTTCACAGGACAAAATTTAAGCCCGACCATCCTGCCACACTAGAAGTGGCTGTTTTTTAGAATAGAAAACCCCTCAAAAAATGACTCTTTGCTAGTTAAATCTGTCAGGTTTAAAAAAAAAAACACCTACTTGACGGGTTTTTCTGTTTTTCGGAAAAATTGTGTCACACACCTTTAGTAAATATGTCTGAACACCAAACTGACAGGGAAAATGGACAAACCCCCGTCAATCTTCTGGCCATTATTTACTAAGGTGGTCTAACAGTTTTTACTAGTCTTTCCATTGGTTTCTCGTATTTACTAATGTTGTTCGCCACAAAAAAAAAACTCTAAAAACCATAACACCCATTATTTGGTGCTTTAAAACTGAAGAGTGGCCGTGTCACGGGAATGTCTATACAAAATATTTATTAAACAAATCATCATATTGACGGGTTTTCCATTCTAAAAACCAGCTACTTCTAGTGAGTCAGAAAGCTCGGGTTTTAGTTTTGGCATGTGAAAAACCTGCCAGATTTACTAAGGGCAATAGGAGACATTGATAAATCTGTCAGTTTGGGAAACTAATACCCTGAGATGTAGGGATCTTGAAAACCAGACTATCTTAGTAAATGAGGGATTGTATACTTAAGCTGAATCTATATAACTTTATTAAGATAAGATTACTGGTTATATAAGATAAAAGTGTTTTTTCTTGCTTCCAAAGTTTCTGCAAACTAGATATACTGTACTTGCTGTAATATAAAACACTCTTAACATTTAAAAATTCACATTATGGAAGAATGAGTGAAAAGTGCACAAAGCCGCCAATATAAAAAATTATATTTAATGTACATATCCTGATATGTTAGTCAATTAATTACCATGTAATCAGGGGGGTCCCCAGGAGCTTCTCTCCGCTCCACCAGCCTTGATTGATTTATCTTTTCCTATACCAAAACAGGGAGGGATCTATCAATTAAGGCTGGTGGGGCAGGGGTCAGGCCTAGTGACTCATGGTTCATGCAGCATGAAAGTGATGACAGATCCCTTTTAAAGGCATCCAAGCCAGAGCCCGCCATATGGTCCATAAACACACACAACAATTCTGCCTTGATCCAATTGAAAACATACTATTTTAACAAATAAAATGGAATTTGCAATGATTCTTGTTAATTACAAACAAAATTGTTAAGTCCATGAAATGCAGTAGATGTGATAGAAGTCATTTTGCACAAAATATTGTAACATGTTACCCCTCCCCCATGGGGTACCTGTACATTAAACTTCCCTCAACTACTCCATAGAAAGGACTGTTCAGCTAAGCCAAATAAGCATGGTGTTTCATTAGGATGAGATTCATCTGGTGAAGCAGGCCATACAGTACGAGTAGATACGTTCCAACCTGTCTGACCCTTATGCCCCCTGAAACGAGACATTGTTGTTGTTGGACGAAGTAAATGATTAAAGGCAGAGGGGGAGATTCATCAAAGGGTGTAAATTTTAGACTGGTGCAAACTGCTTACTGCAACCAATCACAGTTCAGCTTCCAGCTCTGGTGAAAGAAAAGAGGAGCTGTGATTGGTTGTTGTGGCAAGTTTGCACCAGTCTAAATTTTACACCCTTTGATAAATCTTGCCCAAAGTGTTAAGGGAATTATTACAAGAGGCCTCACATGGCAGAGTTGTGTGCAGGAGATTGCGAGGTGGATAAGGTGTACAGCTGTATGATGCTCCATCAGGTGCTGTTTGCTGGAAACATAGAATGAAAATCTACAATAACTTTTTTTTCTTCCTTTTGGATGTGGTTGATTCAAAGTGAAAGTTTCATACAAAATCCATGTACTATAAATAAGCCTGATATCAGTCAGAGACCTGGGTAGGTACAGAGGGACTAGGATCCATGTTATTCACATGGGCTCAGTCCTGGATTTTCAGAATGTTCTTCTTCTCAAGATCATTCATTTCTTTCAAGAGCAAAGCAACATTATACCGGAGCTCTTGGAATTTAGCAACTGGAACCTGGAAAATAACAAACGTATATACAGAGTTAATATAAAGAAAATCCTTACAGCTAAAGCAAACATATTACATGGGGATACCAGGACTAATATTGATGACCTATTCTCTAGCCAGGCAATCAATAGCTAATGGAAGTCTCACCCCACCATCCCCCATCATTGTTAAGCTATATTTACTGGTACTGCAGCTAATTCCAATTTATTTAAAACTAACTGGTAGTATTAACAGGCCATCATTATCAAAGTCCTTTTATATGCGATAAAAAAAACACAATGAATGAATGAAATATTCTGAACAATAAAATCATTCCAGTGTGAAGGAATTCTAAGTACATATTCAACAAAAAATATAATTAAAATAAATATATAAAAAATAAATTAGATAACAGAATACCCCTCTGCCCCTCTCTCTCTCCTCTCGCTCTCAAACACACACAAAAGCCTGCTGCAGCCATAGTGCACACACACAGCCTGCTGCAGCTATGGCGCACTGAAGAAAACACACAATCTTCTCCTAGAGAGAAAACACCACACTGAGGACACAGGTTACTGCTGGAGTCGGTACAGTTTTCCAACTCCAACCAAAACTACAGTAGTTCCACTAGTTCCGTTCTGACGCCACAGCCCTGTATAGGGTCCAGGAGTAGTGTTGAGCTAACTTGCCAAACTTTGATTTTGCCAAGCTCTATCATCACTACTCACTAGAGACCAGGGCTGTGGAGTCGGAACTAGTTTTGGCTGGAGTCTGAGTCGGAAAAAAATGTTTGAGCAAAATTCTAATAGGACACTGGCCTATTAGATAAGGGTGGTCGAGTAAAAGTTGTCGGCCACTATTTGGCAGTTTGTTTCTGAGCTGGAAGAGTCCATTGTGCTGTTCACTTCCTGGATGCCTGTATATGAGCAGCAGTGTAATTTGAAGATATCCTGTGTAATATAGAGGAGGAGAAGACATAAGTAGTGTAGCATTAACCTCTGTCCTCAATGTGGTGTTTTTCTTCAGTGTTCTATGGCTGCAGCCTTTTGTGTGTGTGTGTGTGTGTGTGTGTGTGTGCGCGTGCTATGGCTGTGGCAGGCTGTGTGTATATGCTATGGCTGCAGCAGGCTGTGTGTGTAGGCTATTGCTGCAGCTGTGTGTGTGTGTACGCTATTGCTGCAGCTGTGTGTGTGTGTACGCTATTGCTGCAGCTGTGTGTGTGTGTACGCTATTGCTGCAGCTGTGTGTGTGTGTACGCTATTGCTGCAGCAGGCTGTGAGTGTGTGTGCTATGGCTGCAGCAGGCTGTGAGTGTGTGTGCATGCTATGGCTGCAGCAGGCTGTGAGTGTGTGTGCTATGGCTGCAGCAGGCTGTGAGTGTGTGTGCATGCTATGGCTGCATCAGGCTGTGTGTGTGTGTGCATGCTATGGCGTGCCCCTACACCCACAGTGACCCCTCTATATCACTATGTGTGACTTTTCTATATCACTGTGTGACCCCCTCTATATCACTATGGCTGCCATCTATATTACAGGTATCTGGCATTGTTAGCAGTGTTTCTGTGTGTATGGTGAATATTTAGTTAGAAACATAGAAGACTGTCAGCAGGAAAAGACCACCTGCTCCATCTAGTCTAGCTGTGAGTAGTTCAGGACATGGAGGCTGGAGACTGGCTGCATCCACTGCACACACAGGAGATTTGATGACCCAGAGTTGCTTTGCATTGAATCTGCAACTTCAAATCTGCACCATCAAATCTGCTGCAGATCCTGTACGTGTGAACGCACCCTTACAAACACAATGATTCAGGTGATGTGTACAATGACACTATGGGTCAACTGGCAGGGAGCTAAATATTTTCCCCTTTTCTGGATGAATTTTTAGTTATTTTAGAAAGTATTAGTGTCAGCGGTTCGAGTAAGAAGAACCTGTTTTGTCATGATGGTGAGAAGTATTGATTACTTTAGTTCCTTATTGAGATTAGGAGGTTAACAGTATGTCCTTGATGACAGTAAGCTGTTATGGTAACTAATAGCAACGGTATACAATATGATATCTAATTTTAGGAAACTTACTTCAAAACGATGTGCCTCTCCATTGGAAAGCTTCATTTGCATAAGGATGGATGGCTGCAGTGCCCGTGAAAGAGAACTGACAACAGTGAACAAGTTTAGCATAATATTAAAACCAGGTCCAAAATACATAGTACAAAAATAAATAAATAACCATATTTAACCACAAACAGAATTTTACAAGGGTCTCATATAATAATGCGGACAATGGGGGAGATTTATCAAACATGGTGTAAAGTGAAACTGGCTCAGTTGCCCCTAGCAACCAATCAGATTCCACATTTCATTCCTCACAGACTCTTTGGAAGATGAAAGGTGGAATCTGATTGGTTGCTAGGGGCAACTGAGCCAGTTTCACTTTACACCATGTTTGATAAATCTCCCCCAATATGTTCAGGCCAAAGGACAGACCGACTGGTGGGGTAGCAACAAGTGTTCTGGTGACTGGTGGGGTAGCAACCCCCGATTAACTGTTTACCAGAGCCACAGAACACACAATGAAACAGATCAGGAAGCAGACACACTTATACATTGTATAGCAGCTGTCACCCCCTGTGTCAGGGCAGAGCCCGGCCGACCCTCCGGTGCAGATCCATATACTTACCGACTCCACGAAGTCCCGCTCCTGCCGCCGCAATATCCCCATCCAAAGCTGTGCGTGCGCTCCTAGAGATGATTCATAGAGAATAAGTGAGCAGTCGGTCTCTATGGGCATAGGACTCATCTTTGGGAGAGTGCACATAGCTTCGGACAGGGATATCGTAGCGGCGGGACCGGGTCCAGGAGTGGGACTTTGTGGAAGCGGCAGGTATATGGGTCTGCACCGGGGGTCGGCCAGGCTCTGCCCCGGCATGGGGGGGTGACAGGTTCTCTTTGATGTAGTTCAGCTCACACTGAAGTGAATGGCAGCTGAGCTGCAGTACCCAAGTATAGCCACTATACACCATGTATGGAGCTGCATACTTCTGCCTATAATAGTGTATGCTAAGGCATTCCAGCTTGCAGCTTTTCAGGAGCTCGGGAAAGCCTCTTTGGCTCTTTGTACCAGATATATGAAAGGTGTCATGAATTACAGCTGACAGATTCCCTATGCTGATATACATCAGTGGGCAGCAAGGTATGCCCACTAATGTATATCAGCAATGATGTTCTTAGGTACGCATGCCCTCCTGAATAAGGCTATGTTGACGCAACGTGCTTAAGTACCGGCCGGGTGATCTTTCCAGCCCACCCGCATCAGAGCTTCCCATAGCCAACAGTGAAGCAAGCGGCCGGAGCCGCTTGCTTCACTGTGTGATCTGACAGGTCTTTCTGCGGCCGGAATTCACTGAATTACCTGGTGGAAATTGCAACATCAACCCTCCATCTCATATCCTCCACAGTTGGCAATCTAATGCTTTGTTTCAAAGCAGCATCTTCAAGAACTGGTCGTCTGCAGAAAGATTTAACCATGAACATTAAAGGATAGAGCATGAAAAATAGATTATAAAAGGCTCAGACTGGCTATTATCTCACCTTCCAGACCCCAGCCACTGCTGCTAAGCCAAAGGCTGTCTGTACTTGGCTAATAGACTGAAGTCTGGCAGCCTTCTCAGCTATTGTTATTTGTTGAGCTATCCAATTGTAAACTTCTATTTGGAAGTTGCTGAACTTAGGGTTCCTATGACATGGAACGATTGTCGCTCCGTGTAATAAATACAACAATAATTGACATGTTCATGTCGGCTGATCGTTGTCTTCTATTACACCAGGCGATTATTGGCCATAACGGTCGATATTGACCAAATACGGCCGATAATCGCTTAGTGTAATAGGGCCTTAAGACTTTACGTAATACAAGTAATTACTAGTAAATATTACCACACACAGTAGATATATTTGTAATAAATAACACAACATATATAATGTTCCTGTGATCATCAAATACTCACCTGCTTCCATAAACAACATTAGCAAAGTCCTCTATAAAATCATCTGGGATTCTACAACACAAAGAAAGCAAGACTCTTCAATATGTCACATTCATTATATATATATATATATATATATATATATATATATATATATATAGATATATATATAGATAGATAGATAGTGTGGTTATAGTAAAAAAAAAAAATTCTAAATATAGAGGCAGAATTACTGAATGCAGTCGGTCTATGTTCTGTTATCATGGAGACTGGACTATAGGAGTTACATATAGGAGTCTCCTCGTTGTATGTAAATAAAACTTTATAGCTATATGATAAGATGCATAAAGGAAACAGTGGCTGATGCAAAGCACTCTCCTTGATCTTTTCAACATTGCTGGCAGCCATAATTTCTGCTCAGCATGAACTGACTTTAATCAGTGATCAGCACTGAGGTCCACTGATCTCTCATCCAGCATAAAAGGAGAGCTGTATGCATCAGCCACTGCTGCCTTTGGTGGTGATGGTGGTGTTAGGGGCCTATTCCACGGAGCGATAATTGGCTGAATCGGCCTGATTCGGGCGATTATCGCTCGGTGGAATAGAGGAATCGATCAGCCGATGATCGTGTCATCGGCTGATCGTTTATTTAGGTCCAAACCTAAAATCATCGGTTACCCACTGCGCATCACTACGTGGAATAGCGATGCGCGGCACACATTACCTAGCAGGGCTTCTCCTCCGCTCCGTCTTCATCCCGGTCCCACGTGCAGCAGCAGCTTCGGTGTCACCTGATTGAGCTATCAGACAGCTCAGCCAATCACAGGCTGGGACCGCAGCGGCCAGTGATTGGCTGAGCGGTCTGACAGCTCAGTCAGGCCGCTCCGGAGTTGATGCTGCGAGCGGGACTGGGATGAAGACGGAGCGGAGGAGAAGCCCTGCTAGGTAATGTATGCTGCAAGGGCTGCAAAGACATCGGTAACTATGTCCCTGCAGCCTTCGCTAAACGATCATTGGGCCATGAAATAGGCTCGTTTCCATTGATCGGCCCGTGGAATAGGGCCCTTACACTGTGTGCAGATGTGTCTAGTCAATACACTACACTTTGTGATTTGTACAATGACAAGCCCATACTACATGAATAACGTCACTAATCCAGTCATTGTGTATCCGAATGAACAACACTGGTCTAATTTCATGTTCATGGATGACAATGCTCCAGTTATTCAATGTCACATCATTATGGAACAGCTGCTGGAGACTGGGGGACCTCAACTGGAGCGTCCAGCACTTTTTCCAGACCTGAGTATTATAGAAAAGCTATGGGAGTCGCCATGTAGAGGCTCTTAACTTTGTACCCCAGAACCTCACTGACTTGAGCGCTGCCTTTCAAGAGTGGGATGCCATGGTTCAGCAGACAAGTCAACTTGTGAACAGCATGAGACGTTGTTGTCAAGCTGTAATTGATGCTCAAGGACACAAGTTATTGAGACACTGACATTGTTTGTTGGGCTACACCCACCGCTGGTGTTGGCTTTTGTATCAATAAATAGTTTGAGATGAGGAATCCACCACTTCATGCTTCTACTTATATGCCCTACTTTCATGATATTTTATGACTACAGTGTTTGATATAATATTAATGTTTAAATTTTCCATAAATTTCATTTAAAAGCTAACTATTCCTAACTTTTTGTGAGTAGTGTATATGCGCCTAATACAACTAAAGTACATACTTAGTAGTAACAGAGACATCCACATTGGTTGTTTGTCTCTGGACAGGAAGACCTTCTGGGAGAGGCTACCTCAACTCACCAAACAGATGGGGAAGAACATGGGCAATATAAAGCAGGAGATGAGATTATCACAATGTATGTCCCCAAATCAGGACACTTTTCTTCATAGTTTGGCGTTTTTTCCCAAATATCCTTCTTCAGCGCTTCATAACCCACGTTACTCTGGTAATAAGGTTAGATACAGATGGCGTTGTGGCTCTAATACATATGGCAATAATTTTTCTTGCCCAATACAAAGTATCCCTATCTCAATGCACACAGGTTCCTTACTCCATCCTATAAGCCGCAGTAGATAACATTTGTGTCCCAATAGGAGCTGTCATTTGCAGACCCTGGGTCAGTCCAGGGTTTTCCCCATGGAAAAAATTAAAAAAACAAGTGGTGAACAAAAATAAATAAAATAAATTTATAGGGGGCAATGTATCAGTGGAAGACTCTTGAGTGAGTACTCCACTGTTTTTTTTTGTTGCTGATCTTCTTGAGCTCAGTGATTGCCATGTTTCGCTGAAGAAGAATAAAGAAGATCTGATCTGGATGCCTAATGTGATCTTTCTGACGGCCACACTTATAAGGATATAGATCCCAAGTAGAGATGAGCGAACCTGGAGCATGCTTGAGTCCATCCGAACCCGATCGTTCGGCATTTGATTAGGGGTGGCTGCTGAACTTGGATAAAGCCCTAAGGCTATGTGGAAAACATGGATATAGTCATTGGCTGTATCCATGTTTTCTAGACAACCTTAGGGATTTATCCAACTTCAGCAGCCACCGCTAATCAAATGCCAAATGCTCGGGTTCGGATGGACTCGAGCATGCTCGAGGTTCACTCATGTCTAATCCCAAGCCCTAGCAGCAGCCATGAATGTAGACATGGCTGACTTGTCTGTATTACATCTGCTTTCACTTACAACACTGACTGTACACAGCCTTACCTGAGCTCTTTCAAGTCTTCTTTGAAAACCTATGAATGAGATGACATAGATCAGTAAGGTTTCTATCACAGCTGTTTATGAATCATAGAATAAAGTGGATGAGGTAACTACGAGCTGTAACATGGTGGTCAGGTCTGTTAGATTACACAACACACTACCGATCACTTGTCTCACCTCCTGCTTCAGTGTAGACGCTGACAGTCTGAACGCCACACGTAAGAGGGTGTACGAGCCCGAGATGACAAAACTGAGCTGTTCTTCAGATATGGAGGTGGTTGCCTGTATGGCCTGCACAGATTCTGAGCTCTCCTTGACCTCAAGTGCTCCCACCACAGCTACAAAAGAAAAGCAGACCATCAATTGCATCTCCTGCCCCTATGCCACACTATTATCAATACAGAGATGGGTGTAAGGATGTAGGGGAATGAGGATCTGTTACAGAGATCTCTTTTAAGGGACTGTCCAGTGTGGGAGATGCTTCACATATGATGTCAGGGCTCAGCAGCTATACAGAGCGAAGATACATTAGTATTATAGTACTGGCATCTGATAGTGGATAGCTCACTCTGAAGGTGACCTTAAAGGGGTTATCCAGTGCTACAAAAACATGGCCACTTTCTTTCAGTCTCCAGTTCATTTGCAGTTTGCAATTAAGCTCCATTCACTTCAATGGAACCGAGTAGCAAAACCTACACCCAAGCTGAAGACAAGAGTGGGGCTGTCTCTGGAAGAAAGTGGCCATGTTATAACTCCTTTAGGGTGCGTTCACACCTACAGGATCCGCAGCAGATTTGATGCTGTGTTCAGTTATTTAAATGAAATCTGCTGCGGATCCGGTAAGTGTGAACATCCCTTTAAAGGGTGACATGACCAATCTAAGCTACTGATGGAGGGTTTCCTGGTAATACTTTGCTATGATGCAGCAGACCAGTGTTCCCAGCTGGTGTAAGACTACAACTCCCATTATGCCCTGAAGGTTGTAGTCCTGGAGCAGCTGGAGAAGCACCTGGGTAGGTCTGTGTCTGGGGGCAGGAGGGATCGAGGTGTTCCTGCTCCATTGTGCTTGTTTCCCTTTAACAGCAGTGTGATAGGACTAATGTTGATGTCCCCAATGAGCAGCACACCACCACCACCCCCATCACTACACACAGACGTCACTGTACCGCAGGGAGGAGGCAGACCGTCTCACCCTTCAGAATCCTCCTGAACACATCCTTGTCCAGGTCCTTCAGATGTCTGGCCATGCCCTCCACCTCCGGCGGGATCCGGGCCCCCAGGTAGCTGGTCCGGTCATTCCCGGACACCGAGGAGGACGGATACTGATGGACGGCCCTGACCGCTGTCATCTTCCCATCCACACCGCACACCCAGCGGATGCCCTCTGCCCTGTCATGTGACCGGTATAGAACGAGTCACGTGACAAGTCTTGACTTTGTCAACTTGTGCGCCATCTGGAGGCCAACGGGATTATTGCACTGTGAACATTACTATGATCCTAACCACATCATTATACTGAGCACGTGTATGTAATATTATTATAATATTAATAATAGTGATAATAATGGAAACAAAGAGACATCAGAGACTATGGGGCACACGTATCAAAGTTGCACATTCTTTGCGCCAGGCCCTCACAATTTTTTTTTTAGTTTTGCTCCCCGCTAATCATGTGGTGTGCATTGTGCGCCAGGAGGGATGTCCCCCCATGTCTGCAAAATTTATTAAGATTTTCGCCTGGATTTGACAAAAATTAGGCTTACAAATTAAACTGACACGGATTTTTTTAGCCTGCTGCCATGCCTCCGATGCCTTTCAGGAACCCAGGAAAACTAAATATCTTGTACACTAGATAACACTATCTGATGTTGATGTTTCCCAGGGAGCAATACACCTAGGATTTCACTGCATTGAGCGCTTTAACCAGCGACTGACAGTGTTACCTTTGGCTGGTCTCCCTGAGATCAGCGATCTGTTTCCCGTATTGGTCTACTAGGCATTGCTCCCACCTAGCCAGAATCCTGCTCCACACTGATGAGGGGCAACTCACTGAAACAGCTGTCTGTGGATGGATACCTGGCCTTGGCATTTCCCTGGTTATATCATCAGACTTGTAATTGAGTTGAATACTGACTAAACTTAACCAGCAGCCAACAGTGTCTTCTATGGCTGGTTACCCTGAGATCAGTGATCTGTTTAACTATCCATATAAAGCACACGTGTCAAATTCAGGCCCTCCAGCTGTTGCAAAACTAAAATTCCCATCATGCCTAGACAGCCAAAGCTAAAGGCTGTCCAGGCATGATGGGTATTGTAGTTTTGCAACAGCTGGAGGCATACCTCCCAATTGTCCCTCTTTTGGAGGGACAGTCCCTACTTTTGACTCACGTCCTTCTGTCCCTCTTTGTCCCTTACATGTCCCTCTTTTTGATTAGATTTGCATTAATAAACTTTCTATGTTGCTCACTTGGATATTATTCTATCATGTGGCGCAAGTTGGATCCAAAAAATTGTTATATTCAAATGAATCATGTGACATTATGGCCCCTGTCACACATCATTTCACACATGCAGTTCATATGGCTCTATACACACATCTGTAGGTGTAACAGATCCATTTTCGGGCCATAATCCGTGCCACAAAAAATGATTAAGCCATAGTGTGTCCGTGTCACCTGCTTGACAGTGGCTTCCTGAAAATGCGGACAGTTACTGAAACACATTCCTAATCCTGTCCGTGGTTGTGGGTCTGCAATTACAGACAGGGTTACTGATGTGTGAATGAGACCTAAGGATACAGGATCTGCTGAGGATTTGCAGATATCAGTGTAAGTAAATGCAATGCATCCTTGAATTAAAGAGTATAGAAATGTCTGTAAAATTTTCCTACAGTGACCCACAAGTGTCCCTCTTTGGCCATCCAAAAAGCTGGCAGGCATGGCTGGAGGGCCTGAGCTTGACACCCTTGATATAGAAGAGTGTGTATAGCTCCACAAGACTTGGGATCCATCATGTACTTCCCATTTGCCTAGTGAAAAATCCATCCTGCCTAAGTAGGCAAATTGACATTTACCCTTCTTGTATGCTGTAACCTGGGGTTGCTAAATGGTAACAGCAGTGGGCAAGCTGGTGTTTTACTTGGGCACTTGTCATCGTGGCCAGGAGTGGTGCTGTCCACCCCCAGAAAAAAAAGGAAAAATTGGCAGCACCTCTATGCCTGTTCACACTGCAGGTTGCATGATGCATGTGGCTAAAGTACAGGCAAAAATGTGCAACAGCAACCCACAGGTGCAAGATCTTACTGTATGTATATATACCCCCCCCCCCCCCCCCCCCCGGTGTACACATGATGAACACCTGCTCTGTAGATTGAAAAATGAGGATCTTAGCAAACTATTTGATCAGAGTGTACCATGTCACCATGTTTAAGCATCCTCAGAGACATGGTCCCTACTCTAGCATTTTCACACTAGCAATCTCCTGGGCTGAACAAGCCTACAACTGGGCAGATAGGAGCCAAATGATCTCTTTTTATAGCACCCTAGGGACATGGGTGGAGTGCAAGCCAATGGGTGGGGTGCTATAAATAGATTATTTGGCTCCTATTTGCCCAGTTGTAGGCTTGTTCAGCCCAGGAGAGGCTAGTGTGAAAATGCTAGAGTAGGGACCATGTCTCTGAGGACAACTTTACGTGGTGACATGGTACACTCTGTTTGATCAAATAGTTTGCTAAGATCCTTATTTTTCAATATCTATAGAGCAGGTTTTTAACGTGTGTACATCGGTATATACGGCAAGATCTTGCACCTGTGGGTTGCTGTTGCACTTTTTGTATTTTTGGCTGTCCACCTCCAGGTACACTGGCACTAGGCTTTTTCCAGGACTTAACCAGGATCTAGATTTACTTGAAAACTTTAAAATGCAGCACAGTAAAATGAAATTATCCAAAAAATAATCACAAAGATGGGTTTTCAGCAATGTCACCCAAGGTTTAGCTTGGGCGATTGTAAGGTAGTGTCGCTTGAGTAAAGCAGGTTAAAGGGCTGTCTTGGAGCCTTGCCTAATAAGTGCAGAACTCTGCTTGCATCACTTGTAGTGTGACTTGTGTAAAAGAAGATGCTCATACTCATGGTTAAAGGGGCACTCCGGGCCGGCCGTATTTTTCAGATATGGCTGGGGAGGGGGTGGTTATGGATGCCGGAGGTCACTTACCTCCCCAGTTCCAGCGCCGGGTCCCGGATTGCGGCGGCCCGTACCCCCGTCCCTGGTCTTAGCTGCTGCACGAGACATGACGTCTCCAGGCAACTCAGCCATTCGGCGGCCGTAGTGGAGTCCCGCCTCGGCCGCTGAATGGCTGAGCTGTCTTGAGACTCTGGCGCCCTAGACACCATTCTATGGTCGGGTGTGAGCTTCGGAGTCCGCAACAGGTTTTCCGTCAGGATTCCGTAGTGTGCAAGTACCCTAACTGACTAACTAGCAGCCCTCCCACCAGGAACTAACTATCCTATATAGGGGTAACTGGGAATAACCTCCTATTGGTGGGGAAAGTGCTGGAAAAGGTGAGGTGTAAGCAGTGTCGGACTGGCGTACCTTGGGCCCCCCTGGAAATATGATACTTGGGGCCCACCCTACATACACCAGATATAACAAGCACCAAACCTTTCACATTACTACAGCGACTTTGCACAGAGCTGTGTATGTGACCAGCAATGCATGTTCACTGCTAGTAACTTGTCAGTTACTCTATGCAAACAGCACAGCTACCACTTAAAGGGAACCAATCAGCCCGTTTGGGCTGATATGGTTCCCTTGAGCATTGTATAAAGCACCTGGAGCGGCCCCTGCACGTATCGACCGCGGCCGCAGCAGGTACTTTATAAATAAGAAAATGACTTTTATTCCCCGGCTCGTGACTAGATACGAGCGGGAAAGTAGTCATGGTGGGCGGCTCCCCGCTCGTATCTAGTCACTGCGCTTTGCTTGTCAGCACGCTCGGCGGGATGATTGACAGGCAGAGAGGCCAGTAACGGACCTCTGTGCCTGTCAATCATCCCCTCTGAGCGCACTGACAGGCAGAGCGCAGTGACTAGATACGAGCGGAGAGCCGCCCACCATGACTATTTCCCCGCTCGTATCTAGTCACAGGCCAGGGAATAAAAGTTTCCATTACAAAGCACCTGCTGCGGCCGGTACGTGCAGGGGCCGCTCCAGGTGCTTTATACAATGCTCAAGGGAACCATATCAGCTCAAACGGGCTGATTGGTTCCCTTTAAATTTCTTGAAAGGAGAAGTCCCATGAAACTAGCAAATTTTAGGCAGGCAGGGGGAGTGGGAAGATAACTAAAGTATACTTACCTGTCCCTGTGCCATTGTATTGCTCCCTTACAAATTTCCCACAGATGCTCCTCCAGCTGCAACATCACATACTCAGCCGATGGATCACCAGCTCAGCCAATCAGTGACTGCGACGGGACACCACTGCAGTCACTGACTGGCTGAGCAGGCAATCCATCAGCCACTCTGTGACATTGCAGCTGGAGGAGCCAGGGCTGAGACGTACACCGAGCCCGGGCGAAAATTACTTCTGGCGGCTGTGAGACACGAGAGCATCGCTATGGGGCACAGGGACTGGTAAGTCACGAGACTTCTCCATTAGGGAATCCGTCAGCTGTAACTACTGACACTGTTAGATGCTGTAATGTCAAGACGACACAGGGTACGTTAAATATATTTGTCTGTGCTTCCATAGCATAGAAAATGCTTTTATTCTCTGGTACAAAGAGTCAAAGAGGCTTCTGCCACCTCGGTCCATGTCAGGAACTGTCCAGAGTAGTAGCAAATCCCCATAGAAAACTTCTCTTGCTCTAGACAGTTCCAGACATGGACAGAAGTGGCAGCAGAGAGCACTGTATTAGACTGGAAAGAATATACAACTTTCTGCAGGACATACAGCAGCTAATAAGTCCCGGAAGACTGGAGATTTTTAACTATAAGTGAAATACAAATCTTTATAACTTTCTGACACCAGCTGATTTGAAAGAAAAAAAACGCCTGAATCCCCTTTTAATTATACAAAATTCACTAAGAATCTGAACCAAATCTGTTGCACATGTTCCTGCTTTTTGGTGTTTTTTCTGGCACTTTTTCTGCCATTTTCTCATTGTAGTGTAAATTGCTATTAGCGTTTTATCCCGTTTTTTTTTCCCATTACAAGTCATGTTATTCTTTATCATGTGATTCCAGGTTTTCTGTTGAAGAACTGGGGAAAAACACTAATTTCCATATAGACATGACAATATCCCCCCCATAGAAGACTGTGACAAAACACCAAACACATAGCCTGCTACGATTCACAAAAAAACAGCACCATGGCAGAAAAATGTCCTCTGAGTATTGCGTTTCACTTTTCCCCATTGACTATTAGCTGACATCTAGTCGCAGTGTTTTTGACCCCCAAAATGCCATGTGCCATATTTCTAAAAAAAACATATATAATACATGAGAACATACCCCTCTCCCAAAGTTATTCACAGGATAAGAAATAAGAAGACCTATATATTTATGGTGGTGTCCATGTTGCTATGACATGGCATGATTGCTGTGACCCTGCCACTTGAAAAAAACTTTTGACAAACCTTGTAGATGTAGGTATAAACCTTGCAATGTTTTTTCTTCAAGATCTGAGTGTCTCTTCATACCCAAGATGCGCACATCAATGCAGGAGTTCTACTATCCACTGCTCCATCCTACTTGGGCTCATTGTGCAGGTGATGGATCTATGTAGCAGGCAGATGTCCAGCTTTATGCCTCTGCAATATGTGATGGACCCCCAAGTTAAACCAAAGACACAAAATAAAGACACAACACATTGTAATCAGGTGTCAAAGGGGCCCAATTTTATTTAAAATTACATGACACTGAAAATGGCAGACCCCCGACTCATGAAGAGTCACCCTCCAGCACTCAGGCGAGGAAAAAACCCCTGTGGGGGAAACCTCGTGGGAGCCATGGCTGGAGAGCTGCCCCTCCCCTGGGCTTAGAGGGTAATACCATACTATAAATATAATAAACTGGATATGAGAGATCCGGCTGCAATATCTGTCACCTTATTGATGGCCGGCGGATGTATCTCCTCTCCCTCACAGATCCAGGTTCACTTCTCAAGGTGGAGACTTGATGAAGGGGTAGTTTAAAGCAGACCACCCGTTTCCCCTGCTGGAACCTCCAAATTACATCAAGGGTAGGGGGCAGTAAAGTCTACAAGCTCAAGGTCCTCTGCCACATCCAAGATGGCACTGATCAGGGCGTGGTGCATTGCTTTATGAAAGCTTCTTTATGACATAAGCGCTTGTCATCACAGTACACGGTTGCCATGGTTACTGCAGGTAAACACATCTGAAGCATTAACCCATTAATGACTAGCAATGCACTTTACTGCAGAGATCACTAAACACACTTGTGACCAAGCAAACAGCTTATGGTTAGGCCACACTAAAAACACTAAATAATATGGTTTGATGTGGCCCATAGCAACCAATCACAGCTCAGCTTTCCTTTCTCAATTTACACTGGTAAAATAAAAGCTGAACTTTGATTGGTTGCCATGTGCAACTTAAACAGTCTAACTTGTCCATAGCAACTAATCAGAGCTCAGCTTTAATTGTATAAGAGCTTGTTAAGATATGAAAGGTGAGCTGTGATTGGTTGCTATGGGCAAATCAGGCAATGTTTTTAAAGATTGATAAAGCTGCGCCATTGCTGGAAAACTTATGATGATGATGATGATGACTGAAAACACAGGACATCAAGCTTCCCCATAATGCTTTGCAGTCAGCCCTTCCTCCATACCTCCCAACTTTTTGGGGGGACACTTGTGGTTCACAGACATTTCTATACACTACAATTCCCAGCATTTCCTGTCACTCAGTTTAGCATCCACTGGTATACATATATATACGGTGGATTTGGTAACATGAAGGATAATTGTTCCATGGAATAAGGCCTTTAGCAGGAATGCAGACAGAGCTTATCGGTGGACAGAAATCTTAGGTGCAGGGGTCCTGCCAGCTCCTGCTTGCAATTACAAGGTTCAGCAGTCAACAACAAAAGCAGATGAGAATAGCAATGTGTGTGGTGTGTCCTGCTGACTGATATGTGTAGAGAAAGGGATAGATGTTTTGTCCATACATTTTTCTAGCATACCAGCCCTTTCTTCTGGGTGCCTTGCTTAGTCTGGCCTCTCCCCATTGCCCTGTCTGCCATGGATGACCCCGCCAGGAGTATTACTCCAACCACCTTAGCTCATTGGATTAGCAAGGCATGCAAGCTCCCTGACCACGTCAAGGTGAAGGCACCATGAGAGAGCCCCTTCACCCTAACCTGATTACCCATCCCAATTTACCTTTCCTTCATTAAAACCTACCTAGAACTCCTTAAAACTGTGAGCCCAAGCCCTTCCTGGCATTCTTTCCTGCCTAAGCCTACCTCAGATCCTCCTGTTGCTCCTTCCAACCCAGCCCCCTAACGTGGACTCTCCCCTTACCCTTCCTGGTCCAGGCCCTTCCCAGCCTCCAAATGCGGACCCTCCCTGCGCCCTTCCCAGACCAGGCCCTCCCCAGCCATCTAATGCGGACCCTCCCTTTGCCCTTCCCAGGCCAGCCCCAGCCCCCTAACGCAGGCCCTCCCTGCGGTCTTCCTAGCCCAGGCCCACCGCAGCCCCCTAATGCAGACCCTGCCTGCGCGCTTCCCAGCACCAGCCAGTTAATATGCACCTTCTTGTCGCCCTTCTCAGCCCAGGCTTGCCCCAGTCCTTTAATGCAGACCCTCCCATCGTCCTTCCCAGCGCAGGCCCATTGCCCATCCTAACCCTTAATTTACCTTTCCTCTGTTAAAATCTGCTTAGAACTCCCTAAAACTGTGAGCCCTTCCTGGAATTCTTTTCTGCCTAAGCCCACGTCAATTCTTTGGGTGGACAGGGACGCCTACAACATTACAACAAAAAGGATACTACTTATGGGGGGGGGGGGGGGGAGGGGGGGTAGCACGGGTATTAATATATAGCGGGAAATCTATTATACGGGGCATAATACCTACCTATTGGGGAGCTAACAGGGGGACTACTGACAGTAGATGACGACACATGGGGGGATACTACCTGTTGGGAAGCTATCTAATGGGGCTATCAGGGTATTAACTACAGAGGATATCTACGACACGGGGGATACTAACTATTGAGGGGCTACCTTCAAAAGGATGCCTTCTACTGAGGGAATCTATCTATTGGGTGGTGTTGGTGGGGCTAGGCTATCTACTGGGGGGCCAGCAGGGGTGTTAACTACAGGGGATATCTATTACATGGGGGATACTACCTGGCTGCTAGCAGGCGGACTACCTACAGGGGGATGCATACCACATGGCGCTTCTTCCTACTGGGGAGGGCTGACTAATGGTGCTTTTAGACTGAACTATTATCATTCGAATTTTTACAATAGCGATTGCATTTGAGCAATAATCGGCTTGTGTAAACACAGAGAACGGTCAAGCGACAATCGAGAAATCGTTCATTGTGATCTTTCAACATGTTCTCAAATCGTTGTTGATCGTTCGCTAAAAATTCGCAGATCGCTTCATGTAAACAGTCTTTTAGGGTATATTCACACGAACGGGCTCACAGCGAGATTCTCGCTGCGAGCCCGGCAGGTCCTGGCAGTTCCCATACACTACATACTTGCTGCGGTCTAAATGACCGCAGCGAGTATGTAATTCTGCCGCCCTTAACCCCTTCTGCTCCCGCCCGGCTCCCCCGCTGTAAGCATACATTACCTGTCCTTGCTGCACGGGTCCGGCGTCCTGCTCTCCCGTCCGGCCAATTAGTGTGTTGCCCAGCCGCAGCCACTGATTGGCCGGACGGGAGAGCAGGACGCCGGACCCATGCAGCAAGGACAGGTAAAGTATGCTTACAGCGGGGGAGCCGGCGGGAGCAGAAGGGGTTAAGGGCGGCAGAATTACATACTCGCTGCGGTCGTTTAACACTGATCGTTATGAAAACCAAATTGTTACTTCAGAATCGTTAAACGATCGATTGGGCGAATTATCGCTCTGTGTAAACGGACCATAGCAGAGAGATTATGCACGGGGGGTGCCTAGTACATAGGGTTGCGCCTATTTACAGGGGAAAGCCTAAAGGCCGTATTCCACGGCCCGACTCTGAGGAGCAAATGAGTGCTGTAAGCGCTCGTTTGCTCCTCGTTCCCCACTCGCTGCTGCTATTACACGCGGCAGCAGCGAGCGGGTGAGTCCCGGGAGGGCTGGGGGGAGCTGCCCAAATGATCGCCGATCGTGTGGGAAGCCCATAGGATATACTGGCGGTCTGCTGCCGCCGCTCCTATTCCATGTTGAAAGACAAACGACTTCAACGATCACCCGACATGAAAGATACCTCCTATTCCACGGGACGATAATCGTTCCGTGGAATAGGGCGATAGGGAATAGTATCTTCTGGGGGGGGGGGGGGGAATAAAATCTAGGAAGAATACCTGCAGGAGGATACTACCTACTGGTGAGATTACCAATTGATGGGCAAGATGGAAAAGAAATCCAAAATTAAGCAACTGCAAGGGAAATTTTGCCATAAGGGTGCGTTCACACCTACAGGATCTGCAGCAGATTTGATGGCGCAGATTTGATGCTGCAGATTCAAAGGATTACTTTCTGGCACTGTTATGTGTGGAGTGTTGCTATGCCTATTATATGATGTGACATTTAATTGGCACTTTTGTCTGGACGCTGGAATGGACGGTTTCCTCGTTATGACAGATATTTATTATGGCTATTCACTTGCCATTAGCATTCGGATGTGAAGCTAGTAATTATATACTTATAGCATTGTCATCAAGCGATGAATGACGCCTGTTTACACCGGCTGCCTTTGTTGTATTTTTTATGAATTTTACAGGAAAATATTTTTTTTAGTATCTGTGTGATGCAAGCATGGTTGTAATGACGTCAGCATGGAGCTCTGTGTTCTCCCATGTCTGTGTATGGGTTTATATGCATGCTGCAATCACATAATCAGGTTACATGGAGACTGTAAGGGGAGTGATGGGATGATGGGAAGTGTAGTTCTGAGAAAGGAGAGACTGCGGCGTATGTGAGAAGTGCCTGCCATTGTTCTCCGCTACTACAGAGGGCGCTCGTCGCGGATTACACGTCGCATCACTGGCCTGTGCAGACTGAACGCCGCCTCACGTGGGACGTACACCGTGCTGGCGAGTTCACCTGACGTTACTCTCCTTGCCTGTAGGGGGCGCTGGACTTTGGAGAGCGCATCCTGTGGTGGAGGAAGCAGCAGGGCCTAATCCCGGGAAGAGAAGCGACAGCTGGCGTCTCCCGGCCCCGGTCCTGTCACGTTGTGCTAAGCGATTCGGAGCGGAGGAGCAGCAGCGCGGTAGTATGGGGGAGCGGTGACCGGGAAGGCCGCACCATGTCTGAGGGCCTGTACGAGAAGTTCCTGGCCCCGGACGAGCCCTTCCCCCTCCTCTCCCAGCGGGGCAGCATCAGTGAGGAGGGCTGCCTGGACGTCAGCGACTTCGGCTGCCAGCTGTCCTCGTGCCACCGCACCGACCCCCTGCACCGATTCCACTCCAACAGGTGGGACAGGGGTATAGTGTACAGCCTGGGGACATGGGTATATAGTATACAGCCCGGAGACATGGGTATATAGTATACAGCCCGGAGACATGGGTATATAGTATACAGCCCGGAGACATGGCTATATAGTATACAGCCCGGAGACATGGGTATATAGTATACAGCCCGGAGACATGGGTATATAGTATACAGCCCGGAGACATGGCTATATAGTATACAGCCCGGAGACATGGGTATATAGTATACAGCCCGGGGACATGGGTATATAGTATACAGCCCGGAGACGTGGGTATATAGTATACAGCCCGGAGACGTGGGTATATAGTATACAGCCCGGAGACATGGCTATATAGTATACAGCCCGGAGACATGGCTATATAGTATACAGCCCGGAGACATGGGTATATAGTATACAGCCCGGAGACATGGGTATATAGTATACAGCCCGGAGACATGGGTATATAGTATACAGCCCGGAGACATGGGTATATAGTATACAGCCCGGAGACATGGGTATATAGTATACAGCCCGGAGACATGGGTATATAGTATACAGCCCGGAGACATGGGTATATAGTATACAGCCCGGAGACATGGGTATATAGTATACAGCCCGGGGACATGGGTATATAGTATACAGCCCGGAGACGTGGCTATATAGTATACAGCCCGGAGACGTGGCTATATAGTATACAGCCCGGAGACGTGGCTATATAGTATACAGCCCGGAGACGTGGCTATATAGTATACAGCCCGGAGACGTGGCTATATAGTATACAGCCCGGAGACGTGGCTATATAGTATACAGCCCGGAGACGTGGGTATATAGTATACAGCCCGGAGACGTGGGTATATAGTATACAGCCCGGAGACGTGGGTATATAGTATACAGCCCGGAGACGTGGCTATATAGTATACAGCCCGGAGACATGGCTATATAGTATACAGCCCGGAGACATGGCTATATAGTATACAGCCCGGAGACATGGCTATATAGTATACAGCCCGGAGACATGGCTATATAGTATACAGCCCGGAGACATGGCTATATAGTATACAGCCCGGAGACATGGGTATATAGTATACAGCCCGGAGACATGGCTATATAGTATACAGCCCGGAGACATGGCTATATAGTATACAGCCCGGAGACATGGCTATATAGTATACAGCCCGGAGACATGGCTATATAGTATACAGCCCGGAGACATGGCTATATAGTATACAGCCCGGAGACATGGCTATATAGTATACAGCCCGGAGACATGGCTATATAGTATACAGCCCGGAGACATGGCTATATAGTATACAGCCCGGAGACATGGCTATATAGTATACAGCCCGGAGACATGGCTATATAGTATACAGCCCGGAGACATGGCTATATAGTATACAGCCCGGAGACATGGCTATATAGTATACAGCCCGGAGACATGGCTATATAGTATACAGCCCGGAGACATGGCTATATAGTATACAGCCCGGAGACATGGCTATATAGTATACAGCCCGGAGACATGGCTATATAGTATACAGCCCGGAGACATGGCTATATAGTATACAGCCCGGAGACATGGCTATATAGTATACAGCCCGGAGACATGGCTATATAGTATACAGCCCGGAGACATGGCTATATAGTATACAGCCCGGAGACATGGCTATATAGTATACAGCCCGGAGACATGGCTATATAGTATACAGCCCGGAGACATGGCTATATAGTATACAGCCCGGAGACATGGCTATATAGTATACAGCCCGGAGACATGGCTATATAGTATACAGCCCGGAGACATGGCTATATAGTATACAGCCCGGAGACATGGCTATATAGTATACAGCCCGGAGACATGGCTATATAGTATACAGCCCGGAGACATGGCTATATAGTATACAGCCCGGAGACATGGCTATATAGTATACAGCCCGGAGACATGGCTATATAGTATACAGCCCGGAGACATGGCTATATAGTATACAGCCCGGAGACATGGCTATATAGTATACAGCCCGGAGACATGGCTATATAGTATACAGCCCGGAGACATGGCTATATAGTATACAGCCCGGAGACATGGCTATATAGTATACAGCCCGGAGACATGGCTATATAGTATACAGCCCGGAGACATGGCTATATAGTATACAGCCCGGAGACATGGGTATATAGTATACAGCCCGGAGACATGGGTATATAGTATACAGCCCGGAGACATGGGTATATAGTATACAGCCCGGAGACATGGGTATATAGTATACAGCCCGGAGACATGGGTATATAGTATACAGCCCGGAGACATGGGTATATAGTATACAGCCCGGAGACATGGGTATATAGTATACAGCCCGGAGACATGGGTATATAGTATACAGCCCGGAGACATGGGTATATAGTATACAGCCCGGAGACATGGGTATATAGTATACAGCCCGGAGACATGGGTATATAGTATACAGCCCGGAGACATGGGTATATAGTATACAGCCCGGAGACATGGGTATATAGTATACAGCCCGGAGACATGGGTATATAGTATACAGCCCGGAGACATGGGTATATAGTATACAGCCCGGAGACATGGGTATATAGTATACAGCCCGGAGACATGGGTATATAGTATACAGCCCGGGGACATGGCTATATAGTATACAGCCCGGGGACGTGGGTATATAGTATACAGCCCGGAGACGTGGGTATATAGTATACAGCCCGGAGACGTGGCTATATAGTATACAGCCCGGAGACGTGGCTATATAGTATACAGCCCGGAGACGTGGCTATATAGTATACAGCCCGGAGACGTGGCTATATAGTATACAGCCCGGAGACGTGGCTATATAGTATACAGCCCGGAGACGTGGCTATATAGTATACAGCCCGGAGACGTGGGTATATAGTATACAGCCCGGAGACGTGGCTATATAGTATACAGCCCGGAGACGTGGGTATATAGTATACAGCCCGGAGACGTGGGTATATAGTATACAGCCCGGAGACGTGGGTATATAGTATACAGCCCGGAGACGTGGGTATATAGTATACAGCCCGGAGACGTGGGCTATATAGTATACAGCCCGGAGACGTGGCTATATAGTATACAGCCCGGAGACGTGGCTATATAGTATACAGCCCGGAGACGTGGCTATATAGTATACAGCCCGGAGACGTGGCTATATAGTATACAGCCCGGAGACGTGGCTATATAGTATACAGCCCGGAGACGTGGCTATATAGTATACAGCCCGGAGACGTGGCTATATAGTATACAGCCCGGAGACGTGGCTATATAGTATACAGCCCGGAGACATGGCTATATAGTATACAGCCCGGAGACATGGCTATATAGTATACAGCCCGGAGACATGGCTATATAGTATACAGCCCGGAGACATGGCTATATAGTATACAGCCCGGAGACATGGCTATATAGTATACAGCCCGGAGACATGGCTATATAGTATACAGCCCGGAGACATGGCTATATAGTATACAGCCCGGAGACATGGCTATATAGTATACAGCCCGGAGACATGGCTATATAGTATACAGCCCGGAGACATGGCTATATAGTATACAGCCCGGAGACATGGCTATATAGTATACAGCCCGGAGACATGGCTATATAGTATACAGCCCGGAGACATGGCTATATAGTATACAGCCCGGAGACATGGCTATATAGTATACAGCCCGGAGACATGGCTATATAGTATACAGCCCGGAGACATGGCTATATAGTATACAGCCCGGAGACATGGCTATATAGTATACAGCCCGGAGACATGGCTATATAGTATACAGCCCGGAGACATGGCTATATAGTATACAGCCCGGAGACATGGCTATATAGTATACAGCCCGGAGACATGGCTATATAGTATACAGCCCGGAGACATGGCTATATAGTATACAGCCCGGAGACATGGCTATATAGTATACAGCCCGGAGACATGGCTATATAGTATACAGCCCGGAGACATGGCTATATAGTATACAGCCCGGAGACATGGCTATATAGTATACAGCCCGGAGACATGGCTATATAGGTATACAGCCCGGAGACATGGCTATATAGTATACAGCCCGGAGACATGGCTATATAGTATACAGCCCGGAGACATGGCTATATAGTATACAGCCCGGAGACATGGCTATATAGTATACAGCCCGGAGACATGGCTATATAGTATACAGCCCGGAGACATGGCTATATAGTATACAGCCCGGAGACATGGCTATATAGTATACAGCCCGGAGACATGGCTATATAGTATACAGCCCGGAGACATGGCTATATAGTATACAGCCCGGAGACATGGCTATATAGTATACAGCCCGGAGACATGGGTATATAGTATACAGCCCGGAGACATGGGTATATAGTATACAGCCCGGAGACATGGCTATATAGTATACAGCCCGGAGACATGGCTATATAGTATACAGCCCGGAGACATGGCTATATAGTATACAGCCCGGAGACATGGCTATATAGTATACAGCCCGGAGACATGGCTATATAGTATACAGCCCGGAGACATGGGTATATAGTATACAGCCCGGAGACGTGGGTATATAGTATACAGCCCGGAGACGTGGGTATATAGTATACAGCCCGGAGACGTGGGTATATAGTATACAGCCCGGAGACATGGGTATATAGTATACAGCCGGGGACAGGGGTATAGTATACAGCCCGGGGACAGGGGTATAGTATACAGCCCGGGGACAGGGGTATAGTATACAGCCCGGGGACAGGGGTATAGAATACAGCCGGGGACAGGGGTATAGTATACAGCCTGAGGACAGGGGTATAGTATACAGCCCGGGGACACGGGTATTATAGCGTGCGGCCCGGGGACAGGGGTATAGTATACAGCACGGGGACACGGGTGTTATAGCGTGCGGCCCTGGGACACGGGTGTTATAGCGTGCGGCCCTGGGACACGGGTGTTATAGCGTGCGGCCCTGGGACACGGGTATTGTAGCGTGGGGCCCTGGGACACGGGTATTGTAGCGTGGGGCCCTGGGACACGGGTATTGTAGCGTGCGGCCCTGGGACACGGGTATTTCTTTATGGAAAAATCCAAATTTCCTGAGAATAAGACATAGCGCAGCTTTAGGAGCAAAAATTAATATAAGACGCTGTCTTATTTTCGGGGAAACCGGGTAGTAATGTATATAGTATACATCTTGGCACATAGTAATGTATATAGTATACAGCCCGGGACATGGACATGTGTATAGCATACACAGCCCTGGACATAGTTATGTGTATATAGCATACAGCCCTGGGCATAGGTATGTGTATATAGCATACAGCCCTGGGCATAGGTATGTGTATATAGCATACAGCCCTGGGCATAGGTATGTGTATATAGCATACAGCCCTGGGCATAGGTATGTGTATATAGCATACAGCCCTGGGCATAGGTATGTGTATATAGCATACAGCCCTGGGCATAGGTATGTGTATATAGCATACAGCCCTGGGCATAGGTATGTGTATATAGCATACAGCCCTGGGCATAGGTATGTGTATATAGCATACAGCCCTGGGCATAGGTATGTGTATATAGCATACAGCCCTGGGCATAGGTATGTGTATATAGCATACAGCCCTGGGCATAGGTATGTGTATATAGCATACAGCCCTGGGCATAGGTATGTGTATATAGCATACAGCCCTGGGCATAGGTATGTGTATATAGCATACAGCCCTGGGCATAGGTATGTGTATATAGCATACAGCCCTGGGCATAGGTATGTGTATATAGCATACAGCCCTGGGCATAGGTATGTGTATATAGCATACAGCCCTGGGCATAGGTATGTGTATATAGCATACAGCCCTGGGCATAGGTATGTGTATATAGCATACAGCCCTGGGCATAGGTATGTGTATATAGCATACAGCCCTGGGCATAGGTATGTGTATATAGCATACAGCCCTGGGCATAGGTATGTGTATATAGCATACAGCCCTGGGCATAGGTATGTGTATATAGCATACAGCCCTGGGCATAGGTATGTGTATATAGCATACAGCCCTGGGCATAGGTATGTGTATATAGCATACAGCCCTGGGCATAGGTATGTGTATATAGCATACAGCCCTGGGCATAGGTATGTGTATATAGCATACAGCCCTGGGCATAGGTATGTGTATATAGCATACAGCCCTGGGCATAGGTATGTGTATATAGCATACAGCCCTGGGCATAGGTATGTGTATATAGCATACAGCCCTGGGCATAGGTATGTGTATATAGCATACAGCCCTGGGCATAGGTATGTGTATATAGCATACAGCCCTGGGCATAGGTATGTGTATATAGCATACAGCCCTGGGCATAGGTATGTGTATATAGCATACAGCCCTGGGCATAGGTATGTGTATATAGCATACAGCCCTGGGCATAGGTATGTGTATATAGCATACAGCCCTGGGCATAGGTATGTGTATATAGCATACAGCCCTGGGCATAGGTATGTGTATATAGCATACAGCCCTGGGCATAGGTATGTGTATATAGCATACAGCCCTGGGCATAGGCATGTGTATATAGCATACAGCCCTGGGCATAGGCATGTGTATATAGCATACAGCCCTGGGCATAGGCATGTGTATATAGCATACAGCCCTGGGCATAGGCATGTGTATATAGCATACAGCCCTGGGCATAGGCGTGTGTATATAGCATACAGCCCTGGGCATAGGCGTGTGTATATAGCATACAGCCCTGGGCATAGGCGTGTGTATATAGCATACAGCCCTGGGCATAGGCGTGTGTATATAGCATACAGCCCTGGGCATAGGCGTGTGTATATAGCATACAGCCCTGGGCATAGGCGTGTGTATATAGCATACAGCCCTGGGCATAGGCGTGTGTATATAGCATACAGCCCTGGGCATAGGCGTGTGTATATAGCATACAGCCCTGGGCATAGGCGTGTGTATATAGCACACAGCCCTGGGCATAGGCGTGTGTATATAGCACACAGCCCTGGGCATAGGCGTGTGTATATAGCACACAGCCCTGGGCGTAGGCGTGTGTATATAGCACACAGCCCTGGGCGTAGGTGTGTGTATATAGCACACAGCCCTGGGCGTAGGTGTGTGTATATAGCACACAGCCCTGGGCGTAGGTGTGTGTATATAGCACACAGCCCTGGGCGTAGGTGTGTGTATATAGCACACAGCCCTGGGCGTAGGTGTGTGTATATAGCATACAGCCCTGGGCGTAGGTGTGTGTATATAGCATACAGCCCTGGGCGTAGGTGTGTGTATATAGCATACAGCCCTGGGCGTAGGTGTGTGTATATAGCATACAGCCCTGGGCGTAGGTGTGTGTATATAGCATACAGCCCTGGGCGTAGGTGTGTGTAAATAGCATACAGCCCTGGGCGTAGGTGTGTGTATATAGCATACAGCCCTGGGCGTAGGTGTGTGTATATAGCATACAGCCCTGGGCGTAGGTGTGTGTATATAGCATACAGCCCTGGGCGTAGGTGTGTGTATATAGCATACAGCCCTGGGCGTAGGTGTGTGTATATAGCATACAGCCCTGGGCGTAGGTGTGTGTATATAGCATACAGCCCTGGGCGTAGGTGTGTGTATATAGCATACAGCCCTGGGCGTAGGTGTGTGTATATAGCATACAGCCCTGGGCGTAGGTGTGTGTATATAGCATACAGCCCTGGGCGTAGGTGTGTGTATATAGCATACAGCCCTGGGCGTAGGTGTGTGTATATAGCATACAGCCCTGGGCGTAGGTGTGTGTATATAGCATACAGCCCTGGGCGTAGGTGTGTGTATATAGCATACAGCCCTGGGCGTAGGTGTGTGTATATAGCATACAGCCCTGGGCGTAGGTGTGTGTATATAGCATACAGCCCTGGGCGTAGGTGTGTGTATATAGCATACAGCCCTGGGCGTAGGTGTGTGTATATAGCATACAGCCCTGGGCGTAGGTGTGTGTATATAGCATACAGCCCTGGGCGTAGGTGTGTGTATATAGCATACAGCCCTGGGCGTAGGTGTGTGTATATAGCATACAGCCCTGGGCGTAGGTGTGTGTATATAGCATACAGCCCTGGGCGTAGGTGTGTGTATATAGCATACAGCCCTGGGCGTAGGTGTGTGTATATAGCATACAGCCCTGGGCGTAGGTGTGTGTATATAGCATACAGCCCTGGGCGTAGGTGTGTGTATATAGCATACAGCCCTGGGCGTAGGTGTGTGTATATAGCATACAGCCCTGGGCGTAGGTGTGTGTATATAGCATACAGCCCTGGGCGTAGGTGTGTGTATATAGCATACAGCCCTGGGCGTAGGTGTGTGTATATAGCATACAGCCCTGGGCGTAGTTGTGTGTATATAGCATACAGCCCTGGGCGTGGGTGTGTGTATATAGCATACAGCCCTGGGCGTGGGTGTGTGTATATAGCATACAGCCCTGGGCGTGGGTGTGTGTATATAGCATACAGCCCTGGGCGTGGGTGTGTGTATATAGCATACAGCCCTGGGCGTAGGTGTGTGTATATAGCATACAGCCCTGGGCGTAGTTGTGTGTATATAGCATACAGCCCTGGGCGTGGGTGTGTGTATATAGCATACAGCCCTGGGCGTGGGTGTGTGTATATAGCATACAGCCCTGGGCGTGGGTGTGTGTATATAGCATACAGCCCTGGGCGTGGGTGTGTGTATATAGCATACAGCCCTGGGCGTGGGTGTGTGTATATAGCATACAGCCCTGGGCGTGGGTGTGTGTATATAGCATACAGCCCTGGGCGTGGGTGTGTGTATATAGCATACAGCCCTGGGCGTGGGTGTGTGTATATAGCATACAGCCCTGGGCGTGGGTGTGTGTATATAGCATACAGCCCTGGGCGTAGTTGTGTGTATATAGCATACAGCCCTGGGCGTAGGTGTGTGTATATAGCATACAGCCCTGGGCGTAGGTGTGTGTATATAGCATACAGCCCTGGGCGTAGTTGTGTGTGTATATAGCATACAGCCCTTGGCGTAGGTGTGTGTATATAGCATACAGCCCTGGGCGTAGGTGTGTGTATATAGCATACAGCCCTGGGCGTAGGTATGTGATCCTGTGTGTACAGTATACTCTCCAGGACATATGAGTGAGGGCCCAGGTACCGATGTGTGTGTGACATGTCAATTCTTTGAGCGGAGGCGTGCAAGGCCTCCCATTGAAAGAGACAGGATTCGTTGCTGAGTCCTAGGGCGGGGGTTCAGAGCAGAGTGAACGGGCCCTAAGGTTTGGGCATCATGGTGATTTTTGGCTGCACAACCAAAGATCTGTTACGCTGTGTGAATCATGCTACACTGCAGCTTAGTAAGTAAATAGGGTCACACTGTGGCCCCAAAGTGCTAGCGACAGCTATTGCCAGTTACAATAAATCCCCCACCTCATGACTTCCAGCACTGATCTCTGTACTTCAGTGATACAGGTCAGGGATGGTTCGGGGTTACAGGAGGTATACTTGGCACTTTGGCTTTTATGAAACTTGAGCGTACATGGAAAACAAACAGGTCTTAAAGTGACTCTGTACCCACAATCTGACCCCCCCCCCCACAAAAAAAACAACAACCGTTTGTACCTTCGGATAGCTGCTTTTAATCCAAGATCTGTCCTGGGGTCCGTTCGGCAGGTGGTGCAGTTATTGTCCTAAAAAACAGCTTTTAAACTTACTCCCGTTTGGCACGGGCTGCATCTGTGCCCTAACTTTGCACCACCCCTCCGTCCCTCCTCCCCATCCTCCGCATCATCAGCAATGCTCCGGGCAGATTGTCTCCTATTCCTCAGCTGTGTGAGTACTGAACATGGGCTGTATCGTTAAAGAAGACCTGTCACCCCCTGCTTTGGCTCACAGTGGGTAGACACGTTCAGATGAATAGGTATTGTCTTAATGACACAGCACCTTTAGGTTACAAACCCACTTGCCGGATCTGCAGCGAGTCTCCTTGCTGCGTTTTTGCAGGGAGACTCGCTGCAGATCCCGGCCCTATACTTTCAATAGCAGAGAAACTCGCAGCAGGGATGTACATCCCTGCTGCGATTTTGTCTGCAGCCCGCCCCATTAACCCCCCGGCCGCCGGACATTATACATTACCCGGTCCCCGTTCCTGTTTGCTTCGGGGCTCCCGGTGTCTTTACGGCCCGCCCGGCCAATCAGTGCGCTGCGGCGGGGCAGCGCACTGATTGGCCGGGCGGAACGTGTCGGGAGCCGCTGAAGCAAGCAGGAGCCGGGATCAGGTAATGTATATCCTGCCCGCCCCCCTGCAGCCCCGATCGCCCCCGGCCGCACGATCGCCCCCAGCCCCGCAGCCCCCGGCCGCACGATCGCCCCGCAGCCCCCGGCCGCACGATCGCCCCGCAGCCCCCGGCCGCACGATCGCCCCGCAGCCCCCGGCCGCACGATCGCCCCGCAGCCCCCGGCCGCACGATCGCCCCGCAGCCCCCGGCCGCACGATCGCCCCGCAGCCCCCGGCCGCACGATCGCCCCGCAGCCCCCGGCCGCACGATCGCCCCCGCAGCCCCCGGCCGCACGATCGCCCCGCAGCCCCCGGCCGCACGATCGCCCCGCAGCCCCCGGCCGCACGATCGCCCCGCAGCCCCCGGCCGCACGATCGCCCCGCAGCCCCCGGCCGCACGATCGCCCCGCAGCCCCCGGCCGCACGATCGCCCCGCAGCCCCCGGCCGCACGATCGCCCCGCAGCCCCCGGCCGCACGATCGCCCCGCAGCCCCCGGCCCCGGCGTGCTGCGGGGCTGGGGGCGATCGTGCGGCCGGGGGCTGGGGGCGATCGGGGCTGCAGGGGGGCGGGCAGGATATACATTACCTGATCCCGGCTCCTGCTTGCTTCAGCGGCTCCTGGCACGTTCCGCCCGGCCAATCAGTGCGCTGCCCCGCCGCAGCGCACTGATTGGCCGGGCGGGCCGTGAAGACACCGGGAGCCCCGAAGCAAGCAGGAACGGGGACAGGGTAATGTATAATGTCCGGCGGCCGGGGGGTTAATGGGGCGGGCTGCAGACAAAATCGCAGCAGGGATGTACATCCCTGCTGCGAGTTTCTCTGCTATTGAAAGTATAGGGCCGGGATCTGTAGCGAGTCTCCCTGCAAAAACGCAGCAAGGAGACTCGCTGCAGATCCGGCAAGTGGGTTTGTAACCTTAATGTACATTTGAAGGGATTGTTTCTATTCAGTCATAGATACTTAGGCTTCCTAGAGCACATGAAGCTAAATAGGAGAATGCTGGGAGAAATAATGCAAAGCTTTTAAAGGGAATCTGTCAGCAGTTAGGTCGTGGTAAAAGGAAAAAAAAATCCCAGTGCCTTTGTTTAATGTTGAGGTTTATGAAGTTAAAATGACTTGTCTGGCTCCTCAGAGAGACAGTGCTGACCCTGAGTGGCACACCTCCTCCCCATCTCATTGCCCCGCAGTGTTTCTGTGCAGTTGCTATAGACCTTAATGTTTTTTTCTGGTGCCTGGGAAATAAGCCAAGTAAGCACTGTATATAAAAAAGAATAAAGTAGATGTTCATGTATTTTCAGGTGGAATCTGACATCCTGTGGAACCAGTGTGGCAAGCTCTGAATGCAGTGAAGAATTATTTTCTTCTGTCTCTGTCGGAGACCAGGATGACTGCTATTCCCTCCTGGATGACCAGGACTTCACCTCCTTTGACCTGTTTCCAGAGGGAAGTGTGTGCAGTGATGTCTCCTCGTCCATCAGCACTTACTGGGATTGGTCTGACAGCGAGTTTGAGTGGCAGGTAACTCTATAGGGCATTTTAGTCTGCTTTTAATGCAGCTTGTATTGCGTTCTTCTATTTCTACCTGTTTAATGGCACATTCATACATGTATTGGAAATGCTGTGTACCAAATTGTGCCTGTTTGCTGGTCACACAGGGATTGTACTCACAGCAGAAAAATGTTGTCTGCATGAATAGCTGGTAGTAAAGGTGTTTATGGAGCTGGCTCAGATGCTAAGCCTGCACCATACTTGCCTTGTACAAGCTGCTGTCTGCAGCTGACACCCACATCAGGGATTGTTCTGGTGCTGGTCACTTACCTTACTACTTTATGTACGCTATGCAATGCTTTAAATAGTTTTCAGGTTGTGCTTTACAACTATAAAAATAAAAAGGAACACAGTTGGTATAGAATATTCTTATATGTTTTATGTGACTTCTGCAGAAACCAACCCCAGTGTCACTAGCTTTATGTGCACAAACCTGATGTTGGGGTTTCTTGCATTAGGTCATTTGATTGTATAAAGGGCAAGATGCCTAAAATTCTCTATTAAATGTGTAGTCCATATAACCCATGTGTTTAATCCTGTTCTAGTTGCCTGGAAGTGATATTGCAAGCGGCAGTGATGTGTTATCAGATATCATTCCCAGCATCCCTAGCTCTCCTTGCCTCCCCTCCAAGAAAAAGAACAAACATAGGAATCTGGACGACCTCCCTTGGAGTGCTATGACAAATGATGAGCAGGTAATGTCACCATACACACACTGACTCTTTCTAAAGCTGGACGTTCATTGGACCATTTGTTCTTATATATTTCAGTATTGGGGCAGTGGTTGCCAAACACAATTATTTCACCATCTTTTTAGGAGGGAGAATCATGTCCTATTTGGAAACCTATTCCCAGTTGCAAGTAGTCATTTTACTACTGGACATGTTTTTTATTGCAGAACAACTGAATAAATTCAATAAAGCTTCAATGAGACAAAGTTCATTCATTCTGATATGACATCTGGTACAAATTTACCAGCCGCTACTCTTCTTATTTTTCTCATACATAAAAATAAACTGTAGAGTAATGAGAAGTTATTATTACAGTGTTGCTTAGATCAGCTAGTGCTGGTGGACGGATGAACGTCACAAGCCCCCTCTACTGGGTAGTAACACTGCCGGGTATCCACTAAAGTGTGGAGAGCTGCGATGTCCCCTGTTGTAAGAAGTAATTATCCTAATATTTGGCACACCATTTTATTAAACAACACAGGTAAAGACTTTTCATTTAGAAGACTTTTGGTGCGTTTACACAGATTTATCTGACTGATTTTTTAAGTCAAATCCAGGAATGGATTAGAAAAGAGGAGAACTCTCAGAATTTTCTTTATGACCTGTTCTTTGTTTATAGTCTGTTCCTGGTTTTGGCCTAAACAATAAATCAGATGTCAGATAAATCTGTCTGTGTAGACGCACCATCAGTTACAATCAGAAAACACAAATTAGAGCCAAAGTTTGCCAAAACAATTGTTGGCTATTATGCTGATGTTTATTTTCTTAAAGGGAATCTGTCAGCTGGAATGCACCATCCGAACAGCTGACACTGTTAGATAGCTGTTACATCAGGGAGATACATGTTACCTTTCTTTTATATGTTTGTGATTCTAGAGCATAGAAAAATGCTTTTATTATATAGTAAGAACAGTCAGAGGCTTTCCTGAGCCACTTAAGTGAACCAAGCTGTAATCAGGAAACTAGGAGTGCTTTCTGGATTTCCAGGGTAAAGAACGTATTATAGCATCCATAAATCTGGATGCGGAAAGTGTCCGTAATTCCAGAAGCTCCCATAGACTTCTAATGGGGCATCCCTGATGGAATTTTAGAGGAAAATAAGACAGGCTCTAGAATTTCCTGACCTTTTTTCCAGAACAGACACTCTTCAGGAAAAATCCTGATGGTTGTCTGTGCCCAATAGAACCATATGGGTCAGGAAATGTATCTGCATTGCCTGATAAGAAATCCAGATAGATTCCTGACGTGTGAAGGGGACCTAACCGTGTCAGCAGTTTGGAACGTGAGTTACAGCTGACAGATTCCCCTTAAATCAAATGGTCTGACTGATGAGGACGGGCCCTTTTAGAAAATAACCACAAAAAGTGATTGCTCCACAGCAGATGTAGTGATGGTTTCCTATTTGCTTACTGTCTCTCTATGGGTGGTTATGATGCTGATAGCTTTTGCTGTGGAAGCCCACTGTGCTTGCCTCTCGTGAATATGACTTTAGTGTAATGTAAAAATTTTTACTTCAGGGCAACTTATCAGATGTTGAATAGTTTGACCATTGGTTGAACATTGTCTTCTAGTGGTAAGACACGTTTCATTTTTGTTTTCTTCTAGGTGGAATACATAGAGTATCTCAGCCGAAAGGTCAGCACAGAGATGGGACTTCGGGAACAGCTTGACATCATAAAAATCATCGATCCTACAGCGCAGATTTCCCCTACAGATAGCGAGTTTATCATTGAACTGAACTGCCTGACTGATGAAAAGCTCAAACAGGTTTGTATGCACATAAAGGCTGTGGGTACGGAGAACTTATTTCTGGGGAGGATTGAATTAGGAGAGCACGAAGTAGCTAAAGAATTTCAGAATATAGCAGGGTCCCAGGACTAACAGAAGCAGGATCCGAATCACTGAAATAGTCATAGAAACAAAGGAGGGTCGCACACTAGTTATTTGAGATAGACTACAGCATGGTGGTTCAGTGGTTATTATTATTGTTATTATTATTGTTATTATTATTATTGTGTTCCCCATTGGGGGCAGGGACTGACATATGTTGGTGATGTAAGTAACGCAAGTAACACAATCTTATTTCCAGATTACACGTCTTTAACAGCCCTTAGAATGTCCCTCCTCTAATTTCAAAGTGTTTTTTTTCCCATTTGCCATAAATTCAGTCCTTTTTTTCCCTTAATCTTCAGGTCAGAAGTTATATCAAGGAGCATAGTCCACGTCAGCGATCGACACGGGACAGCTGGAAAAGGACCAGTTACAGTACAGCTAGTACAAGTGGTGTGAGTGGAGCCAGTGTGAGCAGTAGCAGTGCCAGTATGGTCAGCACAGCAAGCAGCAGCGGCTCTAGTGGGGGCAACTCTGCCTCCAACTCAAGTGCAAACATGAGCCGGACTCACAGCGACAGCAATCTGTCTGCAAGTGCAGCAGAAAGGATTAGGGACTCCAAGGTAAGGGCATATTTGTACTGTTTGTTTACACATATGAAGTATGTTTTCTTATTTTCTTGGATATACCGTAGTGAAGAGTTATAGACTTTTTTTTACATTTCTTTTGTAAGTATAACATGTAACAGGAAGTTTTCTTACCTATATCCACCCCCCCTTTTTTTTTTTTTTTTCTTCCTATTGAGTAATAACAAACTTGTCAAATAATAAATCTATAACTCCATGAGTAGGTTTAATAAAGTACTTAAAGGAGTCCTGACTCATCACAGTGGGTCTGACTGCTGGCCTGACAGGACTCAAGAATAGAATGGGACTTCCAAAGCTCCCTTCTGAATAGTGACGGGGGGGAGGCAAGCTAGAGCCCCTTTCTTGCCAATGCAGGTGGTACTGTTTTGGGGTACATAGGGCCCTATGATCGCGTTTTACTACGTACTGGGAGGCGAGGTAAGCAGAAATCTTTCTTTTTATACTTCTAAATATGCTTTTGTTTATTGAAGTATATGGTCATTTTGCAGAAGGAGTACTATCATGGTGGGCCTGGTGACCTTCACTAGGCCTCTACGTGCCTGCAGTGGAGTGGTGTCTAAACACATAGATTGTTTAAGAGGTGACTGGCACTACTTCCTTGGTGGGTGTGCGTGCAATCAGCTGTACAATAATACAGACTATGCAGCGTTGCAATGGAGGTGCTCGTCACAACAGAGTCCTTTCATCCAAACAGCAAATAGAATAGAAAGATGAGGGCACTCACCGATCACTTGCAATGTACTTTATCCCAAAAATGCAGTAAAATTTCAGTGAAGCATATCGGATTAAGTGCGCATGCCCGTGAAATGGCCATCATGTCTATACCGTGATATGGTTTGGCGTCTGCAAAAGATTGATATGCTTCACTGAAATGTTACTGCATTTTTGGAATAAAGTACATTGCAACTGATCGTGAGTGCCCTCAGCTTTCTATTCTATTTGTTGTTTAAACACATAGATGTTACTCCCTTAACGCCCCCATTACATAATGGGAAAATACAAGGTTAATAATAAAAAAAAAAAGTAAAACTTGTGATGTGTTTTTTTTTTTTTTTTTTTATGTAGAAACGGTCAAAGCAAAGGAAACTGCAGCAGAAAGCCTTGCGGAAAAGACAGCTAAAGGAACAGAGGCAGGCTCGGAAGGAAAGACTCAGTGGCTTATTTCTAAATGAAGAAGTCCTGTCTTTAAAAGTGAACGAAGAAGAGCATGAAACCGATGTCGATGTATTGATGTGACGAGGGTGAAACTTGCAGTGTTCTTCATAAGTCTCAATATGGCTATGTGATGTGGGACCATCTCAGAACATAGATCTCCCACCTGCTTTTGTAGTCCCACTAACCACTATAAGGTTTCCTAATGAAATCACAGACAGTGTGGCTTTACTGAAATACATAATATTGGAATGCAGGTCACTGGTCCTTTATTTGGTTATACAACCACATCAGAGTTAATGTGAAGTCTACAGCTATTACATGGAGGACAATCTAGGTTGAAATTACCACAAGGTTGCTGTAACCTGTTAGTAAAGTATACTGAGGTTCCCTTGTAGAGAGTACTACTTACACACGTCATACCAGTATAACTCCTTAGCATTTCTAAACATTTGCTCAATACTCCTCATCTTAAGTCTTTGTGAGGCATAATCCATATGTAGTTCTGCAGCCTGAAAAGTGACTGCTGCATTTTCTCTAGCATCTTTTTGCTAGGAAGTAGTGCACGAGCAAAATACAGCACATACAGTCTTAATGGTAGACAATGGAAACTAGGTTTAACTAGAGTCCTGAAAGAAAAGTAGTTGTTTCTCAAGAGCTTGTGAAACAGGAAGATTCTATAGTCGCTGAGCACCATGCAGGCTGTACATAGATCTGAAACAGTGTGTAAACCCTTATAGTACATATCAGGAATGTATAACTGAAAATTAGGGATGGTCCGAACAGAGTTCGGTTCTAGTTTGTACGAACCCAAACCCTCGGTAATGATTCCCGCTGTCTGCCCGCTCCGTGGAGCGGGCGGATCCAGCGGGAGGACCGCCTGGAAAACTGGGATACAGCCATAGCCATAGGCTGTATCCCAGTTTTCAGGGCGTTACTACCGCTGGATCCGCCCGCTCCACGGAGCGGGCAGACAGCGGGAATCTGCTGCCGAGCGTTCGGGTTCATGCGAACCCAAACCTCGGCGGGTTCGGACCATCCCTACTGAAAATGTTAGTTCTATGGTATATAAATTCCATTCCTGGGAGCCCCTGATAACTTTGAAAGGCATTTCTTTGTTAGGGTTTGTTCCCTTTGCTTACAACTCTGAAACTGCGTATTTCTGCATCACAAACCATGCGGTGTCATTGTTGTCAAACTCCACTCCCGTCAACTTTAAAGGGAGATGTGACTGAATTGGAAGTTATGTGTTTACTTTTTTTTCATCACGGTTATACTTTAAAGCTCCCATTTAAGTGAGTAAGAGCTTCAGGGGTTGCTTCCCCTGAATGTTTCATAGTTCAGAAAACATCTTTTTCCCGATTCAAAAATACCTTTAGGGGCAATCAAACTTTCTGCAATTACAGTCCGTGCATAGATGATGTACTATGGAATGGAATGATGAATGATGATATTGGGAGTTCCCAAGTCCATACCATGGCACATCGTCCATAATTTTGGACCATGCCTGGAACTCATCAGTAACCTCTTAATATGTCAGTTTGAGTAGTTTATTTATGAAGTCCAGTCCCTTGTTCTGTTCATGACACATTGTGTGGGCTATATCCTCAGCATCTCGGTAAGCATTGCCATCCCAGCCACTTTTTTTCCAGAATTTGCCACCTGTTGGTGATTTCACCAAATGCCTTGCTACATGTCTGTTTCAGACTTAAGAAGAACACTGTAATTCTTTTTATGGCTAACCTCAGTGTTGAGATGGAGGCTGTTAACCAACCTGCTTGTACCTGTATATCTGTAAATTATGTATACCAATATTTCTGCACTCCATCTTTGTATAACCTGCTGGTGTCTGAAGGGGCCTGTGGCACTGTTACTGTATCATTACTGTGTATATTCTGGTACCTGAGAAATATTTGGCATTTGCAATTATCATAAGCATTAAGCACTTTTTTCACGCCACAGTGCTAGCTTGTGGAACGTAGCTTTGCATAGAATGGCATCGATTGTCAGAAGCCGCGTCAGGGTTTTATTTCTTTTAAATGGTGATCATAATATAAGCCATTATTCTCTCACGCTTAATAGTGAGACTAAGTAGTTGTGACCTGTACCTCGGTAGGAGCTACTTTATTCATAGATCATGCACATATAGAAACACACACACATAACAGCTGGCACAATTAGGTTTTTTTTTGCCTGCATTTTTATTTATAATGAAATTTACAGGTATTATAGCATTAAAAAACTATTGTGCCTTTTATGTGGAAAAGAAATGAGGATATTAAGAAAAAAAAAACTATTTTTGTCATGACTGCGTTATTGCCATTATCAGCACTGTCCAGAATCTTTAGAGGCCTCAGTGTTTGCATAGGTTATTTTAATTGATCCCTATATGTGACATGTGGAAGTACTGGTGTGTCTACTTCATTGTGAGTTGGTGATGGAGCCTGTACATGGTAGAATCACCTAATGAAGTATTTGTAAGTCTATGAGAAGTTCTCACATTTATACGTAAACATACCTTGAATACCTTATATTGGATGGTTTACAAGTAATGCAATCTAAATACATCCTCTGTTTCTGTATATGGACAGAATTGGCAGCTCTAAGATGTTGGTGATTAAAGCGGGTGAGGGGGGGGGGCTTCAGCCTAATCATTTACACACTAGCAATGGCTTTAGGCCTTCTCAGCACTTTGACACAGTGTGGTATTAAGTGTATAGCTGCTCAATTTGTTTAAATTGTCCGTTATTACAAAAAACTTTTGACATGTCTCGAACCCCCATTATAAGTCTATGCAGTGAGACTGAAAGTGAAGCACACAACCATGTGTGTCTCCTGGCTCATATTATAGCTTGGTTGGTGGGGGTCTGCACACTTGGATCTTACTTAAAGTGACTGTACCACCAGGCTCAGGCTGAAGCACTGGAGGCGGGCCGACCCACTCTTAGTGGGAGGAAACCCTAGCCCCTCTATGATAGGGTTCCATTGATTCTAATGGAGTCACGTCATGGAGGGGCTGGAGTTTCTTCCCACTAAGGGTGGGTCGGCCTGCCTCCAGTGCTTCAGCCTGGGCCTGATGGTACAGTCCCTTTAAAGGGACCTTGCCATTGCTTACATGATTCCTGAATCAGAAGTCATTAGGGTTGCCCCCAGTGTCTTCTCTCAGCATCACCAGTCTTCATTATTAGTTCTCACTGTTTCGGTATAGGCAGCATTAAAGTAATGACTGGTTCCCTTTAATGTGAATTCTGCATGAAATAAAAAAAAAAAGTCTGCTTTCTTTCAGAAAAGGCACCCCTCTTATCCTTAGTTTGGATGGTGTTTTGTAGCTCATTTCCATTGAAGTGAATGGAGCGTGATTGCAATACCACACCTAACCTGAGCATAGGCCTGGTGCTGTTTTTGCTAAAAAGTAGCTGTGTTTTTTTCCAATCCAATATAACCCCTTTAAATTAGGCTAATTTGCATTAAAGGGGTTATCCAGCGCTACAAAAACATAGCCACTTTCTTCCAGAGACAGCACCACTCTTGTCTCCAGCTTGGGCAGGGTTTTGCTGCTCAGTTCCATTGAAGTGAAAGGATCTTAATTGCAAACCCCACCTGAACTGCAGACAAGAGTCCTGTTGTCTCTGTAAGAAAGTGGCCATGTTTTTGTAGCACTGGATAACCCCTTTAAATACTCAACAGAAATGTAAGGGCATGCCTTAGATTTCTGCCTATAGACCTGCAATCGACTTTTCTGATGGAAAATTCTATCATCTGCTATGAGACAATGAAGCCTAGTTTGACCTCATATGTAAAACTTTGCAGACAAACATGGTTTTGTATGGGGAGATGTTTCAAAACCTAATGCACAGCAATCATGGAGGTGTAGTTACCTTTGCCAACCAATTGGGTTACCATTCGTGTTCTAGAGCTGCTTAGAAAATAACAGCACAGTAGCCAGTTTCATTTAGTGTCTTGTGTCCGGACTGTCTAAATGAAGCAGCTTTGCTGCCCAGATGAACTGATCACAGTTCTGCTTTTATTTTCCAAACTGCACTGAAGACACATGGACATTGGGTTTTAAAGGAACCCCTGCTATTTTTTTTTCTTGGAAGCAGTTCTTAAAGGGATTACTTGAGTAATGACCACCTCAGACTTTGATAGAATACAGATGGCTGTATACCTATGGCCTTCGTTCATAGTGGACAGTATATGTGTGTGTTTATGTAGTTACACTGCTTTACGTTGTCAGCTCATTATGACTCCAGTTGATGTGGGGAAGAAAAATGGCTGCCTGTAAATATTTCTGAGGCTCGTGCTGTAAATGGCTGCTCTAACTGATATTAATTTACTACTTTGGATATATAAAAACATTTGCAATCCTAATGCAGTAATAATAAAGTCTTAGATTAAGGATTTAAAAAAAGTTACTATGTTTATATGTACAGATATTGGATATTATGTTCGGACTCTGGGTATCATGCAGAAAAATATAGATTTTTTTATTTTTTGCCTGGAAATGTGCATATGTATTGTGTGTGTTATCATGAAAGGAAATCTGCATTGCAATATATGTTGTAGCTGCAAATCTTTACCCTTTTTGCAATGTTTTTTTTATATGTTTTGCATAGATTGAATGCACTTCCATCCTTTGATATTGTTTCCAATTCGGTTTACAGACTTTCAGTAGAAGAAAAATTGCGGCTTAATAAAAACTGTTTGCAGAAATTATTAATAGAATCTGGGTGTTTGTTTCCCCCCCCCCCCCCCCCCCCCCATTCCACCATTAACCATGAGAGATCAGTAAAGGCCCTATTACACTAAATGATTATTGGCCGTATTTGGCTGATATCGGCCGTTACAGCCCATAATCGTCTTGTGTAATAGAAGACAACGATCAGCCGACATGAACAATGTTGACTGGTTGTTGTTGTCGTTTCTTTCAACATGTTGAAAGACAAACGACCAGGATAGCAACAATTTGCCACACCAAAAAAAAGTGTTTTGTTTCAGTGTTTGGAATTTTTAAATTAAAAATTAGAGAAAACTTTAAATTTTTATTTGGGGGGAGGAACGTGACACTGAAGCAGTGTTCCTCCGCCTTCTAAGAACCATAACAGGTTTATTTTTGCTCCACCACGATCTATAGCTATGAAGAGATTACCCCCACAGTCCTGTCCCCTGATGCAACCCCAGCCTGAAGTAGATCTGCACTCTCTACAGACCATGCTACTCCCCCTCCCACCCAGTACAGGAAGCTCTTATACCAAAGCAATGCTCTTAAACCAAGTCACAATTTTGAAAAACTGAGCTCTTAAACCAAAACGCTCTTAAACCAAGTTACTCTCAAACCAAGGTACCACTGTATTTAGTTTTAAAATGGAAAAGGGGATTTCAACTTTTATTGTGGGAAGAGCTTTCTATTTTTTAAAACTTTTTTTTTTTTTTTTAGTGTTTTTTAACCTTTTCAAATCAACTGATGTCAGAAAGATATATAGCAGTGGTCCTCAACTGGCGGACTGCGGAGGCCAGCTATCCGGACCTTGCTGCAGCTCAGTGTACCTGTATACTGAGCTGCGCTCTGCACAGTAACTGAGCGCTCATAACGAGCACGCATAGTTACCGTGCAGCAGCAGCACTGACAAAGAGGGAGCCATTGGCTCCCTCCCTGTCAGTTACCCCTCACTGGCCGCAGTGGTCATGAGAGGCTGCACTCTGCCTCTGGTGCTGGCGCTTGAGTGACGTCACTGGAGTGCCGGCGCCAGGACAAGGGGACAGCGGCCTCTTGTGACCGCTACAGAATGGCCACGAGCGAAAAGGGGAGACGCCTGGACCCAGGTGTTTTTTTTTTTTTTTAAATGTTATATGCTAGATGGGAGGGGGTAGCACACAGTGGGGGTCTTTATACTACTGGGGGAGTGCACAGGGGGGGCTATATACTACTGGGGAGTGCACAGGGGGGCTATATGCTACTGGGGAGTGCACAGGGGGGGCTATATGCTACTGGGGAGTGCACAGGGGGGGCTATATACTACTGGGGGAGTGCACAGGGGGGGCTATATACTACTGGGGAGTGCACAGGGGGGGCTATATACTACTGGGGAGTGCACAGGGGGGGCTATATGCTACTGGGGAGTGCACAGGGGGGGGCTATATGCTACTGGGGAGTGCACAGGGGGGGGCTATATGCTACTGGGGAGTGCACAGGGGGGGCTATATACTACTGGGGGAGTGCACAGGGGTCTATATACTACTGGGGGAGCAACAGGGGGGGCTATATACTACAGGGGGCAGTCACCCCCTTTGTACCTAATTACAAAGGGCTGGGGAGAGAGAAAAAAAATGGCAGTTTTCCCACTAATAATTCTGTATGTAAATAGTTCAACAATGTTTGTGAAAAGTAACAAAACATGTTTGTTCAGCTCGGACCTTCAGCTGACAAAAGACCCTGGTAAGTGGACCCTAACCTAAGTTGTTGAGTACCCCCTGGTATATAGATTTGTAATTTAGGTTTTTCCTGGGGATTTGCTACTGCTCTGGACAATTCCTGTCACGGAAAGAGGTGGCAGCAGAGAGCACTGTCTCATTCTGGAAAGACTACACCACTTCCTGCAGAGCATACAGCAGCTTATACGTACTGAAAGATTTTTAAATAGAAGTAAATTACAAGTCTATATAACGTTTTTGACACCAGTTAATTTGGAAGTTTTTTGACGGAGCTCCCCTTAAAGTCCCCGAGGGGTATTTTAAAAGCAATCATTAGATTGCTTATTTTAGTCAATGCTATGCTTTTGTATAGTATTGATCAGTTAGATGCTCTGCTACTACAGTCTGCCTTTACTAACAGATTGCTGATCTGTCAGGACAGAGCTTGATAAGAAACCTCTGGCTATTAGGGAAACCGACCAGAACATTTCACACTGTGGGGGTTCCAATCTGTTGTGACAGGTACTGCTCCTGACACTCAAATGCTTGGATTTCTATAGATTGTGGAGTTTAAGGGGTTAATGGCGAACAGAAGTGCGATTGCACTGTGTACAGTGCTGCTCACAATGAAGCAGCGCCGCACATGTTAAAACTAGAGATGAGCAAATTTACAGTATAAACAAAGTGCTTTGTTAGCTCTGCATTTGGCTTATAAGCTGCCTTTGAACTTGGTCAAAAACTCAAAAAAAGTTTTTCTATTATATAAAACACTTATTTTTCCCCACTGTACAATTTAGCTGCACGAGGCATCGGCTGTGGGAATGTATTTAGATGTATGACTGAAGTGAAGGGGTTAATTTTTTTAAAGCAATACTTTTATTGTTTATACACTTTAGTGCAATATTATTATATGTTATATTGTATTGCTTTGAACTGTTAAATCATCAAGCTCCTATTAAATTTGTAAGCGTAGAGCTTTACAGCTGCCATGGTAACTGTAACCTGCAATTGCATTGTGGGGGTGCACTGTCAGAGCCCTGACAGTGACAGCAATAGTCAGACATCTAATTAGATACACACAACCAGTGTCGGACTGGAGTGCCTTGGCCCACCAGGGGAAATCATTCTTGGGGCCCACCCTTCTGCCACCGCACTTATCTATGGTAACATTAATAAGGGTACATTAACACGGCGTGATATGGGGCAGTGTAGGGCTGCAAATGATTGCTAATTAGCAGGGCAGGAATATATAGAGATGTGCAGCCGACAGCAATGATCTTAGCCGCACAAAAGATCAAATCAGCCGACTATGGGGCATTTGCTTGCATGTCAGCCAATCTCTGGCACTTTTACATGGGCCGATCATCGGCTGAATAGACTTCCTAGTAGAACTTGTTACCGATTATTGGCCGGTGTAATCGCGCTATAAGACAATTTTCTTTGCATGATAACACTGTATGCTACCAATAACACCAGTATATAAAGAGCAAATATCCCCACACATATTACCGCTATACAGTAACTGACCAAATCCTGTATATCAAGACCGATATTACCAATAAACCAGTATACAGGAGGGAAATAGTATCACCATACATATTACCGCTATACTGTTACTGACCAAATCCTGTATACTGAGACCAAAATTACCAGTACACAAGGGGGAAATATTACCGCCACACCACAACCATCACCACCATATTGTTACTGACCAAATCTGGTATACTAAGACCAATGAACACCGCACCAGATTACAAGTAACAAATAATACCCCCACATACTGACTAACACCGCCATTTACTGACTAACACCCCAGCTGCTACTGAATAAAATCCTCTGAACAAAGATCAATATCCCCTCATACAGTCATACAGAGGTAGCCCCAGCTCTACACTATATACGTTACAGTGCACATAGATTTAGTGACTCACAGGGGACGTCTTCTCTGATCGGAGTTCTTCCCTTTTCATCTACTTCTCCATCTGCCCTGGGCCGTTATGAGAACTTCTCCGAGCCACGAATCCACAGAATCTGCCAGAGAAATATATTAGGCTCCTCACTCTGTCACCATCCTCATCTCTCTACAAACTGCACATCTGTATTGGCCTCTTTACACCTTCTCTCAGTGGTTAGCCCTGACTATTGTGTGTGTGTGTTCATATATATATATATATATATATATATATATATATATATATATATATATATATATACATATATATATATTGTGCACACACCTTGTAGATGGCCCCTTGTTCAGTCCTCCATATAGATGGCCCTGTGTCCCTGTGTGCCTCTACTATAGTAGAGATCCCCCTCTGTGTAATCCCTTTATAGTAGATGACAACCTCTGTGCATTCCCTATTATCAGGGGTAGGGAACCTTGGCTCTCCAGCTGTTGCAAAACTACAACTCCCTTCATGCCTGCAACAGCTGGAGATCCAAGGTTCCCTATTCCTGCCCTATAGTATATGGCCCCCTCTGTGTAGTCCCCTTATAGATGACCCCTCTGTGTAGTCCACTAAAGTAGATGTCCCCTATAGCCTATTGTATACACACCGCACCCAGTATAGTTAACCTTATAGATGCCCCCCATTGTTGTCCCCCTCTGTGTAGTGCCCTTTATAGATGCCTCCTCAGTGTTGTCCTCCTTATAAATTGCCCCCATCCAGTGTCCCTTATAGATGTCTCCCTGTGTTATCCCCCTTATAACTGGCCCGCTTGTGTTATCCATCCCCCCATATAGATAGCCCCCTTATGTTGGCCATCCCTACCCCCCATATAGCCCCTTATGTTGTCCATTCCCCCGTATAGCCCCCTTATGTTGTCCTTGCCCCATATAGCCCCCTTAAGTTTTCCTTCCCCTGTATACAGCCCCTTATGTTGTCCTCCCCTGTATACAGCCCCTTATGTTGTCCTCCCCCTGTATACAGCCCCTTATGTTGTCCTCCCCCTGTTTATAGCCCCTTATGTTGTCCTCCCCCTGTATACAGCCCCTTATGTTGTCCTTCCCTGTATATACCCCCCTTATGTTGTCCTTCCCTGTATACAGCCCCCCTTGTGTTGTCCTCCCCCTGTATACAGCCCCCCTTATGTTGTCCTTCCCTGTATACAGCCCCCCTTATGTTGTCCTGCCCCTGTATATACCCCCTTATGTTGTCCTCCCCCTGTATACATACCCCCTTATGTTGTCCTCCCCTGTATACAGCCCCCTTATGTTGTTCTCCCCCTGTATACAGCCCCCCTTATGTTGTTCTCCCCCTGTATACAGCCCCCCTTATGTTGTCCTGCCCCTGTATATAGCCCCTTATGTTGTCCTTCTCCTGTATATAGCCCCCTTATGTTGTCCTCCCCCTGTATATAGCCCCCCTTATGTTGTCCTTCCCTGTATACAGCCCCCCTTATGTTGTTCTCCCCCTGTATAAAGCCCCTTATGTTGTCCTCCCCTGTATATACCACCCTTATGTTGTCCTGCCCCTGTATATAACCCCTTATGTTGTCCCCCCCCTGTATACAGACCCCTTTATGTTGTCCTCCCCCTGTATACAGCCCCTTATGTTGTCCTCCCCCTGTATACAGCCCCTTATGTTGTCCTTCCCTGTATACAGCCCCCCTTATGTTGTCCTTCCCTGTATACAGCCCCCCTTATGTTGTCCTTCCCTGTATACAGCCCCCCTTATGTTGTCCTCCCCCTGTATATAGCCCCCCTCATGTTGTCCTCCCCCTGTATACATACCCCCTTATGTTGTCCTCCCCCTGTATACATACCCCCTTATGTTGTCCTCCCCCTGTATACATACCCCCTTATGTTGTCCTCCCCCTGTATACATACCCCCTTATGTTGTCCTGCCCCTGTATATACCCCCTTATGTTGTCCTCCCCCTGTATATAGCCCCCCTTATGTTGTCCTCCCCCTGTATATAGCCCCCCTTATGTTGTCCTCCCCCTGTATACAGCCCCCTTATGTTGTCCTCCCCCTGTATACAGCCCCCCTTATGTTGTCCTCCCCCTGTATATAGCCCCCCTTATGTTGTCCTCCCCCTGTATACATACCCCCTTATGTTGTCCTCCCCCTGTATACATACCCCCTTATGTTGTCCTGCCCCTGTATATAGCCCCCCTTATCTTGTCCTCCCCCTGTATATAGCCCCCCTTATGTTGTCCTCCCCTGTATACAGCCCCCCTTATGTTGTCCTGCCCCTGTTTATAGCCCCTTATGTTGTCCTTACCTGTATACAGCCCCCCTTATGTTGTCCTGCCCCTGTTTATAGCCCCTTGTTGTCCTTACCTGTATACAGCCCCCCTTATGTTGTCCTCCCCTGTATATAGCCCCCCCTTAAGTTGTCCTCCCCCTGTATACAGCCCCCCTTATGTTGTCCTCCCCTGTATATAGCCCCCCTTATGTTGTCCTCCCCTTGTATACAGCCCCCCTTCTGTTGTCCTCCCCCTGTATACAGACCCCCTTATGTTGTCCTCCCCTGTATATAGCCCCCCCTTAAGTTGTCCTCCCCCTGTATACAGCCCCCCTTATGTTGTCCTCCCCCTGTATACAGCCCCCCTTATGTTGTTCTCCCCCTGTATACAGCCCCCCTTATGTTGTCCTCCCCTGTATACAGCCCCTTATGTTGTTCTCCCCCTGTATACAGCCCCCCTATGTTGTCCTCCCCTGTATACAGCCCCCCTTATGTTGTCCTGCCCCTGTATATAGCCCCTTATGTTGTTCTCCCCCTGTATACAGCCCCCCTATGTTGTCCTCCCCTGTATACAGCCCCTCTATGTTGTCCTCCCCTGTATACAGCCCCCCTTCTGTTGTCCTCCCCCTGTATACAGCCCCTTATGTTGTCCTCCCCTGTATACAGCCCCCCTATGTTGTCCTCCCCTGTATACAGCCCCCCTTCTGTTGTCCTCCCCCTGTATACAGCCCCCCTTCTGTTGTCCTCCCCCTGTATACAGCCCCCCTTCTGTTGTCCTCCCCCTGTATACAGCCCCCCCTATGTTGTCCTCCCCTGTATACAGCCCCCCTATGTTGTCCTCCCCTGTATACAGCCCCCCTTATGTTGTCCTCCCCCTGTATACAGCCCCCCTTATGTTGTCCTCCCCTGTATACAGCCCCCCTTATGTTGTCCTCCCCTTGTATACAGACCCCCTTCTGTTGTCCTCCCCCTGTATACAGCCCCCCTTCTATTGTCCTCCCCCTGTATACAGCCCCCCCTATGTTGTCCTCCCCTGTATACAGCCCCCCTATGTTGTCCTCCCCTGTATACAGCCCCCCCTCTGTTGTCCTCCCCCCTGTATACAGCCCCCCTTCTGTTGTCCTCCCCCCTGTATACAGCCCCCCTATGTTGTCCTCCCCTGTATACAGCCCCCCTTCTGTTGTCCTCCCCCCTGTATACAGCCCCCCTATGTTGTCCTCCCCTGTATACAGCCCCCCCCCCCTTATCTTGCCCCCTCTGATAAAAAATAAAAAAACCCCACAAGACAACTCACCTAACCACACGCTCCCCCGTCGGTCGCCGGTGTCCTCTTCTCTGACAGCAGCTCCGATGTGAAGTCCCGGCGGCGCCATCACTGACCTCAGTGTGCGCCGCGGTGGCTGGGACTTCCGGTATGCGCTGCATGAACCGGAAGTCCTAGCCGCCGCGGCGCACACTGAGGTCAGTGATGGCGCCGCCGGGACTTCGCAACGGAGCTTGCGTAACTCTTGTGATCGCAAGCAAATCTCTGCTTGCGGTCACAAGAGTGATTGTCAATCACAACACTGCTTACATTTAACTGGAAGCGATTGTTGCGATCGCTTCCAGTTAAAAAGGGAGGTGCGGCCCCCGGCCCCCCTAGGAGCAGGGGGCCCACTCCAGCTCGGGGCCCACCGGGGGTTTCCCCGGCCCCCCGGTGGCCCAGTCCGAGCCTGCACACAACTGGTTCACAGGCAACAGATAGGGCTTAGATACACTGTATCTCCCTAATATCACCGATCATAAATGTCTGTTGTCTCCTCTATAGAAACCCACTATTGAACAATTACACATAAAAAATAGTATTTCTTTATTATTTAGTATACAAACATGGTGCACTTGTTAAAAAGATTTTCATAAAAACTACCCACTCAGCTGAAATGTATAAAACCAGTCGCCAGATTTTAAACAATATTATACAAAGGAGCTGCAGACATCGGGTTGTGCGGGTGTTGTAAAGGAGTGTATTGTATTATTGAATGCTTCTACCTACAAAGGTCCTAGAGTACTGTCAGATCCCCCCAGACCCAGTCACACCAATCTCAGTATATATCACCGGACATGCCTAACTTCACTCACCCGTCGTGCTCCAGCGGCTCCCCTGCACTCACAGTCCCAACGTACGTTTCGCAACTTCCTCAGGGAACTCGAACATACATCCATTGTCTCCCATTTTATAGGTACCTCTGTCCTCATTGTGTCCTTTCTGGATCCACGGTGCACAGTGCAGTAAGTGAAGGCGCATCACCTCCACGCCAGCAGCTCAACCCCGGCAAGCATGTGCACAGCAGAAAACACCAGGTCCATGTACTTTAGGACCTTTGTAGGTAGAAATATGCATTAATACAATACCCTCCTTTACAATAACCGCACAACCTGATATCCGCGGCTCCTTTGTATAATATTATTTACTATCTGGTGACTGCTTTTATGCATTTCAGCTTGTAGTTTTTATAAAAACAATATTTTTACGTGCATAGTGTTTGTATACTAAATGTGTATAAATAAATACTATTTTTTATGAAGTAGGCCCATATTTTTTTTTATGGGTAATAGATATACATCTGCCTAAATGCCTGATGGGTTATGTGCAAATTGTGTGTGTAAGGGGGGGGGGGGGGGAGCAGGAGTATCAAGACTAGTGTTTGAGATTGGCACCCCAGCTCCTTTATTTTGAGTGGAGCTGAGGGTCAGTCGATGACTCACAGCTTTATTCATTCTCTATGGAGCTCCCAGAAAGCTCAGTACAGGACTCGCCTCTTTCAGGCGGCTCTATAGAGAATGAATGAAGCAGCGGGTCACACGCCGACCCTCGGTTCCATTCTAAACAAAGGAGCCAGGGTGCCGATCTAGTAGGGGACAAGAAAGTTTAAATTGAAACATCATTTTAAGTATTTTGTTTGCTTCAGTATTTTAATACTGAGGGCTAAATTCAAGAATCTTGCAGACAGATCAAAGTTTCTGCACTATGTGCCATATTGACCCCGAGATGTTTTACTGCAATAAGAAGAATATATAAGTAAGAAGAATCTGCTGCTAAACTATATGGAAAATGATCTAATTAAATCCTACATTATCATTTTCTTCTTCAAGAAGTAGAAGGTGATGGTGGGGTTGTGAGGTTTGTTTCTTTTGGACCTTATCTTGCTATCTGCTATAATGTATAGAACGGGCTGATATTTGTTAAATTGTTTGCCCACAAGAGGGCAATCTAGTGAAGCATTATAAATACCAGATGTAGTATGTAATACCATCCATAGAATATAAACATGATTTTACATTTCAGAAGGAAATGTTGGGTGGTAGATTGGTGCACAAATCATTTCATGTTCATGTTAGGAATTTCTCAGGACAGATATTGTGGTGGACCGGGTGCCGCTCATATTACATAAAATGTTCTTAGCTTATATTTTTAGTTGCATGATATATTCTCACCAAGAGGGATTTGTCAACACTGGCAGACCCAGATCTTAAAGTGACTCTGTACCCACAATCTGCCCCCCCCCCTAAAACCGCTTGTACCTTCGGATAGCTGCTTTTAATCCAAGATCTGTCCTGGGGTCCGTTAGGCAGGTGATGCAGTTATTGTCCTAAATAACAACTTTTAAACTGGCAGCCCAGTGGCCAAAGGTTGGGGCTTAGATTGTGTATGCATTAGGCTGGCACAACCTCTCTGTCCCTCCTCCCTGCCCTCCTCATCATTAGGAATTCTCCAGGCAGATTGTCTCCAGCTGATTCATCAGCTGTGTGAATACTGAACATGGGCTGGATCGTTTAGGCACCCGGCAATGTTCAGACAGGAGAAAATGTTCCAGTGGCATTCCGAATGATGAAGAGGGTGGGGAGGAGGGACGGAGGGGTGATGCAAAGTTAGGGCACAGATACTCTAAGCGCCAGACGTTGGGCATGGGGCTGCAAGTTTAAAAGTTGTTTTTTAGGACAATTACTGCATCACCTGCTGAACGGACCCCAGGACAGATCTTGGAAGCTACAAGTGGTTTGGGGGGGGGGGGTCAGATTGTGGGTACAGAGTTGCTTTAACTAATTCTCTGTCATTGCATTGGCATGTTAGTTTTACATCTACATAAATCCCAAAACATCCGAGCTGCCCGTGCACCCTTACTGGAATCTATGCCAGCTCCAAGCTGCTGTTGATTTTCGGCCTGTATATTTCTTTACTCTAATTACATATTTCTAGTTTCCTTCTTTTCTTTTTCAGCTACGTTATTGTCTCCATTATATCAATCACCTTCAGTTCTTGTAAAGCGATGTTCCACCATCTACCACCTGGAGTGTTCCATACTCTCCAAATGAGCAGGATTCTGTTTGATGGCATTCTGTAATTGGTGATCAGTTCTGATAATAATTATTAGGAGCTGTCATACAATAGTAATACTAGGAATCGGCAAAATTAGCTTACTCTTTTCAGAATGAATATTAATGAAGACAGACTTCTATAGAAAAGAATGATAATGCCTATGTGGCACAGATGTCCTCTGTAGAGGTGATAGACATAAAATTCACAGATGCAACACCTAGTCCTGGTGTACCTCATGGAGTGTCATGTACGTGGAAATCATTCGTGTGGGCACAGAATTACATTAAAATCTAACTTTTAATAGATATACATTAAAGGCAAAATAGCATATACAATTTCTACAGGGTATACGGTATATAGAGAGTTGAGCAAATTTACAGTAGTAGCACCGCTCCATGCCATTTCTCTCTGGAAAAGGTTGATCCAGTTCTGGGAAACTTCTCTAGTTTCCAGCTTTACTTTGCATTTTAGTATACATAAAGCTATTGTATCTCCTATAGACACTATCTTAATGTCTGTATACCTGTATACCATTGCATATTGAAGTGGAATAGACTGGGTGTTCGTTGCATTGTGTCTGGCGCCTTAAATGTTTATCATGGGTCAGATGCAATGGCATGATTACACCTAAGGTTATTTTAAATTGCTCCATCCTCCTCCCCTACTAATCTGGTCCCCTTCATTACCTACCATCTGGTAATAGTTTACTCATAAAGTCTTCTGAGGATCCAATGTGAATACATGGGTGAAACGCATAGAGACAACAGAGACAGTGTATAGGTGTTACTGTCATATACCTGCTACTATAAACCTATCATACTATCTAAATAGAGATTACACACAGGTCTTATGATTATACTGGCTTGTTGATTAGCCTATCCGGGTGATAGGCAAGAGTCAACCTGGCAACAGGGAGGGATTCCTTTGTGCTGCTGTAGAAATTGCATATAATAGCTGTTACACCTGCGGCAGCGACCCATGCTCGGGGCCACCATCGCACCCGCTCCTCCTGGTCTCCGGTGTCAGCCAATGCTGGAGCCCATGCGCTTATTTTCGCGTTCATTTTGGAACAGATATGCCAATCCCTGATGCCTGCCACCAGTCATATGAAGTCTAAGGCTGATAAGAAGAGGAGATCTGCCATAACATTTTCTCCCGGTGACAAAGTCTAGGGGTCCACCAAGTATGAGTGACTGAAAATCCCACGCTTCAAGTTGGGTCCATGGATTTTTAGCCCATCTCTCCTCCTCCGCAAGGAGTCTTCTCTGACATCCACACTATCAAGTACATCCTGGCTATGAAGACGGTAAAAGGGAGAAGATTTTTTTGGTTGATTGGAAGGGTTTTGGCCCAACATTCTGGGTCGGGAACTCATTTAGATATTCTTGCAGGCAAAAAGGAGGGGGAGGCCAAAGGGGGGGGTGCTTGTGCTCTTGGCTGCCACCGCTCCCGTTCTCCGGAGCCCATGCGCTAAGGCTCGGTGTTGCCTCCTCTTTGGCCCTGCTGTCTGTGACTTCTGCCCTGGTTGCAGTAGTAAGTCCTACTGCAGTCCTGTCTACCTTCCTGCTTACATGTCTTCAGCAGCGCCAAGCCAGGGGTAGGTAGCGACCCAGGGGTCGCCTGCCGCAGCAATTCCGGCCCACCTTGTGGTAAGCTCCCTGGTGTAACTTTCTCCATCGCTAGGGGTGGCACAGCAGATACATGATTCCTGCTATTACAATATTGTATTGAAGTAAGTGTGTTAACTTCTATGTCATGAAGCTTGTTGTATTATTTCGGGAGTATTTTGTTATATAATGTTGTAATATTTTTATAAAAATTAAATTCAATAAATTCAGAATTTAAAAAAAGATTGCATATAATTTTTTGGTTTTAATGTATATCTATTAAAAGTGAGGCAATAGACATAGCTGATTTTTTTTTCCCAGTAGGGGGGGCATGCTGGGTTAAAAACAAAAATGACATACATACCTGCTATATCCCCTGCTGCTTGTTTTCCAAAGCTCACCATGTTTCCAGTGATCACCACTTCCTGGTGCCATCATGACACACAGGAAGTGCCTGCTCAGCCAATGAGCACAGCAGTAATTTTGTTTAGCCAGTAATTGGCTAAATGGGCATTTCCATTCACCTTCTGTATGTTGAGGAAGTAATGGTCATAAGGGGACTGGGCAGAGATGAGTCCCTTTACTGAACTTTAGGGGTGCGGGTGTTAGGCAAATTATTATTTTTTCTGAAATGAATAAATTTACGTTGCGTATAATAAGCTATACATGCTGTGTACAGTACTTTTAAAAATAAATATGGAAATATTACAATGTACAGTAAAAATACAAAAAATACTAAATAAAACTAAAAAAAAAATATTGTGCATCATTTTGATTCATATTTTCTCACAAAAGTGTAAATGGGGAGCTTTATTAAATTATGTTATTTTTTTTAAATTTCTTAAATAACAAGATAACCTGTGACATATACAATGTAAATGATCGATCTACGTCTATGCAATTTAACGTTTGCAATAAACTACACTGGCTGGCCATCTAACTCCCATAATAAAGCATATCGCTGTTTAAAAGTAGCAGAGATGCGGCGCACAAGTCCTTAAAGTGGCGATAAAAAGTATATCGAATGTAATAATGCTCCTAATCAAGAAAAATCAAGGCAAATATCTCTCCATTTAGGGCCGATAAAGGCAGAGCCTGTGACCCATCATCCTATTGAAAGAAATCCATTTTTTCCAACTACACTGCATTAGCCATAATTTATCTGTGATGCATTATTTCATTTAGATATTTGCACAGCGCTCCTGCGAGATAAAAAAGTGCCAAAGTGTTTACAAGGAGGACATCATTCTCTTTTAATTGCTCGCACATTTCCTGTGTTCTCAAACGGTTAGCACTAATAATAGAGACGATGCTTGTTGAATAAACGCATTAGCTTAGAAATTTCAAGCCTCGGACTGTTTTTGAAGAGGGAGATAGTTTCTAAATGAGCTTGGTAACATTGATTCGTGATTAATCACGGTACTTAGTGACTCATCTATGACCAGAGTACAACAAAAATGCCATGTTTGCTTAGCGGCATTAACACCATTTATCTCCAATGCCTTCTCAAAATTGCCTTGTTGTCAATGTGAAGGCTGGGATATGTCTAAACAATTCTGGCATGAAAAGACTGATTATCTTTGGGATAGATTTTTGTTCATACATCACAAGGCATCTGATGCTACTATTAATGACTTTAATCAACAGAGCTTATTCATATGAGTTATCGGTACAATGACCATTCAGTCCCCATCCTACTAATGGAGGTGTGTGTGCTTCATCAGCTCACTAAAGACCTCAGATAAGTATGTCAATCCCAGCAGCTGGACCGAAAGCTGTATTCCCATCTCAACTAACATAGTTAACCTCGTAGCGCTTGTCAAGTAAAACATTTTTGCAAATACATTTATTTAGCTGACTTGTCTTTTTCTCTTGATATGATGCTCTTTCCCTCTCCTTATTGACAGCTTATTACCTAGGTTACCGACCACCACTCTGCTCTAATAGCAATGATCTGGCTGGTATATATGGCTATAGTATATATATATTATACAGTATATATTAACTATATCTTCCTAGACAATGAGCTGTCAACAATGGGAGGGAAAGAGCAGCATATCAGGAGAGGGGGGCACATTTGCTAGATAAATGTATTTGCAAGAATATTTAACTTGTTGTCCCGTACAAGATTAACTATGTTAGGATAGGAATAATCCATATCCACGGGGGCTCTATTGCTGAGTGGATAGTAGGGTAGTAGGTGAGTGGATAGTAGGTGGAGAGAGACATCCATATTTCTGGCTAGCTATTTAATAATTTTTAGAAAATTGCTCCACTTTGCATAGATGGAACCAGCATCTATCATTTATGCTATATCCTGCACATTTATTCTAATGCTGTGTTCACACGAGCATCTTAGCGTCCATTCACAATAGATCCATAATACCTACGATTGTGCTCAAAAGTTTGTCCTTTAAAAAAAACAAAACAATCCCACAGGCCCTGGGGAGTAAAGCCCCTTATGGGATCTGACTTAAAACTTCACTTTTAATGTATTTTTTTTTTTTTTTAAATATATATTTATAGTAGACCAAAAAAGAAAATACAATCCCCCTGTGCTCATTGGTGTTAGTATATGTTAACAACCTAATCAGATTCACCAGTTAACTTCACTGGTCTATGTAAATTTTTAGAGCAAAGAGGAGGTTGCTAGGTAAAATATAGGTATTGCCCTTTCAACATGTTTTATCACTCATAGCGACGTCTTCAGGAAGTATTGCTATCAAAGATTGTTGGGCACTTTGGAAAGCACATGGAAAAATTTAACTTAAGACACTTATTCCGAATACAGCATCCCCTTGAATATCAGAAAAATATATTTGACTACAGACAGGAAATAAGAACAGAAAACTTTGGTCTATCATTTACCAAAACTTGTACCTATCATGATTTTCTTTTTTAATAATGATAAAATTAATACAATTTAATAATAATAAAATTTAGTAATGTAAAATATATTTACACTGAATGGCCACTGTGTTAGATCTAGTCGAGTCACTTTATTACTCATCTAGTTATGTGATGCTCATCATGGTGTTGACTCCACTAGGTGATATGAGTTCATCGTGGCATGGACTCCACTAGGTGATATCAGTATATTGTAGCATTGATTCCACTAGGTTACTAGGTTATATCAGTTCCTTGTGGCGTTAAATCCACTAGGTGATAGCAGTTCATTGTGGCGTTAACTCCACTAGGTGATAGCAGTTCATTGTGGCGTTAACTCCACTAGGTGATAGCAGTTCATTGTGGTGTTGACTCCATTAGGTGATCATCAGTATCCTCCTCCACTCCAAGGCGGGTAAAACAGGCACAGGTCCAAGAGGTAATAGAGATATAAAATATCATAAAGTTTATTAAAAGAATTATGCCAGCGACACAACGCGTTTCGAGACCGGTCCGGTCTCTTTATCAAGTGTCTAATGGAATGACCGGACCGGTCTCGAAACGCGTTGTGTTGCTGGCATAATTCTTTTAATAATAATCATGATATTTTATATCTCTATTACCTCTTGGACCTGCGCCTGTTTTACCCGCCTTGGAGTGGAGGAGGATACTGACTGTCTTTAATCCCTGTGAGGATTAGTCGGGAGTGGCTGCGGTTCATTCACATGCTATCAGTAAGAGTTGTGCCTTACATCAGCACAACCTACTCAGGTGAGAGTTCTATGTGCTTACTTTCACCACTTCAGCCCTGTCTGAGTTACGCTATGGAGCGCTGTCTTATATTTTGTTTTTGTTTCATTAGGTGATAGCAGTTCATCCTGGCGTTGACTCCGCTAGGTGATCGCAGTTCATTGTGGCGTTGACTCCACTAGGTGATAGCAGTTCATTGTGGCGTTGACTCCACTAGGTGATAGCAGTTCATCGTGGCGTTAACTCCACTAGGTGATAGCAGTTCATTGTGGTGTTGACTCCACTAGGTGATAGCAGTTCCTTGTGTCGCTGACTCCACTAAGTGATAGCAGTTCATTGTGGCGTTGACTCCACTAGGTGATCGAAGTTCATTGTGGCGTTGACTCCACTGGGTGATAGCAGTTCCTTGTGTCGCTGACTCCACTAAGTGATAGCAGTTCATTTTGGCGTTGACTCCACTAGGTGATAGCAGTTCATTGTGGCATTGACTCCACTAGGTGATCGCAGTTCATTGTGGTGTTGACCCCACTAGGTGATAGCAGTTCGCCATGGCGTTGACTTGATTAAATGATTGGACAGGATCACTTCTCACAGCTGACAAAAATTAGATGAGAGTACTGGCATTCTCTGACAGGCAGTTGCACCTCTTCCCATACTTGCTCTATAGGATTACAGTCTGGGGACTGTGAAGGCCATGGAAGCAACAAAAAACTTGCTTCACGATCCTAGAACCAATCTGCCTTAGGGTGAATAGCCGAAATTCAATAAATTTGGTTGACTCAAATGCATAGATAAAACCTATTGTTGAAACATCCTCCACAGGTATCAGAGGGTCCAGGATATGCCAAAAAAACCCCTTCCAACACCATTACGCCACCTTCAGCAGGCTGAGCGGTTGGTACCTGATAGGAAGAGTTCATGGACTTAAGCAGCTTGCACCAAATTCTGACCCTCCCATCTGTGTGGAGCAACAGAAATCTAGGCTCATCTGACAGGTCATGTTTTTCCACTTCTAAGGCCACATTCACACGTTCCATGTTCTGCACAGAACACGGACATGGAATGCATGTAACAGACTTCTCCCCTTGCCCGGGCAGAATCTATGACAAGATGCTGAGAGCGGGGGAACTGTATTCATATGTGCCGAGCTGTAATGGCAGCGCCGCAGGGCTGATCCATTACAGTGCGGAGCATATGAATACAGTTCCCCCGCTCCCAGCATCTTATCACAGATGCTGCCCGGGCGGGCGAGAAGTCAGTTACATGCATTCCATGTCCGTGTTCTGTGCAGAACATGGAACGTGTGAATGCGGCCTTAGTGATCCAATATCCTTGACATCTCAGACCCCATTTCATTGATAAGTTGTTTATGTGCTCTTAATCCCCTTTACACAATTACACCAAAAGCTCCATAAGGTCAGCAGCTTCTGTAATACTAGCCCTGGCAAGTCTAGCACCATAGTCCATCATTCATGTGTCGTCACTCAGATAACTGGAGTTTCCAATTCATACCGAAACTGATCCACAAAAAACTTACCTGATTACATACTGCACTTGGGGTCACGTATCTAATTTTAATATTTTTTCATACAGAGAAGCCCCGATTGTGAAAATTAAAGTGGCCATTCAGAGTATGAGTTTGTTCGCTGGCACCGCAGGATCTGACTGTTTGCACCGTACCCAAAAACTATATTCTCTTATCTCAGGAATGGAATTTATTAGTGATGGTAAGATAAAATAATTGTTCTATAAAAATTAATTTGACATCTAACTTTGTTTAGCTAAACGCTTCAGCATCTGCCTATTGGATTTCCACGTCTGTTCTATTTAAAAGCCAGTATTATCACAGCCCATTTCCTGTTAGATTGTCTTTATCGCTCAGCATGAGGCAGGTGATTTTATGTCCAGAAAATATTATCTCTGAAAATTGTTCTTACACGTACTGCACGCTAAACCGCATCATCATATTCCTTCTGAGCTGATAGGCAGATAGCATTGTAATTTATATCTTAGCTGTATCCCATAAGGAAGCTCAGCAGAGTCCAGAGACACAGTGATAGATACATTACACATGCCGTAAATAATGTGCAGTTGGCTCTGATCAGTTTTTAAGTGTCAAGATGCGGCCGATATCGGCTCTAGTGTCACTAAAGCGTTCATTGCTTGTTCAGTTTATCATGGCTGATTGAAGTGGCCGCACTAAACGGCTTCGAAACCCCGAGCTCCTGATTGTTTTTTAATCTTGCTGAAAGGGAAGCCATTTGTAAAATTATGTTAAATAATATTCCATTGTTAGCTAGGGAAGGCTGCTGGCTATTGTATTGGACAAAATAATCTACCACTAACTATCCTTTATTCTTACACCATTAAGGACTATTATTTTTCCATTAATTCAACTGTTTATGGAATTAGATGTCATCTAAAAACATTTAACGCTAAAATGTACAGATTCATAACATAATTATACTATTCATTTCCCCCCCCAGGGCTGCTTCTGCCATGAGGCGGAATGAGTATTCCGCCTCAGGCGGCAGATTCTGCACCCCTGCAGGGGGAGGCAGACAGCAGCCCTGCAGCCGCTCACCTGTCCTGCTGCAGCCGTCCGGTCCCGCCGCCAACGCTCACCGCTGTTCCCCAGCCGCGTCAGCAGCTGTCATCACCCTGCAGGGGGCCGCGATGAGGGGACAGCAGTGAGCGTTGGCGGCGGGATGGGGCGGCTGCGGCAGGACAGGTGAGCGGCTGCAGGGCCGGAGCACGGGGGTTTACACGTTGTGGTCCGGAGGGGGGGTGCTAGTGAGGGGGCGGCCACCTGAGGTTTGCCTCAGGCGGCAGAGACCCTAGAATCGGCCCTGTTCCCCCCTATGATATTTTGTTTAGACCCAAAAAAGGAGACAGGGGTAAAGTTGTAAGTAAAGGCCGTATTACACGGCATGATAATAAGCTGCCTGTGCTATTACATGGGGAGCAGCGGGAGGGGCATATGAAGCATGTCATCAGCAGCAAACAAGGATGCATTTCAGCCCAGTGGCTGTCAACTAGTTACCCCCCCCAAACCGCTTGTACCTTCAGATAGCAGCTTTAAATCCAAGATCTGTCCTTGGATCCATTCAGCAGGTGATGCAGTTATTGTCCTAAAAACAACTTTTAAACTTGCAGCCCTGTGTCAAATTGGTGTAGCCTAGAGTGTCTATTCCCTAGGCCTGCACCGCCTCTCCATCCCTCTTCCCCACCCTCTTCACATTTAGGAAATCCCCTGGGCAGGATTTCTCCTAATCACTACTTGTCTGAACACTGCACATGTGCTGGATTGTTAAGGCACATGTGCAGTGTTCAGACAAGTGATGATTAGGAGAAATCCTGCCCAGTGGTGTTCCTAATGAGGAGGAGGGTGGAGAGGAGCACATATACGGTAGGCCACGCTAATTTGACACAGGGCTGCTAGTTTTAAAGTTGTTTTTTAGGACAATAACTGTATTACCTGGCCGCACATCTCCCATGTAATAAGGGATTAGTGGCCAGAGGCTGTGTATACAAGTACCAATCACTGAGATCAGCGCTTGTTTACAGATTAGCTTGGTCAATCAAATAAGGCCCTAACACAATATCTGGAGTTTACGGCACAGCACCCCCCACTCCATAAAGAATGATTTCTGCAAAGGTCACAGAGCATGCCTATTAAATGATCCTATTATTGTGAATAGGGTTTGAACCAGTTAGTGCTTCTTGAGCTTATGGTGCTTGCTGTAAAGCATGTCTCTAAATGCTGTTAAAACATTTGCAAGAAAGCGTTAGCCAAGATGACAGCCACCATAATAATGTTCAAATAGTTAAATACAATCAGAAAATAGAACAGATTTAAAAATGTCATTATCTGGTTCTAATCAGTAAAAAAAATAAAATCTAGGTGATACTTTCCCTTTAAGCCCCATTAAAATGCTCTCTTTATTATTCTCTATATGTTCATTCATGCAGATTCACGCTATATAGTGTTGGGTGTATACAATTTTTTGAAAGTTTGGTCTACTGCTGCTTTTTGTCCCTCTAAAATCCACAGTTTTCCCTATCCTGTATGATTCCTGTGACTATATAGCAGGTGCATAGAGTCTCAATAGGAAAAGCTTCTAAGGCTGCGTACATTTTAGTAGTCGCTCCCATTCCAATTACTGCACTAATTGTTTAACAGGGTGTTGAAAAAGACAAAAAAAGAAAACTTTGTAATCACTAATCTGTTCTTGAAAAGGCTTACAGACTCAGACCCGAAGCTTACATACTTTGTAAATTAATTTTCTTCATGAATACAACTTAGCCCCATGAGTCCCAGCGTCCTGCTGGGAACCGCTTTGTAATTTCTGGAAACACCTGTCTTGCTGTTCATGTAACTTGCTCTCGCTCTTTTCTTACTCCTTCTGTCTTCATGCTCATTTTTTGTTCATGAACAAAATCCCTATACTGAGAGTACTACAGAAAGTGATACACGGGCTGATATATCCATATATCACGCTCATTCATATCATTGTGTTTTGTGTCTATGATATTAATGCGCTGAGCTCTAATATTCCATATCTGGTACATAGATAGACACTAAGCATAGTATTATACACAAGGACATAAGATCTTCTAATTCAAGAACAAGCCCTATTTTTTAGCTACTGGTTTGAATAGATTATGGTGGTAAACTGGGCAGGTAGTATGGTAGTAATGGATTCCCTTTAAAGGACAATTCTAGGCAGGACGATTTTTTTGTAAAAGTACTGGGGAGGGGAAGGCTGAAAAGAGAGGGCCCATGGAGTCATTGGCCGTAACGGGGTTCTACCTCGCCTGCTTACTGGCTGTTACCAGGAAGGGACCAGCGGACCGGAGCGGCAGTAGGCAGCATCAGAGCTGGAGCTGGAGAGGTAAGAGCATGCTATTTCTTTCAGCCTCCCCCTCCTCAGCACTTTTACAAAAAAATGCATCATCTGGAGTTGTCCTTTAAAAGCAACGGTGTTGTTCCAATTCCCACTGACTGTCTGTTTAATTGGACCGGGAGTGATTTGACTAAATCCATTGTAAAATAACATTATTTTGAAAAAAAAAGTGGAAGTTTTCCTTAAATTGTGATCCCTGTGATGACAATCTAAGTATAATGTTGGTTCTATAGAAGCGATAGGAAATAAATACATAAGTAGATAACTGCTTTGCTTGGAGTGATGCTTATCTCTGCCATGCGCAGCAGCGAGATGTGGACATGCTGTTTTATGTGATTATAGAAGCAAGTTCTCTGATTTATTCATTCCTCACTTATAATTATTGCAACCAATGTCTTCCTATTACGTGTTATTATATACTGCACAATGTCACCTCTTGTATATACATAGTTAATATAAGGTTACTTGATTATGTGCATGATATCAATGATTTCCATGTGAATATATGATGATATCACTACTTGTATAATACTATTTCATTGATTCCTATTAGCACAATCAAGTGTGAATACCTGACTGCCAAAGATAGTAGCAGTAGCACAATGCACGAGTTTAGAACAGAGTTGAACCAGTGCATGATTACACTGGGGAGATAAAAGCACATGGGGTCATGTGTCTAATGACCCCATAAAAAGGTCAGGTGTTTTCAATAAAGTGCCCATTTATTAGATATATGTTTGGATTTTGAGCTGGAATGGACATACTTTGATATTTTGGTTTAGGTCAGATTCATAACTGTGTCCTAAGTGCTGTGAGGCTGTAGTGCTAACCCATCCATGCTTACCTCTTGCATCTTATGTTATCTATTGGTTCTCCAAAAATACCAATGCTGTGGATGGCTTCTAGAGGTAGCTGGCTGGAATCGTTTGTTTTATAAAGATGTAAGCAGAGAGCTCCCCCTTGTGGCAGCTGCAGACAGCCAAAATGTTATCATCTATTTAATTGATTCAGGTGAGGGATAAAGGTGTCAGGTAAAAGAGGCATCTAGGGAGTTTAGTAATATCATAAAGTTTTGCTTTAGCCCAATTCCATGGGATCAGCTCTACTGTGGTCACCAATCATTTAAAATGACTCTGTACACACAATCTGCCCCCAAACCTCTTTTACCGTCGGACAGCTGCTTTTAATACAAGATCTGTCCTGGGGTCCATTCTGCAGGTGATGCAGTTATTGTCCTAATGAATAACTTTAAAACTTTCAGCCCTGTGTCAAATTGATGTGGCCTAGAGTGTCTGTGCCCTAGGCCTGCAACAACTCTCCGTCCCTCCTCCCCTCCCACCTGTGCAGTGTTCTGACAAGTGATGAATAGGAGAAATCCTGCCTAGGGCATTCCTAATGATGAAAAGGGTGGGGAGGAAGAGCAGAGAGGCGTCACAGGCCTAGGGCACAGACAACTGCAGGATCTGCCAAACGGACCCCAGTACAGATTAAAAGCAGCTATCCGACGGTACAGGTGGTCGGAGATCTATCAGTTTATCTCAATGTACTAGTTACCTACCTAAGATCCACTGATTCTTATTAACTGATGTTACTACGTACATAGTCTAAAACACTTTCTAAGAGTTAACACAATATCTAACAAGGTCTCAATGTGGAAATAGCTACATATTTATGGATTGTGACTTGGTACATTCTGATTGTGAATAGAGAAATTTCAACAAAAGCTACCTGGGCTCCTTAGCAAGATTTGAGTTGATCGGCTTTAGGCATAAGCAGATTTTCAATGTTGTGACATTACCTGTGGACTTTTATTATATTATTAGCCTCTGCAGCTGGAATACAACTCATACCGAGAAAATCTCTCCCATGAACAATGCACTGAAAATTAAATTAAAAGACAAAAAGCAAACTAATAATGTTTCATGTGAAATAGGCTCAGCAAAGTTCTCCACCAATGTTCTCCAGCTCCACAGTTAGTTTTCCTATTGGCAGTGTATATGAAACAAATAAGACTTTCACACATAATCCTACAATCTGGCAAACAATCTCTGTGGGAAGATAGGTGTTTTTACTGAAAATATGTAGAAATTTTGTAAAAAATATGAACCATTTGAGGTGCAACCTTCTGCACTCAGTGGGTACATGGATGAGTGAAGGTCTACTGCTTAACTCAACAGTGGCCAATATTGTCTTTTCCATAATGTTCAGACGTTTTTGGCAGGTAAGGAAAATGCTGCAAAGTCCCATTGGAATTTACAATCTATCCCCAATATGGTTTTTTTTGAGTAGGGGGGAAATCTGGAGTAATAAAAACCTAAGGCTGCAGGGTGACAAAGTATAGAGCCACTATGTTGCCGATAATGTTTTCTTCACTACAATTAATGACTCAACGTGTTTCAAAGTAAAATATTGACAAGGAAGCCATAACTGTTACAATTTCAGACATGGTGGGCATATTCACCTTGATGGACATAGTGTACTAGTGACTATGTTCCGTCCATTTTTCAAATCTTTATTTTGCTTGATTCTACAGCACACCAGTTTTCACTGTGTAATTCACAAATGCAGGTTAAGGCTGGGTTCACACTGAACAGCCGCTGACAGAGAAGTTCATGCCCACCGGTATGGCAGTACTGGCCGGATGAACTTCACTACTTTTGATTTGGAATGCGTGCGCATTCGGGTGTGCCCGCATCCCAAATCACCATAGCAGTTTCAATGAATAGCGCCGCACAAAACTGACATGTTAGTTTTCTATGCAGCCACATGGAATCCCAGGCTGGAGTGTATACACTTCAGCTGGGATTCCTTAGGACACAATGTTATTTAAATTTTCATTAAATAGCGTCCGGTGTTGCGGCAGGTGGAAAGACTCAGAGAGGGGCCGCAACGCGACCTAGCTCTGAACCGCCGAAGCTATTAACGGGCGCGGACGATAAACATGACAGCTGCATTTAAAAGTCTTTTGCAGCCCATCCATGGTGGTTAGTGGCTGGATCTCCCCCCTAACGATGTGATCGCGGAGAGGAGATCTGTTACACTGGCCGGGCCGGGCTCAGCGCCAGAATGACGCTGATCCTGGCTCGGCAATCCATGTATCTGGTCTGCTGCAGACCAGAGTAATAGAGCACTGATCTGATGGATCAGTGCTCTATTATATACACAGTATTAATCCCAATGGGAGATCAGTGCTGTGCCTATAGAAGTCCCCCAGGGGGCTTCAAATTAATGTATGTAAAAAAAAAAGGGTTTTGGTTAATTAAAAATCTCCTCCTTTAATAAAAGTCAAAATCACACCCTTTTCCCATTTTATAAATATAAAAAAAATTAACATATTTGGGTATCGCTGCGTGCAAAATTGCCCGAACTATTAAAGCGTAAGCGCCAAAAAAATTCAAAAATGCTAAATTGTTTATTTTTGGTTGCATCAAATCCAGAAAAGCATTATAAGGCTAGGTTCACACAGCTTTTTTGTAATCTGTTTTTTTTTCATCTGTTTTTTGCAAAAAATGGATGAAAAAAATGGATGCATTTGTGTGCATCCGTTTTAATGTTTTTCCATTGACTTTCATTATATAAAACAGATCAAAACGGATTCATTTTTTTTTGACGGACACAAAAGTAGTGTTGACACTTTTTTTGTGTCCGTAAAAAACATTGGATCACTTTTGATCTGTTTATTTTATAATGGAAGTCAATGGAAAAAGGGATCAAAAGGTATGCACACAAATAATTCAGTTTTTTCATCCGTTTTTTATCCGTTCTTTGCAAAAAATGGATGAAAAAATTGAATTGCAAAAACGCAGTGTGAACCTAGCCTAAGGATGGGAATAGAGCAATTTTAACGAACATTTAGAGTTTTAAGGATTTCATTTTTTAAAAGCTGTCAAATAAAAAAAAGTTATGCAAGTTGCATATTGTTGTAATCGTATCAACTTGAGGAACATATATCACATGTCATTTTTACCACAGAATGCATGGTGTAAACACCCCCTCCCCTATAAAAGATATTTATTTTCAATTTCAACGCGCATATAATTTTTTCTGGTTTTGCAGCATACTTTATGCAAAAATTAGGTCTGCCATTGCAAAGTACAATTAGTGGCGCAAAAAATGAGGGTAGGTGAAAAAAATGCAAGCTCTTTGGCCTTTAAAACACGAGGAAAAAACGAAAACACAAAAACGAAAATTGGCCCGGGAGGGAAGGGGTTAAAAGAAGAGGGAATGCTACACAATAGATAGACACGGCTTTGTCCTAACCTTTTTTTGGTGTGGCTTTTATGGGAAACTCTCACATATTCTATTATTAATAAAATATAAGATTTGCAAATCACCACACTGCGTTTTTATTTCTATTTTATACATTGTCCCAACTTTTTTAGGTTGCGGTTGCATATACATACAGCAAGAGTGTCGGACTGGTCCACCAGGGGACTGCAGCTTCCTCCAGTGGGCCCCCAGCTTAAGAACCTGCTCAAACACTGACTGACAAGTAGTTTTTCACTGGTTCTTCATTGGTGGACCCCCAGGATCATTTCCTCTGGTGGGCCCCAGATATCCCAGTTTAACACTGTACACCAAAATCCTATTCAACCAATACTTCCATCTATTCCTATGAAATTGGTTAAGATTGGAGATGTGTCAAAGGTTTTGATCAGCGGAGCTCTGGGTAATCAGGCTCCACCAGTCGCTAGAATGAGTGCAGGGAAATGTGCAGCTGCACACTGCTTCTCCTTGCTCTGGGCATGCAGAAGTTGGGCCCATAGACTTTCTATAGATGTCAGTCTCAGTTGTGCACACAGAGCTAGGAGAAAACATGCTTAGCACACACTTCTCCTAGCTATATCTAGTGATCAGTGGGGATTTCAGCACCTGAGCATCAAAACCTTTCGTATGTATCTGAGAAATGTAAAATGTTTTTCTATTATCAGAAACATTTTAACAATTAACGGAGACCTGTAAGCAGGAAGACAGGTGTAGAGAAGCCCCTGGCTATATAGGGCTAGTTGTCGTAATTCTGGGCATATCTTTTTATGTCCATAGTCCTTTTTGTAAATTAGGCTTCAAATCCCAGGGGGCATCTTCCAGCACAGAACACAAATCTACACTGGTTTTTGCATCAATGAAATAGACAAATCTGCTGTTTTTATTACATACATACCATAGCATTATGTAAGGCACATTGATATTTATTTACTGTTTCGGCTTATTTTATAGAGACTCACAGTATATACAGACAGATGTGAGTTATATTTGTGTGAGTTATATTTGTATGTATAATATATTGCTGCAATCACTCGCCCCACTCCCTCTGAAGTCTACAGGCCATTGAGTATTAGTCCCAAAGTTGGAGTTTCACGTTGAACAAAAAACTATTTTTCTGGTCAGACGACGGGTACATTTAGACAAGTTGACTTCTCAATAAAGGGCAGTTAAGTTTAATTTGCCCTGTGATGATCCGTCCTTCATGTGTGTTTACATTTGTCAGCAGAGGTCTTTACTGACAGTGGAGAAGCTTGAAAGCAGATTAACAGGAGACACTTGCTCAGCATTTTCCTTAGGGACAAGTCTCAAAGCTCCCGCAATTGGAAGAGATTTCCAGTCTCCGCCAGCTGCATCATTCAGGATTGGAAATTCAGAGTCTGAAGTTGGACTTTTTAGAAGTAGGGGAGGTGTGCTGACCAATGGGTTAAGAACACTGAGAAACCTGAAATGAACACAAGAATAGACAAGTTTAGCAGTGATCCTACTTGAAAGAGGGAGATTCTAGAATCTGGAACCCCCTCACCCCTTGGGCAGTTCAACAGAAAACCTTTAGTTGAATGCTAAAATTCTTTCATTTACCACTATAAGAAATTAACTACATATGAATTTAACATTGTTTTTCATAAGGGCTGTATAAATCCCCTTTTCAGTGAACTCCCTCTAGTGGTGGCAGTGAACAGCACAAATCTTATAATTCAAGTGGACAACTGTAGGAAAGTAAGCAGGGAATTTAGAGCCCTGTAACAAAAAACTTAGCTTTAACCTTAAAATAATTATGGACCTATTTATGTGAAATAAACAAATTATAGATACATTTTCCTTCTCTGTACTAATTACCAGTATCCCCATCAGTATCCAAAACACTGTAGGTTAAACATTGTAGACTTGGTTACATTTCGATTTTTTGCATGCTTTTGTTATACAGTCACTGTTCTTTGGCCCACCCAATTGGTTGAGGAAGCCCACAGGGTGTCCTACACTTTTATTTCTCAATGTTACCTTGCCACAAAGCTCTGCCATCACAGGGGCCCTTGAATATGGTTAATATGGAGGGCATCTAGCCACTTGCTATCTAACTATGGCCACATGTGCCAAAGTGCTAAGTACAGAGTAGAAATGAGTGCAACTCGAGCATGCTCGAGTCTGTCCAAACCTGAAAGTCTTGCCATTTGATTACCGGTGGCTGCCTATGACTGTATCCATGTTTTCCAAACAGCCTTAGGGCTGCATTCGACTTCTTCAGCCACTGGTAAGCAGATGCTGTGACTTCTGGGATAGGATGGACTCAAGCATGCTCAAGTTGCGCTCATCTCTAGTACACAGTGGTACCTATATCAAAATATATGTTGCCAGCACTTACATGCTTGTGCGGCCTATGTTTTCCTTAATGGCAATGACCTGCGGCAAGCCAATGTAGGTGCCTTTGCTAGAGAAGTTTACCTAAATCTTTATTGATCACTATAGTAAATAAAGTTAACCAATATTATTTCATACATTCATACTTATTTGAAACATCATTTATAATAAAAAAAATATGGTACATTTTATTCTTCCTCATCACACACCTTGCTCTTCTTGCTGTTTTATAGTTACATGTTACTGACATGTAAAAGAAAAGAAAATGCCAACACTCACCAAAGTAGTTTCTGTAGATTTATTCACACCACAGTGGTATGCATTACAGTAGTAGGATGCATTTCAGTGTGGCAGCCTTCATCTATTCACTGGGTGAGTTGATAAAGGCCGTGGCGCTGAAACGTTTCCTACTACTGTAATTCATACCACTATGATGTGAAAAAATCTACAGAAACTACTTGGTGAGTGCCGGAACCTTTTTTTCTATGACGTTGGGATTACCCTGCCATGAGCACCACCACTAAGCGGAGTGCTGTCACACCCTGCACTGACATGCAAAAAGCTTAGTAGCTTACAGTGGGGAAAAAAATAGTCAGTCACCAATAGTGCAAGTTCCACCACTTAAAAAGATGAGAGAGGCCTATAATTGACACCATATGTAGACCTTAAGTATGGGAGACAAATCCAGAAAATCACATTGTCTGATTTTGTAAGAATTTATTAGCAAATTATGGTGGAAAATAAGTATTTGGTCAGTAACAAAATTTCATCCTAATACTTTGTTATATATCTTTTGTTGGCAATGACAGAGGTCGAACGTTTTCTGTAAGTTTTCACAAGGTTGGCGCACACTGTTGTTGGTATGTTGGCCCATTCCTCCATGCAGATCTCCTCTAGAGCAGTGATGTTTTGGGGCTGTCACTTGGCAACACGGACTTTTAACTCTCTCCAAAGGTTTTCTATAGGGTTGAGATCTGGAGACTGGCTAGGCCACTCCAGGACCTTGAAATGCTTCTTACGAAGCCACTCCTTCGTTGCCCTGGCGGTGTGCTTTGGATCATTGTCATGTTGAAAGACCCAGCCACGTTTCATCTTCAATGCCCTTGCTGATGGAAGGAAGTTTGCACTCAAAATCTCACGATACATGGCCCCACTGATTCTTTCATGTACCTGGATCAGTCGTCCTGGCCCCTTTGCAGAGAAACAGCCCCAAAGCATGATGTTCCCACCCCCATGCTTTACAGTAGGTATGGTGTTATATGGATTCAACTCAGTATTCTTTTTCCTCCAAACATGACAAGTTGTGTTTCTACCAAACAGTTCCACTTTGGTTTCATCAGACCATAGGACATTCTCCCAATACTCTTCTGGATCATCCAAATGCTCTCTAGCAAACTTCAGATCGGCCCGGACATGTACTGGCTTAAGCAGTGGGACACGTCTGGCACTGCAGGATCTGAGTCCCTGGCGGCGTAGTGTGTTACTGATGGTAGGTTTTGTTACATTGGTCCCAGCTCTCTGCAGTTCATTCACTAGGTGCCCCCGCGTGGTTCTGGGATTTTTGCTTACCGTTTTTGTGATCATTTTGACCCCACGGGGTGAGATTTTGCGTGGAGCCCCAGATCGAGGGAGATTGTCAGTGGTCTTGTATGTCTTCCATTTTTTAATTATTGCTCCCACAGTTGATTTCTTCACTCCAAGCTGGTTGCCTATTGCAGATTCAGTCTTCCCAGCCTGGTGCAGGGCTTCAATTTTGTTTCTGGTGTCCTTTGACAGCTCTTTGGTCTTCACCATAGTGGAGTTTGGAGTCTGACTGTTTGAGGGTGTGCACGGGTGTCTTTTTATACTGATACCAAATTTAAACAGGTGCCATTACTACAGGTAATGAGTGGAGGAAAGAGGAGACTCTTAAAGAAGAAGTTACAGGTCTGTGAGAGCCAGAAATCTTGATTGTTTGTAGGTGACCAAATACTTATTTTCCACCATAATTTGCAAATAAATTCTTACAAAATCAGACAATGTGATTTTCTGGATTTGTTTTCTAATTTTGTCTCTTATAGTTGAGGTCTACCTATGATGTAAATTACAGATGCCTCTCATCTTTTTAAGTGGGAGAACTTGCACTATTGGTGACTGACTAAATACTTTTTTTCCCCACTGTATGTGACACGTCAGCATCCTGAATAAGGTAGTTGTACTTGGTGAAAGGACATCTCAATCCACACAGAATTACTTGCTAATCCATGCCAGGGATAAGAAACTAGCTGATCTCCATAGTATACCAGCAAGATACTACATAAGAAATTCTCATCATAAATGTAGTTACCTTCCAAAGTAAGGTGTAAAGATAGGGTTTCGTAGAAGTGATGTCCATGACATGTGATTTAGATTGAATGATCCTTGGTGTGATGTGGAGATGGATGGGTTGACAGGTGGTGATGTCACTGCTGAAAGAGGGACTGTTCTCCAGACAGGGTCAATAAGATGGCTGGAATTTAAAGGGAGATCAACGTACAGACCCAGGGGATGTGTGATGGGAAAGGCAGGAACACCTCCCAACAGGTCTGACTTCTCACGTTTTCTCCACTTTGCTCTTCGATTTTGAAACCAAACCTGAAGCAGAACAAAACCTTGAAGTCAAACTAAACTGTATTGTGTAAAAATGTATGCACATCATGTTTTTTCAAATTCATCTACGGGTATAAAGTGAATGATGCTATAAAGTATATTAGCACTTAGTGTTGTTTTTTTTGTATTTGTAGTTACAATTTATCTCCACCCAAGATAATGTCATTTTATGTGCAAAACTCCTGCATAGAAAGAGGTTTAAAAAACTGTCTGGTTGCCAAAGCTATATACTGTAGGGAGACTATATACTGATGGTATACTGTTTTATTATTGGGTGCAATCTATAAAAAGTATGCACAAGGCTCCTATGCTCCCCCTAGTGGAGGCTGCACATAGCAGACACATTATCATTATCACTTTCCATGGCAGTAATCTTTTGAGCATTTTCTTTTGACTGAAATACTAGGCATAGTACAACGTTATATATTCAGCTGCAGAAGTCATCAATGTAAGTAAAATTGCCTTTCAACATGTAATAGTCAATTTGATGGGTTGTGCTCATCAGTAAATAAATACATTGAAACAATACGGAAGGGACTCTGCAGGACAACTTTACTTGTAATGCTGGGCCTAGTACGCTAGAGAATGACAGACTGTAATCTTCTATCATTTTGCCAGCAGTAAAGTATCCTATTACCTAGACATATTTCCCTAGTATAAAACAATGAAACTGGAAGGTTTTAATGCAGATCCATATTTCAGCTTAAATAATACAAAATACATTCATTGGCCAAATGCTAGAAAAATAAACTTTTCACGAATTTGTTCATCTCTTTCCACTAAAATGATAGTGAGTTGATCTGTCCATGTCTGCCACACCTAGTACTCAGTGTTAGATCATATATTTAGCACATACCTGCACTCTTGCTTCAGTCAGGTTCAGCCGCATAGCCAGGTCCTCTCTGTGACAGCAAACATTGAACAGCCATTAGAACATACATTATATCATTTCTTGCATCCAACATGCTCACATTGCTGTGTTCCTTCATATAGGCCCTATAACCACTATAATAAATGGAGCCATACAGTGTATGCCCATCTACAAAATAACAGGTTAAAGGTTTTTGTTTTTTAAGAATACCTTTAACTATAAAAAAACAATACCACATGTAGTGAGTTCTTTATCAATATGGTTGTCATTCATATGGTTCAAGACTAAAGGCAATGGAAGTGTTGTGCTTTCCATTTTGCTGTAATAATTACTCTATGGCTATGTTCACACAACGTTTTTGCAAAAGAAATATTGCGTCTGTCATTTCTCTGTTTGGCAACCCATCAGTGCAATGGCAGCTGCTAGTACATTATTCTAGTTTAGGTGGATTAATCGGCCTTTGGATGTGTCTTTAATTGAAAAGTTTATTGAATTTATTAGTAAAAACAGTGAAAGGATGGTGAAAAAAGAAAAACTGTGTGTGAACAACTAAAAAATAACGTCCGCTGTTTGCAAAAGACGTCCAAAAATAATTGACATGATCATTATTTTGACGTCCGTGTAGACAACAACCATCATTTTATACACTGTGTGCGTTGGATGTCTGCCATTGCATTGCATTGAAGTCAATTACATTGCAGCAATAATGGACGTCTTTTTAAATAGGAAAGTTCTTTTTTTTTTTTTTTTTTTTTTACATTGTGTGAACAAAGCTAATATATAGATTTTTTTTGTGGTGTTAAACTCAGTTTTCTATTGTACTTTCACCACTATCAAACTCACAGGGGCTATGGGGTGGGTATCATTTCACTGGCTTACAAAATAGTGACAAAAAAAATATTTCTGACTCCTAAACCTTGCAGAACCATTACTGTGTGATCAGCCATACATTATATGTAAGCTAGCATAGTGGAAGGGAAAGCTAGAATTATGTCTGCCTGTCAGCGCATACTGAGAGTTGTAGTTACCTAGAAGGTGGCGAGCTTTAGCCTGTAATACATTGGACTATTCTATATAAGCAAACAAATCCTTCATTTCCAGGTTCTGATGACAGATCACTTGGATTATAAATTCACGTCATATGATATAAGGCGCCTTGTGCTGACATTTATAGTATAGACAGGTATACTGTAGCTCTCACTAGGTCAGTTTTCCCACAGTTGGAGTTGGTGATGTGCTCTTCCAGTTCTTCTTGATGGTTTTGGGGCATCCATGGAATCTGGGACCTGACACTGCACGCAGTAACATTTTACTCATAGGATCTAATAATACTAATGAATGTAGCCTGTAGCGCGCCTGATTCTAAATATATTTGGTAGGGTAAATGCAGATTTGTTAGAGACATTTTCTATTGCAAATCTGCAAGATAAAACCTAATATGGGTTTAGGTGGAAACAATAACTACAAGCCAAGTGGTAGGGAAAGCAAATCGTATGCTGGGCTGTATAGCTAGAGGTATAACCAGTAGGAAGAGGGAGATTGTGATCCCGCTGTATAGAGCTCTAGTGACATCACATCTGGAATACTGTGTCCAGTTCTGGAGACCTCACCTACACAAAGATATCAATAAAATAGAACGGGTCCAAAGACGTGCTACAAAAATGGTTATTCAGCGCTACAAAAACATTGCCACTTTTTTAAGCTCCATTTACTTCAATGGAACAGAGTTTCAAACCCCACGCAATCTGGAGACAAGAGTGGTGCAAAAGTGGCCATGTTTTTGTAGCACTAGATAACCCCTTTAAGGATCTAAATCTGTATAGTCTGGAGGAAAGAAGAAAAAGGGGGACATGATCAAAATATGTTAATTGGTTAAATAAAGGTCAGGAAAGAAGTGTTTTTAATAGGAAACTAAACACAAGAACAAGAGGACACAGTGAGAGGTTAAATGAGAGAAAGATCAGAAGCAACAAGAGAAAATATTACTTTACTAAAAGAGTAGTAGATGCTTGGAACAAACTTCCAGGAGATGTGGTTGGTAAATCTACAGTAACTGAATATAAACATACCTGGGATAAACATATACTGTATCTATCCTCAGATAATAAGAAATGGAAAAATACAAAGGCAGACTAAATGGATCAGGTGAGCTTTTTCAGTTTTTCAGTTTCTATGCTAGCATGTTCCAGCACAGAGACAATCCCTGGACCTGTCCCTAGACTCATATTTGCTATTACATTGTCATAGTATTATTGCCATACTGCCATGCTGAGCATTGGTATCTGAGCACCCTTGCTGCTTGTTACGGTATTATTACACACACTCTAATGCTATTTATCTGAGATAAACCTGTTGATTCATTATCGCATAAACCCTTTAATAGAAGTTCTATTATCTTCAGACAATCCCTAGCATAGCTGCTTTACTGCAGTTTAATTCCCAGCACAGCATCTGATAATGAAACCTATTTGCGATATGAAACTGTTCTGTAAACTCCTCGCGGTATTGGAGGACGATGATTTCACAGAATTACGGCAGGTTTTGTTTGCATTATCCACTTCTCCATTTGCATAGTGGAAACATTAGCGATTGCCTGAGGCCCACGTTCACAACTAATACTGGGTTAAGTAGTGGGAATGTAAATGAAAGCTAATGAGCATGCAAGCTTCCCATCCAGCCAGGAACAGAGAGCTAAGTAGCAGAGCTTGAAATACTATTGTTTCCTTCATAAATTTATTGTAATGCTTTTCACTTTGTAGCCTACAGCCGTAGAGGTTTTATTGGAATATGAGTAGAATGATGTTCTCTGTGATAAATCTTAGTAGAACATGCAGCATTATACATTGTTTCTTACTGGTATTGGTTTGTGCCATTACACCATGCGTTAATAACCATAGACTACATACATAGTGCACTATATAAAGCAGTGATCACCAATATATGACTCTACAGCTGTTGCAGAACTACAATTCCCAGCATGCCCTGACAAACACTGGTTTGGTATATAGGGTAAAATAATAGAATTTTTATATTAATTGGGCAATTTACTTCCACTATAATTTTAAAGGTGTACTCTGACGAAAATCTTTCTTTTTTTTTCAAATCAACTGGTTTCAGAAAGGTATATAGATTTGTAATTTTTTTAATCTCCAGTCTTCCAGTACTTATCGTACTTATCAGCTGCTTTGTGTCCTTCAGAAAGTGGTGTATTCTTTCCAGTCTGACACAGTGCTCTCTGATGCCACCTCTGTCTGTGTTAGGAACTGTCCAGAGGAAGAGAGGTTTTCTATGGGGATTTGCTACTGCTCTGGACAGTTCCAGACATTGACAGAGGTGGCAGCAGAGAGCACTGTGTCAGACTGGAAATAATACACCACTTTCTGCAAGACATACAGCAGCTGATAAGTACTGGAAGACTGGAGATTTTTAAATAGAAGTAACCAGTTCCTGAAACCAGTTGATTTGAAAGAAAATGATTTTGTTTTAATTCCATAGATAATTCTTGTATTAAACAAAATAATTATTAATGGATCTTAGGAGAGCTGTGCTCTTAACAACCAATCAGATTCTTTTGTTTTTAGCTGGAACCTGATTGGTTGCTATGGGCAACTGCTCCACCATTCCTCTACACATTTTTGATAAATCTACCCCTTAACGACATGGGGCGTACATTTACGCCCCCACAGCCTGGGCCTTGGCGCAAACGGGTGCAAATGTACATCCCGCCGGGGTACCGGGCTATGGATCGGGCTCAAGAACTGAGCTCGCTTCATAGCGGGTAAGGACCGGCTGCTATCTGCAGCCAGGCCCTTACCCTCAATGACAGGCCACCGCAATCACGCGTCCGCTTGCCATTAACCCCTTAAACGCCGCAATCGCACTGCGACCGCGGCATTTAAGTCTAAGTCACAGGAGCATCCCCTGTCACTTACCGATCGCATGGCCTGACTGCCGGAGGTCTCTTACCTTCCTCCGTGCAGTCAGGTCTTTAATCTTCAGAAGATTACAGATAACACTGATCCCTGCTATGCTATGGCATAGCAGGGATCAGTGTGAGAACTCTATTGTATTAATGTAAAAGTCCCCTAAGGGGACTATAAAAGTGAAAAAAACCAACAAAAACAATAAAAGTAAAAAAAAAATGTCCCAAAGCACCTTCCCCAATAAAAGTGAAAATCACCCCCCCTTCCCATTTTATACATAAAACACATACAAATAATAAAGCTAATTAACATATAATATACCGTAGTGTGCGTAATTGTCCGCTCTATTAAAATAAAGCAATATTGTTCCCGCACTGTGAATGGTGTGAACAAAAAAATGTATAAAAAGCGATCAATACGTCTGATCTAGAAAAAAAGTTACTAATAAAAACTACAGATCATAGCAAAAAAAATGGCACCCCATACAACCCTGTAGGTGAAAAAATAAAAGCGCTATAAGAGTCACAATAGGGGCATTTAAAATATACCAATTTGCAAAAAAATTTTTTTACTGCTAATAAAAATAGTAAATCGTTAAAAAACATACATAGCGCTGTGTTCAGACCGACACAGAGAATAAAGAAAAAATGTCAGTTTTACAGTAAAGTGCATTACATAAACATGGAAGCCCCCCAAAATTTGCGGAATCGCATTTTTTGACCCAAATTCACCCCATAAATGATATTTTGGGGGTTCCGTCAATCATTTTATGGCAGATTGAAAGGCGCCATTACAAAGTACACCTGTTCCTGAAAAGTACAAGCCCTCACATGGCCCTGTAGGTGGAAAAATAAGAGTTATGGGTCTCAGAAGGCGAAGAGGAAAAAACGAAAACGCAAAAGGGACAGTTGGCCCGGTCCTTAAGGCCATTTCAGGCCCGGTCCTTAAGGGGTTAAAGGGATTTTCTAGACTTATATAAACACAGCCTTTTCTTTTTTTATAGAAACAGCACAACTCTTGTCTCCAGTTTGCACGGGGATTGCTCAGTTCGCAGTTCCATTGAAGTGAATAAGCCTAATTGTAAAACTGCACTAAAGTCATGTTATTTCTGGAAAAAACTGCCATGTTTTTCTAATCCTGGATAACCCCTTGAAGGGAAACTCCATCTTTGCAGTGTATAAGGCAGCCACATAAAAATCACATTAGCATATCCCTAATGAGTTATTATATGAATCCCTCCTTTTATCTGATGCCCCCTTTACTAAAAAATGAAACCAGACAACTAAAGAAGGTGTTACCACAACATGTTCTAGCCCTTGGTCCTGGTTATGTATACTACATGTTGAGGTGTATACAATAGTATGGGGGGCCACAGACCAAGCCGTAAATGTTTGCCGTAGTAAAAAGGATCAGGTTCAGAAGTTCAGAAGAATTTATTTATTTTTCAGCAATACATTTGTGTAGCCAGTATAAGCGTCTATGGAGTTCATACATGGTACAAATGTGCTACGTGTCTAGAACACAACATACTGTACATTGCTGCCCTGCCTGCCAGGGGACTCCTCACAGTCTAGAGGTTAGAAAATGTCAGGTTTGGTCCTTTCAGGGGTGGGATCACTGTAACACAGCCTTTCTATGACTGTATCAAGTTATTCTACTCCAACATGGAAGATGGGATACTGTAAAAGCCTTGAAATGCAACACCTTTCTTGCACTAAATATATTTTTTTTTGCTTTTATCATGAATACATAATATCATAGACAAATTGCTGAAAAACCCCCCACAGACCTTACTTTGTATATCTATGGCAGCAAATTTATGGAATGAATGGAAGATGTTTCACACAGACAGAGCATATGACACTCACCACTTTACAGCCAAACCCCCAGCTGTCCAACAGCACATCACAAAAAAATCATCTTTAGGGTATATTCACACGGACGGGCTCGCAGCGAGATTCTCGCTGCGAGCCCGGCAGGTCCTGTCAGTTCCCATACACTACATACTTGCTGCGGTCTAAACGACCGCAGCGAGTATGTAATTCTGCCGCCCTTAACCCCTTCTGCTCCCGCCCGGCTCCCCCGCTGTAAGCATACTTTACCTGTCCTTGCTGCACGGGTCCGGCGTCCTGCTCTCCTGTCCGGCCAATTAGTGTGTTGCCCAGCTGCAGCCACTGATTGGCTGGGCGGGAGAGCAGGACGCCGGACCCGTGCAGCAAGGACAGGTAAAGTATGCTTACAGCGGGGGAGCCGGGCGGGAGCAGAAGGGGTTAAGGGCGGCAGAATTACATACTCGCTGCGGTCGTTTAGACCGCAGCAAGTATGTAGTGTATGGGAACTGACAGGACCCGTCCGTGTGAATATACCCTTACGCTATGTTCCCACACAGTATTTTTCAGTCAATATTTGGTCAGTATTTTCAACCAAAACCAGGAGTGGATTGAAAACACAGAAAGGCTTTGTTCACACACGGTTGAAATTGAGTGGATGGCCGCCATTAAATGACTAATACTGGGCGTTGTTTTCAAATAACAGCAATTATTTGCCATTAAATGATGGCCATCCACTTAATTTCAACAGTGTGGGAACAGAGCCTTTCTGTGTTTTCAATCCTTTTCAACCGGTTTTGGTTGAAAAATACTGAGCAAAATACTGTGTGTGAACATAGCCGATATCTGCATTAAATATTCACCAAAGTCCACAGCACAGCAGAATCTGCACTACATCATGTGGATTTTGTTGAAGATTGTGGACTTTAATGAAAATGTGAAAATGATAAAAATGTATATGTAAACACTGATTTCTATGTGGCAATGTTTTTTTTTTTTTATACCCGTATAGTACGATGTGGTGTTTTTGGTATTCTACACTATAACATCCATCAAAGGAACAGAGACACTGTTTTGCTTTGAAATTTACGGTTTATTCCAATAGGAAACGGATTCTGTTTTACGGCATACAACAGAATCCATTTTTAGCATTTGTTGATTTGTGTATTTTTATGGTTTTAAAGAATATAAAAATGTGTACATTAAATGTAAACGCAAAACGCAGTGAGAATTCCCATGTTCACTTCTTAAAAGGGATATCCAGGATTAGAAAAAATAGTTGCTTTTATCCAAAAATAACGCCACATCTTTCCCCCCCACCCACCACAACATCTGCCTATTTTTTTCAGAATTTTGGACAGTATATTATGATTGATTGTATGTTCTAGCAACAAGTAGGAAGCGACTAGGAATTTTATGTCATGTTGGTTAGAACTCCTTAACTCATACATATTAGGTAGGTTTTATAGAAATTCTGAATGTTTACTGGTAAATAATAATATGGTCATATCTAATGGTTTCAAAATAGACACAGTGAAGAAGGAATTTGCAATCTAATCTTGAAGATGGCCTAATAATCATGAATGAAGAAGAGATATAGAATACCTGGTGAACACATCTGGATAATGTGACTTTATGAAGGCCCTCTCTAGCTCTTCTAGCTGTAGGTTGCTGAAGGTTGTGCGGTAGCGCCGCTGCTTCCTTTTCCCGGATCCTGCAGAAATCGACAATTCAGAACCAGCATTCAGCTCTCTGTCACCTAGATCTTTCTTTTCACCGTTTGGATCTTCACGCATGTTCTTTGGTTCATTTCCTATAGTAATGATGTCACTTGACCCCGATGACCTGTCAGCAATATTTTTTTGGATTTGGGATGCTGGGTTGTGTATAGTCTTTGCAGGAGGGAAGGAATCATCTTTCTGGGCTAAAAAAAACATATAGATTGTAAGCTCTTCTGACTTTCACATTATCTTAGCATCACACATATCTTAGGTCTTTTCTAGTCGAGACAGAAAGGACCAGATATTTACTATCAACAGATTACGGAATATGTTTTCACAGAAAGTTTAACTATAGTTGGATTGTAGTAAGCTTTTTGGAACATGATCAGTCCATATGGATACTGAAATTGAATCTCTTCCTAGCACTGCAATAATGCAAAGTGTGTGGAGAATATACACTTTTTGGACAACCATGTCATAAACAGTCATAACTCAAAACACCTCAACACCAGCATATGATTTGTACAACATAATAAAGGGAAATTCTATTCTAAAGCCTTTTAAAGATACAGGTGAACATGTAGGCTATATGCTTTGTATGATATGATGTATATATGATATGTATATGATATGTATGAATAGTGATAAGACAATACAAGTATTACTCGCTTTCAGTCTTAAAAATGCAAAAGTTATAACTTAAGATTGTTGTCTGCATCAAAATCCATTAACCCTGTATTACTTCAAGTATACAAGAAGTGGCTATACATCAAGCCCCTGATATATATCATATATGTATTTCTTAGTACAGTGCACACAGCATACAAGTTGTTACTACTCACCAGCACTCTTCGGTGTGAGTTCCTCTCTGGGACTGTTCTTGCCCCCTGGACTGTGTGTTGTCCCCAGGATACTGTCTATGAAGTAGGAGCTGAGGAGCTGAGCAGGAGGCTGGGGATTTATGGAGCTGTCCGGGGATGAGGGTGCTGGAGTCTGCATTGTTGGTTAGTGACTGTTCTCTGTGATGTTGGAAAGATGCAGCAGGTACTGGACATGGGAGGACATGCTCCCCTGCTCCTCTCATTGGTCCTGTTGATGTCCCTTACCACCTCTGTGTCACATAGTCCATGTCATCAGCTATGGGGTGGGCAGTTCCAAGCCTGAACTGGTGCATGCACTTACACGACACAGGGAGGCAGAGATTATAATACAGAAACTATTGTCCTCTTCTGTATAAAGACTTCTCACTGACTCATGCAGCTGTAAGGTTAATTTAAATACTAATACTCGGCATTAGGCTTTCCTGTAGTTCTGAGCTAAACACAGGCACTGCTAAACAGCAAACCATCCAGAAGGAAATATTAATTACTTTCTAAATCTAAAACAATCAATATATTATGTGTACAATGAATACAACTAACAAAAAAACAACATTAGTGAAAAATTACTTCAGCTATTCCAGCATTATCCCTTTGGAAGTGTCATTCTAGTAGTAAGTATACCTGTTTATTTCATAAAACAACTGTGCAGAAGAAATGGAGTAAAAAAAGACGCAAACATTGTCCATCAATGAATAATTACTAGAGATGAGTGAACCGGGTTCGGGTTCGAGTCCATCCGAACCCGAATTTCCGGCATTTGATTAGCTGGGGCTGCTGAACTTATATTAAGCTCTAAGGTTGTCTGGAAAACATGGATACAGCCAATGACTATATCCATGTTTTCCACATAGCCTGAGGGCTTTATCCAACTTCAGCAGCCACCGCTAATCAAATGCCGAACGTTCGGGTTCGGATGGACTCGAGCATGCTCAAGGTTCGCTTATCTCTAATAATTACAGTACATTCCAAAATTGGTTTATAAAGTATGTCCATTAAGGAATAGCGCTCTGAAATTAAGAGCGCTCTATAAATAAATAAATAAATTAATAATAATTATAATAATAACAATAATAATAATACAGCATTTGGTTAGAAGGAATGTACTCTATACAAAAACCTGTAAAAAAGCTTATGAAATAAGTCACGTGACAGTAAATAACAGCAACATTGTGTAACCTCATAAAAAGAGAAATACTGTGTTGAACACACTGCTGTAAAAAAATAATTTTTTGCGCATAAAACCCTTAATAGGCTCCCAATGCCCATTACTGTATTTTTTTGGAAATTGGTACCCCAGAGAATTTTTTCCCCAATAAACTGCAAAGTTATACAGATCTGTAAAGTCCTTTAAGTGAAATTTGTCAGCTCTAACTCACATTTCAACCACTGACACTGTTAGATAGCTGTAAGGGCAAGAGGAGACACTGCACCTTTCATATATATCTCTCTGAACTACTATAGTATAGATAAATACTTTTATCCTCTCGTGCAGGAGGCTTTCCCAAGCCCCTGAGCTGCAACAATCTGTAATGCTTCCTTACTACAACTCCCATCCCTATCCCCGCTTGATTGACAGCCAATTGCAGGCGGAGTCCTGTCTACAAATCTTACTCATGCCCTGTGCACACAAGTTGTGCAGAGAAATTAGATTTGGAACCATGGCTTGGCTTCCAGCTGACTGTCAATCAAACAGGGATAGGGATGAGTAAGAGGGAGGAGACACATTCCAGCTTGCAGCACTTCAGGTGTATGGGAAAGTCTTTTGACACTTTGTACCAGAGAATAAAGGCATTTTTCTACATTCTGGAAGCACAGACAGATAAAGTGGGGAAAGTATTTTATACACTGCTGATTTAGCAAGTTTTCCTACCTACAAAGAATGGAGGGGTGAGTAATTTTTATTGTATGTAAACTTTAACTGTGAGTGACAGAATCTATAATCTATATTTGCATTTTACTGCATGAATTAAGCTAGAAAGAATTATGTCTCTCACAGACCCTGTAAGGTTTTTACTTTACTTTTTATTTTACTTTACTTTTTTTATTATTATTATCTTACTCTGCACTTATTACGTGGATTAACTGCACCTGTTTAAACTCATACCTGTATAAAAACACATCAACACACAATTAATCAATCACACTCCATCCTCTCTACCATGCCCAAGACCAAAGAACTAAGGACACCAGGGACAAAATTGTACACCTGCACAAGGTTGGGATGGTCTACAGCATTATAGGCAAGCAACTTTGTAAAAAGGCAACAACTGTTGGCGTAATTATTAGAAGATTGAAGAAACACAAGATGACTGTGTCTGTGTGACTGTATGCTCCATGCAAGATCACGCCTGGTGGGGTAAGGGTTATTCTGAAAAAGGTCAAGAATCATCCCAGAACAACATGGGAGGACCTGGTCAATGATCTGAAGAGAGCTGGAACCAAACTATCAACCATAGGTAAAATTACGTCATCAAGGATTAAAATCCTGCAGGGGACAAAACGTCCCCCTGCTCATGCCAGCACATGTCCAGGCCTGTTTAAAGTTTTCCAGTGGCCATCTGGATATTCCAGAGGAGGCACAGGAGAAGGTGATGTGGTCAGATCAAAATAGAACTTTTTGGTATCAACTCCACTGGCTGTGTTTGTAGGAAGAAGAAGGGGGAGTATAACCCCAAGAACACAGTCCCAATCGTGAAGCATGGGTGTGGAAAAATCACACTTTGGGGGTGCTTTTCTGCAAAGGGGACAGGAAAACTGCACTGCATTGAAGGGAGAATGGATGGGGCCATGTATGATGAAATTTTGGCCAACAACCTCCTTCCCTTAGTAAGGATGGGTCAAGCCTGGGACTTCTAGTATGGCAATGACTTGAAATGAACAGCCAGGGCAACTAAGGAGTGGCTATGTAAGAAGCATTTCAAGGGCCCGGGAAGGTCCCCATAGGAAATATTTGGATGGAACTGAAACTCAATGTTGCCCAGTGACACCCTAAACCTGAAAATATTGAGAAGATCTCTAAGGAGGAGTGCCTCAGTGTCTGCAAACTTGGTCATGAACTACAGGAAATGTCTAAGCTCGGTAATTGCAAGCAAAGGTTTCTTTACCAAATATGAAATTCTGTTATTCTATTGTATCAAATACTTTTTGTCATAGCTGCGATGGTGGCTGCCACCACACTCGCTCCTTCCGTTCCCTGTTGTCAGCGGCTGTTGGAGCCCACACACTCCAGCTTCCTGCTTCCTGCTCCCCTACTCAGCGCACGTGTGGAATTTAAAGGGGCAGTGTGCCTCTTGCTGATAAGTTGCACTAAACCTGACTGCCTATGAATTGCTGCCCCTGTCCTGACCCCGGTGTTGGAGCCTCTGTTGGAGCATTGTGTTCTCAGCTCTCCTGATCGTGACTCCTGCCTGAGAGCCCTGCTGTGATTTAGCCTGCTGTGCAGCCTATGTGTCTCCAGCTGCACCTCATCTGCCACTGCTAGCAAGCCGAGCCAGGGGTAGCAACCAGGGGGTCACCTGCCACAGCAAGTCCAATCCCCCTTGTGGCAGGCTCTGGTGAAGACCAATGGCCTATTAGAATCTGCTTTGTGGTACGGATTACCACACGGTGGTTCCGTGGATTCACGACTCCAGTCATCACAGTAGGCTCCAACCATTTATCCTGGCAAGGTGCCAGAAATCTGCAAGATCTTCTGAGTGGTCACCCAGCAGATTAAACAGATTGCACAACAGTCGCAGCAGATGCGGCAGTTGTCCACCAAGTTGCAACAGCTCCTCATGGCGCAACAGATCCCGCCTGCACCTCTCTCACCTGTATTGCCAGCAGCATCTCCCCTGGGACCAAACCTACACCTGGAACTACTGTCTAAATATGTTAGAGATCCTAAGATGTGCAGGGGCTTTTTTTCACAATGCACCATGCACATTAAGCTTATGGCCGATCAGTCCGGCCACTATACAAATCCCAACGGTCTTCCAGAAACTTGTTAATGACATCTTCCGACACCTCCTTTACTCCTGTGTTATAGTGTATCTGGATGACATCCTCATTTATTCACCAGATCTGTAGACTCATGTGGGTCATGTCCGTCAAGTAGTGAGATGTCTAAGAACCAATCCACTCTACATCAAGTTGGAGAGGTGTATATTGCACCAGTCCAGCCTTCTTTTTCTTGAATACATTGAATACGGATGGATCCATCGGAGCTGTTGGTGGTTCTTTAGTTGCCTCGCCTTGTTGGACTTCAAGCGATAAAAAGGTTTCTGGGGTTTGCCAACCATTATTGGCAGGTTTTTTTGCACACTTTTCCACCCTAGTTGCACCAATTGTGGCCCTTAACAATGAGAACGCTAACCCCAAGCAGTGATTGGTTAAAGTTGAGCAAGTCTTTGCTAGATTGAAGTCCACCTTTGCTTCTGCTCCTGTTCTGTTTTGTCCAGGCTTTTCTCTCTGGAGGTGGATGCCTCTTCTGTGGGAGCCGGGGCTGTTCTCACCCAGAGGGATTCCTCAGGGAAGACTAGAACATGTGGCTTCTTCTCAAAGACTTTTTCTCCAGCAGAGAGGAACTACACCATAGGGATTGTGAACTACTGGTAATTAAGTTAGCTTTGTAAGAGTGACATAATCTCATGAAAGCATCCAATTAATATCTATACGGATCCCCAAAACCGGGCAAGCAAGATAGATGGTCCCTCTTCTTCAGATTATATGTCAACATCCACTTTTGTCCGGTGGAAAAGAACGTAAAAGCCAATGCTCTCTCAAGGGCATCTCATGTCCTGGGGCAAGTAGACATTCTTCATCACATCATCCCTCTTAAACGCTTGGTTCCTGTGGCCGCCTCTATTCTGTGGAATGTCCTATGTGCGTCCAGCGCTTCGGAGGAGAATACTAAAGTGGGGTCATGCTTCCTTGATTGATGGGCATCCCAGTATCCAGTGAAGCTCTGGTAAAGACCAGCGGCCCCTGAGACTCCACTCCCTGGTATGGCTGTTCAGTGGATCTACAACTCCAGTTGTCACACTTATTTCATGAAATAAAATGCAAAATAATTATTTAAAAACTAAACTTATGTAAATTTCTGGATTTTCTTTTTCTATAAATTTTGTCTCTCACAGTTTAAATGTACCTACGATAAAAATTACAGAACTCTCCATTTTTTTGTAGATGGGAAAACGTGCAAAATCGTTAGTGTATCAAATACTTAGTTTCCCCCACTGCATATGAAAGGTACTATGTGTCTCCTTTCACTGTCTTAGGGCCCTAATACACAGAGCGATAATCTGCCGAATCAGACCGATCTTGCAGATTATTGCTCCATGTAGTAAAGACAACGATCAGCTGATGACAACTATCATTGGCTGATCATGTCTTAAGGTCCTGACCTAAAATCATTAGCTGCATCGCTACATGTGATACGACTGATGAATGTGTAAAGATAATAATAAAGTTTATACATTACCTCTCCATGCTCCCTGATGTACTGCTAGCTTTGGTCTTCTCTCCACAGTGTCTGAAGTGACAGGGAACTCAGCCAATCACTGACCACTGCCCTGTTCCGGTGACTGGCTGAGTGGCTTGTCACTTCAGACACTCCAGGGAGCAGGCCAAGGTAAAACAAGAGGTAGCACCGACAAGTATGTATAAGTTTATTATTTTCACTTATTAGGCAATGACTGCACAGACATCATTAAAGGGGTAGTCCACCCAAAAAATTTTTCTTTCAAATCAACTGCTGCCATGAAGTGACAGAGATTTGTAATTTACTTCTATTAAAAAATCTCAAGCCTTCCAGTACTTATCAGCTGCTGTATGCCCAACAGGAAGTTGTATTATTTCCAGTCTGGAGAGCAGGAGGGGTTTTCTATGGGGATTTGCTCCTGCTTTGGACAGTTCCTGACATGGACAGAGGAGGCAACAGAGAGCACTGGGTCAGACAGGAAAGAAAACACCACTTCCTGCTGGACATACAGCAGCTAATAAGTACTGGAAGACTTAAGATTTTTTAATAGAAGTGAATTACAAATCTCTGGCACTTTATGGCACCAGTTGATTTGAAAGAAATTTTTTTTGGGTGGACTACCCCTTTAAGCGCCAATCTAGCAAATTTGTGCTAGCTTACATCAAGAAATCGGGCTGTGTAATGAGGCCCTAAGAGTGCCTGTACACAGAGAGATTTATCTGACAGATTATTGAAACCAATGCCAGAAACAGACTTTAAACAGGAAACAGGTCATAAAGGAAAGACTGATATTTCTCCCCCTTTTTCAAATCTATCACTGGCTTTGACTTCAAAAAACTGTCAGATAAATCTCTCTGTATAAAGGCACCCTAACAGTTTCAGCAGTTTGGGACCTTAATTGCAGTGAGCAGATTCACTTTAAAACCTCTAGCTTTCCAGCATGTATCAGATGCGGTATGTCCTGGAGGAAATCCTGAAGCTCTTTTCAGTATGAGTTTTTGAGGCTGGGTTGTGATGGGACCCTTGGGCACTTATCACGGTGGTCCAGAGTGGAGTTATGACCCACCCGGACTGTTGGTACCGCCACCCACAGAAACGGAAAATGACCCAATGACGGTGTAGCTGCTGTGTTGGTGCTGAGTCCCGGTAAAATAAATAAACATTTTCTTTACTGACAAATACGTTGACATACAAGTAGACAATCACTTTGGACTTGACTTGACTAGATCTGCACCGAGAACTGTAGAGGTAGTGAACGTAGAGTAGCGTTGCTGGCTTGGTTGCGTACTGAGAAGAATAAAGTGAGTTGAGAGCAGTGGAGAAGAGTAGGTCGTGAAAGTTCAGAGTAGTGGAGAGGAGTTTGTTCTGAGGGTCCCAACCCAATGTGGTACTGTGCTCTTCCGGAACTTTAGAAGGAGAAGAAAGATACTTGAGAATACTTGAATAAGAAGAATACTTGTGCCCGTGTTTTAACCCTTGTCGTTGTAACCACCTGTTGCCCTACAGTGTCGGGTGACCTGTCCTACTAGGGTGACACAAGCCCCAGTCCTAGTTACCTGAGTTGAGCGAAGTGTCCGAGGGTGTCCCGGTGTCACCTGCATTGCCAGATAGAGTACGTAGGCTCTTGGCTGCTTTGCTCTGGATAAGTTCCTCTGCTGTAGGATTTTGTCCTGCACTTTTACAGATGTTCGCGCCGTGGGTCGGGGTGATCTCTTACTTGTCCTCTCTGTTGTTGTTTAGCACTGCATTATAGGTAGAAGTGTTGATTTACAGGAGAAGTCCTGCGAAAATTTTTATTTAAATATTGTATTGCCCCCAAAAAGTTATACAAATTACTAATATACACTTGTTACGGGAAATGATTATAAAGTGCTTTTTCCCTGCACTTACTACTACATCAAGGCTTTACTTCCTGGATAAAATAGTTATGTCACGACCCGACTCCCAGAGCTGTGCGGGCTGTGGGTGCTGGAGAGGATGATGGCAGGGAGATGCTCAGTGTCCCTCTGCCATCATCCTCTCCAGCAGCCACAGCCCGCACAGCTCTGGGAGTCGTGGTGTGACATCACCATTTTATCCAGGAAGTGAAGCCTTGATGCAGTAGTAAGTGCAGGGAAAAAAGCACTGTACATGCATTTCCTGTAATAAGTCTATATTGGTGACTTGTATAACTTTTGGGGGGCAATACAATACTTTAATAAAAATTTTCGCTGTACTTCTCCTTTAAGGAAAACAGTCTCTGTGTCACACTCAAGACTAGACTACTTTGGACTGGGTAGGGGGACCTGGCAGAGCTAGGGCCCAGCTGAACTTCAGCAGGGACCGTCTTGTCTTGCATTCTCTTTACAGAAACTTGACTAAGTGTGGGTCTACTGACAACCTCCTACAGGGTGCATGTAAAAACCTCTGTGAGTGGTGGAGAAAAGAGTACAAGAAGAAAGAAGGACAGATATAGGTGGAAGAGAAGGGCAGTTCTCATTGGTGGTGCAGATCCTAAGCAAAACATTAACCCTTAATTCACTACAGCTGTGCAAAATATATACATGAATATACATAATACTGACATCTAGTGGTAAAACTTATACATGACTTTGTGTAGGAAGTGGTAGATACAGGTGTCGGCACTGTCTAATTATGGACCACACTAAAAAGGCTTACTAGTCCCGGGAGTGAGTCTAAAGACCACGCTGATCTGTGTAGGGGGTGCTCGGACGGAGCAAAGGAAATGCAATGTATCGAGGAAGAAAATGATTCCAAGCACTCAACCAATTCGTAGATCTTCGGTGGATTTATTCACACATAACAGGGAGGGAACAGTAGTAGTGGTACTGTTCCCTCCCTGTTATGTGTGAATAAATCCACCGAAGATCTACGAATTGGGTGAGTTCTTGGAATCATTTTCTACCTCGATACATTATACTTGACTTTATTACTACTTCACTTTGAATTACAGACTTTTGCCAGGGGTGTTTAGACTAGTAAACAATTCCTGGCCGTGCTTGTAATCCAAATCCACTCTTAAACAAAAGCAAATTTTCCCATATAAATAACAAAATAATGATTTATTATTCTGAATAACATGTGGAACAAATGAAACAAACATTCAGAAACAGCAGAATATGGGATATTATAAGTTTCTGTACAGTAATGGAGAGGATGGGAAACACAAGGGTGGACAAAAACTGCAGGGAGCATGAAGGAGTCAGCAGGGCAGATGTAGGCAGGCACTGTAAAGCAGCACTCTCTGTCTGGGGATAGAGGGGTTACAGCTATGAAGAGATTACCCCCACAGTTCTGTCCCCTGATGTGAGCCCCAGCCTGAAGTGGATCTGCTATGATTTGGAAGGTGAGGGAGACTTCTGGGTCAGAGTACAGGGCTGTAGACCCCGCTATGCAGACCATGCCCCTCCTCCACTCACGCTCCCACCCAGTACAGGGAGCTCTTAAACCAAAGCAATGCTCTTGAACCAAGTCACAATTTTGAAAAACTGTGAGCTCCTTAACCAAAATGTCTTAAACCAAGTTACTCTTAAACCAAGGTACCACTGCACTAACACACAAATCCAGGAATATCAAGAAATAATCATAAGGAGTTAAAGTAGCATTCCAGGTTTTTTTTATTCCTCTCGCTACTGCAGGCTAGTGCATATACTTACCATTGAAGATCGGTGGCCTATGGTGCCACTAGGGTGTCGCTTGGATGCCGCTTGCAGTGACCTAACAGCTCTTCGGACCCCTCTTCTTTCTACAGGCCCATTGAAGGCAGGAAGTCATGTTCTTCAATGCATCTCCCTGAGAGCGCTCTCTATGAGAAGCTGAAGAGTTCATGTAGGTGCCCACAGGATCCTAGTGGCGCCGTACGACTGAAATGAAGCTGCACTGCAGGACACTCATCCTCATTGGTAGGTATATGTGCCGGCAGCTGAAGAACAGAAAAATAAACCTAGATTGCTTCTTTAATACAATCTCAAAATAAAACTTAGGACTGATGCAGCCTTCAAGAATTTAGAATTTCAAACTATAACTAAATTATTGTTATGATGTAATTTACTTATATTAGTCACAGTGATTTCTGAAGTGATAAACCATGTTATTTTCGCTTAAACTGTATGTGGCATTCCAGCCTTAGGCTACGTTCACACGACTTAAGTTCCGCGGTAATCACAGCCATTGTTGAAATGGCTGTGATTAGTGCAGTACTTACGTTGTGCTGCAAGCCGAGGGAATCCCGGACGGAGGGTATACTATTGGGGACATTTATTAAGTCCGACCTCTACATAAATCCTGTGCGCGCCGTTTTTTTACCGAAAGTAAAGATGAATCGCGCGGAATCTGAGTCCATGCCCCCCGTACTGCCCCCTCCACACCTTCCCCCCGCCCCCCCCCCCCCCCCCCCGGCGTGCCCGGCGGAAAGGGGAGATTTGCAAATATTTTATTTGCAAAACGGCCATTTGCAAATAAAATGTTCGCAAAACGTCACTTTCCACCGAAAAAATAAAATACGCCGCTTGATACATGTCCACCTATGTGTACACTCTGGCCGGGATTCCCTCAGCCTGCAGCACAACGTAAGTACCGCACTAATCACAGTCGTTGCAACAATGGAGATGTACCCTAGCGGCGCCGTAGAAAACTGACATGGCAGTTTTTTGCGGCCGCTATTCATTGAAACCCTGTCAGTGCACACTATGGAGCGAGTGGCTCCGGCCGCACGCTCCATAGTGTGCAGTGAGGAGTTGTGATGCAGGCATCAGAACTCTGTGGCGCTAAAGATCATACTTCAATACCGGCCGGGATGATCTTTTCTGAGACCGGCCGTTCCATGACCCGGCCGGGTCTTATACTACGTGTGAACATAGCCTTAGGGTCCTATTCCACGGGCCGAGGAGGGCCCAATCAACGATGTAAACGAGCGGCGATCTGCTAGATCACCGCTCGTTTACGGGGCCTATTCCACGGCCCGATTATCGTTGAGCGAGGGCTGCAAGGACATCGTTACCGATGTCCTTGCAGCATCATACACTACCTGTCAGGTCTTCTCCGCGCTGTCTTCATCCCCGGGTCCCGCGCGCTCTATCTTCAGAATAGCCAGTCAGCTGACCGACCAAACTCAGCCAATCACAGGCCGCGGTGGTCCCGGCCTGTGATTGGCTGAGCGCTCCGTTCTGAAGATAGAGCGCGCAGGACCCGGGGATGAAGACAACGCGGAGAAGACCTGACAGGTAATGTATGATGCTGCAGCCTGTCAAATGACCTGTCAAATAACCTGCGCGGTGGGGGAATGATGATTTTAGGTCTGGCCCTAAATGAACGATCAGCCGATGACATGATCATCGGCTGATCGTTCTCTCTATTTCACCAAACGATAATCGGCCGAATTGGGCCAAATGGGGCCGATCCGGCCGATTATCGTTACTGTGGAATAGGGCCCTTAGGGTGCTTTTACACGTACAGGGTCCGCAGCAGATCCACAGCAGATCTGTAGCAGATTTGATGCTGTGTACAGTTATTTAGATCAAATCTGCTGCGGATCTGCTGCATAAAATCTGCTGCGATATGGAGTGTGTGAAGCTACCCTTAAAGTATACCTATACTAAGTAAACTTTGAGACATCTTCTGACATGTCATAGAGAAAAGTAAAGGCACAGAGGCGCTTGTTTGTTTCTGTCGGTTTTCTTCAGACACAGTAAAAGTCTATGAGACGTGCACTTGGCTCATTCTAATAATTGGTGGGGGTCTCAAGAGCCAGACCCCCCACCAATCACAACTTCTCATCTGTCTATATGACATATTAAAGTAATCTTTAAGTTTAGGTACACTCGAAACTTTTTTTAACCTGGAATCTCTAATACTGCTCTGACATCAGGGATGGATTCTATTTAATATTCCTATGTGATCGAAAAGATAACTCACCATTTGGGTCCTATTCTCAAAATGTTGATTTATTTTTTACCGGTTTGATAATGTAATACAAAGTATACTGGGAAATGATGGAAGATATTAAATGAATGGTTAATGAAATAGGAAAGATTTGCAAGTAGCTATATGATTTCTTGTATACTGGGTTTCATTCATTTCCATTTTCCATGTGTCTGCCTCCCTCTAGTGGGCAGCGAATTGTTATACTACAGATCTCATCTTAAATACTCTGATATCTTTGCTGGTATAAAAGCATCAATCATGTCACATTGTATTGGTTGCCTGTAAGATATGTGTATTACTACTGTTAGCAAAGGTGGTAGAATTCACAGAGAGGATTTTCTTTTTTCATCGTCGTCTGCTATGATGTATTTCTGAAATATACATTTGAAAAAGTTTAAATTTATTTTTTTAAGTATTTTTTTCTTTTGATATTTTTTTCCAACTTGAACAGACTATCACAAATAGTAAAATGCTTCTCAACTTACTGCTTGTCCATTAATTGTAGAAGGACTTTCTTTCTGTCAGTACCCCAATCTCCCTACAATCTGTTTTTTTTTTTATTTCTGATATGGAATTGAATAAGAATTCAAATGAGAGGTCAGCCTTCAGAGAAATTCACTGTTTTTGGTCTTCTGTATGGAGTCTTGTATACAAAGACTATCTCCTTGGAGTTGTTCTTTTTCCTTGTCTTCTCTACCTGGTTAAGACACCCGTGAAGGCTTAAAGGGGTTATCCAGCGCTACAAAAACATGGCCACTTTTTTCCCTCTCTTGTCTCCAGATTGGGCGGGGTTTGGAACTCAGTTCCATTGAAGTAAATGGAGCTTAACCCCTTAAGGACCGGGCTAATTTTCCTTTTTGCGTTTTAGTTTTTTCCTATATAAGGCCATAGCAGTTGCATTTTTACACCTACGGACCCACATAAGCCCTTATTTTTTGCGTCACTAATTGTACTTTGCAATGACAGGCTGAATTTTTGCATAAAATATGCTGCAAAACCAGAAAAAAATTATATGCGCAGTGAAATTGGGAAAAAAAAACTGAATTCTTTTTCTTTGGGCTTTATTCTTATGCTATTTGTCCTATGGAAAAACTGAATTGTTATATATGTTCCTCAAGTCGGTACGATTAAAACAATATGCTTGTATAACTTTAATATTAATTGATGGCTCGTAAAAAATTAAAACTTTTTACAGAAAATAAACATTCCTTAAAATAGCTCTATTTCCAGGCTTATAGCGCTTTTATCCTTTGGTTTATGGGGCTGTCTGATATGTCATTTTTTGCGCCATGATGTGTTCTTTCTATCGGTACCTTGAGTGCGCATATGCAACTTTTTGATCGCTTTTTATTACAATTTTTCTGAATTTGATGCAACCAAAAATGCGCAATTTTGCACTTTGGCAATACGTATGCACATGGCAATACAAAACATGTGTATTTCTTCATTTATTTTTATTTATAACATGGGAAAAGGGGGGGGTGATTTGGACTTTTATTAGAGGAGGGGGTTATTTATTAATAAAAACACTTTATTCTTTTTTTTTCATACAGTAATTAGAAGCCCTCAGGGGGGCTTCTATATACACAGCACTGATCTCCCATTGAGATCAATGCTGTGTATATAATAGAGCACCGATCCATCAGATCGGTGCTCTATTATAATGGTCTGCTGCAGACCATCAGAATAGATTGCTGAGCCGGGATCAGCCTCATTCCGACGCTGAGCCCCGGCCAGCTCATTAGAACTGATCTCCCCTCTGCAATCGCATCGCAGAGGGGAGATCCCCCACAAGACACCAGGGACAGGGGGCACGGTCACTATCCAAATGCAGCTGTCAGCTTTGACAGCTGCATTTGAATAGTTAATTAGGTGGCCACGGCGGCTAATACCTGCGGTCCCTGGCTGCACATAGCAATCGGGGACTGCGGGCTGCAGAGAGGGCTCACGCTGGGTATACCTGTCATGTGTCGTTAAAGGGTTAGTTGCAAACCACACCTGAACTGGAGACAAGAGAGGGGGAAAAGTGGCCATGTTTTTGTAGTGTTGTATAACACTTCGGGGTGTGCAAAAAAAAAAAAACCCTGAAAGAATGTACAGTTTATGCAGGGAGTTAGCCCGTAAAACAGAAGCCCTGCTCCTCTAAGTACATTTCATAGAGAGCTGCGTAATGTACTTCCAGAAGCTTGGACTCCTGTACTCTAAAGTGGCAGAGGCCTACTGCTGCAGGCCGCGCACAATGATGCCATTTCATCATGCCACCTACAGGTGACAAGGAGGAGTATGAAAAGGGTCTGACCTCAGCAATGGAAAGGAGGGAAGACAGGGATTTTTATTTGGGTTTATCCTGGGGAGGGGAAAGAAACTATCTACTTGTACCTACTGGGAACATCTACGTAATTAGAGGGATAAGTACCTACTGGGGACATCTACTTAATTAGGGGGATAACTACCTACTGGGGACATCTACCTAATGAGGGAAGTTACAGTACTTGATCACCCAATTACCCTCCCCGCAACCTAAAACCTACCTACTAATCAAGGAACCAAGGGAGGCATAATTTTGGGTATTGAGGGTAAAAAGAATGTGCTAGAAAAGTAGGGAGCTTAAAATGTTTGACTTAAAGGGGTTATCCCCTTAGGGACCAAGCCTATTTGGGCCTTAATGGCCAGGCTCATTTTTCAAAATCTGACCTGTCTCACTTTATGCGCATATAGCTCAGTGATGCTTTAACATATGCTAGCAATTCTGAGATTGTTTTCTTTGTAACATATGGTACTTTATGGTACTTTACAAACTTTGAAATTCTCTGCTTCTAAATAAAGAAAGTCGTATCACATAAATTAGTTACTAGGTCACATTACCAATATGTCCTCTTTATTCTGGCATAATTTCGTAAACATATTTTACTTTTCTTGGGTGTTACGGGGCTTAGAAATGTATCAGCAAATTACCAATTTTTCATGAAATTTCCAAAACTAATTTTTTTAGGGAACAGTTCTTTTTTTAAGTGTGTTTAGGAGGCTTGTATACTTGAAACCCCCATAAATGACCCCGTTTTGGAAACTACATACCCTAAGGAATTAATCTAGGGGTATAATGAGCATTTTAACCCTACAGGGGCTGGAGGAAAGTATTCACAATTAGGCCGGAAAAAAATGGAAAATAGAAATTTTCAAATAATATGTTCATTCAGTATCTCATTTTCACAAGCAACAGGAGAGAAAAAGCACCACAAAATTTGTAATGCAGGTTCTCCTGAGTACAACGGTACCCCATATGGGGGTGTAAACCACTGTATGGGCACACAGCGGGGCTCAGAAGGGAAGGAGCGCCAATTAGCATTTTCAGTGCAGATTTTGCTGTACAAGTTTTCAGGCGCCAGGTGCGTTTGCAGTGCCCCTGTAGTGCCACTGAAGTGAAACCCCCCAAAAGTCAGCCCATTTTGGAAAGTTAACCCCTCAAAGAATACGTCTTGGTGTGCGGTGAGCATTTTGACCCCACAGGTATTAGTGGAAAGTATACAAAATTAGACAGTAAAAATGAAAAACTTGAAGGAACAGGAGAGAAAAGGCACCCTAAAATCTGTAACGCAGGTTCTTCCGAGTAGAAAGGTACCCCATATGTGGGCATAAACCACTGTATGGGCACACAGCCGGGCTCAGAAGGAAGGGAGTGCCAATTAGCATTTTCAATGAACACTTTGCTGTAGCAGTTTCTGAGCGCCAGGTGCGTTTGCAGAGCCCCTGTAGTGTCAGCAGATTGAAACCCCCCCCATAAGTCACCCCATTTTGGAAAGTGCACCCCTCAAAGAATACATCTTGGTGTGCAGTGAGCATTTTGACCCCACAGGCATTAGAGGAAAGTGTTCAAAATTAGACAGTAAAAATGAAAAACTAGAATTTTTCCAATAATATGTTTGTTTAGTTTGAAATTTCTCAACTTCACAAGGAAAGGGAGAGAAAGCGCACCCCAAAATCTGTAATGCAGGTTCTCCTGAGTACAACGGTACCCCATATGTGGGCATAAACCACTGTATGGGCACACAGCCAGGCTCAGAAGGGAAGGAGCGCCAATTAGCATTTGCAGTGCAGATTTTTCTGAAGAAGTTTCTGTGCGCCAGGTTTGCAGAGCCCCTGTAGTGTCTGCAGAAGAGAAACCCCCCAAAAGTCACCCCATTTTGGAAAGTGCACCCCTCAAAGAAGTCATCTTGGGGTGCAGTGAGCATTTTGACCCCACATGCATTAGAGGAAAGGATTCAAAATTAGAAAGTAAAAATGAAAAAAAGGAATTTTTTTAATAATATGTTTGTTTAGTTTGAAATTTCTCAATTTCACGAGAAACAGGAGAGAAAATGCACTGCAAATTTGTAAAGCAGGTTCTCCTGAGTACAACAGTACCTCATATGTGGGCATAAACCACTGTATGGGCACGCAGCAGGGCTCAGAAGGAAAGGAGCATCATTTTGCTGGTGCAAAACCGCAGCTAGTATCGGTTATTAGAATAGCGCAGTTGCTAAAAAAAACTTTTTAAAATGAGATTACAGGTAATCTGGGGTGGTGATGGGCAACCTGGGAGTGTTTACTTGCTATCTGGGGTGGTGACGGGCAATCTGGGGTGGTACGAGCAGTCTGTGGCAATCTGGGGTGTTTATGGGCAATCTGGGGGTGTTTGCTAGCTATCTGGGTTGGTTACGGGCAATCTGGGGTGGTTACGGGAAATCTAAGGGTGTTTACTAGCTATCTGGGGGTGTTTACTAGCTATCTGGGGTGGTAACGGACAATCTGGGGGTGTTTACCGACTATCTAGGGGTGTTTACTGGCTATATGGGGTGGTAACGGACAATCTGGGGGGGCTTTACTGGCTATCTGGGGTGGTAACGGACAATCTGGGGCAGTTTACTGACTATCTAGGGGTGTTTACTAGCTATATGGGGTGGTAACGGACAATCGGGGGGGGGGGTTATCTATCTATCTGGGGTGGTAACGGGCAATCTGGGGGGGTCACAAGCAAACTGGGGTGGTGATGGGCAATCTGGGGGAGGAGTGACAGGCAATGTATTCATCTCCTCTCACTGTGGATTAACGGTGAGAGGAGATGAAAGCATGCAGTGCCCGTTACCAGTGGCCGCCGTTATACTGGTAATAACGGCGATCGTCGGTGCGGGGACTGTCCGGGACTGAGCCCACACTCTGCCCCAACTTCTCAGCGTCCTCCGGTAGCTGAGAGGAGGGGGCTGCGGGCATTACCGGCCTGCTGCACTATTCTGCGCCATCTCCATAAAGAGCTGATGGCAGCAGAATAGAGCCCATTAGTGCGCCGTAAAAATCCGTTTCGGCGGTCACTAATAACATAATACATGTATTCTCTGGGTCACTACGGTTACGGCGATACCACATTTGTGTAGGTTTTTTTTTAACTATTACCACTTTGGCGCAATAGAAACTATGTTCCTAGCCAAAACCCACAAAAACTGTTGCCACATTGAAAGATCCATAGCGTTCTTATCTTTTGCGTGATAGAGCTGGTTTTGGGCTTATTTTATGCGGGAAGATCTGTAGTTTCTATTGATACCAAGTTTTATATGTATATAACTATATTTTCTAAAGCAGTTTGATAAAATACAGCTATTCTGGTAATGTTTTTTTATTTTTTTTTTTTACAGCGTGTGTCGTGCGATATAATTATTTATATCTTTTTATAGATTGGGTCGTTACGGACGTAGTGTGTTTGGTGCACTTTTTTTTACTTTTTTACACTAGTGTACATTACTGTACACTAGTGTAACACTTAGATCACATTATACAATACACTGCACTGCTTCTGCAGTGCTGTGTATTGTATTATGGGACCATCCTGCTGACAGGCAGTAGCACAGCCACCCCTGTTAGCAGGATGGCTTATCCATGGTAAGCCCGGGGGCCTTCATTAGGCCCCCGGAGTTACTTTGGAGATGCCAAGGGAACTGGACGGCGCCGCGGGACCTCCGATCATGTAAGTGGACCTGCGGCGCCGTCCGGTACACACTGGAACCCGTTAGATGCCGCTGTCATGCTTTGACAGCTAATCCCCCGCACTGCCGCCGCCGTCGGGCGGGAATTAAATCCGATGCATACGCCGTTAAAAGGCGTACGCATCGGAATAAAGCCCATTAGTGGCTGCCGTGAAAAGGCAGCACGGCGGTCACTAAGGGATTAAAGGGGTACTCCAGTATGAAAAAATTGTATTTAAATTAAACTATCACTCTAAGATATATAGCTTTCTAATATAATGTTATTACTAATAGTCCCCGCTTTAGAGGCTTTTTTGTGCTTCACCACTTGCACTCGTGCCCAACATGCTGGTCACAACAGCCCAGAAGAGGTCTCTGTAATACAATAAAGCAATGCATTCTGGAAATTGTAGTACTAAGCAACTGCTCAACCAGGGAGTACAGCCACAAAATAGAGAACTAAGACCCCCAAAACAAATGGACTCTCTTCATAGCTGTAACCCCTCTCTCCCCGGACAGAGAGCGCTGCATGCATGTGCCCACATCTGTCCTGCTCATTCCTTCATGCTCCCTGCAGTCTCTGTCAGCCCTTGTGTTTCCCATCCTCTCCATTCCTGTACAGTAACTTATAAAATCACATATTCAGCTGTTTCTGAATATTTGTTTAATTTGTTTTATATGTTATTCAGAATAATAAATCGTTATTTTCGGGGTGTGGAACCAATTGTCTGCATTTCTATGATTTCTTACGGGAAAATTTGCTTTGGTTTAAGAGTGGATTTGGATTACAAGCACGGTCCCAGAACAGATTATGCTCGTAATCCAAGGCACCACTGTACTAGAAGACAAAAGATTTTTTAATCATTTCTTTAAAGGAGAAGTCCGGCCAAAATTAATTTTTGATATGTTGTTACTTATGAAAAGTTATACAAAGTTCTAATGTACATTAATTATGGGAAATGCACATATAGAGCTATTTCCCTTAATTTAGTAGATCAGGAAGTGTTAGAAATATCTCTGAAGAAGTGACGTCACGACCCAGGGTGTAATTCCTATGGAGTGTCCAGCAGGGGGCGCTCTCTATATAGAAGTCTATGGGACTTTATTGTTTCTATGGGTTTCTATGTAATGTAATGTAATGTAATGTAGTGTACAGTGCTTTATTGAATGAATACATCTATGGAATACTTTGGGGAGCAAGTGTCCTTGCTCCCCAAAGTATTGCATAAATGTATTCATTCAATACATTCAATACACAGTAAGCCCGCCGATCCGCCGCATTTCCGCCGATCCGCCACACGCTGATCCGCCGCATTCCCGCCGATCCGGACCATATACATTGAACTACAGCTCCCATCATCTGCTTCTAGTATGAACAGGTGATGGGAGCTGTAGCTGGGTAATGGATATGACATGCCGCCGGGCGCAGGGGGGAGCCGCTCAGTACACAGGAGCGCTCCCCCCTCCTCCTCCTCCTTCCGTGATAACTTCCGCCTATAGCACTGCTGAGTCCCTGCCTGGCCGCCGCTCTCCGCTCTCCCCCCCATACATACCGGCTCCCGATGCATCCTGGTGTCCGCGCTGATGCCGGGAGCCGGTATATGTGAGCGGAGAGCGGCGGCCAGGCAGGGACTCAGCAGTGCTATAGGCGGAAGTTATCACGGAAGGAGGAGGAGGAGGGGGGAGCGCTCCTGTGTACTGAGCGGCTCCCCCCGGCGCCCGGCGGCATGTCATATCCATTACCCAGCTACAGCTCCCATCACCTGTTCATACTAGAAGCAGATGATGGGAGCTGTAGTTCAATGTATATGGTCCGGATCGGCGGGAATGCGGCGGATCAGCGTGTGGCGGATCGGCGGGAATGCGGCGGATCGGCGGGCTTACTGTGTATTGAATGTATTGAATGAATACATTTATGCAATACTTTGGGGAGCAAGGACACTTGCTCCCCAAAGTATTCCATAGATGTATTCATTCAATAAAGCACACTGTACATAACATTGCATTACATTAGACAGAAACCCATAGAAACAATAAAGTCCCATAGACTTCTATATAGAGAGCGCCCCCTGCTGGACACTCCATAGGAATTACACCCTGGGTCGTGACGTCACTTCTTCAGAGATATTTCTAACACTTCCTGATCTACTAAATTAAGGGAAATAGCAGTATATGTGCATTTCCCATAATTAATGTACATTAGAAATTTGTATAACTTTTCATAAGTAACAACATATCAAAAATTAATTTTGGCCGGACTTCTCCTTTAAGTACATTCCAAATCTCTGGCACTTCTGGGACCAGTAGATTTGAAAGATTTTATTTTATTTTTTTTGCTGAATAAAACCCTTTAAAGCAATTTTTCTAGAGTAGCTCTTTGTGGGATTGGACCAGACCTGATAGCATTTGCTTTTCATGTGCATCAGTGGTTTTCAACTTTTGTTCCTTTATGTATACTAACCACTATGTCCCCCCCCATACCACAAGGCCTTTACAATTTGTCCTTTGTTAAAGTGACTTAGATCCTTATGCTTACCTGTTTTTCCTGCTTCCAACACATCTACTGCAAAATCACGTTTTTCTTAAATATTGACAGGAGCCATTATCACAATCATCAGTGCTATATGTTTCCCTATCTGTGGTTTAATGTTATAGCTGATAGGTGTATAATAAAAACGTTTTGCCAAAAATATATAGCTGTTCCTTTTGAAAATAAGACCTTTAAGGGGTTAACCAGCGAAAATATTTTTCTTTCAAATCAACTGGTTCCAAAAAGTTATATAGTTTTGTAATTTTCTTCTATTTAAAAAATCTCCCATGTCCTGCAGGAAATTTTTTCTTTTCAGTCTGACGCAGTGCGAGACAGAGATGTCAGCAGAGAGCACTGTTTCTTGTCAGACTAAAAAGGAACAATTTCCTGCAGGACATACAACAGCTGATAAGTACTGGAAGACTGGATATTTTTAAATAGAGGTAAAGTGCAAATCTATATAACTTTCTGAAACCAGTTTTGAAAGAAAAATATTTTCACTGGACAACCCCTTTAAACAAAATAAATAGCTCTAAAAATAAAGATTCAGCTGTTGGAGTGTGAGCAGGCAAAAAAAACAAAATAATTCTTCTGCTCCTTAATGCCAAAGCTGTCTCAGTCCTTAAAGGGTTAAAGAGCAGGCTTCTGTTCAGAGCTTGATGTAATAGACTGTATGGAACACATAATAATCATGGATCTATATTTAGCTATTCCAGAGAAAAGACTGGTTAATTATAACCAGGATAGACTCTCCATCCTCAGCACTAGCTGCATTGTGTCAGGCACGGTACATAATGTCATCCACCCAGATAACATGTCGAAAGGTTATTACCATTTATTATAGGACTATATGATGAGCGCTACTAGAAATCTGTCACATCAAGCAATTATATGCTCCTTTTTGCTTTTCTTTCACCGATGATATTAGTTTAAGGTGGGGCTTCAGGTTTCTTGCCACCTTCACACCATGGACGTCATATAATAGGTCTCTTCTGTGAAAAAAAAAAATTAAAAAATATTGAAGAAAAACCTGTGACCAAAGGAGGTCAGTAAAAGTAATGACTTTATTTCTTCAACCTACAGACTCATATGAGGTCTTATTTTTCCTGACACCATTAATACTTTGGAATGGATTTTTAATTTTTTTCATAAAATATGAAGCAAAACTGGAAAAAGGTGATTTTTCGGATTGTAGGTGGGTTTTGCGTTTACGGTGTTTGCCTTGTGGTAAAACTGACATGTTATCTTTGGTGGTGGTCTCTGCCTGTCAATCATCCCTGCACTGCATGCTGACAGAGGGCCGTGACTAGTCACAGGAGGCTCCCCGCCCAGATTACTAGTTGCCGCCCCTCTCCCTTCCTCGCACAGTGGAATAAAACTACTTTTTATCTGCTGTAAAGCTGCCGCTGCAGACACGGCTTCTGGGAGGCAGACGAGGATGCAGGCAAAGTAGCAAAATCCATTCAAAGAATAAAGCTTGGCCGCTGGCTGGACTGTGCTGCACTCTTACATAACAGAAATACAATGATAAATCACATGACTGAGACCACTGTACTGTGATTATTCTCAGCTCAAGGATATAGCAATAGGTTATAAAGATATGAAAAATACTTGTGAATAGTGTGGATGTCTAGGCAACATATATGTAACATATATGTACAGTAAATGTAGAGCAAGTCAGCAATAAAGAGGTTATCAAATGTTCTGGATCATTGAAAAGTATACAAAGCTGAGCCATAAATTTACAAGTAGACTTTTCTAGATAAATAGAGAGTATTGTAGCTGCCCCCCTCTCTCGCTATGCCACTGACACACATGTGCTTTAGATTCGCTCATCTCTGGATCTCTGGACCAACTTCCAGTGCTCTGTCCTGCTTTTACTAGAGCTTCCCCCCCAACAACAGGCATGGGCAGCAGATTGCAAAGAAAGAGACACCTAGTGGCCTGGTATACCTGTTTTTCTACCTGTTTTTAAAGCAAGTGTACCCCTTAACTCAGTGAATTTTTTTCTACTGTCTGGTTGGTGCCGATGCGTACATCCTGGTGGCGCAGTTTATTTTTCAAACCCTCGCCAGGTTGCCACCATCTGTGTCACTGTCCTAATCTGTCCCAATTTGGCCCGCTCTATGCACTGGAAGCCGACCCAGCCCCCCAGTGCTCCAATATCCCCTTGGTGAGGCAGCCAGACCTGATTCTGATGGAGGTGCATGGCCCAGGGGAGGGGATATTGGAGCGATAGGGGTGCTGGGTACATCTCTAGTGCATAGAATGGGCTGAATTACAGATTAGGAAAACGCACCAACGCCGCGCTGACACCGATTAGGTAGTATTTTTTTTTTTTACTAAGCGATTCACACATAAATTGACCAAATGTGCTGTAAATTAGCAAATTTGCATCTTCCAGTTGTGAATTTTGATGCAGAGATGCTGTAGATATACAGCAAAATCTTTTACACCCTATTATTTACTTTGTAAATTCCATAATCTAACATTTAATTTCATAGCAGCAAGAACCACATGACTTCTTCCTGCCAAAGCTACGTATATTATCACCAGCTTACCTAATATATACTGTAAGGAATAATAATAACTTAACATACGGTACTTTTGCTAGTAATGCATTAAAAAGGAACCATTTCCTCTCCGAGCGCACAGCATATGTGTTAGCGTATGCATTCTGTTCCATTACTGTCATACTGTAAATCTTTTTCAGGGAAAAGGGTTAAAGTGTTGGGTAAAGTTTCTGGTTTGCAAAGTAAAGAAATTTACATCCAGATGGCAAAGAACACATAGAATTTCACATGCAAATAAGCGCCAATCCAAATTATATAGCATGTCAGTAACATTAAGCTTTGTCAAACTGCCAATTGCTTGGCCAATAATTATAGCTTCAGACTAAAATAAACTTATTTTTAACACTGCAATTTGCCATGTTAAAACTCAGCAACAGAACATCATATTTTCCCCAAAGTAATTTCAACTAAAATAAAATCTATATTTTCCCACATTGCATTAATATAAAATGTAATATACACTATGCATTAGATGCAGAGCAAATCAGACACTTAGGTTCCCTACTACTGCTAGACTTATGGTAGAGAATGGTGGGAAACATTTATCGCCGCTATACATTCTATGCCAGTGGTGCCTAACTAGCAGTACAAGACTATATGCCTCTTACTGGTTATATGCTGGCATCCACGAGCCCTACAGGAAAGCAGCAGAAAGTCTCAAGCTGCGCACATGTAAATAATATCAGGATACATTATTAAGATCATAGACACCTTTGAAAAATTGGACTTGGTGATATAGTTTAGGGTTTTTTTGTGACGGGATAGAGTTTCTCCAGAATGTTCCATCACTTGGTTCTTTATGTTTCATTTGCTTTCCATTTTCACAAAAGTAATTATCTGTTCCAATCCGCTTGATATAATATGAAAAAGAAATAATGGATCCTTGTTTGTTTTCAGAAGTTTTTTTTTTTTTTCCAATATCAAAGTTTCCAGCTTTAAAAAAAAACATAAAATGCTTAAACAATTTGACCACTCTTGTATCTATTCTACGAAGCTTTCCCTTTCTTATGTAACATTCTATATAAAATATATAGGTCTTATTTATAAATTAGCTATCTACTGTCATTTAGCACTGGTGATGGGATACAGTGTAGTACTAGTGATAGATCAGCATAGCAGTGGTGATGGGGTATAGTACTAGTGATAGATCAGCATAGCAGTGGTGATGGGATACAGTATAGTACTAGTGATAGATCAGCATAGCAGTGGTGATGGGGTACAGTACTAGTGATAGATCAGCATAGCAGTGGTGATGGGGTAGAGTATAGTACTAGTGATAGCAGTGGTGATGGAGTATAGTACTAGTGATAGATCAGCATAGCAGTGGTGATGGGATATAGTATAGTACTAGTGATAGATCAGCATAGCAGTGGTGATGGAGTAGAGTATAATACTAGTGATAGATCAGTATAGCAGTGGTGATGGGATACAGTATAGTACTAGTGATAGATCAGCATAGCAGTGGTGATGGGATACAGTATAGTACTAGTGATAGATCAGCATAGCAGTGGTGATGGAGTAGAGTATAATACTAGTGATAGATCAGTATAGCAGTGGTGATGGGATACAGTATAGTACTAGTGATAGATCAGCATAGCAGTGGTGATGGGATACAGTGTAGTACTAGTGATAGATCAGCATAGCAGTGGTGATGGGGTATAGTACTAGTGATAGATCAGCATAGCAGTGGTGATGGGGTACAGTACTAGTGATAGATCAGTATAGCAGTAGTGATGGAGTATAGTACTAGTGATAGATCAGCATAGCAGTGGTGATGGAGTAGAGTATAATACTAGTGATAGATCAGTATAGCAGTGGTGATGGGATACAGTATAGTACTAGTGATAGATCAGCATAGCAGTGGTGATGGGATACAGTATATTACTAGTGATAGATCAGCATAGCAGTGGTGATGGGGTATAGTACTAGTGATAGATCAGCATAGCAGTGGTGATGGGGTACAGTATAGTACTAGTGATAGATCAGCATAGCAGTGGTGATGGGATACAGTATATTACTAGTGATAGATCAGCATAGCAGTGGTGATGGAGTATAGTACTAGTGATAGATCAGCATAGCAGTGGTGATGGGGTATAGTACTAGTGATAGATCAGCATAGCAGTGGTGATGGGGTATAGTACTAGTGATAGATCAGCAAAGCAGTGGTGATGGGATATAGTATAGTACTAGTGATAGATCAGCATAGCAGTGGTGATGGGATATAGTATAGTACTAGTGATAGATCAGCATAGCAGTGGTGATGGAGTAGAGTATAATACTAGTGATAGATCAGTATAGCAGTGGTGATGGGATACAGTATAGTACTAGTGATAGATCAGCATAGCAGTGGTGATGGGATACAGTGTAGTACTAGTGATAGATCAGCATAGCAGTGGTGATGGGGTATAGTACTAGTGATAGATCAGCATAGCAGTGGTGATGGGGTACAGTACTAGTGATAGATCAGTATAGCAGTAGTGATGGAGTATAGTACTAGTGATAGATCAGCATAGCAGTGGTGATGGAGTAGAGTATAATACTAGTGATAGATCAGTATAGCAGTGGTGATGGGATACAGTATAGTACTAGTGATAGATCAGCATAGCAGTGGTGATGGGATACAGTATATTACTAGTGATAGATCAGCATAGCAGTGGTGATGGGGTATAGTACTAGTGATAGATCAGCATAGCAGTGGTGATGGGGTACAGTATAGTACTAGTGATAGATCAGCATAGCAGTGGTGATGGGATACAGTATATTACTAGTGATAGATCAGCATAGCAGTGGTGATGGAGTATAGTACTAGTGATAGATCAGCATAGCAGTGGTGATGGGGTATAGTACTAGTGATAGATCAGCATAGCAGTGGTGATGGGGTATAGTACTAGTGATAGATCAGCAAAGCAGTGGTGATGGGATATAGTATAGTACTAGTGATAGATCAGCATAGCAGTGGTGATGGGATATAGTATAGTACTAGTGATAGATCAGCATAGCAGTGGTGATGGAGTAGAGTATAATACTAGTGATAGATCAGTATAGCAGTGGTGATGGGATACAGTATAGTACTAGTGATAGATCAGCATAGCAGTGGTGATGGAGTATAGTACTAGTGATAGATCAGCATAGCAGTGGTGATGGGGTAGAGTATAGTACTAGTGATAGATCAGTATAGCAGTGGTGATGGGATACAGTATAGTACTAGTGATAGATCAGCATAGCAGTGGTGATGGGGTACAGTACTAGTGATAGATCAGCATAGCAGTGGTGATGGGATACAGTATAGTACTAGTGATAGATCAGCATAGCAGTGGTGATGGAGTAGAGTATAATACTAGTGATAGATCAGCATAGCAGTGGTGATGGGATACAGTATAGTACTAGTGATAGATCAGCATAGCAGTGGTGATGGGGTACAGTACTAGTGATAGATCAGTATAGCAGTAGTGATGGAGTATAGTACTAGTGATAGATCAGCATAGCAGTGGTGATGGAGTAGAGTATAATACTAGTGATAGATCAGTATAGCAGTGGTGATGGGATACAGTATATTACTAGTGATAGATCAGCATAGCAGTGGTGATGGGATACAGTATAGTACTAGTGATAGATCAGTATAGCAGTGGTGATGGGATACAGTATATTACTAGTGATAGATCAGCATAGCAGTGGTGATGGGGTACAGTACTAGTGATAGATCAGTATAGCAGTAGTGATGGAGTATAGTACTAGTGATAGATCAGCATAGCAGTGGTGATGGGATACAGTATATTACTAGTGATAGATCAGCATAGCAGTGGTGATGGGATACAGTATATTACTAGTGATAGATCAGCATAGCAGTGGTGATGGGGTATAGTACTAGTGATAGATCAGCATAGCAGTGGTGATGGGGTATAGTACTAGTGATAGATCAGCAAAGCAGTGGTAATGGTATATAGTATAGTACTAGTGATAGATCAGTATAGCAGTGGTGATGGAGTATAGTACTAGTGATAGATCAGCAAAGCAGTGGTGATGGGATACAGTATAGTACTAGTGATAGATCATTATAGCAGTGGTGATGGGGTAGAGTATAATACTAGTGATAGATCAGTATAGCAGTGGTGATGGAGTATAGTACTAGTGATAGATCAGCAAAGCAGTGGTGATGGGATACAGTATAGTACTAGTGATAGATCATTATAGCAGTGGTGATGGGGTAGAGTATAATACTAGTGATAGATCAGTATAGCAGTGGTGATGGGGTAGAGTATAGTACTAGTGATAGATCAGCATATCAGTGGTAATGGGGTACAGTATAGTACTAGTGATAGATCAGCATAGCAGTGGTGATGGGGTATAGTACTAGTGATAGATCAGCATAGCAGTGGTGATTGAGTACAGTATAGTACTAGTGATAGATCAGCATAGCAGTGGTGATGGGGTATAGTACTAGTGATAGATCAGCATAGCAGTGGTGATTGGATACAGTATAGTACTAGTGATAGATCAGCATAGCAGTGGTGATGGGGTATAGTACTAGTGATAGATCAGCATAGCAGTGGTGATGGGGTATAGTATAGTATTAGTGATAGATCAGCATAGCAGTGGTGATGGGGTATAGTATAGTACTAGTGATATATCAGTATAGCAGTGGTGATGGGATACAGTATAGTACTAGTGATAGATCAGCATAGCAGTGGTGATGGGATACAGTATAGTATTAGTGATAGATCAGTATAGTAGTGGTGATGGGATACAGTATAGTACTAGTGATAGATCAGTATAGTAGTGGTGATGGGGTATAGTCATACCTCCCAACTTTTGCAAAGAGCAAAGAGGGACATGTGTGCCGCGGTCCCCATAGCCACACCCCCATAGTGACCCTCCATAGCCACGCCCCCATAGCAACCCTCCATAGCCACTCCCCTAGTCACCACATGCTGCTGACTGAATAGTGTCCTATACAGTATCTAATCCCCCCAAAAATGCCCAATATAGTATCCAATCCCCCATTATAGTGCCCCACATAGTATCCAATCCCCCCATATAGTGCCCCACATAGAATCCAATCCCCCACATAGTGCCCCACATAGTGTCCAATCCCCCACATAGTGCCCCACATAGTATCCAATGCCCCCATATAGTGCCCCACATAGTATCCAATGCCCCCATATAGTGACCAACATAGTATCCAATCCCCCACATAGTGCCCCACATAGAATCCAATCCCCTACATAGTGCCCCACATAGAATCCAATCCCCCACATAGTGCCCCACATAGTGTCCAATCCCCCACATAGTGCCCCACATAGTATCCAATGCCCCCATATAGTGCCCCATATAGTAGCCAATGCTCCCATATAGTGCCTCACATAGTAGCCAATCCCCATATAGTGCCCCACATAGTAGCCAATCCCCCCATATAGTGCCTAACATAGTAGCCAACCCCCCCATATAGTGCCCCACATAGTAGCCAATCCCCATATAGTACCCCACATAGTAGCCAATCCCCCCATATAGTGCCCCACATAGTAGCCAATCCCCATATAGTGCCCCACATAGTAGCCAATGCCCCCATATAGTGCCCCACATATTATCCAATCCCCCATATAGTGCCCCACATAGTAACCAATGCCCTCATATAGTGCCCCACATAGTAGCCAATCCCCCATATAGTGCCCCACATAGTAGCCAATGCCCCCATATAGTGCCCCACATAGTAGCCAATCCCCCATATATGCCCACATAGTAGCCAAACCCCCCATATAGTGCCCCACATAGTAGCCAATCCCCATATAGTGCCCCACATAGTAGCCAATCCCCATATAGTGCCCCACATAGTAGCCAATCCCCATATAGTGCCCCACATAGTAGCCAATCCCCCATATATGCTCCCATATATGCCCCACATAGTAGCCAATGCCCCCATATATGCCCCACATAGTAGCCAATCCCCCATATAGTGCCCCACATAGTAGCCAATCTCCCATATATGCCCCACATAGTAGCCAATGCCCCCAAATATGCCCCACATAGTAGCCAATGCCCCCATATAGTGCCCCACATAGTAGCCAATTCCCCATATAGTGCCCCACATAGTAGCCAATCCCCCATATAGTGCCCCACATTTTATCCAATCCCCCCATATAGCGCCCCACATAGTAGCCAATCCCCCCATTTGTGTGGCCCCAGCGGAAAAAACAATAAACCAGTAACTCACCTGTCCGCTGTTCCCAGCAGCTCCTCTCCCGGCAGAGCGCACACTCACGTCATCCTCCGGGGCGGGCAGCGGGGTATACAGACACTGACTGTACCGGAAGTGATTCATGACAGAGGCTGCAGGTCACTTCCGGCACAGTCAGTGTCTGTATACCCCGCTGCCCGCCCCGGAGGATGACGGGAGTGCCCGCTCTGCCAGGAGAGGAGCTGCTGGGACCGGTGGACAGGTGAGTTACTGGTTTATTGTTTTTTTCGCTGGGGCCACATATAATGCAGGACACGGGGGGCCGTTCCGGGACCGCGGGACAGAACCCCAAAAACGGGACTGTCCCGCGAAATCCAGGACGGTTGGGAGGTATGAGTATAGTACTAGTGATAGATCAGCATAACAGTGGTAATGGGATATAGTATAGTACTAGTGATAGATCAGCATAGCAGTGGTGATGGGATATAGTATAGTACTAGTGATAGATCAGCATAGCAGTGATGATGGGGTAGAGTATAGTACTAGTGATAGATCAAGCCTATCACTATTGATGTCAGGATGTCTAGATGTCAGGAATGTGCAGTAAACTGGGCCTGGTTTCTGCTTTTGTGTGACACACCCGATTGCTTCCGGCGATTCAAGGGTTACACTAAACTGTGCTATCCGTGATTGCTGCAGCTGGGTAGTGGAGTTTTATTGCTGGCTATTAGTTGTACTGATCCCAGCTCCCCAGTTCCCTGTATTCTGCCCTATTCTTTCTACATTATCTTGCCTGGATTCTGACCTTTTGCCTGTCCCCTGACTACCCGCTTCTTACTGATTTTGTACTGCGTTGCTCGTTCGGTTTCTGACTTGGCTAGTTGACCTTCCCGCATTGTGTTTGTCTGTCTGTCTGCGTTTTATGTTCTGCACGTATTCAGCATAGGGATTGTCTTCGTGGTTGTCCGCGACCGCTTAGGGTCGACCAAGGCAAATAGGCAGGTGACAGTGGGTGGGATCAGATTCAGGGCCCACTGTCTTGTGTCTTGTCATCACCTGCCTATCGTGACAGAATAGCCAGCCCAAAAATTATATATATACGTCTCCCGAGGGTTATCATGGATCCCATTAAGACATTGGTAGAGCAGATGCAGAACCTGAACACGTTGGTCCAAGGATTTGCGGAACGTGTCCAGGAACAGGAGGCTGCTCCCCGTCAAGTGACTATGACGACCCCTTCTCCGCCCGAACCACCTTTACAACTCCCGGAAAAGTTTAAAGGGGATAGAAAAGATTTTCGGACATTCAGGGAGGGATGTAAATTATTTTTTCGGTTACGTCCACGCTCCTCTGGGGACGAGAACCAAAAGGTGGGAATTATCATGTCCCTTCTGCAAGGAAGTTCTGTTAATTATTTTTTTTCAGCTCTTGGCCTGCTATATGACGACCCTGACAGGACTGCAGTGGCTGAGCGCCAATTAACCTCGCTACAACAGGGAAAAAGACCAGTGGAAGACTATTGTGCAGAATTTCGTCAGTGGTGTATCCCATCTGGTTGGAATGACTCTGCATTACGGTACCAATTCTGTGTAGGTCTCTCTGATCAATTAAAAAATCTATTAGTGGCTTATCCGCCTCTTGAGTCCTTAGAGGAGACCATGACATTAGCTATAAGGTTGAGAGACGTAAAGAGAAATTAACCACTGGTCCTTGTAAATCCTCATCCTCTATCTTTTCTCCTCCTAAATCTGCTCCTTCTCTGTCATTACCCCAAGAAGAACCCATGCAGATTGGAGCCACTGATGCGAGGACAAGGCGAGCCTATCAATTGCAGCACAATCTGTGTCTATACTGTGGCAAAGCTGGACACCGTGTTCGGGAGTGTACCTCCAGGCCTGGATCACCGCCGGAAAACTCCAGCGCCTGAGTGACTATCGAGGGGGTCATTCAGGCGCACAGGTACCGCTCGATAGTAAGAATAAATTGATGGTGCCTATTACTCTTTCTATAGGGGAAAGAAGTATTTCAGGATCGGCCCATATCGATTCTGGGGCATCTGCTAATTTTATTAATTCTGTTTTTTGGTCCAGTCTGGGGGTATGTCCACTTCAGCTTAAGTGCCTGCTGAGTATCACTGGGGCGGATTTTACACCACTGGCGCAGGGTAAGGTGAGATATATCACCCCCCATCTTGAGGTAAAAGTAGGTTCTATCCATTCTGAGTTCCTTGATTTTTTGGTTATGGATAATTTGTCCTCGGACATTATTTTGGGGTTGCCCTGGTTGACTGAGCATAACCCGGTGTTTGACTGGTCAAACAGGGAACTCATTCAATGGGGACCGGGATGTGCTTCCCATTGTATTTCTTTGCATCAAACAGAATGTTGGAAGGGGAGATCCCCGAATTCTTATCTGATTTTGTTGATGTGTTTGACGAAAGATCAGTAGACGAATTACCTCCTCACCGTCCATACGATTGTGCCATTGATCTAATTCCTGAGTCTAGATATCCTAAAGGTCAGATGTTTAATTTATCTAGGACAGAAAGGGAGGCTATGCGTGAATATATCAAGGATAGTTTACGCAAAGGTCATATTCGTCCTTCCTGCTCTCCACTAGGGGCAGGATTTTTCTTTGTTGGTAAAAAAAAGATGGCGGTCTACGTCCCTGCATTGATTATCGGGAATTAAATAAAATCACTATTAAAAACCAACATCCTCTTCCATTGATTCCGGATTTGTTTAATCAGATTGTGGGGGCTCAATGGTTTTCTAAGATTGATCTGCGTGGAGCCTATAATCTGATTAGGATAAAGGAAGGGGATGAGTGGAAGACCGCATTTAACACCCCTGAGGGACACTTGAATATCTTGTAATGCCCTTTGGGCTATGCAATGCCCCTGCCGTGTTCCAACACTTTGTGAATGAAGTATTTCGTGAGTACTTAGGTCGGTTCTTAGTGGTGTATTTGGACGATATACTGATTTACTCTCCTGATTGGTCATCCCGCATATATCATGTGCGTAAGGTTATGGAACTTCTGAGATTAAACCATTTGTTCGCTAAATTGTCGAAGTGCCAATTCGGTGTTCAGGAGATCTCATTCTTGGGATACAAAATCACCTCCAATTCTTTTGAAATGGACCCCCTTAAAGTAGCAGCCATTAAAAAGTGGGAGCGTCCCAACAGTCTCAAGGCGTTACAGAGATTTTTGGGATTCGCTAATTATTATAGGAAGTTTATTCAGGGTTTCTCCGTAATTGCCAGACCTTTAACTGATATGACTAGAAAGGGAGCGGATTTGGTAAACTGGACTCCTGAAGCTGTTTTGGCATTCGACAAACTTAAAGGGTGTTTTTCTGTGGCTCCAGTATTGATTTAACCAGACTTCGAGCAACCTTTTATTGTTGAGGTGGATACCTCAGAGGTGGGGGTGGGAGCTGTCCTCTCACAAGGCTCACACACGCTCACCAATCTCAAACCCATAGCCTATTTTTCTAGAAAGTTCTCTAGAGCTGAATGTAACTATGATATAGGCAACAGAGAACTTCTTGCCATAAAATGGGCCTTTGATGAATGGAGGCATTTTTTAGAAGGGGCCAAGCACAAGATTAAGGTATTGACTGATCACAAGAATCTTGTTTATCTAGATAAAGCTAAACGTCTTACCCCTCGGCAGGCCAGATGGGCACTTTATTTCACACGATTTGATTTTGAGGTAACCTTAAGACCTGGCTCCAAAAATGTAAAAGCAGACGCTTTATCACGTAGTTTTGACATCAGTAGTACTCCCACAGAGAACCCCGAAACAATTTTATCTCCTGGGGTAGTGGTAGCCATTTTACAGCCCGATCTGGCGGCTCAGGTGATAGACTCACAAGCCATGGCCCCTAGAAACACCCCAGAAAACAAACTCTTCATTCCCCCAAATCTTCGTCTTAGAGTTCTTGAAGAGACTCACTGCTCTGTACTAGCAGGTCATCCAGGCATCACTGGAACTAGATATCTCTTAGCTCGTCATTATTGGTGGCCATCTTGGGCCAGAGATACGAAATTGTTTGTGGATGCATGTGAGGTCTGTGCTAGGTCAAAGGTGTCTCGTAGATTACCGGAGGGACTTCTTCAACCTTTACCAGTACCTACCAAACCCTGGACCCACATCTCTATGGATTTCATAACTGATCTACCAGTCTCCAAGGGTAAAACAGTGATTTGGGTGGTCATCGATAGATTCTCTAAAATGTGTCATCTTATTCCTCTTAGTAAACTCCCTAATGCACGTAGTTTGGCTTCTCTATTCATTAATCATATTCTCCGCCTGCATGGGGTTCCCGAAAATATTGTTTCTGATAGGGGGGTACAATTTGTATCAAAGTTCTGGAGAGAATTCTGTGGCCGTTTGGGTATATCCTTGTCTTTTTCCTCAGCGTTCCATCCTCAGTCTAATGGGCAAACTGAGAGAGCAAACCAGTCATTAGAACAGTTTTTAAGATGTTTTGTTGCAGGTTCTCAGGACAAATGGAAGGAATATTTACCTTTAGCTGAGTTTGCACTAAATAATCGTGAAAATCAGTCTCTCAAAATGTCGCCTTTTTTTGCAATTTCGGGTTTAATCCTAGGTACTCTTCCGTTCATGCTGCCGAGTCGATCAGCCCATCCGCTGAAAAAACCTACAAAAGACTGTGCACAGTCTGGGCCCAGGCTCTGCAGAACCTGTTTAAAGCCCAAGAATGTTCTAAAAAACAATCTGATAAAAGACGCATATCTGGCCCAGAGTACAAGGTGGGGATAAGGTATGGCTCTCAACCAGAAATTTGAAATTGAGAACGCCATCCGGTAAACTGTCGCCTAAATTCATTGGTCCCTATGTAATTCTTAAGATCATTAATCCTGTTTCTTTTAAGTTGCAATTGCCGAAGAGTATGAAAATCTATGATGTTTTCCATAAATCACTGTTAAAAAAATATGTTAATCCGGTATTGCCATCTGTCCTCCCTGCTCCCTTGGTTGTTCAAGGGGAGCTGGAGTACGAAGTAGAGAGAATTCTGGATTCACGTTGGGTCCAGAGTTCTTTGCAGTACCTGGTTCATTGGAGGGGATTTGGCCCTAAAGAACGCACTTGGGTCACAAGTAGGGACATGCATGCGCCGCGTCTTGTTCGACAATTTCACTCATGCAACCCTCTCAAGCCGGGTCCTTTAAATAAGGGTCCTGAGGCCCCTCATAAAGGGGGGGGTAATGTTAGGAACTCACCTGCCAGGGCTCCTGCGGCGTCCTCCAGTCGGCGCTAGGACCCAGTGCAGAGGCGGACGCCTGAGCCGGGTGACGTCACGGAGACCCGACGGCGTCCCTGGTAACCAGGGACGCCGCGGCTCCGTGTCACTCGTGGCAGCCGCCCAGCCTGTGCAGCTGAACGGCATCATGCTCAGGCTGAGGGGCGGATCGCTCCGCCACTCAGTCTGTAGCAGACCAGCTGCTAGGTATCTGGGATCAGGGGGTCGGACCAATGGTGTGCTGGTCCGGCCTCCTGACCCAGTATAAAGCGTTTTCACTGCCAGCTCTCTTTGCTGGCTGTTAGTTGTACTGATCCCAGCTCCCCAGTTCCCTGTATTCTGCCCTATTCTTTCTACATTATCTTGCCTGGATTCTGACCTTTTGCCTGTCCCCTGACTACCCGCTTCTTACTGATTTTGTACTGCGTTGCTCGTTCGGTTTCTGGCTTGGCTAGTTGACCTTCCCGCATTGTGTTTGTCTGTCTGTCTGCGTTTTATGTTCTGCACGTATTCAGCATAGGGATTGTCTTCGTGGTTGTCCGCAACCGCTTAGAGTCGACCGAGGCAAGTAGGCAGGTGACAGTGGGTGGGATCAGATTCAGGGCCCACTGTCTCTTGTCTTGTCATCACCTGCCTATCGTGACACCCTCTTCACACCCTAATCACACAGTCTATGGAGTTGTAACAGTACAACAGACAATTTAAAAGAATATACACGATAATCTCATGATACCCGGGCAAGATTTCATTATTCTACATCCACATGGAAAACCTTTATAACACAGCAGCTGGTTGATGGGTAACAGGGCACTCAACATAGACTTATTATAGTATCCATCTCCTGCAGCGAGATAGGGAGAGCAGAATGTTCAGCTGCATGCTTCTCCTGGCTTGTTCTAATGATCAATAGGGGTCTGAACACCTAGATCCTGAATGATCAAAACTCATGTCAAAAGTCAGGACATATGACCATCACTCCTAGCCCTCTCATATAATTTTATATTACTGCAGCTTGTACAATAAAGCAGTGATAAGAGAACAAGAAAGAGGTTGGATTTATGTGTCATTATCTTTTTTCCAAGCGGCAGGTAAATTTCCTTGATAACCATAAATCTGAAGTGTGGTTAAACCACTGTATCCAGGGCAACCATGTACTTTATTTCTCATAAATAATTTATACTTTGTAAAACTGGGCATCCATCCAATGAGGGGGCCTCTTAACTATCACATACTTCTGAATTTCTAAATAATATTTTTCTAGTATATTATTAAATAATGCAAACATCTTCCCCATCTGCAGGAGCTCCTGTTTCTATACCGTTCCCAACTTTTGGCTGTGTATCTCCGGTCACACAGCTTGAGATAATTAAAGATTATAAGAACAAACAAATATGTCAGATTAGGGAAGAGTGCATCTCCACTTCATCTTAATGCTGGGGCTATATCATCATTTCTTACAGTGTTTATCAATAGGCAACAGTCTCTATTAGTTTAGTTGACTTTTTTTGCTACAGTTCTATTTAGTCATTTTCAGCATTTATTATGGTACCATATAGAATAGTTCCTGGTGACAATGGGATGGCCTCAAGTCAAGAAATCCATCACCATAAGCCACAGCGATTCACAGCAAAACTGTGACATAACCATAAGGTGTGAATAAACTTCTTTGAACTTTTTTTACCCCGTTGTTAGTTTAAATTAGGTAAAGGCCACATGCCGAACACGATACAGACATTGTAAATTTAGTATGAATCTGTACAATTAGGAAATTATTGTTTAGTTAAAGGGATTTTATCAGCTCAGTTCTACAATAGGCTTGCAGATGGCCTTAGGGTATGTGTACACTGTGCAATTCTCGCAGAATTTCAAGCGGATTCCGCCTCAAAATGGAATCCGCTCGAAAATTCTGCCCGTAAAAAATTAGCAGTCTTGGCTCCCATTCTTTTTTACTGTATTTCTGCTCATTAGTGCACATGGCGGAAATTACCATCCATGCAGAATCCGCAATGTCAATTCTTTGGGCGGATTCCACTAGAGCAGGCATGTCCAAAGTCCGGCCGGAGGGCCATTTGCGGCCCGCGTTCCGAACTTTTACGGCCCCCCAGGTATCCAGCTTGCTATTATCTGCCTGTGTTATAAAGCATATAGCATGTAGCATGTAAAATGGTCGGCCCTCGCACATGTTCACTTCATCAAATTTGGCACTCTTCGAAAAAAGTTTGGACATGCCTGCACTAGAGGAATCCTGTAGAAGTCAATGGGGCTTAAATTCTGCTCGAAATTCTGCTTTAATTCCGTTTGCATTTTGCTTAAATTCTGCTCCTATTCTGCCAGAGCAGAAATCTTTCCTCTTCTATTCCTAGCAGTATCCGTGAGAATTGCTCAGTGTGCACATACCCTTACATAGAAGACAGTACGAACGTAAAAGACCTACTGCCGCCACACTTGCAGGTAAATTCATGACTTATAAAAAGTCTTCTGTCTGAGTGTCTCAAGTGTCAGGAAGGTGGGCTTCCGTATAGAGTCAGTCTCATGAGCAGTAAAGTATCAGCCATACTTCTTGGACCTGTGAGAAGCCAATAGTTAAACTAGGAAAGAAACCAAGTGAAAGGAATTTTGAAGGGGATAATGTTATAGACATAACATACACATAGATAAATATACAATACATAAAAGCATTGATGCTTACGGCATGTACACTCTTATTAACTGTGTCTCTAGGAATTATTACCCTTTGCAAACCAATAACCAAGATGTGCTATAATACCTATCATCCACTAGGTGTCATTGTCCCTTTAATAACGCTGACATTTACAGCTTCAGTAAGCAGCTTGAATATTCTCACAGACTTGTGCATTTACCATCAGGCTGGATATCGCTTGACTATTATGCAAGCAATCTATATGTAGCTGCCAGTGAATCATAAACTCCAGAATGACAGACAGCTCTGAAATATATTTAAGGCAGCAGAACTATTTTTAAAGATCTTAAATGTACAAATTTATCTAGACAAGAGAGCAAAAGTATTTGCTGTCAGAGTACTGACATAGCTGACTATTATGCACTCTTTCAAAGTGCCATGTTATTTGCCTATTCTAATGCCATTCCTTTCCCAATGAATGTTCATGTATCCTGGTCCTAATCTAATGCTTTTCTGCTGTAGAGTAGAAGTCACTGCTGCCTATGAATTGTCTATGAGAAACTTGATGATACCACCTGTCACCCTACAGTGTCGGGTGACCCATCCTATAAGGGTGACACAAGCCCCAGACCTTGTTACCTGAGTTGAGCAAGGTGCCCAAGTTTACCTGGTTACACCTAGGTTGCGATATAGAGTACATAGGCTTTTAGTAACTTTGCTCTATCCGGATCAGTTCCTCTTGTTTCAGGTTACTGTCCTGCCCTTTTAGAAGTGTTCACGGCATGGGTTGGGGTGTTCTCTGACTCGTCCTTTCCTGTGTGGCTTAGCACTGCATACTAGGAATAGTTGTAGCTTTTAAAGAAAAAGTCTCTGTGTCTAACATGTGCATCTATCCACTACAACACACTAGACTAGATTATAATGAACCGACCGGGGGGGGGGGGGGGGGGGGGGGGAAGGTGGCATGTACTTCCTCCTGTGAGTGGTGGAGAAGAAAGTGTAAAAAGAAAAGAAGGATAGAAATAGGTGAAGAAAAGAAAAGGGCTCTTATTGGTGCGCAGATTACAACAAACAATAACCCCTTGTTCACTACAGCTGTGCAATATACAAGTGCATATACAGATAATAGTGACATCTTGTGGTAAAACTTAGGTACTACTTCATTACCATGTTTACTTGAAGTGTAAAAACTAATAACACCCGTGGTAGGACACCACATATTCTCAGGTAGGATACACTGAAATTATATCTCTTACTTCTCTGTGTACCATTGTACCATTTTTCATTAAAGAAATAAAGGGTCCTTTAATACAGCCTAAGAGAGCAGCAATCATCAAGATGGTTTACATCAGTTACAGTATGCTGCCAAAACCATTGCTTAATGGTTAGTGTGGCCTATTAACTTCTTGATAGTTGCTTGCACACTCCTGTTTACACAGGAAGATGTGCGACTGACTACAGATGATTTTAATGTCTGTAAGAAAGATGCGATCAGCTGATGAACAAGAGATTTCTCATTGGTTGGCTGATCTCTGGCCCATTTACACAGGTAGAATATTAGCAGTGAGGGTTCTTGTCTCCTGATAAAATAAACTGTGCAGATTCCATTAAACAGAACAGGTGAGTTCACTGCACATTGTACTGTGAACACCAATCAATAGGGTCTGTTGGGTTTCTGGTATGATGTCACTTTATTTAATTAAAAATCACTAGACAAAAAAAATTAGTCAGCTCATGTTGTGTCTAAATCCCTCAATAGGGCCTGGCTGTTGGAGATGGGAGTGAGAAGAAAGCTCCCACAACATCCATTCCAATCCTGCTAGGCGTTTACAAGGCTCAATAGGAGCCACCTGAGAGGGCTCTGTAAAATAGGGCTGAGCCTCTCCAGTAAAGCTCTCAGTCTGGGAAGTGACAGGCATGTTCCGCCTGGGATAGCTAGGAGAAAAATGAGAATGTGAGAAATACATGGTTTTGAGCCCTACGCTCAAATGATCAGGGTTTATTTTTCACATATGTGAAATGCAGATTGTTTTTGAGTTTTGAAGAATAAAACTACGACTAGTTTGAAACACATCCTATCATGTTGGATTGAAATTTATTACAGGTAATCTCTCATCTGCTGTCGGAAACATATGTCATCAGCTCAGTTCTCCTTGCCACACTGGCCTTAATTGCTAGATGTCTTCCTTTGCCTAAACAGGGTGAGATCTATCAATCAACACTGAATCCACCAGGGACTGTCCCAATAACTTGGGGTTCAGACAGCATGAAAATGATAACAGGCTCCTATTAAAGATGAATTCAAGGTACTGATATGTCCCTATTGCGCATGGGGCGCTGAGGATGAAGGTATGTCTCAGTGTCATTCCCATGCTATTTGTTGTGAAATCCTCTGCCCGGCAAGTCTGTTAGTAGCACTGGGGACCGGCTACTGTCCCCCGCACGTCAATCTGCCCCCAGTAAGCCTGCCTTTTTTAATAGCTAGCAATAGAGCGGGTCGTCTTGGGGGGGGGGGGGCAGATCGGTGCTTGGAAGACGTTAGCTCTGCCCCCCAGTGTTCCTATTGGACTCACTGGGCAGCGGTTTTCACAACAAACTGCATGGGAATGGTACAGAGGTTAAGGTAATAGACATAACTCATCCTCAAACAAAGGAAAGTGGAAGCACTCACTGCATGAACTCCTCTTTATTCACAAATCATATCGTACAAAATCAGAGTTGCTAGCAGACGGCAGGGATGCTGGACAACATAAAGACGTGAAACAGCTGTCACACGTCTTAATGTTGTCCGGTGTCCTTGCAGTCTGCTAGCAACTCTGATTTTTTACGATATGATTTTTTAAAAAGATGAGTTCATGCGGTGAGTGCCTCCACTTTCCTTTCTTTGTTACTGGATTGTATGGTTCACTGCCTATCCGACTGGAAGAGCACCCCATTTTTCTTGTATGATAGACGTTCTACGTTCTGCACTTAATGGTAGTGCCGGTCCACCCTGTTTCTAATTGCCATTGATAGCTTCATCCTCAGCACCCCTTGTGTACTAGGGAGCTATCAGGTTAGATTTGTCTAACCTGCTGATCGTTCCCCTGTCATGTCAATTCTTTGAGTGCAGAGACGTCATAAGTGGAGGTGCACAAGCCCTCCCTTTCAAACAGATAGCAGGCAGGATTCGACGCCCAGTCTGCGTGCGGGTTCCATAGTGTGAATGAGTCCTTAAAGGCATACTCCAGCAAAAAGCTTTTTTACCAGTAATTGAAACACATTACAAAGTTATATAACCTATGTGCCCCTCTTCCCTACCTTCCCCCCTCAATCCCCCACCATGAAGTGAAGTAAACTCATTCTTACCTAATGAATGTTGACCCCAGGCTGCTCTGTGAAAGCCATTGTGTGACAATGACATCATCAAGACGGAGGCAGGTCTGTTAAGCCAGCCTCCCTTTGTCACATGACACAGGTTGCTCAGCTGTGATTGGCTGAACAAGATGTAAGCCATCTAACAGTTTTACAGAGTCAGACATCACATAAGACAAAGTGCATCATGGGAAAGCCCAAACCAGGAAGTAAAGAAAAAATGAAGCCACCAACTGGAGCTTCAGGGACCTGCAAACAGCGGGAAATTCAAACAGAGACAGACTCCGGAGGGGTGGTGAATGTAAAAACTATGTTTATGATTGATTGAGCTCACCACTTCCCATGTTTTACAGTCCATTAACATATAGACTTGCATTTAACAGTTAAAAAATATACACTTGTATCTTTTTCTATTGCAATGTACCACAGATAATATTGGATAGACATCATTTCCCTAGATATGTAGAGTGTTATTAGCTTTTAGCTAAGCATGTCAGGCATTCAAGGACAAAGTGTCTAAAATACATATGTATTAAACCTGAGCGGCTACGGGGAGGCAAGCCATCTAATTAACAAAAGCATGCAAATCACAAGTAATAAGGCTGCCGCTTGCAATACCAATTGTACCAGTGCTAAGAGTCACTAAGATGACAATTTCACACAATTTAAGCAGATAATTGCATCATCCATGATACTTAAAGTACTTTAGAGAAACAATAGAAATATTTTTTTTAAGAATATGCCTCAGGGACTAACTTGGTGATCTGGCATCTGATTTTATCCGTTGCATATATTACATGGCACATAATTTTAGTCTGTGTAAAAATCTAAGGGAAAAGCACACAAAAGGGCAACATAAACCTCACACCTTGGATGAAGGCAATCACCATTTTATTGGGAATCTCAGCGATTTTTGACAGTACTTACTAATTTGTTTGATTTTTTAGCATTACCATCTGACCAGAGCTCAACCTTTGGTAGGCACGCTCCATCTTCTCAATTTAATGAGAGAACCGTGACCTCTATATTGACCAGATGTCTTCACTGATGAAAGGAAATAGAACATTAAATATTATTTTAATCTTCAATTCCTTCATTTGAGACTAAAGTCAGGATGACATTGTGGTAAATTATTGAAACATCAAAAACTCCTCCAATTGCCCTCTTAAAGCGACTCTGTACCCACAATCTGACCCCCCCCCCCCCCCAACTGCTTGTACCTTTGGTTAGCTGCTTTTAATCCAAGATCTGTCCTTGGGTCCGTTCGGCAGGTGATGCAGTTATTGTCCTAAAAAACAACTTTTAAACTGGCCGCCCAGTGCCCAACGGCCGGGGCTTAGATTTGTATATGCATTATGCTGGCACACCCTCTCTGTCCCTCCTCCCCGTCCTCCTCATCATTAGAAATGCTCCAGGCAGATTGTCTCCTATTTCCCACCTGTGTCGGCCCAGCACATAGGCTGGATCGTTAAGGCACTTGTGCGATGTTCAGCATGAAGAAAATGTTTCAGTGGCATTCCTAATAATGAAGAGGGTGGAGAGAAGGGACGGAGGGGTGGTGCAAAGTTAGGGCACAGATACTACTGTTGGGCACGGGGCTGCAAGTTTAAAAGTTGTTTTTTAGGACAATGACTGCATCACCTGCCGAACAGATCCCAGGACAGATCTTGGATTAAAAGCAGCTATTAGAAGGTACAAGTGGTTTGGGGGGGTCAGATTGTGAGTACAGAGTTGCTTTAAAGGAGGTTTCCAGTTGAATGTGTGGAAGACCACCCCAAGATATATAACTTGTATATAGTGTTATCATTATAATAGTTTTAGCAAGCTTTTGCATGATTCACAATAGACAGGAAGTTGGTAATAGAAGAACTACAGAATGTGGAATTGTGTCCAGTTTTCCTTTTCTTCCAAGACAAAGCTTCATCAGGCAGGGTCTTGTCTTTGGGCTCTAGTCCCACCCCTGAGTCATGTCACCATCTTTGACCAGTCTCTCCAGCTAAATGACCATATGCACAAAACAAATATATCTTTATTGGGGCATTTAGGTATGTTTACAGTATGCTGCCTTGTGCTGAATGATGCCACAGAAAGAGTAGCAGGTAGGGAATACAGCAGTTGTTGCAACCTCACCTATTGTGAGCACCTCTGGGCAAGCAACTGGTAAGAGTGCTGCGGGAAAGGCTGTGATGAACAGCTCAGAAAAAGCAATGCATTCTGGGAAGCTGCTCAACTAAGAAATATAGAGCTCAGATCCCCAAAACAAATGGGTTTTTGGTGGTTTCAGAACTGGGGCAGACAGTATGTTTTTTTCTATGTCAGAGTACCCCTTTAAGGTCAGGAGGATTATATGAAGTATCATTTTGCTTTAGATCCTCTCACTCCTTCTTAGTAATAGTGAATTTAAATCTAGTTTTCAAGATGGTTGACTACACATTTGGACTCTCCACCTGATTATTATACTTAGCTCACTTGTGTCCCTCCATCCAGCATTATTTGGTTTGTATGTGCAAACTAATATTTAGGTTACTTTCTTTCAGTAATACAATTCTCAATGTCCCTGCAACAATTCTCTGACTTTACAATGTACAGTTTGCCTGTCTTCCCTGGTAACATAACTGAGATCCACCTTAAGGGTACCTTCACACGTACCACATCTGCAGCGGATTTCATGCTGTGAGTTTGCAGCGAAATCCGCTGCGGATCCTGATATAATGAACATGTGTGACCCAGCCCCTTTAACCCCCGGCCACCCGCCACCCGCAGCCATGGCCCGAAGCATACATTACCTGCTCGGCGCCGCGGCTGTATGAGGCTCCCGGATCCCCTCGCTGCTTATCAGCCAATCAGTGCTGCCTTGTACTGATTGGCTGATGAGGGGGGATGGGAGCCAGGAGCTACACACAACCACGGCGCTGAGCAGGTAATATATGCTCTGGGCCGGGGGAAGCCCTGGAACATACATCACCTGCTCCAGGCTCCTGCTTGCTTCGGAGCCTCCCGGCATCTCCTAGCGGTCAGCCAATCAATGCTAACCGCCAGTAGATGCTGGGAGGCCCTGAAGCAAGCAGGAGCCTGGAGCAGGTGATGTATGTTCCAGGCCGGGGGCTGTGGGCAGTGGGGGTTAAAGTGGCCAGGTTACATATATGTAACCCCATAGACCTTCACACTACCAGGATCCGCAGCGGATTTCGCTGCAAACTCGCAGCGTGAAATCTGCTGCGGATCCAATACGTGTGAAGGCACCCTAAAAATGTTAATGTGGATCCTGGCTAGCAAGAAAAGTGTCACAGCACACAAGTGGGTTCATCATTGCATTGGCACATGTTCAAAACATTATCCAACACCAATCCGATAGCAAATAACTATGGTCCGAACCCGAACGCTCGGCATTGGATTCCCGCTGTCTGCCCTCTCCGTGCAGCGGGCGGATACAGCGGGAGGACCGCCTGGAAAACTGGGATACAGCGGGAATGATTACCGAGGGTTTGGGTTCGTACAAACCCAAACCGAACTCGGTTCGTACCATCCCTACATATAACACTTTAGGAAATTATTTGTAATGCTTTGAAAAACTCTGAATTACTGTATGTTCTCCTTAGAGATAGTTAAGAAACATAGTACTATCCCTTTTAGATATTCCACAGGTTTTGTGACAATTGTAAAAAAGTCAACACAGAGATACAAAGCATACATAGACCTTCAAATTCACCATCCTCTTCCTAGCTATTGGCCATAGCTAGGGATGCTCTGTCAAAAAAAAAGAACAAAAAAAACAAAAAACTGGCATTAGAAAGTGGTGTATTCTTTCCCGTCTGACACAGTGCTTTCTGCTGCCACCTCTGTCCGTGACAGGAACAGTTCAGGGTTATGTTCACACTACGTATCTTTCCGGCCGTAGTGCAAACCGCGAATATACGCACGTAGTTTTGAGGTTGATGCGTTCGCTTGAAAGTATACGATATACGGCCACACAATGCACACTACGTTTTAGCTTCTGGCCGGATCGTATGCGGCGCTGTGGAAAATGAACAAGACCATTGTTTGAGGACGGAAATGTTCCAACTCACGGCCGTGGATTTCCATGCAGTCCCGTACGGAATACTTATTTCAGCCAAATTGAACATGATTTTTAGATCCAAAAGGTTCTGTGTGTTTTATTGGGCTGGGCGAAGATTTCCAAGTAAATGACCTGTTTCAGATCACTTCGAAATAAGCTAGGGAAGCATAACTCTACTACGGGCGTATGTTCACAGTTCGCCCGCATGTTCGCAATCCGGCCGCATGTCTATTTTTCCCACGGCTGTACTTTCAGCCGCACATGTACGGCTGCATACGAACTACGGCCGGACTCATACGTAGTGTGAACATAGCCCAAAACTGGAAAGGTTGGAAGGGATTTATTACTGTTGATTTGAAAAAGAAAATAAAAGTTTTGCCGCTGTACCCTTTTAATACTACTTTATGCCTGTGAAATTGGGATGGTTTTCACTACCTTGTTCCATTGACTAGATACTAGACTAGTGATACTAGAGAGGAGAGGTGGGTATGATTTTGCAATGGGCCCCCATTTACAATATAAACTGTAACAAAGACTTGTTGCTTGTCTCAAATGACCTCTATATACTCTCCTTGTAGGAGGGGCTGCAGAACTGAACAACATCAGGATAAAACATCCATTTATTACTTTCATACTTATAGACAGCAGATTCTTAAATGAAGCTGCTAAAAGCTTCACTCACAGTTTCTGATTTTTTTGTGAAAAAAAAATTCCTTTTTTCCTTTTAAGTAGAGAATAATATTTTTATATGAAAGAAACAAACACATCTCTAGTTTTCTTCTGCATAAGACAGCATTAGGCAAAATTAATTCAATGATGTTCGGTTGCAAATGTAAAAATAGAAGCTGGTAGCAAAATTTGGAGTAATCAGAGTAATTTGTGCGTAGCGGTTATACAGATAAGTGATAGAAGATTTCACATAAGCTAATTGTGTCTTCTCTTCCCTCTTTAGATCCTGTTGCAATTTTTCTCTATTTGTAAGGAAATGTTCTCAGTATATCAGCAATGCTTTTAATGGTTTTGTGACTCCAGCCAGTGTTAAGTCTAGGGGCAGCCCTGAAGGAAAGGGCACATGGTCTTCAGGGTCAGGGCTTTATTATATACATACAGTATATCCTTAGGGTAGGTCATCAGTATCAGAAAGGCAAAGGGCTATCTCCCAGAACCTGCACCGATCAACTGGTGAAAATGCTAAGAATTCTAAGAATTATAGAAAAGTATGAAAATGTCCTAAATGTTAAAATATAATGTTATTTCTTTAACTTTGTGGGGCCACTGTCAGACTTGCTGTTATTGGTGAACTAGCCTCCCAAAAATCATGCATTAAAGGGGTTTGTCATTTTCAAAGTACTATAGAGCCACAGAAAGAGTGGAGTGCTGTACTCAGCTATCTCCAATGGCTCCATTGAGAATGAATGGGGCCACTCAATTGTCAATAAGGTATATGTGTCTCCAAACTTCATCAGAACACAGATATTTTGTCTCTCAAATGAAGGGAATGGCAACGTGCATGCTTAACCGCTGCTTTATTCACTTGCTACTGGACATTCTAACATAGTGCTTGGCTATTGGTGTTTGGAAGTCCCATAGGGAATGAATGGAATGAAGGTCACACATCACTTAATGAGCTGAAGTGTTTGTCGGCTGATCATTAGACCTATAACACTGGGTGATATTTGCCTGTTTGGCTTATAATGTCACTGTATAGTAGGGCCCTTCCTAAGGGTCAGACTGTAGTGCACTCACATAAAGTGAAGAGACCAGAGCTGCAGAGAGGTGAAAAATATTCAAAAAGGGGCAGCAATGTCACTGAAGGGCATCTGGGTTGCATGAAAACTGTAACTATGCTCAGCCAATCGCGGCTGAGCGGCTGATGACGTGCCAGAGGGGGGCCGGCATGAGGGACGGCTGGAGCGGTCAGGCCGACCTCCTGAAGATGACATCATTGTCCTAAGATGGCGGCTGGGGTCGACAGTAATGCGGTAAGTATAATGCACCACAATTCCGGGGGTGGGGGGAACACAGGGAAGGGGGCCATTCACTTAAATAACACACATTACAAAGTTGTATAACTTTTTAATGTGTGTTATTTAGTGAATAAATGTCGAGCACCGCACTACCACTTTAAAGTTTGGTAGTCCTAAAGACTTGTCTCCCTTTCTTTACTGCTACTGTTTTTTTGTATAGAGATTATCATTAATAAAGTATTTTTGATATGCTATAATTATTTGTATAATGGTACAGCCATTGTATATGAATAGGGTCCTGCACATAAATGTAGATGAGCCAGCCACCAGCCAGTCTGTTAGAGCAGATATAAAATGCAGGAAGCATAGGGGAACACTGCTGACTGAAAGGTAAGGGAGGTAGGGAAAGTAATTTATGCAATGTTATAAGTAGTGATGAGCGAATACTGTTCGATCGAATAGATATTCGATCGAATAGTGAGATATTCGAATATTCGATATTCGTACGAATATCCCGCAAATATTCAATAAATATTTGATAAGCGTTCAAATCCCCCAGCTTCCGGTTTCACCCTCCAAATGGTAAAATAGATGTTTTTCACTAATCGAATACTTGTTCCGATAGACTTTAATGGGATCGAATATTCGATCGAATATTCGAATATCTCACTATTCGCTCATCACTAGTTATCAGTTTGCCTATGAAAATGAGTCTTAGGGTACAAACCCACTTGACGTATTTGCTGCGTGAATCAGTCTTAAAAATAAGCAGGCAAAACGCAGGTTGGCTTTATACGATTGTTTTGCGTTAAAATACGCAATTGCGTATTTTAACAACTGATGCTTTGCTAACAACAAGCTTCACGCTTCAAAAATACGCAATTGCGTATTTTAACGCAGAACAATCGTATAAAGCCAACCTGCGTTTTGCCTGCTTATTTTTAAGACTGATTCACGCAGCAAATACGTCAAGTGGGTTTGTACCCTTAAAGGACAAGTGCCATGAAAAACTTTTTCCCAGTAATTGAAGCACATTACAAAGTTATATAACTCTGTAATATGCTTCAATCACCTATCTGCCTCCCTTCCCTGCCTTTTCCCCCCTCCACCCCCCACCAGGAAGTGTCCTGACTCACACAGACCTGATTACTGTCGTAACCGTCACCAAGCTCTTCTCTCAGCTCCTTCTCCTGTTACACTAGCCTCCCCCCTCCCCTGCCTTGTCAGGTGACAGGCTTGCTCAGCTCCCATTGGCTGAACAACTGCAAGCCATCACGCAAGCCAAGCAGAGTCACCTGACAAGGAGGGGGAGGGGGAGGCTGGTGTAACAGGACCTAGAGCAGCCCTCCTGCTGATGACTCATCCTCACAAGAAGGAGCTGCCTGGTGACGGTGACGACAGTAATCAGGTCTGTGTGAGTCAGGACACTTCCTGCTGGGGGGTGGAGGGGGGAAAAGACAGGGAAGGGAGGCAGATAGGTGATTGAAGCATATTACAGAGTTATATAACTTTGTAATGTGCTTCAATTACTGGAAAAAAGTTTTTCATGGCACTTGTCCTTTAAGGACACACTTAAAATGTGGGAGTTTGGAAAGTGTTTTGGGAGTTGCATTTCATAGAACTGGTGGAGTCTTGTAGATGGGAATTGGAAGTTCAGATTATGGAGGTTTTTAGTTTTAGGCTATGTTCACACTACGTATGAGTCCGGCCGTAGTTCGAACGCAGCCGTACATGTGCGGCTGAAAGAATGGCCGTGGGGAAAATAGACATGCGGCTGGATTGCGAACATGCGGGCGAACCACGAACATACGCCCGTAGTAGAGTTATGCTTCCCTAGCTTGTTTCGAAGCGATCTGAAACAGGTCATTTACTTGGAAATCTTCGCCCAGCCCAATAAAACACACAGAACCTTTTGGATCGAAAAATCACGTTCAATTTGGCTGAAATAAGTACTTTGTACGGGACCGCATGGAAATCCACGGCCGTGAGTTTCAACATTTCCGTCCTCAAACAATGGTCTTCTTGTTCACTTTTCATGGCGTCGTAGACGATCCGGCCGTAAGCTCATACGTAGTGTGCATTGTGCGGGCGTATATCGTATACTTTCAAGCGAACGCATCAACCTCAAAACTACGTGCGTATATTCGCGGTTCGCACTACGGCCGGAAAGATACGTAGTGTGAACATAGCCTAAGATTGTAAGAAGAATTTATAGACAGTGTGGGATAGTAGACTGAGATAAGGGAGGAGATGTAGGGAGGTGCAACACTGTGAAGAACTATGGGGGTGGGTGGGAGGATTTCTGCATTCTGTATTCAGAATTTGATGGCTAACCAGTGTAGTGACTAGCACAGGTGTGTGTGGGGGGGGGGGAAGGGGTGGCGGGGGTGCATCAGAGCAATGGCTAAAGAGGGTGGACTACAGAGGGGAGAGTATAGAGAAGGGAAGGCCAACTAGTAAAGTGTTACTGTAGTCAAGGCGAGAATGAATCAGGGCGACAGTAAGAGTCTTAGCAGTTTCAACCATAAGGAAAGAACTGATTCTGGAGACTTTTTTGAGGTACAGGTGAGACCATGGGAGGGGCTTGATGTGGGGGGTGTTAAAGGAAAGATCAGAGTTTAGCAAAACCCCAATACAGCAGGTGAGCTGTTTAGGAGTCATAGTACTGCCACATTGACCCTTGACAGACAATCACTGGTGTTTTGTAGGGGTGCAGGCTGATGCCACAGGATTAGGTATATAGCTGGGTGTATAACATACATGTATAGCATAGAGATGGTACTGAGGGCCCAATCTGCTGATTTGTCCATTTGGGGCAGTATACAGGTATTCTCGTCATAAAACCCTAAGCTTACATAAGGTTAGTGATAGGAGATGACCTTAACCAGAGTAAAGGCTACATTTATGGATGTAGATTGGAATTTTACTTTAAACATAAATACCCCCAATATATATATATTTATGTGTGTGTTACCCCTGAAAAACCTATAATAACCTAGGAAGTCACATAAGGTTTTGCTGTGTTTTCACGGTTCCTTCCTCCCGCCTATGCATAGAAATAGAAATTTGCTGGCTTTAGCCTTTTTAATCTTTTTATCTGACACAGTTTTCTCCTTTTAGATTTGCTTTTGTCCTGTGGGAATATGGTTGGAAAAAAAGTATTTGCTTTCAAATAACCTTTGTCTAATGAGTTTTAATTCAGCTACACACTAAAATGTCTGCACACAGACCAAGTCAGCACAAAACCAATTGGAATTCCACTCTGTAACATCATGAAATGTTCCTGAAATGTAATTCATGCGTAAGCCCAGGATTCTATGCATTGGTGAGTATGTGCTAGTTTAATGCAGCTTCATGCATTTCCTTCAAGACTGTGAAATCCAAATTACGTACATATTACCCGGCAGGGGCAGGACAGGTATATATGGTAGCTGGGACTCGGCTACTATACTTTCAGGGAATGCTGCATAGGGAAGCAATATGGAACATTGCTTTCCTGCAGAAAGTAGAAAACAATCTCATTTTAACCAAATCTTAAAGGGATATTCCACTCAAACATAACTTTTGATATGTTGCTGCCCATGGTGAAACTAACAATTAATTCCATACTTGTTATCTATTCAGTCTCTTTCCCCCAGTACTCAGTTGTTGCTTTCTGCTAAAAACACAAAAAACTGTGTGTGAGCTTTTCTCTCTATCTCCCCCCCTTCTGAGAAGGCTGATGTAAGCAAGTCCCTCACTGGCTTTATCTGCAACATTGTAGTTTGTAGTTTGTATGTATGAGTGGAATACCCCTTTAACTAGAAAACCTCTTCGGCACCACAACTTCCCTGCACCTTCTCAGCAAACACAGTCTACATCCACAGGCTATGGTTACCAGTTATCAATCTAATTAGATATTATGCAAATTAATGAATAAATTGACAACTGGGTGTTCTAAAGTGCCTAGTGTCAAAGGGGCATAAACCAGAGCTCCTCTATCCAATCAGCATGGACTGTATCACAATGCACAATCTTGTGACATATGCGCTTGTGACTTGATGTTGCGCGACTTGTCGCGATTTGGCTGTTAAGAAAAGAGCCAAATAACAGAAATGTTGCAAGCAAGTCCTGATTGCACATAACATGCAATGGTGGCAACGTTACATGTGACTTCCAACCTGTAACTAAAGTTCCATTAAATACTGATTTTTTTTTTGCATCTGCCGCAATGTTGCAAACCATTATGTGAGCACATTGATCATTTTAAGATGTCGCGAACTTCATGGTGTGGGTCCAAATTCATCATGTTGACCTAGCCTTAAGCTGACCACACACATAGATAGATATACACAAATCTGACCATGCATATGAGCCTCCAGATTCTCCCCTTGGCAGATGACATGGTGAAAGTGGATGAGACATGTTTAATTTCAATTACTTGATGCTTTTGTAGTCAGGGAAATAAGCCAGTGTACTCTGACAGCTGCTTACCCCCCCCCCCCCCCCCCCCCCCCGATCATTCATAATGTATATGGTGGAAGCTATCATGTCTGCATGGTTACCTTTACACCACCACTCTCTATGGCAGTGTAATGACAGGACAGTGACAGAGATGTTCTGGTTCCCACCCCCTTGATAATAGGTTCTAGCAAATGCCTAGTTGTCAATTTATGTATTCATTTGCATATGGATGGGGCTTAATGCAAGAGAATGGAAACATATAGAAAGAAAAGAAATAATGTTCATAAGGTGTATGGAGAAATGAAGGTACGGTACCAGTTAAACATTTTGGGGACGGATTCTCTATAATGCTGGTGGTCCCTTCTAACTAAAAAAAAATCCCTTTAAATTTTAAATCCCTGCTCTAAATACCCAACACATTTTTACAATGAGGTTTTTATAATTTCAGCAGTAGATTTCACCTGCTCTTCTGACAACAGTCCTTATATTTACGCAGCTGTTTTTCCCCTACCCATGAAGGAACGATTTTAATTTATTTTAACACCGGCACATGCTGACTAAAGAATGAAATGGGTCCAGTGGGTGATATTTTCATTGTCGCCATAACAACCAGCTCCGCCAGTCAAAAGGGAGAACGAGCACGTCATCGCTGTGACTCCAGCATAAAAAGAATCCGCGGTTGGCAAATACCGCCGCATAACCGTGATTTGATTTACGCTGCTAAGCAGATTCCTTCCCATTAGGCCTTTGAGTCAAATCAAATTGTCTCAGAGAAAATCAGAAATTACCCGCAAATTGTGTTAATAGAAATTGGACTTTGATTTTTACGGCGCATTTAGACATTGTTTGCATTTCTATACAGAGGAAACAATTCTGTGTAAACAGCATGATTAATTCTGTATACTCCATTTACACCACCAAATTATGGGCTAAATTTAAATTAAAATCTCAGCGTGAATTGGATGGCTTATGTGTATGTGTGATGGCTTTTATATTAAATGCTTTACACAAATGCTGTTGTTTATCTTTGGAACAGGTTGTCATGAATATTAATAAGACCCAGGTGTTAATGTCACGCTGTTTTACTTCCAACTAAAAATCTTTAAATTGAGTTAAGTATTCAAACAAGTATTTTTAATAACTCTCGTGGTAATTACTGTATTGGAGGGCAATGTGAGCTAGTCATGTCTATGGGGGGAACGGCATGGAAATCTAGAGGGCAGTGCAATCATTCTTCTGCTGCCATTACAATAATATTCTATTGATCCCTTGAACAACTCATTAACCCCATTTGTAATAGGTTGTTGTGTAGCAGGTTAATATTTGTCATGCTGCTGTCAACTTTTCCTGGGAAAGCCGAAGGGACTGAGCACATAGAATGATTATATTGAAGTCAGCAATAGATATATAGTCATTAGCAAACGTAATACAGATCCAATGTATAAAGTGACATACCCACAGTTATACTATGGCAGGGAAAGTCTCTTAGAAATACATTTACAGCTTAACATTTAGGGGTGCAAATTATAGTTTCCAACTGTGAAAAAATTGCTAAACTTTAATGCATGCTACCATTTTGCGATTTTTTTTTTTTTTTTTTTTACATTTGGTGATTGGTGTAAAAGTGGACATGTGGGCACTTATCACAGTGGCCAGGAGTGGTGTTGGAACCCACCACCCCGGACAAACGAGTACTGCGCTTGAGTTAGAAAAGTTAACCCAAGTGTAAGGTGTGGGTGCAGATGCGACGCCTCAAAAATAGAGACCAAGTCTTTACTAGAATAACAGTTTACTGTAGATCTTCAGTGCAATACAAGATAATACTGACAAAAACTTGAGGAGCAGGTGCAGGTGACAGAGGAAGGAGAGAGTAGAGTTTGAGGTAGCTTGAGAAGTAAGTATGGAGATCGTCTTGGGGGCCTTATCCAAGTAGTAATGCACTTTGCCAGGATGAGCTTGTAGTAGAAGAGTATAGAAGAGAAGAATACCCATACTAACATTTAGATAGTGTGCTATCTTACAGCCTCCAGCGAGTGCCAAGCTGGGTATTACGAGCCCCAGGCCTTTACAACTGGGTGTAGCAGGTTTTCTAAGGTTTACCTGAAGAGCCGTGCTTTAGTCAGTAGGATGTGTAAGCTTCAGCTATTTGTCCTAATGGGGATCAGTACCTAGCTGTGGTTACTGCCCTGAGAATATAGGAGAGGGATTCCAGGCATGGATAAGGTTTCCTTAGAGGATGGCTACTCCTCCTGAGGGTTTAGCACTGCATACTGGAAGAGGTTACATGGTTGGAAAACTCTCTCTAAGGTTTCTGGACCCTGACATGGGTCCTGGCCTAAGCCAGGCCAAGCTTCACTGAAGCAGTAATACTCATTCTGGCTGTGTCTCTTTCTCATACAATAGCACAGTAGAGAATGCCCTGACATCCCTTTTATAGGGTCATAACTAATCTTCCCTGTGATTGGTGGGGTTGTGGAGGAGAGGAGAGAGACAAAGTGTAACTGGTAGAAAAGTCAGGGAAAAGCACCTACACCTGTAATTGGTTAAACACCAACATGTGACATAAAGCAGTTAACCCATGGCTTTTCTTCAGCTGTGCTTGGACAATACAGACAGTAAATAAGACACCTAGTGGGGAAAATACATATCACATCTTCTTCATCCCCATTACTGCGATACCTGATAGAGACACTTTAGCCAGGTAGAATAAAACTTAGTGGGCCACCCGTACTGGGACACTACACATCTCCCTATAAATCATATTAATTTAAATCATATTAAGACCAACCTGTAAAATGCCAGATGATAAATTCTCTTGGATTTTTTATCTGTAAGGGCACATGTACACACTACAGAATTTCCTCAATAACTTCAATTCCATTTGAAGTTTCACCCATTCCATAGACTTGAAGATATTTGCCAGCGGATTTACTACCTGTTTTTTGGGGGGGGCAGATTCCATTGTATGTGCTATGACTGGATTGCTTTTTTTTTTTTTTTTTTTTTTAAAGTTGGACCTATGGCAATACTAATATTGCTAGGTCAGTTTAATCTGAAAATGGATTATGATGATCAGGCAACCCTTTTATAATTGTGTTTTATATATTGTATATAAACTCTAGAGCTATCTAGGACTTTTTACATTCTAGTTCATGTCTTCTATGAGGCAAGGCAAACAGAAAAAGCAAATCTGGCATTGTGCCTTTTTTTCAGACACTCTGTAGCATGAATATTTTTTTTATTTCAGTAGCTTTTGAATGTAACAACACCAATTGTGACATTTTTGTTATAGTGTTCTTCCTACTAATAATTATAAATGGGAAAGTGGGTTATTTAGAATTATTAATACTTTTTTTTTTTTTAATCCCAATAAATTTAGTCCCCCAAAGAGAGTTGTTAAAAAATATAGCAGCATGGAAGACATTACAGAGCAATAATGGGCAGTGTAAATTGTGACTCAATTCTTAGAGATATAACACTTGTCACTGTGTTCGCTTTTCTCTCCAGCCACTCCTGCTCATCTTTTTCCTCTCTTCCTTACGAACAGCTGTAACCTAAAACTCCAGTCAGCTGAACAACTGTTCATTTTTAGGCCATGTTCCCACTGTGTAAGTTTCGTAATAATTTCAGCCGTTGTAACAACGGCCGTGATTACTACGGAACTTACGTAGTGGTACCTTCTAAGGAACCCCGGCCACAGTGTATATACATAGGGGGACATGTATCAAGCAGTGTACCTTGTGGTCCTTAGCATTTTTTGGCGTAGATGTGACAGTGTAGCTCGGTGTATGTGTGAATATGACAGCTTGCGCCTGTTTTTTTCCTTCTTGACATATGTGGGCGTGGTTATTCTAAATAATTTTCTTAATTCTTGTGATTTATCATGTGCGCATTTTGGAATATTCGCATATTTATTCGCATCTCTACTCCAGTCCCAGGTTAACAGAATTTTCCTAACTAATGTCAATTCATGAATACCAGCAGTAAAATGTGCAGCGCCAGGGAAGCTATGGCAGGTGATTTATGAACCAACATGCAAATATTCATAAATACTTGACTAGGCTGCAAACATATAAGCCAGTGCACAGTGATAAAAATATTCGCAAAAAAAGGTTGAAATGATAAATGTCCCCCGTAGTATACACTCCGGCCGGGATGCCTTGCGGTGCCGGAAAAAACTGACCTGTCTGTTTTCTGCGGCCGCTATTCAATGAATAGCGGCTGCAGAAAACCTGTCAGTGCTCACAATGGAATGTGCGGCTCCGGCCATACGCTCCATTGTGTGCAGCAGGGAGTCCGGAAGTGGGCGCGCATGGATGCGTCCGCATTCGAATTCAGCGGCAGTAAAGATCATTCGATGATCTTTTCTGACACCGGCCGTTTCATGTCCTAGCCAGGTCACGGAACGGCCGGTGTCTTACCATGTGTGAACATAACCTTATAGTGTGAATGATGAGGTTAGGATGGGGGGAAGGCTGATGCTAAGAGTGGAGAGTGAAAAGTGGAGAGAGAGATGCATTTTTATCTGATAATCTGATTTATCTGAAACAAAGTTTCTTATATTTGCTTCTACCATTGATTTATGCAAAATTTGTTTAAACAATAATTGCCATTTAAATTGATTTTAGACTTCTACTTTTTTTCTGATTTGAATGTCTTCCAGCTAAATTGCTATGGATGTGTCTGTCAACAGGGGTCCAAACTGTTTCCAATAACAATCAGCTGGATTGTACGTCTAGCTTTGGACTATAATACAGGTTGTTTCTCAGGATCAATACAAAATAACTAATGTATTCACAAAGGTATTCAACTTTATACAGGCAAACCTCTTTAAGACTGTTACCCAAAATTGCATTGAAACAATTGGTCTTCTAGGGATTTGGTTCTCTTAAAGAAAATTGCAGTTATGTATAAGAACTCTTTCCTGCATATACGGATGGTCTTCTTGAAGAAACTGGTATACAATACAGTATATAAAGGTTATATATAAAGTGAAATGATGTCGAAGATAGTCATGCATATTTTGAATATAAGGATTCATCATTATCATTATATATGCATATCCATATATCTATTACAGTATCTATCCTAATTAATTAGTTGCAGGGAAGGTATGACATAATGCAGTGTCTGCGTTCAGTCTACTAGAATTATATTTGTTTTCAACATATAAGATCATTGCAGTAATATCCTGGAGCTGCCTGGTGGAAGATCAGATGTTACTGAATAATGCAGATGCTCTGAAGCTCCCTCATTGTGCACAGAACAAGGTCACTTTTATTTACAGCTTCCCGTTTGCTACTTTCCCCGTGAGGAAGCCACCCAAGGACTCCCCAGCCTTTCCTCCAGTATAGGCGAGCGGCTAATTACCATGTATCTAAGCCTCAGCCTGACAGGTATTGAACTCCTGTCTCCAGGGTGTTACTGAAAATACAGCCTATCCCCCAACTTCTCCATACTGTCTACATGGCTTATCTAAATTAATAACTCTCCATTTATTTGTCTTCTCATCATGAAATTAGTGAAGGTAAAAGCAATGACTGCTTAGCTGTGCTCTATTACTCCCATTATATTCTGTTTTACCTTATTTTAATGGCAGTGTTACACAATCTATAGTCTATTATTTTAAAAACTTTTCTTATGGAGTTATAAAAGGTGATAAAAATGAATTCATAAGGCATATCTATTGTTTCATTGTTTTTGCATTATTAGGCTATGCTCAGACGCTGTATGACACCGGCCGTTCCGTGACCCGGCCGGTGTCAGATAAGATCATCCTGGCCGGTACTACAGTACCGGCCGGATGATCTTTAGCGCTGCTGAATTCTGATGCGGGCACATCCATGCGCGACCGCATCAGAGTTCCCCATTGCCAAAGCCGCATGCTCCATAGTGTGCACTGACAGGGTTTTCTGCGGCCGCTATTTAATGAATAGCGGCAACAGAAAACTGACATGTAAATTTCTTGCGTCGCCGCTAGGGATCCCGGCCGGAGTATATACATTGTGGGAGATTTATCAAACATGGTGTAAAGTGAAACTGGCTCAGTTGCCCCTAGCAACCAATCAGATTCCACCTTTCATTCCTCACAGACTCTTTGAAAAATGAAAGGTAAAATCTGATTAGTTGCTAGGGGCAACTGAGCCAGTTTCACTTTACACCATGTTTGATAAATCTCCCCTTATGTGTATACACTCCGGCCAGGATTCCCTCAGCCTTCAGCACAACGTAAGTTCCGCACTAATCACGGCTGACAACAGCCGTGATAAGTACGGAACTTATGTAGTGTGAACATAGCCTTAAAGTTAAATACATAAAACTTTTTTTTTCATCAGTCTGTAGATCCCCTTACCCTGCTGGCAGTCTGGCTTGAAATGTTCAGACACCTCCTCAATTCCCCCAAAAACTGTGTTAAAGAAAGAAGTATCTAGAAGACAGGGAGGAGGGGGATGAAGCTGCAGGATCTCTCATTCTCTCTGAGGCAGATGAGAAGAGAAAAAGTACATGTATAGAACTAGATAGCAGGAAGAAATGAAGGAAAGAGACTCGTATAGGTTGTATACAGCTTTTTAGGCTACATTAATATACATCTACAGTTGTGATTGTTTTATTTGGTATGATAAGTACCCTTTTGTTGGATTATTATAGATGCTGTATATGAACATTATTAGCTTATATTATTGGTTGTACAGATTATTTTTACCATTATTGGTTGTACAGATTCAGTGTTGGCAGCTAGCTCCAGGGGCATCTCTATATCCCAGTGTCCTTGATCTCCCATCCTTCTCTGCATTCAAGTCAAATAAAATGGCAGAGCAGGGAGCTGTCAGCATACTATTGTGCCATTCACTTTCACAGACTGCAGGCACACTATGAGCCACTGGGACACAATCCCTGCATGAGTGGGTATGATGACGTGATGTCATTGGGCTTGCCCAGGGATCTTGTCTCTGCTGCTCACGAGCCTGAAATGCTTGTGTGATTAAACAACAAAACCAGAAGGGTGCTTTATTCATGTTATTTCTGCTTGGCCACAGTGGAGCCCTATTTTTGTATAGGGGAACAGTAAGCATTATTAAATGGGGCACAGTGGGGCCATTACATGTGGCACTGGGGCATTATTAATGAATGGGTGTACTGTCAGTTATAAAAGATGAGTTATAACTTGTCTGGCCCCCAGAAGAGATGGTGATCACATGCCTCCTGTCTCATAAGGGAGGGGGAGGACAGAGGAGTGGAGACAGAGTGGACCAAGCAGTGATGATTTTCAGCAGCCTCATGGGGTGAGTCAGCATATAATACAGAGAAACTGACCAATTAATGTAATAGAAGGCTATTACAGGCAAACTTAGGTTATGGGTGGGGATTAACCAGGGTTAACTCTTTCCTAATTGGAGTAGCTCTTTAATTAGATGGGCTGCAGAGCTCCTATGTAATACCAGTATCTACCACTGTATGGCTCCTGTATATTAGTTACATTGGTCTTTGCAGTAGATACAGTATGTGCGTTTATAGTGTGAAGGGGTTGTTTCACCACTGTATAGTGCTGTTAGTAAATGCAGAACTGTTATTATGCAGAGATACCCAAATAATTGCTGTGAACATGGAGCAAATATTTTCTACCTATGTATATTACCATCATTACTAAACAAATCCAGAAATACAGAGACAAATATATCCAATAATGTTAACCCCCCCCTATAGTTAGGCCCTCTCTTTGTGCTGTAGTTAGGCACCTTAGTTTGGCCCCTCTGCATGCCCTTATTTGCAATGAATATGCAAAAGAAGCCTCATTTAAGAGTCTTGAAACACAGGACTAGCCAGATACCCCTCTGGGAAGGACCCAGCCAAGGGGTGGCTCCTGTAGGGAAACCACCATATTAAATGGCCCTATGAGTCAATGCTCTCATCAGTCTGGAGCAGGATTCTAGCTAGGTGGAAGCAATGCCTAGTAAAGCCTTAAGAGAAACAGATCGCTGATCTCTTTTGCATATTCATGTTTCCTAGGGAGCGATGCACCTAGGATTTCACTGCATTGAGCGCTTTAACCGACAGCCAGCAGTGTCATCGTTTGGCTGGTCTCCCTGAGATCAGTGATCTGTGATCTGTTTCTCTTATGGCTCTACTAGGCATTGCTCCCACCTAGCCAGAATCCTGCCCCACACTGATGAGGGGCAACACCCAAAACAGCTGTCTGTGGATGGATACCTGGCCTTGGTTTTTCCCTTGTCATTACATTGACTTATAGGGCCACTTAATATGGTGGTTTTGGTGGTTTCCTTAAGAAGCCACCCCTTAGCTGGGTCCTTCCCAGAGGCATATCTGGCTAGTCCTGTGTTTCAAGAGTCTTAAATGAAGCTCCACGGGCACTTCTTTTGCATATTCATGTTTCCCAGGGGGCAATGCACCTAGGATTTCACTGCATTTGGTGCTTTAACAGGCAGCCAGCAGTGTTATCATTTGGCTGGCCTCCCTGAGATCAGAGATCTGTTTCTCATATATAGTTAGGCTCCTTTTTTGATCCCCCACAATCTGTAGTTAGGCCTCCCCACATATATAAACAATCTCTGCCAGATATACAGCCAATACTGTCACAAGCAAGTTTAAACAAATCATTTCATATCATCATCATCATCATATTATACAGTAAGCCATAGCACAGCAATATTATTGCAGCATAGAAAATGTGGCCATTCTGCTATGAATAGATCACGGCATCCTGTGAATTCTTGTTATTAAAAGTTTAATGTTGATGCAGATGTGCATAGCTTGTTGACTGCCTCCAAGAAGCGAAACAAAGGAGATTATTAAATCGCCAGTTTTATGTAATTGAAGGATATTTACAGACCTACGGTAACTGCTGTGCTTTTGTAAGCAGAAAGAACAAAACAAAAGTATCTAAACATAAACGTATACAAAACTTATGAAAATGTTTAGAAGTTTTACATAAACTAAATATAACACTTTGACCTTTTTACCTGTGAATAGCTTCATGTTATTTACAATAATAATAAGGCTTTATTAGTAAATTTAGGAAGTTGCCAATGTAAAGAGATAGGGCCCGTTCACACTGAGCAAAAGTGGCAGAATTTCAAGCGGAGCCCGCACCACGGATGCCCCTTAAAATTTTACCTGTCCCACTGATTTAATAAGATTTCTTGCCATGTCAATTCTTTGGGCAGAGAGCGGAGGTGCACGAGAAATCCCATTGAAACAATGGCCCATGCGGAATCTCAAGCGGAGTCCGCGGAGCATGCTCTGCTTAAAGTTCCGACACTTTTGCTAAGTGTGTCACTTTTGCCTGTGAAACAGGGTGCATCGGCTGCCCCTTCTTTTAGGGACTTCTGAGGTCATCTGAGGTTTGTGGCCACCATAACTCTGATGTAGCGTGAACATAAAACCATATAGAAATTCTCAATGGTTAAAGAAGAAGTCCGGCGAAACTTTTTAGTAAAGTATTGTATTGCCCCCCCAAAAGTAACACAAATTACCAATTTACACTTATTACAAGAAATGCTTATAAAGTGCTTTTTTCCCTGCACTTACTACTGCATTAAGACTTCACTTCCTGGATAAAATGGTGATGTCACAACCCGACTCCCAGTGCTGTGCGGGCTGTGGCTGCTGGAGAGGATGATGGCAAGGGGACACTGAGGGACACACGGCACTGGAGGGACACTGAGCATCCCTCTGCCATCATCCTCTCCTTCAGCCACAGCCCGCACAGCTCTGGGAGTCGGGTCGTGACATCACCATATTATCCAGGAAGTGAAGCCTTGATGCAGTAGTAAGAGCAGGGGAAAAAAACACTTTATGTGCATTTCCAGTATGAGTGTATATTGGTAATTTGTATAACTTTTGGGGGGCAATGCAGTACTTTAATAAAAATTTTGACTGGAGTTCTTCTTTAAGACAGTTTATGGACTAAAGAGTTACCACCACATCTGCTGTTGGGTGTACCTTAAAGCCCTCTGCTGTTTTATATTAACTCTGCCTTATTGGTCTTTTGTAATATTACATATTAAGGATAGTAGCTATAGTCAAAACTGTGTACAGACATCACTTCTTAGTAATATTTACATATAATATTATAGGTATGTTACATGCCCAGATTAGGGTCTACAACAGTACCAATACATTGCAGGTGGATAAACCATATACAATTGATAATGGAGTTCTTTCCTTTTTTTTTTTTTTTTTTTAAACACTATAGTCTGTTTTTAAATATGAATTTTTTTTATGCCTTTCAGCCATTTTCCTAAGTGCCTTGTAAAAAAAGCTACAATTTAATTAAAGGGGTACTCTGGGTATTCAGTTTTTTTTTAAAGGAGATGTCCGTCGAAAAATTTTATTAAAGTATTGTATTGCCTCCCAAAAGTTTTACAAATCACCATTATACACTTATTACGGGAAATGCTTATAAAGTGTTTTTTCCCTGCACTTACTACTGCATCAAGGCTCCACTTCCTGGATAAAATCTGGCCTTTCTATAGTGCTCTTATATCTCCTCATTATAGTACATAAATCACCAGCACTCATTTGTGAATGTATTCAAGCAGTAACAAAAAAGGTCCCAGATGCTCACTCCCATCACCCATTTGCAAAGTACAAACTTTTATGTTGTTGCTTGAATTAAAGAGGAACTTCACTTTTCTCCTATATTATGTATATTGGGTTGCTACCCAGGATTCAAGCACCCCCCAAAAAAGTGTATTAAGTTAGTCTTATAAAATCACTGGTTTCCAAAGCAGAAGTGAGTGCTTGGGTTTTTTGGTTGTTGGGTTCTCCAACACTTTTATGTTGAGAGCCACCAGCACAATGGAGCCTAGGAAAGACTACTCGCAGGCAACGAGTTTGGTCCACTGGTGAGAACAACCTTAGAAACACAGGTGGCAGGTTTGGATAGAGCACCTTGTAGTAAAAAAAAAAGGTTTTGATGACCTTAGGACAGCCTCTTTAATAAGGGCTGTGGCTTGTATGATTTCTTGGCGTGTCCAATGATTAAAATGTAGGCAGGAATGTACCAGAGTTCATTCTGCTTTTAGAAAGAAAGTAAAGCTACTGCTGCACAGGGCAACAAAGTCAGACCATATAGTCTATTTTAGGTAAGAGAAGTCAGTTTCCTGTATTGATTTCCATGATTTGAAATACATTTAGGCTTGGTTCAGACAATGTAAAAATGACGGCCATCTTTCATAATACCGGCCATCATTGCCCAATTAAAGTCAATTAATACCGGCCATCATTGCTCAATTAAAGTTAATTATTTGTGGAGTAACAGACTGTATTTGCGCAATGTCGGTCGTTATAAACGGATGTCTATTTTACATAGTGGAAACGGAGCCTTAAAGTAAATAGCGTCACATTGTAAGAGTCAGGATGCCTCACTGTAGAAATGAATTGGGAATTTCCAGTTATTAAATAAGAAGAATAGAGACGAGTGTTTGTCAATCTGAATAATTGGCAAATGTCTGGTTCTGTGTCTGAGACAATATGAAAATATGAATCATGTTGTCATCAAACACATACAAGCACAAGGAAGAACTTGTCAAAGCTGTGAAAAGGAACAATTACAAGTGTTTACTCTGCAAAGGCACAGACATTATGGTTACATTTTAAAGGCACCTGCCTTTTTACTTTCACAAGAGGTTTACACCTACAGTGATACTACAGAAAACAGATATTGGCTATGTTCACACAATGTATAACATCGTCCTTTGCATAGCAGGAACACCCAAAAATCAATTAACCTTTCACTACAATGTAAAGTATGGCTGTTCCGCAAACAGCGTCAGGAAATTCTAAAGAACGGGCGTTAAAATAACTATGTCTGAACACAGCGGACGGCATTGCATTGAATTTAATGCAATGCCGTCCCTGCAGAAAAGAACATATGCTGATTTAATTTCATTCAGCGTCCGTTCTTTTAAAAAAAAGAACAACGTGTGAACATAGCCATTCACTGAAATCATACAAGCTCTACGCACACATGTAGGCTACCTTCACACTGCGTATGTTTCCGTCCGTAGTGCGAACCGTGAATATACGCACATAGTTTTGAGGTTGATGCGTTCGCTGGGAAGTATACGATATACGCCCGCACAATGCACACTACGTATGAGCTTACGGCCGGATCGTATACGGCGCCATGAAAAATGAACAAGACCATTGTTTGAGGACGGAAATGCTGAAACTCACGGCCGTGGATTTCAGTGCGGTCCCGTACGAAGTACGTATTTCAGCCAAATTGAACTTGATTTTTCGATCCAAAATGTTCTGTGAGTTTTATTGGGCTGGGCAAAGATTTCCAAGTAAATGACCTGCCTCCGATCGCTTCGTAAAAAGCTAGGGAACCATAACTGTACTACGGCGTATGTTCGCGGTTCGTACGCATCCGGCTGCATGTCTACTTTTCCCACGCCCGTAGTTTCAGCCGCACATGTACGGCGGCGTACGAACTATGGCCGGAACATAGCCGTAAGTTGTAGATTACTTTTAGAAGAAAACTTTTTTTTTCTTCTTAATTTGATATTTTTTCACATTCTGCTCCCCAGCACACTCTGTACCTGGAAACACCTCTCGGAGTAGATCAGCAGAAAACAGACAAAGTAAGCTCCCTATGGTGGTAGTTGAATGCCAACAAAATTTCATCCTAGCAGGGGAATTGTAGCACAGTATGAGAAAAACAGAGTTGCAACTATTTAGATGAAATATAATTAATCAGGCCACCATTAACCCATTCATCAACCTATAGAATACAATAATAACACTAACAACGATATAATTATCTTTTTATAAAATTATCATTATAAACCCTAGACTAACAGGGATGTAAGATGTTAAAGCGTATGTTATTTCATAAAGTATTTCACATTATAGAGACACATCAAAACTTTTTTATCAGTGGGCGTCTGGGTGCTGAGACCCCCATTGCTTGTTAACAGCAGCAGGGAGACGTGTAAGGCGAATGCTGTTTCTCCCTGCTGTCTCGTTCTGACTGGAGACAGGCTCCAGAGGAAGACTCCATAATGTAAAAAGTTATCTAAGTGACACTATAATGCTATAATCATCCTAGACCACTGGGGATTATTGATATCAATATTAACCTGTGCCAAGTCCACTAGAGATACTAGATATTCTTCATTAAGCCACTTTGACCCCTGGGGATATTAGAAGAATGCTATCATCAACACTTAAAGTTGTGTTTCTCAACTTTTTTTTTCAAGCCAGAGACCCCCTACTGATAGGACGTGCCAGCCGAGTACCTCCAAGGCAATCAATTATTAATGTTAACAACATAAGGATCTTCTCACATCGCTGTCAGATGCTTTGTTTGGAGCCTTTGTTGGTGGCTCCTTCAGAATTGATGGGAATAGTGCAGCAGGCAACGCTATTCTTGCTGTCAAAATAACGAATGCCACATTGAAACTCAACGGAGCCCATTATAAGTTAATGGGGTCCAATGGGCTGCATTGCTGTTTGGGTAAGACTTTATGTAAAAGTTCTATTGTCTACATGTACAATGTCTAAGAGGATAATGGTGCCCTCTGGATTTAAAAAGAAAAAATTGTGATCAACATCTTGCCAAGCACATGAGCTTGAGGCTAGGTGCCAATGATTTTTTTCTTAACTCTTGACAAATGTTAGTAAGGTGATACGTGTGGACAATAATATGCCATGTCTATGGATGTTATAGTAAAAGCTTCCACAGTCACAGAGATCAGCAATAGATATATCTTTTAGGTTTGTTTTTTTTCTAAAATTTTATCAGCTCATATTTCAGTGCCTTTGGCATCAAACCAGTCCTTGCTATCACCGATACCACTGTGTAAGTTCTCACTTTTGCTATTTTCAAATCATTTTCATTATGGTTTTGTTAAAGGGAACCTGTCAGCACATTTGTGCCAATTGAGCTCCCAGAGATGCTGGAGCAGTGATTTCTTATGGATGTCTGGACTGGCTTCTGGAGCTGGACTTGCAGGAGGGGGCAAATATCCGGGGCTCTACCGGGGTCGGGTGGGCTCTGCCACGGGTGCTGTGTCTTCTTTAAGGCTGCCAGAAAAACATGGATATAGCCTATGGCTGTATACATGTTTTCCAGGACTCCCTGGGGTCTCTCAAGACTAGATGTTACCAAAAAAAGCTATTTTGATATTTGCTGTTTTTTTCCCCACATACGCTGTTACCCATACAGGGAAATTTCACATGTGATGATACCAAATATATTTATTATTTTATTTATTACAAAAAAATAAATAAAAAAAATAAAAAAATTTGGAAAGGTGGTGATGATTTGAATCTTTATAACAGCGGTCTCAAACTCAATTTACCCGGGGGCCGCTGGAGGTAGAGTCTGGGTGAGGCTGGGCCGCATCAGGTTTTCCACAAGAAAAGCTCATACAAAAACATTCCAATGTCATCAAATGTTTTTTTTTTTTCATCTGTTAAAACCCCTAGCCCTCCCCCCCCCCACAGAACTATCACTCCCAGCCCTCCCCCCCCCACAGAACTATCACTCCCAGCCCTCCCCCACACACAGAACTTCTGGGCGGTAGCCCGGGGCCCTGAGCTCCTGGGGGGCCCATGGCCACCCAAAAAGACTTATACTTTCAGTGGTGTACTGTCTCCTGGCTACCCTTCCGCCATGATTTGCAAAAAAATCACAGTTTTTTTATGGCAATTTTGCACAAATCAGGACATCATGACATTATCTATACTGTACTATGAACGCCAGGCTAGTGCTGCCATAGTTACAGTGGGGTGGGGGGGCCAGGCCTGGTGAACAGCCCAAGGCCTATGGTAAAGTTAATCCACCCCTGGCCGTAGTTGGCCCGCGGGCCGCGAGTTTGAGACCCATGCTTTATAAGAAGGGGATTTAAAAATGTATGTATAAAAAAACATTTCTTTACACCTTTTGAGTCTCCGTAGGTGAGTTCAATTAGCATTAATGCAATACAATATTAGAGTATTTTATTGATCAGATTGACAGGCTCAATGAACAATTGCTGATTGCTTATAGGGTTTAAAGGGGAACTCTTTTGTAGAGGTTAAAAAAAAATTAAACTTCTGCAGAAGCATAAAGCATTACTTACCCGTCTATACCAGTTTTGAAACTACCAAAAATCCATTTGTTTGTGTGTGTGTGTGTGTGGTTGGGGGGGGGGGGGTAGTTGTTGTTCTGTATTATGTTTCTGTCCTTCTTGGTTGAGCAGTTCCCTGAATGCAATGCTTTCCCTCAGCTGATCATTACAGTCCCCTACCCATCACAATCAATAAAATCAGTACTGCACCTGCTTCTGGCCATCCAGAGATGGTGGATCACTCAGGGTATTGGGGGATCCAGCCAAGCCTCCTGTCTGCATCATCAGCCTGTGCTCAGCAAACACACACAATGTGAGACAGAGGCATGGAATATTTGTCTCCTAAGGTGGGAGAGCAGTGGCAGTGGGAGACAATGTGAATTGGCACAGAGGCCATTTTTTTTCACTTCCTGGATTTCTATCAGCTACCAGTGTGGCAGAACCGCACAGATATGGTAATACATTGTATAGACACATCTCCATAACTTTTAATGTACTTTTAATAGAAAACAAGTTTTTCTTATCTGGAGTTCCCCTTTAATGCAAAACTAGAGTATTTTATTGATCCATCAGATTAACAGGCTGCAGCAGTAGAGCACTCTTAACAGCTATTGAGCCTTAGTACAGGTGGTGATGATTCTAATTTTTACTAGAAAGGGGATTATATATATATATATATATATATATATATATATACACACACACTCACCGGCCACTTTATTAGGTACACCTGTCCAACTGCACATTACCACTTAATTTCTAATCAGCCAATCACATGGCGGCAACTCAGTGCATTTAGGCATGTAGACATGGTCAAGACAATCTCCTGCAGTTCTAACCAAGCATCAGTATGGGGAAGAAAGGGGATTTGAGTGCCTTTGAACGTGGCATGGTTGTTGGTGCCAAAAGGGCTGTTCTGAGTATTTCAGAAACTGCTGATCTACTGGGATTTTCACGCACAACCATCTCTAGGGTTTACAGAGAATGGTCCGAAAAAGAAAAAACATCCAGTGAGCGTCAGTTCTGTGGGCGGAAATGCCTTGTTGATGCCAGAGGTCAGAGGAGAATGGGCAGACTGGTTCGAGCTGATAGAAAGGCAACAGTGACTCAAATAGCCAACCGTTACAACCAAGGTAGGCAGAAGAGCATCTCTGAACGCACAGTACGTCCAACTTTGAGGGAGATGGGCTACAGCAGCAGAAGACCACACCGGGTGCCACTCCTTTCAGCTAAGAACAGGAAACTGAGGCTACAATTTGCACAAGCTCATCGAAATTGGACAGTAGAAGATTAGAAAAACGTTGCCTGGTCTGATGAGTCTCGATTTCTGCTGCGACATTCGGATGGTAGGGTCACAATTTGGCGTCAACAACATGAAAGCATGGATCCATCCTGCCTTGTATCAACGGTTCAGGCTGGTGGTGGTGTCATGGTGTGGGGAATATTTTCTTGGCACTCTTTGGGCCCCTTGGTACCAATTGAACATTGTTGCAACGCCACAGCTTACCTGAGTATTGTTGCTGACCATGTCCATCCCTTTATGACCACAATGTACCCAACATCTGATGGCTACTTTCAGCAGGATAATGCGCCATGTAATAAAGCTAGAATCATCTCAGACTGGTTTCTTGAACATGACAATGAGTTCACTGTACTCAAATGGCCTCCACAGTCACCAGATCTCAATCCAATAGAGCATCTTTGGGATGTGGTGGAACGGGAGATTCGCATCATGGATGTGCAGCCAACAAATCTGCGGCAACTGTGTGATGCCATCATGTCAATATGGACCAAAATCTCTGAGGAATGCTTCCAGCACCTTGTTGTATCTATGCCACGAAGAATTGAGGCAGTTCTGAAGGCAAAAGGGGGTCCAACCCGTTACTAGCATGGTGTACCTAATAAAGTGGCCGGTGAGTGTGTATATATATATATATATATATATATATATATATATATATACATACACAGTGGTACCTTGGTTTAAGAGTAACTTGGTTTAAGAGCGTTTTGGTTTAAGAGCTCACAGTTCTTTAAAATTGTGACTTGGTTTAACAGCATTGCTTTGGTTTAAGAGCTCCCTGTACCGGGTGGGAGGGCGAGTGGAGGAGGGGCATGGTCTGCCCAGTGGGGTCTACAGCACTGTACTCTGACCATGAAAGTCTCCCTTACCTTCCAAATTATGGCAGATCCACTTCAGGCTGGGGCTGCATCAGGGGACAGGACTGTAGAGGTAATCTCTCCATAGCTGTAAGCCCTCTCTCCCCGGACAGAGAGCGCTGCTATACTGTGCCCACATCTGCCCTTCTCATTCCTTCATGCTCCCTGCAGTCTCTTTCCGCCCTTGTGTTACCCATCCTCTCCATTACTGTACAGTAACTTATAATATCACATATTCTGCTGTTTCTGAATGTTTCATTTGTTTTACATGTTATTCAGAATAATAAATCATTATCTTTGGGGTGTCAAACCAATATTCTGCATATCAGTGGTTTCTCATGGGAAAATTTGTTTTGGTTTAAGATTGGATTTGGATTACAAGCACAGTCCTGGAACGAATTATGCTCGTAATCCATTTCTTTACACTTTTTATGCCCAAATAAGTGAGTTAAATGAGCAATTGCTGATTGCTTATAGGTATTAATGCACTAGTATTTTATTGATCCATCAGATTGACAGGCTGCAACAACAGAGCACTCTTAACAATAATTGAGCCTTAGTACAGGCCTGGACTAGCAAGACAACAAATCAGCTTCCTGCAACAAGATTGTGGGGAGACTGACATACTATACATGGTGTGTGTTAGAGTTCAGTCTGTGTGTGTGAACTCGGCTGGAAGAATCAGCCGACGCCCGATTTCTCTCTGACCTGTTCACACTTCTTGCTCTGCTGCCAGGGAGCCGACACCCAGCTTCATGCTTCTCCTGACTCCTCTCTGGTGCTCGTGGGGTTAAGCCTTCAGGTGTTGCATTCTCCTGAGGCTTGCTCCTGTCAATGGAGGGCTCCCTGGCTGCTATTGGTGTCTCATGCTGCTGTCAGACTGTGTGTACTGTCTACCTCCCCGTATCCCTAGGTAAGTTAGGGACTGTCGCCCAGTTGCTGCCCTAGGGCTTAGCCTAGGGGGGCAAGCAGGTAGGGACAGGGGTTGCGGGTCTAGACAAGGGACTTCCATCTTCCCAGACCCCAGGACTCCCTGACAGATACACTGGCCCACAAAAAGGCTGAGTCTTATATAAGACCAGCAACGTTTTTTCCTCCAAAGGATAAGATGTCTGCAATGGCGGGTCAGATTGATGCCCTTACCTCCCTGGTACAGGATCTGTCTGCTCGCTTACAGCATCAGGAGCAGAGTGTGGCACCCGCCCAAGTTCCAGTCCTTCCTGTCACTGTCTCTGAACCACATGCTACCTTGCCCGATTTTTTTTCGGGTGATAGGAGACAGTTTTTTGCTTTTCGGGAAGGTTGCAAGTTATACTTTGACCTTCGTCCTCGCTCTTCTGGCTCAGAGGCTCAGAAGGTAGGAATAGTCATTTCCAGACTTAGAGGGGTTCCCCAGAACTGGGCGTTCTCTCTACCCTCAGACTCCCCCACCCGACAGACTTTGAACGCTTTTTTTCTGCCCTAGGTCTGTTATATGATGAACCAGACCGTACAGCTTATGCCGTGTCTCAGTTGATGTCACTCCGACAAGGCCGTCTATTGGCAGAAGATTTCTGCGCACAGTTTCGCCAGCACTGTACTGAGTCTGGGTGGAACGACCTATCCTTAAAGGATTTTTTTTTGGCTGGCCTCTCTAACTCATTTAAAGATCTGCTCATAGCCCATCCTGAGCCGAGATCCCTGGAAGAGGCCATGTCGTTGGCGATCCGTGCAGATCGACGCCTGAGGGCTAGGCGTTCCAACAGATCTAGTCCAGTCCGCTCCACTCCATCGTCATCAGCCAACACTGGGTTTCAGCCTCTAGCTGAACCCATGGAGCTGGATACTATGACTCCTCAGGAGTGGAGGGATTTCCGTTTTAAAAATAATCGATGCCTGTATTGTGGGAATTCTGGTCACGGGGTAGCTACCTGTCCCCGGCTCCCCGCTAATAAAAAAGAAGTCACAGCAGGAAAACTCCCACTCCTAGACAGTTTATGGGAAGACTGTCTAGGAGATGAAGTACTCCCTGAAGTAACTAAAATGTTGCTCCCCTGTACTCTAGAGTATCTCTCGCTCTCTTGAACAGGGCTAGCGCTTATTGATTCTGGGGCTGCAGCCAATTTCATAAATTGTGATTTTGCTACTAAGATTATGAATTCTTTTGTACCGGTGTCCCCTTCTATTCAGGTCACAGGGGTTGACTCCACCCCTCTGCATGCAGGTCAAGTGGAATTCTCTACTCCCAAGCTGAACCTCACGGTAGGAGTTTTGCATTCTGAAACCTGTTCATTTTTGGTAATGAAGAATTTGTCAGTGGATATAATACTAGGCCTGCCATGGATAAGGGAGCACAATCCCGTTATCGATTGGGAGACTTTAGATCTGATAAAATGGGGTCCTCAGTGTGTCGGTCACATAAAACCTCTCAGTTTGAATACCTCGGTTTCTGTTAACGGTCAATTACCTGAATACATTGCTGATTTCTCTGATGTATTTTCTAAACAGTTGTCTGAGATTTTACCTCCACATCGTAAATGGGATTGTAAAATTGAATTGTTACCTAACGCTAAGTTACCCAAAGGTCGAATCTATAACCTGACAGTACCAGAGAGAGAGTCTTTAAAAGAATACATACACGAGAGTCTAGCAAAGGGGCACATTAGACCATCTGAGTCACCAACAGGGGCAGGTTTCTTTTTCGTAGAAAGATGGTGGACTCAGGCCTTGCATAGACTATCGCGAGCTAAATAAGATCACAGTAAAGAACCAGTATGCACTTCCTCTCATCCCAGACCTTCTAAACCAGGTTTCAGGGGCCCAATGGTTCTCAAAACTAGATCTTCGGGGGGCATATAATCTTATTCGTATCCGGAAGGGGGAAGAGTGGAAGACTGCTTTTAACACACCTCTTGGTCATTTTGAATACCTGGTAATGCTTTTTGGGCTCTGTAATGCGCCTGCGGTTTTTCAGAGCTTTATGAATTTTATCTTTCAGGATTTGATTGGTTCATTTGTGGTTATATATCTAGATGATATTCTTGTCTTCTCACCTGATTGGGAATCACACTGTTCTCATTTACGTACAGTCTTACACCGTCTCAGAGCTAATAAACTGTTTGCAAAATTTTTTAAAAGTGTTTGTTCAGTGTACAGAAAATTTCTTTTCTTGGTTATATCATTACACCTCAGGATATGCAAATGGATCCAGCTAAGGTGAAAGCGATTACTGAGTGGGCCCAACCTACCACCTTAAAAGCCTTACAACGGTTCCTTGGTTTTTCAAATTATTACCGTAAATTTATAAAAGATTTCTCGGTAATCGCAAAACCCTTAACGGATTTAACCAGGAAGGGTGCAGATGTGAGCGCCTGGACCACTTCGGCCCTAACTGCATTTGCTACTCTGAAGGCCTCATTTTCCTCAGCTCCTGTCCTCATTTAGCCTGATCTGACTCGTCCATTTATTGTAGAAGTCGATGCTTCTGAGTTTGGAGTGGGGGCAGTATTGTCACAAGGTCCATCCACACTCACCAATCTCAGACCTTGCGCCTTCTTTTCCAGAAAATTCTCTGATACTGAACACAATTATGACATTGGTAACCGTGAGTTACTTGCCATCAAATGGGCATTTGAGGAATGGAGGCATTATTTGGAAGGTGCAGTTCACCAGATAACTGTTATTACTGACCATAAAAATCTCATTTATTTAGACTCCGCTAAAAGGTTAAATTCTGGACAAGCTCGTTGGGCATTGTTTTTTTTCTCGTTTTAATTTTGTGGTTACTCACAGGCCTGGTACTAAGAATGTCAAAGCAGATGCGTTACCTAGAAGCTTTGGCACCCCTGAACCAGTGAATACTGAACCTGAGAACATCCTCTCCCCAGGAGTTGTTCTAGCAGCCGTCTCCTCCGTCCTTTCTCCACTTATTGAAGCAGCCCAAGAGTCTGCTCCTGAAGCCCTTCCGGAAGGCAAACTATTTTTCCCTTTGTCTCTCAGGTTGAAGGTTCTGGAGGAGACACATTGCTCAGTTCTAGCTAGTCATCCAGGTATCAAGGGTACTCAGGAGCTTCTGTCCAGGGTATATTGGTGGCCACATATGGCCAGAGATGTAAGATTATTTGTTTCTGCCTGCCCGGTCTGTGCCAGGGGAAAGAACCCCAGGAGACGTCCTGAGGGTTTTCTTCTCTCTTTGCCCATTCCATCTAGGCCCTGGACACACCTGTCTATGGATTTTATAACTGATTTGCCACTGTCTCACGGCAACACTACTATCTGGGTGATTGTAGACAGGTTTTCAAAGATGGCTCATTTTGTTCCGCTTAGCAAGTTACCTAATTGCCAAATTATTGTCTGAAACTTTCATCAAAGAAATTGTTCGATTGCATGGGATTCCGGAGGATATCGTATCTGACAGGTGTACAATTCGTAGCTTGTTTTTGGAGAGCCTTCTGTAAAAATTTGAATGTTAATTTATCATTTTCTTCAGCATTTCACCCAGAGTCTAATGGGCAAACAGAGCGTATGAATCAAGAAGTAATTCAATATCTCCGTCTTTTTGTTTCTGATAACCAATCCCAATGGTCCACTTACTTGCCTCTTGCTGAATTTGGCATAAATAATCATGTTAATTCCTCCTCTCAAACCTCACCTTTCTTCTGCAACTATGTTTTTCATCCTCGCTTTTCTTTTTCTTCTCCATCTGCATCTGACACACCTCAGGCTAACGTTTCCACTGATGAACTGTGCACAGTTTGGGCCTGGGTTCTAAGGAACCTTCAAGGTACCGAGGAAAGACTAATACATAACACCAACAAGAGACGCACCATCTCTGCACCATTTGTTGTTGGGGATCAGGTTTAACTTTTTTCCAAGAATTTGAAATTAAAAGTTCCTTGTTTAAAACTTGCTCCTCGGTATGTTGGTCCGTTTACTGTTTTACAGGTTATCAATCCAGTTGCATATAAGTTATCCCTTCCAAGTTTGTGGAAAGTTCATAATGTGTTTCATAAAGGGTTGCTCAAGAAATATGTTGTTCCGGTATTGCCCACCCATGACCCACCCTCTCCTGTGTTGGTGCAGGGGGAACTTGAATATGAAATTCAGAAAATTGTTGACTCTAGGCGAGTCTGACGTTCGCTGCAATGTCTGGTGCATTGGCGTGGGTTTGGCCCTGAGGAGAGAACGTGGGTCCCTGCCAGGGATGTTCACGCTCCTCGTTTAGTCCGTTTATTCCACAGAGCCTTTCCTCACAAACCGGCTCCTAGCCTTAGGGGTCCGGTGTACCCCCATAGGAGGGGGGGTACTGTTAGAGTTCAGTCTGTGTGTGTGAACTCGGCTGGAAGAATCAGCCGACGCCCGATTTCTCTCTGACCTGTTCACACTTCTTGCTCTGCTGCCAGGGAGCCGACACCTGGCTTCATGCTTCTCCTGACTCCTCTCTGGTGCTCGTGGGGTTAAGCCTTCAGGTGTTGCATTCTCCTGAGGCTTGCTCCTGTCTGAGTACAGGGGAGGGCTCCCTGGCTGCTATTGGTGTCTCATGCTGCTGTCAGACTCCTTGCTCCTATCAGGGTCTGGGGCGGGAGCTCTGGTAGCATTTAAGCTGGTGAATTACTCTCTGTAATTGCCAGTGTATGTTTGGTCTCCAGCTACACCAGCGTATCTTATTGTTCTGCTAGACATTTTGACATTTGGACTTGGACTTCGCTTTTGCCTCATCCTCTGTACTGCGTTACCTCTCGTGTTTGACCTAGGACCGGACTCTGTTTACCCCTTGTTTGCTGATTCGGATTTTGACGTGACCTCCTGTTGCTGACTCGGACTGCCTGACTTGTTTGTATATACCTGTCTGTGTGTTCTGTTACCTCCCCGTATCCCTAGGCAAGTTAGGGACTGTCGCCCAGTTGCTGCCCTAGGGGTTAGCCTAGGGGGGCAAGCAGGTAGGGACAGGGGTTGCGGGTCTAGACAAGGGACTTACATCTTCCCAGACCCCAGGACTCCCTGACAGTGTGACTATTAGTAAGTTGATGTACGTTGTTAACACTATTTATTTTAGAGTATAGGATGAGGTTTATTCCGAATCTTTAAAAAGAACACACAATTTTCTCTTGTTCTCAATATTCCAATATGAAACGGACTATTGCTCTAATAATGACATTTCTCTGTGTATTACTCAACTAGCGGCCACTGAACAGGCATCTGATGACAGTCTGTGATTTAGCAGTACGACAAGGAAGTTACTAGGGAATTTACATTTTAATTAACCTAGTATTAGACACTTTGGATAGAGCATTATCTGCCTCATTGAGAATCCACTTGCTAAGTTAATTACATATCAAAAATAAATGTGCTTTAGGTAAAACAAGACAACACTGATTGTCATTATCTCTCTAGTTTTTCTATCAACTCTTGTTAGATCAGAGCCACAGGTTACAGCATACACAATTACACATTCACTTTAGGTCACACTGAGAAGTCTCCTACAGGAAGCTTCCTCTAGCCATTGTGTATTGTTACAGTACTGCTATGGTCATCAGTTAACAGATAATTACTGCAAAGTAACTGGATTCATGCATCTTTGTTTTAGGGCATAACAATAACACAAAACTGCTGATATCAAGGCTATAAAACACTTTGAAAAGCATTTGTTAAATCTTGCTTTGTATTTATTATAGTAAAAAAAAATTCTGTCTTTATTATACAATTTTCTTATTTTTGCTTGCACAGACTGTAGTGTGTGTTGTAGGCGCTTTGCCTCTATACTTGTACACCGCCATGTAACTGTTCTGCACAGGGCCGCTTCTGCCGTTAAGCAGGCGGCAGATTCTCGGGTCCCTGAGGGGGCGGCACAATCCTGTCCTGTCATTTTGGTAGGTCAGTGTGACTTACCTGAATGACAAGGCCCTGTGCACCACTCTGCAGGGCCTGCTGGCTCTTCCCTCCTTCACAGCACTTATTTGGCAGGAGGGAGGGATCCAGGAGTGACACAGACAGAACCCATGATGAGTTACTGTTAAAGGAGAAGTCCGGTGAAAATTTTTATTTAATTATTGTATTGCCCCCCAAAAGTTATACAAATCCCCAATATACACTTATTATGGGAAATGCACATAAAGGGCTTTTTTCCCTGCACTTACTACTGCATCAAGGCTTCACTTCCTCAATAAAATGGTGATGTCACGACCTGACTCCCAGAGCTGTGCGGGCTGTGGCTGCTGGAGAGGATGATGGCAGGGGGATGCTCAGTGTCCCTCTAGTGCCCTGTGTCCCTCAGAGTCCCCCTGCCATCATCTCCAGCAGCCACAGCCCGCACAGCTCTGGGAATCGGGTTGTGACATCACCATTTGCAGTAGTAAGTGGGGTGGGGTGTCAGGGCCAGCATGGGGGAGGGGTGCTATCTTGAGAAATTGTCCTGGGTCTCCAACCCCAATGCCCTAAACAGCTCTGCACATCAATCATATTATTGCATTTTGTACATATTTGCACACAATTGCAGAAAAATAGCTGCGATTTTGCACGATTTTTTGTCAGACTGCAATAATGTAAATGACGTGCAGAGCTGATGAAGCTGTCATAGAGGTCCCCCAAACTGTCTTTATCTACCTGCAAGGACCTGAAATGACCTTCCTGATGGTGCCAGCATACAGAAGATATGTGTATACTGGAGACATGTGTATACAGTATACAGAAGACATGTGTATACAGTTTACAGGAGGCATGTGTATACAGTATACAGGAGACGTGCATACAGTATACAGGAGACATTAGTATACAGGAAAAATGTGTATATAGTAGTATACAGGAGACGTGTGTATATGGTATACAGGAGACATGTGTATACAGTAATGCATGTGCATACAGGATACAGACATGTGTATACAGAATACATGCGCATACAGGAGACATGTGCCGCATACAGACGTGTATATAGTATACAGGAGACATGAGTATACAGTATACAGGAGACTTGTATATAGTGTATAGGAGACATGTGTATACAGTATACAGGAGACACCCTTATACGGTATACAGGAGACATGTGTATACATGTGCATAACGCATACAGACATGTGTACACAGTATACAGGAGACGTGCATACAGATGTGTATACAGAAGACATGTGTATACAGACGTGTATATAGTATAGAGGAGACAAAGGTATACGGTAGACGTGTACATGGTATACAGGAGACATGCGTATACAGTATACCGGAGACATGTGCATACAGCATACAGACGTGTATACAAGTGACATGTGCATACAGACAGTGGTGGTCTTTGGCACCAAGCACCCCAAGATCGCTTGGGGCCCCCAACATCCAGGGGGACCCCCACGCCCCGCTCTTGTGCTCAAGACCGCTGGACATGGCCACTGCCCCGCTCGCTGCTACCATCTGAACTGTAACTATGAGCACTCGTAATGAGCGCTCATAGTTACATGCAGCAGCACTGACAGAGAGGGGGCCATTGGCTCCCTTCCCGTCAGACACTCTTGTGGTTGCAGAAAGTGTTTTCCCTGCGGTCACAAGTGCCCGCTTTGTCCTTGTGGTGCCGGCGCTCCAATGACATCACTGGAGCATCGGCGCCAGGAAAAGGGGAGTGCGGCCTCTTGTGATCGCAGGGAAAACCCTTCCTGCAGCCACAAGAGTGAGGAGAAGTGTTTTATTGTGTTATATACTATATGGGAGGGGGACCCCCGGACGAAGACTACGAAACGCACGTAGGGGTGGTGGCGTCCCGGAGGATATATACTGAAATTACCTGGCAGGTACAGTGGGGAAAAAAAAGTATTTAGTCAGTCACCAATAGTGCAAGTTCTCCCACTTAAAAAGATGAGAGGCGTCTGTGATTTACATCATAGGTAGACCTCAACTATGAGAGACAAAATGAGAAAACAAATCCAAAAAATCACATTGTCTGCTTTTGTAAGAATTTATTTGCAAATTATGGTGGAAAATAAGTATTTGGTCACCTACAAACATTCAAGATTTCTGGCTCTCACAGACCTGTAACTTCTTCTTTAAGAGTCTCCTCTTTCCTCCACTCATTACCTGTAGTAATGGCACCTGTTTAAACTTGTTATCAGTATAAAAAGACACCCGTGCACACCCTCAAACAGTCAGACTCCAAACTCCACTATGGTGAAGACCAAAAAGCCGTCAAAGGACACCAGAAACAAAATTGTAGCCCTGCTCCAGGCTGGGAAGACTGAATCTGCAATAGGCACCCAGCTTGGAGTGAAGAAATCAACTGTGGGAGCAATAATTAGAAAATGGAAGACATACAAGACCACTGATAATCTCCCTCGATCTGGGGCTCCACGCAAAATCTCACCCTGTGGGGTCAAAATGATCACAAGAACAGTGAGCAAAAATCCCAGAACCACGCGGGGGGACCTAGTGAATAAACTGCAGAGAGCTGGGACCAATGTAACAAAGCCTACCATCAGTAACACACTACGCCGCCAGGGACTCAGATCCTGCAGTGCCAGACGTGTCCCACTGCTCAAGCCAGTACATGTCCGGGTCCGTCTGAAGTTTGCTAGAGAGCATTTGGATGATCCAGAAGAGTATTGGGAGAATGTCCTATGGTCTGATGAAACCAAAGTGGAACTGTTTGGTAGAAACACAACTTGTCGTGTTTGGAGAAAAAGAATACTGAGTTGCATCCATCAAACACCATACCTACTGTAAAGCATGGGGGTGGGAACATCATGCTTTGGGGCCGTTTCTCTGCAAAGGGGCCAGGACGACTGATCTAGGTACATGAAAGAATCAATGGGGCCATGTATCGTGAGATTTTGAGTGCAAACCTCCTTTTATCAGCAAGAAAAAACAAAGGGCGACAGCGCTCCATGACGAGGATCAGAAGGGCAAGGTGAAAAAGGGATAGGGGTGCACGGCAACCCTCACCTGATGTGGTTGTGCAAAGGGAGGCACAACACTCTGCAGCGTATATATCAAGGACCGCAGCCACTCCCGATATCCAACAGGAAACAATGATGCAAACAACCTCCAACTCCAGACTACACGGATTATGGGGCGCAGGTCCAACTTGAGATCGAGGCACAGTGAGTAATAAAAATATATTTTATTGTGGAGACTCAACGCGTTTCGGAACCGCACCGGTTCCTTTCTCAAGAGTCATGATACTGATAAAACAGAACAGCACTATATATCACAAACCAAGATGACATCAAAAGGGGAGGAGGACTCAGAACCTCCCACTTCAATCAACACAGACACCTGTAACACCAATAAAGAAAGGCATATAACTATATACTACATTGCATTGAAATACAATAATATATAAGAGTATATAAAACGAATATGTATATAAATAAAAATAATATGTGTAGAAAATGTATAAAAAAAAAAAAAAAAAACCTTTAAAATAAAAAAAAAAAAAAATTTTTTTTAAAAAACTTAAAAAAAAAAAAAAAAATAGTGATCCTATTCTAAAATCAATTCTTCCCAAACAACCTAATGTTATTTTCCGTAGAACTAAAACATTACGTAGCCATCTAGCACCTAGCAAACTCCGTAAAATTACTTCAGATATGGAAAATAGTAATAATACAAACAAAAATAATAATACAAAAACTAGATCTGTGGGCACCGTACGCTGCAATGTAGCGAGATGCTTATGCTGCAATTGGATAACAGATACCCCAGCACCAACATTTACCTCTATAGTCACCAATGAGATATTTTTTGTCCGTGAAATGTATTCTTGTTCATCACAGTATGTTATTTATCTCCTAGAATGCCCATGTCACCTGCAGTATGTGGGACGCACCATTCAGACGGTGCGGTGCCGCATGAACAAGCATCGAGCTAATATTAAAAATTCATTTTTATTGCATAGTGTCTCTCGACACTTTTTTCTTAAGCATAATTCTGACCCTAGTAGTTTGAGACTCACTATTTTGGAACGTATAGGAGAGAATGTTCCCAATAGATACAAGCAGCTCATTAATAGGGAATCGTACTGGATTTTTAAACTTTGCTCTTTGTCACCAGATGGCTTAAATGAGACACTAGAAAATACGAAGGTATAATTTTTTAACTTTATATACTTATTTTTAAATATATATATATATATATATATATATATATAAGGAAAAAAAAGAAAGAAAAAAAAAAAAAAAAAAGAATTTTTTTTTTTTTTTTTTTAAAGTTTTTTTAAAATTTTATTTTTTTATTTTTTTATTTTAACCCTTTAAGGACATGGCCCATTTTCGTTTTTACGTTTTCGGTTTTTCCTCCTTGTGTTTAAAAGGCCATAGCACTTGCATTTTTCCACCTAGAAACCCCCATGACCCCTTATTTTTTGCGTCACTAATTGTACTTTGCAATTACAGGCTGAATTTTTGCATAAAGTACACTGCGAAACCAGAAAAAAATTCGAAGTGTGGTGAAATTGAAAAAAAAAAACGCATTTCTTTTATTTGGGGGAAATGTGTTTTTACGCCATTCACCCTGGGGTAAAACTGACTTGTTATGCATGTTCCTCAAGTCGTTACGATTAAAACGATATATAACATGTATAACTTATATTGTATCTGATGGCCTGTAAAAAATTCAAACCGTTGTTAACCAATATACGTTCCTTAAAATCGCTCCATTCCCAGGCTTATAGCGCTTTTATCCTTTGGTCTATGGGGCTGTGCGAGGTGTCATTTTTTGCGCCATGATGTGATCTTTCTATCGGTACCTTGATTGCCCATATACGTCTTTTTGATCGCTTTTTATTACATTTTTTCTGGATTTGATGCGACCAAAAATGCGCAATTTTGCACTTTGGGATTTTTTTGCGCTGACGCCGTTTACCGTACGAGATCAGGAATGTGATTAATTAATAGTTCGGGCGATTACGCACGCGGCGATAGCAAACATGTTTATTTATTTATTTATTTGTTTACTTTTATTTAAAACCTGGGAAAAGGGGGGTGATTCAGACTTTTATTAGGGGAGGGGGCTTTTTACTATAAACAACACTTTTTTTTTTTTTTTTACACATATACTAGAACCCCCCCTGGGGGACTTCTAGTATATACACTTGGATCTCTCATTGAGATCTCTGCAGCATATCTATGCTGCAGAGATCCATGAGATCGGCACTCGTTTGCTTTCGGCTGCTGCAGCCGGAAGTAAACGAGTGCCGAGCCGAGGACGGCGCCATCTTGGACGCGTCCCCGGCCGGCATCAGTAACGGAGATCGCTCCTCCGGGACAAGGTCCCGGAGGAGCGATCTCCCCCACTAGACACCAGGGAAACGTTGCCTCCGGTAATCGGAGGCAGCTGTCAACTTTGACAGCTGCCTCCGATTAGCTAATTAGCGGGCACGGCGATCAGACCGTGCCCGCTAATAGCGGCGGTCCCGGGCTACACGCGGCACCCGGGATCGCGGCACTTCAAAGCGGGGCCGCGCTTTGAAGTGCAAGTGAGGACATAGGACGTACCGGTACGTCCTATGTCCTTAAGAGGTTAAAGGTTTTTTTTTTTGTTTTTTTTTATACATTTTCTACACATATTATTTTTATTTATATACATATTCGTTTTATATACTCTTATATATTATTGTATTTCAATGCAATGTAGTATATAGTTATATGCCTTTCTTTATTGGTGTTACAGGTGTCTGTGTTGATTGAAGTGGGAGGTTCTGAGTCCTCCTCCCCTTTTGATGTCATCTTGGTTTGTGATATATAGTGCTGTTCTGTTTTATCAGTATCATGACTCTTGAGAAAGGAACCGGTGCGGTTCCGAAACGCGTTGAGTCTCCACAATAAAATATATTTTTATTACTCACTGTGCCTCGATCTCAAGTTGGACCTGCGCCCCATAATCCGTGTAGTCTGGAGTTGGAGGTTGTTTGCATCATTTTTATCAGCAAGGGCATTGAAGATGAAACGTGGCTAGGTCTTTCAACATGACAATGATCCAAAGCACACCGCCAGGGCAACGAAGGAGTGGCTTCGTAAGAAGCAGCATTTCAAGGTCCTGGAGTGGCCTAGCCAGTCTCCAGATCTCAACCCTATAGAAAACCTTTGGAGAGAGTTGAAAGTCCATGTTGCCAAGCTAAAGTCCCAAAACATCACTGCTCTAGAGGAGATCTGCATGGAGGAATGGGCCAACATACCAACAACAGTGTGTGCCAACCTTGTGAAAACTTACAGAAAACGTTTGACCTCTGTCATTGCCAACAAAGGATATATAACAAAGTATTGAGATGAAATTTTGTTACTGACCAAATACTTATTTTCCACCATAATTTGCAAAAAACATTCTTACAAAATCAGACAATGTGATTTTCAGCATTTGTTTTCTCATTTTGTCTCCCATAGTTGAGGTCTACATATGGTGTCAATTACAGGCCTCTCTCATCTTTTTAAGTGGTGGAACTTGCACTATTGGTGACTGACTAAATACTTTTTTCCCTACTTTATCTATGCTGTGTCTCCAAGACAATTGGGGTCAGGAATACTTACAGGCGGCCTTGTATTAGGATGTATGGTCAGACGGATTAGTACTGCTTACAGATATGCACTAGCACTTTACATGATCTGCCTATGTAATGGTGTGTTTAGTTGGTCGGGGACACAGCATGTGCATAAATATTACCCCCTCTGGGATAGCCACTGTTCTTTAATGTTTGGTTTTCTCTTTTTTAAAGAATGAATTTTAATATTGTATTTAATAAAAATTATTTTTTGGCTACATAAGTTCAGCATTTTCTCCTTTCTTCTTGGGCAATTTTATGGGAGGGGAAGCACACAGGGGTCTATTTAACTGGGGGAGCATACATCGGGGGGTCTATATAAATGGGGGAGCACACAGGGGGGCTATATAACAGGGGGAGCACACAGGGGGGCTATATAACAGGGGGAGCACACAGGGGGATATATATAACTGGGGGAGCACACAGCAGGTTTATATCCAAGTGGGGGAGCACACAGGGGGGCTATATACTACTGGGGGAGCATATAGGGGTCTATATACTACTGGTGGTGCACACAGGGGGTCTATATACTACTGGGGGAACATACAGGGGGTCTATATACTACTGGTGCGGCACACAGGTGGTCTATATACTGCTGGGGGAAGCACACAGGGGGTCTTTATATAACTGGGGAGCACACAGGGGTCTGTATACTACTGGGGCAGCACACAAGGGGTCTATAAAATACTGGTGGGGCACACAGGGGGTCTATATACTAGTGGGGGAACCACTCAGGGGGTTTATATACTACTGGAGGAGTACACAGGGGTCTATATCCAAGTGGGGGAGCACACAGGAGGTCTATATCCAAGTGGGGGAGCACACAAGGGGGGGCTAAATACCCCAGAGTAGGCACACAGGGGGGCTACATACTAGTGGGGGAGCACACAGGGGGTATATACAACTGGGGGCAGCACACAGTGGGTATATACGAGACTGCGGGCAGCACACAGGGGGTCTATATACAACTGGGGCAGCACACAGGAGGTCTACATACTTCTGAGGGAGCACACGGGGGGCGCGGGGGGGGGGGGGGGCTATATATAACCGGGGGAACACACAGGGGTCTATAAACTACTGGGGGAAGCACACAAGGGGTATATACTACTGGGGGCAGGACACAAGGGGTATATACTACAAGGGGCAGCACACAAGGAGTATATATTACTGGCGGTAGCGCACAAGGGGTATATACTACTGGGGGCAGCACACAGCGGTCTATTGATGTGGAGCGTGTTATGAGGGGGGGCCCAGACATAACTTCTCTTGGGTCCCCATACATGCCAAGACCGCCACTGCATACAGACGTGTATACAGTATACAGGAGACATGTGCTTACAGCACACAGACGTCTATACAGGAGACATGTGCATACAGACGTGTATACAGTATACGGGAGATGTTTATACAGCATACGGGAGACGTATATACAGCATATGGGAGACATGTGGGAGCAGGAGTAGGAGCAGTATCTGGGGTGACAGTATATAGAGAGCGTTATATGTGGCAGCATATGTGGGAAGGTCTCCAAAGCGAACAGTGTTTTGGGTCTCTGAGGCGGGCACTATTGGTGGGTTTCTCTATCCCAACTCCTCTGAGTCTTAAAGAGGTACTCTGGCGAAAAGCTTTTTCAAAGTAAATGAAACACATTACAAAGTTATATAACTTTGTAATATGCTTCAACCACCTATCTGCCCCCCTTCCCTGTCTTTTCCCCCCTCAATCCCCCACCAGGAAGTGAAGTAAACTCATTCTTACCTACTGACTGTTGACCCCAGGCTGCTCTGTGGCAGCCAATTTGTGACAATGACATTATCAAGAGGAAGGCGGGTCTAAGCCCTGTTAGGCCAGCCCCTCTTTATCAGATAACTCAGGTTATTCAGCTCTGATTGGCTGAGCAAGATGTAAGCCATCTAGTTTTACAGAATCAGTTAGACATCACAGGAGACAAAGTGGATCATGGGAAACCCCAAACCATTAAAGGGGAAATCCAGGTAGCGGTTAAAAAAAAAGAAACTTTTGCAGAAGCATAACGCATTACTTACCTATCTATCCCAGTTTTGAAACTACCAAAAATCTATTTGTTTGCTCCGTATTGTGTTTCTGTCCTTCCTGGTTTAGCATTTCCCAGAATGCAACGCTTTTCCTTATGTGATCATCACAGCCCCCACCCACCCAATCAGTAAAATTAGTGCAGCAGCTTCTGGCCGGACAGAGATGGTGGATAACTCAGGGGATTGGGTTATCCAGCCAAGCCTCCTGTAACATCACGCCCTGCCTCCTCTGTGCATCATCAGCAAACACACACAATGTGAGACAGAGGCATGGAAGATTTGTCTCATAAGGTGGGATAGCAGAAAAGCAGGAGACAATGTGAATTGGCACAGAGGACATTTTTTTTTTTACTTCCTGGATTTCTATCAGCTACCAGTGTGGCAGAACCGTACAGATATGGTAATACATTGTATAGACACATCTATATAACTTTTTATGTACTTTTAATAGAAAACAAGTTTTTCTTATCCAGAGTTCCCCTTTAAGCTGTGCCTATGCAGATGATGTCATTGTCACAAAATGGCTTTTACAGAACAGCCTGTGGTCAACAGTCATTAGGTAAGAATGAGTTTACTTCACTTCCTGGTGGGGGGTTGAGGGGGAAAAGATAGGGAAGAGGTGCAGATAGGTGATTAAAGCATATTAAAAAGTTATATAACTTTGTAATCTGTTTCATTCACTTTTTAATTTTTGCCTCAGGCAGCAGAAAACCTAGAATCGGCACTGGTTCTCCCCTCTCTTTCCAGCCTGTGTGAACTGGTCTCCAAGGTTTCTTTTTCCACTTTCTACTATCTGAGCTTGGTGTGTAATGGTGCTTTTACACGGAACGATTATCGTTCAAATTGCGCAATCAAGGTACCGATAGAATGAACACATCATGGTGCAAAAAATGACACCTCACACAGCCCCATAGACCAAAGGATAAAAGCGCTATAGGCACGGGAATAGAGCGATTTTAAGGAACATATGTTTGTTAACAATGGTTTGAATTTTTTACAAGCCATCATATAAAATAAAAGTTATTTATGTTATATATCGTTGTAATCGTAACAACTTAGGGAACATATATAACAAGTCAGTTTTACCCCAGGGTGAACGGTGTAAAAAAAATACCCTCCAAATAAAAGAAATGTGTTTTCTTTACAATTTTACCACACATTGAATTTTTTACTGCTTTTTCAGTGTACTTTATGCAAAAATTCAGCCTGTCATTGCAAAGTAAAACTAGTGGCGCAAGAAATAAGGGCTATGGCCTTTTAAGCAAAAGGAGGAAAAAACTAAAACGCAAAAATTGAAATTGGCCCGGTCCTCTAAGGGTTAAACGACCAAAGAGAAATTGTTAATCGTTTGATAGAATTTGGACCTATTTTAATTGTTGATCGTTTGCGAAACGTTCGCACATCATTCAGTGTAATAAGACGTCGTTGGGTCGTTCCCTGGTCGTTCGTTAAATAAAAAGACTTTTCAAGAACTTTCTAGGTCAAAAAAAGCTGGACATTGACCGGCAAGACTTCTATTAAATTCGACATGGAGAGAAAGGAACGGCTGCACATCCCATCTATGGCTGATACTAATGCCGCTTGGCCTATTTTAAAATTCAACACCAGGGTAACCATATTGCCCGTGTACCACATGCAGGTCTCCTGGTTCACACGGGTCCCTACGCTAACTCCACACCATGACGGTCAGTGACCGCCAACCTTGCAAAGGGTGCACATGCAGGGAAGGGGGGCCATGGAATGGCCCTGCAACCCCAATGTCACAGGACCAGACCCAAAATGCCCCACCAGAACCCGGCCAGCACCACTGGCAGGGAAGGCTGCCCCCAAACACAAGTATGAATAAGGTATTACACTCACCATTGTTGATCACACAGAATGGGGAAGACATAAGGTACTGACATGTGAGCACAGGCATATCCTGCTAATTTTGGTCCTGAACATCCTGAAGTTGGTATTTTTAAAATAGGCTTAGCAGCATTGGTATCAGCCATGGGTGTGATGTGTGATGGGACTTCTATTAAATTGAACGCAGTATTTAGAGTAATTTTTTATCACGTTTATTCCTACGCACACAATATATTTTTATTTTTTATTTACGAAAAGATTTTTGACTACGTGCAATTCCACATTTCTGTTGCCAAAGTTTGTGTGCTATAGCGAATTCTCGCTGTCGCCCGATTGGCACCCAAATTTACAAAATACACACGGCCGGAAACGGCCCTTTTGTTCACGTTTATTCGTACACAGTATATCCGTTTTAGTTTGCGAAAAATACTTTTGACATTTATGACCAGAAATTTCGTACTTCTGTTGCCATACTTTAGCTATGTTCACACAACGTCAATGATAGAGAAAAGGCGGGCGATTTCGATATGAAAAAAAAGTCAGTTATTGCCGCAATTTAACTGACTGCAATGGCAATGCATTGAAGTCAATGGAAAGATGGAAGTTCAATGCACACAATGTATCGAATAATGGACATTTTTACAGCGGACGTCAAAATAATAAACATGATCATTATTTTTCTATGTCTTTTGCAAACAGCGGACGTTTTCTATTAGATGTTCACACACAGTTTTTCTTTTGTCACCGTTTTTACTATTAAATTTAATGGACTTTTCAATTAAGCTGCACTTTTCCGGACGGACTTTTCAATTAAGGCCAGACAGCTAAATGACATCCGGACGTAATTTTAAATGGAACTGAAAAAACGTGCGAACATAGCCTTTCTGTGCAAATGCGTATATAAATTTGTTAAAATCTTCGCTGTTGGCTTGCGTAACAGTTGCCCTTTACGCTTGGCGCTCAAAATTCAGAAATAAACACGCGTAGCCAAAAAGGGCACTTTTGTTAACGTTCATTCATACGCAATATATCCATTTTATTACAGACACACTTTTGACATTTATTTTACCTGCAACTCCGCACTTTTGTTGTCAAACTTTCAGTGCTATAGCGTATCTAAATTAGTTAAAATCCTCACTGTTGCCTAACAGTCGCTTTTTCCAGTTGGCGCCCAAAATTTTGAAATAAACACTTGGTCCAAAAAGGGCTCTTTTGCTAACGTTCATTCGGGTGCAATACATCCAGTTTATTACAACATAGCACATAAAGTTTGGCAACAAAAGTGCGGAATTGCAGCTAATAAATGTTGTCAAAAGTCTTCAAAAAAAACAAACAAATGAACAAAAGAGCCCTTTCTGGCTACGTTTATTTTGAAACTTGGGCACCAATGGCAACTGTTGCGCCAGGCAACAATGAGGATAAATTGATATATTGCGTGTGTATATATTGGGCCATTTACAACAAAGCCTTTCGGGGGAGTAGACACAAGGTATGTGATTCATATGAAACATTCTAGGTCCACCTATTAGGAACATGATCTGTTGTTGATAAAGTTGATGTAATAGCTCTGTCCGAGCATAGTAGCGATGACAGGACGATTCAATCATAAGTAACGATCATAAGTAACAATGATTGTTCTGTGTAATAGGGTGAACGATTTGAGGGCATTCGCCCTAGCGGTTGTTTGAGATTGTTCACCGTTAATCGTCGAAAAATTGCTTTGTGTAATAGTACCCTAACTCTGCTGTTATCTATAACACTAAGAGACCAGAACGTCCATCAAACATAGTATTCTTTAAATAGCAGCTAAAAGGTAGGGAATTTCTAATGAAGACTAGAAAGTTGGTTCCCTTTGCTTTCAGGAAAAAAAAAAAATGAAATCAATGAATGATGACTCTCAATCACCAGCCAGTGTAGATATCAGCCAATAAAGGAGCAAATACTTGTTTATGGACAAATTACATCTATAAGTACAGTAGAATTATTGTGGGCAGGAGAGTAAACGGAAAGTAAACAGGGAAAGCACACAGGAAAAGTGCCGCTGACAATACATGTTTATTATAGGAAGGGGTTGAATGACTGCATGCAAAAATAATTGTTCAATCAAACTGCTCTGGATAATTGCACCATGAAAAATAAAGGAAACTAGCACCCATCAGCTTCCGAGATCATTGACTGGCACTTGTTACAGGCAATTAATCTTCCCATGTTGTCATGAGCAATTTGTCTTGCTCATATATTTAATTTAGGAAGTATACCAAGGTGCGTGTGTGCTTTATGGCAGCTGCAACTAATGAAAACGAGCATAGATATGTCAATTGACTAATACAGTCCTCAGGGAGAGATGGCATGCTGCCCCCTTCTTCAGAGACAAGGGAATGACAGGAGACATGTATACAGGGACTTATCTAGGTTTCCAGCAGTACAATATAGCTGTCATCTGACCCTTTTTCCACACAGCAAAGGTGATACATGAGCTGCAGCAAAATGAAATGTCACTTGTATGCGCTCTAGTCACTAGTTTGAAAATGGAAAATTTTTATTATTTATTTACTTTTTTAATTTCTGATATTTATGCAGGATTTATGTTACTAGATATGAGATGCAGGATTAAAGATACAAGGGATGGGATGCAGAACTTTGGGCACCACAATGCAAACCATCTGTGAGGAGATGTAGAATAAACTGCACATGGCAAGTTCATCAATGTCGGGGGGTCCATGCCAGTTCCCATTTTTACTCATGCTATAGTCCTGTGTTTAGTGCCCATTTTTCCACTGTCTGTTTTTACTGTCTTTTGGGCTAGGCCTACACAATAATTGCTGGTTGCATGACCAGAAACTACTGTGTTATGATGCCTAGTCGCAAAACTCCACCACTCCGTCATTAAGATAAATGAGATCAAGTTATGACCCACAAGTGGCTGGAATGGTGACCTCAAAGTGGCCAAAAAACCTTCCTGGATGGACTTTTGCGATTTTTGGATTGCCTTTGCGTCCACATGTGGGTGACAACAGAACCTTATTTACTTGAATAAGTGGTGAAGTCGTGCAAATAGGCAGCGTGACAGAGTTTTTCTTAATTCAACATTCAAACTCTAAAAATACTTTCTTAGGGTGGGTCACACATACAGTAGCGGAATCACAGCGGATTACACACTGCGAGTTTGCAGCGAAATCTGCTGTGATTCCCAGCACTGTCAATTTCAATAGGTTTACATACTCGCAGCTGAATTTTCACGTATGTATGTAAACGCCGTCCCTCCCAATCCACCGCAGCCCGGTGAATACTTAACCATGCTCTATGCTCTGGCTTGCTTATAGGGCTTATGGCTCCCTAAGGTCCCGCTCAGCCAGTCAGTGTGCTGTCACCACTGATTGACGGAGCCGGGAGCAACAGAGGCAAGCCAGAGCGCGGCCAGGTAAAGTAATTCTGCTGCAAGTATGTAAACCTATTGAAACTGACAGTACGGGAATCACAGTGGAATCCACATTGTAGTAGAATATGGCATGGCTTATTGTTTGGTGAGAGCCCAATGCTCATGACCCCAACTGATCCCTAGGAAGAAGACTAGCTTTTACTTAAACAGCAATGCTGCTGTGTTTGCTGCACAAGTGGTTGGGAGCAACAATAAAAAGGTATAAGGCTTAGTATGGACCCGGTAATCTGCTTACTGAATCTGACTCCCAAACAGTTGAGGAAAAAAGCCTCAAAGTTGCTTTTGGTGATACTGACCGCGGCCAAGTCCTTAATTGCTAGGTCCTGGAAGCAGACATCCTCTCTATCCCTTTCCTGCCTAATTACTAGAGTGAAAGAACTACGGTCCTTGGAGCGCCTTACTGCCTTACTGAATAACAAAATGGAGTCATTTGATCAGATATAGGCTCCCTGGGATGAACACTACCCCCCAGATCGATCATAACTTGACGGGTTCTGCCACCTCATTGTGTTTTCCTTTCTGTTCTACCCTTTGTCCCCCCCCCCCTGTCTGGTTTGTATGTTACCATTCGGTCCTGCTATATGTTCCGTTTTGTCTGGTTGTATGTTGTTGTCTGTTCGTTGATTTGGCGTTATTATATGCCTATTATAATGCCACATACAGCTCATGTGCTGGTTTAGACATGTGAATTATGCCCTTCTAGTGGGAACTGGATTTCTACTGTATGTGTTAAGCTGCATTAATACTTTGGAATTCTCTTTTTGTTTCTGTATGTTTATACTGGAAAATACTAATAAAAATTACATTTATTAAAAAAAAAAAAAAAAAAAAAAAAAAAAAGGTATAAGGCTTTGTTCACATGAGGTATGAGACCGGCCGTTCCGTGACCCCTTCCGGGTCGTGGAACGACCGGTCTCTGGCCGAATCATCTCAGCCGGTACTTAAGTACCGGCTGAATGATCTTTCCGGCCCGCAGAGCTCTGATGCGGACGCATCAGCGCGCGCCCGCATCAGAGCTTTCCACAGCACACAGTGAAGCAAGCGGCCGGAGCTGCTTGCTTCACTGTGTGAACTGACAGGGTTTTCTGCGTCCGGAATTCACTGAATTCCGTATGGGATCCCAGCCGGAACGTATACGATGTGTGTACGCTCCGGCCGGGATCCCATTGAAAGTAAGGCATTGTTCCACCGCGTCAAAAGTACGGCTGTTGTTGATCGGCAAAAACGGCCGTACTTTTACGTAGTGTGAACATAGCCTAAGGGTACAAACCCACTTGGCGGGTCTGCAGCGAGTCTCCATGCTGCGTTTTTGCAGCGAGACTCGCTGCAGATCCCGGCCCTATACTTTTAATGGCAGACAAACACGCATGCAGGGATGTACATCCCTGCTGCGAGTTTGTCTGCAGCCCACCCCATTAACCCCCCGGCCGCCAGAGCTGATACTTCACCTGATTCCGGCTCCGGCGGTTCCCGATGTCTTCAGCAAGCCGGAGCGGGGACCAGGTGAAGTATATGCTCCAGCCAGCCGCCCGCAGCCCCGGCCGACCGATCGCCCCCCCGCAGCCCCGGCCGCCCGATCGCCCCCCCGGCCGCCCCCCCGCAGCCCCGGCCGCCCGATCGCCCCCCCCCGGCCGCCCCCCCGCCCGATCGCCCCCCCCCCGCAGCCCCGGCCGCCCCCCCCGCAGCACCGATCGCACGCCCCCCCGCAGCACCGATCGCTTACACCGATCGGTGCTGCGGGGGGGGGCGGCCGGGGCTGCGGGGGGGGGGGGCGATCGGGCGGCCGGCTAGCTGGAGCATATACTTCACCTGGTCCCCGCTCCGGCTTGCTGAAGACATTGGGAACCGCCGGAGCCGGGATCAGGTGAAGTAACAGCTCCGGCGGACGGGGGGTTAATGGGGAGGGCTGCAGACAAACTCGCAGCAGGGATGTACATCCCTGCTGCGTGTTTGTCTGCTATTAAAAGCATCGGGCCGGGATCTGCAGCGAGTCTCGCTGCAAAAACGCAGCATGGAGACTCGCTGCAGACCCGCCAAGTGGGTTTGTAACCTAAGGGTACGTACCGGGTCCGAAGCAGATCCACAGCAGATCCGCAGCAGATTTCATCTACATACCTGAACACAGCATCAAATCTGCACCATCAAATCTGCTGCAGATCTGCTGCGGATCCTGTACATGTGAATGCACCCTAAAGCTAAAGTTAAATTAGTTATATGCTATACCACCATCAATTGGTTATATTTCTTTAAGGGGGGGGTGGGAATTTGCAGCCATAGGCCCCATTCCCACTGAGCAAGAACGGCAGAATTCCGTGGCAGAGAGCTCCCGCCGTGCTCAGTGTCCTGCTTTATGTAAATGAGAGGGCGTGCGCGCGTCCGCTTCCTCTCCTCTCAGCTCAAAGAAATACTTCTTTGAGCGGAGACCGGCAGCAGCGGAGGAGCGCGCACCCTCTCATTCACTGACATTCACAGGACACTGAGCACGGCGGGATTCCATGGCGGAGAGCTCCGCCGCTGAATTCCGCCGTTCTTGCTCTGTGTGAACGGAGCCATAGGGTACAGAAAGATTTTGGTAAAAGTAGGGATTATCATTCTAAGGCTATGTTCACACATAGTATTTCCATCAGTATTTCTGTCTTTTTTCAACCAAAATCAGGATTGGAACTAAGAGGGCAATATTATAAATAAAAGATTTGCACAGTTTCTGTTTTTAAACCCACTCCTGGTTTTGGTTAAAAAAGACTGACGGAAATATTATGTGTGAACATAGCCTAAATGTGAAATGTGGAGTATGAATTTTCTTCCTGCCATGGGGTTCCAGAACGAGAACTCCATATTCCATGGTCATCGTGACACTTTATTTACAAGCTTGCATTAAGAAACCTGGCATTAAAATTCAGATGTTAAGGTATTGCATAGGTTGCATTTGTAGTGGCTGTTAATTTTATGACTTAGAATTAGATGTGGATCTCACAGCTTTTATCCAACATAAAATGATAAACTCATATGCTAATAAAACACAGCGAAGAGAAATTTATTAGGATCTTATAAAATGCTGGAAAGGTACCGTAGATTGGGCATTCACTATGGTACAGAGCAAAGGAGATATAACCTTAAAATAGTTATAAATTCCATAAACTTAAAATTGTTAACAATTCTGTTGTATTATGGTTGTTTCTGTTCTCCTAAGGAAACTGGATTACAATAAAAATACCTACCATTGAAGTTTTACAAGTCTAGTCTCCCTGACTACCAAAAAGCAAATCTGGCTATTTATACATAAGGAGGTGAGAGATCTATTTGGTGTTCATGTATTTGAGGTATGTAAGTGAATGACTGATGGCATTTATGGGATCTGTAATGGTACCCACAAAGGCCTCAGAATACATTATTTTCCCTATACAAAATGTGTGATTGGCTAAAAGACCAGTCAGTCAGCATGAGTATTTCCCTAGTAAGGCTGGGTTCACACTACATTTTTTCCATCCATTTTTTATTGGTTTTTACAAAAAACTGATAAAAACCAGATGGAAAAATGGATACATTTGTGTGCATTCGTTTTGATCTGTCCCCATAGACCCAACACAGCCCCATAGACCCAAGGATAAAAGCGATATAAGCCTGGGAATGGAGCGATTTTAAGGAACATATATTTGTTAACAATGGTTTGAATTTTTTACAGGCCATCTGATACCATGAAAGTTATACATGTTACATATCATTGTAATCGTAATGACTTGAGGAACATATATAAAAAGTCAGTTTTACCCCAGGCAAACGGTGTAAAAACGAAAACCCCTCAAATAAAAGAAATGTGTTTTTTAAAAAAAAATTTACCAAACATTGAATTTTTTTCTGGTTTCGCAGTGTACTTTATGAAAAAATTTAGCCTGTCATTGCAAAGTACAATTAGTGGCGCAAAAAATAAGGGCTCATGTGGGTTTCTAGGTGAAAAAATGCAAGTGCTATGGCCCTTTAAGCACAAGGAGGGAAAAACAAAAACTTAAAAATTTAAATTGGCCCGGTCCTCTAAGGATTAATAATATTGGAAAGTATGGTTTTAATGTATGTAATGGTGGTCTTCTCTATCACTGTGCTGTATATTTATAGCTGATTGTTTATGTAAGGTTTCTTGGTTGGAACCTCTTGTCGCTTGGGGGTACTTGGCTTGGTATGGTTGAGAAACGCTGTCATTAAAGATGGTAATTATTAGATCATAGTACAATAAGTAGATCATTTATTTATAGTACTGCAAGTGATTTAAGAATGCCTATTATTTCCCATTTGAGTGTGACATGCTGCATGGATAAACATGTCACTTATCACCAAGGACAATTTTCTGCATCAAATGAATTATGTCAAGTTTACTCAAAGGGATTAGTAAAGTGGATCTGTCAAAAACAAAATGACGCAGTGTATCTGTGCCTAGTCGAATCACTGAGCTACTTAAAGAGGATTAAAATGTTACATAAAGCAAAAAACAAACAGAAAAACCATAATAGAATACAGAATACACAGTCAACTAAATAGTAAGCAATACACTGAATAAACTAAATGCAAGATAGAAATAAAAGTGAATTATGGGTAAACATTATTGGAAAGAAAAGATCACATGTGACTAATAAGTACAATGTATTGTGTCCATTGCTATATTTATTAGCTTTTGTTTAATTCATGTTAGCCAATAAAGGTATCACTCCTAAAATGCACAATACGTAAAAGTTTTTAGTATCACAATGTTAAAATGAAGACTGTCTGCTGACATGTTTATGCTACTCTACACCACCAGAGGTATATTAAAAAAAGGGAAAGACCTTGGGGGTAAATGGTGAGAAGAGGTCACTGCATTCAGCTATAAATAGTCCCTAATAAGTTTGTTAAAGATATTTTTAAAGAATTTTTTGGTTACTAAAAATGTCTATTCCGCATACTATCCAAATAATAGTTTGACAATTCATTTTCTGTAGAGTTCAGTTTTCAGTAGTCAGAGTAAGGCTTACAATGAAAGGTAACATACACACATAGCACAAGACCTACCAGTAAAAATAGGTCACAGTCATCTCCTCTTCATCCTGAACAATGACCTTCTTCACTGGTCACAGAGAATGCCTAGAATACTTTCCCATAGAAGTCAATCAGTCATCTCTGGATTACTAATCCTTTTGACCATGTGGCTGCTGTAAAGCATATTGCTAAATGCTGTTAACAGTAGCACATGCAAACTGTCCAACTCCTCATTCATGTATAGAAAATGGAGAGATCAGTCGGCACCTGAACACCCAAACCTCCACCAATCAAACCTCTTTGCACACCTCTAGGACATGTGAAAAGTTGTTTCTTTTTTTTTTTTTTTTAAATGACAGTGCTCATTTAAATTTTTTTTAAAAAGTCCTTTTATTTCCTTTACTTTGGCTGAAGAGAAAAAGTTATTAAAATGCAAAAAACAATAGCAAAACCTTAGGTAGCTGGACATCACTGTGGTTATAAATAGTATAGAATATTGAACTTTGACTCCAGAGAACAGTGATCCTAAATAGAAATGGAACAGGAACACAACTCCGAGAGGGAGGGATGACAAAACTTACCATCTGTGTTACCTTATGGATGAAATGAGAAGTGTATTCCTGGTTCTATAAATGGCAAATATGGCTTCTCTCACCTTAATCATTCCTTTTGGCTTATCTTCAATATCCAGATGGAACACCTGACGTTCTCTGCAACTTACATGGAAAACTTTAGCAGAAATATCTTCATTTAGCTGAACTTTCCCCATAAATAATTCCACTCAGCACTGATATTACCACGTATCATAACACCACCAGCATCATATCGGCACCTTACGTTCTATCACATTTCTATATTTAAAATGTAATATATGAACATTCTGGAACATTCTAAAAATGAAGTGTTGCCCTAAGAGATAAAATGGTGTACTGTATATTCTTTAAAGGGTATTTAGTAAAGATATCAGAAAGAGTGTAACAAAAAATGCAAAAGAGCACAAGAGGATACACCCATGCAAGGGACCTCGTGCTATCATAACAAAATGAGGAAGGGAACTGAATTACAGTAGAATAAAGAAACAGACAGAACACATGATAGTGCACCCACAAAGAATCCTTTAGTCAATTTTTATTTAGGCATACAACATTATGACAAAACAATGTATTGCACAGTAAAAAAACAAATAAAGAGGGTTAACAACCACAGGAAAATTGTAGCAATATACTGTAGATACTTCCCTTCGGAGAGCTCAGTCAATAAACTCTCACCACAAAGTCTCTATACATATACTCAATCCAAAATAGTATTGCACTGATCTATCAAGGCCTTATTAAAGTGCAAGTGCCAAAAAATACAACCTAATAGTGCCAAATGTATTAACCCAATGTAATATGAAGTAATCCTGTGCACGTGCACAACATGCACACAAATGAAAGCATTGAAAAATTGCCTGCATAAATTGTAAACCAATATCACTCGAAGCTTTGATAACTACTCCGGACTGGACCCTACGCATATCATCACTCCTGGTGACCTTGTCAGGGGTTAGTCTGCTGTGGAAGGGGCGGGCAACCCATTGAAGAGATCGGTGGTCTGCTATTAAACGGAGCGGCGTGCAGCAGACAATCTTTATCGTGGTCTGAATTTTTCAGCTTGTTGAAATATAACCATAGAGGTCAGTATAGTGCATGTCAGCTGATACTGGTCTATTACACCAATCAGTTATCGTCCGGAACAGCCGATAATCGTTTTGTGTAAGAGGGCCCTTAGACATTGTAAACGTAGATGGGGCAATTTAAGACTGTGCCTTATTTATCACTGTGGCTCAGGCTGTGTGAAGCATTTGTTGCATTCTTAAGCTATGTTCACACACCGTCAAAATGACAGCCGTTTTTATTGGATGGTTGTCATGCCTATTCCTAACAGCATCCCTATTCCTATAATAACGACCGTTGTTTTAAAATAATGGTTGTTATTTGTTGAAAAATGCCATTCATTTTATTTTCACTGTGTGTGAACATAGCCCTAGACTGTCTAGTCACTACTCCACAATATAGAAGGTGTCAAATTCAGGCCCTACAGCTGTTGCCTTAGCTTTGGCTGTCTAGGAATGATGGGAATTGTCGTCGTAACAGTTGGTGGGCCTACGTTTGACACCTAAGGTATAGAGAGCGACAATTCAGCTAAAGATATAACAAACTGTTCACCAAATTGGTGCAATGCTGAATAAGTGAATTAATAGAGGCCAGATAGCAGGGGTTTCAGAAAACCATATACAAAAGCTACAATATACCAATGCCATGTCTTCAGCTGAACTTCAAGTATTTTTGATAAAGAATGAATTTTTTTAACATTTTGTTGCTAAGACACACTTGTCGGCCTAGTGTGGCTAAGGTGGGCTGAATTTTGGTGTACTTTTGGTGTACCATAGCTGTAGCCACACCTCTTTTTTAAAACTTGGTATAAAAGTATCTAAAACTCATAGTAAATGTGTCAGAAAAGATGTAATATTTGGCACAGACTGCAATGTGCAATGATAAATCTGGGACAGTGTTTGTAGCTATAGGGCATATGCGTAAGACCTGTACAGTCATAACTCCTGGAATTACACAGCTGATCTCCTAACCCTACTCTTCATTTACAATGCAAGGTAAGTGGAAATTTAAATTCAAATCAATTGTAATAGTCAATATAAATTTTAGAAAGGTTAGTCCATGGACTATTGGACTACTTCTTATTACCTGAAACCGTCCAATAAAATGGTATCACAGTAAATGAAGCCCTTAATATATATTAAAATTGTCCTGATATTTGGCCTGAAAAAGAAATACATTTTTACGGGGGAACATTATTTCTGCAATAAAAATTAATGAGGAATTTTACACTCAAAGGCAAATAAAATTTTAAGAAGATTTTCAAAGACGTGAGATATAAATTCTGGCAATTTTGAGGAAAGTTATATATTCCACATTTACAAAAACATAATAGCTCATATCTAAACCTACTCTATTTCTATCATTAGTAATAGTACTAGGGATGGAAAACAGATGGTTTTCTACTGCATGTGAACGAGAACTAATTCCAAGTCTGTATTTGGAATGAGTGAGTCACATGTTAGCATTAGGATACATGACTGAATCAGGAACAGAATCACAGGTGTCAAACTAAATTTGAAAAGAAAATGATTTCTTCCCACCCACAAACCATTACAAATCGTATATATTAAAGACATTTCATTTTCTATAAATATTCTTGGTATAAAAATGCAATTCTTAGAAAAAAAAAAATCACTGTGCCCATTAGAAAAGGGGTTATTATCACATATTAAGCCTTCAATGAACTTAACAGCTGCAGTTTATTTGGAATATGTCGATCATCTCCCAGGTGTAAGGACACCGCGGCTTTCTAGTTTCTTGGGCAACAAGCAGCTGAAATAACTCAGGTGTACGGCTTTGCAGATGTCTAGCATGTCATCTGTCACTAACAAATTGGTTATAGTTTTACTTTTTTAAAATAAAAAAAAATCTATGAAAGCGCTAAGGACCTTGAAGTCTTATTCACACATTCTGTTATTATGGAATTACGGACCTCCTGGCATCATGTATCATTCTGTCTAAATCTGACACACTGTGTCAGTGCAGTACCACAAACATTTATACAGATATCACAACCATACATGATTTAGGGAGGTCCGTGATTCCAGTCCATAACGCATCCTCCATGCACAAACCGTAATCAGGGAACATGTTACTGCCCCCTTACTCTACTTAAAGGCTACAATAAGGGGTGAATTGTGTTTTATAGTAGTCAATTGTGTTATATAGTTGTATCTAGGGATGAGCAAATTTACATTGGAAGGAAGCAAAGCCATTCATTAGGACTGGCCGGCAGCTTGTCAGGCTGCTTTAACCCCTTCAAGACAGAGCCCTTTGATGCACAAAAGTCCGGGTCAAATTAATGCAATGTTCCTCCCCGCTTTCTAAGAGCCGTAGTGCTTGTATTTTTCCACCTACAGGGCTGGTTGGGGTGTCATTTTTTGTGCCATGATTTTTTCATTGCTTTTTATAATTTAATAAAATCAGCAATCCTGGTGCGTTTTTCCCCCGCTTACGCCGCTCTCCATGCGGGAACAATAATATTATATTTTAATAGATGGGAAAATTCCGCACGCTAAGATATGTAATATGATTACAGATTGCTGACGTGAAGGGGTTAAAGCCTGTGATGCTCTGTTCCAGGTGATGGAAAAAGCTGGATCGAGTCCTAGGAAACTTCACTACAGATTTTCCCGACACTCTGGGCGGAGTGGCACAGAGCGGCATGGACTTCAAAGCCAGCAGCTACTGTAAATTTGCTCATTCCTAGTTGTAACCCCTTCATGGACTGACATCTAGACAAGAGGATGGACCCACTATTCATAGTAAGATTTGGCTTTGGGGTAAATCAGGCAGAAATACTTCAGCTTTTAGAACTTTAGAGTATCAAATTCACCTAACTAGGCACTTGCAGCTACAGTTTCAGTTCACTTTCAGTTCAGAATTGTAAGTAGGAAATTCCCATAATAACATTTTTGCACTTCTGTTTTTTCCTTCTTGGGTTTAACAGGCCATAGTGCTTCCATTTTTTCATCTACAGACCTATATGAGCTCTTATATTTTGCTACACCAATTGTAAAAAAAACTAAATTTGTTTAAAACTGCTCTTTTACCCTCCTTATTGGTAGCTTGCTAGCGTATTTGCAAGTTTTTGATCCTTTTTTATTATTATTTTTTTTGGATTTGATGTGACCAAAAATCTGCAATTTAGCATTTGGCGCATTTTTTCGATTGCGATGTATACTGTGCAAGATCAGGAATACGATAATTAATAGTTTGGGCGATTTCCCACGTGGCAATAGCAAGTATGCTGAAGCCCATAGTAATCTTTCTAAGGCTCTTTGAAGGTAAAGTCTTCACATCTGTCCTTTAATAACTAACCCTGATATTCTGCATAAACACATTACATCTGGCTTCTGTTACTGCGCCACTCAAGACTGGAGTGCCCTACTGTGTCTATAAGAGCACATAAGCTAGCTTTTACTATGGCTTAAAGTCACTGTACCACCAGGCCCAGGAAGAAGCACTGGAGGCGGGCCGACCCACCCTTAGTGGGAGGAAACCCTAGCCCCTCTATGATAAGGTTCCATTGATTCTAATGGAGTCATGTCATGGAGGGGCTGGGGTTTCTTCCCACTAAGTGTGGGTCAGCCAGCCTCCAGTGCTTCAGCCTGGGCCTGGTGGTACAGTCACTTTAAGTGCAGGAGCATTCTTGCTCCTAGTGGCTCTGAACAATATAGTACTAATGGTTTTGCCATTAATCCTATTCTATGCATTACATCAACTGAATAGACTTCATCTCAAGTTCATCCTGTGTAGAAGTAGTAAGGTATCTTAATGGTACATTAAAGGGGTTTTCTCAAGATAGAAATTGTCAGCATATAACAATGATGTGCCCCCAACATCTGATTGGTGGTCTAACTAATATGACAATGCAAATTGCTAAAACTAATGGAAAGTGCTTTACCACTTTGTCTCTTTTCGTTTTTTCCTGGTCGACCATTTTGGGCCATCCATTTGGCACTGCTACTTTTTTCTAACATTTAAAGCTGGTCACAGTCCTTTGGCTCCTGTTGATCATACATTGGGGGCTTATGCTAATACTATGCCACCAATACCTATCCTGAAAAAACTTCTAAGGGTACAACTCACGTGGTGCATATGCTGTGGATATTCTGCACTAAATTTCTCCATAATCCATAATGTTTCCAAAAGTAGTAGAGTAGATAACACTTAGAGAAATCTCATCCACAATGTAGAAAAAAAATCTGCACAAAATCTGAGGTCGTCATGTGCAGCATATTAATTTATATTGCAAATACGCTTCAGATTTGTTGCAGATTTTCCCATTGACTTCAATAGAGAACTCAAAATTTTTAACATTCATAATAAATGTTATTATTGCAAATGTTGCTGCATAAAATACAAACTCCACAGCAAATATGCAACAGTGCATTTAACTACATAGACACACACTTATCATTTAATGTGAATAAGAGGCAATTCAGCCCAATGGTCAGAGCACATGTTAGAAGGGTGAGTACATTACTCTTTACAACAAGCATAATATTATAACAAGCTTTCAATGTAGCCTAGGACTGTGCACTACTGTTGGGTTAGCAATAGAGAATTGCCTGGACTGGTATATATTGTAGCAACCTCTACAATATACCATAGATTATATAACTTTATTATTGATTTAGGGTTTATTTATATAAGCTTGGATAAACATTGCATTAGAGTTTTCTGATGTATTATTAGCATAGTGTATGTGCTGTGTGCACAATCTCACACTTTAGCATCACTGATTTTTTTCTTTATTGCACAATAAGGAAATGATTCAGCGTACAGACAACTTTTCTGCAGAAATAGTGAAAATGCATGACAAAGCCGGCAACATAACTAGCTCCAATTATAATGAAGTAGACTGACTGGAAGGTCAACCTCCTGTGGGCACCCTTAAGGAAAAGTAAGATGCCACTAGGCTAATGGTACATGTACATAAAAGTGTCACCATTAATTAATTTCAGTGTTATCCGGTGAATGTGTCACAGTCACTCTAATGATCACATAAAGCTTCATCCTTTGGATATTGTTTGAGCCAACAATCTAATGTTCTATCCAAATGAAATCTGAAGAAAAACATAATCAAAATAACAAACAAATAAATAACCCCACTACGGCCATTACTGACAAGTCACATACACATGGATCAGCATGGACACAGGGGGAATAACCTTTAGCTGCAATAATTATGTTTTTTTTTTATTCTTTACAGTTTTTCTATGCATGATGGGTCACACAATATGATTGCTGCCACTGTGAGTGAATACTTTAACCATTTTACAGTCTCTCAGTGCTACAGCCATTGCAGTAAATTTATTGGTGAAATTACTGTACAATTATGGCAAAAAACTAGGCAATTTTTAGCATAATTTCACCCTAAAGAGGTTGGCCACTTCATAGTAAAATTGTTCAGTGTACAGTATGAGGCTATGTTCACACAATATATGTGTTGTAAAAATCAGGGCCGTTGCAACAACGGCCGTTATTCATACAGCACACACATTGTATGTAAAAGCATAGAATCCCGGCCAGAGTGTAAACACATGGTATACTGCAGTACGGACTGGATGATCTTAACCGCCACTGAATTCAAATGCGGGCGCACCCGTGCACGTCCGCATCTGAATTCCCCACTGCACACAATGGAGCGTGTGGCCGGAGCCGCACTCTCCATTGTGTGAACTGACAGGGTTTTCTGCGGCTGCTATTCACTGCGGTACCGGCTGGGATGATCCTCTCTGACACCGAACATAGCCTAATACTGTATACTTAACTATTCTACTATAAAGTGGCCAACTTCTTTAACGTCTAATGTTCTATGCTGAATTTTTTGTGTAATAAGTCTTTATGGATAGTAAAACTGTAAATCCCTAAATCGCTTGTATGAAAAGTATATTAAGGGGTTTTCCATTAAAAATGGATTAATGATCTATCCACAAGCTAATGTTGTGTAGCGGCAATGCAGTAACCCAGCACGGCCACTACACAATGCACCAGGCTTCAGTTACTGTACCTTGTTCACATCCGGGTGCTGCGGTTGTGCAGAACAGCTGATCAGTTGGGTACAGGGTTTTACAACATTATATTTTGGCATTGACATAACTGTATGAGGGCATGTTTTGGAGGAAGGATAGTATTTCTTAATACCGCTATTTAATTTTAACTTTACAAAAACATGGAATGGAAAAAAAAATCCTCAAAATTGTGTTTTTTTTTTTGAATAATATTTTATTCCATTAACAAAAAACCAAGCAATGACAGCAGGTTAGGTGGTCATAAGCAAAATATAGAGAAAGAAACACGAGTAGTTCTCAACAGAGAAGCCAATAAACATCGCATATGTATCCTCCAGAAATGAGTCTTGAGATGGTACATTAGTGTGCTCCAGAGTTGTTCTATAGGTGATACAACTGGGTGTCAACAGGCTAAAATCAGAGAAGGATCTCTATAATTAGATATCAGCCATCTAGAGTTTGGTAGTTCAATTAGACAGTACCACCATCCATCCTGCAGTCAGTAACAGATAACTATAAACCTTGAGTTTTATATTCAGCCCAAATAAATGGGAAAAGAAAAGAGAAAAAAAAAACATAGCGAAACCAAAAGAAAAACAGGAAAGGGAAGAATAGTAGAAGACCGACAAGACACTAACATATAAGACAATACAGTATCTCACGACTCAGACTCAAGGGGAGACGGTGGGGAAAATTGTGTTTTAACTTTACTTTTTGTTTCCATGCAATTATAGCAATACTAAATGAATATAGTTTTTGTTATGCTATACTTTTTTGTAAAAAATAGCTTCTTTTTTTTTTTTAGTCTCACTGGGGGACTGGATCATCACTTGTATGATACTTGTGTATTGTATTATATCCTACATCTGGCGAGGTATAATGAGAATACTAAAATTGCACACCTGAGGGCCTTCAGTAGGCTGTCATAACAACCCCTGGCACCCCAGAATTTCCTTGTTGGAGGAATGATCAGGAGAAAGAGGGAGCCCCCCTTCCTTTTGATTAAAACTTTAAATGCCTGGGTTGCTATTGCCTGAGACTTTCTGAAAGATTAAAGGGGTTATCCAGCGCTACAGAAACATGGCCACTTTTCCCCCCTCTCTTGTCTTCAGTTCAGTTCAGTTAAAGAGAACCAATCACGGAAGATTTTTTTTTTTTTTTTATTCCTTAATTCTATTTAAATTACTTTTTTATTAATATTTGTAAATAGAATTAAGGAATTTTCTGTCCGCGTTTTTAATTTATTCATGTCTCTCTTCACTGTCACGCGCCGGCTCTTTTCAAAAGAGCCGGCGCGTGACAGGAAGCTCCCGGCATGCAGAGCGGCAGGAAGAGCTCCCATGAGCCTTTGCCCGCCGCTCTGTAAATACACAGCGATCTCGCGCTATACAGCGCGAGATCGCTGTGTATATCTGTCCTAATTAAACCTATTAGTTTTCTCATGAAGATACAGACTGCATTTGCAGTCTGTATCTTATACTTTACCTAATCCTATGTAGCAGTGTAGTAAGCCGGGCGCCATCTTGATGACTGGAACGCACCGCTGGAACGCAAATGACGTCATCAAGATGGCGCCCGGCATTACTGCACCGCTACATAGGAGTAGGTAAAGTATAAGATACAGACTGCAAAGGCAGTCTGTATCTCCATAAGGTCTACTTATAAAGACACAGACTGCCTTTGCAGTCTGTATCTTATACTTTACCTACTCCTTTGTAGCGGTGCAGTAATGCCGGGCGCCATCTTGATGACGTCATTTGCGTTCCAGCGGTGCGTTCCAGTCATCAAGATGGCGCCCGGCTCACTACACTGCTACATAGGATTAGGTAAAGTATAAGATACAGACTGCACAGGCAGTCTGTATCTTTATAAGTAGACCTTATGGAGATACAGACTGCCTTTGCAGTCTGTATCTTATACTTTACCTAATCCTGTATAGCGGTGCAGTATTCCCGGGCACCGCCATCTTCATGACGTCAGTTGCGTTCCACTGCTGGAACGCACCGCTGGAACGCAAGTGACGTCATCAAGATGGCGGCGCCCAGCAATACTTTTACTACTATACAGGATTGGGTACAGTATAAGATACAGACTGTAAATGCAGTCTGTATCTTCAGGAATAGACTTAGGGAGAGAGAAACTTTTATTATAGGGACAGTTAATTTTAGGTGATTGGTTCTCTTTAAGCTCCATTTACTTCAATGGAACTGAGTTTCAAACCCCACCCAATCTGGAGACAAGAGTTCAAAAGTGGCCATCTTTCTGTAGCACTGGATAACCCCTTTAAACAGTCCAGCCCCCACTGCAGGTAGTCTCAGCTATAGAACAACATAATGCACATAATACATGGCAGATAGCGCTTAGGTGTTACAGCTCTCAGCAGCATTGCTAAACTGTTTTTGTATCTCCAATATAAGACCATGTTATTTGTAAAGAATTAAAAAATTCCAGTATTCTTTCTGTTGCAATGTCTCCACATTTATTCAAATCAATCTATCTATATATGTTATTTTTATGTACTGTAGCTTGTGTGATTCTTGCATGCGCTGCTGTGTTGACAATGTGATATGTATATTTGTATGATTTAGCAGAAACATCACCTCTAGCCAATTTATCCTATCATTATGTATTATATCAAGACTGGTACATGCCAGTTAATAAAAGATCTGACAGCCAAACAACCTGCCACATTTTCCATATTCAATCTACAGATATTAGCGATTCATTATATGTAACAATATTGTTTTAAGAACAAGTGATTACCTAAACATTATGTTTATATCCTATTATTACAAGAAGAACTTCTTGCATGTAAAGAGCCACTAAATTGAACATTTGAGGCAACATGTTTTTTATGGCCATTTGTAAATGCATGTAAAAATAAATGCAAATTTTAAACTAGTCTTGATTGAAAATCATGTATCATTTAGGGGACATTTACTATGACCAGTGTTTTATCATCTTTGGATATGTCCATAGTTTGGAAATAGCCTAATGAGCCTTCTCAGATTGACTGGCAGTAACTATTGCTTGTCTTAGTTGCCCCTAGAAACCAATCAGATTCCACTTTTCATTCCTCATTCCTTCTTTGGAAAATGATGATGGTGGAATCTGATTGGTTGCTAGGGGCAACTGAGCCAATTCTACTTTACACCAGTTTGATAAATCTCCCCCTATTGTTTAATTAGTGATAATCTGCCGCGAATTGTGCTATTTGTGGTAAAATAGCGCTATTTTTGCTATGATTTTGGTGGAATAGTGCTAATTAACACTAAACGCTGTGTGTGAACCTAAAATCATTGCCATTGTCTTTCTCTCTTGGCATTGTATTAACAAACACCTAAATGTGTCATGCCAACAAAATGCCAAAACTTCTTTTGTAATGGTGGTCATTTTGATTGGCAGCACCTGACTGCTACTTATCCCTCTTTATTCCTATGGAACCAGTAAAGGCGTACTTAAATTTTTACACTTTTCTGCATTCTGGCCTAGTTATTGTTAAATGAGTAATACTATGGTGAAATTTGTCAAGTGGTGTTCATTTACCTAATTTTAAGGTGTTCTACAGATAATTTTTTTGTTAAGTCTTAAAAAAAGTTTTTCCATCTGTTTCACATAACTATATAACTTATCTTTACCAGTAACTGGACTAACAACTGGCAGTCAGTAGAGGATTTAAACCCCAGTATATAGACTAATTCTGACAGCTGTAACTTTATCAGTCTATTCAGAAATTGATTATTTTTATTCCAGAGCCTGAAGCATAAGAACAGTACAGAGGATACTAAACACAAACAACAAATAGAAGTGTCCTTCACTGAATGATGCTAAAATGAAGTGACACAGTCACGCATGTCCGATGTCCACCCAACTATGTTGTCTGCACAATAGAAATCTTTCTTTCTTACCAAAGGAGAAAACGTAACCCTCAAAGGCAATATGTTCCTCAAAGGCAATATGTTCAACAATTCTGAAATCAATGTATCAAGATGTTTTGAGGATGAGATATATCAATACAGTATTTTAAGTGTATGTGTTGCAAAGTTTTTATTTTTCTCACTAATGCAAGGACAGTTACCATATTTTCCGGCGTATATGGCGACTGGGCGTATAAGACGACCTATAACTTTTAAAAAGATTGTCAGGGGTTCGCCTTATACGCCGGAAAATGTTAACCGCTGCCTGACGGCAGTTCACAACGTATAATTAGAAAGTATCAAACAATATTTATTAACATTGTGAGCCCTGATCGATCCAAACAAACAACAAGAGTGGCAGCCATACAAAAATCACAAAAATTAGTTTTGCAGATAATAAAGCAAAATCCATAAATCCATGTCACTGTGATATAAGTATAAGACAGACCAAATAAAGACCAAATAAGTCAACTATAAAGTGCCAGTTTTAGTGTGAAATATACAAACATTAGATGGCTTCCCCTAAAGGATCATGGTCACCCTGCCTTTTTCCAAAAATTTGTAAACAATATTTTTTGTAATTTATTTAGTCAGTTTGTTGTTATATACCTGGATGACATCCTCATCTACTCCCCTGACTGAAAAAATTCAAAAATGTGCCAAATTTTCCAAATGCCTGTTCGATGTCAAAGAGGTTGGGTTCCTTGGGTATATCCTTACCCCCCGAGTCAGTACAAATAGATCCGAAAAAGGTGTCAGCGGTGCTTGAGTGGGCTAGGTCTATTACTTTGAAAGAGATTTCTGGGATTTGCAAATTTCTATAGAAAATTTTTTCGTGTTTTTTCTTTGATTGTAAGACCTTTGACTGAAATGACAAAGAAAGGAGCAGACCCAGCCTTTTGGTCGCCAGAAGCCGAGCAGTCTTTTGATCTGTTAAAAAAAAGTTTTTCTTCTGTCCTGTTTTGGAGCATCCAAACCTGGAACTACCATTCGTGGTAGAGGTTGACACATCAGAGTCTGGTGTGGGGGCAGTACTCTCCAAAGGCATGGAGCCCTATAGTAATCTGAGGGCGGTAGCATATTTCTCCAGAAAATTCTTCACTTCCGAAGTCAATTACGACATTGGTAACCGGAAACTGTTGGCTATTAAATGGGCTTTTGAGGAGTGGAGGCATTGTCTGGAGGGAGCCAGACACCAGATCATGGTCTTAACTGACTATAAAAACCTTTTATACATTGTGTTGGCTAGTGTTTCCGTTGATTTGAAAACTGGAATTTTTAAATCTCAAAGTGATGGGCCTGCAGAGTTAGCTCGTGATAAACGTTTTGTTTCCATAAATCTCAGATTGGCAGTTTTGAAAGAGGTTCATGCGTCTACTTTGGCTGGTCACCCTGGCATTGCTGGAGCCCTTTACCTATTGTCTCACTTGTGCTGGTGGCCTTCCTGGTAGAGAGAATAGTTAAGTCTTGTGAGACGTGTGCCTGGGCAAAAACCCCAAGGTCTCTGCCAGAGGGTCTGCTCCAACCCCTTCTTTTGCCTAGCCATCCATGGTCCCATCTTTCGATGGATTTTGTCACGGATCTCCCTTCTTCACAGGGAAAGACCGTAATTAGTAAAATGTATCACTTGGTACCATTAAAGAAACTTCCTAACGCCAAGTCCCTTGCAAAATTGTTTGTACGACATGTCCTGAGGTTACATGGAATACCTACAAAATTTTGCAGGGCGTTCTGTGGGTTGTTGAATATCTCTTTGTCATTTTTCTCGGGATTCCACCCAGAAACCAATGGACAAACAGAATGCACCAACCAATCACTCGAGCAGTATTTAAGGTGTTAAGTGTCTGATGATCAAAATACATGGTCTGAATATCTACCTATGGTGGAATTTGCTCTAAACAACCACGTTAATACATCCACACAACAAACGCCATTCTTTTGCAAATGTGGTTATCATCCAAGGTTTTCAGCAGTTCCCAACCAAGAATCACAATTTACTCCGGTAAAAAAACTGTGCACAGCTTGGGTGGAGAGTCTTGCAACTCTAACTGTATGCCAACATAAACACATCCAATATGCTAACCGTAAACGCCGTTCTAGCCCTGAGTATGTATCAGCAAGACATCTGCCCCCTGTGGTTTAGGTGTGTACTGTAGCTAAAGCTATATGGCAGGCAGAGGTTCCCTGTTACCCAGGAGAAAAAAGAAATTATGACAATGGAGGCGTAAAGCAGTTCCCAAAAAAGTCTAAAGACCCTATTACGCGAAATGATTATCAGCCGTATTTGGCCAATATCTGCCGCTACAGCCGATAATTGTCTCGAGTAATAGAAGACAATCATCAGCCGACATGAACAATTTCGGCTGATCGTTGTCTGTCGTCTTTCCACATTTTGGAATAGAAGCGGCGGCAGCAGACCGCTGCTATCTTCTATGGGCTGTCCGGACGATCTAGCGGTCACCCTCACAGGGACCTGGTGGATCACAACCACTGTCTAAGCATATTGTGTTGTTTACTCTGTTAACTGTAACCACCAAACAGATTGTGCTCTATCAAAATAAACTATAACCTTCAAGTGCAATGTGTCACTCAACTTGAAGAAAATTCCATCGTTCAACTATTACGGAGTGCAAATATTTCTTTATAGCGTCCTTGTCATTTGCACAGTAAGGGTCCTATTACACGGAGTGATTTTTAACGATTAACGACTAATGATAAACGATTGCAAACGAGATTATCATTAACCTTAAATCGTTCACCATATTACACAGAAAGATGGTCATTAGTTATGATTGTTATTGCGATCGTTACTATGATCGTTTATTCCTTCTGATCCCAGCAAAACAGTGGACAATGTGCAATTACACTGAACGATTAGTCAACAAATGCGGAACTTGAGCGAACAAATGTGGAATTACAGCAAATGATTAGCGAACGATTAACAATAATTTTAGGTTCAGATCTAAATCAACGATCAACAACATATGAACGATTTTTCGATCGCTGCCTGCAATTACACAGAACGATTATCGTTTAAATTTGAACGATATAACGATTTTTCGCACAATAATTGTTCCGTGTAATAGAGCCCTAACTGAATGTAGAGATCACAGGGGTCTTAACACCCAGACCCTGACCAATTAAAACTTTGGACAAGTCTCTGTGACCTGTAGAAGGGGGCGGGGCTAATGAACTGGACCAGACAGGTAGCCCCTTCATTCACATGACTGACCTGAACATCAAAGCTCTGAGAAGAAGCTCCACCTCCAGGATCATGTGACATGGACTAAATCAGAGCACCAGCGCAAGTATGGGCCCTATTCCACCGGACGATTATCGTTCAGATTATCGTTAAATCGTTCGAATCTAAACGATAATCGTTCGGTTGAAATGCAGTTAACGATTAACGACCGAACGAGAAATCGTTGATCGCTTTATAAGACCTGGACCTATTTTTATCGTTGCTCGTTCGCACAACGTTCGCAAATTGTTCGCATTGAATAAGACATTGTTTGGTTGTTCGCAATAGATACGAACGCAATAGCGAATAAATAGCGAAGAAAAAACTATCGCAATTATGATCATAAGTAACGATTATCGTTCCATGGAAATGAGTGAACGTTTTCAGGTCTTTCGCAATAGCGGTCGTTTACGATTATGCAAATGATAATCGTCCGGTGGAATAGGGCCCTAAGAATATGAAAGTATGTGAGGAAATTTATTTATTTGACATTTACAATATCCTAATGAACTTTCCCCGATGTTGGACGACCCCTTTAGGGCGTCTGCTATTCCTGTAAGTTAACTGCACCCGTGTGATAATTGTGCATTTATTGTCTCTTTATTTAGCAGCTCCGCATAGCTATGGGGATGGGAATATTAAACTAGAATAAAATGTCCAAATTCTCCTGTTCTGTAATAAAAATCTACTTGCATATTGATCAAACTGCTTAAATGTTCAGAAGTTCAAAGCAAGTAGTTTGAGGCTAAACACTTTAATTAAACTAAGACATTCTTCAGGGCCAGAACGCGGGATCATTAAAGCCATTCACATCACAAGCAGCTCTCAGAGAGTCGGAGGACCTCACTGCACTCAGCGTCTCATCTCCACAGTTTTCACAGAATAGAGCCCTAAGCCCTTTCCGGTATACACATTATTCACCCTGACTGCAGGTTATCAATAATGACAACCTGCTTGTTACTAGATTTAACTCTTTGGTAGCGCATAATTGCTATATTGGGAGCACATGGCTGCATGAAATGTTTTGCAAATATATCTATAATACTATAGATAAAATAATATTCACTATTATGCCTTAGAGGTGCCTTTTTACCACAATAATGGTTGGCCGAACGTTATCTCTCCAATCCTCCCTATAAATATGAACATTCACTATGGCCAAATGTTACTGCATTTACAATAGGGAGGGGAGGTAGCACTGGTGGTGGCTTGTCTCTTTGAGAACAAAGGGGCCGGGCAGTGAAAATTCACCACACCGACCCCTATCTCTATGAGCATCATTTGGACAACCAAACCTGCTGCCAGAGGATGAGCAGACCACTAACAGGGTACTGATGATAGTCATGGCAGTTGGCTATTGCTTCACCTTATTGCCATTATGGGAAAATCTGTACAAAGACTGAGTTCCAGAGTTACACAAGTGCCCGTCTACCCATTCTCTTCTGGAAGTGGAACCACACAGGAACTTAAACTGATATTTATCCTGAGTATTGCACTTAGAACATTGCAGGCTTCAGAACAAAAATCTTCCAGCATTATTTTAAGGTTCATTCTCTACACCTGGATCATTTACACTTTCAGGCTGGGTTCACACTACGTATATTTCAGTCAGTATTGTGGCCCTTATATTGCAACCAAAACCAGGAGTGGATTGAAAACACAGAAAGAATCTGTTCACACAATGTTGAAATTGAGTGGATGGCTTTCTGTGTTTTCAATCCACTCCTGGTTTTGGTTGCAATATGAGGACCACAATACTGACTGAAATATACGTAGTGTGAACCCAGCCTTAGTGGATGGCCGCCATATAACAGTAAATAACGGCCATTATTTCAATACAACAGCCGTTGTTCTAAAATAACAGCAAATATTTGCCATTAAATGGCGGCCATCCACTCAATTTCAACATTGTGTGAACAGAGCCTTTCTGTGTTTTCAATCCACTCCTGGTTTTGGTTGCAATATGAGGACCACAATACTGACTGAAATATACGTAGTGTGAACATAGCCTAAATGGGGAGATTTAACAAACTGCTGTAAAGTAGAATTGGCTCAGTTACCCTAGCAACCAATCAGATTCTACCTTTCATTCCTCACAGATTCTTTGAAAAATGAAAGGTGGAATCTGATTGGTTGCTAGGGGCAACTAAGACAATTCTACTTAACATCAGTTTGATAAATCTCCCCCTTTGAGTTTTGTATTTTTTAGACCAGTGTTCCCCAACTCTAGTCCTCAAGGTCCACCAACAAGTCATGTTTTGCGGAATTCCTTAGCATTTCACAGGTGAAAGAATTAGGGGCCATTCACACATTGTGGACATTGTGGACGGGGAAGGAATGTCATGGATTCATTCCCTGCCTGGCATCATTCCTGGCAGTGGGGAAACTCCTTGATTTGCTGCGGCACTGTAGTGACAATAATGTTTTTTTTTTAATCTTTGGTAATGAGGTATGATTCAATGGAAGATTTTTTAACACATACATGTAGATAACCTGTAAATAAACAGTATGGGAAATGTAAAGAGATGTTAATGTGCTCATGTAACCTTGGGGATATTATTACAATCAATATGACAGTCCCTAACAAAAAATCTTCTAAAACTTACAAATGCAGAGAGATAAACAGCCGTCCTTTGAGCCTCTCCTAGATGTGTTTTGTACACTTGGTGGGTATACAAGGGAGGCATTCAATACTCTATGGGGCCCTAACAAAGTATCAGCATGATGGGAAATAGCCATAGGCCAAACCTGTGTACGGAGAGTTTTGTACCCGCACATGTAAAAGCATTTTTGAGGATAACAGAAGCAGTCTTACTAAAACACCAGTGGGTGCCACATTTATTCTTTCCTTCTGGATGGATTCTTACACTTTCATGTGCTCACACTACTTCTCTTCAAGGCCAGACTTGTGCTTCAATATGTTTACAGACTGAAAGGCTTCTCTTACCTTGTATACAGAACAGTATGTGTGGGTGGTTCACTTTAAATCTCATGAGTCCAGAACCACCAGCAGTGATATTTGAGCATTTGTAGCTTTTGTTACAGCTACAGTATACCTCCTCTCTCTGTACTAGTTCATTTATTTTTCTATAGCAGCATTTTATTTGAACTTTCTTACATATAGTGTAGCTCTATGACCTAACAAGTAAGTGTAGTGCTCTATAAACATCCAATAATTCAGAAAATCTGATATGTAGCACTGTCAATTTAAAGCATACTGTTAGGACTTGGGATGTGCGTTTGGTCTGGTGTCCATAGCAGCCAGACTGCTTCTCATGTTTTGCTCTGCTCTGCTATTCCTTGTTGTAGCAGTGGCCAGTGTTTCACTTTCTGGCCGATCAGTATAAGGTGTAGTGTGTTCACTGATTGTTGACTGACAGCTGACTCGGTATCTGGGCTGGACCTGGACCCTCAGACCTAATCACGCCTGGCGCTGGGACTCCAGGCTCCATAAATATCCTCACTCGTCTCATGTTCCTTGCCTGCAATAATGCCTAGTTTACTAGTGTATCTTGACCTAGCATTTTTCCTGCATTATATTCTGGTCATCTGACCTCTGGCTTCTGACTACCTTATTGGACACGTTTTTGTACTGCATTGCTCGGCTGTTATTGACTCGGATTTCTCACTACGCTCCCATTGCGTTTGTCTGTCTTGTTTTTTTCTGTGCTGCACTTTAATCAGACCAGGGACTGCCGTCCAGTTGTCCGTTTGCCGTTTAGGGCATCTAAGGGCCCTATTCCACAGGAACGATAATCGGCTGAATTGGCCCCATTTGGCCGATTATCACTCGGTGGAATAGAGAGAACGATCAGCTGATGATCGTGTCATCGGCTGATCATTCATTTAGGGCCAGACCTAAAATCATCGTTCCCGCACCGCGCATCGCTACGGTACGGTGGAATAGCGGTGCGCGGCGGGCGACCGACGCTTTGAGAAGCACAATACATTACCTGCAGGGCTTCTACTCCGCTCTGTCTTCCTCCCCGGGTCCCGCGCGTTTTAGCTGCAGAGTGGCCTGTCAGCTGACGGAGCGCTCAGCCAATTACAGGCCGGGACCGCCGCGGCCTGTGATTGGCTGAGTGGTCTGTCAGCTAACAGGCCATTCTGAAGCTAGAGCGCGCGGAACCTAGGGAGGAAGACAGATCGGAGGAGAAGACCTGACAGGTAATGTATGCTGCATAGGCTGCAAGGACATCGGTAACGATGTCCCTGCAGCCCTTGCTCAACGATCATTGGGCCGTGGAATAGGCCCAGTAAACGAGCGGCGATCTAGCAGATTGGCGCTCGTTTACATCATTGATCGGGCCCTGATCGGCCCGTGGAATAGGACCCTATGGCAAGTAGGTAGGGACAGAGGGGCGGGTGCCAGCTTCAGGGCTCACCTGTCTTTGTGTTTCCCTGTCCCTATCCTAACACATACCTGTCATATATAAAAAGCTTTTGACATGTCACAGGGACATGTCCAACAGAGTCCAGATATTCAGGGTTCAAAGCTTTATTGCATGTCCAAATAGAGCAGCGATGATTCGTCCAAGTAAAGTCCAACCGAGGAGTAAGGAGAGGTAAGTATTATCAGTTGATAAGCACAGTATAGTCATACATATGTACTGTGCCACCCTAATCAATGTATGACATATGGAGTATGCCTAGATAAAAGCAGTACCGTGTCCAATGAGAATATACGGTACATACTGTATATTACTGTAGTTTTGGAATACCTGTGAGTGCCATATTTTCTAAATAGCCAGAGAAGGATGGAATGAGAAAAGGAAGTGAGCGCTGTCAGAAGAGAAGGTGTGGGAGTCGGCGTGCGTCAGATGGGAATTTACGCAAGCCTGTCCCCAGAAGGCTGGATAGCCGGGGGCGGGTCTGGCCATGCCGTCATAGCATAGAAAGTAAGCAAAGTCCTGTCAGTAGCAGCTAATACAGCGCACAGGCGGTAGAAGGTAGAACAGGTAGAAGGCTGAGAGGTAAGTATATAGTCATGGTTGCATCAGAGACTATAGAAGGACTAGTAACTGTGCTAAAAAAAAACCAGTATGAAAGTGGCTGTATTGATCAATCCAAGGACCAGTATAATCCAAGCCACTCAATGGGTAATTTGTGGCACTATACAACCTATGCTGAGTTGGTTCGGTTTTCCCACCTACTTTTTAAAAAAATGTATTGGTTCCAGATTCACAACCATATAAGTATGCCCCTTATGTTTATTCTTGTCTGTATGCTTCATAAAGACGGCACTTGATCGAAAAGTCGCTGCTGTATTTAGACATGGAATAAAGCTTTGAACTTCTGCTAAATTACTGGATGTTGTTGGATTCTCTTACACTTTCATTTCTCCACACGGACTATTGGGATTGCCTGTAACCAGAGGCGGATTAAGGGTACCATGGGCCCCGGCCAGTCCAGAAATTGTGGGCCCCCTGCTAGCCATGCCCCAACTAAGGAAAAATGGCAGAGCAATGTCTTCTGCAATTAATTAATATCTCTCTCCTATCTATCTATCTATCTATCTATCTATCTATCTATCTATCTATCTATCTATCTATCTATCTATCTATCTATCTATCTCGTGTCTCACTGGTCCACCAATATAGAACTAGTGAGACACGGCACGTTGACCCGCTCCTTTCCTGGATTCATCTGTATCTGTGACAAATTCCTTTGTGAATAACATTTTTAGTCAAACTCAAACTCTCAGAACCCCCTACATTTATAAAGCTCTCAGGGTATGCTGGGAGTTGTAGTTTCTGAGAGGACAACTCTTTAATAAATCACTGTGTGCAGAGGCTCCTGGTGGCTGCAATCTGGGGTTCACAACATCAGCCCTGAAGGTCTAACAATACATCTGTCTACACTGTACTACAACTCCCAGCACATCATGAGGGCTGTAGACTGTCAGTACATGCTGGGAGTTGTAGTGCCTGCAGCTGGGTCCTAGGTGCATCATACACTGGATGTTTTATGGAAGATCACTATACAGAGTTCTGTGGGGGCTCAGTGAAGGGAAGTGACCCCAGAACAGCACTAATAGGGGACAGAACAAAAATATCTACCCCTACCATATCATCACCATACTGTCACTCTGTTACCATATTACAACCATACAGTCACACTGTTACCATATTACAACCATTCTGTCACACTGTTACCATATTACAACCATACCGTCAAACTGTTACCATATTACAACCAAAGCAGCTGGGGATGGCAGGGGAGAGCTGGGGTGACAGGCAGGGGAGAGCAGCTAGGGTGGCAGGGGGAGCAGCTGGGGGTGGCAGGGGAAGCAGCTGGGAGTGGCAGGAAGGAGCAGCTGGGGGTGGCATGGGGGGAGAAGCTGGGGGTGGCAGGGGGGAACGTCTAGGGTGAAAGGGGCAGAGGGTGGCAGCAGCAGCACTGCGGCTGGTGGCCTGGGCCAGCCGGTGCCCCCCTAGTGCTATTAAGGGGCCAGGGGTGAGCTTCTGGCAAATGCAAACGGTTACACACCGGGCCGGAAGCTCACTGGTGCAGTCCTGGTGCCCGCACTTCTCTCCCTTCCTGCTCAGTGGCGCATGATGTCACATGTATGCCGCCGAGCAGCCCCATGGTGCCCGAGCCTCTCTCCTCTCCTGCTTGACAGCTGACAAGTGATGTCATCGCACCGTCGAGAGAAGTGCGGGCCCTGGGACTGCAGCAGTGAGCTTCCGGCCCGGTGTGTGACCATTTGTCTGTGCCGGAAGCGCATCCCTGGCCCCTTAACAGCACTGGGGGGGGGGGCATCAGCCGGCCCAGGTCACCAGCTGCTTTGATGCTGGTGGCCTGCACTGATTATAATGGGGGCAATCTCCCTGGGCCCCCCTGGAGCTCGGGCCCCGGGCAGTTGCCCAGATTGCCCTCATTATAATCCACCTATGCCTGTAACACAGTGTGCATCCATTCTACTCACAGTATATCCTAAAAAGGACTGAGGTGCTGTTGGACGCTTGTATAGTTATTATGTTACAGGGATATGTCAGTAGTTTTGATTAGTGCTGACACTCCCACCCATCAGGAGAACGAGTGGGGAGCAGCAAGCTTCACTTCCCATCTGTCAATGATCTCCATCGAGACAGCCCCATAGACTTATAATGGAACTTAATGGACAGGCTGGGGGGTGAAATGTACATGCTTCTCCCAAATTCTGAGACCTCAACTGATCAAAACTTTGTTTTTGAAGTTTTTTTTAGTTTATGATGGTGCCAACTAAAGTTACAAGTAGGGATGGTCCAAACCGAGTTCGGTTCGGGTTCGTACGAACCTGAACCCTCGGTAATGATTCCCGCTGTCTGCCCGCTCCGGGGCTGTATCCCAGTTTTCCAGGCGTTCCTCCCACTGTATCCACCCGCTCCACGGAGCAGGCAGACAGCGGGAATCTGATGCCGAGCGTTCAGTTTCATACGAACCCGAACCTCGGCAGGTTCGGACCATCCCTAGTTACAGTACAGTATTTTATAAAAGCTTTGGTTGGAGCCTGCAACAATGAATTGAACTGCAGCATAACTTTTTTCTCTTACTGCTATTAACTGTGCTGTTACTTTGCCATGATATGGTTTCATCTAGTATTTTTCATCCTTTGGCTATGTTCACACAACATTTTTTCAGGTCAGTTAAAAATTATGTCCGTCATTTACGTCATTAACGGATATCATTTAGCTTTATGGCCGCCTGTCAGTGCAACGAAGGCTGTTGGTACATCAATTTAGTTTGGGTTTAATATTTGCCCTTTGGGTGTGTCTTTAATTAAACTGAATTGAATTGAGTTTAATAGTAAAAACGGTAAAAGGATGGTGAAAAAAGAAAAATTATGTGAGAACAACAAAAAAATAACGTCCACTGTTTGCAATAGATATGTGAAAATTATTGATATAATTGATCATTATTTTGACATCCATTTTGACATTGTCCGTTATTTTATACATTGTGTGCATTGGACGTCCATCATCCTATTGACTTCAATGTATTGTATTGAAGTCAATTAAATCGCGGCTATACCAGATGTCTTTTAAGTAGAAAAAGCGGACGCCTTTTCTCTTTTTTTGACATTGTGTGAACATAGCCTTTGAAAGGAAAAAATTAAAGCACAAAAATGAAAATTGTCTCCTTCCTTAAATGGGTTAAAGAAACATTGTCCTGGGACAATAAATGACCCATCTTGAGCCTTTTACCTTGGATCTCACTCATAGGCCATGTTCCCACTGCGTAAGTTTCGTAATAACAACGGCCGTGATTACTACGGAACTAGCTGCCTTCTAAAAAATCCCGGCTGGAGTGTATACACATAGGAAAGTTATCAAGCAAAAAAGTTGTATTTGTTGGCGTAAAACATAGTAACATAGTAAATAAGGTTGAAAGAAGACAAGAAACAACAAAATAAGTGAGAGTAGATAGGTGTTTGACCACCCTGTACCTGCGTATCCCAAGGTCGTAGTCCTCTTTTAAGCCAGGATACCCGTGATGAAAGGAATCCACACTCTTGAACTGCTGTCCAAACACTGGTTTATTTACAGATACTTGGTAAAATATCGCTCACAGGCTGAACCACACACCTAGGCGTCCACCTGATGTGGTGGACGCCTGGGTGTGTGGTTCAGCCCGTGAGCGATATTGTACCAAGTATCCGGACCAGACTATTTGTGCGATAAGAGTCCATCAGGTTCAACCTAGGGAAACCCTACTGTGTTGATCCAGGGGAAGGCAAAACCCCCCACGAGGCAGACGACAACAGCCCCACCACAGGGAGAACCCCCCCCCCCCCCCGACCCCAATGACGACCAGAATAATCCCTGGACCAATGTATCATCGGAAATCTAATGCCCATAACTTGTAATATTATATTTTTCAAGAAAAGCATCCAGGCCTTCCTTGAACTTATTTAATGAATCTGCCATGAAATCATGTGGCAGAGAGTTCCACAGTCTTACCGCTCGTACAGTAAAGAACCCGCGTCGATGCTGATGATGAAATCTTCTTTCCTCTAGACGTAGAGGATGCCCCCTTGTCATTGTTACAGACCTAGGAGTAAAAAGACCACTACAAAGATCTTTGTTCTGTCCATTCATATATTTGTACATTGTGATCAGATCGCCCCTAAGACGTCTTTTTTCTAGCGTAAATAACCCCAAGCTTGATAACCTGTCCTGGTACTGTTACCCACCCATTCCCTTAATGACCTTTGTTGCCCTCCTCTGCACCCGCTCCAGTTCAGCTGTGTCCTTCTTATATACCGGTGCCCAAAACTGTACACAGTATTCCATATGTGGTCTGACCAGTGAGAGGCAAAACTATATTCTCATCTTTAGCATTTATACCTCTTTTGATGCATCCCATTATTTTATTAGCCTTGGCAGCTGCTGCCTGGCACTGATCACTGATCACTGATCACGGCCAGATGCAACCTAATTTAGTCGCATCTGTCCATTTTACGCCACCTTCGTCAGTGGGGCGGGGAGAGGGTGTGGAGGGGCGAGACGGGGGGAGCGGCCTCTGGGTCCGCTGCATTTATCATTTTTCGCGACGGAAAATTATACTGAAACCTACGCCAGCTCTGAGCTCGTGTAGGTTTCAAAGTTTTCGCATGGAGAGGCCCTGTGAAATCGGGATTTATGTAGAGGCAATGCACCTCTACATAAATCCCCTGAGCTCCGCAGACATTTTTACGCCCGGCGTAAAAAACGCTGGACTTAATAAATGTCCCCCTTAGTATACCATATTGTAACCATTCAAAATGCATAACATAACCTGCCCCTGTAAAGCATTGCGGTATAATACTGGTGAAATCTGCAAGCGCGAAATACCCCAAAACATGCCAGGGCAGTGTTTATTTAAAAGAAATATGCTTTTAATAAGAAATAATAAATTGTACTGACTTTATAGACTAAAGCCCTGGATCATCCATTGAATATCTGCTACATTAACCATAGCCGATGCTAATTCTTTAGTTTGTTTTTTGAATATCGGATTGTGTCTTGGAATGGTTGTTTGCAGAGTCCTTGGTGTGATGCTTATTATGTGCATTCTTACATACATAATTGGTATTAGTCTTTGACCTTGATTTTCGTGTTCTTATTATGCTGTAATTAGACGGTAAATCCTTTCCTTACATGTAGGGCATTGGTACCAGTCGGAGAGGTTAATATTTAGAATGTGGATATCTTTTTTTTTTTATCAAGCAGAGCATCTGACACAAAGAAATCATAAGTCTTGCTGTAATCTGTTTGAGACAGTTATAGGCAATTAAAGTCATGCAGAATTAGTATTGAAATGCATAAGAGTTTGAGAATTCTGGCAAGGGAAATGCACAATGAAACCTCTAATGGTTTCTTCCTAGCTAATTGAGGATTGAACTGCACAGACTAAATGCGCACTGAATAATTTGCTATCTTTTGTGGTTCGTTTCTGTGATATACAGCTAAAAGGCTTTTAAAGAGCTTTTCCGGCTTTATGTAAATAAAGCTTATTCTCTATATGTGTGTGTTATGCAACTGTCTAAAATACTTTGTATTTGAATACCTCATCATGTTCAAGCTCTCTGCTCTGTGTCAGTGAATGGGATTCCATCCCACATTATGTACCACTCATATAGGTACAGGACTTGTTACAGTAAAACATTCTGATACTCCTGTAGCATTACTGTCATTTCTATTAACTTTGACATGTTCAGATTTATCAAAGTTGAGATCCCACTGTGATCACGAGTTATAGAGTGTGAGGCCCCTTCACTGTCTGGCTAGCAACCCAATGTAAGTGATAGCAGGAGTTAGGTTCTATGGCTTAGAATGGGGCCTGACTCATGCCACCAGTTCACACTTTTGACAGGTCAGAAGAACACAGAAAAGAAGTAATCCGCCAGCATCCAGTAATCAGAAAACCAAGAAAGACCCCCCAGGGGTCGAAACGTTGCCACTGAATAAACTCCACCATTTCCTTATTACTGGATGCTGCTGAATTACTTCTTTTCTGGATGCTATAAAGTCTCCTGTTGGGATTGGAGACCTCCTGGCGTGCGTCCCACTTCTACCCTTGCAAAGGTCATTCTTACACATTTGTGACTGGTGCTATTGCATTTTTAAACTCTGCTTCGGAGCACCGTTAGGAGCACTGTCACATCATTCCGCCCTTCCTAAAGATAGTTGCATCATCCCGCCCTTTCTAAAGGTAGGGCCGGATGACGCAGCAGTGCTCCTAACTGTGCTCCGGAGCAGAGTTTACCCTGACTAACACCACAGGATTGGCACCGAGTGGGAAGGTCAGACAAATACCTTCCTCCTCAGTGTCCCTGGCACTTTAGGGGGCTATCAGCAGGTTAGTTTTGTCTAATGTGCTGATAATTCCCCTTTAATAGAAATCACAGCACTGCTTTAAAATGTAGTGCACCCCCACTGATGGCATTAATATCTAATTGATGAGGTAAGGCTAGGTTCACACTGCGTTTTCAGCATCCGTTTAACGCATCCATTTTAAAAAAAAAAAAACGCATGAAAAACGGATTGCAAAAAACGGATTCATTTGTGTGCATCCGTTTTTCCATTGACTTCCATTATAAAAAAAAAACAGATCCGTTTTTTTGGCGGACCAAAACGGACCAAAAAACGTTGCTGACCCTATTTTTCTGGACGTTAAAAAAAATGGATCCGTTAAACGGATGCTGAAAACGCAGTGTGAACCTAACCTAATCCTGTCATTAGGCCGATGTAAGACAGCAGATCACACATTGGGGGCATTTATTAAGTCTGGAATTTTTTGCGCCAGGCTTACAAATGTCCCCGCAGCGTTGATGCCTCCCTGATTTATGTAGATCCCGTGCACACCAGATGGCGTAGGTTTCTTTAACATTGTTCCCCCGGAAAAATGTTAAATTCAGCGGATGCAGAGGCTGTGTCCCTTTTCCACGGCCTCCTCCATTCCCCACAAAACAAGCATGTGAAAATAAATTTATTCGCACCTTGCCCCTCTGCACCAAAAAACAAGGTTCACAGCTTCATAAATGTTCCCCATTGTCTCACCTATATGACCTCTATATCTTGGCTGTACTCATATATATATATATATATATATATATATATATAATCACATTTAAACTTTTGGTGAAAGCTGAGTCACACTTCTAGTTTGATAAGGATGGATATTTTTTTTTATAATAGGATAATATTTTTGTCTTTGACTGTAAACGATGAATGCTTCAGATCACTGATATCAAGCTAAGATCTCAAAGGAACTGTAACACAATGTATGTTCAAAAGTTAAAAAATGTATTAGTACATGATTTTTCTTGTGTCAAAACTTGTAAAGCCTTGTTTTGTGCAAAAATTAGCAACTTTGGTCTGTGCTTACTAGTAGAGATGAGCGGACTTCTCGGATTTTTGGTTCGTGAAAACCAGAACGATCGGTGTCGGATTCCCGTTGTCTGCTCGCTCCGTGCAGCGGGTGGATACCTCCTTAGGAACACCTGGAAAACTGGGATACAGCCAATGGCAATGGCTGTATCCCAGTTTTCCAGGCTTTCCCTAGGAGGTATCCACCCGCTGCACGGAGCGAGCGGACAGCGGGAATCCGACGCTGATCGTTCTGGTTCTCGCGAACCAGAACTTCGAATAGTCCGCTCATCTCTACTTGCCAGATGGGTGGGGTTAACATAAATTGGCGTAGCAATCCCAATTTAGATATCCTAGGGATGGCTATGCATTGGTTGCTGTATGGTAAGGTCACAGTTTCCCCTATGATATCAATTTTTTATTAGTCATTGTTTGCATATCCCTTTCACAGCTTATTGTTATTGCTATAGGGGTCACAGAAATAGTAGTCAATCAGGCCTTCATAATGTGAATACCCATTGCCTCCATATAAGAACCTGGTTTCATCATTGACACTTGGTAAGTGTGGAGCCAGGTTACAGATTTTTGACCTCTGAATTTTTATTATTGCTTTTGTCTACATTCTATAAATCTGACAGATAAAAATGTAAAAAGCAAAGCATTTCTCTATCACTGTGTCTCTGCTCTGAACAGATGGATGGGTAAGTGGACAGGCTTTAGCTAAACAATGTACATCTGCTTAAAGTAAATTTTATATACAGGTCGGTAAGAAATCCTGTATTATATTTATTTTCCCCAAATTATACTTGTGCCAGAGCAAGTTACAAAGGCACTCGGGTAGATATATGGGAAAAGCACTTGGATTGGCTGTTACTATGAGCGCACAGTGCGCTATCACACAGATCTCCTGAGATCCCTTAATGTAATCAGTGGGAGAAGCTGGATACAGAGCACCGGCGGCAAGATGAATAGCGTTCAGGTGATAGTAATAGACCCTAACTGCTCATAATATTTCCGAGAAGAGCTCCAGGGCTCTCCTGTCCCCTGATGCTAGGAAGGGATTTATTCACTACTTAAATACCAATGAAACCTAAAATATAAAAGATTTGTCTGAATGTGGATTCAGTGTCAGTATACAGCAGATAGATTTAGAAATACACATTGCAGCGCACATCAAGTAATATTCTATGTCTCATTTTAGAAATTGTCAGAAGCAGAAAATTTAGTGTATTAATATCATCTTACCATGTCAGGAAACCGATGCCACACGGGATATGCGTAGTATCTTTTCTAGGTGTAGTTGTTACTATAATTAAAAAAAAAAAAAAAGTTGGCGTGTTAGTGCTGAGACCCCACCGACCACTGGATATAGCTGGGAGAAGCATGTGTCTGTGTGCTTCACTCCTTGACTGCGCTGCTCACTCCATGAGGCTCCGTTTACAGGGAGAAAAACTGGCGGAATTCCGCAGTGGAATCCTCTGTCGTGGAATCCTGTCAGCCTCCCTTTCATAATGACAGTCTATGGGACGCTCGCACGCCTCCTCTCTCGTGGAGAGGCTAGAGGAGGCATGCGAGCCTCCCATAGACTGTCATCATGACAGAGAGGCTGGAATTCTGCCAGTTTTGCTCCATTTGAACAAAGCCTCAGGGTGCGTTCACACGTACAGGATCTGCAGCAGATTTGATGGCGCAGATTTGAAGCTGCAGATTCAAAGCAAATCAACTCTGGGCCATTAAATCTGCTGCGGATCTGCTGCAGATCTGCTGCAAATCTGCTGCAGATTCAAATCTGCACCATCAAATCTGCTGCAGATCCTGTACATGTGAACGCACCCTTAGGGTACTATTACACCAACAGATCTGACAACAGATTATCTGCCAAAGATTTGAAGCCAAACCCAGGAACAGACTATAAACAGGGAACAGGTCATAAAGAAAAGACTGGATTTCTCCTCTTTTCAGATCCACTCCTGGGTTTGGCTTCAAATCTTTGGCAGATAATCTGTCGTCAGATCTGTTGGTGTAATAGGGCCCTGCGGGTATAAACCCACACACCGTATACGCAGCATATCTAATAGCTATGTCCTGTTATTTTCAATGGGATTTCCCCTCTGTTGTTCACACTTCAGAATTTCCAAGCAGAATTTTCTGCCACGGATCCGCTTTACGCCCTAAGGACCGGTTCACACTGAATAAACACGGCGCAACATGTTCATTCTTTGAGCGGAGAGTGGACAGGCGCTCGCTCTCCCATTCACTCAAAGCAGCACACTGAGCGCGGCGGAATTGCACCATGTTTGCTCAGTGTGAACCGGCCCTAAGACCCAGTTCACACTGAGCAAAAACGGCTTAAATTCTGCTCAACTTCCTGCTCACATTCTGCTTCTATTGTGCCAGAGCAGAAAACTTTCCTCTTCAATTCCTTGCTGAATACTTGCCTATTCCTCAGTGTGAAGGGGGTGTTGAGACCCTGACTAATGAAAACTTTGGACATGTCTTTAAAACATGTTAAAAGTTTTTATTAATGACAGTAATGCTTGAAAGCGAACCTGTTAGCAGGAAAACAGGGGTGTGGATAAGGACATGGCTAAATAGGGCTAATCATCAGAACTTTTAAGGTAACCTTTCACCCTGGCTACAGGGGCAGAGCCGGTGTGACCCCCGGTAGAGCCCCGGATACTTACCCCCGACCTCCATAGCAATCACTGCTCCAGTGATTTTCTATGGACGTCAGACTCTTGTCATTTTATGTACTCTTAAAGGGTCACTGCCATTATGTGTTGCCAAGTGTTCTCAACAGTTTAGCCTGGAGAGACAAAGCTCATGCCAGGGGATCGAGTTGCTGAGGCATGTCCCATGCCCTACACATGGCACAGTCTGTGCATGAACCCTATTATTACAATAGAACTTGCTGGGAATGGGATGGTTGTCTTGGCAACCCATTCTCCCTGTGTGATCTGTGCCTCCCCACGTCAAACTGTTGAGAATAGGTGGCCAGGCATAATGGCAGTGACCCTTTAAAGGAGTTTCATTCAGGGTACTATACTATATATAGCAGTGCTTTTCAATTCCAGTCCTCGGGCCTCACCAACAGGTCATGTTTTAAGGCTATCCCATACAAAGGATACCTGTGCTAATACCTGATGCACTGAGTACAATTATATCACCAGTGAAATACTAAGGAAATCCTCAAAACATGACCTGTTGGTGAGGCCTGAGGACTGGAATTGAGAAGCACTGCTATATAGTATTATCTTTAATTATAAGATATTTTTGCTTGTTGTCCAGTGGGCCCAGTGGCCCTTTGTCTATAAAAATCACCATGGTCACACTTATTTTTTTCAGTTCTGAGTGAAAGTAAGGTTTGGCTCACACTGTTTTTTTTTCCCCTTTAACGTATAAGTTTAAGGGTGCTAACACACTGCAGCAGATTTGATGGCGCAGATTTGATGCTGTGTTCAGTTATTTACACCAAATCTGCTGCGTATTCGCTGCGTATGTGCAGCAGAAAATTCACTGCGATACGGTGTGTGTGAAGCTACCCTAAAGCAAAAAAGATGCAAAAACTGATTACAATCTTAAAAACAAAGGTTTATTGAAATTGATTTTTTTAATTTTATTTTGTAATGTACAAAAAGATGACCACATTTTTTGTATGGTAAAATTAAATGTATTGAAACAGATACAGTAAATCGGATGAGAAAATGCATTGTGAACTTAGGCTGGGTTTACGCTGCTTTTTTGCAGTCCGTTTTTATCATCCATTTTGTGCAAACAATGGATGAAGATACGGATGCATTTGTGTGCATCCATTATGTATTGTTTTTTCCATTGACTCTCATTTTAAAAAGAGGATCAAAACGCATCTGTGGTCAACCATATCTTTGTGTATGCCAATAAACCCTTTTTTTTTTTTTTAATAATGGAAGTCAATTTAAAACGGATCAAAATGAATGCACACTAATGTATCCATTTTTTTTAATCTTTTTTTTTTTTTTTTGCATAAAACGGATGAGAAAAAACGGACTGCAAAAACGCAGTGTGAACCCAGCTTTATCCTAAAAGGTAAAGGGGCAATGTTTTATAAATTGCCACATTAGATTAACTGTACATTCTCAATATTTCATACAGTAATGATAACAGTTTCTATACCTCAAATAATTGATTTTTTTTTCTTTTAATGCTGAATTGGTTTACCTTTCTTCTTCTATATATAAGTAATAGTCATGTGTGTTAAAAACAGAAAAGAAAAATAAAATACTAACAATATAATCTCTAGAAGGGTATAGACCCTGTATCATAGACACAAGATACATGCATGCTCAAAGGACATTTCAAGTCTTGTAAAAAACTGCGATCCCTGGGTCAGTCTGGGATGCTGAATGCAACTGACACAGGTGCAAGGACAGCGCTCAAAATCACCTATGTGGCTAATATCCACACTTTATAGGCTCTACATTGTCATTTAACTGTTTATTTAGTTCACCTTATTCTTATGGGAAAACTATATACAGCACAACACAGTGAGAAATGGACAATCTCAGCTCTACTACATTTTTAGGCTATGTTCACACACATAATAAAATACAAAATACAACTGTATTTTCAATGTAAAAATGTGCTCTATTAAAGTCAACGGGAAATTGGCCGACAGTACATACACCACAATAATAACGGCCATAATTGATTACAAGTCAAAATAATCAACATGCTCATTAATTACCACCTGCTTTTGTGAAATATGGCCATTCTTTTCATCTGCTTACAAATTCTTTTATTTTTTTTTATAGGGGAAAAACTCCAGCGTTTCTATGCAAATATTCAGAATTTCCCAAAACACCAAACAAAAAACATCATGTAAATATAGCATTTAATTTTACAGCAGCGTTTTGACCCAAAAAACACTATACATTTTTTCACCCCAAAAGCCTGAGAGTGCTTCATACTGACAGACTTGATGAAAGCAATTATCTGGAATGACATATGGCATACGATTGTGACATTGTGTGTGTGACCATCAGTAAACTGGAAACTTGATGCTACAGCTCACAGACCACATGTATAACATGAAGCAGATTCCCAGGTGGCAAACAACATACACTGCATTGGACACTATGGTCCAGATGACTCAATTTTTTCAGTTCTACATTCTATTAACTCCCTTCATTTTACCCTATAAATTATCATTTGTGGTATGAAATTTGGCAATTTTGCTGCAAAGTAAAAATTACATGCTAACCTTATTCTTCAGGTCAGTAGGTTTAAAACAATATAAAAGTCATATACTTTTTACTACTTTTAAAATCTAAAAAACTTTTTAAAAGTGCTTTGCGTTGTCCTAATCTGACACTTATACATTTTTTATTTTTCTGTCCACAGATTTATGTTTGAGGGCTTTTTTTTCCCCGGTGAGCTGTAGCTTTTTACTCTTACCATTCTGAGCTAGTTGTGACTTTAAAATTGCTTTCTATTACATGTTTTTGTGATGCAAGGTGACCAAAAAGAAGCAATTCTGGCATTTGGGTTTTTAGTTTTTTTCATTTTATACTTTAAGTATTTCACATGCGGAGACAACTATCATGTCTATTTTTTGCAGTTTAGACTCTTTTTCTTAAATGATGATATGATGATATTTTTTTACATATTTATACCTACAATAAAAAAACAGCGCAATAAGGTTTGATACATTTGGACTATGCCTTTATTACAGATTATATGTACACTTTTTTATACCAATGCACAGCGTCTTAATATGTTTATACTCTGTACACTACTGAAAATGTGATGTATCAGACATTTGTAATGCCAATAGCTGCTGCCGTACAACCAGAAAGGAGGAGGAAGACAAGAACAGTTGGCCCTTAAAGCTAGACCCACCCAGCTGACCCTACCTACTTTCCACAACTTAAGGCGATGTGCCCTCCCTGCGCTAAAGGTGAAAACACAAAACTGGAAAACAAATATGGATGGTAAACAGAGGTCAGAATTGACAATCGGGTAATAAAATACAAATTCAGAACCGGGCGAATAGTCAAGAGCAATAGCAGGGGGTCAGAATAACCAAGATATGACATACAGGAGAAAACACCAGCACGCTCAAAAGACACTAGGAGCAAGTACCAGGGTCTGGGCTAGTGAACTGTTTATAGCAGGGGTCTTAAACTCAATTTACCCGGGGGCCGCTGAAGGTAGAGTCTGGGTGAGGCTGGGCTGCATCAGGTTTTCAACAAGAAAAGCTCTTACACACACACACACATATAGGGACAGGGGTGTATGACTATACAGGGGGCACATAGGGATAGGGGTGTATGACTATACAGAGGGTACATACGCATAGAGGTGTATGACTATACAGGGGACACATAGGCATAGGGGTGTATGACTATACAGGGGGCACATAGGAATAAGGGTATATGACTATACATGGGGCACATAGGGACAGGGGTGTATGACTATACAAGGGGCACAGTCCCTGGCACATAGGCATAGAGGTGTATGAATATACAGGGGGCACATAGGGATAGGAGTATATGACTATACACGGGCGACATAGGGACAGGGGTGTATGACTATACAGGGGGCACATAGGGATAGGAGTATATGACTATACAGGGGGCACATAGGGACAGGGGTGTATGACTATACAGGGGGCACATAGGGATAAGAGTATATGAATATACAGGGGGCACATAGAGACAGGGATGTATGACTATACGGGGGGGGGCATATATATAGGTGCAGACACACAGCATGCTGGGACCTGTAGTCCCCTCAGTAACAATGCAGGGATAGTTATCCTCATTCTTCCAGCACTACCAGCGATAATGCAGTCATGTACCTGGAGTCCAGCTCTAGAATGCTACAGAAGAGAACGAATCCTCTGCCTACAGGACAGCGGCTCTGACACTGACAGTGAGCCGCCCCAGCTGCTGCCCAGGAACAGCCTCCTGGAGATCTTCACTTTCGGTGTGGAGTCTGTGACCCCTGTGAAGCCCCAGCTCAGGGGAAGACCCCACAGAGCGATCTACCTGGCCAAGGTGCAGTGATACCTGCCTGTGCTCTTCACCAATCACAGCGCACTGACAGGTCAGACCGGGCTGGGGGAGGGGGGGCACTAACAGATGGGACGGGTGGGGGTGAAGCGCACTGATGGGGTTGGTGCGGGTGGAAGTGCACTGACAGGATAGGCCGGGTCAGGGGGATGGGGTCAGAGATCAGTTTTGTACATGCGTTTTCTCAGAATTCGCAGTGGAGCATGAATGGCCTACAAGTCTCCACATGTATTTATGACGCTCTGTCCTATAGTCTATAAAAGTAGTACATGAGGGGAATACATTAGAACATTAGGGTTAATAATCTGTGAGCATATGCAGTCTCTCTAAATATGTTTTTTTTTTTAACCAAACCACATAATGGGACTAATTCAGAATATTTCTGAGCTTGGAGAGAATACTGATGTGTCAGAAATCTGTATGATGCTGAAAATAAATTACAGTCCTGGTGTGTGTTCTCCATCCTAAGCATTAGAGAAATGTCTCACGCTTACGCTCGGGTACCATCTAATTATATCAGGATTTACAGTGGTTCTGGCTCCTGACTACTTTATTGATTTCTGACACTTTTTTGTGCAAAACAGCTATTTTCAAGCAAATGTGTGACACAGTTTATAATTGATCACAAACTACCAAGGGACTGACAGTTTTCAAGGTATATTTTTATTTATTTTCAGGCCTCTGCTATATGCAAATACTCAAAAATATTCAGGTCCTAAATGAAGAAAACATAAGAGAAATAAAGCTGTGCACCCTGTTCTGGGACTCTCTATAGTGGTTGCACCACGTGGCTGATGACTGAAATTGCTGGGGGTTTCAGCAATCAGATTGTCCTTTAGAACAAGATAACAGACTCACTGTTGGAGAAAGGAAGCAGAAGAGGCTGCTTTGTGTGTGACAGTAAGACATGGGGGGGGATTCACGAAGCTTACGCCCGAGGCGTACGCCAGGGAGAAGGTGCAGATTCGCCCCTTCTCCCTGGCGTACGCCTCCCGTACGCCCCGCTTGCCCCAAATGAGGTGTAAATCATGGCCCAAATCTACACCTGGAAGCAGGTGTAGATTTAGTATGCTGGGCGCAGATTCGGGCGCCTGGCTGGATTCACTAAGAGGCGTACACTATATACAGACCAATATTACCACTATACAGTGACCACCACATAATGACTCTATATACACACTATATATACAGACCAATATTACCGCCATACAGTGACCGCCACATAATGACTCTGCAGCCAATCACCGGTCTCAGTATTCATGTGCAGCAATTACATCGGACTGATGATGACAGAGAATGGCTGCAGCTCCTATGTACAGTCTATTCACCTCAACACCTCAACACACACGCTCCATATATATATACATATATATATATATATATATATATATATATATACATACATACACACACACACACACACTCTATACAGATCCAAACCATCCGATCCAGTCCATACGCATGAGCATGTAACACATACAACATTCATGCATTATACACATAGCATTCATATTACACTCTACATATACAGTATACTTACTCCCTCTAGCAGCTTGCTGGGTGTAGTGGTGCATCTCCCTCATGTTCCTTGCAGCAGCAGGCTATCATCCTCACCCTGCAGCCCTTTCCTCCATCGTCCCAACAGCTCCACACTAGGAAGAGGAGGTCAGGTGCAGTAAGAGAAGCTGGGGGGAGGGGGAGGAGAGGGAGCAGGGCCGATTCTAGCCTTTCTGCTGCCTGAGGCGAAAATTAAAATGGCGCCGCCCCCCCTCCCCCAATAATTAGTGATCAACTGCACACATACATATATATACTTGCAGCAATTATACCACACATATAGGTATATATTAGCTATAAATATACCATACACATAAAAATATACCAGCAGTCACTGTATGACACATAAACATATATGCCGGCAGTGTATGTACTGCATAGTAGGTACCAGCAGTGCGTATACTGCATGCAAACACATGTACCAGCTGTGTGACCAGTTACCATCATTCCCCCTGTCTCTGTGCCTTAGGCCATGTGCACACTATGTATAACACCAGCCGTTCTGTGACCCAGCTGGATCACAAAGCGGCTAGTGTTACTGAAGATCATCAAGTCACTGCAGTACCGGCTGGATGATGTTCATTGCTTCTGAATTTGGGTGCGGGCCCACCCATGTGCGCCCACGTCCGAATTCACCGCTGCACACAATGGAGCGTACTGCTGGAGCCACACACTCCATTGCAAGAACTAACAGGTTCTCTGTGGCCGGTATTCAATTAATGAGATGGAGAGATGATGAACTATAAAGCATGGGATCCGCATAATCGCTATACCCTCACCATGCTTTATAAGTCACCTCCCTTGATCAAATGCAGTAATCCTCCAGAGTGCCCAGTAGAGGATTACTGCATTTGATCAGGGGAAGTGACCTATAAAGCATGGTGCCCCCTGTAATGGTGAACATCACCTAATACCACCAAACAGCATCTTTGTTGGTGATACAGACCTCCTAATAGAAGATACCCATACCCCTCCCTCAGCAAAGACCCACTTAACCAGTCAGTCCCCCCCCCCCCACACACAGTTAGCACCTAGAAACACTGCATAACCACCCCAGCATATATCTACTGTATAAAACCCACATGCACATTCACACACACACAAACACACACACACACACTTATGCAATTCACACCATACCTTCTGTTTCTGATCTGTCTCCTGGCTACACAGGTCCTGGTAGGCTGTGGAGAGTCAGGACCTCAGAAGACAGAGCTCATGGTGCACAGGATGGGGGACAACACACACAGAGGAGGGGGGGCAGGCAGCACACAGAGGGGAGGGGGGCACAGGACAGGCAGCACACAGAGGGGAGGGGGGCACAGGACAGGCAGTACACACAGAGGGGAGGGGGGCACAGGACAGGCAGCACACAGAGGGGAGGGGGGCACAGGACAGGCAGCACACACAGAGGGGAGGGGGGCACAGGACAAGCAGCACACAGAGGGGAGGGGGGCACAGGACAGGCAGCACACAGCTGCAGGGTCAGTTTCCTGGTCTTCTCACTGTTATTATGACCTCTGCAGGCTGCCTGCTGAGTCCCCTCCTCCTCCTGCTTCCAGTCCCGACGCTCAGGCAGCACACAGTGGAGGAAGCACGGGGATCACATCCTCCACTGTTTGCTTTGCAGATAAGGCAGCCGGACTTAGATAAGGCAGCAGGAGGGGGTCCTGTAACACTGCTGGGCGGCTGCTGTCATTTAGTTAAGTCAGAAATGACTTAACTACAATGACAGGGCAGGATTGTGCCGCCCCCTTAGGGATCTCGGAAGCTGCCGCCTGAGGCAGGATCCTCACTCTGCCTCATGGTAGGAACGGACCTGAGAGGGAGCACACACCGGAGCCCAGCGTCCTGCAGCCTCTGTGTGACCCCTGATAGTAGCCACTAGCTGCAGCCAGCGATCACTGCCAGACGCCGCAGGACGCTGTCTGTGCGCTCCTGTCCTACTGTAACTGTGGCAAGGGGCCCCTGGGGGATGGGGGCCCTGAGCAATTGCCCTGTTTGCCCCCCCCATGCCGGCTCTGGACATGGGCTCAAACAAATGCTTTAAATAAATTTCTTTAACATTGCTGCAGCAGACAGACTCTATAGAAAGTATATGGAACCTAGTTTCAGCTGCATTGCGAGAGATAGGAAGAGAAGAGCATAGCTGAGGGTTTCTCTTGATTCATTCTAGTGACCAGTGGAAAACTGATTAAAACTTTTACAAAACATTTGAAAGAGGGGTGTTGGTGGGGTGGGGTGTTTTTAGGTAAAGTAAGGTATCTGGTGGTGACTGCCTTGCTAGAGGTGGCGGCACAGCAAAAATAAAAGCTTTACTTTCCAGAGGCAGCTGTGCTTGGCGACTACAGAAACAGATTTACGAAGTGCAGCATGCCTGATGGATCTCACAAAGAGGCACAAAACTTTGTTACCAACAAGGTTCCAGTGTGGCTTGGACACTGCTCCAATGGCTCACAATGTACGTGCAGACCGATTTATCAATGTGGTGCATGGTCAGTAATTTTTGGCACACGGGTGTAATAATTTGTCGTGTCCTTCATGGCCACTTATTTGCACACAAATATTTTATGCAGAGGTCATGAGCAGACCTGATGCTCCTTGCCACAGACCTGATGCTGCTTGCAGCCCACACTGACTACATTTAACTTTATACCCATGTGAGCATACAGTTGAAAGTGGCACTTGCTCTCCTGGGGAACGATAACAAGTGTCCTGGTTTCCCTTTTAGAGAGCAAGCAAAACATGGATTAAAATTGGGAGCAATTGGTTTCTGGTCCTGGGGCCCCTGGAGGACATGGTCTCGGGTGGTCACTGCTTTTGTCCTCATTCTAATCCACCCCTACAAGGAATATGAAAAATAGCAGCAGGGGAAAAAGGCAGGGACAGAATGATAAAACTGGGCCACTGCTCCAGAAACTTTAAAGTCTCTTGGTCTGTAACTTCCCTGTTTCTGACTGCTAAAGCCAGATGCACATGCTCCCCAGATTACAGATGCTATGGAGCGTGAAGCTGCAGGCTGGCTGGAACTCTCGGTGTTATGTATCATTATGACGCCAGGAACTCCAAACCTATTCATATCTTCACAAGGCTTACAATCTACAAGGTAAGGGGCATGTGCTCAAGCTCCCTCTTACTAGACCAACATCATCCAGAAATAACCCATACTTAGATGCCATGCCATGGGTTTTATATGAGCATTGGGACTTGCCTAGAAACTTTGCACATGCACACTCACATATGCACCAAACTCTACAGGGCTACCTCCCCCCCACCCCATTTCTTCACCAACAGCAATGTTGCTGGGTTTAATGACAACATCACACGGCCCCATGGGACCATGGTTTCAGCCACATGCAGCAACCGCAGCCTTAATGTTCATATAGCAAAATATCATATTATCAATATTTTACATCAGTCTTGAGCAGGGACAGTCCACTAGTGGTCTGGGCACCTAAACAATAATAGTTATGGTGGACCACTAGCAAACCCTCATAGCTACGTATAATCTACTTGAGATAATGCATTGGGTTTGGGCAGCAGTTATCTATCTTGTTTTTCTTTTTGCAGGGTCTGAACTTCACGTATGATGAGAATTTGATCTGACAGAGCTGATGTGGATCTCTTTTAGCCATGGGCTGTGGCCTGGGGTACTGCCTAAATGGTGACTCTGAGGAACAGAGGATAAACAGGAGCAGAAGCTTTGTCAGTACATAGAAGCTGTGAGCATGGATGTGGGTCTGCAGTCTCTACCTCTTTCCAACCTGTGATTTTGACATTGATTATATCACACATATGGGCGCTCTAGCTGTTCACACCTATAGTATACATAGTTAGTTTAGAATCCCAAATTGCAATAAAGACAGATCCTTTAGTTTACCTCTGAACTCCTGCCGTGTGTTATTATAGCTTCCTGTGGATGCAACGAGTAATCTGATCCTAACAGGTCAATAGGCATTGATATTGATGCAATTTGCCAATAAATCTAATTCTAAGATAATGCTTCAGCTTGTACTTTTATACCATATAAAAAAACGACAACGTATTGCTGACAAAGACACCGGGGTGGTAGGTTACTTTTATGGTGTCTGAGGGTGCGAGTTTTGTATTTTTATCACAGCTTCAGACACCGGATCAATGTTTGTCTCATGCACCCTGTGATTTATGCCAGAATTGCTCTTCCCTGTTCTTATCAAACCACTTTCTAAAAGCTCTTCTGTCTGACAATATATGATCTCTATCTTAGAATCAGTGATGTCCGTGTCTCCTTCGCTTATCACATACAGGTCCAGTTTAATCTTTGTCCCTTACACGTTAATTAATAGGAACATTTAATGCACTTACATGCAATAAACCGTATAGGGTAAAACACGCTAGCGGCCTCTTGTGAGAAGCTCAGCCTTGATCATACATGATGCAGGGAATATGGCAGCAGTCATTCTCATTAAAGCTATTTGAATATAGAAGCAAGAAGGATGGGATTCATTAGATAAGCAGCACCGGCAGAAACAGTAGATGGCGCTGCTGCTCTGCATTATCAGTACTGCAGCCTCCAAAATGTTATCTAGCTTCTGACTTCAACAAGTATAAGCCACATGATATTTTAGGCTACGTTGTCCTTATTTTTTCCAACTGACCTCCACAATGAGATGTATCTGACGGTCTGTGTGTTTTTGTATCCCCCCCCCTTTTTTTGGTGACATATTTATTGAGATTTATTGCTAAACACTGACATCCTACTTGTGCATCTAAAGTTCTAAAAGCCTGGTCTCTAAATTACAGATTTCAACTCAATTCCTCCCCTTTAGTCTAAGAATCTGTATTCCATACATAAAACTGCGTCCCTTCCATGAGGTCATCTGAAATGTTGGTCTTTTTTTTTAGCTTATAAGAGAAGAAGCTTACTAATATATATGGGGGTTGCGCATATAGAACGCTCATGGAGACGCATATATTCAGTAAATAAGCATACAGCACAAGTGACCCTAGGTAGATTTTTCATTTAAATTGATACCAATGCAGGGATTTCTTACATGTTATCAAACAGAATATTTATGATATACAATGATATCTACCATGCATGTATAAATCCTGTGGATCTTTCAGTCAATATATATTATTTTAAATGTAAATGAGATCTTGTATTGTACTACATGATTCATTACAAGAATGGAACGAAGATTAAAGTGGTTGTGTGGAAGTCTTCTGCCCCCCCCCGACACTAGCTATCTTTATTTCCACAGCTTGTAAGTATACAGGAGGAGGCGGGTGTATACTCTGATCACCCATATGAGATGACCAATAGCTGCACAATGCAGGAAGTTAGCTCCAGGAAGTAGAAGGCTTGAGTGGTCATCTGCTCTCCAAACAATCCCTCTACCAAGGGGGCAGGGCTTAGAGATCCTTGTTATGCTGCGTTTACACGGAGCGACTATCGTTCGAATTTTCGCAACACCGATCCCATTTGAGCTATAATCGTTCTGTGTAAACACAGCAAACGATCAAGCGACAAGTGCGAAATCATTCATTTTAATCTTTCAACATGTTCTCAAATTGTCGTTGGTCGTTTGCAAAAAATTCGCAGATCGCTTCGTGTAAACAGTCTTTCAAAGATTCACCCTATGTAAAAGATGAGCCTAAGCGATCTTAAAAACGATCGCATTAATGATTTTCTTACGAATTTTCTAACGATTGTTCTAATAATTTTTTTCGTCTAAACTTTGATTGTTATAAAAACCAAATCGTTGCTTCAAAATCGTTAAACGATCGCTTGGGCTAATTATCGCTTTGTGTTAACGCAGCCTTACCTACTGCAGACGGGGCTTAGGGGGAGGCTCCTGCTGCAGCCAGATGACCATCGGTGTTTGCTTTCTCTTACTATTATTTTGTACTGTGACATCACTGAGGGGGAATGATCAAGACCGTAGTTTTTTAATAATAAAGTGCCCTATTACTTGGCCTTGATTTATTAAAAGGCACAGGAGGCTCATGTTGCATTTACAGACATTTATCTGACAGATTATTGAAGCCAAAGCCAGGAATAAAGGAGAAACCTCAGTTTTTCCTTTATGACCTGTTCTCTGTTTATAGTCTGTTCCTGGCTTTGGCTTCAATGATCTGTCAGATAATCACACCCTATGTCTTCTGTCTCTCCCACTTCTTGCCAGCTCCTGTCCATTGGGCTAGAGACACATGAAGCGTAAATTAATAAAAAAAATTAATCACATTTTTGTGCAGAAGGTGATTGATGCCTTCACTGTGTTCATTACATATGTACTGTAATATCATTGTATTTCTTTTCCTTTGCTGTGATCTCAGGTTCTGTAACATACAGTACCTGTAATAATTATTTCTGGGGATATCACTGAGTGCATTTAGTATAGTTTAGGTACAGAGGTCACAGATCCCGTGCCTATGGTACTAGGAGTTGGGGTTAAAACTTACAGGTAATCTCTCCATTAAAGACAACTTTGTTGCACAGATTGTAAATTGTAATTACTAATAGTAAACGTATGTAGTGCTGGTGGTGGTCTCTTCCTCATACTTTGTGTTTCTGATGTGCTTTTCCTATATTACACCATACTTTTTCATGACGCTATTACCACATAGCAATGTTTCACAGTACTGGACTTAAAAAATCTAAGTAACAATTTAAACATTAAGGCTATGTTCACACGCTATAAGGTAAAACCGTGATTATAATGAGACGGCCGCTATTCCCTGCTTTGTTTACGAATTGGTAACATGGCCTAAAACTGAAAATTACACACATATTGTAGAAAAGGGGAAAAAATTGATTAAAAACATGTATAATCTTTTCTTTCCAAAAAGTGAATGTTTATTTAATCATCCTAATAATCACACATGTTGATAGATTATGCTGGACAGGAAAAGAGTCCACAACAGGGCTTCCCCATCCATAGCTCCTGTGGAAAACAGGATGTGGGAATGAGCCCTTAATTAGAGATGAGCAAATTTACAGTAAGAGCGAAACAAATCCCTTTGTTCCTATCGGTAATGCGCTCATCAGGCTGCAGGCTTTGAAGTCTGCTCCGCTCCATGCCGCTCCTCCGCAGGTGCTGGGAAAAGATGGATCCAATCCTGGAAAACTTCTCTGAGTTTCCCGATGCTGCTTTTTATATGCTCCCTACAAATCTACAGTTTATCAAAACCCTAATAGGAGAGAAGAGGACATGGCCATTGCGACTGGAATTGACTGCCTCTACTTCTCCATTACCAGTTAATTCAGGAAGTGTATGGAAACTGTATCAAGATGCAGTCACCACATTAGGCACCAGGGGCAGTGTGCCAAGAACTATGGACAATTTTCCATTGAAGAAATTTCTAGTATATACACCAGTGTTCTGCCTGTTTTTTTAATGGTTAAGGAAAATTAAAAAGTAAATATTAGACTTTAGACCAGAGGGTGTAAAAAGTTATCATGGGTTCCATAGCAAAACTTAAAGAGACTCTGTACCCACAATCTGACTCCCCCAAACTGCTTGTACTGTCAGATAGCTGCTTCAAAGGGGTGCTCCAGCGTGGGGGCACCTTTTTTGGGGGACTCGGGAGGAGGTGGCTGAAATAAAAGACGTCCACTTACCTCCCCGGTTCCAGCGGCGGGTCCCGCATTACTGCGCTCCGGTGCCCGGTTCCCGGCCGCTTCCGGGTGTCTGACGCGGGCCCGATATGTGACGTCTCAGGGCCGCTCAGTGAAGGAGGCGGGATCCGTTTGAAGTCCACTCGGATCCCGCCTCCTTCACTGAGTCGCTGAGCGGCCCTGAGACATAGCGTCTCGGGCGGCGTCAGACACCCGGAAGCGGACGGGGACCGGGGACCGGAGCGCCGTGATGCGGGACCCGCCGCTGGAACCGGGAAGGTAAGTGGACGTCTTTTATTTCAGCCACCTCCTCCCCCGTTCCCCCCAAAAAGTGCCCCCACGCTGGAGCACCCCTTTAAATCCAAGATCTGTCCTGGGGTCCGTTCGGAAGGTGATGCAGTTATTGTCCAAAAAAACAACTTTTAAACTATATTGGAACAATATAGTGATATCGAAGAATGGGTCCACATTAAACTTTTTACTTCACCCGACATACTTTATTAGCTGCCCCTTCTGTCTGAGTAATGGGTCCCTTTACTTGTTTTCCCCCATTGCAGCTGCTATGAAGTCTACTATCCCAATAGTTCCATTTATTGTCAAAGAAAACATCTGACATGTACAGGAGACATGGCTAAAGTATTGGTCAGTCGGGGTCTGGGAGTCCAGACCCTAAGGTAGCATTGACACATTCTGCGATTACGGTCCTTGCACAGAAGATGAACTATGGACCAGAATCACAGACCTCCTGCCATCACTATTCGTCCACAGCACATCTCCTGTGCATGGACCGTAATCACGGACCTCCCAGTATCACCATTCCTCCACAGGATGTCTTCTATGCAGGACCGTAATCATGTAATGTGTGGATGCCCCCTTACTGGAGTCAATATCATTCAAAGTCATAGCAACTTAATGCTTGTTTTGCGTGTTTTACTGTTTAACGTAATCAGACAATGGGAGGTAAAAAGCAAACAATCACATTATACCAGGTAACACATCTATCATCAGCAAGTTTATCCTCTATACCTATACTAGGGAATAAGGCTGCTTTTTAACCAGGGATTTTTACTACAGCAGTAATTTGAAAGAGCAGTGACAAGCAGAATCATTCTGTATTTTTATGGACTAATCAAAACATATCACATCAATATAATGTGTGAAGAAGACTGCTTTTAAGATCAGACCTCCAGTTTTGGAAGATGAAAGAGTGAAAGTTTTCTTATGTTCCATTTCCATGAGTAAAATCAGATTCACCCTGGCTACTCACCTAAAATACCCCGGTCACATCTCCAAGACAACTGCTAAACATGGATTTTTGGAGGGGTCATCCAGAATTAGAAAAAGCACAGCTACTCACTTGCAAAAACAACCCTGTTCTCGGTTTGTGTGTGGTATTACAATTCAGCTCTATTCACCTCAATGTGAAACTGCACCCAATATGTACAAAACCAGACGGAGGTGGCACTAATAGTCCCAGCTGTCCCACGACTTATCTCTCCTGAATGGCAGCAAAACTCGGAGGTGCTAGTGTCAAAGTGCAACAGTAATCATAATCAAGTAAACGGAGAAGGAAACGGAAATGCGCTCACCGATAAAATGTCTTCATCTTTATTAGTCATGTCTAGTAAAAGCAGACATACATGGACAAGGTGCAGACAGTGCGGTAGCAGACACCACGGAGGTAGGTGACAGGCTGTTTCACACCCTTCCGGCCCTTCTTCAGACCACTCTATCGCACTGTCTGCTCCTCGTCCATGTATGTCTGCTTTTACTAAGGACGATTAATAAAGATAAAGACATTTTATTGGTGAGTGCCGCTCCATTTCCTTCCTGGTTTACTTGATCAAAACTGCACCCAAACTAAGGACAAGAGTTTTCCTTTAAAGGAAACCTGTAATGGTAAAAATATACATCCAAGCTGCAGACATCATGCTGTCAGGAGGAGCTAAGCAGATTTATATATATATATATATATATATATATATATATATATATATATATATAGTTTTGTGTGAAAATTTTCATTAAAGTCATCATTTATTCTTAGAAATCTCTGGTCTTTCTGGGATACATAGTCACCTGGGAGGGGCTAATCAGTAGTTGGCACTACTCCCTACATGCACACCTGTAAATAAATAGCTGTTAATCACTGAGTAGGACCACCCACATGACTAATGAGCCCAGAATGAGCAGAGATATACTTAAAGGGATTCTGTCATTAGGTTTATGCCGCCTTAAATGAGGGCAGCATAAACTAGTGACAGAAAAGCTGAACAGATCAGTGTATTACTTACATCATTCTGTTCAGCCGTTCTTCTAATATGCAGGAGAGTAGAATTCTTGACACACCCCTCCCCCTGCCCTCCAGGTGCTGCCTGTCAGTTGACAGCCTATACACAGCACAGATAGATAACTGCCAATCAGCAGCTGGTGGGTGGAGTTTTCTGATTCTCATGAATATCCAGGACTACTGGGCTCATGCACACAATGAAGAGGACTACTTATTGTCCATGTTATTCTGGAGGAAATCTCTGAATCAGCTGCACGAACAATGTAAGTGATAGATCATTCTGTTCAGCTTCTCTATCACTAGTTTATGCTACCCTGAGAAAGAGCAGCATCAACCTACTGACAGAGTCTCTTTAAATAAATGCAAATTTATTCTGGAATATTACCCACAAAACTATATATAAATCTGCTAAGCTCCTCCCATTCTATAACATAATGCATGCCGATTGCATTTTCAATGTGACAGGTTCCCTTTAAGGTTTGGACTTATTTTCTACCAAGATTTGTATAAACTAGACCTTTGAAATAGCTTAAACTCAATTAAACTTCTTGACCCAGAAGGATAATACCTTTTCAGTAGGATAAGGTAGTATCCAGGTTGTAAAGAATGAATGAAGTAATGTCTACTCCCCATAATTCTATTGAGGGGAGTAGATATTTAGATTGTAGTTGTCCGCAATGCACAGACCCCTATATAGACAGACAGTGATCGGGATTTGTGAACGGGGCCATTGAAATGTATTGGTTTGTACTGACATCTGCAATTGCACGTCTGCAATTATGGGCTGCATTAAGGACATGTGAATGAGGCCTAGGATAATATTTATTATCTATTGACCCAGTGGGGTAAGGTCAAATTCCTGGAGATATATGGACACTAGGACTGGACGCTATACCATTCTCCTAGCTCCTGGAAATGTCAACTTCTGAGGGATCCTTGTTGATCCAGAGGGCCTTATTCCGGCAGAATCAGTAGTATACATTTACATGATTTTTGTAGGCAAACAAGTAATGTCTGATTCCTGAGGTCCCATGTCTCTCCTATCCCTGGACAGCTTTGGCTGTCCAGGCATGATGGGAGTTTTAGTTTTGCAACAGCTGGAAAGCCAAGGTTCCCTACCCCAGCTTTAGAGAGAAGTATACAGCTGTACCTTTATTCTCTCCATGTCTCTCTATAACTTAATAGATGGATCTTGATGACAGGGCATTCTGTAACCTCCACTTCAGGACAGGACAACATTTGAGCTAAACCAAATTATTTCTCAGAATTTATAGACTCTTTGTATTGGATAAAACAATACAAAAACAAGTTGGTTTTGTGATGTTTTCTGTTCTGGAATGTTCCGGGTTGCATGCCTACACGCTGTGCTGTCTCATTGTATTCTCTTTCTTAGATTGTAGCTATTTCTGCAGCAAAGTGCTTGATGAGCAAGAAGTAATTAAACCAAGACGCACAAGGAGATCCGCTGCTGCGGCTGCTTAACTCGCTTTCCCAGTAAATTATACTGTAGTTCTCTTTTGCTAATGATTAAGGGGTTTCCTCTCCATAATAGCAGGCTCGGTGGGGGGTTGCTATACAGTAACAGACTGTCAGAAGGGGGGTTCTCCACCTTGCAGAAAGAATGTGCTGCAAGGTAATATTTCAAACAAACTGAACAGGCTCTCCGAAAAACAGATTTATGCTAATCTGAAACTGATCACCAAAGCAGCAGCACAGATGGAGTGGGCTTTATTGTACATGACCCTGCTAAGTTGATAGAGGTCTGTGATTACTGTGTATTTACTGGGTAAATATCAGAAAACAACTGTATCACAGTGCAATGTGTGCTGCAGAACACGGCTCGATTTCAGTAAAATAGGATAGATGCATATGAACCTGTTTGAGCCTTTTTCCAGTTATAGTGGAATATACTGGACATACCTGGTACCTTTGCTACTGTATACTTACTCATTGTGCATAAATCTGTTTTGACCCAGTACACTATTTTCTGACCATTATGTACCTTGTCTGGACTACCACCTGCTTCATTTAACAACTTTGCTAAGTTTTAATTCTAGCCATTTACTTGTCTATTCTTTCAAATCAACTGGTTTCAGAAAGTTATATAGATTTGTAATTTATTTCTATTTAAAAATACTTATCAGCTGCTGTATGTCCAACAGGAAATGTTGCTTTCTTTTCCGTCTGGCACAGTGCTCTCTGCTGACATCTCTGTTTGAGATGTGAACTGTCCAGAACAGTAGCCAATCCCCATAGAAAACCTCCCCTGCTCTGGACAGTTCCTGTTTCAGATAGAGATGTCATCAGTGAGCACAGTGTCAGGCTGAAAAGAAAACATTTCCAGGACATACAGCAGTTGATGAAGTATGGAAATTAGAATGGAATGGAAATTAGCGGCTTCATCAGAATGAATAGAGCGGCGTCATACAGGGGAGGGAATTCCCTCCCACTGGGGGCGGCCCGGCCTACCTCCAGTGCTTGAGCACCGGCAGCTTCCGATGCATAGAGTGGCGCCGTGCACGGGAACCAGGCCTCGGTCCGAAAAACGGACCGCAGCACCGGCTACCCTGTGTCGCCGCTGTTCGATCCGTGGGTTCCGGTTAAAGAGGATGTACCTGGTGGTACATCCTCTTTAACCCTTGCCGCAAAATGACGTTTGGGAAACGTCATGTAAAGCAGGTAGTTCCCGTCTTCCCTGCCTCCCCCCGTTGTCCCTAGGTGAGATCGGGCAGCGGGAGGAGGCTATGTCACATAGCCTCCTCCCGCTGCCTCTGCCCGGAGGGGAGCCGTGATCCCCCCGGGCAGTTAACCCCATAGACGCCGCGGTCAATGCAACCGCAGCGTCTATGGGGATATTTCTGCATTGGGAGGCGATCGGGCGGCGGGAGGGGGCTGTAGCATGTTGCCTCCTCCCGCCGCCACTACAGATCCTCCCCCGGCAGTTCCCTGTCCCCCCCGGTACTGGCGGATCGCCGCTATTACCGTTATAGCGGCGATCCGCCAGTACCGGCGCCGCCGCTGCATTTAATCTCCCCCCACCGTGAATCCACGGTGGGGGGAGATGAAATAAGTATTAATCAGACCTCAGATCAGCCCCCTAGTGGCCGATCTGTAACCCCCCCCCCCCTCCCCGGGCGGCCATCAAATCCAAGATGGCCGCCCCCGTCGCTGCGAACAAACGATGTTTGTTCGCAGCGATGGAAATAAAAAAATGAATGAAAACCCCATGCTCTCCGCCACCGGAGGTAGCGGAGAGCATGGGGCAGTGATCGGGGACCCCCCTGTGGGGTCCCGGAACAGGCGATCGTCGGTATATACTATATACCGCTGATCGCCTGTTCCCAGTGCTGCCCGGCACTTTTTATCCCCTGTCACCATAAATCCTTGGTGACAGGGGATAAAAAGTGTCATTGTGCCCCCCCCCCCCAAGTCGCCCCCCACCCCCCCAGTCACCCACGTCCCCCAGTCACCCCCCCTTTCCCACATACGTTACCTGATCCTGGAGCTCCGTCCTCCTCGACGTCCTGTCTGCCTCTGATGTGCGCATGCACGTCAGAAGCAGTTAGCTCTGAAAATTTAAAGTGACAGAGACCAATTTGGTCTCTGTCACTAAACTATGATTACTGTGATAGAAAATATTACAGTAATCATAGTAATATAGTAAAAATAAAAGTGTAAAAAGTACAAGTGAAAAAGTGTAAATGTGAAAAAGTGAAAAACATACAAACAAAATAAAACACACTTTTTATTATAGTAATAATTGCGGTTTACTCCCAGATTACCCGTAACCACCGCAGGTTGCCCATATCCGCCCCAGTTTGCCCGTAACCACCGCAGGTTGCCGGTATCCGCCCCAGTTTGCCCGTAACCGCCGCAGGTTGCCCGTAAACACGCCAGATTACATGTAACCACCGCACGTTGCCCATAACCACCACATCTTGACCGTAACCACCCCAAATTGCCAGTGACCCCCTCCAGATTGCCCGTAACTACCGCACGCTGCCTCTGACCACCGCACATTGCTTCTGACAACTGCACGTTGCCTCTGACCACCGCAGGTTGCCCCTGACCACCGCACGTTGCCATTGACCACCGCACGCTGCCTCTGACCACCGCACGTTGCCATTGACCACCGCACGTTGCCATTGACCACCGAACATTGCCTCTAACCACCGCAAGTTGCCTCTAACCACCGCACGTTGCCTCTGACCACCGCAGGTTGCTCCTGACCACCGCACGTTGCCTCTAACCACCGCACGTTGCCACTGACCACCGCACGTTGCCCCTAACCACCGCACGTTGCCCCTAACCACCGCACGTTGCCCCTAACCACCGAACGTTGCCCCTAACCACCGCACGTTGCCTCTAACCACCGCACGTTGCCCATAACCTCTGCACTTTGCCTGTAACCACCACATGTTGACCGTAACCACCCCGAATTGCCAGTGACCCCCTCCAGGTGGTGTGTAATCAGCCCCGATTGCCCGTAACCCCCCAGATTGCACGTAACCACCGCACGTTGCCTCTGACCACCGCACGTTGCCTCTGACCACCGCACGTTGCCTATAACCACCGCACGTTGCCTATAACCACCCCAAATTGCCAGTGACCCTCTCCAGATTGCCAGTAACCACGCCAGATTGCCTGTAACGACCTCAAATTACAGGTATCCATCCCAGATTACCTATAAGCACTTCAGTTTATCCGTAACCACCCCACGTTGCCCGTTACCACCCCACGTTGCCCGTAACCACCCCACGTTGCCCGTAACCACCCCAGATTGTCTGTAACCACCACAGGTTGCCCATAACCACCCCAGGTTGCCCGTGACCACACCAGGTTGCCCGTGACCACCCCAGGTTGCCCATGACCACACCAGGTTGCCCATAACCACACCAGGTTTCCCGTGACCACCCCAGATTGCCCGTGACCACCCCACATTACCTGTAATCTCATTTTTTATTGTATTTTAGTAACTGCGCTATTCTAATAACTATTACTAGCTGCGGTTTTGCTCCAGCAAATTGGCGCTCCCTTCCTTCTGAGCCCGGCTGTGTGCCCATACTGTGGTTTATGCCCACATATGGGGTACCGTTTTACTCAGAAGAAGCTGCGTTACAGATTTTGGGGTACGTTTTCTCTCCTGTTCCTCGTGAAATTAAGAAATTTTTAACTAAACAAACATATTATTGGAAAAATTCGAGTTTTTCATTTTTACTGTCTTATTTTGAATGCTTTCCTCTAATACCTGTGGGGTCAAACCGCTCACTGCACCCCAAGATGAATTCTTTCAGGGGTGTACTTTCCTAAATGGGGTGACTTTTGCTGGGGTTCTATTCTGCTGACACTACAGGGGCGCTGCAAACGCACCTGGCACTCAGAAACTTCTTCGGAAAAAACTGCACTGAAAATGCTAATTGGCGCTCCTTCCCTTCTGAGCCCGGCTGTGTGCCCATACAGTGGTTTATGCCCACATATGGGGTACCGTTCTACTCAGGGGAACCTGCGTTACAGATTTCGGCATGCAGCTTCTCCCCTGTTCCTAGTGAAATTGAGAAATTTCAAACTAAACGAACATATTATTGGAAAAATTCTAGTTTTTCAATTTTACTGTCTTATTTTGAATACTTTCCTGTAATACCTGTGGGGTCAAAATGGTCACCACACCCCAAGATGAATTCTTTGAGGGGTGTCCAAAATGGGGTGACTTTTGGGGGGGTTCTCTTCTGCGGACACTACAGGGGCACTGCAAACGCACCTGGCTCTCAGAAACTACTTCAGCAAAATCTGAACTGAAAATGCTAATTGGCGCTCCTTTCCTTCTGAGCCCTCCTGTGTGGCCATACAGTGGTTTACACCCAAATATGGGGTACCGTTGTACTCAGGAGAACCTGCGTTAAAAATTTTGGGGTGCAGATTCTCTCATGTTCCTTTTGAAATTGAGAAATTTCAAACTAAACGAACACATTATAGGAAAAATTCAAGTTTTTCATTTTTACTGTCTAATTTTAAATACTTTCCTCTAATACCTGTGGGGTCAAAATGGTCACCACACCCCAAGATGAATTCTTTGAGGGGTGTACTTTCCAAAATGGGGTGACTTTTGGGGGGTTTCTCTTCTGCGGACACTACAGGGGCGCTGCAAACGCACCTGGCGCTCAGAAACTTCTTCAGCAAAATCTGCATTGAAAAAGCTAATTGGCGCTCCTTTTTTTCTGAGCCCGGCTGTGTGCCCATACAGTGGTTTATGCCCACATATGGGGTACCGTTGTATTCAGGAGAACCTTCTTTACAAATTTTGGGGTACTTTTTTCTCTTGTTCCTCGTGAAATTGAGAAATTTTAAACTAAACAAACATATTATTGGAAAAATTCGTGTTTTTCATTTTTACTGTCTAATTTTGAATACTTTCCTCTAATGCATGTGGGGTCAAAATGCTCATCCTACCCAAAGATGAATTCTTTGAGGGGTGTACTTTCGAAAATGGGGTGACTTTTGGGGGGATTCTTTTCTGTGGACACTACAGGGGCTCTGCAAATGCACCTGGCGCTCAGAAACTTCTTCAGCAAAATCTTCATTAAAAAAGCTAATTGGCGCTCCTTTACTTCTGAGCCCGGCTGTGTGCCCATACAGTGGTTTACGCCCACATCTGGGGTACCGTTGTATTCAGGAGAACCTGCGTTACAAATTTGGGCATGCTTTTTTTCTCATGTTCCTTTTGAAAATGAGAAACTTTAATCTAAACGTATATATTATTTGAAAATTAAAATTTTCGATTTTTTTACGGCCTAATTGTGAATACTTTCCTCCAGCCCCTGTAGGGTTAAAATGCTCATTATACCCCTAGATTAATTCTTTAAGGTGTCTAGTTTCCAAAATGGGGTCACTTATGGGGGTTTCCAGTATACAAGCCTTCTAAATCCATTTAAAAAAAGAACTGGTCCCTAAAAAAAATCAGTTTTAGAAATTTTCACAAAATGTGATAATTTGCTAATAAATTTCTAAGCCCCGTAACACCCTAAAAAAGTAAAATATGTTTCCCAAAGTATGCCAGAATAAAGAGGACATATTTGTAATGTGATTTAGTAACTAATTTATGTGCTATGACTTCCTTTTTTAGAAGCAGAGAATTTCAGAAGTTCATAAAATGCAAAATTTTCGAATTTTTCTTGATATTTTGATGTTTTTCACAAAAAATACACAAAGTAGTGACCAAATTTTGCTACTAATATAAAGTGTCATATGTGACGAAAAAACAATTTCAGAATCGCTAGCATACGTTAAAGCATCACTGAGCTATAAACGCATAAATTGAGACAGGTCAGATTTTGAAAAATGAGCCTGGTCATTAAGGCCAAAACAGGCTTTAGAGGCAAGGGGTTAAAGTGTCGCTCCCATTTTAATGAAGGGATGAGCGGGAGGTGAGCTGGACAGGTGAGTAGTTATTTGTTCGTTTTTCACAATGTTCTGGCTACACTTAAATTAAAAATGTATTCCCTGAAAAACTCCTCTGTGTCAAACTGCTTATGTCAAACTGGGAAAAGTGCAGATGCCTACAGTAAATCCCATAGTGTGTCATTTTGGCCTCCATCAAGGTGGTATATAAGGGCTTGCCAGATGGAATCCCATAGATGACTCAAACTATTCCATTGAGCTTTATACAGTAAGAAGGAACGGTCAGTCATACGCAGTGTGATGATCCTTAGCCTTGGGTGGTATTTCTTTCACTTGCGTGTGTCATGGCTTTTTTTGCCAGTTGGCAGACCTTAAAGGGGTAGTCCACCCAAAAAAAATTTCTTTCAAATCAACTGGTACCATAAAGTGCCAGAGATTTGTAATTCACTTCTATTAAAAAATCTCAAGTTTTCCAGTACTTATCAGCTGCTGTGTGTCCAGCAGGAAGTGGTGTTTTCTTTCCTGTCTGACACAGTGCTCTCTGTTGCCTCCTTTGACCATGTCAGGAACTGTCCAAAACAGGAGCAAATCCTCATAGAAAACCTCTCCTGCTCTCCAGACTCGAAATAATACAACTTCCTGTTGGGCATACAGCAGCTGATAAGTACTGGAAGGCTTGAGATTTTTTAATAGAAGTAAATTACAAATCTCTGGCACTTCATGGCAGCAGTTGATTTGAAAGAAAAAAAATTTGGGTGAACTACCCCTTTAACAGACATTTACAAAAGCCCCTTTTACATGTTGCTAGAAACGTTCCTTTGGCTGATAATCAGCTTGAAAATGCCCACTCGTCAGCTTATCACATCCTATGTGCAGTGGCAACATTTTTGGCTATTGGCCACACATCTCTCTGTGTAAACAGGGAAGGTTTGGCCAATAGCAATATATTTAAATGGCCACACTGATGATACACTGACCGTTTGTGTGACCTGGCTGCATGATTACTTGCGCCTTCTGAAGGCACTACAAATGAGTGCCGATCAGGCCATGTTAAAAAACCCTAAGTGCTCTAGATTATTTCCAGAGCACAGAATATAGGCAATACACAATGGCATAGCATATTCTTTCAAACAGCCCTCCCATAGACATGCGGCAGGTGGGATCCCGTGGCCAAGTTCTCCGAATTTGCTCAGTGTGAACTAGCCCTTAGTGTGCATAAGGCTGGATTTGCATCCAGAGGTAGTGTGCTGTGCTGTCAAATACCACTTGTATTTTACCTTCAAACATCTTAAAAGATGGCCACATGGCACCCTAGGTGTGAACCCATGAAGAGGCAATGATCCAGCTTGTGTGTATACTAATATGTAATATTCAGGTATCACATAAATCACATCATACTACTGATGCAACTATCCCTACCTAACAAAAATAACAACAGTGACATTGATACTAATGTGGGACGAGCATACTATGAAGAGAACATATTCATAAATTCTCCTTGAGGAAAGCATCATGAAGACGTAAAGAGACTTACAGACCTGCCATGCTCCACAGAGAATTCCTGAAATAAAGGATATGCAAAGTAGTTGGCTATGTTCAAACAACATAAAAAAAGAGAAAAGGCAGCTGCCTTTTCTATTTAAAAAGACGTCCGTAATTGCCGCAATGTCATTGACCTCTATGCAATGCACACAGTGTATGAAATTACGGACTAGTCAATTCGGACATCACAATAATAATCATTACAATTATTGTCAGACATCTTTTGCAAACAGTAGATGTTATTTCTTTGCTCACACAGTTTTTCACCTTCCTTTAACTGTTTTTACTATTAAATTCAATGGCTTTTCAATCAAAGACACACCCAAAGGTCACTCAGTAAACCCAAACTAGAATAATGTACCAGCAGCCGTAATTGCTCTGAGAGGCGACCAAACAGCGTAATGACGGACGTCATTTTAACCTCAAAATGACAGACGTAATTTTAAATGTAGTTGTGTTAACATAGCCGTTCTATCACATCACTCTAAACTGGTGAGGGGCAATAACCCTGAAACTGCTGTCTTTATATAAGGAATCTTTCCTTCTGGAGAGATTTTTGACTTGGCATCAGGTCATGTTCTAAGATCCCTAGTTGGAGTGAAACACTGACTTGAAGGGAAAGCTACCTTGCATCTGTGGTGTGAGAGAACTACTTTACATATTCAAATAGTTTGTACTGTACGTATAGGTTATAAAATAGCTGATGTGACAGCTTTGAACCAAGCATTCATGTAGCCTCTGTATTTTTATCTTCTCCCTTCTATAGATGTTTATAGCTGCAGTATATATGCAGTATAGCTGCATATATAGACACTTCATGTTGATGAAATTCAAATAATTGAGGGTCACTTATGTCCGGAGAACAGCGCCCATCAGACAGCCTGTTACTGTGCAGCAGCGCCATTGTGCAATAACTACTTGCAAGCAGAGCTGTCAATTATAAATTAGGCCTAAACACAATATGGAAGGAAGAGATCACCAAAAACTGTAATGGAGAATCAGGATGTGAGATAACAATAATGATGATAAGCACAGTAACAGACAGCATCAAATCACCTCTGGTGAACCCGATTGTATGTATTAGGGAATATATATATATATATATATATATATATATATATATATATTTATTAGGGGATATATATTAAACATTCCCTAATATAACGTGACTGCTCCTACAGCACTAACTATGAATAAAGTCAGCAGCACCGATAAACCCTGGTTTAGTAGAAATGGGAGGGAGCCCGCTGGACGGTCCACAATCCCAAAGTGGGTTAACAGATCTGGTAGAGAGAAGGTCCAACAGCATTTAAGAGGTATTCTTCAATGTTTATTGCTAGCCAAGCTTACAGGAATACAATGTATATATCCCTGAAATAAAGATTGAAGAATACCATTTGGATGCTGTTGGACCTACTCTGTACGAGAATGGAAGATTACTCACGGGTATGGCTCTGTACTGATTTTCCCTGATGTGGCTTGGCTCGACGGAGAGGTCTGTCCCTATATACACATAGGGAGAGGCCTGTCAATCAAACTAGGCTGGGGGGGGGGGGGGGTTGTCTGTAGGGGACAATCCCGTAGATTCTTCTCCCAGTTTTCAACTTGTTTCTAAACTATATTTTTCAATATTTTTCTCTCATAGTAAACCATAGCTATGTGTACGAAAAGGAGCCCATTGGGATGTAGCATAGATTTCCTGTATGGTTCCATATAAACAGCACCTGTAACTATGCTTCTCTCCACAGTCTGGTGAGAATATGCAGCTGATGCCAGAATATCAGTTTGCTGAGGTAAAGTCCCACGCCTGGTGAGTTACGTGCATGAGCCATATTCTTATAAGGACTTATAGGTTGGACTTATTCACATGGATGGTTGCCTTGGCAACTCGATATTCTGGCGTTAACTGCAGTTCCATGCCAAACTGTGGAGAGGAGCACAGTGACTGGTACCCTTAAAGTGTACATGTCATGACATATAAAAAAAATTAAAAACCCCAGCAAATATATAGTTAATGCTTGTCTTATGTATGCTGTCTGTTTTGCTTTAATTTCCTGTTTGGTGCCCCAGACCCCAAGATCAGTGAGTTTACTCAGCTACAGCAGTGCACGGCTGCTGACCAGTCAGCATTCATCTTCTCTGGGCCAAATGACATCACTTCCTGCATTTGGACTCTTTTCTTGCTGTCACTAAAGACCAAATGGTCTTAGTGACGAAGACGCGACTGCAGTTTTCCTGTAAGGAAGACATCTAGTGGCTGTATAGCAATGTATTCCTTATAGAAAACAGACAACAAATAACATAGACAAATTGCAAAGATGTAGTATATCACCTCCCCTGCTGATACCGCGTTTACATTCGGGGGATGCCTTTTTTTCCCAGGGGAAACAGGGTATAACATTATTTCTTTGTACCGAAAGTGCCCATGTACCACCAGTATATTGCTTTTTTGTTCTTCACATGAATAGACCGGCGCAGGGTCGCCGATTTTGTAGTCCTTTTTTTGAACCGTGGCTCGGTTCCTGCGTATGGTGCTGGTCTATTACAGAGCACTGGCAGGGCATGAAGCACTGGAGTCAGGCCGACCGCCCCCAGTATGACTATGTCTCCTCTCCCCTGTGATGCCGCTCCACTGATCCTTATGGAGCTACGTCACAGAGGGAAGGGCAGATTGTCACACTGGTGGGCGGCGGGCCCTACTCCAGCTTCATGCCTAGCCGGCAGGGCCGGGTCAGAGGGTAGGCAGGGGTAGGCCATGGCCTAGGGAGCCATCTTGTGGTGAATGACAGGGGGCACAGTAAGTGTCCACACAGTGAGTGGCCTTGCATTATATTAAATGCATGGCCACTCACTACAGGAGCAGAGACTGAGCAGAGACTGCTCTGTGCCATTCACTTCTAGATCACAGGCTGTGTTAGGGCTGCGATCTAGAAGTGATCTGGAGCAGCCAGTGATGTCTTCCGGGTCAGGCTGCTCCATGAGATCTGTGTGCAGCCTGACCAGGAAGCCTCCAGAGGCCACAGCAGCAGCGTGGGAACCATTGGTGAGGTGAGTAGCTGGCTTGTTTTTTTTTACTTATCCAGGAAGTGGGGGACTACAGTGGGATATTGGAGGGGGCAAAGGAGGGGGATTATGAGGACACAGCAGGGAGACTACAGGGGGATTATGAGGAAAGAGGAGGGGGACTACAGGGGACACAGCAGAAGAACTACAGGGGGATTATGAGGACAGAGGAGGGGGACACAGCAAAAGAACTACAGAGGTATTACGAGGACACAGCAGGGGGACTACAGGGGGACATGGGGCATTATGACAACCACTGGGCACAGGATGGGGGGGATTATGAGTACATGAGGACATTGGATGGGATTATGACTACATGGGGGCACAGGATGGGGGGGATTATGACTACATGAGGAGACTAACGGGGGGGGGGGGGTGTTATAATAGTGTGGAGGTGCAGATGGGATCTTTAGGAAGAGAGGGGGCTAGTTGGAGCCGGATCCGAATGAGGAAGAAAAGAGAAAGTGAATGACTCTGATGAGAGAAGATGTCCCCTGTGAGTCACTGCACCCTGATCACTATACTGTCACTGTGTGGGGGTAATGCTGGACTCTGTACCAGGGCCGGGACAAGGAGTTTTGGTGCCCTAGGCAGAGAAGGCAAATGGTGCCCCCCCCATCAGAATCGGAGCTCCCCACACAGTATAATGTACTGAATGCCCCCCCACACTGCATTAAGATCCCCAATACATACGGTATTTCTCTTATAACCCTCCTACCACCATCCAGTGATTACATATTACATGAATACTGCTCTGAACAAAACAGGAAGATATCACCAATGATGCCATTACATAATACCGCCACACCATGACCGCTATCACTACAACCCTATAACTGTGCAGTTACATCCATTCTCTTCACTGCACTCTTGTGGCAGTGTTTGGCCTGGGTCACAAGAGGCCGCTCTCCCCATCGCATAACAGTGCACTCACACACCCCTGACCCTGCAGAACATCGCATAACAGTGCACTCACACACCCCTGACCCTGCAGAACATCGCATAACAGTGCACTCACACACCCCTGACTCTGCAGAACATCGCATAACAGTGCACTCACACACCCCTGACCCTGCAGAACATTGCATAACAGTGCACTCACACACCCCTGACCCTGCAGAACATTGCATAACAGTGCACTCTTACACCCCTGACCCTGCAGAATATTGCATAACAGTGCACTCACACACCCCTGACCCTGCAGAACATTGCATAACAGTGCACTCACACACCCCTGACCCTGCAGAACATTGCATAACAGTGCACTCTTACACCCCTGACCCTGCAGAATATCACATAACAGTGCACCCACACACCCTGACCCTGCAAAACATCGCATAACAGTGCACCCACACACCCTGACCCTGCAGAACATTGCATAACAGCGCACCTGCACACCCCTGACCTGCAGAACATCACACACACACACCGCTGACCTGCAGAACATCACACACACACACATACTGCTGACCTGCAGAACATCACACCCACACACCCCTGACCTGCAGAACATCACACCCACACACCCCGGACCTGCAGAACATAACACCCACACACCCCTGACCTGCAGACCATCACACCCACACACCTCTGACCTGCAGAACATCACACCCACACACCCCTGACCTGCAGAACATCACTCCCACACACCCCTGACCTGCAGAACATCACACCCACACCCACCTGACCTGCAGAACATCACACCCACACACCCCTGACCTGCAGAACAGAGCCCTCAGTGTGGCTTACCTCCTGCTGAACCGGGAAACCAGCTGCCTCATAGAAAGCCTAGCAGAGGAAGATAGCTCCTCCCACACTGGTCACATGGCCAAGACGTCATCAAAGGTCCTTTACACCTCCCTCTGGACACTCTGTTCTAGTTTCTACCATGATCCTGCTGTGGGTGAGGGGATTTCTACACTGTCTGCCCGGGAGGACATGAGGGTGCTGGTGGTATGTGAGCACGGAGGGGCAGCGCTCCGAGGCCACCAGGAGAACAGGAGCCTGTAGTAATTTTTTTTTCTTTTGAAATTGCGCCCCCTGTAACCACTAGATGTTGCCCTAGGCCATCGCCTACCCTGGCCTACCCTTTGTCCCGGCCCTGCTCTGTACAGTGGTTTTTTATTTAGTAGCAGTACTGGTATTGTTCAGTCATTAAGCAGTGCTAGTGTGGTGGTATGGTGGTATTACTGTGGGGGCTATACACTACGAGGGGGCTATACTGTGTGAGGCTATACACTATGGGGGAGATTTATCAAACATGGTGTAAAGTGAAACTGGCTCAGTTACCCCTAGCAACCAATCAGATTCCACCTTTCATTCCTCACAGACTCTTAGGAAAATGAAAGGTGGAATCTGATTGGTTGCTAGGGACAACTCAGCCAGTTTCTCCCTGTGTGTATATATTTGCCATCTCTACCTCGGGCACCAAAACTCTTTCTTCCGGCCCTGCCGGCCAGTGCTTGGGAATAGATCGGTGTATTCATGTAAAAAACAAAAAGCAATGTACTAGTGGTACATTTGCTTTAAGTGATTCTCTGAAATATTTTTACCCTTCACCATCTACTGTACCCAGTAGATAACCAGTTATCATTGTTACATACTTCTTTTTTATATACAGTAAAGTCCTTTAGGATGACCTTCCAAATTTGCACTTTAACCTGCTCTGGAGTGATGATGATGATGATGATATACTCCAGATATGAGTCATTTGGAGTCGTGCCATTCTATTAATGAATATCAGTCTTTAAAATATCAATATTTTAAGAGTCCATGACATTACTGACCTTCCTCTACAGAAGTTGTTCCAATCAAATGAAGCAGCTCAGCCCCTCTCTGTGCAGATTTGCATCTCAGCGCAATAGGCATACATTGTGGATGAAGCAGCCCTCATCACCTCTATGATTGGAGCTCCCAGCAGCAATCTTATAATAAACTCTGGGAATGGGAAACATTGCATGCTACTGACTTAGTGATTACTAATGATAATCTATTTGCTGTAGCAGACCTGTGTGTCTCTGGGATGATTGCAGCAATATGTCACTGTAACTTTAAGCAGAATGTGAGTATATGAAGCATATTGAGCCCTCCCCTCTGTGCTAAGCATTGGACTGCAGGCAGCTTGTCCATCAGGCAGGGGAACTGAGCTCCTGCAATAGAAGAAGGCAGCAGTCTGCAGCTCTCACTATCATCAATACAGCAGTAGCAGCAGCTGTGCCTGGGACCTGAGCACCTTCCCCAGCATGCAATCATCTGCAGCCTCCTAACTCCTGGATCTTCTCTGCTATGTGGATTGTTCCTTCAGAGCTGAACCTTATTACACTTTGTCAGAGGGATTTACAACCCAACACGTGTCTGCAGGCTACACACATGACTTCCATGTGCATTGACTGCTGCAGCTCTGGACCCTCTTCATTTTTATTAAGATCAAGTGTTTGAGCTGACTTCTCAGGGACATGGTTTACTGCTCCTCTGGATTAATGTGGCTTTAGGTGAGCAACATTTTGCTGTGTGACTTGGATGAGGTACAGAGTTGTCAAGGGGAGAAGACTTTATAACTGGATGCAAAAAAAGTTACAGAGGTTGTGTGAGAAGGGGAATTAAGTAAGAAATATACATTGCTGCCTCATCCTACAGATCTGGAAAGGAGCTATAAGCAAATGTGTGGGATTGCTGGAGTGCTGGCTCTTCTTATCCTGAATACAGTTCATGGAAGATTTAGGTAAGATTCTTCTATTTACAAACATTGGCACTCTAGGGGGATTGTATACATAAGAGTTCTGCAGCAGCATTGGTTGTCTAAAAGTGATAGCAGAATTCTAGTCAAAGTTATGGATGTGGTGCACTGGGAATGACACAAGTTTATTCTCATCTGTCTCCCCTGCCCTATGTGATTATCCCAGTCCTGTTTGTAGGTAGAGAGTGCTTTTTGTACCCCCCTCTTTAAGAAGGCTTATTCAGCAAGGTAGGGGTTAAAGCTTACTTTTTTTTTTTTTTTTTTTTTGCACAATTTGACCTAAAAGTTCTTACAATGCAAATTGCACTACTAAAAAACAAGAAGATCTCCCGGATAGTTATAAATCATTGTCACCGTTTATTGACACCTTTTTTCCTCTTTTGATTGATAGTTGACAGTAATTGTGACAAAGATTTAGCAGTCGGATGAATTATGAACAATAAATGTCTGTGAGGCTCATTGAAGATACCGAATGTGGGTTTTTACGTGTGATGATCGAGCGCAAACCAAGCTGTGTGCATTGTTCTCGTGAATTGTTTCGGTTATGGATTACACATTCACTTTCTAATAAATTGGAGAAGTGAGAAGAATATTGGATGGTTTATCATTACAAGTGGTTATAGCTATGGGCAGACGTACTGAATGCTAAAGTGTAATAGGCAGAAGCAGGATCCTCACGTGATTTTTACATAAAGCAGTGAACCATCATGTTGTCACCTGTGTTCATGTTTGTCATCACAGTGGGATATATGGGACCATGTGATAGATATATATCCAAACATACATTTAGATTGGGAGCCCTCATGGGGGACAGGGACCGATTTGAACGATGTGAAATGCTACGGAATAAGTTAGCGCTATATAAAGAAATCAATATTATATAAAGTTATATTATAGCGGTAACATAAGGCGGTATTCATTTTATATCTTTTGCATTAACCTCAATGACACTGTACGTCATAAAATATTAAGGTAACACAGAGAATTTATGTTAGGGCTTAGATTTATTTACATGGCTATATTCATGCTCTGTCTGTGTTCCTGTCAGTTTTTTTTTTGGCTCCAGATATTGTGATTTAGAAGTTCTTCCTCTTTTCATCCTCTGCAGAGGTTTTTAGGAGAGGAACGTGAATGGGAGTATGAACCACAAAGACTTATATAGAAATAGCCCCCCCCCCCACCCCCACCATGGTGTACCCTATGTACCAAATTACTTGTAAGTTGCAGAAATCTGTGTGTCCCTATACTCTGTATTTTATGGATGTGCCGGCACTCTGCTGTCTGGTACAGTATAGTAGTAAAGCGTCTCTGTGAGATGCTCTATTAGCAGTGTTTCTAGGGAAGAGTACCCCCATAGTATGACATGCATGGAATTAGTGAGAAAAAATGTCTTCCGTATAAATCAAAAGTAAATTCTGGCATGTTTATTCCAAATCTATAAAACATAGATTTGTAATACATCTGTTAACCTTTTTTTGTCTGTATTGCAGTCCATCTTTGTATCCCAATTTTAAAACATAGAAACAAGTAGACACCACAGAAGGAAGAAGGAAAGTTCTAAGAATAGTTCTCCTCTTTAATTTTTTCACTTAGAAGTTTTTAAAAGAAAAAAATTGTCCATTATATACTTGAAGAATTATCCATACCTGTGCATCCTTAAATGACAATAAACTGACTACCTGCAGCTGCCAGTAGAGGGAGCTTATTGCATACTCCTATCATTGAGTTTAAAGTGTAAAGGCAAGCTCCTATTCTCTCTAGTGGTAGTTATTGTAGTGTTGTCTTTTAGTGCTGGAAATTTTAAAGAATATTCTGTAAAAGATTGCTTCACCACTGTAAGGAGTTGCTAAGAAATTATCAGAAGATTTTAAAACCTACTAAGGTTCAGAAACAACAACAAAAAAAGTTAAGGGTTAAGTTTTTTTTCTGGGCATATGTTATTGATAACCTATTATTGTCTGATAAGTAGGTTGCTGACATCGGACACTTACACCGATCACCTTTTTGGCAGATCCACAATTCTGGCATATACACAGTTGAGTGATGGATTGGGTTCATTGTGTAATGGTGTTGCTGGGTTTCTGCAGAACAGCTCCTATTGAAGTGAATGAATTTTGCGCTGTTGTAACCTGGCACAACCATACCAAGGCTTCTCGCTCCATACATTGTCTACGTCCAGCAGTGCAGGACAGCTGATGAGTGAGGGATACCAGATGTGGCACCCCACCGATCAGCTGTTGATGGCCTATCCTGTGGATAGACCATCAATTATTTAAAGGGAACCAATTGGGTCGATATGGTTCCCTGAACTGCTGTATACCGCTCCTGCAGCAGCCGCGGCACGTACCGGCCGCGGCTGCAGCAGTAGCTGTATACCCGAATAAAAGGACTTTGACCCCCCCCCCGGGCACATGACAGGCAGCGGCGGGAAAGTAGTCATCTTGGCCACTCCCCGCACGCTCCGTGGGATGATTGACAGGCAGAGAAGCCAGTAAAAGACCTCTCTGCCTGTCACTCTCCGAGCACGCTGACAGGCAGAGCGCAGTGACTGGATATGGGCGGGGAGCTGCTCAGAAGACTACTTCCCCACCACTGCCTGTCACGGGCCTGGTGGATTAAAGTTCTTTTTTTCGGGTATATAGCTACTGCTGCAGCCCGGCTGGTACGTGCTGCGGCTGCTGCAAAAGTGGAATACAGCAGTTCAGGGAACCATATCAGCCAGATTGGGCTGATTGGTTCCCTTTAAGTATTTTCTAGTGCTACAGAATAAGCACAAGTCCTGTTGTTTGTTCTGGTTGTAGCTGGTGATCGGCTGTACGTTCTTAAGAGTTTTCTGATTAAGTAAAATCCATGTTTTACTATAGACTAACAGTCTGCTCCATACTGATTTCTGAGTCTGCTGCCTTCTGCTCGAGGTACAGAAAACTGTATGTGAGCTGTTCTCTCCGCCTCGTTCTGAACTCTGTTTCTTACTCCCATCAGGGACGCTCGTGTAAACAGCTTCCCTGGCAGGTTATCCAGTGCTACACAAGACATAGCCACTTTATACCAGAGACAGCCCCTCTCTTGTCTCCAGTTTGGGTGGGGCTTTGTAACTCAGTTCCAGTAAAGTGAATGGAGCTTTATTGCAAACCACATATAAACTGGAGAGACAAGAGAGGTGCTATCTATGGAAGAAAGTGGCCATGTTTTTTCTACTGCTGGATAACCCCTTAATCAGGGAAGTAAAAAGCCATAGTAAATCTGCTCCAAACTAGCAGTAGCAGGTCTGCATGATTTAAAGTGTACCTGTCATTCTAAAAAACTTTTGACCTGTCACAGAGATATGTCAAAAGTTTTGATCAGTCCGGGCCTGAGTGCTCAGCCTCGGACCAATCAGTAGATATAGCAGGGAGAAGATGCGCTGCAGCACGTCCACTCTCCGCTCTGAATTTTAAGGAAGAGTCTGACTTATAATGGGCTTCTATGGAGCCTGACTCTTTTTTCTTTTTTTTTTTTTTTTTTTTAAAACTCAGAGCAGGGAGAGGACGTGCTCCTGCGGTCCTCTCCCCGCTCCATCTCCTCATCAGTACGGGTCTGAACACTCAGACCTGGACCAATCAAAACTTTTGACTTGTCTCTATGACGTGTCAAAAGTTTTTCATAATGACAGGTACACTTTAATGTTGAAAACCTGCAACATTTCTGCTGTGCATGGGTATATCCTATGACTGAATTCACAAGCAGCAGATTTGTGGAAGTAAAATTGGTACTGATCTCATGGAGGTTGCGACAAGCGCATACATTTCTGCAAGCCCAATTCATATAAATGGGAAAATCACATTTCATCAATAATTCTGACTCGCACATATATGCACTAATGATCTACAGCCCTCGTCCAACATATGTTTTTAGCTAGTAGAACACATGCTAAATTTACAGGGTCCTGACAGATGGCCACATGGTGTTCTTTTGGCATCTACTAGATATGTATATATATATATATATATATATATATATATATAAATTACCCTTTTTTTAAAAAAAAAATTGTATCGGAGAGTATATTCTGATGTGTTTTTCTATGCAGAGATGTCCAGCAAGATCTCAACAAAAATCGTATGGTAGGCATTTTTTTAGGTATGTTAATCACTTTAGCATAAGGGTGACATGTGCCTTTGTGTGCATATATATTGTGTAAAGAAGATATTTGTTTTGCTAACAATTGGTGAGTGCCACGACTATACTTTGTTGGAGTATATCACACTGGACTGTTTACCTTACATGTTGAGCACCACCTGGTGCCTTTATACTGGGTGTGCCATTTTAAGGAGTACTCCAACAGAAGGTGAAAAAAGCGCAATCTACCCTAAAGCCACCTTGCTGTGCCGGCACACTCTCTCTGTACCAATGCAACTCAGAGGGCTCATGCCCTAGATGTTGTAGGACCCTTGCAACACCCCTGCCTACATCACTCCTGACTGTTGCTCACCCAAAGCTGTTATAGTGCATCTAATTTCACTTCAGGCTATTGCACAATGAAGTTGCAGCACCTGCTGCATTTACTCAGTCTGCACTTCATGGTATAATAAAGGCCTATGGGGTCACATACCCGCAGCGGAATTTTCATTCCGCTGCAGATATGTGACCTGGCCCCTTTAACACCCAGCCGCCCGCAGCCCCGGCCTGAAGCATACATTACCTGCTCTTTGCCGCGGCTGTGTGAAGCTCTTGGCTCCCCTCGTTTATCAGCCAATCAATGCTTCCGTGCACTGATTGGCTGATGATGAGCGAGGGGAGCCGGGAGCTTCACACAGCCGCGCCGCCGAGCAGGTGACGTATGCTCCGGGCTAGGGGCTGCCCTGGAGCATACATCTCCTGCTTGCTTCGGAGCCTCCTGGCATCTCCCAGCGGTCAGCCAATCAGTGTACTGCGGCCGGGCAGCGCACTGATTGGCTGACCACCGGGAGATGCTGGGAGGCCCCGAAGAAAGCAGGAGCTTGGAGCAAGTGATGTATGCTCAGGGCCGGGGCTGCTGGCGGCGGGGGATTAAAGGGGCCGGGTTACTTATATGTAACCCCATAGACCTTTACACTACAAGGACCTGCAGCGGATTTTGCTGCAAACCTGCAGCGTGAAATACGCTGTGGCTCCGGTACGTGTGAAGGCACCCTGAATGTCCAACTAATAATATATATTTATCTGTGTTTATGACAGGGAGATGTTTATGTAGGCTGGAGGGTCTGGTCTGAGATGGTGACATCACATGGGGGTGGGGCTACAGCTCAAACACAAGATACAGCCAATTATTGTGACATCACAAAATAAATCCTTGTCTATGGAGAGAGTGAGGAGCTGGGTAGCTGTAGACAATACACATTTTGTAGTTCTTCTGATTTCTATTCCCTTTAAGGGGTGAATCATGCGAAACCACATTGAAGGCAGTACAATTATTGATTACAGTGTATTCAAAAGTTATATGTCTTGGGTTGATAAATTTTATTAACATATAATTTTCTTATATTGGATAACCCCTATAAGTTATTACCAGGATTCTACCTGCCCAGATTTATTTTTCTAATCGCATTGATCAATTGGAGCATATCTAGTTCTCCGCTAGTTTGGACATAATCCATTTAGGGTTATTTATTGTATTTTGACATCTGTGTTTCATTTTTATAGCCGCCCTGTGAAGGATGCTGTTTTTGCTTGAGATTGCTGACATTTTAACTTCCTTGCACACACAGCTGCTGTGATTTAAGAATGTTACGAGGTGCACAACACTGAAGTAAATCAAACTTTACCCAGGCGCTAAGACAAGGAGTCATTTCATCCAAGTCTTCATGGTTGGCCTGCTCTACAGATTTCTTCTCGGGCAACAAAATGCAATTATTTGGGGCTCAATCAGTTCTAAAGTTTTGTTCTGGATGAAACATTTGAAGAGTCAAACATAGATTCTGTTTACCTATAGTTCCAGAAGGTTGGAGATTTGTTTACAGTTGTGAGCTTAAGGCCTATTCATATACTGCTTTCTATTGGAATAGACTCTGAAATATTGGCAGAATGGAACTCATGCACAGAGAAATTGGCATATAACTATACAATGTATAATTTACAGATTCGGCTCTGAAATTCTGCAGGGAACCTCCGACCACGGACTGCCCGCCAAATCCCTCTATGTCTTTGAATGGGAGGGCTTGTGCACCGCCGATATGTCAATTCTTTGAGTGGAGAGGTGCGCAGAGGCATGCAAGCCCTCCCATTCAAAGACATAGAAGGGATTCGCGCACAGAGGTTCCCGACAGAATCTTTGCGCCGAATCTGTAGTGTGTATGGGCCCTAAAGGTATGTGCACAGTATGAAATATCCATGGAGACTTCAAGCGGAAGTTCCACCCGTCCCATAGACTCAATGATATTTGCCAACGAACTCCACCGCACACCCAAAGAATTGACATATCCATTCTTTTGGCGGATGGGGGAATTCGCCGGGAAATATCATTGAGTTCATGGGACGGGCGGAACGTCAATGGGAGGCCGCGCGACACAGTTGACTTGAAGCCTCCACGGATATTCTGTAGAAAGGCTCCCTGTTTGGAGCAGAAACGTTACATACATGAAGAAATAAATGTAAACTTTTTTTGCAGTTTTGGATGGCAGCTGTTCATTTATTGGATACTGATTGTTCAGCATCACTTGATAACTCTACATAGTGCTGCTTTTTTATTCTGTATGTGATGTTGTTTGCTGGTAGTAAGCTCTCATAGACCAGTTGCATTTCGTATGACTTGTACAGTATACGATCCATTATTTTTAAAGCAGTTGTTGTTATAAATTTTCCCATTTTGCTTTGTCACAGAAAGGTGGCTCTTTAGAATGAACACGTAGAGTAGCAATTGAGGGTTTCCTGCCAGAAAACCACATGGGCCCACTGCTTGAAATGTCATTCTAGTATTGACTCGAGCATTGATTCCTCTGCATGAATGACACTGCTGTTTGGATGAAAAGAGTTTATATATTGGATAAGCTCCGAATTTGTAGTTATCAGATATGACCAATATTTAAGGGTTTTGGTCAGTATTTCCAAAATCTCAGTAGTGTTCCCTATAGTGGGCACATTTTGCTTGACCATGGAGCATTTGCAGGCTGTCTGAATTAAACCATTTGATGAATTCTACCAGATAGCAAGTCAATTCTACTCCTTTATCAATAAAGTAAGTTAGATCACAGATTCATTGTGAGGAAACAGACATCAATATCTGTGTTTCTTGTTTAAAGATTCTTTAACATGGCATGAATTGAATTGTAGTGGCTTTCCGATATATAGATGTGTAGTGCTCCCGGTAATGTAACATTCCTTACTATTTATAGGATTACAGGCTGCCATTAACCCATTATATAGCTTGTAATGGGGATACAGAATGCAGGCTGCTAAAAAACATGCTGTAGCCTGCTGCCATCCTGGCTGAAAAAGTGCAACATCACATCTGTGTTTAACTGCTAGTGCAGGGATGGGAAACTTCAGGACCCCAACTGAATCAAGATACAATTTCCACCATGCCTAGTTAACTAAAGCTGTTGTAATTGTGCAACAGCAAGGCCGTACGGCCAGTGTCGGACTGGCCCACCAGAGGATCCTGCTGTTTCTCATTGGTTCTTCATTGCTGGGCCCCCAGGATCATTTTCTCTGGTGGGCCCCAAGTACCTCAGTCCGACACTGTGCACGCCTATGATTTCATATGGACAAAATTGGTTAAATGTGTTGTTGTCATTATACTGTACAAAAAACATGTGACAAGTTTTGATTGGTATCTAGGTGGCGGGACTGATTTCTAGATAAAGCTGGGAGAAGTGTGAGGCTGCATTCTTGATTTCCTGGCTTAGGGTCCTATTCCACGGGCCAAGGAGGGCCCGATCAACGATGTAAACGAGCGGTGATCTGCTAGATCACCGCTCGTTTACTGGGCCTATTCCACGGCCCGATGATCGTTAAGCGCGGGCTGCAAGGACGACCGGCGGTGCGCGGCGGGCGGCCGACGATTTGACAGGCTTCAGCATCATACATTACCTGTCAGGTCTTCTCAGCGCTGTCTTCATCCCCGGGTCCCGCGTGCTCTATCTTCAGAATGGCCGGTCAGCTGACCAGCCAAACTCAGCCAATCACAGACCGCGGTGGTCCCGGCCTGTGATTGGCTGAGCGCTCTGTCAGCTGACCGGCCATTCTGAAGATAGAGCGCGCAGGACCCAGGGGTTGATGACCTGACAGGTAATGTATGATGCTGCAGCCTGTCAAATCGTCGGTCGCCTGCCGCGCACCGCTATTCAACCATAGCGATGCTCGGTGGGGGAACGATGATTTAAGGTCTGGCCCTAAATGAACGATCAGCCAATGACACGATCATCGGCTGATCGTTCTTTCTATTTCACCAAACGATAATCGGCCGAATCAGGCCAAAGGGGTCTGATTATCGTTACTGTGGAATAGGGCCCTTACTGCATGTTCCAGCTTGTTGCAAGAGACAGGCTCCATTGTCGAGAGTGTGCTCCATTAGAGTCCCTATGTCGAGATATATTCACTAAAGGCAGTGCTCCTAGTAGAGGCCTCTGTACATTTCCAAGCATGTAGGGGGCAGAGTGGCTCCTGACTTAGAAGCCATACAACCTCTGTATACAGATTTCTGCATGGGAACAGATTCTTCTCTCTTATTATAGGCTTGGTTAACATCAGCTGGTCATTGGAGCAAAACAACTAAAACAATTCCAGCAGATCAATTACATGGCCGACACCATTGTCCCCCAACAGATCACATTGGCTTTTAAAGGACTTTAGGTGTATGTTATGTATCTCAACAGAATAATGTGGCATGGTGCACTGTTATGTCAGGTGTGATTGCAGCCTAAAGCTTTAAAGCGAATGTACCACCTGTACATTTGCTTTAAGTTCTTCACATGATTAGAACGGCGCCGGCGTGGGAAAGCCAGTGGCGTGGTTTAGAATCTATGGAGCCGCGTCCTAGAGGGGCAGGGGTTTCCTCCCACTGGGGGTGGGCTTGCCCACCTCCAGTGCTTCAACCTCGGCCGGTGCCCAGGAATAGAATAGCGGCATCTACGAGAACCGTGCTGCGGTTCAAAAAAAGGACTGCGGCATCGGCTTCCCCGCGGCAGTGCCGTTCTATCCATGTGAAAAACTGAAAGCAAATGTACAGCTGGTACATTCACTTTAAGCCCAAATATTATTCTCATCTCAAGTAAGCTTGGTGGGCAGATGGGTATAGTCTATACAGTGATTTGTTCACTGCTTTACCAGCTCTTGGGCATCTCTGTGCAGGCTTGAATAATTCTACAATCCCTCCTGTGAGACTGACAGGTGTTGTTGCTGCTGTCATCTGGGGAACCCCATTTCTCCAGGGAAGCCTAGAACGCTGCTATATGCTATTTGTCTGAATGTGGATCCTATCTTGGATGAACTAAAGACACTCAAGTGGGGATTTTACGGCAAATGCTGCACTGTACTAGTCTGTCATGTCCTTATTCTGGCCAATTATTCCAATAGCTCCCAGTGTCCGTCTGGATATAATGACACGACTTGTGACACAGTAGGGAAGTTGTAACGTGCGTTTAATAAAGCAAGATAAAAGCCTTTCCTATTGTTCTTTTACTCGCTTTTCACATCAACAGAAGAGAATGCATTTCTATATTTTGCATCTCTGAATTTCTGTTTTAGCGGAAAGACAAAAGCCAAATTAAAGGGTTTCCTGGCAGAAGATAAAGACATCCCAATTAGCAGTGACCAAAATGAGCTCGCGTTTTCTAGAATATTCCATGTAGACACAGCCAGTGTTTATACACATTGTCTACGGGCATAGATCCCTAAAGTCATATACATTGTGCATGAAGGAGAGATAAGGAAACAATCTTGCACCTGTAATAATTGTTTGAGGACCTAGTAGTACACTTGGAGAAATGGATCAATGTAATTTGTTCTGCACTTGTTTCTGCCATTGCACATGTTGAACACTACATCAGTCTTCAACAGTAGAGTGCCTGTCTTATACGGACATGGAGAGAAGGAGATGCTGGACCTCACACCTATGGCTGACACTAATGCCTCTCGGCTACATTTAAAAACCAACGCCAGGTTGTTGGTATATAATTTGATCAAACCATATTGCCTCATGTACCACGTGCAGGTCCCCTGGTTCACATGAGTCCCTACGCTAACTCCACACTGTGTCGATCAGCCAACCCAGCAAAGCGTGCACAAGCAGGGAAGGGGGGCCATAGAATGGCCCTGCAACCCCAATGTCACAGGACCAAACCCCAAGGGCCCGCTCAAATCCAGCAGGCACCACCGGCAGAGAAAGCTGCCACCAAGCAAGACAAGTGTGAATATGGTCTTACTACTCACCATTACTCCTGCCGGTAGAATGGGAAGAATAGGAGGTACTTGCCATGTGTGCACAGGTGCCTCCTGCTAATTGGGGTCACATGGGTCTTATAAGGAGGAGTGCTAACTACTCAGAAAAGAGAGAAAAGTAAAATACGGACATGGAGAGAAGGAGCTGCTGCACCTCACACCTATGGCTGACACTAATGCCTCTCGGCTACATTTAAAAACCAACGCCAGGATGTTGATATATAATCTGATCAAACCATGTTGCCTCATGTTCACTTGAATATCAGCCATAGGTGTGAGGTGCAGCAGCTCCTTTCTCTCCATGTCGTATTTTACAGTCTTGTCTGTCTTGTTGATAGGCATGAGTAGAGTGCCTGTCTTGTTGATAGGCATGAGTAGAGTGCCTGTCTTGTTGATAGGCATGAGTAGAGTGCCTGTCTTGTTGATAGGCATGAGTAGGGTGCCTGTCTTGTTGTTAGGCATGCGTAGGGTGCCTGTCTTGTTGTTAGGCATGCGTAGGGTGCCTGTCTTGTTGTTAGGCATGCGTAGGGTGCCTGTCTTGTTGTTAGGCGTGCGTAGGGTGCCTGTCTTGTTGTTAGGCGTGAGTAGAGAGCCTGTCTTGTTGTTAGGCGTGAGTAGAGTGCCTGTCTTGTTGTTAGGCAAAAGAGGAGCCCGTGGAGCCTCATTGAAAAGTCTCAAAACACAGGACTAGCCGGATATCCCTCCGGGAAGGACCCAGCTAAGGGGCAGCTCCTGTTAGGAAACCACCAAAACCACCCTATTAAGTGGCCCTATAAGTCAATGTTATGACAAGGGATAAACCAAGGCTAGGTAACCATCCACATACAGCTGTTTTGGGGTGTTGCCCCTCATCAGTGTGGAGCAGGATTCTGGCTAGGTGGGAGCAATGCCTAGTAGAGCCATAACAGAAACAGATTGCTGAACTCAGGGAGACCAGCTAAAGACAACACTGCCGGCTGCTAGTGAAAAGGCTCAATGCAATGAAGTCCTAGGTGCATTGTCTTGTTGTTAGGCATGAGTAGAGTGCCTGTCTTGTTGATAGGCATGAGTAGAGTGCCTGTCTTGTTGATAGGCATGAGTAGAGTGCCTGTCTTGTTGATAGGCATGAGTAGAGTGCCTGTCTTGTTAAGTCAGTTGTAGTTCTCCTCAGTCCCACCTTGTTAATTTTGAGCCCATTATTACACAATTATGTTTGTATATTGTATCTTTATTGGGGCTGGAGCTCCATTTTCTCCAAATTCAGTATGTAGACATAGGGTGAAATCTATCAAACATGGTGTTAAGTGAAACTGTCTCAGTTGCCCCTAGCAACCAATCAGATTCCACTTTTCATTCCTCACAGACTCTTTGGAAAATGAAAGGTGGAATCTGATTGGTTGCTAGGGGCAACTGAGCCAGATTTACTTTACACCATGTTTTTTATAAATCTCCCCCACAGAGTCAAAGAGGGCGCCTAAAAGGGGTTTTACCACCTTGGACATGTATCCCTTATCCACAGGATATGTGACTGATAGCAAGAAGTCTGACAGCTTGAAACTCTGCAATCTTAAGAAACTCTTGAAACTACTATCTGAATAGAGTGCAGACTCGACTGTTCTCTTCATAGTCTATGAAAATGACAGATACTGTAGTCATATACAGCACTTGGTCATGTTTGGCACCCATACAGTAGGCTACGAATGGAGAGCTCTCCCTTTGTCAAGATCATAGGGGGTTCAACGCTTGGACCACTTGTAATCGGCAATGATCCTGTAGATTAGGGATAAGTTTTAAGGTGGTAAAACCCTTTAAAGGTGGCATTTGGGTCTCAGTGCCCCATTGATAGAGCTGCACTAGTAGTCACCAGCAATTTCAGTGTGCAGTTATTACCCCCCAAAAATACCTCCTACCATGACCAGAATGTAAATTAGGGCAATGAATAGCCTAGTACAAGCCCTAGGCTGTCATGACAACGCATTAGTTCTCTGTTATCACGTCACAGGGAGCTGACCCTTCCCTCCATATCACCAATGATACACACTTACATTGAGTAAATGCAGCGGTCTAATTGAAAACAACGGCTTCTTGTCATAAAATGTAAATTGTGTTAACATAGCCTTAGATTGTGTTCACTCAGTGGCTAAATATGACATTGTGAAGCTGCTTGATAATTTGTGGCAAAAATCTGGATTTGAATGTTTGACATTGATTTTGTGCTTATTTTAATCATCTTATTCCCTTCATGGAAATAACTAAAATCCGCAGAATTTTCACCAAAGGTTTTGGATTTGAAAGATTGGATGGGATTATGGAAAACATTGTTGACAATATTGTTCTGTACTTTTGTTTACCCCAACGCCCTATGACAGCACCCCTGGAGAGGACCTCCCACCGCAGGACAGGAAACCTGAGAATATAAAACCTTGACACACCTCTCCAGCCTCAGTTCAGGTTTCCTGTCCGTGCGGAAGGGAGGTCTGAGAAGACGCTCCCCTTATGGGAGCAAGAAGATGAAATTTTGACACCTTGCAGGCCGCAGACCCTCCATCTGCATTGCACAGTGAGGTTACCTGCAGGCATAAGACTCTCGCTGGAGCAGCCTGGAAGTCTGGTGGGGGAGCTCGCCGGATGTCCACCTCGCTCCGGACCATGAGAACCGCACAAGCAATCCCCAGGGGTAGCGGGGTCTCATGGTGGAACGCCGGCATCCGTGCGTGTCGGCTTCCGGTTTCCCTGGGTGTGACGTCAGGACGCATGCGTGCGTGAGTACGCTGGCGTAGTGACGTCCGGCGCGCTCTGATGACGTTTCCGGCCGGGACGCGTCTCTTCCGGCGGAACGCCCAGGACTCTGCTATTCGAAACCCGGGAGCGGGAGCTGGCGTCCGTAGCCTCGTGCGTCCAGTGGCTTGAGACCCCCATCAGCCGGCCCGTGCTACAGCTACAAATCTACCTGGTACACCTCCCGCAGTGATGTCTGAACCTACTGGAGGGGACAAAGGACGCCATGAAAAGAGGAAGACCTCTAGTCCGGTACCAGTGAAGACCTGGGGTGGTGAGAGGTCATGTTTATTTTACTTATTTTAATGAGGTGTTTCTTGCTGTTTATGTTGTAGAAATCACCAGCAAGTGCTAAGTCCTCTAGTAAAGAGAGACATCGCCGCAGAGAATGTGGTGAATGCAGGAAGGAGCTTAAGGAAGATTATAATAGATCCGTTTGCCCTGCATGTGTTGATAAGCTAGTGGCTCAAGAATCCTCTGTACTAGCAAATAGCATTAAACAGATGGTGAGAGATGAGATTAAAGCTTCTTTGGGTCAGCTAAGTTTGACCCCCCAGCAGGAGCAACCGGGTCCCTCAGACTCTCAGGAGGCTACCCCTGTCCCTTCGGTCACCTGGGTGGATTTAGAGGAAGGGGAAGTGGAACAACAGGCAGAAGAGGAGGAAGGTTCTTTGCCTAGTAATACATTATGCCCTGCTGAAGATACGGATCAGCTTATTAAGGCAATAAGACAGTCTATGAACATAGAGGAGGTCACACAGCCTAAGTCAGCAGAGGATGCCTTATATGAAGGTCTAGGACCTAAAAGGATCCGTACGTTTTCTCTCCATGCTAATATTAAGTCACTAATAAAGAAGGAGTGGGAGAACCCAGATAGGAAGTTTTTTATTCCACGCTTCTTTAAGAGGAAATATCCTTTCGAAGAAGAGGATTGCAAAGCATGGGAGAAAGCTCCGGCAGTGGACGCCCCGGTGGCCAAAATAGCCAAGAAAAACAGTCTGCCCTTTGAGGACCTTGGGTCACTGCCGGACCCGATGGACCGCAAGGCGGACCATTATAACCGCAAAACATGGGAGGCCTCCACCAGTGCCCTGAGGACTAATGTGGCGGCTACATGTGTTGCTAGATCCTTAAGGTTGTGGTTAGGAGATTTGAAAAACCAACTAATCAAGGAGAAGGCTCCAGCTAGGATTTTGGAAGATTTACCAACTCTATCCAAAGCTGCAGATTTTCTAGCGGATGCGTCAGTGGATTCGCTAAAAATGACTGCTAGGGCAGCAGCCCTGTCAAATTCCACTAGACGAGCAGTATGGCTGAAGTCATGGAAGGGGGATATAGCGTCAAAAGGCAAATTATGTTCTATACCTTGTGACGGTGAATCACTGTTTGGACCGGTGCTGGACTCTCTTCTAGAGAAAGCATCGGAAAAGAAAAAACAGTTCCCAGGGCAACAAAGAGCCCAAGAGTCCACTCAGGGGAAAAAACCATTTAAAAGGCCCTTTCGTGCTAGACAAGACGCCAATAGAAAATTTAGGGCCCCAGGGAAAGGGAAAGGTTTCCTTTTCTCAGGAAGGGACAAGCCCAAAGAGTCACAATGATATTCATCAGGTGGGAGGTCGTCTGTCCCATTTTGTCCCAGCCTGGAAGGAAATTTCCTCCAGTCCCTGGGTACTAAATACCATATCTTGGGGTCTGTTGTTGGAGTTCAACAACTTTCCCCCGGACAGATATCTTCCCACCAGATTAATTTCAGACCAAGAGAAACAGTCAGCACTAGAAACAGAAGTTCTTTCTTTAGTAAACAAAAATGTGATAATCCCCGTCCCTGTGAATCAACAGGGGAAGGGATTTTATTCCCCACTGTTCTTGGTGAAGAAACCGAACGGTACTTATCGAGTTATTATAAATCTAAAGGGACTCAATGCCCACCTGAAATACAAAAAATTTCGTATGGAAACTCTCAAATCAGCTATCCATCTTCTTTATCCAGGGTGCCTGATGGCGTCGATAGATTTAGAAGATGCGTACTATCACGTCCCTATCCATCCCTCACACCAAAAATATCTGAGGCTGGCAGTAAACATCAAGGGGCGGTGGTGCCACTTCCAATACAAAGCACTCCCGTTTGGGGTCTCTCAAGCCCCAAGGGTGTTCACGAAAGTAGTTGCGGATATGGCAGCCTTCATAAGGACCAAGAACATAGTCCTTATTCCATATCTGGACGACTTCCTGCTGGTGGCAGACTCATCGCAGACCCTGACGCTCCAAATACATCAGGCTTCGGCTATAATAAGGCAGCTTGGCTGGAATATCAACCTAAAAAAGTCCAACTTGATTCCTTCTCCCAGTTGTGTTTTTCTAGGATACCTGCTGGACTCAACATGTCAGATGACTTTTCTCCCGGAAATCAAGCAGCAGGTAATCAGGAACAGAGTGCAAATGCTGTTCTGGACATTCAGACCATCCTTAAGAGAGGCAATGTCTGTCTTAGGACTTTTGACATCCTGTATACCGGCGGTAAAATGGGCTCAGTCCAAATCGAGGGATCTACAACAGAACATCTTAACATCCTGGAAAGGAACCCAGGACACACTAGACCGGCCCCTTGTTCTATCCTCAAAAGCCAGATTATCTCTCCGCTGGTGGCTAAATCCGGACAATCTCTCTTCAGGGATCCATTGGTCCCCTCATCCAATAGCAAGAATTACAACAGATGCCAGCCCGTGGGGGTGGGGGGCTCACTTGGACAATCAAAACCACCAGGGGCGCTGGTCACCACAAACCAAGCACAGTTCTTCAAACTACAAGGAGTTACTGGCAATACAGTTAGCCCTAGAAAGTTTCCAGACTCAAGTCAGACACAAACATGTGGTAGTCTACTCAGACAACACGACAGCAGTGTCTTATGTGAATCGACAAGGGGGCACCAGATCCCAGACACTTTTGAATCTGTCCTCTCAAATTTTTTCCTTTGCAGAAGTAAACTTGGCTTCTCTTTCAGCAGTACACCTGAAAGGAAAGGAAAACAAGGTTGCGGATTTTCTCAGCAGGGTGCAGATAAAGCAGACAGAGTGGTCATTAAACGATCAAGTGTTCCATCTAATACTGAAGAGGTTCGGCACACCTTCAATAGACCTGTTTTCAACAAGAGGAAACAAAAAACTAAACAGGTTTTGTTCCTTGAATCCCCTGGACAATCCAACGAAAGTGGACGCCTTCTCCCTCGACTGGGGAAGAGAAAAAGGTTATGCCTTCCCACCATTCCGTCTGATTCCCAAGGTCATCAGGAAGATTCGGGAAGACAAAGCAATGACGTTACTGGTAGCTCCATTCTGGCCCAGAAGGCCATGGATAACCTGCCTGAGGAAAATGTCAGTACAACAGCCATGGGTACTTCCGAACAACAAAGATCTGCTGTCGCAGGGCCCAGTACAGCACCCGGATACCCCGAATCTGCACTTGACGGTATGGATGCTGAGCGGGTCATCCTGAAAAGAAGAGGGTTCTCTGACGCAGTAGTCAATACACTTCTAGCAAGCAGGAAGGATGTAACTACAAACATCTATTTTAGAGTCTGGCGTGCCTTTTTGAGGTTTTCCAAAGGTAAACAAGATCCGTTAGACCAGCCCAATATCCCTCTGGTGCTCAACTTTCTACAGGCTGGTATGGACATGAACTTAAGCCCGAATACCTTGAAGGTGCAAGTGTCGGCCCTAAGCTCCTTTCTGAATTTTAAGCTGGCAGAAAATACCCTAGTAAAAAGATTCTTAACTGCTGCTTCTCGTCTTAATCCGCCCAAGAAGACATTGGTGCCTCAGTGGGACTTGAACCTAGTCCTGGAGGCCCTAACTATGACTCCTTTTGAGCCCCTAGAAGACGTCTCAATCAGGTTGCTCACATTAAAAATGGCGTTTCTCCTGGCAATAACAACGGCCAGAAGGGTAGGTGAAATACAGGCTCTGTCGGCACATCCCCCTTACACCCAGATATTAGATGACAGGGTAGTTATGAAAACACTTCCTACCTTTCTCCCGAAGGTGGTATCTGAGTTTCATAAAAATCTGGAGATTATTTTGCCATCATTCTGTAACAACCCTAAAAACCAGAAGGAGGCGTCTTTCCATACTCTGGACGTTAGGAGATGCCTCCTTGAATATTTAGACAAGACAAAGGATTTTAGGTCAGCTGAGAACCTGTTAGTTCAGTTTTCAGGTCCTAATAAAGGTAAGGCAGCTTCTAAAGCTTCCGTAAGTAGATGGATTAAACAGTCAATCTCTCTAGCCTACTCTAGTAAGGGAAAAGATCCCCCTCCATTCTTCACAGCTCATTCCACAAGATCAGTGGCAACATCCTGGGCAGAGAGGGCAGAAGCTACCTTAGATCAAATATGCAAAGCTGCCACTTGGAGCTCTGTTCACACCTTCTTTAGACACTACAGGGTACAGTTAAGACCAATCTCTGATTTATCCTTTGGCAGAAAGGTTCTGTCAGCAGTAGTCCCCCCCCTAATAATTTAGTTTCTATTCTAAATCTCCAGGGGTGCTGTCATAGGGCGTTGGGGTAAAAGCACGATTACTTACGGGTAATCTTGTTTTCAATAGCCCATGACAGCACCCCTCATGCATACCCTACCCTATATAGCCGGATGTTGCTGAAATATTGTTTAAAAGTATTGTGTTATGTTACCTATGTTGATTATTACCTCCGCTGGAGTACTTTTGTTTGAACTGAGGCTGGAGAGGTGTGTCAAGGTTTTATATTCTCAGGTTTCCTGTCCTGCGGTGGGAGGTCCTCTCCAGGGGTGCTGTCATGGGCTATTGAAAACAAGATTACCCGTAAGTAATCGTGCTTTTTTTACAACAGTGATGAGGCTGGTTGAACTACTGTTGAGCATTATGCACAGGATGACCTTAGTTCCCCTATCGTCTCCTAAACTCTTAGGCCAGGGTCAGACCTAGGGCTGTCCGGGGAAAGGGTATCTGTGCCACAATTTAGGTCCGTACTAGGGCAAATCATCCTTTTTTTTTGCATCACAGATCACGGTCTGACACAGACACAAAACACCTACGGGGAAGTGAACAAGGCTATAGACATAAATGGGTCCGTAATCTTTGCCAGATTGCAGACAGAAATAACACATGTGTGAACGTACCCTTATTCTCCCTTATTTTTTTACTTTTTTTGTTTATTTGATATTTTCCATTGGAAGCTGCCCCTGTTTGTAAGAAGATGTAGGTCGTTCGGAAGAGTGACTGACTCCGAGAAATAAATATTTTGATATTATTTCACTAAATTTTGTAATGCTGATGCCCACTTCTACAGTTAGAAGTGGGCATCTAAGTTTTGTTTTTATTTATAGCATTATATTAAGCTGTTTACTGTTTGTATGTTATGGCTAGGGGAGGATGAGCACAAAGCTTATATTTGAGGTTTGCCATACTGTATCTGTACAATATGTGCTTCTATTAAGCTTCTATGCCACCGCACATGGATTTTTGACCTTGATTCGCTGAGAGAATTGGCACATTTGTATCCTAGAATGAACGCTACTACTGGCAGCACACAACCTTTTACAGTCTTAATTTTTAGCACTTTCCTCTATAAAATGACTTGCCATAAATTTGATGACACCACTATTTGCCTCAACCACAGAAGGTGTTAAACAATGAATTAGAGGAGAGGTCACTTGGGGCTTCCATGTGTTGTGGTGCCTCTTGGTGTGACATATTTGCTACGGTCTTTAGAGACTTTATGGAGAGTTTGATGGATGACAGCCTCAATGCAGTTTGTTTTATTAAATTTACCATTGGGAAGGAGTTCAGTGTTGTTTGTCATAGATCTATTGGTCAAATCAGAAGTTTATTACGGGGAAAAAACATCAGGTCTAGATTATTGTATGGGAAGGAAATACACAGGCGGCCCTGATATTATCGTCTGTGTTATCCATCTTGTCTTTAATTTAATCTAAGGAACATTTTCATAAGATCGTATATGGTATAATGTGCCCCTTGCTGTACATTATAAGGATATTTACAAGTGACTAAAGAGATTTGTAGCCTTATAAATGTACAAGGCTGCGGGTTTATATATAAGATAGGGCAAGAAAGTCATATTTTTTACACTAAGAAAGATCTGTTTCACTCGTTTACGTTATATAGAGAGGTAATGAGGTCAAGTTCATGGGGAAAAAATACATATTCCAAGCATATGTGTTTTGCAACCACATTAGTTCAGACTAATGCAACTGTACATGTTGAAATATATATTTTTTTCTTGTACTGCAAACACATTGGTCATTTTCCATTCTTAAAAGGGCAAATCATGTCAAACTAATCTCACTGATTTCTTTGACTATGTGACAAGGTACTGGATGAACGTGATGCTGTGGATATCGCCTATCTGTATTTCAGCAAAGTCTTTCCTAGTTTCACATAAGGAGCTGATAGAGAAGTTAGTAAAAATTGGACTTAATCCCTGGTTTGGTAAGCAAGGTTTATCTGTTTTCTGATGACACAAAAGTGTGCAATAGGGTTAATATTCCTAAAGGTGTCTGCAATACGGAAAATTATTTATCTTTCCTAGATAAGTGGATGTAGATAAGCAACATGAGAAAATATTTAATGGAGTAGTAGATGCTTGGAACAAACATCGAGCAGATGTGGTATGTAAATGTTCAATAACTGAATGAAATCCTGCCTGGGATAAACATACTGTAGCTTTCCTAAGATAAAAATAATTCAAATAATATGTAGGGTGGGCTAGATGGACCAGATGTTTTTTTGGGGTTTTTTTTTTCACGCTGAAAATCTTTTATTTTTTCTTCTTCTCCACACAATTAAAGTGGTAATTAAACTGCAGAAAGTGTCCAGAACACAATTATTAGACCCTGGCTAAACTGTTCTTTACCTTGACTACATAAGGGACTTGGAGCTCTGTATCACAAACAAATTATGACCTCTAGGAAGGTATATTTACAGATTAATCTGCTCACAAAGGAAACAATGTAAAAATGTTTGCACTCTTAAGAGATCCCTGCTATTTTTCAGCTGCCTAATATGCACTTAATCATTTTGGAAGCTTCCCTTTATTATATAGGTAATATACACAATGTGCAGATCACCGGCTGAACGGCACATTTTCAGATAAACATTAAGTCCCTACAATCCATTCTTTTTATTCTGCGCTTTGCGGCCTTAAAATTGCATTTTTATTTACAGTTTTCCTGTGTACATTTCCTTTCCAGCACATTGTGCTTTATTATCTGGAAAAGAAGACATTTGCATTCAAAGAGATTCTAAACTTTTATGTAAATATGGTTAAAAGAAGTGAACCCACGGAACTTCCCAGCTAACGCTCAATATGGTGGGAATGTATCAAGTGGTGATTGAAGAACTTGGAACATAGATACAGTAAGCTGTTATAGTCACTGTCATACTTCTGTGCTCTTAGGGTGGGTTCAGATTACGGAATCCGTGCAGATAAATTCTGGCGGATTCCATCGCTAGTACCCTCTCATGGCCACACGCTTTTTCGCCGACTCCATATACACCATTTTATGGACAAGGGGTTTCTGCTATCCGCCAAAAGAATTGACAATTGTCAATTCTTTCAGCAGAATGCGTAATCCGCCCATGGCTAGAATGGTGTCTGTGGCACAGGCAGAGAGACGCAAGGCCGCAAGCAGGTACTAACGACGGAATCTGCCAGAATTTATCTGCACAGATTCTGTAGTCTGAACCCACCCTTATAGAATATGCTGTGTGTGATGCATCAAGGAAAGCTGTGGGCTGTCATTTTTGTATGCAGTGATTTGGTGTGAGTCCTATAAAATACTATATGTTGTTAAATGAATACAGACCAAACCAGATGTAGTCTATAGTTACATTCTGTTGAAGGTTTGCTGCAGATTTGTTTGAGATATCTATGGCACACCCTCAGGATATCAGGCTTGCTTGGCAGTTTCTATTACTCTAATAATCTTGAGCTGTGCACATGCATGGTCACCTCTTTGTTTTCTTCCAGGATGCAGAGGCTGCCTTCAGGGTCCCTTGTAACCTGGTTAATAGCCAAACCAGAGTATTTTCCAGAAAGAAGAGTGGTCCATCTGTACACAGATGTTTCTGTATTTTTTACTTTATCGCTACAGAATAAAGACTCTGGCCTAGCTAGTGTGTAATTATGGGATGCAGTCCTTGCCAAAAGTTTTGAAACTGACACATTTAGTATTTTACAAACTTTTCTTATAGTTGTTTATAGATTTTAGTCTGTTGTTTCTATGGTATACTAAATACAGTTTTAAGCATTTTGTAAGTTTTTACACTTACAAAATGCAGTTTAAGCAAAGTGTCTTTATTTAGAGTGTCAGCCCTTCTGTTTCAGGACTTCTGGGCAAAATCCTGACTGATGGCAACCCATTAATGCTTCGAGTTTATCACAATTTCCGAGTTTGTTTTTCTTCACCTGCTTTTTGAGTATTGACCAAAAGTACTTAATGGGAATGAAATCTGAGAATAGGATCTGGGGAAGTATTCATCAAGCCACTTAGTTTCCACTTTTGTTCCATGGTGCTCCAGAGAGCTGGAATTGGTGTTACGCATCAAAAAATTGATCCTGGATCACTGTGTAAGTTTCTCTTGGAGGATGTTTTACTGTTGGCATGACTCAGGACCCATCCCAAACTATCTGATGGGGGTGGGGGCTGCTTTATGCTAAATTTCAGTCTATGCTATATATTTATCCTTGAATAGAATTGGCTTCTTTGCTGCCCCCCTTGACACAATGCAAGCCACAACAATCCTTCTCCTCGCCATGCATACAGATGCACTACGCCTATTTTTGAGCAAGCTTTACATTACTTTTCAACCAATCTCATAGCCGAATCCCCTTTTGGAGATAGTTCTGGAACATATAGAGTTTTTTTGCCACTATAAAAATGAAAGCACAAACTTTTGTGTCAGTCGAAAAACTTTTTGTTATATCTGTAGTTTTCTTCCTGGAGGAGACTTAATTTGCATACTATAGTGTCTTGGGCATCTCCCTACTCGACCTGTACTGATGACGGGCAAGAACCCTTTACAATTGCTGTCTACAGATAGATGGACTCTTTTTAGGATATTTGGTATGAGAGACTGTGCACACGTAAGGATGAAATGAGAGATTCCATGGGGATGGAAAATGTTCAGGCGTATGCTAAGTTAGATGTGATGTCTGGTTTGTATAAACTGTAAGACTTCAATCTTGTAGCCCGGAAAGCTTGAAGTCTAGGAGACTCGTGCTTTCATGGTTTTTAGAAGTGAGTGTATAACCAGGGATTCCCGTGTGGCCTGTGTTGTGTTATTAATCAGGGAAGCATTGATTGTTGTAGTTCTGCTTTACTCTTTCCACAAGGAGGGGGCCTGAACAAATGAATCTGAGGGTAGAACTGGTGCTGGAATGGATGTATTGACGGCTGGAGTCTCTCAAGGCACCTTTTATAGGGGAATAATTAGCTGTTCATCATGTCAGGTGGGGTCAGCAATCAATTAGCTTCGGCACTCCGATGATAAATTGACAATGGAAGCAGAAGCTTAAATTGACAATGGAAGCAGAAGCTTAATATTGTAAATGTTAGACCCTCCATTAATGTATAATTAAATCACTGACTAACAGGACCTATAAACATCACTGGTCAAATGCTGAATCTATACTTGTTCATGATTCCCTTTTATCCAAGGATAGCTCAATTTAGTGTGAGCTCTGCAACTTGCCAGCTTTTTTCTGTGATTTTCATACATATACAGCTATATATCCAGTCGAGGAAGTTTCAATCTTTAAAAACAATGAAAAAAGTTGCACAACAACATGTTTTATGCAAAAATGTTACTTTGCCATCTGTGCTGCTCACACCAGCTAGATATCAGGTGAAGGAAATAAAGGTGTGGAAATTTCAGATAGTATCTTCTGAACCAACTCGTAAACCAAATATACAGAATAAAAACAAAAAATAAAAAAGGTGGAAAATAAAAAATAGGAGAATTTAACTTATAGGTCGGAATGCGGACAAATGGTTTGTAACTTGGCAGTTCATCTGCCATGACATCCCCTTAGAAAAGTGACCGCTGAAAACAGACACATTTGTTTTGTAATGATACAGTAAGCTGTTTCGCCCTCACTAGATCATCTACCTTGTGTGCTGAGGACAGCAATGAAGTGGATTTCTAAAATAAGCTGAGAGACCTATGGGGAGGTTAGAGAGGTGCAGTATTACCATAACCACAGATTTTCTCAGCTGTGTGAGGAGGTCTCTACTAGAGATGAGCGAACCTCAAGCATGCTCGAGTCGATCCGAACCCAAACTTTCGGCATTTGATTAGCGGTGGCTGCTGAAGTTGGATAAAGCCATAAGGCTATGTGGAAAACATGGATATAGTCATTGGCTGTATCCATGTTTTCCAGACAACCTTAGAGCTTTATCCAAGTTCTGCAGCCCCCGCTAATCAAATGCCGAACGATCGGGTTCGGATCGACTCGAACCCGGTTCGCTCATCTCTAGTCTCTACAAATGGTGTGATGCACACCCTCCCAAAAACCATTGAACTGGGAACGGTACCAGAAGTTGGCCACATCACATTTTCAATTCCCTGCAGTCTAGAGGGGACATGCTATCAATGAGCCAGGATTGCCATTTACTACCTATCCCATACGTGTAGGTGAATAAAACTTACTAAGTCCTAGAACAGTGTACAAAAATAAGAAAAAAAACCCTGTAGGGATCTCCATTATCCAAGTGGAGTGATCCTGTGATCCTATGACAATTATATGTCTTTATAAAGCATGAGAAAAGGAGACGCTATAGGACCCTGCCAAAGGTGAATGGAACCATAAAATCTGTGAGAACAGAACTCGAGCTCTCATGCACATAATTTCCATACTGGTCTGTACAGCTAATTCAGAACCCATAGGCTTTTATGGGCCTTAGTGCAACTTTATATGCTTCATATTACATACTGAATTACAGAGCTGTCCATTGAGTCCTGGGGGTTTCATAGTATGAAGCTGCATTGGCTTGTGTAAGGCCACACATTCACTTCTCATGTCTGTGCACTGTGCTAAAGATGCATGCAGTGTACTAAGTGAAGATAGTTGTATGTACGGTCCTATGTACCACCTCTTACGGCACATTGCTATATCATGATAATCTGATAAATCATGATAAATTTAACCTTGTTATGTCAATAGCACCAGCATATTCTGAATTATTGTAGTGGGAATTGCTGTTTAACAGACATAATAATGTGCCTGTCCTCAAGATATCTATTGCACTAAAATGTAGCAGAGTAATACTGAATCAAAATGAGAAATCTGATGTTTTTTAAGGCAGGTTGTTAGTTTCTATCGTATGGTGATATATTAGTTTTTCTAAAATACCATGTGATATATGCAATAATCCACTAGAGGGCACTCTTAGTGCTTTATGGACACTGCTACTTGAGCACAGAAATTATAAAGTTCTTTATCAGTTCTCATGCTTTCTGCACTGTTAAGGGTTTCCTGAAATGTGTACGTTAGTTATAACTAATTCTAGAATAAATATATCTAGCTGTTTTTATTAGTAGGTTAACTTACTATGAACTACAGTTTTCAAATTCATGAATTTAGGAAGCATGAATATTACTTTAAGATTACGATGACTTTGCTTACACTTGATCTGCTTTGTTCCCGTGTGTCTGTAGCGATTTCCTATACACATATTTGGATACTATTTGCTATGAATTAGATATCCCCCAACTTTGGTCTTCAGATGCACTGCAATTTCTCATGTCATAGATTCCACTAGCTGATGAAATCGTTCTGCGGCAGCATTGGCCCATTTGGATTGGATCTCTTTTCACAGTTGCTGCAAATTCGATGGAGGTACTGACCTCTGAACAGGCCGTTCCACCTTGTTTTATAGGATTAATATCTGGGCACTGTGAAGTCCAGATAAGCAAGGAAATATTATGTTTTTGGGACCAATCCATACTATTCAAGCCCTGTGCATGGTGTATTGTCTGGCTAAAACCTGACAAGGTTGTTTAATCTTTGAGGTCTTGGGCCCCGACTAGGCTAAAACTGAGGACCAGGCCTTGTTCGAAGTTGCTCAAATAACTTGATTTTGATGCTCCTAACATTTTTAGGAGCATCAACTCCCTTCAAAATAATCAAAATGAGAATATCAAAAAAATATTTTATAGGGAAACAAAGCTTACATTTTTACAATGTAATACTGTACAACAAAGGGAACCTGCCTTTAGTTTCATGCTGCCTGAACCACAAGAAACATGGTAAGGTTTCCTTACCACAGTGATATATAATTCACCTTGTGTGGCTGTAACTCTGACCAGGAAAGGGGCTCTGGGTTATAGGAGTTAAATGCTAGAGCTATATATCCACAAGCTTCACAATCCAGCTGGCTATTATGCCTCCTGACTAGAGATAAGAGAAGCAGCCTGAAATTCTTTTCGCAAGGTTCGCGAATTATGGGTCAAATTTCTTAATATCCGCAAATCGAATCCTAACAAATTTCAATATAACAGCCAAACTATAGTAGCTACAGTACTGGGACTATAACTGAATTTGTAAATGCAAGTTCTTGTACAAGTGTCAAAAATTGAAAAATCACAAGTTAAAAATAAAAAAGAAAAGAAAAGTAAATTGTCCAATTTCTGCAGTGGACAGCAGTCCCATCAAGTCCCCCTGAGTATTTTGAGCCATCTCCCTCTTTCTAGCTGCTGCCATTCCTGAGTTACAAGTTTTTTAAAAGCTGTTCTACAGTATTTCTGAGATGGTGCCGGCCAGGAATCTATCTTTCCCATCATGCAGTACTTCTCCCCAATTGGTTCTTGATGTAGCAGGGCCATTGATGATGTACTGTAGTTCTTTAAAAGCAATCCATGATCTAAAGAGTTGCAGCAGAGGCGTTGTCTCTGCAGTAAATGAACACTAAGCTGGGAGTTCTAGTTCCTCAGAAGCGATCAGTAATATGAAGCCCTCTCTGCTGTTTGTGCTCGCCGACGGTGACCTGGTTGAGGGGCATGGGGGGGGGGGGGTTGGCAGTGACCTCGCTGCCGTCCTATTACTCATAGCTGCTGAGGAACTACAACTCCAAGCACAGTGCTCAGCAGGATAGAGAGATCGCTGATGGGTGAGGTCCGGCTGATGGCTTGGGGGTGGAGTTTGCATTGCTAGGGGGGCTTGTGCAGTGGCCAATGGCTGAGGAACTGTTTGGGGGGGGGGGGGGGTTGCAGTGGCTGAGGTCTGGGGGAAGATGGGTGGCACTGGAGGATTCTACAAAGAGCCACTCTGCTCAGCCTTCATAAGCTGAAGCAGACAGAGGGTGCACGCTGTAATTGGAGAGGTGGCCCACTAAAGCTGATGTCAGTGGGTAATGTGTCCTCCCTCTCTTCAATGGGCAGCTTTGTTTAGCTCCTTATTTTTGTGTGCAGAGGTGGTGAGTTGAGGGAAATAGCCAGAAAACTGCTCAAAATACATAACTTGCTGAAAGCAATATGTTGACCTATGGGAGGGCTATTTAACAATAAAAAAAAAGTTTTTAAAGTGGAATACCCCTTTAATGATACTGTTCTGCTTAAAATGTAGAATGCAAATACACTACAGGTGGGAGGGTTGGGTGGCTTGTTGGGAGATACATGGGCTTATACTATTGTATAATTGTGTGCTTTATATATGTGTGTGCTGTCATATATTTGCCTGTACATGACGACACAATATGTTATATATGTTACTGCAAATGTTAAAGTGACTGTACCACCAGGCCCAGGCTGAAGCACTGGAGGCGGGCCGACCCACCCTTAGTGTGAGGAAACCCCAGCCCCTCTATGATAGGGTTCCATTGATTCTAATGGAGTGACGTCATGGAGGGGCTGGAATTTCTTCCCACTAAGGGTGAGTCGGCCCGCCTCCAGTGCTTCAGCCTGGGCCTGGTGGTACAGTCACTTTAAGAACCTGTAAAAACATGTAATGTGTATACACACACTATTGCTACAAATCATTGTTCTGTATTCCTTAGGATTCCTTAAAGGCTGCAGCAGAGATTAGTATTGAGGGAGTGTGAGGGTGTGTGTGGGGGTGTAGAGATTAAGTGACACTTGTAGTACTATGTGCCGACTTTGTGACATTCAGTAATTATGCACTCCCTGCACTTTACAGTTAGTATAGCTGTGTATAATAAGACTACAGCATTCGGTGCTTGTGACTGCCAGCACCTGTGGAGAGGCATCTGTACAGCTTTGTAATGGGGCAGGCAGCACTGGGGGTCCCTGGAGTGCGTTGGGTCCTGGCATCTGCCCAGCTTTACTGGGTGCTGCCAGCCCTGTATCAGATACAGCAATTAGGTTGCGCTGGACAAACCACACCAGTTAAATTGCTAATGCACCTAAAAATTTGCTATTGGCATCTTTTTCTTAATTGTTTTCTATTGGTGTTTATAGTTTTTATTGCATTTATAGCAGTAGTTTACAACCCGAGGCTATTCAGCGATTGTAAAACTGCAGTTCCCACCATGCTTTGTAATCTCTCAGGACATGCTAGGAATTGTAGTTTCACAATAACTAGAGGGCTGTGGTTTTGAGGAAGGTTTATACCTTTTATGTATACAGTATATTAAGGCAGATTTAGGGGTCCCAGTACTATCCCTGTAACATACATAAACCAGTAAATCCAATAATTATCCATTGTATAGAAACCTATTCTGAGCTTGTGAAGGGACGCTCTTCCTTCGCTGCAATATATTAATTCATCTTTTATAAAGGTAATTGGTGTTCTCTTTTCCTCAAGAAAGCAAGTCTGGTCATTTGTCAGTGAGACTTTTTAGGTCATTAATCTACGGAAAGAGATGGAGTTTTCAACTTATATTTGGCATAACCTAGGAAACGCACAAATTTATTCATCATTATTGTGCATTATTTACTGACATCCTGCTTCGGCACCTTCTGGTTTTTTACTTGCTTGTTGTTTTAAGAGATGTTCTATATTTTATAATGTGACAATATAAATTATTCTTTATATATGGCTCTCTATATGGTTATTTCATGGTTGTTCTAGGCATTTCTAGAAATTGGGTTATGAGTTTGTCAGGTCTTAGTAACATAGCTATACTGCTTGTAACTACAAGATTATTAATTATTATTATTATTATTATTATTGTTAATCATGATGATAATAGTACTATTATTGTTGATGATGATAATATTTCAATAACCTGGTAATGCTGAAAATTATTAATTATACAGGGGAAATTTAGTTTGTTGACTCGCAAAGTGTTTAACCTCTGGGAAATAGTCCTCCCCACTACTTTAATGCTGTATTATTCAAAAACTGCATTGTGTAAGTGAGACCGAGGGATTTTGGGTTACTACAATGCAGCTGTGTTTCAGCACCTTGGACAGCTCCATGGGCATGTAATGCCAAGTTTCAGATTGATTTCCAAATTATCTACCTGTATAATTTGACAGAGTTTATACAGACATAGGAAAGCTGAATTTGTTGTTTTGCACACATGATCATGATTTTTAAAGAAAAACACTTGTTCATTAAAATACAGTATTTTATTTGTCTTCAGTTTTTTTTTTAATTCTTAGTTTATGTCTGAATTATGTGTTTCTGGAAGAGCTGGGTAAATCAAATCCAACTTTTGTATACGTCCCACTACCACTAGTGATTGATGGTATTAGGAACCTTGGAATATTCTTGCATCAAGGGCCACAAGTTCTTGTGGAAATTAAAGGACAAAAATAAGGAAATTCCTAAACTCTGCAACCCAGTATAGCCAGTGTCTGTCAGATTATAGCTTTATGAATCCACATTTCACAAGATGTTTAAGTTAGGGAGGTGCAACTATTTCTCACTGAGCTTTATCCCTTAAGCACCTTATATAGGATTCAGGATAGTGAAGGGAACTATGTCAGAAGGAAATGATGGTCCAAAAGGGCATATGGTCCACACATGGCACATGAACTGAAAAGGGATATAAACAGGGCATACAGAGGTTTCACATAAAGGCAATGGACCGTTTCATGCACACCTTTGTGCTTCGTCTAGACCCTAGATGAAGAGCACAAAGGGGCATGAAACGGTCCTTTACCCATCTGTGAAACCTCTATTCCATGATCTGAAGAACAACAGCTGAGTACTTAAGTGAGCCTTATGTGTAGTGCTGGGAGTGTGTTTCTCACATGTGTATTAACGTCATTAGGGTGGCTTCTGCCTGTACCACTAGGCCTTCATTGATGGATCTCTTACTATTTGCATATAAGAAGAGCTCTACCAAGCATTGCTGGTGGAGCAGGAAGAAGCTGCCAGGGACCACCCTAATTCATGACTTCTAGTTCAAGCACTATGAAAGTGATGACAGGTTCCCTTTAAATAAGCGCTTACTATGCACTATATAGGCAATAAAAAATAGTTGAGACTCTTGAGCAGCTCTTGCACCACCTTAGTATAATAAAAGAAAATGGATCTACAATAAGTTGATCTATGTGTTTTATGTTTTTCAATCAAGAATAGAAGTTCTCTAAAATCCGGCATTAATTTCTTAAAACTTTCTCAGCTAAAGTTAGAGCCATGCTATCTGCAGGAACATTGTGGGGTAAATTTTAGAATATCATCACAAGTACCCCTATCCATAAGAAAATAAATCAGACTGTGATTTATTTTTGTTAAGACATTAGACACACTTGATTTGAATAAGATTGAGAAATGCTATATTAAGGTTTCTCATTGTTGGCAATAAGCTTGGAAAAGATCCAGAATCAGTAGCCATAGCAACGTCTGTCCATCAGGAAGTAGATGGTTTCTGGATTATTAAACTATATTATGCACATTTCAAGTTATTCGAGTCTAAATAATAATTATTCTGTGTAACCACATGAAGGTTACGGGAAATTAACTTGGGCAATTGCACCAATTTCTGATAAAATAAAAAGGATTGTGATCGGTCAATTTAGCACACAATGTATATTCTTTCTGTAACAAATTAAAGATGTTCGGAAATAATTTTTTTGTTTTTGGTGACAATGTATATTTTTTTCTTTACTATTTTTATTATTATGTAGATGTAAATGAGGATGTAAATTCCTTAAACTTTAGTAATTATTATGTTTTTAGATGCTGGGAGATTTGAGTATTGAAGTGTAATAAGCAGAGCTCCCATGATGCATCCGCCTCTGTAGAACAGTGGGTAAGGACCATGTGGTGCTCTTATGTGTGTTGTCAATGCAAGGTGAGAATTCCCTATAGTAAAAGGTTCTTCTTGATGGTCTCCATTGGCCTGACTTGATTTGATTAGGTTCTATCAGACCTTGCCAATATTACCAGTTCTTTTTTTACCTATGGTATCTAACCCTGGGCGATCTGACTATGACTACAAATCATCATTTGCCCTGGTTCACCATTCTTTGATTGCACTTCTACATACAATTTCAGTTGACATTGTCTGTTTCCATAAACTATCCCCATGTATTAGATATTCCTCCTAAGCTAAACCAGGTATTTACATTATTCATGAGATGAAACCACTAACTAGCTATTGGGCTTTGAGCACCCAAATATTAATAAAACTACTAGAATTTTGAATATAATTCTGACTTATAGAATCATTCTATGCATGCAATAGTGTTTGCAAATGAACATATGGGGTTTACTTCACAATTCTCAGTGTTGTCTTACCTAAAGAACTATTAGGATTTCCTTTTTTTCTCACTTTGCTTTTGTGAAAAGTGAGATAGAGATAACAACATACATTATTGTAACCAAAACTTTGCACATAATATCCTTGAGAAAACATAATTTTAACTCTACCGTCTCTACTGAAATAGATACATATAAAGCGTTACTGTCACTTCAGAAAACTTTTGACATGTCATAGAGATATGTCAAAAGTTTTGATTAGTCCGGGTCTGAGTGTTCAGGGTCTGTTCCAAGTTAGAGCTGGGAGAAGACGCACTACAGCGCGTCCTCTCACGGATCTGTGTCATGTGGACGCGGATCTGTGTCATGTGATCAGTCTGGCTCCATAGAGCTCCATTGTAAGTCCTTCTGATCATGTGGCAGAGTCGGGAGAAGACACGCTGCAGCGTGTCTTCTCCCGGCTCTAACTCCCGATCGGTACGGTCTGAACACTCAGACCCAGACTGATCAGAAAACTTTTGACATATCATAGAGACGTGACAAAAGTTTTGACGTGACAGTGACACTTTAAATTGTGAAATCCACTGCGGATCTGGTAGGTGTGAAGGCACCCTTACTGTATTTATTTATTTCAGATTCCAGCTCTCTGCAAAAATGAAAGTAGTAATCCTATTGGTTGCTAAGGCTTCCAACTGCCGTTTTTGCTGGAAGCTGCAGCTAATTATATCACCTGTGTTTGCAGTGAGGAGATTTTCCCAGTCATTTCTATGGGGCACTCTTTCCCCTCCCCCTCCCCTCCTGTACATACATCTGGCAAGGACGGGACCTTCGCTCTAACCTTTTCGGGCACCCAGTGTATCTGTGGGCCAAAATTTGGGGTCAAACAGTTTAGGCATTTGGAAGTCTATACGGGACAGACAGACAGACTTTCATTTTTATGATATAGATATGAAATTAGATTTTTAATAGTACCTGGTGGTTTTCATGGTGACATAACTATTAAATTCGGCTTATATTGATGTACATACATATCAGTATAAATATACAAACAGATATATATTTGTGAATATATATAATGCACTATCGTTAGTGTGGGGGGGGGGGGGGTAAACATTTCCAGTATAATTACAATACAATTAGAAGAACCAAAAAACAAAAACATACATGCCATCTAGTACTGTTTCGTAGAAATCATAAGCCCAGCACAGTGCCAACCTGTTTAGTCCAGCACTATGCCATAGCAAAGTGAATGAGCAGGCTCAGAAGCTGAGCCCTCTCCATAGACATTGTGGTTCAGCTACTACATTATGTGTACATCCAAAATGGATACACACATATACATATGTATAAATACTCAATGTAGAGTTATTGTAATATACATAACAAACACAGTCTCAAATCAATAATAATCCTATGAAGCAGAAAAAGACCTTACGTGTAATAATAAATTGCAATCAATACAAGTAGAATATGAAGGTTCAAAGTTTTATTAGCTAAAAAATTTTCAACAATGGCAGTAAAAAATTCAAAAACCACACATGGAAGACAGCATCACAGGTATGGACAGGTCCGGGTAACCTGATAATACAGGCTGCAACACGCTGTGAGTTATAGGGAGATAGTCAAATGACCATGCACTGATGCTATATGTAACCTGGATAAATGGCTCTAAAGCCCAAACAATAACTTAAGTAGACCATCCATGGCAAAGTGACTAAGTGCTAAAGTGCATAAAGCAAGGTGCAGAGCATACCCATCTACAGCTCTGCACCTTGCTTTATGCACTTTAGCACTTAAGTAGACCATCCATGGCAAAGTGACTAAGTTATTGTTTGGGCTTTAGAGCCATTTATCCAGGTTACATATAGCATCAGTGCATGGTCATTTGACTATCTCCCTATAACTCACAGCGTGTTGCAGCCTGTATTATCAGGTTACCCGGACCTGTCCATACCTGTGATGCTGTCTTCCATGTGTGGTTTTTGAATTTTTTACTGCCATTGTTGAAAATTTTTTAGCTAATAAAACTTTGAACCTTCATATTCTACTTGTATTGATTGCAATTTATTATTACACGTAAGGTCTTTTTCTGCTTCATAGGATTATTATACATTATGTGTAGTAGATCCCCGGAGTGAATGACTGACTGATACTGTACAGCACTCGTTTAACTATGTCAATGCTGCGATGTAATGCAACTGCGACATTAAATGGGCTGAATAACAGGTGCTGCATCTGCACCCCCACAACGTGTGGGGTGCCGAAGGGTCACCTAACAAGCCAGAGGACCAAACTTACTCTCCAACGCTACTCTTAGACTCTATTAGCAGAACACCGATTTCACTGATGTATGCAATCCTATAGCATTGTCTAGACCAATATTAGCAGTCTAACGATTGCTTATGAAAGGTTTCTTGGGGGAACTTAAAAAGTGTAAAATAAATTAAATAAATAAAACATGTTTTTAAAAATATATTAAAAAGACCCATTCCATAATAAAAGTTAAAATCACCCCCGTTTCCCATTTTTTAAGTAAAAAACATTTATATTTTGTAATTCTGCAAGCAGAATTGTCTGTTCTATTAAATAATGTTACACACCTATAATACCAGGAATTCAAACTAAATGTGTTCACTACACTATACAGGATAAACCAAAAAAGAACATGTACACCTACAAAAAGTTAAAGGGGTTGTCAGGGACTTTTCAATAACCTGAATTGACTTCTGTCTCCGGCTCCGCCTACAGAGGGGGGGCTAAAGACAGTGTGAAATTCCAGCCAGTCCTTGGCAGGGAATAGTGTCTATTACTGGGGCAGTGGCGTAACTACCAGTAACTACCAGGCTGCTGCGACCCGTCCCGCCACAAGGGGGGGCCCGTGGGGCTGTAGGGCCCCCCCCATCAACCACTCTTGTGACCGCAAAAAAACATTTCCAGTATAATTACAATACAATTAGAAGAAACAAAAACCAAAAACATTTCCTGCAGCACCCGTCATCGAAGTGGGATGTTTCCCCCAACAGCCGTGGTGTCTCCTTTGCCTCTGTGGTCTCCTCCCACCACTGCGGTCTCCCATTCTTGGAGTGGCCGGGCCTGTCTCTGCTTAGCTTCCTGGATCAGTCAGCATCAGGATCTAGCAGGGCAGCTAGGCTGCAGGTAGTCACATGACTCTCACTAACTGTTTTCTAATGGCCGCCTGCAGGTGCTCACTGCCTCTCACTGCTCTACTGCTGTGCTGTCTGAGTGCACACATAGACACAGGAAAGAACTCTCTCCAGACCGCAGTATGGATAGTAGGTTAGTTCTTAAAGGCCAGAAAACTTTCAGTCTAAATAGAGGCTCCTAACTCTGCACCCCAGAAACTCAATGACCTGAAGGCTGGGGTGAGTGGGATGCCATGCCTCAGCAAACAATAAGTCAACTTGTGAACAGCTTGAGATGTTATTGTTAAGCTGTAATTGCTGATTTTTGACATGTTTGTAATTCCTCTTCATAGGCCGTACACCGTCCTGTGCAGTAAGGGATGTGCGACTGATTAATGATGGGAGTAAGGGGCTGCACAAACAATCCAGTGATGGTCCATGCAGCCCTGGCCACACAATCCCTGAGCAGTAAGTTATGCTCAGCAAAGGAGTGCTGATCTCGTATCAGGTGGGCATCCGGCTGGGTAGTGTCCTTAGTCTAGGCCTAACCACTGACGTTGGTTCCCTTTTAAGTTGATTGGATGAGCAACATTAAATGGTCACTGTTGTTTCAATCGCCATTAACCTATGGGAATGTGCTGTTTCATCACCCAGCACACTTCCCACATAAAACTTATAAGCCGAAAAATCACTTTATAAAATTGGAGCGCTGTATTCAAATCAGCTTCAGGTATTCACCTTGGCAAGAGCCGCTATCTGGTAGTCACAGTCCCTTGGGCGTTCCTCTGCGTCCCCTGGCCGTTCCTCGGCTGTAATCACGCCCCTCTGGGTGAAATTCAAAATACATAATTGCTGTGACGTTACGCAAGTGTGCCCTGTTCCTCCCATCAGTGTGCCTATGTTCTCACTATGCCGCACATGCTCAGTACAGCACGGATTGAACCCGTTGTACTGCTCCTGTGTGGCATGGTGAGAATTTAGGCACACTGATGCGAGGAATGGGGCACGCCTGCGTGACACAGTGATTATGCATTTTATATCTCACCTAGGGGGGCGTGATTACAGCCAAGGAACGGCCAGGGGACGCAGAGGAACGCCCAAGGGACCATGACTACCAGATAGCAGCTCACGCCCAGATGACTACTCTGAGCTGATTTGAAAACAGCGTTTTATAAAGTATAGAGTCGGCGGCTTATAAGTTTTATGGACGGAGGGTAGAAAAACATATGTGGTAAGTTTTGTGTGTAATGCAGCATCACATTTCCATAGGTTAATAGGTGATTTTTAGGTGATTGCCGTTAACTCTATTTGATAGACAATTTCATTCTAAACATGTTTATAAAACATTTCATTTACTTAAGATGACCCCTTACCCTGGAAAAACAGCTCAAGAGTCTTGTGTCTCGTAACAATAAGACGCAGGCAAAACACAGGGTGGGGGCTGAGTTTACCATATGCTCTGCAGAAAAGAGGGCCTGAGCTGTGTCCCCCAAAGGCTGGGTTCACACTACGTTTTTGCAATCAGTTTTTTTGCGAAAAAAACTGATGCATTTGTGTGCATCTGTTTTCATCCGTCTTTCCATTGACTTCAATTATAAAAGAAAATGATCAGCTTTCCACGTGGCAACAGTGAGCGGGTAAGTGCAGAGGGGGCTGCGGGGGGGGCTGCCCGGGTAATCGCTAGATCATCTGGGCAGCCCATAGAGGATAGCGGCAGTCTGCTGCTGCCACTCCTGGTCCATGGAGCGACGGCAGCAGATCGCTTCTATCTTGGTCGTTTGTCTTTCAACATGTTTGAAAGACAAACAACGCATCGATCAGCCGACATGAACGATGTCAGCTGATTGTTGCCCTCTATTCGACGGGTAGATTATCGGCCGTAACGTACAGACAATAATCATTCCGTGGGATAGGACCTTTACACACTAGAGTTTATGAGGGGTTAAGTAGAAGGTAGTCTGCTCCGGCACCTATGTATTTATCCATAAGGGCTCCTAATGGACCCTTATAGTTAAGTATAGTGGACTTACAAAGCAAGCAGCCATTGGCTCTCTGCTCTGCCTGTCAAATTTGTGGCTGCAGGCAGGATTCTGCCTCTGGCTACAGGAGATTTTATTTTTTGGCCACATCACGGAATATTATATATATATATATATATATATATATATATATATATATATATATGTATATATATTATAGTATGCAGTGCTTTGTCTTGAGCATAGGGAACGGGAGGAAGGGGCCCTTACAGTTTTCTGCTATGAGACCCCATGAATCCTTGCTACGCCGCTGGTTCTGTATACACTTTATTTATTTCTATCCTCTCTTGTGTCCTCAGGCTGCACCTACAGAGGCAGGGCTAAAGACCGTGTGAAATTCCAGCCAGTCCTTGGCAGGGAATAGGGTCTATTTGTGCCTTTATATTTAAATTGTGTATATGTTTTTTTTTTTTCTCACTTGCCTCTAATAGAATAATCTAGTTTTTCTAATACTATTTTATTCCAGCAATTTGCAATATACATTTATATCTGTAATTTGCTCTGTGCATCCTTTCACTTATTGGTGTTTTTGTACTGCTTCCTATTGTAATCTTCTATTGTTACTCGTTGATTTTATCTTCTATATAAAGAAAATCAGTACCTGGTGTCCACCTACTCATTGTTATATAGATTCTCATGCTTATTGGTGTACATGCATATCATTATGAGTACAGTCAGATATATATCTCTGTGTGGGAATATATATATAGTTGTGTAAATAAAAATATGGTTGATTTTTTTTCTTCCACCAGAAAATGTACCCGGCGCTTCCCGGGCATAAAGGCCAATCTATGCCCTTGTTTTTTTTTTTTTTTTAAGGGGAAATCGCTAGGAGCCCTATATACCCCTATATACACTATATACCCTGACAGTTCTGCACTGTTTATGTAAATTGTAGCTTATGCACATTAGAAATAAACTAAAAACTTTAAACATCCTAAATACCTAATAGCCAAACTGAGATGTCATGTGATCAGACTGTATACAGAGCCTGGTTATATACAACATTGGCAGTGTTATATACAGGCTGGTTATATACAACATTGGCAGTGTTTTATACAGCCTGTTTATGTACAACACTGGTAGTGTTATGCTGAGCCTGGCTATATACAACATTGACAGTGTTAGTGGAGGTCCTGTATACCTGTAGTATATAGTTGGTGGAGGTCCTATATACCTGTAGTGTATAATTGTGGGGTCCTGTATACCAGTAGTGTATAGTTTGGGGGTCCCCCCCCTGCCGACTGCAGGCTTTAAGTAAAGTGTGTGTGCAGAAAACCTGCAGCTTATAATAATAAGTGCATACACAATCCTGCATCATCATAATCTGGGCCTCTTAGCCACTACCTTTCATCCTTGGTGAGGACAACACAGAAGAGGTTTCGAATACTGTACCCCCCCCCCTTTGCAGGTAGCCCCCGTACTGTATACACTCCCCCCACTTGCAGGTAGCCCCTGTACTGTGTATACTACCCCCCCCCTTGCAGGTATTCCTATACTGTATACACTCCCTCCCTGCAGGTAACCCCCATACTGTATACACTTCTCCCACTTGCAGGTAGCCCCCATATTCTCTACATACCCCCACCTTGCAGGTAGTCCCTATACTGTATACACTCCACCCCTGCAGGTAGCCCCCATACTCTATACACTCCCCCCTTCTTGCAGGTTGCCCCCATATTGTATAAACTCCACCCCTGCAGGTAGCCCCTATACTGTATACACTTACCCTCTTCTTGCAGGTTGCCCCATACTGAATACACTCCACCCCCCGCAGGTTGCCCCCATACTGTATACACTTCACCCCCGCAGGTTGCCCCCATACTGTACACACTCACCCCCCCCCTACAGGTAGCCCCCATACTGTATACACCCCCCCTTGCACGTAACCCCCATACTGTATCCCCCATACTGTATACACTGCCCCCTTGCAGATAGCCCCCATGCTGTATACACTCCCCCCTTCAGGTAGCCCCCCTGCTGTACAAACTCCCCTCTGCATGTAGCCCCCATTTTGTATACGCTCCCCCCTGCAGGTAGCCCCCATACTGTATATACTCCCCCCTTCAGGTAGCCACCTACATTCCCCAACACCACAACCCAGCAGGTAAGCCCCTTACTGTATACACACTGGACGATTCCACAGCGGTTTTCGCTGCGAATATCTGTGCCCTGCGCACTCAATGGCAGACAAACTCACAGCAGGATGCACATCCCACTGCGAGTTTGTCAACAGCATCCCCCTAGCCGCTGGAATGTATAGATCACCTGGTCCCTGCTTCGGCTTGAGCTAGAGCAGGGAGCAGGCGAAGTATACGCTCCGGCAGCCAGGGGGGTTAATGGGGCAGGCTGCTGACAAACTCAAAGCGGGATGTGCATCCTGCTGTGAGTTGGTCTGCCATTGAGTGCACAGGGCAGGGATATTTGCAGCGAGACCCACTGCGGATTTGCCCAGTGTGTTGTGCCTTCACACCTACCGACTCACAGTGTAAATCTTGCTGAGAGTCTAGCAGGTCCTGGCAGTTCCCTGTCACTACATGCTCGCAGCGGTCTGAAAGACCCCGTGTCTCCTGCACGGGGTCCTGGCGTCCTGCTCTCTCACCCAGCCAATCACTGGCTGCGGCTGGGCAACACACTGATTGGTTGGCCGGGAGAGCAGTATGCCGGTACCCCGTGCAGCGAGGAGGGGTAATGTATATACACAGCGGGGCGGGAGCAGAAGGGGTTAAAGGGGCGGCAGAATTACATACTCGCAGCAGTCTTTCAGGCCACTGCGAGCATGTAGTGATGGACCTGCCAGACTCGCAGCGAGATTTAGGGTGCCTTCACACCTACCGGATCCGCAGCGGGTCTTACTTCTGCGGATTCGTAGCGAGAACCGCTGCAGACCCGGTACCATTCGCCCCTGCGAATGCGCTTTAACCCCCCCGCGCTGTCCGCAGCCCCGCCGTTGCATCCCCCCATCCCTGGCCGCATGCCCCCATCCCCGGCCGCATCCTGCAGCCCACCGCTGAGAGCATACATTATCTGCATGGCGGCGCGGCTGCAGTGAGGCTCCCGGCTCCGGTCCCGCTCAGCTGATCTGAGTGGGACCGGAGTCGGCAGCCTCACTGCAGCCGCACCGCCGAGCAGGTACTGTATGCTCTCGGCGGCGGGCTGCAGGATGCGGCCGGGGATGGGGGATACTGGCTGCTGGATGCGGCCGGGGATGGGGGATGCGGCGGCGGGGCTGCAGACAGTGGGGGGGTTAAGCACATATTCACAGCGGGATGTCAATCCCGCTGCGAGTATGTGCTATCATAGGGGTAAATGATTCTGGATCCACAGCTGATCTTGCTGCGAATCCGCAGAAGTGAGATCCGCTGCGGATCCGGTAGGTGTGAAGGTACCCTTACACTGTGAGTCGGTAGGTGTGAAGGCACCCTTACTGTATTTATTTCTGTGGATCTGTTGAGAGGCAGCTGGCCCTAGCAACCAATCAGATTCCAGCTCCCTGTGAAAATGAAAGAAGTAAACCTATTGGTTGCTAGGGCTTCCAGCTGCCGTTTCTCCTGGGCAGCTGCAGCACTAATTATATCACCTGTGTGTGCAGTGTGGTGATTCTCCAATTCGTCTCTATGGGGCGCTCTTCCCCCTCCCGCTCCCCTCCTGTACATCTGGCGGGGTTGGGACCTTTGCTCTAACCTGCCCAGGCACCCAATTTATCTGTGGACCAAATTTGGGGTCAAAAGGTTCAGGCGTGTGGAAGTCTATAGGAGACAGACAGACAGACAGACAGAAAGACAGACTTTTATTTTTATTATATAGATATGAAGTAAAAATGGATTTTTAATAGAACCTGGTGTCCTGCAACTCAATGTTATATAGATTCTCATGCTCAGATATACACACAGATATATATCTTTGTGTGAGAAGATATATAATATATATATATACACACACACACATATATTAAAATTCAATACAATTAGTGGGAAAAAAACATTTCCGGTATAATTACAACACAATTAGAGGAAGCAAAAACCAAAAACATTTCCTGCAGCACCCGTCATCGAAGTGGGATGTTTCCCCCAACAGCCGTGGTGTCTCCTTCGCCACTGCGGTCTCCTCCCACCACTGCGGTCTCCCATTCTTGGAGTGGCCGGGCCTGTCTCTGCTTAGCTTCCTGGATCAGTCAGCATCAGGATCTAGCAGGGCAGCTAGGCTGCAGGTAGTCACATGACTCTCACTAACTGTTTTCTACTGGCCGCCTGCAGGTGCTCACATGACTCTCACTGCTCTACTGCTGTGCTGTCTGGGTGCACACATAGACACAGGAAAGAACTGTCTCCAGACCGCAGTATGGATAGTAGGTTAGTTCTTAAAGGCCAGAAAACTGTCAGTCTAAATAGAGGCTCCTAACTCTGTACCCCAGAAACTCAATGACCTGAAGGCTGGGGTGAGTGGGATGCCATGCCTCAGCAATCAATAAGTCAGCTTGTAAACAGCTTGAGATGTTATTGTTAAGCTGTAATTGCTGGTTTTTGACCTGTTTGTAAATCCTCTTCATAGGCCGCACACCGTCCTGTGCAGTAAGGGATGTGCGACTGATTAATGATGGGAGTAAGGGGCTGCACAAACAATCCAGTGATGGTCCATGCAGCCCTGGCCACACAATCCCTGAGCAGTAAGTTATGCTCAGTAAAGGAGTGCTGATCTCGTATCAGGTGGGCATCCGGCTGGGTAGTGTAGCCCTTAGTCTGGGCCAGGGGCGTTGCTAGGGTGCTAAAACATCCGGGGCACGGGCCCTCTGAGTGTCGTCATAAACTGTTAGCGAAGGAGCCCAGTGCAGAAGTTTGTAACCCTTAATGACCGCTTTATTAGCCCAGCTCTACGGCCGCCACTCATAATAACTGTGGCTAAGCAGACAGAGGGAGACACCCGCCCTGGGCTCCTGTCAGGGTCACTGTCACCATTAGCGGTGCACACCACTGCAAGAGTAACCCAGGCAGCTCCTTCACAGCACCCCTTGTACACACAGCCTCTGGGAGGTCTGCCCTAGCTCCTATCTCCTAGGCCAGTGTTCCCCAATATAGTAGTAATGCCCCTTGCTGTGCCCCTTCACAATATAACAATTAGCTGAGTGCACCTGGGATCAGCAGGTGTTTAGTAGGAGGCTCTTGTCTCTGATTCAGTCAATATAGCAAGCCCCCACGCTCAGAAACAAATCTTCTTAGAAATGCTTTTACTTGGAAATTTTTCACAATAGACAGTTTCACAAAATTGAAGTAATATATATATATATCTCACCCATAGTGCTCATTCGGTGGACTTATTTAACTGGTGGATCAACTCTGCTTCTCCTGAAGTTTGTAATCTGCTCCTGAAACATCCATTCAGCTGTGTGATTGCACGCCTGCAAACTCCAGGAGGAACAGAGTTGATCCACCAGTTAAAGAAGTCCGCCGAATGAGCACTATGGGTGATATAAATGTTTCTGCAACTTTGTGAAACTGTCTATTGTAAAAAACTGCCAAGTAAAAGCAAAGCATTTTGAAGGATATTTTCTTGCTGTGTTCCCCCCATAGTAATAACGCACATGCTGTACCCACCATAGTAATAAAGTTCCCCCCTCTGCCTGCAACACACTACCCCACCTGACTAATGGTGCGTTTACACAGGCAGATTTATCTGACAGATTTTGGAAGCCAAAGCCAGGAATGGATTTGAAAAAAGGAGAAAGCTCAGTCTTTCCTTTATGACCCGTTCCCTGTTTATGGTCTGTTCCTGTCTTTGGCTTCAAAAATCTGTCAGATAAATCTGCCTGTGTAAACGCACCATAATGGTACTTTGGTACGTGTGAAGCTACCTTTAAAGGAAATATACTGGCAGTTGTAGCAGCCCCCTGCAAAGACTCCACCTGCCTTGCATTGATTGGCTGAAGAGGGGAGCCAGGAATTTCAAACGGCTCCTCTTCAGCCAATCAGTGCTGCCTTGCATTGATTGGCTGAAGAGGGGAGCCAGGAAATTGTAAGCTGCTCCTCTTCAGCCAATCACTGCTGAAGAGGAGCACTGATTGGCTGAAATTCCCGGCTCCCCTCTTCAGCCAATCAATGCGCTGAAGAGGGGAGCCGGGGATTTCGAAGACCTGCTACGCGGAGCAGGTTACGTATGCACGTGGCCGTGGCGGCGGGGGTGGGGGGGGTGGCGCGATTGGAGTGGTAGTGGGGGGGCGATCGGAGCGGTAGGGGTGGCGATCGGAGCGGCGGCGGGGGTGGCAATTGGAGTGGCAAGCGGGGGGGGGGGGCGATCGGAGCGGTGGGGGTGGCGATCAAGGTGGTGCAGGGGGCTGCGGTTAAGCGGGGGGCCAGGCTGTGGGCGCGCGATCGCAAAACGATTTTTCCGTACGATATATCAAACCGTCTAAACGCTGATCGTTATGAAAAAAAAATTGTTACTTCGAAAACGTTAATCGTTCGATCGGGCCAATTATCGCTCTGTGTAAACTTAGCATTACACAAACACACTACCCCCCCCCCCCCCCCCCCCCCCCCACACACACACACACTGTAGGGATGTCATCATACCAGAATTTTGAGTTCGATACGGATACCAGTTTATTTTATTTCAATACTCGATACCACTTTGATACTTATTAAAGTTTGGAAAAAAAATGCTTAAAAATGCAAATATAATGCACCCCCCCCTCCACCTGCGACTATGATGCTAGGAGTTGTTGTGCACAAGGAGGTATGCTGGGAGTTGTTGTGTTGAGAGGCTACTGCGGCAGAACTGCAACTCCCAGCGTGCCTCCTTGTGTACAATAACTCCCAGCGTGCCTCCTTGTGTACAACAACTCCCAGCATACCGCCTTCTGCACAAGGAGGTATGCTGTGAGTTGTAGTAAAAAAGGTAGTAAACTGTGAGTTGTAGTGCACAGGAAGGTATGCTGTGAGTTGTAGTGCACAACGAGGTTTGCTGTGAGTTGCAGTTTTGCAGCAGTAGCCTCCCAACACAACTCCCATTATACCTTCTTTTGCACGACAACTCCCAGCATACCCCTTTGTGCACAAAAAGTATGTTGGGAGTTGTAGTGCACAAGGAGGTATGCTGGGAGTTGTTGTTCTATTGGAAGGCTGCTCCCAGCATACCTCCTTCTGCACTACAACTCCCAGCATGCCGCCTCGTGCACAAGGGGGTATGCTGGGAGCTGTAGTGTAAGGGTAGCTTCACACGTACCGACTCGCAGCGTTAATAACGCTGCGAATCGGCTAGGTCCTGGCAGATCACTTTCATTACATACACACAACGTTCTGAACGACCGCTGCGTGTATGTAGTTCTGCCGGCCGCTTAACTCCTTTAGCTGCCGCCCGGCTCCCGCTCCCACTCCGCTGTATACATACCTCTCCTCGTTGCACGGGGTCCCGGCGTACTGCTCTCCCGCCCGGCCAATCAGTTACTGCGACAGGGCAACTCACTTATTGGCTGAGCGGGAGTGCAGCGAGGACAGGTAATGTATACAGAGCGGGAGCCGGGCGGCAGCTGACGGGGTTAAGCGGCCGGCAGAATTACATACACGCAGCAGTCGTTCAGACCGATGTAGTGAAAGTGATCTGCCAGGACCTACCCGACTCGGTATGTGTGAAGCTACCTTTAAAGGAGATATACTGGCAGTTGCAGCAGCCCCCTGACAAGACCCACCCCCCGCCCCCAAGTGCCGGACCAGATCCACTGTACCGGCAGACATGGACTGCAGCATCGGTGGGTCTCGGGAGAGGGGGGTGGGGAGGGGGTTGTGCTGGAGGACCTTGAGATGGGGGACCGGGTGGGCAATTGTTAAATAACCTGCTGCCTGCTGGATCGTGGGCTGCAGTGTTTAACAGTGGGGGGGAAATGTATGGAGACAGCAAAAAGTGAGGAGTTTATTCACACCAATGCAACGTTTCAGCAAATTTACGGCCTTTCTGAAGCTTGAGACTTGAGAGAGGCTGAAAATTTGCTGAAACGTTGCATTGGTGTAAATAAACTCCTCACTTTTTTCTGAGGTGCTGTCTCCATACATTTTTTTCTGGATTTGATACCTACCTGGGTCCAGTAAGCTGAGGCGTGCACCCACTGCATATTAATGCATTACATTGCTTGATTGACTACCATATCTGTGCTGCTGGACATTTATCTATAGTACTTTAACAGTGGGGGCCGCTCCATATGTAGCAGACCCCTGCTGCATATGGAGCGGCTCAGGAGTGGTTAGATGCCACTAGCGATCGCTGTGTGCCGGCTATTTGAATTTGGTGTCGCTGGGAGCGGACAGTGCGCGAGGCCGAGGTGACACTAGGGGGCTGGGGGCAGCACAGAGAACATGGCTGGCTATCAGAGACACAACTAGAGGAGTTTTTTGACTTTCTTAATCAGATAGATGCAGACATCAAGTTCACCAAGGAACATTCTACGACCAAACTCAACTTCCTCGACACCACCATCTTTATCCATGGTGACAGATTGTCCAGCGATCTACACGTTAAACCCACAGATCGTAACACTTTACTACAGTTCGATAGCCACCATCCACGAGCCATGATAGAGTCACTGCCCTACAGTCAACTTTTGCGGGTCAAGAGAATTGTTCAGGACCCCATTACATGTAACACACAATTGGACAGGATGTGTCAAAAATTCTCTGCTAGGGGTTATCCCACACGTATCATTAATCAACAAAGAGACAAAGTTGACCCACTTAACAGGATTGATCTACTCAGACCTAAGAATATCACAAACAAAGCTCCCAGAATAGCATTTGTCAGTACATATGGGTCTCAGAGCAACAGGGTTGCCAAAATCATTCGTCGTGAATGGGGCACGTTATCCAGAGCTTTCCCACACATTCCAGAATTGTCTACCCCACCCATCATGGCCTACCGACGGCCCCGGAACCTCAGGGACAGACTGGTCAAGGCTGATTTGGGACCTAAAGTCAATGCACTGACTACACAAACCCATCTTGGTACATCCAAGAAGGGTTGCTTTTCATGTCTTGGCTGCAGCCACTGCAACCAAATGATGAAAGGGAGTACATTTGTACATCCCAAAACGGGTCAACATTACCCTATCAAACATTTTCTTACTTGTAGAAGCGACTTCACTATATATTTTTTACAGTGCCCATGTAATTTGTTGTATGTGGGCGAAACCACAGGACAATGTAGAATCCGCCTTAACCAACATAAGTCCACAATTCGTACCCAGAAGTGCGAACTTCCGGTGCCTAAGCACTTTCTGGAACATAATCACACTGAAAAATACCTGAGGTTTGCTATTGTTGACCATATACCTAAACTACGCAGGGGTGGGGATCGAGTGAGGAGACTCAAAAAATGTGAACTGGAATGGATTCATAAACTAGACCAGTGATTTTCAACCTTTTTTGAGCCGCGGCACACTTTTTATACTTAAAAAATCCCGGGGCACACCACCAACCAAAATGGCACAAAATGACACTAAAACAGGACATGTTATACATATAGTTCACGGAGTTCACTCTTGGGGGTTTTAAATCAGCTTCTTATCACCACAAGAGCTGCTTTTTAAGCCCTCAAGAGTGACATATGCCGGGCAGAGATCCTTTCAATAAATTATTCATTTTAAAAAAGTGAAATAAAAAAGGATAACCCCCTCATATATACAATCCCATGTAACCTCATACATACAGTGCCACGTATATGAGCACATAATTATCAGCACCATATACTGTGGTGATGTGCACTGTATAGCCACAGTATATGGTGCTGATAATTATGTGGCTCATATAACTGCAGTATAAAGGGGTACAATGAGACGTACTATGGCCATGAGGCCAGAGTACAAGTGCCCCCTGCTTTGCCCTCATACAGTAATCATGCCCCCTGCAGTATGCCCCATATAATAATAATGCCCCCTGCAGTATGCCCCCATATAATAATAATAATGCCCCCTGCAGTATGCCCCATATAATAATAATGCCCCCTGCAGTATGCCCCCATATAATAATAATGCCCCCTGCAGTATGCCCCCATATAATAATAATGCCCTCTGCAGTATGCCCCCATATAATAATAATAATGCCCCCTGCAGTATGCCCCTATATAATAATGCCCCCTGCAGTATGCCCCCATATATTAATAATGCCCTCTGCAGTATGCCCCCATATATTAATAATGCCCTCTGCAGTATGCCCCCATATATTAATGCCCCCTGCAGTATGCCCCATATAATGCCCCCTGCAGTATGCCCCCATATAATGCCCCCTGCAGTATGCCCCCATATATTAATGCCCCCTGCAGTATGCCCCCATATATTAATGCCCCCTGCAGTATGCCCCCATATAATGCCCCCTGCAGTATGCCCCCATATAATGCCCCCTGCAGTATGCCCCCATATAATGCCCCCTGCAGTATGCCCCCATATATTAATGCCCCCTGCAGTATGCCCCCATATAATGCCCCCTGCAGTATGCCCCCATATAATGCCCCCTGCAGTATGCCCCCATATATTAATGCCCCCTGCAGTATGCCCCCATATATTAATGTCCCCTGCAGTATGCCCCCATATAATGCCCCTTGCAGTATGCCCCCCATATAATGCCCCCTGCAGTATGCCCCCATATATTAATAATGCCCTCTGCAGTATGCCCCCCATATAATGCCCCCTGCAGTATGCCCCCATATATTAATAATGCCCTCTGCAGTATGCCCCCATATATTAATGTCCCCTGCAGTATGCCCCCATATAATGCCCCCTGCAGTATGCCCCCATATAATGCCCCCTGCAGTATGCCCCCATATATTAATGCCCCCTGCAGTATGCCCCCATATATTAATGTCCCCTGCAGTATGCCCCCATATAATGCCCCCTGCAGTATGCCCCCATATAATGCCCCCTGCAGTATGCCCCCATATATTAATGCCCCCTGCAGTATGCCCCCATATAATGCCCCCTGCAGTATGCCCCCATATAATGCCCCCTGCAGTATGCCCCCATATATTAATGCCCCCTGCAGTATGCCCCCATATATTAATGTCCCCTGCAGTATGCCCCCATATAATGCCCCTTGCAGTATGCCCCCCATATAATGCCCCCTGCAGTATGCCCCCATATAATGCCCCCTGCAGTATGAGAATATGCACCAATAGTTTTAAAAAAAACAAAACAACAAACCATCATACTCACCTAATCGGCGCTGTGTGTTCTCCCTCCTCTTCAGGCTCCGTCCTGTGAGCCGCGGCGACTGAACCTCCGGCAGGCGTGATGACGTCACATCATCACGCCTGCCGGAGAGGTCACGTCCCGGCCTCCCATAGGCTGCTGGCATGAAGTGCCGCGGCCTATGGGAGTCAATGTCAGAGCAGGACGCTGACAGGTCCTGCTCTGACATTGTGCGCGATTGAATGTTTCGCCCGCTCACAACATCAATCCATCGGCATATCCCTAGAAGCTGCGCGGCCGCAGCTTCTAGGGATATTAAAGGGACAGTTTCTAATTTCCGACCCGCGGATCCCGCGGCACAGCTGGCGGGTTCTCACGGCACACCAGTGTGCCGCGGCACCCCGGTTGGGAAACGCTGAACTAGACAGCCTGACGCCCAATGGTATAAATATTGATTTCAAATTAGGCCTCGCCACCGGTCGCTGAGACTATCTTCGTTTTCTTTTTCTGTTTCTTCTTACTTTTTATTTCTGACGTCTCCACTGAGATTCCTAGTGGCTATATCTCCTGTGCATCCATGGCTGGTAGTGTGCACTTGATACATTATACTCTATTTGTTTACATCTCTTATGCTTACAACAAAAATTTTTATTTTTTTCATAGGACTTTGTTATCTTAAGAGTAATATTATACTTATCTATACTCATTATATTCATCATTGTATTATGCTTATAACGTGTCCTTTCCCTTGCATTTTTACAGACAGATTTCAGGATGATTATGGACTTTTTCTCAATCTGAAGCTACTGCACGCATGCTCCAGAATCCACACATGGAATTTGCTCCTGCTATATATGTTTTTTTATGACGCCTTATTATTTTCTAGTGCCATGTTGTTTCCAATTTTTTATGACTTGGGGCTCTAGTATGGTTCGTGTCTGGATATATGGGTGAACATATATGCCTTCAATAAATGACCCACTTTTCCCTACCCTTCTGGTACTCCATTAATTTCTGGTATCTCACTCTGGTTCTGCCTACGTGCAGGGTCCGATAGTACGGTATTTTGGAGGTGGGCCTGTGCCTGATGGGCGACGTTGGGGTTCACTGAGGACGGTTGAGCCATATTACAGACCCAGGACACATGCACAATGTGTGGTGCTCTGAAGTTGGTATCCTGGACATTGATGGTCGCGGGGCTTATCTAGCACTGTGACATGTCTATATGCCCAGGGTTAGCTCCCTTACTCATTACCCAGGGTCCCCATGACCCAATGTAGGTATACAAATCAGGCACTCTTTGGCCCTGCCAAGCCTCCTACGTACTCCAGGTCCATCCTTAACACTTATTTAATGTATACTGTATGTTCTATGGTTAGGGAATCAGCAGGGGCGTAGCTAATGTCTCCTGGGCCCTGGTGCGAGAGGCCAACTTGGGCCCCCCCCCCCTCCTTTCACGACCAAGTGATGCTATTGTTGTGTGTGTTTGTGTATATATATATATATATATATATATATATATATATATATATATATATATATATAGATATACACACACAGTGGTGCCTTGGATTATGAGCATAATTCGTTCCAGGACCGTGCTTGTAATCCAAATCCACTCTTAAACCAAAGCAAATTTTCCTATAAGAAATCATGTAAATGCAGACAATTGGTTCCGCACCCCAAATATATTTATTATTCTGTACTGTACAGTAATGGAGAGGATGGGAAACACAAGGGCTGACAGAGACTGCAGGGAGCATGAAGGAATGAGCAGTACAGATGTGGGCACATACATGCAGCACTCTCTGTCCGGGGAGAGAGGGGTTACAGCTATGGAGAGATTACCCCCCCCCCCACAGTCCTGTCCCCTGATGTAAGCCCCAGCCTGAAGGGGATCTGCTATGATTTGGAAGGTGTTTAGAGTACAGTGCTGTAGACCCCGCTATGCAGGCCATGCCCCTTCTCCACTCGCGCTCCCACCCGATACAGGAAGTTCTTAAACCAAAGCAATGTTCTTAAACCAAGTCACAATTTTGAAAAACTGTGAGCTCTTAAACCAAAACGCTCTTAAACGAAGTTACTCTTAAACCAAGGTACCACTGTATGTATATATATATATATATATATATATACACACACACACACCAAGACAGATATTACCTATTACCGCCATACTGTTACCGACCAAATCCTGTATACTGAGACCAATATTACCAGTAATACCAGTATATAGGGAGGAAACATTACCGCCACACCACAACCACTACCATCACCACCATATTGTTACTGACCAAATCCAGTACACTAAATCACCTCATCCAGTCATATAGAGGTGGCCCCAGCTCTACACAGGCTCTATACACCATATACATTACAGTGCAGTTATATCAGGTGACTCACAGGAGACGTCTTTTCTGATCGGAGTTCTTTCCTTTTCATCATCTTCTCCATCCGTCCTGGGCCGTTATGAGAACTTCTCCGAGCCACGAATCCACAGAATCTGCCAGACAGACATATTAGGCTCCACACTCTGACACCATCTCCATCTCTCTACACACTGCACATCTGTACTGTCCCCTTTACACCCTCATTTAGTGGGTAGCCCTGACTCTATGTGACCTCCTAATAATATATGCCCCCCTCTGTGTATTCCCTCTCCCCCTATGTTGCCCCCCCAAATAGATGGCCCCCTCCCTTATAGATGGCCCCCTCTACCCCCTCCCTTATAGATGGCCCCCTCTACCCCCTCCCTTATAGATGGCCCCCTCTACCCCCTCCCTTATAGATGGCCCCCTCTACCCCCTCCCTTATAGATGGCCCCCTCTACCCCCTCCCTTATAGATGGCCCCCTATACCCCCTCCCTTATAGATGGCCCCCTCTCTCCTCACCCTCCCTTATGGATGGTCCCCTCTCCCCCCACCCTCCCTTATAGATGGCCCCCTCTCCCCCCACCCTCCCTTATAGATGGTCACCTTCCCCCCCCCTCCCTTATAGATGGTCCCCTTCCCCCCCCCCCTCCCTTATAGATGGTCCCCTTCCCCCCCCTCCCTTATAGATGGTCCCCTTCCCCCCCCTCCCTTATAGATGGTCCCCTTCCCCCCCCTCCCTTATAGATGGTCCCCTTCCCCCCCCTCCCTTATAGATGGTCCCCTTCCCCCCCCCCTTATAGATGGTCCCCTTTCCCCCCCTTTATAGATGGTCCCCTTCCTCCCTCCCTTATAGATGGTCCCCTTCCCCCCCTCCCTTATAGATGGTCCCCTTCCTCCCTCCCTTATAGATGGTCCCCTTCCCCCCCCACCCTCATAGATGCCCCCCTCTTTCCCCCCACCCTCATAGATGGCCCCTCTTTCCCCCCACCCTCATAGATGGCCCCCTCCTTCCCCCCACCCTCATAGATGGCCCCCTCTTTCCCCCCACCCTCATAGATGGCCCCCCTCTTTCCCCCCACCCTCATAAATGGCCCCCTCTTCCCCCCACCCTCATAGATGCCCCCCTCCTTCTCCCCCACCCTCATAGATGCCCCCCTCCTTCCCCCCCACCCTCATAGATGGCCCCCCTCTTTCCCCCCACCCTCATAGATGGCCCCCCTCTTTCCCCCCACCCTCATAGATGGCCCCCTCCTTTCCCCCCACCCTCATAGATGCCCCCCTCCTTCCCCCCCACCCTCATAGATGGCCCCCTCCTTTCCCCCCACCCTCATAGATGGCCCCCTCCTTCCCCCCCACCCTCATAGATGACCCCCCCTCTTTCCCCCCACCCTCATAGATGGCCCCCTCCTTTCCCCCCACCCTCATAGATGCCCCCCTCCTTTCCCCCCACCCGTACATGCTGATAAAAAAAACAAAACTTAACTCACCTGACATCGCGCTCCCACGTTGATCCTCACTCCTCCTGGTCTGTCCCCGACTGCTGCGCGGCTGCCGGGGGTGTCGCGTCTTATCCCCGGCAGCGCGCGCATCCCAGAACTCCCTGCGCGCCGGAACCGGAAGTCAGGGCCCAAGGCGCGCAGGGAGTTCTGGGATGCGCGCGCTGCCGGGGGTAAGACGCGACACCCCCGGCAGCCGCGCAGCAGCCGGGGGAAGACGGAGCCGGACTCTTGTGACCGCAAGCAAAACAATGCTTGCGGTCACAAGAGTGATTGATCGGGGGGCCCCGCGGGCCCCCCTTGTGGCGGGCCCGGTCGCGGCGGCGACCCCCGCGACCACGGTGGCTACGCCACTGGGAATCAGTATATTGTGTGTATTAACATACATATTAGTCATATAGGTACCACTTTGTATTTGAAGCCCATTATCCTTGCCCATATGTCCTTTTTTATATTCCAGTTAACCTTTAGTCTTCTATATGTTCATCCAATATACTCTACTACCTTTCCATGGTGGAGGGGCAAATTGCCCTTTTCCATCATGGCAGCGTTTTAGATGATGACGATCCCGGATGGGCCTGCACCCCTGCTCGCTGGTTGTTGTACTGCGCATGCGCTTTGGAGTGCGGCCGTCACGTGACATTGGTACCGGTCATGTGACTGGATTGGCGTCGTCTCCTGAGCGTGTGCGGCGTGTGACGTCATCGGCGGGCGCCGCGGGCCCCTCAGGACTTGTCATCCTCCATGTGGGTTCTCAGACATCAGCATCATGTATGTATTACACCACCTGATTGATTTTTTACATTTGTTTTAATTACCTACACTTGTATGATACACATTCTTCCATCCCTCATTAATGACAGGGACATGACTTACATGTACACTGCGCTTGGGACACTTATGATCACTGATAATTTTTTCTCACATTGATCCACTGGACATTTTGTATACTACACTAGATGTTTTTGGATATCCCTTTTTTTTTTTTTTCTGTTTACGTTTGTAAAGTACTTGATTGATTAACATTGATTATGCACACATGTATTTATACTGGGCACTTGTGAGTATTTTGTATCACTGCTTGAGAAAGGCTGGTTATGTAGCCGAAACGTTGCACTGGTGTGATTAAAGTGAAGACTTCTTTTGGATGTGCTGTCTCCTCTACGTTTTTTCTGGATATCCTATTACGGACCCAGGTCCGGTCCGGTAAGACAAGCCCTCTGACTCTCATATTGCATCACTGGTGCTGCTTAAACATTTGTTTGGGAATGGCTGGCTATCCAGTTAGCCGCCGGCTGTGTTCTCTGTGCTATACTTTATGTTAAGCCGCTCTATTACACAGCTTAACATATAGTATCAACACATACACACTACCTAACCTGGCGGCCATCCCCCCCTACCCCCCCCCCCCCTCTACCAAACACACACTACTCCACCTGGCCACCAATCCCCCCCCCCCCAACACACACTACCCCACCTGGCCACCATCCCCCCCCCCAAACACACACTACCCGACCCGGCCCCCCCCCCCCAAACAAACCATATACATAGATCATATACACATACTGTACATGTTCACATATACATACATCATATGAAATTACTGTACATGCATAGACTTACTGCACAAATATCATATACTGTACATGCATTTATACATTTTTACATGTACAATACACGCACTGTGCACCTTACATATATACACACACTTTCCACACATACACTTGCACACTCTATATAGACATCCACAGTTCTCATACACGGACAGGCAGTGATTACAGCCAAGGAACACCCTGTGGACGCAGAGGAACACCCAAGGGACCGTGACTACCAGATAGCAGCTCACGCCCAGATGACTAATATATGTGGGAAGGTTGGTGGGTGATGCAGCAGCACATTTCCATAGGTTAATAGGTGATTTTTAGGAGATTGATTGTCTTCAACTCTATTTGATAGCTAATTTCATTTTAAACATGTTTATAAAACACTTTACTAAAGATGCTCCCTAAGGCCCCCTTCACACATCCGGAAAAACCATCCGGATTTCCTATCAGGAAATCCAGACGGATTTCCGGACCCATACACTTTAATTAGTCACGGACACCCTTCCGGATTTTTCCGGAAGGGTGTCTGTTCCGGAAAATAGATCCGGAAAAAATAGGACATGTCCTATTTTTATCCGGAATTCCGGCCCGGAAGCTCCCATAGAAGTCTATGGGAGCGCCGGAATCACGGGCACTTTCCTGAAGTACATCAGGAAAGTGCCCATGATTCCGGATAAGTGAGAGCTGGCCGGCCCCCGCAACCACTGGGACCCCTACCTCCCCACCGCACAGGCAGCGGCAGCACAGGCCTCCCCCCCGGCGCCACGACCCCCGCCCCCGGACAGCTTCCACCAACTACGCCCCCCCCCCCGGACCGTTCAGCTTCCCCCCCCTGCCCCGGACAGCATCCACCCCCCCCCCCCCCGACCGCATGCAGGCCATGATGGGAGTTGTACTCCTGCTGCCTGTGGCCATCCAGGTTGCAGAAGTACAACTCCCATCATGCCTCTGCTGACAGGCCATGATGGGAGTTGTAGTTCTGCAGCCTGTGGCCATCCAGGTTGCAGAAGTACAACTCCCATCATCCCTTATGTTGGCATACTAGACCATATTAAGAACTATTTTTTTTTTCTCATCAGGAAATCCTGAAGGTTTTTCCTGATGGTAAAAACGGATTACTGTCAGGAAATCCTGATACTATCCTGATGACATTTGAGGTCTCCTGATCAAGATTTCCTGACAGTAAAAACTGACACGGACGTGTGAATGGGGCCTTACACTGGAAAAACAGCTCAAGAGTCTTGTGTCTTGTAACAATAAGATGCAGGCAAAACACTGGGTGGGGGCTGAGTTTACCTTATGCTCTGCAGAAGAGAGGGCCTGAGCTGTGTCCCCCAAAGGCTGGGTTCACACTACGTATTTGCAGTCCGTTTCTTAAGGGTGCGTTCACACCTACAGGATCTGCAGCAGATCTGATGCTGTGTTAAGTTATTTAAATAAAATCTGCTGCAGAAACTCAGCTGCAGATCCTGTAGGTGTGAACGCACCATAAATCTGTTTTGTTTTTTTTTTGCAAAAAAACTGATGAAAAAAAAGGATGCATTTGTGTGCATCCGTTTTGATCCGTCTTTCCATTGACTTCAATTATAAAAAAAAAAACTGATCAGTTTTCCACGCGGCAGCAGTGAGTGGGTGAGTGCAGAGGGGGTTGCGGGGGCGCTGTCCAGCTAATCACTAGATTATCTGGGCAGCCCATAGAGGATAGCGGCAGTCTGCTGCTGCCGCTCCTATTCCATGGAACGACGGCAGCAGATCGCTGCTATCTTGGTCGTTTGTCTTTCAACATGTTTGAAAGACAAACAAGGCAACGATCAGCCATTGGCTCTCTGCTCTGCCTGTCAATTTTTTGGCTGCAGGCAGGAGATTTTATTTTTTGGCCACATAACGGAATATAATATATATATATATATATATATATATATATATATATATATATATGCAGTGCTTTGTCTTGTGCGAAGGGGGGCCCTTACAGTTTTCTGCTATGAGACAGTGTGAAATTCCAGCCAGTCCTTGGCGGGGAATAGGGTCTATTACTGGGGTATTTGTGCCTTTATATTCAAATTGTGTACATGTTTTTTTTTCTCACTTGTCTCTAGTAGAATAATCTATTTTTTCTAATACTATTTTATTCCAGCAATTTGCCATATACATATACATCTGTAATTTACTCTGTGCATCCTTTATATTTATATATACATACATGTATATATGTATGTGTGTGTGTATATATGTGTGTGTGTGTGTGTGTATATATATATATATATATATATATATATAAAACAAAAAATTTCCTTTTTTTTTAATTCAATACCACTAGTGGGAAAAAAACAATACTGTACAATTACAATACAAAAACCAAAAACATTTCCTGCAGCACCCGTCATCGAAGTGGGATGTTTCCCCCAACAGCCGTGGTGTCTCCTTCGCCTCTGTGGTCTCCTCCCACCACTGCGGTCTCCTCCCACCACTGTGGTCTCCCATTCTTGGAGTGGCCGGGCCTGTCTCTGCTTAGCTTCCTGGATCAGTCAGCATCAGGATCTAGCAGGGCAGCTAGGCTACAGGTGGTCACATGACTCTCACTAACTGTTTTCTAATGGCCGTCTGCAGGTGCTCACATGACATGCCGGGTAATCGGTAGATCCTCTGGGCAGCCCATAGTGGATAGCGGCAGTCTGCTGCTGCCGCTCCTATTCCTTGGAGCGCCGGCAGCAGATCGCTGCTATCTTGGTCGTTTGTCTTTCAGCATGTTTGAAAGACAAACAATGCAATGATCAGCTGACATGAATGATGTCGGCTGATCGTTGCCCTCTATTCTACGGGACGATTATTGGCCATAACAGCCGATATCGGTCGAGTACGGCCAATAATCGTTCCGTGGGATAGGGCCTTTACACACTGGAGTACTTGAGGGGTTAAGCAGAAGGTAGTCTGCTCCGGCACCTATGTTTTTATCCATAAGGGCACTTAATGGACCCTTATAGTTAATTATAGTGGACTGACAGAGCAAGCAGCCATAATGGACTGACAGAGCAAGCAGCCATTGGCTTTTTCCTCTGCCTGTCAATTTTGTGGCTGCAGGCAGGATTCTGCCTCTGGCTACAGGATATTTTATTTTTTGACCACATCACAGAATATATATATATATGGTTCTATATACACTTTATTTATTTCTATCCCCTCTTGTGTGAAATTCCAGCCAGTCCTTGGCAGGGAATAGTGTCTATTACTGGGGTATTTGTGCCTTTTTATATTCAAATTGTGTGTATGTTTTTTTCTCACTTGCCTCTAATAGAATAATCTACTAGCAAGTTCATTCTTCAGCGCGGACAAATCAGGAGCGCGCGCCTCCCATAGACTCCCCATTATGAGAGGGAGACTAAGGGCATTCCGCGGCGGACAATTCCGCTGCGGAATTCCGCTAGTTTTCCTCTGTGGGAACGAAGCCTCAAGGAGTGCCGATCTCGTATCAGGTGGGCATCCGGCTGGGTAGTGTAGCCCTTAGTCTAGGCCAGGGGCGTTGCTAGTGTCCTAAAACATCCGGGGCACGGGCCCTCTGAGTGTCGTCATAAATGGTTAGCGAAGGAGCCCAGTGCAGAAGTTAGTAACCCTTAATGACCGCTCTATAAGCCCAGCTCTACGGCCGCCACTCATAACTGCGGCTAAGCAGACAGAGGGCATCCGGCTGGGTAGTGTAGTCCTTAGTCTAGGCCTAACCACTGACTTTGGTTCCCTTTAAGTTGATTGAAACAACAGTGACCATTTAATGTTGCACATCCAATCACCTAAAAATTGCCATTAACCTATGGAAATGTGCTGTTGTATCACCCAGCATACTTCCCACATAAAACTTATAAGCCGGAAACTCACTTTATAAAATTGGCTCCATATATTCACCTTGGCAAGAGCTGCTATCTGGTAGTCACAGTCCCTTGGGCGTTCCTCTGCGTCCCCTGGCCGTTCCTTGGCTGTAATCACGCCGTCTGGGGGAAATTCAAAATGTATCATTGCTGTGACGTTACGCAGGTGTGCCCCGTTCCTCGCATCAGTGTGCCTACATTCTCACTATGCCGCACATGCTCAGTACAGCACGGATTGGACCCGTTCTACTGCTCATGTGTGGCATGGTGAGAGTGTAGGCATGGTGAGGCGAGGAACGGGGCACACCTGCGTGACACAGTGATTATGCATTTTGAATTTCACCCAGGGGGGCGTGATTAGAGCCAAGGAACGGCCAGGGGACGCAGAGGAACACCCAAGGGATTGACTACTCTGAGCTGATTTGAATACAGCGCAATAATTTTATAAAGTATAGAGTTGGCGGCTTATAAGTTTTATGGACGGAGGGTAGAAAAATATATGTGGGAAGTTTGGTGTGTAATGCAGCAGCACATTTCCATAGGTTAATAGGCGATTTTTAGGAGATTGATTGCCTTTAACTCTATTTGATAGCTAATTTCATTCTAAACATGTTTTTAAAACACTCTATTTACTAAAGATGATCTCTTAGGCCCCATTCTCACAGAGCAAGAGTGGTGGAATTCTGTGGCAGAATTGTCCGCCACTGAATGCCGCCAGCCTCTCTATCATAATGACACTCTATTGGAGGCTCGCACGCCGCATCGCTCAGCATCTCTCTGCACTAAATATTGAACATGTTCATTCTTCAGCACTGAGAGAGGCAGCGCGCGAGCCTCCCATAGAGAATCGTTATGACACGGAGGCTGGCGGCATTCAGCGGCAGACAATTCTGCCACGGAATTCCGCCACTCTTGCTCTGTGTGAACGGGACCTTACCCTTGAAAAACAGCTCAAGAGTCTTGTCTCATAACAATGACACGCAGGCAAAACACAGGGTGGGGGCTGAGTTTACCATATGCTCTGCAGAAGGGAGGGCTGGAGCTGTGTCCCCCAAAAGCTGGATCACACTACTTTTTTGCAATCCGTTTTTTTATGTTTTTTTTTTTTTTTTTTTTTTAAACGTATGCATTTGTGTGCATCTATTTTTCCATTGACTTCCATTCTAAAAAAAAACTGATCAAAACGGATTTTTTTTTTATAAAGGAAGTCAATGGAAAAGCGGATCAAAACTGATTTTTTTTTTTTTTTTAATAAAGGAAGTCAATGGAAAAGCGGATCAACACGGATACACACAAATGCATACTTTTTTTTTCACCAGTTTTTCATCTGTTTTTTGCAAAAAAAAGGATGGAAAAAAAAAAAAAAACGGATCACAAAAATGTAGTGTAAACCCACCCTAAACCAGAGAAGAACATGTACACCTACAAAAAAATTAAAGGGGTTTTCAAGGACTTTTCAATAACCTGCGTTGCATTGATTCCTATGGGTGTTGTTTGTTCTACATAAACTTTCATTATTTATTCCAGCAATTTGCCATATACATATACATCTGTAATTTACTCTGTGTATCCTTTCACCTATTGGTGTTTTTGTACTGCTTCCTATTGTAATCTTCTATTGTGACGCGAGGCTGCAGAAACGTCGCGTCATTGGAGTGCTGTGTCATGAATTGCTGTGAATAAATTCTGAAGTTTTCACCGTTATTTGGGTGTGCCGTGGACTATCTGCAAATATATATATATATATATATTGTAAAATATATATGTATATATAGTTGTTAATAGTACCTGTTGTCCTGCAACTCATTGTTATATAGATTCTCATGCCCCATATATGTGTACGTACATATCAGTGTGACTACACACACAGATATATATCTTTGTGTGTGAAGATATATATACATTTATACTAAAATTCAGTACCACTAGTGGAAAAAAAAAAATTCCGGTATAATTACAATACAATTAGAAGAAACAAAACCCAAAAACATTTCCTGCAGCACCCGTCATCGAAGTGGGATGTTTCCCCCAACAGTTGTGATGTCTCCATTGCCTCTGCGGTCTCCTCCCACCACTGCGGTCTCCCATTCTTGGAGTGGCCAGGCCTGTCTCTGCTTAGCTTCCTGGATCAGTCAGCATCAGGATCTAGCAGGGCAGCTAGGCTGCAGGTAGTCACATGACTCTCACTAACTGTTTTCTACTGGCCGTCTGGCTGTCTGGCAGTTTCTTATTCAAACTGTAGACAAGTTACAAGATTGGTTCTAGGGTGACTATTTTCAGTGTATTATATTAGTAGTCTGACTAATCACAGCAGAAAACCTACTCTGTATTGTTATCTCATGACGTAGAGCTTAAATAAGTAAAATATTCTAAATGGGCTGGCACTCTGCTGGTGGTTGATTGATAATATGGTACTGATGGTATGTGGAGAGAAGGGGTTGCTGATGGACTGGTTTTGTAAAGTGTTTTGGGGAAGAAGTAAAAGGAACAGCAGCTCAATCAACTGCTACTGCTGAAGTATGAGGGAAGCCTTGATTTACCTTTTGTGGACAGCATGGATCTTCTGGAGGACATAGACTAGTTCACAGATTGTAGGCACATGATACAGGCTCATATACCCCCCTTTAATACAAATAGCAGATGGTCCTTAGTATTAACAAGTGTGCCCAACTAAAACAGATAAAAATAGCCTGGATTGGTAACAGATTGGTATAAAGCACTTATGTACAACTTGTGGCTCTTTTGCCGCTGTGTACTGTACTGCTGAGTTGTAGTTTTGCAACAGAAAAATTGCCCTGGAGTGCATAGGACTTTAGTTGTGCCGCTAAATAGGTTCTTTATTTGTCATCTAATAAGAAATAGACGGTAGTGGTAAAGTGTTGCCTCTATACCCTTTTCTGGTTTCCCCTTAACCCCTTCGGCTCCCGCTCTGCTGTGTCTGTATATACGTTACCTGTCTCCTGCACGGGGTCCTGGCATCCTGCTCTCCCGCCCAGCCAATCAGTGGCTGCGGCTGGGCAACACACTGATTGGCCGGGCGGGAGAGCAGTATGCCGGTACCCCGTGCAGCGAGGAGGGGTAATGTATATACACAGCGGAGCGGGGCGGGAGCAGAAGGGGTTAAGGGGGCGGCAGAATTACATACTCGCAGCAGTCTTTCAGACCACTGCGAGTATGTAGTGATGAAACTGCCAGGACCTGCCAGACTCGCAGCGAGATTTAGGGTGCCTTCACACCTACCGGATCCGCAGCGGGTCTCACTTCTGCGGATTCGTAGCGAGAACCGCTGCGGATCCTGTACCATTCACCCCTATGATAACCCATACTCGCAGCGGAATTGACATCTTGCTGTGAATATGTGCTTTAACCCCCCCCCGCTGTACGCAGCCCCGCCGTCGCATCCCCCATCCCCGGCCGCATCAGCCCATCCCCGGCCGCATCCAGCAGCCCGCCGCCGCCCGCATCCTGCAGCCAGCCGCTGAGAGCCTACATTATCTGCTCGGCGGCGCTGTTGCAGTGAGGCTTTCGGCTCCGGTCCCATTCAGCTGATCTGAGCAGGACCAGAGCCGGCAGCCTCACTGCAGCCCGCCGCTGAGAGCATGCAGTACCTGCTCGGCGGCGGGCTGCAGGATGCGGCCGGGGATGGGGGATGCGGGGTACTGGATGCGGCCGGGGATGGGCTGATGTGGCCGGCGATGGGAGATGCGCCGGCGGGGCTGCGGACAGCTGGGGGGTTAAACGGCTTTGGAGTCGGTAAGCCGCAGCTCCGACTCCAACTCCGACTCCAACTCCTGAATTTTATCAGGACCGACTCCCGACTCCGACTCTTGCTCCTTCATAAATGGCTGGAATTTTGAACTTTATTTTTCAACTTAACACCGTGCACACACTGCGGCAACCCCCCCAACAGATCCTCCAACGCGTTTCAGCTGCTAACCGCAGCCTTAATCATGGCTGAGGACCCACTTGCGAGAACTAGACTTATAGCCTCAGGCTTCTGGCGTGTGAGACGCAGAGCGCCGCCCTGCTTTCTACGTCAGCAGCGGGACACACCTTAGCTAATTAGTCTGAACCACACTCGGGAGTCATCTGGCAGTGCAAAGTTAATAACACAAACGTTTAAAATACATTTACAACTAGATATACAGATCCATAACAATTCATCATCATATATGAGACAATAACCTAATGCATGTTACAAATTGGTAGCGAGGTAATTCAAACGGAGATTGACTAGTATGACAGCGTCCTAGGCATCCTAGTGGTAAATAACTGGTATAGCTACAGCCGTGATTGAACTAGTAGTGAACCATCATTTCTCAGCGCAAGTTCATACCATGCGGCACATATGTGTTGAGGCAAAACATCCAAAAAGCCTCTCTATCTCTAAGTAAGGATTGTACAAAGATCTTCTCTATAGCAAAAATACGAAATGTCTTAGTTGAGCCTAGATGTGCCTCAACAAAATGACGTGACGCACCTGATAGTGTCCTGTTGCCCGGATGTTCAATGTCATATAGGTGTTCGCAGGCTCGAATTTTGAGCTTGCGTGTGGTACTTCCTACATAAAAAATGTGACAATGTGTTCATGAAATGATGTAAATTACATTCTAGCTCTTGCAATTCAGAAAGGACTTAATTTTGAATGTTTTGTTACCAGTCGTGTCTTTAAATTCTTTACAAGGTAATGCGTAAGTGCATGTTTCGCAAGGATGGTGACCGCATTTATGAAAACCTTTGACTTCTAACCATGTCATCTGTTTCATCTGTTTCTTCACTCTACTGTTCGGTACAGAGGGAGAGAGTGTGTCCCCTAGTGTTTTGGCTTTACGTGAAACTACATCTATACCTCCCGCTAAGATGTCGTTTAGAGTGCAGTCTTCCTGTAATATTGGCAGATATTTCTGGACAATTTTCCTGATGTGGGTGAACTGTGGACTATATCTGGTGATAAACATGGGTTTACTAGTTTTGTGTTTGTTTTTCTTATTTTCTTGTCCCTGTAACAACGTATGTCTTTCCCTTGCGTCAGCTATATTACAAGCTCTGTCTATCATCCGTTTCTTATAGCCCCTATTGGTAAATCTCTGGGCACAGATTGCTTTCTCACGTCTGAAGCTGCTCTGTTGGTCACAATTGCGTTTCATCCGTAGTAGTTCACCCACAGGGATGACTTGATGGTATATAGTGGGTGATGACTCGGCATGTAGTGTAGTATTGCCCGAAATGGTTTTTCTGAAATTTTTGGTGTGAACTATCTGTCCCGGTGTACCCTCCAGTTCTAGATCCAGGAAGACCATAGTAGTAGAATTAATGTTGGCAGTGAATCGTAAATTATATGGGTTACAATTAACATACTGTATGAATTTGTCCAATTCAGCCGTCTCTCCGCTCCATACAATGAGGAGGTCATCTATGTACCTCCCATACCATTGTATGGAGCGGAGAAAGGGGTTGGACATAAAGTAAATGTACTGGTGTTCCCAAAAGGACATGGTGAGGTTGGCTAGGGCAGGTGAGTATTTGGCACCCATTGAAACTCCACTAATCTGTAAAAAAAGTTATGTGTCATAAGGAACCATGTGGTAGTTTTAATGAAAAGAATGAAATCCTGATCATAATCACTATGTGTTTTTAAGTGAAAATCCAGGGCCTCCATAGCAACAAGATGTGGTATACAGGTATAGAGTGAGACTACATCCATTCCCACCCACGTGTAGTCTGATTCCCACTGGGTGTCATGTAAGGATTGTAGTACATCTGTGGTATCTTTCAAGTACCCGGGGGCTGTTTGTACCAAGGGCTGTAGGACACTGCCCAGCCATGCACACAAGCATTCACACAATGACTGGCGTCCCGAAACAATAGGACGCATTGGAGGAGGTACTTCTCCCTTGTGTGTTTTTGGTAAGCCGTATTTTTTGGGCATAAATACTCAACCTCCCTGTCTGACAGTATGCCTTATGACTGCCCTTCACTCAGTATGTGTTGTAACTCCTTACTGAAAATGCTGGTGACATTGCCAGCAAGTTTATGGTACACGGTAGTATCTGACAGTAATTTGTCCATTTGAGAGTTATACATGTAAGCATCCATTACAACTACTAGTCCCCCCTTGTCGGAGTTCTTTATAACTACTTGATTTAAATTCATCAATTCTTCCAAGGCTTGTTGTTGCTTATGCGTTAGGTTGGATTTTTTCTGAGCCATAAAAGTCTGTTCAGACAGAGTTTTTAGATCACGGAAAACACAATTTTGATATTGATCCATTTGTGGAGTGCGTGACTGTATCGGATAATATAGTGGATTAGGAATCCGGCACTTATCAGTCCTTGATGATTTTTCTATTCCAGGGTCCGATTGCAATTCTATTAGGGTCTTCAAAGCAAGTTGTTCTTGAAAATCTAGGCCTCTATACACATTGGTAGGTGCCTGCATGTCCAGTTTTTGGTCCAAAGAGTCATCATTGAAAAAATGTTTTCTGATGAACAAATCTCGGACAAATTTGTTGACGTCTTTTATTGTAGAGAAAAGATCAAAATTGCGAACTGGTGCAAAACTGAGACCCAGTGCAAGTACTTCTTTCTGGGTCTCAGTAAGGACATGTGAAGACAGATTTAACACACTACATTTTGATCTTTCAGGCATTTACGAGTGCTCTGGCTGGGGGTGCCATCTGGATTTATTATGTTTTCTTCCGCCCCTTCGGCGTCTGCGTTTTTTGACTTTTTTTAGGTTTCTTGTAGTACGTCGCACCCGCAGAGGTAATAGCCGAGCTGGAATCGGAGCCCGAGGGATCATCTGTGGTATCATTATCTGTAGAACTGAAGGTTACACTGCTTTTCTTGCCTCTCTTGTCTTTTTTGCCACTCATTTTGTCCTTATTTTTAAGGATGGACCTGGGGGTAGTAGTAAATGTGGAATCCCAACGCCCCCATTCGTAAACTTGGTCCTGGCGGTAATCAAACAGATCCCTCTGAAAGTTAGTTTTTTTCCATTTTGAAATGCTGTTTTCCAGTTCCTCCACTTTTTTGTTAGTTTCAGCTAGGGGTTTGTCATAATTGGCAAGTTTATTGAATGCTGCTATAGACTCTTTTATTTGGGCCACTTCTTTCTTTACTTCCTCATGTTTTTCTTTTTCATATTTAATTATTAGGCTCATGAGATCCAAAGAGCACTTAGTTAAAAGTTCATTCCATTCTTTTATAAACTGTTCTGAGAATACAACAGTTGGGATTTTCTTAAGTCGCATGCCTCTTCCCGTGGTATACGGCTTACCAAAAACACACAAGGGAGAAGTACCTCCTCCAATGCGTCCTATTGTTTCGGGACGCCAGTCATTGTGTGAACGCTTGTGTGCATGGCTGGACAGTGTCCTACAGCCCTTGGTACAAACAGCCCCCGGGTACTTGAAAGATACCACAGATGTACTACAATCCTTACATGACACCCAGTGGGAATCAGACTACACGTGGGTGGGAATGGATGTAGTCTCACTCTATACCTGTATACCACATCTTGTTGCTATGGAGGCCCTGGATTTTCACTTAAAAACACATAGTGATTATGATCAGGATTTCATTCTTTTCATTAAAACTACCACATGGTTCCTTATGACACATAATTTTTTTCTGTGTCAAGATAATTTTTATTTACAGATTAGTGGAGTTTCAATGGGTGCCAAATACTCACCTGCCCTAGCCAACCTCACCATGTCCTTTTGGGAACACCAGTACATTTACTATATGTCCAACCCCTTTCTCCGCTCCATACAATGGTATGGGAGGTACATAGATGACCTCCTCATTGTATGGAGCGGAGAGACGGCTGAATTGGACAAATTCATACAGTATGTTAATTGTAACCCATATAATTTACGATTCACTGCCAACATTAATTCTACTACTATGGTCTTCCTGGATCTAGAACTGGAGGGTACACCGGGACAGATAGTTCACACCAAAAATTTCAGAAAAACCATTTCGGGCAATACTACACTACATGCTGAGTCATCACCCACTATATACCATCAAGTCCATCCCTGTGGGTGAACTACTACGGATGAATATAATTATGTATACATACATACATACATACATACACACACACACACACACACACACACACACACACACACACACACACATACATACACACACACAGACACACACACACACACACACTTATATTAAAATTCAATACCACAAGTGGGAAAAAAAAACCCATTTCCAGTATAATTACAATACAATTAGAAGAAACAAGAACCAAAAACATTTCCTGCAGCACATACATACATACATACATACATACATACACACACACACACACACACACACACACACACACACACACACACACACACACACACACACACACACATACATACACACACACACACACACACACACACACACTTACACACACACACACTTATATTAAAATTCAATACCACAAGTGGGAAAAAAAAACCCATTTCCAGTATAATTACAATACAATTAGAAGAAACAAGAACCAAAAACATTTCCTGCAGCACCTGTCATCGAAGTGGGATGTTTCCCCCAACAGCCGTGGTGTCTCCTTTGCCTCTGCGGTCTCCTCCCACCACTGCGGTCTCCCATTCTTGGAGTGGCCGGGCCTGTCTCTGCTTAGCTTCCTGTATCAGTCAGCATCAGGATCTAGCAGGGCAGCTAGGCTGCAGGTAGTCACATGACTCTCACTAACTGTTTTCTACTAGCCGCCTGCAGGTGCTCACTGCCTTTCACTGCTCTACTACTGTGCTGTCTGAGTGCACACATAGACACAGTAAGGAACTGTCTCCAGACCACAGTATGGATAGTAGGTTAGTTCTTAAAGGCCAGAAAACTTTCAGTCTAAATAGAGACTTGTAACTCTGTACCCCAGAAACTCAATGACCTGAAGGCTGGGGTGAGTGGGATGCCATGCCTCAGCAAACAATAAGTCAACTTGTGAACAGCTTGAGATTTTATTGTCAAGCTGTAATTGCTGGTTTTTGACATGTTTGGAAATCCTCTTCATAGGCCGCACACCGTCCTGTGCAGTAATGGATGTGCGACTGATCAATGATGGGAGTAAGGGGCTGCACAAACAATCCAGTGATGGTCCATGCAGCCCTGGCCACACAATCCCTGAGCAGTAAATTGTGCTCAGTAAAGGAATGCTGATCTCGTATCAGGTGGGCATCCGGCTGGGTAGTGTAGCCCTTAGTCTGGGCCAGGGGTGTTGCTAGGGTGCTAAAACATCCGGGGCAGACATCCGCCGTGGGCTCCTGTCAGGGTCACTGTCACCATTAGCGGTACACACCACTGCAAGAGTAACCCAGGCAGCTCCTTCACAGCACCCCTTGTACACACAGCCTCTGGGAGGTCTGCCCTAGCTCCTATCTCCTAGGCTAGTGTTCCCCAATATAGTAGTAATGCCCCTTGCTGTGCCCCTTCACAATATAACAATTAGCTGAGTGCACCTGGGATCAGCAGGTGTTTAGTAGGAGGCTCTTGTCTCCAATTCAGTCAATATAGCAAGCCCCCACGCTCAGAAACAAATCTTCTTAGAAATGCTTTTACTTTGAAATTTTTCACAATAGACAGTTTCACAAAATGGAAGTAACACATATATATATATATATATATATCTCACCCATAGTGCTCATTCGGTGGACATATTTAACTGGTGGATCAACTCTGCTTCTCCTGAAGTTTTTAATCTGCTCCTGAAACATCCATTCAGCTGTGTGATTGCACGCCTGCAAACTCCAGGAGGAACAGAGTTGATCCACCAGTTAAAGAAGTCCGCCGAATGAGCACTATGGGTGATATAAATGTTTCTGCAACTTTGTGAAACTGTCTATTGTAAAAAAAATGCCAAGTAAGGGTACAAACACACGGCTTATACGCTGCGTATTTACTGCTGCGATACGCAGCAGATACGCAGCAGATTAGATCTAAATAACTGAACACAGTATCAAATCTGCTGCGTATCTGCTGTGTGTGTTTGTACCCTTAAAGCAAAGCATTTCTAAGGATATTTTCTTGCTGTGTTCCCCCCCATAGTAATAACGCACATGCTGTACCCACCATAGTAATAAAGTTCCCCCCTCTGCCTGCAACACACTACCCCACCTGACTAATGGTGCGTTTACACAGGCAGATTTATCTGACAGATTTTGAAAGCCAAAGCCAGGAATGGATTCGAAAAAAGGAGAAAGCTCAGTCTTTCCTTTATGACCCGTTCCCTGTTTATGGTCTGTTCCTGTCTTTGGCTTCAAAAATCTGTCAGATAAATCTGCCTGTGTAAACGCACCATAATGGTACTTTGGTACATGTGAAGCTACCTTTAAAGGAAATATACTGGCAGTTGCAGCAGCCCCCTGCCAAGACCCCAGCTGGAATTTCAAACGGCTCCTCTTCAGCCAATCAGTGCTGCCGTGCATTGATCGGCTGAAGAGGGGAGCCAGGAAATTATAAACGGCTCCTCTTCAGCCAATCACTGCTGAAGAGGAGCACTGATTGGCTGAAGAAGAGCCGTTTGAAATTCCTGGCTCCCCTCTTCAGCCAATCAATGCACTAAAGAGGGGAGCCGGGGATTTCGAAGGCCTGCTACGCGGAGCAGTTAACGTATGCTCGTGGCGAAGGCGGCTGGGGCGATCGGAGCGGTAGCAGGGGGGAGATCGGAGCGGCGGGGGTGGCAATCAGAGCGACGGCGATCGTAGAGGCAAGCGGGGGGGGGGGGCAATCGTAGCGGCAAGCAGGGGGGCGATCGGAGCGGGGTGGTGATAGGGGTGGTGCAGGGGGCTGCGGTTGAGCGGGGGGCCGGGCTGCGATCGTAAAACGATTTTTCCGTACGATATATCGTACCGTCTAAACGCTGATCGTTATAAAAAAAAAATTGTTACTTCAAAATCGTTAATCGTACGATCAGGCCAATTATCGCTCCGTGTAAACCTAGCATTACACACACACTACCCCCCTACACACACACACACTACTCCACCTGACTAATACACACACTACCCCCCCCCCCCACACACACACACACTAGGGATGTCACCATACCAGAATTTTGAGTTCGATACGGATACCAGTTTATTTTATTTCAATACTCGATACCAGTTAGATACTTTTGATACCAGTTCGATTAAAGTTTGAAAAAAAATAAAAAATTTTTTAATGCAAATATAATGCACCCCCCCCCCCCTCCACCTGCGGCTATGATGCTAGGAGTTGTTGTGCACAAGGAGGTATGCTGGGAGTTGTTGTGTTGGGAGGCTACTGCGGTAGAACTGCAACTCCTAGCATACCTCCTTGTGTACAACAACTCCCAGCATGCCTTCTTGTGTACAACAACTCCCAGCATACCGCATTCTGCACAAGGAGGTATGCTGTGAGTTGTAGTAAAAAAGGTAGTAAACTGTGAGTTGTAGTGCACAAGGAGGTATGCTGTGAGTTGTAGTGCACAACGAGGTTTGCTGTGAGTTGCAGTTTTGCAGCAGTAGCCTCCCAACACAACTCCCATTATACCTTCTTTTGCACGACAACTCCCAGCATACCCCTTTGTGCACAAAAAGTATGTTGGGAGATGTACTGCACAAGGAGGTATGCTGGGAGTTGTTGTTCTATTGGAAGGCTGCTCCCTGCATACCTCCTTCTGCACTACAACTCCCAGCATGCCGCCTCGTGCACAAGGGGGTATGCTGGGAGCTGTAGTGTAAGGATAGCTTCACACGTACCGACTCGCAGCGTTAACAACGCTGCGAATCGCTTAGGTACTGGCACATCACTTTCATTACATACACACAGCGGTCTGAACAACCGCTGCGTGTATGTAGTTCTGCCGGCCGCTTAACCCCTTTAGCTGCCGCCCGGCTCCCACTCCCACTCCGCTGTATACATACCTCTCCTCGCTGCACGGGGTCCCAGCGTACTGCTCTCCCGCCCGGCCAATCAGTGGCTGTGGCAGGGCAACACACTTATTGGCCGAGCGGGAGTGCAGCGAGGACAGGTAATGTATACAGAGCGGGAGCCGGGCGGCAGCTGAAGGGGTTAAGCGGCCGGCAGAATTACATACACGCAGCAGTCGTTCAGACCGCTGTGTGTATGTAGTGAAAGTGATCTGCCACGACCTACCCGACTCGCAGCGTTATTACCGCTGCGAGTCGCTACGTGTGAAGCTACCTTTAGGGTACAAACACACACGACATATACGCTGCGTATTTACTGCTGCGATACGCAGCAGATTAGAGCTAAATAACTGAACACAGTATCAAATCTGCTGCATATCTGCTGCGTATACGCTGTGTGTGTCTGTACCCTTAAAGGAGATATACTGGCAGTTGCAGCAGCCCCCTGCCAAGACCCACCCCCCGCCCCCAAGTACCGGACCGGATCCACTGTACCGGAAGACATGAAGGACTGCAGCATCGCTGGGTCCCGGGAGAGGGGGGTGGGGAGGGGGTTGTGCTGAAGGACCTTGCGATGGGGGACCAGGTGGGCAATTGTTAAATAACCTGCTGCCTGCTGGATCGTGGGCTGCAGTGTTTAATAGTGGGGGAAAAATGTATGGAGACAGCAAAAAGTGAGGAGTTTATTTACACCAATGCAACGTTTCAGCAAATTTACGGCTTTTTTGAAGCTTGAGACTTGAGAGAGGCTGAAAATTTGCTGAAACGTTGCATTGGTGTAAATAAACTCCTCACTTTTTTCTGAGGTGCTGTCTCCATACATTTTTTTCTGGATTTGATACCTACCTGGGTCCAGTAAGCTGAGGCGTGCACCCACTGCATATTAATGCATTACATTACTTGATTGACTACCATATCTGTGCTGCTGGACATTTATCTATAGTACTTTAACAGTGGGGGCCGCTCCATATGTAGCAGACCCCTGCTGCATATAGAGCGGCTCAGGAGTGGTTAGATGCCACTGTCAGTTGTGACAGCGGCATCTACCCTGTAAAATAGCCGGCACTAGCGATCGCTGTGTGCCGGCTATTTGAATTTGGTGTCGCTGGGAGCGGACAGTGCGCGGGGCCGAGGTGACACTAGCGGGCTGGGGGCATCACAGAGAACATGGCTGGCTATCCAGTTAGCCGCCGGCTGTGTTCTCTGTGCTATGCTTTATGTTAAGCTGCTCTATTACGCAGCTTAACATAAAGTATCAACAAATACACACTACCTGACCTGGCGGCCATTCCCCCCCCCCCCTCCCAAACACACACTACCCCACCTGGCCACCATCCCCCCCCCAAACAAACACTACCCCACCCGGCCACCATCCCCCCCAAAAAAAACACACCATATACATAGATCATATACACATCATATGCAATTACTGTACATGCATAGACTTACTGCACATATATCATATACTGTACATGCATTTATACATTTTTACATGTACAATACACGCACTGTGCACCTTACATATATACACACACTTTCCACACATACACTTGCACACTCCATATAGACATCCACTTTTCTCATACACGGACAGGCAGTGATTACAGCCAAGGAACACCCCGTGGACGCAGAGGAACACCCAAGGGACCGTGACTACCAGATAGCAGCTCACGCCCAGATGACTAATATATGTGGGAAGTTTGGTGGGTGATGCAGCAGCACATTTCCATAGGTTAATAGGTGATTTTTAGGAGATTGATTGGCTTCAACTCTATTTGATAGCTAATTTCATTCTAAACATGTTTAAAAAACACTTTACTAAAGATGCTCCCTTACCCTGGAAAAACAACTCAAGAGTCTTGTGTCTTGTAACCAGGGCCGCCGATAGGGCAGTACAACCGGTACTGCCGTATGGGGCCCGGACCCTAAGAGACATGGGGGGGGGGCGGCCCCCCCCCCCCCCCCGACCGCTACGCTAGGGGGGCCCGCCGTGCCACTTGTTTTTGAACATCCAGAGAAGCTGCGGCCGCGCAGCTCCTCGGGATGCACTGATCGCTTGATGTTCCGCCCGCACATTGAGCAGGCGGAACATTAAAGCGATCAGAATACAGGAGAAGGACCTGTCAGCGTCCTCCTCCTGTATTCTCTCCCATAGGCTGCCGGCACTTCATACCAGCAGCCTATGGGAGGCCGGGACGTTACCTCTCCGGCAGGCGTGATCATGTGACGTCATCACGCCTGCCGGAAGTCCCGTCCCTGCGGCTCGCAGAGGAGCCCGAAGAGGAGGAAGAGCTGCTGCCTTCAGCCACAGCGCGGATTAGGTGAGTAGGATGTTTGTTTTTTTAGGGACACCTCTGGGGGCATTATTAGTATATGGGGGCACCTCTGGGGGCATTTAGTGTATGAGGGCACCTCTGGGGGCATTATTAGTATATGGGGGCACCTCTAGGGGCATTATTAGTATATGGGGGCACCTCTGGGGGCATTATTAGTTCATGGGGGCACCTCTGGGGGCATTATTAGTTCATAGGGGCACCTCTGGGGGAATTATTAGTTCATGGGGGCACCTCTGGGGGCATTATTAGTTCATGGGGGCACCTCTGGGGGCATTATTAGTTCATGGGGGCACCTCTGGGGGCATTATTAGTTCATGGGGGCACCTCTGGGGGCATTATTAGTTCATGGGGGCACCTCTGGGGGCATTATTAGTATATGGGGGCACCTCTGGGGGCATTATTAGTATATGGGGGCACCTCGGGGGCATTATTAGTTCATGAGGGCACATCTGGGGGCATTAGTAGTATATGGGGGCACCTCTGGGGCATTATTAGTATATGGGGGCACCTCTGGGGGCATTATTAGTATATAGGGGCACCTCTGGGGGCATTATTAGCTCATGGGGGCACCTCTGGGGGCATTATTAGTATATGGGGGCACCTCTGGGGGCATTATTAGTTCATGGGGGCCACCTCTAGGGGCATTATTAGCTCATGGGGGTACCTCTGGGGGAATTATTAGTTCATGGGGGCCACCTCTAGGGGCATTATTAGCTCATGGGGGCACAGCAGGGAATCCTACATACAGGGGGCACAGCAGGGGACCCTACATACAGGGGGCACAGCAGGGGATCCTACATACAGGGGGCACTGCAGGGAATCCTACATACAGGGGGCATCCCACATTCCTACTTGCTTTACTGCACATAACACCAAACAGCACAGTTACTATGGGAGCCTACAGGAGGGAGAAAGGGAAGGAACTTGCTAGAAATGTGCGGAGCCTAAATTGTTTGTCTCGCAGGTTCTGAAAAGATGAAACGTATCTGGAAGGAATCATCCTGGAGATCTGGGCCGGATGGAGAGGAAAAGGGAAAGTGACGCCTCAGATCAAAGAAGACGTCACCTGTGAGTCACTGTATGACTGTTTTCTTATTTTGTAGAACATCATTTAGTAGGGGCGCCCCGAGGTGACAGCTACTACATTATCTGTACTCAGAGTTATCACTGTGTTATCTGTGCTGTTACATAGGACTGCAGGTGACTACTACATTATCTGTACTCAGAGGGATATCACTGTGTTATCTGTGCTGTTACATAGGACTGCAGGTGACTACTACATTATCTGTACTCAGAGGGATATCACTGTGTTATCTGTGCTGTTACATAGGACTGCAGGTGACATCTACTACATGATCTATACTCAGAGATATCCCTGTGTTATCTGTGCTGTTACATAGGACTGCAGGTGAAATCTACATTATCTGTACTCAGAGATACCACTGTGTTATGTGGTGTTACATAGGACTGCAGGTGATATCAGGTGATTTCTCCAGGTTGCAGAAGTTCAAACTTTATTGTGCCCTGGTGTGCTGGTGTCTGTATACATGTGTGCTGGTGTCTGTATGTGTGTGTATACATGTGTGCTGGTGTCTGTATACATGTGTGCTGGTGTCTGTGTGTGAGATCAATTCTAGAGAACTGGCTCATATATCACATTTTCTCCTGTGGCTTAAAATGTAACCTCTGTTATACAGTTATAAAATTGTAGAACCTAAATGTGAACAAGGTGCAATTCAAATAGACACTTACTTGTATAGCTGTCTCTTGTGCTCTGTATGCAGTGCATTATATTCACCCTTGCAACGTACAATTTATAGCGTGTCTACAAGCCCAGCGGGGCTCATTATGATGGAGACTAAAACTTACACAAGAGTGGGGTAGGGGTTCCCCTGTATTCAGAATGCTGTTGAGTACTAGGCAATGCCCCGTCTGGGATTATTGAATTTCGAGGGTCTATGCAGAGCAGGATAAAGACACCTCTGCTGCACGAACAGGATCTCCTAGAAAGCGTTCTCACCGCCATGTATTCGCTATCACTGTCTTGGGTGAGCTAAACTAGTCTGCCTGGGGGGTGTGTGATTTGTATATGCTCACTAACATGGAACAGCCTCATTATATTAGCCTTATCAACATATTCTATGTTAGTGAGCATACCGGGGGGGGGGGGGGGGGGATATTGGTGAACATATACAAATCAAACAGCCCCCCAGACCCTCGAAATTCAATAACCCCAAACGGGGCATTGCCTAGTACTCAACAGCATTCTGAATACAGGGGAACCCATACCCCACTCTTGTGTAAGTTTTAGTCTCCATCATAATGAGCCCCGCTGGGCTTGTAGACACGCTATAAATTGTACGTTGCAGGGGTGGATATAATGCACTGCATACAGAGCACAAGAGGCAGCTATACAAGTAAGTGTCTGTATGGTGACATTTAAATTGCACCTTGTTCACATTTAGTTTCTACAATTTTATAACTGTATAACAGAGGTTACATTTTAAGCCACTGGGGAAAATGGGGTATATGAGCCAGTTCTCTAGAATTGATCGGAACCAAATTATACCTCCCAGCAAGGCGTGGGGCGAACACACTATTTTTTTTTTTATTAATGTGGGGGGCCCAGACACTTTGGTTGTATGGGGCCCCGAAATTCCTGATGGCGGCCCTGCTTGTAACAATAAGATGCAGGCAAAACACAGGGTGGGGGCTGAGTTTACCTTATGCTCTGCAGAAGAGAGGGCCTGAGCTGTGTCCCCCTGAGTTCACACTACATATTTGCAATCCGTTTCTTAAATCGTTTTTTTTTTGTTGTTGTTTTTTTTTGGAAAAAAACGGATGAAAAAAAGGATGCATTTGGATGCATCCTTTTTGATCCGTCTTTCTATTGACTTCAATTATAAAAAAAAAAACTTATCCGTTTTCCACGCGGCAGCAGTGAGTGGGTAAGTGCAGAGGGGGCTGCGGGGCAGCCCATAGAGGATAGCGGCAGTCTGCTGCTGCCACTTCTATTCCATGGAACGATGGCAGCAGATCGCTGCTATCTTGGTCGTTTGTCTTTCAACATGTTTGAAAGACAAACAACGCAACGATCAGCCGACATGTCGGCTGATTGTTGCCCTCTATTCCACGGGAAGATTATCGGCCTATATCAGTCGAATACGGCCAATAATCGTTCCGTGGAATAGGGCCTTTACACACTGGATGGCATGAGGGGTTAAGCAGAAGGTAGTCTGCTCCGGCACCTATGTATTTATCCATAAGGGCTTCTAATGGACCCTTATAGTTAAGTATAGTGGACTGTCAGAGCAAGCAGCCATTGGCTCTCTGCTCTGCCTGTCAATTTTGTGGCTGCAGGCAGGAGATTTTATTTTTTGGCCACATCACGGAATATATATATACAGTGGTGCCTTGGATTACAAGCATAATTCATTCCGGGACCGTGCTTGTAATCCAAATCCACTCTTAAACCAAAGCAAATTTTCCCATAAGAAATCACAGAAATGCAGACAATTGGTTCCACATTCCAAAAATAATGATTTATTATTCTGAATAACATGTAAAATTAATGAAACAAACATTCAGAAACAGCAGAATATGTGATTTTATAAGTTACTGTACAGTAATGGAGAGGATGGGAAACACAAGGGCTGACAGACACTGCAGGGAGCATGAAGGAATGAGCAGGGCAGATGAGGGCACATACATGCAGCGCTCTCTGTCCGGGGAGATAGGGGTTACAGCTATGGAGAGATTACCTCCACAGTCCTGTCCCCTGATGTAAGCCCCAGCCTGAAGTGGATCTGGTATGATTTGGAAGGTGAGGAAGACCTTCTTCTGGGTCTGAGTACAGGGCTGTAGACCCCGCTACGCAGACCATGCCCCTCCTCCATGCGTGCTCACACAGTACAGGGAGCTTTTAAACCAAAGCAATGCTCTTAAACCAAGTCATAATTTTGAAAAACTGTGAGCTCTTATATCAAAACTCTCATATATATATATATATATATATATATATATATATATATATATATATATATGCATGCAGTGCTTTGTCTTGTGCGTAGGGGAAGGGGGGTGGGGGGCCCTTACAGTTTTCTGCTATGATACAGTGTGAAATTCCAGCCAGTCCTTGGTGGGGAATGGGGTCTATTACTGGGGTATTTGTGCCTTTATATTCAAATTGTGTGTATGGTTTTTTTTTCTCACTTGTCTCTAATAGAATAATCTAGTCTTTCTAATACTATTTTATTCCAGCAATTTGCCATATACATTTATATCTGTAATTTACTCTGTGCATCCTTTTTATTTATATATACATACATGTATGTATGTATGTATGTATATGTGTGTGTGTGTGTGTGTGTGTGTGTGTATATATATATATATATATATATATATATATATATATATATATATATATATATATATATATATATATATATATATATATAAAATTCAATACCACTAGCGGGAAAAAAACAATACTGTACAATTACAATACAATTAGAAGGAACAAAAACCAAAAACATTTCCTGCAGCACCCGTCATCGAAGTGGGATGTTTCCCCCAACAGCTGTGGTGTCTCCTTTGCCTCTGCGGTCTCCTCCCACCACTGCGGTCTCCCATTCTTGGAGTGGCCAGGCCTGTCTCTGCTTAGCTTCCTGGATCAGTCAGCATCAGGATCTAGCAGGGCAGCTAGGCTGCAGGTAGTCACATGACTCTCACTAACTGTTTTCTCCTGGCCGTCTGCAGGTGCTCACTGCCTCTCACTGCTCTACTACTGTGCTGTCTGAGTGCACACATAGACACAGTAAGGAACTGGAAACTTTCAGTCTAAATAGAGGCTCCTAACTCTGTACCCCAGAAACTCAATGACCTGAAGGCTGGGGTGAGTGGGATGCCATGCCTCAGCAAACAATAAGTCAACTTGTGAACAGCTTGAGATGTTATTGTTAAGCTGTAATTGCTGGTTTTTGACATGTTTGTAATTTCTCTTCATAGGCCGCACATCGTCCTGTGCCGTAAGGGATGTGCGACTGATCAATGATGGGAGTAAGGGGCTGCACAAACGATCCAGTGACGGTCCATGCAGCCCTGGCCACACAATCCCTGAGTAGTAAGTTATGCTCAGGAAGGCTTCGTTCCCACTGAGGAAAACTAGCGGAATGCCGTTAGCCTCCCTTTCATAATGGGAGTCTATGGGAGGCGCGCGCCTCTGCTCTGTCCGCGCTGAAGAATGAACATGATGGGAGTAAGGGGCTGCACAAACGATCCAGTGATGGTCCATGCAGCCCTGGCCACACAATCCCTGAGCAGTAAGTTATGCTCAGTAAAGGAGTGCCGATCTCGTATCAGGTGGGCATCCGGCTGGGTAGTGTAGCCCTTAGTCTAGGCCTAACAACAGTGACCATTTAATGATGCACATCCAATCACCTAAAAATCGTCTATTAAACCTATGGAAATGTGCTGTTGTATCACCCAGCATACTTCCCACATAAAACTTATGAGCCAAGTGGGTAAGTGCAGAGGGGGCCACGGGGAGCTGCGGTGGGGCGCTGCCCGGGTAATCGCTAGATCATCTGGGTAGCCCATAGAGGATATTCCTATTCCATGGAGCGACGGCAGCAGATCGCTGCTATCTTGATCGTTTGTCTTTCAACATGTTTGAAAGACAAACAACACAATGATCAGCCGACATGAACAATGTCGGCTGATCGTTGCCCTCTATTCCATGGGACGATTATTGGCCATAACGGCCGATATCGGTCGAGTACGGCCAACAATCGTTCCGTGGGATAGGGCCTTTATGAACTGGAGTACACATCCATAAGGGCACTTAATGGACCCTTATAGTTAAGTATAGTGGACTGACAGAGCAAGCAGCCATAGTGGACTGACAGAGTAAGCAGCCATTGGCTCTCTGCTCTGCCTGTCAATTTTGTGGCTGCAGGCAGGATTCTGCCTCTTGCTACAGGATATTTTATTTTTTGACCACATCACAGAATATATACATATATATATATATAATATACTGTACGTATGTGTGTATATATATATATATGTCTTGTGCGTAGGGGAGGGGGGGGACTTACAGTTTTCTGCTATGAGACCCCATGAATCCTTGCTACGCTGCTGGTTCTATATACACTTTATTTATTTCTATCCCCTCTTGTGTCCTCAGGCTGCGCCTACAGAGGGAGGGCTAAAGACCGTGTGAAATTCCAGCCAGTCCTTGGCAGGGAATAGCGTCTATTACTGGGGTATTTCGGCCTTTTTATATTCGAATTGTGTATATGTTTTTTTCTCACTTGCCTCTAATAGAATAATCTACTAGCAAGTTCATTCTTCAGCGCGGACAAATCAGGAGCGCGCGCCTCCCATAGACTCCCCATTATGAGAGGGAGGCTAACTGCATTCCGCGGCGGACAATTCCGCTGCGGAATTCCGCTAGTTTTCCTCTGTGGGAACGAAGCCTCAAGGAGTGCCGATCTCGTATCAGGTGGGCATCCGGCTGGGTAGTGTAGCCCTTAGTCTACGCCAGGGGCATTGCTAGTGTCCTAAAACATCCGGGGCACGGGCCCTCTGAGTGTCGTCATAAATGGTTAGCGAAGGAGCCCAGTGCAGAAGTTAGTAACCCTTAATGACCGCTCTATTAGCCCAGCTCTACGGCCGCCACTCATAACTGCGGCTAAGCAGACAGAGGGCATCCGGCTGAGTAGTGTAGTCCTTAGTCTAGGCCTAACCACTTTGGTTCCCTTTAAGTTGATTGAAACAACAGTGACCATTTATTGTTGCACACCCAATCACCTAAAAATCGCCTATTAACCTATGGAAATGTGCTGTTGTATCACTAAGCATACTTCCCACATAAAACTTATAAGCCGAAAACTCACTTAATAAAATTGGCTCCATATATTCATCTTGGCAAGAGCTGCTATCTGGTAGTCACAGTCCCTTGGGCGTTCCTCTGCGTCCCTTGGCCGTTCCTTGGCTGTAATCACGCCCCTCTGGGGGAAATTCAAAATACATAATTGCTGTGTAGTTACGCAGGTGTGCCCAGTTCCTCGCATCAGTGTGCATATGTTCTCACTATGCCGCACATGCTCAGTACAGCACGGATTGGACCTGTTGTACTGCTCCTGTGTGGCATGGTGAGAACGTAGGCACACTGATGCAAGAAACGGGGCACACCTGCGTGACATTGTGATTATTCATTTTGAATTTTACCCAGAGGGGCGTGATTACAGCCAAGGAACCGTGACTACCAGATACCGGCTTACGCCCAGATGACTACTCTAAGCTGATTTGAAAACAGCGTGGAAGTTTTATAAAGTATAGAGCTGGCGGCTTATAAGTTTTATGGACGGAGGGTAGAAAAACATATGTGGGAAGTTTGCTGTGTAATGCAGCAGCACATTTCCATAGGTTAATAGGCGATTTTTAGGTGATTGGTTCCCTTTAACTCCATTTGATAGCTAATTTCATTCTAAACATGTTTATAAAACACTTCATTTACTAAAGATGATCTCTTAGGCCCCATTCACACAGAGCAAACGTGGCGGAATTCTGCGGCAGAATTGTCCGCCACTGAATTTCGCCAGCCTCCCTATCATAATGACACTCTATTGGAGGCTCGCACGCCGCATCGCTCAGCGTCTCTCTGCACTGAAGAATGAACATGTTTATTCTTCAGCACTGAGAGAGGCAGTGTGCGAGCCTTCCATAGAAAATCTTTATGACACGGAGGCTGGCGGCATTCAGCGGCAGACAATTCTGCCACGGAATTCCGCCACTCTTGCTCTGTGTGAACGGGGCCTTACCCTGGAAAAACAGCTCAAGAGTCTTGTGTCTCATAACAATGAGACGCAGGCAAAACACTGGGTGGTGGCTGAGTTTACCATATGCTCTGCAGAAGAGAGGGCCGAAGCTGTGTCCCCCAAAAGCTGGATCACACTACTTTTTTGCAATCAGTTTTTTTTTTTTTTTAAACGTATGCATTTGTGTGCATCTATTTTTCCATTGACTTCCATTCTAAAAAAAAAAAAAAACAGATCAAAACGGATTCGTTTTTTTTTTTTTTTTTTTTAAATAAAGGAAGTCAATGGAAAAGCGGATTAAAACAGATACACACACATGCATGCTTTTTTTTTTTACCAGTTTTTCATCCGTTTTTTGCAAAAAAAAGGATGAAAAAAAAAAACGGATCGCAAATACGTATGGTAAACCCAGCCTAAACCAGAGAAGAACATGTACACCTACAAAAAAATTTAAAGGGGTTTTCAAGGACTTTTCAGTAACCTGCGCTGCATTGATTCCTATGGGTGTTGTTTGTTCTACATAAACTTTCATTATTCATTCCAGCAATTTGCCATATACATATACATCTGTAATTTGCTCTGTGCATCCTTTCACTTATTGGTGTTTTTGTACTGCTTCCTATTGTAGCCTTCTATTGTGACTGGTTGATTTTATCTTCTATATAAAGAAAAATCAGTACCTGGTGTCCACCAACTCATTGTTATATAGATTCTCATGCCCCATATATGTGTAAATACATATCAGTGTGACTACACACACAGATATATATCTTTGTGTGTGAAGATATATATACATTTATACTAAAATTCAATACTACTAGTGGGAAAAAAACATTTCCGGTATAATTACAATACAATTAGAAACAAAAACAAAAAACATTTCCTGCAGCACCCGTCATCGAAGTGGGATGTTTCCCCCAACAACCGTGGTTTCTCCTTCGCCACTGCGGTCTCCTCCCACCACTGCGGTCTCCCATTCTTGGAGTGGCCGGGCCTGTCTCTGCTTAGCTTCCTGGATCTGTCAGCATCAGGATCTAGCAGGGCAGCTAGGCTGCAGGTGGTCACATGACTCTCACTAACTGTTTTCTACTGGCTGTCTGGCAGTTTCTTATTCAAACTGTAGACAAGTTACAAGATTGGTTCTAGGGTGACTATTTTCAGTGTATTATATTAGTAGTCTGACTAATCACAGCAGAAAACCTACTCTGTATTGTTATACCATGATGCAGAGCTTATATAAGTAAAATATACTAAATGGGCTGGCACTCTGCTGGTGGTTGATGGTATGGTACTGATGGTATATGGAGAGAAGGGGTTGCTGATGGACTGGTTTTGTAAAGTGTTTTGGGGAAGAAGTAAAAGGAACAGCAGCTCAATCAACTGCTACTGCTGAAGTATGAGGGAAGCCTTGATTTACCTTTTGTGGACAGCATGGATCTTCTGGAGGACATAGACTAGTTCACAGATTGTAGGCACATGATACAGGCTCATATACCCCCCTTTAATACAAATAGCAGATGGTCCTTAGTATTAACAAGTGTGCCCAACTAAAACAGATAAAAATAGCCTGGATTGGTAACTGGTATGACTGGTATGAAGCACGTATGCACAACTTGTGGCTCTTCTGCTGCTGCGTATTGCATACTTGGAGTTGTAGTTTTGCAACAGAAAAATTGCCCTGGAGTGCATAGGACTTTAGTTGTGCCGCTAAATAGGTTCTTTATTTGTCATCCAATAAGAAATAGACGGTAGTGGTAAAGTGTTGCCTCTATACCCTTTTCTGGTTAACCAACGGGACCCTGTTACTGCTCTAAAATTTTGCTGGTCTCTTCTATTAAATATCCCATAGTTAATGACTGACTTTCCTGGGCTTGAATGTATTTGCTGAAACCTTTTGTCTTTTTGGAGTGAATGGGAATTCTCTTATAAGAATACCAGCAACTCTGTGTCTTTAGACTGTGAGGAAACTTAACTTGACGGAATAACTGACTACTTTCTATAAGCCGCTTTAGATAATGCATTATATGGCAAGTCATTGTGATCACTTCTTCTTCGTGTTGTGGAATAACAAAACTACCGGAGACATCTTGCATGCAGAACACATAGGGCCTAAGGTCTGATCTTTTCTACATTTAAATGTGCATTAAAGAGGGTCACATATTCTGAATAGAGGGTGAAGTTTTGTGTCTGCAGCAGATGTTCCTTGGCTGGCATAAATATCAAATACTCTGGTGAATCAATGTTATAAATTTGGGTCCCGTAAATGGCTTTGTGATCGGTGCCAGGTGCTCTCATTTCATTATTGGATGACTGCCTGAAGTCAAAACATGAATATTCTGAATACATAAAGATTAGTTCCCATTGTATGAGAGAACACCTCTCTTCTTTTCTTACATTTCCATACCCATCTGAAAACATCTGTTAACAGAAATTAAACAGTGCAGCTCAATGATCCGTTATTCTAGGATTTTTCCTTTAAAGCCATGAAGCTATAGATGCTTTGGTGCTGGGATACTCTGTAGCGTCATTGCAGATATATAAACCTAAAACATATAAACATTTCTATATTGTTATCAGAACCATTTAGGACTCCTATTACATACTAGAATGTTAGTACGGACTGTGGCATCAAAGGGGTTAGACAGAGGGAGGGGCTTCTATAGATGCACTTTTATAGTAATTGTTTTAATAGTACTTTATTAGAAAGTTTATCACTTGCAGTTGCTGTCGCTGTGCCCCACAGTGCTCTTGTAAGAACACACAGCCACATACTGTGCCGTCCTGCTCAGTGCTCTGAAGGGCAATCCCGTCCATAAGGTGGTCAAGCTTGAAGAAACATGTGACCATACTTCTCCATTTGATGTTCCCAACTGAGCCTGTATTTGCCTGAGTAGGTTGCCAGGGAGGAGAATGGGCACATACGCCTCTATACTTGGCCAAATAGTGTATGGGATTGCTGTAATGAGTACTGCATAGTACAGCAGGATAGGATAGGAGAACTGTGGCAGCAAATTACTATCCAATCTTCGTATTTGTTGTTCTTTTATACTTCATGGCTCCTACCCATTGCTGTTTACTTCTGCTTGGCTTTTTATTAGATTCTCATGCATCTGTTTCTGATAGTACTCTGTTTAATCCCTTTGCCTGCTCTATCTGTATATCTGTGTCCTTCTGGCTCTGACCCTCACTACTCTTGTTTGTCCCAGGTCCTCTGGGTGTTTTTACGACCTTTTGCCTCACACCAATAATCTGTCAGCTGATTCCATAGATGCAACCTGGGCCTCCACTAGGCTCTAGTAAACATCTAGGGAAAGAGTTTCGAACTCTCAGCCCTCCAGGTGTTGCTGAACTACAATTGCCATCATGCCCAGATAACTAAAGCTTTAGCTGTTAAAGAGACTCTGTACCCACAATCTGACCCCCACAAACCACTTGTACCTTCGGATAGCTGCTTTTACTCCAAGATCTGTCCTGGGGTCCGTTTAGAAGGTGATGCAGTTATTGTCCTAAAAACTACTTTTAAACTTGCAGCCCTGTGCCAAACGGCCGTGGCCTAGAGTATCTGTGCCCTAACTTTGCCCCACCCCTCCGTCCCTCCTCCCCACCCTCTTCATCATTAGGAATGCCACTGCAGGATATTTCCTATTCCTCTGCAGTGAACACTGCACAGGTGCCTTAACGATCCATCCCATGTGCTGACACAGGTGATGAATAGGAGAAAATCTGCCTGGAGCAAGTTGTTTTTAAGGACAATAACTGGATCACCTGCCGAACGCACCCCAGGACAGATCTTGGATCAAAAGCAGCTATCCGAAGGTACAAGTGGTTTGGGGTGGGCAGATTGTGGGTACAGAGTCACTTTAAGACATGATGAGAATTGTAGTTTGGAAACAGCTGGAGGGCTGCAGTTTCACACTTGGGATCTAGAGGTCCCTTTAATTCTGTCATCTGGAGTTGTGTTGGATTTTGGTAGTCATTTTTAAGTTCATTTGGTCATTATTCGTCCTTAAACCCTAGTGTATAATGACACCTTTATTGTGGGGACTAGGAACATGTTTTAAGAGACTGTCCTGTTAAGCCAGAAAACGCCAGTACCAAGGGCAAAGAGTGGAAGCAAAATTGTTTCCTCTTATCTTTTTGGTCCTCTGGCTATCCCAGGGCAAACCTAGTATTCCGGGTCAGTGCACGCTTTGTCTCTCAATGCTTGGGCATCTAGTACCAGATTTCTGAGATTTCATATAGTTATTTGAAGTCACTGGACAGACTTTTTATTTTTGTTTTTTTTTGTCCCCCTCCCCCCCTTGTCTTCTTAGAGCCATAAATCTCTTAATGTCCCATGTACAGAGCTGTATTAAGGCTTATTATTATTTGTCACATTTTACCATAAATTTATAGAAAGAAACAAATATTATTTGTTGGGTAAAATTACACCCCCCCATTTTTGCACAGTGAACTTTACGGTATGTTATCTTAAGAAGATAACGGCATGTTATCTTAGATTCTATAGGTCGATACGATTACAACAAAAAGTTGTTTTCCTAAATGTTCTTTATTTGTGCCATGACCTGTAGTTGAGACTTTCCTTCTAATGTATCAAAATATCTGCAATTGGGATATCTTTTTGTTTTTTAAATTTTTCACTTACACTGTACAGGATATTTAACATTACAGTTTAATAGATTTTTTTTTTTTTTTTACACTTTTCAAGTCCCTCTGTTCAGTTGTATGCCATTACACAGCATTGGTCAGTATTATTGGCGCTCTTTACATAGAGTCTGCCCTAGTCTGCTGATCAGACTTCAAGGAGGTAAGTAATATACTTCCTTTCAGTTAGGGAAAAATGATTGGGACTGCAGGGTTTCCAATCGGTCAGTGACAGGACCGGTTTCCAATCGGTCAGTGTCAGTGTACATAGGTATGCTGGGATAGATATAGGGGAAATAAACACTTAGGGGGAGATTTATCAAACATGGTGTAAAGTGAAACTTTGATCAGATTCCACCTTTCATTTTCCAAAGAGTCTGTGAGGAATGAAAAGTGGAATCTGATTGGTTGCTAGGGGCAACAGAGCCAGTTTCACTTTACACCATGTTTGATAAATCTCCCCCATAGTCCCTCCCATGCTACACCTGAATCACATTACTTTCCTCATAGACATTTAAAGTGAAAAGACATGAAAAACGCACATAAAGTGCACAGTGCCAAACTACAAAAATTACAAAAAATATACAAAAATACAAAACACAATATACATATTAATAATTCATGATTAAATCCAGTCTATGATTGAGTCCTCTAGGAGATGAAGAGTCCAACATAAGAATCCAGTATCCTTCACGGTTTAAAAGTTTCTGCTTTCTATCACCTCCACGATCAGGGCAAAATACTCTCTCTATGCCTATAATAGAAAGTGATGAAATATCCGACCGTCAATTAACATGGAGACAGACTTGCACAGGACTTGAACAGTGCCGCAGCAACGGGGACACGGATCATCGCTGGTGAGTATACGTGTCCACGTGCAGCGTTGTGAGGGGCAATTTAAAAAAAAAAAAAGGAATGCTTCTTTAACCCCTTAGCGACCCATGACGTATCTGATACGTCATGGTGCCACTCGGGGTGTTCAGAGCGGGGTCCCGCCGGGACCCCGCTCTGAACGGCGCTGATCCCGGCTGACACGTGCAGCCGGGCAGTGCCTCTATTAGCTGGCGCGGGTCCCGTTGCCGCGCCGGCTAATTAAGCCTCTAAGTGCAGCTGTCAAACCTGACAGCTGCATTTAGAGGCACTGCGCCGCACGTCCCTGGTGTCTAGTGGGACGGATCGTGCCGGGCCTCAGCGTCGGAATGACGATGATCCCGGCTCGGCAACAGATTGCTATGGCCTGCAGCAGGCCATAGTAATCTATGACCGATCTAATCGATCTTTGCTGTGTATATACACAGCACTGATCTCTATGAGAGATCAGTGCTGTCTATATACAAGTCCCCCAGGGGGGCTTCTAGTTACAGTAAAAAAAAAAAAGTAAAAAAGTGTTTTTATTAATAAAAAATCCCCTCCCCTAATAAAAGTCCAAATCACCCCCCTTTTCCCATTTTATAAATATAAATTAACATATTTAGTATCGCCGCGCGCGTAATCGGCCGAACTATTAATTATTCACATTCCTGATCTCGCACGGTAAACGGCGTCAGCGCAAAAAAATTACAAAGTGCAAAATTGTGCATTTTTGGTCGCATCAAATCCAGAAAAAATGTAATAAAAAACTATCAAAAAGTCGTATATGCGCAATCAAGGTACCGATAGAAAGAACACATCATGGCGCAAAAACTGACACCTCACACAGCCCCATAGACCAAAGGATAAAAGCGCTATAAGCCTGGGAATGGAGCGATTTTAAGGAACGTATATTTGTTAACAATGGTTTGAATTTTTTACAGGCCATCCGATACAATATAAGTTATACATGTTATATATCATAGTAATCGTAACGACTTGAGGAACATGCATGACAAGTCTGTTTTACCATAGGATGGACGGCGTAAATGCAAAACTCCCCGAAATCAAAACATTCGGTTTTTTTTTCAATTTGACAGCGCAAATGATTTTTTTCTGGTTTCGCAGCATATGTTATGGAAAAATAATGCCTGTCATTGCAAAGTACAATTGGTTTCGCAAAAAATAAGCGCTCATATACGTCTCTAGGTGAAAAAATGCAAGCGCTATGGACTTTTAAACTTAAAATGGAATAAGCAAAAGCGCAAAAACGAAAATAGGCTTTGACCTTAAGGGGTTAAGAGGTTAATGTCAAGTGGCTGCACGATTACTGCTGTCCATCATTATTTGTGAGGGCCGGGCTGTTTATAGCAGCCAGACCTCTCTCTATGAAGCGAGCTCAGCTTCTGAGCTCACTGCACAGTGCCCCTGAGCATTGTGGCATACCTGTATGTCATAATAGGTGAAGTCACTGATGAATTTACACAATTGAGTTTTATGCATCTGCATGGGGTTATATCTACAGTAAGCATGTTATTTTTCGCCACATTCAGACAAATGGAAAATTTGCAGAAAATGTATTCAACAAGTCTGCCATGTGTGAACATATCCCAATACAGGCTACCTTTTGCATTCTATGTTGTAATTTAGTTATAAACCTTTATTGTCTATCTGAAGTATTGTTCATAAACCAGATCTTGCTTAGTGTGGTATTTAACATGTAAAAAAATACAGTAACAATGAGTCTTTTGCTGAAAATAGGTTATAAAACTCGTCAAGCCTCTTTACACTTGTACGGTGAAAGTGTTATGTGAAGCAATTTCATTGAAATGTCCCACTGGGGTTTTATTACACACAACACATTGTATTTTAATCTTATTTTAATGTATATGTCAGATCCTTTTATAATTGGGCATTTGGCTTTAATTGTATGCAGTCCTGTCTTGTACATAAAATGATATCTGAGAGTCGAACTAAAATGAGTTGTCGTACTGCATTTAATAAGTGGCGGGAGCAGCCGCGAATGTAATTTAGACTTGTGCCACTTGAAAAGCATCTATTATGGTTTCACTATTGCAATTATCTGTCAAAAACTTTGCTCAATTACAGTTTTTTTTCTATAACTATCTTGTCAAGATATTTTTACTGGCTGGTGATATTTTACAAAGCGGTTAATAAAAATGAATAATTATTTTTTATTTGCTGATTTGCATGGCATGCTTCATTTATATGCTTTTCCACTGACACTTGGGTCTTGACCATTTTTACTTTAGTAACCCAGATTATACAGGATAGAAAAGGGCTCCTATGTATTGATGAAGGTGGATGAGCCATGTTTGACGTTTCTATCCTAAGAGTTCACACGTACCCAGTTTGCAGCGTATTTTGCGCTGCCAGACTCTGTACTGGCATTGCCTGTGGGTCTGCGTTCTTGCATCAGATTTTTTAATTATGCTGCGAGAATGTAGCCACTGCCTTATTAACCCAGCAGCTACCGGGCTTTACACAAGCTTATGCCCATGATTCCACCTGCTTCGGCTGGGTTCACACTACGTTTTTGCAAAAAACAGATGAAAAATGGATGGAAAAAAACGGATTCATGTGTGTGCATCTGTTTTTACATTGAATTCCTTTATTAAAAAAAAAAAAAGATCAAAACGGAGCATTTTTTTTTTTTTTTTTTTAACAGACACAAAAATAAGGTTACACTTTACTACACTCCCAAGTTCCTCTCTAAGTTTAAAGGTGATGGCTCATGTAGATGCCAAAGATGTGATAATCCAGATGCAGGTTTTGTAGATATGTATGGTCCTGTCCAGAATTAAACAGCTTTTGGAGATTTGAGTTTCAAGATATTAAAAATAGAGACGGAATTGAAGTCCCCTGGTTACCAACAATTCTCATTCTAGGCGATACCTCCATGGTTAAAGGACCTAGCAAGGTGCAAAAGAGAATAGGTAGGCTGCCATTCTACGCCAGACTTATGATAGTTTGGAAATGAATGTCCCCACACCCCCCAAATAAAAAATGGGATGTTTGTGTAAAGAATTATGAATTATGTTATATACATTTTTTTCCCCTCTTCTTTAGTGGCAGGAATGGGGGGGAGGGAAGGTGAGGGAGGGAAGGGAAGGAATAAAAAATAAAAAAATGTTCAATATGATTGTACCTTATGAGATGTTTTTTGTACTAAATTTTTTTCTGAAATAAAGTTTAAAAAAAAAATAAGGTTGACTACATTTTTATGTATGTAAATAAAAAACGGGTCCGTTTAAATACATTTTTTTTAAATCGAATTCAATGGTAAATCAGTTTTTTGCAAAAAAAAAAATATGAAAAAAAAAAACGATTGCAAAAAACGTAGTGTGAACCCGGCCTTCTCTAACTCCCGGTTCTCAACTCAGCCAATCAGTGCGCTTCCCCACCACAGCCACTGATTGGCTGAGTGGGACGTTAGTGCTCTGCCCCAAGACATAAAACAAAAGTAGACTATGCATGGTCTATTAATGCATATGACCTATGGCAGAAGTACCCCATGGTATACATTGTATAATGTTTTGCAGGACTTCCAATATATATGCATGGTATATTCTTATTTATACGTGTGAATGAGGCCTAAACTTACATTGTGTAGGTAGGCAAGTAGTGGACAGATGGTGTATAGTACGGCTGCAGGACTAATCAGTGTTTTGCTGTCAGATTTTATAAAAAGAGTTTGGTAAATGTGTAACCAACAGATAGTATCATGTCTACTACTATTAGTTCAAAAAAGAGAACAAACTGGTGCTGGTCTCTAGACAGGTGATTTACCCCTAGACCACAGCTCCAACACAGTCTGGCAGGTTAAACTATATGTGATTGCAGATCAGTCCTCTGTTGGCAGATACTGACTGACAGCTGAGTGAGCAGGAGGCTGGGCAGCATTGATTATTCAAGTAGAAGATCGGGAGAAGGAAGGAGTGGTGATGCATGTTAGAGTGAGGCACAGCTACTCTCTGACTGTTCGATACAGTAGGACACCTGAGATTGTGCATAATCCACTGCACAGACAAATTACCAAAAGGTACCATGCTCACTAGGGGACTACCAGCTACAGCACACTGCCAGCACCTCAGGTAGGGCCCTGGGTGCTGACAGATTCCCTTTAAGGGTTGGCAGTTTGGCAATCTCCTTGAAGAAACACACTAATCTCCTAGTCCCAACAGATGATACTTGAAACGTTCTGTAGCAATGCATTAGTGTGGGGAATTAGTACTTGGCATTCAACTTTCTAAAGGTGCTAGGTCTTAAATGCTAGAATGTACTTTCTTAACACTGAAAACTTTATGGCATAGGTCTCCAAACCGCTGCCCTCCAGCTGTTGCAAAACCACAATTCCCAACATGCCCAGACAGCTAAAGCTTTGGATTTGGCTGTCCAGGCATAATGGGAAATGTAGTATTGCAACAGCTGGAGGGCAGCAGTTTGGAGACCCGTGCTCTATGGGGATTTCTTCTGTTGTGTATAATTTTTCTGAACTTTCCGAATTTTATCACTCTTTTCAACATCAGATTATTCATTAAACTTTCCTTTTTTATGTGTTCCAGAGCCTGGATAAGACGGTGAAAGATGAAGCCTTCTCTACTTTTAACCATTTTGATTTGGTCGGCTGTAAATGCAGATTTAAAGCTGGTGTCCAAAAGAAACTCAGGTAAGATGAAGTTTGTGACTTTGTAGAAGAGAAGGCTGTGATATATCTATGGAAATATAATTTAAAAAAAGAAAAACATTTTAGAAGCAATTGTATGATATATTGCAGCAAAACGGAAGTAATGGTCATCTCTTGAGGAAACAAAAAAAGATTTAAAGGGGTTGTCCAGCAAAAATCTTTTTCTTTCAGATCAACTGGTGTCAGAAAGTTATATAGATTTGTAATTTACTTTTCTGGCCGAGACAGGAACTCTCCACAGAAAGAGAGGCTTTGTATGGGAATCCCCATAAAAAATCTCTCCTGCTTTGGACAGTTCCTGTCTCGGCCAGAGCTGTCAGCAGAGAGCACGGTTTCAGACTGAAAATAAAACATTTCCTGCAGGACATACAGCAGCTAATAAGTTTGGAAAGACTTGAGATTTTTAATAGAAGTAAACTACAAATCTATATAACTTTCTGACACCAGTTGATCTGAAAGAAATTTTTTTTGCTAGACAACCCCTTTAAATTTAGGTTTGGTCAGTGATTCTTTATGGTTACAGCAGTAACTCTATGGTACTTGCTTCCAAAGCGACTTTTAAACATGGGAACTGTTCATGATTATGGAAAGGTGTTTTATATTGTCTTCAGAAACAGGATGAACAAGTTTATGGTTTTTAAGGTACACCATCTTATTCTCATGAGCTGCAATATTTCTATAGCCAGTTCCCTACTGGACATCATTAGGCTCTCAATATAATAGACCCATCAACAGCAACATGGTGTATTGTTTTTAATAAAAATAAAAATTCTTAGTGGTCAGAATAAATATGCTGAATATTCTGGATTCTACTTTTGCTTGCCATTCTTTCATTGCTAGAGCTTTACTGTAAGATGATTGCCTGATAGAAAGCACTATTATGTATCTATTTTTACAACAAAGGATTGGATATTTTTTATTTATGTACCTTGGAATAGAAAAGTCCAGGATATAACACAACTAACAATACAGAATACAAGAAATCATAAAAAGCCTCTATTTCTAGTATTAGATTGTTAGCATTCCTTCTGGTGGAAATGGTATGCAAGTCTGCTCCACGTGTTGGTTAAGACTTCCATACAAAGAGTATCTGAGCATGCCATCAGTTTATTAGTGAGTGTAAAGTGAAAGTATTGATCGTTTCTATTCCTTCCTTATAAGAGGCAAAAGGATAACAACCAGCCTGCTTTAACTAAGTCGCCAAAGCTCCATTTTGCTTTCATGCTTGTTGTGTTATACTGCACTCTGCTACACAATGAGACACCTGAGAGGCTTTGCTTGGTCTTGATATTGATTGAGAATTATATTGATGGGTGGTTATTTTTATACTCCTCAGATTGGAACATTGCATTGGAGAGATTCACATCATAAAAGCGAAATCACGGAGCATGCATAGATAGGTTCACAGACCCTGTAGTCGAATGCTTCCTGACAGCTGACCTATATTACACTGCTCCTCAACCTTTCCAGTCTCTCCTCCTGTTCTATAAAAATTCTTACCTACGCATCAAAACATCTTTCTCTAGTTTTCAAAGACACCATCGTTTTGATCATTGCGTTTTACTAATCTATATTGTGATAAATGACCAATTTTTTTTTTTAAATAATATTAGGAAATATAAAGTTTGCTCTGTAGTGCTTAAAAGGTTACAAATGGGGGAAAGGCCATGCCGGAGTCGTTGATGTGTGCCACTGTACTTATTTATCTCTGTCTTCTGAATTCTCTTTGATGCGCTGACATTTGAACAACCAGCTACTTACGAGGTGGTTGGGTGCTGGTACATGCTGTGGAACGATCACCCAAACAGTCTATTGCTTTGTCTGTACTTCATCTATACTTTATTAGAGTTGAGCGAACCAGGTTCGGGTCCATCCGAACCCGAACGTTCGGTATTTGATTAGCGGTGGCTGCTGAACTTGGATAAAGCTCTAAGGTTGTCTGGAAAACATGGATACAGCCAATGACTATATCCATGATTTCCACATAGCCTTAGGGCTTTATCCAAGTTCAGCAGCCCCCGCTAATCAAATGCTGAAAGTTCGGGCTCGGAACGACTCGAGCATGCTCCAGGCTCGCTCATCTCTATACTTTATGTCCACTATGTGCAGTGAATCAGCGAGGATTCTCAGCAAGTACAGATGAAGTATAAACAAAGCATAGGGTAGTAAGTACAGATGATGATGTACATGACAGTAATGCCAATAGTTATTACCACTACACATTTTTGTACATAAACTATGATTTTTGTAATCTTGAAATCTTGTGCCAGCAATGGAATTTTGTATTAGGAAAAACGCCTTCTAGTTTGGACGCATTTAATTGATCCTGATATCATATTTAATTACATATATTTTTCTACTAGATAATCAATAGTTATTTAGAATTTATGATGTTGCCCTTTAGGCTGTGTAGCTTTGTTTGACATATAGGGAAGATATTACTCGTAACAAAGGGGTTTTCTAGGTACAATTGATTGATGCCGTATCCTTAGGATAAGTCATTCATTTCAGATTAATGTGATGCTGACACCTAGTACCCCTGATGATCAGCACTGCAATGTGGTCTTAGACCGTAAACCAGAGCAGGAAGCAGATGGCTCCATATATTCTGCACTGGCCATTCTGGGTTACTGCAGCTCAGCTGTTGTTCACTTCAGTAGGAGCTGTGCTGCAGTAACCTAACTTGGCCACTATACAATGTACGGCAGTGGCTGCTTTCTGCTGTGTCTCTGTATGAATGCTTGTGCCACAACTCAAACACCTGAACAGTAAAGGGTGCTGGGACCTCATAAAGTTTCCCCCTTTTAATATGAAAGTATGAAGCCTCGTCTACTGCAGCAGTTAGGATGTGTGAGACCATGTTTTTGTCACCCATCACTGTTTTCAACTAATAGGTTTTTGATATAAAGGAAACTCTGACACATTGCCATTGTACCTAATATCGTTCTATGTAATGTTCTATTTTTTTTTGTCAGCGATTCCTATATGTGAGGAACCTAGAAATATAGTATGGGCTGTGTTATTTCTGATCCACTCTACACAAACTCATATAGACAAAAGCCCCTAATGTGAATGAAATTTTGTTACATTTTATGTTTAGAAACAGCAATATCTTTAGGCTTGGTGTCATATATATTTTTTTTTTTTAATCGGCAGCATTGACTACCTGTTTTGGTTTTTCTGTATTTTTCCCAATTGTGTACATGATTTCTTATAAAAGCAACTCTTGGAACATGTCCTAGAACAAGGCCAAGTCTGAGCTTAGCCTAGGGCCATCTGTATGAGTGTGATGATACAACTGTTAGTAGCTGATGTTTTGAGATGGAATGCTTGCAGCAAGCATGATGTGTTTCTCATCCAACTGTGTTATTAAATTATCTTCACACTACAATGTGCCCTATACCTGTTCCTTTTAAGTACATCTGTATAGATTTCTGATAGAATTCACCTTTGGTGCCCTAAACATGGGAAATCTACATATGATACAAAATCAGTCTGTCACAGGGATGATTGATCATACTGAATACTGTATATACTGCTGTTTGCCGCAAGTAAATAGGAACCTATCACAGTAGATTGTGGGATGCAAAAAGGGGAGTTGTTTTAGAAATAAAAAATCCTCCTTAAGTGTCTGGTAGGCACAAGTATGTTTTTGAGTTCAGTGGCTGAACGTAATACCGCAAGTGCTAAAATGCACTGTACGCCATATGCAAAATTTTAGCAAACTTGTAAAAATGGCTGAATGTTTTCCCTTTAAATAAATCATTACAGATCATGATGGTATAACTACTTTTTTCACCCTACAGTGGCACTCAGTACACTCAGGAGGTATGAATAAGCTACTGGTCACACTTGGTTGTATGGAACACTTGAACATTCAGCAGTCCTTCACATGAATTTACCTTGTTACCCTAGAACTTACCTTTCTTACAACAGGAGGGACATTTCCTATTTCATCTTAAATACTGGGATCTGCCCAAGGGGCCAGCCTCTCTCTCCAAATTCCTCTATTTCAACAGTACCAGAGCAAAAACAAATGAAACAAGTTACGGTACAGGACATAGGGAAGCCAATTTCCTATTATCCGGGGCTCAATAAAGGTGGTCATACATCAGCATGGCAGAGTGTTCATGTGTCCTTTGTGGGGATGGATGATGCTCCGACAGACAGATCTGGCATTGGCTCATACCTCCAAAACAATACCAATGGGCTGTGAAAATCCAACATGCCTGACCTTCCCTCCATCACCTTCTATCAAAGGAGAGTTGGGAGAACCCTGTAAGCCTTTGATAGTTAGGTGAACCTGCTGAAGTAGTAGGGTTAAGCCCAAGTTGTATAGGCAATTTAATTCTTCTAAAGCCCCTCCAAAAAAAAAAAAAATGTACCTCACAGGTCATTCCAACCCAGCTTCAGTGTCTCTCAGGGTTGAAGTTTAGCATAACCCTTAAAGCGACTTAGTACCAACAATCCCCTCCCCCCCCCCCCCCAAACCGCTTGTATCTTCAGATAGCTGTTTTCAATCCAAGATCTGTCCTGGGGTCCATTCAGCAGGTGATGCAGTTATTTTCCTAAAAACAACTCTTAAACTTGCAGCCCTGTGTCAAACTGGCAGGGCCTAAAGTGTTTGTGCATTAGGCTGGCACAACCTCCCCATCCCTCCTCCCCGCCCTCTTCACCATTAGGAATGCTCCAGGCAGGGGTTCTCCTATTCCTCACCTGTGTGAACACTGCACATGTGTTGGATCATTAAGGCACCTGTGCAGTGTTCAGACAAGTGTGGAATCGAAGAAGTTCTGCCCAGGGCCATTCCTAATGGTGAAGAGGGTGGGGGGGGGGAGGAGGGGAGAGGTTGTGCCAGCCTAATGCACAGACACTCTAGGCCACGCCAGTTTGACACAGGGCTGCAAGTTTAAAAGTTGTTTTTAGGACAATAACTGCATCACCTGCCGAAAGGACCACAGGACAGATCTTGAATTAAAAGCAGCTATCTGATGGGACAAGCGGTTTGGGGGGGGGGGGGGGGGAGATTGTGGGTACAGAGTCACTTTAAGAATTAGACCATTTAATAACAAATATATTAAACACACTTGATCTGTTTATTTCTACTTTTTTCTTTCTAAGAATATAGATACATTTCAACCATTTCCTTTTATTGTCCTTTGTAACACCGGGTATGTAATTGCTGGATCAGTATGTGACATTAAAGAACATGTTTGCTCTAGTCTTCTGCAAGCTGCATTGATCTGAGAGGCAGGATCATTCTTGGGGACTGCATTTTATCATTTTATTATCTCTAACCCCTTCAGCCTTCATTGATTCTTCAGTATAATCAAGATGACAGGTACTTCTAATAGGCTGGTAAGAAGACATAATAAACCTGGACCAAAGCCAGAACAAAATGTACGGGAAAGGAAAATACAGTATAAAGCCTTTTTCCAAGCTGCACTTCCACAAAAAAGCAAAGCAATACTTGAGATGCTGACAGTAGCAATGTTTATTACTATCTAATAGAGCTAATCCTTTTTTTTATGTAAAATTTTAAATCTGATTTTACCCGAGACCCTTAAAAAAAGATTAGTCAATGTGATTTTACTAAGTTACCTGCCAGTTCTGGATCCCTTTGTGTCATAGACATACTGTATCATGACAATGATGCCTGCACAACCATTGACCACCATTAGTCATCATCACACTACAAGTGTGGCCAGCGTTTCTTCTTTAAAGGAGTTATTCAGCGAAAATCTTTTTCTTTCAAATCAACTGATATCAGAAAGTTATATAGATTTGTAATTTACTTCTATTAAAAAAATCTCAAGTCTTCCCGTAATTATTAGCTGTTGTATGTCATGCAGGAAATGTTGTTTTATTTTCAGACTGACACAGTGCTCTCTGCTGACATCTCTGGCCGAGACAGGAACTCTGTCTCCATTTTCTATGAATCCCCATAGAAAACCTCTCCTTCTCTGGACAGTTCCTGTCTCAACCAGAGATGTCAGCAGAGAGCACTGTGTCAGACTGAAAATAAAACAACATTTCCTGCAGGACATACAACAAGTATGGGAAAACTTGAGATTTTTTTATAGAGGTAAATTACAAATTTATATTACTCTCTGACACCAGTTGATTTGAAAGAAAAAGATTTTCGCTGGACAAGTCTAGAAAGGCTTTTGCTGAAATGCACACGGGGGCAGATATCACTGGACACTTTAGAAGCTAAACATTTGAGTAACATTGTTCACTATTTTTGTAACTATAATTGTTACTTATGTAATATATGTTTGTTACCTATATGTGACTACTACTGTTTGCGGTCAGGCACTTTGTTATAGGTATATCATCGGCTGGTTTATACCAATGGCTGCTTATTATTGTCTCTATATTTCCCTGTAATCTATGATGCTCCAGCTCCCAGCGTGTACAGTCTCCCCAGTACTGGTTCAGCTTTTTCTCATTTTTATGTATGTGTATTTTAGCACAATAAAACTTTCTTTAAGTCTAAGTTATATTGTGATAGCTATTAATAGTTGGCTTTCTGATGGGTCCCTGAAAGATGAATAATTAGATTTTGATATGTAGTACTATGCTTCTGAATGTTCATAACTTATGTCCGTTTAAGGGGTTATGCAACGCTACAAAAACACCACTTCCAGAGAAACCACCACTCTTGTCTGTAGTTCAGTTGTGGTTTGCAACTAAGCTCTATTCACTTCAATGGAACTAAGAAGCAAAACCCCACCCAAACTGAAGACAAGAGTGGGGCTGTCTCTGGAAGAAAGTGGCCATGTTTTTGTAGCGCTGGATAACCCCTTTAAGGAAGGCTGCACTTACAAGCAATAGATACTTGGTTTGTTACATATTGTAGTTCCATATTAGAAGTTATATGTTTTCCTTGTAATTAGTTGTCAATGAGTAGGATGAACATGGACAAATTAGATTAGTTCATAGTAATTATGTGTCTGAATAATTTTTTAAAGTCTGACTAAACGCTACATGTTAGACTTCGGAAGAACACATGTTCCGTCCAATTAATCTTGTCATTAAAGCCGACTATTAATGCTCCATTGAGCACTGTTTGATAGAACACTTTTGTATCTAACAGGTTTAGTCATAAAAATAAAAAACTAACACCAAAAACCCCCTCACATCAAACTTCAATTGAAGCAGATGTAGACAGGCGGAAGCCCTATATACAAAGCAAAGGAGAGAGTAGGATTTTGGATATTGCACTATTAGATGCAAGACAAATTAGTAGGCCATAAAAGGCATGTAAAGCTGTGCTTACCACTCTGGTAATACTACTACCCCTCCTTATTAAACTCATACAGTATCTGAATGGGAAGAACAGATTATCCAGCAGGTCCCTAAAGGTGAAATGGAAACACCCTACCCATTTGTTTTTGGCCAGCAGTGCCCACAAAGCTTAATCCACCACTGACTACCCTACGAGGACTATGACAAATTCTAATATTTGTGTTTTTCTGTTCTACTTTTTTTTTAGTTTGAAGAAAGAAAAAAAGTATTTCCTTTACTTTCTGACACTTCTTACTAACATTTTTTGTTCAAAAAGTTTTTTTTATAAATTTCTTTATAATATTTGATGGGACTCCGAAACCACATCAGGGTCAAACCCATGCATATACCTGCCTTTGTACACTGTTCCTTTGTAAGGACCAGATGAAGAATTCTGTATATATCGTAACATGTATCAATATAATGCCAGAACCAAGAAGTCATCTGAGTCAAGAGTTACAATGCCATAAACTCTTATTCAGTTTAATCCTTGCATTTCCATTGACTGAGGAGTATGTATCCAATAGGGCACACTAAAAGCAGTGTGCAGATTTATTCTTTTCACATTTACAGCTTAAGGGTATGTGTACACTATGGAATCCGGGCATATCACCCGCCGCAGACTCTGCAGCTCGCACCCGCGCGAATCTCAACCCGTGCCATAGACTCCATATTATGGTCAGGCAGATTCCGCCATCCGCCCAAAGAATAAACCTGTTCATCCTATGGGTGGACGGCGGAATCCGCTTGTGCATAGAATGGAGTCTATGCACGGATGGAGATGCGTGCTGGGGCAAGCTGCGGAATCTGCGGCGGATGATCTGTAGTGTGCACATGCCCTAAACTGGAATCATATCCTAAAGAGAGTGGGGATACAAAAAAGGGCATTTGTTTTGACACAAAAAGATTTTTTTTTTTTTAACTTGTCTTTATATTTATATACCCGGAGTCGAAGAATGACATTCTTGAGTAAAGCGTGACTTGAGCATGATAGAGACGGATTGCTAGACAACTTTGTCAGCCATTGATATTTCTATGCAGAGCGATCCCATTCGAGCATGCTCTTCTCTCTTCCTGAGCTATGGATCTTGTCTTAATAACATGCCCAGTGTCTGTTTTTTTGCTCACCTTTCAGAAAGGTCAGTGAACATTTTAGTTTGTTTTTACTTGATGTTACATTGCTTATATCCTAAAGGAGGTGGAATGCTGCAGAGCATAGTCCTGTTGGTGTAATGATAATATAATAGTCGTACAAGATTTTGGCTATTTGTTATGAAGGGATTAAGCATATACATTGCAAACTCTATCCCCACTGCAACAGTAGCGCACTGGCCCTTGCACAGTCATTTTATAGGTTTCTTGCCATTGAAACAATTGAATGTGTAGGTGGAAGCTGTGCTACAGAACCTTCCTAATATTCTCCAGTGAGACCGGGAACCATTTGTGATTAAGTTCTTGATTCTCATTTATTATGTACTATTGAATGGAAAATCCTTCATTCTCCTTAAATAATATGCTCTTGAGGATTTACCATTATAAAATCAATTGCATGTTGAGAAGTAGCTATGAGAGTGTCAGTTCTGCTTTATAAACACGGAGCTGTGATTCATTGAGTCACATACTATTTATTGCCTGGAAAGAAGGAGGCTCAATAATAGCAAAATTTCCATTATTGCAGGGCCAGACTCACCTTAGCCCTCACTGAGAGATCTTGGAGCAGAACATAAGACTATATTATACTTTGGCCTTACAGTTGACCAGTCAGATCAGATTGGTAGTTCTATTGTTTGCTAGTGCAAATCCTGCAAATGTTCCTCTTCTATATGGACCCTCGACACATAAGAATTTGCTTATCAGTGTAGGGGAGTTTCCTGATGTGATGTGTTTTGCACCCTAAAAAAATGTTTATTTTTAAGCCAACTTTTTTCCACTTTTCAGTAGGTGTGGCTTATTAGGATAGAGCATGGCCTCTAGCAGCCTAACACATTAACAGATTAGGTGCATTTTACTCCAGCAGACCTATGTTTTACACTGACTTACTAGATGCCAGTCAACCCATGCATAATAATTCAGATAGAGACTAGTAGAAAATAAAATAATACCTGACTTTTAAAATACATCCATCCATGGTTTTTCTAGCAGGAATGGCCTTGAACAATAATCTTACCACGAAAGCAAAACACTGGCACTCCTGTACTCCGTGTGTAGATGACAATCTGCTAGTCCTGGGCGGACACAATCTCTCTGGAGGTGCTCCACTCAAAGGGGCATCAGCAATAAATCCATGATGTAGAAAGGAGGAGAAGCACTGACTTAGTATGTGAGTATGATGTTTTTATTCCAGGGACTTGCAAGCAGTATGCATGCAGGAGTGTTCCCCAAGAGCGGCTACAGCTGTTTCTCCTGTATGGGAGCTGGAAGACGCGGCTGTAGCTGTGAATCGAGCATACTGCTTGTAAGCCTCTGAAATAAAAGCATCTTATCCACATACTGGGTGAGTGCTGATGATTCTTTCTACATTCATGGATGGCCTTGATTTTTTTCTACTGTACTTTGGGGGTAATGAATAAAAAAGTCAGGATGCCTTGTTGTCTACCCTGCCTATATGGGGCTTCTTATAAATGGAAACAACAAATATCTAGACAAGTTTGGCTCATCTGAACTGCTGATCTGCTTAATTAAGCTTGTTGTATAATGTGCTTTCAGCCTAGGGCCCCGTTCCCACTGAGCAAAACTAGCGGAATTCCGCGGCGTTCATTCTTCGGCGCGGACAGAGCAGGAGCGTGCACCTCCCATAGACTCCCATTATGAGCGGGAGGCTAACTGCATTCCGCGGCGGACAATTCCGCCGCGGAATTCTGCTAGTTTTGCTCATTTGGAACGGGGCCTAAAATAAAGGTTTGGAGGAAAAATAGTGTAGATTTTGACGCATCATGTAAAAACTTTAGGTGCAAAACCAACTTTTGGTGCAAAACATAGTTTCATTTTTTCTCCTCTTTGACTGTTGGTTGACAACTGGAGTGCTGGAGCAGTAAAGATGGATAAACCACAGTTTTTTTTATATCTTGAGAATAGGCTAGGACTACAGAGCTTGCAGCAGTGAATTGAACCACTTCTTCATCTAACGTTTCAAAACAGCTTGAAATTATTGAAGTTTTTTTCTGATGTGGAAGCTGAAGCCAACCAGTGTACAAGAGGTCAGGTATCAAGTCATGGCTGAATGAATGAACAACTTTAATAGCGCTCAAGTCTTACTTTTTTACTGTTTTAATGTCAAGCTATCTTTGAGACAATGGTGAAGAAAAGACAGTTAAATGTAATGCCTTCAATATTGACTTTGGTCACTATCGTGCTATATTTTGAAGTGTCTCTAAATATAAAACCACGCATTCACAGTGATCCTTTACAGTAGGTTGACTGCAATGAGGGTCTATAGATGCCTGAGGTAAGTTGTTGCAGTATGAGTCATCTGTTCATGACTTTAGTTTGCTAAACAAAGTCATAGCTGGGGTAGATTTATTTCAGTGTCGCAAGATTAAATATCAACTAATTGCAATTACTGTATACACACACTAAAGATGGAGGCTGTCACCGTAATAAATATTGTCCTCCTGCCTCAGAACAATTCATTTTCAAGGAGAGTGACTGGCTATGGACACATTTTAAGCCATTGTGTCTTATCGACTTTGAAAACAGCATAAAGTTACATTGGCAATTTATAAGCCTCCCCTCAGATGTCAGGGTAGACGGTATGCTAATTCACAAGTCGACATGGATTGCCAACTCATTGTAGAAAAAAGCCATCAATATCCGGCAACCTTTTAAATGGTTCTAAAGTTTATTGCTTATTCAGATGGAGATCTAGCTGATAGTATTGAGTAAGTCAGTTTTACCTACTGATGTATAGCATGGTAATAGATAGCTTTTTTGCTCAAATATTGATTTATTCAATGCTAAATTATAAGGTCACTTAAAACTTTTCTTTAGGTACTCTAACAACTGTTGATAAAACTGTGGCACTGGTCTATTCATGTAAAAAACTTAAAAGTGATGTGCCAGATGATACATTTGCTTTAAAGCGACTCTATCCATAATCTGACCCCCTTTCCTAATATACTTACCTGTCCGTTTTTGGCCCCCCAAGGAGATCTCCGGTCCGGTCACGTGATGGTCCGGGCTGCAACTCGTGGATCCTCTTCTTCCGGTTCGGTGACGTCACCATACCGGGCCGGCGTCTGCTCTCCTATTAGCAGCAGAGCACTAAACCCTGACTGGCTTGGTAGCGTGTAGCCAATCAGGGTTCAGTGCTCTGTGTCCCCCCACCTGCTGTACCAAGTTAGCCGGGTGCTGATGTCCCCGACCCCCCTCCTTCATGTATAATCACCCCGATCTCTCCCCCGGCCCTCTGTATAATCACCCCGATCTCTCCCCCGGCCCCCCTCCTTCATGTATAATCACCCCGATCTCTCCCCCGGCCTCCTCCTTCATGTATAATCACCCCGATCTCTCCCCCGGCCCCCCTCCTTCATGTATAATCACCCCGATCTCTCCCCCGGCCCCCCTCCTTCATGTATAATCACCCCGATCTCTCCCCCGGCCCTCTGTATAATCACCCTGATCTCTCCCCCGGCCCCCCTCCTTCCTGTGTATACAGTTCTATTTAAAGATCGCTCAGCCCCCAGTGTAACTGCTGCCTGCGCTGGCCCCGATCTCCGCACCTGTACTCAGCTGACAGGCTCTGTGTAAGTGAGTGCAGGAGAGATTTCTTCCTTGCTTCTTACACAGCGCCTGTCAGCTGAGTACAGGTGCGGAGATCAGGGCCAGCGCAGGCAGCAGTTACACCGGGGGCTGAGCGATCTTTGAATAGGACTGTATACACATGAAGGAGGGGGGCCGGGGGAGAGATTGGGGTGATTGTACATGAAGGAGGGGGGCCGGGGGAGAGATCGGGGTGATTATACATGAAGGAGGGGGGCCGGGGGAGAGATCGGGGTGATTATACATGAAGGAGGGGGGCCGGGGGAGAGATCGGGGTGATTATACAGAGGGCCGGGGAAGAGATTGGGGTGATTATACATGAAGGAGGGGGGCCGGGGGAGAGATCGGGGTGATTATACATGAAGGAGGGGGGCCGGGGGAGAGATCGGGGTGATTATACATGAAGGAGGGGGGCCGGGGGAGAGATCAGGGTGATTATACAGAGGGCCGGGGGAGAGATCGGGGTGATTATACATGAAGGAGGGGGGTCGGGGACATTAGCACCCGGCTAACTTGGTACAGCAGGTGGGGGGACACAGAGCACTGAACCCTGATTGGCTACACGCTACCAAGCCAGTCAGGGTTTAGTGCTCTTCTGCTAATAGGAGAGCCGACGCCGGCCCGGTATGGTGACGTCACCGAACCGGAAGAAGAGGATCCGCGAGTTGCAGCCCGGACCATCACGTGACCGGACCAGAGATCTCCTTGGGGGGCCAAAAACGGACAGGTAAGTATATTAGGAAAGGGTTAACCTTGGTTAACCCTTTCCAGTGCTAATTTATAGATTTTCCCTGGAATACCCCTTTAACATTGCACAGGTGCCTTAACGATCCAGCCCATGTGCTGGGCTGACACAGGTGAGGAATAGGAGACAATCTGCCTGGAGCATTCCTAATGATGAGGAGGGCGGGGAGAAGGGACAGAGAGGTTGTGCCAGCCTAATGCATACACAATCTCGGCCACGTCCGTTGGGCAAGGGGCTGCCAGTTTAAATGTTGTTTTTTAGGACAATACCTGCATCACCTGCTAAACGGACCCCAGGACAGATCTTGGATTAAAAGCAGCTATCCGAAGGTACAAGCGGTTTGGGGGGGGGGGGGGGTGTCAGATTGTGGGTACAGAGTCGCTTTAAATGGTCACTTTCATTTCAGGAAACTTCCCTCCATAATATGTAGTATATTTATAAAACACTTCATTAACAAAAATGACTACTTAAGCTAGAAAAACAGCTCTAAAAACTTGGACACTATTTGCAGTTTACTATTTGCTGTTAGGGAAACGCTGTCTCCAGTAACAACTAAGCAAGACAAAACACAAAAAGTGAGGGTTGGGTCTTTTCATGTGCTTCCTAACCTCTTTTTTTTTTGCTGTGCTGTCCATGAAAGGTAAATCAAAGCTTCCTTGCTGTGCTGCTGCAGTTTCTCGCCTTTCTGCTCACATAGCATCAGTAGCTCCATCTCCCTCATGCATGCCTCCTATAGTAGTGTACTGTCCAAATCATCCCCCAGCACAGTGCCAGCCTCTTCACTCTGCTGCTCCACTTTCAGCAGGTCTATGTCATGGCATACTAGGGAGAATTGCTTTTCTATTATTGGCCAGAGAAGTAAGAAAGTCCCTTCTTGTGTACTGCAGCCCAACGCTGGCCTCAAACTCTGCAAAAGAGAGAATGAGAAATAGCCATGCAACATGGAGGGGGCTCTCAGAGGCTCAGACTACCTGGGATTCCCTGTAGGTAATGTAACGAAGATGTGGCATATGATATTTCTGTGCTGCTGGAGAAAAGATATAAAACTCATACAGAAGAGAATAAATAGGAGGTAAGCATCACTTATAGAGCAGGAAATCTATATTATTTTGAGCCTACAACAATGAAAATGGTAGTTTACTCTCATATTGGTGTTATGCACAGCAGTGGCTTCATTCATTGCAACAAAGAACGTAAATGCAAATGAATCAGCAGGAGAGCTCCATACCTCTACACTCTATTGTTGCTCATGTTTCCTCAGTATTCTTGGTTTTGGAGCTTTGTTCTCTATCTCTTATGTGCTTAAGGTATTTTAAGTTTTACATAATAAAAAGTCGCAGTTTGAGTAATTTGGTGACAATTTAATTTATTCTCTGTTTGGTTCCGGAGAAGGTAAGTGCTATTGTTTTGGGGCTGATAATCATGCAGAAATGTTTTTATGATACACAGTTTAGTGTGGCTGCTAAACTCCTGCTTAAAGCAAATCTAATGTATTATGTGTGTTTAGGTTCTTGGTTTTATTTTTGCACATCTCAGCTAAATGCATTACCTCGCTCTCTCAACTGTTACCGTAGAATTAGTTTAGTGACTTTCAGATAGCTTTGCATCTCTAAGTTGAGGCCTAGTAAATTTTCTGTCACCAGTCATTTCGTCATATGTTGTCCAAGAGCCACAGTGTTCTGCCAGCTCACATAAAGCAGTTATAAAGCTGTCTCTGGTCTCTCTTTCCTTCTGAATGGTCTTATTAACCTTGGCCATCAGAATATTGCATTGTATCTTATCACAAAGCTGCTATCATGTCCTTCATTTGCCTTTGTGTAAGATGCTAGACTGCATTATACATTGAATACATGAGTCCTATTGCCTTTTTTTTTTCTTGTCATCCTTTAACTTAAGCCCTAGGTTAAAAAGGACGTTTAATCAAAGTTTTTTGATAGCGGACTTTGAAAAATGGCAATAAAGTAATACCATGTTTTCTATCTAAACAGACAGTATTCTGCCCTTGTAGATGTTGCACTAGGTTAGAGGACACATTAAAGAAGTTTTTGGAATATTTCATTTTATGTTTACTTACTAGCAAGACAGGAAGAAAGAATGTTCTATTAAAGGGCTTGTGTACTTTAGAGAACCTATTTTTATACTGCATTGCATTTTATACTGCATTGTTAGGTTGGGTTCCCATCACTGTTTGACAGTATATAATCACTACTTACAAATCCTGTGCCTGTAAAGCACCATGTTACAGGCTCCGGGACCCCCGATGGGAGGTATTTTCTGATGTCTTCACAACTCTGGAAAGTACCCAACCTGGCTGATGACTTAAAGGGTTGTCCAGCGAAAATCTTTTTCTTTCAAATCAACTGATATCAGAAAGTTATATAGATTTATAATTTATTTCTATTAAAAAATCTCAAGTCTTCCCATACTTATTAGCTCCTGTATGTGATGCAGGTAATGTTTTATTTTCAGTCTGACACAGTGCTCTCTGCTGACATCTCTGGCCAAGACAGGAACTCTGTCTCGGTTTTCTATGAATCCCCATAGAAAACCTCTCCTGCTCTGGACAGTTCCTGTCTTGGCCAGAGATGTCAGCAGAGAGCACTGTGTCAGACTGAAAATAAAACAACATTTCCTGCATCACATACAGCAACTAATAAGTATGGGATGACTTGAATTTTTTTAATAGAAGTAAATTACAAATCTATATAACTTTTTGATATCAGTTGATTTGAAAGAAAAAGGTTTTCGCTGGACAACCCCTTTAAACATAGTTGACAGTGTTCAAATTAGTGGGACCTGTGTCAGTATATGCATGAATACATTGGTATTCCATTGTATAGAGCTCAACATCAGCCAAGAGCCTAATACTGCGGAAAGGGAATAACCATTATATATATGAATGTGGGAATAGTTATAGATTATTTGTTATGACCACAACTACACTTCTGTTATATGTCGCATACTCATATATACTCATGACGCATATATACACCTTGAAAAAAAAAATATATATCTGGTGCCAGTGTTCTCTTTAATTCTAGAATGATATTGCTCAAAATAAATCTACTCTTATGTGGATTGCATATCTGTGTCTAGCTCTCAGCTTTTATTAATTTCCCTTTGTTTGGTGCATGGTCTCGAGAGGGGTTCAGGATGACCTCTGATCATATGCATGTTGACTTTACTGGTGGAATGATTGTAACCTCAGCATGTACACTAGTGACATTTCACTCTTGTACGCATACTGTAGCGGAACAGAGAATGCTCAGTGGTGTGGAAGGAAGGCAGAAGACCCTGAAGGACAGAACTGGAATCTATTCTGTCCTGTTCTTCCTACTTTATTGCAAAAAAGAACAAAATGATTTACTGCCAATGTACTATTGACATGATTTAAAGATATGTTTTAAAGATTAAAGATTCAGCTTTTTCCCACAATATTCCAAACCTCTTTGATCATTCATTTTCAAAGATTATGATTTGTCTGTTTTACTGACTATTATGTTTTTATACACAAAACTGCAGTGTAAAATATAGGATGGCTTATGTACAGCCTACATCACTAAAGAAGCGTAAAATCGAGGACTCAATACTTGAGCCCCATGTGCTTCTTTTAGCCCAGTGAGGCTCTAAGGTGCTTATTAACATTCATCATGTACACTCATTCACTCTGCAGTAGTAGTTACTCCGCTTTTATTAATGGATTTTATATGTGGAGCATATGGTGGCATGATGATGTATGTGAAGCACATACTCTATGACCTATATTTAATAAATATTAAATAAAAGATGACACATAGTCTAAGGGAAAATATGGATTGTAGCAGGGGAAACCCACTGGATTGGATGAAGGAAAAGTGCTTATGGCAACCGTTTGAGGGTATATACTCTCTCGCCATGGCCACTTTATAGTAAAATTGCTCAGTGTACAGTACTAGTAAGTGTACTCACTGTACTTACTGACAGCAGCTCCCTGCGTACCTCATAGAGCTAAAATCAAACTCCCCTCCTCCAGGCTGTGCTGTCCTGCTCTGTGATGATTCTGTCCATAAAATGGCTCATATGGAGGAGCATGTGACCATGACCCACCCTTTGTGTCCTCTATAAGCATCTACAGGCATAATGGTGGACACTGGGGGGGGGGATGGTCATATCCTCCTGCATGTTGGCCATCTTATAAACAGAATCACCACAGCAGGGCAATATATATATATATATATATATATATATATATATATATATATATATATATATGGGGGGGGGATAAAGGCACTTGTCAAAAACATAATTTTTCTTCTCTGGAATACCCCTTTAAGATATCCACTTCTTTTAGACTATTTTTATTTATTGTTAGAATCGCCTTTATCTACTATTCATTCATTTATCGATTGATCTGCGGTAGTGATATCCAATCGGATAGTAATTAATCTAGACACACTATTGAATGTGGGATGTTAATATATTATTTGCATGTAAGAAAAAGGCACCTATGTGAGTCAGTGCTTGGTGTGCTCAATGTATTGCCGTCGATACAGATAACATTTAGATTGGATGCTGGAGAACCATCTAATTTTTACATGTAGAGGGGTCTGGGTGGAATACTGGATGATAACATTGTGTATGGCAGAAGCCAGTATACACTTTTGTAAGCCATTTTTTATTCTTTTGAGCTCAGAAATCATGTTAACAGTGTGACTGTACAGTAAAAACTGTCAATATAACAATGCAAGAAAAATGCATGCAGACATATGTACTGTATACAGTATATTGTGGTGAATCCTGTTCTAACCAATGAAGGTAGAGTGTTTGTTTTCTTTCTTGTTTTTTTTTATTTTTTAAAAACATGACCAGGGTATTGCAGATTACATAGGCGGAAACCTTATATAGTAACCTGTCACCCTGGGAGAGGGAGCCAACCCCCCAACCCTGGATAGTGCCCTCCATACTTACCCCTTCGAGCAGTGATTTCATACTGGCATCCGCGGTTGCGGAATGAGGGGTTGAGTATTGGAGGCTCTATCCTGGGGTGGGGTGGGTTTGGCCCGCTCTCCCAGGGTGACAGGTTCCCTTTAAACCCTACCTTTCTCTCTCCATAACCCCTTTCCCAATAAAAGACACCAGCTGTGTGATGATGGAAAATACTGGCCACAGCAGCCTCTTTATTAAATAATAAATATATCACATCTTATATATTCATCTTTTCCAAGATAACAATAGCCCATACTCAGGGGAGGTTCAAGATGGCCCAACAATACCCAGCCGCAGCACTTCGGATAAGGGTTAACAAATGGTTCATGTACTGATACCCTACACTTCCTATAGAACTTCTGCATAACACTGCCCTAGTGGTAATCACCAAACCATAGCCCAACTTAGTTACCAGATACAAGACTGGCCCCCCTGAAACCACCTCAGTCAGTGCCATCCATGACCACCCTTCTGCGGGCTGCTACTACAGAACAACACACCGTATTCGTAGCTAACCACCCACTGGCCAGAAGTGTTCAATGCTGTAGAGTTAATCATTGGAGTACAGAGCACTGTATATACTGTTTTACAATAAAGTCTTCATATCCACTAGCTCTTGTGATTATTAGTTCAAAAACTTTTTCATGTAGCAATAATAATGTAAATGTCAAGAAACAACTGCTGAGATTAAATTTTTCACGTTTACTTTTTAAAAACTCTTCCACTCCTTTCATCCTTGTTGCAAAGCGAGCAGAGCAATATCTGGATCTTGGGAGCTGTAATATGAATATAATAAATGTTATTTTATAATCATGCATAGAACTGTCAGTCAGCTAGAAATACAGTCTGCTAGCTGTCTTTATTGCATTCATGTGGAGATAAATAAATTACTCCAGGACTTGAATACATTATTATCGTACATTACACATGAGGAAGAAGTAGGAAACTGATTATCATGAAGTGCCATTGAAACAGAAGGGGTTTCAGCGATAATAACTTAGTGAAGAGATTGTTTTCAGCTTACCATTGTGTACTGGGAAAAATCAGGAGATACATGAGGGTAAACAAGCTGTTGCTGGCTCCCAGGCAGCCGAGAAGTTGCCGCACCTGTGAGAGCGTCTATAATATGAGAGCGAAACGTTTATAACCGCAGCTGCACATTCTCCCTGGTCTCGTGTTAGATTACCTGCTATGTAGTGCTGAAAATCAATGACTGCTTCATTGAGGATAGCCGTATTCTCTCTCGCCAGTTCTCTCGACAGCTCTTTCTATCCATCTCTTTATCTTGTTTTGCAATTGGGACCACATCGACATGTTGTAAAGGAATATGCAGTCATGTTTACATTTTCCCTTTACCGATCAACATGTAGAATGAATACAGTGTTTGGTAGTATATGTCCTCCACTGTCTAGTAGTGTCGACGGTATAGCAGAGAGCCGACCTCCACATTCAGTGTCCGTACGTCGTAACACCTCTGGCATAACCTACAGTCAGGGTGGTAGCTATCAGGCAGTGGTTTCTTACTTTGTTATATTAAAAGCCACATTCAATGTGTAGATGTGGTAGAAGTCGTATAACTCAAACAGAAAACAGCTGGAAACAATTCTAAATAACTATGCAGTAAAGGAATCAAATTATAATTTAATGGCTACTAACCTGCTTGATAGCTGCCTATTGCGCACATGATGCTAAAGATGAAGGTAAACCTCTTAACTTTATCTTGGTGCTGTGCAGAGGATGAAGCTAAGAAATTTGTCTTTATCCTCAGCGCTCCGTGTGCAATAGGGAGCTATCAACATGTTAGATTCATCTTCACCCTCTTTTTAACGACCGTTAACTAGGCATGCATTATGCATCCCTATTTTACTGTTGGTAGATTCCCTGCGTTGGGCGCCCTGACCCTGAAAATTGACACCAACCCAAACTAAACCAAGCCAATGCTGCTGAAAACAATGTTGGCTTACTGTCAACTACTGTAGTTACTGCGACAGGTTTCCCAAGCAGAAACAGAAAGTGTTTTTGTTAACCGTAATAGTTAATATATTGCTGTGGCTGGTGAAAAGAAAGAGGAAAAAAAAGATATCTACCCCCGTGCAGCTTCTGTTTAGCCCCTGTTCTCTGCCTGCTTTTGAGACAAGAGTTTAGAGTAGGATGTGCCTGCTCAGGCAATCACTGGGCACAGTGGTGTTCCCTCTTGGTTCTTGGTCGTTGAGTGGGCAAGTCCTGATCTGACCTCTCATCTCAAAAATAAGTATTGGGGACTGCAAGGAGATGAATGGTAGCTGCAGGGAACCAGGGTAGGTAAGTATCTTTTTCTTCTTCTTCTATTTTTATCAGCCTCAGCAATATGATTAATAATTATTTTTAAACACCTGAATACCTCTTCAAATCATTTTTATTAGAGATGAGCGAACCTGGAGCATGCTCAAGTCCATCCGAACCCGAACTTTTGGCATTTGATTAGCGGTGGCTGCTGAAGTTAGATAAAGCCCTAATTCTATGTGGAAAACATAAATATAGTCATTGGCTGTATCCATGTTTTCCAGACAACCTTAGGGCTTTATCTAAGTTCAGCAGCCCCAGCTAATCAAATACCAAACGTTCGGGTTCGGATGGACTCGAACCCAAACCCGGTTCGCTCATCTCTAATTTTTATCTCTCAGGTTTTAAAGTTTTCCTGATTGAGTAATTCTGTAAATTAAAAAAAATCAATTATGAAGTATTTTGATATTTAATTACATATTACATTTGTGTCTTTCCTGTAATTAGTATCAGTAACATGATTGTTAAAAGTTATGTGACCTTTTCCAGTGGATTCTAGCCTACGGCACATTATTGCATGTGCAAAGCAATTTGGATTTCGTGTATTGTTTAACAACAAGCTTTTGTCCTTCTGATAACCAAGGTGGTATGATCTGTGCATATAGTGTGTGGATTCTTTCTTTTCACTTAATATCTTCTACAAAGGGAGAATATTTGCGTAATTGTCTTTGGCTGCAGTAAAAAAAAAAAGTATACTTATCTGCCTTGATCCTCCAATATTGCGGTTTTTCTGGCACTTGGTCCCCGCTGCTGTCCTGTTCTTCCTTGTACCAGCGATGTTTCATTTAGCAGGAATCATCTATTTAGGTAATGTCTTTGCTAAACAGGCATTTGCTGCAGGAATAAGATATCACAGGAATCGGGAAGAAAGGGAATAGCTATACCTATTTTCCGCGTATAAGACGACCCCCAACTTTTCCAGTTAAAAGTTTAGGATATACTCGCTGTATAAGACTATTCCTCTTTTAACACACACCAAAATAAAAAAAATAAAATAAAAAAAAACATAAAACAGCAGCGAGATCTGAGGGGCAGGGAAGGATGTAAAGTTATACCAGTAGGATACAAGAGCGGGACAGACGGGTGAAAGAGGTGTGTTTTTTTGGGCATGGCTCCACTCTACCGTATCTCTTTTCTTTCCATACCTCGGATGCCAGCAGCTTGCTCTGAACTTGCTCTGCGGGGATGCAGCCTTTTTTGAGCTCCCCCTACTGTATTCGGCAACTGCAGATTCTCCAGTCCAGTTCCAAAGTCTTTCACCACCCTCCCTATGAGATTACACCCGACGTATAAGACTACCCCTGACATTATAGAAGATTTTCCTGGGTTAAAAAGTAGTTCTATATATGTATATATTATATTATTTATTTATTTTCAATTTAGACCCCAAAATTGGTTGACCCATGCTCCTTCCTCGATGTCCTCCATAGCCACATACAGGCTCCTTCATGCCATTTTGAGCATTGGGCAGGACAGCACAGTAAGGGTATAGAGCTTCCTAAAGGTGCCTTCACACACATCGGATCCGCAGCAGATTTGATGGTGCAGATTTGAGGCTGTGTTCAGTTATTTAGATCAGATCAGCTGCGGATCTGCTGCGGATCCGCAGCAGAAAATCCGCTGCAATATGGTGTGTGTGAAGCTACCCTAACACATAATTTTGTGGTAATTGTAAATAATAATATCACATAGTATTTTTCAGTTTCCTGCATAACATTATTAGAAAGTGGCAACCAAAATTTTATGATGAATACCCCAAAAAAGCTGTGCCAATGCAATACTTACCCCCCTCCCTTTATTTTTGTACCCTAGAAAAAATGATTCCGTTATGTAAAAACAATTGAATTATTTATTAGTAACTAGTACAACACTGTACAATTGCATTTCATTTTGTTCAACTTGGCTGTAATAATTAGATTTTGGTTGCGCAGATTCAATCACGCTTGCCATACGGGGGCCATCATTTATACATAAAAGCCACTTGCTGTTTTACCTTTGGAAATCGTTATAGCCTTCTCAGTAAGAGCTTACTAACCATCTGCTACTACTTCTAATACTGACTTAATGCAGACAGCTGCAATTGTGACTCCAGGGTTATTAAACAGCAATGTCCAGTCGAATGCCCTTGCGCACAGTTGTGCGAGCACAAGCTGTATGGGAGCGCTCCTTAGCGTGTATCCTATTAATAGGCAGAGACTAGCCAAACACATTGTTATTGGAGGCATTTAAGACGGCACTGTAAATATTTGCTCACTACAGCATACTTATCATAATCAATATCCCATTTAGGGGATGCTTTTACATGATTTGACACCAGATGGATGCAATACAGTTAAGCTTTTTATGTTACGAGAGTGCTGACTGCAGAATAGAGATTACATTATTACCGCCAAAAACAATGGTCTGTCCAAGTAACCATTGTCAGAAGCTGAGAACAATGGGTACGGTGTGGGCAAGCACTGTTAAACAGCCGTGTAAGCGATCAAGCCGTGTAAGCGAGTTGGTAAATGAGGCTCATATGTTACAAAGAGGCACCATTACATTATAGTTGGGCACAAAAACAAAGCAGTGACAATTTTTAAATGTAACTGAATTAAAAAAAAAATAATTGTGTGTTTGTACTAGGTAAATGGATAGCAGATAGTTGAATGTCAAATACGATATTATACCTGCTTTTTTTCTTAAACTGAATGGCACTGTAAGTGTGCAGGCGCACACACTTGTTATGCATTTGTTTATTATTTGTCAGAAAGAACCTTATGTCATGTACTTTTGCAGGCCAAGAAGTAATAGAAATACAGTGATCATTGTTTCCAAGTCAGGCCACAGGCTCTATGAAAAGGTTGTCACTCAAAGCAAAGATTGGCTCTAATGAACTTCGAAAACTAGAACGTCCTTGAGACACAGACTTCTGTTTCCAACACATGACAGCCCTAATAATATCTTTATGTTGTCTAGTTGGATATTTCATGAAGAGTTCATTGCATTTGTACAATAGAAGAATGCATATTATAATTGGTGGCTTGGTAACATTGCCAGAAATCGTACAAGAATGCAGTGACCTGTGCTTCAGACTACAGGGTAACGTAAAGCAACCACAAATGTGTGTTTTTTTTTTTAAATTCTTAAAGTTTAACTGCTGACTCTGCTTTGTGAGTCTTAAAGTGCCCCAGTCATTTGGAAAAACTTTTGACAAGTCAGAGAGACTTGTCAAAAGATTTGATTGGTTGGGATCTGAGTGTTTAGTCCCTCCCGATCATTAGATGGAGCCAGGAGAAGCATGAGGCTGAGCGCTTATTTCTCCTGAAGGAGACAGTCTTCAAAGACTTTCTATTGGAGCAAGTCTGCAGCGAGTCAATGAGGGAAGTGCTTAACCATGCGCTTCTCTCACCTGTATTTAACAATTGGTGGGGGGGTCTTACCAACTTTTGACATTTGATCAGTAGCTAAAGTGGCAAAATCTTTATTAGAAGCCTAAGTACATACATGCTACGTTTTTATCTACCAGGGTGTTGACGAAGACCACGCTGGGTTGAAATTATTATTATTGTGTCTCCGTGAACGCATATTTCAAGCAAATTTCAAAACCATCAACCAGCTGCACATGTCCTTATGTGATTAGAAATACTGGAAGGCTGTCAATGGTGGAAGGAAACGTCGACATGAATGATTTAATGATCATTAAAAGAAAAGTTCCATGATAGGTCCAAAAGTAGGCTGGTGGGGGCAGGAAAATAATAAAGAGCTGAACTCACCCGTCCTCGTACTGCTGATGCGCCACCCCACCCTATTCGCAGCAATCGACTGTCAGCTACAGCTGGAAACCGGGTTTCACCAGCTGAGACGTCACAGCCTGGCTGAGCGATCGCCCGCCCTGCCAGTCAGTGATTAGGGTGGTGTCCCGTCCCAGTCACTGATTGGCTGAGCAGGCAATCACTCATCTGGCGTAGTGACGTTGCAGCTAGTTTATGTGAACGGGACCCAGAATGAGTGCATCGAAATCACAGGACCAGGTGAGTTCAATTCTTAATTAGTTTCCTGCCCCCACAAACCTTGCTGGCAGTTTTTGCCCTTCCATGGGACTTCTCCTTTAATATTGCCTTGCCCTCATAACTAAACCATGTAACAGCCACCTTGAACAAGATTGGAGTTCGCATTGGGCATGGGTCTGCCATATAATACTGGCCTAAGGCCCTGTTCCTATCACAATAATTGCATCTTTTTGGTGTATATGTAAAGCAGGGTCTTAATCTTGCATGTATGTATATGGATGTATGTGTATGTGTATATAAATCTATCTATCTATCTATCTATCTATCTATCTATGTAGTGTGCGTGCGTGTGTGTGTGTGTTTGCTGCAGTCTTATCTACTCTTCTGTCAGTCACAACTCATAGTTATTGGTCTGGCTGTCTCCAGCTATTTCATCCTCAATATATTCTCTTTTGTATGGGTCATAATACAGAAACTACTTAGATTACTCTGAACCACAATTTAGTGGCCTTTTGACCTAAGGTTATCTACAAGACATAAACATTTTGTGACACTGAAATAATTTTTCGGCATTTCTTTTTAGCAGCGATGTGGTAATCACATGTATGCTAAGCTTACATAGAGATCTATCAGTACTTATTAAATGTATAAATGTCGCCATCTTAGTTATATTTCATTTTACAGAATTGTCATGAAAGTAATTATATGAATTGGCGCTCCTGGGATTCTTTCTGCTCGGTTGCCACCGTGATGACCTCTGGGGCTAACATGATTAGCCCCGAGACCTGTGAGGTACTTTATTGATGAATGAACATGTGTAGTGATGGGGCTAAAATTGTTAAGAATCTAAAAATATTCCTGCCTTGTGCTTTCAAGATGGCCTTACTTATTTTGAGGAATTGTGCTGATATTGCAAAAAAAAAAATAAAAATAAAAAATCTCACCCCTAAGCTATTTATTCATCCATTACAAATGCTTCTTTATTTTCTTGGCAGTTTATTCTTTCTTATTAACCAATTGTTTCCAGAGATCAACATCACAGTCTTTATTCCTTACCATAAAATTATAAATTGGTTATCGGCCTATTGATCTCCGAATACGACTGTGAAATTTAATTTGAGAAAAGAAATGTAGCTGAGAAGTAAATTACGAGAACAATTAAGTAATGGATTAAAGAATACATTTATAGGAGCCGACAGTATTTTCGGCCTCTTTATGGGTTTGATGTGACATATATTTTTTTCATAATTAGGAATGATTCTTCAGGTAAAATAATAATGAGACTTCTGCTTGAAATAGGTCACTGCACAATGAGAATGAGTCATGGCTTATTGGGTTTAAATCTGGATTATGAAAGCGTAATATCCTCCATCAACTATCAAACGTTCTTAGGAAATTGAGCAATGAAAAGGCTTGCATGTTAAGTCAATGTATTTGAACTAAGCAAATCTTTAGAGAAATACACGTACGGTATTGAAAGTAGTTGACAGTTTTGAGATGTATATTATATCGTATATATTAGACTACTTACCTCTCCGCTTGGCCCAACATGACATCATGGACTAAGTACAGGTGGCAGTATTGATGGTGCTGATGGTGCCTCTTCTGCATAGGGGTATGACTAGGGGATGAGCCATCTGGGCTTGAGAAATGGATGCTAGGTGTCAAGTAAAATGCCTGCAAACCACTCTACCATAGCCAGGATACTTAGAAAATAGGCTAGGTAGGGGCACCAAACTGAATTTTTGCCATGGATGAAGCACAGCATATCTACCATTCTGACTTGGAAACATATGAAGGTTTCTATACGTGAAAAAAAAAAGGAAAGATGCTAGTAAAGATGGAAATGCAAGAGTTTTTATAGGACTACTTAGAAAACTATGGCTAGCAACACAAATGCTGTAGGATTATGGGCAGAAAAAAAGACAAGGCAGCACATCCATAAACTTGTGAATGACCATCTGCTTCTCAGCACTATATACTACTAACATCAGGAGTTAGGTACAATTTGATCAACGTGCATAAGCTCACACACCGCTTCAAGATTCCTTATTTGTGTGGGCCCCTAATTAAAAAATGGCGCAGCCCCCACATGGCGACCACTACCGCAACAACAACAGCACCACCAGAGGAAGGAGTGGCCCAGTTGACCAGCAAACCCAATGCCACCAGACGTAGCCACCCTGGGCTCTGGTCCCTACCACCCTCAGAAACATAAGGCTATGTTCACACACTGTATAAACAAAGGCCGTAATTTATAATCATTTATTCCGGCCATAGGTTATGTTAAACAAAGGCCATTCACTTGGAATACAGTGTGTGAGCATAGCCTTATGATAACAGAAAAATAGACAAACTGTACAATGTGCATTGTAAAATTAGTTCTTTCATATTGGTATCACTGGCGTTGCCATTTATTTAAAATTGGTCGACTGGTTACTAGTAACCATTTTAAGCATACAGACTGGCTTACTCACCATCTCTACTTTTCATCAAGCCTCTTAATAAAATTTGCACAAGCCCCTAAATAGGAGAAAATCCTATCGTTATTTTATAATAGTGGTTGTAAATAATGATCGTGATCTTTATTAATGGCCGTCGTTATAAAAAAAAAGTGTGTTTTTTTCATCTAAAAGACTTTGTGGGAACATAGCCTTTCTGTTCTTCTAATAACAGTCATTGCAATGGAAAATAGATCTTCTCACAATAGAAACAATACATCTGCCGTTATGTGTTTTATTGATGTAATATTCCACCATTGTACGCTCAACTTGGTCTGCAAATGCACAATACACTTTGGATTCTTTAATAGCTTTTCAGGCAACTAACAGATGTAATCATTAATAATTGAACAACAAATGCATATCTTAATGTGCATGTCATACCCCATGAAGCAGTACAATGTAATATGACATTTCCAAAAGGAGCCTGGTGAAGAATACATGTTCTTCTCGATGACAATGGAGCTCTTACAGCAAACTTATGAAGAATGTTCTGTGTTGCTTAGGCATAACGCTGACAGCTCATAGAAAGGTGGGATCAATCTAATGGGTGAAAGGGAACAAATAGCCTTTTTGATAAATGATAAGGCACATTTACACTATACAGATGGAAATAGTGACACCGTTGTGGATCAGTAATTAGAGATGAGCGAACCTTGAGCATGCTCGAGTCCATCTGAACCAGAACTTTCAGCATTTGATTAGCGGTGGCTGCTGAAGTTAGGTAAAGCCCTAAGGCTATGTGGAAAACATGGATATAGTCATTGGCTGTATCCATGTTTTCCAGACAACCTTAGAACTTTATCCAACTTCAACAGCCCCAACTAATCAAATGCCGAAAGTTTGGGTTCGGTTGGACTCGAACCCGATCCCGGTTCGCTCATCTCTATCAGTAATCAATAATACTTGGTACCCTAAATCCAGTAGAGAAAACGCAGAGAATCCTTGCAAATGAGGTGAACGGATTTACGGTGGACTTTTTTGCCCATCTCAGATGTAGAAGAGAATAAATAATCCAACATTTTTGTCTAGAAGACCTTCATCAAGGGGTTTATGGTATAAAGAAATGAATGGATGCATCAGAAGGTTGCAAAAATGCAAAAAAACAAACAAAAAAAAAACAGCGTCTACAACAAGTTGGGGTGTATTTGGTTGGTTAACTGATGGCAAACGAGGAGAAAATGGCAAAATATAATGTGGATTTAGTATATGTATACATAAAACAGAATGCATAGCCAGTAAGTGACGACAAAACAAAAGCACTATGCTGATAGTGGGCTTCAGCTAGACGTCAATTAAGGATGATGTAGCTGGAGGCGATATATATCCCAAAGGTGCCAGCCCTATATCAAATCTGTACTTGTGGCTAAAACAACTGTATACTGTAAGTGAATCAATACTATTTCTGCTGAAAGCCATAGACATTATTTATGCCAGGGGCCAAATAATAATGTATGTATTGTAGAATGACTTATAACATGGACACCCATGGAGGAAATACAGTGGGGAAATTTAAGCATTGGATATGATGCAGATTTTGCAAGTTTTTCCACCTACAAAGAATGTAGGCACTGCAGGAGGGTTTTTGTCCCACTCCTCCATAAAGATATTTCAGGCTTCGGGGCTGTCGCTGGCAACATTGACGTTTAGCTCCCACCAAAGATTTTCTCTTGGGTTCAACCTGGAAACTGGCTAGGCCACTCCTGGACCATTTAGATGCTTCTTGTGGAGTCATTATTTAGTTGCCCTGATTATTTGTTTTGGGTCATTGTCATGCTGGAAGACCCAGCCACGACCCATCTTCAATGCGTTTACAGAGGGGAGAAAGCTTTTGGCTATATATGGCCCCATCCATCCTCTCTTTAATATGATGCAGTTGTCTTTTCTAATGATGAGTTTGTGTTTCTATAGTTAGAGATGAGCAAATCACTCAAATTCATTTAGCGAAGTTCATAAATATTTGCGAGAATCACATAAAAAAAATTATCTCACATAAAACTATAGTTGTTAGTTACGATCGTCATAATGTTCATTACTGCGATCCTTTACTCCAACTGAACCCAGCATGAGAATAAATAATGTGGAATTACACTGAACGATTCGTGAACGAATGCGGAACTACAGCGAACCAATGTTGAATAACATCGAACGAATTTTGAATTACAGCGAATGATTAGTGAACGATTAACAAAGAAAATCTCAAATCACAACAAAGCAAATTTAACACCCCATTCGCTGCGAATCTGAATTCGTCAAATTTACTTCGCTCATCTCTAGCAATATCCTAATTACTTTAATCACAGAAAAAAAATGCAAATTAATGCAAATTGCATAAATGCTGTAATATGGCACCATTATTCTTTTTGCAGCAGGGTTATGAAAAAAAAATGCTGAAAATCCACACAGCCTTATCAGAAAGGAGATGACTCAATCAATGCACATACTCAGATTAATCATCCCATCTTTTGTATAGGCATCCTGCTTCTCCTACTTTGATCTTCCATGAAATGTATCGGTAACATTGTACCAGACATGCTGTAAACTATAAATCTCTGGCCACTATCATCTGAAACTAACTCCGTTTCCCTCATGACATTAGCATGGGATTCTGGAAGGAAGTCTAAATGTCATTCGTAATTCAGAACCACTTACTGGATAGAAAATCCCCATTAGAGTGACAATCAAAGCCTTATTAAGCACTGTTAGCCAGAGACCTCCATAAAGCAATGACAGCAACATACCCCTGAACTGACAGCCTCAAACCCTCATTAGAGCCATCCACAGTCCCTCAGAATTTTTTTCCAGGCTTTTCTTATGGACCTATCCTCAGGTTTTGTTAGCAATATGAGATTGTGGGGGCCCGATACATAGCACACCAGTAATCAGCTAATTGCCAGAACCACATAACACAGATAACAGAGCGGGAAGCACACAGCTCCGTACATTGTATAGGGGCCATGCTGGGTAACTGCAGCTCAACCACTACACAATGTGATGAGCTGGCTGCCTTAATCTTCCTTCTCTGTATAACTGCTGTTAGTTGGTGGTTCCCAACTAACATTTTATGCTGACATTTTTACCACCAGTTTTCTTTTTCACCCTGAGGCAGATACCCTGAACATGTTTCCTTGTGCTGTTTTTGTGCTACTGTCACATACTGATACTATGTCCATATCTGTCTGGGGTTCATTGTTCAGGTTATCTGTAGTGTGACAGCTCGGTATCTCCATTGTCAGATTTCAGGTTCTCTAGACAAACTAGATTTACAATTTCCATTATAATGCTATTGAGCAACTCTTAATCTGTAAAATGGAAATATGCTATAAACAGCACTTTTTATTGTTGGCTCTGTAGTAATGTATTTCATCACACAGACCAGAAAAGGACCCTGAATGATTGTAACTTTTCTAAAACCTTCTCAACATATTGAATAGAGACCACATTATCTATACTGCTAGCCATGCATTACAAATCAATACGTTGTGGACTGTAAGCTTGTGCACCAAGACACTCATCCCTACTGTTGTTTTGGTACTACATGTACAGCCAACTGATTTTTAGTGTGCTGTGGAAAATGTTGGTTCTAATTCAAAACAATATATTATTTATAGTAATGATGTCTACACAGACCTTAGTTTTGTTCTTAATTTTCGTTATACAGTCCATGAGTTTATGGCAGCATATCTCTATTTAAGTGAATAGAAACCAGTTGAATAGAAACCAGCTGCTGTACACTGGAAACACACACATTTTTGTTTTTTAAACTGTCATTGCGGTATTTTTTCCCCTAATCAGAAGTGGATTCAACAGGAAAGAGAAGTACAATCCTCTCTTTATAGTTTTCATCCCATTTGAATCCACTTCTGGTTTTGGCACAAATATTGCAGTGGCAGTTTTCAGAAAAATTGCTGTGTGTGTTTCCGACCTCATTCTGAGTCAAAATCCGTGTAACATATCTGGGTTTATCACTTTCGATTTCTGATTTGGATGGATCAAAAAATCTGTTGTGTGAACATAGCCTGAGGCTTTGTTCACATCTGTGTTGGGGGTCCTGTCATGGTCTCCATAACCTTTTTAAATGAATCCAATCAGTATGATTGTGCTCATATGGTTCCCAGCAGCACAGTATAGGGGAAAAAGTTTGTTTTATCAAAACCGTGCAACACCGGGAGAGGGGCGGCAACTAGTTATCTGGGTGGGGAGCCACCCAGGATTTGTCACAGCTCTCTGCCTGTCAACCATCCCCTCACTGTGTGCTGACATTAGTGGCCTTACTGCCTTTCATTTATCCCTGCACTGTGTGCTGACAGGCAGAGAGCTGTGACTAGTCCTGGGTGGCTCCCCACCCAGATGACTAGTTGCTGCCACTCTCCAGACATCGCACAGTTAAATAAAACTATTTTTTTCCACCCTTTGTAAAGCTGCTGCTGCAGCCGCGGCTGGTATGCTCTGCAAGCTGCACAGTAGATCTATATTGTACTGCTGGGACCATATCAGCATAATCGTACTGAATTGTTCCCTTTGATAAGACTACCTTTTAATTTGCCTGACTTTATGAAGCCAGACACTCCCCAGGATAGGATGGTTCCAGATTAGAGTTTAGCAGCTGCAGTTCTGCTTACAACTTAAAATCACAGACACAGACAACTGATGTACGAATCAGTAACATAAGTTTGGGAAGCGTGCCCTTTATTGATTTTTGTTAACGTTTATACACACAATATGGGTCGGTACTACTTATGCGTAGTGTATTCACATGAAATACATAAACTTTCAATACAGGCGTGGGTTCAAGTCACAAGACACATACATATCATACTCTGATAGGTGAATCCATAGATGATCAGCAGTTTCCTGTCCTGCCCATTCAAGCTGGTACAATGTGTTGATTACCATAAATTTTTTATATATTAGTGTCTTTCTTGCATCTGTATTGTGGCTGCAATGTAAGTTGAAGGTTCTGTGCTCATTGGTCTGCTGCCAGCATTCCTTTCCATCTTCCAGACCATCTTTTTGTCACACTCTGATCACGTTTTGATTCCTTGGGACCTGTATATAAAGGTGTAGTCCCACAGGTACGGTGTAAGCAGGTAGAATGTCATCACCTAGCCTTATCACCTTTTATGGCTAGTATAGTTCAGCAATGAAAGCTATCCTTGCCAGTAAAGAAAAAACTGACTAATAACATTTACACTTCTGTTAACAGGAAAACTAGATATTGGAAATAACTTCTCAACAATTTTTTTCTAAAAGTAGATAAAAAGACAACAGTGTTGATGTTCATTCACCTCTTTGAATGTGCGCCAGCAGCTAGTTCAGCAACATAAGCTTTGGTTGAGTGCAAAATTACAGCAACTTTAAAAATGCCAAAAGACGGCAGACGGTGAGACCTTGAGATCTACTGCGTAACAGTAATAAACACTTGAAATTTTCTTTCTGCTCTTGTTGGGGAAATATACAAGTTTTTGGCATTTTTACATCAGTTCACACTTTTCCTGAGTGCATTTCACCTCTTCGTCTATTATCTCTTCAGAGGGGCCATCATTCTTTAAAGAAGTTTTTTCAATTTATGATCGGATCATATAGAATATATAATTCTGCATTTACCCTGTATCTAGTTTAATGGCCGTTATAAATAATGCTTGGCGATGAAGGAACCCTTGGATTTGGCTGCACTTCTACCTTCATTGCTTTTATGTATCTTTAGTTTTCAGACCTCTCTCCCCAACTGCTCTGACCTTGTTTATTCTTTCTGGCTCTGTCTTTTACTTACAGCTTCTCCTGGATGTTTCCTGCTGATACTGGTCTGAATGCCATCGACTATGCACTGGATATGTTCTTGCCGCACAGCAGTCACTTCCTGTTCTGCTCGATATTATTTTATTTTAACATTGTTAGTTTTAGATATGTTACAAGTTGAATTTCACTAGTGGAGTTCTAAGATTGAAAGAACAAAGGGCCCAGCCTACCCTTCTTTCTGTCAATTTTAGCTTCAACACTGTTATAGGAACTAGAAGCTAAAAAAAAAAAATATATAAACATTTTTCAAGATTTTTATTTTTTTTTAGCTTTTCAGTCTGATTCACATTTTTCTACTTAAAGTGAATCTGTCACCTGCTGACTCTGACTCTGTTAGATAGCTGATAGGTCAAGGAGACACATAGTACCCTTTAGAGATGAGGGAATCTACAGTAGGGACAAAGCGAAGCGCTTCGTTCTTTTCTGTATTCCGCTCATCGGTCTGAAGGCTTTGAAGTCTGTTCTGTTCCGTGCCGCTCCTCCCCAGGTGCTGAAAAAAGATTGATCCAGTGCATCGCTTCGTTCTGACTGTAGATTCGCTAATCTTTAGTACCTTTCGTATATCCTCATGTGCTTCCACATAGAAAAATGCTTTTATTCTTCAGTGCAAAGTGTCATAGAGGCCTTCCAAAGCTTCTAAAGTGCTGTTGGCTGGAAACATAGCCTTAAAGTACACTGGCAGATGTTAGGGAAATACATAGCATAGCATAAGATAGATGTAATGGTTATACAGAGCAGTCCATATACATTTCCTTCTGAAGGAAAGCTGGCAGTATCTGGCACAGATGGAGAGTTGGCTAACTTAAAAGATAACGATCCGAATGCTGGGACATATATGTCATTAAAGGAGAAGTCCGGCGGACTATAAAAACCGGCAGCAGGCAGGTGGAAAATTGATTACAAGTAATAACTTATCTCTCCCTGTGCCCACGGTGAGTAGCAGGACTGGCCGCTGGACCCCCCAGTCTCCGGGATCTCAGGAGCTGACGCGTCATCCAGTCAGTGATTGGCTGAGTGGCCAGTCAAACAGCCGGGACAGACATTATCCCCTTGAGTTGTAATGTCATCGCAACTTGGGGAAAAATGCCTTCCAGCTGGGGTCCAGCCACTCGCTGAGGGCACGGGGAGAGGTAAATTAGTACTTGTAAACAATTTCCCTCTGCCCCTGCTGGCTGACGGCTTTTATAATCCGCCGGACTTCTCCTTTAATGCCTAAGATGTAAATATATATATGATTTATAATAATTGCCACATTTTGCCCAAATACAAGATGACTTTAATATATGTTTGGTTATCTTATACATTGCACAAGCCGTTATAAAAGTCTATATTCAATTCAATCCACTGTAATTAGTAACACATTTGCTATTACACCACTGGCACAGACTGAATAGCTTATGACAACACCTATCTAATACACAAACAGAGAACAGCAAACTTGTCATGAAAATAGATGATCATGGTAAAATTCAAGTTGACAGTTATAATGACATTTGACACCTTACAATTAGTTACTGCCAACAAATATCACTAGATGATTGTTTGTTAACACAAAGAAGAACATTAATCAATTATGTAGTCAGGTACAGTAAGGATGGCTGCTTATGTTACACTGAAGAGGGTGGAATTCATAGAAAGAAACCCGCAGGATAGGTTCCTCACACAGTAGCTGCAAGTTATCGCCTATAAGAAAAACAGGGCAGGAAGAAAAGAAAAAGAAACGTAACTGTGTATAGATATAAGCCGAGAGAAAACGCCTCTGGTCATAATCAGAGGTAAGAATAAATACAAAACCAGGACTAGGAATAGAACTTATGTGAGAATCAGGGACTGGAATCAAGAACAGAACTAATAGAGAAGTGACAACCATTATGGCCTCACTTCTTTGTCCCCTCTGTAGTCACAGAAAAAGGCCAATATCTCTGAGTAAATCTTTGCTTCCGATATGCCACATCTATGCCCTGAAGAAAATATTAATCGTCTCTCTACAGTTCATTGATAATGTTTGAGCACCAATTAACTCCTGACACTAAAGAGACATTACAAGTGTGAGTAATTGATCCAAGCCGATCTTGTGGAGGGAACATTAAATGTACTGTAACTGATAGCCAGGACTGTTACTTGCTTCTGGCAACAAAATTACAGAAAATCTACTTTAATGCATCAGTGTTCCGTTATTTTAAATGCTGTAATGGATTTTATATACCTAAACAGATTGATGGTAAAATGGTAGAAGAACCAGGTTTTTTTTTTACATTTAGTCAACTCTATCGATGTACTGATCAGGGAGGTGACAGGGATTTCACTTCTCTAATCAGCCCATCAACAGATTATTTTAACCATCTGCAAAGTTGGCCACTGACCATCACTGTGATCCATCTACATCATGGATCATACAGCGTAGTTTTCATGCTAATGCCATTGTCTACTAACCCGCACCCCCAGTGTCTGAGCACCTGAGCATTGTGAGTGTCTGTCTGAATATCTGGGATCTGGATTAATTTGATGGTCTGTCTGGGGTATGACATTTTAGGACTCTATTTTGTGTAAATATGTATTTTGGGTCTGTTATTTTTGGGGGATATTTTAAGTTAAATTTAATTTTGTGAGGTTTGTCTGAGGTCAGAAATATTGTAGACCCGAAAAACCGTGGGCTTCCAGCATAAAGGGGACACTTATTGGGGAGATAGAGGCCCCCAAAGAAAGAGTGTTTTTACTAGGCTGTTTCTATTCGTAGAGAGACCCTAGAAGTGCAACAACTTTTCCACCAACACTTCTATTTATAGGATCAGTGGGGACCCAGCAGTCTAATGCCACCATTCAGGATTCTTTGGTTTGTCTGATAGATAAGTGAGGATATTAATAACAGACAAAGGGCACAATTTAAGTTGTATGTGGGCCTAGGTCTGTATGAGAGAGGTGGGCCAGTCTATCCAGAAACCAGAAGATCTGTGGGGGTTGGTACCAGGGCCCAGATATCTGAAAAATAAAGCAGGTCCAATCTTTATGGTCATGTAAAGAAGAAGAACAACAACGGTACCATGAACAAAGTTTTTGTTGATGCATGGAGGTCCAATCTTATATGGCCATGTTAAAAAGGAGAAAAGCTATGAGGGACTGGGGCCCTGTAAGAGACTTGGCCTAATCTATGAGAGGTCTGTGTTCTGGATGGGGAATTAGAACACAAGGCCTAAGTGTCTTATAGGGGGAAAAAAGGGCAGAAAAAAGCAATAGGTGTCTTTTTTTTGGCATTTTGGTTCAATTGATGAGAGGCTAGGCTGGAATTAAAAATAAAATAAATGCAGTACTCATCTGCAAAATCCCCATGAATACTCTTTTGAGGGATGCCTACTGCTCCCTACTTGTAGCTATCTGACTCAACATAAGGAAGTGCTTACTCTAAGGGTCCACACTACGGAACCGTCACAGAGAACTCCCCGCGGATTCAGACGCTCATCCCTGCGCGCTCTTGCTTTTCTTTCCGCCCATCCCATAGACTCAGTTTTATGGTCAGGCGGATTCTGCCGTCCACCTGAAGAATGAACCTGTCCATTCTTTGGGCGGATGGCGGAATCTGGCTGACAGAATCCGTGGGGAGTTCTCTGTGAGAATTCTTTAATGTGAACATACCCTTACAGTTTGGGCTTTTTTTTTTCTTTTTATTTCTGGTTAATAACATAACACTGTAATCACTGAACTTAAGGAGATCAGTGAAAAAATCCCAATGAAGTACTTAATCAAGAGTCTCCACTGATGCCCCCCAAAATTTAAATATGCAAAACAAGAGTCCGTGGAGCCTTGGTTGCGAGTTTCAAAACACGGGATAGACAGATATCCCTAGCCTGTTGCCACGGGGTGCCCCCATGATGGGGAGAGCACCACACCACCCTGATAGCCCCTTAAGTCTCACTCGGAACATATATTGGAGCATAAATAGGGAAACAACAGGGTGGCCCCTTTTTGTCAACGTCCAACTCATGGTGGGAGCATTGTGATCATGACAAGGGCTTGCCAAGTCAGGCATTCATCCTCAGACAGCCGTTTCGGCGTATTTGCCCCTCTGGGTATTTACCTTGAGTTCAGTGATTACTGTGTTTTATTGGTTGATTTGTCATTGCCCCAACCAGCCAGAATCCTGCTCCACACTGACGAGGGGCAAATACCCCGAAACGGCTGTCTGTGGATGGATGCCTGCCTTGGCAAGCCCTTGTCATGATGACAATGCTCGCACCTTGAGTTGGACGTTGACAAAAAGGGGCCACCCTCTTGTTTCCCTATTTATGTTCCAATACTTGCAACCGAGTGGGACTTAAGGGGCTATCCATCAGGGTGGTGTGGTTCTCTCCCCATCGTGGAGGCATGTGTATGTGTGTGTATAATATATATATATATATATATATATATATATATATATATATATATATATATATATATATATATATATATATAAATTAATGTATGTGTGTGTGTGTGTGTGTGTGTGTGTGTATGTATATATATATATATATATAGTGTGTGTGTGTATACAGTATGTGTATATACACATTTTCTAAATCGGTTTATTTTTTTCGGTTTATTTTTTTCTAAATCGGTTTATTTGGTCTATTAAAATTTCAGCTTCTTTTTCAATGACACTTTACATTCCTCTCTGTGTGTGGTGAATAATGAAGAACTTGATAATTGTCTGTGTGCCCCTTCTATTGTGACTGCTGCTGCTCTAGCTAGGTAACTGTATTGTATTCATGGCAGAAAGTGTTCTGTATCACTTAACTCTCATGGAAATCAAGGGCATGTTTGCTATTGAACTGTTAACTTCGGATGGGCTCTATAGTGGCTTTGCCTTTTGTCAGCAGAACCTTGGATTTCCAATCATCCATTTGACCTCCTTTTGTGGTTGATAAAAGGCTGCAAGGAGTTAGTTCACTTGTAACAGGAGCAGTTTCTGGTGTCTCTGATGAAAAGAACGCAGTTAAAGATGTATGAGCATAGACTATTTATTTATACAACACGTAGGAAAGGGCACTTCTATGGGGATCGGCCACTTTCTGCATTGATTGCAGTATTAAACTACCAATTTTAAAGTCATATATTAAATCTGAAAAAGTAAGAACAGTACTGATACATCTTGGCTGCATGCATATCTTAAGGAGTAATGCTTATATGGCGACTATATGGCGGTTAAAACAACTTTACTGCAGTTGATGGCCTACGTGATTCCTAAAATATTTGCAAATCACATAAGGGTTTTGTTGCATCTCACTGCATTCAAAAAGCTTTTTTTCAGCCCCCCCCCCCCCCAACTTTTTATCTGCCCATGATCGGGGAAATCCATCTACATTACAGAGGAGCAAAGTAAAGAACGATTTGCTGTATCCATTATAGCCTATGGAATGGGGAGAGCTTGAGGGGGATGAGTGAGCAGGAAGAGCAGACAAGTAGCCCATTCAGTTTGGAGACTGTCTGGGCACATAAAACACTGGATTCAGAGGTCAGACTGCTCAGTCTGCTGGTCTGGGAATTTGGTGAGATAGGATTGCAGGGTGTTTTTCTATGCAAGGCTGCCTTTTCTCCTCTCCCTGCTCACTCACCCCCCTCGCCCCCTCCATAGACCATAATGGATACAGCAAAACTTCTTTTGAAATGGTGGTGGGAGCTTTTTAAACACAGAAGGAAACTTTTTGCTTATTAAAACCTATTGCAGAGTTTCTTAAAATCACTTGTACTATTGATGTTTGCAAAGTGACATTTAAATTACAGTTACACTGTAAGCGATACTCCCACGTTGGTATATAGAAAACAATGAAAATGCTTTACTTACCTCTTCATGCTCCCCTTGTGTCCTTTTGCCGTTCCTCTGGGTCCCCTGCTGACCATTGCAAACACTTCTGCAGATGAACCGTATCTTGTGACAGCCTGCTCAGCCAATCACTGCATGAGGCGCAGTCCAGTCTCGGTTAGTTATTGGCTGAGTGAGCTGTCACTGCTGAGGCAGGTTTCTCTGCAGAAGTGTTGGCTGTGGTTACGGTCAGCAGGGAACCCAGAGACATTGCAGGAGCACCAGGGGAGCATGGAGAGGTAAGCATAATATATTTTTTATTTTCTTTATACTAATGCTAGAGTACCCCTTTAAGTCGTACCCCTTGTAAGCATACTGGAGAGTATTACAGATGTCTGTAACATCACAGGTAGCGAAGTATATAACTTATTGCCTCCTCACATCCTGAGACAACCCCTTTAAACCTGCAATTGGCATTTTGCTTATGATCAAGGATGAATATGTAAATATTAAAATTATGTAAAATTATTCACCCTGGCACCTAGCGGTTTAGGAGGAATCCTTGTAGAATGTTTGCCTTCAGACCTTGTTAATATGGTAATCTGGTATCTCATTATCTGTCACTAAGTAAACCTAGGAGAATGAGCCCAGTACACATGAGTATGGCAATATTACCATTGGGCTAATTGCAGATTGCCGACTTAATAGAGGAACAAGGGATGCCGGTAAATATTGCAGACTGCTGCATACTGCACTTTATTATTCATCTCATGAAACAATTAAAAGGCTATACAACCTATTAACTAAGCACCATGACAAATTACCTCCTGCTCCTGCTCTGCTATATAGCCCTATAATAATTTCAAATGACGCTCAATAGCTTTCTTCTAAGACTGACTGGAAACCTTTACTGTAACCTTCATGTTATACTCATTACCTCTTACATGATAAATTAGATGTTTTTCGAAAATCATTGTATGTTACACCTGAGATGGGATCTCACAAATAGCACGGTATCGAAAGTTGGTGTAATGAGGTTCTAAATGGATGTGTAAGTGCTGTTAAGTTGGGTAAAAAAAAGGGGGAAATGGTTTAATGGATTTGCATTTATCTTACTAGCTAATATTGAATAGCTTTATTTTGTATATTCTGATTTTTACTTTAACATGTTTTATTATATATAACTACCTGGGCTGGTCTTACGTATGTAACAGAGTGTGGATCCACTGTGCTACTCAACTGCTTTGGTCCACGCCAGGGAGCGGAGCCTACGTGTCCTCTAGGTCATCACCCTTTATCCCACTCCAGGATGCAGAAGCTGGACTTCTGCGGCTAGGACATCAGGTCATTCCACAAGTATGGTCCCGGTGTGAGCAGCAGCTGGTCCAAAGGACCACACCCAGTCAATGTAAGGCATCAGGGAAAAGGCTGAGTATATGTGGTCAGCAGGCTGGGTTGTCAGTGAGAGAGTTAGTGCAGAACCAAAGATGAGGCAGGTGAAGGATCGGGGCAGGCAGCTTCAAGACAGGTCAGGCAATTTAAGTTGGCAATAGGAGAGGCAAATGTTACAAATTATGGCCAGGCAGAAAGAGCAATCCAATAAACAGGCATGATTCAGGATACACAGAGATTCAACGGAATAGTGCAAAGGCACCTTAACTGGTAATGCAGCAATGCAACAATGGTCAGGCAGTAAGGAGTCGGTGAAGAGACTTTAAATAGGGGGCAGGTGCAGTTTGATTGGCAGAAGGCACCAGCATGTGGAGACAGCCAGTCCTTTAAATCTACAGCAAGCATCCACTTGTGCAGCCTAGTGGACACAGGTGGCATTGCAGCCATCTCATTGCAGAAAAAAGAAGATTCAGGGAAGTGTGCAGGTGCCAGAGGACCAAAGCTTGACTGCAGACCAGCATGGAGGGCAGCAAAGGAGCAGACCGGCTGTAGCGGTGAGCAGGAGTGGGACCCGGATGGTGCCATAGGTGGTCAGTGTCAGAATGCCATCGGGTGTCACGCCTAACTGCATTATAGCATATAATGTCATCTTATTCATTGCTACGTGATGCCAGTAAGGCAAAATTCCAATGTATTTATGAGATACATGTCCTCCTCACTTACAGGTTGCAGATTGAGACCCCATCCTGATTGCTTTGAGGTGGTCAGTAAGCAGCAGGCTGTTTTATACAATTTAGGTAACTCACCTTGACTATAGTGAGGAAACAAGTTACTCTGTCTCTTTTACTCCAGGAGTTACAGAAATGGCTTCGCTATTGCTCAATCAGGCTGTCTGATTAGTTTCTGTATAAAACATGCAGTATATTTATACTATACATAGAAAAGCTAAAGATGTACAGTCTTCCTTTCAAAATACTCATTCCTGATTTTTATAGAGAAATCTCCATTTAGTTGTCTGACCCTCCTCTTGTTTTAATCTATGGAGAACACATTTTTGTTCACAAAAAGCCTTTTGTTTCATTGCAATCAGATCGCTCCGGGGAATTTGTATGTCTTGCGATAATCATCTTAAATGGGGAATTGAAAATACTGTGATAAGCCCTATTTTTCATCAGCCTCCGAGGGAAAGATTATTACTTGTTGGCCAATCCCTACTGTGCCCTCCAAAGTTGCATATTTATGTAAAATAAATTGATACATATTTCAAATAGCGAGTATTTAACTTTTCAGCTCTTCTCACAATGGCAAGTGATGGCTGGAAGGAAACTAGAACTTTTATGGAAAGATTGTATTGTTGTTAAACGCATATTTCTTATTCTGCAATATTATATAAAGTGATCCCTTATTTAAAAATATTTAATCTACAGCATTTGTAAAGTAAAAGCAGGGTATAGCTCAATAGAAAAGTAGTTTGTGCAGGATAAGGGGAAAAAAAGACTGATTTATTTGCAGAAACAGCCCCGGGATCTTATTGTACAGCGACATCAATTAAAGCAGCCCCCGAGTGTGAAGATCCCACAAACACGTCCCCATATTTTATCTTACCTGTATGCGAAAAGAGGAGAACTAAATAAGGATTAGCAGCAGTCATACATAATCCAGGGCTCCAAATCACCTTCACAAACATCGGGTTAATTATATTAACCATATATTAAAATCTAGATTTCTTGCAGCGACCTCTAGGAAGAATTTACAAACTTTCTATTACTGAATTGTTCCAAGAGAGCACTGAATTTTTCCAAGGTTCATTTAATGGCTTACAGTGAACCTGTCATTTTGGGTAACTTTTTAGGATAGCATGTTGTGTATGCATAGGGGTAATGCTATTTCTTGCCATTATAAAATTTGTGTATGGCCCTATTCCACCGGACGACTATGCAGTTAGCGATTAACAACCGAACGAGAAATCGACGATCGCTTTATGAGACCTGGACCTATTTTTATCATTGCTCGTTCGCAAATCGTTCCCATTGAATAAGACATCGTTCAGTCGTTCGCTGTAGATACGAACGCAATAGCGAAGAAAAAACGATCGCAAATACGATCATAGGTAACGATTATCATTCCATGGAAATGAGTGAACGTTTTCAGGTCTTTCGCATTAGCGGTCGTTTGAGATCGTTAACGATTATGCAAACGATAATCGTCCGGTGGAATAGGGCCCTTAGTCTCTATGATGATTCCCTTACAATGTGCGTACTGTATGCTGGGATCTTGCCCTAGTATGCCTTTATGCACGGAGGATAGCACAGGGTATGGCCAGGTAAAATATAAGATGCGTAAGGAAATTAAAGGGGTTATGCGGGTTACAAAAACAATATTCTAAACGATCCCGCTTCCCAATAATTTCCTATGTGTGATATACACGTATAACCTATCTTGCAACCTTTCCCTGTTTTTTTCTTATTTTTGCCTGGTCTGGATGTCTAAAATCCTGAGTCCACTCTGACAACAGGCTTCTCCCTCTCCCCCCCCCCCCCCCCCCTCTCACTTTTTGGACACAGGACATGTGATCTTCTCTCTGGGGGCCGGGTTAGCTGTCTATTGACTTGGTAACCCGGGCCCCAGGAGACCTCATCTGCACTGTTCACTGGTAATGAAAATGCTGCTTCCATAGACTTACATGTGTCCCTTGTAAGTGCTATTGTAGATGTTCTCTGTGTCTGGATGGAATTAGAATGTTTTCATTCACAGTCGGCAAGCTGAGATCTAAACCTACACTACACCCCCCGGTAAACAGATGCCCATTATGCAGCATATAGCTACACCATGTGCGCGTCAGCTATGCTACATCATCATCTAGAATAGATTACATACTGGGGTGATGTGATCCAAAATCAGTGAAAAAAAAAAACAGTCCTGTGTTTACTGTGCAATAGTAATGACAGCAGTGGGCAGGAAAGAAAGCTAAGGGGGTGAGTACGCAAATCGACAAGTCAAAGAAATGCATGATGGGAAATGTAGTTTCCTGGCCGGCGCCATCTTGAATATAGATTGGCTTTTAGAAAAACTTGTAACACAGGAATGGCAGCAGCTAGAAAGACAGGAGATGGCTAAAAATACTCAGGGGGACTTGGTGAGTAAAAGCAGCTAGCATTTATTTTTTTTAGCTCTTAGGTGGATAACCCCTGTAAGACTGCTTTTGTTGTAATCATTTAACTGGAGAGTGTATTGCTTAAATTGTCTAAAGCACAGGCATGCACTGATTTTCCTGCTGGTCAGATACTTTAAGAAAAAAGTGCACATTACACAGTCTATGCAGATACTGCATAATAAAACACCTTTTGTCCATTACAACATTATTGTCTGGTCAGATTTGCTAGAACAGAATGTTGACTGTACAGTTTTCAGAAAAGAAAAAGCTGAAGTGTTCTGTTCTCAGTCGAAAAATCTAAAATTAAAGTATTTCTGATAATAATCTAATTCTTCGGAGCCCTTTTCAGCACAGGAAGTCTTTTCCAGCCTGGAATTTTTGATGTACATTCCTTTCCTAATTTTTTTTTTCTGCCAATGAATATTTTTAAACATTTCATTATGTTGATTTTAATCAGAGTGTAAAATGTTTAATATTTGATCAGACTAATTCTTGACACAGTTTCAGATCAAGTGCGCTTCCGTTCTGCTCAGAATCTTTTCCTATTTAATCATGAGTAGGCTAATAGTAGGACAGATGAAGAGATATTATTTTTTCATGTTTTCCAGACTGCATAAAAAAAAATGAATTTCATATGAATGAATACTAACTTGACGGATTGTTCAGCTGCGAAGAAAGTGTCACTGTTTTAGAAATAATGTTTTAACTAAACCTTAAAAAATATTATTTTTTTGCCTTAGTTTAATTTTAGTTTTTCTTTTCCCATAGAAAAATGAGGAGTAGTCACGGTCATATAAGCAGGCAAAGTATATGTCAAGAAGCACAAGATGGGGGATGTGGCCGGGATGTGGGGGATGCAGTGGCGGGGCTGCGGGCACCAGGGAGTTAAAGCTCATATACACAGCGGGATGTCAATCCCGCTGCGAATATGTGCTATCATAGGGGTGAATTGATACCGAATCTGCAGAAGTGAGATCCGCTGTGAATCCGGTAGGTGTGAAGGCACCCTTAGGGGCCCGTTAATCATTCTCTTTGCACTGTTATTTTGGCTAATTTGGTGTTTTTGTGCACATCGTAAATTTTTAAGCAACATCAAGCATTTGCACTATTTTTGAGCAGTTTACGATGGCTGTGCCTTTTTTGATATTTTTGGCTCGAAGGGGGCGTGGTGGGGGTGGGGATTAAGTTAGCTCCTTTTTTTACCTAGGTAATGTAATACCGCTTTCACAAAAATAAGGCATAGTGCAGGATTTACAGGATAGCTTAAAATAAGGCATCCCCCTGAAAATAAGGCACCAAGGGGAAGGGGGGGGGGGGGGTTATAGGGGGGAGGTGATTGGTTTTGTCTGGTTATGCTGGTTTGTGGTAACAGCTACTATACAGTATCTAATAAATGTTCTTAATTCTTGTTCAACAATAAGACATTGCGCTATGTAATCTGGGTGGGGAGCTGCCCGTGACTAGTGACCGATCTCTGCCTTTTAGCGCACTCTGCAGGGATGATTGACAAGCAGAGAGGCCCCACCCAGATGACTAGATGCCACCCCTTTCCCGACCAACCGTTGCAGAATAAAACTTTTCCTCCTTACTAAAGCTACTGCTTCAGCCGTGGCTGGTTCATGCCGGGGCTGCATCGGTAGCTCTATACTATGTTTCTGGGAATCATATCTGCACAATTGTGCTGGTTGGTTCCCTTTAAGTCAATCTGTCATTTCATGTCTCAAATTGCTGATACCATTAGATAGCTGTTAGGTCATGGAGACACATGGTAGTTTATATGGTTTCATATCTGTCTGTGCTTCCATAACATAGAAAAATACTTTTTGCTTTGGTGCAAAATGTCAAAGAGGCTTTCCCAAGCTGCTGAAATGCTGATAAACCTCCTCCCATCCCTATCCCTGTTTGATTGACAGTCATCTTGACTAAAGTAAAAGAAAAGACTACATTTTTAATGTTATTTGTTGACCTTCCATGGCTTACGGTGTATTGAATTTCCATACCTTATAACCATTCACTGTTGCATGAACTGGTGTGAAAATGTTATACAGATTTGTGAACTACTTCTATTTAAAAATCTCAAGCCTTCCAGTACTTATCAGCTGCTGTATGTCCTGCACAAAGTGGTGCATTCTTTCCTGTCAGTGCTCTCTGCTGCCACGTCTGTCCCTGACAGGAACTGTCCAGAGTAGGAAAGGTTGGCTTCTGCTTTAGACAGTTCCTGTTACTGACAGAGGTGACAGCATAGAGCACTCTGTCAGACTGAAAAGAACACTCACTTCGTGCAGGACATACATCAGCTGATAAATACTGGAAGGCTTGATATTTTATTAAATAGAAAAAACCTGAATAGTTTTCTCACACCAGTTGATTTAAAAAAAAATAATTTCTTCTTCAGAGTACCCCTTTAAATAAGCATATAAGCATATTTTAGCATAAAAACTTTTGGACATGGGGGCATGGCTTGCGGCACATGGCAGCGGACGCTTAGTACAGGAGCTCCGCTACCAAGCCAGGTCATTAGCAGCACACAGCGGCAGTGAACCCCGCTAACAAGTCTTCTCCGGCTCCCTAAAGCCTTGGGGTATGGCGGGAACGTTATGTTGACCAGGAAGAAGCTAGGGAAGAGCCCCAGAAAACTTACAAGCTTCTTCCCCGCTGCCAACAGCTTCCAAGATGGCGCCGCGGCTCTCTCAGCCTCACAGAGACCCCACATAACGCCGGCAGCCTCTTCATCCCCTGCATCTGGGAGCTCTCCTTCTGCCTCTGCATCGTCACCAGCACGCAGCCGAGACTGACCCCAGCATTACACGGGAGTGATCGGACATCACACGGACCAGCTGAACGCGGGTAGGCACAGTCTGATCCCCTCCTCTGAGTTGATGCCATTCCAGGCAGGTCAGGCAGCTATAGCACACTCCCCTCATGCAGCTATCCCTGCAGCTCCTATCACTGAACCTCTCATGCGAGCCCTAATGGCGGAGCTAAAATCCTCACTGCATGCAGAGATCCACTCAGCCATTACATCTATGCGAAAGGAACTGACTAATATAGGGGGTCGCACTGCGCACATAGAAAACAAGATGGCAGAGCTTACCTCCTCACAAAACATAGTGGTGGATACCACCAACTCCATGGAGGATGATATAGCAGCTCTGAAACTTAAAATTGCCGATATGGAAGACCACTCGAGACGTAATAATCTCAGATTCCGAGGCATACCAGAATCAGTCAAGACTGAGGAGCTGACAGAATACCTCACAGACTTCTTCACAGCTCTATTGCCACAAGCTGAAACGCTGGACTTGCTGATCGTGCCCATAGGCTGCCCAAGCCTAAGAATTTGCCAGTGAGTACCCCCAGATATACTATTGCTCTGGTACATTTTTTTCCGCACCAAGGAAAAGCTGCTAGAAGCAACCAGACAGAATCCAGCATTACCTGAGCGCTTTCAGGACATCCTGATTTTTACTGACCTCTCCGCGGCAACCTTGGCAAGACGCAGAAAATTTGCCCCAGGTACAAAGATTCAAAGAAACAATGCCATAGCCTATAAATGGGGCTTATCAGTAAAGCTTATTGTTACCCACAAAGGCTCAAGGCATATTGCCAGTACACCTGTTGCACTACAACGCCTGTGCTTGGAATGGCGACTACCAGAAGAGGAAGTACCTGACCATCCTCCCTCATCTGGGGACCCGCGCAGAATCCAGGAAGAATGGTTAACCGTCTCGAGGAAGCACCGCAAGAACTGAGAAGCTATGGATGGAAAATCTCGTCAGTTGCCGTCTCTGCTCTGGTTCATGATAACTGTTTTTTGACCTAGTTACCAGTTGCTATGTTGGTTGGGTGCTACTAGTTAGTGGCCGTACCGGATATCATGGGTTCCTTAGTTTATCTGTTGACCTTTTTCCCCTGATTTTCTACAATGCTCTCTAAGTTATGTATCTGTTCCCCCTTGTACGTTTACGTATACTATGTCTCACAACATGTAGTTCTATTTTGTTTTCCAGGCATCAACCTGGACCGGTTCTATGTTTCTTTACCCTGTTTGTTTGTTCCCAGTCTGGTCAATGTCTCCATCATCAGCAGACAACCTTGCCACTTTGCCTCGATGTGTCTCAGCTCCTGGTTGCCTGGCTCACTAGGGCGTCGTCCCACTGCATCTACTGCATCTAAGTGGACATATGTTTATGGGAAATTTTACCAAGGTTGAACATTATGGTTTCCTGTTCAATTTTTCGGCCTAGACAAGGCCCCAGACTGGACAATGTTGTTGTTGTAAATTTATACTGTTTATACCTTGCCCCTTACTTACCCCGTTCCCTCATGCATTTCTCCCCCCCCCCTTATTCTCCCCCTTTCCCCTCCATCGCATCAACCTATTATTCATATCTGTTCACTATTGCACAATGTATGACCGCAATGCTATGATTTACCTTCAGTGCCTATCTGTACACTTGTGTAATATGTCTTTGTCAAAAATGAAAACTCTTTGAATAAAGTGTTATAAAAAAAAAAACTTTTGGACATGGGTAGGAATAAACATGTGCATAAAGTAAGGAAGAAGCACAAGCAGCAAATGATTGTATAAGTTTCACCCCTTCCCCCTTTGTGTATGCATATACGCTATTGCCATTCCTGAGCTCTGCCAGTCTGCAGAAAGGTGTTAGATGTTCTCTGTATAAATTCACACTTCCAAAAGGCATTGGGAAAATATGTCAAGAATACAGGGATTATTTTTTACTATGAAAATGTGCGTGCGTCTTCTCACAGCTTAATGCAGTTTTTGCCAGCAGCATCCTCTACGGTAATATGATAAAACCATCTTCAGTTTCTTATGTCCCTGATAGCTCTCAAGAATCTGAAAGTTTCTTACAATAATGCTCTGATATCTTCACCCGGTCATTGTTTGTTGACCTTTTTCTTTGCTTCTTTCTGGTGAAGGTTGTGATATACGGATGATTGCTGAAAAATTGCTGGTGTTGACAATGCAGGTGCCATGTAGTCACCTCTCCACATGTGACAAACTCATAAACCTTAGTGAGTGTGGCACTTAAGTTTATGGGTCACCGCACACCTCTGGTATGTTGGAAAGTCTATAAAATGCACTTGACTATTCATTACTATTTGTACAGGTCACGCTGTGCTTATAACACCACCCGCGCAGAATGCAAAGTTTCATTCTCCACCTTGTAAATAAAATGCTGACCCCAAGACTTGTTTCTCTTACACAGAATTATTGTTTAATGGAAAGCTTTTAAGGAATCCTCAACGTGTTTTATGTTTATGCCTTTATGTATTTTTTATGTCTCAGGGGAAAATCATTATATTATTCAGATGCAGGGGTAGATTGGGGCGGCCATTAACTCGCCAGAAGAGAAGACATTGTGGCCCAGCGTACAGCATAGAGAACATGTGCATGTAAAGGGTGTCTGCATTAGAAAAAGGGGCATGCTTCATTTCAGAAACCTGAAAAAACTACAGAATCTGTCTGTGCATAGAATGTAGTCTATGGCACAGGCAGAGAAGCGCGCGGCCACTAGCGGAGGCGAGCTGCAGAATCCAGGATGGGTGATCCACCTGGATTCCTCAGTGTGCACATACTCTTAAACATGCAATCATTAGATTTACATATACTGATCTATGCTATGTTATAGCATAGCATAGATTGGAACTATGGGCGATCTTTACATAGAGTCTGCCTAAGAGCAGACTCCTATCTACAGAAGGCCGATCTGACAGGACGGGAGTCCCGATCAGTCACTGACAGGTGCTTAACCTGTCGCTGACTTTCTTAAATGCTGCAATCGCTATAGTTCGCAGCGTTTAAGGGGTTAATGACAGGCGGATGTGGGATCGCAGCTGCCTGTCATTATCCTCGGCTCCAGAGACACTAATGTTTGCGAGGCAGCTCACACCGCAGCGGTCCCGCACACATCTAAAACCTCTCACAGTCAGGAATGTATATATACATATTGCTGATGAGAAGGGGTTAAAAATGTTTTTATTTGTATCACCAACTGATTCTACAGCACTTTCCATAGTTTTTCAATTTTGGTCCCCTTCCCTGTCCCCTCACAATCTAAATTCACCTATCTGTATGTTTGGGTGCGGGAAGAAACCGGAGTACCCGGAGGAAACCCACGCAAACAAAAATAGAACATACAAACTCTTTGTAGATGTTGCCCTTAGTCGGATTTGAACACAGGTCCCCAGCGCTGCAAGGCTACAGTGCTAACCAACACAAAGGGGGGGGGGGATTTATGAAGACCGACATACAAGTACGCCGGTCTTATACTAGACCCCTCTTCCTTTTCCCCATCTGGCACACTAATATACACCTGTTTCTAGCAGGTGTAGATTTGGATCATGCGTAAATCATAAGTGAGGTGCGGAAGGAGGCCACGCCTCCTCCCCACCTTGTCATGCCCCCTTAAGTTCCCCAGCCCGCCCATTGGGCAAGCGGGGCATACAGCAGGTGTACGCCAGGGATAAGGGGCGAATCTGCATTTCATAAATGTCCCCAAAAATGTTTTAAATAAAATAAATTCTTCATCGTTGCATACACGTATCATGACTAAATAGGCTATTAAAAAACTAGCCCAAAATAAAAGATGGAGAGTGTTATGCTACAATGTCATCTTTAGAAGGGGTTGTCCGCTATGTTTGACCGCTTAATCAGATTCATATCAGCCAAATACACTGATTCTAACAAAAGTGACCAACCATATAGAATGTAATGTGTATGGTGGCAAATGTTGGAGGGCATATTGAATTTTATAATGCCCGATCCTTTTTTTCTCAGAGGAGTCTGTTTGGGGCTTTCTCCCTCCGCTCGTTTACTGAGCTGATTACATGGCTCGATTATCGTGCAGCAAGGACTGCATGGACATTTTTAGCAATGTCCATGCAGCCCTTGCTTTAAAGGGGTACTCCAGCAGGGGGGCACTTTTTTGCTTGGACCAGGGAGGAGGCGGCCGGTCCCGCATCGCGGCGCTCTGGTGCCCGGTTCCCGGCTGCTTCCGGGTGTCTGACGTGACGTCTCAGGTCCGCTCAGCCACTCAGTGAAGGAGGCGGGATCCGTTTCAAGTCTGCTCAAATCCCGCCTCATTCAGAGAGTGGCTGAGCGGACCTTAAACGCCACCTGAGACGCCGCTGGAACCGGGGAGGTGAGTGGACGTCTTTTCCCTCGGCCACCTCCTCACCGGTCCAAGCAAAAAAGTCCCCCCCCCGCTGGAGTACCCCTTTAAAGGGAAAGCTCATAAATTACCTCTCCATGCTCCCTGGTGTTCTCTTCACTTTTGCCTGCTGTCTGCAGCCTCAAGTGGAACTTCCTAGCCGGTCTATGAATTGACAGGCCACTTAGCCAATCACTTGGAGCCTGGGTCCCATCCCGGCAGTGGCGGATTATAATATGGGCGGTTTGGGCGGCCGCCCAGGGCCCGAGGCTCCGGGGGGGCCCACGCCACACCGCCAACATTATAATCCGCCACTGACTCTCTGATGTGCGGCTGCCTGGGGTGTCCCGTCCTATCCCCGGCAGCGCACGCGCGCATGAAAGAGCTCCCCGTGCGCCTGTGGCTGTGACTTCCGGTGCACGGGGAGCTCTCTGATGCGCGCTGCCGGGGATAGGACGGGACACCGCCGGCAGCCGCACATCAGCTGGAGGCTGCAGAAGGAGAGAGGCTTTACGGGGGAATGGACGGCAGGTGAGTTGTGGGGGGGGAGGGGGACCAACTATAAGGGGGGGAAAGGGGGACCATCTATAAGGGGGGAAAATGGGACCATCTATAAGGGGGGGAAGGAAAGGGGGACCATCTGTAAGGGGGGGAAGAGGGGGACCATCTATAAGGGGGGGCAGAGGGGGACCATCTATAAGGGGGGCAGAGGGGGACCATCTATAAGGGGGGGCAGAGGGGGACCATCTATAAGGGGGGGGCAGAGGGGGACCATCTATAAGGGGGGGCAGAGGGGGACCATCTATAAGGGGGGGCAGGGGGGGCAGAGGGGGACCATCTATAAGGGGGGGCAGAGGGGGACCATCTATAAGGGGGGGGGGGAGAGGGGGGACCATCTATAAGGGGGGGAGAGGGGGGATCATCTATAGGGGGGGGCAGAGGGGGACAGAGGGGGACCATCTATAAGGGGGGACAGAGGGGGACCATCTATAAGGGGGGACAGAGGGGGACCATCTATAAGGGGGGACAGAGGGGGACCATCTATAAGGGGGGACAGAGGGGGACCATCTATAAGGGGGGGAGAGGGGGGACCATCTATAAAGGGGGGGGAGAAAGAGCGGGACCATTTATAAGGGGGGGCAGAGGGTGACCATCTATAAGGGGGGGCAGAGGGGGACCATCTATAAGGGGGCAGAGGGGGACCATCTATAAGGGGGGACAGAGGGGGACCATCTATAAGGGGGGGGAGAGGGGGGACCATCTATAAAGGGGGGGAGAAAGAGCGGGACCATTTATAAGGGGGGCAGAGGGTGACCATCTATAAGGGGGGGCAGAGGGGGACCATCTATAAGGGGGGCAGAGGGGGACCATCTATAGGGGGGAGGGAAGAGGAGGACCATTTATAAGGGGGGGAAAGGGGGGGGGACCAGCTATAAGGGGGGGGGAAGAGGGGGATCATCTATAAGGGGGGAGGAAAGGGGGACCATCTATAAGGGGGGGAAGAGGGGGACCATCTATAAGGGGGGAAAAGGGGGACCATCTCCTATAGGATTAGCACCCTCCTCTCCTGACATCTTGTGCTGCTGTGACCTCCCCTGTAAGATAGGCACCCTCCTCTCCTGACATCCTCTGTGCTGCTGTGACCTCCCCTATAAGATCAGCACCCTACTCTCCTGACATCCTCTGTGCTGCTGTGACCTCCCCTATAAGATCAGCCCCCTCCTCTCCTGACATCTTCTGTGCAGCAAGGGACCAAACATTATGTTTATTGGGGTGTTTATTGGGGCCAGCAGGGAGGGGAGGCAGGCAGTGTTTATTGGGGACAGCATGGGGGGGGGGGGGCAGTAGTGGATTATAATGTGGGCGGATTGACCGGGGGGGGGGGGCAGGTTGGGTGGACAGCCCAGGGCCCAGGGTACATTTAACCCACCACTGCATCCTGGCTAGTGCTTGGCTGAGCAGCCTGTCACTTCAGAGACTGGTTCTGAAGTTGCATTGGCTGTAGGGAGCGTGTCATTGAGTGTTGTCTTTATTTCATGGAGCAATAATCTGCCGAATTGGTGTGATTTGGCAGATTATCGCTCTCTGTAACAGGGACCTAAATAACCCTTGGAGTATCGATCCAGTGGTCTACACTATGAAACTTGCTGAACCAGATGCCTGACGACAGTACACCTCACTAGTGAATGACTCTTAGTGTATAGATTGATTTTTGTTTCTGAGTTTTCTGAAGGTCAGGGATAGTCACTGTACAGAGCTATGTTGCCTACCTCTGAGAAGATTATCTATAAGGTTCTGACAATAAAGTAGGCAAAAGTTAATTATCCCAAACAGTAAATGTCATACTATAGATGTCTAATATCCCGTCCACTCTCCAATCAATATGCTGAGTTCTGTATGTGAAAAACAGTTCAATAATTCAGTAACTTTAATGCTATGCAGCAAGTGGACTGTGAATACAGACATTATATAAGGATTACAATGTAAGTACAGTAATACCTCCATGTTCAAACTGTTTTGGTATTTGAACATAAATTTACCCAAAAGTAACATTCGGAATTTGAACTTCGCTTGATATTCAAACGTTTTTGCAAGCGTGGCTCTTGGCTCGTGTGTGGTTAATTTTTTTTTTTTTATTTCTTTACATTTTTATTAGCAGTTTTCAAATACAATGAGAGTCTTAAATATGCAAAACATAGCACAAATAAGCCTTTTCCCATCCACCTCTCCCCCCCATCCCTGTTTTCTTAATCACATTATAAAGCAAGAAACAAGGAATATAAACAATGTTTTAATTATGCACACATGTGCTTAAAAGAGAAGGAAGGAGAGGATTAGAGATAAGCGAACCTCAAGCATGACGAGTCCATCCGAACCCGAGCGTTCGGCATTTGATTATTGGTAAACAAAAACCGGTAAAAAAACGCCAAGATTGCTGATTTTTTAATTACATTTTATATATATATATATATATATATATATATAAAAAAGAGATCAATATGTTCGATCTGCACAAATATGGTAATAAAATAAACTAGAGATCATGGTGCAAAAAATGTCTTATATAGCTCCGTAGGTGAAAAAAAAAAAAAGCGCTATAACAGTCACAATGCAGCCATTTTAAATATACCTATTTGCAAAGAAGGATGTTTTACTGGTGATAAAACAGTAAAACATTAGCTGTGTAGACCTGCATATTGCTGTATTCAGACTGACCCACAGAGTAAAGATAAAATGTCAGTTTTACCGTAAATCGCATTACGTAAACACGAAAACCCCCCAAAATTTACTGAATTAAATTTTTTTCCCAATTTCACCCCATAAATAATGTTTTTGGGGATTTTGTCATTCATTTTATGGTAGATTGAACGGTGGCATTACAAAGTACACCTATTCCTGAAAAAAAAAAAACACTTACATGGCCATGTAGATGGAGAAATAAAAGCGTTATGGCTTCTAGAAGGCGAGGAGGAAAAAACGAAAACGCTAAATTGAAAATTGTTGCGGTCATTTGGGTCATTTTAGGTTCCTTAAGGGGTTAAAAGACATTGGACTGCATTCCAGAAATGTAAAAGTTCCCTGCAGCTCCACCAGATGTGTATCATGGATCCCACCCATGGATCTAACCCACATTTCTAACAAGCATTTGGGTAGCAAGGATATATTTTCTGGAGCTTCTCTGGAGTAATATACCATCTATAGAGTATCTTTCTGGATGTTTCTAAATGATTAATACATTTGACACCCTCTTGGAAATATTAAAGGCAATTTTCCATTGAAGAACTGTAAAATTGCATGGTGAGTTTAGCACTGGTGAGGCTTTACATACAGTACTGTATAAGATTGCTGCAATGCATATACAGAACAGTAGTAGTACAGTCAGTGCACCACCATCTCCCATCCTTTACAGTACTGGGATTTGGGGGGGGAACATACAGTAAAGGATGAGTAGGTGACTACTTTATTATAATTGCTGATTTTGTTGAACATCTCTTGTTTAAAATGCCCAGTACAGTGTAGTGGTCTGTAATGTACTGTAGGGATTACACTGGGCACTCTTCAATGTAATAAATCAGTATTGTAGGTAATTATTGGTGGGTGCCGGAACCAATTAAACACATTTACATTATTTCCTATGGGAAGACACTGCTCGGTTCTCAAACTACTCTGGAACCAGTTAAGTTTGAGAACAGAGGTACCACTGTATTTTCAATGTAGAATACATTTGGAAGGGGGAAAAAAAAAATCACATTTTTAAATCTGACCTACATCCCTCCGAATATCCTTTTCCATTAAAGGCTTAACACCAATTGCCGCTCAAGGTCTTTTCCAAGCTGCCTTTAGAATAGAAACACATGTGTAGATATTCTTACAAGCATTCTTCTGTATTCACATTTTCCCTTGTTTTAACCTGAAGATATTTTATTGTAATATAGTTTAATGCTTCCTGATGTTCAAGTGGGTGGAAGCTAATAAGGGTCTGTGTGCCTTGGAGAGACAGTCTGTGTACAGGGATGACTTCTCATGACCTCATCTGTACATGTAATTCCTTGTAATTCACATTACTCAAGCAAGTAGTCAAGTGGTTGGTAAAGCAGTGCTGCTGAGTTACATAATCTAATATATAATATAATATAAGTGCAACTGTAGGCTTGGGAGTAAATGTGATCTCCTATTTGTAAGTTATATATTGCAAAGTAGGACGAGCTGGATAGATTAGTAACTTTAGTAAATTTATAAAGTTATATCCCTGCATACTGGAGTCATGGATATTGGTCAGTTACTGATTGGAACCTGCGCAGTGTTACTTTCCCGATCGGTTTCCATAACAGCTAGAGGACCTAGGCAAGGGCCACACTGCATGTTTGAAGCCCGTTTTTCTCCCCACCCGTTTTATGCAAAAAACGAATGAAAAAACAGATGCATTCGCGTGTATCCATTTTGTTCAGTTTTTCCATTGACTTCCATCTTAAAAAAGGATCAAAACATGTTTTTTTGCCAATACAAAAACATGGCCAAAACACATCAGTTTTTTTATCTTTTTTTTTTTTTGCATAAAACAAATGAAAAATACTGATTACAAAAAAGCAGTATGAACCCAGCCTAATTCCAACGTCTGTCCTCCGTACTCCTAAAGCATTAAAGGGGAACTCCGGATAAGAAAAACTTGTTTTCTATTAAAAGTTATATAGATGTGTCTATACAATGTATTACTGTATCTGTACGGTTCTGCCACACTGGTAGCTGATAGAAATCCAGGAAGTGAAAAAAATGGCCTCTGTGCCAATTCACATTGTCTCCTGCTCCTGCTGACAAGGAGACAAATCTTCCATGCCTCTGTCTCACATTGTGTGTGTTTGCTGATGATACAGACAGGGGGCAGGGCGTGATATCACAGGAGGCTTGGCTGCATAACCCAATCCCCTGACTGATTCACCATCTCTGACCGAACAGAAGCAGGTGCAGCACTAATTTTCCTGATTGTAATGGGCGGGGGACTGATGATCACATGAGGAAAAGCATTGCATTCTGGGAAATGCCAAACTAGGAAGAACAGAAACACAAAACAGAGCAAAACCCCCTGAACAAATAGATTTTTGGTTGTTTCAAAACTGGAATAAACAGGTAAGTAATGTGTGATGCTTCTGCAGAAGTTTCATTTTTTTTAACCTCTACCTGGAGTTCTCCTTTAACCTGTCTGATGATCAAAAATATTTGAAAGTCCCACTCCTAATAAAAAGTTAAAATCACCCCCTTTCCTATTTTACAAATAAAATATGTAAAAAACAAATTGATAATTAAAGAATAAAATTTGGTATTGTGCGTAATTGTCCACACAATTCAAATATAACATTGTCAGTGGGAGAAAGTGACAAGCAGCCTCACCTCCACAATATACTGTAGATATTATTGACTGGCTCTGGAGGTAGATAACCCCAGATGTAGATAATGTAAAAGACTTTACTATCTTGGTGCTGCTATGGGTGAGTGCACAGTGCTTTTCTCCACATATGTTCAAATATTAAATTATTGTTCCCACACAGGGAATACAGTAAGAGAAAAAATTGTCACAATATATATCATAATAATAATACTGTAATCCAACTACTACAATATGGTACCAATAAAAACTGTAAATCATGGTACAAAAAATAAGCCCCAAACAGCCCTGTAGGTAGAAAAATAGAAGTGGAGGAGGAGAGCATTGCTTCAATGTGACCTGGCCATACATGCATCAATGACCTTTGGTTATTAAGGGGTTAAAGTACCTCCTTGAAGTCCTGCAAAATAAAGGCCATATTGTACAGCCCGGTGCCTAGTGTAAGTGGGTGCTGATCTGCTAGTTCGGCGCTCGTTTAATCAGCTTATTACACGGCTCGATAATCATGCTGCACTGACATTGTTAGCGATGTCTGTGCAGCCCTTGCCTTAAACCGTTTGTACGGTCAGATAGCTGCTTTTAATTCAAGATCTGTTCAGGGGTCCAGTCGGCAGGTGATGCAGTTATTGTTCTAAAAAACAACTTTTAAACTTGCAGCCCTGTGTCAAATTGGCATGGCCTAGAGTGTCTTTGCCCTAGGCCTGCGACGCCCCTCCATACCTTCTCCGAGCCCCCCTTTATCATTAGAAAGCTCCTGGGCAGGATTTCTCCTATTCATCACTTGTCTGAACACTGTACATGTGTTGCATTGTTAAGGCACCTGTGCAATCTTCAATAAATCCCACATGGCCGAGAGGAATGGAACTTTAGTTAGGATTGGGAAATAGAGAAATTCCCCCCAAATTTCCATTATAAATAGTATAAATGAGATAACACTGGAATTATGATGTAGTAGAAGTGTCAGGAATGTGACTTTGCGCTCCTTGGTCCGTGCTGGGCGACCGAGGAAGGGCTGAGCCTCTGGTTGTTTTTTGTTTGCAGTTCTGTCTGAATGATGTCTTAGTTTCCCAGCCACACCCGCATTGCCTGTTACACTCTGGCAGTGCAGGGGTTACTCCTTATAGACCTGTCCAGCTGAGCTGGGTGCTGGGATCAGGGCTGATCCAATCAAGTGCTGGACCCAGTCCCTGATTCCAGATAAAAAAGCAGCAGGCTCTTCATTTCCCTGCTGGCTATTGAGTGTTACTGAGCTAAGCGCTTCATCTCTCCTGGTTTTGTTACTTCTGTTGCCTGACCTATTGCTTGATCTTCCAACCTGCTTTGTCTGCTGCCTGCCCCGACCTCCTTGCCTGTCCCTGACTCTTCTTCTGCCTTACGTTTTTGTACCTCGCTGACCGCCATTGCTGACCCGGACCGTAGACTTTGCATTATTGTGTTTGTTTCGTTTGTCTTGTTTTGTGTATCACCTGGTGTAGGACAGGGACTGACACCGTGGTTGTCCACGGCCGTTTAGGGCCGTTGAGGCAAGTAGGTAGGGTCAGAAGGTGGGTTCTAGTGGTTAGGGCTCACTGTCTCGTTCTGTTCCCTACCTTCGTCCGGCGCAATTTGTGACAAGAAGAACATATGAATGTTACTGTTTGGGCTGAGTATTAAGCATCTGTTTGTGTAGGATTTCATCTGTTGTTGCCTGGTTCACTTCCTAATCGCTGCCTACTCTGAAGACAAATTCCTGCTTTTATAACATTTTTGCTAAATCAAGTTCTGCCGTGTCCTGAATGGATTCTGCCGAGAAGACTTTCATCACAAGCGTGAGCATACAGGCATATCTGGTTATAATATATTATATTTAAAGGGGGACTCTGAAGGGAAAAAAAAAATTAGGGTGCATTCACATGTACAAGATCCGCAGCAGATTTGATGCTGTGTTCAGTTATTTAGATCAAATCTGCTGCAGATCCGCTGCGAATCCGCAGCAGAAAATCCGCTGCGATACGGTGTGTGTGAAGCTACCCTTAAAATGAGCTGGTGCCAGAGAGTTATACTGATTTGTAAATTATTTAAAAATCCTCAAGCCTTCCAGTACTTATCAATTGTTGTATGCCCTGCAAGAAGTAGTGTGTTCTTTCTATTCTGACACAGTGCTCTCTGTTGCCACCACTGTCCCTGACAGGAACTGTCCAGAGTAGAAGAAAATCCCCATAGAAAACAGTTCCTGCTCTGGACAGTCACGGATAGAGGTGGCAGCAGAGAGCACTATGTCAGACTGGAAAGCCTACAGCACTTCCTGCAAAACATACAGCAGCTGAAAAGTATGGGAAAACCTGAGATTTTTAAATAAAAGTAATTTACAAATCTGTATCACTTTCTGATACCAGTTGATTTGAAACCAATTTTTTTTCTATGGAGTACCAATATAATATTATTATAGAATAAAGGTAGCTTATATGTTGTGGTCATTGAACAGCATAATAAAATGTGTCATATTGCATTAAATGTAGCTAAATAAGATTCAGTCTTTATACATTATCATCATCATCTCTAAAATTGTCCATCAGGCCAGTTTCACATGGACGACTGCATTTCTGTATTATGGCCACAAGAGTGGGTCTTTATAACAGAACTGACAGCACAATAGGCCCACGGCCTGTGAGCACAGACACGGAAATGTGTCCATATTTTCCCTTTATACTGTATTTAAAGGGGATATTTGCTTTATCTTTTACCCCTGTAATTCGTATCTGGTTTCTAACCAAAGCCTAGTCTTATTATTTTATTCATGTCCTGCAGACACCATAGGGGGTATATAGATGTATTATTTAAGCATGTATTCTGCAAATAGTTCACTGACAAAGAAGAAAGCCTTTGCTATCAGTCTATTCACAACTAAAAACAGGCCGACAAAAAATAGCTCCTATGTTCTACCGTATGTGTCCGACTTCTTCCCACTAGCCTCCTGTATTTGTTATCAGCCCGACCCTCTAATAGGCAATGTTTCTTGAACTTCTAATAACCTGATCATTATCATCATTAGTGCTGGTGATAATATTGAAAGTCTCTAATAATCCCGCCTGTGTAAGATTCCGGGTAATAATATCTCACACATTAACAATGAAGGTGCACCTAGCGACATAACACATGAAATCATTAACAATCCACTTAGCAGGTATAACCTAGTGAGTCTGAAAAAGTTATCAATACTAATCCAGTTTATCTATTGTTTCCATGGTGACGTGCGCTCAGTGGTCCTTGTTCATTTTCCATTTTGATTCCCATCCTTAAGCTGCTGTTTATAAAATGAAAAATTGGAACATGTTGTTTTGGCATATAACCTTGTTTAGGCGTTTTACTTTTTACTAAGTTTCTTTTCAAGATAACTTTCTACTTTTGCCAGAATAATTTCTTAATTTTGCACTGTATGGATGGAGGTCAGCCATGATTGGAATATTCTTTTTTTTTTTTTCTATTTTGTAACAATAGTATCTGTGAATGAACGAGGTGGGATACACTATATAGACAAGTGGTTAAGGGGGCATTCACACGATCTCTGCAATGTCCGTGGCATGGACGGTGTCCTGCGGAGTGGATCTCGAAGCTCCCCGCATCATGATTAATTGTGAAGTCGGGAGATGCGATCCTACGATCATTGTTGTCGATTTGCAACAGGGCCGTGATTAATACTTAAAAACTTATATTGTGCTGCAGCTAGAGGGAATCGCGGAATACACATAGTATACACTCCGTACGGCATCCCTACCGACCACGCAAAAAACTGACATGAATAATGACCGCAGAGAACCTGTTAGTTCACACAATGGAGCGTGCGGCTCAGGCCACACGCTCTACTGTGTGCAGCGGGGAATTCGAATGTGGGCGCACATGGGTGCGCCCGCATCCAAATTCAGCAGAAGTGAATATCATCCTGCCTGTACTGCACTACCGGCCGGGATGATCTTCAGTAACAGAATGGGTGGTGTTATACTAAGTGTGAACATGGCCTAAATGTTCATGCTAGTGTAGATAAATTTTCAGCATATTAAGACATTTGGGGACAATTGCAGGCTTACAACTTTGTTGGAACAGTCTGGGTTTGGACTTTTTCTATTTCAGCACGACTGTGCTCCAGTTCACATAGCAAGAACCATAAAGGCATAGTTGGGTGAGTTTGGTGTGAAAGAACATGACTGGCCCACATTGAGCTCTGACCTCAACCCATATTTAACACCTTTGCAAACTAAATGTTTGACCTTACAGATGCTCTTCTGGATGAATGTCAAAAAATTCCCATGGCCACAGTACAAATCTCTTGCCAGGACAGTGGAATGTATCCCAATACTTTTGTCCAATGGCAACTAGGTCAAGGGTACGCAAGGTTCACTGTTGTACGTGGGGAGTTATTGCCCAACTGGTCCGATCTCACAGAAGGTAGAAATAGTATTCATTTATCTAGAGAAGACCTCCGACCCACCTCTGAATGCTCCTATCTCATGTGTTCAGAAATGAATAAGGTCGTCATCATATAGTTTAATGGTGCGTTTACACAGAGAGATTTATCTGACAGATTTTGGAAGCCAAAGTCAGGAATGGATTTGAAAAGACAGGTAATTCAGTCTTTCCTTTATGACCTGTTCCCTGTTTATAGTCTGTTCCTGGCTTTGGCTTCAAAAATCTGTCAGATAAATCTCTGTGTAAACGCACCATTAAGTATATTTGTTTGGTATTAATCTGCAATAAAGAATGATATTTAGTCTTTCTCTATGCAGGTTTTCATTTATTCAAGTCACGCAGTATGTTTAGAAGGAGAGGAGACAATTTGCATTGCGTTCTTCTGTGAATCTATTATCCTGTAATTTTATTTTTCCCACTTTGTAATTGCATAGTACACTATCCGCGTGAAGGAGATCATAAAGACAGTGCCAGGTCAACTGTGAATGAGAGATGAGGATTTATTTTTCTACACCTCTTCCAGCAATGATACATTTTTGAAGCTGCTACATCTGTCCTTGTGCTTGCTGATCTGAAGAAAGGAGAGACTAGTAGTAATCATTGGTTAATTTCAGGCAGAGATTATATATATATATATATATATATATATATATATATATATATATATATATATATATTATTAAAAAAAAAAAAAAAAAACATATATATATATATATATATATTATTTAAAAAAATAAAATAAAAAATATATATATATATATATATATATATATATATATATATATATATATATATAATTTAACCATGCAGAACCATAATATTCTAAGTCTGGGCAGTTATCAGTTTTACCTACTGGGTGGTCCTGGATAGAAATAATAATAATAATCATATTAAAGGGATATTCCAGGAAAATCGCAGCGTGGGTCCGACCTCTGTACCCCTCGCCGATCTCCACATCGGGCCTCGCCCGCTGTGTACATTCATGTGAAGTAATTGAAAGAACAGAGTACACTGGAAGAGTGATGTACTTGACTCTTTCCTTTGGCTTTGTGTGTGTGTGTGGGGGGGGGGGGGGTGCAGAGGTTGGAACCACCCCTGCAATCCCCTACTTTTCCATAGTAAGGTTTATGTTGCTAAAAACTTTATAGAATAGAGGAATGGTTATAAAAATGCAATTATTTAGACTGACTTCTTTGTAGAGCCATATGTACCACCCACCTTTGTTTGTACAAGAGTTCTTTGTAGAGCCAAACTGTATCATAAACAGAAAGAATAGAAATACTAATACATATGAAGGAGGGCAAGTAACAAGAATAAAAATAGCAAGTTGCTAATAGATGACAGGAACCAGACTGACGGAATGAAAAGTTGGATGAGAAGAATTAAAATGATGGCTGTCAGGAATGTGCCAAAAAGTGGCAACCATGAAGAAACATGAACGCTATCCCTAGATCTTTTCCTGTACACTTAAGGGGGTACACTTAAAGGGGTCAGCATTGCATGAAGGAGGCATGTCCCCCTTATGCACCAGATTTATTACACATGTAGTGAGATAAGTTAAAGAGGACCTGTCAACCCCCGTGACGGGTCAGAACCCGGCCGACCCCCCGCTAGAGCCCCTTATACTCACCTTGTTCCCGAAGTCCCGTTCCTGGAGCCGGTCCAGGGACGGAGATATCACCGTGAGAAGCCCGGTGCGCGTGCTGCTGAGGTGAGTCCGACGCCCATAGAGAATGATGGCTCCATTCATTCTCTATGAGCGTCGGACTCATCTCAGCAGCGCTCGCACAGGGCTTCCCACGGTGATATCTCTGTCCCCGGAACGGCTCCAGGTACGGGACTTCGGGAACAAGGTGAGTATAAGGGGCTCTAGCGGGGGGTCGGCCCGGCTCTGACCCGGCACAGGGGGTGACAGGTTCCCTTTAAAGGGCACTCATCATTTTTTATGATATTTCCAAGTAATGCATGACAGCTGTTTCACACTCTCTTGCATGCTTCTCCAGAAGCCGTTCATGCGCACAGGACCTGGGATATACACTCAGTAATGGACATGAGCGTGAACATGTAACAAGTGGTTTACAGACATCCAATTGCAAAAACATATTTACATCTATGCACTCATTTAAAGTGTCACTTTCGTTATAACTTTCAAAATCTAAACCGACAGTAGATGTGATATAAAGCAAGTTTGCAATATACATTCATTATTATTTTAATTTTTTTTTGTTATCTTGGAAAACACAGCTTTTCCTGATGTAAATCGCTAACTTGCTTTATTTCAAATCTACTGTTTAAAGTTAATATGACAGGAACACTTTAATGTTATGTTCACACAATGTTTCTCAGCTCTGTTTAAAATTACGTCCATCATTTTGAGTCTAAGATGACAGATGTCATTTAGCTGTCTGGCTGCCCCTTAGTGCAATGACGGCTGTTGGTACATTATTCTAGTATGGGTTTACTATTTGCCCTTTGTGTGTCTTTAATTGAAAAGTCCATTGAATTTAATTGTAAAAAAAACGGTGAAAGGTGAAAAAAAAAAAACTGTGTGTAAACAACTTAACATAACGTCTGCTGTTTGCAATAGACATCCGAAAATAATTGACATGATCGATATTTTGACGTCTGCGCAGATAACGTCGGTCATTTTATACGTTGTGTGCATAGGATGTCCATCATCCCATTGACTTCAGTGCATTGCATTGAAGTTAATTATATCGCGTCAATAACGGACGTCTTTTTAAATAGAAAAAGCAACCGCCTTTTCTCTTTTTTTGGCATTGTGTCAACATAGCCAAAGCCGTCTGCTCCCTGAGCATTTGTTATACGATTTACTTGGCTGCTTCTTGTAATATTATTTTATTAAAGGGGTTGTCCAGCTAAAATCTTTTTCTTTCAATTCAACTGGTGTCAGAAAGTTATATAGATTTGTAATTTACTTCTATTAAAAAAACTCAAGTCTTCCCATACTTATTAGCTGCTGTATGTCCTGCAGGAAATGTTGTTTTATTTTCAGTCTGACACAGGGCTCTCTGCTGACATCTCTGGCCGAGACAGGAACTGTCCAGAGCAGGAGAGGTTTTCTATGGTGATTCATAGAAACCGAGACAGAGTTCCTGTCTCTGCCAGAGATGTCAGCAGAGAGCTCAGTGTCAGACTGAAAATAAAACAACATTCTATTTTTTTAATAGAAGTAAATTACAAATCTATATAACTTTCTAATATCAGTTGACTTGAAAGAAAAAGATTTTCGCTGGACAACCCCTTAAATGTCCCTTTCACTGTTAGTGCATTTATATTCCCTCCTTTCACATGGTGGATTAGTCTTGGTACTCCTTTTCTTGTTTTTACAGATAATAATAATAATAATATTTATTTGTATAGCACCAACAGATTCTGCAGTGCTTTCAGATGTAATGTGTTCACTAAATTGTTTGTTCATTGAACGAATGGTTTTACTTACTGTATGTAATAGACACCTAGCAGGAGTGAAGAACAGGTACACTAACCGGTGATAGGTCTTTGGCTGGTTGCCAAGTCCTGTCACTAGTTGGTACCTGCAATTTACTGTACGTTCAAATGCCACCGTTCGATTTTACACCGTGACCTTTTAACAAAAATGTATGTGGAGTTGTGCTAAAGTGCGCATGTGTGTGAAATTGCCCCATTAGTTACTGTCTTTAAATACCCAACATATCTTTCAAAAACACTTCTAATCGATGGTCAGTGGGTTTCCGACTGTTTAACCCGTTCCCTGCTGGTGTACTTTTTTTTTTTTTTAATTTCGAATCCTCTTTTCACCACCTTCATCCACTGAGATCCACTCCTCTTGTAATGCTGCCAGACCTAGATGCATGGCAATTGCCACCTTCTGTTTTAGTGGTGTAGTCGTACTGAGGACAGGTAAAAAGACTGTGACTTCACTGACTGTACCTGCGCAAGACAGAAGATGGCAATTACTGTACATCTGGATTGCCCCAGCAACGTCACAAGACGAGAGGATATTGCAATTTTCAACATGCTGAGTAATTTTCATTTTGTTAAATTTAGAAATGCATGTAAGGGTGCTTATTCCTTTTTGTTTTTTGTTTTTTTTTACATTTGTATTTGAGCTACATAACCATAAACAAATGCTACAACAAAAGTATGATGAATATGTATTAAAACTGGACAAAAAACTAAAGAAATGGACATAATATTGGGCCAAAACTATTTGTATTGTGCACCGGCGTTTGATTAGCATTTTCATACAGAAGTATAATTCAGCCCTCAGACTCATTTCTTTTCCCTTTCACATTCACTGCCAAGAAACAAAGTAACATTCATTTAACTAAGGAATGAAATAAATTTGTGAAAGGTTGTTAAAAGTGCAGCTTTTATACAACTCATAAAAAAAAGATCCTGATCACGAAAGAGGTTTTGCACACCCTCAAGAGAACTTCAATTACTGTAGCTTTTCTTCTTCCTGGCAATCTAGTCTTCATTTACATATGTTTTCCAAAAGTTCTTCAAAAGTAATAGGTTATAATAGCAGAGGTAGACGATACGAGCGTGGCACTGTCATTGAGCTTGCGGATCATTATTAGATGTAAGTGTAGATGGGTTTAGCTTGGGATTTGCATTTTTTTTATTAACCTATTTTAATTGCGTTCCCTTCTGTAAACTTTTTAACAACAGAATGAAACTATTCAGACTAACACTTTTGCACTTAGCTTGCTGTCCACGGGGAACTCTGGGTAAATTATTCCTAGAACACCTGAAAGCTTGGCCATCTGTGCTACAGTATCACACTATAACAGTATAGATAATGAAAGTCTACCATTAGGAACGCATTGCTTTCACCCTAGTCATTACAAAAATGATGTTTGGCTTTAAAGTTTCTGACTCGATAAGTCTTTTTTCAGACTGTTTCTAAGTAGCAAATGTAAAGCGAGTGCAGCATATGGATTGCAGTGAGATATCCAAGCCGAGTTTTGGCTTAAAACAGTTGGTTACTACGGTAGTATTTCTGTACCCAGCCCGCTTGCTGATGCTGCGGTCAGGCTGTCTAATAGCAGCTGGGGGTGGGTCTTGTACCATAGTACAGTTAGTCAGTGAATGGAAATCTATTACGAAATTATATGAGAAATATCAGGGATGGGAATAAAGATTTTTTTTCTTTCCCCTGCAGGCGACCCATCGGTGGTGGTGGGCGGGTTTTTTTGGGAAAGTTTGTTATAAAATGTTTGATTACTGCCTGAATGTAATTTATTGTAATTAGAAAAAAAAAGGCTTGTACCATAACGTAGAAAAAGAAATGATCCAAGCACTCACTGGTGGTAACGTCTTAAGTGGATGTACTTACATTGGCACCAATGATAGTTAGAGGTAGGTGGCGGGTCCTTAAAAACGATTTCAGGGACTTAGACAGGAAGCTTAAAACTAGGACCTCCAAGGTGATATTTTCCGAAATATTACCTGTACCACGAGCCACACCTGAGAGACAGCGGGAGATTAAGGAGGTAAATAAGTGGCTCAAGAGCTGGTGTAGGGTAGAGGGGTTTGGGTTCATGGAGAACTGGGCCGACTTCTCGGTCGGTTACAGGCTCTACGGTAGGGACGGGCTGCATCTCAATGGGGAGGGTGCAGCCGTGCTGGGGGAGAAGATGGCTAAGAGGTTGGAGGAGTGTTTAAACTAGGGACCGGGGGGGAGGGCAACTACAATATAGTAAGTAAAGACAGAGTAGATGGAGAGCTGGGCCTAGATTATGGAACTGGGGGTGGAGCGGCGGGAGGGGTTAGAATAGTCACTAGTGATAAAAGGAAAGGAAATATGGACAAATATATTAAATGTATGTATACTAATGCTCGAAGCCTCACTAATAAAGCTGAGGAATTAGAACTCATAATGGTTGAAGAGAAATATGATATAGTGGGGATAAGCGAGACATGGCTGGACGAGACCTAGGACTGGGCCGTTAATATCCAGGGTTATAGTCTATTCAGAAATGACCGTAAAAATAAGAAAGGGGGAGGGGTCTGTCTATATGTTAAATCCTGCCTTAAGCCCATTCTGCGGGAGGATATATGTGATGATAATGTGGAGTCTCTTTGGGTAGAAATAAGGGGAGGGACGAAGAATAATAAAATTCTTATAGGAGTGAGTTATAAACCTCCAAGTATAGTGGAAGAATCAGAAAATCTTATAAGACAAATAGATGTGGCAGCGAAGCAGGGGGAAGTCATTATTATGGGGGACTTTAACTACCCAAATATCAACTGGAAAGCAGAAACCTGCAGCTCCAGGAAGGGTAGCGGGTTTTTGGAAATAGTAAAAGATAATTACCTTTCTAAACTAGTAGAGGAACCAACAAGAGGGGGAGCCCTTCTGGACCTGATCTTAACCAATAGGCCCGACAGAATATCAAAAATAGAGGTGGGGGGTCACCTAGGTAATAGTGACCATAACATAGTAAGTTTTCAATTATCCTTCAATAAAATTATTAGTAGAGGGGCTACAAAAACATTAAATTTCAGGAAGGCTAATTTCCAAAAACTAAGAGCGGACCTTGGGAACATAGACTGGGACAATGCCTTCAGAAATAAAAGTACACAAGAGAAATGGGACATATTTAAGAGCATCCTGGGTAAATCGTGTGAACGACACATACCATATGGGAATAAACGTAGTAAAAATAAGAGAAATCCAATGTGGTTAACTACAGCTGTAAGGGGTGCAATAAATGATAAGAAACAAGCATTCAGACAACTAAAACAAGAAGGTAGTGGGGAAGCATTGAGCAACTATAGACAGAAGAATAGAATGTGTAAAACGCAAATAAAAGAAGCAAAAATAGCCACAGAAAGTAAAACAAATCCCAAAATGTTCTTCACCTATATAAATAACAAAAGACTTAAAACAGAAAATGTTGGTCCCCTCAAAAATAATCTGGGTGTAATGGTGGAGGGGGAAGAGGAAAAGGCCAATCTATACTGGAGTATCTTAATGAAAATAATCTTATGACGCAGCACCAGCATGGATTTATGAGGGATCGATCCTGTCAGACTAATCTGATTGGCTTCTGTGAAGAGGTAAGTTATAGACTGGACCTGGGGGAGGCTGTGGATGTTGTGTATTTGGACTTTTCAAAGGCATTTGATACTGTGCCGCATGAAAGGTTGGTCTACAAAATGAGGATGCTGGGACTTGGGGAAAACGTATGCAAATGGGTAAGTAACTGGTTGTGTGATAGAAAACAGAGGGTGGTCATTGATGGAAAATATTCAGATTGGGTTTTAGTTACTAGTGGGGTACCACAGGGGTCAGTCTTGGGTCCACTTCTTTTTAATATTTTTATTAATGATCTTGTAGAGGGGCTACAGAGTAGAATCTCCATTTTTGCAGATGATACTAAACTGGGTAAAGTAATCAGTACAGAGGAGGATAATATCATATTACAGAGGGATTTGGAGAAGCTAGAGGCTTGGGCGGAGAAATGGCAAATGAAGTTTAATGTGGATAAATGTAAGGTTATGCATTTGGGCCATAGAAATAATACGTACAGTTATGTGCTAAATAATAAAACACTGGGTAAAACTACTTCCAAAAAGGACCTGGGGGTATTGGTGGACAGTAAACTCAACTTTAGTGATCAGTGCCAGGCAGTAGCTGCCAAGGCTAATAAAATAATGGGATGCATCAAAAGAGGTATAGATGCTAAAGATGAGAACATAGTTTTGCCTCTTTATAAATCACTAGTCAGACCACATATGGAATACTGTGTACAGTTTTGGGCACCGGTATATAAGAAGGACATAGGTGAACTGGAGCGGGTGCAGAGGAGGGCAACTAAGGTCATTAAGGGAATGGGTGGGTTACAGTACCAGGACAGGTTATCACGCTTGGGGTTATTTACGCTAGAAAAAAGACGTCTTAGAGGCGATCTGATCACAATGTACAAATATATGAATGGACAGTACAGAGATCTTTGTAGTGGTCTTTTTACTCCTAGGTCTGTAACAATGACAAGGGGGCATCCTCTACGTCTAGAGGAAAGAAGATTTCATCATCAGCATCGACGCGGGTTCTTTACTGTACGAGACTGTAAGACTGTGGAACTCTCTGCCACATGAGGTTGTTATGGCCGATTCATTAAATAAGTTCAAGGGAGGCCTGGATGCTTTTCTTGAACAATATAATATTACAAGTTATGGGCATTAGATTTCTGGTGATACGTTGATCCGGGGATTGCTCTGGTTGCCATTGCAGTCGGGAGGGGGGGGGGGGGTTCTCCCTGTGGTGGGGCGGTTATCTTATGCCCCATAGGGGTTTTTCGCCTTCCTGGATCAACACAGTAGGATTCTCCTAGGTTGAACCTGATGGACTCTTGTCTTCTTTCAACCTTATTTACTATGTTACTATGTTACTATGTTACATAACATCACAGGGCGGGATAGATTACATGGGTGCAGGAGCGTCTCTGCAGACAACGGTTTCACGCTGCAGCGCTTTGTTTACTGTAGACTTGACAAAGTGATGTGGCGCGAAACCGTTGTCTGCAGAGACGCTCCTGCACCCATGTCATCTATCCCGCCCTGTGATGTTATGTGAATAATTCCACTTTAGACCCTTCCACTGGTGAGTGCTTGGATCTTTTCTTTTTCTACGTTATTGTATTGCTCTTACCTCCCTTTCGGCATCATGGTTCTAGTCAGCGTGGTCACAGTGGTTAGGCTTCACCTTTGCAGTGTGCCGGACAGTGTAGACATATGTTCAGATAGTGCCGGCTTCTGTCTATACCCAGTTCTCAAAGTCTTGTACCATACTTTAAAGGAAAAAGGCAGCCAATGCTCCTAGAAAATTGGTATCCACTGGAAGTGTACTTGGAAGTGCTTCAACTGGCACTTACGGTTATATATACATACAGTATGTTTCAATCTCTTAGATGGAATCTTCATTGGGAGCGTACATTCATGATATATATATATATACACACACACACACTACCGTTCAAAAGTTTGGGGTCACATTGAAATGTCCTTATTTTTGAAGGAAAAGCACTGTACTTTTCAATTAAGATAACTTTAAACTAGTCCTAACTTTAAACAAATACACTCTATACATTGCTAATGGGGTAAATGACTGTTCTAGCTGCAAATGTCTGGGTTTTGGTGCAATATCTACATAGGTGTATAGAGGCCCATTTCCAGCAACTATCACTCCAGTGTTCTAATGGTACAATGTGTTTGCTCATTGGCTCAGAAGGCTAATTGATGATTAGAAAACCCTTGTGCAATCATGTTCACACATCTAAAAACAGTCTAGCTCGTTACAGAAGCTACAAAACTGATCTTCCTTTGAGCAGATTGAGTTTCTGGAGCATTACATTTGTGGGGTTAATTAAACACACAAAATAGCCAGAAAAAGAGAACTTTCATCTGAAACTCGACAGTCTATTCTTGTTCTTAGAAATGAAGGCTATTCCATGCGAGAAATTACTAAGAAATTGAAGATTTCCTACAACGGTGTGTACTACTCTCTTCAGAGGACAGCACAAACAGGCTCTAACCAGAGTAGAAAAAGAAGTGGGAGGCCGCGTTGCACAACTAAGCAAGAAGATAGGCACATTAGAGTCTCTAGTTTGAGAAACAGACGCCTCGCAGGTCCCCAACTGGCATCTTCATTAAATAGTACCCGCAAAACACCAGTGTCAACATCTACAGTGAAGAGGAGTCTGCGGGATTTTGGGCTTTAGGGCAGAGTGGCAAAGAAAAAGCCATATCTGAGACTGGCCAATAAAAGATTAAGATGGGCAAAAGAACACAGACATTGGACAGAGGAAGACTGGCTGGAAAAAAGTGTTGTGGACGGATGAATCCAAGTTTGAGGTGTTTGGATCACAAAGAAGAACGTTTGTAAGACGCAGAACAAATGAAAAGATGCTGGAAGAATGTCTGACGCCATCTGTTAAGCATGGTGGAGGTATTGTGATGGTCTGGGGTTGCTTTGGTGCTGGTAAGGTGGGAGATTTGTACAGGGTAAAAGGGATTCTGGAATAAGGAAGGCTATCACTCAATTTTGCAACGCCATGCCATACCCAGTGGACAGCGCTTGATTGGAGCCAATTTCATCCTACAACAGGACAATGACCCTAAACACACCTCCAAATTGTGCAAGAACTATTTACAGCAGAAGCAGGCAGCTGGTATTCTATTGGTAATGGAGTGGCCAGCGCAGTCACCAGATCTGAACCCCATTGAGCTGTTGTGGGGGCAGCTTGACCGTATGGTACGCCAGAAGTGCCCATCCAACCAATCCAACTTGTGGGAGCGGCTTCTAGGAGCGTGGGGTGCAATTTCTCCAGCTTACCTCAACAGATTAACAGCTAGAATGCCAAAGGTGTGCAATGCTGTAATTGCTGCAAAAGGTGGATTCTTTGACAAAAGCAAAGTTTGATGTAAAAACAATGTTATTTCAAATACAAATCATTATTTCTAACCTTGTCAATGTCTTAACTCTATTTTCTATTCATTTCACAACGTATGGTGGTGAATAAGTTTGACTTTTCATGGAAAACACAAAATTGTTTGGGTGACCCCAAACTTTTGAACGGTAGTGTGTGTGTGTGTGTGTGTGTGTATATATATATATATATATATGTGTATATATATATATATATATATATGCTAATATTGTATAATACAGTTTTTACTCAAACATAATAGCTAACTAGAGACATATTTACCAGTAGTAAGTAAAAATGCTCATAATGTTAGAAGGAAGCAACAATAAAGTGTGACTTGCTGGTAATCTTTAATAATCACAACTAAAATAAGGAAAATATTTTCTATGGGCAGAGTAATTGTGCCCATACTAAACTGCCTGCTGTGCACCCTCAGGACTCATTAATATTCGTTTTGTACTCATAAATATCTTGGCACATTAATTTTTTCCTGTTCTTTGGATGCCTGACAGCCAGATGAAATGATGTGAAAATACAACACTGATTCATATGGCATTGTGGATCTTAAAAACCTTGTCAGAATACCAGAATACATGGCGTATTACACAGACTAGAGCTTGTTCATTTAGGTCCTACCTACACATACAGCTACTTATTAGTGTCCAATGACTACCAAATATCATGGAATATTTTCTCGGCAATGAATTCAAAGTTCAGAACCACAACTGATTTTTGTGATTGATTGAATTCATCAATTCCTGATAAAGGAAATCTATCACCACTAAAGTACACACAAACCTTATGGTATGAATCCTGGGATTCACAATGCATCAGTGCTTTGGGTGTTTCAATCTGCTTCTCTCTTCCTAAGTTATGCAGGAAAACCTTATATGCTAATTAGTTTATTTGGAACACTTATGAGGGTCCCAAACCCCCAGTCCAACGATACTCCTGCCTGCTGTTTCCACTCCCAAATATGCATAACAGGCTCTGATGTTGGGCCTGGCCAAGTCCCATGCATGCACTGTAAGGGTGCTCTCACACTGCAGATAACAGGCGAAAATTCTGAGTGGAATCCCCGCCGTGGATTTTGCTTGGAATCCCGCCTGCCTCACTGTCTCATTGTTATGTATAGGACGCCTCCACCTTTTTTCCACAGTGTGAACACACCCTAAGTGTTGTTGAGTGCAGTAACAGTACACTCACTGAGCAACCACAGCATTTAGCCAGGTCAGGGCTAACGTCCAGAGAAAAGCCCCTTGTGCATATTTATGAGGATGCCCGTGCACCAAGGCCATGGGACAGCCCTTGGTGCACCAAACACATTAATTTGTAGGTTTTACAGCATAACTTGGGAATAGGGTGGTGGATTAAATTGCCCAAATTATTTAAACTGGCCCCTTTAATGAAATGATGGTTTGTCTTGTTTGTACATGAATAATGATTTTAGGTGGGGGCGGGTGGAGGGTTGGGGGTTGAGGCTGGTTGTGCACGAAAGGAGTCCAATAAGGTGAAAAGGATTTTTTTTTTACATTCAGTTGTTCTGTGAAGTTTGTTGAAATGACAGTGCCTGTTAAGCTCTGAGTATTGGCTGGGCAATGCTCATCAGGAAATAACTAAAAGTGGTGAAAACTCAAATATCTTTCACCTGTACCACATTTAGTGAACCCAGAAGGCTGTGGACATACAGTACATGGCTTTGTTCTATTACGTTTGGCTTTTAGTATATACAGTATAAGCACAATTAGGGCTGCCATCAGGGCTGACCTGGGGTCTAACCTATAATGCTTTGGCTGTATTGGGCTCCAAAATACCTAATGATGACGAGTACAATGCTGCATAAAAATTTATTTTGTACATCAAATTAATTACAGGTGGTGCCTTGGACTACGAGCATAATTTGTTAAGGGACAGTGCTTGTAATCCAAATCACTCTTAATTTTTCTATGAGAAATCATTGAAATGCTGACAATTGGTTCCACACCCCAAAAAAGAATGATTTTTATATTCTTAATAGCATGAAAAAATAATAAAACAAACATTTAGAAACAGCTGAATATGTCATATTATAAGTTACTGTACAGTATTGCAATCAGCATGTGGAGTATAATGTAAAGTAAGTGAATAAACTAAAAAAAAAAAAAACTGCAGAAGTTTATAGATACAGGATGGAGCTGCAGATTCCCATAATGCAGTTGCATAGTACAACAGGCTAGAATAGAGACGTTGGGCTGCTTTCAGAGGTGTGTGTGGTCACATGACAGAAATGGGGAAGGGGGTGTGTTCAGCATGGACAAATTAGGAAGGGAGAATCACATAGCTGTTCAGGAGGACAGTGACAGAAACTTTATATACAGCAGTGTGTATAGCTGAGTGTAAGTGCAGCCACATTATAGCAGCAGTGTGAATGGCTGAGTGTAAGTGCAGGCACATTAGAGTAGGAATGGAGAGGATGGGAAACACAAGGGCTGACCGCAGGGAGCACGAAGGAATGAGCAGGGCATATGTGGACACATAAATGCAGCACTCTTTGTCTGGGGATAGATGAGTTACAGCTACAGTCCTGTCCCCTGATGCAGCCGCAGCCTGAAGTGAATCTGCTATGATTTGGAAGGTGAGGGAGACTTTCTGGGTCAGAGTACAGGGCTGTAGACCCCGCTATGCAGACCATGCTCCTCTTCCACTCCCGCTCCACCCAGCACAGGGAGCTCTAAACCAAACCAATGCTCTTAAACCAAGTTACAATTTTGAAAAACACTGAGCTCTTCTTGCAAAATGCTCTTAATCCAAGTTTCTCTTAAACCAAGGTACAGTACCACTGTATTTTATAATGACCCTTGCTATTACAAGGCACATTTGTCATATTTTTATTCTGAGGGAAATAGGAATAATTTAAGTGGAATATAAAATTTGAGTCTGTTTTTTCTGGTTAAAAGATCCGTCCTCTATAACTATTGGACTGTAAGAAATTTTGTAACTGAAAACAAATGGTGAAAGTAAACAAAAACAAAACTTGAAAAAAAAAAAAAAAAAGTTTTAGCAGGTTTTTCTGCACCTCCTGAAACTAATAGTCTCGTCTGCATATTGCATTCTCTGGTACAGTAATAATTACATTACATTTATATGGTTTAATTACTAAAGACCGAGAAAAATGTAAAGCAATTCTTCAGTGTTTTACAACCATTAAAAACAAATTTCCATAATTCTGAACTCGTCGTTTACTGAAATATACATGATGCTAATTGTTTGCCATTGTCTTTTCAATTACAAGAACTATTTAATTTTTATTTGTATAGTAGGAATTATTCATTTACTGAGATGTTGCTATACTCTTATTCTCCGTGATCTTGTTTTTTGTTTTTTTTTGGCCTCTCACATCCGCATAGTATATTTCCGGCTAGGGCGCTTACAGCTTATATTAAACTGCTTGTTTAACATTAATCATTTTTACTACACGCTCACTCACTGGATAATTTTTGCTTGTAGCACGCTGTCTATTTCAATTTATAAAACTACATATTTTGATTAAAGGTCCAATGATGAAATCTCCTAAATGGTTGTTAATAGCTGCTAGACTGAAAATGATGGCTTCTGTCACTGCCTATTATGAAGACTATGAATTTTATGTTACAAGTGAAGCTATTGTCTGATAAACACACTTCCGAATAAAATCAAATTTACTTGACTCTTATCACCATAATAGCTCTTTAACATACATTGTAGTGCAAGCAAGCGGGCCTGCATTTCCTCTTAATCTCTTGAGAGCATTGTGGATGCCTTTTATCCTCTGTGCTTAAATATTACAGTCGATATCCATCAACAAATTGTATTATTTTTAGTCTTCTGCAAATAGTGCAAGAGCGGCTTAGCAGATTGATATTTAGATTTTAAGAGTCTGAACAAATATCCAGAAGAATTAGATAAGGGCAATGTATGTTGTTTGATTCATAGCAATGTAAAAGGACTACAATGTAAAGGTTATCAAGATGATTCCTAGATACAGATACTTCTGAATACTGCTCATATAGTATACTGCATAAAGTACTGGATCCATTGCATCCATTACAGTTCCAGGTAAGGGGATAAACTCACACGGAGAGCTTATCTGCATCTTTTTTTTTTTTTTTATACCCAAGAGCTCTTATATGTTAGTGGCTCTCGGCGCACTGTGTAAACTGAAATGGAGAAGACAGAAGCAAATATATAATCTGTAAGGGCCCTATTACACGGAACGATAATCTCCTGAATCGGCCCTATCCAGCCGATTATCGCTCCGTGTAATAAATACAACGATCAGCTGATGACAACGATCATGAGCTGATCGTTGATATAGTTCTTGACCTATAATTGTCGGGTGCCGACCGTGCATCGCTATGTGTAATAGCGGTGCACGGCTGATGGCTGACGATTTCCAACCTCTATACATTACCTATCCATGCTGCAGGGCTCCTCTTGCGGTCTTCTTCTCCCCGGGTCCTGCGCGCTGCAGCTCTAGAGAGCGGCCTGTCTGAGCTGACAAGCCGCTCAATCACTGGCCACGGTAATAATAGAATTTAAGCAAGGCCTGCAAGGAAATTGGTAAATATATCCATGTAGCCCTTGTTAAATGATTATCGGGCCGTGATTATCTGCCTAGTAACCAAGCGCCAATCTAGCAGATCGGCGCTTATTTACAGTTATTATCGGGACCCCATCAGCCTGTGTAATAGTACCCTAAGTCTTCTCTTCAGAGCTTCCACTTGTCTCTTGACAGCCAAAAAGGCCCACCCAGCTCTATTTTTCAATACTTTTAAATCAATATTTACAGAACTTTGTCCTAAACAGGTTTATATCTGGGGGAAAAAAACAAAAAAAAACGATCATGTGGTGGCTGTGAACAACCTTATTCTCCTAGACTCTAGCCATTATGACTGAAAAAAATTATCTCCTGGTTGATTATAGATGTGATCTAGTAAGAGGAGGAGAAAAAGAAGAAATCAGGAGAAATCTAACTAATTATAACTAATTCAGCAAAAAGTAGAATATGTGATGTGTTATATCCTCAGTGGCTAACATGCTAAGGCCACATGCAAAGGATGGATGAGAAAAGAATGTCTGTGTATATTGAACAGGAAGACTGCTGGAGTTAAAGTACACAGTAAGGCTTAGAAGATTTAAGGATGAGTTATTTGAAAAAAATGTGTGTAACTGGTTATCAGTGAAGCTGAAGAAGCAGATGCGTGTCTCCGAAGCAGTAGTGGATACCAACTACTTTATGTATAACATCTGCATGATCAAAATATATAGAGGGGCCCTTTCTTCTTGGAAGAGGACCTGTGAGCTCTCCTGATCTAGTTTGCCACATACTGGCATTACATACAAAGTAACTATGCTGGAACATTTTTTCTAAAACTCTGTATTATGTAGTTCCTCTATTATGCCTTCTGGAGGTATTCAAATAAATGGACACCTATGTGTTCCTTTTATTAATGGGTATGTTTTTTTTCAGAGTCTGATGTTATCATCCCCTCAGACATTCCCAGAGACTTTTACTAGCTTCTCTGAGATTAGTACCGACCTTGATCTAAATTTATATGATTATTATTATATGTCTTTATATATTACTTAAACTTTTTTTTTCATACCTCTTTGTACAATACAGAATACAAGGTAGAAAAATACAGCTTGTTTTCAGAACAAAAAAAAAAGAATCAGATTGCATGGAACTGATATTACCTGATAATTCTTTTGCTTCTTATAGGCAACAGTGAGAATAGAAGTTATAGAGAGTTTCAAGTGCTTCTGGGAGGTTGCAAAAATTGAGTTATTTTAAGAAGTCTAGAAAAAATTAGTAGCAGAAGTGACGTGCACACCTAGTTGTTACTGGGTACACTGCCACAATAATGGAATTGCTATAAAATGTGTGTCTGAAATGGGCAGTAATTTGAGTCTGGTACTTACATAGCCTGCAGGAAGAAAGTGCTTAATGCCAGCTGACATCACACCTATTACCCTCCTGCTCCTTGCCTTCTACAGCAACAAAGTTCTTTGCAGATCTGCTTTTATGAAATGAGGTAGTTCTGAATTGGTAAAAAAAAATCTTAGACATGAATTTTACACAAAGTTATAGAACTTTTAGCTGCCAACAGAAGTATTCCTTTAACCTCTTCAGGACCCTTGTGACACATTTACGTCATGGGAGCCTGAGACGTAAGATGTAAATGTATGGCAAAGAGTCCAGCGGCTTTATGAAGTGATCTCGAGAGCGGAACTCACTGCCATCTAAACACTGCTGATCACAGCATTTAAGTGTCAGTAACTGTCTAATTGGGACCTCCACAGTGTTAGTTTGGGGATCCCGATTGTTTCCCCTGACTTCCGGATTGATAATACCTAAAGGAGTTATCCAGCAAAAAAATTTTCTTTCAAAACAAAGTTATATAGATTTGTAATTTACTTTTATTAAAAAATTTCCAGTCTTCCAGTACTTATTAGCTATTATATGTCATGCAGGAAATGTTCTATTTTCAGTCTGACACAGTGCTGTCTGCTGACATCTCTGGCCGAGACAGGAACTCTGTCTCGGCTTTATAAGAATCCCCATAGAAAACCTCTCCTGCTCTGGACAGTTCCTCCAGCTTCTCTCCAGCCGCACACTCCATTGTGTGTAGCAGTGAATTGGGATGCGGGCGCACACAGATGCGTCCGCATCCCAATTAATCAGAAATGAAGATTATCTGGCCGTCAAAGCAGTACCGGCTGGGATGATCTTCTCTGTCTTACGCAATGGGAATATGGCCTAATATTGGATTTTATGTTACTGCCTTTCTATTAGGAAGAGCACCCCATGTTCATATGATTTGCTACTCCAGAAGTGTGCTGATACCAGTAGCGCTGGTCCTCTTTTTCTCCTAATGCTCCGCTTTCTTTTTATTTTTTTTTTATAAGCCTGGGTCACACAAACTTCTATGAATACAGTAATACGTCAGTATAATTTCAAACTTGGCAGTAAGAATTTGTCAGGCTAACACGTCAACTCTCGAATGTATACACTGCACCCATGGCAAGGATAGAACTGAGTTTGTTATGGTACTGTACATATATATAGTTGGTGCATAGTAGCATAGTTTCTGAATAGTTTTCTTTTTAACCACTTGCATTTTTGTATTGATTTATTGTATCCTTTAAAACTAAACCAGAGGACCATGAGTTAATATGAGACAAAGTAATGACATACATGTCCCTGTAATTATATTGCCAATGAATGATTTCCAGTACCAACAGAATGCACGTTAGGTTTTAGTTTACACCCTGTAATCTTCCATATTTTGTTCTGTTAGGCTTTGTGCGGGTTAAACCGTTCTTTTCTTTAGAGTGGTAACAAGAGGTTGCTGTTAAGAGACCAATCAGATCCTATTTGTGCTCTGGAAAAGTAGCTTGGTTTAAAATGTTAAGTGCTGCAAAAGCCTTTGGATAGCTGGTTGATGGGGCTCCATGGATGGCAGGAAACAGCATGGAATCACTTTAGTAGGTGGATACTAAAATGGGAGACACAAGAGTGATTGCCATGGTAATGCAGAGGGGATTCAACCTCCTGGGCTCTGTTTGTATATTAGCACACTAAACCATAGAATGGTAATACTTTAAATATTCTAGCAATAGTAATAGCCAGGCTTTCTTCTCTGCAGCCCTTAGAGTTATTGATAAACTAATATATATGACAGAACTAACAGAACAAGTGATATCAGGTGATATTTTACAGGTTTGCATTAAAATTTAAATGAGTGAATATAATTTCCTACTTAAACACTAAACATTTGATTTCTCAGAATAAAAAAGGTAGAAAACTCTGATATAACTCCAGTATAAATGTACCCAACTTTAATAGAGACAGAACTTTTCTGGTTTCTACGTAACTGTCTGAGGGTTGCATGCTCATTCAGGTTGCTCTACATAGTAATGAAATCCAAGGTATAAAAGCAAAAAAGTGGAGAGCAGGCAGAGTATACTGCACACATTTTCTTCCTTCATCAGCCTTAGATTCACTTAGGCTGGGTTCACGCTGCGTTTTTGCAATATGTTTTTTTTTCCATCCATTGTAAGCAAAAATAGGATAAAAAAATAAAATCAGGATGCATTTGTATGCATCTGTTCTAATCCATTTTTCCTTGTGACTTCAAATAATAGAATTAATAAGAAAAAATGGATCAAATAAACAGATCAAAACGCATCCACAGGTTTAGCATACACAAAAATGTTGTCGACCATGTTTTTGTGTACGTTAAAAAAGGATGCTTTTTAATCCATCTTTTTTTATAATCGGAAAACAGATCAAAACGGATGCACTAAAATCCCTCCATTTTTCATGTTTTTTTTTTTTTTTTTGCATTAAAAAAAATAAGATTGCAAAAATGCAGTGTGAACCCAGCCTTACAAGCCAGAAGGGAGATGTATTCCCCCTCCTCTCTCTCTGTGAAAGCTTGTAGCTAAACCTTTCATGAACCTTCTTCACTTCCATGAGATACAACAACCAAGGCATCTTGTTCGTCCATTATATATGTATGTTTACATGCATCAGAATATTCTGCTCGCCTTTCGCTTTATTGTTTCCATGTTGACTGTCCTTGGATTTGATTGAATGGGATCTGAAAGGAGCGGGGATGCGGGAGTGCATCCTGTGCATTGCTGGGATTGTACAGTTAGTGCTGTGTGGAGAAACCAATGAAGTTTTACTCTAGATTGGAAGTACTCCTAAGATTATTTTTGTTTGTTTCCCTTATTAATTTACTGCACTTATCATGACTGATGCAATGTATTGTGGGTATTAGTTTTCTTATCCTAAGATATAAAACAAATTTCATAGAGAATAAATAGACAAGAAACTGACTGAGATGAAGCTGCATCAGTATAAGTGTAGACAATGGGGGAGGTTTATTGACTAGGCAGTTTGTGAATGTGCCAAATGTATCACAGTGGCTTAGGTTGGCTGATAAATCTGTTGCACACTGAAGGCCCTATTCCACGGAATGATTATCGGCTGTTACGGCCAATAATAATCCCGTGGAATAGAAGGCAATGATCAGCTGACATCATTCAGCAGACCGCCGCTATCCTCTATGGGCTGCCCGGATGACCTAGCGATCACCCGAGCAGCCCCCCCCCCCTCGCAGCTCCTCGCGACCCCTCCAAAATTCATCTGCTCACTGCCGCTGCATGAAATAGCGGCGGCGGGGAACAAGGAGCAAACGAGCGCTAACAGCACTTGTTTGCTTCTCTGCGTCGGCCTGTGGAATAGGGCCTTAAGGCCATGTCACAGAACGACCAGTGTCAGTGAAGTTTATTCTGGAGGGTACTGCAGTACCAGCAAGATGAAGCTCATCTCATCATGTCAGTTTTTCTACTGCCACTTGGAATCACGGCCGAAGTGTATACAGTGTGTATACACTCCGACCGGGATTCCATATACTTCAATATCGGCAATTGCATCAAATAACGGTCGTGGTTGCAAAACCGCAACTAAGGCCGTTGTTTAACCCCTTAAGGACAGAGCCTGAAATGGCCTTAAAGGGGTAGTCCACCAAAAATTTTTTTCTTTCAAATCAACTGGTGCCATGAAGTGCCAGAGATTTGTAATTCACTTCTATAAAAAAATCTTAAGTCTTCCAGTACTTATCAGCTGCTGTGTGTTCAGCAGGAAGTGGTGTTTTCTTTCCTGTCTGACAAAGTGCTCTCTGTTGCCTCCTTTGTCCATGTCAGGAACTGTCCAGAGCAGTAGCAAATCCCCATAGAAAACCTCTCCTGCTCTCCAGACTAGAAATAATACAACTTCCTGTTGGGCATACAGCAGCTGATAAGTACTGGAAGGCTTGAGATTTTTTAATAGAAGTAAATTACAAATCTCTGGCACTTCATGGCAGCAGTTGATTTGAAAGAAAAAAAATTTGGGTGAACTACCCCTTTAAGGACAGAGACAAATTTTATGAATATGGCCAGTGTCACTTTATTCATTAATGACTCCGGGATGCTTTTACCTATCCAGACGATTCTGAGATTGTTTTCTCGTGACATATGGTACTTTACATTTCTGGTAAAATGGAGTCAATACTCATAACGAATCTTTATGAAAAACACCAAAATAATGTGAAAAATTGTGAAAAAATGCATTTTTCCAACTTTGAAACCTTTCTACTTATACAGAAAATGGTTATGCCACATAAATTATATATTAAATAGCATTAGCAACATGTCTACTTTATGTTGGCAGCATTTATTAAACTATATTTAATTTTTTTAGACAATAGGAAGCTTAAAACATTAGCAGCAATTTTCCAAATTTTCTGTAAAATTTCAAAATCAGATATTTTTAGGGACCTGTTCAGGTTCAAAGTGTATTTGAGGGGCCTGTATGTTAGAAAGCCCCACAAAGCACCCCATTTCAGAAACTGCACCCCCCACACTCTGCAAAAGCACATCCAGAAAGTTTTTTAACCCTTTAGGGGAATTACAGAAATAAAAGCGAAGTGTGTAAGAAATTTGAAAATTTTTATTTTCTGTGCAGAGATTTTATAGTAATCCAATATCTTTCAAAATGATAAACCTATTAGCAGAGAAATGCACCCCAATATTGATTGCCCCGTTTCTGCAGTTTATGGAAATACCCCATATGTGGCCCTATTGCCCTATTTGACGCAACCACAAGCCTCAGATATAAGGCAGCACCTAGTGAATTTCAACGCCTCCGTTATATTTGGTCATTTTTGACCGTACCATTTCAGGTTGGCAGAGGCTCTGGGGTGCCAAAACCTAAAAAACACCCCTAAAGGGACACCATTTAGAAAACTGCACCCCTCAAGGAATGTAACAAGGGGTGCGGTGAACATCTGGATCCCACAGGTGCTTCACAGATTTTCAGAACAATGTGGTGTAAAAAAGGAAAAATTCAATCTTTTACACTAAAATGTTGTTCTAGCATTCATTTTTCATTTTTACAAGAGGATAAAAGAAAAAAAAACACACCAAACATGTAGCACAGTTTCTCCCGAGTACGGAAATACCCCACATGTGGACATAAAGTGCCAAGCGGGCGCAGCACGAGCGTCCAAAGGGAAGGAGCGCCAATTGGCCTTTGCAAGCTGGATTTTACTGGAATGGATTTCAAGGGTCCTGTCGCATTTACAGAGCCCTCGTGCTGCCAAAACACTGGAAACCCCCCACAAGTGACCCCATTCTGGAAACTACACCCCTCAAGGAATCTAACAAGGGGTTCAGTAAGCATATGGACCCCACTGGTGACGGGCACAAATGTGGAACAATGTGACGTGAAAGGGAAAAATTTCATTTTTTCACTTTCATGGCACAAATGTGGCCGTCATCAAGGGGTCCATATCCTCACTGCACCCCTTGTTAGATTCCTTGAGGGGTGTAGTTTCCAGAATGGGGTCACTTGTGGGGGGTTTCCAGTGTTTTGGCAGCACGAGGGCTCTGTAAATGCGACATGGCATTCATCATCCATTCTGGCCACATCCAGCCTGCAAAATCCAAATGGCGCTCTTTCCCTTCGGAGGCTTGCCCTGCACCCACATGGCGCTTTATGTCCACATGTGGGGTATTTACGGACTCAGGGGGAATTGCTCTACACATTTTTGTGTTTTTTTTTTTTTCTCTTGTAACCTCTTGTGAAAATGAAAAATTTAAGGCTAAACCAACATTATAGTGTAAAAAATGTAATATTTCATTTTCACGCCATATTGTTCCACATTTGTGCCCGTCACCAGTGGGGTCCATATGCTCACCCGAGGACCCGAGCGTTTCCGAAGATTTCCGACGCTTGCCGACCGAACCCTGAAGTGACGCGAAGTAGACTCGAGGACAGTGCGGACCGCAGATCTTCGCTCCGGACACCCAGATCAGGTGAGTATGGTACACCTGCACCACACACACCTGTTCTGCACCCCTCAGCTACCTAGCTGAGGGGTGCAGAACCCGACAAAACTGTTTTTTTACAGTTTGATCGACATGATGGGCCGGCCAGTACTGGCCGGCACATCACGGCGATCGTGGGGGTGGCATCGGCGTCATCTTTCTCCAGTACACTAATGGCGATTGGTGCTATCTCGGACAGCACCAATCGCCATTGCTTTCCGGGTCACCGGGTCACCGATGCCCCGGAAAGCTGTTTTCAGCTGCTATATGCTAATCTGTATTGATCAGCATATAGCAACGATCGTTGGCACGGGAGGGGTTAATCACCCCCCGTGCCGACGAGCAGAGATGGCCTGCTATACATTATAGCAGGCCATCTTCCCCGACCGCTGTGTGTGAACACACAGCGATCGGGGAAACATTGGGCGTAAGTATACGCCCGTTTGCGTTAAAGCCCACCCTGCGGGGGCGTATACTTGCGCCCGATGTCGTTAAGGGGTTAATGAAATTACACGCAATGTGAACTTAGCCTTAGACTATTTAAAGTGTACCTGTCATTTGAGCATAAATTGGAAAATGTAAAATTTTACAAAACGTCTATTTTCGCCCTGGACAGCAGTGTAAAATCAATTTTCTCCTAGGACAGCAGTGGACGTATGTGGATGAGCGGCATAAAATGACACTTTCTCCCAGTTCAGCAGTGGACATTGGTGGATCAGTGACGTCAAATCAAGTTTTTTTCCTAGGACTGCAGTTGATGTTGGTGAATCAGCAGTGTATACTTACCTTTTCTTCCTGGACAGCAGTGGATGTTGAAGCTGTCCCCAGCCTAAATGCAGAAAGAAAGTGAACCTCCCACCCCTGCTTTGGTTACTCCTGAAAAAACCTTATCCCAATTGCATTTACAGGTCGCTCCAGGGCTGCTGTATAAAACCATCAGCGGATCTTTATGCCGGTCACTACTATGTAGAGTTCAGAAGATACGCAGTAAGTTTTGAACTACAGTAGGTACTTCCACACCAAACTTTGTATTATACACATGCCCCATAGTACTAAAAGGTGGCAGAAATACAGCTGCGCATCCGGTGAGGGTCTTAGGCAGCAGAAATCAAAAATCATTCATGGATGAATTCACTATAAATAAGGCAAACTGCCTTTCAGCCACAGATAGCTGCTGGTAGTAGCTTTAGAAGTTTTTTCACAGTTAGAGGACATCATCGAGTTGGAAATATTCAGGGGCAAGGTATGATTCAAAGTATGATTTGACCTGAAACTTCAGTGCTGCCTGATGGTCTTCATGACATCAAGAAGGGGATAATGTCATTAACAAAAACAGTAGAGGGCTTCACGACAGGCTTAGACAAGTTCTTAGATCAAAATAACATAAATGCATATGTTAAGAATCTACCCATCATCCATCCTCCTTCCCCTCACCCATCCACTCCTTGGTTGAACTTGATGGACATGTGTCTTTTTTCAGCCGTACTATGTAACACTGTAGTCGTCGCGGCTGACCAACAGAGTAGCTTCCTCGAACAGTACCAGCAATAGGCAGACATCATGCATCATCAGTCAATCCGTGACCTGGAAATTGCGCTTCTGCTTGAAGCTGCCAGAATGTACTGTATGATGGAGAAGTCAAGGAGGCGATATCAAATATATTTATGTATTTTTATGTATAAAATAGGAAAGGGGGTTAATTTAAACTTCTATTATGGGAATAATTTGTACTGTAATTTGATTATTGTGCTTGATTATTATGGGCTGCTGGAGCCCATAGTAAAGGATTGCTCATTTGGGTTTATTGTAGCACTGAGGCCCGACCAGAAGCAGGGATCGGCCCTCCTCATCTCTTAATGAGTGGGTGGTGGGACGATCCTCCCACTAGACCCCAGGTAATGGCTTTTTTAAACAATTTAAATGCCGCTGCCAGTGTGTGCTATCAGCAGCTGGGAGCAGCGCGATTCAGAACGAGGTCACGGGGCGGCCCCTCTGTGAACCCTCCTAGCACTGCCATGATGTAAGCTTACGCCATGGGTCATCAATGGGTTAACGCTAGGTTCACACACAGTAAAATAAAAGCTAAGTATAGCTGTAATTTATTTTTTATTTAATAATGGCAATTTTTTTGGCTGACTTTCTTTTACAATATTTTAAGAAACTCCTGGGGAAAAAATATTTGCAAAAAAGACACCGCTTTCAAATTGTTTAGTCAGTCTTTGATTTACACAAATTAGGTTCTTTCCAGTAATATTTTGTACAATAAAACAAAGAAACCAATTGTACGTGGGAATGCTTGCTTCATCACACTGCTGTATGCAGAACTGATTCGTTTTACTACAACCTGGAATTTTTTTTTCTGCCTACTTAATGTCTTTTTTCACCTTTTTAGTTTTTAGATGAACGTTTGGCTGCAGCTAATCATTTATCTTCTGAAAACTTTTGCCACTTTTAATTCAGTAAAAAGCTCAAGTCATTTCTCATATTTATCTGTAAATTGCATTGAATCTTGTTGGCATCACATTACAGCCCAGTGATTTATACTCTTTCTAATAATTTATCTGCTTATGCAAGACGTGTTCCATTTTTATAGCAGTGATTGAATTAATACTCCTCTGTAGAAGACATAAACGAATACTATAAAAGGTGAGAATACAGTTACCAGTATTGCCTTTCCTTGGCTATGACTTGCTTTGAATATTTCCAAGGAGAAATTATAATGTTATATCATAATGTTATGTTGGGTGACTTTTGAGTATCATTTTTACATATTTTATAGCTATGAAGTTAGTGCAACTTTAGTTTCTTATATACTGCACTTTCTGTGGTGTTATTGATGCAAAGTGCAAAAATGTGTAAAGCTGGTTGTAAATAAAACCAGATTATAGACACTGAAGTTAGAGAAAGACATGCCATTCAATTTCAACCATATTCAGACCAAATATACAAATAATCCTTGATGCCATTTTTTATAGAATGGACCCCAATGCTGCGCAGCACAGGTAAAATATGTTCTTAAAGGGGATGTATAGAGAGGATTTTGCCATCAAGGGCCATATTAACAGCTGCTGCTGCCCTAGGCACTAGACCTGTGACTGGGTAACACTGCCATACCAGACCTGACCAATGTCGCCATACCCCCCCCCCCCCCGCCCTTCTCCCTGCTCCCTGGTGCTGCCCCTGCAAGATGCTGCCCTAGTCACCGGACCACGGGTGCCTAGTGGTAAATATGGCCCTGGCAATATCACGTTTGCAAGTCTATACCTGTCTTTTTATACACTGTAGAGTCTAATGTGTTAATGCTTAACTTAGTTGCAGCCTGGATCTCCAAGTTCTTTTGTCTTTCGCTTATTGCGAGTAATATTCTTTTTAATCCAGTATGACTTTCTGCTTTCTATCCTCCTCTCTGTGACGCGGCTCCCGTATTCCTCTTTAATCTTTCACCTCTTATTACATAATGTTAAAAGTGTCACTGGCAAATTTTTGACAATATACAGACATATATGGGTAAGAATGTCTAAGGGCAACCAAAGTTGTATAAAAAAAACTTCATATTTTTATTTTATATCTATATTATATATATCTTAGTACAGAATAGCGACTTAAAGAACTGAAGATGTTTCGCATAGCTTTGGATGCCATTGGACTTTGATTTCTGCTGTTCTAGTGTGCATCCACCACTCTATCTGCCAGTTGGACATATATCCATGGTACTGTTGGACCTTGCTGTACTTTGTACACCACATGGGAATAACAAAAGTTTTGATTGGTCAGGAGAAACGGGCAGCTGAATGCATCAGTCCCCAACTCTCTGCTCTGTCTGTTGCAGTAGCCAGGCTCTATAGACTTACAACAGAACAGAATCCTGCAGTGATGCATTATGACCAGCTAGCCAGGAAGTGAAATGCTCAGCTGCATGCTCTCAGCTCTATCTAGCTATCAGTGGGTAACTGAACAACCAATAAAATATTTTAAAAGTTTGTTAGGTCAAAAATGTTTTTAAATTACAGTAATGCTTTAAAGTACTGACATTGCAATAACTGAGCACTCCATTTTTGTGTGTGTTTGGAAAGTTTTCTTGCTAAAGATTATCCAACATGTTGAAAATTCTTTTTGTTTAATATTGAGCACCTTTATTTACTGTCTGTGGTGGTGGTGGGGGTAGTTGGCCTATTTTGAAGCTCTTGGCGTTTAACTATTATTTATTGTACAATCATCTTAATATTTGCAGAATCTTTGCACGTAATAAAGTAAACATTGTGAAGTTTCCTAATTTTGCTTCTATAGAACTACTTAAAATGTTTAGCATTACAAATGATATGCCAAGCCTCGTCACATTTAGCAAAACTAAAGACGCTTTGAAGAGCGGTTAAGCTTTTTGAAAATTGTCATTCTGTGATTTAATCAGCTTGTTAATTGCATTATCTCACAACGGTTTATACAATTAATTGAAGCACTTTACATAAAAGAATTTTAGGTCCCACCAGAAATGATCTGTGAATTGGGGAATTCAATAGTTCTTGGATGTATCTAGGTGCTATATTTCCCCGACTTGAAGAAGCGACATTTAGGTTTCTAAATGCTCTAGTTTTTTTATGCTCAGATAGGATTGTCATATGATGACACCTTTGCACAAGTATGGAGAGATAAAAGTGATTGTATAGAGGGAGGCTGCTAATCATTCTTACTTGTATATCTATGGAAATATTTAAAGGGACTTTTTTTCTGGATGGACCATCAATATCAGATCAGCAGAGTTCCAACACCTTACACCTGTGTGAAGAGACAACAGCACTTTCTGCTATTAGTCAGATGCTGTTGACTCTACAAACAAGGAAAGCATATCATATTTATTATTTTCTATATACCAGCACTGAAGTACCCCTTTAATCAGCCATCAGCCACACATCAGCTATCGGTGTAGCTGACGGCTAATGATTTTTAAACTTGAAAACAATAAACCAATGAACCAAAGCGATATATTCCAAATATCGGCAGATAATCGCTCTGTGTAATAGCAATATTACCCTTAGTATTTGGGTTGTCATTGTACTCACCATGTACGATAGATTGAAAGGCCCTGTGGGAGAAGTAAAACAATTAGGCTGTCAATGCACTAAATAAGAATTCAGTGGTTAATTCACGATGTTATTCTGGACACTTTGTCCAAGTATAAAGACTCAGATAGACACTTTTATAGGCTGTGCTCTTGGCCTCCTCAGGGTTATTGGTTTTATGGTAAAAAAATTTCAACAATAAATTCTCATTTTCCAAGTTGAAATGGCTTCCATGTTTTTTTCTGGCAAGTTTATGGATACGTAGGAGGTTCTCATATCTTAATTACAAAACTCTTTTCCAGACATACCCGTTGGGAAGGAAAATGTTTGACATGTATTCAGAGCCATATGATAGCACATTTGTCTTTTGTTCCTTCCTTTTCTGTACTTGTGTATATATAATATATATATATATATATATATATATTTTTTTTTTTGTTAGATCATTAGAGGGGAAGGTTTTTTTTCAGCTGAGACAATTGGCGGCTATCTGTTGCAGACTTTATTGCAGTGTTTATTTGCACATTACCTCTCCTGTTACCCTTACTGACACAGTAAAGTTGTCAGCATGGCTTTTCCAATAAAGAAGTATTATCACTTTTATCTACAGCCATTTATATTCTTTTACTGCAGGCAAAGCACAAAAAAGAAAAGTAGGTATTGGTGGTTGCCCGTTTGCCCTGGCTGTTTTAAATAAAAGATACCATTTCATAATCTAACTTTATGTCTTTCATATGTATGAGATAGCTATTGGCAGAGTATGCAGGCGTATTTTAAGGATGGGAATGAAGGCGACTATACAGATGAGATGAATGCCAGCCACCAGTTTCAGACTAGTAAACCATATAACTTACTGTGTATGTAGTTTTCTAGCTCTCCGATCCTTTATCTGCTTTGAAGATAAACTGACACCAGTTTATTCCCCTCTCCCCAATAATACATGAACACACGGCAAGGCCAAGAGTACCTATTTATGGGAAGTCAGAAGGAATTGCTGGTTTGGCTACCAGTTATCTAAACTGTATGGGCATCTGAAGCACCTGCCAGATATGTATAGCAGCGGCTTATCTTTCATGGGGACAAAGGATCATAGCATGTTAACATCCAACATCTTTCTAAGATCCTACTTCCCTTTGGCAGCTACATCAGTGTGTAGACCCCCTTACTTTTTAGATGATGGACTGATCCAATCAATAATAGCGAGCTTCGCTAATTCTTATGTAATGTGAACTGCCTTTGAGTATTTTTCATTATAGTCATAGGACTGGTCACAGATATCTGCTATATAGATCACTGCCTTTTTGTGCTATCATTCCTTCGAGAAGTGCAGTGAATGAGAAGACATAGGGAAAAGCCCTAGAAAGGAGCAGGGCAGTTTCTAGCTGATGTACATTAATAATTTCCTCTAATAGGTAAGTGGCTCCAATACATATTACATAATATTGAAAACATTATAAGTAGTTAGGTTTCTCCGGTACATAGTATTATTATTATTATTATTATTATTATTATTTCAGTACGAAGACAGGTCCCTGCAATATGGTTATCTAGCTTGTAGCTAATCTTCCCATTAGTTAGTTGTCTTCATTGTGTAATTTGCCCTACTAATTAGGTCCCTCTTTCTAGGTAGTTTCTCCCATCAGGTTCCATGGTATGTATTTTCCCCTGTTTATCCCCCCCCCCTCCCCCCAGCATGTCATCTCCAATATTAGATAGGTCCCTCAGTTAGTAATTAGTCCATTAGTCAGGTCCCCCTGTCAGTAGTTTCCCAAGTAGACCCCCCCATTTAATTTTGCCAGTGACCAGGTACTCCAGTAGATTGCTCCCTTGGTTGCCAGAACCCTCCATATCTTGGCTTTCCTGGTAGTCAGGCCCTCTTATAGTGATAATGTCATCATGTGCACCTCTGTAGGATCAGGGAATGAAGAGACACACCCAACTGACTAGTGGAACTCTTTGTTCCACAATCACTGTGCCAGTATCCTACTCCTCATTGATGAGGGGCAATACCCCAAAACAGCTGTCTTTATATGGATGCCTGGCTTTGGTATGTCACAATACTTGCAACTGAGTTAGACTTTGACGCAAAAGGGCCCATCTTGGTACTTCCCTATTTCTGTACTTACAACTAAGTAGGACCTATGGGGCTATGTATTAGGGTGGTTTAGTCATCTCTTCACTAAAAGGTGCCCTTTAGCAACTGGTTTCCTTCCCAGGAGGGATATCTGGCTACTCTTATATTTTAAGACCCGTGACTGAGGCTCCACAGACCCCTTTTTTTTCATAGATTTTTTTGTTCTATTGCAACTTTTAACTGCAAGGGCTTTCTTGTGCCCGTCTGGTTGGCAACTTGCATCATGGCAATGGGGTCTGCACAGGATGGTGGAGCGTTGTATATGCTGTGTACCATACGGGGTCAAAACAGATCTTTTAGGCTGAACATCCCACACCCCTTAGAATCAATGAAGCCGCATCATAGAGGGGCGGGGTTTCCTCCCACTGGGGGCGGGCTGGCCTTCCTCCAGTGCTTCACTCCCGGCTGGTGCCTGGGAATAGAATAGTGCCATACGCAGGAACCGGTTCAAGAAAGGACCTTGGCACTGGCTTCCCCATGCCAGCGCCGTTCTATCCACGTGAAAGACTTAAAGCGAATGTACTGATGGTACATTCGCTTTAACTATTTTTAATATTGCTACAAAAAGTGCTAAACTTTATTGACTAGAACCCATTTTAAATTCTTGTCCTTACATTTTTATTATACAGGAGCGACTTCAGGTACAGTGGTGTCAGGTACATGGAGATGTGTTCTTTTATTTCTAATTTTGTTCCAAAAGATTCTATTGTTTCTATGCAAGCTCATGTGCACAAGGACATGAATACAGCTGCCTCTGCCAAAACATTAAAGTATTTTCATGTTTTTAATTTAGTCCTAGTATATTGCATTTCATTTGACACAAAGTTTCCTTGCAAATGTAACAAAAGGTTTTGTCTCTCTTCAACAGAAAGTGATATGAATATTAAGAAGCAAATACTTGTTTGTTCACAATATTTGATTGCATGTGCCTGCTGGGAATACCATTATAAATATCAGGCAATCTGAATGTAAATAGCTAAGGTATTGCTATTACTCATGAGAAAATGGTTGCAGAGGATTATATATATAAATTTCTAAGCCATACCTTTTACATCTTCAATCAGCCTGCTATAGCTGAACTGTGAAAATTGGAGATCGCTTTTTATGATAATTGGAAGATGTTTTCCTTGAAGTATATAAGACCCCGGAGAGAACAGAAAATGCTTGTCTATAATTTTGTTATAAGCGCTGGAGCATTATAACCTTCTCTGGTAGCCCAGCACAGCAGCAGCTTCCCTGTTCATAAGTTAACATTGTAAACACTCGGTTTTATTATAACCCAATATTGGCCATAATTATTATATCACCTTGGTGTGGTTATTGCCTCCTAATGTAGGTATTCCGGCACTTGGACAAAAGACTTGAAATTAGACTGTAGATCAACAGGGTAGTGCAAATGCTACGTCTAAAATGTTTATAACTTGCTTGTTCTGACAAATTTTTCCTCTGTGCATCAGTCCTAGGCAGGGCTTAAATTGTACCTGTCATTAAAAATAACTTTTGACATTTCATCAGGCATGTCAAAAGTTATTGATTGAGGTGGGTCTCACTGCTGAGACCTGCTGTGATAAGGAGATATAGCTGGGAAGCACGTCAGCAGCACAGTCCACTCCCCATCTGCATCTTCTTAATGGCCACTTATGACTATGTAAGTGTTATTTCCGTGGCTGTCCAGATTTTAGCACAATCGTCTGCCTGTAAAGTACGTCCGAGACTGTGCCTTTGGCCACAATTCAGTGTCTGAATTGTATGTTTCCTTTGTATCAGTCTGAACTCTGTCTAATTCTAGTACTTTCTGTGTGGTGATTGACAGGCTCTCCACTACACCTGTCTGCTTTCTTCTACCAGCCCAAGTACTGGGCTGCAAATAGTCCTGCCAGTCTGTGTTCTGTGTGGTCTGGTTGTCTGAGAGCTGGACCAATCACACACTGGAGCGGGACTCTTAAATTCTTATATGAGGTCCACTTGTGCTGTTGGACATCGCTTGTGTTAGTCTCTTGTAGCTTGTGCTGACGTTTCATATTGGATTGTATTGCTTGGAAATCTGACCTCTTTGCTTGTTGTTTTTGTACTGGTCTATCTCCAATTTAACCTGTATCTTCCTGACTATTCTTTATTGGGTTTGTCATGTTACACTCTGTGTTTCACTTAACGGGGTGACGTTCCCTTCACTAGATATGATCAACTGCCTAGTGTTGGGATAGCAAGTAGGAAGGCATAGTCTTGGGGACCTTGCACTAGGGATTACACTGTTTGTCTGTCCCTGTTTTCAATCCAGGTCCCGGGTTCCCATAGGGCCTTATTACATGGAGCGATCATCGTCCAAATCAGGCTTATTTGGCTGATTATCACTCTGTGTAAAAGACAACGATCAGCCAATGACAATGATTCTAAACTGGTAATACATTACCTGTCCATGCTCCCAATCTTCTCCTGCCCTTTGCTTGTTTCCTAGTCCTGGCCAGTAATTGGCTAAGAGGCCTGTCAGCTTAGAGCCCACTTTAAAGCTACAGCCGCAGTTTTCTCCTGCCCTCTGCCAGGAAGCAAATAGAGAGCAGAAGAAAACTGGGAGCTGGAGAGGTAATGTACTAACAGTTTAGGGCAAGAGCTGCACGGACATTGCTAATTATGTCTGTGTAATTGAGCCGTGTATTAGGCTTAGTAATTGAGCACCTATCTAGCAGATCATTGGCCTGTCAAATAGTAGCCTTAGAGTCTATGAGACTTTATAGATGGAATTAAAGACAGCCAGGGAGTAGATTGCACTGCTGCCATGCACTCTACCCAGCTATACAGTATCTCATGATCACAGTGGGTCATAGCAGTGAGACCTGCTGCGATTAATACTTTTTGACATGTCTGCTAACATGTCAAAAGTTATATTTAATGACACTAATCACCATACTATGTGGTTATCAGACTACAGTATGTATTGGGGACATGTACTGCGGACATTTGTTCATGGTTGGTCTTCTCTACCTGTTCTCCACTGGCTACTGAGGAGCAGGCCTCTACCATTTTGTGCTTCCTTACTGCTGAGCCTCTCACTTTAGTTTTCAGTTGCATTCCTACATTTACATCATCGCTGGGTTTCCTTATGGCCAGGCACAGTGGATATGTGATAACTTATTGTAATGGGAAAACCCTTAACTGCTGGACAAGTTAGAAATGCGGGAAATGATCTTATAGAGATGTCAGTGACCATGAAGATCTGCTGCTGGATTAATAAACAATCCCTGCTACTGAAAGGATGAAAAGGTTTACACATATCCAGCTTAGTCTGTTGGAGAAGCTAGCTTGAAGAGTTTCTCTTTAGCCCTTATCTCACCTCTCATGAACCAACTTCTAAGCTGATATATGACCAGATCAAAGTTCAGCTCAACTTTGATGTGGCCATAAATCAGCTTACAAGTTCCTTCAGGAGAGGAGCTATTGTCTGATAACCAACCTGTCAGAAAAGAACTTCCCACTAAAGAAACTGTATAACAGAAAAGACAATAATAAATAATAATAATAATAATATTATTAATAATAATAATAATAAGAAGAAGAAGGAGCTGTAGAAAAAAATGCTTCCTGCACCATATGTAAAATGCTGAAATAAAAGAGTGCCTCTTAAACATATCCATAGCCACAGTCGATAAACATAGTCCATTGACCTCCCTTGTCTTCCCACTTACGTTAACCAAACAAATAAGCTGGAACAGCACTGGCTAGCACAGCAGAGAGGTTAGAGGATAGCGCACGTCTCACCAAATGGGAGCCATACGTCGGTATTTACAGCATAGTAAATCCCTCTTTGCAGGGTCAGAAAAAGGTGAAATACTAAAGTTTGCATACTGTCTAAATACACTGTGCTTACACTAAGATCTGAACAGGAGCTGTGCAAATTCAGCCCTATATTTCTAAAAAATAGTTTTATGTTAAAGGGGTTGTCCTAAGACAACAACCCATCAACAGTATATGTTCTGTTTGGCAATAAAGATGTTATCGAGAGAAACTCAACACTGGATCCTCTACTGTCAGTCCAAACAAATGGCTTCTTGACGTCATGCCGACGTTGGCCGATGACAGAAAACCATAGAAAATGGTTGGAGTAACAGTATGTATTCAGAAGGGAGCTTGAGGAGTTCTATTCTTCAGATTGTAGGGGGTAGAAGAGGTTAGATATTCCGCTAATGTACCCTTATCTCCTGGCATGGTGCCAGGGGATTAGCAAGTGTTTATAATGGAAAAATCACCATTTTGCTGAATATTGGTTACGGTTTTTGTTCCCACTATGGAACACGCGAGAAAATTTCAAGTGGAGGACGCATGGCGAACACCGCTTGAGGTTCCGCCTGTCCCATTGACTCTGAAGCTCAATCTGCCGTCCATCCAAAGAAATGACATGTCAATTTTTTTTTTTTGACAGATGGCGGATTGAGCTTCAGAATATCATTTTATCAATGGTACAGGCGGAACTTCAATCGGTGTCTGACGCGCCACCTCTGCTTGAAATTTTGCATGTGTTCCATACTTGGAACATACCCTACCAGAGAACAGTGCATTGTTGGTTCTCTTGGTTCTTCTCTTTGCACTTCCAGTCTCTTCTGGCAGAACTAGTTAACGTAAAAAGTAACTTTTATATTAGATTTTGTGCAAAATATTTTTAACTATTGTGAATGTTTTTAAGCTATTCTGTTACCATAATGATGTGGCAATTACTGCATCAGCATTATGCTGAGTACATATCTATTTATTATGCTAATCGTTGTAATGCTAGAAATCATTTTCTTGAAAATGACCGAAATTTGCGGCAAGAGACTCTTGCTCAAACCTCACATGGCTATGCATCATCTTTATAAAAATGATGTTCTCTAGAATCTCACTGCTGTATATAGTCATAATTGCAAATCACATTTCTAAAGATTTCAGGAGAACCTGCCTGGTTTATCAGATCTTTACACCTGCAGTAAAATTGGTGTGAGTCATATCCTACTTTTATATCTTCTCTAATGTATATTTATTCGCTGTCATGCATTATACAAAACAAGCTTCCTCTTCATGCTGCTGAATAGGCAGAAACTGCAGGTGTTATGTAGTCACTGAAGCAGCAATACAGGATAAGACTCATTTAGTTTGGTTTATTCTTACAGGTTGTACTATAAGGTTTTCTCTATAATCTTATGAATATATTCATACTCAGGGGTGTAACTAGGGCAGTATTACCAGCTGCTGCTGCCCTAGGCACTAAACTTGAAGATGCCCCATCTTGGGGAGCGTGAGGGACAGTGGATGTCTCTACATGGAGAAACATTGTCCGAATCACGTTTTTCCTGGTTTTTAATGGCTTAAAACATAAATTTCCACATTGAATCACTGATTAGAGCGATCCGCATATTGTCTGAAAGAAATCTCACCACAGGATTAGTAGTTAATAGCTCCAGAACTAAACAATTCCACCATACAACCCCCCTGCCCCCTCGAAAAGACACCAGATTTACTGGCAAGTCTGAATGGGAGGTGGGAGACTAAAAAAGTAAAAACAAAAAAAAAAAGTTGTTTCCTTCCCCCCTGCTCCCTGGTGCTGCCCCCATGCAAAGTGCTGCCCTAGGCACCGGACCATGGGTGCCTAGTGGTAAATACGGCCCTGGGTGTAACAAGTAACCTTGGGCCTCATAGCAAAACCTTTAAAGGGGCCCTGCTCCAGGAGGACATAAAAGGACTATTATGCTCAAATACCGGTTCCCTATGCCATAGGTCTTAATAGTAGGAAGACTCACTATTAAACACACAAGAAATGAAAGATACATACATATGTTCACACACAGTATTTATGCTCAGTATTTTGGTCCTCATACGGCAACCAAAACCAGGAGTGGATTAAAAACACAGAAAGCCTATGTTCACACACTGTTGAAATTTAGTGGATGGCCGCCATTTAATGGCAAATAATTGCTGTTATTTTAAATGTGGGCCGTCATTTTAGTTGTTATAAAATGACGGCCATCCACTAAATTTCAACAGTGTGTGAACATACCCTTTCTGTGTTTTTAATCCACTCCTGGTTTTCGTTACAATATGAGGACCAAAATGCTGAGCAAAAATACTGTGTGTGAACCCAGCCTTAGGTCGTAAGACACAGGCCTTTCTGTGATCCAGGCATGTCACAGAATGGTCGGTGTCAGAGAAGTTCATCCCGGAAAGTACTGCAGTACCAGACGGATAAACTTCATTTATTTCGATTTAAAAAGGCAGGCCTGGTCCGGTTTGCCTGCATCCCAATTACCCATAACTGACAATGTAAAGTCCGGCTGGAGCTGGAGTTTACATTGTCTGAACTGTCAGTGTTGTACAGCTGCTGTTCATTGAATAGCGGCCGCAGAATACGGTCATATCAGTTTTTTGTACGGCCGCTTGGAATCCCGGGTGGAGTGTATACAGAGTGTATGCATTCCGGCCGGAATTCCATAGACTTTAATGTGATTGTTAATTTCATTAAATAACGTCCGTGGTTGCAGAACTGCAACTACATCTGTTTAATGAAATTATACGCTTTGGGAACTTAACCTTATAGTAAAGGCATAGAAAAACATTTATGCTTTCTTCCAGAAACAGCATCATTCTTGTATCCAGTTTGGATGTGGTTTTGCAATTACATTCTTACCCACTTCAATGGAACTGATTTGCATAACCGCACCCAAACTGGAGACTGAAAGAAGCAGCCAGTATAACCCCTTTAAGTGATAAAGGCACCTCTGCTCACCAGGATGACAGCAGGTGAAGAGTATGCACTAAATGCTGACTAAAGCCTCCTTAACGCATTCATGTAAGTTTTTACTGTCAGGAAATCCTGATCAGGAGGCCTTCAGGAAATCATCAGTATTTCCTGACATTAAACAGTATTTACAGTCAGGAAACCATCAGGAGTACCTTTAGTATTTCCTGATCAGGCAAAAAAAAAAGGTATTGTACCATCAGTATTTCTGGATGCTTTCCTAGTGAACATCAGGAAAGCATCAGTATTTCGACATGCTCCCATATGTATCTGTTCAGGAAATCTGGATGAATATAGGACAGGTTCTATAATTTTCTAGCCAGTTGTCTTTGAATGGACACCCTTGAGAACAATTTCTGAAGGGTGTCTGTGCCTAATACAACCCTGTGCGTCAGAAAATCTGGCCAGATTTTCCTGACGTGTGAAGGGTGCCTTAACAACAACTAGGACTGATAGCACTGACAGGACTGGAAGCAAAGCAATATCTCCAGGAGGTGTGCAAAAGTAAATGGTAACTTAAGTAAGCTTGGGGAGAAATAAACTACACTAAAGGTCAGACACCACCAAAATCCAGCATGGGTCCATTCCTACTCCAAAAACCCAAACCTGCTGCTAGTAACTACCAAACCAAAAGACAAGAGAAAATGACATGGCGTGGACAATCAGCTATGTGTAACAATTAGGCCATTTTACATTATATTTCAGGTCTCTGGCACAGGTATACTCGGGATGTTGTCAAAAATCAATTTTGTACCTATAGGCTTTAATAGACTAAACATAGTCGTCTAGTGACTCTTTGGTCTGCTGTATACTGGTGTATGTTTGCTGGACACAAAAGCTTGATAGAGTTTACCTCTCTGTCCCATAAATAAAATATGTACAGTCAGGGGCGGATTAACTTTACCATAGGCCCCGGGCTGTTCACCAAGCCTGCCCCCCCCCCCCTGTAACTATGGAAGCACTAGCCTGGCGTTCATAGTACAGGATAGATAATGTCATGATGTCCTGATTTGTGCAAAACTGCCATAAAAAAATGAGATTTTTTGCAAATCATGGCGGAAGTGTAGCCAGGAGACAGTACACCACTGAAAGTATAAGTCTTTTTGGGTGGTCATGGGACCCCCAGGAGCTCAGGGCCCCGGGCTGCCACCCAAAACGCCCCTATTATAATCCGCTACTGTGTACAGTACTGACGTACAGGACGCCAAACTCTTTGTGTGTGACTTTAATGAGGTTTTTGCCTTTTAAAATCAAAGATGAATTTTGTGATAAAACAATGGATGATGTGAACATACAGATAATGGTTAAGCTGGCCATACTGTACACATTTAATAGATGTTGTACATCCTGTTGGATGCCCTAATACACATTGGGGGGCACATTTATTAATGTGCGCTTCTTTTGTGCATGTATAATTTCACTTCCCTGGTTTCTACATGGCTCTTTATAAATTCAGTGTAGAGGTGGCTGCTGCACAACAGACTGTGTGCAATGTTTCAAGTTTACGCTAGATGCAGACTTTGGTAAATTCCCCCCTAAATAAATGGCAGCTTTGGGAAGCTTTTCTCTGAAGATGTGGTTCACTTTGCAGTTAAATTACATTTTTGTAATTGCATTATTGTTTGATTGCCTAAAATATAACTAGGTGTGCATTTTTTAGAATAGAGGATGTGTTTTCCTACAGTATCCCTCTTGTTCAAAGAACACATTGGGGGAGATTTACCAAAGGGTGTAAAATTTAGACTGGTGCAAACTGGCCACAGCAACCAATCACAGTTCAGCTTCCAGCTCTGGTGAAAGGAAAGAGGAGCTGTAATTGGTTGCTGTGGGCAGTTTACATCAGTCAAAATTTTACACCCTTTGGTAGATCTGTCGCTGTTGTTTAGGGATTGTCCGAACCTGGGTCGGGTTCGTATGAACCCGAACCCTTGGAAATGATTCCCTCTGTCTGCCCTCTCCGTGGAGAGGGTGGATACAGCAGAAGAACCACCTGGAAAACTGGGATACAGCCATAGCCATAGGCTGTATCCCAGTTTTCCAGGCGGTCCTCCCGCTGTATCCACCCGCTGCACGGAGCGGGCAGACAGCGGGAATCGAATGCCGATTGTTCGGGTTCATACGAACCCGAACCTCGGCAGATTCGGACCATCCCTACTGTTGTTATAAGTTTCAAAATCTAAATCAACAGTAGATGTGAAATGAAGCAAGTTTGCAATATACGTTCGTTATTTTTGTTGTTGTCATGCTGTAAAACAAAATTGAACTTCCCAGAGATTCAGGTCCAGTCTCCTGAAGGCAGACTTTCTGACTTATGCTGGTTGGAAAAAAAAAACAGACTAAACACAGGAAATCCGGCCAATACAAAGAGTCACAACTCAATATGTTTATCAGTCACATGACTGCCTTCTCTTTGTGAGCGCTCAGATGGCCTGGGATACACATTGTTTTTTGACACTTTTTTTCTTCTTAAAGAGTCAGAAAACAGGAAGGGCCATATTTTCCATGATAACAACAAAAGCAATAATTGTTGTAAATTGCAAACTTGCTTTATATCACATCTATTGTTTTAGATTTTAAAAGATGAAACGACAGGTACAGTACCCTTTAAAGACATTCCACAAGAGGAAGATTATCCTAATGAATGAATCATCAAATTCTTGCTGTCAATGGTCACTGTACAAATTATGTATGTGTATGTAATGTATGAGCTATCATGGCTACTGTGACATGAAGAAGTACACATAGTTTCTGCCTCCATTTACAATATTGTATTGTATGTTTCTATGTTTACTGCCATCATTTTTTTTAAGGCTGTTAGAGTTGGGTATAGCTTTTCCGCTTCAAGTAGAGATCTTATTTGAAAGCTAAGTTTAGAGATTTGATAGGCAGCTCTGCAGTCAGCATTTTTAGTACATAAATTGTAATATTAAGTCTAGAGTAGCCCCCCCCTCCTAACTTGATTCTGAGATTTAACATCCTCAATCACATTAGATATTAAGTGAACATAATTTCTCATCATCTAAAGTTAGCAGCCAGCGTACTTTGCAGTATATAACAATTACTTCAACTAATTGACTGTCGTCTTTCGTTTATAGGCGTAAATCATACTTCATTTCAACAGTTATGGGATTCCTTTGCACTTTTTAAATGCAATCTGTCACCATGTTTGTGCTGCTCTGTCTGAGGGTAGATTGAAATACTGGCAGCCATGCTGATTTGAGAGGTTTGCCATTTTTGAGCACCTATAGTGTATTTTTGTGAAACTTTATTTCTCAAAATAGCATTACGGATCTTGGGTCTTCCCATCGCTAATTGACACCTATCTCCTTATGCCCATGAGGCAGGAAAGGGAAACGTTCAGCCCTCCAGCTGTTTCAAAACTACAAATCCCATCATGCCCGGACAGCCAAAGCTTTAACCTTCACTGTCCAGGCATGATGGGAATTGTAGTTTTGCAACAGTTGGATGGTCAAAGCTTCCCCATCCCTGGATAGGGGATTGATTGGCATTATGGGGGAAGCCATCTTGTCTGAGCTGTTACTGTGTTAAAGGGGTTATCCAGCGCTATAAAAACATGGCCACTTTCCCCCTACTGTTGTCTCCAGTTTGGGTGGGGTTTTGAAACTCAGTTCCATTAAAGTAAATGGATCTTAATTGCAAACCACACCTGAACTGGAGACAACAGTAGGGGGAAAAGTGGCCATGTTTTTGTAGCGCTGGATAACCCCTTTAACTGCAGTTGAGAGACATACTTTACATGAACCACATGAACACATTAAAATATAATGCTGAAATTATTCATGTTTGTGAAAGCATTTTGAGCAGCTACAATACCAAAACTGCGAGATGGCACATACCCTGGAGAGCAGTGACCATGTACATGAAAAAAATTCTGCAGGGCCGTAGTGCTTAACAGAATACCATGAGCTTTTGTTCTATTAGTCCACAGGGTTCACAGCGATCACACATCCATCAATCCACCATCAATCAAGTAACCATGAACAGTAAATTGAGCAAAGTTCCTGTTAGAAGAACAATGACATTTCCTATTCTACTCAACTAAAGTGCCACTATAAATGTGACACGTATAGGATATACTTGTCCAATAAAGCTTTGGGCAATATTACACAGGGTGATTATTGGTGAAAAATGTTGATATCCTCCTGTGTAATAGGGCCAGTGATTTTACTACTTGTCAGCTGATTGGTTTGTTTTGACATATCATAAAATCATTGGCCATTGGTTGCACATATTCCCATAGAGGATTTAAAGATGATGGATGCTTGCAGCGAAGGGCAGCACTAACAATACAACTGTCATTTATGCAGCCCTCTACTGTGTAAGGCTATGTTCACACAACGTAAGTAAATTATTAATCATGGCCGTTATTGCCGATTTGCAACACGGCCGTGAATAATCCTTGACCCACATTGTGCTGCAGGCCAAGGGAGTCCCAGCCAGAGTGTATACACATAGTATACACTCCGGCCGGGACCCCTTGCGGCGCTGCAAAAAACTTACATGTCTGACGTGTCTTACACCATGTGAACATGGCCTAATAGTGACCTTAATCTTACCAGTGTTTCTGCTCCTGTCAAGAATAGGGTGCATTATTCTTTTAAGGGCCCGTTCAAACTGAGTAAAAATGGTGGAAGTAGAGCCCACTGTGGACACTGCTTGAGATTCAGTCTGTCACATTGATTCAGTGCAATGCCTTGCACGCTTCCACTATCTGCGGCTCTTCACCCAAAGAATTGACATGTCAATTCCTTGGGTGGAGGGCAGAGGCACGCGAGGCATCGCATTGAATCAGTGTGACAGACTGAAATTCAAGCGATCAATACAAAAATGGTAAGCAGCACACTCAACAATAGAAGATATGGTAGTAGGGTTCTCGCCTCACCGGACTGAACCAACTATCCGACAGAATATCCAAAGCACTTCCAGCCAGTAGTTGATATTTATTCCACACATGCTTGAGAAAGGCTAAATGTTGCTTTGCTGTGTGGAATAAATATCACCTACAGGTGGGAAGTGCTGTCTCTGTGCTTTGAACTTCAAGCAGTGTCTGCGGCGTGGGCTCCACTTGAAGATCCCCAACCTTTACTAAGTGTGAATGTGCCCTTACAGTGGACAGCAGTGTAACTTGATATATTACAACCTGTGGAATCTGGGAACAAAAACATCTTGTCATAAGTAAATATACACAAAACAAACTGGTGGGGTAGAAAGCAATTGGCATACATGGGGATTGCACCTATTGCTATTTACCCAGCCAGCTTGTTTTGTGTATATTTACATATGACTGCATGTTTTCTTTTCACAGATGATTAGGGACAGACAACATACAGTATTAAGTTTCTAGCTTGAAAGAGCCTCCTAATCCATTCATTTCTGTAAAAACAGACTTGTTAGGACCACATGTTCCTTCAGATAGCCCTCAACTCTGGTCTGGAAAAACTTATGTTATTAAGTTAAATTGTATGCACCCCAAAATAGTACTATGTGGAACATTTTTTTGAAGGTGACAAGTTGCAAATTCTGCACACTACTTGTCAAGTTGGTGGGAACAGGGCATGACATTGGGCACACAGAAGTGTACAAGATTTATTGAAATGTATGTATGCACACAGCTACAAACTATGGCAGCTTGGAGCTGGCTAACATTTATGAGGCTGCTGTCTCAGGTGTGCTGGATTTATTAGGAGGTGTGCGCTTCTTAATAAATTCAACAGTGTTAATACAGGGAAATTTCAGATTAGAGTGACATATGAAATGCAGCTCTTGATGAATTTCCTCCGTCTCACCTTCATGCTGCTCTGTACATGGAAACATAAAAAAGTTATGGCTGTCCAAGTATAGCGGTGCAAAACATTAATTTTTTTATTTTTTAGCATTGTAACTGACCTGGAGGATACAGTGGAAAGTGGCATTCTAAGGGTAAAATTGTGCATGGGGTGTCTGCAGTGTGGCATGATAGATACATTTATATTTATACACAAATAATAATTACAATATCCCAAATATAGTATATAATATCTAAATTGCACTCATCTAGATTATATTGATTTTCTTTATCTGATCCATCAAGAGAGCCTCTTCTGGACACATCTCCTCTCGACACAGTTTGCCACTCTTTCTTTGTTTCTTTGGCTTTTACAGGGTATCCTTACCCGCTATTCTATAGCCTTATAGTGCCACACGCTGTGCCCCCTGATAATACTGTAACTACACCACATACTTTGACTAAAATGACCCCACACCATTCCGTCTGAATATATTTATACCATACTGTGTCCTCCTAAGATAATTACACCACACATTAAGCTCTCTTATCTCAATCAACCATAATATTATAACCACCGACCCAATATTGTATAAGTCTCCTTTATGTCACACAAAGCAGCTCTGACTTGTTGAGATAAGGGTTGTACAATACCTCTGAAGGTCCTGTGCTATCTTGCACAAAGACCCTGGCCATAGAACCTTTCAAATGTGTGTAAAAGGAGATGTAGTTATGGGTGACTCCAACATGCCTGATGTTAGTTGATATATCCAGAGTGCTCACATGCAAGATCAGGAATTTGATAGAAGAAAGGGGCATTCCTAAAACAGCTTAATAAGTCATCAAGCAGAGGAGAAAACATTCTAGATTTATTATGTACATATGGAGATCTTGAGTTTAAGTGAAAAAATGGGTTCTGTGGATAACAAAGTGCTTTGTTATTACTGTAAATTCACTCATCTCTAATAAGCCAATACCGCTAGCTGTTTTCAGAGGCCAGTGTTTTTGGTAAATTTACACATTTACAGTTAAATAAGGCAATGGGTCTTCATGGCGCCCACCCCAGAGTTCTGTGATTGTTGCCCCCTTCTATTGGGTAATGTTCCTGATCACTAAAGAATAGACAATGCTGTGAGCTTCCATAAGATTAGTAGTAGAAAGGACCCTGATAATCAGATAATTTGACAGTAGTAGCAAAAATCATCAAACCTTACATTAAAACGAGAATAAACTGAGTTCCTAAAACAAAATATTTGTTTTATCCAGTTTGGAGCTGGGGTGCAGAGTCTAAAGGGACCATTGGTCCTCACCCTTCACTGCTGAAAGGAGGTTTACTACAGGGTATATCCAGGTCACAGTCCTCAGAGATGTCAGCACACAGATGCTGTAGCAATAACAGGGCACTGAATCTGTAGCTGGATCAGAATGGAGAGACATAGCAAGGAGTTGGAACAGAAAGATAGCACCACCCGTCTGAGGTGAGGTAAGAGAAGAGCAAGCAGTAGCATGCATAAGCCAAGGTCACTGCAAGCAGAGCTCAGTTCTTATTGCTATACAACCATTAAAGAGGTTATCCAGTTTTACAAAAACATGGTCACTTTCTTCCAGAGACAGCACCTCTCTTGTCTTCAGCTTGAGTGGGGTTTTCAACTTAGTTCCATTGAAGTGAATGGAGCTTAATTGCAAACCACACCTGAACTGGAGACAGGAGTGATGTCTCTGAAAGAAAGTGGCCATGTTTTTGTAGCGCTGGACAACCCCTTTAAGGTCAGGACCTTGGTGTAGAACAGATATTGGGCAGACTATACAAGGGGTAAAGCAAAGGTGGAGTCCAGGCACAGTATTTAGGTCATACACAGGCAATCTATAACAAAGTGTCAGCGTCTAGAGGCAAGACAATAAAAGTTGACTTAACACTCATATAGGCATATAATGAAAGGGACATTAGGTCTGCAAAGCAGTCCAATGTGATCTCACATAGAAACATCCAATGGACGGAAGGCTGCAAGGCAACAGAAGTCGTAAAAACACTAGTTGAGTGGAAAGACCAACAGATGTGGTAATACTGTAGGTCATGGAAGGGGAAGGAAAATTTACATTCTGCTAAGAAGCTTGCTGGATCACTTTTATCAAAGAGGTGAGTGCACAGATCCCCTAGCAAAATGGAGAGAGATAAGAGGAGGATGAGGTGTAGAGCAGTGACTAACAGTGCCATTTGTAACACCAATCTCATTGATTTCTTACATGAGAATGATGGTGTGGATATATCCTATCTGGGTATCAGTCAGGGTAGCTATATATAGTTGATATAGTTCAGATGTGTCAAACTCAGGCCCTCCAGCTGTTTTAAAAACTACAATTCCCATCATGCCTGGACAGCCAAAGCTAAAGCTTTGGCTGTCCAGGCATGATGGGACTTGTAGTTTTGGAACAGCTGGAGGGGCCTGAGTTTGACATCCCTGATATAGTTTGTAGCTATCGAGCGGCCTTCCATGTATGCTCTCCCCATTATCCACACTTTGACTTGCTGTGTAAAACGAAAATTTGATTAATCCCTGTTTGATATAACCAGATGTTAGTAGGTTTTTTTTTTTGTTAGTTTTTTTAAGAAAACTAGAATGTTAGTTACTTTTGCAGTTAGGAAACAAATATTCAATTCAAAGCTTCATGGCCTTTTTTTTCAGTATAGACTCCTCCTCATGGACTTGCCTCAGCGTCAGGAAACAGACTTGGTGCTGTCATATTGGTCTTTCAAGATGAAAATGGGGAGTGGCTAATTAGTGGAGTTGTGGGAGTGGCTTATTAGACACGATTATCAACAATTTATTTAACACAAGAAGTTTTTCTTTCAAATGTGAAGATTCAGAACAGACTGGAAATGGTTTATCACATATGTCTGTTCCAGAATGGTCTTTATAATTAGAGGCATTCATCATGAGTATATAAGTATAATAAATGAGTATAATAAATATGTATCTGTCAGTCATCGCTCAAATTAATAGGAGTTTCCACCCTCAAATTTGTTCTTACAATAATATTGATAAAGCTGTTCCCCGTGCTACTATATAATGGTAGCAAATTAATAGCCATAAATGGCACTTGGCTTTGTTGTATACATTTTCTATCACATGTTCATGTCTGTTTGGCTTGTTGTTAGTAAACTTACTTTGGCATCTCTTTGACTTTTTCATTGTGTTAATTTATACACCAAGCTCAGGCTTCATGTACTAGGTATATCAGGGATTATTTCTTGCCTACAACAGGAGACCAAATTGGAACTTTGGGTCTTGTGTATTGCAATTAACAAATGCTAACGAGCTACATTCTAATTATCCTCTTAGGTAAACTGTTGTTTTCTCATTAACAAAGGTGCCACTGTGCTTATGACAGTCACAATAAGGCCAATGTGCCTTTCAAAAATAATTAGAAAAAGTTTGATTTGTTTGCCATGTCTTTTTGTTTTTTTTTAGTTACTGGGGATATGGTAGCTTTCTAAATCCTTTTGCTAGAAGCTGGCACTGTCAAAAACATTGAGAGTTTAAAACCCCCCCCCCCCCCAATAAAAAATAACCAATTTCCCTTTTTAAATACATGTAAACTAAATAAATGAATAATTGGTATTACAGTAGACATTTCCTGCCTATTAAAATATAATTTATATGTGCCGCAACTTGTATCAGGGCTTGTGCCAATGAGCCCTCTCTATGCTCTCTTACCGGCGCTATGTTATACCCTTATGTCTTGGTGCCTTAAAGAGTACCTGTCATTAAAAATAACTTTTGCTACAACATCAGGCATGTCAAATGTTACCAATCACAGTGGTTTTTGCTGTTTAAACCCTCTGCAACCAAGAGATATAGCAGGTAAAAGAGGGTGGTGGCCATGGGATCATCTTCCTGGCCACTTGCTAATTCAGGCAGTTTATCCTCATATACTATGAGGCTGAATTAGTCAGCGGCTGGGGAGCGGATGGCACATTCCATTGACCAGAATACCTCTATAATCTTCTATTAACAACAGTTTTTTAAGGAGCCCAGTGGGAAACTGGTAATTGTAGTACGCTCTTCTTTGTGAGAGTTGATAGAGGTTTTGATGTTTTGCTGTAGATAGATGGATTTTCTTATGGCACGGACATCCGCTATCAATATTTACATCTGCTATAATGATGCAGTAAAGCATGAAAACCTAACTAAAACAATTAAGCATTAATGGCTGGAAACTAAACGTGGTAATATCTGATGGGGCACTAAGACGTATGTTCAATGTTATTTACTAATTGCAGTTGTCACAATGAGCCAGCAACATATTTACAGGGAAGGTCTCTTGGGCTTTCCAACCCTAGAAGCAATTGATGTAAATTTAATTATCATTCAAATTATCTCATCAAGCATTTCTAACTCGCCCACGTTTTCTGAGCACCGGCTTCTCTGACTGTTATGTCCTTGTTAACCTTCTAGTACTCACTGGGTTAACTACAGCCCCCTCTTAGGTACCAAGTAATCCCCAACTTCATGTAAAAGTGATACAGAGAGTGGCATGACTGAGACACAAGGCAAGCTTTACTTTAAGTTAATATTTAATCTGGATAGACGTGCTTATTACCAAAACACTCAAATGCTCTTATACCTGCCATCTATAATTACTGCCTCAAAGAACTAGCCAAGGATACAGCATTACATTTTGTTTTTCAAACTAAACATTTTATTATTATTTTTTTGTATAAAAGAACTAAAGTGTAAAGGAACAGAGTTTAGACTTTCAAGTTTTTTTTAAATGTAAAACGTGCAATATTTAAGACAATACAATATGAATAACACAATGTGGGGACAATGCTTAAAATGGAATTCCAGTACATAGCTCAAGGTCTTCTACAGTGACATAGATTTTGACACTATCATGCTGGCCATCACTAGGTATGGTCATAGAGTTTGCAGTTTATGGCCATGTTCACATGGTGTAAGAGACTGGCCGTTCCATGACCCGGTCAGGATGGATGGTTTTTCAGCCTGCAGAGTTCTGATGTGGGCGCAACTGTGTGTGCCCGCATCAGAACTCCCTACAGCACACAATGAAGTAAGCAGCCGTAGCCGCTTGATTCATTGTGTGAACTAACAGAGCTTTCTGCGGCCGCTACTAACTGAATAGCAGCCGCAAAAAACTGATGTGTCAGTTCTTTGCAGCGCCGCGGGAGATCCCGGCCGGAGCATATACTATGCATATACACTCCGGCCGGGAGCCCATTAAAGGCTGAGCAGCATAGCTTTACGTAAAAAGTACGACCGTTGTTGCCGATTGCAACAACGGCCATACTTTTATGAAAAGTTACGTTGTGCGAACGTGTGCATTCACATTAAGGAATCTGCGTGAAGAACATCTCAATAATTCCACTGCTCGCTTCCGCTCGCATCTTTGCCCGTCCCATAGACTCCGTGCAGTGGTCATTCTTTGGCCGGACGGCAGAGTCCGTCTGACATAAAATGAAGTCTATGGGCCGGACAAAAATGCGAGTGGTAGCGAGCAGTGGAATTAGTGGGATGTTCTCCGTGAGGATTCCTCAATGTTAATGCACCCTAAGGCTGGGTTCACACTACGTATATTTTAGTATTGTGGTCCTCATATTGCAACCAAAACCAGGAGTGGATTAAAAACACAGAAAGGCTCTGTCCACACAATGGTGAAATTGAGTGGATGGCCGCCATATAACAGTAAATAACGACCATTATTTCAATACAACAGCCGTTGTTTTATATTTGCCATTAAATGGCAGCCATCCACTCAATTTCAACATTGTGTGAACAGATCCTTTCTGTGTTTTTAATCCACTCCTGGTTTTGGTTGCAATATGAGGACCACAATACTGACTGAACCCAGCCTAATAATAATATAGTATGTTATAAACTCCCTTTAATTGCAGCGACAGTAAACCAAAAAAAGTTGCCACTGATACAAGATGACGATTCACTTTCTACAACCATAATTATGGTTCCAAAACTTTTTGCATGTTGTTGTGAATTTCTTTAGTATTTTGATACGTATGAATATAACTTTTGGGTCTGTCCTCAATCTTTATTGTTTTACTATAGCCTTGTGCACATAACCTGAATAGGGGTACACAGTGCTCTTATAGTTTTCAAGTACTGCTTCTATGGTGCTATGGTGACACTGTATTATAAAGATATCCTTCTCTAGCAAAAATGCTTCTGAAAATCCAGGGCATATGGAAGTACAACTACTTCACAGTAACTGTTTCTTTTAGCTTTAAAGGGTATAGCCATCCTTTAAAAAATGATGGTCTATCCTTAGAGTAATCCCTTCAATGTTTATAAAGGGCTATAAGACTTTTTTTTACTTGAAAGACTGTACTCCTTATAGTGGCAGCACAAGGTATTGTAGCACTGACTTCAACAGCTGATCCTTGAGGGTGATGGGAGTCGGATAGTTTAATACTGCTGGCTTGTAAGCCATCCATTTTATAATTGTTGTCATCAGATGATGAATGGAACCCTGAAGATATTGTTTCTTATCAAAATATGCCTTTGTCATGCCCATACAAGTACAGTGAGCCCTGACTAGAACAAAACCCAGTCCCTGCCGACTGGAAAGACCTGCCTTAGGCGGTAGTCCCCAACTCAGCCACATTCCCTACACATCTAAGTTCAGTGCCTCCAAAGGTGATACTCCACCTGTCCCTGAAGATCCCCAGGAGTAGGTGTCTCACAGGTAATGTAACTGCAGCTAAATATTTGTTTTAATAGGCTCGTATGGATAACATTGTAGATACGTAGACATCTTGGCAGTTTTAGATGATGAAGGCCACTGGATTTAATGTGCTATGAAAGCAGACAGTTTGTCAATGCAGCTAGTTCATGACACTAATGGTGTGTTGAGAGAGACAGATTTATCTGACAGATTTTTAAGCCAAAACCAGGAATCAGGCTCGGACTGGCCTTCAGGTTGACATATAATCATCCAACACTGCTGCACATGCCTTTCACCTGGTCACTTACTGCCTCTCATCATCATCATCATCATCATCATAAACTGTACAGCAATGGAGCAGCTTTATCAATCTGCCAGAGACATAACACAGTCTGATTTGCCCATAGCAACCAATCACAGCTCACCTTTTATATCTTAACAAGCTCATATAAAAGTTGCAAATGGCAACCAATTACAGTCCAGCTTTTATTTTACCAGAGTAATTTGAGAAAAAAAAGCTGGGCTGTGATTGGTTGCTATGGGCAACATCAAACCATATTCTTAGTGCGGCCTAACCATAAGCTGTTTGCTTGGTCACAAGTGTGTTTAGTGATCTCTGCAGTAAAGCGCATTGCCAGTCATTAATGGGTTAATGCTTCAGATGTGTTTGCCTGCAGTAACCATGGCAACCATGCACTGTGATGACAAGCGCTTATGTCATAAAGAAGCTTCCATAAAGCAATGCACCGCACCCTGATCAGTGCCATCTTGGATGCGCCAGAGGACCTTGAGCTTGTAGACTTTACTGCCCCCTACCCCTTGGAGGTTCTAGCAGGGGAAAAGGGGTGGTCTGTTTTAGACTACCCCTTCATCAAATCTCCATCTTTTGAGGAGTGGACCTGGATCTGTGAGGGAGAAGAGATACAGCCGCCGGCCATCAATAAGGTGACAGATATTGCAGCCAGATCTCTCATATTCAGTTTATTATATTTATAGTATGGTATTACCCTCTAAGCCCAGGGGAGGGGCAGCTCTCCAGCCATGGCTCCCACGAGGTTTCCCCCACAGGGGTTTTTTCCTCGCCTGAGTGCTGGAGGGTGACTCTTCATGAGTCGGGGGTCTGCCATTTTCAGTGTCATGTAATTTTAAATAAAATTGGGCCCCTTTGACACCTGATTACAATGTGTTGAGTCTTTATTTTGCGCTCTTTGGTATAACTTATTATGTTTGGGAGTTGGGGGTCCATCACATATTGCAGAGTCATAAAGCTGGACATCTGCCTGCTACACAGATCCATCACCTGCACAATGAGCCCAAGTAGGATGGAGCAGTGGATAGTAGAACTCCTGCATGTATGTATCCCGGGTATAAAGGGACACCCAGATCTTGAAGAAAAAACATGCATCTCAAGGTTTCTACCTACATCTGCAAGGTTTGTGAAAAGTTTTTTTCAAGTGACAGGGTCACACCAATCATAGCATATCATAGTAACATGGACACCACCATAAATATACATCTCATATATGTTGCAGGGAAATGATAAAATCAGGGATTTCATAAAATGCCTAAGGATTTGATGTACGTATCGTGCGTGTGTGTGTGTATAATGTAAGCATATAGAGTAGGTAATGTGCATTTCTTTATATCTGTGTATATTTGTATGTAATATGTATGTACACATTATATTCACTTATTTGTAACTCCCCCTCCCATACCTAAACCTGCTGGGGACTCAGCAGAGAGAGGCCTCTTTGAGTCTTCATACCATAGAATAAAATCATTTTCTATGCTATGGAAGCACAGACAAATATATTTAGGGTGCATTCACACGTAACAGATGCACAGCGGGTTTCTGGCTGCAAATTCGCAGCGAGACCCGCTGTGGATCCCTGCCCTGTACACCCTATGGGGAGACAAACTCGCAGCAGAATGGACATCCCGCTGCAAGTTTGTCAGCAGCCCGCCATGGTAACCCCCCGCCTCCGGAGCCTATACTTCACCTGGTCCTAACTCCGGCTTGCTTTGGGGCTCCCGGTGTCTTCACATTCTGCTCAGCCAATTAGTGTGCTGCGGCAGGGCAGGGTCTTGTGAAACTAACAAATGACAGGCAGTCTGGGGGGTGCGTGAAGATAATAATGAAAGTATACTTACCAGTCCCTGTGCCCCATAGCGCTGCTCTCGGGTCTCTCTCACAGCTGGCAGAAGTAATTTTCGCCTGGGTTCAATGTACATCTCAGCCCTGTCTCCTCCAGCCGTAATGTCATAGAGCGGCTGATGGATTGCCTGCTCAGCCAGTCAGTGACTGCAGCGGTTTCCCGTCCTAGTGATCTATCAGCCAGCGTCTGTCGGATATCGTTAAGTAAGCGCTATTAGGGCACAGAGACAGGTAAATATACTTTCGTTATTATGTTTCCGCACCCCCCTGGCTGCCTCAGATTTGTTAGTTTTATGACACTCCCACTTTCAAGAAAAGTAAGTGGCACACTATGCTGTTTTCGTAGAGTGACTGACTAGTTAGTAGCAGGAAACTAGCATCGTCACATACACAGCACTGTGCAAAGTAGCTATAGTAATGTGAAAGGTTTGACACTGGTTATATCTGGTGTGTGTAGGGTGGGCACCTAGGATTAAATTCCCCGGTGGGCCCAAGGTACCCCAGTCCGACACTGCCAGGAATGGATTTAAGAAGAGGAGAAATCTCAGTCTTTCTTTTGTGACCTGTTCCCTGTTTATTGTCTGTTCCTGGCGGTGGCTTAAAAAATCTATCAGATAAATCTTTGTAAACGAGCAATAATACTATATATAATAGCAGTAAATTATTATAACTTGTATTACTGGTGCATTAACTCTATGTTCTCATTAGTTTGCTTAGGATTGTGTATTTGTATGACGTTAATGTCTTATCTATTTTCTTATGTTATTCTCCCTTCATATCTTTCCAGGAAAGATTATAATAGATGATGTTACAATAGACAAAAAAAATTAGAGGACAAAAAGGGCCCTAGTCTATAACTAATTTTATTATTGTTTTTATTTACAGTATTTGGTGCGGCTGAGTTCAACAGCTTCTGCCCTGCATGTCTTAACCGCTTCCCTTGACCACTGGCCATCTGCTACATTACAGACACATTTCCTTCAGGGATGCATGCCTTAACAAATTTTTATCATCACTGTCAAATCAACTCAGCATTTCTCTGTCATCTTTCCTTTCTGATAAACTGTTTCAAAATTGACGGCTGTCACAAACATGCTTAGGTAGGAATTTAGAAGGTTCACTAACTGACCAAGGTTAAATCTTTCCACTGCTGAGTGATTTTATACGGTTCCTTTGGGCAGCCGCGCAGACCTGTGAAGCTAAACTATTCGCCTGTCTCCGACATCAAACATTATTAGTAGTTATGTTAAACCTGATTTACCGAACACAACTAGATTAATATTCAGCAGCTTTCCAGGTTGTAGTTATTATATTTGTTCAGGAATTAACATTTTTACATATTTTCTTGGCTTTTTTTAAAAACATTTTAGTTTTGAAGAAGTTATTTTTGTTCGATGACAGACATCATATCCAGTAAATATAAAACTTGCTCTGAGATTCCGTGGACCTATTTGCTTGAATTGTGTGAACCTACTTATGGTGTGTTGATGACATTGTAACCATATTGTTTGTTAACATTAAAGGTGACTTTTACATTGATATCATTTCAGTGATCAGTGTTTCATCAGTAGCGGTTCAAATTCTAGGACGTCTAAATGATTAGCATAAAGAAGTATGTAGAATAAGCTGCAAAACTAGATATAACCACATCTAGGGATGAGCCAATGTGCCTGTTCCAACAATTATAAGGATGCAACATTTATGTAATTGCATTGATCCCTTAATTTAGATAAGCAGAAGTTCTGGAGGTTGCAACTCTATTATTTGGTCACCATTTATGACCGAAGGATGGATAGATGGTTGGACGTCAGCGAAGACATTATTACAGTTCCATATAAAGAGCCCATAAAATGAGCATAGATTAGTTACAAGTGGTGTGCCATAAGGGTCTGTCCTGTTCTTTTTTTCATCTGGAATACTGTATTCAGCTGGAGACCTTACCTACAAAAGATATTAATAAAATAGAACAGGTCCAATGATGGGCTACCAAAACTGTCCTTCAAGATGCAGCAAGAGAGGGAGAGAGTAGGTGGTGGAGAGATACTGGAGGTAGTAGTGGAGGCGCTGGTGATCTTCTCTCTGGAAGGTGAAGTTACTAATGAGCTGCGGCGTGAGAGTGGCATTGTCACCTGTGGGATTACTGAGCATGTGGTAAACAGGGACCAATAATTGGACAAAGGCAACATTTACTTTATAGTATGCACATAATGCTAACAAATGGAACTTGAACCAAGCACCCAGTTACCAGATCCATTACTTGTGAATCAGACTTAAAGATTATTGCCTAGCATCTGCTTACACCACAATTTAAATCACAATGGAAAAGAAATGCAGAAGAAGTCTTGCTATACAAACTGTAACAATACCTTACAATGGCTAGCTGAAGAGATAACAAATTGCAAGCTGTCAAGACTGCCGAGGTGTCTTCATCAGGGTATGGTTGTGTGTGTGATTTAATACAATATCTAAAGAGTCACATATTTATACACAGAAGGACATAGGAATATTTTGATGAGTAGGACAAGTGATGTAAAGCAGTACCATCAATATGAGGTAGAAACTAAACTGATGGAAAAGTAAAGAGCAAGAGCATTTCTTATATAAAGGAATAAAAAGGGAAACCCTCTGCATGGGCTAAAGGTACAACAGTAGGTAACTTAGTGATGGACCCTACTCTGTAACACAAGACGAACGGGACAAACAAAACACAATGAGGGATAGTCAAACTCCGGGTCATAGATTGACAGGTAGCAGAGGTACAATATCACAAGGCAAAACCAGGTCCACAAACAGGCAGAAAGTCAGGGTGGGCTGCAAGCAAAGATAGTCTTAGGCATAGCTAGGATTCATGGGGCTCAGTAATGTGGCCAAAAAATGTAATCTCTTGTGATCAGAGGCAGACTCCCGCCTGCAGCTACCATTGTTACTGGCAGAGCAGAGAACCAATGGCTGCTTGCTCTGTCAGTCCAATGGAATAAACCATAAGGGCCCATTAGGAGCCCTTATGGTTAAATACATACTGTAGGTGCAGGAGCAGACTACCTCCTGCTTAACCTCTCATGTACTGCAGTGTGTGAGTAACCCAATGTTCTCTTACATGCTGCAACACAGAAAAAGAGTTAAAAAGGAAGACAAGGAGATCTCTGTTTCCCCGCTCCTGCACTGATAACCCCTGACCTCTGGATGAAGGTCCACATATTTTCCTAGAACAGAGGTCAGGGGTTATCAGAGCAGTAAAGCAGAGATTTCATTGTCTTCTACTTATTAACCCTTTTTTGTGTTGCAGCAGTAAGTGAACACTGGGTCACCTACTGTATACACTGCAGTACATAAGGAATTTAGCAGAAAGACACATCCCTGTGCCCTTTCCATCCCTGGGTCCCAGAACAGCTACCTACCCTGCCTCTATGGTAGCTACGCCACTGAGTATTGGTCATATACTGCCTGGTTAGCAGAGGTACAAAATCACAAGGCAAAATCATTTCAGAGGTCACCAAGTAGTGGAGCTGAGTACGCTGTGCAGGAACAATGCTGCAATAACCAGCCAGATACTGAGGAACTGGGAAATACTTAGGGTATGTGCACACTATGGAACCCAGGCAAATGGAACACCACTCGTGCCTGCGTGCATCTCTGCCAGTGCCATAGACTCCATTCTACGGTCAGGCAGATTCCACCATCTGCCCGAAGAATCAACGGGTTCTGCCCAGGTTTCCGTAGTGTGTACATACTCTAGCATAGACTGGGGGATGAACAACCCAGACAAAAACAGGTCAGTGTTCACACAGGGCTATGAACATTGCACAATACACACAAAATCAAGAAAATCAGCGCCTTCTTGGCCACACTGCACAAGCTGAGGGGCACACTGAGCTCCACACAGGCATAGACCCGACAGACACTTTTGAAGTATACAACCTCTTCTTCACATGAGAAGGATGTAAGAAATTGCATGGTCAAAATACATGTTAAAAAGCATCCGGTACCAGCAGCAGACTGGAAAGCAATCACATAGCAATATAATAGAACTATGTAATTGCTTTGCGGTCTGCTTCCAGTACCTTTTTAACATGTATTTTGACCATATTGTGTGGCACAACCAACCACTACTGATGTGGAACTCTGCCTTTTTTTTTTTTTTTTTTTTTTTTATTTGTAATTGGACATTTAGTAGAACATAGTGAATTCTTTGTACTCTTGTATTCTGTATGACGTATAAACTTAGAAGCCATACTACAGCTGCATGCCTTTGGGTTAGTTGTACACAGGGCAGTTTCTAGGCCATTTGGGCTACAGGGCGACTCTGAACCCCCCCCCCCCCCCCCCGAGCAGGTGCAGGTCCCACTGAATTTACTAGTGCTGGGTTCACGCTACGTTTTTGCACTTGTGTGCATTTATTTTGATTCGTTTTTTCACTGACTTCCATTATAAAAAAAAAAACGCATCTGCTTTTTTAACGTACACAAAAACGTGGTAGACTGAATTTTGTGTACGTTAAAAAAAGGATGCGTTCTGAGATGATTGACAGGAAAAGAGGCTTCTAACCAACCTCTTTTCCTGTCAGTCATCCTGCAGAGTTCGCGGACAGGCAGAGAGCCGTGACTAGTCACAGCCCAGATGACTAGTTCCCGGCTCTCTGCTTGTTTCATGCACCAAAATAATAGACTTCATTTCAGCAGCTTATTACATACCCACAGCAGAATTTACATCCCGCTGCAAGTATGTAACCCGGCCCCTTTAACCCCCCAGCATACATTACCTGCTCAGTGCTGCGGCTGCATGTGAGGCTCCCATTAGTCCTGCTCAGCCAATCAGTGAGTGCAGCGGGGCTGTGCACTTATTGGCTTAGCGGGACCAACCAAAGTAATGTATGCTGCGGGCAGCAGGGGGTAAAGGGGCTGGGTTACATACTCGCAGGGGAATGTAAGTTCTGCTGCAGGTATGTAACCCTATTAAAAATCACACTACCAGACTCGCAGCATGAAATTCACTGCAAATCCGGTACATGTGAAGCTACCCTAAGTTCTCTCATCTCTAGTATGTATACAGACAGATCGATAGATATGTACTTACATACATACACACATATATATATATATATATATATATATATATATATACACACACACACACACACACACACACACACACACACACACACACACACACACACTAGTATACTACACAGTATGGACATAACACATAGCACACTATACATTACATAGGACATCACACACACAGATCATTAGCAGCACACTATACATACCATAGGACATCACACACACAGATCATTAGCAGCACACTATACATTACATAGGACATCACACACACAGATCATTAGCAGCACACTATACATACCATAGGACATCACACACACAGATCATTAGCAGCACACTATACATTACATAGGACATCACACACACAGATCATTAGCAGCACACTATACATTACATAGGACATCACACACACAGATCATTAGCAGCACACTATACATACCATAGGACATCACACACACAGATCATTAGCAGCACACTATACATACCATAGGACATCACACATACCTTTGCACATTGAACTCTTCACACACAAAGCGGAATAACTTTTTGTAGCTGGGTGCAGTCTAGAAAGGGTTAAATTATCAGGCAGAGGTCCTGTGCTAATAACCCACCCCCTCCTACCGACTGAAGCTGCAGACGCTCCTGAGCTAAGGTGGAAAGGATTAGAAAGTATAGACTGTGGGGAATGAAGCTGCCATCACCCCCCACTTCACAATTACATACACCCCAACACTACACTGCTGATCCCCCACAGTGACCCCCCCCCCCCCTCTCCCCCTCCAGACAGCAGCAGCACTTACAGGGATGCACTCCTCAGCTGTGTGCAGGCCGGGTCGGGGGAGGAGACGCGTCACACAGGAGCTGCTGCCTGTACAGGATGCTCTGCAGAGCCGCAGGGGGGAACGTTGGGGAGTCCCTGCTGCCTCCTCTATCCTCTTCAGTTTACTCCCAGGCCACAAAGGAGCCCCCAGGTGCCAGGTGCTGTGTGTGTGGGCACATCCGAGCCTGCTGCCCTGTGCAGAACGTCACTGATGCTGTGTGTGGTGAGGAAGGGATGGCGCCCCCTAGCTGTCAGCGCCCCGTGCAGTAGCCCGGCCTGCACGGTGCTAGAAACGGCCCTGGTTGTACAGTGCTTAAATACCTATAGTATGCTGCTATATACTCTTGTTGGCAGCAAACCTATAAGGCAAATGGGTGTGTACAGTGATAGCAGAAGGATATGCAGTCAACTTCTTAGCACAACAGAAGGGCACCTGTAGCCTAGGACTATCGCACCAGTACCCTCAATACAGAGTCATTCAGGCAAAGCCAACTGTAGTTCCACTAATGCAGTGCCTTCATGCACCAAATCAGTAAGTGAGCGGGATGCAGTTGTACGGAGATGAATTCTCGGCAGTAATGCAAGATTTAAACTCTATGAGCACAGGGACTAAAAATCACTGTTGTAGGCTGAGAAATGCCTGACTTGTCTAGACATGTGCTTATTTCTACTCTCCTTAACTGCTGCACCCAATTAATGCTTTACTGCTTTGGGATTTAGTGCTCGATTCCCTCCAATAAAGTTTCCAAGGCTTGTTAGGTTTCCATCCTGCTTTCCATCCCCGTTTGCTCCCAATAAATGTCAAGTTTTGCTATTTTTGTAGTTTTTCATTATCATGATTGACAGACCGTCTCCTTGTAGTCAGGTAGTTGAATTTCTAATGAGAATATGTTGTGTTTATTATTCACAAAATTTTGTAAGCCATTGAACTGTATCATTGCATAATTAAGCTTTAAATGTGCCGTAATGTGACATTACACACTTACCTTTACAGTATTTTGTTGAATTATATTTAGGAGTCAGTTTCAGAACTGCCAAAATTTGCTGAGAATACCATTAGCCTAGAAATGCCAGCTTGACATAGTGCCGACAAGTATGCACCAGAAAAGTGCATTTGATGGTTGTACAATATTCATGTCTTTTTTTTCAGAAATTTAAAATGCTGGATCTTGATGTGGCCTAAATCCTTCAATATTGATAAATGTCTTCATTTGTTGTCTAACGTGTGAAAAATTGTATGTTGCATCCTAAATATTAACATCTAGAAATGGAAGAATGTGCTTGGAGATCGGTTTGAGATCTATGTACCCTTTTACAGATGGAAAACCTAATGCAAGATTCTTCCAAGTGAAAATATTTTTGTTCTTCTGTTTGTTTGCATTTACTTGATGCAACTTTTGGTTTAAACTAGGGATGGTCCGAAACTGCCGAGGTTCGGGTTCGTACGAACCCGATTGCCCGGCATCAGATTCCCGCTGTCTGCCCGCTCCGTGGAGCGGGTGGATACAGCGGGAGGACCGCCTGGAAAACTGGGATACAGCCTATGGCTATGGCTGTATCCCAGTTTTCCAGGCGGTCCTCCCACTGGATCCGCCCGCTGCACAGAGCGGGCAGACAGCGGGAATCATTACCGAGAGTTCGGGTTCGTACGACCCGAACCGAACTCGGTTCGGACCATCCCTAGTTTAAACCTTCACATACAGTAGTTTATTGCTAAATGAGCATTAAAAGTAGAGTTGAGAAAACTTCGAGCATGTAGCCATAGGCTGTATCCATGTTTTGCAGGATTCCCAAGGGATTCAACTTGAGCAACCACTTCTAATCAAATGCCACACACTCGGCCACCCGAGCGTGCTCAAAGTTTACTTAACTCTAATTTAAATTTAACCTGATATGCCATCAATACCAGGAGAGTTTCACCATTGGGCACCCATCAATACCTGGAGTAATGCAATCGTGACTCTAGAAAGAATGTGGCAACTTTTTACAAATCCAATTGTGAAAACGTAGTTAAAAGTTAAGTAGCACTGGTTTCTAAAGAAACTTTAGGTAATGTCCAAAGGCACAACAAGGAGGGAACTGGGGTGAAAAAAAAGTACTCAGCCCTTAATGTACTGCAGCTCCAGTGTCAACTGAAAATGCTCTGATGACATCATGTACAGTTCATGTGAGGCTGCGGCCAATCACTGGCTTCAGTCTGAACTGTGTTTTTTCCTTTTTGTTATCTTATTGGTACCTGCAGTTGTTTACTTGGATCCTGATTTTCTGCCTAACAGTTTGATGATATGTTGCGACCCTTACCTTTGCCGCTCCTGACTAGACTAGTGCCTTGCCCTTCTATTACATCATTCGGAATTTGTAGTTGTACCCTGTTACTGTTTTCTGGCTTTGACTTCCGTTTGCATCTGACTACACCCTGTTTTGCGGCCATGGCCTAGTGCTGTCACCTCACTTATTAAGGTCAAAAGAACTTTAGGGTCCTATTACAGGGCCCGATCATAAAGTGTTAACGAGTGAAAACGAGCGATGTCCATCCAGCCCTTGCCTTTAGTGTAAAATAATTAAGCATTTAATTACATTACCACATTCCCTGATTTCCTTGGGCCTTCCCTGTCTCTGCAGCCATGCCTTCTGTTCCCGTCTCTGTACTGACAAAACCCTCAGCCATTCACTGGCTGCAGTCCTGTATCAGCCAGTGTTTGGCTGAGCGGCCTGTCATTACAGAGGTGGGAACAGAAGGCAGGGCTGCAGCTGCAGAGACCAGGGCCGAGGACACCGGGAAACGTGATAAGGTAAGCAAATAGTTTATTATTTTATACTACAATCAGCCGTCAGCCACGTTTTGCTATTACATGTAGCGATGCGCGCCCGACGCCAGATGATTTTAGGACTGGATCTTAAGAAACAATAAGCTGATGAGCGTTTCATCGGCTGATCGTTCTCTCTATTACACGAAGCGATGATCGCTCAAATCGGCCTGATTCGGCCGATTATTGCTCCATGTAATAGGGCCCTTAGACTTTGCACTAGAATTTAGCCAGCTGCACACCAGATGTGGCCTAGGCATCCACTACCTCAAACTCCAGTATCATGACATTTACATAATGTCTTATATGATTCGGAGTTCTATGGCCTTGATCTAAATGCAGTTGTGTCTAATGCTATAGAAGTAACCTCTAATTGTAATTTTTTAATTAAAATAGCAATAGAACATCTCTTTCATTTATTTAGAGCACATAGGACTTATTAAAGACATGTATTGTTTTCCCCACAGTGGCATCTCCCTTGTGTGTGAACAATTCTGCTTAAAGCAAAAGATGTGTCCTTGCCCAATAGCATTAAATCTTTTCCTGCCAAATGTGTCTAGCAGTCTATTGCAAACTAGCATTGTACAATTCCCTCTGGCAGGAAAGGGCTTAAGGCATTATTAAATGGTGTATTCCCTGCAAAATTGAAATGCATAGCGCTGTAAAATTAACAGTCTGTATCGTCCTCCTTTGTCATGTATCCCGGACTTGCTTCTTACTCCAGTCTGACACATTTCATCTCCTCTCATTAGCCAAGTCTGCCCCATGAGTTGAATATAGGTTTTTTTTGGGGGAGAGATGTACAACAAGCTACAATCTACACTGCATTATTTTGGACTTTTTGTGCCTTATTCCCGTTGTGTAAATACAGTTATTTTACAGCATGTTCCTTGACTCTTAGAAATGGCCATTTTTCACAGCGGGCTTTGCTGACTAGAGCATTGGTTGGTCTGATCTTTCCTAAGCACGTGTTTGGCTGTCAGTTTACTTTGGAAAAAAGATAATTTAATGAAAGATAAAAAAGGCCGAACAATATGCGTTGGGAGATGAAATGCAATTATTTTCTGAATACAGCTACCAGCGTAAACATGTTTAGGATCTCAGGAGGGGTCTGCATTAATCTTGTCTATTTGCTGGAATATGCCCAGTGATTTCTGGTAGAGAACACTTTTATGATCTTTTAAGCAAGGTTATTTATAGTGCATATTAAATGGAAGCTTGATTTATACTCAGGTAATAGATGGACGGTGTAATTTTATTTAAAGTGATAGACACTTTTTCTTAAAGACAGACTGGCTTAACATTTATAGAAGTATATATAAGATATACTTATTTCAATCCTCTGCTTCTACTATTACGATGATCACTGGGTCACCACTACTCTCCACTTCCTGATCCTGTATCGACACAGAAGTGCCTGCTTGACCAATCACTGGTTGAGACAGGTCACTGCAGTGGCCAGTGATTGGCTGAGCAGGCATTTCCTAGAAAGCTCAGAGCTGTGTTTTGGAGTTGTCTGAAGTACTAATGAAAAGAAAGAAGTCCTTGTGGGCCAAGAGTTTGATGACTTTTGTGACTATAGATTACAGTGTCACTAATTTCAGCTATATTCGTAAAGTATAATGCAGGAACTGTCCAAAGCAGGAGAGTTTTTCTATGGACATTCCCATAGAAAACCTCTTCTTCTCGGCCAGCAGAGAGCACTGTGTAACACTAAAAATAAAACAACATTTTCTGCAGGACAAACAGCGGCTAATAAGTACAAATCTATATAGCTTTCTGACAATAGTTGATTTCAAAGAAAAAGATTTTTGCTGGACAACCCCTTAAAAATATATTACAGAAACCTTTGTTTTCAATTAAAGAAGTCAGATTTTTCCTGTAGTTCTTGACACACAGTGCAATAGGGATTTTGTCCTACTTTTCGATACATATCTTTCACAGATCATCTCCAGTTTTTGGGGCTGTCGTTGAGTAACATTGAATTTTAATTGAACTCTGTATCCACAATCTGTCTCCCCCAAACCACTTGTACCTTTGGATAGCTGCTTTTAATCCAAGATCTGTCCTGGGGTCCTTTTGGCAGGTGATGCAGTTATTGTCCTAAAAAAACAACTTTTAAACTTGCAGCCCTGTGCCCAACGGCCGTGCTTGGGGTATATGTGCCCTAACTTTGCACCACCCCTCCCTCCTCCCCACCCTCTTCACCATTTTCCTATTCCTCTGCAGTGAAAACTACACAGGTGCCTTAACGATCCAGCCCATGTGCCGGGCTGACACAGGTGATGAATAGTAGAAAATCTGCCTGGAGCATTCCTAATGATGAGGAGGGCAGGCAGGAGGGACAGAGAGGGTGTGCCAGCCTTATTCATACACAATCTAGGCCCAGCTGTTTGGCACAGGGCTGCAAGTTTAAAAGTTGTTTTTTAGGACAATAACTGCATCACCTGCCGATTGGACCCCAGGACAGATCTTGGATTAAAAGCAGCTATCTGAAGGTACAAGTGGTTTGGGGGGTCAGGTTGTTGGTACAGAGTCACTTTCAGTACCCTCCAAAGATTTTCTATTGGGTTCAGGTCTGAACACTTGTTTGGTCACTCCAGGACCTTAAAATGCTTCTTATTGAGCCACTCATTAGTTGCCCTTGCGGTGTGTTTCGGGTCATTGTCATACTGGAAGACCCATCTTCAATTCCCTTACTCAGGGAAGGAGGTTGTTGGCCAAAATCTTGCGATAGATTAAAAAAAAAAAAGGTTGCTTCTGGATGTTTTTTTTATTGTCTTCAATTTCCCCAAAAAACTGAAAGGCATGCTGTAATTAAGAACAGTTGGCTTGAAATGCATTGAAATTCTTACTATTACATCATTGCATTTTTGGTATATTTCATAGTGATTACTTATGTACTATAGTATTTATAGAAATGTTTTTGTTGGTTTAGCGCAGGCGACATTAAACTGTAATATCTCCTGGTTTAGAAAAGTAGTTAAAATGAAAAAGAATCAGAAAAGACTTAAGCATCCAGATGTTTCCCTATGATGTATTCTGATGTGATTCTTTGCCAGCTCAGGATAGTTACTATCATAATGCCTAAGGCATACTCCACTAACTCCGACTAAAGAAGAGATAATGCAATAGAATTTTAAATACCTTTTTAAGACAATACTTTGAATCCAGCTCAGCATTACTGCAGTTATTACAGGGAGTGTGCGGAAAATATTTTCTTTCAGCTATTTCAGCATTTTTCTTGAAATATTTCCAAGCTGCTTGATACAGTAGACAGCCCCGTCTGTGATTGATTATACTTCCATTCTATTTTGCTTGGTTTTCTAAAGTTTAAAGAGTAAATGCTCTGTGTAGTTAGAGCAAATAAATATCCGTGTGAACTTCTGTGTTTGTACAATTGTTCCAGAATGAAGTACAGTGACATTTGTATCTTATTTTATTAGAAAAGTGTTTGTTTTCGATTTTGGATAAAGCAGTAAGCCAAGATAAATAGTTTGTCTAGGAACTTATTGGGGTTATCCAACCCCATAATTTTTGGATAACTTTTTTGAATAACAAAACAAGTAATATTTTTTTCAGTCCCCTTCCACCACATCCTTGGTCCCCCACTAATGTTTGTTTATCAGTCTACAGCAATGGCATGTCAACATGTGACTTCTGCAGCCAATTACTGGCCACTTCAGGTAGATTCTACTATTGCCTAGACGGGTAAGTATTCCCCACAGTTAATGAATGGTACTGTATGTTAACTTTTAGATCAAAGTCAAACACAGTCCTCCAGCTAAACTTCATTGTGGATAACATGACCACCTGTTATTATCTGCCTTTCTTTTTCCCGCTAACTGTTCTAGCTGATTTTGACAGGAGCCCCTGATTCTTTACAGTAAACATTAGTGTGCTATGGCCCACAGAGGTAAGTAACAATGCCATGCATCCTTACTTAACTACCGTATGTACACTCGATGGGCTAAGCACTCTGTACCTGACCTGTTGAGTATAAGGTGGAATCCAAATTCATTAACCTTAAAATAAGTTTGATTGCCAAGTAAAACAGTACCCCCTAACAGGAATCTGGGGAGGTTTGCTCATAAAGATATTTTCTGCATGCTTTTCTACTACAGTGTATGACCTTAGCTTGCCTCCTTTGTACCACATTTACCTCTCCAGTGGTTGACCTTTGCCTAATTTACGGGAAACCTGTGCTGCCCACCTGACCTTTTTGCTATGCAAATAGGCTGCCCAAGACCTCAGCAAGTACCTGGACTCTTCTTAGCTGGTCATCACAGTGCCATTTACCAACATCATTTGGCCTACTGGGCTAGTTGCCACCTCTACCAGATGATGCCCAGGGGGCTACTTAATGGATTAATGCCAAACTGGTCAGGCTACCAATCAAGTGGCTGAGAAAATGGCAGAGGCATTTTGATCATGTGCCGCTATGGTTTTGCTCTTATGCTTAGTTACCAGAAGCTGGCACCAGGCACTAAAGTTGGATTTTTAAAAAAATTGCTGCTCCACTGGAGACTGGCAGGCACAGCTTCGGAGAGCTGAGCCAAGTAGCTAAGGTGATTGGTTCCCTTTTAAAGAATATTGCAAAACAAATAGGACTAAGGGAAGCCAATTGGAAGCAGCCAGATGTATAACTTGTACATTGGTCAGCTAATCTTGTTATTTTTTTTTTCTATTGGTTAAAGGGAACCTGTTTCTAGTTTCATGATGGCTAAACCACAGGCAACCTGAAATGCTGGCCGGCCTCTGTACCAAACCATGTAGAATTCACTCTAAAGGCCATATTACTCAGGCTCAATAATCTGGGGATGCGAGCACTGACCTGTCAGCTCATCCCCCGCTCGCTGACTGTGCTATTATACTAACAGACAGCAAGTGGGGAGCATCGGCAGGGGCCGCCCGAATTATCCTATTATGCGATGTGCAGCAGACTGTCACTGAACAAATTGGAATCTTTTAACTTGTTGAAAGACCATGGTCAGCCAACATCACGCATGTCAACTGGTTGTGTCCTTTAAACATGTCCTATTACACTAAACCATGGGTCTCCAAACTGCGGCCCTCCAGCTGTTGCAAAACTACATTTCCCATCATGCCTGGACAACCAAATCCAAAGCTTTAGCTGTCCAGGCATGATGGGAGTTGTAGTTTTGCAACAGCTGGAGGGCCGCAGTTTGGAGACCCATGCACTAAACGGTCAGTAACCAGCTAAGTAAGGCCGATAATCGTTGTGTAATAGGTCCTTAAGTGCCATGTGCCATTTTAGAGTACCGTATTTTCCAGCGTATAAGACGACTGGGTGTATAAGACGACCCCCAACTTTTTAAAATATAGAGTTTGGGATATATTCACCGTGGAAGTCTACCCCTCTTCCAGTGTACACCAAATAAAAATGAATAAAAAACATCAGACAGTAGCGAGATCTGAGAGGCAGAGAAGGAGGTACACTAATACCGTTAGGATACAAGGGCGGGCCAGATGGATGGAAGAGGTGTGTTTTTATGGGCACAGCACCACTCTACTGTATCTTTTTTCCATACCCCGGACGCCTGCAGCTTGCTCTGCCCTTTATAAGGTCAGCACATATGGCGGGGATGTGGCCATATTTGAGCTTCCCCCACCATGTGCGGCAACCGCAGATTCTCCAGTCCAGCTCCGGCTCTATAAGACGACACCTGGCGTATAAGACGACCCCTGACTTTTGAGAAGATTTTCCTGGGTTAAAAATTTGTCTTATATATAGGAAAATACTGTAATATAAAATGTAAATTTTCAGACGTCTTTTGCAAACAGTGGACGTTTTTAATTAGTTGTTCACACACAGTTTTTCTTTTGTCACCATTCTTTGACTTTGTTCACACATCGTTTAACAGCGTCTGTTGCATAGCAATGGTGCACTGTTAAACAGCCGTCCACCGGGCTTCACTCAGCTGCAGGAACGTTCTTTTTTCCCAATTGATTTGCGGGCACTGTTGGGTGTGCCTAGCCATTCACCTCAATGCAATGTATGGCTGCACATTACAGCATTACATTGTGTGGACAGCTGATGTTTCCGGACGCTGTTCAGTGCCATTGACTTCAATGCAATGCCGCCACTGCAGTAAAGAACGGATGCTGGGGCCATTGCAATCAGTGTCCGTTCTTTACTAATAAAAGACGATGTGTGAACCTAGCCTTTCTCCGTTTTTACTATTAAATTCAATGGACTTTTTAATTATGACAACCCCAAAGGGCAATTATTCCACCTAAACTAGAATAATGTACAAACATCAGTCATTGCACTAAGGGGAGGCTAGGCTACTAAATGACGTCCGTTATTTTAGACTCAAAATGACGGAACTATTTTTAAACAGAGCTGAAAAAATGTTGTGTGAACATAGCCTATATATGCAAATGGAGAGTAAACTGTCAATCAAAGCAGGGGACTGCCCCAAAGATTTGCAGCCCTGTTTCCTGCCAAAAATACAACTATGATCTCTCTAAAAAGGCAAAGTCAGTAAATTATATATAATTGTACAGAATTGTCAGTGTTTCATGCTGCCCGTGGTAGTGACAGAACCTTTTTAAAGGTTATGTCTTTGCTTGTTTTTTTTTCCAATAAAGTATCTATGTTTAGGACAAGTGTCATATCTCACCTCCTTAGTAATAAGTAAGAAAACGTACATGACAATATGTGAGCGTAATGAAATACAGATCATACAAACCATAAATTACTGTACAGTCTTGGAAACAAAGATCTACAAAGGTGCATGAATAAATAGCATACATCTCCAATAATAAGGAGCATCGAGGTATATATATATATATATAAAATGCTGGAAAATAAGCTCATTAACTGCACAGGAACAGCCGATACCATTCACGTCAGGGTGACAATGAGGAAAGCTTGGAAGTAATTAACTATGACTGTCCGTACCGGTGGGCATTGTATTTATTTAGATCTGACAGGCCCACTCATCGTTCTAGCAGGTACTCAGTGTCTAGTTACCGCTCCTGGTCTCTACCAGATAATTGGATCTAGGTCCTGGGTATCACATACAAGACTTTGTTAGACATTCAGGATTGTGGTTCCAAAACCAAGTTCTGTTGTTATGATGAATGACTCACTTATAGACCATGAAAAGCAAGTTTACAAAGGAATCATTACAGCAATAGAAAATCAATCACAATGAAGTAACCCATATTTTGGGCACTTATGAAGTTGTGGGTGCAACGGCTATAGGGAAAGTAATGACTATCTCTAACCTCAGAGAACAATGAGACCTCATACAGCAACAGGCTTATTAAACAAAATGACTTGATGCAACCACAATTACTGACGAGATTCTAGCTGTGGATTTTCTTTACGTCTCTCTTGCCGTTTATTATATCTGGAATTAAATTAAAGTAACATCAAGAAGATACACATTGCATTGACGTTATTCCTGTAATAAAGTATTGCTATGACTATATAATAAATAAGGTAGATGTAGTGTTTTATTATTTTATGTTAGCTGAAGATAATATCCAATGTTTTTCCTCATCTATGTTTTGCACTTTTTTTTTTACTTTAAGATGGGCCCCTGAGCTTCCTTGTATTTTGTGTTTAATGTTTCTCTTATACAGTAGGAAGCAAAAAAACGTTTTACTATACACTGTGGATGTATTCAACATTCTTTATTTTATCAGCACTATAGTGTACGTCTTGGCATGACCAAGATAAGCCCCATTCTCATCATATGTTAAGCTACATTCACACATCCCTAGTGCAGCCCGTGACCACAAACCGCACTACAAATGTGCATATGTAGTGCTTCACGGAGCACTACATTGACGTTTCATTAGCGTAGCGATCCGTGCAGAAAATGCGGTCCCCATAACATGTCCTTTTTTTTGCGGCATGGATCATGGCCCCATACACACATATGGACGTGTGAACGGGGCCATTAAATAACATTGTTTCTATGTTCTGTTCGCAATTGCGTGTGAATGTAGCCTTAGGCTTTGTTGCTATTAGGTGTTGTTTATAAAGGAAGTGATAGAAATCAACTGTGTCAAACGGACCTCATTGACTTATAATGCGGTCCCATGTGTTGACCTGGCACATGTATGGAGATAAAGGGGTTGTTACAGTTTGAAAATGACTATACTACATTTCCAGTGCAGAAGCCACTACTGGACAAATGTAGGATTACAGAATGTCCAGCGAGTAGCTTTTCACAGTGCTTCTTCTGTCTGGCTGGAGAGTCCTTTAAAGTAGTACTCTCACTTATTAGAACTTAGTGCTAAGATCCCCACTAGTGTTGAACAGACTTGAGGTAACTGTCTGGCTTCGGCACCTTCAACAAACCCGAACACTCAGCATTTGATTCTCTGCATCAGATGAATTTGGATGCTGCCCTACGGAGTCCTGGAAAACATGGATACTTATGGCTGCTGTATGAGTGTTCTCCTGCCATCCAACTTTTCCAGATGCCGAGAATCAAATGCAGAGTGTTCAGGTTTGAGAAGTTGCCGAAGCCAGACAGTTTCCTCAAGTCTGTTCAACACTTAGGGGGACATTTATGAAACGTCTGCCCGAGGCGTACGCCAGGGAGAAGTTTCATATTCGCCCCTTCTCCCTGTTGTACGCCTGCTGTTTGCCCCGCTCGCCAGATGGGCAGGCTGGGGGAGTTTGGGGTGGGCGTGGCAAGGTGGGGAGGAGGCTTGGCCTCCTCCCACTCCTCATTTATCATGATTTATGCTGGAAGCAGGTGTAGATTCAGTACGCCGGGCGCAGGTTCGAGTGCCCGGCCAGCCGGATTCACTAAGAGGCATGCGCCTTTTAGTGGATGCTGCCAGGGAAAAGGGGGCGGGGCCTAATATAAGACCTGCGTACTTGTATGCCAGTCTTCATAAATCCTCCCCTTAGCCCCACTGATCTCTAGATAGAGCCAGGAGAAGTGTGTGGCTGTGGGCTTTGCTCCCCAGCTTCCTGCTTAATCAGGATCCCTGCAGTATACAGGTTCCATAGTAAGGCTGCCTTTACACAGAGAGAATTATCTGACAGAATTTTGAAGCCAAAGCCAGGAACCGACTGTAAGCAGAGAGCAGGGCATAAAGGAAAGACGGAGATTTCTGTTCTTTTTAAATCTTTTCCTGGCTTTGGCTTCAAAAATCTGTCAGATAAATCTCTTTGTGTAACGGCAACCTAAGTCTATGGAGTCTCTTTTGACAAATCACTGTATTCACTTTTTTGTATAAGTGCGGCTTTTCTATTTTCAGCATGGTCACTTATCAATTCAGAACTATATAAAGTGCATGATTTACCAAGATATGTCTGCCAGCAACACCACTGATTTCCATGGTACCTTAACTTCTTGCATATAGCAAACACAGTGAGGAACCCTTCAGATTTTTAAATGGAAGTAAATTACAAATCTATATACTTCCTGAAATCAGTTGACTTAAAGGACAACTCCCGCGCTAAGGAAAAAAACCAAAAACCAATCAGAAACCTAGCTTTTATACTTATCATCCCTCCTGAGCTGTCACTGTTTGAATTTCCCACCGTCTTTGTACCTTCTGATTTCTAGTCTTGTTCTTCATTTCTTCCTTGCTTCCTGGTTTCAGCTTCCCATGATGCAATTTGGCTGCTGTGACAAGCCAGCCCCCTGCTGTGACACTGCAAGTGCCTGCCCCTCCTTCACTACAACTCCCATCATACACTAAACATGACCCCCTCTCTGGCTCTCTTCAGTCAGGCTGCTATATACACACACTGAAGCTGCACACACATACTGTCACCTCACTGTAGTGTACATTCTGCAGGATTAGGTCAGGGCAGCAGGGGAGAGATAAGACGTCTGTGTAGCTGACATGCTGGGAGTGAGGAGAAAGATAAGCAAGTGACATCACTCACTCAAATCAATCAAATCAAATCAAATCAAAAAAGCTTTATTGGCAGGTCCAAGTTACACATTAGCATTGCCAAAGCATGGGGAGAATAGGGAGTTGAGGAAATGGGATTCACCCGGGGTCGGTGTACAGGGGTTCATGATGTATCATGATGGTGGGGGGGGGGAATACATTCAGGGTCGGGGTATCGGAGTCCATGACGTATCACGCTCCTCTCAGTCTATGGCAGGCAGTGACGTATTGTGCCACTATAGTCGCTGTGGTCTCTTCTTCCCCCAGCAGGATGGGTAGTTTCTCTTCCTCCTCCATGGTGGAGAAGCCTGGGAGGAGGTTGGAGAGTCTCCTATAGTGAGTGTCCCTCACTGCTGAGTATTTGGGGCAGTGTAGCAGGAAGTGGGCCTCATCCTCCACGGCCTCCTGGTCGCACTGCTGGCACAGTCTGCTCTCCCTGGGGATGTAGCTCTGTCGGTGCCGCCCAGTTTCAATGGCCAGGTTGTGGGCGCTCAGTCTGTAGCGGCTCAGGATCTTCCGGTCTCTGGGGTTGGGAAGCTCCTCCAGATATGGGGCCAGTCTATACTCCCTCTGCAGGCTCTGGTACACGTCCAGCTTCTGGGATGCTCTGACCTTCTCCCTCCATTCTTGGACGTAGTCTTCTTGTCTCCTGGTTATTGTGTTCCTGATCCCGGCTTTTGTGAGCTGGTATGGTGGGATTGTCTGGTTGGGCTGGGTTCCAGAGGGTATGTTTTGGGGCTCTGCTTTGCCTGGGGCCCCTTGGTGTAGCAAGGCTTTATGGTGATAGGAACCTTCACTACTACCATGTAGGTGACCCCAGAATGACAGCGCCCTCTTCTGGATAGTTAGGTGTAGGGGGAATCTGCCCAGCTCTGCTCTACAGGCACAGTTAGAGGTGCTCCGATGGACCTGGAGGAGATGCTTACAGAACTCCAAATGGAAGATTTCCGTTGGGCTGGAATCCCATTTTGACCAGTCGGGGTATGTGTGAGGACCCCAGACCTCGCTGCCATACAGGAGAATTGGTGCAATAATGGAGTCAAAGATTTTAAGCCAAACCCTGACAGGTGGTTTAAGGTGGTAGAATTGTCTTCTGATGGTGTAGAAGGTTTTGCAGGCTTTGTCTCTCAGCATCTCGATGGCAGATTTGAAGCTCCCCGTCTGTTCTATTATCAGGCCCAGGTAGGTGTAGCTGCTGGTGGCTGTAAGGGGCTGGTTGTGTAGCGTGAAGGTAGGGGACCCGGCTGACTTTGTTTTCCTTCTCTGGAACACCACAGTGTTGGTCTTTTTGAGGTTGATGGGTAGAGCCCATGTGGTGCTGAACTTCTCCAGGATGGCTAGCTGGTCTTGGAGACCTTTCTCAGATGAAGATAGGAGGAGAAGGTCATCCGCATACAGAAGGAATTTCACCTCGGTGTCATGGAGGGTGAGACCTGGTGTTGGGGAGGACTCCAGGGCTACTGCTAGCTCATTGATATAAATGTTGAAGAGTGTTGGGCTGAGGCAGCAGCCCTGCCTGACTCCTCGGCTCTGCTGGAAATAAGCCGTTCTCTTCCCATTTACCTTCACGCAGCATTGGTTCCCAGTGTAGGAACTTTTGATAACATCATAGGTCTTTCCCCCTATTCCACTCTCCAGCAATTTTAGAAGCAATCCTGGGTGCCACACCGAATCGAAAGCCTTTTTGAAGTCCACAAAACAGGCGTATATTTTTCCTTTCTTTGTGTTGTGGACGTGGCTCTGGATGAGGTGGTGCAGGGTATAGACATGGTCCGTGGTGCGGTGGTTCGGCATGAACCCTGCTTGGCTTTTGCTGAGGATATTGTGCTGGGTGAGGAAGCTGAGGATTCTCTGGTTCAGGATGTTGTTGAAGAGTTTCCCCAGGTTGCTGCTGACACATACCCCCCGATAGTTGGCCGGGTCGTACCTGTCCCCGCTCTTGTGTATTGGGGTTATGACACCTTGGTTCCAGGCACGAGGGAAGTAGCCAGAGCTCAGCACAATGTTGTACAGTTTTGCTATGGCCGCCTGTATTGCTGGTGGGCTGTACTTGATCATTTCGGGGGGGATGCCGTCAGTACCGCTGGCTTTCTTACACCTTATAGTTGATAGTCTCTCAGAAATCTCCTGCGGTGTTATAGGTAAATCCAGAGGGTTTTGGAAGTCCTTCAGTATCTCCTCCATGGTCTTCAGTTTTGATATAATTTGTTCTTGGTCCGGGTTCCGTTCCTCTTTCGGGATGTCTCCATAGAGGTTTTTGAAATATTGGAGCCAGATGTTGCCGCTCTGAATGTGGAGGGTGTTTTTCTTTCCCTTTGTGCCCAGGTGGTTCCATAGTTCCCAGAAGGAGTTTTCTTGGAGGGCGTCTTGGAGCTGGGTGAGCTTGGTTAAGGTGTACTCCTGTTTTTTCCTTCTGAGAAGGGTTTTGTATTGCCTTTGTATTGTGTCATAGGCCTCCCGCAGTTTAGTGTTGTTGGGGTCCCTGTGCTTTTTATTTGAGGCCGATCTTAGGGTCTTCCGTACACCTCTGCACTCCTTATCAAACCAAGCGCTAGGATTTTTTTCTTTTGTCTTCTTGTGGCTACTCTTTTGCAGGTCAGCCATTTCTGCCATGGTGTAGAATATATTATTAAGATCCCTTACCGCTTGGTCCACTCCTTCTGGGTTACTCTGGTACACCTTGTTGTTAAAGTTGTTGAGCATCCCTTGGATTTTTGGTTCAGTGTGTATCTCTTTATACTTGAGAGACGACATCTTGGACCACTTGTAGGATGGATGTAATGGGAAAAGTCCGGCCTGATGGGGTTTTTGTCCCGGTGGTTTGTTTGTGGACTTAATATAAAGGACTATCTGGTTATGGTCCGACAGGTGTGATTGTGGATTGACTATGAAGGCCCCAATGTCTGAATGGCCCATATCTGTGATGGCGTAGTCCACTACACTGCTGCCCACATGGGAGTTTAAGGTAGTCCTTCCTAGGGAGTCTCCCTTGGTGCGACCATTGAGGATGTGAAGCCCCAAACTTCGGCAGAGATTCAACAATTTTTTGCCGCTCTTGTTCACTGTGCTGTCATAGCTGTTCCTCTCCATGTGTACTGAGCTATCACATTCAGTCTCTGCCCCATATATATAGATGTTTCCGTCTGCGGTCAGGTAGTCTCTTTCCCTACCTGTTCTGGCATTGAGATCTCCAGTTATGAGGACTTTTCCGCGGGTTTGATAGTGGGCGGCTTCCCTTTGCAGGATTTCGAAGGTTTCAGGGTTGTGGTAAGGGGACTCTGGCGGTGGTATGTAGGCAGCGCATAGGTAGATGTCAGATTGGGCGGTGAGGATGGAGCAGTCTATTCTAATCCAGATGTGGCTGTCTCCTCGCTTCACCGGTCTGATCTGCTGATGGAACTCCGCTTTGTACCACACTAGTATTCCTCCTGAACAGCGGCCTAGTTTGGTGGTTTTGTTTTTCAGGGCCGGGACAAAGATTTCCCTGTATCCAGTGGGCACCAGGGACTCACTCTCTGCTTTAGTCCAGGTTTCTAGGAGGATTTGGATGTCACTATTTTCCAGACTCTGGGTGAAGTCCGGATCGTTTACTTTACATCCAAAGGCTGAAGCGTTCAGACCTTGGATGTTCCAACTGCTGATAATAAAGGATGTCATAGGGGGTCTGTATACCTTGTAATGAGCTGGATGTGTAGGACGGTCTGGGGGTCTGACTGGTTCTGGCATGGTAGACAAGGCTTGTGTTGTCCAGTCACATGAGTATCCTACTAAGGGTTCTGAGCAGGGTCTTTATCTCGTCTAGGTCTCTGCTCTTTATTTCTCGGTGTGAGGCAGGTGGTTTTCTCCATGGTTTTTGCCTTTGGTGGTCTGATTTGGGGTATGGGGCCATGTTTCCAGTTTGTGGTGTGGCACATGATGCTTGAGGTGTTTGGGTTGTTGGTGGCGTTTCCCTGTTGTCTCTGGTTTGGCCTGTGTGAGGTCTAGGACGGGGGGTTCTGTTTAGTACAATGTCCTTTATTTCTTTGGCCAGGAGGCTGACCCCTTGCTTGTTGAGGTGTTTGCTGTCGTATAGGTGGCGGTGGTTGATGTTGGGGTGTTGTGCCAGGGTGATGTTTGGCACTGAGCTGATCTTAGCTGCTAGGTCGTTGTTAATGGTCTGGATGGTATCGCTGGCCACATCCTTTCTAGGCAGCAGGGTGGACACTATTATTTTACTGGTCGGGAACTTCTTTTGTGCAGTTTTTGCCAGCTGGGTCAGCTGTTCAGCAATTTGTTGCTGCTGGTCTTGGAGATTGTTTGTACCTGTATGTATGACTAGATTGGTTGGGTTGGTAAAGTGTGGTTCATTGATAACTGCTGTGACTTGTTCAATGGTTGCACAATTAATTTTCTTAACCCTAATTTGGGGGAAAAGTCGCCTCATGTTAAGGTATTTCCCATTAGAGTCTATGATTAGTACGGTATCAGTGTCCCCGCGTTGGGGCTTACGGGCTGCTTGCTGTATGGTTTCCTGGGTGCCACTTGGTTGTGTTGCTGGGTCTTTGTGCTGGTCTGTGCTAGCGGCTCTGATAGTTGTTGGCTCTGTCTCCATCTGGATCAGTCCGCCGTTGGTTGGTATGGTCACATTTATTTCTGGTGTTGTTGGTCTGTTCCGGATCTCTGATATAAAGTCCTGGATGCTGGCTGCCATTGTGTCTGTGCTCCCCCCTGGGCCCCCGTCCTGGTTCTGGATTTGTCTCTTTAGATCTGTTATCTCATGTTGTAGCTTGATGTTTTCTTGTTGGAGGGCTTGTACTTTACATTGCATTTCTCCTAGAGCTGCTGTGAATTCACATTTCAGTTTGTTTATTTCATTAAGTGCTTTGTCGTTTGCATTTTTGTCACTTTGGTTTCTTTGAAGTTCCTCCTTGAACTGTACAAAGTCTCTCTCCAATTGAGATAAGCAGTCTCTGAGAATGTTGGGTGTTGGGTGGGAAGCATCCTCACCTACAGACACAGGGGGGTCCTTGGGGACTGTCTCTGGTTTTTGCTCTTGCTTGTGTTTTTGAGCTTCGTTTTTAATATCAGGAAATGTTCTTTCAAACTGAGTGAGGTTATCCTCAGTTCCTTGTACCATGATGGTGCCAGTGTTATAGATGTTTATGGTGAGTACTGTGTCCTCCTCATCCCCAGTTTCCTTTACCCTGATCTGCCGGCCCCGGTTGATGCCGCGCTTTGAGATGTTTTCATAATAGTTGCAGAAGGTTTTGTTCCAGGCATTGGGCTGCTCGGTGAAGAAGACCACATCCGTTTTCCTCCTAATTGGCTCTTTATAAGTAAAGTCGGCATAGAGGGTCTCTGGATTCTGTCTGGTGGTGGCATCTTTTATGGCTTTCCTTGCCTGAATGCTCCGCAGCCCTTCTGAGTATGTTATCTCCAGGATGTCTGACCCCCTGCTGGCTGAGGCTGCCTGGCTCCTCTGCTCATCTATGTTGCTGGACTTTACGTGCTCTAAATTGTGATTTTGCATGTTTTAAATATTATCCTTATTTCTATGGAGTTTGGTCTCTAGCAGTTTCTGGTGAGGGTGTAGGGGTTGGTGTTGGAGCAGGAGCTCTTACCTGTGGCTGCTGAGGATCTTTGGACTCTTGAGGTTGATGGTCCTTGTAGCCTTGTGGTCTGTCCTGATGATTGTTGGCTGTCCTCAAAGCAAGATTCTTGTTTTGTCCTTTAAATCCAAAAAAAGTTTTTCCTTTTTATGAAGAGCTTTAGTGCTGCTCGCTTCTGTATCCCATGGAGTTTGTATTTCCCAGGTTTCGTCTTAGAATTTGCTCATTACAAGGTATAAAGTGATGAAAACTCAGGAGCTCATGTTCAGTGCTGCTTACTCCTGGACTGCTGGGCGGTATTGCACTCAGTGGTTGGTATTGGTATTGCACTCAGTGAGTGGACTCACTGAGTCCACTCGGCAGCAGGAGGGAGTATGGGGGAGGGGGTCCTGTAGCTGGTTATGTGCTGGGAGTCAGTCACCAGTCATTATTGAGTTGCAGAATGACAGATGACTTACAGTTGCTCAGCCAATAGGAGCTGAGCAAGCCTAGTCACCTGACCAGGCAGGGGAGGGGGAGGCTGGTGTAACAGAACCTAGAGCAGCCCTCCTGCTGATGACTCATCGTCACTAGAAGGAGCTGAGATCGCAGCCTGGTGACGACAGTAATTAGGTATGAAGGAGTTTCTTACACTTCCTGGTGGGGGGTGGAGGGGGGAAAAGACAGGGAAGGAGGACAGACAGGTGATTGAAGTATATTACTGTGTTATATAACTTTGTAATGTGCTTCAATTACTGGGAAAAAGTTTTTCATGGGAGTTGTCCTTTAAAAGAAAAACATTTTCCGCCCAAGTACCCCTTTAATTATTTTCAGCTTTTAAAGCGACTTTGTACCCACAATATGACCCCCCAAACCGCTTGTACCTTTAGATGCTTTAGCTGCTTTTAATCCAAGATCTGTCCTGGGTCCGTTCGGCAGGTGATACAGTTATTGTGCTGAAAAACAACTTTTAAACTTGCAGCCCTGTGTCCAATTGGAGTGGCCTAGAGTACCTGTGCCCTAGGATTGCAATGCCTCTGCGTCCCGCCTCATCATTAGGAATGCCCCTAAAACAATTTCTACTATTAATCACCTGTCTGAACACTGCACATGTGCTGGATGGTTAAGGCACCTGTGCACTATTCAGGCAAGTGATGAATAGGAAAAATCCTGCCATGGGGCATTCCTAATGAGGAGGAGGGACGTAGGGGTGTCGCAATCCTAGGGATCTGGTACTCTAGGCCATGCCAATTTGACATGTCTAAAAGTTGTCTTTTAGGACAATAACTGCATCACCTGCCGAGTAGACCACAGAACAGATCCTGGATTAAAAGCAGCTATCCGAAGGTACAAGTGGTTTGGGGGGACAGATTGTGGGTACAGAGTCGTTTAAAATGTTTTCTGGTCACTGCATTATAATTTTCTTAGGTGCATGGAAGGGTTAAATACATACTGACTATCACATGCTATACCTTTGCTGTCCCAAGTATGTTCCTTGGCCCAGTCTTATCTCTTAGCTCTAAATCACAGTAATCTATTAGAGAGCTCACATATCTGTCACCTATGCTGCTATGTTATGATATGATGAAAGGTCCAGCTATATTTCTAGTCTGACATAAACCAAATTAAGGGCTTAGACTCCATGGAAGGCAGATGTATGGAATTGTCAGGAAATTCATAAAGTGACATTTTATAACTCAATAGTGAAGATTTTTTTTATAGACACGTGAGCCATTATATAAACCAGGGAATTCACAAAACATAAAAACTGGGAAAAGAAGAAAAGTAAAATAAATAAATAAATAAATAATAAAATAAAATAGAAAAAAAAAATATATACACACACACACATACACACACACACACACACACACACACACACACACAGTGGTGCCTTGGATTATGAGCATAATTTTTTCCGGGACCGTGCTTGAAATCCAAATCCACTCTTAAACCAAAGCAAAACTTCCCATAAGAAATTACTCAAATGCAGACAATTGCTTCCCCCCCCTAAAAATAATGATTTTTTATTCAGAATAACATGTAAAACAAAGATTTAGAAAGCAGGGCAAATGTAGGCACAGTATAGCAGCACTCTCTGTCTGGGAAGAGTGGGGGTAATCTCTTCATAGCTGTAACCCCTCAGTCCTGTCCCCAAATGCAAGCCCCAGCCTGAAGTAGATCTGCTATAATTTGAAGGTGAAGGAGGCTTCCTGGGTCAGAGTACAGGGCTGTAGACCCCGCTATGCAGACCATGCCCCTCCCCCACTTGTGCTCCCACCCAGTACAGTGAGCTCTTAAACCAAAGCAATGCTCTTAAACCAAGTCACTATTTTGAAAAACTGTGAGCTCTTAAACCAAAACACTCTTAAACCAAGTTACTTTTAAATCAAGGTACCACTGCATATATATATAATATTTCTAAAAGTAACCAGATGCACTAGATTTCTACATTTCCTAAAATACCTTTGGCAACAAAGACCTTAAATATTCTGTCGAATTTCTCAGCCGTTGCTGTCAGTAAAAAGTGGATAGAACCAAACAAATTAAAAATATCATCTTCATTTTGTGCTGTTGGAGGTGGCATTCCTTTTTTTTATTCCTGCATAGCAGCTCAATAAATCAGATGGAATTCCCGCCAGCACGGCTATGATCCCATTAGTACCAGATTATCCTTCTTCTTCCAAGTAGACTTATTAATTACAGTTTACGGCACTTTGACCAATTATTTATTTATTTTCAACAAAATCTCTCAGCTATAGGGCTTAACAGTATAATATAATTAAGTAAATGAATGAAGACTTTAGCCTTGAGATGTAACTTTCATTAAATACAAAGACATTGTCATTTCCTGATTTTGGACTTTTTTTTAAATTAAAAAATATCTATCTATCTACCTACAAAACACAACAATCACTGAACTCAGGGAGAACAGTGAAAAATTCCAATGGAGTACTCATTTACGAGTCTCCATTGATTGTCCCATACAAAATTTGAATATGCAAAAAAGGGGTCCGTGGAGCCTCAGTTACGAGTCTCAAAACACGGGAATAGCCAGATATCCCTCTCTCCAGAGAAGGAAGCCCATTGCCAAGGGGTGCCTCCTAGTGGGGAGAGCACCAAACCACCCTGATACGTAGTCCCTCAGGTCCTCACTCTGTTGCGAGCTCTGGGACCTAAATAGGGAAATACCAGGGTGGCCCCTGTAAGTCAAAGTCTAACTCTGTGGCGAGTATAACAGCATAAGACAAGGGTTACCAAGGCTAGGCATCAATCCACAGACTGCAGTTTCGGGGTATTTGCCACTAGGAGGCACCCCTTGGCAATGGGCTTCCTTCTCTGGAGAGAGGGATATCTGGCTATTCTTGTGTTCTGAGACTCGTAACTGAGGCTCCACGGACCCCTTTTTTGCATATTCAAATTTTGTATGGGACAATCAATGGAGACTCGTAAATGAGTACTCCATTGGAATTTTTCACTGTTCTCCCTGAGTTGATTCCCTGAGTTCTCCCAGTGATTGTTGTGTTTTGTTAGTCTATTTATCATTGCCCCAGTAGCCAGAATCCTGCTCCACACTGACGAGGGGCAAATACCCCGAAACTTCAGTCTGTGGATGGATGCCTAGCCTTGGTTACCCTTGTCTTATGTCGTTATACTCGCCACAGAGTTAGACTTTGACTTACAGGGGCCACCCTGGTGTTTCCCTATTTAGGTCTCAAAGCTCGCAACAGAGTGAGGACCTGAGGTACTACGTATCAGGGTGGTTTGGTGCTCTCCCCACTAGGAGGCACCCCTTGGTAATGGGCTTCCTTCTCTGCAGAGAGGGATATCTGGCTATTCCCATGTTTTGAGACTCGTAACTGAGGCTCCACGGACCCCTTTTTTGCATATTTATCTACCTACCTACACAAGGACAGCTTGTAAATCCCTGATGGGGTGATGAGATAATGTCTAAATTCTCTTTTATCATACTACCTGTTATAGAAACAGGCTCCTATATATATATATATATATATATATATATATAAAAAGGGGTCCGTAGAGCCTCAGTTGCAAGTCTCAATAATTCGTTCCGGGACAGTGCTTGTAATCCAAATCCACTCTTAAACCAAAGAAAATTTTCCCATAAGAAATCATAGAAATGCAGACAATTGGTTCCACACCCCAAAAATAATGATTTATTATTCTGAATAACATGTAAAACAGATTAAACAAACATTCAGAAACAGCAGAATATGTGATATTATAAGTTACTGTACAGTAATGGAGATGATGGTAAACATGAAGAAATGAGCAGAACAGATGTGGGCACATACATGCAGCACTCTCTGTCCGGGGAGAGAGGGGTTACAGCTATGAAGAGATTACCTCCACAGTCCTGTCCCCTGATGCAAACCCCAGCCTGAAGTGGATCTGCTATCATTTGGAAGGTGAGGGAGACTTCCTGGGTCAGAGTACAGGGCTGTAGTCCCCGCTATGCAGACCATGCCCCTCCCTCATGCACGCTCCCACCCAGTACAAGGAGCTCTTAAACCAAAGCAATGCTCTTAAACCAAGTCACAATTTTGAAAAACTGTGAGCTCTTAAACCAAAACGCTCTTAAACCAAGTTACTCTTAAACCAAGGTACCACTGTATATGTGTGTTTGGGGTTTTTTTTGTTTTTTTTTTTAAGAAGAGGCACCCCTTAATGCATGTCACCATTTTGTTTGATATGATAATTGTTACTTTTTATACTGTAAAGCATATTTCTATTCCCTTGGACTTTATTGAAATGTAGACAGCTAGAAATTTGAAAACAATACACTCTTTAAAAATCTTTTCCAAAACACCGATGACAGAAATAATTTTTGATGGGAACAAAAAAAAATTGTGAAGTAGAGACCAAAACAACTTTCTATTATTCCTTTGCATATAAATTGTCATTCAAGCCATAAGGTATCATTTTAATGGCATTTGATTGTACATCTCCATGATTGGCTGTAGTACGTATTAAGAAGAAATTCATGGCATGCGCCATTGGATGCCGTATAACAGATGTTATGTGTGTAGTACAGTGCTTTATAGAGGCACCTTATAAGGCCAGATAGAATGTATATGACTTCATAATAGAAAATTAGTACCACTCCTAGGCTTTATTCACACTCAAGTAAAAAAAAAAAAAAAAAAAAAAAGGAAAAAAAAAAAAACTCGTCCACTTTTTCTTTTTAAAATAACGTCCGTTATTAGAGCATTTTATTTGACCTCAATGGACAATGCGTCAAAGTCAATGGAATGACGGATGTCCGATGCACACAGTGTATTAAATAACGGAAGTTGTGCACACAGTGTATTAAATAACGGATGTTGTTTGCACGGACATCTAAATAATGAGCATGACAATTATTTTCGGATGTCTTTTAGACGCAAACAACAGACGTTATTTTTTACTTGTGCACGCGCAGTTTTTCTTTTTTTCACCGTCCTTTTACCATCTTTACTATTAAACTCAATGGACTTTTCAATTAAAGACACAACCAAGGGGCAATCGGGCCACCTGAACTTCAATAATGTACCAACATAATGTGCCATCATTGCAGTGACTAGTGGGCAAACTGTAAATAACGGACGTCATTTAAAAAAAATTATAAATGGACAAGAAAAACCGTTGTGGACACATAGCTATAAAGTGTTTCATACTCTACATACATTTACATCCATAATGCTATTAGAATGGTTAACATTAATGAGTATATGATATAAGTTACTGCATGTTATAGACACAAAAAAAGAAAAATCATACTGTAATGTGATGCACATACTTCAGGGCTCTTTATTTCCGCCCTCTTACGCCTTTTGTAATATCCAGGCAATTTGTTCTCTTTCCCTTTTGTTGCCTAGACCTTTGTCGTCTTTAATCATGTTTGTGGCGGTTAAGTCAACGTAATAAATTTTTCCAAACTCATAATTCTTGATTTAGTGTTAGAATGAGTAGAAGGGGTGTCAGGAAGCTGTCACTTTGCATCTTGCCCTCCTATTACCTGCTGACTTCACGTGTCACGCTGTAAAGCAGGCGTCAAAAATTATCACTAAAGTAGTTAACACTTTGACCTGTGGCACAAGTGACATTGATGAATCTTCTTTAGTGAGTTTCTTTATGGCTTAACAGAGGTGATTTATTTGTTTCAGTCCTTTAAGCAATGTCTCCATTGATTTATAATTTTATTGTGATTGCAAAAGTAAATAGCTTTCAAACACTGAACTACATGGGCAGAAGAGGTGACAGTGCCATGGTAATCGCACATAACCTAAACTTTTTATATCTACATTATTTTATTTTTAGCAGGGCTAATGGGAAACCAACTCCATCTAGTCGAGAATATTGACATATAAAACTGAACATATTTTCAGGGATATAACATCTGACTCTTGTAATAAATACAATATACCATGCAACATGATATTTATGGTTGGACTGGTCCCCCCAAGTACCAGGGCGCACAGGCTCTGACACAATTATGAGTTCTAATGCAACATGGCCCCAAAGGTCTAGCTTAACGCCAGAAACTGGAAGCTTAGAAGCTGATTTACTAGCCACTAGGGTCCACTTCTTGTGAGGTGACTCAGAAATAACATATTAGACCTTAGTGACACTATGTCCGAGTGTGTACAAAGATAAAAATAAACATAACATGGAAAATAAAACTGGATGTGCACACATTCTATATAGATTGAGGGTGGAACAATTTCTTAAAACTCCAGTCTGATATTGATAATAGAAGCATTTTAAGGAATGATGTCCATTGAGGTCTTCCTGCTTGTGTCTGACATCACATCATCCTGGGTCTAGTCTCTAGTCTACTGTGGTGGCAAATACTGTCGGTGACTTATAAAGAGTACAAGACAATGAGACACAACCTATGAGTTGCCATCCATTATGAAGAAATGTAATCATCGGATAAGCTGGGAGCAGAGAATTTATCTTTGTGTGGTACATATAATGATTTGCATATGGATAGGAAGTTTGTACCACTTTTATTTTGTTTTTCACTTTGCAATCCTTTATTATTGTGTCTTGATATACAGTATCTTGTTTTTGTTTTCTCTTTGACAGCAAACGATTTTTTTTTTTTTTTAAATGAAGAACTCTCCACATTGTCCTTTTGTTGCCAGGAATGCAGATATTCAATGCATTTCTGTTCAGGAGCCAAAATGAAATGGATCCAATACATCATATCTTCACCAATGTACATTATAATATGGGTGCATTAAAATGAAGCCCTATGGTTAACCTTAGCAAGTGTAGCATAAAAAATAAAGACAGAGACTGATCACTGCATCTAGCATGTGAAGTGCTATTTTAGTCAAGCAGTTCCTCTAAAGTAGTATCACCTATTTGGCCGGAGCTGGACTATATAGGGATGCTTCAAGGAAACACATTTCGACATTTCGTTCATTTAAGAACTGACTAAGTGACCCCCCTTCCTCCCCATTTCTTTCACATTTTTAATGATTTTATTTTTTAAAACTTTCAGTATCTAGTTTATAGAATACTCAAATTACGTGACAACCAGTAGAAATGTGGAGTCAACTCCCCAACAAGAGATTTGCACCTCTATCTATGCACTGAGAACCTATTCCCACTGCCAGTAGAATTCTATGGCAGATTAATGTTGTTATGACCCCCCACCCCTCACCCCCTCAATTATGATGATGAAAATCTAATTTTGAAATTGGTTATTTTATTTTGATTCAAGGGATCGGTAATTTCAGCTTTTGTGTCATGGTCCAAGGTCCAAAGAATTGTGTGTTGTATGTAAATATTAAGCTAAAGATTTTACAGAAATATTCTTGTATAGGATAATTTGATGATGACATAACTGTCAACCAAAAAAAATCAGGAATGATTTAATTTTGCATAAAGAAAAATTCTTGCCTGTTTTGTTGTAGTATAAGAAGCAGCTGAACATTTGTACAAACTGATACAGTGTTTGTCAGTATCATCCATCACAGTACAATATCATTATCAGGTTGACCTTCAATCAATTTTGTGTCATGGTAAAACTGGACCAAGCTGTGAGCATCAAAACAGCCTATTAAAATACCATGACAGATGGCGTTGCCGACTCCTTCATCATAAAGTCTAGCATTAACCGCACATTGTTCTGTAAATTGCATCCTTTGCTCTATGACTAATTAATTTCTAAAGGTGTGTAACACAGTGCAAATAAACTGTATATATGACCAGTTATTATTATGTAATTTTACTAATTTACCAAACAGGAGTAAAATTATTATTCAAAATTAAATTTTTAATTTTAAGTTTGATTTTTCTATAAAATAAAAAGGGGAATAGTTGAACAATAAACCGAGGAATCCTGGCAGGTTCACCATCTGCATTGATCAAAATTGCAATAACCACAAGCTATCCTAGGTCATGCTATTGATTTATAGAAGTTGATGCCACATTGATACAGTTCCAGTGGGACTATATCCCTGTAGAACCTCCGATCACTTAAAAAGAGTGATGGATTTTAGATTTAGTATACTTGTAATCATAAAAGGAATGTATCACATAGGTTAAATATGTTAGAAAAACAAAACAAAAAGTGCAGCAGCAACCTACAAGTGCAAGGGCTTACCGTATATACTCCTCCCAGCGTACACAGGGTAAACACCTGCTCTGTAGATATTAAAAAGTGAGGATCTTAGCAAACTATTTGATCAAACAGAGTGTACCATGTCACCAACGTTAAGGTGTCCTCAGAGACATGGTCCCTACTCTAGCATTTTCACACTAGCAATGGCCTCTCCTGGGCTTTAATAGACCTACAACTGGGCAGGTAAGAGCCAAATGATCTCTTTTATAGCACCCTTGGGACATGGGTGGAGTGCAAGCCAACAGGAGGTAGTCACACCCCCCACATTCAACAGAATTTTTTTTTTGTCTGTACTTAAGCCACTAGCAGCGTGCAACCTGCAGTGTGAACAGAGTCATAGATGTGCTGCCAAATTTTCCCTTTTTTTCTGTTAAATATGTTAGAACCAGATACTTAACTCTATAGTTTTTTTTCTAGTATGTTTTTATTGGTCTGATTCTGGGAAGCCATTGCTTTTCTGTTAATAGCAATTCATAGATATGCTTCACATCAGCCACATGGACATAGAGAGTTGTGGCTGTAGATGATTCATTGACTTTGGTGGGGCTTTTTTGTGGGCATGCTTTATGACTGCAGACTTTACAGTGTAGGGTGAGGGAGGTGAGTAGTGTGGAGCAAACTTGCTGAACATTCTCCAAACCTGAATGCTTTTGACTCCCGGCAGCTGGAAAAGCTAGATGCCGCCCTAGGAATGCCAGGAGAACATGGATATAGCCTATAGTTGTTCAGTATGAAGTGTGATCCAGCAGCACTGGACGATCCCTCTGTAAGCACATTTTGTAATGCACGCTGTGGCCCACTATCTCAGTTGGTGGGTGTACATATGGGAACAAGACAGATCCAACAGAATCCGATCTGCAAGAAAACTTCAAATCTTTATTGAGCTCACAAGAAAAATACGATGTTTTGACTCACAATTACATACTTGACAAAGACTCATTGTGAGTCGAAACGTATTTTGCTTGTGAGCTCAATAAAGATTTGAAGTTTTCTTGAGAATCAGATTCTGTTGGATCTGTGTTGCTACAGTCTATGGCTATGTTCACAGTAAGTAAAGGTACGGCCGTTGTTGCCATTTGTACGGCGTGGAACACTGCCTATTCTTCTATGGGATCCCGGCTGAAGCATTTATACATAGTATACGCTCCGGCCAGGATCCCATGCGGCGCCGCAAAGAACTGACATGTCAGTTTTCTGCGGCCGCAATTCAGTGAATTGCGGCCGCAGAAAGACCTGTCAGTTCACACAATGAAGTAAGCAGCTCCGGCCGCTTGCTTCACTGTGTGCTATGGGGAGTTCTGATGCGGGCGCACGCTGATGCTCCCGCATCAGAACTCTGTGGCCATAAGGATCATCCAGCTGGTACTGCATTACCGGTTGGGATGATCTTTGCACGTTGTGTGAACATAGCCTATGGTTGTATCCATGTTTTCCAGGACTCTCTAGGGTGGCAACCAACTTCTTTAGCTTCTGGGAGTAAAACGGCCATCATGTAATGCCAAAAGACAGCTGCAAATAATAATCATGATCATTATTTTGGCCTTAATTATCAAAAGACGTTAAAAAAAAACGGCCATCGTTTCGATGTTGCATGAACATAGTCTTACCTTGTACAGATATAGATGAGGAGGCTATGGCTTGGTATTTTATGATGTCATACTTTATGTTCCCATAGGAGGGTAACTAATCCCTAGAGTTACTGCATTGCAAAGTATTTAATGAAATATTTAGCCTCTTTTCATTACTAGTTTCCTTGGTGTGTAGTCTAATACCAGTTAGTTTCTGGCTTCTTGATTCAGAATGTCCTTTTACCTTTTTATGTTATCAGATTGCTGTTGTGTTTGTTCATTCCATTTTACATTAACCCACTCGATAAATGTTATAAAGCCTTCACCACTGGTTCCAAATAAATATCGTTTTACAGACTTGCATACATTCCCAAACCTCATTTAAATTCCGAAAACTTCTGAGAGGAGCCTATGCATCAGCGCCAACAGCTACCATCCAATTGTTGTGTTCGCGAAGGCAGAGTAAGTCTCAGAACTGGAAATGAATGTGCATGTTTTATGCTGAAACAGGAGGCAAATTATACAGAAACACTCACTGTGTTAATTAAAATGATGTCCTAACAGGGGAAATCCTGGTTGTCAAGACAAAATAATTAGAACATGATTAATTGAACTGTTTATATGTTTATAATGTAAACATGCTATATTTCATTTGCATTGCTGCAGGTAATAGGATCTGGGAGCTTGCAATAAAAATGAGGCATAACGCACTGTGGATTATTGAAAATAACTATGGGAAGTCTACCAGTGTGTGCTCAAGGAATTCAGACGTTTGCATTAATTGGTTTACATAAAGAAGGGGGGTTGTATCTCATATGAAACTGGAAGTCCTCATAAATAATTTCAAACAAAATCTAAGTTTCAATGACATTATAAAGGAAATCTGAATTCCAACTTTATGTAGTAAGGACTGTTGGTGTTTTCCCAGTCACTGGATGTGAATAAGCCTTTAGGTATAAACAAAATAAATAAAAATAAATCAAGTTTCATATTTCCATGCATTTAAAATAAAAACAGGCAAATGCAATTAAAGATGGTCTGTCACGCCTCCTAACGTGTCTTCTTAAGTGAATATTTCCATTTCCAAACTCTACATTCTGTTGTTGCTCTTTATGGTAGCTTCACACGTACTGGATCCGCAGCAGATTTCACAATGCGAGTTTATCGTACCACTAAAAACTGATCAGCGCTCATTTGCTGCAGTAGATGAATGCCCATCGACGCATCTAAAAGGAACCTAAGAATGAAATGCTTCCCTGACGATGCTATTTCGGTCCTGTTTTGGTTTTCTGTATTTTCAGTGTTGAGAGAGTGGAAAGAGGTGGTCATGAGGGCCGTCAGCTTATTGCCTGTAAACAGGTTAATGGAAGCATATTCTAAAATGCAAAGGTGTACTTGCTCTTGAAAGTGCTACTGAAACAAAAAAAGTCAGTAATATAGCTTGTACAGTACGTGCTGTTCTGTATATCGTACAGGATATCTATAGACAGGGACTGAACATGCTGAGTGCTTATATTGTTCAGCCTTACAGGCCAGGAGTTACTTGCTGTTAATCAGCATTTATTGAGAACTATATTTATGATCTTAACGTACAATCCCACAGTTGTAAGGTGGGGGGTAGATACTGGCCACTTTACAAACATGCTGGGTCCCCCTTTTGTGTTCACATTGGGTTTTATGCCGCATTGCAGTTAAATGTTTTTGACAAGCTGGGGTCTGACTTGTCTAGGTTATCCAAATGTAATAGGGACCATCCCTCCATGACCATCCTCTGATCTACTCTTGGGTTGCCCTGTGGGAAACACTTTGACAGGTGAGAGATGATGTGTTTTACAAACTATCGCCTTTGCCAATGGAAGATGGCATGTGTGTATAAAAGTGTGACAAATCATGTGACAAGGTGACCGGCCTTGTTCAAAGGAGATTGCTGTGATAATGAAGGCCTGAGCTGCCTGGAGTGTGTTGGATGGATGAGCTCTGAAATGCTGTGTGAGCTGCTTATGGGCCATTGAGATGCTTGGTCAGGCTGGCCGACTGATCCACAGGTGCTGTGGCGTAGGTGTCAACTGGGAAGTGCTGTAGGGTGTTGTGACACTCAACCTGCCTTTGACTGCGTCTACACCCCACTTCTATGATCCTTGGGCCAGCGATTCACTCCCTGTTTCCTAATAATATAGTTGGTCTGTAATGAGAGTGAGTAGGTTCTCACCACCTGATAGCAAAAATAATGGAACAAACCACGTTAGCATTAGGGCCCTTAAATAAGCACCAGTGTCGTAAACTGTCTCAACCACCCCAGATGCAGGGCTCCTCCAATGATTGTTGGATCATATGTGAAGTTCTTTACTTCTGGCATTCCTAAGCCACACTTCCCTTCTTACACACAGAGATGTGCAGCCGACAAAAGATGTTTTTTATTAACCCTTTGAGGACCAGGCCCAAAATGACCCAGTGGACCGCGCAAATTTTGATCTTAGTGCTTTCGTTTTTCCCTCCTCCCCTTCTAAGAGCTCCAGCACTTTCAGTTTTCTATCTACAAGCCATGTAAGGGCTTGTTTTTTACAGTAATAGTTGTACTGTGTAATGGCGTCTTTCATTTTACCATAACATGTATGATGGAATTCCAAATATATTATTTATGAAGATATAAATAGGTGAAATCGTAAGAAAGAATGCAATATGGTAACGTTTGGGGGGTTCCTGTGTCTACGTAATGCACTATATGGTAACAGCGACATGATACTATTATTCTAAAGGTCAGTCCGAACACAACCATATGCAGGTTACACAGATTCTCTAATGTTATATATATATTTTTTTATGAAATCCTTTTTTTTGGCAATTAAATATTAATAAAATGGGCCTATTGTGACGCTTATAACGGTTTTATTTTTTCACCTACGGGGCTGTATGGGGTGTCATTTTTTCCGCCATGATCTCTAGTCTTTATTAATACCATATTTGTGAAGATCGGACGTTTTGATCACTTTTTATTGATTTTATTTAATATATAATGTAACATACAATCGGTAATCTGCGCACTTTTTCCCCTCTTTTCGTGTACGCCGTTTACCGGTCACAATGACGCTTGTTATATTTTAATAGATCGGACAATTACGCACGCTACGGTATATTATATGTTTATCTATTTATTCATTTTTATATGTTTTATTTATATAATGGGAAAGGGGGGTGATTTAGACTTTTATTGGGGGAGGGGTTTTGGGGTAGTGTAATAGTGTTTTGAACTTTTTTTTTTTTACACTTTTGAAGTCCTTTTGGGGGACTTGTACATACAATACTCAGATTTCTACACTGATGAATGCTATGCCATAGGCATAGCATTGATCAGTGTTATCGGCGATCTGCTCATTGAGCCTGCCTGTGCAGGCTTAGAGTAGCAGATCGCCGATCGGACCGCACGGAGGCAGGTGAGAGACCTCCGGCAGTCCGTTTCAACGATCGGGACCCCCGCAGTCACACTGCGGGGGTCCCGATCGGTAAGTGACAGGGGACTCCCCCTGTCACTTACACTTAAACGCCGCGGTCGCGCTGCGATCGCGGCGTTTAAGGGGTTAATGACACGCGGCAGCGCGATCGCTGCAGCGTGTCATTACCGGTGAGGTCCCGGCTGCTGAGCGCGCTTCATAGCGGGAAAAACACCCAGGACGTAAGGTTACGTCATGGGTCGTCTGGGGACAGACTTCCATGACGTAACCCTAAGTCCAGGGTCGTCTAAGGGTTAAGGGTGGGTTTACCCGTAACGGAATCGTAGCGGAATCCATCATGATCCCCTCCTGTCTCTCTCAATAGTATTACATACTTGCAGTGGAATTGTCATCCTGTTGCGAGTATGAAAAAGGCAGCCCCCTTAACCCCCCATGGCCCAGTGCATACATTACTGGGTCCGTGCTCCGGCTTGCTTCAGGGGCTCCCAGCATCTGGACATTCCCGCTCAGCCAATCAGTGACTGCGGCGGGACAGCACACTGATTGGCCACCGCAAGTATGTGATCCTATTGAAACAGACAGGAGGGGAATCACAGCAGATTTCGCTGCAAACTGGCAGCATGAAACCTGCTGCAATTCCATTACGAACCCACCCTTGCTTGCCAAAAACTTCGATCAACTAATGAATAATCAGCTGATTGCTGAGCTCATTACGATATTCAGACGATTATTGCCCTATGTTTTCCTTCAGAAAATCCTGGCCTTCACGTTTTTCTTATTTATTGGTCAAGCACAGGGTTAACCTTTCCTGATTTCCATTTTTTGATTCCAATCTTGTATTAGTTTGCATTTATAATACCTTAGCCACAAAACATATTTGTCAGCCGTACAAACACCTAAGAGAAGCGCATCTCAAACATTTAAGTGTGACAGCGGAGAACTCTCAGATATTTCCAGTGTCTGTGTATTTGTCTGACTCTAAGCATACAACCTTTACAAATGTGCGGTGACATTACAGCAGCCACAGATGTTTCTACATGATAAGACCGAGCACTGTAAAAAACAATAAACAGTCATATGATGATGATGAATCCTCACTGGGTTGCCGTAACTTTTAATCAGCTTTCTAATTCAGCGATTTTAAGAATCCTAATCGAGTATATAACAACTGCTTCCATTCTACTATTACTAAAATACATTTTATATTTCTCTATATTTGCTTTATCTTGAAGCCGCAGAATGCGCTTTACTTTATAATGCTACATTTAGCGTAGAAAATACAGAAATAATAAATAAATGGTGTTTGCAGACAGAGATGGAAATGGTTTGCAATTCAAAGAGCCAGATTCAAAGAGCTGGAAATATTCAGAATCATTTAAATATATGTATTTTTCCCTGATACTACTTTTGCAAAAAAGTCATTTTTAAATATAAACAGTCAAAAAACAGAAAATCGACTATTTTTGTGTTCAGAAACTGATTTGATGTTTATTTAATAGAAAATGCAGCTTGTCAGTTTAGAACAAATATTTCATGGCCAACAATGCAAGATGCTAATAATATGTTGATGGCGATGGTATTGTAGTGTCCAAGTACAGGGGTCACTAAGCTTTTACTGCCTGTCAGAAAGAAACTCTGTCAGGTGTAACATCAAGAGCTGGGAGCTGTGATTTTCTTTTTTTTTTATATTAAACTTTATTTTATTTTTTAACTATTTTCCATCAATAAATAAAAGTAATAGAACGGAGGGGGGGGGGGGGGGGGGGGCTGTGATTTTCTGCTCCAGCCACTAGGTGTCTCATTCTCCCCTGTGCTCCACAGCTGCAGTACTTCATAAGGTTTTAGCTATGTGCTATGTTGTCCAATCACTGACGCAAGCTTGCCCACCTGGGGAGATCTTCAGTGGGAGCTCTTCCCAGAGACAGAGACCTGGGGCTCGTACTACATCACATGGCGGTCTCCGAACTTGTGTAGGCAGAAGACGGTAAGATATACGTTGAGTACAAGGATTCTTCCTTAAATTATTCTTCAGCACACGTCCCGGCAAGGGCTCCTATTCGGCCCCTACATTACCCTTACACACAAGTCTTTTCTTCTTTCTACTATCTCCAGTCTATCTCAAAAGTCTACCCAAAGTCTGTATTTTTGCACTAGCACCTGTGAGCAGTTATCTTTATATATTGTGTATTGCACTGAAGATATTTTGAGTAAAGTTCAACTCCTGTCTAAGTGCTGGACTCTCTTGCACCGCACCCTGCACCTGTACCTTTACACTAAATCTACCAAGGTGGGTATTACCACTCCTGGACACTGTGACAAGTTGCCCCGAAACACCAGAGCCCACCAGCTGAACATAACATCTGCTAATTAGGCCTTTTGGTGCATATGAGCATTCCTTGGCCCTCTGATACATCCCCTCTTTCTAGCAGCTTATGCATAGATGAATATGCATAAGTAGGAGGGAACGTACACCAGCAGGCAGAACAGTGCAGTGAGGGGGCCGAAGAAAACCTCTTGTGCACCAAAAAGCCTAATTAGCATATGTGATATAGATGTAATCAAAAATGGCACGACAGGGGGCAAAAAGAAGAACGGCACTGGGATCTGCAGCTCTGCTTTGCATTAAAGGAGAAGTCCGGTGAAAATTTGTATAAAAGTAATGTATTGCCCCCCAAAAGTTATACAAATCCCCAATATACACTTATTATGGGAAATACACACTTACTACTGCATGAAGGCTTCACTTCCTGGATAACTTGGTGATGTCACGACCCGACTCCCAGAGCTGTGCGGGCTGTGGCTGCTGGAGAGGATGATGGCAGAGGGATGCTCAGTGTCCCTCCAGTGCCCTGTGTCCCTCAGTGTCCCCCTGCCATCATTTTCTCCAGCAGCCACAGCCCACGCAGCTCTGGGAGTCGGGTCGTGACATCACCATGTTATTCACCATGTTATCCAGGAAGTGAAGCCTTGATGCAGTAGTAAGTGCAGGAAAAAAAGCACTTTATGAGCATTTCTTGTAATGAGTGTATTTTGGGGATTTGTATAACTTTTGGGGAGCAATACAATACTTTAATAAAAATTTTCTCCGGACTTCTCCTTTAATGCTAGGACTGAATTATTTCAGGTAGATTAATCTCTGTCAATGCCTACATTTTTGGAAGAAAATCTATTTGCCTGCCCCATCCTTTCCTAAATATTTGTTTTTATATGGCCTATGAACAGAATTTTATAACTTTTTGTAGTTTATCTATAAACTAATCATAAACTGTAGCTTTATGACTTAAAGGATATTTATCATGATATTCTTTCAAAACTCAAGACCGTATCTTTAACTAAACTCATGAGTGAGTCAAAAAACATTATAGTCTGTTCCACTCCTGCTTTTGGCTAAACATACAACCAAAATACTGAACAAAATCCTGTAAAGTGAATGTGTTATTTACATTATTTTTTACTAATTAGAAACAGATACTAATTTTTTTTTTTTTTTTAATCTAATCTTGTCATTTTTGTAAATTAACTTTATGTAAATTATTATGGGGGCAGCCATCTTCTCATATCTTTTTTCTAGGCATGCTCTGTCACCTGTGCAGGGGTCATTCTCCAAGGAGGAAGTTGAGCTCTGAGCATTAGTTATTATGATCCTCTCTTCTCTGTATACTGGTTTCACCGTTTACTGTAATCCTGTCTGTGATGATCCGCACAATGTTACTGGAAAGTAATCTGTATAGAAGAAGAAATGTTCAGAACCAGTGGCCAGACTGAAAACGAAAAGACTTCAGGATTATATTATAATATAGATAGTAAGAAAAAAAACAACACAAAAAAATTCTTAAAATATTTTAACATAAGAACATAATTTAAACAATAGGCCATTCCCTGATTACACATTCCATTTACGTCTGCCCCATTCCTACCAAAATTGCATAGAAATGGCCTTTTATTTAATCCACCCTCTGCAAAAAAACATACACCCGCCCACCTTTTTGTAAAGTATTAGTAAAGTGGTGTACTTAGATTCTTTTATATAGATCATAGAAATCTCTTCTTGCCCATTACCATGAGAATTGTCCTTTCAGGAATAGATAATATGCATGCTTGAAATATGTATGGAAACTACTTTAAGTCTTGAACTAAATTGCAGTTTTTTAAATAACTTAAATTACCGATCATTTCCAGTAGGATCTATTCATACTGCAGCTACATGAAAGGATGTGTGTCTGTACACTGAATACAGCAGGAAATCCTAGAGCTGTCAGCTGTGGAATTAGATTTGCCAATCCATTGCTTGTCACCAGTCCTCTCCCTATGCTTTTCAAGCAGTTGAACAAGCCGCCTGCCATCACCTTCTACGTTCATCTAGATTTTATGTTCCGGTTTCATGTATAATATCAACATATGTTTGTGTTGGTTAAATGTCATTATATGTACAGTATATACATATATGTATGTGTCTCAGTCACATAGGTGATATAATTTTGACCAGCTGTTTGTACCCATATTCTGATGTGTTACTGGCGCATCCCACGTAGCGGAATAAACACTCTCTATATCTAACTCAACAAGTGATTCCAATAAAACCTAATGCGAGGTGTCATGTTTCAAGTTAATCTTATAACACCTTTGCTTGTGGAGATGCAATGTTCAGATGTGTTGCTAGCCCTTTCAGTACAGTAATGTGCACCTATGCTGTGTAGTTTGGGGGTAATGTTCTGGTTCTCGATTGCCAGAAGCAGATGATAAAGGAGAATACAAATATGTCTTATGAAAAGATGTAAATGTGTAAGCTGACTCCAGGCTTTCTCCTGTCTAACCCTGCACGGTGTTCTCATACCTTGTTCATTGTGTGATTCCCCCAAAGCAGCGATAAAACTTTATTTTTATTCACTTTTTTTGTTTTTAATCTGCTGTAGGAAGTCGAAATGCCGAACTTTTTGCCATATGACAATGTTGCTATTACTTTTCATGCTTTTCCGATATATTTGCAATTTAGTTACCTTTTTATTATTTGTTTCTAGTAAAACCTTAACTTTCTGTACACACCTACTAAACTGTAAGTGAGGGAGTTTATTAGGTGGGAAAACCGCTAGAATACTCTCAGAGCCGACTAGCAGAAGTGAGATATAGGCACGATATGGCCTGAAGCAACGTTCCTGACAATGCATCTGCTCCATTGATTGGAAATTACATGCAGAGGAATAGTGGGTGTCGTGATTTTATGTAACCGTGCATTTTCAACAGTTGGATTTTCATGATTATTGCTTCAGGTCACAAATTGAGTACCTCCCATGAGGATAGTCTCAGGATTTCTCCTGTCTGCTCTTCACCTACATATGCATGGTTTCATATCCATTAATTATAAAATTAAAATACATTATAATATAGCTATACAAAAGGCACTTTATATAAAAAAGTAGTGTCTCAAAACCTTCCTATGTAAGTATAGTAGTATATCGAAAACACACTCGGATGACTCACCAATAGTGATGAGCGAATACTGTTCGATCGAATAGATATTCGATCGAATAGTAAGGTATTCGATCTATCGAATATTATCGAATAGTTCGCCAAATATTCGATAAGCGTTCAAATACCCCAGCTTCCGGTTTTTACCTCCAAGTGGTCGCATAGATGTTTTTCAATAATACTTGTTCCCATAGACTTTAATGGGATCGAATATTCGGGAGATATTCGTGCGAATATCGAATATTCAAATATTTCACTACTCATCACTACTCACCAACCTTATACTCGGGCAGCTCCACAAAAGCTCACAGCCGCTCTTTTTATCTGGGCTCTCTGCGTCTTTTAATAAAAAATATTATTTAGATGTGTCTTAGAGCCTCAGTTCTTCTTTCTTCAAAGGAGTGATAGATTTCCTCTGATGATTTTCCTCTTAGAGGAAGTGTCAGCAGGTTAGATGAATCTAATGTTCTCATAGGTCTCTATTGCACACAGGGTGCTGATGATAAAGGTAATTACGTCTTTTACCTTAATCCCCGAGGCCATTCCTAAGCAGTTTGTAGTGTAATCCTGTGTCCTGTAAGGCCGCTTGGAGCACTGGGGGCGGGGCTATGACCCCAAAAGGCCGTTCCCCACAGCTGACGCTCCCATTCTAATGATTATCAGTGGAGCGAGCTGGCCAGGGATGTAACCCGCCCCCAGTGCTCCAAACAGCTATACCAGACACAGGATTACACTACAAACTGCACGAGAACGGAGCAGAAGATATCCTCAGCTCCCTGTGAGAAATAGGGAACTATTAGCAGGTTAGATTAGTCTAACTTGTTGATAGTTCCCCTTTAAGTTTTCTTTCTGGTAGTCTGGTTTATTATAAGTTGTAAAGGGGATATATAATCAGAAAATTACCTATTGTTTACATCAAGATTTTATGTTAAATATGTTGTTTAAGAATGTTTGGTGTCCCCCCCCCCCCCTAATTATACTATCTGTGTTAGGCCTTGTCAATGGACAAGATCGTATTGCACCGTCCATGATTGCATGTGGCCCATGGATATGCAGCCTGTAATCATAAACCCTGCACTTGTGAAGGAGACTAAAGTCTATGAAGCCCAGACTGCCAAACAGGCTGTGTGCACTGGTGCATAGGTAAGATTGAATCAGGTCAATCACATTATGTGCTGCGTCCTTCCTTCCCTCTGCACTCCATCTACAGTACATATAAGAAAATACAACCATGTGGCCTTTTTCTGGCCTGACACCAACATAGTTTGACTGGTAAAAGTCATACTATCTATTTATGGTGCTTTCTATTAGTACTTTTGGGTGTTTATTACACCAAAAGAAAGAGAACAAACATAAGGTACTGCACAAGCTCCGATAGTATGTATACCTAAATTATTGTCTCATAAGTCAGTAGCAAACCTAATCGGTAAACAGAACAATTGTTATCATATGTTCTTAGTCATTTGCCTGTCTGTCTACTGAATTTACTGTAATGTTTTTCCATTGGGTTCTGCTAATAGTTACATGCCTAGGGCATTAGACAAATAACCTCATCAAGAAGATTGTTTTAAATTATGATACCACATCAGTAAATTGTTTCATGCTGTCTTCTATGACAAGTAACGTTCAAGGGAAGCGGCATTTGAGGTTAAACATACCTTCTGATAGACTCCCAGTCTAAGGTTCTTTGCTTTCTTCATGACATTCACCTTTTTGTGAACTCAGCTGGAGCAGACAACTGAAGAACAATATGGAAAAGGTGATTGATCTGCACAGAGAGTCCCGTGTCATTAGCTGATGCATCAGAACAGATCAGCTAATATTTATTATGCATCAAACAGTTGAACGAGAGCCAGTGCCTACTGGATTGTTTACTTTGTAGATTAATGGCTATGTGATGGTTATGAATAGTATTTTCTGCACTTGTTATGTTGTGTTTGTTATGTTGGGTTTACGTCTGAACAATATAACAACGCCATTATCAATTTGGCAGTACTTGCCGCCAGTGATATTGCCAGTATCATGGGACTATCTGCAGTTCCTATGCACTTAGATGTCTTAAGCCATGTTCACACAACGTAAATTTCCCATTAATCACAGTCATTGTTGTTACTTTGCATCAACGGCCATGATTAATAGGAAATTTATATTGTACTGTCATCTGTGGAATCATGGCCGAAGTGTATACACATAGTGTACACTCCGACCGGGATCGCTAGCGGCCGCAGGGAAAACTGACATGTCAGTTTTGTGCGGCCGCTATTCATTGAATAGTGGCCGCACAACCCTGACAGGTCACACAATGGAGAGTGCGGCTCCGGCTGCACTCTCCATTGCTTTCAATGGTGAAATGGGATGCAGTTGCACACAGATGTGTCCCGCATCCCAATTCAATAGAATTGAAGTTTATCCCAGCCGGTCAGGATAAACTTCAATGACATGACCGGGTCACAGAACGGCCGGTATCATACTACATGTAAACATGACCTTAAAATGTGAACGTATTGCATACCCTGTAGTCGTATCTACATACTATACCGAACAACTAACCTTGAAGGTTGTCTACACCAACCAAAGATATTAGGTGACAAAATTGTGTGGTGTGTGTGTCAGTCTTCATCATCTAGGCTTACATATTGCATTGAACATGATCACACCATTGCTTGTAGTAGATTCCGTATCTGACTATATCCATAGTCAATCAGTATGTAAGTTAGGAAGGGCAATCCTGCATTGTAGGGGGTGTTACTTTACCTTTCTAATGAGCCCTCACAGTAAATAGATATGAACTGGGTTGTAATCCTTCCCATAACACTCTCATGAATACACATGTATTTATTATCTGACTAATTCCTCATCCAGACCCATCTTCTCATTCACTGGTTTTGTAAATCACTATTGTGAATTATTGAAGTGTAAAGGTCTTTGTAATTCTATCCGAACAAGGATCAGAATGAAATATATACTTTATAATTGAGGATTATTAAAAAATGCTTGAATCCTGTTCGGTATGTTAATCTATTCTGAGCTGCCAAGACTTCGCTATCTATCAGCACTTTGGTGCATTATGAAACACGGTCATCTCACTCGGAGTGCATACTGAGCAATCGATAGGCAATCTCTGTGATAATTAATTAGTTTGCCAGGATGAATTACAGTTTCTACCACTCCTAGTTGGAATTTGAGTCACATTTGATTTGAAGAGTTGACTACAGTTCTCTAATAGTTTGTGCCTTGATGTTTGATGAATAATCTTGTGTGCCAGTCATTTTTTTTTTTTTTAGCAATACGTTAACAGTGGTCTGTCACCCATGTCCCAGACTTTTGGAATCTTCATAATTGGACTGTATCGATACAGCTTATGTAAAGTCTACTTTGCAGACCTATATGTAATGCTGCCACCCTACTGTAGTAAGACTATGGATCTTGCTCTCTTTCTGAAGACTGTTACAGGCTAACTATGACATATATGCACCATATAAATATACACACACACTGATGTTGCATTGTTATGTTCTGCCATGCTGGTGTGAAACCTAGATGGTTGCAAAGGGCACCTCATCTGTCACTACAAATGAGGGAAACACTGGTTTTAACAGCCTCGGCACAGTAGATTCCACATATTATGCTTGAAATTATAGAACAGAGTCTGCACATGATTTGTTTTTTTTTCTGAGTTATGGATTGGAGAGTGATTTTTAGGCAATAGCAGTGCTACTTGGGGGTCAATGGTATTACTCATCAGGGTAGAGGGTGCTCTCCTCAAGCTGAACATTGGTGAAAAACAAAAATTATTTATTGTTATATTATTCTTACACTACAGAAGAAGTTGACTGTGTTCCTTGTGTCATGGTGGTTTTAGTGTACTGCAGCCTCAGTTTCTATTGAGGTAAATAAGAGCAGAAGCTAGAGTAACCCAGCACCGCTGCTACACGGGGAACAAGGCCAACTGCTTTCAGCTCTTTTCTGACTGTAATGCGGGAACTGAACTGCTGATCATAAAGAATCCGTATGTCCGCACCCCAACAATTAACTATTGATAGTCCATCCTCTGGATGAACTGGTTTATCCTGGAAAACCTATTTAATAATTTTAGAGCTGGCTTAGTATGGCAAGAATGTACCATTCTGAATGGTCACTAAATGAGCATTGATAGACAAGACGATGTAGTACTGTATCATAACCCTCATGTTATGATTTATTATTGACATTAAGCAGTGTGACAACTATTATTGTTGGTGGCCTTTTCTTAGGGTTAAAATATGTCTAAATTGGCCTCCAAGCAATTATCACACTTATTCAGCCAATTATCGGCCATTATGGCCGTTAATTCCTTGGTGTAATAGGCAACGATCAGCTGACATGTACGTCGGCTGATCCTTGTCTTTCAATTATAATTCAATAGGACAATTATCATGCAAAAAATCATTAGATCGTTCAAATTTAAGCGATAATTGTCCTGTGTAATTGCAGACAATTACAGAATCATTGATTATCCTTCACTAATAGTTTAGTGTAATTCCAAATCATTCCTTCTTTTGCTGGGATCAGATCGAGTAAACGATCGTAGTAACTAATGACTATTGTTCTGTGTAATGGTGCTTTTACACAGACAGATTTATCTGAGAGATTTTTTAAGCCAAAGACAGGAATGGATTTGATAAGAGGAGAAGTCTCAGTCTTTCCTTTATGACCTGTTCTCTGTTTCTGGCTGTTTCTGGCTTTGGCGTCAAAGATCTGTCAGATAAATCTCTCTGTGTAAACACACCATTAGTTTTACTGTACCTCAGACAGATAGTAACCAATCACAGCCCATTTGGAGCTATGTTCGGTCGCAGTTGACAATGGCTGAATGATGTAGATATATTGTGTTGGCCATTTGATTCTTTCTCTAAATATCACTCAAAGCAGAATGTTGCAAATGTAGAGGTCAGGTTTTTTTAAAAATATTTTTAAAAATATTTTATTGTAAAATGAATTACAGCTAGAGATGAGCGAACCGGGTTCAAGTCGACTCAACATTCGAACGTTCGGCATTTGATTAGCGGTGGCTGCTGAACTTGGATAAAGCTCTAAGGTTGTCTGGAAAACATGGATACAGCCAATGACTATATCCATGATTTCCACATAGCCTAAGGGCTTTATCCAAGTTCAGCAGCCACCGCTAATCAAATGCCGAAAGTTCGGGTTCGGATCGACTCGAGCATGCTCCAGGTTCGCTCATCTCTAATTACAGCTATGCACAATGTTTGAACTTCATGATAATTCTTTAAGTCATTAACATTGGATATTGTAGTACACTCTTTAAGCCTATAATTGCTTATGGTCAAACAAACCATTTAATTTGGTGTTAACCCCTGTGCTCTTTTCCCGGTGTAATAGTGCGTAAAGACATAGACGGTACAGTTTTAAAGTTGTTTAAAAGATCAATTTGACTGAATGACTCATTTAATAAATTAGCATTGCAGTCCCATACGGGGTGGTTTCAGAACCCAATTAGAAATTATAGGCAAACTTTAATTAAGATGGAATGTAAAGGTAGTGTAAAATCCAGATTCATACATTAATTCCTCAAGTTTATTTTTCAATCAAAGCTAAGTGGTCCAACAATATTGTAAAACAATGGAAAACTCAAAATCACTTTACAAACTGATTCCCGAGGCATTGATGTGTTACAGACAGGGTAAAGATTTTATATCTTCCACAGTTGAATGTATAGTACCAGTAGTACATTCGCTTTATGTTTTACACATGAATAGAATAGCGCCAGCACGGGGAAGCCGAAGCCGTGATCCTTTTTTTGAACCGCGGCCCGGTTCCCCGGTACAAAGCTATTCTATTCCCAGGCATCGACTGGGGATGAAGCAATGGAGGCGGGCCAGCCCGCCACCAGTCCGAGGATACCCTCGCCTCTCTGTGACAAGTCTCCATTAGTATTTGCTTTAAAGTTGAACTAACTGGTAAAGGCTTATATATTTACTTAGCTTATATGACAATGCAACTATAAATAATAGTCCCATGCGGAAACCAAGGCTGCAAGGTAGACCTAAAATACCAAAGATCAATGTATTGTGTATTTCATACTAATTCTTGTATCTTGCTACGATCAATAGCAACTCAGTTCAGTACAAGTTTTTTTTATTTTTTTATTATTTAACAAATATTAAAACATATAAAATTTCTCCAAACCCCATCAAGGCAATGGCAGAACTATCCTTTTATACAGTATATTGCATGTGAAAACAGAAGAGGCATGCTGCTAGTCTTTTCCTACACTCTTTCGTGCGCTTCATAGATCTTTTTTACCTATAAACATACAACTCAGTCTGAGGGTTTTATATAAAATAATTTTCTCTATTGAAGAATTGCTTACAGAGGAAGAGAGATAGAGAGGAAAAAAAAAAGAAAAAACACAGCCTAAAGATACACCGACCTTCTCGTGTTGTCCGTATGATTGCAGGTGGGATGAGGATTGGGCACACGCATAAACAAACTTTTTTGAGTTTGTTGTACAACCTTTGCCTTATTGGAAACCATTGGTCCCACCCTACATTTTTACCAGCAATGAGCAATAACCTTGGACACAGCATTTTCTGGTATTATATTTTAGGTTTTAAAAATGCAAATATTAAATCAGTTAATAAAATAATCTAAAATGTCCCAGTTACCAACATCTGATCTATTGTAGAGTATATCTCCAATTTATCCGTACATAACATTATACTGTATTTTCATTTAAATGAACTCCTCCTGGGTAAAACTTAAAAAAACCTTGTTCACAGTCCTCCGGCATGTAATGTGCACTAACTGTTCTTGATGTTCACATATGGCTAATAAAGCTAAGTTTTAATATCTCTATCATGATTTTTGTCATGATTTTTATTTGTTCTTAGTTCATAGGCGATGTAATAATAGAACTTCTTAGACGTTTTCAGACGTGGTTAATATCATTGGTTGTTTAGGTGTGCACTGGCCTATAATACTTTATTATTGATAATGGTTAAACACTGCGTTTGTGTTATTGAAATTAATCTATGATAATTACTCACTATATTGATTTCCTTGTGCCTAGGCTTCATTGGCCATGTAAGCACATCAACCTTACCAATGGCAGTACATAATTCAAGCTAATGATATTACCTTTTGTTGGGTATTTTAATGACCCATTTCCTGTAGTGTGATTAAATAATTTTCTACAACCATCTATTCTGTCTGTAATTCCCGGTTTTCTGTGACATTTCATATTTAGTGCTTCTATTTTATCTTATCACAGAAATCTTGTTCGGAAGAGTGAATATCTTTTAATGTGTAGTGTGCTCATGTGAGAATAAAAGAACAATTTTTGTAGTTCCTCTATTATCTGTGAAAATGAAGGCAATTTAATTTAAATCAAGGACCCATGTAATCATGTGACTAACACTCTTTTCTAGTTATTGAATAAACAATGTGACACATATGGCTTTTGAGAATTTTTCACTTATTCAGAAGTCCTGTTCAATTCAATTAGATGTAAAGAGGTGATTGTAGTGGGTATGGTTATATGAGATATCAAATGTGATAGCAGACTGCACCATTTAACTCATTTTGAGTCAGTTTCCAACAATGAAGTGTTTTGGCACAGCCTAGTGTTCACTGCTGGGCAATTGCAATCTGTTTAGCTGTTAGTAGCCTCTCACTGTTAACAGAGAAAATTTAGCTGGATAAATTTTATTTTGACCCTAAAAGGGTTTTCTGGGCATTTAACCCCCTCCTGCCACTGTATAGTAAATCAAGGTGGCAGCAGCCTGATGTCTGATGCTGCAGTGATGTTAATTAACGTGTAGAGGATGACACAGGCACAGAAGCTGTGATCAGTGATTGCTGGGCCTCCCTCCCTGCAACTGCCGGGATCTGAGCCATGCTCGGATCCTGTCAGTTAACCCTACAGATGCTGTAGCCAGTGTGACTGCAGCACCTAGCAGGGTTAACAGAGGGAGAAATCTCCCTCTGTTCACCATCGGGGCTCTGTGAAACAAATGCAGAATCTCAATGGTAGCCATTGGTAGTCTCGCTGAGGCCTCCAATATCCTGGCAACAGAAAACAATTAGCCAATCAGCAGTGGAGAGAGGGGAGGGTTATGTTATAACCTGAGAAGCACTGTTACAATCTCTGCCTACTCCCCGCTCTACTCTGCCACTGTCTCAAGCTCCCCAGAGCTGCCGGCATCATCAAATCCCATACTGCAATAATAGAATAGCGGTATGCAGAGGATGGGTGCATAGAAACCATATTTTGACGCTAATTTCAAAATGATAACATGATTAGAAAAAGGACAATATTGCACAAACTCTTTAATTGCAGGTGGTGGTTTTGCAAATGAAGAGCTTAGTGGTTGTTGCTATTGGCTTATTTCACTGAAAATCTATTGCTTAAAATTGGCTTCTTGGCCAGTGTGGGGAACCAGCTATGACTTTACATTACTGTCAGGATACAGTTTATCCTATGCAGATCACAAAGTTTAGAAAGATTTTTTTTGTACATTTTATTGTGAAAGAAAATTGGAATGGTTTCCAAAGTAAGTGAAATGTATTAAGTCTATAATATAGGCTCTGTTCATACCTCATTTTTACACTACACTACAAGTTTAGTATAACTGCAGGATCCTATGTATTAAAAAATGTTGTCAACTATGCTTGTCCAATACTAAAAAAAAATGTACCATTTGAGCTTTTTTTTTTTTTTTTTTTATAAGCCTGATGTCTGTGGACCTGTTCAATGTTTTCACTGGGAGCAATACATTTTTTTTCCTATCTAGTATTCGGGCAGTAAGGGGGACATTTATAAATGTCTATCCCTGGTGCAGATGTGTCCCTTCGATGGTCATACGCCACCAGCGAGGGAGAAGGTAGCGGCAAGGAGGAGGAGGAGGCATGGCCTCCTCCAGCGCCTGATTTTTCATAATAATCATGATACAAATCTGAATAGATTTGTTGTGTGTGCCTCTAAGTATATCTTGCTGGAAAAAGGTGGCAGGCTTTATTTAAGACTGACGTACAAGATCGCCAGTCTTGATAAATGTCCCTCTAAGTTTTCAATTTCTTTGGAGCACCCCCACAGGAGGAATTAGGTATTACACAGCGCCCATCTAGTAATCTTGAATAAGAGGTGTTCTTTGTAATCACTCTCCACTGTGGACAAGAGGTTACTGAAGGTGAGACTTCCCATCATAAACCCATAATTTCCTCATAGGGCACATGAAAATTAATTATTTAAATCAGACCACCCCTCTGCCTCTCGTATTCAGAATATGTTTTTTTTTTTGTATTTTTTAAAGGAAAATAATGCAAATGGCTAAGGTTGTATTCTATACACATTTTTTAAATGTTATTTTTTGTACTGTACTTTTCTCATATAATAGTTAAAAATAAATTGTTGAATGAATAACAAGTCATAAGAATTTTAAACCACATTTGCTTCTTTAGTCAAACAAAGTACTATTTGATTGCTGTGCCTGCAGGATTGCAGTCATAGCACTGTCACTTAACCTGTCGAGTATATAGCATATAATCACGTCACATAACTGCCAATTCACTATTTATTACATAATACCACTGCACAAGAGGAAGAGCTATCTACTGTATAATTTGCTTAGCTCTCCTAACATGTTCCACTGACAGCTGATGTACACTTGTTTAAATAACACTAGCTACAGTACAGTAGACGCTCGGCTGTCATAGGTGCTTACCAAATTCACTGTGAGAGCAACAATGCTCAGCTCTGATATTCACATGCTGTATCATTTTTATATGACTCTCTTATTAATGGGGAACAAGGGAATTGAAAATTTACAGCACTCTGCAGGCCTGGCACATACGGCTTCAGGTGCGTTTTCGAAAAAAGAACAGAAGAGTAATTGGCAAAAAATGTCAAATCAGTCTCCTAATGTATTTTTAAGATCTTCAGCTGTTCCTCATGGCATTTCTTGGACTTTGATATCCGTGTTAGGCATCTAATACTGCAGTATTTTTACCTTACATTTGTACTTGCTGTCATATACAGGATATGGATATAGTAACATAGTAACATAGTAAATAAGGTTGAAAGAAGACAAGAGTCCATCAGGTTCAACCCAGGAAAATCCCACTGTGTCAATCCAGGAAGGCGAAAAACCCCCATGGGGCAGAAGACAAACGCCCCACCACAGGGAGAAACTCCCCCCCCCCCCCCCTCCCCCGACTGCAATGGCAACCAGAACAATTCCCCGATCAACATATCACCAGAAATCTAATGCCCATAACTTGTAATATTATATTTTTCAAGAAAATCATCCAGGCCTTCCTTGAACTTATTTAATGAATCAGCCATGACAACATCATGTGGCAGAGAGTTCCACAGTCTTACCGCTCGTACAGTAAAGAACCCGCGTCGATGCTGATGATGAAATCTTCTTTCCTCTAGACGTAGAGGATGCCCCCTTGTCATTGTTACAGACCTAGGAGTAAAAAGACCACTACAAAAATCTCTGTACTGTCCATTCATATATTTGTACATTGTGATCAGATCGCCCCTAAGACGTCTTTTTTCTAGCGTAAATAACCCCAAGCGTGATAACCTGTCCTGGTACTGTAACCCACCCATTCCCTTAATGACCTTTGTTGCCCTCCTCTGCACCCGCTCTAGTTCAGCTGTGTCCTTCTTATATACCGGTGCCCAAAACTGTACACAGTATTCCATGTGTGGTCTGACCAGTGATTTATAAAGAGGCAAAACTATGTTCTCATCTTTAGCATCTATACCTCTTTTGATGCATCCCATTATTTTATTAGCCTTGGCAGCTGCTGCCTGGCACTGATCACTAAAGTTGAGTTTACTGTCCACCAATACCCCCAGGTCCTTTTCGGAAGTAGTTTTACCCAGTGTTTTATTATTTAGCACATAACTGTACTTATTATTTCTATGGCCCAAATGCATAACCTTACATTTATCCACATTAAACTTCATTTGCCATTTCTCCGCCCAAGCCTCTAGCTTCTCCAAATCCCTCTGTAATATGATATTATCCTCCTCTGTACTGATTACTTTACCCAGTTTAGTATCATCTGCAAAAATGGAGATTCTACTCTGTAGCCCCTCTACAAGATCATTAATAAAAATATTAAAAAGGAGTGGACCCAACACTGACCCCTGTGGTACCCCACTAGTAACTAAAACCCAATCTGAATATGTTCCATCAATGACCACCCTCTGTTTTCTATCACACAACCAGTTACTTACCCATTTGCATACGTTTTCCCCGAGTCCCAGTATCCTCATTTTGTAGACCAACCTTTCATGCGGCACAGTATCAAATGCCTTTGAAAAGTCCAGATACACAACATCCACAGCCTCCCCCAGGTCCAGTCTATAACTTACCTCTTCATAGAAGCTGATCAGATTAGTCTGACAGGACCGATCCCTCATAAATCCATGCTGGTGCTGCGTCATAAGATTATTTTCATTAAGATACTCCAGTATAGCATCTCTTACAATCCCCTCAAATACTTTACCTACTATAGATGTTAGACTTACAGGCCTGTAGTTTCCAGGATCACTCCTTGACCCCTTCTTGAATATTGGTACCACATTAGCTATGCGCCAGTCCTGTGGAAGAATCCCTGTCGTAATAGAATCTTTAAATAATAGGAATAACGGTCTGTCCAACACAGTATTTAATTCTTGCAAAACTCTAGGATGGATACCTTCTGGGCCCGGTGACTTATGGATTTTAATGTTTTTAAGGCGTTTCCCCACTTCTTGTTGTGTTAGGCAGGTGAGATTTATGGGAGGATTAACATTATCCCTAGTCATATCGTCTGTTATGGGATTCTCCTCTGTGAATACAGTAGAGAAGAATGTATTTAGTAGATTGGCCTTTTCCTCTTCCCCCTCCACCATTACACCCAGATTATTTTTGAGGGGACCAACATTTTCGGTTTTAAGTCTTTTGTTATTTATATAGGTGAAGAACATTTTGGGATTTGTTTTACTTTCTGTGGCTATCCTGCTTTCTGTTACTATTTTTGCTTCTTTTATTTGCGTTTTACACATTCTATTCTTCTGTCTATAGTTGCTCAATGCTTCCCCACTACCTTCTTGTTTTAGTTGTCTGAATGCTTGTTTCTTATCATTTATTGCACCCCTTACAGCTGAAGTTAACCACATTGGATTTCTCTTATTTCTACTACGTTTATTCCCATATGGTATGTGTCGTTCACACGATTTACCCAGGATGCTCTTAAATATGTCCCATTTCTCTTGTGTACTTTTATTTCTGAAGGCATTGTCCCAGTCTATGTTCCCAAGGTCCTCTCTTAGTTTTTGGAAATTAGCCTTCCTGAAATTTAATGTTTTTGTAGCCCCTCTGCTAATCATTTTATTGAAGGATAATTGAAAACTTACTATGTTATGGTCACTATTACCTAGGTGACCCCCCCACCTCTATTTTTGATATTCTGTCGGGCCTATGGGTTAAGATCAGGTCCAGAAGGGCCCCCCCTCTTGTTGGTTCCTCTACTAGTTGGGAAAGGTAATTATCTTTTACTATTTCCAAAAACACGCTTCCCTTCCTGGAGCTGCAGGTTTCTGCTTTCCAGTTGATATTTGGGTAGTTAAAGTCCCCCATAATAATGACTTCCCCCTGCTTCGCTGCCACATCTATTTGTCTTATAAGAAGATTTTCTGATTCTTCTACTATACTTGGAGGTTTATAACTCACTCCTATAAGAATTTTATTATTCTTCGTCCCTCCCCTTATTTCTACCCAAAGAGACTCCACATTATCATCACATATATCCTCCCGCAGAATAGGCTTAAGGCATGATTTAACATATAGACAGACCCCTCCCCCTTTCTTATTTTTACGGTCATTTCTGAATAGACTATAACCCTGGATATTAACGGCCCAGTCATAGGTCTCGTCCAGCCAGGTCTCGCTTATCCCCACTATATCATATTTCTCTTCAACCATTATGAGTTCTAATTCCTCAGCTTTATTAGTGAGGCTTCGAGCATTAGTATACTTACATTTAATATATTTGTCCATATTCCCTTTCCTTTTATCACTAGTGACTATTCTAACCCCTCTCGCCGCTCCACCCCCAGTTCCATAATCTAGGCCCAGCTCTCCATCTACTCTGTCTTTACTTACTATATTGTAGTTGCCCTCCCCCCCGGTCCCTAGTTTAAACACTCCTCCAACCTCTTAGCCATCTTCTCCCCCAGCACGGCTGCACCCTCCCCATTGAGATGCAGCCCGTCCCTACCGTAGAGCCTGTAACCGACCGAGAAGTCGGCCCAGTTCTCCACGAACCCAAACCCCTCTATCCTACACCAGCTCTTGAGCCATTTATTTACCTCCCTTATCTCCCGCTGTCTCTCAGGTGTGGCTCGTGGTACAGGTAATATTTCTGAAAAAATCACCTTGGAGGTCCTAGTTTTAAGCTTCCTGCCTAAGTCCCTGAAATCATTTTTAAGGACCCGCCACCTACCCCTAACTTTATCATTGGTGCCAATGTGCACCATGACTGCTGGGTCATCGCCAGCCCCTCCCAGTAATCTGTCAGCCCGATCCGCGATGTGACGAACTCGAGCGCCAGGAAGGCAACACACTGTTCGACGATCCCGGTCTTTGTGACAGATTGCCCTGTCTGTCCCCCTAATAATTGAGTCCCCCACTACCAGTACCTGCCTGGCCTGCCCTGAACTCCTGTTTCCCACCTTACTGGAGCAGACACCCCCCTGACTTTCAGAGGCAGTGTCCTGCTGCAGCAATGCCACCCCTGAATCAACATCCCTCTCATCCGCCAATTTGGCAAACTTGTTGGGGTGTGCCAGATCAGGATTGGCCTCCCTCACACTCTTCCCTCTACCCCTTTTTCTAACTGTGACCCAACTAGCTGCCTCTTCCTCCTGTACCTCCATGCTGTCACACTCTCCCCCATCTACCCCTTGGAGTGCTTGCTCTGTGAGCACCAGACCCCTTTCCAGTTTGCCAATGCATCTGAATCGTTGCAGCTGCTCATTTAGATCTAGGATCTGGGCTTCCAAACCAGCAACATGCACACATCTTCCACAATGGTATGCACCCTCGATCGGTTGATCAAGGATTGCATACATCGCACAAGATGTACATTGGGCCGCATTGTCAAACATGGCGCTCATTTATATGGGGATATTATGTATAAAGAAAGAAAAAACAAACAAGCAACAAAAGCAAACAATGTGTTCAAAAGCAAATAAACAATTTGTTTTCCTCTAAAACTCCCCGAATCTAAAGTCCCAGAATATTAAAGTCCCACACTTGAGACAAAAACACACTTTAGATCAAAAACTCGCACGCTCCAAAACTCGCTCACAATACAATATAGAAGTACTTAGCTTGCAGAGTTTGTTGCTTCTGGCTCCTGTGTTGGAGAGACTGGGAGGCTTCACACAGATGTAATTTATCAACTCTTAATTAGCAATCAGTCCCCTCCCCTTCCACCTGTGTAACCTCCAGCAAGCTTGTGTATATACAGGCTATAGTAATGTGTCCCAAGTAAACCAGATACAATGTATATAACCTCTAGGAAAATAAATACAGATAAACTAATCTATAGTACCTTGCTATATACTATATGTGTACAGGGATTTGTTATCTATAAACCCAGTAAGGACAGATATCACTCAGTAACAGGTATGTTATACACTCCTTCCCAGAATATTAAAGTCCCACACTTGAGACAAAAACACACTTTAGATCAAAAACTTGCACGCTCCAAAACTCGCTCACAATACAATATAGAAGTACTTAGCTTGCAGAGTTTGTTGCTTCTGGCTCCTGTGTTGGATATGGATATATATATATATATACGGATTAACTTAACCAGAGGTCGCAGACAGTTCACCAAGCCTGGGCTCCCCCACCCCACTGTAAGTATGGCAGCATTAGCATGGTGTTCATAGTACAGGACACATAATATCATAATGTCCTGATTTGTGAAAAATCAAGGTAAAAAAAGCAGCAATTGTTTGCAAATCAAGGCAAAACTGTAGCCAGGAGACAATACACTACTGAAAGTCTGTTTTGGGTGGCCATGGGCCAATATATATATAGTTACACTACGACAATCAGCAGACTACTAGTCCTGGGTGTTTTTCTAAACTAATATGCTACCTAACTAACCACTATAAGCCCTACACTTGCTCTGTCCCTGCTCCGGCAGCTCTGGTCAGCTAACAAACCTACAAGGGAATCGAGCTTCTAGAAACCTGGGGCTAAATACACGTGGTCACCTGACGTGGTTGGCCAATCATTGCTATGCTTGCAGCCAACATGGCTGTGGTAAAGTAGAATAAGCCAGCCCTTCCCCACATGTTTATTGGCTAATTAAAGCTGCCAAACATGTGGGTAGGAGACTATAATTTTTACTTGAGAACCTTGTGGTACTCGGTCAAGTATCGAGTACTTTCAGGCAAATTTGCTCATCTCTGCTATAGAGGTTTTACCTAGGGATGGTCCGAACCTTCCGAGGTTCGGGTTCGTATGAACCCGAACGCTCGGCATCAGATTCCCGCTGTCTGCCCACTCCGTGGAGCGGGTGGATACAGCGGGAGGACCGCCTGGAAAACTGGGATACAGCCTATGGCTATGGCTGTATCCCAGTTTTCCAGGTGGTCCTCCTGCTGGATCCACCCGCTGCACGGAGCGGGCAGACAGCGGGAATGATTACCGAGAGTTCGGGTTCGGTTAAACCCGAACCGAACTCGGTTCGGACCATCCTTTGTTTTACCCATTAAAAACACATATTTTCGTTGGTGAGGGTCTGACCACTGAGACTTCAACTAGTCATGGTAACGGAAATCTCATGTCTCTCCATTTAAATGGAGCCACCATCTATAGGGTGAATAAAGATTAGCTAAGTAAAGTACTTGGTTATCTGTTTATGGCACCAGGGGTGTAACTGCGACTGTAGCAGCCATAGTGGCTTCTACAGGGCCTGCTGCATCAGGGGGCTTCGTTGCCCACTCCTGCAATACACTGGGCCCCCTGAGCCTTTGTCATTTGCTGCATTGGGTGGCAGAGCAGGCCTTCTTGGTGCAACAAATGTCCCTTTAACTGTAAGCACTCCTGACGAGCACTTGCAGGTAAATGTCATGACTACACTTGACGAATTTGTGGTCAGTTGGGAGGGGGTCCAATCAAAAGTTTGCTATGGGGCCCAGCCAAGCAGCAATGTGCATGTCTGATCAGCTCAGCATGCTTGTGATCAGTAGAAGTCCTAGCGGTCAGAGGGGGTGAGTTACTTTTAAGGTAAAATGTCCTAGTTAGTGATGAGTGAATACTGTTCGATCGAATAGATATTCGATCGAATAGTGAGATATTCGAATATTCGATATTCGTACGAATATCCCGCGAATATTCGATGAATATTCGATAAGCGTTCAAATCCCCCAGCTTCCGGTTTCACCCTCCAAATGGTCAAATACATGTTTTTCACTAATCGAATACTTGTTCCCATAGACTTTAATGGGATCAAATATTCGATCGAATATTCGCGGGATATTCGTACGAATATCGAATATTCGAATATCTCACTATTCGCTCATCACTAGTCCTAGTACTTGAGTTAACAGAATATTTTTAGCTAACAAGAAAATATTGATGTTTGTACTTAGTGTATGGGAACATTCAGAAACTATGAGCAATTGGTGACTTTGATGGGTAGTTTCCATTGATCTTCTACAACTGTGACTGTGTACATTTTTATTTATTTTCGTTAATATGTAATGATTTCTTGACCTAGCAGGAAAATCACTTAATAGCATTTGGCATTCATCCTTAAAGTACAGAAGTGGTTAAAAAGCTAGTCTTCTGCATAATGAACCTTTAGCAATGATTGCCTTGAGCTAACGTTCAAGAAGTTTCTGCCTGCTAGCTGAAGGCTGTGGAAGGCATAGTTGTTGATGATCAGATTGTCTAAAGATGTCAGCAGCAGTGGTGCATGTAAAACAGTTCCCAGAGTTCAGTAAGTGTTGCCAATAATTGGTTACCCTCCAGTTAAAGTGAAGATGAGATTCTGACATTCCTCTCTGTGTGAGTCTTCTGGAATGAGGCAGTCCGCCTCTTGACTTCTATATCTGACTTTTTCACTTTTTTCCTTTTTTATTTTTTGCAATTGACCCGTCTGACACAAAATCTTCTTGGCATCTTCAGTAAAAGGTGGGGGTCTAATGCTCTTGAGGCCAAAGATAGAGGATTGTGCTGAGATAAAGGGGAGAAGAGCAGGTTATCTCTTATATACATTCAGCAATAAAAGTATTTAGAGAGCTGCTACTTTTGACCTCGCTTACATTCTACTAGTTTTACAATTTCACAAGACTGTTCCTCGCTTATTTGTTGTTTGATCTTTAGATTGCATTTTATAGTTGTCCACAAGTATTAGCGTCACCTTTGCAACTTTGTAATCCAACAATTTCACTAGGGAGCTGCTATGAACGCAGGTTCCCCTCAATGAAAATCTTTCTAATTTATCATTGCTACTTCAAAATTGAATTAATTACCAAAGGAAGGTTAATTTTCTTTCTTTCTTCTTCTTTTTTTTTTTTTAATGTAGGAAATGCTTAACGCCATGGGCTTGTATCAATTAACAATGAGTTCAACAATTAAAAATTGAGGGAAGAGGTAAGAAGTAAATAACAAAAAAGCTGCTCTCTATTTAAAGTGTAACTATCATTTAAAGTGATTTTGTCACCCCCTTTGCATATATGGATTTCTCAGAACCATTCTTAAGTTTATATTCTGGACATTCAGGCAGGATTTGAGCAGAATTTAAGTAGAATTCAAATGGAAATTAAGTGTAATGCAAGTGGAATTCAAGCAGAATTTCAAGCAGAATTCTGTGGGCAGAGAGGCACGGAAGGCCTCCCATTGAAAGATATAGGAGGTGGGATTCGGTGCAGAGTCTGGGGGTTCCAATCGGAATCTCTGCGCCGATTCCGTAGTGTGAACGGGCCCTAATTGTATACTGGATTACATTTGATTTGGGTCTTTACTAAATACCTGTTATAAAGCTAACCTTTGGAACCCTGGATAGTTATGCTGACTAGAAGACAGGGTTTGAGGTGTCCTAGCAACCCTCACGGAGGTACAGTATGGACTTTTCCTAGAAGATCCGCAAGTTGCAACCTCTAGAACAGTCACTGATCATTGTGAAGGTTGGCAGGCAAGGAAGTTGTGGCAATATAGATGGAAAGAGTAAGAAAGGATTGATAGCATAAAGAAGGTCAGAGTAAAGCAGAAGTAGCAAGGAAGCCCTGGGAAGAAGCAAAAAGATGAATCAGGTTAATTATACAGTATATAGCAAAGAGGGTTAAGTTGTACCTGTCAATCTGACATACTGTAAAGACATGTCAAAAGTATTCAGACACTCACCAGTCGCAGGAATGAGTGGGGAGATGCAGACAGCCAAGTGATGCTTCTTGCTGCTCTCTGCATATGCTAGGAGATGGCCCATAGACTTTCTAAAGAAGTCTGTCTCTGTTGTACTGGGTGAGAATACGCTTAGTGCACACTGTCCTGACTATAACTAGCAATCAGTAGGGGGGGGGTCTCACCTTTAGTGGAGCAAGGTCTGTAACCATAGAGGCAAGGAATATACCCCTAAAGTACTACCAAAGGTTTACATAAGGAAAAGGAGTTATACCGGACTGTGCTGAGGTGAGTAACCGTACTATGACATTGACTGCTAATGTGCAGCATTATTTGGCTTTTGCTTAATATAACATAGAAACAACATAGTAATGATGTAACTGCCAATAGCTAGAGGATGACTGGATGAGGCACTGGGTGGTATAGACATGTAATGTGACTTTTTCATTTGGATTGCATAGGAACACACAATATCTTAGTCTAATTTTATCAGATCCTTGGTGTCAACCTTTGATATTTTCTATCCTTTAATTAAATGGGTTAGACAAACATCCACCGGCTTATTAAGGATCATGTCTGCTTCCTAAATCTGACACTTTTACACATCTTTATTTCTAAGTAAATAAACCAATATCATTTCCTCAGCTCATTGTGAATCTGTAGAAAAATCATCAATCTGACATTTCAAAGTCGAAACTTTTCATTGTATTATAGTTATTAATATGCGGCTATCAGCAGGCTTCCCACATAGAGTCTGACGTGTTGTTGCGGGGCTGCCAGCTTTGCAATTCTTATTTAATAGAAGCGGCATTTTGTAATAACATGAGATGGCAAAAGTAAATGGCTTTCAAAACTATGTCTCCAATTTAGAGTAAATAAGCTATCAGAATGTCCTTGCCTCCACGGTCTTCGTTTCATTATTTAATTAGCGCCACAATGTCTGCACATCCAATTAAAGAAAAAATATGGAAAAAATATAAATGGCTTCCATAAATTCTTCTGGGTTGACTTGGTGTCTTGGAATCTGCAAGACAAAAAATTAATTGACAAATGTGTGTGTCAGTGAGCTTCTGCTCAGGTGACGGAAAGTGCTTCTTTCAGCTGCTTCATTTGCATTTACAAATTAAATTATATATTCAGATATTATATATAACCAACTGCATCTGAGGTTAGGAGACAATATACATATTTATTATAACAACTGTATATAACAAATTGCAGCTGAAACGGTTCCTAGTGTCACGCAAACTCATCCTCTTCTATATATATATGTTTAAATTAGCTTAAATGGGGTTATGTGAGGTTATAACAACATGGCGGCCTTCTTTCAGTAACCTGATAAGTATTGGACTGTAGACAGAAACATAGGACTGAGAAAGTAAAGAGTACTTGGAAGATCTTCTCTTCATACGAGTACTTTTTTGAAAAAAAAAATTGACATTGGCATTTTTTCTAAAAAATATTGTTACTGTGAAAGCATTACCCACAGAAAACTTCATGCTTTAGGTCTTGGGCATTCATATGGCCATAGAATATTAGTTGAAACACACTGTAAATATGAAAAGGTATTGACTGCTTGATGTGGACAACTCTCAAAATTGCATTGAAATCATTTAGGGGAGAGAGAATTTAGCCAGAGAATGTGATTCCAAGTGTTTTTTTTTTTTAATTTAGAGTCCACCATCATACAGCTATGCTATTTTGTGACCTGTGCTTACCATAGGTTTGTTTCTTTTGTAAGGTCTATACCCACTAGTGGTTATATGCGGACCATTGAGACCCTGTGCGGTCTTCTTCCTTGCAACCCTTGAAATCTTTAATCTTTTACAGGGATTGTCTTCTCAAAGAAGTTATCCATTATGCATTGTACGTGACTAATGGCTACTGGCCATCTAAAACTATATTCCTGAAAATCTGGTCCAAATAAGAGGTAGAAATCTGGTCTTGGACGTCTAGTATGTGTGCTAGTTCGGATGAAGTTGTGACTGCTTCCATAGGACAGACCTTGATCTTAGTTTCCTGCTATTATTACTGTCCCTCCTCATTTATCTTTAAGATGCAATGGCTGGCCTCACAATTGCTTTATGGTGTTCCCTGTGATAGCAGTACAATTGCTGGTGCTGCCATTTAAATGCATGGTTCCTCACATACACATTTCCCTAGCACGAGACAAGGGTGCAACTTCTAGAAGTTGACCTATCCCCACTGACTCAATCTTGTTTTCACCTTTCATGCCATACCTTTCATTACCTTTTTATACTTGTGCCTAGGGCAGCAGTGATGAGGTGAGCAGCTCTCATATAAGCAAGAAAAAAAATACTTTAGATGTAGCAGCTAATGCCATGTTGTGGTCTGAATCTACACGGATCAGAACCCAGACACACACATACCAATGCATATGGTACCAGTCTAACAATGGGCAGTAGATCACTTTCAGCCCTATCAGGTGCATAGTTCTAGAAATAAATTTATGCTAGGAACTTCAAAAACCAAACTTTAATAAAAGTTTATGGAATATGGTAGTCTAATCTACAGCCCAGTACAAGGGTATCCCACAAAAAGTGTGAATATTTTTAAGAAATAATATTGAGTATTACTCATTCAAGGACAGGCTATGGTATAGGCATGTACTGTAACTAAAGATGAGAGAATACCTTGATGAGATTGTTGCCAATACACAATACACTGAAGACTAAACAGCCAGGACAGTGGAATGTTGCTCAAATGTGCTAATAAAAAAGGATGAAAGTTATAGGTAATGTCATTTACTTACTGCAATTAGAAACAAAATTGTTACAGTGTTGAAAACATTCTTCGATTATTGGGAGTAAGAATGACAAAACCAAAAGTGTTCTTTAGGCACTGTAGGATGCGGATCAAGAGAGGTTTTGTAATGGATTCACCTAGTGGTAATTGTCTGATTTTACACTGAAGGGAACCTATAGATTCTTTCAGATTGCACATTTTACCTGTACACTGGAAAAATTACCTATTAATCTGTTGCACAAAAGACGTCCTGAGCCTCTTACATGGCTTGATAATTGTGCATGCGGGGCTGTATGTACATCCTATGCGATGTCCACGGATATATAATGGATAGAGATGAGCGAACCTCGAGCATGCTTTAGTCCATCCGAACCCGAACTTTCGGCATTTGATTAGCGGTGGCTGCTGAAGTTAGCCTAAGGCTATGTGGAAATCATGGATATAGTCATTGGCTGTATCCATGTTTTCCAGACAACCTTAGAGCTTTATCCAACTTCAGCAGCCATTGCTAATCAAATGCCGATCGTTCGGGTTTGGATGGACTCGAACCCGAACCTGGTTCGCTCATCTCAAATAATGGAGCCTGTCCTCTGTAGTGAGACAGAAATGGGAGCAGTAGTTGATGGGGGTCTGCAGCAGACCCTGACCAATCATAACATTTGACATGTTTGCGGGACATGTCAAAAGTTACACTTTACAGTAATTAATTGTTTTTGTCATTGTATTGGCTTTTTTCGCCTTTTGTATTTATGTGGATTGGGAAACGATGGCCTTGCCAAACATGACTGCTCATAAAGCATAGGGTGTTTGTTTACCTCCTGTGACCGCAACTTCAATAAACAAGGTTTGTTGCTGAAGGGTTAGAGACACAGCATCTATTTTTCTTTAAGCCATACAAGAGTGCTGCTAGAATCTGCTGAGCACCACAAAGCTCCTTGGCCATATAGATCTCCTGGGACTTGTGGTTTGTTTTATGGCTGTAGCAGGGCCAGTCTCCCACTCGACTATTTTAGTGCTCACTCAACACTAGTTACCATTTCTAAGACGGAAACTGTAAAAAATCCTTTAATTGTGGAAAATGACAAGAAATGAATGTTCAAATTTTATTCATTTTGCCAGTCTAATTTGTTTAAGGGTATATTCACACGGACGGGCTCGCAGCAAGAATCTCGCTGCGAGCCCGGCAGGTCCTGGCAGTTCCCATACACTACATACTTGCTGCGGTCTAAACGACCGCAGTGAGTATGTAATTCTGCCGCCCTTAACCCCTTCTGCTCCCTCCCGGCTCCCCCGCTGTAAGCATACTTTACCTGTCCTTGCTGCACGGGTCCGGCGTCCTGCTCTCCCGTCCGGCCAATCAGTGGCTGCAGCTGGGCAACACACTGATTGGCCGGACGGGAGAGCAGGACGCCGGACCCGTGCAGCAAGGACAGGTAATGTATGCTTACAGCGGGGGAGCCGGGCGGGAGCAGAAGGGGTTAAGGGTGGTATAATTACATACACGCTGCGGTCGTTTAGACCGCAGCAAGTATGTAGTGTATGGGAACTGCCAGGACCTGCCGGGCTCGCAGCGAGAATCTCGCTGCGAGCCCGCCCGTGTGAATATACCCTAAATCGGCACTAAAGCCCCCTATTCTTTTTTACCTATCCCGTATCTGTACATCTGAACACAATTAATATATTCATTGGGTATTTCATGAGGCTGGGCTTACACAAGTAGTAACGCAATGAAAATGCAATCTGAAATCATAATTTAATTGCAGTAATTGATTATTTCACTTCACTATTTCACTTTCACTATTTTCACTACGTCACTTCAGGTTAAAGTGCTTACCATATATACTCCCCCTGGTGTACACACAATAAAAACCTGCTCTATAGATGAGGATAAAAATTGAGAATCTTGGCAAAATATTTGATCAAACAGAGTGTACCATGTCACCACGTTATGGTGTCCTCAGAGACATGGTCCTACTTTAGCATTCACACTAGCAATGGCCTCTCCTGCGCTAAATAAGCCTACAAATCTCTATATATACCAATTACAAACATAGCTGGAGTGCAAGCCAACAGAAGGTACCCCCCCCCCAATACAACAGAAAAAAAAGGAAAAAATGGCAGCACCTCCATGCCTCTGTTCACACTGCAGGTTGTTTGCTGCATGTGACTTAAGTACACACAAAAAAAAAAAAAAAAGTGCAACAGCAACCTACGCGTGCAAGTGCTTACCGTATATACTCCCGGTGAACACATGATAAAAACCTACTCTGTAGATATTAAAAATGAGGATCTTATCAAACTATTTGATCAAACAAAGTGTACCATGTCAACACGTTAAGGTGTCTGTAGAGACATGGTCCTACTCTAGTTTGCACGTATGCTGTAAAACAGGTAACTCCTAAAGCTAGTCTTTCTTTGAGAAAAATTAGCTTTTTAGAAAGGTTTGATCAGTGAATGAACAGTTGTTGCTGACAGACATGTTTATCAGAACAATATAGAGGGAAAAATACACCGCCGTGCATGATCAATGTGACATATGCCGCATCCAGATATGGATGGCTGGTTAGGGTACCAAATTGGTTACAGCCAGTAAAAATCTTGGTTTGGTGAAGATAAAAAACATTTTCGCAAAACTCTTACTTGCTAATAAAATGGAAATCTATGCTTCACGTAAAAAAATGTTCATGAGTGAAATGATGGGACATAGTATACGCGATGACTTTGTGCACCACTTGCTGAAGATAGTGAATATAACGCTAAATGGTTAAGTAACGAATCAAAACCATATGAGAAGCTGAAGAATATTGTCAAAACCCCTCACTGCTTAAAAGTCTGCAGCATATATCATTTTTCTGCCACACTTGGGAGATCAAAGTGTACCACAGTACATCGATTCCATGGTGGCTTGTACTCAAGTTGCTGCATTAGATCACCACTTCAATGTCAACAGGGTGAAAGCAGCTCTAAAAAAACTGTAGCAAAGCAACACTGAATGAGTATACAAAAGCAACATAGGTATTTATAAGCAAGAATTTGTACAAGCCTACTGGCCAAGGTTTTCTATATCTCAAAAAAATTAGGGATATTTGGCTTACTAAATTAATATTAAATCATGAAAGAAGGGCATTTAAGTAAAAGCATGCCATGGCGACTTCCTCATCTCAAGCAATTTATTTGTACAGAAGCAAACACCAGTAACGGGTATACTTTAACAAACAAATTACAATATCTGGATAACTTGTCATGTTCCCTTGAGCATCAGTTGCAGCTTGACAACTTACAGCTTTACATGTTGCTTACAAGTTGACTTATTGTAGAGGCATGACATCCCACTCTTCTTGAAGGGCAGTATTCAAGTCAATGACATTCTGGAGTACAGAGTTACGAGCCTCTACATGGTGATTTACCTCCTTGCATAGATTTTCTATGAGATGCAGATCCAGAGAAAGTGAAGGCCTCTCGATTTTAGGTACCCCAGTCTCCAGCAGCCATTCCATAATGATGCGACCTCGACGAGCTGTAACATTGTCGTCCATGTAGATGAATGGCTGGATTAATGATGTTATTCAAATAGTATGGACTTGTCACTGTACCATTCACAAAGTGTAGTGCAGTTCTTTATTGACATCACCACCACCAAAGGCAACAGTAGCTGATGCATAGCACTCTCCTTGATGTCTCCAACATCTTTGGGAGCCATCATTTTCTGCTCAGTGTGTATTGACTTTAATCAATGAAGAGCATTGAGGGCCACTGATTCCTCATCCTGCATAGAAAGAAAATGCTATGCATTGGCCACTGTTGACTTTGGTGGTGGTGAGTCAATAAATCTTGGAAACCAATTCCAGTTCTTGTGGAGTGTTTGCACCAGAATTCCAGTATTTTTCCTCTGCTCGCTCTGCACCCATTGTGACGACATACAAGACTACAGACTATAAAAGTAAAGAGACGTGTCCGTTACAGACCATACATTACTATGGTATACATCCAACTGCATGTATACCATTTACACAAATTCCAGGAATAAAAACGTTCTCTGCATGCCTTCTGAAATTATAAGTGCATAAAATGCCACATATGTTTTCAAACACTTTATCTGTGCTAAATTCTTTTGACCGACCCTATACATGGCAGACCGTCCGATTTTGAGACAATTTATCATGGAGGATGCAGTCTCTTTGGATTCTTAAAGGTGATGCTAAATGCTGGCACATTGTTAAATTGTTTGTTATACTACTGTTCCTAGATATAAAAATCCTTCTATTGCAAAACAAAGTGTAAAGGCAAAAGCTGTAAAACGGTGATCCGGTATAGAACTATCGTCAGTTCATATTATTTGGCAGCACTTACAAAGTCCATATGTTGCCTTAGTATTGCTATAATTAAGCCAAAGAGTCATGTCAGATTGGCCTTTTCCATCTGCTGTATGATCTGTTTAGGGACTAATTCTAGAGGAATGACAGCTGACCTTAAAATGATTCATTCTGTTAACAGGCGTGTTCTAAGGGAGCCATTGCTTATGCAGATTTCAGAGAGTCAAATAGCGAGCTATTCTAAAATGTGACATAGATTCTCACGTAAAGCTCCAGGAAATGTGTAACTTGATTGTTCCGCATCCATTCATTCCATGGATTCTGGCAATGCCCCTTGGTCTGTTTTATCTAATAGATCTCATTGGAGGCTGTGAAGCTTTGATTTGTATTCAGTGTTCTCCGTTTCTTTTCTTTAGTCTTTGATTGTCTTGGTGCTGTAAATGTTTTATATGTGGGAAGCGGGACACTTAGCCTGTATTTATGATACTAATTGATTTCATTTATTTTGCATCCCGGGTGGATTTCCGACTGTCACTCCAGCCATTATCCTAATGTTGTTGTTTCCAATAACAGTTAGAAAAGTCATTCTAAAGGCAGGGGGTCTTCTCGCACAGATGCATCAGGTGTAAAGCCGACTTTCCTCTGAGACATCCAAATTGGCTAAAGGAAACCCTATGGACACTTGCAGGGCTTGTCCATCTGTTAGAATATGTGTTACCTTGAGAAGGCTACTTCTCTATGCAGTCTCTTGGGTGCATATATGAATATAGCATGCTCACACATTGCTGGATGTAACCTGGATTGCCTTTACCTGAAATGCCTAAGGTTGGAAAAGTCAGTTTTTTGGTGAAAATTAGCATTTCCACCTAAAATGCATAATCTGCATAATATATAGATAGATTAATAATACTAATAATAATAATTTATATCTATCTATCTTTATGCTTTTAGTCTATGTTCACACACGGAACGGCCGGTCTCCGAAAAGATCAACCTGGCCGGTACTGCAGTACCCTACCGGCCGGTACTGCAGTACAGTCCGGATGATCTCTAGCGCCGCTAAGTTCTGATGCGGGCGCATCCGTGTGCGGCCCGCATCAGAACTCCCTACTGCAAGTCCATTGAATTTAGTAGTAAAAATGGAGAAAGAACGGTGACAAAAGAAAAACTGTGTGTCAACAACTAATAAAAAACGTCCTCTTTTTGCAAAAGACACCCGAAAATAATTGCCATAATGATTATTTTGAGGTTCGCAGTGATAACGTCCGTTATTCAATACATTATGTGCATTGGACATCTGTCATTCCATTGACTTCAATGCATTGCAATCAGTTAAATTGCGGCAATAACAAACGTTTTTTTAAAATTGCAAAAGCTGCTGCCTTTTTTTTTACTTGAGGTTGTGTGAACATAGCCTATAAAACGGAAAAATACGGTATATATAATATTTATTTTATAAATTGGCTATTTTATTTACCTTATAAAAAAGTTAACATGCTTTAGTAGAAAAATATTGTAATATATGATCACCGCATTTCTGCTGCAGAGCCTCTTTGGCAAATGATTAGTTAAAACCCCATTCCTCTGCAGGAAACAATAAAAATGACCTATCTAAATGCATTGAATTATGAACCGTCGCGGAATAGGCCAGATGGAAATATAGCTTGTAAGTATAACTCAATTGTTAAAGCACAGGAGAAATTGAACTATAAATAAAATACCAAAAATGATCACAGTTTTGGCAGCTTATACATCTTTATAGGCAATAAGGCTTAAGTATGTCAGGGAATGTCATTGTGACTGTGAATAGCACATCGAAATGTCAACTAGCATAACAAAATAAATTTCTGATTAAAACCGCAGCCCAAACAAGATCTAAAAAGTGCAGGCCTGGTAGGAAATATGCTGGTGAGGGAACTATTGCAGTGTAATATATTTTGTAGGAGATATCCAGTATTATGTTACTATAAATGCTCCATGTGTAGTGTAATACATTGCTCTAATCCAAAAAGGACATCGGCTTCAGCATCTATAGACCCATGTAGGCAAATAGTAAAGGCAATGGCCAGTGCTTTGGTAGAAGATAAAATTCTACTTTATATTTAACTTTTTATCATAATCCATTAAAGTCATGATCTGTTTCCAAATCTCCCAAACTACATGTTTCAAGCATGTTTGAGGGACCAGAGAGAAAGTACTAGCTGCTGTTACAGTGCCTGCAAAGAGGATGGTTGGAGCCTTTCTAGAGCAGAGGGCAGCAGTCCTTTGTATTATTATGGATGGCTTTGGGATTGGCTAACCATGTGGATGTGTACAACATTTTAGTAAATTGGGGTCTACATAAATGTAGGAAGAGCTTCACCCTGGGGTATGCTTGGGTGTCTGGGGGGTAGGATTTATGATGGTGTGTGCTAGAGAGATCCAGACACATTACTAACTGTCAAACAGAAATCCACTGTCTACAATCCAAAGAATGGATTCTACTCATAGTATAGGGTTGCAAAGTTACAGACTTTAGGATAGATGCTTAAAAAGAGGGACATGACAGTGATGTATACTTACCTGTCCAGCCCCGCTGCTGCTGCCAGTTCTTGGACCACCTATTTCGTTGTGTATTTCTATACTGTCTATGCTGAGCAGCCATTTGTGGTTGCAGCGGCACATCACTGGATGTTGTGGAAACGTTGACAGAGGTGGAGAGTGAGTGGCCTGGGAACCAGCAACAGTGGGGGAGCAGGAAAGGTAAGTAAACATCTCTGTCATGTCCCCCGCAGCCCTGGCAACATAGCAATTTTTATTTATTTTTTTTATTATTTTTTCTAGCAGTGATGTATGAGCAATTTAATAATAATAATAATAATAATCATCTCTACATAGGAGGGCACACACAGATTGACTGACTGTCTTTGGTGAACATACTTGATGAGACTTGTACTCATGGTATTACAATTCCCTATCACAGTCCTTACAATAAAGACTATTGTGATGTGTAAGTCATGCAGTCATGCACCACTGCCAGAACTATGGCTTGGTTATACCGCTTCACAGCAGTATTCAGCTGTAAACATGGAGACTAAACTAGGCCTAAACCTTTTCTCCTCACTTGGCCTGGTTGGACAGGTTCTGACTAGATGCTCACTTTTCTCTAGCTAAGGCTAACTAGTTTAGACTGGTTCCAACGCTTTGAGGAAGGAGGGTTGGATGTGGGAGACTTCAGAAACTACTGGTAGTTTCTAAAAGAAGATGGTCTCGTGGAAGGTCATGTGACCAAAGTTCCATGTATTCTTTCCAAATGGAGCCCACTAGTTAATAGCAATATATTTACCCATGTACATCCTAAATACTGTAGTATTTGCTGAAATGGTAGTGTGACAGATAAAATTACACGTTACATGTTAGACTCAAGATACCTAAATACAGACATTTGGAGACAAATTCTCCAGCCAAGATAAATGTCTACTACAGCAGCTGGGACACTGCACTGTGGTAAGTTACATGACCCTTGTATCTTTATTTTACTGATATGAATATTTATCAGGAGTTTTACCCTGTGATAATTATGGCATGTGCCACTTGCCATAGTGTTATAGAACCTCTATTGCCGTATTTGTTTTTTATACAACGCCTTGATAAATCTAGGCCAGTAGGATTTTGTAATAAATGTAAGTAAATCACAAGAATCATTATTTTCTCATGTATAATAAGCATTGCAGGCAGCAGTTTAATGACCCCCTTTATTCACAATGCTATTAGACTACTGTAGCTTTGATGTATGAACGTAACTGACACCAGACCATTATGGTTGTTGGCCATTCAGCCTGCTGCTTTGAAGCTAAACCTAAGCTAGGGTAATAACTTATGTTTTGGGCATGTCCCAAATATGTCACTTCTGTTTGGCATATCCACATAATTAACAACTTGCTTAACATTTCTAATAGAAGGAAAGAAACTGTATAACGCCTAATAAACCATATCTGCTATTCAGAATCTGTCACACATAACTATAATGGATTGTTCCTGCTACATTTCTATGGGATAGTAAAAAGAAAACTCAAAACAGTGTAAAATACTTTTTTCTTTTATCATATTAAAGTTTCTCTTATTGCTTGGATACAGCAAGGGTAAATTTACAGGTTTGGTTGATATAGAAGTTCACCAATAAATTTAACCTGAGTTAATACAGGGTCTAGGAGGTTGTAACAAGTTAGACTTGTAATCTAATGAATTAGGCTGCTGTACAAGTAAAAGTCATTTAAAAGGGTTATCCAGACAAATATTTTTAAAATTAGAAGTAATTAAAGGGTTTGTTCAGAGAAGACTCTTAAGAAGCAATCAGGGTGGTAGTATAACATAAAAACATGTATTCATCTGCTGCCTGCCCCCTGTTGGTTCCATTGCTATGGGTGCTAGTCCGCTTCTTGCTCTCCACTCTGACATATAGGAAGTGCCTGCTCTGCCAATCAATGACCGCTGCAGTGTCCTGTCTCAGCGAATGATTGGCTGAGTAGGCTAGGGGACAGGCACTATTGGAATGGCACTAGCAAGGGAATGTTCAGGAGATATTTTTTTTTCTTCTAAACTACCCCTTTTTCATCATTACTTTCCTTGAATCTCTTACACTATATGGACCCGTTCACACTGAGCAAGAACGTCGGAATTCTGCGGCGGACCTCTCCGCCGCGGAAACCTGCCGTGCTCAGTGTTCTACTTTTGAGTAACCGAGAGGGCGCACGCTCCTCCGCTGCCGCCGCTCTCCGCTCGAAGAAGTGTCATGTAATGTCAGGGGAGGAAGCAGACGTGCACGCGCCCTCTCCTTCACTCACAGTGAGACACTTAGCACGGCGGGATTCCGTGGTGGAGCGATCCACTATGGAATTTCTACATTCTTGCTCAATGTGCACGGGGCCTATTTCCAGACCAAACTAAGATAACTAAGGGTGCGTTTACACAGAAAGATTTATCTGACAGATTTTGGAAGCCAAAGCCAGGAATGGATTTAAAAAGAGGATGGATCCCAGTCTTTCCTTAATGACCTGATCCCTGTTTACAGTCTGCTCCTGGTTTTGGCTTCAAAGATCTGTCAGATAAATCTGTCTGTGTAAACGCACCATAAGGGTCCATTTACACAGAAAGATTATCTGCCAGATTATCTGCCAAAGATTTGAAGCTAAAGCCAGGAATGGATTTGAAAAGAGAAAAAATCTCAGGCTTTCCTTTATGACCTGATCTCTGATTATAGTCTGTTCCTGGTTTTGGCTTCAAATCTTTGACAGATAATCTTTCTGTGTAAATGGACCCTTATGCTAAATTTACACGAGGCGATTATTGGCCCGATCGTACGATTAAAAATTCCGAAGTAACGATTTTTTTTTTATAATGATCAGCGTTTAGACGGTACGATATATCGTATGGAAAAATCGTTTTGAGATCACGTGCCCGCAGCCCGGCCCGCCCGCAGCCCGCCCCCCGCTCAACCACAGCCCCCTGCGCTGCTCCGATCGCCCCCAGGCCGCCGCTCCGATTGCCCCCCGGCCACCGCTTCGATCGCCCCCGGCCGGACTATCGCGCGACAACTGTTTACACTGAACGATCGGCGATTTTTTTGCGATCGACGAACTATGAACATTTTAAAAGATCAAAATGAACGATTTTTTGATTGTTCACCTCGTTTACGCGTACGATTATCGTTCGAATTCGATCGTTATCACGAAAATTCGCCCGATAATCGTTTCGTGTAAACGTAGGGTAAGCTGCAAAATTTACAGCTCAATTATATAGGGTATACCCACTAACTACAGCATTTTAATCACAAATAGAACATACAGTATGGCTGTGGTCAGCATACCCCAAACGCAATACAGACTACACATCTGATCCACTGAACAAAACAGACCACATACCAGACCACCTAAATAAAGATATAATGGGGAAATGGTATGTGCCCCAAGAGCAGGAGGACATGGTAGCAGTAATTACTTGTTATGTCTGTAGTGCTACTTCCTGAGCCCCTCCCGCCGGGCCTGTCCTGGATCTGCTTCTCTCTTATATTATCTGTGCAGCAGTCATAGAAGTCATTGAGCAGAGGAAATGGAGGTGTGCACAGCACAGAGAACTAGAACTGTACCCCTCTAAATAACCTCTGCTTATTTCCTATTTGTGCTGCTCCACGTCATACTCCAGCTGTCAATGGGTTGTCCGGTATTTATTTGCTTATAGTTTTTTGATTAATCATCAAAATCGCCACAAAGGTGGAAAATATATATTTTCAATCTCCTGATTGCTGATGGTCTACTCTCCATCATAGCAAAGAGGCATCTATGCTTGGGGCTGAAGTGCCAAACACAGCTGCAGGTACACCCGTGCTCCAACCCTGATCTGCTTGTTGGTAGTGTTCTGTGGATAGGCCATCACCGTGCATTGCTTATTATATTTCAATCTTTACAACCAAAAACACATTGGAGGCCATTACTAAACTAAACAAAGAGGAGAAAGAATGCATATTTTGTTACCAAGAAGATGTATAAAAGTGTGAACAATATATCACATTGTGCTATTAACCCTGACTCTTGTAAGCAAACGTTCCAGCTGTGCTGTCCCTACTACAGGCTCTGTTATTAGGAGACAATTAGTTCACAGAGGTTTTCTATTATGTGAGGATCTCTGAGCCTATCAGTTTAAGCCACAAATGAAAAGCCACTTGAAATCCCACTTCTTGTGTTCTAACAATGTAAATATTAGATTTAAACTCCCACCATGTCTGAACCTTTGTGGCTTTTCTTTGGATGGTTTTGGCTATTTTCCAGTAGCATACTGTTGACTGCAAACACATAATTGTGCTTAATTATATCCAACCATATTCTATTCAATGATCTCTACTACATGAGACTAAACATCAAAGAGGCTATCCAATAATTACAATTTTCCCTTATTCATAGTATAAGAGATAACTGTTTGTGATCTGATGGCTGAGACATCAACTGATACCAAGAATGGGGAGAAAATTGTCCCCAAAATAAATAGCATTTAGCCAGTTCTCCATTTATTCTTTTTGGGACTTCTGAACATGGCTGAGCTCAGTGCATGGAAGTATTTAGAAGCATGTTAAAGAATAAATGGGGCACTGCTGTGCTCCATTGAGCTCCATTTCCTCTATTCTTGAGATTTGAAGGTGTCCCAGCAGTCTGATTACTGCACTGATCTCTCATAGGCTATGTTCACACAACGTCAAAAACAGAGAGAAGGCGGCCGATTTAGCTATTTACAAAAACGTCCATTTTTACTGCGATTTAACTGCCTGCAATGGCAATGCATTGAAGTCAATGGGAAGACGGACGTCAAATGCGCACAGTGTATTGAATAACGGACGTTTTTACCGCGGACGTCAAAATAATGAACATGATCATTATTTTCGGACATCTTTTGCAAACAGCGGATGCTTTTTATTAGTAGTTCACACACAGTTTTTCTTTTGTCACCGTTTTTTCCCCATTTTTACTATTAAATTCAATGGACTTTTCAATTAAGCCGCACCCAAAGGGCAATTAGTAACCCCAAACTAGAATAATGTACCAACACCCGTCATTGATAAATGACAACCGTTATTTTAGACTCAAAATAATGGACATAATTTTAAACAGAGCTGAAACAATGTGTGAACATAGCCTTAGAGAGATCATGACCCCTCTCTGAACCCCTTCCCACTGCAGAACATGCCAGCACCTCCTTATGCGGGAAGGGGTTAAAAATCTTTCTAAGACTATATGCCCAATAGGTAAAAATGATGTCCATTTTTATTGGATGGCGGTCATTTACCAGCTAATAACGGATGCTATTTCAAAGAAACGGACGTTATTTATACATATAACAGTCATTCCTTTGAAATACCTGCTGCTATTTGCCAGTAAATGTTGGCCATGAGTAACATCAGTTTTTTTGTATCAGTATAAATTGTTGCAGGCGCCGACACCTGCTTTTAGTGACCAGCATTGGACTGTCATTTAGACCGTTGTCTAACAATTGCTGGTCCTGTTAGGGTTTCATTTGACCCCCCTGTGACACGATTGTGGGGTGCTAATGGGTTGTCATAAGACCTCTGTGGCTGCCTTGTTAGATCTACCATAGACAGACTGTACTATGAGATATAAACAGTACAGAATCTCAGAAATTATGGAATTTTTATATGGAATTATTGTTTGTTATGGAATTATTATATGGAATTATTGTTTGTTATGGAATTATTATATGGAATTATTGTTTGGAAACTGGAAGTGCCTAAAATGCGATGGTAGCAGTAGTCTTGTATAAGTCTGTTGTATGTGCCTGCTATCAAGATACCTGTAAAAAAAAATCCAATTTTTGTATTTACCTGGAGACACTGGAGATCTTCCCCTGCCTTCATCTATTGGTGCTCCCCTTTATGTCTGTGTTCTCCTGCTACTGCGGGCTGGCTTATATATGTTTGTGCAATGTGTATGTAACGTTAAACTGTATGCATTGTCACTTATGTACTTGTCTAGATCACATTACCCGGCATCAGCATGCTATGGTACGGAGCTGCCACACCATTGCCGTGGCCTCATCTGTAGTTCAGAAAAACTAAAAAGCAGAGGGGTGACCTAATAACCACAGTATGTAGATCAAGGGTCCATATAGAAATCTCTGCCATGACTTGTCTATACACAGGGTCTATAACAAGGGGACAGCCTCTACATCTCTGGGAGAGAAGGATTCTACACTGAAAGACTAGTGTGTTCTGTTAGACCAGTGAGACTTTGGCACTGTCTGCCAGATGAATTTGTCATGATGAATTCACTAAAAGAGTTCAAAAGGGCTTGGATGACTTTCCTGAGGATAATAATATTACAGGTTATAGTTGCTAGATTCTGGATAAGATTCATTGATCCAGGGATTTGTTCTTATTGCCAGATCTGGTGTCAGAAAATGCCTTCCAAAAGATTAGTAAAATTGGATTCTGCCTCATAAAGGTTTTTTGTCTTCCTCTGGAGCAGCACTGTAGGATATATGGATAATATAGAAATAGATGAATTTACATGTTTTTTTTACAACCTTACAAATGATGGTACTATATTATATTGCCCCTAAAAGTTGCCACTAGGGATGGTCCGAACCTGCCGAGGTTCAGGTTCGTATGAACCGGAACGCTCGGCAGCAGATTCCCGCTGTCTTCCCGCTCCGTGCAGCGGGCGGATACAGCGGGAGTAACGCCTGGAAAACTGGGATACAGCCTATGGCTATGGCTGTATTCCAGTTTTCCAGGCGGTCCTCCCGCTGGATCCGCCCCCCCTCCACGGAGCGGGCAGACAGCGGGAATCATTACTGAGGGTTCGGGTTCGTACGAACCTGAACCGAACTCGGTTCGGACCATCCCTAGTTGCCACTAACTGGAGATTACAGCAGTGTTTAAATAGATTCTGTAGGTTTACGCCATCCTATGCTGAACAGAACGATATGTCTTTAATAATATTGTCTTTAATAATGAGGACTCTGAACACTGCACACTAGTCCTCTTCATTATATGTGTGTTCTCAGTAGTCCTTAATATTGATGAGCACCAGCTCACTCTTCCCACCAACCATTGATTGGCATAGGCAAACAGCTGTCAATCAGCAGCTGGAGGGTGGAGGCAGTGGCACAGCTCACAGACCATTCTCCTCTTTCCCCTAATTTCATACAACCCCTATTGCCAAAGAGGCTGCCAACACACAGGGCAGATCTGCAGCGGATTTCTCGCTGCAAATTCGCTGCGAAATCCGTTGCGGATCCCTGCCCTGTAATGTCTATGGAAAGCCATATTTGCAGCGTGATCCGCCCTGTGTGTTTGCAGCCCAAAGCAAATACAGGGGCACTGTCACTTAAAAAAAAAAATGCAACATATCAAAAGTATTTTTATATGTAACAGGTACACTTTAAATGGTTATCTTCAATAAGAACCTTCCAGAAGAGGTCTTTTATTGTTGTAGGTAATATTTTTTTTATTTCAGATGAAATCATCTGTAAGATTTCAATCAAGTTGTGTACCTGGTATAAGTAGTATGTGCGTCCTGAGCCATATTGTTAGAAAGTGGGAAAACTCAGTGGTAATTGTAGTCAGTGACCCGGACAGTTGTTATTGTCCATTGCAGATATACGTCGTTCATTCTAGGTAACGCGTATCTACATCAATGCTAAGCGGAAATGTTACATTTGCATAGCGGTTCACAATGTGTCATTTTAACAAATGCTCCACTGATAAGTGTTTATCAAAAGGTTTTTTTTTTTACTTTGAATTACTTTTAAAAAAAAATAATGTCATAATATTACAAAATCAGACTATATTAACCCATGAAGGGACACTTTTAGTGGAATAATAAGGGGATGATCATTTCATTGTATGTACTACAGGCATCTTATGATGTAGAGGAAGCACAGTGGAAATGACACTGAATATAGCAGATGGTACTGGCAGAACTTGACACTATTCTCTTCTCTCTGACTCTTCAACCCGCTTTATGAATGAAAGCTAAAAAGCTGTAAAAAGGACAATATAACCCTGTCGTTTTTTTCTCAGCGTGTGCCCAGAGAGCGTCCAACACGTGGGATTTAAGCGCTAAGAGCCAGATTTTTATCACCAGGAATTGTGAAGACGACTGGCAGTCATTTTTTGTGGGTAGCAATAGCTTTGTATGTGACTAATGCCGGAGAGAAATTTATAGTTTTCCGCTTCATTATATATTCTAGAATTGTACCTCTTTTTATTATGTGTCATACATTGTACACTTCTGCCTCTCTCATTTATTTTACATATCAAATCTGTTTATATATCAAATATCTTTTTAGCATCTTGGCTAAAATGAAGCAAAGTAAATAAAAATAATATCTTAAAGAGATATTCACATTATAACTGCTAGATTAGTGGGGGTTTAACTGCTGGGAACCCTTCTGATTGTCAGAGTCGGGGTCACAAGCCTTCTGTTTAAATGGAATGGTGGTCAAGCATGAGGGCTGGCTCCAGGTTTTTGCGGGCCCTTGGGCAACAGAGCCTCCATGGCCCCCTCGGCCCCTCATCCATCCACTATGCACAATGACTTGAGACACCGCTAACATATACAAACACACATTACTGACACTAACTTACTGAAACACTTAATGACATATGTTTTTCTGACTGATACATACTCACATTACTGACTGACACACTTACTGACTTGCTGACACGTATTACTGACTGACACACACACACACACACATTACTGACTGACACACATTATTGACTCACTGACTGACACACACACACACACACACACATATGCACACAGCACTTACAGCTCAGTCTTCTCCCTCTTCCTCTCTGCCCGGCTAATCTCCACACTCTAGTATTGAGGACCTGTGGGTCATGGGATCAGGTCCTTCACCCTTTTCTTTCCCTGTGCAGGTCCTGATCCATCTCCTGTATCTTCTGATGTTCAGTGCTCACCCTGCACTAACAGTGAGGGGGCTGAACATCAGAACATGTAAGCACTGTGCTGTTGCCAGCCCTGTCGAGCATACACACTTTTTCTCTATTCATACTATATGGAACTGACATAGCACTTCCATTTTAGGGTGGTATGGGTCCCACTGGTTGGGCCCCAAATGATCTAGCTTTCTGGTAACGGGAGTGGTACTTAAGCCTGTTTTGAGACCTTCTGGACACCATTCATCTTGAGGACCCAGTAGTCATAACAGCCATTCATGTTCATTCATGTCCAATAAATAAATCTTAAAGGGATTGTAAAAGAATAGGGAAAATTTGATTTCATCCCATTAAGGCAGAGTTTAAAGGGATTTTGACCCATTGGACCCTCTGGGGGGATTTATTAAGACCGGCGTTCTCGTACACCAGTATTAAATTAGGCCTCACCCCCTTTTCTCCGCCGGACTCACTAAGATGTGCACGCCTCCGGCCAGGCGACCGACCCGGCGCCCAGCTTCCAAATACGCCTGTGCGCATGCATAAATCATGATAAATGAGGTGTGGGAGGAGGCCATGCAATCGAGATACGGCAGGTGTACGCCAGGGAGAAGGGGTGAATCTGCACCATCTCCCTGGCGTATGCCCCTGGCAGACTTTTCATAAATGTCCCCCTCTGTGTCCTGCAGTTCTGCCTCCTCAGATTGGTTGTTGCATATAGACAGTAAGTTTATTGCAGGCTGGTAAACAACCAGATCAGTAAATCTGAAGGGGAGCATGAGCAGCTGTATTTTATGTTGGCCCCCTAAAAATAACTCTCTCTTCTGGGCATAGAGCGTCAGAAATCTCTCTTTATTTGCATTAGTTATATCTTGTGCATATTACTACTTTACAAGTAAGAAAATTGTAGCTTTTATCGGCAGCCATTTATTTGTTTTTTTTTACGGCATATTTAGCTTTCACAGTAGTAAAGTTAAGTGACACAATAACAGTGGAGTGAACTTCAGGCTTGCCGGATAGTTCTCTCTGCAGCATGGAGCTTTTATTGATGCAGTTACTTATATTTAGAATCACATATTTCAGTGATCGTTAAATAATTAGAGCACAGAAAATATTTAACTCTCTTCTATAAACCCAATATAAATTTTAACTTGGAAATCTGCAAAAAAAAAAAAAATCAGAGGGTGTCCCACTTTTGTGGCTTTTGCTTCTAATATGTACAAGGTAATAAAGTCATCTGAGACAGTCCTATTGACTGTCCTATATCTATGTAGCATAATCAGTATTCCAGAGATAAGGGCATGAAATCCTGTCTGAGGGGATTTCAGCTGAGCTATCATGTCATGACTGGGTGGTATTGCACTAGTTACGTGTGGCACAATGGCTAGTTGGTAATACTTAGTGCTGCTACAGCAGGGACACCCCTGGAGACTTATCCATGGAATCGGCTTCCTGTTAGCGCAATAGACTTTCTATGAAATTGACTATAATATGCGTTTGCTTGAGACAGAAAAATGTGGATTTAATCTTCATTGGTGTATAGTGGCGATAGGGAATACATTATCTCTATAAACCTAATAGGAAATATACCGTCATAACATTAAAGGGGTAGTTCAGCAAAAAAAAAAAAAAAAAGAAAGAAAAAAAAGCTGCTGTATGTCCTGCACGAAGTGGTGTATTTTTTCCAGTCTGACACAGTGCTCTCTGCTGCCACCTCTGTCCATGTCAGGAATTGTCCAGAGCAGATGCAAATCCCAATAGAAAACCTCTCCTGCTCTCCAGACTGGAAAGAATACACCACTTCCTGCAGGACATACAGCAGCTGATAAGTACTGGAAGGCTTGAGATTTTTTTTTAATAGAAGTAAATTACAAATCTCTGCCACCAGTTGATTTAAAAGAAAGTTGTATTTTTTTTTTTATTTTTTTTTTGCTGAACTTCCCCTTTATTATGTCAATGGCCATTCTAAGCTGAATGTGCCTGCCCTTGTCAGATTGCAGACTACTACAGAGCTTAAGACCTGGCAAATGCCAGCATGGGAGAGTGTCTGGGAATTCTGGTTTCCATTTATTCAGTGGTGGAGACCTCACCTACAAAAATATACTGATTAAAATAGAACGGGTCCAAAGTTGGCTACAAAAATGGTGGAAGGTCTTAAACATAGAATTTATTAGGAAAGACAGCTTTATCAAACATGGTGTAAAGTGAAACTGGCTCAGTTACCCCTAGCAACCAATCAGATTCCACCTTTCATTCCCCACAGACTTTCTGGAAAATGAAAGGTGGAATTTGAATGGTTGCTAGGGGTAACTGAGCCAGTTTCACTTTACACCATCTTCGATAAATCTCCCCCTAAGTCCCAGTTCACACTAAGCAAAAACTGTGGAATCCCACTGTGCTTGGTGTCCTGCAGTATCTCTATGGGAGGGTGCACGCGCCTCCACTGTGCCGCCGCTCTCTGCTCAAAGGATTGTCATGTCAATTCTTTGAGTGAAAAGGGGAGGAAGCGGAGGCGCGTGCACCCTTCCATAGAGATACTGCAGGACACTGAGCATGGCAGGATTCTTCGCAGAGGAATCCCACCGTTTTTGCTCAGTGTAAACTGGGCCTATATCTGTATAGTCTGGAGGAAAAAAGAAAAAGCATGGACATGATTAAAACCTTTAGAGGGTTCATAACCAAAGAAAAAAGCCCAGAATAGAAAAAGTATGTACAGCCCAATGTAAAATTGTAATCAACTTTACTGAAAATAGCAGACTAAAATACAAACTGTATACAGAATGTAAAAACGACCTGAGGAGCAATACACTATCAACCCTACCTCACTAGCCAAGGACACGATTACATGCAATGTATTACCCCCCAACCTCCTCCCCTCAAAATCACAAAGGAAGTGTGCACCATACTATATGCACTAGGATTATAAATAACAAATCATAAATACATATGGACCATAAACGCATAAGGGAACAAAGTGCAGCAAATGCAATGGTGAAGATGTACACTTAGTTATATGAGCACAATAAAAACTGGTGCAATGAACAACCTCACTAATGGATCATAATAAACCCAGTAATAGGAGGAAGAGCCCCATGCGTTCCATCATTATGAGTCTGACTTCATCAGACCTGACTTCATACTGAACCTGTAAGTGAATGTAAGATAAATCTATCTATAATAAGAAAGGAAATACTAATGGGGCAGACTAGACAGACCAGGTATCTTTTTCTGCTGACGATCCTCTATGTTTCCATGTGTAACTGATAAGTGAAGTATACTATAATAATAATTCTGTGACAATGGCACCACCAATGGCTGCCAATGGGGGAACTTTTACCTATGGCACCTCGTAACTTATAGTACTTAAAAGATTGTCAGCTAGTGTCTTAGTGCAAGTGTTGCACAGTGGATTTTATGATGTGCAAATACAGAAGTCTATAGTTTACTTTAGTGATAAACCTAAATACAAAGTAAAAAGTGCAACAGGCTACATGGTACAAAGACGTAAGCAAGAATATTTACAACAATAGTACACAGCTATAAGGTATGAATCATACAACCAGTCTAGGGGTGGGCGCCTTGTTGGCTGTTTCCCAACATCTGATGCTAAGAGTTATTTTCCAGGATTTTCTACCTAGGTCCATCCCATTGTTCCAGAGCCCATACAACAATGGCATCTCTCTCTTATATTCTCTCGATACAATACAACTACCTCTGCCTCATCAGTGGCTATAATATCTAATCCCATATGGCTATAGTGTATAACTTTCCAGCTAATAAACGAGACAGCCATATGGAAAATATGGTCTGCAAACCTGTTAAAAAATATGTTCTACATAGATTTCATTACAGGCTGAAGGGATATTGGTGAGCCCATCAAATTACTGTGGCAAATCAAGCAAAACATATATTAAATCAGGTGATATTCCGGCTCAATTTGCAACAGTAATAAACCAGAGCTCCAAACTGGAAAGATAACATTTAACTAAAATGGAATAAATATCCTCTAAGCAGTGCTGACATGCATAATTAAAACTTGTAGTTGTTTCTGTAATGCATTCAGGTTTATATAACCAGCTCTCAACACAAATGTACTGAGTAACTTAAAAGGAACTCGAATAACTTACAATAAAACTTATTACAAATGCTTCAAAGTTGCATTTTGCTAAAACTAGTTTCAGATTTTCCTGCTTAATGCTTTAGTTTTAAGCAATTTGTTTTCTACAGTACATGTAGCAGAGCTGAATATGTCATTTATGTCTACAGCTACATTATAAGCCAGTACAATCTCAGAGTTATTTTTTTTTTCTTTATGTATGTATCCATCCATCATTGTGTTCAGCCGTTCTCCTAATATGCAGGAGAATAACTATACACAGTTGACTGACTATACACAGCTTGAAGAGATAACTGCCAATCAGGAGCTGGTGAGTGAAGTTTTCTGTTTCTCATGAGGACTACTGGGCTCATGCACATAATGGGGAGAACTACTTATTGACAATGTTATTATGGAGGATATCTCTGGCAATTGATACATCATTCTGTTCAGCTTCTCTGTTACTAGTTTATGCTACCCTGAGATAATCCTACTGACAGAGTCTCTTTAAGGGTAGCTTCACGCGTACCGGATCCACAACGGATTTCACACTGCGGGTTTGCAGTGAAATCCTCAGCAGATTCATGTAGTGTGAACGTCTATGGATTACATATGTAAGCCGACCCCTTTAAACCCCCCCCCCCCCCCCCCCCGCTGCCTGCAGCCTCGGCCCAAAGTATACATTACCTCCTCACCGCCGCAGCTGTATGAGGTTCCTGGCTCCCTATCAGTCAATCAGTGCTGCCGTGCACTGATTGGCTGATGGGGAGCGAGCTTACTGGGAGCCTCACACAGCATCGGCACCGAGGTTAAATGGGAAAGATGACTACATGCTAAACAAATGTTTGGCTGACAGCTATTGAAGGTGTTTGGGCACCATTAGAGGTTAGCAGATATATCTACAAGCCTATGTATACCAACAGGTATCACGTTATTTATGGTCTGTATCATATGTTCCAAGTAATAAACTCAGCTCTGCAGTCATTAGCAATCACTACTAAGTAGCTGACAATATTGTCTATAGCGAAGGACCTGTTAGCGCTTTGTAAAGCTTACACATATCAGTTGGGCTCTGAATGGAACACCAGGTTAAAGGGGTTATCCAGCGCTACAAAAACATGGCCACTTTTCCCCCTCTCTTGTCTCCAATTCAGGTGTGGTTTTTAATTAAGCTCCATTTACTTCAATGGAACTGAGTTTGAAACTCCACCCAATCTGGAGACAAGAGAGGGGGAAAAGTGGCCATGTTTTTGTAGCGCTGGATAACCCCTAATGAGAATTAGCTAATACATTGGATGTCTGATCAAGGGATAGCAGGCTATTGAACTAACGCTTTACACTGGTGAAGAGAGTCTCTTTTCTCTTAGATAAATGAACAGTATGGCTTCATAGTATATTTCATTCCCAGAAGCTGGTGTTAATAATCACAGGTTGTACAGGGAGATTGCTGCTTAAATACGATTTATTCATTCATTTAACTGTGAATATGTCCAAGTTTGTATACCTGTCCATACTGATGCTTTATAAGTCATTGCATGTCTAGCACCCAGTTATTACCATGTATATATTCCTGGAGACCCCTGTATAAAGTTATTCCAGTGATCCTATCAGAACATACATTATAGCCGTACAGGAGCCCCATGTGACTCCTACCCCCGCTGTGTGGCTCACCATTGGAGTTCTGAATTATTATCATATGTAATGAAAATGTATATTTTTGCAAACCTATCCTCCTTACTAAACAGTGCTGACTAGTGTGGTACACAACAAGACACTACATTTCATAGTAAAATATTTTCAGCAAACACTAGCAATTTTATGTTTCTGTGCATTCTGATATTCTTTCCTTCATTGTTTTTAGTTAAGAGTCTGGTAGAGCGCAGAAAGTTGGAAACCTCTGCATTTTATGATTGTAATATAATTTTTTGTGTTTATTAAAGTTTCTAGGGGTACAATTGAGATGAGCGAATTTACAGTGTTAACTAAGCAAAGCGCTCGGCAATCAGCCGGGTGCCTTTGAGCTCTGCTGTGGGTGGCTGGAAAAACTGGATCCAGTCCTGGGAAACCGGGAGAAGTTTCCTGGGACTGGATCCAGCTTTTCCAGGCACACGTGGAGAAGTGTCACAGATTTCAAAGGCAGCAGGCATTTTTACATAAATGTAAAAATGTCATTTTTTGTCATGCCTTAAAAAGGGAATAAAAAGTGATAAAAAAAACCCTATTTACAGCAAAAACTACAGGTCATAGAGCAAAAAAAGGAAAAAATGTCCTAGTGCGGATTGTAATTGCAGTATGGATTACTAATAGAAGTCTATGGGATGTGTGTTTTTTTACGGACATCACGGATGTCACATGCATTATGTCCGCAAAAAAATGCGGATTAAATCTAAGCAAAATAGTAAAAATTTTTGCAAATGCAATTCCAGACCATTTTTGATGGATCCCAGAATACGAATAGCGGACCTATATAAGGAACTGAAAAATCCCTGAAGGTGTGAAGAAGACCTAAGAATGCGGAAAAAAAAAATGAAAATTTGCCTTTTTTACACACAGCTATTCCTTGTAGACGGCCCTAGGAGCGGTGCATGACCAAATATATTATTCAGTGCTCTTTAATAGGGTTATCCCATCATTAGATGTATCAACAGGATAAAGGATATTGATTTTAGGGGCGCAACCTCTGGGTCAACCCAAAATCTAAGGAAAGGCAACCTTCTCCTGTTAGAATGAAGCAATAGCCATACATGCACACCAACTCTGTATTATTTTCTATAAGATAGCCAAGTTCACCACTCAACTAACCCTAAGAGGTCAGGCCCCCACAATCAGACAGTTATCCCCTATATAACTTCTAATGCTGGGGAAACTCCCCTTAAACTCCCATCATGCACCAGCCTCTCAGTCTTGCGCTATGCATTACACAGTATATTGGTTTTACCCAAATTGTTCCTTTAATAGACATCCCCTTCTAGTAAGATGCTTTATCAGTGTTCCAGTTCCCCCATTTATACAATGCTGTACATATGCTGCCTCTGATGTATCTTTATAGTATTGCAAAGGGTTTCCTGAAAGGTATATTGCACAGTATATTCTATAAATTGTACCTAATATTGTCACATCCTGATGTTCCGTATAGAGTCATTTACTATGTGCAATGAACGCGTGTGCAATGAATTGATTTAGTCTGATTTTAGATTTACCTGACAAACATTCCCTGCACATCTCCAGATTTATCCTCACTGCCTTTTATGACTCCTAGTGGAATTATTTCCCTTTCCCCATGCAAGCCACTGGAGTAAATTCTTGAAGGAAATGATTAGTGTACAAAGGTATAAATAGTATAGAATATTTTAAGGCCTCGCAGGTTTATTTCTATGACATTTCAGTGCATGCAATTTAAAAAGAATTGGTTTGGGATTGGGAATGTAAGAAGCCATTTTCTCTCTGGTTGAAATCCAGATGTCTCCTGCAGTGCATGGTTAACTTCAGATGACAATCTGCACAGTCTCTGGAGAGATATAGTCAGCTGACAGCACACAAATTCTCCTCTTATTTTATATCGCTGTAGTTAAACTAGTGGCCCATCTCTGAGTCTGGATCCCGATCTGATATAGCACCTGTGAGGTTGACCTCTGTGGTCCTACCATTTCTAGACAGACTATCCTTAACCCCTTCACACCTCTGCCATTTTTGGTAACTGTTAATTTTCTCCCCTCGTTATTTTCCAGTCATCATATGTGGGCTTTTCTTTTTCTTTTTTCTTTTAAAGTGATGAGTTACTTTTTTTAAGGATATGTTAACACAGGACGACATTAGGGACGTACACTGCACATGTAATTCTGGCCTCAGTGCTGACACTTACCACGCCTGCAAGTGACACGACTAGAGATGAGCGAATCACTAGGAAATTCATTTCACAAAGTTTGAAAATATTCGCAAATTGCGTACAATTTTTTTTTTTTTTTATTAAAATAGGCAAACTAAAGTAGCTACAATAGTTGGACTGTTACAGAATAGAGTAGTTTTTCAACGGCTGTTGCTGAGACAGTGTCAAAATTGGAAAATGTAAATTTTTTAAAAATGTCAATCATTCAATTTCCGCCATGGACAGTAGTAGACTATGGTGGATCAGTGGCGTAATATCAATGTTATCCCAGAACAGCAGTGGACATTGGTAAATGAGCACCCAGTGAGTTATTAAGATGGACACTGTGTTCACTGTGACATTTTATAATGCACAACCAGCACCGGGTGATTTGGTATAATGAGCAACAATCACCCAGTTACTTGGTATACTGGACAATGGCTGCACTGCTCCCTCAGAAAACCACCCACAATCCACCCTCCTCTCCTCTCTGTCCCTATCTCTCTGTATTTCTCTCCCTGTTCTTACTCCCTGCTGCAACCTACTGTCCACTATACACAGCCGACTGGCCGCCTCCAGGGAGTCAATCACCTTATATAGAGGGGGGGTTGCTGACGTCACAGTGGGGTTTTTAGCTGATTGGACGGGCGCAAGGGATTATTGATAATCCTTTCCTCCAGCCAAAAGACAGTTCTGCAAGTTAACATGTGCGGCCATGTTTAGAGAAGCTAATTCGCGAAACGCTACGGAGCAAATTTAATGCCCGATTCACTGCAAATCGGAATTGGTCCGATTCGCTTTGCTCATCTCTAGACAGGACCACAAGTATCTCAGCTCAGTTATTTATTTGGTTCATTGCCAAGCCCTGGTGCTCAATTAAAAAATGTGGGTGTCTGCATTCACAGCTAAAAAGGATTATGCCCCTAGGGTACAGGACACCGTAGGTTCTGCCTATTTGACACTCGTATGGCTGAAATAAATGCAATTTAATAAATAAGAAAAAAAAGAGGGGGAGGGTGCACAGACCCCACAAAGATATGTTTTTTAGGAGCTCTTTAAAAGAAATGCAAGTAAAGGTTGATTTAGTTTTAGAAAATAAACTTAAAATGTACACAACCATTAGCACCCAATTAACACTGTTCACCCCCCTAAGTTTTTTTTTTTTTTTTTTTTTTACATAGTCTTTACACCACATACAATATGCATGTCTCAACCCCAAGGTTAAAGATAGTTTGCACATGTATATATTACAATATATTGCTGTCTACCAATATGATATTGCGTAAAAAAAAAATATATATATATATATATATATATATATATATATATATATGTGTATATATATATACACACACAAATGGAGAAAACCGCAGCACACAGGCAGTTCTGCCTTGTCACGGAAAGTAAAATGATGACCTGCTATGTCTCACCCTGAGAAAATAGTAAGCAATGGCCCTATTAAGCCTCTGACTAGAATACGTGACCATGGCATACCTCCTGATCAGTATAGTTCCAGCTTAACAAACTGTATCCTGGTTGTAATAGAGAAGAGTGATTTACTGTACTCTCTTTCTCTTACTAGATAGATGAGCAGCTAGGCATATATTTTTATTACAGCCTGGAAGACTGCAATTACTGAGTGAGAATTTGTAGGCCTTCACAGTATAAAGAGCAGTCATCAGTTCACATATTAATGAAATGTGCTTCATCCATGGGAGAGTAGGAAGTGCTGCACCCCGGACACATTTCTCTCTCTTATTCTATCCCACCTGTTTTTCTACAATTTTATTCCAGTATCCCCAAATCACCAAGATTTAGGGGGGCTTCTATTTATATATGTGCAGAGGAATATTGATGCTTTAAATCCCATTTTATTGAACAGTCACTTTAATAGGCATACCAATTTGGAATTTAGAATACTTTAAATAAATCCCCTGGAAAAAAAACTACATAAGGCTATGTTCACATGTCGTAAGAGACCGTCCGTACCGTGACCCAGCTGGGTCACGGAACGTCCGGTCTCTGAAAAGATCAACCTGGCTGGTACTGCAGTACCGGCTGGATGATCTTTATGGACGCAGAGTTCTGATGCAGGCGCATACGTGCGTACCCGCATCAGAACTCACATCACACTATGGAGCGAGCGGCCAGAACCGCTCGCTACAAAGTGTTAACTGACATGGTTTTCTACGGCCGCTATTCATTGAATAGCGGCCGCAGAAAACTGACAGGTCAGTTGTTTGCGGCGCCGCTAGGGATCCCAGCCGGAGCGTATACTATGTGTATGAGCTCCGGCTGGGATCCTATTAACGACAATGTAACGTACTGTATATTCTCATAATAATCACGGCTGTTATACAACGGCTGTGATTTTACAAAAATATACGTTGTGTGAACTTAGCCTAAAATCATATCTCTGGAGGTATGCTGGGCCGCCCCCAGTGGCAGGGAATTCCCTCCCCTGTATGACGCGGCTCCATTAGAATGAATGGAGCCGCATAATAGAGGGGAGGAAATTGCCTCCCACTGGGGGTGGCCCGGCCTACCTCCAGTGCTTGAGCACCAGCTGGTTACGGTGCATAGTACGGCGCGGCATCGGCTTCCCCGTGATAGCGCCCTTCGATCCGTCAGTTCAGATTAAGAGGATGTACCTGGTGGTACATCCTCTTTAAGTCTGCCCATACTTATCAGCTGCTGTATGTCCTGAAGTCCTCATTCAGACACAGTGCTCTCTGCTGACATCTCTGGCCGAGACAGGAACTGTCCAGAGCAGGAGAGTCTTTCTATGGGAATCGCCATATAAAACCTCTCCTGCTCTGGAAAGTTCCTGTCATGGCCAGAGATGTCAGCAGAGAGCACGGTGTCTGAATGAAAATAAAACAAATATTTCCTGCAGGACATATAGCAGCAAATAAGTATGGGAAGACTTGAGATTTTTTAATAGAAGTATATTACAAATCTATATAACTTTCTGATACCAGTTGATTTGAAAGAAAAAGATTTTCGCTGGACAAACCCTTTAAAGCTTGTTAAAAGGCTGCTCAGTAGCCTTTCAACAAGCTATCTGTAACCCAAGCACCTGAGCAGTGCAGGGTCGAACATCAAGATCGAGCAACATACTTGACCGAGAGTGCCCGCTCATCTCTATTTACGATAGCTTGGTCCATTAAATTAGAATTCTGATGTAATTCCTGGGGCACTTTAAGACAACTAATAGTTGGCTATAAATCGACTACATGCTGTCTGGAGTCCTCATGGGGCTATATGAACTGGAACCTTTACGGAGGGCACTTTTGAAAGGAAAATCTTGTACATTCTCTGGTTGTATGGGACAAGAATTCACCTTTTTGATCTTATTCATTCTCCATTAGACCTTCAAGTTCAGTACCAAACAAAATATAAATAAATATTACCTAAATTATTCTGTGATGTGGTATCTGCCAGCCATGTTCTGATCCAGATGGGTCTCCTGCATACAGGAAAGAGGGACAGGGATCGGATTGCTAGCTTATTCTGCACAATGGAGTAATGACCTAGGTAGTTATCGGCCATATTTATATACGTGTTGAAAGGTGATAATGCTATTTCTTGCTACATGAGACTCCACATCTACTGTACCTGGATTCTCTGGATCCTTTTCCTTAAAGAGGTACTCCAGGAGATCGCAGGGGTCCAACCTCAGTAACCCCCCGACGATCTCCGTATTGGGCTCCGGCTTCTGTATTATGAATAGAGGTACGGATACGGCGCTTGACCTGCAGCTCTATTCATTTCTATGGAGCAGAGTAAAGTGCTTTTCCAGCTTACTCGGCTCTTTCCTTTGCTCCTAGAAAGTAATAGCCCTTCTTACTTCATTATTTTAAGTCTGGCTCTGTTTGAGGTGTCTAAAGCTTTTAAAGAGGTATTCCAGGAAAAAAATCAAGTTTTAGTTGATTAAAAGTGTGCGTTGGGGTCCGACCTCTGTACCCCCCATCGATCTTCGTATCAAGCCCCAGCTTCTGTATTATGAATAGCCACAGGTACAGCATGTGGCCCGTGGCTCTTTTCATTCCGCCAGGCTTAAAATAATGACGTTAAATGGGCTTCTTCCAATTGTTCTTTTGACGGTAGCGCAGAAAAGGGTAGAGTTTTGGGACCTTTCAATGGGAGCAGTTATCATGAAATATTCCACCTGTTCTATCAGCTCACCCATATGTTGTACTGTGAAGGGTTGCAAAGAAACCATCACTGTCTGTCCCAAAATTCTCTGTGGTAGGATTTAGTATGTATGTATGTATGTATGCATGCATGCATGTATGGTAGAGTTCTGTGATCTAGAGTATCTATTGTTCTATTCCATGAACCTACAGAGAAACCATGCTATACCATATGCCATCTAGTGCTGTGTTCTCCCGTAGAGTAATTGTTGCTATTGAAAATGCACATGGAGTTAAAATACAAGCTCATTGGGTACTACAGTATTAAATGCTTAAAGCTCAAACTCTTGTTTAGCTCATGGTCAAATCCTGAATACAATATAAAACATACAGTATAATTATTATTTTTTTAATATAATTAAGGATTCCCAAAAAGACAAGACTGAACCCACCACTGAAATGTGGCACATCCGGTAGAGTACCTCCCCAGGGTCATGCAGAGTAGAGATTTCTTTAATGTCTTCCGCTTTGTTTTGTTTGTTTGAGAACTAAGTGTACAATGGTTCTGTAAGCCAATAATAGAGGTAATTCAAAGGACACGTTTGAAAGCCAAGATGTTGACAAGGCAACTAAATAAATAAAATGTGTCTTTATTGTATTATTTGAAACCATAAAATGTTTATGTTCTTTGGTGTGTGCGACACTTTAAGCAGCAGCTGTTGAACAGCATCTTATGTGACACCAGTGACAAGAGCAGAGAAGCTTATCAACATTCCTCATGTAGTCTGGAAAATCCACAAAAACATAGGTTATTTACATATTTACATAGCACCAATAAAAACTCTCATAAGAAAAGGAGAAACAATTATTGCAATTTCCCCTGAGTGACTCTCTTGGCAGAAAGCGTTGGACGCCTTTGCAAATGCGCTGACTGCAAACAATGAGAGTAATGGCACAGCCCACAACATTATTGTAGGTGACCAAGACCAAACACCAAGTTCTGTTTGTATATGAAAAGATGCAAGCGTTACAAAATAGAACCGGGTCATCTGTTTTAATCCAATATGTGGGTACTCTAGCTTCTTCCATATGCTAAAAGCATGCTGAATGAATGAACTGAGGTTTTATATAATGAACTCTGCAAAGTTGTATTGTAGTTTTGTGGTTTTTGGAGGAACTTTTAATTTGATTTTCCTGCAGCACCACGACAGGGCAAATACAATATTACACAGTTCTTATTCAGTGGGCTAGCCATGTGTTTTGTTTGTTTGTTTTTTGCAGTCATGATAGGTGCTCCAGTTTTTGACTAAGAGCCCATTCACACTACAAAATGGACGCGGAGATTGCGCTCTGCGCCCCTGCCCGCGGACCCTGCGCTGAATCCCGCCTGCTATCTCTTTCAATGAGAGGTCTTGCGCACCTTCGTTCTCCCTGCTCATGTCAATTCTTTGAGATGAAAGGTGCCGAGAGAGGAGATGCGTGAGGCCTCCCATTGAAAAAGATAGCAGGCAGGTCCTTAGGCAGGGGTTCCGAGAGGAATCTCTGTGTTGACTGTAGTGTGAATGGGCCCTAATACTTCCATCTTTTAAATAACAATAATAATCAATAATATATTGAACTTTGAATTCCCCAATATGGTATTTAAAACGTGATACTTTTAAACCAGACAATCCCTTTAAGCGATAACTTCTGATTATAAAACATGCATGGAATTGGCCAAAACATATTAACGTCTTTCCCGACATTAAATCCTGCATTTACCTCCCATGATCATAACATCTTGTCATTTGTTTTCAACTTCAATGAAACAATGGCTATACCAACATATTCTTTCTGGAATAAGCCCATATATCATTTATAACTATGGATGATACTGATATCATTCCTCTATAGTGTATATTTCATGCATGCGGAGGAGTTACATGGGAGATTGACAAAATAATTCCCACTAGCCATAAGTCTGCCTAAGGACATAACCCCTTGTCATGGCAGGAAGACAATAGCTTCTGTCATACTAACCTTATCATCTCCATTAATACATTGGCAAAGTGCCCCTCAAGATGCAAAAACACACACACACAAAAATATTGTAGTCTCTTCGCGTAGGTAGAATGTTTTTGCACACAAAGTTTTTTTTTTTGTAAAATAGAAGTTCGTGTTGACTTATCTTCTTTTTTCCTTTTTACAACACTCTTTCTTTCACCCCAATGTCATTATAGAGGTTGATGAATGAGATGAGGATACAGCATCTCTTTATCAAGGATCTTTGCCTTCCTGTAGCCTAAAGGACATATGAATTATAAATCAACCTTCTCCAATCAAGGTCAAAGAAAACAAAGTAACATTTCATGTTGAGCCTGTTTGTCTTAGGAAGTGTTTGTGGTGCAGAACATGCACTTCAGCTGTGACATAGCAGCTTGAACAAGAGACAGAATATAAAATTATGGAATTCAATTCTTATTTGAAAAATGCTCACAGTTTCATGTATGATTTGGAATAACTTATATTTCTTATAGTTAGATAAAATATTCTTTACTATTTTTCTTTCTGATATTTCTCCTAAACCCTTTAATGTAACATGACATCTATGCACACTAGGATGATGGACTCGGCAGCAGTGCCCATGTGATCACCAATGGGAGGACTGCTCTGAAATCTATAATCCTGGCCCTTTAACCTCCAAAGTACTACATTAAGTTTTTATTATTGTGCATGCAAAGTCCCATTGTCTAGTCATCGGCAGCCATGGTGCTTTGATTGCTGGTGTAGAATGTTTAACACTGACAGCCTAAGGCCAGCCTAGGCTACCCAATGTTATTGCCTGATAGGGTTTTGTTTAGGAATACCATACCTAATTTTATATAGCATTACATTATAGTTGAAAAAAATGTTGAAAAGGACATTAAAACAATATAGAATCAGTTAATAACATAAAAACAACTTAAAAAAATATTCAATATTGTGAAGGTTGCTTAGTATATAATCCCCATTTGTGCTTTAAGGCGCTTAAAGTGATACTGTCAAACACCCCCCCCCCCCACACACACACACACTATTTGCAGTTCTCTGCACCATCCACAAGCTTAGATGCTGCGCATTTAATATATACTTGTATAAAACTTTCCAATGTCTTCTTTGTGCTCTAAAGTCCCTTCATTTCATCAGTGGACAGTGTCACCTAGGCGGGGCTTCACAGCAATTGGGAAAGGGGGCCCAACTGTCAAGAAACCCCACCTAGGTGACACTGTCCACCACATAAAGTAAGGAGGTGGGGTGTCAGTATCACTTTAAGGGTCAAACATTGATGTAAAGGGAAGCTATTTCCAGTAGGTGGCACTGTAGAGCAAGTCCTTATTCTTCTGGATTAGAACAACTTTGCTTCTGTATTTTTCCATGGAGCATTGCATGGCTTATAAGACTGTATGTGGTAGTTTTTCAGTCTCCTCAAGGAGAGACACTACCCTTTCAGTCTCACATTAGCAGTCTAGTATTGGTGCATACATCATTCATCATATAAATAGCTGAACAAAATGCAGTCACATATGAGTTTCATGTGGCACTGTTCACGTAAAGCCTATGCAGAATTCATATACTAGGTGGAATTTACAGTATACAACCTCCCCTGGCACTGTTTGGGCTTTTGAAAGGTAAAATGTTAGATTTCGGGGGGGGGGGGGGGGGGGGGGGTTACAAAAAACATTGCTGCATCAGAATCTTAACTTGAAATTACACTTGAGTGCATGTGGGTTTTTTCAATTTTTTATATTTTATATTTTTTTGTTTTTAGCTGTAATAGGTGGTGTGCGAATCCAGCGTTATGTTCATTGATTTTTCTAAAGCTTTTAAACACTTAAATTATAGAACATTTCTACAAATAACATGAACTTGTTCTCCTTTCCCTTTGGAAGCCCGTATTCTTTGACAACTAGTGGTTTACTTTGTGGTAAACATGTCCCTTTGCCTCTCTTACTGGAGGAAATTTTCACAAAACATTTAAGATATGTAGTGTGATGAGCCATTAATTTCCTAATGGATTAAGCGCTGTCTGCCCAGTGCTCTTCATTAATTCATTTCTCTAAATTTGCTGAATATAAACCATGCAGATCCTCGGGTTGTAAGTGAGTTCAAACCATGAATTGTCTTTTATTCTTACTGACAGTCAACTTGTTTAGCAATTTTTTCACGTTGTTGGGGTTTAATTGCCAGCTGAGTTGCTACATGAACTTAACATTCAAGGACACCTCTGTTTTTGAAGTCCTGATTGTTCCATTATTTTATCTTTTCCAATTTCATTCGCATAACTTCACTCCCCTACAAGTAAAAAAAAAATAAAAATAAAGCCTACATGGATCAAACTAAACTCAAATTTGATGTAGGAGTTTCATTTTTCTGAGGATATTTTCTATTTGAATGCAGAAACTGTAGAAGATTCATTCCACGGTCAAAAGTCTACATTTCCTGAGCCTTTTATAGATGTTCTTCAAATAACCATACCCTCTGTTCATCACATATAGACAATGTGACAGCTTTTTGATGTTGATCTAGATAATTGGGTGCTTGTTATGGTCTAAATTTCGTTTTTTTGACCTAAAGATCAGAAATCATTTTGTTGTATAAGGATATAAATTGGAGTAATATATAGAGATACGTATAAAAAGAAGCAAAAGTATTCTGGGATCGGATGTACTTTTTTTTTTTTTTACTTCATCATATACACAGCTTTGTTATGTTCTAAGCCTTGTTATTCTAAACCAGGTACTGAGTTATTTTTTATGGCTGTATACAGATGGGCATGAGGCCCAAGTTCAGCACTTGGTGATGTTAAGAAGCCCCGTAAAGAGTAGTAGAGCGCTGGCCATGCACACAGCATGATCTCCATTAATTTTCCTTGCCAACCAGGGCTCATAGTGGTATGACTCCTGTGGAAAAGGGATAACTTCATGAGATAGGAATTAAAGGGTGTTCTAGAATATAAAATTGACAGTGTATTCCTAATGATAAGATTGTTTCAGTATATAACATTGATGGCTAATTACCAAGGGTTACCCAACCCCACCAAGAGTGGCACAACCCCATCGCTGCAGACAACCATATGAATGGGGTGGTGATTGGTATTGTTCTCAAGTTTTGCTCTGCTGATCAGTGGGGATCATAAGTTGTCCACTAATGATATATCATACAAAGCCATTTTAGGGATTTAAGTGGCTGTTGCTTGATATGCTAAGTAGATAATGCTAGTAGACAAAGTCATGGGCATGATTGCAAATGTGAATGATGTTGGAAAAAAATGTACAAACTAGTATTAAAATAAACTAGTATTCATAAAAAAAAATATTTATATGGTAGAAATTGTTGCCCTATAAGTGACCTTTTTTTTTGTTTTGCTTTCTTTACAGCGGATGGCTGCATTGACTGGTCTGTGGATCTGAACACCTATATGTCACTGGCAGGAGAACCTGTGCGAGTAAAATGTGCGCTGTTCTACAGTTATATCAGGACTAATTACACCATGGCTCAGAGTGCAGGACTCCGACTCATGTGGTACAAAACCAAAGGGGATTTGGAAGAACCGATTTTATTTTCTGTGGCTAGGATGAGCAAGGATGATGACTCTTTATGGATTCATTCAGCAGAGGTGCAAGACAGTGGATTCTATACATGTGTTTTAAGGTAGGTATAATTTCATTGAGGGACATTCTGACTATGCTCAAATATAGTGTTTAATTTGTGTCCACTATTTTGATGGATCTGTACATAATTAGCACTATTTTGATGGCTATTTTACTGTTATTGTGCAATTCGTGGCAAAATAGTGGTAATTAAAGCTAATTCAACGCTATTTGTGAATATAGACTCAACTAAGCCTACTTAGAAGGCATAAAGAGAAACAACAAATGACAGTATCCATACAGAGGAAGAGATTGGTCAAGGGGTATGACTCATCAGATAATGACCTATTACCTGTCAAGAATATTGAGGTACCAAAACTACTGACAGTCCCTTAAAGGTGTCAAGAAATATGTGTATACATTAGTTCTTGGCATGACTATGATAGATATGACTCCACCATTTCATCCAGACGGGATTCTTCTTCTCCTCCTCCTATTACTTCTCGTCCTCCACCACCACCTCCTCCTTCACCTTATCCTCCTTATTTTCCTCATCTTCCTCTCAAAGGTCCCAGCACTAAAAGCCTTCACTGTGCCCCCAAGAGTTGTGCCCCAAGAGTTGTCAATCACAAATGGGTGATGGAGCCAGGAATGCTGTCAATATAGGAAGCTTTGTACACCAAAGAAGAACATATCACCTATTTGTAGTTTGGAGTGGTGGAAGGCAGAACTTATCTCTGTCATGCAAACTGATATGATTTTCTTTCATTTTTATGGGGTGAAACTGTGGTTGTTATGTAGTCCTCTCATTACCATCACAGACAGGAGTGCAATCAAGGATAAGACAGGTGTTCTAAAGTTTGTGGCAAATAACACAGGATCAACCATTCACAATAGGTTATGATCTCAGCTCCCCTACTCCATCTCTTTGTACACGTTACAGAGCATGCCTTAAACATTCTCCCTGAATTTCTTTAGAGGCATCATTCCATTTCCGTGGTGATTCCATCACTGAGTTTTTCAGGTGCATCAGACACACTCCCCTTTGCCGAATAGGAGGCCCCAGAAAAAATGGTTGAGTCTCCTATTGACTTTATTGTGGTTTGTTAGTCAAATCAAGCACGCGAGCATTGGAAAATACAACAAGCATTCAAGCATTTTAGTGCTCGCTCATCTCTAATTATAATTAATTAAAATAAAATAAGGTTCTAAAGTGCATTTTAACTAAAAAACAAACAGAACCTGTTCCTATGGAAAGTATATTTCTCTATGTTCAGAATAGCCTACTTTGGTTGTTAAAATTTCACAGACTCACAGGAAAGGTAAACAATTAGGGTTACATCAGCTTAGTGTAGGGCAGCTAAATCTGGAATAAAGGGATAGCAGCTAGAGATAAGGGTCACAAAGACAAGAATGACCCATGGCACTGAATGAGTGTGTGAGCATTTATAATGTGTTTAGCTGTACATATCTACCCATATCAATATTTTACTGTAAGACATGTTTCTTGCTCATTTCTGAAGATTTGACCTGCTTATGACTCCACACAAGGTAGCGGAGAATCCACATCCAGTGTATTCCATCCTTTTTCCATTTACATATGGTTGCAATCAGGAGGAATTACAAGCAATTGAAAAAAATTACCTCTAAATTACTATATCATGATGGCAATGAATATTGACACCATTGGGCTGAATAGGGGTAGATGATGACCTTCATCTACAGGTCTAGGTTTACATTTTCCATCCATCTTAACATGTTCTATGTATGTAAATCACAACAGTTTCCTGTTCAATTTATGTTCACCATATTTTTGTATGGGGAGGATTGCAGTATATTCCCACACAGAACAATGGTGCTGCATCATGATACCAGGTACTTTTATGTGACCAACTAAGACTAACATCTATATATTAATATTAATTTATTATATAGAAAAACCCTTAAAATATATAAGGTATGGTCTAACTTAGCTGTATAGCTAGTGGTTTACAAGAGAAATTGGGATCCCACTATGAGTGAACCGAACCGTAACAAACCAGATTCATTACGAACTTTGCAAAAAGTTTGGTTCGTCACCGAACCGAACTTTGAGAAAGTTCGTAACTAATCTGGTTAAAATAACAATAACAGATAAAATCACAGAATAGACCAGGATACAAGGGATTATTACTCCTATAATCCCTTGCATCCTGATTTTCTGTGAATATCAAGATGTGTGCCGTCAACCTTGTTAGGGTGAGACCTTAAATTAGTCTCCTCAGATATACCTGGGTGCTGCCTAATCAAAAATGTAATGTGACAGCTGTCTGTGAGTATCAACCAAGACACATGAAAGCAACTTCAGTGTTCAAGCTGATCTACTTTATTAAGTCAAAATCTCAGTTCATATCTTTACAATAAAGGTTTAAAAAATAGGAGAACTCCGTTTAGCCGCAACAAAAAAAATCACTGCACAGTTGTGTAGAAAAATGTTGGCGACTCATTGGGATTCTTGGTGTCCAAGACCGTGCACCCCAGTGCTGTTGTCTGGTCCTTTAATTATGGGCAAGGGCAGTACATGTCTGTTACTGCCTATTGGGTCAACATTCCCCCAGAAGACGACCAGAACATTAGCCCATTCTTTCCACTGTCACCTCCCCGGTGCTTTAGGGGGCCAGTTCTGCAAAAGATCTGCCTCCACCAGCTTGCAACCATCCACCGCTTTGACTGCAGTCCAACCTGCCCCGGTGTCTTACCAATGATGTCAGGCCTGGCGCTCTCAGGCTGTCCTCCATTTTGTGAGCCTAGGTGAATGGAGCCACAGTGAGCAGGAGCTCCTCCGGACCGTCAGGGAGGAGATATATGAATGGCTGACCCAAGGTCAACTAATGGTGGGAAGTGTTGTAGCCCACAAAGGGAGGAACATTGTCTCTGCAGTGCAGCAGGCAGGGAGTCATACACCTTGTATGGCACATGTGATAAAACTCATAGTACACAGGTTTCTGCGAACATGTCCTGCCAATTGTTGATCCCTTTTAAAGGACGCAACTCTGTTTATGAGCAGGTATGACTATGGGATCAATGACATCATCCCACTCATCTGTGTTCTGGAAAGTGCGCTGAACAACATCATCAGCAAGGATTCCCAGGCCACCACTCCAAGGCTGAACATCCGCCTCCTCTGTCAATTGTGTGTTCTCAGCCATACTGGCCTGGGTAAAATCAAGTATTGCCTCTTCCTCCTCCTCCTCCTCCTCAAATAGTCTCTTTTAAACTATACTGGGCTGGGTGCAATGAAGGTCTGCTGCCTCCTCCTCCTCAATCAATTGTCTGTTTCAAACCATACTGAGTCCAATACAGTACTATTACTGCTGCTTGTTCCACTGTCAAATGTCTGTTTTCCACCCTACTGGGTACAAGGAACTATGTCCCGTGTAATCACTTACACCTTGGCTAAAACTATACCCTAGCAGTCTCCCACTATTGTAGCTGCCATTATTCGCTCATCCCTAGATCCCACTGTATAGAGCTCTAGTGAGGCCACATCTGCAATATTGGGTTAATTTATTAAAACTGTGTAATTCTTATGACAAATTTAGACTGCCAATTGTTCCAGGTTTATCACAATTTGAAAATAGCTTGTCCATCTGTAGAGTATCTAGTCTAAAGGCCTTATTACACATAGATTATCTGACAGATTATTGAAGCCAAAGCCAGGAATGGATTTGAAAAGAGGAGAAATCTCAGTTTTTCCTTTATGACCTGTTCTCTGTATATAGTCTGTTCCTGGCTTTGGCTTCAATGATCTGTCAGATAAATCTGTCTGTGTAATAGGGCCTTTAGTTAGCATTGTCTAGTTTAAAGAGGATGTACCACCTGGTACATCCTCTTTAACCTAAACCCACTGATCGAACGGCGCCGGCACGGGGAAGCCAGTGCTGCGGTCGGTTTTTCGGACCGAGGCCCCGTTCCCGTGCACGGCGCCGTTCTATGCACCGGAACCGGCCGCTGCTAAAGCACTGGAGGCGGGCCAGGCCGCCCCCAGTGGGAGGGAATTCCCTCCCCTGTATGACCCGGCTCCATTCATTCTAAGGGAGCCGCATCATACAGGGGAGGGAATTCCCTCCCACTGGGGCCTGCCTCCAGTGCTTGAGCACCGGCCGGTTCCGGTGCATAGAACGGCGCTGTGCACGGGAACCGGGCCTCAGTCCGAAAAACGGACCGCGGCACCGGCTTCCCCATGCCGGCGCCGTTCGATCAGTGGGTTTAGGTTAAAGAGGATGTACCAGGTGGTACATCCTCTTTAACCCCTTGCCTCTAAAGCCTGTTTTGGCCTTAATGACCAGGCTCATTTTTCAAAATCTGACCTGTCTTACTTTATGCGCTTATAGCTCAGTGATGCTTTAACGTATGCTAGTGATTCTGAGATTGTTTTTTCGTCACATATGACACTTTATATTAGTAGCAAAATTTGGTCACTACTTTGTGTATTTTTTGTGAAAAACATCAAAATATCATGAAAAATTTGAAAATGTTGCATTTTATGAACTTCTGAAATTCTCTGCTTCTAAAAAAGGAAGTCATAGCACATAAATTAGTTGCTAAATCACATTACCAATATGTCCTCTTTATTCTGGCATAATTTGGGAAACATATTTTCCTTTTTTAGGGTGTTATGGGGCTTAGAAATTTATTAGCAAATTATCACATTTTGTGAAAATTTCCAAAACTGATTTTTTTTTAAGGGACCAGTTCTTTTTAAAAATGGATTTAGAAGGCTTGTATACTGGAAACCCCCATAATTGACCCCATTTTGGAAACTAGACACCTTAAAGAATTAATCTAGGGGTATAATGAGCATTTTAACCCTACAGGGGCTGGAGGAAAGTATTCACAATTAGGCCGTAAAAAAATCGAAAATTTAAATTTTCAAATAATATATACGTTTAGATTAAAGTTTCTCATTTTCAAAAGGAACATGAGAAAAAAAGCATGCCAAAATTTGTAACGCAGGTTCTCCTGAATAAAATGGTACCCCATATGTGGGTGTAAACCACTGTATGGGCACACAGCCGGTCTCAGAAGGGAAGGAGCGCCAATTAGCTTTTTTAATGCAGATTTTGCTGAAGAAGTTTCTGAGCGCCAGGTGCGTTTGCAGCGCCCCTGTAATGTCCGCAGAAGAGAACCCCCCCAAAAGTCACCCCATTTTGGAAAGTACACCCCTTGAAGAATTTATCTTGGGGTGTGGTGTACTGTGTGAGCGCGCATGGAGGAGGGGCATGGTCTGCATAGCGGGGTCTACAGCCCTGTACTCAGACCCAGAAGGTCATCCTCACCTTCCAAATCATACCAGATGCACTTCAGGCTGGGGCTTGCATCAGGGGACAGGACTGTGGAGGTAATCTCTCCATAGCTGTAACCCCTCTCTCCCCGGACAGAGAACGCTGCTATACTGTGCCCACACATTTGCCCTGTTCATTCCTTCATACTCCCTGCAGTCTCTGTCAGCCCTTGTGTTTCCCATCCTCTCCATTACTGTACAGTAACCTATAATATCACATATTCTGCTGTTTCTGAATGTTTGTTTCATTAATTTTACATGTTATTCAGAATAATAAATCATTATATCAATAAATCATCATTATTTTTGGAGTGTGGAACCAATTGTCTGCATTTCTGTGATTTCTTATGGGAAAATTTGCTTTGGTTTAAGAGTGGATTTGGATTATAAGCACGGTCCCGGAACGAATTATGCTCGTAATCCAAGGCACCACTGTACCTTATATTAATCCAAATGAAAAGAAATACTGTACTAATGATTGGGTCAAATAAGTGATTAAAATAATAGTCAATCTTCACCTTCAACATACCCCTATTGACAGGTAGTAGATGTGGTGGAACATGTAAGGGGACACTGGGGATATTGGGGGCGGTTTATCAAATATGGTGCAAAGTGAAACTGGCTCAGTTACCTCTAGCAACCAATCAGATTCCACCTTTCATTTTCTGAAGAGCCTGTGAGGAATGAAAGGTGGAATCTGATAGGTTGCTAGGGGCAACTGAGACAGTTCTACTTTACACCATGTTTGATAGATCTCCCCCACTGAGTTTTGTTTACAAAGAGCTTAGTGGCCCATATTGTATAATCATTATGGCAATTTTTGGGATTGCAGGGGTCCCAGCAGTTATACTCCCGATGATCTGACACTTGTTTAAGTTGGAATACCCCTTAAAATGTTTAAAACCTGGACAACAACTTTATTTCATGTTAGATTAGAAGTTATGTTTAGAGATGAGGAAATCGCTCCTCTAAAGAAAGCAAATCGCTCATCTAAAGAAAGCAAATAGCTCATCTAAAGAAAGCAAATTGCTTTGTTTGATCTGCGCTCTGCTCATCAAGCTGCCGGCCTTTCAGCGATGCTCTGCTCCCTGTTGCTCCACCCGGGGTGCCAGGGAAAAGCTGGATCCAATCCTGAGAAACTTGAAGAAGTTTCCCAGGATTGAATCCAGCTTTTCTCAACTTCCTGGGAGGAGCGACAGGGAGTGGAGCAGCGCTGAAAGGCCTGATGGCTTGATGAGTGCCTATAAACTTCCCATTGCTTTCCCTATTTCTTTTATCATTTAATTTTTTCAAGCATTAAGAAAAAAAAAAAAAAAAAAAAAAAAAAACAGCTGAGACAACATACATACAAGAACATGTCTGCAGTGTACGCTGTAAAAAGACAAATAGCATGAAAGAGATTAGACAAAGGATATTGTTTACCGGATTCACATAGTGTATATTTAGGGTTACAGAAATGATCTGGTCTCAAAAATATCTATCTTCTTTGTCTTTTCATTTTCCTAAATTATATTTTACGACTATAAATGTTAAGGTTTCGTTCAGAAGTTCAGAATAATCCCATTGTGTGTATCTGAAAGAGAAAACCAAATCAGTGATATGTTTGTGTTTTTAAAGGGGTTATCCAGCGTTAGAAAAACATAGTTGTTTTCTTCCAGATACAACATGGCTCCTGTATCTAGATCAGGTGCGGTTTGCAATTAAGCTCCATTCACTTCAATTGAACTGAGTTGCAAAACCTGCACCCAAGCTGGAGACAAGAGTAGTGCTGTCTCTTGAAGAAAGCAGCCATGTTTTTATAACAGTTGATCACCCCTTTAAGGGTACGTTCACACTACCGGATCCGCAGCGTATTTTCTGCTGCGGATCTGCAGATTTTATTTAAAGCGACTCTGTACCCACAATCTGACCCCCCCAAACCACTTGTACCTTCGGATAGCTGCTTTTAATCCAAAATCTGTCCTGGGGTCAGTTCAGCAGGGGATGCAGTTATTGTCATAAAAATAACTTTTAATCCGGCAGCGCTGTGTCTAACAGCCGGGGCTTACATTTGTATATGCATTAGGCTGGCACCACCTCTCTGTCCTTCCTTTCCACCCTCCTCAACATTTACTGCTGTTTGAGTTTTGCACAGGTGTATTAACGATCCAGCCCATGTTCATTATACAAACAGGTGGGGAATAGGGAGCAATCTGCCTGGATCATTCCTAATGATGAGGAGGGTGGGGAGGAAGGACAGAGAGGTGGTGCCAGCCTAATGCATATACAAATGTAAGCCCCAGCCGTTAGACACAGTGCTGCTGGATTAAAAGTTATTTTTATGACAATAACTGCATCACCTGCAGAAAAGACCCCAGGACAGATCTTGGATTAAAAGCAGCAATCTGAAGGTACAAGTGGTTTGGGTGGGGTCAGATTGTGGGTACAGAGTCACTTTAAATAACTGAACACAGCATCAAATCTGCTGCGGATCTGCTGCGGATCCTGTAGGTGTGAACGCACCCTAAGCCTCTATTCTGCCTTTACCCATTAAAACGATTGAAAGGTGAGGTCTGAGAATGTGAGTGCTAAATTTTGTATCCAGTTCTATATAATACATAGTTTATTACTAAAGCGAGTTGTGAACCATAGTCATATAATATATCTGCCTTCTAAATATTTCACTGGCAGATCTGAAAATGGATATCAATTAATTCATTTTCTGAAAGTTGTTGTGTTTGTCGGAAAGTCCAAACATGGTGCCAATAATCTGTAAATGTTTTTTTTTTTTTACATTTAGGGTATACAGGATGGAAACCTATAGAATGCTTTATGGCTTACTTTATATTATCTTTATCTCTACTCTTCATTTATAATGCATTTACAGATTATATTCCATAATTCCAGATAACCTGAATTCTGTATCTTTTTCTAAGAACAATGTATATAATTTAACAAAAAGCTTTTTCTGGTCTATTTTTTTAAGAGTTATGTAAGCAATTACATAATGTGGATATGGTAGAAATATGAGGTGGGATATACTGTCAATGGTGTGTAAACATCCTGCATTGACTATCTAGATCCTAGGAGGCCAGATGTTTAGGAACTTCTAATAGGTGTGCTATTCCCAAAATGCTAGTTCTTCCACTCTAGATACTGTATGGTTCCTAGTTGATTAGAAAGCATTGATGTAAGATTTCTAGGAAGCTTCTATATGTAGTCTTGCAATCACTAATAGTTGTATACTTAAAGGAGTTGGCCCCTTCTTTTTAATGAAAGTGATGTTTCTGTTATGGTGTGCTATTAGCTTACATACACATCATATTGCTCTGCTTCCCTGTCGTGAATCCGGCAGTCCTGTCCATAATGTAGCCGAGCATGACCATTCTGCTCCCCAATGTCCTCCATACAGGGGCGTAGCGAGGGGGGCGGGGGCAGAGGGGGCAGCTGCCCCGGGCGCAAGGCTGGAGGGGGGTGCCAGCCTCCTTCATACACATTGCCTTTCTGTCTGCAGCTTTTAAGTGACAGAGACCTGTGTGAATGTAGTATGCACACACACAGCGCCCCTGTCACCTTAAAATCCACCGACAGAGAGGCGCTGTGAGTGCAGAAAGTCATGGTGTAAGGAGCCTCTAGAGTCCTGGACATCAGCTCTGCACTTCAGTGTGAGGAGGCAGTGGGGACACCTGAGGATTCTCATGACTTCCTGTGTCCTGTGAGACTGCAGCTCCAGCCTGCCTGTATAGAATATTCAGCCCCACCATGCACCCCCAAGCCCCTCCCCCACCCTCTCACTAGGAGTTCAGGTCTCTTCCTGGGACTTTCTGATGTCGGAGCAGCAGGGTAAAGGGCGGGAGAAGCTGCTGGTGCTAGCTACCATGAAGGAGGAGGAGGTATGCATCGTACCTACATTGTAAGTGAACGTTCTTGTGTCTATGTTCATCTGTCTGTATTTATGTCATGTTTCTGTATATGTCTGTCTGTATCTGTATATGTCATGTGTCTGTATATGTGCATATGTGTGTATGTATTTATGTATTTGTCTGTATATGAGCATATGTGTGTATGTATATGTGTATGTCTGTATATGTGTATCTGTTATGTGTCTGTATATGTGCATATGTGTGTATGTCTGTGTATGTGTATCTGTCATGTGTCTTATTACAAGAATCAGATCTGCGCATGATACTGAGCAGGTGTTTTATAGTGGCCTCAAGTCCAGTGTGGAGAAATGTGAGAAATTTCTGTTTGAGGTGTCCGGGAGGAGGGGGGGGGGGGGGGGGCGCCAAACTGAATTTTTGCCCCAGGTGCAGGAAAAGCTAGCTACGCCTCTGCCTCCATAGGTACAGTATATACTGGCACAGTGGCAGACACCAAGGAGGGAACATGGTCATGTGCTCCTCTAATGCTTGGCCAGATTATGAACGGGACAACCACATTCACATCATTGGAGGGTGGAGCTTCTCCTGTAGGAAGCACAGTAGTGAATGTGTATAAAAGCCAAGATTATACCATTACAGATACAGTCCTTTAATACAAATAATGAGGCCAACCCATTTAAAGATTTTGCTCTAGTTGTATACATCTGGCAGGAGACATCTCTGGTAAAACACGACATGGAGAGAGAGGAGCGGCCGCACATCCCACATATGGCCGACACTAGTGCCGTTAGGCCTATTTTAAAAACCGTCAGGGTGTCGGTATATAATTTGATCAAACCATAATAGCCCCGTGTACCACGTGCAGGTCCCATGGTTCACACGGGTCCCTACGCTAACTCATCACCGTGTCGGTCAGCGACCACCACCCCCGCAAAGCGTGCATGTGCAGGGAAGGGAGGCCATGGAATGGCCCTGCAACCCCGGCGGGGGAAGGCTGCCCGGTGGTGCCGGAGCACTTTGTATTTGGTGCTGTGACATTGGGGTTGCAGGGCCATTCCATGGCCTCACTTCCCTGCACGTGCACGCTTTGCAGGGATGGTGGTCACTGACCGACACGGTGGTGAGTTAGCGTAGGAACCCGTGTGAACCAGGGGACCTGCACGTGGTACACGGGGCTATTATGGTTTGATCAAATTATATACCGACACCCTGACAGTTTTTAAAATATGCCTAGCGCCACTAGTGTCAGCCATATGTGGGATGTGCGGCCACTCCTCTCTCTCGTCAGCACTTGGACATATACATCTAGGGAATAATGTTGATGCTTTCTCTGCTTACAAATTTTTCTCCAATAGGCTGTGTTGGGTCTGCCCGCAAATCAATTGACCATTGCCTACAATGAAAAGTACGGCTGTTCGCCGAACAGCGCCCGGAAACAATAGGCATGTTCTAAAGAACGGGGATTAAAATAACGATGTGGAACACTGCAGGCAACATTGCATTAAATTCAATGCGATGCCGCCCCTGCAGAAAACAACGGATGCGGATTTAAATCAGCGTCCGCCCTTTTAAAAAAAAGAACAACGTGTGAACAAAGCCTATTGGAGAAAAATTCGTTCAATTGTAAAAAAAAAATCAATTGTAAAAAAAATAATGTTCCTGCAGCCGATACAGCAGTATCCGCTGCAGGGACATGCCGAACGGCGGCCAGCAGTATAACACCAACCATTACTGCAACACCTCTCAGGTCTTCCTCTCCGCCTTCCTTGTCCTTAGTATTGCACCCAGTTGGGATTTCTTCTATTCAGAACTGGTTGAAATGTTATGCGTGCGCTATAGTGAGGCTTCTTGACCTAGCTTCGGATCAGTATGGCGCCTGCTTAAATGGTTAAAACAACATTAATCTTTAATGGGTTAAACTCCATGCACTTTGTATGCTTTATATGATGTTATCCTTTTCTAATGATATGCTGCAGCTGTGGGAGATTGAACCATATGAGCAAGTAACTCCATGTAAGTGGTGCTTAGCACATAATCAGGAGGTGATTGTGTGCCTCGGTCAGATGTTGTTATATGTGAAAAATCCATGTGTTTTATAATATACTTATCAGACATCTGATGCCTGAGCTAACCCTCATGTCAAGTACATGAAAACGGAAATTAAAGAGCTCTAGCATTTTAGAATAGAAAGCTGTCCATTTTAATCATATGAAAATAACATTTTATATATAATAATCCTTATTTTCTTATGTAAGCCTTTAACCTCAGAGCTTCAGCATAAGCTCAGATTTAATATACCAGCTTTAACCAGTCACCGAAAAGTCACAAAATGAACTTTAAAAAAGATGAAATACTGTCAACATAAATATAATTTCAGGTCTTAATAATGTCAACTGCTTCACAGAAATAAACACCATTCTGTCAACACCTTGTTCAGAAACTATAGTAGTGATATTGTTTATCCAGGCTTGTACATATCAGGTTATTCTTCAGACTTTTATTCCAACATACAGTACAGGCAATTGCCCAGATTTAGTAATACTACGTAATTGTAACACAGTGTAAACTTAAGGCCCTACAAGTATGAATGTGCGGGCTTTAATTGTTTTATGTTTCACATGTGTGTGGGGGGTAGCTCCCTCTTTATAGCCGTGCACTTCATACAGCTCCTGCAGGTGTGCTACATAGAGTTATGTTACCCCTATATGCCCAGATATGTAGACTTATAGTCCGAGAGAGGCCATTGTTAGTGTAGGTCCAACTCTCTGAGGGCACCTTAACATGGTGAGTTGGTACTTTCAGTTTGATCAAACCGTCTGCTAAGAACCTCATTTTTTTCAAAAGAATTTCCAGTCATAGTATGGCGATATTGTTCAGGTCTGGTATGGTGGTGTTATCCTGTCACAGTATGGTGGTATTGTTCAGGTCTGGAGGCCAAAACCACCTTTACATTTCTTCATGATGCTAATTGATGAGTGAAGATGGGGCGTCTTTAGGTTTAGTGCCTAGGGCAGCAGCAGCTGTTAATACGGCCCTGTTCTAGCTGTGTGGTGGTCCCAGCCGCATGGCACAAAACTCTACAGGGAAAATTAAACATCTACATCAGTGTTTTGGACTTTTTGTGAATTTACACTGCCTTTGCCAAGTGGGTGGGGCTTACTATTAAGGGGTGTGGCTTTACACGGTCAGCAGATTTACTACAACTGACTCTAGAAAGCTGGTGTAGACTTCAAAGCGCAGTCGATAGCGCCCATTAAAGAAGTGGTAAATTTATTTATCTGCTGAAAGTCCGAAAATCTGACAGATTAGTAAGTAGAGTCTTTAGCATCATATTATCTTTAGTGTAAAAAAATTGTTTTTACATTATTATATTAATGATTTATTAGTGACTCATTAACTGGGTCATTGGATCTCCAAACATCATCATAAAGTAATTACTGCTGTAAATTCTGCTCCAGTACCTAAAACAACAGGATTTGACATGCTTCTTAGATTATTCATTGTAGTTGGTTGTTCTGCTAGACTGCCAAATTATATAAGAGACACAAACCTGACAATAGATTATTAATACCTTGTAAATACCAATGTAGCTTTCTATGTGCAAAGGTTTACCTGAAAAAAAAGTAAAACAACAGCCAATCTACTACAATTTATATGTATAACATACAATGTTAGGCCAAACTCGGTGCAACAGGGACCCATACTGGGATCTTAAGTTAGGATCCAGCATGCACAGAAAAATAATTATATTTGGTAGGGGGAAAGTTGTGTGAAAACCTGTCAACCTCAGAAAATGATGGAAACACCACGGAAATGGACAGGAAACAGCAGGGGCAGCATGAATGGGTGCCTCTGAGGCTGCCTAATCGCATGATTACGCCAAATTATAGGCAACAGTATGGCAGTGATCAAACAGTGAAGGATTAAAGGGGTTATTCAGCGCTACAAAAACACGGCCACTTTCCCCCTTCTGTTGTCTCCAGTTTGGGTAGGGTTTTGAGACTCAGTTCCATTAAAGTAAATGGAGCTTAATTGCAAACTGCACCTGAACTGGAGACAACAGTAGGGTGAAAAGTGGCCATGTTTTTGTAGCACTGGATAACCCCTTTAACCCCTTCAGGACCGGGCTAATTCCTCCTTGTGCTTAAAAGGCCATAGCACTTGCATTTTTACACCTACAGACCCACATGAGCCCTTATTTTTTGCGTCACTAATTGTACTTTGCAATAAAAGGCAGAATTTTTTAATAAAATATGCTGGGAAACCAGAAAAAAATTATATGCGCAAACCCGCAATTCTTTTTCTTTTTTTTTTTTTTTTTTGGGGGGGGGCTTTCTTTTTACTCAGTGTGTCCTATGGAAAATTCTGACATGTTATATATGTTCCTCAAGTTGTTATGATTACAATGATGTGTAACATGTATAACTTTTATTTAATTTGATGGCTTGTAAAAAAATCAAACCATTGTTAACAAATATATGTTCCTTAAAATCGCTCTATTACCATGCTTATTGCGCTTTTATCCTTTGGTCTATGGGTCTGCTTGAGGTGTCATTTTTTGCGCCATGATGTGTTCTTTCTATCGGTACCTTGATTGCGCATATGCGACTTTTTGATCACTTTTTATTGCAATTTTTCTGGATTTGATGCGACCAAATTTTTTGCGCTTATGTCGTTTACCGCGCGAGATCAGGAATGTGATAAATTAATATTTTGGGCGGTTACGCACACGGCGATACCAAACATGTTTGTTTATTTATTTATTTTTATTTATAAAATGGGAAAAGAGGGGAGATTCAAACTTTTATTAGGGGAGGTGATTTTTTATTAATAAAAACACTTTATTTTATTTTCACATACAGTAATATGAAGCCACTTGGGGGACTTCTATCTACACAGCACTGATCTCCCATTGAGATCAATGCTGTGTATATAATAGAGCAATGATCCATCAGATCGGTGCTCTATTATAATGGTCTGTAGCCGACCATCTAAATGGATTGCCGAGTCGGGATCAGCGTCATTCCTAGGTAGCGTCATTCCCACTAGACACCAGGGAGAGCGGCCACATATACTATCCAAATGCAGCTGTCAGCTTTGACAGCTGCATTTGAATAGTTAATTAGCTGTCCACGGCGATCAGACCGCGCTGGCTATTACCCCCGGTCCCTGGCTGCACATAGCAACCAGGGACCGCGGGCTGCAGAGAGGGCTCGCGCCGGGAGCCCTCTCTGTTTACCCTTAACAGCCGCATGATGGGTATACCCGTCATGCGTCGTTAAAGGGTTAAAACACAGGTAGCATCTGAACCACCCTAAAATTTAGCCTGACACAGCTTGGTAGTGAGGACACAGAGAGCCATTAAAAGTGAGGTAGCAAGTGAGCCTCCCAAAAATTAGGCCTGACACAGCATGGTGGTGAGGACACAGAATACCATTAAGGCAGAGGTAGCATTTGAACCACCCCAAAATTTTGCCTGACACAGCATGGCGGTGAGAACACAGGGAACCATTCAAACACAGGTAGCATATGAACCACCCAAAAACTTAGCCTGACACCACTGACCCAGACCAAGATGGTCAATACAATCATCCAGTAAAAATAGCCGGATTATGGCTAGATTTAGCCTCACACCCTCATGCAGTTCTGCGTGAGGGGCATATCATTGGAGGTAGGGACGAAGAATAACAATACAGTCTTCTTAAGAGGCCCCGGTATTTGAACGAATACACTTTTAATCCTTAAAAAAGTATCTAAGAGAGGGCAAGTGCAGTAGCCTGTCTATTAAAAAGACCTGGTGAATCCTGCCTTTTAAAAAGGCTACAACATCCAAACAAGGTAGAAGGTACTGATGAAAGGCCCGGTTAATCCTGCCTTCAAAAAGTCTACAACATCCAAGGAAGGTAGAAGGTACTGGTGAAAAGCGTGGTCAATCCTGCCTTCAAAACGACTACAACATCCAATTAAGGTAGAAGGTGCTGCTTAGCAGTTTGAGCACCGCCTGTTGGCGCTTACCCATGGCAGTGCTGCTGCACCTAAAGCTACTGACTGAAGGCAACGTGCTAAAAAATTTAGCCTGACACAGCATGGCGGTGAGGACACAGGGAACGATTCAAACAAAGGTACCATATGAACCACCCAAACACTTTGCCTGACACAGTATGGCGGTGAGGACACAGAGAACCATTCAAACAGAGGGAGCTCTGCCCCCATAGTAATGTCCCCTGCTCTGCCCCAATAGTAATGTCCCCTGCTCTGTTCCCATAGTAATGTCCCCTGCTCTGTTCCCATAGTAATGTCGCCTGCTCTGCCCCCATAGTAATGTCCCCTGCTCTGTCCCATAGAAATGCCCCTGCTCTGCCCCCATAAAAATGCTGCTCAGCAGTTTGAGCACTGCCTGTTGGCGCTTACCCATGGCAGTGCTGCTGCACCTAAAGCTACTGACTGAAGGCAACGTGATAAAAAATTTAGCCTGACACAGCATGGCGGTGAGGACACAGGGAACGATTCAAACAAAGGTAGCATATGAACCACCCAAACACTTTGCCTGACACAGTATGGCGGTGAGGACACAGAGAACCATTCAAACAGAGGGAGCATATGAACCACCCCAAAATTAAGCCTAACACAGCATGGCAGTGAGGACACAGAGAACCATTAAAGGGGTTATCCAGTGCTACAAAAACATGGCCACTTTCCCGCTACAGTTTTCTCCAGTTTGGATGGGGTTTTGAAACTCAGTTGCATTGAAGTAAATTGAGCTTAATTGCATGCCGCACCTGAACTGGAGACAACAGTAGGGGGAAAAGCGGCCATGTTTTTGTAGCGCTGGATAACCCCTTTAAAACACAAGTAGCATATGGACCACCCAAAAACTTAGCCTGACACCACTGACCCAGACCAAGATAGACAATACAATCATCCAATAAAAATTGCCGGATTATGGCTAGATTTAGCCTCACACCCTCATGTAGTTGTGCGTGAGAGACATATCTTTGGAGGTAGGGCCAAAAAATAACAATACAGTCTTCTTAAGAGGCCCTGGAATTTTATTAAAAAGACCTGCTCAATCCTGCCTTCAAAACGGCTACAATATCCAAGGAAGGTACAAGGTACTGGTGAAAGGACAGCAGAGGACATTCGTAAGATGACTTTAACACATAATGTGGTTCAAAATGGACAAGACAAAGATGCTTCATTAGGATCCACCATATTCACTCTCTGTTCCTTTGAACTGTGTCAGTGCCTGACTTTGAATTTGACTGTAGTAGTTGGGGTAACATTCCCTGCATCATGTGACTAACCACTTCTCCCCCCCCCCCCCCCACCGCTGTTTTGAGTTTGAATTTTACTTAGAATTTGACTGTAGCAGTTGGGGTAACATTCCCTGCTTCATGTGACTCACCACTTCTCCCCTCACTGCTGTTTTGAGTTTGAATTTACTTTGAATTTGACTGTAGCAGCTGGGGTAACTTTCCCTGGTTGACTTGCGTAAATGCGCACAGATGAGGTGCACCTTGGTGAGCAAGTCAGCCAAATTGGGGTAGGTTTTAAGGGACTGCAGCAACACTAGGTTGAAGACGTGAGGCTGCCGAGTTGCAGAGCTGCCACCAGGTTCCGCCTGTTGTCACACGCAACCAAGCTCAATGAGCTTGGATATGGCTGCAATAACAAATAAAGAAATAAGAAAATTAATGAAGTCAGCCTGTCAGCGCTGTCAGTTGACAGGCGGGTGCGCTTATTAGTGATGATGCCACCAGCTGCACTGAAGACCTGCCCTGACAACACGCTAGGGGCAGGGCAGCCCAGCACCTCCAAGTCAAACTCAAAATCGAATCAGCGGTGGGGAGAGGTGGTGAGTCACATCCAAGCTCACTGCTAATTGCCCTGCGTAAGAGGGTGGCATACACTATATAGCTGCAGTTACCCACAGATTGTATACGCTGATATGGTAAGCAAGGTACTCCCTCACTATCTTTCTGAATGCCTAACCCCTTCTCTGTCTAGACTGGGGACAGGTGACATAGTCTTGCTGGGTTGCTATGAAACTGTCAAAGGTCTTGGAGAGTGTTCCCCAGCCCGTTGAGAAGCTACCTGCTCCACCCCTCCTCTCCTCCGCTTTTTGGCCCACAGAACTAATCCTCTGGCGCTAGTCGTGTCAGATCGTAAGTAAGGAGGGTGAACACCCAGTAATCGGTGTTGTCAAAAAATGGAGAAGACAAGGATGCTAAATTAGTATCCACCATATTCACTCTCTGTTCCTTTGAACTGTGCCAGTGCCTGACAAGCTGACTAAAAGCCTCTGTCTCTACCAGCTGATAAGGCAGCATCTTCAGGCTCAACAGTTGGCCCATGTGCACATTTAGGGCTTGTGCATGTGGGTGAGTTGCAGTGTATTTGCGCTTCCGTTCAAAGGTCTTTTGTAGGGACAGTTGAACGCTGCGCTTGGTGGTTGGTGGCTGCACCTATACACTGTGTGGCATCCCATTACACAGGGCAATCAATGGTGAGCTTGGAGATGCACTTGATTAAGAAATACAGAAATCAGATAATATAGTGGTGGTCACAGGCTGTGGGAAAGGAGGCTTAACTTCTGGAGCAAGGGTTCCACTCCCTTGGCTACCGTGGGTCGACTGCGTGGAAGACTGGGTGGTGGATGAGTTACTGGACACATTATCCGCTATCCACATCAGAACCTGTTCACACTGCTGTGGTTTCAATAGTGGTGTACCCTGAGACCCTGTAAGTTGCCAGAAGAGAGTGAATATCTGCGGTGTGCCACTGCTCCCTCCTTAATGGATGCTGCTGTGTCACCCTGCCCAGAATCACAGCCTCTGCCCACTGCATCGCTTGGAACCCAACGCCCATGCCCTCGTCCTCGACGCTTACCCCTGGGCTTCACCGTTTTATGGACACTGCACAGTCAAGACTGAGATATCTGCACTACAGATCACAGCAAGCCAAGAAAATATATTCTCAGACTACTTTTATAGGTAGTCATATAAAGTGTGTGTGTAAGTGCTGCTATATGGTATATAGCAGCACTTACACAGGGCAATTAGCAGTGAGCTTGGAAATGCCCTCAGTAAGAAATACAGAAATCAGAAAATATACTGGTTATCACACTAGTTTTTTGGAGGCTGTGGTATACAATCTGTTGGTGGTAGCACCCAGGGCCGGATTAAGGTTGTTGGAGGCCCCGGGCGACACTTTTGTTGGAGGCCCCCACTCCCCCCCCCCCCCCAAAAAAAAAAAAAAAAAAAAAAAAAAATTAAACTATACTGCGATCTATATATATGGCAGCTTACTGTAGGTGACTTAGCACAGACCCCTCCTCACTCCTGGCTGTATGGCTCAGCATCCTCCTCTGTTATGCACATGATCGTCACTAGAGGCGCAGTGCAGAGGAAGATGCCAGGCCTAGAGACAGGAGCAGGGAGGGCTGACTATTAGGGTGTGTTCTCACATTGTGTTAATAACGCAATGTGAGAACCCAGCAGTTGACAAGATCCCGAAAAAAATTGTAATTCAGTAACTCACAGGTGACGTCTTCTTTGATCTGAGGCGATCGCTCTCAGTTTCCTTTCCATCTTGCCCAGACCTCCATGATGATTTCTTGTACAATTCATCTCTTCAGAACCTGTCAGACAAACATCTTAGACTCCGCACATTTCCAGCAACTTTCTTTCCCACCTATAGGCTTTTATACAGTAGTAACTCCGCTGTTTGGTGTCATGTGCAGTAAAGTATGGAGGTTTGTGGGTCCCGTGCTGGGCCCTCCATCTAGTAAAAATGCCCTCTGTCCCCATAGTAATGCCCCTGCCCTCCCCCCCATAGTAATGCCCCTGCCCTCCCCCCCATAGTAATGTCCACTGCCCTCCCCTCATAGTAGTGTCTACTGCCCTCCCCCTATAGTAATGTCCCCTGCCCTCCCCCCATAGTAATGTCCCCTGTCCTCCCCCATAGTAATGTCCCCTGCTCTGTCCCCATAGTAATGTCCCCTGCTCTGTCCCCATAGTAATGTCCCCTGCTCTGTCCCCATAGTAATGTCCCCTGCTCTGTCCCCATAGTAATGTCCCCTGCTCTGTCCCCATAGTAATGTCCCCTGCTCTGCCCCCATAGCAATGTCCCCTGCTCTGTCCCCATAGAAATGCCCCCTGCTCTGTCCCATAGTAATGCCCCTGCCCTCCCCCCATAGTAATGTCCCCTGCTCTGCCGCCATAGTAATGTTCCCTGCCCTCCCCCCATAATAATGTCCCCTGCCCTTCCCCCTATAGTAATGTCCCCTGCTCTGTCCCATAGTAATGTCCCCTGCTCTGTCCTATAGTAATGTCCCCTGCTCTGTCCCAAAGTAATGTCCCCTGCTCTGCCTCATAGTAATGTCCCCTGCCCTCCCCCCATAGTAATGTCCCCTGCTCTTCCCCCATAGTAATGTCCCCTGCCCTCCCCCAATAGTAATGTCCCCTGCTCTGCCCCCATAGTAATGTCCCCTGCTCTGCCCCCATAGTAATGTCCCCTGCTCTGCCTCAATAGTAATGTCCCCTGCTCTGTCCCCATAGTAATGTCCCCTGCTCTGTTCCCATAGTAATGTCCCCTGCTCTGCCCCCATAGTAATGTCCCGTGCCCTCCCCCCATAGTAATGTCCCCTGCTCTGCCCCCATAGTAATGTCCCCTGCTCTGTCCCATAGAAATGCCCCTGCTCTGCCCCCATAAAAATGCTTCATGCTCTGCCCCCATAAAAATGCTTCATGCTCTGCCCCCATAGTAATGTCCCCTGCCCCCCATAGTAATGTCCCCTGCCCTGCCCCCCATAGTAATGTCCCCTGCCCCCATAGTAATGTCTGATGCTCTGCCCCCATAGTAATGTCCCCTGCCCCATAGTAATGCCCCATAGTAGATGCCCCCTGCTCAGCCCCTATAGTAATGCCCCCTGCCCCCATAGAAATGCCCCCTGCTCAGCCTCTATAGTAATTCCCCCTGCCCCCATAAAAAATGCCCCTGCTCTCTTAACACAAGAAAATAAAAAAACAAAATGATACTCACTAATTCGGGCGGGGGATGGGTCCTCTTCTCCTTTGTGTGCGCCTTGTGGATCCAACAGCAGGCGCAATGACGTCATCGCTCTGTGTCTGCTGGAGAGATCGGATCCACGCAGGGATGAGACTAGAATGAAGTTGCTAGAAGGAGGTCCTCCCCCGGAGTCTGTATTCTAGCTACTTCACTTTAGAGCAATGGAGTTGCTAGAAGGAGTTGCCAGACATTATTACAATCAGGAGGCATTACATGAGGTATACCAGGGGGAACTACAACTCCCAGCATGTCCAGCCTGTTATTGTGGGAGATAAGAGGACATTACAGGAGGAGATATAATAGGACTACAACTCCTAGCATGTCCAGCCTGTTATTATGGGAGATCAGAAGACATTACAGGAGGAGATATAATAGGACTCCAACTCCCAGCATGTCCAGCCTGTTATTATGGGAGATCAGAGGACATTACAGGAGGAGGTATGAGGACTACAACTCCCAGCATGGCCAGCCTGTTATTATGGGTGATTGGTGGACATTACAGGAGGAGGTATAAGAGGACTACAACTCCCAGCATGGCCAGCCTGTTATTATGGGAGATCAGAGGACATTACAGGAGGAGGTATAAGAGGACTACAACTCCCAGCATGTCCAGCCTGTTATTATGGGAGATCAGAGGACATTACAGATGGAGATATAAGAGGACTACAACTCCCAGCATACAGAGGGGAGGTATAAGTGAGCCCCGCCCCCTTATGACAATGATCACAGGTCCTTCATCCACCAGCATCCACCCCTTCTCAGCCCCGCCCCTTATGATGTCACCACAGGTCCTTCCCCATCGCTCTGCTGCAGACACGGCAGGTCCTTTACACCTCCTTCTAACTACTCCATTCTAGGGAGGGAGAGAGGGCCCCCCCGGACTCAGGGTCGGCCCTGATATACACCAGCCTGAACCCGGAACTCTGCTTCCGGGTTGGGGCTGGTGGGGGCCCCTGTGTGGTGGGGGCCCAGAGTCACGTGCCCCTTGTGCCCTCCCTTTAATCCGGCCCTGGCAGCTCCTATACACAGTGTAACACCCCCTTACACATGGCAATAACTAGTGAGCTTAGATATGCCTTGAGTAAGAAATACAGAAGTGAGAAAATGTACTAGTGGTCTCACTATTTTTTTGGAGGCTGTGGTATACAATCTGTTGGTGGCTGCAACTATAGGCTGAGTAACACCCCCTTACACAGGGCAATCAGCAGTGAGCTTTGGTATGGCTTGAGTAAGAAATACAGAAATAAGTAAATATACTGGTGGTCAGTGTCACACTAGTATTTGGAGGCTGTTGTATAGACTCTGTGTGTAAGTGGTGGTCTGTGGTCTATGGCACCTGTTACACAGGACAATGAGCATTGAAGTTCTATGCAGGTGTACTACAAATCACAGCAATACAATGTACGACAGCAGCACCACCACAAAATAACAAAAGAGTACTGAGCACTTCTTAGGGGTCTGTATGCAACACCTAATGTTCCCTTTCTGCCAGCAGCCAATCACTACAATGTGCTGCTGAAATCGTGGTAGCTGCACTGCAAGTCCCAGCCAGCAGTCTGGAGTAATACAAAATAACAACGATTTGAAGCCCTTACAAGGGCTGTTCGGTTCTTTCGCTAGTATTCCCTGCCTACGGGAACGCTAATTCCCTCCCTAAAGCTCTCCCTGACCAGCAGCAGCTCTGTCCCATACCTCTTCCAGTATGCATGTGAGGAGAGCCTCAGCAGCCGAGATTTTTATATGGCAGGGTCATCTGATCTGGCCAACCAATCACTGCTATCGACATGTATGGGTCCCACGTGATCGCAGGATGTACCAAAGAGTCTCCTGAGAAATAGCGCCCAAACTTACAGGAATCGGATCATGAGATTTTCTCGAGTATCGCGAGATGCTCATCCGAGTAACGAGTATCATTGAGTACCCTAATACTCGAACAAGTACCAAGCTCGGACGAGGATGTTCGCTCATCACTAATTATAATGTGCAAAAATATTAGCAAACAGCTCAGATTCTGATGCAATATAGGATAGAAATACAAAATTCAGTTAAAACTGATGAGATGTGACCATCTTTTGTCATGGTGTGAATGGAGTTAGGTTGCAGTACCAGTTCCAACCACACAAATGGATTATCTTTGCAGAGATTGCAGCATTTAAGGGATCAATGGCAGGCTGTCGTGTGATCGCCATTGAGGATGAGGGCCTCGGCTGCTGATAGCAGCCAGTCCTCACCCGCTATGAAGCAAGCTCAGCTCCTGAGCTCGTTTTATAGTGCGGGCCCCTGGCAGGGCGTACATGTACGTCCTGCTACATTAAGGCACAGGCGGCGGGGGCGTACATGTACGCCTGACGTCATTAAGGGGTAAAAGCAAACTATATGCAGGTTAGATAAATCTAACCTGCTGATAGCTCCCTATTTGGCCTGGGGTGCTGAGGATGAAGGTAAGTCACTTACCTTCATCCTCGACACTGTTTCCATGCAGTTTATAGTGTAATCGTGTGTCTGGTAAGGCTGTTTGGAGCTCTGGGGACGGTATATCCCTGACCCCGGCCAGACCGCTCCACTGATAATCATTAGAAGGGGCAGGCCAGGGAGGATCCACGCTCTCTGGGTTGTTCTCGCAACAGCTTTAACCCTACAGGGTTACACTACAAATTGCAGGGGAACGGCGCTGAGGATGAATTTAAAAGACATACCTTCATCCTCAGCCCTCTCTGCACAAGAGAGAGAGCTATCAGCAGGTTAGATTTGTCTAACCTGCTGATAGTTTCCCTTTAAGGGGTTACTCTGGGAAAAAAAATATACATAAAACTATTGCAAAGTTTTAAAACATTGTGACTTTGTGTCTTTATTAAATATTTTGTTCAGTAATTTTGGGTTACACCTTTAGTGGAGAGAGCCCTGCTGCCCCATCTGGCCGTGTTGGGAGCCACTAGTAAGCTACGGTCCTTGTAGTGTACTAGTGTAGTGTACTATTGATTCCTTACACAACCACATGGGGCAGCAAAAAGCTTGTGCTGCTGCTCTCTGCACTAAAGATAGTGAAATAATCCAAAATGATCATAAAATGTGCAATTTATTTTAACAAAAATACATCACAGAGTTGTATAACTTGGTAATAATTTTTATTGTAATAATATTTTTCCTTTGGAGTACCCTTTAAGTTAAGGGCGAGGTTACAAAAAAAAATTTCAATGTAGAAGCTATTAGGTGAGACGAATATTCCTTATGTAATAATTTTCATTGTACCCATTATGTAAAATACAATATACAATTTTAGAAATCTCAGCGACTGTGTAAAGCAACACTGTGCTTAGGCATAAAACAATGTACTCATTACGATTTTGATGATTTCTGTGGGCGTCAGATTGCATTTGTTCTTGTAATTACATATAAGAGGACACATTTCCTTAGTTGAATTTTATTCCTTTTTTACAACCAAATTTGATAATTACATACAGTTTCTTGAAGAAAAGAAAAAAAAAATAATGCGAGCCCCCCCCCCCCCCTCTCCCCCCAACCATCATCTAGTAGTAAATGAAACGGACAGAATGTATAAATTTACATGGTGGTGATGAAGTGTCAAAGCCATTAAAATGCAATTTCTCCTTTGGTTTCTTCTGTCTTGTACAATTATTAAAAAGAAACACCTGCTCGGCAATATGTTGTAAGTCATGTTGGCAGTCATTAAATCACAGAGCACTTAGAAATACTGAGCACATAACGGATTCCTCAAGTAAACAGTGTGAGCTATGCCATGTCCAGCTCATTTGGATGGAGACTAACTCATTGGAATTCACACCCAATTCTTTCTGTTTCCTCATCAAACCTGCTCAGGACTTACTTATTAAAGTCAAGGTTCTGACAATAAGTGTCCATATATGAGCCAAGTTAGTTTGTCCTGACTCTTTTGTTGCCAAACAATTTGAAAATTGGAAGTGTTTAATTTGCAGTTTGGTTGGAAATTACCATTTTCTCGCTCAGGATAATCAATGAGAAATTCATATGCTATTGTTTCTTGTCTTTTATTTTTTTATGAACATTGTAGCTGTTCTGTTAAATTATAACCTGCTGTAGTAGTTTTATACAGAAAGGCAAAGGTCACATAGCCTTAGCCTAATATGCACTTTTTTACCAAACGGTGGCCCTATGGAATTGGCTCCAAAACTCTGTGCGGATCCCATGTCAGAGGAGTGTGAGCCCTCCCATTCAGATAGCAGGCAGGAGTCCGCAAGGGGGTTCCGCACTGAATTTCTGCGCCGATTACGTAATTTGAACGGACCCTTATGATAGAAGAAAGGCAAATATAACTATTGCATATACTATTATAGTGTCCTTTTGCTTTCAAGTGAAAACAATATCAGTGCCCTGGATTGCCTGCCTAAACTTGCTTGACGTCATTAACTAAAACCAACGTTGCATATTTTAACCCTAAGAGGATTGGGCCAATTAAAATTTTTGCGTTTTTCCCTCCTCATGCTTAAAAGGCCATAGTACTTGCATTTTTTCACCTAGAAACCCACATTAACCCCTTTTTTTGCGCCACTAATTGTTCTTTGCAATGACAGGCTGAATTTTTTCATAAAGAACACTGCAAAACCAGAAATATGCAGCATAGATTGATGAGATAGGCACTTTGATTGCTTCTGGCTGCTGCAGCTGGAAGCAATTGAGTGCCGAGCCGGGATCAGCGCCATTACGGTGCTGAGCCCGGCAGCAGCAGGATGTGTGGATCCACCCCTCTAGACACCAGGGATGGCTGCATTCAAGTAATCGGATGCAGCTGTCAACTTTGATTACTTTATTAGTATTACTTTATTAGCAGCTAATAGCCACAGCCCCGGGCTACGAGCGGCACCCAGGACCGCGGCGGGTCAGAGCGCAGCTGCCGCGCGGCCCCGCTCTGAACACATGTAGGCGCCCCTGGACGTACAGGTACGTCCAGGGTCGCCTAAGGGTTAATTAGTATTTTGAAACCCCCCAAAATTAGGGTAATGCTTGGTTTAAAGGGGTTGTCCAGCGAAAATCTGAAGGACTAGAATAACTGTTGGGTTCTTCGTGTCGGATTCCTGCCTAACCGCACACTAATTCCCTGCCTAACACTCTCCTTGACAGACAGCAGCTCTCTCCCTAATCTCTTCCAGTCTGCGTCTGACGTGAGCACCGTGGAACCTGATTCTTATATGCCCAGGTCATCTGATCTGGCCAGCCAATCACTGCTATCGACATGTAGGGTTCCCACGTGATGCTTGGAGCTCCCAAAGCCTCTACTGCATGATGAAAAAAGCCGCCAAACACGCAGGAAGAGGAAGATGCCACTGTCTAGAGTATCACAAGATGCTTGTCCGAATAACGAGTACCATCGAGTACCCTAATACTCGAACGAGTACCAGGCTCAGGCAAGCGTGCTCGCTCATCTTTATTTAGCAAACTTGTCTCCTTCTCCTGATATGCTGCTCTTTCCTTCCCATTGTTAACAGCTCATTGGATACAGGATATACAAGAATACAGATCACACTCTGCTCTAAAAGTAGTAGCCTTGCTGATTTATATATAAATATAGTATATAGTATAGCATACATGCACTATATATTTATACATCTGCATTATAGCTATATATTCAACAGCCAGACCAATGTTTTTAGAGCAGCGTGGTGGTCTGTAACCTAGACAACGAGCTGTCAACAATGGAAGGAAAAGAGCAGCATAAGGAGAAGAATAACAAGAGAAATTTTTGCTAAATGAATATGTGAGCAAAAATGCTTGACAAGTCCTACAAGTCTAACTATATTAGTTGAGATTAGGGATGGTCCGAACCTGCCGAGGTTCGGGTTTGTATGAACCCGAACGCTCGGCAGCAGATTCCTGCTGTCTGCCCGCTCTGTGGAGCGGGCAGATACAGCGGGAGTAACGCCTGGAAAACTGGGATACAGCCTATGGCTATGGCTGTATCACAGTTTTCCAGGCGGTCCTCCCGCCTGCTCCACAGAGTGGGCAGACAGCGGGAATCATTACCGAGGGTTCGGGTTCGTACGAACCCGAACCGAACTCGGTTCGGACCATCCCTAGTTGAGATGCCAATACCTCTCTTAATGGGCTCTGAGACTGTGAGAAACAGCAATTTCTGGTCTGATGAGCCTAAGATTAAACTTTTTGTTCTCAATTATTAGCATTATGCCTGGTGAAAGCTAGGAACTGCTTATCACCTGCAGTGAAGAATAGTGGTAACAGCATCATGCTCTGGTAGTGTCTTTTATCAGCTGGGTCAGGGAAACTGGCATATGTTGAGAGAAAGCTAAATAAAGGAAAGTACAGAGATATATATGAAAAACTGATCCAGAGTTATCATGACCTCAGACTGGGCCAAAGGTTTACCTTCTAACAAGACAAAGACCATAAGCACACAGCCAAGACAACACAGAAGAGGTTTACAGAGCTTGAAAATTCCCAAATCCAGGAGCGTAAACCTTGGTGCTTCAACTAAGTACTACTAAATTACTTGAAGTGACTCTGTACTCACAACCGCCCCCTCCAAACCGCTTGTACCATCTGGTATCTGCTTTTAATCCAAGATCTCTCCTGGGATCTGTTTGGCAGGTAATGCAGTTATTGTCCCTAAAATGCCTATAGGGGAGATTTATCATACATGGTATAAAGTGAAACTGGCCCAGTTGCCCCTAGCAACCAATCAGATTCCACCTTTCATTTTCCAAAGAGTCTGTGAGGAATGATAAGTGGAATCTGATTGGTTGCTAGGGGCAACTGAGCCAGTTTCACTTTACTCCAGTTTGATAAATCACCCCCATAGTGTCTATGCCCTAGGCCTGCCATGACCTTCTATCCCTCCTCCTCGCCCTCCTCATCATTAGGAAAGCCCCTGGGCAGGATTTCTCCTGTTCATCACACTGCACATGTGCTAAATTGTTAAGGCCCATGTGCAGTATTTATACAATTGATGAATAGGAGAAATCATGCCCAGGGGCATAATGATAATGATGAAGAGAGCAGGGAGGAAGGATGAAGGGACATTGCAGGCCTAGGGCCCAGACACTCTAGGCCATGCCAGTTCGACACAAGGCTGCAAGTTGTTTTTTAGGAAAATAACTGCATCACCTGCCGAACGGACCCAGGACAGATCTTGGATTAAAAGTAGCTATTCCAATGTATAAGCGGTTGGGTTGGGGGGGGGGGGCGCAGATTGTGGGTACAGAGTCACTTTAAGTGCTAAAATAAAGAACTTTACTAAATTAGTAAAGATTTCTAACATTTTGTTTTCACAATCTAAATATGGGGGGCATTGGGTGCAGAATAATAGGGTTCATTCTTTGGATGGATGGCAGAATCCGCCCGTGCGTAAAATGGAGTCTATGGCACAGGCAGAGATGTGCGGGGCCTTTTCAAAAATGTGATGGGCTCCTCTCCTAGTTTTGACGGAAAGAATCGAAGAGCAAATTCTTTATGTTGAAATGACAGTAACCATAACAAAACCCAGAAAGACCCATTTGTATGTCAGTGGTTATTTTTTAAATCCATCAAAAGTAAGTCTGATACAACATCATGGATTTGGTTATTAATGGACCTTTCAAGTGCTAGAATACATTGTTTCACATCACAAAGTAATTAAACCAACAGAACAGTATATTTTTGCACATGTTGTTAGTGTAGCGTAGAAGGCGTTCTTATTTGGACAGAATTAAAATACGAATATAGGTTGAATCACTTTGCCAGTTGGGAATTCTTGCAATAATTATGCAAAGTTTATATGATGATAGCTTGAGGTTAGTATGTCTCCAAGGAGTGCCACTGTGTATCTTTAGCTTAATGAGAATGTTAAACAAGGGAAGTGGATGCCATTTTATTGAGTACATGAATGTATTTTCCATATATAAATGGGCAGGGTACTATGACTTTTTAACTAGTACTTGTACAATTAATTTTCAGGAGATAATAAGATTAATCACATCCTGGCACAGAGATATTATGCATGATCATTGAATGTAAAGGACAATGATTTATTCAGACTATCTTCTTTGATGTATGATATTTGTTATGTATAGTAACAGCAGACTGCAAATATTGTGCTGTATGACCAGGAATGAATGTAGAAAAATGCATAGCGATGAGCCATGGCCCATTGAGAGCATCAACAAGTTGGGGCAAAAATGCATATAGCCTTGATAGTATCATTGTGCTATATCTTTAATATTTATCATGTTTTTGCATAGCATATTATAAATAATAAGTTGGACTGGCCACTTAAGAACCGGAAAATTCTTATAATCAGCCAATACAAGATGGACCTAAAGGTACACATTGAGGCTTCCCAACTGTTGACATTTAACTGCCCAACTCATTTACTTTCAGAAAGTTAAGCAGCTGCCAGAGGAGTTCCTTCTCTTTACTGAGGATGCATAAACATTCGGCCATCTATAGAGAGATTGAGAGTGACAGCTGTCAGCCGAATGAATGTTTGGCCGACAGCTATTGAAGGTGTATTTCCTCCTTAAAGGACAATAAGAGACAACAAAACGTGGATCTATTTTTAATGACTTGAACTTTACTCACTAACATCACCAATTTTGCTGCAGCCGAAATAATTTAAAAAATGCCAAAAATAGTTAAAAAAAAAAAAAAAAAAAAAAAGTGGTCCTAAAAACTGTGCCCAGAGTTATCTTTTTTTTTTTTTTTTTTTTTAAACAAAAACACTCTTTGTGGTATATGTGGATTCAAAATAAATAAATGAAACACCTTCCTGCAACTGTAAGATCTTACTAGAGGATTATAGGTGTGAAAATATGGTTAAGGGTACAAACCCACACACCGTATACGCAGCAAATACGCAACAAATACGCAGCAAATACGCAGCAGTTTGATGGTGAAGATTTAATGCTGAGTTCAGTTATTTAGATCTAATCTGCTGCGTTTTTGTTGCGTATTTGTTGCGTTTTTGCTGCGTATTCGCTGCGTATCGCAGCAGTAAATACGCTGTGTATACGGTGTGTGGGTTTATACCCTAAAAGTGTGCTTAAAGTGTACCTGCAATTAAGTCTGGACCCGGTGCAGTGTGCAATCAATATGCAGCTGGAAGTTTGTGTATCCATGGAGGTGACCATGCCAAGTCAGTAGTGCGCACGACCCACGTTCTGATCCAACCATGCCTGATTCAGACTTCATTACAGGTCCACTTGATAATTTAATTGATACAATTAGAAAAGCTACAGCAATAGATCAGTATTTTATGTTCTTGTGTAAACAATAATATATTAATTATATATATATGCTAGTGATAGCTGATTGGCGAGATGCTGGGACCCTGCGAGAGAAGGGCTGAAAGCAGTTGGCTCTTTACCCCTTGTAGTGGTGGCTTTTTGTATTTTTGTTACCCATTGAACTGAATAGGAGCTGATGCTGCAGTAACCTGCTGCTGATCAGTGAGGGTGCAGGATGTTTGCACCCTGCCTGTGGATAGGCTATGAATGTTTTTTTCCCCTTGAAAACCTCTTCAATAGTAACTCAATAATATACAACTTTTAGTGTTTTTTTTTTAATACTTTCCTACTACTAGTCCTACAGACTTCTATGTTGTAGGCTAAGTTTAAAGTACATATTTTATAGAGCACCATTTTGCAGAAACTAAACTTGTCATTTTTGTTAAGGAAACTTTTGCCATTTTCAAATGCAAAATATGAAAAAAATATTTATAAATGGAGATGATCGAAATCTCAGCATTTGATTACTGATGGCTGAGGAAGTTGGGTTCAGCCCTTCGGTTGCCTGGAAATCATTGATATAGCATATTGAGGAATTTCATTCAGATTTATGTAACATCAGGATCCTCAAAAACAAAGCATTGAATTGTCATTGAAACACACGATGTCTTCATATTCATATGTAAACATATTAATTCTGCTAGAATGCAGTTTCTCAGAGGAGTGACAGGTCTTTATATGACATTACAGACAGCTACGGCCTTTAGGGATCTCTAGTTTTAAAATTTCCTGGCAAGTTACTAAGACATGTGTGAAATTGTAGCAGTCCAGTCTGTGTTCTGGAAGAGCGTTTGGTTTATGTCTAGATCCCATTAGTTTTGAATATCCCAAAATCCCATTGATTTCAATGAAACCATGACTGATTTCACTGATGTTGTGTTTTATGTTCTTTTTTTTATGCTTTCACAATACCAGTCTGTAAAGAGGGCAGAACAAAAAAAGTTGAATAGTTCGGTATAGAAAGAGTAAATATTGAGGCATTTTCTGGAAGGGATTCTCTCGACCTGGGCTACATAACAAAAATTCAGTATCCTCCTCCACTTCAAGGTGGGTAAAACAGGCGCAGGTCCAAGAGGTAGTAGTGATTATAAAATATAATAAAATGTATTAAAAGAATTATGTCAGCGACGCAACATGTTTCTTTATTAAGTGTCAGACCGGTCTCGAAGCGCAGTGTTTCGCTCACTATTACCCCTTGAAGCTGCGCCTGTTGTACCCGTCATGGAGTAGAGGAGGATACTGACTGTCTGTAATTCCTGTCTTACACCAGCACAACCTACTCAGGTGAGAGTTCTATGCGCTTTCATTCACCACTTCAGCAGTGTCTGAATTACGCCATGGAGAGCTGTTATATTTTTTTTCAAATAACAAAAAAGATCATGTGCACATTTTTTAGGACAGCTTCCGTTGAGCCAAAAAACATCTCGAAATACATACAAAAAGTCAAAAACAGCACAAAAAAAGTCCCAAAAGCAACAATGATCTCCTTTTAGAAGTATGACAAATTACAGTAAAACGCAGTGATAATCATGATAGCTTGTAGTATTGAATTGAGCATGGGGGAAGTACAGTACATTCTGTTATAGATGTGTGTTTTATACTCCTTGCAGAAACTCTACATACTGCATGAAGGTATCAATGTCCTTGACGGTGGCAGAACATGAGGCAGGACTATGTTACAACAGCAGGATACGATACATAGAAAAAGCAGAAGTTACCAAAACTAAGGTCATCTCATGTCCTGATATTGAGGACTACAGGACACCAAATGAAAGCATTGAAGTCGTATGGTATAAGGTAAATATCAAAATGCATATTTAATTACTATAAATCGCTAACATTACATTCAATACAGGAAGCCGGTGGGTGAGTGTAAGCAGTGATGATACGGCTCTGTGGGCATTGGTATAACATCTTTATTATTTCCCAATATCCCCTGCCCTCTCTGTTTTTTAACTTTTGCCCCCCCCCCCTTTGATATCCACACTGTGGTCAATTTCTGCACAGGTTTTGTTTAGAATATATCCACATTGCTGTAACTGTAAATTCAGCAGCTTCTCTGTACAGAAACTTCATGGAGAAAATCCTTGTGACTGTAGCCTCCAGGAGATTTTGCAGTTTTAGGCTGGGTTCACACTATGTATATTTGAGGCTGTATTTGGTCCTCATGTCAGGTCCTCATAACAACCAAAACCAGGAGTGGATTGAAACACAGAAAGGCTCTGTCCAGACAATGTTGAAATTGAGTGGATGGCCACCATATAACGGTAAATAACTTCCATTATTTTAATACAACAGCCGTTGTTTTAGATTATCACCACATATTTGCCATTAAATGACGGCCATCCACTCAATTACAACATTATGTGAACAGAGCCTTTCTGTGTTTTCAATCCACTCCTTGTTTTGGTTGCTATACAGCCTCAAACATACAGCCTCAAATATATGTAGTGTGAACATAGCCTCAAGTAAAGTGGGTGTAAATAAGCCTAAATTCTGGGTATACCACTCTTACTGCTGTTGGCAAGACAGACTTGTCTCTGCAGTGAAAGAAGCTCAGCCAATCACTGAGTCAGGGGGAAACCACTGAGGCTGCTGATTGGCTGAGCAGGGTGTCAGTGCCGAGCCAAGGTAGTATCAAAAAAAGAAGCAAGAAGAGTGGGGGCATCCCCCAGCAGAGCGAGAGCCGAGCCAAGTTCATTCAATTTCCTCTTCATCATGACCCCATTGCGGACATAAGATGGACTTGCATAAACTTACGGACACTTAAGACTCGTTTACTTATTAACAAAATACATATATTTTGTACATGGAGAGGCAACTGAAATAAATCCTAAAAACTAGCCCTATATAGCTGTGCGCCTATTTAAACTATTGTTTTCCAGCTGACAGTTCAGATATAAGTCAAATTTAAAAGTTGCAGAACTTTCTACTATACTTTGCCTTGCATTATAAGATACTAGTTTGCTGTCTAATCCTGCAGCTCAAAAGTATAGCAAGAATAGACAATGCCAACAGCCTGGGCTCCAGACCGATGCATTGTAGCAAGCTAGCGGAGAGATTAGTGCAGCATCTGCTGATGTATTTAGCTCAGAGAACATTGCCTAGACTGGATACAATTGTCATAGCCACATCTATGCTGTGAGCTCAGTTTAGGTATGCACAGGTGTTAGCCCTTTGAGGCTTCCATCAGACACAAATTTACATGGCCTTTTTTTGGGCTGAGAAAGTGCCACAAAGCATGCCACAAAAACTGCCAGCAGTTTTTTTTTTGTCATTTTGTCATTTTAGTATAATTTAGTATAGGTGTTTTTATCTCTGCTGTTTTAGCCCTTTTTGTTTTTTTTTTTCTAAGTACTTTTTTTCCCTTGTCATGTATTTTACACGTCATGTGATTATTATTTGTTTATTTATTTTTTATCAGGTTATTCATGGATTTCTATTGAAGAATTTGGGTAAAAACACCAAAAAGACACCAATGTGCTTATAGACATGGCATTTTTTCTGGTGTTTTTTCTGTCATTTCACAAAGAATAGTTAATCATTTTGGTTATATTTGTAATATGTTCACTTTACCTTTTGCATTATTTGTTAACTGTCCTTTTACCTTTATCGGTTGTTTGCTTTGAATGGTTGAACGCTAACCTTTCAAGAAGATTTTAATTTTTTTTTTTTTTCCCTAAGGAATCAATTTAGTTCTTAAATGGATTTAAGAATAGGATTCTGTGCTTTGAATCCAGCTAAACAAAAACAGCTATGTTGCTAAAATTACAATGTACTCCAGTGGGAAACGGACTTTGCTTTATGATGTCCAGAATTTGTTTTGAACATTCATTTAATATATGTTTTTATCCTTTAAAATATAAAGAATATAGGGGCTGATTTACAAACGTGTTCCCAGAAGCAAACTTTTTTTTTTTTTTTTTCATTTTCCCTATGGATTTAGTGCTCCAACATATTTACCAACATTAAATTTTTGTCCAGAAACACCCCAAGTGGCTGTGTCATGGGTGTGCCTTTTAAAACTCACCACAAACAACACATTTATTAATCAAACTGTCATTTTTCTGTAATAAAAACCAGCCACTACTAGTGTGGCAGGATGGTAGGGTTTTGGTTTTGTCCTGTGACATTAGTCGTCAGAGGAATATTTGTTATATTCAACTGTTTTTTTTAATCTGCCTGTTTTGAGTATTAACCCAAAAAGTCACTTAACTAGGGATTAGCCCCTAATTTATCATTTGTGACCTTTCAAAAAGTCGCACAAACTGGTGCAGGCCGACATCTGGTCAATACCAGGTAAATTTGTTTGGGGTTTTTTACAATTTTTTGTAAAGACAATGCAACTTCATAATAATAAATAACACATATTATAAGGAATAAAGTTAGTCTTAGGACTTTTTTTTTTTAGGAATGAGTCAACATCATGGGGTACCAATGACTTTTATTTTATTATTCATAATTTTCTTGTAAGGTAGTAGGATGTACAAAACACCATATGTACCGTGGTTTTTATATGTTATCCCTTTCATGACCTGGGATCATTGATGCCTCAATGCCCAGGTCGTGATTTTACATCAGCTTATGGGATCATAAAGATCCCATAAGCTGATGTCCCTCGCTCTGCCACCTCCCCTATGTCCCCTGCCGTTGTTACAATCTTGTATCAGTGGCAGGGGAGACAGGGGAGGCAGCAGAGCTGACAGGCGCACGCCTGCCGCGTGTTCTGCCCTCCCTCCTTCCCCCTGCCAGCCTCCGTAGATAGAAACCGGAAGCCTGAGGCTACCATCAGGACTCTGCGATCAGTTCACAGAGCCCCGATGGACACCGGAGAGACAGTTATCCCTCAGGAGAGGGAGAATTGTCTCTCCAGAGCCCTATAGATACTGCGGTCTAGCTGACCGCAATATCTATAGGAATAACTCTCAGCACCAGTGCGGCTCCAGTGCTGAGAGTTGCGGCGGATCCCCGGCTATCACTGATAGCCGGGACCCGCCGCGGATGACACAGGCGTAGCTCCTACGCCTGTGTCATCCTCAGCAGTAAATTCACGTCGCTGCAGCACCAGGCATAGGCTGCATCGACGGGAATTTACTGTGCAGCAGCGGGAGGAGGTTATACATGACACATTTTGATTTTTCTTTCATTTGGCACTTTTTCAACATTACCAAAGGTTTATACTTACTTTTTTTTTTTCTTTTACTTTTATGCAAAATAAGTTTTTTAGTGGATGGCTACCATTTAATGTCAAATAATTGCCGTTATTTTAAAATAATGGACCTTATTTGCCATTAAATGACAGCTATCTGCTCAATTTAAACAATTTGTGAACATAGGCTTTGGCTATGTTCACACAACGTTTTTTCAGCTCCGTTTAAAATGACATCCATCATTTTGAGTCTAAAATAATGTACGTTAGTTAGCTGTCTGGCCTCCCCTTAGTGCAATGACGGCTGCTGGTACATTATTCTAGTTTGGGGTTACTAATTGGCCTTTGGGTGCGGCTTAATTGAAAAGTCCATTGAATTTAATAGTAAAAACGGAGAAAGAACAGTGAGAAAAGAAAAACTGATAAAACTAATAAAGTCCACTGTTTGCAGACGTCTGCGGTAAAAACGTTATTCAATGCATTGTGTGCATTGGGCGTCCGTCTTCCCATTGACTTCAATGCATTGCCATTGCAGTCAGTTAAATCGTGGCAAAACGGACATTTTTTAAAAGTCAAAATCGGGTGCTTTTTCTTTAATTTTGACACTCTGTGAACACAATACTGTGTTTCCAATCTACTCATTGTTTTGGTTGCAAAATACTGACCAAAATACTGACCAAAAATTCTGTGTATGAACTTAGCCTTAGCCTAGGAAACACTGTCGACTGCTGACTAACGCGCTCAATACAGTGAAATCCTCGGTGCATTGCTCCCTGTGAAATACAAATATGAAAAAAAAAAGTGCCTGTGGAGCCTAATTTAAGAGTCTTAAAACACAGGACTAGCCAGAGATCTCTCCGGGAAGGGCCCAGTCGAGTGTTGGCTCCTGTAGGGAAACCATCAAAACCACCATATTAGGTGGCCCTATAAGTCAATGTAATGACAAGGGAAAACCCAAGGCCAGGTATCCACCCAGCTGTTTTGGGGTGTTGCCCCTCATCAGTGTGGAGCAGGATTCTGGCTAGGTGGGAGCAATGCCTAGTAGAACCATAAGAGAAACAGATCACTGATCTCAGGGAGACTAGCCAAGGATAACACTTTTGGCTACTAGCTAAAGTGCTCAATACAGTGAAATATTAGCTGTGTTGCTCCCTGGGAAATACAAATATGCAAAAAAGAGCCTGTGGAGCCTCATTTAAGAGTCTCAAAACACAAGACTAGCCAGATATCCCTCCGGGAAGGACCCAGCCAAGGGAGGGCTACTGTAGGGAAACCACCAAAACCACCATATTAAATGGCCCTATAAGTCAGTGTAATGACAAGGGAAAATGGCTATGTTCACACAACGTAGTAATGGCGGCAATTCTTTAGTGGGCAGCTGTCATTTAACACTATATCACAGCCGTTGTTGTACAATGGCTGTGGTTTTGCAACAGTGGACACTGTACTTTGTGTGAACATAGCCTTAAAAAAAGTTTTTGCGTTGCCATTTTTAGAGTGCCATTAATTTTCATTTTACAGTAGATTGAGCTCTGTCGGAGGCTTGTTTTTTGTGGAATGAGTTGACTTTTTCGTTGGTATCATTTTGGGGTGCATAAGGCTCCCAGAGCTACAGTAAATTGTCATTGTCAAGGTTCCAAACAAAATGCTAGTTTTTCCCTTTTTACAAAAACATTTTGCTAGCATTTTTTTTTTTCAAAAATTCTTTTTTTTTGCATTCTTATTATAGAATATAAATTGTCACAGATCCATATCAAAAGTTTTAATCAGTTGGGGGCTCTGTGTTTACACAGAGACCAATAAGGAGAATGAGTGGGAAGAAATGTTCACTGCCACACGCTTCTGTCTTTGTTCTGTGCCTATATGAGGTAGACAGTCCCATAGACTTACACTGACATCTAGTTCAAGGTGACACAGAGGCGGGAGAGGATGTGCTAAGTGTGGACTTCTCCCATTTTGTTCTCCTGCTCACTCAGACCCCAACTAGTAGAATCATTTACTATGTCTGTATGACAAAAGTTTTTTTTTTTTTCCCCTGACAGTGCCCATAGTTAAAACTAGAACAAGTGTTTTAAGCAAAATCTATACAGCTATTACAGCACCCAGAGTCCTGATCAGTTATTCTTGTTATTCAGTAAAATTAGAATACTGGTTGATCTGAGGCAGAGGGGCTGTTCTAGACTATAGGAAAATGTTTTCAGAGCTTGTGAGAGTTATAGAGATGGCCCTGGTTTATTATTAAGTGACTCTGTACCCACAATCTGCCCTGACCCCCCCCAAACCACTTGTACCTTCGGATAGCTGATTTTAATCCAAGATCTGTCCTGGGGTCCGTTCGGCAGGTGATGCAGTTATTGTCCTAAAAAAATACTTTTAAACTTGAAGCCACGTGCCAAACGGGAGTATCTGTGCCCTAACTTTGCACAACCTCTCTGTCCCCTCCTCCCCACCCTCTTCATCATCAGGAATGCTCCAGGCAGATTGCCTCTTATTCACCACCTGTGTTACCACATGGGCTGGATCATTAAGGACCTGTGCAATGTTCAGCATGGAGAAAATGTTTCAGTGGCATTCCTAATGATGAAGAGGGTGGGAAGGAGGGACGGAGGGGTGGTGCAAAGTTAGGGCACAGATACTCTCGTTTGGCACGGGGCTTCAGGTTTAAGGGTGCGTTCACACCTACAGGATCTGCAGCAGATCTGCAGCAGATTTGATGCTGTGTTCAGTTATTTAAATGAAATCTGCTGCAGAAAATCAGCTGCAGATCCTGTAGGTGTGGACGCACCATAAAAGTATTTTTTTAGGACAATAACTGCATCACCTGCCGAACGAACCCCAGGACAGATCTTGGATTAAAAGCAGCTATACGAAGGTACAAGTGGTTTGGGGGGTCAGATTGTGGGTACAGAGTCACTTTAAGGCATGTTTATTCAGTAGTGCAGTCTGGTTGCTGCTTACTTGACATCCTATCAGATGAGCCATTCAATCTCAAAATTAAAAGTTCTGTTTGCAGAGCCTATAGATTAACTGCAGCATCCTAGACCGCTTTCTGTAGCTCTATATCGGTTTGCCTTCTGGGTTCTTGTTAATTGAAAATACAGCATACTTATCATATATGCAAAGTTAGAAATACCCAGATTAATGTAATATAAGATCTCTATAAGAAATCCATCCACAGCTGTTTTATTGATTGTCCATATTAAAAAAAAAGGTGCTAGACACAGCTGCGGAGAGAATTCGGTGTCTCTGTATGAATTATCAGAGACGTTCTTGCATTTAAGCATTATGTGCTACCACCAGAGAGGCCAAATCCACAAATGAGGAAATCTGGCAGACATGTACAGTACGATGTCTCTCTAGTGAAAAATTGTCTAAATAGGAGCTCCAGTAAGCAGACACATTATGTGCTGTGTCCAGTGGATATAACGCCTATCATGTAATAGTGGGGGGATGTGTGATGACATTTATAAATGAGTGCTATGAGAGACAATAAGCCTCAGAGCACTGTTTAGCATGTGCGTAAGTCGCAGACGAAAGTGTAAGTAAAACAATATTAAGAGTCATCCGGGAGTTCTGCTTTCAGTCCCCACCATTCAGCGCACGCACACACAATGGGTAATGAATTGTTTTTCAGTCCTTATGCAAAGAGTGCATGAATCTGGCAGAGTGTCAGCGAGAGGATAATGCACCATCTTAGGATTGTAGGTCTCAATCCAATTATACCTCCTGCTACTAGTACAACTTTTATTTATGCTGATGTTTTGCACGCACTGTTTTCCTAGGATATTGAAACACTTAGCAAACATTTCTTGGTGCTGTCATCAGTTCATGTAAAGGGACATGTTATTTTAAAGCTGTAGCCAGCATCCTCAGATATCAAAAGTATTCTTCCTGACAAGAATCACTGTATGCTTAATAGTTACCTTTTCTTTTTTTTTTTTTTTTTTTTTAATAATGCCAATCTACAGCCAAAAACAGGAGATTGGACTTCTTAAAGTTTCCAGAGGTTACAGCTAAACTGAGTCTGCAACCTCATAATTATTACACTTTCAATTCTGCTCCTACAGTACATGCTGTAATATAATGCTCCCTCTGCAGTTCTACATAAATATCCTATCACGCAGAAAGCATTTTATGGCATTTAACTTGGGCAGCACCGCTAACCGTGGGACCTTGCAACTCTTTTCTACCTAAGGCAACCCAAAATAAAGACCTGCCTAAACGAAAGCCCTGCCTAAATGACAGGACTTTCTACCTAAATTTATCTGGAGGTTGTTGGCTTCAGAGGCGCAAAAATTGGCATTACAGCCATTTTATTATACAGTGTATTAACACTTTCCAAAGACTTGAAAAGATGGCTGCTTTTTATAACTAGTTTACAGTTTCTTTTTTGTTGTTCTTTTTGTTGTCTACAATCTTATTTTTTTTTATTTTTTTTATTTTGTGAACGCAGACGAAGGTTATGTTCACACACACCGTCAAAATGATAGCCATTTTTGTTGGACAACCATAGTTTAACGACAAATAATGACCATACAAAGTGAAACAGAAAGCAGACAGCTCCGCAGATTATATACTAATCCTTCTTTGTAACTGCAGCTCAGCTTTTTTTCGTTTCAGTAGGAGTTAAGCAGTAACTCAGCTTGGCCAGTACATAAAGTATGGAGCTATCTGCTTCCTGCTCCGTTTCACTGTGTAAGGCACTATCACAGCTCTGGCAAATAGCTGATCAGTGGTGCTGAACTGAAGATTCCAATAACAGAGTGGCCTCCATAATTGAATGGAAGAAGGTTGGAACAACCAGGACACTTTCAAAGTTTGCCACCCCAGAATTATGTAGGGGTTTAAGGGGAGAAAATTCTGAGAGGTGACCATAAACCCCAGGAAGAAATGGTCACTGTGCCTGAGCCAAAGAGGTTTTTATGGCAAAATGGGCAGAAATAAGCTTTTCCTTAGTTATACATACGTGAAAAGCCAACTGGAGTTTGCAAAAAAAAAAAAAAACACCCCTAAAGGACTCTCATGCTGTGAGAAACAAGATTTTCTGGTCTGATGAAACCAAGAGTGAACATTTTGGCTTCAATTCTAGGTGTCATGTCTGGAGGAAGCCAAGTAGTGCTCATTGCCTGCCCAATATGATGCCCTTAGTCAAGCTTTGTAGGGACAGTATCATTGTGGGGTTGTTTTTAAGCAGCTGGTACCCCTAGTCAAGTTAAAGAGGACCTGTCATGCTGGCTGCCAGGGCAGAGTCCGCCCGACCCCCAGTGGAGCCCTGCGTACTTTATCTTTCCAGGAAGCCCCAGCCAGGACCAGGTCCCGCTCCAGTCATTTTCTATGGACGTCGGACTCATCTCTATAGATTTGCATATAGCGAGCACAGCTTCAGGTGGTGATTTCTCCACCCTGGGACTGGGTCCAGGAGTGGGACTTCCTGGAAGGATAAAGAATGCGGGGCGCCACCGGGGGGCCGGGCGGGCTCTGCCCGGCAGCCAGTATGACAGGTTCTGTTTAAATACTTTTACCAATACATTACTTTAGTAAACTTTTCTCCTCCTCTTTCCTACCATTGTTATAGTTAGAGATGAGCGAACTTTTTAAGTTCACTTCGTCAGGTTTGCCAAACTTTAACATAAAGTTTAAATTTGTCCAAACCTTAAATGAACTGCTCTAAAACAGCTAAATGATTGAAGCCATTTAGATGTTTCAGTGCAGTTAAAAAAAAATTGCTCATCTCCCATTCAAAATCCCATTTAGCCAATCACTGACTGAGACGGTTCAGCGACATGGCCAGTGATCGGCTGAGCGGGCTATCACTATTGTCTTGAGAGCGACAGCCAACTCAGCCAATCACTGTTTGCTGCGCTGTCCAATCTCAGTCACTGATTGGCTGACAGGCTGGAGGCCAAACCAAACTTTTTACAAAGTTCAGAGCAAATCTCAGTTCGGGAAGTTCAGCTTACTCACCTCTAATTATAATACAGTGTTTCCTCGAAAATAAGACAGTGTTTTATTTAAATTTTTGCTCCCAAAAATGTGCTATATATTATTTTCACAGGATGTCTTATTTTTCCATCAAGAATTCACAAAAAAAGAAAAAAAAGTGAACAAAAAAATGAACGTTTAATATTTATTGTACAGTAGTTGTCATCACAAACCAGCATTACCAAATATAACCCTGGTGGCAGCGGGGGTCTTATGTTTGGGGGATGCCTTATTTTCAGGGGATGCCTTGTTTTAAGCTATCCTGTAAATCCACCACTATGCCTTATTTTTGGGGAATTAGGGTATATGGATAGATAATCTATAAAGAAGAAGGTAGATATACAATATATGTCCTCAGTACTCCAAACAGCCTTCCTAGATGCTGAATTTAAAGACAAACTGCACGGACACTGCGCCAAAGAGGTAGGATACTTACCTCAACCCTCAATGCCCTGTGCGCGATAGGGACATATCAGCAGGTTAGATTCATCTAACCGGTTAATTGTTTCCCTTTAAGGGTTGTAGATAGATGTAAACATCTGCCTAATATAAGTTAATCTCCAACTTGCTTATTTTTGCTGCCAATGATATGTCTGATATACATTTTTATCTGTCCAGAGAATGTATGTACAGTACTCAGCCGGAAACATAAGCACAGTGGGCACATACTCTCCCACTGTATATTATCAAAGATCAAACACCTACATCACATTCAGAAGCTTGGAGAGTGTGTTCCGACATACTGAGAGAATAATTCAAATGAGTCAGCTCCCAGTGAATTCTGTAGTCCCTAAGCTCTGTTATTATGGCTGGTAATTTACTTCTTATAAAGTTTAGCCAATATTTTACTGGATTTATAATTTTTTATTCTCATCTTCCTTACAAAAAAAAAACAAAAAAAAAACAACCAATTGAACATGACATTTAAAAGCCCCTTTCAAATCGGTTTTACTATGTAATTAAACCTATTGCTTTGTTTTTCTTTCTTTTTTTTCTTTTTTAACTCATCTATTAGCATGAAAAACAATCACATTGTATGGATGCATGCATTATTCTGTTATCGGGACAATGGCTTAAAAATAATAAAAACGAAAAAAATGAGATAATACATAAAGCAGCTCATGCATTTAACTAGACTAAATGTCCTCTCTAATTGTGCTTTCTTTGCAGGAATGCAAGCCAAAGAAGTGGAGAAGCCTGATTATACAGAAAGGAAATAGCCTTTTGATGCAAGATGTTCAAAAAGACGATATGGGAAATTATACTTGTGAAATTAAGTTTGAAGGCAGACCAATCCGGCGGACAATCCAGCTAAAGGTAACAGGTAAGAAGTGAATGAGAAGTGTATCCCGCTTAGGGATGTATGGTTAAAATCCTTGTCCTGTTGATAAATCGGAGCTGAGACGGGATAGGGCCCTGTGAGTTTTTCGTTGTTGTGATCACACATGCATCATGGCATGCATAATATAAATAACCAAATACTAGTATAAGGTTGTGTGTAAAGGCCCTATTCCACGGGCCGTCTAGATGAGCAAACGAGCGCTCTCGGCGCTCGTTTGCTCCTCGTTCCCCGCTTGCTGCCGCCGCTATTCGGCGCAGCTGCAGCGAGCAGGTGAGTGCAGGAGGGGCGGCGGGGAGCTGTGGGGGGTGCCCGGGTGATCGCTGATCGTCCGGGCAGCCCATAGGATACAGCAGCGTCTGCTGCCGATGCTCCTATTTAACGGAGTGACGGCAGCAGATCGTTGCTGTATCAGTCGCTTGTTTTTCAACATGTTTAAAAACAAGCGACTGCAACGATCAGCCGACATGAACGAAGTCGGCTGATGGTTGCACTCTATTCTACGGGACGATTATCGTCCGATACGGAATACGGACGATAATTGTTCCGTGGAATAGGGCCTTTATTTAAAGGAATTATCTAGGAATAGAAAAACATAGCTGGTTTCTTCTAGAAATAACACCACTCTTGTGTTTGGTATTGCTGCTCAGTTCCATTGAAGTGAATGGAGCTGCATTGCTACCAACCTAATACTACCAACAACCTGATGAAAATGTGGCACTTGGAAAAAAACAACTATGTGCAACTGTGTACAACTGTTTGCAAATAATACTCCAATACAGTTGATGCTATACTGTGTCTATGTTCCTGCTTCTCACCGTTGCGACTCCGTGGTTATCCACTGTACAAGCTCCAGTGGGCTCCCTCGTCTTTTTTTTCTTTTTTTTAACAAATGAACGTTCTCTAGTCGATGTAGTTAAATGCTGTTTTCTGGTACAGAAAAATCTTTTTTTAAACATGGATAAATCTCTTATTCTTAAAGGTCCTGGTAATTGCAAGTCTTTTTGTGTCTTGTAATCTATGGTGCCAATGCAGTCTATGCAACCACATAAGGCTGCAGACCTGGAAGGCTGGGCCCTGGCTAAAGCCCACATACAACTGTGACTAATGCATTTCGTTACTTGTTTTTCATAGTCTATGTTGAGTTTGTTTTACAGATAATACTTTAGCCAGACTTGTATTAACAGCCAGTTGCTCTTCTTAGTGATTTTAATGTACCTTTCCTGTTCAGTGTCTATATAGCACTTTCTCTGGCATTTTGTATTCTGAAAGGTGAAGGCTTTTTAGAGGGTAGGCACAAGTTTGAGATTACAGGGATACCTACCTCTGACATGTTTTGGGTATGCTTAACCCTTAATCATGAATACGGGTTAAGCATCCCTGAAACGTGTCAGTTCTGATACATTTTGTTTTTATGCAATAAAGTCGTTTGTATTGGAGACCACCCTGTTGCTCAACCTTCTTCATTATTCTTAATTCAATCTATATGGAGCAGCCAGAGGTATCTTGGGCAATTCCATAGAAAATGAATGGAGCTGCGATGAGTTGCCATGCGGAGCTCCATTCACAACAAAGGAGCTGGGGCGCCAATCTAGAAATCTTCAGTGGGCCCAGAGGTTGGACCCCTGCAATCTTATACTTGTGACCTATTGTGTGGATAAGGGAGAAGTAATAATACATCAGAAAACCCCTACAGTATTGGGGTATGCGAAGATGTTCATGTTAAGTCAGTTTCATGTTAGGTTAACTTGAGTGTTGAAACAAATGTATCTAGACCATTAAAATGTAAAAAAAAAAATCTATTTATGTTGTCAAACTGAATGTGTACAATTTCTGTATTAAAGTGAAAAATTCCTGTGCACTTATTATTTTACACTACATTTAACACAATTACAACTTTTACTAGCTCCAGATCCACAGCTCAGAGCAAGATTAACTGGAGTGAATGCTAGCCAATATTCAAATTACAAATTTTGCATCTCTAATGTAGCTTATGTCAAACACATTCCATTTGGTAAAACTGAAAAACACTATTCTCAATGGAATACTTTAACAGATGTTTTTCTCATCCCAATATATTATTATATTATTATACTTCAGAATACTGACATTTTGGTTTATGCTTTACCGTAGTATTTTTAGGGGCATCACTGATAGAAACAGCTTTGTTCTCATGAAAGTCTTGCTTCTTCCACCACATACTAAAGGTTCTTTGTTGAACTCCTCTTCGTGATCCTGTTACTATATAGTAGTGATCATTACCGGCATACAGTAGTCATTCAATGTAATGTTTATAAAACCATGTGTTTTGTGACATGGTGTGTTATCTTACACACCATGCACTATGTACATTGGTATTTGGTATTAAATTCTCTGGAAAAATTCTCAGTGTTTAGTATTAGTATGTATACTCACAGCACTTACTGACAGCAGCTCCCTGTGTACCCCATAAAGCTAATATCAGACTCCCCTCCTCCAGGATGTGCTGTCCTGCTCTGTGGTGTCTGTCCATAAGATTGCTTACATGAAGGAGCATGTTAGCGTGTCCCTCTCTCTGTGTACTCCATATACATATACAGTGGTGTACAAAGAGGGTGCGGCGTATTCACATGCTCCTTCATTCGGCCATCTTTTTGATAGAATCGCCACAGAGCAGGACAGTACAGCCGTGGGGGGTATGGTGTGGTGTTGAGTCTGATTTTAGCTATATGAGGTAAACCGGAAGCTGCCGTCAGTAATTAAACAATTTTACTATAGTGGCCAACACTTTAAATGGATTATTTTGGAATTCATGGCCTTGGGTCACTACGCTTCAGCGAGCACTGTACCCTCTTCTTTATTGACATAATTGTATACATGGTCATGCTACATTTAAGAATGGCTGTACTAAATAGTACAGCTGTGTCTCATCCACCTCCACCATTATAATGTTGATGGACAAACCATTCATTTTAATATCCCAATTTCTTATTGGACACCTAGCACTTTGTGTTTATCAACACCTTCGTTCAGCTTTCCACTTACCTGTAAGCTTTTGTAAAAAAAAATAAAAAAGGCATAAATTTACGTTTGAGTCTTTTTAACGAGCACAATCTTCTTTGGCTGTCCACAGCCGTAAATGATCAGTGAGATTTGCCCTCACTCGTAGTGCCTTCACACTGCACAATTAATCGGGCAGCCGGTCTGCACAAATAGTTACTGTATCAGTTGTGCCGCCATTTAAGTACATTGGTATTGGTAATAAATGGCTACACAAAAAATGTGATCCGCCGACGAGCAGGCGCTTTCGTGCTCTTTGACTGATTGCTGAAACTTTCACACCGGCTCAAAGAGTGTTTCTAGCAACCAGTGGCACAACTACCACTGTAGCAGCCATAGGGGCTGTTATAGGGCCCACGGCATCAGGGGGCCCCATTGCCCGCTCCTGCACTACACTGGGCCCCCCGAGCTGTCATTTGTACCACCAGGTCTCCAAGCAGGCCTTCCAGGATCTTTAAATGTCTCCTTAAGTGAAAGCACTCCGATGAACATTTGCAGTTATGACTATATTTGATGGCTTAGTTGTTGGTCGGGAAGGGAGGGGGGCAATTAAATGTTGGCTATGGGGCCCAGGCATTTCTAGTTAGGCCCCTGCTAGCAACCCTTGTTGCCGATAATTGGCCTGTGTTAAAGGTCACTAAAGGTTTGCCCTAAGCAAAAAAGAAATAGCCTCAATAAACACAGCAGAGGTTATTTGTGCAATTGCACCTGACAGTTTTTGTCCCATTCCATAATGTATATAGTTTCACCACTGTTCCCCATAAGGTGCTCCAGTCTGAGACATATGTGAACTTGGCCTTCATGATATTTAAAACCAATATATATGCTCTCCAGTAAAGAGCATTCTAGATCTTCCATATACATGGCAACAACAAAAGTTTTCTGGCAAAGTCTTTGTTATTTTTAACCAGTCAGTCATTAGCAAACTGCACTTTTAGCTGACCCTTTAATGCTTCGGGGTCTTGTGCTGCTTTTTACTCTGTATTTTAACCTTTCTGCAAATCCTCAATAAAGACACATCTATTATTCACATAAAATGCAATATTTCAAAATGTGTGGCCAAGAATTTACTTAATGTGGGACCCGGAGGTGTCATAATTAGAAGAAGAAGTGCAGAGATCAAAAAAGATTGGTAATTCATTATTCTGTGTAATAATAAATTATGTGTTTTCAATGAAAAGTTGACGGCTTCTCATTAAATCTAAATGTACTGCCAAACAATAGTGTGGTTAAGTGACGAGGTATAAAACGGCAGGCTAATTTCATTTCTGCTGTATTCATTATCTTTAACTGCATCAATAACTATTGATATAAATGTGGTTACGAGTGCACACTGGTGTGGAGCCTGGGGGGATTCTTTTAGGCCAGTGGTATTTGTAGAAATAAATTACAAGATATAGCAACTCATCAAATTATGGTGAAAAGCCAATTATATTCCAAATGCCCATAGTAATAGAGCATAGCATTGTGGTAGCTAGGGATTAGGAACCTTCGTTCCTCCAGCTTTTGCAAAACTACAATTCCCATCATGCCTGGATAGTCAAAAGCTGTGTGAGGGCTAATTTTTTTGCTCCAGGATTTGTAGTTTTATTTGGTCTCACACTTTTTGACTTTAATTTTAATTTAATTTTATTCTTGGACAGGGGCGTAACTAGAAATGGCTAGGCCCCATAGCAAACTTTGATTGCCCCCCCCCCCCCCCCCGACTGACCACTAAACGGTCAAGTGAAGTCATAACTACATAACTGCTAGCTCTGGTCAGGAGTGCTTGCAGTTAAAGGGACATTTGCAAAACCCAGGAGACCAGCAGGGCCACCCGGTGCTGCAAATGATGACGGCTCAGGGGACCAAGTGTATTGCAGGAGCAGGCCATGGGGCCCCCTGATCTGGTAGTTACGCCCCTGTTCTTGGATGTGATTTGAAATTCTGCCATTTTTCATTTTGGTGAGTTTTTGTGCATACTACGCGAGCTCAGAAATTTGATAATTTAATAGTTTGGATGATTCAGCATGCTGCCAGATTTTTTTATTCATATTTTTTATTTAACCCTTTTACGACCATGGGTCATTGATACATCAATGCCCAGCTTGTTTTAGGACATCAGCTTATGGTATCATAATGAATCCCATAAGCTGATGTCCCTATGTCTGCCCTCTCTCCTCTGTCCCCTGCCGCTATTACAATCTTGTGTCAGTGGCAGGGTAGAGAGGGGAAGGGGCAGAGCCCACGGCGCGTGCCCAGCCTTTCCTCCCTCCCCCTGCCAGCCTCCGTAGCCAGAAAACCGGAAGCTTGAGGCTTCCGGTTTCCATGGCTACCATCGGGGCTCTGCGATCACTTCACAGAGCTCCGATAGACAGCGGACAGAGATTTCCCCCTTTGTAGAGGGAGAATTCTCTGTCTGAAGCCCTACAGATGCTGCGGTGGTGCTGACTGCAGTATCTATAGGGTTGACTCTCAGCAACAAACATTTTTTTTACACACTTTTGCAGTCTCCCTAGAAAACTTGTATGAGTAATACCATGATTGCTCATAGGGATCAGCATTTTTTAAAGTACTTCCATTTTTCCCATTTAAAATTTGGTCCCTAAGTACCTTAACGGAGGCACCGTTGTCTCCGCTCCTTGTTGTCTGTACCTTAACGGAGGCGCTGTTGTCTCCGCTCCCTGCTGTCTGTACCTGTGGAGGCGCCGTTGTCTCCGCTCTCTGCTGTCTGTACCTGAGGTGGCACTGTTGTCTCCGCTCCCTGCTGTCTGTACCTGTGAATTAGGAGGCTAGGCTTCCTGATCTATCTCCAGTGTGACACCCAGTGTAATGTGATTATATAGTGCCATCTCCTAATGCACAGGTACGCTCAGCAGTAGAGTTGATCGAACCTTGGGAAATCCTAGGTTCGAGCGAACTTGAACATTCACGATCCTGCCGCATTTGATTGCTGATGCCTTACCGGTCTGTGGGGAAGGAGGAGAGTGCCCCCGGGTACCTCCTGGAATTCCGGGATTCAGCCTATTACCTAGGCTGACTCCCGGAATTCAAAGTGGTACTCGGGCACTCTCCTCCTTCCCCACGGACCGGTAAGGCATCAGCAATCAAATGCGGCAGGATCGTGAATGTTCAAGTTCGCTCGAATCTAGGATTTCCCAAGGTTCGATCAACTCTACTGCTGAGCGTACCTGTGCATTGATTTTGATTGAACCTAGGATTTCCTGAGGTTCGATCAACTCCACTCAGCAGCGGGGACAACAGCAGCAATACCTCCAGTAAGGTATTCCATCACCAAATTCAAGATAATTTAGAAAAATTACTCTTGTATCATGGTCTCTGTATATACAGATACAGGTGCTTTATAGATCAGCGTAGGGAACCTTGGCTCCCCAGCTGTTGCAAAACTACAACTCTCATCATACATGGACAGTCAAATCTAAAACTTTGGCTGTCCAGACATGATGGGAGTTGTAGTTCTGCAACAACTGGAGAGCCAAGGTTCCCTACCTCTGCAGATAGTAGGTGAGGTGTATATAAATGTCATATATATTTGGAGAGGGCAGTTATTAAGGGGTTAACTATAGAATAATGTATAACCAGACCAGACCCCTAAATAGACACTGGACACCCTCTTGTGTGTCTCCTCCCATCCCAGACTGGTGTCACCCTGTACTCCCCTGCCCCCCTCCCCACTCCAGACTGGGCACCCTTCATCCCCCTCCCCAGACTCCTCCCACACACCTGTATTTTCTTTCTTCCTCCTCCATAGTGCAGTGTACATACAGGACCTACGGTGACATCATAGTCACATGTCAAGGTCCTTCACCATCTACACAATAACTTTGCTGTACTGTCTCCTGGCTGCTGTTTAGCCCTGATTTGTGCAAAATCTCTGTAAAAACGCAGCGATTTTGCGCAAACTATAGCTAAACAGCAGCCAGGAGACAGTACAGTATGGGAAATACCTCTGCTGATCAAGTTAAAATCGTCTCCTGTCTCCCCACACTGTGTGTGTGTGTGTGTGTGTGTGTGTGTGTGTGTGTGTATAGATGGAATGTGTACATTGCTTCTGTAAATATGTTCTATGTTTATTCATGGTAAACACCTACATTACTTGTCATATTTAAAGCGAATGTACTATACTTTTTGTGAACAAAACTAAGTTGCATAAATGAAGAAGTATCAGTGTGGCACTGCTGAAAATTTTCCTAATTCCTGGAATGAGGGCCTGCAATAGACTTTATTGGCTCTGTAATGGAACTACAGGGGTAAATTGTCATAGAAAGCATTGTTGAGACTGATATTGCTAGAGACTGGAAGGGCTTGAGCAATAACATCAGCAGATATAAACTAAATATTATAACTTTTTAGAAGGTTTGAGCACGGAATAAAAATATGCAGTAAAGATTATGTCAGGTCATACCTGGGATGGGGAATATAATATTTTGTGGTAGTAAAACTTGTCATTGTTGGCACAAATATTACATAATTTCAGTAATAGAGTTTAGAGTTTAGGGCCGCGGGCCAGCAGATAAGGGTCTATTGAGAAGTTCCCAGTAACACTTATGAGTTGATTAAAGAGAGCCAGGTACTGATTTAATAGTTAAGAAACACAGCTACTTACTTATGATGATTGCATTTGTTCTTTTATGCTGATAACTGTTGCTGAAGCGTAAAAATGGAGGTGAGTCACTTAATTCAGCTGCATTCTAATAAGGTAGAAAAAAGATGGCCCTTCACTGTGCTATGGGAAGAAGACATGAAAGGTCATCAAATGGTCTATTTCTGTTTTAAGTGGACACATCATTATTTCTCTTTTGATACCAATTAAAGGGACCCCAAACCTTAAGCACAAAGTTCATAAAAGCATTTCTGAGGAAAAAAAAAAACAAGAAACACCAATATCTTTCACTTATATAAATGAAAATGTTTCCAGGAGTCCTATTCTGTATAAAAAGAAATCAATCAAACTATAACTTTAAAGATTTTATTTGATTTTTGACACATTTGCTGAAGCCTGTGGTAGGTCTGCTTTACATAAAATATTTTCTAATATAAAAGTATTGTATGTTCTCCAATTTTATTCCGTATTGGTAATCCTGACAGATGCGTTTTCTTATATGAGACCACATTACTAATATTCTTGACGGTCGATAATTTTGTATTGTGGATTTATTCATGATCAAAAGGCAAAGTAAACTATTGAGTACTGTGTTTATTTCCAAGAAAGAGGCCGTAATAATACCATATTTAAACTCTTTCTATATTCAATTTCATACGGCACATATTCAAGATTTTGCAGTCTATTATATGTATAATGGTGCTGATAGGCCACAATACTGCACAGCCAAGCTAGCACTCGCTTTTCCTGAGTACTAAGAAATACTCAAGTACCCCAAGGACATATGGCTCTTGGGATTGGTAACCTTGTAGGGAGTAGTTTCAAGATGGCTAATAAGTGCCAATAACTAACACTCAACAGGAAGGCACCAACTGAAGGAACTATCTGACTCAATAAGACCAGAAAGCTCAATAGCCAGTTAAGACACAGCAGTAGCCAACATGGAGGCAAGGGCAGGCACAGCAGTAATCAACATGGAGGCAAGAGCAGGCACAGCAGTAGTCAAAATGGATGCCAGTTAAGGCCCAGCAGTAGCCAATATGGAGGCCAGTGAAGGCACAGCAGTAGTCAACATGGATGCCAGTTAAGGCCCAGCAGTAGCCAATATGGAGGCCAGTGAAGGCACAGCAGTAGCCAACGTGGAGGCAAGGGCAGGCCCAGCAGTAGTCATGGAGGCAAGGGCAGGCACAGCAGTAGTCAACATGGATGCCAGTTAAGGCCCAGCAGTAGCCAACATGAATGCCAGTACAGGAGCAGCAGTAGTCAACATGGATGCCAGTTAAAGGGGTGCTCCAGCGTGGGGGCACTTTTTTGGGGGGACCGGGGAGGAGGTGGCTGAAATAAAAGACGTCCACTTACCTCCCCGGTTCCAGCGGCGGGTCCCGCATCACTGCGCTCCGGTGCCCGGTTCCCGGCCGCTTCCGGGTGTCTGACGCGGGCCCGAGACGTGACGTCTCAGGTCTGCTCAGCCACTCAGTAAAGGAGGCGGGATCCGTTTGAAGTCCACTCGGATCCCGCCTACTTCACTGAGTGGCTGAGCGACCCTGAGACGTAGCGTCTCGGGCGGCGTCAGGCACCCGGAAGCAGCCGGGAACCGGGGACCGGAGCGCTGTGATGCGGGACCCGCCGCTGGAACCGGGAAGGTAAGTGGACGTCTTTTATTTCAGCCACCTCCTCCCCGGTCCCCCCTAAAAAAGTGCCCCCACACTGGAGCACCCCTTTAAGGCCCAGAAGTAGTCAACATGGATGCCAGTTAAGGCCCAGCAGTAGCCAATACCCTCGCCACTGAGTCGCATCAGCTCCAGTACATGAAGCATGGGTATGATGGCGCTCAGTCCTGTGTCTTGCCCACTGACCAGAAATGTGGCCTCCTCAAAGGGTCGTAGCAAGTGGTAGGTGTCACGCATGAGCTGCCACTGGCCGAGCTCCAGGTTACACGGGAGTCACTGTGTCCGCCTGCATCAACAGGAAATCAGTCAAGGCCTTCCTCTGCTCATAGAGCCTGTCCAGCATGTGGAAGATGGAGTTCCACCGCGTGGCTACATAGCAAATGAGACAATGGTTGGGAAGACCATTCCTCCGCTGCATGTCTAGGAGGATGTGGTGAGAGCGACTTGAATGGCTGAAATGGTTACACAGCTTTCGAGCTATTGGCAGCACAGTCTGTAAATGGGATGAAGACTTTAGAAAGTATGCAACTATTAGGTTTAAAAGATGTGCCATATACGGGGCGTGCCTCATACCTTTTCTACGCAGCGTGAAGAGAATGTTTCTCCCATTGTCACTCACCACTGTCCCAACTTTAAGATGGCGTGGAGTCAGCCACGAGAGGATTTCCGTCTCGAGCAGGCGGTGCAGCTCTTCCCCTGTGTGTCTCCTTTCACCCAGGCAGGCTAGATGCAGCACACTGTGACACCTCCGTGCTACACCCAAGTGGTACAAGGGAGGAACACTGGCGGTTTTGGAGGAGTACCGCGACACAGAAACCCTGCTGTGACAACGGGGTGGTGTCATCGCCCTTCCCTGGCCTAGTTCCCTGGTCCGTCGGCCATATTCCATTTACCCACTGAGCAGTAATGGACATATACTGCCCTTGCCCGTAATTAAAAAATCTACATGACTGCTCAGTGAATGGATCAGCGAGTCAGCAACCTTTTTGCGAACATAGCTATACATGGCCGGGATAGCTGTGTTGGAAAAGTAGTGTCGACTCTGCACCTTCGACCGCGGAAAGGTGCCGAGTCGACAGCTTTAAACGGCAGAGCCTGGAGCACCAGCAACTTGGCCGGGTGGGCGTTCAGCTTGACTGCTGCGGGATTGCTGTGTGCATATGTCTGCCTCCAGTATGGGGACTCCATGAAGCCAGGCTGCCTACTGCTAGCAACACAGGGGCCACCAGCCAAAGAAGGGAGTGAAGCCGCACAGAGGAGGTCTGACTCTGTGAAAGGCCCCCCTGACTACTGTTGCTTCCTGCTGCTGTTGACCGTGGGTCTGCCTGGGCCTGCTGTGACCCACTATCACCCTGTTTCTCCCAGGCAGAAAGGTGGTGGCGCTTCATATGGGCAGCTATGGCGCTTGTGCCAGGATGGCAACTCTTGCCTCTTTTAATGCGCCAGTCACACAGGCGACAGATGACCACATAGGTATCCTCCGGGCACTTTTTAAAAAACAGGCACAGGCGAGGTGTAGAGTCTAGTACCGACAGTGGGTGCTGACAACTGCTGCCAGTCTGCTTTTCAGTTGTGGCGGGCCTGCTGGCGGACGGATTCACGGTTGATGAATCCGTCGAATAAGTCCAAATCGTGTGTGTGTATATATATATATATATATATATATATATATAGCACTTTTTTTAAAGATATTATGCTATACACCTGTACCAGGTATTTTTGTCTGTCAGGATAAGACAGATGTGATATACACCCTATCAGAAGTATAGGACTTGTATATCTGCACAGCATGTTTTGGTTCCGTGCACCCTTTGCTGTCCTATGCCTAATCTATCTGTCTTTCGCCCTCTCTATATTTCTCTCTCAATCACTAGATGTTTCTCCTCTCCGCTTTCCTAATCTTTCCTTTCCCACAATATCTTCTCAGTAGTCTGTAGTACACAATAGCAGCAGCAGCACCAGCAGCTTGCTTCCTCTCCCTCTCTCTACACACTGCGTGGTGCGGTCACGTGACCGCTCCTCTTAAAGCAATACCAACGTCACACAGGGGGTGGGCTAATGCAAGATCCCTGCTGATTGGATGTGTTCCGGGCATCATGGGAAATCGCTTATCCTGCCCGGAACACTTCCTGCTTTCTAGAATGGCGGCTGCCATTTTAGAAAGCAAGGAAAAAAAAAATCAGAGCAGGTTTCCAAAAATCCGAATCCGATCGAACCGGATCCCATACCGGCCAAACCGCTTCGCTCATCTCTAGTCTCTGGCATGGACCGAAATGCAAGTTGAGGTGAGCAGCAGCGAACGGCGGAATCCGCGGCAGATGATCCACCCGGATTCCATATTGTGCACATACCCTAAGTGAGAAAGGTATAAACTCACTCCCCTTAGCGAGTTTTGCTAACTAATAGGCAAAATTCTATCAATCGCATACAGAAAACTCTTTCACCGCTGCTCCAGGTCACTCACAGCGCAGCCAAAGTGTAGAACATGGGAAAGGTTTTTCCTAGTAGAGACCATCTAGGACAAGCACCTTGGAATTGAGCCTAGTGCAGGTGTCAGAATGCTAAACCACAGTACCGCATATACCAGGCTCTGTAATTACGGCAGTGGGTCAAATGTAAAACTAAATAAAAAAACTTTATTTTATACAAATTTTTCAGCTCTATATAACATAGAAGCCTTCTTCAGGCTCCCTTTGAGTAAAAGCTCTGGACTGTGCCAGAATCCAACACATTTGTGATCCTACTGTACTATATATCACTTGGCTTCTTTAGTGTTGAGACTGGCATAGGATGAGATGTCTATATAGACGAGGTTGCTGATTGGCTGCTCACATGTAAGTTCCTTTTAGAGCTATAGGGAGAGATTTATCAAACATGGTGTAAAGTGAAACGGGCTCAGTTGCCCCTAGCAACCAATCAGATTCCACCTTGCAGTCGGGAGAGCTTTGGGAGAATAGCAGAGGCTTCAGGGACTTCCTGCACCTCTGCCATTCTCCCAAAGCTCTACTGGGAGCTGACCATTTCAGAGCTTCTCCGATGAGGCGCTCGGATTCCCAAAAGAGCTTCGGGGACTTCTGGCGCAAGCAGTGTCTCTGCATCATGCTGCCTGTGTCAGGAACATGATAGGAAACACACAGCTGCCAAGAGGAGCTGCCAAGAATGGGTGACAGGTGAGATTTTTTTTCAGTGGCGGCCCTGCAGGGGGAGTCAGGCGGTGGGGGGGTTCCTACCTCCCGCTTCAGTTAACCCCTGCCTGACCACAGCAGGGCTCCAGCTGGTAAACCCTGCTGTAATAGAGCAGGGGTTAACATTTTCCGACGTATAGGACGAACTCCTGAAAATCTTCTTAAAAATCTGAGGTCATCTTATACGTCTATACGCTAATACACCAGAAAATATGTATTAAAAAAATGCTTACATTGCATACTTTATTGAAGTCCCTGAATAACAAGTAACCATTATCATGTCCCCTAAAATGCATTGAGATGATCACCTCCCCCTATACACTATCTGAAACATTGATATTATAGAACAGTAGTATAGAGGGTTGATTGAGCATCACTGAGACTCCTTGTCCTTTTAGATATCATTTGTGTGCAGTTGCAGCTGATTACTAGACCAGCAGATAATTTTGTATCATCCTAAGCAGTTGAAACATCCTTTTTTACGTAGTTGAGTTAATTCAGTGGTCTGACTGCAAGCGGACGTTCCCCTGTTTGGGTTGCTATTTAAAATTGCCTAAAGGCCATGTGAGACATACTGTATAGTCAGTGATGTTCCTTGGTCTCTAGGGCAGTTAGCCAGCTGTACTGTTCTTTTGCATCCGCAATCAATTAATAGAGCAGCAGTAATGCCTACTTAAAAGATGTCTTGCATACTGTAACTTTACCTTGAAGCCAGAGCTTATACAGCACCAGTACTTAAATGTCTCTACGTAGATTTTATTAATAAGCTTTATTCTTTGTCTTTTCTGCTTCTGTGCTGTGTATAAATGGGCTATGTACACTCCCCCAACCATTCATTCATTAAGGTTTTATATTTATACATTTTTTACTTTTATAAAATATTTAAAATTTACAAAAAGAAACTTAGCAAAATGTAATTTAAACACCTCTTCTAGTTTTGTGTCTGCAGCTCTTATGTAGGCTCATATGTTTACATGGTAACAGACAACAAACACTGTGTAGTCTGATCCTGCAGCCATGCTCCCTTCCATCTGCCTGATAATTTATTATATGTACATTCGGTTGGTAAGTATGAAGTAAGAGACAGATGGAAAGAAATATGACTGACTTTAGCTGGCATGGGCTGCTATATTTCTCTTGCAGTGGCTGCTGCAGGGAAAATGTGTTGCTGGCTATGTCCTCCCCTGGCATTAACAGCTGATTGCTGGGGGTGAGAGGAGACACTCACAGCTCTTAGCAAAAATGTAATCCACATTTTCTGTCTTGTGTCTTATGTTATGCCTATATGTTATACTGTATGTATTGTATAGATGCCCATATACAATTTTTTTTATATCATAATTTCTTCCTTCTTTTAATTCACCTACATTTTAAAAAGAAGATTTGTATATCAACTTAAAGGTAACATGTAACTCTGGGAGAACGGGCCAAACCCACCTCACCCCTGGATAGAGATCCCCATACTTACCCCCTCCTGCCAGTCCTGTCACCAGGAAATCACTGCTGCTACTCTGCGTGCTCATTATGCAAATCAGCGGAGATGAGGCTGATGTCCATAAGAAATCACGGAACCGGTAGGAGGGGGTAAGTATGGGGGGCTTTATCCGGGGGCTCTCCCAGGGTGACAGGTTCCCTTTAATTAAAACATGTACTTTACTTTTGTGTCCACAGCTTTTATGTAGTCCAATATGCTTACATAGGAACAGACAAACACTGTCCAGTCACATTGCTTTCCATTAGCACGTATGGAAGTAAAAGAATTAGGGGGAGGATAGAATGAATTTTCACTGCAGTTAAAGGATACCTGTCATGATTCAGCTAGCTCCAGATTACACTTGCACCTGATAATGGAAGACCTATAGTAGATACGGCCCATGCCAGCCAAGTCCTTTGCATGAACTCAGCTGACATGGGACATACCCACAGTCAATCTTCCGGCGACTTGTGAATGTCTGTCCATTTAATGCAGGCATGTACTGGATGACACTTATCTACTAATGTAGCACCATGTTACTCTTATTCCTCAGTGCACGATGCCATTGGTGTAGTGCTCCTTGCAATGTACTTATAACAACAGTGATTTTTCCCTGGATTTCCTGTTCCTGTACTGTAAAAGAGCAGTGATTTCCCGGGGTTTCTTGTTCCTGTACAGTACATAGAGCAGTGATGCATAGAGCACAGTATGTATCACAGTGCTGATCACTTCAATTTTGCTGAGTCCAAATGCATCCAGTCTTGTGAATGTACAGCTGCATCTGGGGCTTCAGATACTAGTGAGCAGTGATGCATACAGTACTTATAAGCCCAGTGCCAAGAGACCTCAGGTGAAAGCAAAAAACAACAGCATACTGGCACAATGCAGTAGCATGATGATGTCCTGCCACACACATGATGGTATGTGTTACATCTATATGATGTCCTTACGTCCTACTAGTGTATATGTACCAAGTAAAGGCTGCCATACAGATTACATAGAAGTAGCTTACAGCTCAAAACTGAGGGGGTGATTTACAAAGACCAGTGTACAAGTACGCCGGCCTTATATTAAAGCGACTCTGTACCCACAATCTGACCCCCCCCCCCCCCCAAACCACTTGTAGCTGCTTTTAATCCAAGATCTGTCCTGGGGTCCGTTCTGCGGGTGATGCAGTTATTGTCCTAAAAAAACAACTTTTAAACTGGCAGCACCATGCCCCACGGCCGGGGCTTAGAGTATCTGTGCCCTTACTTTGCACTACCCCTCCATCCCTCCTCCCCTTTTCATCATTAGGAATGCCACTGGAACATTTTCTCTATGCTGAACATTGCACAGGTGTCTTAACGATCCAGCCCATGTTCAGTAATCACACAGCTGATGAATAGGAGATAATCTGCCTGGAGCATTCCTAATGAGGAGGAGGGTGGGCAGGAGGGACAGAGAGGGTTTGCCAGCCTAATGCATACACAATCTAAGCCACGGCCATTGGGCTCCCAGATTAAAAGTTGATTTTTAGGACAATAACTGCATCACCTGCCGAACGGACCCCAGGACAGATCTTGGATTAAAAGCAGCTATCCGAAGGTACAAGCAGTTCGGGGGGGTCAGATTGTGGGTACACAGTCGCTTTAAGCCCTGCCCCCTTTCCCCTGGCCGGATTCACTAAGAGGTGCCCCCTTTCCCCTGGCCATGCCTCCTCCCCGCCTTGTTACACCCCTCAAAGCTTCGCCAGCCCGCACATCCAGTCAGCCAGTCAGTGACAGAGGCGGGATCTGAGCGGACTTGAAACGGATCTCGCCTCCGTCACTGACTGGCTGAGCGGACATGAGACGTCACGTCTCGGGCCCGCGTCAGACACCAGGAAGCGGCCGGGGACCAGAGCGATGCGATGCGGGACCCGCCGCTGGAACCGGGTAGGTGAGTGAATGTTGTTTCCCTCAGCCACCTACTCCCCGCCGGACTACCCCTTTAAGTATTCAATGCTTAGTTTTTAATGGTCAGTTGGCTGTGGTTACTGCTCTGATTCAGCCAAGCGTGCTCGAAGTTTGCTCCACTCTAGTTGCAACCTCGGTACCACTTATAGGTACACCAATGATTTTCTACTGTAGAGTGATGTTCTCCATTCTTTATTTTTCATGCATTACAATTTAGTACTTACATTTTACAAGTTATAAAACAGATGTTCTTCTCTACATGAATTCAGATCAAATTTGCTGTAAAAATAACCTGCTAAAATATGTTTTTGTGTGACCTGAGTTCAGGACAGGGCTGGCCGTATGGTATTTATACAGGTCAGTAATCTCATAAACCTACTGTCTCTTCTTAAGCCTTCATCTGTATACGGTGTATGGATCATTGTCAAATTTGGTACTCCATAAATAAATAGCATAATAATAAGTAGATATAAATGTGATAATTGTGTAGAATTTTTGCAGTTACAAGTCCTAACCCTTTAGCTGGCCATACACAGAAGAAATGTGTTGGCAAAACCAGCTGATTTTATTGGAACCAGCTGACCATATGTTCCAACTCTTCCCTGATGGCAGATGTCTGGAGAGAAAATGATCAGCAAGTTGAATTACAACTGATCCATTTGTTCTTAGGGAGATAAATTGCTGCTATAGGTGTCTGACAGCGGGAGACTTATGCTGCGTTTACACGGAACGATTATCGTGCGAATTCGCACAATAACGATCGAATTCAAACGATAATCGGACGTGTGAACGATCAAACGACGAGCGAGAAATCATTTATTTTGATCTTTCAACTACTTCTCAAATCGTCGTTGATCGTTCGCAAAAAATTCGCAGATCGTTCCTTGTGAACAGTCGTTCGCCGATTTAACCAATGTGTGAGATAGGCTTAAGCGATCGCAAAACGATCGCAAAACGAATTTTCCGTACGATATAGCGTACCGTCTAAACGCTGATCGTTATGAAAAAAAATCGTTACTCCGACATCGTTAATCGTACAATCGGGCGAATTATCGTTCCGTTGAAATGTAGCATTAGACTCTCCTTGTACGTTTCACTTGATATAACATGTACCAACATGCTTAAACAGATTTCAATTATGAATGTACCATTGTTTTCTTGGTCTACAAATCCAAGTTGGAATATATTAATGGAACCATTAGCTTCTCTCATTTGGGAATGCTTGTTGTAAGTTATTGTCTTATTAACACTAAATGGCATCATGGCATGTTGTAAATCATTTCACTTCATTAAATTTTCCATATATATCTTGCTGCCATATTTTATGCAGAACAAGTCAAAGCCAAGTAAAAATTTCTTGTTGTTTTGATAAATAAGATTTTTTTTTCCCAGCAGGTCTGTATTGGGTGCCACTCTTGTTTCATAACAGCTTTAAGTACCATTTTGAATGGTCACAAGAAAATTGTAGATGTATCTGATTATTTTATACACATCTACTCTACAGTCTGTTATTTTCTTACTATGAAGCTAAAAGGGTTGTCTCTCCAAGTAAACGCCTTTCCATATACTTTTTTTAGAGCAAATGGGGGGCTCCTTCTTGAGATGGATAATCGATAAAACTTCGCTTGGCAATAAAGCATCCCCGTCATTGGGGAAAAATGTTGACATGTCCCAGAGAACATTTGAATTGTTGGAGTTTGGATGATCAGACTCCACTGTTTAGAGAATGAGCTGGGACAAGTGCACAGTTACAGTATGTGCTTTATTCTTTTGCTACTATCACAGTTTCACTAGATGAGAGGAGTGCCATTACATTGCCATGTAACTTGTCGAGTACAGTGAGATGGAAAAGGTAATAAGCTGGGGACTGAAGTGCATATGCCATGACCTGGGGTGCTTGATACTGACATTGCCATGGTGGCCAGGAGTGGTGATACCCACCACTGGACACCCTGGCATCATACCTTTTGGTAGAACTGGTGTGAGGTGCAAGGTGCAGCAACGGAGATGAAAGAGTTCCACTTAAACAATGTTTGAACTTTATTTAAGCTTCAGTGTAATACAAAACATATAACAGTGCAATAATATAGTCAATATCTCAACAGGCAACTTGAGGTAAAGAAAGAGTAGGAGTTGAGTAAGAAAGTAGCTATAGATAGGGGTCTGTTAGGAGCCCTTGCCTAATTAGTGCAGAACTCTGCCAGGATGTCTGTGAAGTATATCTTGAAGAAATCCTCGTACTCACAATTAGATAAATCTGTGTTATCTGACTGCCCTTTGCCTACACAGTCTCATAGACCGCCCTGTGAGGTAGTACATTTCCCAGACAACTGTCTCTGTGTAGAGCTATCTAGTGAAAGTTTTCCCATGTAGTCAAGCATTGTCAATGGAGAGCGGTTAACTTGCAATCTAAGCTGTACTGCGGATCAGTCCCTCTTCCTCTCTTCTTAGGGGGTGACTGTCCTGAAGTGAAGACTCTCGACATAGGCAAGGTGTAAAGACAAGAAAAACCACCCGTGTCCCACTTACACATAACTGCATGTTCTTTCAGCTTATTCTAATGACTGGTGGGGGTCTGAATACTTGGGCAATAAATAGCACAATACTATTTACAATTGACATAGCTATTCTAATCTACTAGGTATAAAGATAAAAGACCCTATAGTAAGTATAAACACTAAGGTGAAAATTTATCATTCTCTGTTCCAGCACAGTTTGGCAAAATGTGTTCAAAAATTTTGGACCAAATTTTTTGTGCAAAGTGGGAGTTTGCACAACATTTTTTGTGTAAAGACAAAGCTTGTGGTAGAACTTTGCCAAGCTATAATGTTGCAGGGAATGAAAAATTCCCACTTAAACTGTACCTATCACTTCGGGACTGCGCCTGGATACAATGAAAAAATCTTGCAGGTGGGTGGTCCACTTATGACGTGAGCAGGGTAAGGAACTCCTAAAACTGCAGTTCACTGCATTGTAATACACTTACACTTACAATGCAGTTTACAGAACTTCTGGGAACTCTATAATTAGCCCGTAACATATTATTTTAGTGTATCCTGCTGCAGTCCCAAAGTGGTACCCTTTAAGTCCTTTATAGATGCTGCTTAAGGCTAAGCTCACACAACCTATAAATTCATTAAACAATGGCTGTAGTTGCAGGTTTGCCGATTCCATGTGGCTGCGCAAAAAATGTCAGTTTTGTGCGACTGCTATTCATTAAATAGCAGGTGCACAAAACTGACAGTGAAGACAATGTAAAGTGCGGCTCCGGCCGCACTTTACATTTTCTGCTATGAGTAATTGGAATGCGGGCACACCCAAATGGGCCCACATTGCAATTAAAAAGAATCTAAGTTCATCTGTCTGGTACTGCACTGGCCAGGATGAATTTCATAGACAGCAGCGGTTCTGTGACATGGCCCTGTTACAGAACGGCCGCTGTCATACAGTGTGTGAACCCGGCCTAACACTGTCACTTGATGCCCCCATCCCAATCCCATGAATACATCCTCTGCGTTGTTTGCTAACATTACAGCGTGTACAGACCACATCCTTTGCTGGTTCTCAATAGTTATTAAGCTAAGAGCCAAACAACAGTCTAGAATCTGGATCCCCTCTGTCCAGAAAATTCACTGCAGCTGTAACTATAGGCTCCATCTATCCTTTCCAATTATAATAACAACTTAAATACCTCCTATGTTTTAATATTTTCTCTTAAAGATTTATTTTTGACGTAGGCTAATAAATACCGCTGTGACCTTAAAATGGTTCTCCGAAGCTTCCCTTGAAGTGTGATTTATTAGACTAAGTGAAAAAGTTGTCACTGTATAGTTTTCTATAGTTTCAATCGTTTACTGTAATTATACCTCCGTCTGTACAGCAAGCCAAAACAGCACAAATGGATGACTGCTTTGCTGATCAGAACAAGATATTTTTACAACACTTTACTGCTATTTCCAAGAGCCTGAAAAGACTTTTCTTCAAACAGCCAAACTAAAGTTATATGAAGCTAAAAGACAGGCAGATACTGCTATTACCCATAGCACAGGGAATGTTGTAAGAAAAACAGGAGTTACTAACTACTTCATAATAGGCCATAACTTTTTAAGATTTCAGGCTTTGCTTATTTATTTATTTTTAGAGTTTAGTTCCCATCACTTGGCTTGGGTTGCAATTTTTCAATGGTACCATTTTCGGGTACATATAGTCTATTGATTTATTCCTTTGTGGGAGAGACATGTCCTGAAAACATAGATACAGCCTATGGGTGTATCCATGTTTTTTAGGCAGTCTTGGGGCTGCATCAAACTACTTCAGCCACCAGTAATTAAACGCTACACTCTTGGGTTCACTCATCTCTACTGCTGACGGCTTGTCATCTATAATAATGAGAGGGTCCAATCCCTGCAGGCCAACCTACCACTGGGGTGGGATCACATAAATTGTAAGACAGTATGACATGAAGCGCTCTTCTCTTGCCTTTTTGCATTCTGTTGTTCTCACGTTTAGTATAAGGTTTTACCAGGAGGGATTGACCTGAGACACAAGGGAGAGATGGGGCACTATACTGGTCCAGACTACCAGTCGAGTGGTCTTATTTCAAGTCCTCGACATACCAGACAGATTTGAGGGTGTTGAAGAACTTATGTAGGAAGAATTAGCTGTCTTGTTTTGTCTTGTCTTTTGTCCCGTCTTTTGTCCCAAGCAGGGAGCACACACACTCTTAGGGCATGGGCTGAAATTTTTGTATAAAGTCACAGACACTTGGACTCTCATCTCTCATCACAATAGGGTGGTAGAAGAGAGTGCGGCTTCCTTCAAACACGGCTCTACCATTTCAACTGAGTTATTTTTGCTACATCTGTCCTACTCATTTTATGTACAGGCCACTCATGAGATTTGGAGCGTTGCCAGATGCCTATCTGTCTTAGTCACACTTCAACTTGCTGCACATCACACAATCAGATCTTGCACCTCCTCAGCTTGAGCTCCACTAGCCTTCAGTACAACCAATGTGTTCATCACTCTTAACTGAGACTCTAAGACACCATTCATATCACTCCAATCTGGCAATTACTAACATCAGTGACAACACACAGGACGCCCTTCATTGATGCACCATATATAATTTTCAGTGACACCTTCTGAAAGAGGTGTGAAACCCTTGCACTTTTCCCATGGATGTGATCTGCACCACAGCTCCAGGCAGTCACAGGACCATGAAAGCCAAGCCCCAGTATGTGAGCAGCAGCAGCAACTGCAATACACAAACATAAGTTTAATATTACCCAACAAATATGAGTACATAGTTGGTGACCATCCAAAACACATTGCTCATCATTATCATGAACAAGGAAAAAAACAACAAAAAAACTGCAAATAGCATACAGTTCCATACTATTTCTTTTTTGACACCTTTCCGCTTTTTATTACTGTTATGGCCGTCTTACATGGCCCGATATTCCCAATATTACTGAGCCTATTACACGGCTCAATTATCGCACAGCAAGGGCTGCACAGACATCATTAGCGATGTCCATGCAGCCCTGGCTTTGGTGTAAAATAATAAACACATCTACTTGACCATGTTTCCCACTGTCCTCAGGCCTTGTCTGTGGGATTCCCCAGTTTTCACAGCTGCAGCTCTCACTTCTGGTCCGGTGTCTGACATGACAGGCCAGCCAGCCGATCACTGGCCGCGGTGCTATCCCATCTTGTCCAGTGATTGACTGGGACCAGATGTGAGAGCTGCAATGACTGGGGAATCTCACAGACACTGGGCAATGTGATGAGGTAAGTGATAGCTTTATTTTTTTATACACACAATCATCAGCTGATGATTTTTTTTTAAGTGCCAAAAGACGATAATAGGCTGATCATTGTTTTTATTACATGGAGCGATATTGGCCTGATTCAGCCAATTATAGCTCTATGTAATAGGGTTCTTAGAGATGAGCAAACTTGCAGAAAGTTTGGGTTCTAGGCAGACCTTGTGCCACATCCATCTTCTCCAGACAGTGGGATTTAAATGCTGATCGTTTGGGTTCATGCAGACCCAAACTTTCCCTAAGTTTTCTCATCTTTAATTACTTGCTGTGCATTGCTGGTTATATTTTAGTGTTGGCTCTATCTATAAAACCAAGAAACCCAGTTTTAATGCAAGTTTGTGAAATGTCTTATAAGGTCACTAAAATAACTCAAAATACCAGATAGAGATTTTAGACAAATGCCAGCTTTAGGGCTTCCTACTAATTATTGGAGACAGAAATATTCTTAAAATCACAAATTTTACCTACAGTATGCATAGCCTTTTAAATGCCAGCTATAGAATTACCAATTAATGGCCAGAATGTAATAGCCACATTTTAACAATTTTTCAACAGCCTGCATTTTGTTGGACTCCATAAGTATTTTTACTTTAGCAGAGGTGTTGAAGTGTGTGTGTGTATATATATATATATATATATATATATATATATATATATATATATGTACCTTGGTTTAAGAGTAACTTGGATTGAGATCGCTTTGCAAGAAGAGCTCACAGTTTTTCAAAATTGTGACTTGGTTTGAGATCATTGCTTTGGTTAAAGAACTCCCTATACTGGGTGGGAGGGGGAGTGGGGGAGGGGCATAGTCTGCATAGCATAGTTTACAGCACTGTACTCTGACCCAGGAAGTCTGCCTTACCTTCCAAATCATGGCATATCCACTTCAGGCTGGGGCTTGCATCAGGGGACAGGACTGTGGAGGTAATCTCTTCATAGCTGTAATCCCACTCTCCCCGGACAGAGTGCTGCATGTATGTGCCCACATCGACCCTGCTCATTCCTTCATGCTGCCTGCTTTCTCTGTCAGCCCTTGTGTTTCCCATCCTTTCCATTTATGCTATAATATGCCTGCACTCACACTCAGCTATGCACACTGCTGCTATAATCTGCCTGCACTTACACTCAGCCATTCACACTGCTATAGCTTCTGTCACTGTCCTCCTGCAAAGTTCCTTATTCTCACTTCCTGATTAGTCCATGCTAAACACACACCCCTTCCCCATTGCTGTCATATGACCACACAGACCTCTGACAGCAGCCCTGCTTCTCTATTCTAGCCTGTTGTACTACAATACTGAATTTTGGGGATCTGCAGTTCTATCCAGTATCTACAAACTTTTCCTGTTTTTTTCAGGTTTATGCACTTACTATACATTATACTCCACATGCTGATTGCTATACTGTACAGTAACTTATTATGTGGCATATTCAGCTGTTTCTAAATGTTTGTTTCATTTGTTTTACATGTTATTCAGAATAACCGACCTAGGGTCGGATGGACAAGTAGATGAGGACAGCTGGGGGGCTAGCACTAGGACTCAATCTGTACCTTTTCACCCAGGTTGTATGTTTCTTACATAAGGAGAGGGCATCACCTTAATGTAGTGGGGCCCGAATATGTAAAGAATGAGAAGCCTTTTTTTATGTAAAAATAAATAAAATTTATACTGTGTGTGTGTGTGTGTATATATATATATATATATATATATATATATATATATATATAAAATTATTATTATTTTTTTTTTTAATTTTTTTTTTATTTTTTTATGAACTTATGCTAGTTGTGCACCACAGTTCCTTTACAGACACTTAGTTAAATATCCCTGTAAATTCAATTATACATATTTGTTACAGCCACCACTAGGACCGAGATGCAGTCCACTGCTCCAGCAATCTTTTAGACATCGCAGCTGCTACTGTCACATTTAATAAAGTCTTTGAACAGTTCATATATTACACTGTAACAGCAAGCTTTTTTTTCTTGGCCTGGAAAGGGGCTTTGTCATTGCGATGTGTTCTGTGCTATCTTTGCTGACAGCAGGTTTTTGCCTTAAGGTGACAAGTCACATAATTCACAAGACTTAGATCTGATGTCATTGAAAGGTGAAATATGATTGGTTAAGCTTCCTGACATCACAGCATAAATGCGGTCAGTGATCTTAATGATTGCTTACTTGGGCTCATGCTTTCTGCTTGTATCATAAATATGAAGTGACCTCAATTATAGCGCGGCTGCATAAACATGCATCCGGCTCATTAGTTACCGCCATACAGACTCTATGTGAACCAGCTAGCTATATTATTTTAAGCTGAAGAGGCTGGGGTCATCCATTATCCACCCCTCCTTCTGTGATATGTTATTAACTTCTTAGTGACCTCATGTAGTTCATAGTTTCTTTGTAAGACGCTTTTCTTATTTAAGGGTTTCCAGGGTAAGCACATTGATAGTCTACGTTTAAGATACTTTGAAATTGAATCATAGGATCTTCAGAAAACCGCATGATAAAGAGAATGCTGCATGTCTGCATGTGCCCAGAACTGCAGTCCAGTCCGGGTCAAGCTGGTGGTTGATGGGTGTTCTTGGGTTTAGACCCCTACTAATCACTTATTGATGAACCCATGCTATCAACTTGGAAAATGATTTGCTTCAATGTATTTGGGCATGGCTTCATCATAAGTAAACCTTGGGGTCATAAAGGAAAACCGTGCTAGATTCATTCTGCTTACTATGTCCACTGACTTTGTGATTGCAGTATATAGGTAAATAGTTTAATGGAAATATAAATAAACAAATATATTAAAAGTGTCAATGAGCCAAAGAAATGGAGGGATAATGATGACCGTGTACTCCAAGTTTGTTCCAGGGGCTCTGTATTTTCGTATATATATTTACTCATATTTCCTGCTCTTTGGTCAGACATACTTCCTTGGTCCATTCAGGAATTGAGGGGACCGATTTCTATTTCTAATTTCATGGTAGAAAGTGTTGTAAGTGGATGATTAATGGGAATGAAAACATTTTCAGGTAGATTTAATAAAACTAGATTCACCAACAAAAAGCGTTTTATTTTTGTTGTTGTTTTTTTTTAAATCTTTCCCGATAATTTTTTCTTAAAAAGGTCTAACCCCTTAATGCAAATTCACTTATACGTACTTGATCTTACTGTTAAGGGGTAAGAAGCAAGCTTATGACTTCATCTAGCTCTATACCTGGCGGCTTCCAGCTGCAATCAGCTGCGGTGGCTTTAATAGGCTTTAATATTTAGCCATGTAATTACCAAGTACAAACAACAAGGCCTCATATGATTTTGAACATAGGAAAAGGTAACAAAGGCCTAAATATAGGCTGTGGAGTTAAAGGGCTGATTAGGGGGCAGTAAAAACAAATGTGAAACATAGTTCCATACTCTTTTACTGAATTTACAGCAAAGTGGGGAGTTGTTTTCAGATATTTAGTTCAGTAGAGAAGGCTTTCAATAATATTGATGTACAACTTTGTTGTCAGCTTCAGATCATGCTCAGACCTCAAGTTCCAAAGAGACTATGCTGAGCTGCAGCATGCATGCCTCCTCCCACCACGCCATGCCTTGACTGATTGACATACAATGCTCTTGTCCAGTGTAATGCTGTATTTACACGGAACGATTATCGTTAAAATTTGCGCAATAACGATCGAATTTGAGCGATAATCGTTCCGTGTAAACACAGCGAACGATCAAGCGTCAAACGAGAAATTGTTTATTTTGATCTTTCAACATGTTCTCAAATCATTGTTCATCGTTCGCTAAAAATTTGCAGATCGCCTTGTGTAAACAGTCTTTCACAGATTCACCTTATGTGAAAGATGGGCTTAAGCGATCTTAAAAACGATCGCAATAACAATTTTTCTTACGAATTTAGTGACGATTTTTCTAACGGTTTATTTGTCTAAACGCTGACTGTTATAAAAACTAAATTGTTGCTTCAAAATTGATAACCCCTAGACGACCTAGGACGTACCGGTACGTCCTAGAAGTCTGTCCCCACACGACCCTGGACGCACCGGTACGTCTTGAGCTATGAAGCGCGCTCCGGAGCGATCGAGCTGCAGCGTGACATTAACTCCTTAAACGCTGTGATCGCGGCCGCGGCGTTTAAGTGTAAGTGACAGGGGGAGTCCCCTGTCATTTACCAATCGGGTAAAACGGACCGCTAAAGGTCTCTCACCTGCCTCCGGTCCGATCGGCGCTCAATGAGCAGAGCACCGATAACACTGATCAATGCTATGCCAATGGCATAGCAGTGATCACTGTGTAAAATAAAAGTAATCAATGTACAAGTCCCCCAAAGGGACTTAAAATGTATTAAAAAAAAAGTTTAAAAGACCAACACACTACCCCAAAACCCCTCCTCCAATAAAAGTCTAAATCACCCCCATTTCCCATTATATAATAAATAAAACATATAAAAATAAATAAGCATATAATATACCGTAGCGTGCGTAGCTATTAAAATATATCAAGCAGCATTGCGAACGGTGAACGGCGTACACGAAAAGAGGGAAAGAAGTGCGCGGATTACCGATTTTATGTTACATTATATATATATAAAAAAATTAATAAGTGATCAAAACGTCCGATCTTCACAAATATGGTATTAATAAAAACTAGAGATCATGGCGGAAAAAATGACACCCCATACAGCCCTGTAGGTGAAAAAAATAACTGTTATAAGCGTCACAATAGGCCCATTTTATTAATATTTAATTGTCAAAAAAAAGGATTTCATAAAAAAAATATATATTACATTAGAGAATCTGTGTAACCTGCATATGGTTGTGTTCGAAATGACCTATAGAATAATAGTATCATGTCGCTTTTACCATACAGTGCATTACGTAGACACAGGAACCCCCCAAATGTTACCATATTGCATTCTTTTTTAAGATTTCACCTATTTATATCTTCATAAATAATATATTTGGGATTCCTTCATACATGTTATGGTAAAATGAAAGACGCCATTACAAAGTACAACTATTCCTGTAACAAATAAGCCATTACATGGCCTTGTAGATAGAAAACTGAAAGTGCTAGAGCTCTTAGAAGGGGAGGAGGGAAAAACGAAAGCGCAAAGATCAAAATTTGCGCGGTCCACTGGGTCATTTTGGGCCTGGTCCTCAAAGGGTTAAACAATCGATTGGGCAAATTATCGTTTCATGTAAACGCAGCATTACTTGTGAACATCAGTCATTCAAGGCCGGGAGGGGTGGGGAAGGAAGGAAGTGTGCATGCTGCAGCTCAACGTACCTGACGTATGTCTAAGGTCTAAATACGATCCAGAGCTGGCAGATTTCCTTGATTGGAAACTACTGTATCAAACCCTTTTGCATTAAGTGTAATCCAAAACCGACCAAAGGATTGTTTCTTGCAGACTATTTCATTATTAAAAAAGCATTCTGTTTATTTGTTATTGGCCTCCTGCTGCACGCTGGCATGTATACCAGTGATGATCGTTTTCCTGCACGGCAGTGTCAGGCGCCATTCAGATTCCACTGGTGCTGACGTCATATTTCTTCTTTCCCCATTGCTTGTGAAGACTGGAAATCGGCGTCTTCAATTTATCTCTATGAGAGCACTCTTATAGGGATGCATTGAAAACTCAGACTTTTGGCCTCTTTGAAGGACAAGCAAAGAAGGGGGGGGGGGGGGAAAGCTGGAGTGCTTCTTTAGGCTGGGTTAACACTATGTATTTTTGAGGCTGTATTTGGTCCTCATGTCAGGTCCTCATAGCAACCAAAACCAGGAGTGGATTGAAAACACAGAAAGGCTCTGTCCACACAATGTTGAAATTGAGTGGATGGCTGCCATTTAATGGTAAATAACTGCCATTATTTCAATATAACAGCCGTTGTTTTAAAATAACAGCACATATTTGCCATTAAATGACGGCCATCCACTCAATTACAACATTATGTGAACAGAGCCTTTCTGTGTTTTCAATCCACTCCTTGTTTTGGTTGCTATACAGCCTCAAACATACATAGTGTGAACATAGCCTAAAATTGAAAATAATGTAAAGATTTATGTTATGATTATGTTGTTTCCATTTTATAACTTCAACAGAATAGAGCAAAATAGTTTTTATTGTGTGCTGTATTTGTATTTATTGTGTATTTGTATTTGTCCATTAAGGCACACTTATAACTGTAGCATATGTCCAGCATCTACACTCACGAGTTTTGACCGAAAAAGTAATCATGTTTTCATAGTTGAGATAATTGGGATTTGTGCTCCTGCTCCAGAGGTTTCTTTATCTAAAGTGTTATATGAACAAAATGAATTTTTGTGGAGATGTGCTTTAAATCGAAAGGTGGGAATTTTGTGAGAAAGCTACCCATCTGTGCAGGTAGCTTTGTGCGAATCAATGGACGGTAGGAATCTTCACCTGCCAAGACACAGAAAATCAATTTCAATAAGATTAAGTTAAAGATAGTACAAAGGGTCATCAACAGACAGCGATATGACATAGATTAATAAAGCCAGTATCTTGTAAGACAAACATCGCTGTTTTGACACCAACACAACCTGCAAAGGAATATGAAGCAGAAAGACAGTCTACTGCAATAAATAGATTTATTTATAGATGTAACAAACTTTGTGCGTTTTTTTTTTTTTTAGTTTGAGCACCCTTTAGAAAAATGATTTGGTTCTCTATTTGGCCCTTAGTAGGAGCCACAGCCAAATCATTCAATGTAGGTTAAAGCGACTCTTTACCTACAATCTGACGCCCCCAAACAACTTGCACCTTCAGATAGCTGCTTTTAATCCAAGATCTGTCCTGGGGTCCGTTCGGCAGGTGATGCAGTTATTGTCCTAAAAACAACTTTTAATCCTGCAGCGCTGTGTCTAACGGCCGAGGCTTACATTTGTATATGCATTAGGCTGGCACACCCTCTCCGTCCTTCCTCCCTACCCTCCTCATTAGGAATGCTCCAGGCAGATTGCTTCCTATTCCCCACCTGTGTGCATAATGAACATGGGCTGGATCGTTAAGACACCTGTGCAAAGCTCAAACAGCATTAAATGTTCCTGGAGCATTCCTAATGATGAGGAGGGTGGGGAGGAAGGACAGAGAGGGTGTGCCAGCTTAATGCATATGCAAATGTAAGCCCCGGCCGTTAGACACAGCGCTGCCAGATTAAAAGTTGTTTTTAGGACAATAACTGCATTCCCTGCCGAACGGACCAAGGTACAAGTGGTTTGGGGAGTGTGGGGGGGGTCAGATTGTGGGTACAGAGTCGCTTTAAGTAAAGCTCTTAGAAATACTTACATTAGAAAAATAGATATAACTATATAATGGCACTCTGCTAACCTTTTATTTCTATTGATAAAAAGGGTAAAGGTTGCCAGTTACTTGAAGTACAGTACAACTATCTACACCAAATATCACCTGGAAATGCTCCATATTCAGATCTGCAGTTTTGTGAAGCCAAGGGCCAGTTCACACTGAGGAATCAGCCAGGAAAATGTTACTTCTGGAATTCCATGAAAATTCATTTTTCATTTATTTCAGTTGTCCAAATTTAGTAATTTCTTCCAATTTAGAACACAATTCTTCGCTGATTCCGTACTAAAAAATTTCAGAGCAGAAACTCACTGCTCAATTCATTTCAATTGTATTCCGCCAGCACGGAAATTCCAATGTGCAAACTACAGAGCACAAATTCCATTGAATTCAATGGAATGTGGCTCTGCACTATGTTTTCAGGTGGAATTTTCAGTGAGAACTGGCCCTAAGACTCACATTAACTTGCAGACTCTATTGTTGTGTCTGAGAGCTAATTTTTGTGAAGAACCTTGGGATGCACAAACATTCTGCATTGTTCCCCAGTCTGCGCTGTACTTGACATATGGAACAGAATCTATTAAGGGGATATGGCCTTATTATGTGCTTGGTGAAATTTGTTCCTGCACACAGGAGTCAATTGCAGTAATAGTCTGTGCCAGCTCGGACATGGTAGAGATTTCTGAGGCTACTGCATGGCATGTGCCCCTTTAAGGAATTTAAGATTATTATTATTTTTCCACACCACTTTTAATAAACCGTCCCCTTAGGATATGTTTACATGACATATTCTTCCTATAGAGAAAAATGTGCAATTCAGCACATGCTGAACATTCAAGGGTGGCCTTGGATTTCTTTTACATATTTAATGGGGCCAATTGTCAGTCAGTGCTCTCCTGAGCGATATGCTCTGAAGAAGTGATGTGTTGCTTATTCTGGTACGTTTGAATTACACATTTCAAAAATATGCACTGTAAGTCAAAGTGTAACTGTGGTGCACATTACCATTGAAAGCTTTTGGTGCACATTCCCATTGAAAGTTTTTTATTTCTCATTTTGGTGTGTGATGCATGGGAAAATTATTGCTGAAAAGCTCAAGGGAATCTGGCCCTAAAACACTGTATTTTTACTTTTTCTTAAGGCCCTATAACACAAAATGATTATTGGCCGTATTTGGCTGATATCGGCCTTTAAGGCTGCTGATCGTCTCGTGTAATAGAAGACAACGATCAGCCAATATGCACGATGTCGGCTGATTGTTGTCTATCAACATGTTAAAAGATCAAGGATCAGCATAGCAGCAATATGCTTCCATTGCTTTGTGTAATATCAGAGGCGGCAGCAGACCGCCGCTATCTTCTATGGGCTGCCCGGACGATCTAGCCACCTGACAGGTTGGTGCTCATATAGATGGCCACTAATAATGATCATGGTCTTTATTAGCATTATATTATAAGTATTGCATCTGAGCTGCTAATAAGATGAGGCTCATTGTGTAAAAGAGTCACTCAGCTGTCAAGTAAAGAAAACTGCAGGGATGCCGCCATGTAACTTAACAAGCAGTAGGGAATTAAATTAGCTTAAAAGTTACAAAGAACTCAAAGAATCTTTTTCATGATCATTTTTTTTAATTAAATTGCAAAGACAAACGGTAGATAAGGCAGAACTAGAGTAAACACCCTAAGAACAAGCAAGGGATTCTCATATGAATGTGATTGAAATCACACTCGTACTGGAAGGAGTTCTTCACAGTGTGCTCTGGCCTATTGAGTACAAAGTGACAGGCTCCAGGCAAAAAATTATTTATCCGTGAAGTTGTAATGAGCAGAATAATTAATAGCTGTGACATCCATCACTTCCCAACAAGAAGACTATCCAACTTACTTGAGGAGTTCATCTCTACAGTGAGTTAGAATGGCTCTGAAGACAAATTACAACAGGAACCTCCATAAAACTTTTTGCCTTCAAATTCAGATTTTTGTATACAATGTATGGAGGTTTAGAAATTCTATACATTTATCTGTGTACTCGCAGTAATGTGCACAATAATGTAATCTGGCTAGTCAGTGATATATTAGTATATAAAGAGAAATACATTATGATATTCATAGAGTAGTAGCATGTCATTAGTAGGTACACAAAATTTTGGCAATTGATGGACTATATATATATATATATATATATATATATATATAGTGGTACCTTGGTTTAAGAGTAACTTGGATTAAGAGCATTTTGGTTTAAGAGCTCACAGTTTCTCAAAATTGTGACTTGGTTTAAGAGCATTGCTTTGGTTTAAGATCTCCCTGTACTGGGTAGGAGGCGAAGTGGGGGAGGGGCATGGTCTGCATAGTTGTCACGGCCGCGGCGGCGTCCCGTGTTCCGGGCCGCCGCCGCGACCTCCTCCTGCCCCATGCAGCCGCCGGGGTCCTTGTGCAGGGACCCGGCGCTGCTGCTAGTTCGGCCCCTGGGGCGCCTCACCTCTCCTCCGCTCCTGTCTCCGTCTGTGCCGGCTGGCGCACGCGTCCCCGCCTCCTAGGGCGCGCGCGCGCCGGCTGTCTCAAATTTAAAGGGCCAGTCCGCCCCTAATTGGTTAGTTGCACCAATCACTCCCTATATATTCCAGCCCTGCCCCACTACAGGTGTTGGAGCCTCTACTTGCTTCCCATAGCGGTTGGCCCAGCCCCCTGTTGTTCCTGACCTTAGTCCCTGTTCCTTGTTCCTGTCTTCAGTCCTTGTCCCTAGTCCTTGCCCGCTGCCTTCCCATTGTTCCTGAGTCCTGTCCGCCACCTGCGAGCACGTCTACTATCCTCTGCCTGCACTATCTCCTGCCTACTGCTCCTGCCACGCCTCGCCTGTCGTCACTAGCAACCAAGCCAGGGGCAGCGACCTGGGGGTCGCCTGCCGCAGCAAGTCCATCCCGCCTTGCGGCGGGCTCTGGTGAAAACCAGCGGCCCCTTAGACTCCGCTCCCTGGTTAGGTTAGTGCCATCGCTGGTGACGGTCCAGTGGATCCACTACTCCAGGCAATACAATAGTGCGGTCTACAGCACTCTTTCCGAGGAAGTCTCCCTCACCTTCCATATCATGGCAGTTAAATTTCAGGCTGGGGCTTGCATCAAGGGACAGGACTGTGAGGGTAATCTCTCCATAGTTGTAACCCCTCTCTTCCCAGACAGAGAGTGCTGCTATACTATGCCCAAATCTGCCCTGCTCATTCCTTCATACTTCCTGCAGTCTCTGTCTCTTGTTTTTATTCAGAATAAAAAATCATTATTTTGGGGTGTGGAACCAATTGTCTGCATGTCAGTCATTTCTTTAGTTTTGCTTTAGTTTAAGAGTTGATTTGGATTACAAGCACGGTCCTGGAACGAATTATGCTTGTAATCCAAGGCACAACTGTATTTATACACCGACACACACACACAGTGGTACCTTGGTTTAAGAGTAACTTGTATTGAGAGTGTTTTGCAAGAAGAGCTCACAGTTTTTCAAAATTGTTACTTGGTTTAAGAGAATTGTTTTGGTTTAAAGGGGCAGTGCGTTGTAAGACATTTTTCACTAAATAACACACATTACAAAGTTATACAACATTGTAATGTTTGTTATTTAAGTGAATGGTCCACTTCCCCATGTATTTGGATTACAAGCACGGCCCCAGAACGAATTATGCTCTTAATCCAAGGCACCACTGTATATATAGTTTTGGATCTCAGGAAATGCACGCTAAGCCTCAGTTCACTTCAACCATAACAGAAAAACACTAGACATAATAGACCAACCATATGTGTTCCACATAGCAAGCACCATAAAGAACTAGGCACTAGAAATGAGCAAACCGGGTTCAGGTTCGAGTCCATCCGAACCCAATCGTTCGGCATTTGATTAGTGGCAGCTGCTGAACTTGGATAAAGCTCCAAGGTTGTCTGGAAAACATGGATACAGCCAATGACTATATCCATGTTTTCCACATAGCCTTAGGGCTTTATCCAACTTCAGCAACCACCGCTAATCAAATGCCGAACGTTCGGGTTCGGATCGACTCGAGCATGCTCGAGGTTCGCTCATCTCTACAAGGCACCAAAAAGTCCTCAAGACAAACTTATATGGGTGGTCAATAAAGTATGTAGTGGTAGCCTATATGTTAACCCATGGGATAAGGATATCTGTTACTAATGTTGCAGGGAGGCTAGTGGTAATCACTTCATTGGTGGAATGGCACAGCAATATCCTGACAAAGTCTATTTGCTTGAAAATGGTGAAAAATGATACTCAACAGAGGCTTTGCGGCTTTAACATACAGTATGTGCCAATACAGCTTGATGGTTCTTAACAAGAAGGACAGTTTCCACACACAAATATAATGGCTCAATTCTGCTATAAAGTCACCTGCAAGAATGGCAGACCTATTAAGAAGAATAACTGTAATCTTTATTGAAGGCAATGAGGGAGATTTATTAAACTGGTGTAAAGTAGAATTGTCTCAGTTGCCCCTAGCAACCAATCAGATTCCACTTTTCATTTTTGAAAGAATCTGTGAGGAATAAAAGGTGTAATCTGATTGGTTGCTAGGGGCAACTAAGCCAATTCTACTTTACACCAGTTTGATAAATCTCCCCCAATGTTTCACCTCAATTTTATTTTCCTGATTAGAGTAACATACTAAAACTTGTTCTTTTATTCTAATTTGTTTTTATTTTCTTAATTTTTTTATTTCACTATTTTTATATTGTTATGGGGGCGGCCATATTACCTGCGCTGTTCTCAACAGCATTTAGTGATATGCTTTACAGCAAGCCTCATGGATATAGAAGACAAAAGACATACTCTGTCCCATTGAAATGATTCTAAAACATCATTGAGCATCAGTGCTGCCCTCTAGGTTGAAGTTACGACATCTGTGGCAGAGATTGCACTTTTGGCTTTAAAATCTGCTCCTGTTTTTACTGTGTTCCTTGCATTTGTCTTTGCTTCAGTTGTCTATTCCATGTTTTTCAGATCTCCTTGCACTTACATTTGTTGTTGTCTTGTTATTGTCTGCTGTGCTTTGATGGACGGGTCTTTCCTCCTCTGTCCTTCTGTGTTTTCTCTGCCTGGACCTATGAGCCTTGAGTTTGTTTCCCTTATAGGGTTCTCTCCTTTCTTCACTCTGGGCTCTTGGTAGCTTTGTTCAGCTTAATCTATTCAGCTACAGTAGATGCAACATTGTACCTTGCATTCAGTGAATTTCTGTTTTTTTTGTTGTTGTTTTTTTTTACTTTTTCTTACTACCTGTTCTCATTCTGACATTGTACCTTGCTGCCTTCTTGGTGCTGGCCTCTGCCTGTTTTTTTGACTACGCCTTGTGACTCTGCCGTTATTGTACTACGTTGCTTGTCTGGTATTGATCTCGGCCCGTTTGACTATTCTATTTCCATGTCCTTTACTTGTCATTTTGTCTGTCCGTGACTTGTCTGTTCTTGCACATATTTTAGAGCAGGGACTGTCGCCCAGTTGTGGATGGTAATTTAGGACCTGCTCTGCAAGTAGGCAGGGACAGCATAGGGGTGTCCCTAGCCTTAGGGCCCACTTGTCCTGTCTCTGTGTCCACCTGGGCCCTGACAAGTCCGCTCAGTTACCTCTAAAAAAGGTCATTCAACAGGGAGCTTCTTTGTCTTTTACTGATGTTATCTATCTACTGGTGGCACATGTTGCTGCAACCCTGTACAGATCACTTTACAGCAGTCTACTCTTATCACAACAGACACAACAGGAAGTCTCAGCTTAGGGCCCTATTACACCAACAGATATCAGATTTTTACAGCTAAAGCCAGGAATGGATTTAAAATAATTAGAAATACAGTCTTTCCTTTATGACCTGATCTCTGTTTATAGTCCATTCCTGGCTTTGATTGCAAAAATCGGTCAGATATCTGTTGGTGTAATAGAGCGCTTAGTTTTAGCCCCAGTGATGAGAATGAAAACTGCAAGATCTAAGGAAAAATGAAAAATTTGAAAAAAATGCCACCAAAAATTCTTAAAAAATATTTTTAACATAAAAACATTATTTTAACAAAAAGTCATTTTCTGATGACACATTCCCTTCAAGGGAAAATTGGACTATGTGTTACAAGAGATCTGGTCTCATTTCTGTTTCATGTGGGAGAGGTCATGGCAGAATTGTGGCATTATAATACATTGGTTGTTGCGTGGACATAGTCTTTCTTCTACAGATATTGCTCACAAATACTTTCGGGTTTTGGTTCAATGCACCCTGCTACAGAACAACTAAACAAGGTGAGCATGCATTATCCACCCCCATATAGTTATATGAAGAGTAATGACTCACTTTTTGCACTTTAATGTGAATTTTACATGTTGCGCCCTTTGTCTGTTGCTTTCTCTTTTTTTCCATTCATACTTGAATGCTTGGTGGCTGTCACTCAGAGGCACGTACATGACTGCCAGTTGGAGTAATAACAGAAGACTTGTAGTTTTGTGCTGTAAAGTCTCAGTTCTGTCCCTATTTATTGAACCAGGGGTTAAGATAACTTACAGTATTATCTTTATTGCTTTATTCAAGGCTTTAACGTATCAGTCAGGTACATGACCCTAGCACCTTGGCATCCCCCTTATGGTCTCTAAAATTATACTTGTGTAATCTGATTTCCCTATTGGTACTTATTGTCTCACTCCATGTCTAGGAACACCTTAGCGTCAGCTATCTCTTTGGATGTCTCACTTCAATCTGGTAGATGTTATCACTACCACTGTTCTCTGTCAGTGATGGGAATTGTGTGATACTCTTTCACTTTTCTTATATCCTGAAAAATATTATTTCTGTTATGAATGCACATGACAGGACTTTGAAAAGGTCCTCAGTGTTTAAGGACTTACTTTTGACTATAATTCTGTGTTTATTTTCCTTCGTCTGTGCCTAGTCTGAACACTCGTTATTCCTCTGTTCTGCTGATTGTCAACTGCTCCACCAGTGTCTGCTCTGCTATATTTCCTCTGGTCATGTCATGGTTAACCTGATTTTGCCTTTGTGATTGACAGCTGGTCTCTCCATTCCCTTTTCTGTTTCCCCCAAATCACTTGTACTTTCGGATAGTTGCTTTTAATCCAAGATCTGTCCTGGGGTCCGTTTGGCAGGTGATGCAGCTATTGTCCTAAAAAACAATTTTTAAACTGGCAGCCCCGTGCCCAACAGCTGGGGCTTAGATTGTGTATGCATTAGGCTGGCACAACCTCCCCTGTCCCTCCTCCCCGCCCTCCTCATCATTAGGAATGCTCCAGGCAGATTGTCTCCTATTCATTAACTGTGTGAATACTGAACATGGGCTGGATCGTTAAGGCACCTGTGTAATGTTCAGACAGGAGAAAATGTTCCAGTGGCATTCCTAATGATGAAGAGAGTGGGGAAAAGGGACGGAGGGGTGGTGGAAAGTTAGGGCACAGATACTCCCGTTGGGCACAGAGCTGCAAGTTTAAAAGTAGTTTTTTAGGACAATAACTGCATCCCCTGCCAGGACAGATCTTGGATTAAAAACAGCTATCTGAAGGTACAAGTGGTTTGGGGGGTCAGATTGTGGGTACAGAGTTGCTTTAAGGTCTTTGTGCCTGCCTGTACCTTGCCGGTTAATGAGCTTGTCTTCACCTGCTAGTGTGTCCTTGCTGTTACTTGCCTTTCCTAACCTAGCTTTGTTTCCTGACTTGTCTTGCTTTCTGCCTGTCCTAACTATTTTGCTCTGCCTGTGACTTTGCTTTTGGTTCTTGTTTTTATACTGCGATGCCCATGTGTTGCGACCTGGACTGTCAACTTCTCTTCATTGTGTTTGTGTGTCTTGTCTGCATTATTTGTTTCACCTACCCAGGCTAGGGCTGGACATCCAGCTGCTCGCAGCTGTTTAGGGCAGATTGTGGCCGAGTAGGCAGGGACAGTGGGCAGTGTTCAGCCTAGGGCTCACTGTCTGTGTCTTCTCTCCTGCTTTCTTAGCAACTAGTCCTAACAAATTAAGATCAGGACTCAATCTTTGCAGCCACAGCTTTCATACTGCAATGCCAGACCATTGCACCAGTGGTAGTCCTCTCGCAGAAAATGGTGAACGGCGTAAATGGGGGGGGGAAAAACACCAGGCTTGCTGTTTTTTTTAAACTATATCTCAGGAAAAAAATAACGAAAAGCAATCAAAACTTTTCTTTTCCACCAATATGATATTAATAAAAACTAGAGATCATGGCACAAAAAAATAAAAGATAAACAAAGATAAAAGTGCTATGGCTCTTAGAAGGCTGCAAGGAACATTGCATTAATTTAACCCGGACATCCGTGCATTTAAACGTACAGCATTTAAAAAAACAGAGCTGATTTTTTTAAAGGAAAAAAGAAAATTACACGTGTTCTCAGGTTGTATTGCAGCTCAGTTCCAATAATGTGAGGCAAACTGTATTACCCACACACACCTCAAGAAAAGGTGTGATGCTTTAAGAAGAAACCAGCTGTTTTTTTTAACTCTTAGATAAACCCTTTACTTTCATATTATCATATTCTGTTGTTTTTTGTTCATATTATCCTATTCTTGGTATTTAGAAGTCATTGAGCTTTGCTTAGTATGTTTCTCAACTTTCTTTGTTTTTCTTTTGTTTTTTTTTCTGAGTTTTCATGTCTTCTGCTTGTTTCTTTTACATAGTTTAGTCTAGGGCCAGTGCAGGGATATTACAAGGGTCCTTGACTTAGGGCATTTCACCTGCATAAAAGATACATTCAACTGACAAACTATCTTTTTGCTGACCCTTTTATTTTTTAATTTTTATTTTTGGATGAAATGTTGGGGATTTCCAAATAAAATACTTTCTTTTCGAAAAACAATAGTTGAACTTTCAATGGTTGTCCTGGAACCAAATAATATTGTAACTTGAGGGTCTACAGTGTTAAGAAAACCGGCTTTAAAACTAAACTCATGAATTAAAAAATAAAGTAACAACTACATATTTTATGGAAGCATTTTGTTATGCTCTTTCTTCCTGAAAGTTTTCTACACTCACAAGTAGAGAATATATATATTTGTGTGAGCACCATAATATCTATAATATTTAATACCTACCATTGGTTAATATCACAGGTATATCATCGCAGCAAATATCTGCATTTGTTATAAGGTCGTTCAAGTCTTCAAGTCTTCTGATTTAGAAGTAGAAGGAATATGTGATGGAATGTGATCATGAGACGTTACAATTTATCCCTTTGAATGAGACACCTCCGTTTTGCAATCTGGAAATTCTTAATTGAGTTATATAGACGCGGCTTTGTAGAAGCGGTGTATTGTTTGAATTATCTTTTATGTGAATCTTGCTCGCTCTCTTTTGTCTCTATAACAGCTGTGGTAAATTACATGAAAGACTCAAAGTAGCTGAACTCAAAAGTTTAATTTGCTGCACAGTGGATTGTTCAGCTTTTCCCAGCACATCTTTAATTCCCTGCACATTCCAGCTGAAAAAGAGGATCACTTGAGAATAAAGTCTGAAATGGTTTCTGACAAACCTCAGGCCCACGCTGATATTGTACTCTGCAGGCTGCGGTGGCTCAATGTAATGTACTTATATTAGCATAAGACTGTATTCTATGTAATTTGAAGATGTTTAACTTTTTCTTGCAGAAGATCATCTTATTTTATGGGATCTTCCTTAGGAAATGTCTTGCCGGCTGCAGTGCTGGTGTTCTATACTGTGCCCCAAAGGAAGCTGTACTGATTCTCTCGTCACATCTTCTTTGTGGTTTCCATTTATAACAGAAGTCATAGTGTTTTTTCAGTTCGGTCGTATGATGGATATCAGCAGTGCCTAATGGTGCCAGACGTGAAACTGAATTTGAAGTTTAATATGCAAGTGGCCCTCTCAGAGCAATGTGTAAGGCTATCTGCACAATGCCCAGGTACCAGGGACAGTTTAGACGTAGTTGTAATACTTCAACTATCATTTGGCAAGCCCAAGAAATAACACATGACTGTGGGAACTGACTAAAGTCACAAACAAAATGGAGATACAAACAGCAGTTTTACATCTGATTATTTATTTGATGAAATAAGTCAATTTATCTGTGCTGTGCTATCACAGCCTGCTTATGACAGACTGTAGAGGTAGATCTGTAAAGGAAGCAACATACAGAAAGTCTTAGGCTGCCGTGACAAAAGATTGCCTCCCTGCTATCATTACAGGAAGCTGGTCTGATCCCCTGTACCACCAATGTTGTTTGGCGATAATAATTAAATAATTTTATTGGCATAGCTACCATGGAGACAGACCACACAACTGCTATGGGGCCCATGCGGCAGGGTGCCCTGGACCCCCTGGCAGAGCGTGGCCTGCCTCTATGGTACTAGCTGCTACGCTGACAGTCCACACCCAGAAGCATCTCAAAGCAGCTTTAACATATGACAAACCTCCCGTTCCCTTGAATGGCACTCGGAACAACACTCACAACCCCCCTCCGCCCTTGGACGGTGCTCAGAACATCCTTGGAGCACCATCTGGGCAGAAGGGGGTGCTGCCCTGTGAGAGCCACTCTGAGGCTCTCATCCCAAGGGGGTGGGAGGCGCTCACATACACTACCCCCTAGAGCACTAGGAATCATGGGATCCATGCAGTTTTCTGCTATAGTGCCCGATGAATCCTAGTTATGCCACTGCATAATTTAATAACCACCATAAACAGGGGACAACAACTGGCACTCAAGGTGTTTGCTCAGCCCCTGAGCCTACTTCATACTCCCCCTTCACATCATCGATGACAAAAGTGATGTGAAAGGGTTAGAGAATAGACAGAAAGGTGAGAAACGATGGAGGACTACTCACACAGGGTGGAGAAAGAAATGAGAGCACATAGAAGGCAGTTTGCAGGGGAGAATCATATAGGCCGTGTACAAATATAGAGAGATAACAAAGCTAAATAAACAAACAGCAAAGGCTGTGAAACATAAACTAAGCAAAAATAATGTAAATGTATGGGGCCATGTCACTCACGTAGACACAGCAGGTCAGAGGGATGCGTCACTTTCTGTCTTAACCAGACAAGGTATGTGTGTCAGTTTTTGAGCCAAGTTGATCCATTTAGTTTAGTATTGTATACAGTATAATATCTCTTCCCAAGCAGTATGTGGCCCATATAAAAATATTTTAATGTCCTTACTTTGCAAATTCTATTGAGTATAATGTGGTAACGGCAGGCTGTTAATTCATTAGGTTGGTGTATTAATGAATGTCCAGCTATTTAGTGTAAGTGCGGTCACAGAAGGTCCCAGCTATGTATTAAAGCTGGTGTAATTAGCTGTGCTGAAGTGAACCACTATGATTTATGTTACACCTTCTCCTACTGCAAAATCTGATGACACCACTTTATTAAAAATGAGCTGTAACATGATTGTTTACCAGGCGGCATAAAATCTCAGGTCGGGAATTCTGTCTGTTTAATATGTGACAGGCATTTAATTAGTACAGTGGATGAAATGTGCTTGAAGTCCCCTGGAAAACTGCTGGAGCTATGTCTACAATACAGGTAAATTACTGAGGGAAAATGTCAGATATGATTTAGTTAGTGGCCAGACAGAGAAACCCCTCCAAGCTATATAATAATCCCAGAGGCATTTGTGAGGAGCTTACTAATGGTGCTTAGCTGACAAAACTGATTTGTACACTTGGATATGTTGAAGGCTTCTCAAGGCTATGTGGAAGGCCCACGAAGAAAAAGCTGGACTGAAATATTAATATGCTTTGTATGAAATTCTAAGGGAGATGAGCACCAGGACTAAACTTGTCATATGAAAAATGTCCTGCAGACCGGTTGCCATTTTGCATGCACTTAAAAGGTTTTTGCTCTATTAAGTATTCGCACCACTAAGAGACATCGGCAAGATCCGCATATGTATGTGTGTTCTAAGTGATCAGAAGTATGTGGCTCACTAATAATGAGGAGATAGATGTATCCTGTCCCTTCTGGCTTTATCTGCTGGATATGAAAGTAGAATTCACAGATCAAACGTGCTCCGGCCCTTCACCCAGAGACAAACAGGAATAGCCAGAAATCATAAGAATGTGCTGCTGCTGCTTCCACGTATCATTGCAGTCATCTATTGAAACCAAAGTGTTTCTAAAATAAATTTATTTTAATAAGTCTTTGTGATAACAGTAAATCAATCACATGAAATATAATGCTAATAGAATTACAGCATTCTGGACGGAATTCTAAACAGATTTCTTGCCTGGACTCAGAAAAGTCTTGTTCAGCTTGCAAATTTATTAGGTCTATAGCTTCCCATATCTGGTGAAGATAACTCCTGTCCATATGTTCTGTTAGGGAACTTGGATGTCCTTTATAATACTGAATAGAGAGCATTACCTTGTATCACACAGGTATGGTCAGAGAAGGCTTTCCTGACTAAATCAAGTGTTTGGTACCAAGGCTTCAAATATAAAATAGATTGACTGTAATGACACAATGAGTGAATGTACCATCAGATACATCGCTTTTTTTTCCCATTAGCCGATTGGCACCACCACAGGGATCCCAGTAACAGTCCTTTTCTTGAAACATCGACTTGGCCTGGCTCTAGGCACTGTTGGCGGGCCCGCCGTGCCCCAGTGTGACCGTATCCCCTCCCCTCTGTGACGCAGCTCAATTGATTCTAACATTAGCACATCTAATGTAAAAAACAAACAAAAACACAAGCGATGTGCCCAATGGTACATTCCCTTTAAGTAAGCTATCAGTTGCTAGTTATATGGCTACATTCCTAATGCTAAGCTGCAATAAGATGAGGCTGTGCAAATAGTAAATATGAATGACTTGTCTGATAAAATGTGAAGATGTATGAGCCTGTGGCTGCTAACCAAGTAAGCAGGCTACAATACTGTGCACTGGCACTACTACTATGGCGTTTTCAAGTACAATCCTGCCTACAGCTGATTTAAACATCTGGCCTGCAGCAAATGATTGCAAAGAGGGTTGACAGTCGAACCCCCATCAATTTAATATCTTTAGGGTTTTTGAGATAGTTAAACCAGCTGTCACTTTGGGTTTAAAGCAACTTTGTGCTTACTTTGTGACACCCCGCCCCCCACCTACGTGTACCTTTTTGTAGCTGATGAGAAGTCCTTACTGCTGTTATGTTTATCAACGCTGCTTGTGCTTTCCTGAGAAAGAAAATCATACTTTAGTTGAGCTGTAGCCGTGTCAAAGAGGCGTGTCCTAGAGCAATCATGCCCTAGGCCAGCAATGCCCGTGTGGTGTTGGTCTCCACCTCCCCTTCCTCCCATTCCGCCCTCTGTCCACCGGCACAGTGTTAGCTGTAAGTGCGCATGCGCCGCCTCCTGACCCCCCGGCGCTGCTGCTGCAATGACGTAGCGGGGACCACGCCGCCTCTGTCGTGTGTCCTCTCAGCATCTTCCCCGCCCAGTGGTAGTGACGCGCCTAGCCCTTCTCCGCCTCTCGTGCCTTTCACCGCCCCTTCCCCCACAACGGCGCATGTCCAAAGAAGAGGAAAAGCTGATTCTGGCAGCGGGCAGCACCATGGTATGCGGGGGGGGGGGGGGGCGGTGAAAACCAGGAGAGGCGGGGAGCGGTGAAAACCAGGAGAGGCGGGGAAAGGGCACATGGGGCTGGGACGACACTGAGAGGACACATCACAGAGGTGGCGGGGACCTGGCCACGTCATTGCAACGGTTCCGGGGGGGGGGGGGGTCAGGAGGTGCCGCATGCTTCGGCGGTACTGGCCTAGGGCAAGATCACTCTAGGCCACGTCTCTTAGACACGGCTACAGCTCAACTAAAGTATAATTTTCAGCCTCTGGAAAGCACAACCAGCGTTGATAAACATACCATAAGAAAGGACTTCTCATCAGCTACAAGAAGGTATAAGTAATTGGGGGGTGTCACAAAGTGGGTACAGAGTCAGGGTACAGGCTCCTTTTTTCCATAGACCTTGCTCCTTGCCTTTTATTTAACACAGCACCATTGGGGCAGAGCTGTGATTTGTGTCTTCAGCTTGGGTACAGCATATATGGAGCCTGATATAGTCTGAGCCAGCCCTCCTGTATCATGAATAGTCTCTTTATTAACCTTTTTAACATATTAGAATTGACATATAACAGAATGACCTTCCAATAAATAATAATTTTAGCATATTAACATAGAGGTAGATATAATTATTGCACCCAATGGTTTGTATGTATTCAGATCCAACAGTAATACTCTCCTCTGTCAAAACCTATAAAAATCCACTTAACAGTAAAATAGAAACAAACAAGATGCATAACAATTCTATACAAAAATGTCCACATTTTATTTACAAATTATATTTATACATCATGGACAAAACAAGACAGATCAACCTTCCATTAAAAACTCCAAACTATCTTAAGAATATAAGATGGTTTTTTTTTAACAAGACTCTTTTAAAGTTGCTTTATTTTTCATTTTAGGTACACTGGAGTAATAAGAAATTGTTGCGAGAGTGTACATACAGATGATGAGAAAGCGATTATATTGTAGTATAAGAGACTGATCCAATCATTCATCGGAGAAAATCAAATATTGAACATAGGTCATAACTGACAGGCCTGTATGTCATATCCCACTGAGCTACACATGTCCCTGCTGGGCAATAAAGACCACAGATAGACAGAGATGAGAAATTATTGTAAACATTTGCAAAAGACAAACACAGTATTGGTTCATGGCATTTATTGACACGGCAGTATTGTCAAGCAAACATTTGATTTCTTTATCCTAGGGATTTCTCAAGGGATAATAGGGGATGTGCTGATACTCATGTCTCCCTGATCAAAATTCACTGAATGAACATCATATATGACAACTATTTTAGATTAAGAAGAGTTGTAATGTAAAAAAAAAAAATCCCTAAATTAGGATTTGGACAGCACACTACACTACAAGAGCACACTTGGGGTTTAATTCTTTGAGCCAAAATAAGACATACAGATGTAGCCTGAGTTAACTTAATCATATTGACGCATTTAACTCGTGTATTGTCGATCCAAAAAGTAAAAAAAAAAAGACTTTTACTGATGAGCCATAATTTTGTGAAAAACATTCTGCAATTTTCTAGCATACACACTGGGTGGGTTGGGGGGGGGGGGCACAATTTATTATGCTGCTGTGCTGCGGCTCTGGCATAAATTGCCTAAAAGTCTTATCCTCTGAGTTAGATATTTATTTGTTTTGGGATGAAGACCAGGGAGTCATGAACATTGGGGACTGTGCACCATTAAAAAGGCAGCAGTTGGGGAGTTTACTGTATATCTCCTTATCTGGCCATATTTCCAAGAAATAATATATTGTCAGGAAACATAAAGTCAGATGTAATCATAATTATCTATTTTATTGGAAATATTGACATCATCGAACATTGTCCTGGTTAGTCATTTGCTTTATCATTTTTTTCCAGGTTTGACCCCATGTATATTATGGTTCAGGCCCTGAGAAGAGATGTGCCGAGAGGACTGATAATACGGCTAGAAATGACTCTTTAAAGATTCACTGTCATTTAAACTTTTGACATGTCATCAGGCAAAGACATGTTAAAAGTTGTTGATGGCAGCGGATCCGCGCTCAGAAGATATACCCAGGGAAAAAATGTTTATTCAGACAGTTTAGTCTCATTATAGTCAATTATAGTGCCCCCTTGTGCGCCACAATGTACTAGTGCCCTCTTTTGTACCCTACATGGTAGTAGTACTACAACTAAGGTTATGCAAACTGCTCTCATCCTCCTCTTCCTCTCACAGACTGCTCCCTATCACCTCCTTTTGCGAACACTGCCCCTTATATTCCCCCTCCGCAGGCAGCTAACTATGCTTCTATAATATATAGGTTTATTTCTTTATAACCATGGCCACATACTTTGTGACAATTAAAATTAGTAAGCCAGAAATCTAACGCCTGTAACTTGTAATATATTTTTCAAGAAAAGCAAAAACTTATTTAACCCATAGCTGCACCAGGACGTTATTGAACGTCCTCGTGCCGCTATGGGAGTTCAGAGGGGGGTCGCGCGGCGACCCCCCTCTGAACTGCCGCGATCCCGGGTGCCGCATGTAGCCCGGGATCGCGGCTATTAGCGGGCACGGTCCGATCGCCGTGCCCGCTAATTAAGTACTTAGAAGCAGCTGTCAAAGTTGACAGCTGCTTCTAAATACTTGCTGATATGCATCCCTGGTGGTCTAGTGGGGGGATCGCCCCCCTGCGGCGCGATTGCGGGGGGGCGATCCCCGCATCCATCCCGGGCCGGGGTCTGCGCCGTAATGGCGCTGATCCCGGCTTGGCATTCTATTGCTTTTGGCTGCAGCAGCCAAAAGTAATAGAACACCGATCTCATGGATTCATGCAGTATAACTATACTGCATGGATCTCTATGAGAGATCAGAGTGCATATACTAGAAGTCCCCCAGGGGGGCTTCTAGTATATGTGTAAAATAAAAGAAAAATGTATTTTTAATAACACAAAGCCCCCTCCCCTAATAAAAGTCTGAATCACCCCCCTTTCCCCATTTTATAAATAAAAATAAATAAATAAATTAATAAACAAACATGTTTGCTATCGCCGCGTGCGTAATCGCCCGAACTATTAATTAATCACATTCCTGATCTCACATGGTAAACGACGTCAGCGCAAAAAAATCCCAAAGTGCAAAATTGCGCATTTTTGTTCGCATCAAATCCAGAATAATTGTAATAAAAAGCGATCAAAAAGTCATATATGCGCAATCAAGGTACCGATAGAAAGATCACATCATGGCGCAAAAAATGACACCTCACCCAGACCCATAGACCAAAGGATAAAAGCGCTATAAGCCTGGGAATGGAGCGATTTTAAGGAACATATATTTTCTTTAAAAGGTTTTAATTTTTTACAAGCCATCAAATCAAATAAAAGTTATACATGTTACATATCGTTGTAATCGTAACAACTTAAGGAACATATATATAACGAGTCAGTTTTACCCCAGGGCGAACATAGTAAAAACAACCCCCCCCCCCCCCCCCAAATAAAAAAAAAAAATTTTTTTTTTCAATTTCACCACACATATATAATTTTTTTCTGGTTTCCCGGCACATTTTAGGCAAAAATTACATCTGCCATAGCAAAGTACAATTAGTTGCGCAAAAAATAAGGGCTCATTTGGGTCGCTATGGCCTTATATACACGAGGAGGGAAAAACGAAAACGCAAAAATGAAAACTGGCTGTGTCCCCTAAGGGTTAATGAATTAGCCATGGCAACATCATGTGGCAGAGAGTGCCATAGTCTCACTGCTCGTACAGTAAAGAATCTGCATCTGTGCTGATGGTGAAACCTTCTTTCCTCTAGATGTAGCGGATGCCCCCTTGCCTAGGAGTAAAAAGACCACTAGAAATATCTCTGTACTGTCCATTTATTTGTACATTGCCAGCAGATCGCCACTAAGATGTCTTTTTTCTAAACTAAATAGCCCCAAGTTTAATGACCTGTCTTGGTACTGTAAAACGAAATGAAAATTTATTTATTGTAAAAGGCTCAATTATTTTCACTTAATTTTTACTTCTTATTTCAAAATTATTCTTTTTTTAAATATATTTTTTATCCAACCTTAAACCACCGCAAAGTGGAATCTGTAGTTGTGTGCCACTGCTTAAAGTGTGTAACCCTACTTTCCCGAATGATGAGACATATCTGCTATAGTTGAGTAAACACATTTATTCCCATTAGTGAGCAGGTACTATAAATCACTAGTGGCAGGAGTTTTTAGATATATAATATTTGTATAATAACTGGTAGTCACACTGGTGTATAGTAAATTTCTGCCATATAGAAACTCCTCTATTTTTCCTCTGTACATAGAAAACTGTATGTTACCAATAAATGTGAGTATACTTTTTTTGTGGAGAACTTAATCTGAATGTTGTAAAATATATTATCGCCGCTGTGGAGGAGGAACGTGTAATGGGCCGGAGGATTTATCTCTGCAGACAAATTTAGTGTCAGGATTTCATATAGCCAATAACATGGTAAGACATATGAGCTAAATTTAACAAAATACTGAGTGCCATTGAAGGATGTTGGTGCACTGATTTAATGACACGGTGCTTAGATATGATTTGATCTGATAGAATATGTCTAGAAAAATACCAGCTTATATGGTTTGAGGCCACTGGAAACTGATACATCAAATCAGATGACCAATGTAGCCTTACACATCTGTCTGAATTTGTTCAAATCCAATTTATGAAATATTGTGGAGGAATTGGATTTATTCTCGGTAATCATACAATTATATATTTCGGGGGTGATTTGGAAGTTACATTTGTTTTTCAATTAAGTTTAAAAAGTATAAAGTGTATTGTTTCCATAAGAATCTTATCTCTCACAACAGAACAGAAGATTGCATCTAATAAATATTATACTGGAAATATTTCTGAGAATAGAGTATTTAAATAAACTAAACCCTATCAGAAGCTTTATAGAGGACTTTAAAAGAATATTTCAAGATTTTATACTGTTACTATCATCTTTTCCTATTTCAGGCTGGGTTCACACTACGTATATTTCAGTCAGTATTGTGGTCCTAATATTGCAACCAAAACCAGGAGTGGATTAAAAACACAGAAAGGATCTGTTCACACAATGTTGAAATTGAGTGGATGGCCGCCATTTAATGGCAAATATTTCTGTTATTTTAAAACAATGGCTGTTATATTGAAATAATGGCCGTTATTTACTGTTATATGGCAGCCATCCACTCAATTTCAACATTGTGTGGACAGATCCTTTCTGTGTTTTCAATCCACTCCTGGTTTTGGTTGCAATATGAGGACCACAATACTGACTGAAATATACGTAGTGTGAACCCAGCCTCAAGGAGGAAGTCAAATGTTTTGATCAGACAGGTTGCTCAGGCACTCATCAATCCCTAGAATAAGTTAGGCGAAGTGCTCAGATAGGCGCTTCTCCTTGTGCCTCTCTCCTCACTGCAGAAGTTGTACTCTATGGTACTGTAAGTCTATGGAGCCTGCCTTATTCATTGTGATGGCTTAAAATGAACTCTTTGAATATAAAGTAAGGATTATTGCAACGGAGCAGGATTTTTATATGATCTAAAACATTCTGCTGTCCTTCTTTGTAGCTAATCTTAAAATTGTCATTATTTTGCAATAAATTATAATACACTTATATTGTTATTCAACAATATCATATGTGCACTATGCAATGAACAACTTCCTACTCTCTCAGCAGTCTTATGTTTAGAGGCAGGAGTTGACCACATGTACATAGCCATGTATATAGCCAGTTCTGTGCCAGACATAGGTGTTGAACCCATTTTTGGTAACAGATCCTATCCTATAAATATACCCCATGGGGGAGATTTATCAAACATGGTGTAAAGTGAAACTGGCTTAGTTGCTCTTAGCAACCAATCAGATTCCACCTTTCATTTTCCAAAAAGTCTGCGAGGAATTAAAGGTGGAATCTGATTGGTTGTTAGGAGCAACTGAACCTCTTTCACTTTACACCATGGTTGATAAGTCTCCCCTATAGTTTCTCTAGTGGGAAAAAATATGGAAAACGTGCTCTTGCTCATCATTGACTTGTGATTCATCTACATCACACCATCATGCTCACAATTGCAGCTCCGATTGGCTTATATACTGTATATATTATATATGGGTATAAGCACAAGCCGAGCACAACCTCTCCAGAGAGCTGGTAAATGTACAGATGATCTTCTTACAGCAAATAAGAAATAATTGTAAACTACAAGTATCTAAACCATCAGAGACACATGCAGTAAACTAAACGAGTCTTTGGAAGCTGTAAATTCCTTTTAAATAGCAAGTAACACCCCCCCAAAAAAAAAAAAAAATGGCCCCCAAAGCTGATCAAACCCTCTATGGCACTGGCTCTTCGGCACACCCTGGAACCCAATGTAATCATGCTAAAGAATAAAAGTAGATACCTTTTTTAAGCACTTCTAATTGAATAAAATAAGAAAAATTATAACACTAATCCACTATGATGCTTATATATAGTCAGGAGGTATTGACGTTTTCCATAATATAAGGAATAAAACGTAACCTTGTAGTCCCTGACAAATGTAAATCCTTCTAATGATCCATCTAAATGTTGATTACCGCTTAAGCCTTCTTGTTAAATTACAACAAGGATAATTGAAATCCATTCGCTCATTGAAACTGGGGTTAAAAGATACACTTTTCCATGATAGCTCCTCTCTCTTAAATGACATATCATGGACACAAGGCAAAAACACAAGACGGTTAAAGGAGAGATCGGAACGGTGCCAGGGAATGTTAATAATAAGACCTCATCATTGCTTGTCCCTAACTTCACATTAAACTAAACTTGTTGATACATTATTATCTTTCCTCCAGTTGCCAAAAGTTGCAGAACCATGAATAAAACATAAACTGTCGTAGAAGATGTCAGTCCCTGCTGAGTCAAGCTTCCATTTAATCCAAGGATAAATGCTAATTAATTTGACAGTGTTTATGATATGCTCCACGGCTCACCTTTTCCCCTGAAGTTGAACGGTTTCCAGAACTGAGTAATAGCCTGTGAGGTATACCTGATGCCAACTCATCCATTATTATTTTTAATAAGCTTGTCTATGACATGAATTTGTTCATGTGCCCTTTGGGCAAAGTGCTATAGATAAGGGGATGTGGTAATCTGGTTATGTTGTCATCAGATTCCTTGTGTCTATATTTCATTGCGGCCCTTGGAAACTGACCATGTGATTTTTTTTAATAGTTATTTTTAGGCAATGATAAATAAGGGGCAGTTATTGTTAGACAATAATGAGGTGAGTGTTTCTATTGTCAATTATATTAGATTCCTTTATTTTAATGAAAGTAGCATGTATCCCCTTAGAGCTGATCATGGTGCCGGATAACTGTGCCAGAATAGGCTAATAAAATAGATGATGGGGAGATTTATCAAACATGGCGTAAAGTGAAACTGGCTCAGTTGCCCCTAGTAACCAATCAGATTCCACTTTTCATTCCTCACAGACTCTTTGAAAAATGAAAGGTGGAATCTGATTGGTTGCTAGGGACAACTGAACCAGTTTCTGTTTACACCAAGTTTGATACATCTCCCTCGATATGTTTGTCAGACCTGGTGGTAAATCCAAACTTTACTTTCTGTGGATGATGCACAATGTATTTCCCAATTTGGTCACCGGCCTCTGTCACTCTGTAAGCAGCATGACTGGGCCCAGCAGCCATTATAATACTTTAGGACTGGAAAGTAGTGTTGAGCGGACTCGCCAAATTGTTTGAGTTTGGCAACATTTTCTGAACCCAAAAGCTTGGCACTTGACTCCTGGTGGCTGTAGAATTTGGGGGGAAAGTGAGGAGGCGTGCTAAGCTGGAGCACATTAACTTGGCTTGGCATTGCCTAATTAACACTTGAATTATCAAACAGAGGCAATTTTACTATCAGTATAAGACAAAAGCATCTCCCTGTGAAATTATCTCAAAGAGTTAACTCGATAGTGTTTCACATTCATCTCAAGAAGACAGGCCCTGTGTATTGTGGTCTATGTCCATGAGACTTGCTGTAAAGCATATCACTAAATGCTGTTAAAAACAGTGTAGGCAAAGATACAAAACATTAAATATAAAAAATTGCTGTCACAAAGTAGAAACAGATTATAAAAAAACCAACATGTTTTAGTATCTGACTAAATACCAGACACAGTCTTTACACAAGATTGGCACTGTGTCTGTGAGAAGTCCACTCTAATTTCACATAACCCCTTTAACTCACACAAATTTCAGTATGAATTTGAAAGGATGTGCTGCAGCCCCTTCCCTGTGGTGATCATGGGGGGGTATGTCTCTCTGCATGGATATACTCTTTGATAACATATTCTCATATGCTTCCTGGACATCACAGACCACGTATAAAGGTGCGGCTACCTTTGAAGTCATAAGACATGATAAACAAGATCCATGGCAATGAGTCATGTTCCTGTAATATACTGTGTGTTAAAGATTGTTCCCCTAGAGCTGATCTCTGCAGCCGCTACTTGCACAGCTTGCTTATTTATACTTGCATCAGTCCCATTTCACTTGTCAATGCCAAGACATATACACAAGACACATATCAGTGCTCAGGATACAAATGTAAAGAAATGCATCTATCCTCTCCCAGATATGTTCTAACGGCTTTCTGGAATCTATGAAAGAGAGAAATCAGCAACATTTCTTACTGTACTATGGAGGCATTTTCACCATTGTCTCCCTTGTCTACCTTGACGTTGATGTTTGTGTCTACGTCAAATTAATGTTCTTGACAATTATTTGCAGACGTTATTTTGCAAACAACTGCCATTTTTAGTTCTTACACTTTTTTTTTTCACTGTCCTTTCACCGTCTTTACTATGAAATTCAATGGACCTTCAAAAAAAGTACCATACCCAAAAGGGCCTGAAGTAGAATAATGTACCAACAGCTGTCACTGTAATGACAGGGGCCCAAAACGCGAAATGGCAGATGTCGTGTGGCACTCAAAATGACTGATGCCATTTTGAGAAGAAAAAACGGACAATATAAAACACCATGTGAACATAGCCATAGGTAGTACAATTATCAACGTCTGTGCAGATTAGCAAAAACACAGCAAGCACATTTTTGTACAAACCACATCTATGTGACTTTTCTTCAATTTACTCTTCCCTTGCTATTTTTAGGAAAGGGGTAGAACTTGTGTTATAGGCCAGGGCTTCCCACATTACTACAGATCATATTACCATGTACCAATATGCAGGTTTTTTTTTTCTTTTTGCACATGGCATTTTTTCCATTTTCAGGATGCTCAGATATTTGAGTACACCTTTTAGGTACCACTGTAAAAGAATTCTGTGGATTTTGAAAATCTGGCAGGCGGCAGGGGGGAATTTGATCAGGAGACGCAATTAACTCCCTCCATGCCTGTGACGAGGAGGACACTGCTAAAGTCACTGATTGGCTGAGTGGCCAGTCCATCAGCCAGGACAGGCATTTTCCCCCTGAGTCGTGACATCATCACAACTCTGGCTGGGACTTCTGGCAGGGGACCTGAGGGCGGTCCCGCCGCTCACCGCAGGCACGGGGAGAGGTAAGTGCCTACTCCTAATCAAATTCCCCCCTGCCAGCCTCCAGATTTTTAAAACCCCTCCCTCCTTTAACATAAGATGGAATAAATATGAAAAAATGACAGTTCAGAAAACCATATGGAAAAAAATGATCTCTTTTATTATCTACCTACTTCCTTCTAAAGAACCTCCACACCCTGTGCTTCCTTTTTCCTTACACAACTACAGCCACCTTGTTTAACATCTTGGAGGAGAATTTATCAAAGGGTGTAAATATAGACTGGTGTAAACTGTCCACAGCAACCAATCACAGCTCAGCTTTCAGCTCTGGTAAAATGAAAGAAGAAATGTGACTGGTTGTGGGCAGTTTACACCAGTTTAGATTTTACACCCTGTATTAAAATCTGGACCCTTGTGTTCTTAGGAGACATTCACATCATGATTGTGCCTAGAGATTTTCCAAATTTACAGTATAAATGAAGCGGATCGCTTTATTTCTTCCATGCCGCTCTGTTCTGCTCCATCCCGGGTGGCTGGAAAAGTGGAATCCAGTTCTGGGAGACTTTTTCCAGGACTGCATCCAGCTTGCCCAGGCACCCTGGGTGGAGCAGCACGGACTTCAGAGCCAGCCAGCTGATAAGCAGATTGCAGAGCGAATGAAGCTTAGTTTATACTGTAAATTCATAAAATCTCTAATTGAACCTTCTGAGGCATGAATACATTTGCACGCTACCATAGATGTCAACGTATCTGTGCACAGACTGAAGGAGACCCCGTTTACTTCTCTGTTGTGACTGTAGGCAGCTAGTGACTATGTTCAAGTAATTTCCTGCACATAAATGAGTTTTTACGTGGACTCATAGGCATACCAGACCATGCTAAAACCTGTATATGTGCTGCCTAAGATAGCTGCCCGCGAATGGTCCGTAAAAATAAATGCACCTGTCCAAGCACAGGTAAGCCAGCACTATCGTGATGCGAACCCTGCCCGGACATCTCTGATGATGCCTCAGTGAAGGATGTGTGCAGTCAGCATTGCCACGTACATGGCACTTACATTTGGTTGGAACATTTCTTTGCTTGCGGTTTGCAATTCTATAGAGTTTAAAAGATAAATAAAGTTTAGTTGTTCCCATCTGATCCAAATTCTGAACTTAACAAATAAATTGAAAGAAAATGACTGTTAAATCTAACTTCTCTAAGATACAGTTAGTATCACAAGCAGAGAATGGTAGAGAGGGTTTTCCCAATGGCCTTATTAGTCGTACTTGGCAATGAATTATTAAAAGTGGACGTTGTTTAGGCAAAGTAGAGATATAAAGTCGTAATGGAATTCCAGTGTATGATTACTGGATGTGTAGAACAGATGTGTTGCATTAACAGTAATCCTTTAAGATGCCTTACATCTCTCTTACTCCCTTAACAAGCTGTTAACATTAAGAAGTTATAAATGTAATGCAAATATGTTTTCCTTTTAGTTGCCTGCTCATTCCACGGAGATGTTATTTAGATTGTAGATTGAGGAAAAAAAACTCTTTTTAATTACAAAAGAACTTTCTGCAGCAGAATAGAAAAAGCCAAAGAGGCAGATGAGCGACAAATATTTCTATTCTTCCAGCATAAGTACCTGTGGTCATAGGCTTAAGATCGGATGTCAGTGACATAGAAAGAAAGTCCCAATCCATACCAACCCCTTACTGTTTTTAATTAACACATCAGCATTTTGCCACCTTCATATGGATTAAGATAAAATCCCCAAAGTATTTGCTATTATAGTTAAACAGCGTGCACTGAATTTCAGTCCCCTCATTATGAACCTGATTGAGAACATGGTAAATTTCCTTATTCCATGGTATTGCTATGAGGTTACAGTAAGAACCAGATATTTACTGTTCTGCCTACTGACATATCAAGAAACCTATTATATGATATCAGTTCTGCACATGTAAGAAGAGGGGAATAGCGATACCATGGCAGCTTTTGGGCTTTGGAAAAAGGCTTCTCTAAAAAGGTGTCTTGGTGGCAGAAGATGCAAATTGTAGAAAGTCTTTACCAGCAGATAAGGCACACTAATGGTGCTTACACTGGTATCACCTTTCCCTTGGAGCTGCTTCTCCATATGGCAAGGTTTTTACAGTCTCTACAGTTTCCGTTCGGGCAGCACTCACCACTCACTATGGAGAGAGAGCCCGCACTCGCTGCATGACCTGGGTGGGCACTCATTGAGCTCTTTCATTGGTTCCCAACTGGAACTTTCAACACCTCATCTAAACTAAAGATATCCTGATCTGTATTATGTAGGATTATTGCCTTTTCACAACAACATGATTTGGTGACACTCTCTCATGTATATGCTGTTTGTCCATCTGTAAATGCCCAGTGATTGTTATGTATTGAAGTCGTCTGACTGTTATGGTAGCATGTATAGAGGAAGTCCAACAGCATCCAGAGATAATCTTCCAAAATTGTTTTGGTCACCAAGTCTACATAAATACAATGTTTCCTTACCTTCCTTCTTCTCCAGCCTTGTTGTGGTAGCATGACATGATGTTTAAAAACAATAGATAACTGTTAGTTAACTCGAATGTTCTATTCAGACAGCCAAAGTGTTCCCAGGGGATTTATTTGGGGGAAACGATGATCAGATCTGTTGGATTTCTGGCTATGTGGAAACTCCTTACAGCTCTTTGAAGCTAAATATGCACACTCATCCACATATGTGCACACTCCACTCAGTGCATGCTCAGACTCATGGGAAATTGTTTCATGCAACAAAAATTCCTGTGACAGCGATCTAAGTTAGTTTTTCAGGGAGCGCCAAGGTCTCCAACAATATAAAAGAGTCCAGAACTACTGTAACTAGAAGTGTAGGATATAATAACCTATCCTTTATAATTGTATGGTAACACTAGAGAGATCCCTAGTGATTTTCAAATTAATTTTTTAAATCATATATACATATCTCACACTCCTACTAGTACAAGCATTACAAAGCTTTTTCCCTTTAAGTCCAGGTATTGATCTTCTTTATTTTCTAACAGGATTATTGGCTATATGGCTTTTATCTCAAATTTAAAACCATTGTTTTATTGACCTGAGAAAGTACAAACAACTCATTGTGACATGAAAAGAAAGAATATGGTAGAAATGCTGCCACACACACGCTTGCTGTCCAAACCTAAAAACATAAGCTTGGTCGCCCATCAAATGACCTTCTAAGTTAAGCCTAAAACATCAAAAGAGAAGTTGTTAAATGCTTGATTTTTAACTGTTGCTACAAGCAAAAACCTTCCAAATCTCATTGATCATTGACTAGTCAAATTGATTATCCTTTCTCACCTCTGAGATTTCTAGAGACAAGATTAGAGGTTGTATCTAGAGATGAGCGAACCTCGAGCATGCTCGAGACCATCCGAACCCGATCATTCGGCATTTGATTAGCGGTGGCTGCTGAAGTTTGGATAAAGCTCTAAGGTTGTCTGGAAAACATGGATACAGCCAATGACTATACCCATGTTTTCCACATAGCCTTAGGGCTTTATCCAACTTCAGCAGCCACTGCTAATCAAATGCCGAACAATCAGGTTCGGATGGATTCGCAGGTTCGCTCATCTCTAGTTGTAGCCATTTCAACATCATTTAAAAATTGGAACTGAAGAGCTCATCCATGCCTCACAGCTGGGGTGTTTGGTGCATGTTCTGGGTGGATGCTGTATTAGGCTATGTTCCCACTACATACAGAAGAGCGCAACGGCCTTTGTTATAAAACCACGGCCAGAATTAATGTTCATGATCATTAATTCCGGCCGTAATTTTACAGCAATGGCCGTGGTTTAGCATTAAACAGCCATTCACTAAAGAGTGGCCGTTGTTATCATCTAGTGGGAACATAGCCTACGTGTCCCCAATGCAACTGTGTGAAGATCAAAGATGTAAAGGATATAAAGCAAACGTTTGATAACAGCTGTTTGGCTGAAAAGTTGCTGGAATAAAAGAAGGTTTAATTTATTGAGTGCTGTCCCTTTACGTCTTCCATCATCATAACTCTGCAATGTCTTGTTGAATTAATTTATTCATAAAATTCTAAAAATAATAACAAAGTAATAGTAGAACACTGAGATACTGTATAAGATTCCCCAAACTTCTTACATCATTAAGATTACAGGTGTTAATTATGTCAGGAGAGGTGACATGTCCTTTTTAACCCCTTCCCTGCCAGGCTAATTTTCATCTTTGCGTTTTCGTTTTTTCCTTGTGTTTAAAAGGCCATAGCGCTTGCATTTGCTCACCTATAGACCTACATGAGCCCTTATTTTTTGCATCACTAATTGTAATTTGCAATGGCAGACAATTTTCAATTTTTGCATAGAATATCATGTGAAACCAGAAAAAATATATGTGTGGTGAAATTAGAAATAAAACGCATAATTTTTTATATATGACTTTTTGATCACTTTTTGTCACAATTTTTCGGGATTTGATGCAACCAAAAATGTGCAATTTTGCACTTTGGAATTTTTTTGCGCTTCAGGAGTGATAATTTAGTAATTCAGACTGTTACGGATTTGGCGATACCAAGCATGTTTATTTATTTTTATTTATAAATTGGGAAAAGGGGGATGATTCAAACTTTTATAAGGGGAGGGGATTTTTTTATTAAAAAAATATCATACACATTAATTAAAAGTCCCCCTGGAGGACTTCTAATACAACTACACTTATCTCTCATATATATCAGTGTACTATACCTAATAGAGCAGTGATCTATTAGATCGGTGCTGTATTACTGTGGTCTACTGCAGACCAGATCTGTTGATTGACAAGCCGGAAAATCGGCTGAGCCCCGGCCCAGCCAGTACAACAGATTCCCCCTCTGGGCGGGGGGATTCAGCCACTAGACACCACAGGGGGGCTATAAAGGACATTTAAATGCTGCAGCTGCATTTAACTGTTGCGTCCCAGGCTGCAGAAAGCAGCCGGGATCGCGGCGGTTCTCTGAACCTCCCCACCCGCAGCAAGATGTGCCGATACATCCTTTTGCGGGAAGAGGTTAAAAGGCTTGTATGGGGAAAAACACAATTTTCTCCAGGTCTATGGATTGTATAGAAATAATAAGCATATTATACTAATCTTGGGTCCCACACAACCGCTGTACCAATGCTAAGTTCTGTGTCATAACAACCCTATAGGTCCTGCCACTCAGCCAATCCATTTCCACAACTGTGTCCCCTTCAGGTGACTGATTGACACTTAAGTGGGGAGATCTAGTGGAATCAGGATAACTCAGAACCTGAAAAAACATGGATCAATGAAGGACTGGGAGTATATGTTGCAGCTGTGGGAGAGTTGGATGGGTGAGTATAATATATTTATTATTTTAATAGCTAGAACCCCTGGCCCTGGAGAAAATTTCATTTTCCTGGGACAACCTGCTTAAATTAACTTAAGTAAAAGATATGCCCAATCTAATAGGTATAAAAAGTATGGAGCACTATATATTAATGCATACATATTAGATTTTTGTTGAAAGTTGCAGAATAAAGAAAAAAATACGACCTTGGGAAATGTCGAAGTAAACAAATGGAAAGCAGTTGGGATAATTCCATAGCTTTACCCCTCTAATGAGAAAACCTTTTTTTTTTATTGATGAAGCCACATAGGTTAAGAGTTGTCTTTCAAAAGAATAACCTGGAGGTACTGTATGTAAACCATCCTGTGTTTTTCTCTGAAACACTTCCCAAGTTAAAGTTAACATTCCGATTAGCATTTTAATAGAAAAATTTCCTGCTCTTATTTAGCAGAAAGTTACAATCTGCATTTAAATGGAAAATTGTGGACATGCAACATGAAAGGGGCTCCTTTCTTGTGTTTGAAAGATCTACTTTGTAGCGTTAGGGTTTCTTTTAAAAAGGGTTACAAAGATCAGGGGCCTCCAGTACTTTACTGTATTTTAGAAGATAAATGAAAGAAGCTTCCATGAAGAAAACAATGGCTTAATGAGGCATAGACGGTAATAATAATCCAGGATTTAATGGCAGTATCTCTCTACCTTCCTGTTTTTAAATGAAGCTTCTGCCATTGTCAGGGAATTGATGGAATTTTCAGTATTATTTCCCAGCTAAATGAAAATATGATGTACTGCGTTTGATAGTTTTTTGGTCATTTGTCTATTAACGTGAATATTTTTTCAAGTAATTCACACAACAAATAAACAGAGATTTATTGGGATTTCCAGCAGTTGGAAACAAACAAGTTATAATGTATTCATTGAAAATGTAATCTATGAAGTTCTCTAGATATACCCGTATTACCTTCAGAGTTCATGCCATGCATATTTAACACAGACTGAGGGTATCAACTTCAAAAATAATAGCAAACCATGTACCAGAGGAGTCCTTCGGTCATCCTTCATCTGGGGTAAAGCTTTAACTTGTTTTTTTTAATTATTTTTTTTATACTGGTTAGAGCCAGATTCTTGATCCCATACCGATCAGGAGAGGATGTGCTGTTGTGCGGTCCATTACCGCTCAATGTTAGAAGAAAAGAGTTGGGCTCATGACTTGACACTTTCTATCAAATAAAAAACAAAAGTCAGCAGCGCTCCTATGCCTCTGTTCACGCTGCATGTGGCTGAAGTATAGACAAAAAAAACAAAAAGTGCAAAAGCAATCTACAGGTGCAAGTGCTTACCGTACATACTCCCCCTGGCGTACACAGGACAAAAACCTCTTTAGATACAGGTATACTTTAAGTTATAATTAAGGCAACCATCTCACCTAAGCTGTTTCCAACAGCATCTAGGAATATCCTTAACTGCAATATTCTATTGGAAGTAAAGCTGAGTCAACTTTCCAGGTACAGTATAGCACCTTCATTGTTTTGTGAAGACTTTTCACACCATTTTGGAGTGTCTGTAGGAATTTTTGCTTATTCAGTCAAAGTAGCCTGAAGCAGTAAGCCAAGAAGATCTAGAGTCCTATATTAAGTGATTATCAGACTTACTTGACCAATTACTGCCCATTCGGCCAATAATTGCTTTGTGTAATAGCCCATTTTGTAATACAACGATCAGTCGACATGCACAATGTCGGCTGAACGCTGTTTTATAACAAAATGCCATGCTGGCCATCGCTCTATGTACATTGTGTTTATCCAGTGTATGTGAGCATTTTGTCCAAAAGGATTGTTCAAATATACTGCAGTGTGCTGGTAATGGACTTTTCAGTTTCATAGCCCAAACTGTCATTTTCAATGAGATTACATACTTGCAGCGGCTTTGTACATGCCAGCCCCCTTAACCCCCCTGCTGCCCGGAGCATACTTTACCTGATCCATGCTCTGGCTGCATCTGAGGCTCCCCGCTCCCACAGGTTTTGCCCAGCCAATCAGTGACTGCAGTGGGGCCCTGCAATGATTGGCTGAGCGGGACCTACGGGGGCCTGGAGCCTCAGAAGCAGCCGGAGCGTGGATCAGGTATGGTATGCTCCGGACAGCGGGGGTTAAGGGGCCGACATTTACATACTAGCAGCAGGATGACAATCCCACTGTGAGTATGTAATCTGACAGTTTGGTATCCGCCGCAGATTTTGCTGCAAACTCACAGCTTGAAATCCGCTGCGGATACAGTATGTGTGAATCTAGCCTAAATTTTTTTTGCTAAACACAAGAATTGATCTAGAAAGATTGGTAGCATACCCCTATTTACACAAACAATTCTGTATGCACAATCCTTACAAAAAGAGTTTACTGATAAGGATTTATAAGGATTGTGTACATAATGTTGTATGTGTATGTTTACCTGCAGTATGTATGTATATGTGAATGTATATATACTATACTACTTCATAAAAAGATAAATCCTCCATAATATATATTACGCGTATGTAAATTTGGTCTGGTAAGTGTTTAGGTAACTGATGGACTCGGATTTGCTCTGCAAATAAAATCAAATAAGAATGCTAAAAAAAGGCATTCAGCCAGTCATTTACAAGGTCCCTGCTCAAAAGAGCTTACCAAGGTCATAAATCATACACTATACAAATAAGATTAGAGAAATAAAACCATTTAGAAAAATGAGTAACACTAAGAACAAGTCTATAAATGCATTATAGTGTGCATGCATAATGTCATCTTCTATGGGATCGCTGTTTACACACATCAAATTATTACTTTCCTGCCTCTTAGGCAGAGAAATGTTTGATATCGGTATAACAGGTTATTTAGTATGGGCTGTAATTTCTTTCACGATATCTAGCAGAGAATTGCATTTGCCTGTTAAGTGTTCACCTAGAATAAATGCTCGGAGATTCTCCTTTGTTTTTCCAGCGCATTTAGTGTTACTAACATAATACATTATTAAATGTTATACTTATGTGTGGAACCAGAAAGGAACTGGCTTATATAGAATTATGATGAACAAATGCTTACCTTTTAAAAGGGCTTCTTCACAATAGAAACGTGCAATATAAATCGCTACACATGGGGAGTATAGAAACAGAAAATCAATGGGACATGTGGTCCATAATACACAGATGTATTAAGGTAATAAGCAGTGGTTAAACTTCATTCCCTGGTCTTCCTTAAGCAACCAAGATGTTTTAGGAAGTTTTATGCAGCTGATAAAGATGTGATCAGCCGACAGGCAGGTTTTTTTTGGCTCCTTGGCTGATGGCTAACACTTTGACAATGGCCGATTATGGGCCAAAGTAGCCTTTCTAGCAATGCTCCTTACTAGAGAAGAGCAAACCGAAGTCAATCCGAACCCGAACTTTCGGCATTTGATTAGCGGTGGCTGCTAAACTTGGATAAAGCCCTAAGGCTATGTGGAAATCATGGATATAGTCATTGGCTGTATCCATGTTTTCCAGACAACCTTAGAGCTTTATCCAAGTTCAACAGCCCCAGCTAATCAAATACCGAACGTTCGGGTTCAGATGGACTCAAACCCGAACCCGGTTCGCTCATCTCTACTCCTTACTGATAATCAGACCCTATAAGGGCCTTTACCCTTCATGCTCACAATATCTTTAGGATCCCTATCTGGTATACAGCAGACTTCTGGTAGAAAGGTATGCTTATGTATGCTGCAGTGTTCCCATGGCACATTAGTTGACACACATTAACTTATTTTATTTAAATTTAGGTTTTTTTCCCCCCTCACATTCTAAGATTCATAATGGTTTTATTTTTTTTCATTGATAGGTTGTTCTTTTTCATGGCACCTTCAATGTATTGTGAAAGGAAATGTTGTGTAGGTAGATTAAAAAACAAACAAAGAAATTGAGTAGGTTTGAGGGCCATTGTCTTTTTCTGAGCCCACAATGCAGGAAAAAAAAACCTTTAAAAATATTGCGTTGCATTGCCATTTTCTGAACATTATAGTTTTTATATTTTTTTGTTTACTGAGCGGTGAAAGGGCTTGTTTTTTCTGCAAAGTTGTAATTTTCTACTACCATTATAACTGCCTCAAATAAACTACCCCAAATCACTACCACCTAAAATCTGTAGTACCTTATCCTATTAATAGTGACTGTTTTCCAGAAATTCTAAGCATAACCTATTACAACACTTGAATCCAATATAAAGAAAAATAGAAAGAAAGTCCCAGAGGACACTCACCATAAAATCTTTAAACTTTATTTCTTCATTTAAAATTCAGAAGACCAACAAAAGTGCAGGGTTGTGGATGTTGTGTTGTGGATGCCAGAGCTCCTGACTCTGCAGCGTGACAGCTGTTTTGCCTGTTCAATCACACTTCTACAGACACTATTACAACATTTTGGTTATGTTATTGACATATGTTTTTAGACCCTTTGATATTCGAAGTTCAGCACTGGGGACCTCCTATTTCTTGTGATCATCTTTCTACAGATGTTTTTACACCTTTATTGGGGTCACCTGTAATAAATTCAGCCAATATCACAGCAAGAGTACTGTGGCCTCCATAAGTCTTAAGTGGTAAATGTTTTGAACAACTAAGCCTCTTCCTAGAACTGGCCACCCCACCAAACTAATTAATCAGGGGAGAAGGGCCTTGGTAAGACAGTTGCATAAGAACCCAATGGTTCTGGCTAAGCACCAAAGATCCTGTGTGCAAAAACTTCCAAAAGGTCAACAATTGCTGCAGAACTCCACCAATCTTGGCTTTATGACAGAAAGAAGTGGCCAGCACCTAAAGGACATGTGAAAGCCCAAACATAAAAGCGACTAAAGGACTCTAAAATGCCCTTTACACTCGCTGATTATCAGCTACAAACGCTCCTTCGGCAATAATTTGCGTGTGTAAAGGTGTCAGCAATAAGCTGAGAAATACACCCGATCCTGCTGTGTAATCCGGCATATGCATATCTGTACTATCAGTTTCCAAGGCTGCACAAACGATACAAGGATCAGTCATGTGGCCTAGCTGCTTAAGTATTGTGCTGGGTAAAGGCATTTGCAATTGAATGCGGATCTTGCTGATCTGTGCCGCTTGCGTCCTTGCACATCTTTATGTCGGGCCATGTAAAAGGACCTTTAGACTGACAGAAATGATTCTCTGGTCTGACAAACAGAGAATGAACTTTATGGCCTCAATTATAAGTGTAATGTCTGGAGGGAACCAGGCACTGCTCATCAGCTGCCCAATACCATCTCTACAGTGAAGCATGGTGGAAGCTGCATCATGCTGTGGGGGTGTTCTTCTGTTTCTGGGACAGCGAGGTTGGTCAGGGTTGAGGGAAAGTTTAATGGAGCAGAGTATAGAGATATTCTTAATGAGAAAAGTTCACCTTCCAACAAGACAATGACTATAGGCACATAGCCCAGACAACACATGAATGGCTTTGAGACAACTCTATGAATGTCATTGATTGGCCCAGCCAAAGCCATGACTTGAACCCAATCAAACATCTCTGGAGATACCTGAAAATGGCTTTCCAGTGACAGTCCCCATCCAATCTCACAGAGCTCGAGGGGATCTGCAGAGAAGAATGTCAGAAAATCCTTATATCCATTTTGTATAAACCTTGTGGCCTCATAGCCAAGAAGACAGGAGACTGTCATTGCTGCCAAAGGTGCTTCAACTAAGTACAGAGTAAAGGGTCTAAATACTTGTCAATGTGAATGCAGTATTTTGGCTCTTTCTGTTCAATTTCTGACATTCTGTTTTTACTTTGTCTTTATGGGGTGTTGAGTGTAGAATGATGGGGGGGGGGGGTGATTTTGTTTTTTATTTAAAGACAAGGATGCAACATAACATGGGAAGAAGTGAAAGAGTCCGAAGACTTTCCAAGTCCATTTATCATACGAAAGTTTAGAACATCTTCACATCATATATAACAACATTTTTAATTTATATTTAATTGTAAATTTAAAAAGTAGAAAACTACAGATTTTGCACTTAGTCGGGGGTTAGTAACAGTATCACCGAAACAATCTCTATAGACAAATACTAGCACTGTTTACACCTTCTGCCTGCAGCCCTGGAATCTTACCGGGTGAGGCGTGGGGGGGGGGGGGGGGGGGGCGCATTTTACCAGAAAAGTCCCGGGGCAGTTCATACACTCTTGAAAGATGAAAGCTGTACTGTCATTGGTTGCTGTAGGCCATGTGGCCAGTATGTTACGGTCTTACAGATGTTTGATATCCATAAATATAAAGCTCTTCCTTAGAGTCCCTTTAAGGCGTGAATAGAATCTGTATGGAAAATTGTCCTGGCTGTCTGCATTGTTATAGTAAAAGGGTTCAATATTTGCAGTCATTTTCTACTGTGCGAAATAGTTTACACTGGATCACCCGCAGAGCCCTGATTCAGATAGGATAATTTAACCAGCTGACAAATCTTGGATTGAATTTTGTCACACTCTCTGAACTCCTCTAGTGCTTTTAATTTGAAGCTTTTCGATGTGCGTGACAGTTCTATAAATCTCCATTTTGAAGCAGCAATTACTTTCTGTTGTGTCAGTGCTGTTCATGAAGTGCTGAAATTGTCATTTCTAAATTAGATTTGTTTACACACACCATTGAGGTTGCACACCCTCTTAATCAAATAACCTGCCCTCACTTTTGTGATGTTTCTACTTAATTTATCATGTAAATATTTCTAGAACTTTTAAATGCTTATTTGTTCAATAAGAATGTTCTATTAGCGCCATTGCGCCAGGTACAGTCTACATTTTCTTTTTTTATTTTATTTCTAGAAGAACAACATAAGTTTTTGTTTTTTTTACCCTCAAGTCTCTGACACCAAAAACCTCAAATGCCTAAAGTCAAGTGAAAATACAATCTTATGCATACACGCCAATCTCTGGGAAGACATTGTACCAGCAGGGGTTACTGGAAGATGCGAAGTCAAAGCAGAGATAAAGACAGCAAAATTGTGAAATTGTCTTTGGGTGAGGAAAAACATGAGGGATGCTTTAAATTCATTTGCCTCTATATCAGGACTATGACATTATTAGAGATGAGTGAACTGAATCTTACCAACAGAAATTCCTTCCAACTTTGCAAAAAATTCAGCTCAATACAAAACCAAACTTTTGCAAGTTTGGAAAGAATTCGTAAAGTTTGGTAGCTATGCAGTACTCCGGTAAATAGGCCCAGATTTATCAATCTGAGGCAGAACTTTTTCTTATAGGAGCAATTAGAGAAATTAAAGTTGAACTGTTATTATATGGTTACTGTCTGAGACAATGTACACATACATATAATTCACCACACAATGACCAGATAAATAGTGCCTACAGTACATGATAGCACCATAGTGGGCCTAGGGAGAACCATAAGGTGGTCGGATAAATATTGCAGGAATAGAGATACAATAGCCATTAGCTTCCTGTGAGTGGCAGTTAAATGTTTCTGTATCTGAAATGAATTGTGTTGCTCTCTACTACTATATCCTGTAAGGCTAGATTCACACTGGACGTATCCACAGCGGATTCCACGCTGTGATTTGCAGTAAAATGCGCTGCAGATACCTCTCCTGTCGCTTCCACAGTGATTACTTTACGGGATGCGACTTTACTGCGAGTATGCAAGTCCCGGCCCTATTAAGCCCCTACCGTCTGGATGATACAGCAGGGTTGTACACTGACTGGCTGTGCAGGACCTCCGGGAGCCTAAGATGCGGCTGGATTGTGGAACAGGTAATGTATCATCCCCGCGGTAGGGGGTTAATGGGGCTGGGACTTACATACTCGCAGCAGGATGAAAATTCCACTGCGAGTATGTAATCACATTGGAAGTTACAGAAGAGGTATCTGCAGCGGATACGCCCAGTGTGTTTCTAGCCTAAAACTAGCAATGTCTAAAATGGCCTTTACAGCTTTATTACCATGTATGTAAAAGGAGTACATACATGCCAGTGCCCAGAATCCAAGACCAAACTACTGAATACAGAACTATGAGAGATATATTTAGATTTGCTCAATTTATAGGTAAACGGAAATGTAAAAAAAATCAATAAGCTTAAAGTGTGCCCCCCATATGAATTACTAGTAAACAATGTAACACATACCGCCAGGGCATAGTCTACAGTAAAGTTAGAAAGCTCCATCGAGAATAAATATGCATGTACACTGCACTCCATTTGTTTAGAAGGCAATTCTCCTCTGTCCTTGTTATCGATCAAAGTTCCAGTAGCATAGGCGTAGCTACCATAGAGGCAGGGTAGGCAGCTGCTATGGGGCCCCTGCAGGAGGGGGCCCCGGCAATGCACAGGGAAGATAAAAGCCAACCTGTGTCCTTCTGCTTAACCCCTCATGTACTGCCGTGTTTAAGTGACCCAAAGTTCCTTTACATGCTGCAACATAAAAATGGGTTAATAAGCAGAAGACAAGGGATCTCTGCTTCACTGGTCTGATAACCCCTGACCTCTGTTCTCCTGAGCCCTGCAGAGGTCAGGGGTTATCAGTGCACTAGCCATCTCCTTCTCTTCTGCTTTTAAGCTTTTTTTATGCTGCAGCATGTAGGTGAGGTTTATGTCACTTACACACTTCAGTATATAAGGGGTTAAGCAGAAGGTAGTCTGCTCCTGCACCTATGTAGTTAACCATAACGGCTCCTAATGGGCCCTTATAGTTAAATGCAGTGGACTGACAGAGCAAGCAGCAATTGCTTTCTGCTCTGCCACAAGAGACTTTAACCTTTGGCCACATCACTGAATAGATATATATATATAGTGTGCTTTTTGTTGTACGGGTGCAGGGGGGGGGGGGCTGTACAGTTTTTTTTGCTACGATGCCCCATGAATCCTAGCTACGCCCCTGTCCTGTAGTCAGATCCCCACTGATCAGATTGTTATTCCCTATCCTATGTAGGTAGAGGATATGTTTTTAAGTTAAGAATATGCCTAACACAAATGATACATTTCATACCCTGCCCCCTATGTCCTGCACAGTGTATTTGTTTTTCTTGGAATAGTCAAAGTGGTTGTACATTTCAACCTATTTCCAAAGCTTAATAAGATCAACCATATGTATGCACACATTGATATTGTTTCCATTCACGTTCACATCAGTTGAATCACAAGGACTTCCAATAAATAATGTTTTTTCAACTATAGACTGTCCCAGAATAGCATTATAGTTGCTCTAAGAACAACCACACTTAGACTACTAATAATATATTAGAGAATTGGTCCTAATACACTGTGCTGATCTTCCAAACAAATAATTCTCTGAATCAAAATCAAATTCACCCCTAAGATTCTGAACTTGGTGTCATAATTCACACGTACATGTTTGTTGTCGTGTTTATATATTTTATATACTCTCCCCGAAATTGATGTTGACTGCTATTCCTCATGAAAGAGCAGCCGTCGCAGGGTTATCCCCATGGAAAAGAAAAAAATCCATCATGAATCATCTGCAGCTATGCCACGGGCCTTGAGAGGTCTGAATTATGGCGGCTCCTGAAAAATTGAAATGCTTGATGTTGTAACAGATGATGCAGAGATTTTCTTCTCTTTTATTTTACAGCTTAAATTGTATATTTAGTGAGTTTGCTTTGATTGTTGACAGCATATTAGATATTCGCTAGTTCGTCCAGACAAAGGATGACATGTTTTAACTGTATTAATGCTTTTAACATAAATATAGTGGTTATATACTTGTGAACTCCTTGGGTAGGTGGGCTACAATTTACTCAAATGTGTTTGCTATTTAGTTGGGCTTCAGTAAGTCTGACAAAATGCCATTTAAATTAATGCAGCTCATCATTCATAGTCGAAAAGGCTGAAAGTGTTCGGGCTCAGCAGAATTTAATGTTTAAAATAATTTGAGGGAATATTTTTAACCTATTTTTTATAGATAAACTGTGGAAAGAGTAAAGTTCCTGTCATTATTTTTTGTACAGTGCATGTCAAGTCTGATCCTTTCTGACACAACCTTTGTCTACAATACCATTAATATCTCAGTCTCTTTCTTGGAACTTTAGCTTAAAATTTAAAGGGAATGTATCATCAGAATATTACATATTGTTATGTTTTTACATATTGTTTTTTAAATATATTTTCCATGTTATTAACTTCATTATAAAATAATCCTGTAATCTTGCAAAATTTACCTGGCCACTAAGCCTAATAATAGGATGACACTCATGTTTTGTTCAGAAAACTTTAAAAGAGGATGTACCACCAGGTACATCCTCTTAAATTTAACACACTAATAGATCGGCGCCTCATGGGGAAGCCGGTGCCGCGGTCTGTTTTTCGAACCGTGTACGGCGCCATTCTATCCAGCGGTACCGGGCCGTGCTGAAGCACTGGAGGTTGGCCGGCCGGCCCACCCTCAGTAGGAAGGGAATTCCATCCCCTCTATGACGCGGCTCCATTAGAATCAATCGAAAAACGGACCGCGGCACCAGCTTCCCTATGACGGCGCCAATCTATCTGTGTGTTAAATTCAAGAGGATGTACCTGGTGGTACATCCTCTTTAAGTAATTTCCTCCTGAGCATTGACAGGATCGTCTCCTGTTTCTAGCTTTCTTCTAAGTTTTATATGGCTCAGTTCATGACGCTGGAAGCAGGTGTAGATTTGGTACGCCGGGCGTGTATGCCTCTTGATTGCTCCTGACGTGAAAAAGGGGGCGGGCCTTAATATAAGGCCGGCATACTTGTACGGTCTTCATAACCCCCCCCTCCCTTTTCTTTTTCTACTTCTAGCCTGACTACATAAAGACTCTGGTTCATGGAGCGGCTGAAAAGTAGTGCCTTAGCACAGGGTCTCCCACAACTGGACACCTTTACTGGCATATAGGCAGGGGTTTCTCTCATAATACCATTCGTAATACTTTCTAAGTGATATGTTCTACTTCAATACCAAAATGAAAGTTACTACTGTAACAACCTCTTTTCCTGGAAAAGTACCAGATTATAGACACTGGAGTGTGCAAGAGAAAGGGCCCCAAAGTAATGATCAAAATGGGCCCTTGAATATGATGGTGGGTTTGTCACACAGAGTAGATGGGTCAGGTGTTTGCTTTTTTCTCTCCATGCCCTTTTCAAGACCCTTTGTCCAATCATTACTTCTCAAGAAAGGATAAGTCCTACATAAATTCTTCCTGCCCAGGGATTGGATTAAACAGGACCATTCACTTCAATGGCCCCCTAGCATGGTCAGCCTATGGCAGTAATGGGCAACCTTTTATGCTTGGTGTGTCAAAATTTGCCAAAAAACTAAGCATAACTCGGGTAGTGTGTCTCTTTGAGGAAAAAAACATAATTTTGCGATATTTATAGTTTAAATAACAACATAGCATAGACCCTCCCCTCTCCCAGCCTTCCCCTCTCTGATGACTTAACCAGAAATACGTCAGAGACAGCACTTAACCAGAAGTCTTTGCCTTACCCCGAAGTCCCAGATTGGACGTTTCATCCTCTGTTCCTGTACGGCCAAGAATAAAACATTTTGCTATAGTGTAGTATAGTAGACGCTCTGTGGCGGAGGTCTATAGGCCAAAACAACAGAACTCCAGCACAGAGCGTCTACTGCACTGTATACACTATAGCAATTGTTTTATCCTCGGATAATGCTCTTGGCTGTGCAGGAACCAAGGATGACATGTCCTTCTTGGCATGCAGCCCCATACTTCTCTGTATGCGCCCTTGAGTCAATGAAAATAGCTGTACGTGTCAGCGTGTCATAGGTTCGCCATCACTGGCTTATGGCTATATGCATCCCTATCCATTTTATAGATTTTTTTTCACCTGAAATTATGCAAAAATAATATGATATATACATATATACAATATACACTCACCGGCAACTTTATTAGGTACACCATGCTAGTAACGGGTTGGACCCCCTTTTGCCTTCAGAACTGCCTCAATTCTTCATGGCATAGATACAACAAGGTGCTAGAAGCATTCCTCAGAGATTTTGGTCCATATTGACATGATGGCATCACACAGTTGCCGCAGATTTGTCGGCTGCACATCCATGATGCGAATCTCCCGTTCCACCACATCCCAAAGATGCTCTATTGGATTGAGATCTGGTGACTGTGGAGGCCATTTGAGTACAGTGAACTCATTGTCATGTTCAAGAAACCAGTCTGAGATGATTCTAGCTTTATGACATGGCGCATTATCCTGCTGAAAGTAGCCATCAGATGTTGGGTACATTGTGGTCATAAAGGGATGGACATGGTCAGCAACAATACTCAGGTAGGCTGTGGCGTTGCAACGATGCTCAATTGGTACCAAGGGGCCCAAAGAGTGCCAAGAAAATATTCCCCACACCATGACCCCACCACCACCAGCCTGAACCGTTGATACAAGGCAGGATGGATCCATGCTTTCATGTTGTTGACACCAAATTCTGACCCTACCATCCGAATGTCGCAGCAGAAATCGAGACTCATCAGACCAGGCAACGTTTTTCCAATCTTTTACTGTCCAATTTCGATGAGCTTGTGCACATTGTATCCTCAGTTTCCTGTTCTTAGCTGAAAGGAGTGGCACCCGGTGTGGTCTTCTGCTGCTGTAGCCCATCTGCCTCAAAGTTGGACGTACTGTGCGTTCAGAGATGCTCTTCTGCCTACCTTGGTTGTAACGGTTGGCTATTTGAGTCACTGTTGCCTTTCTATCAGCTCGAACCAGTCTGCCCATTCTCCTCTGACCTCTGGCATCAACAAGGCATTTCCGCCCACAGAACTGACGCTCACTGGATGTTTTTTCTTTTTCGGACCATTCTCTGTAAACCCTAGAGATGGTTGTGCGTGAAAATCCCAGTAGATAAGCAGTTTCTGAAATACTCAGACCAGCCCTTCTGGCACCAACAACCATGCCACGTTCAAAGGCACTCAAATCACCTTTCTTCCCCATACTGATGCTCGGTTTGAACTGCAGGAGATTGTCTTGACCATGTCTACATGCCTAAATGCACTGAGTTGCCGCCATGTGATTGGCTGATTAGAAATTAAGTGGTAACGTGCAGTTGGACAGGTGTACCTAATAAAGTGGCCGGTGAGTGTATATACAATATGTAATAATTGTAGCTAATTATATATATATATATATATATATATATATATATATATATATATATATAGTATATCTTTCACAATAAGAATTTAGTTATTGTGCACAATACAATGGTGCTGTTGAGTTCTTCAGACAATCCCAATATAAGGTTATTTGGGGATATAAAAAAATGTATTGTGACTTTTATATCCCTGAAGCACTGTCAGGTTCATCATAAGGAAATCGGGAGACTGTGCTTAGAGTAGACTGTTTTCCAAAAAAATAAGCATCTGCATAAGAATCCCAGGTAGTCTTTTGGCAATTCAAGTGACATGGAGAACATGAAGGAAAATGTCTATGGGAAATGTAGCGTTAAATTTATATGTACATTTTCTACATATAAAGGATAGCAAGTGTTTGGTATTATATCTACAATGAACCCATTGGCAAAATATTATAAGGCGGCAGTATTTGTTAACAACTCCACTTCTAACCTGAAGTGTTAACATGCACTTCTAATGGAAAAATAAATAAATGTAAGTACTTTCTATAATAGCCATGATAATAGCCATTATATATAATGCATTACCATGTCCTTTGATGAGATCAGTAAACTGCGCTCACTTTATATATATACAGTATATAAAAACTAACTTAAGAGATATATTGCCTCACAGAAAAGATCTACTCACGTGGACCTTTCACCTGAAACAACCCTTCGTAACAATGGGAAGTATTCTGCAGAATGATGCATCACTTCTAAAGGCTCACCCAGGGTTATTCAATCAAATGTTGAAGTGCCAAATTGGCACTTTCTCACAGAAACTCCCACTAAGTGGAATGACAGTGCCTGTGTGATTGTGTTGAATCAGCACCGTGGATAGTCTGCAGCAGGGGATGTAGTTGTATAACACGTCAGCCATCAGCTGCTTTACACTGAACAGAAGACAACTTATCTATGGAAAATGTAGGCACTGTTGTCTATGGCTGTTAAGCAGTCTATCTATTATTTATCATACTGTACTGTGGTTATTGTATTACTAATCAGATGAACAGTAAATAAATAATAAATAAATGTACTGAAACCTTATTACATGGCCTGCAATTTATATCGGACTTTCAGTTATTGTGTGAAGTGTGATATAAGGTATCTAATAAAACGATATTATGTTTATATAGGGAACATCTCAATACTGTGCTTTTGCTCTAGGCTATAAGCTCTTTAAAATTTTAGCTTTACTGCAGAATATTCTGTTTAGCCGTATTGTATTGTGACTATCTTACTGGTGACTGAAGCTTAGCAGCATCGACTAATAGAAGCCTAAAATAGTCTGATGTCTTGTCCTACCATCATGCTATATACTGCAGCTCTCCTCACTCTTGATAGTTCTTTAAACATTGATGCCTATCAGCAGGGTAGACTACTCTAACCTATAGTATTTCTATTATGTCTTTCACCTTCATCCTTGGTGCCATTCCCTTGCAGTTTTATTACAAACGTTTGTGCGGTAGAGCTGTTTGAAGTGCTGCCCCAACCCCAGAGCACCAATCCGGACTGACTGCCCCATTCAACTGATAATTATTAGAAGAGCTGGGTGCCTGGGGCGGATCAGTGCTCTGAAAGCGGGACAGTGCTACAAAAGGTCCTACCAGACACAGCATTACATTGAAACTGCACAGGAACGGTGCTGAGGATAAAAGTAAGGGACATACCTTAATCTTCAGCTCCCCGGGCACTATAGGAAGCTATCTATAAACAAATCAAGGAATGGTGGGCACAGCTAAATCTTAAAGAAGTGGTGCACCTCAACACATCCAGTATAGGATAACATACCACCAAGAAGACAGCAGATGCACAATATACCAGATGCACACACAGAATGAACCATCAGCAATTGAAAATCTTTATTGTTATACACCACAAACAAGTTTAAAAACATTTCAAATTGACCCCAAATGGTCAAACACAAATTCTGGCGACCCCCACAATCATTGGGGCAACACCAAAGTACCAGGAAAGGAAGTCAGGTAACCTAAACGGCTAGCATGTAATAGTACACAGATACAGATGACACTTCAATATACAAATAAATACAAAATAGCAGCAGATGAATTCATCAAAAAGTGCCCTGACAAAATACCATATTAAATAACATGAAACCATCCTGGTACAATACCACCTAAACCCCATGCGTTCCATTATTTTCCCATAACTTCATCAGGAGTATCAGGAGTAAATTAAGGGAGCTATCAGCATGTTAGATTGGTCTAAACTCCTGATAGTTCCCCTTAAAGCATAAACTTAGCACAAGATCACCACTAACTAGTGGCTGCAGCTTAACAGAATTGACTATTGGAAGTCTAAAGTAGTCTGCTGCCCTATCCTATCATCATGCTTCTGTGATACTCATGTGGAAGATGAGAGTTTTAAGGTAGGGCCAGCTGGGAGTATTAGTACTTGTGATTGACTCTATAGTATAATGGCAGCTTGAGGGCCTTTGCTGGACCCAAAGAACATTCCAGGAAGACAAAAGAACATTTGTCCTCGGGGCACAGTGATGGTGTCTGGGTGCAGGTGTGCCCATGATGTTAGGTGCTAAAAAGCGGTACAGGTATAAACTTGAAACAATACTTTACTTAAGAAAACGCCTCTCTGCAAACTAATAAAGGATACAGTGCCTTAAAGAAGCAGTTCACCCCAAAAAATTTTTGGCCCCCCTGGTGGCCGCTGGCGCGTATATTCACGGAAGATGATCGTTGTCCCGTGGCGCAGCTCCGTTCCCGTCCTGCGGTGAGGTTCAAATCCGGCGTGCGCTCACTTCCGCCGGCGCTGTGACTCCTCTTCTCTCCCTTGTAATTTGAACGCCGGAAGTCACGCGCTTCCATAGAGAATGCATGGAAGCGAGTGACTTCCGGCCTATAATGACAGCTCAGAGAAGAGGACTCACCTGCTTCTTTAAAGTACAGAATAGTGGCAAGTTCAGGCAATCTTAGCTGTAGTTTATAACAAGATGTTACAACCCCCTTGGTAGCTTTAGTGGGATAGTTCTAGTGAGTATCTGAATAAGACTTGAAGCACTTTGAGCTTTACTTTAAGGATACAGGAAATAGAATAACTTTACGGAGAGGGGTCTTCACAGATTGCCTCCCTGTGGACAATACTTAAAAGATTTTTGTTTCTTATGGTTGTGCTATAATACCCTATTGCAGGATGCAGGGCAGTAAAGGTTGTGATGTGGAAATCGTGTGGCACTATTCCAACCAATGTTCTACCAGGAGTCTATTGTATGCACAAAGACAATACTTCTTTTTTTTCTTTTAATGATTCTTTCTCTCTCTCAAACTACATATTGATTTTTATAGATATTCCTTCAGCATGGACTTGACGCAGCTTGTGGGTATATATTTATGATTAGAGATGAGCGAATTACTCAGAAATTGTTTGTTTTCGCGGATACGAACAATTTGTTCGATGATCGGAATGGTTATAACAATCATTTTTGAACATGCAAACGTTTATCTTGTGATGTTCGCAACTGCGTAATATTCGCAACTGCGTAAGTGTAAGCTCACATGTGCGATCGCTATTGCGGCCAGTCATATCTAGCGAATTTGCGAAGCAAACCTGGCAAGTTCGCAAATCACAATGAGGCAAATTAAATGGCCGATTCGCTGCAAATCTTTAGATTGAAGCCATGGTTCAATGTGAAGAACACAGAGCTGACTCGAGTAGCAGTGCAACTGGAACTGTTTTTTTTGGTTTTCTTTTTTTTTAGCCAGGATTAAAAAAGGCTCTACACAGCAGCTTATTGTCAGGGAGAATCTCAGAGGAGCTGGGGTGATCCAACTCTGGGGGAAAAGGTTGAACCTGGAGACAATGGCTTCCTTGGGAAACCATCTGGTGGAAGGTCGTGTGACCTACTTCTCAATCTGCGCACATGTCAAGCAGTGTAAAGTAATACAGTACATGTTAGACATGTGTAGACTCACACTAGCAATGCAGGATCACACTAGCAAAAGGGAGTATGATTCTGCACTACAACCACCAGTATGTTCTTTAGCAGGAGCTAGACTGGCATTAGTACACTGAACTTTCCACTGCAGTTTTTCCTATTCTGGGATTTAGCATTAACGCTAGTATATACCCACAAGTTCACCAAAAAGTCTACTCATTTAAGGATATTTCTACCACAAGTGTAGAATTGATATAAATTACTGAACACTTAACCACCAGTGAGAAAAATATCAAGTAACCAAGGGGCCATCTGTGTACTACACAGACAAGTAGGAGGATGCACTGTCCTAATATGCTGCATGGATAGGTTTGTCAAACCAGACAACCCCTCTAAGTGTCACAATAAAAGGATGAATGTGTATGAATTTAAAGATTCATGAAGACAGATTGACAGCTTCTTGATAGATTCATCTTGGCTTCTTCTGGGTTGACTCAAATACATCTATAGTCATGTTACTGTGGCAGAAACATGCAATGTTATACGCTGTTACATACTGTAGCTGTTTGTTCAGATTTACCATCGTCTTATTAATGTCATCTCTGGACACCAACTCGGCAAGAATAGTACCTCTAGATTTCAAGTTAGTTGAATAAATAGTACCAAGCCCCAAAGTCTTCTCAAACTCCTTAACATATTCCATTACCATAGTCACAGAAGACATCAAGACACTTATCCAAAGAAAGGAAACTTAAAATTTAATTTAATTAAGAAGAAAATTCAAGGACAGTTCATAATGAGATGAATAACGTGACCTTCAGGTTATAATCATTTCTTTTCTCTTGGCATCTCATGTGCTGATAATATTTAATGCTCCGTTTTTTGCAAATATTAATTTCATAATCTTCCAAAGTCATAACTCATTGGGAAGCTGGTGTAGAAACATAATAATCTCTTGTTGCAGTTCCAGTTTTGTCAACCACATTTAATAATAATGAGTAATGTGATAAATTTTTAGGAGTAAATAACGCAGCGATGAGTTTACTGCGCATGAACGTTCAATCTGTACTTTTCTTTTCAGGTAAATTATGTGTGCCTCCCTCAGTTATAAAAACATTCTAATTTGTAGTGTTTTATCATGAAGTGAAAGCCATTAGGAAGCGAGAGAAGGTCAGGTTATAGTCTCCGACAAGACCATGAATTTCCTTTACAGTTAGGCAGTTCTTAAAAACGAAGCCTCGGGCAGCCAGGGTTATTTAAGTGCTGATAGCAAAAGCAATTGCAGCCACTTTCCACTAAAGGTCACACATTCAAGGCATTGTTGTGAAGATTTTTGTTGTTGAAATAATAGACCAGATTATGTTCTGATTCTAGAACTTAAAAAATAGATGGAAGCCAAAATCTTTTATTTAAGTAAAGGCTAAAAGAACTTTTTCTAAAAATTTTAAAGTGACCTGATGAGATCATTTAGGGTCCTAGTCATTTTAGGGGGATTAGATTGAGGAATCTATATTTACATTTTATTCTGTGTTTGGCTAAATGTGATTTTTTTAGCAACCAAAAAACAAAGAATGAAGTTTACATAGTAGATTTAAAGGGGTAGTCCACCCAAAAATTTTTTCTTTCAAATCAACTGCTGCCATGAAGTGCCAGAGATTTGTAATTTACTTCTATTAAAAAATCTCAAGCCTTCCAGTACTTATCAGCTGCTGTATGCCCAACAGGAAGTTGTATTATTTCCAGTCTAGAGAGCAGGAGAGGTTTTCTATGGGGATTTGCTACTGCTCTGGACAGTTCCTGACATGGACAGAGTCGGCAGCAGAGAGCACTGTGTCAGACTGGAAAGAAAACACCACTTCCTGCTGGACACACAGCAGCTGATAAGTACTGGAAGACTTAAGATTTTTTAATAGAAGTGAATTACAAATCTCTGGCACTTTATGGCACCAGTTGATTTGAAAGAAATTTTTTTTGGGTGGACTACCCCTTTAAAGGCTAAAATTAAAGGACACAAAGGGGGAGATTTATCAAACTGTTGCAAAGCAGAATTGTCTTAGTTGCCCCTAGCAACCAATCAGATTCCACTTTTCATTCCTCAGAGATTCTTTGAAAAATGAAAGGTGGAATCTGATTGGTTTCTAGGGGCAACTAAGACAATTTTACTTTACACAAGTTTGAGAAATCTCCCCCTTTATGTCCTTTAATTTTAGTCTTTAGACTTTAAATCACCCCCAATATGTACATTTTATTAGATATCAGTAGTGCAAAATTATTCCCAAATCTATGAGCAGAGAACTAAAGCTCAGGAAACTTCACAATTGGGTTTTTCGGTATGCGCTGTGATAGTGTCACGGCAAGTGCTGGAGAGAATAACTGGTGATCTGACGTTTTCTTGTAGTTATATAAGAAAAGTTAAATATTCATGCAGTTTAAATTGTTAATCTGGACATCTGTGAATAAAAATTGTCACCCTAAATCCCAATTTGTAGAGTTCCTGAAATGGCAGCCTCATTCTGCATGAGTTTAGAACTTTGACTTGCAATTTTTTAGCTGACAAACAAATTAGTAGGTGTAAAGCAAAAGAAGCCCAGAAGGACAGGTTACCGCGATGCTGAACAAGGGTAAGATGGGATCAAGCCAGAAACACTTTCTAGGATGGGTTCTGAATACTTCATACTCTCCTTTTTAGCTGACATTATTATTGTGCTTATGTTTTTTCCATAAAGCAGAACAAAGCCCTTCAGAAGTGCAATTAGTCAATGTAAAGAATAAATCAATTTTTCATTTTGCAAATTAGTAGATTCTATATTTTGTTTTGTTATTGCAATTAGAGAATCAGAATAATTAGATAAGAAGAGAATGCCCTGATACTGTTTGGCCACATCCATATGTCTCCTAATGCTACATAGTCAATCTGGGTAATTTCATCAGACAGTATTACTGCAGAATAATTTAACCTCCCTATCACCTAGGTGTAATGCTGGCCACTGTATATTAGTGATGAGCTTTTTCCGAATGACTCATTGTTCATGGTTGGTCTGTAAGGTTGACGTTTTGGCCAACAGTTAAAGGGAATGTACCATCAGACCCGGGCTGAAGCACTGGAGGCGGGCCGACCCACCCCCAGTGGGAGGAACCCCCCGGCCCCTCTATGACACAGCTCCATTAAAATCAATGGAGCCGCATCATAGAGGGGCGGAAGTTTCCTCCCACTGGGGGTGGGTCGGCCCGCCTCCAGTGCTTCAGCCCAGGTCTGATGGTACATTCCCTTTAAAATGACAAATCCTTAAAAGATCTCTGCCATGATTTGTGGCCTGGTCTGGGCTTCTGTTGATAGGATACTGATCTTTCATTTGGGTTGTACAATTTTCTAAAGAACGGAGATAGAAATTTCTTTCAGCTCACCGTTCATCCTATGGAATATCTTGTGATAGTGTTTGGTCTGTGTCTTATTCATAGGCTGCAGTATACTTTTGGATTAGCATAGGTTTGATCTGACATTGAGCTTACATTAGTATATTGAACCTCTGTGAGTCCCCAACCCCCCAATGCCTGTAACATGTACAGTAATTATTAATCTCCATCCTCTCCACTTTGACTGCCCTTCTTTTCTCATTACAACAATTTTCGAACCAGTCAAAAACTTTCTACCCAAGCATCAATATGGAGCTAAAGCAGATCTGTCACCACAATATGGCGTCCTATTTCTGTGCAAAATGTTATAGTGACAGGTCTTCTAGGCTGTTAGACCACATGGACACGACATACTGTATAACAGTTAGCTCATGGTTTTAAACTGGCTTTATTTATGGTGGGTAGCAATCCACCCATGCCCCCTACCCTCTCATTGTGTATCTGCCTGTACATATAGTGGTGGACAAACGCTTCACAAAGAAGGAGACACCAGGTGGAGCAATGAAGACTTTAGTATTAACCTCTCCCATGCACCAACAATTGATATGCAGGATGTGGCTTCCAGTACTAAACCTGTACATCAATTATGCTGGGCAGGGGGAATGTAGCTGTGCATAATACAGCGCAGCACGGCCAATACTTTTGAGTTTAGGTGTAAAACATGATTTTATAATTTTGCAAATAGCCTCCAGCTAACTGCTACCATTTCTTTTTTCTCCCTGTTAACTATTCACCTATGTCTGCAGCTTTGAGGATCATATAGAGCTTGCAAATTCATTTTAAATAATTTTATGATGGTATCATTATTATGTGTAGAAATTCATAATTTTTATGCAATGTTGGTTCCAATGGGATTATTAGAGCATGCTCTCTGGACAGAACACACGTGCATCCACTTCCAAAGAGTATCTCCAAGATCATATTGATGAGTTGCTAAGTCATTGTGGTGTTCATATACATTAATTTACCAAAAGGTGCCTAATTATAGTTATAGCCTGTTTACACTCCATCCAGACCCTGTTTTCATCATTAGCGGCAACTGGAGACTACCTTCAGTAGTTTGCATGTGCTTGGTTGGTCATTACACACTTTCATCTGTCTAATAGTCCAGTGGCCTTTTCCAGCTTTGGAGTGTTGTTCCGTCCATTGAGCTGGGTGAACATGCACAGAGAGGTTTTTTTTTTAGCATGTTCTTTGATAAATGTAGGTCCATGAAGCTGGACCACCTATTTTGCTCTACAAACCAAGCTGCACACTGGACAAAAAGGCCCTAAAACAGGGAAAGAGACTAACAAATAAGTTATTTCCTACATAGGGAAGTCTGTTTACGGTATTCCTATGTATTATGTCATAATCATTGCATTTTAGGTTACCATTGCACAGATAGAACATATCAATAAAGTCTAAAAGGTTATTTTAACGCTATTAACGCAGAAGAAAAAGACCTATGTGGAAAGTGATCATATCTATCGTATCTATATAGAGACGTCTTCTGCTTAACCTTACGGGCCTATTATTGGGTTAGACTTTGGGTCATCTACTGGATATTGTGGAAGGCCAGTGAGACCTTGGTTAAATGGCTCAAAAAAGGAACAATACAACAATTCTTTAGCGTGTTATAAAGCATGTATAACCATTACAACACAATATGCTGAATTCCCAGTGGAGATATTGAGAGGTCACCTACAAACCTCTCTTTCATGCTCGGTTACATACAACTACTTGCGTGGCAAGAAAGTTATTTTAAGAGATCAGGCTTGTTCTATATTCCCTTGAGCTCTGCAGGTGGCTCTTGAGATTATTGAATAAAATGTGAGGGTATGAAATGTTACAGATATTGAGATTAAACGGTTTACAATTTACTTTACTAGCCATATACAGTAATATATATCTCTAGTTTCTCCATTATATAATGTGATAATGATGTGTTACTGATCACTTTTTGTAAACCTAATAATCAGTGTCAGGTTCTGTTGTCTTCTGCAAATGACCTAATGTGATCCAATTATGGAATTTTGTCAGGTTTGGAATAGGTTTTCCTTCACCCAGTTTTTGAAGTTAAAACCAAGTTAAGGCCATAAAGCTTAATGTAAAGATGAAACTTCCTAGAATTATTGGGTCACCCAGTGTGCAGACAATGAACCAGTGAGAAATACATACAGAGTTTAGCATTGAAGATTGTTGAATTTTAAATGCAGCACTGGAATATACTAGATCATCTACTTTATGATTTTTTACAGTTTTCACAGTTGCTCAACTTCTTAAATTTTTAAAAAATTTGCATAGAAGTAGCGTTACATTATTTTTTAATTACAGTAAATAATGGTATGTTCACATGGAGACTCATATAAAGGGGGGGGGGCTAGAGCTGCCACAGATATCAATGGGAGCTTCAGTGCTTAACTATGCTGAAAAGGTTACATGTCACTTCTTTTCAGCACGTTTTCCTTACTCCCACTCTAGTCATTGGAGTGGGTTTTTGGCCTTAGAAAAGTTTTGCATGTTCCACGTGCAAAACAACATGTTCAATAGCTACTTGAGCATTCCCTTAGTGGGATATTAAAGAGATATAAATTCTTCTGGACAATCCCTATTTGTCAGATGGGTCCCTGCATGAAAAGTTAATTACAACGTCTCTGCCTGCTGGAATTCCATTGATCAGCTGTAACCTGTGTCCTTGCCTGGCCAGTAGGTGTTTAGTTTCCCTGCAGTGCCACCACAGGAGAAATAAAGTATTACACAGTGTTTATTCAAGTCAATGAGCCAGGTGGGAAGCCTAGGATTTCCTAACGGTGTAAAAGAAAAGTTGGGTTTCTAAAAGAGGTCCTCCTTTAGTTATCGTTATTTTAGTTTCTCTTCATTCATAACTATGAGATGTAATTCTTCTCTAGATACCTCATTGTATATTGTACTGCTGTTGCTGTGACCTGTTTGACTTGCTATCTGTTGATTCTTTGTTTAGCTATAAGGTATGTACATTTACAAGATATATTTTCGCTTCTATGGGGCATATGAAAACATAGACCCGGCGCACTAATAATTCTTGTCAGTGAGATTGCACTGTACTGTGGAGAGCCCCTTGCATGAGTGGACTGATTGGTCATGGAATATTAATTGGCTCCGGACTACAGTCTTTGGTGCTATGGCTTTAGGTTGACAAGAATGATAGGTTTCATTTGCATGCTAAAGCTCCAGCTGTCCATTCAAGATGGATGATGGGTCCTTTGCCTCATCCGTCACCACTTCTTTACTTTTCCAGGAGATGAAAAGAAAAAAAATTAAGAAGGCAGGAAGATAAAAATGTCATAAAATGCACACTGCAGATATCCTTGAACTGAAGGGTGATGTGAAGCGTCATTCTTTAAAAAGCATCAGGCTTTATGTGAGGCTATAACATGTATAAAATGTATTTATGTTACTGGTATCAAGCCCTTACATATCAGTTTTTTATATACTTTCTTGAATTTTTTTTATCCATTGAATGTTTTTTTTTTTTAATTGCAATTAAAATAATTAGTATAAAGTAAAAATGATGTAGCTACTTCCTGGTTCATCTCATCTGCCTTTTTGGTGTCTCCTTATTATCTTAGGATAGATAGATGTTTATCCCAGGCAGGTTTTAACTCAGTTATTGTAGGTTTACCAACCACATCTACTTGATGTTTGTTCCAAGCATCTACTACTCTTTCAGTAAAGTAATAATTTTTTGTGTTGTTTCTGACCATGCCCTCAACTAACCTCAGATCATACCCCCTTTTTCTTGTGTTCAGTTTTTATTTTTCATTAAAAACACTTCCCTTCTGAATATATATTGCCCGGGAATAGACCAGCATCGTACGCGGGAAGCGGGCCGCGGTTCAAAAAAAGGACTGTGGCATCGGCTTTCCCGTGTTGGTACCGTGCTATCCATGTGAAGATCTTAAAGCAAATGTACTGCTGGTACATTTGCTTTAAAGGTTTCGATCATGTCACCCCTTTCCCTTCTTTCCTACCGACTATACAAATTTAGATCTTTCCTGATATGTTTCATGCCTCACACCCTCCACCATTTCAAATACCCAACCCTTTGGTTCTTAGATAATCCTCTGCAAAAGGCTTCTAGTAATGGTTTACCCTATATTTAGTACATAAACATTCAACTGTAGTTGGCATTCATGTGTATGGGGAAATCGGGAAAGATATGTATTTGTCAGCTGAATGAATGTTCTGCCAGTGGCTATTGCAAGTGTATGGCCATCTTTAAGTCTGCTCTTTTCCGTGTTCAGAAGTTGTAGTTACAGTATGAAGTCAAACTCCACTGTGCCCCCAGAATTAAAATGAGAGGATACTAAATCTTCATAACCTCAGATATCAAACATGAAGCAAGGAAATGGCATAGATTACACGGAAATGTGTTATATGAGAAGTTCTGTCATGATATAATGTGTTCTTCGGAATCGTGGTTTATGCATAGGTAAGAATAGCAAACCTCAATGAGCATATACACAACCATATGCAGTTGCATAGACTGTACAGCATCTACATCAAAGTACTTGCAGGATTTGTAGACCACAGAATAGAATGAGCTTTGGCGCACAGCGCAAACCTATTTAAAATCATTCAATTTGGATTTATTATGGCCGTATGACTGAGTTATTCTAAACATAACAATGTATTGTGAAATTTCAATAGGGGAACCCTATTTTGAACTTTTGCCTGATTGATTGAGTTACTTTTAATACATACAGTAGTCTGGCCTTTTGCTGACTTTGGTGCCATCTGTTATCCATTAGGCTAGGAAATGAATGTCTGTGCACTGCAGAATTCTAAAACATCTCAATATGAAATTATTATCAACGTAGGAAGTTTGTTACTGTCAGGATATAAGGGTTAAACAGAACATTACAAAGTCAAAACACATTACATAAATTACGTAAATTGCAGATTGGTACATAGAGAAAGAGGACCCTGCCCACCAGGGCTTACAATCTACAAGGTAATGGGAATGAGACAGTAGGTGAGGGGGCAGCTAGTAAAAGTGTGGCACAGAATTATTGTAGGTTATAGCCTAGTTTAAAGACATGTGTTTTCAGGTTGTTTTTGAAGGTCATAATGGTGGGTGAGAGCTGGATGTGTCAGGGTAGTGAGTTCTAGAGTATGGGGAGGCTTGGGCAAAATTTTGGAGGCAGTTGTGTGAGGTACGAACAAGGGGGGGGGGTAGCACAAAAGGAGATGATTGAAGGGTTGGAAGTTGCATTAGGGATTGTAGTGGGATATCATTTCGGAGATTTATGGAGGGACAGGCTTTGGATGGCCTTGTATGCTATGGTAAAAAATTTAAAGTGAATTTTTTAAGCAATGGGAAGGCAGTGAGGGGAAAGGAAGAGGCAAAGCAAGGGGAGAGAGAAATTAGTCAGGCAGCAGAGTTAAGGATAGGCTAGAGGGGAGCAAGGGTGTTAGACCCAAGGTCAGAGAGGAGGATGTTACAGTAGTCCAAGCAGGAGATAATGAGAGTATGTATTAGTAAGTAGACATGTTGTTTGAGGAGTTTTTAGGCAAAGTGGAGAAGTGAGATGGTGTGGTAGCTGAAGAAGGAGGCAGGGTCAAGGGGGATGGCTTTTTAAGGATGGGTATGATGGTTGCATGTTTATCTGGAGAGGGAATATTCCAGTAGTTAGTGATAGATTTAAGAGATGAGTTAGTGTTAGGATGAATGCTGGGGTAATGTTGGGGATAAGGTGGGAAGGGATTGGGTCATGTGAGCAGGTGGGGAGGTGTGATGTAGAAAATAGTTTCCATAGGGCATACCTGTTGATTGCAAGACAACTCATTAATAAAGGGGAAAAAAATATACCTTGGGCTTCTATTGGCTATTAAGTATGTTCATTGAAACTGCATCACGGATTGTGCAAACCTTTGGGTAAATACTCATAACAGGCAGATTAAAAAATATTTGCCCATGGAATACTGGTTCATAAAGAGAACTTAGACCAAAAATGGGCAAAAATTTCAATTACTCACCTAAAAATAGGGGCAAACCTCTTAATTAGGGATGGTCCAAACCGAGTTCGGTTCGGGTTTGTACGAACCCGAACTCTCGGTAATGATTCCCGCTGTCTGCCCGCTCCGTGGACAGGGTGGATACAGCTGGAGGACCACCTGGAAAACTCGGATACAGCCATAGCCATAGGCTGTATCCCAGTTTTCCAGGCGGTCCTCCGGCTGTATCCACCCGCTCCATGGAGCAGGCAGACAGCGGGAATCTGATGCTGAGCGTTCGGGTTCATACGAACCCGAACCTCGGCAGTTTCGGACCATCCCTACTCTTAATAAATTTCCCCCATTATGTTTTAGTCCCTGTTGCTTACTTCTACTTTTCCCATGTCTTGGAAGTTTACCTTCTGTAATAGGAGAGGGCAGGTGTTAAGTTCTGATGATTGTGTACAGGCAGAACCACATCTGCACACAATGATTGGTACTTATACCAGCTCCACTCGTCTCAGAAGGTATACTTCTGAGAATAAAATGTAGACGTAAGCAACAGACAGCACCTTTAATTGCAAACATCATCTCATATTTAACAGTCCCTTTTTACACACTGTAGACCTTTATTGTAATAAGGGGAAAGAGCATATCAAACAGAGATGTAAAAATATCCTATATAAAAATATACTCCTTCACTAGAAAAATACAACAGATGTCCCCTGTCAATCAAAGTCACTGGAATGTGCCATATGCTTCTATCCTTCTAAATATATGTAGCATTTTACCTCTGGTGCATGAATTCCTTATATGATGATCTCTGTTTTTTGTCTCTTCCTTGAGGACAAAACATTAAGGCAAAAATAATCTTTTCTCTTTCCACTGCCAAATCTTTCTGTAAGAAAAACAGAAGACCTGTGATTATTTTGACAATATGCCCTCTAAAATTAAGCCTGAACTATGACTTTTTCTGGACTATACTTACACAGACTGCCCTAAAACTGTCACCACATTAGCGCTCCGCACACACATCTGTGCCAAGAACGGCTGTTGGTTGACTCCTAGTCAATATGCCAAATTACCATTTCAATGGATTCTAAAAAAAAACCCTTGTCATTTATCTTAGAGGCTTTTTTTTATATATGTAGACTGTCCATAGACTTTCTTAAGAAAGTGGAATTATAAAAAAATAAAACTTGTACTCACAATGATCAAATGGCTATGATTCGCAATTTAAGATTATTCCAGAATAATACAAAAGTGCTCAATGAAGAATAACTCTTAAAATAGTCTTCCATTTTTATTTATGTATTACATTATGTTTAAGATTGCAAGAAAAGAAAATATATTTTCTGGCTATAAATTGCCACAATGAACCACTTTAATACTGAATCAACTCCGACCCCATTTACATCCAGTAGAGATGAGTTCATCTCAAGCACACTCAGGTTTGTCCAATCCCGAATGCTTGTCATTTGATTAACGGTGACTGAAGAAGTTGGATGCAGCCCTATTATTACCTGAAAAATGCTCAGGGACAAACCTGAGCGTGGTCAAGATTCGATAATCTCTAACATCCAGTTTTACATTAGGATATTGGGGGGAAGTATGTCAACATATACCGTAGTGTTCTTGCAGTGGACCAATTGTGTTTAACCCCTTCACATCAACAGTTCATAGATATACGTTCCTGCTGCACATTTCAAGTGCAGCAGGAACGTATATGCACGTTCCTGACTGATGGGGCTGTAGATATGTGCGGGACTGCTGCAGTGAGAGCGGTCCTGCACACATCAGTGTCCGGGAAGCTCAGCATAATGACAGTCAGCTGCAATCCCGCAGCTGCTTGTCATTAACACCTTAAATGCTGCGATCTATAGCGATTGCAGCGTTTAAGGTACTCAGTGACAGGACAAGCTCCTGTCACTGAGTGATCGGGACCCTCGCAGCCTTGCTGCGGGGGTCACAATCGCTTGTACTGACAGGCAGGGGGTAAGTCACTTATCTTCGTCCTGTTGGATGGACGATCTATGTATAGAGTCTGCTCTAAGGCAGGCTTTATGCATAGATCAACGATAACACTGATCTATGCTATGTTATGGCATAGCAGAGATCAGTATATGCAAAGTGTTTAAAAGTGTAAAAAAGTTTTTTAAAGTATTAAATAAACCCTTAAAAATCCCCCAATAAAAGTTTAAAATACCCCCTTGCCCATTATAAAAATAAAAATATAAAAAAATTTAATAAAATAAACATTATATATCGTTGCGTGCGGAATTGTCTGATCTATAAAAATATACCATTATAGTTGTCGCATGGTGAACGGTGTAAACAAACAAAAAAAAACAGAAATGCTTTTTTTAAAATTATATATCAGAATTTTTTTTTATAAAAAGCAATCAAAATTTTTCTTTTGCACTAGTATGATATTTATAAAAACTAGAGATCATGGTGCAAAAATGACACCCAGACCAGCCCTGTAGGTGGAAAAAGAAAAGCTCTATGGGTCTTAGAAGGCGAGGAGGAACGTCGCATTAATTTGACCTGGACATCTGTGCATCAATGGGCTCAGTCTTGAAGGGGTTAAAATGGACTAAATGTCAATGAAACACTACGTTCATGTATATGTTGGCAAACCTTTTGGATGACATCCCAATGTATAGATGGGATGGTTATTGCCTGTTCCTCCCTGATGAAGTTGGGTGTTTAGCAGTGAAAGATCAGGGTGAGGGACTTTTTTTTTTTTTTTTTTCATTTACAGTGTGTTTAGATATGTTAAATCTCTTAGAGTGCATAGAAGCCTATACTTTTCATTTGACAAACTAATAGTTGACTGAACATCACCTGATATTTACTCTTATCATTAAAATTAAGGTTATGCTTGTCTAAGTATTACCTGAATTGTAAGACTATTAAAAAAAAAAAAAGAAAAAAAAAAGTGCAGTCAAGGCACCCTATGTTTTTAAATAACCGTCAAATCCCTGCAGTAGTGAAGCCACATTGCTGAATCTAAGCACTGCACAACAGGGATAGGAGCTCCATGCTAAGGACGGCAGTATGGGAGTGAGAAGGGTAAAGTTTGTATTTTTTTGGTAATTACTCTCTCCCTGAGCATATACTGTAGGTATAAAACATGCTGCCAGGACAACCCCTTTAAGAAAATTTCCAGCGACACTAGGCACTGTTTCCTAGCAACTTAGAGCAACACTGAAAAGAACGCTGAGAGCAACAACATATTAGGAAATAAAAAGCAATTAGTGATGTACCTAGTGGTCTTGGTCAAAGGGATTGCAGTGGTTTTAAACAAATAGCATTACTATCTAAAATACAATAGTTGACTTAGTTTAGTACCAAAACGTCCTTAGATAAACTATATGAAGTTGCTAGCTGTTTATGAAGATAATGCAGGCAGTTAACCCTGGCTGACAAAATCGCAAACCTCCGGCAAGTCCACTGTTTTGACAAGAGGCTCACAAGCTCCATGACATTCTAGAGGTTCTGCATAGCAGTGTCTGACATCTGGTGCTTGTGACTTGGGGCATTGCCTCTGGTGTTGCTATCGGTTCTGACTGTGCTGTTGTTGCTGACACTTTCCATGGCCAGTAAAACAATTCTATCTGACAGCAATGCAGTGTCTAAAAATAATCACAAATATACACACAGATTGTAGAAGCTAATGAGACGGTGATGTCTTACCATAGGTTATATAAGATTCCTCAATTTTTAGTTATGCTCATAACATCTATTTAGCTGATAAGGAAGAATAATAAGAAAGAAAGTGATACATTTTTATGTAGTTTGCAGCCTTGTATCTCCTTATATTGTATACCTTCTTAACATTCAAGCCTTTACAACTAGTGAAGATGAGAAAAGACTCATCACGTCTTCACTAAAGCCCAAATAGGCTATGTTGTACGCTACCTCACAGCTGGGTTCACACTATGTATATTGCAGGCTGTATTTGGTCCTCATGTCAGGTCCTCATAGCAACCAAAACCAGGAGTGGATTGAAAACACAGAAAGGCTCTGTTCACATAATGTTGTAATTGAGTGGATGGCCGCCATATAACGGTAAATAACTGCCATTATTTCAATACAACAGCCGTTGTTTTAAAATAACAGCACATATTTGCCATTATATGGCGGCCATCCACTCAATTACAACATTATGTGAACAGAGCCTTTCTGTGTTTTCAATCCACTCCTTGTTTTGGTTGCTATACAGCCTCAAATATACAGACTCAAATATACGTAGTGTGAACCCAGCCCAAAGGTGTATCCCACCTCCCTGATGAACCTACAAAGTGGAGGAAACAGGTTGGATCATTGGAGTCACCTATATTACAGACAGCATTATCTGAAATTACTTACTGTATAAGCTGACTGACATACAATCTCTGGAATCTGTAAAAATTATTATTAATTTGACATACTTACCGTATGACACTTGGCTACTATCCCTTGACCGCTAAACCATATAATTTTTGACCATACCAACCCAGCGTAGTGATAGACTTCCTTTGAGGCGATGTCCACAGTGAGGGTTAAAGAGTGGTAATGTAGGACATAACAGACTGTATAAAAAGAATCATTTTGAATGCACACCTCATTTATTACCCACAGTTTTATTCCACTTTACACAATGGAATTTGTTAGCCACAGGGGGCGCAAATGAGCGCAAGATCGGCGATCATTTGCAGTGCCTTTACACAGCAGGACAAATCGAGGGGCCCAAGAAACTAACAGCACAGATATATACATATAGAGATCACAAGCAGCAGAGTATACTTACATCCGCTCTGCTTGTGATCCGGCACACCTCCAGTCCGGCTGTATCTTCAGACCCCGCCTCCTCTGGCTGAAAAGCATTCGGGAGGAGGTGGAGCCTAAATATATGCAGTTGACAGCCAGACTGGAGAAGACATGCCAGTGCGGATTTGTCATGCCATGTTTTATCATTACCGACTCACATCCTCACCACCTTGCACCATAAGCCCCACCATTTGTATTGAGGATTTGTATTGCAGATTTTCTGCCCACAAATCCATACAGGAAATTTGGTGTGTCCATCCTGTGTGATTATACCTTCAGGCTATATTCTCACACAACATTTACTGGCCATTTGACGGCCATCTTTTGAGATTGCCGTCATTATGAGTTGAAATAATGGCAGTTTTTTTTTCAATGATGTAACTACGACTGTCATTATGAACTAACCGCCCTCATTTGGACTCAAATTGACAGCCATCCCAAAAAACGGCCAATAAGAAGTGTGTAAACAAAGCCTTAAGATGATCCTGTGGAAAAAGGGCTAAAATTATGCGGAATTTTTGAAAAATTCTAAAAATGTACTCAAATGTTGTGTTATCATATAGCTTCATCTGTATTAGTACCTTGGCATATTGAATCTGTCAGCTGCAATTTAAAAACAGTGCAACCCAATAGCTCCTATAGCTTATAAAGCTTACGTGCTCTGTCTGTTCTTCTAGAATGTAGAAAAATGCTACAGTAGGGAGAGAAAAGTAAGAGGTTTTGCATTCCTAGAAAGCCTTTCTCATGAATAATTAGATGTATATGTGCTAAAAGACTTTGAAGTTGCAACTTCTGTACTGCTTTGGCAGAGTTGCAAGTTGTAAGGGGTAAAATGGACGGACATACGAAGGAAAATACAGAGTTTGGACAAAACAACATTCTTGGTCACACCGCCGTATGCTAAGACCAGCAATACACCTGCAGACAGAAGTAGCTGTGGCTGAAAGCCAAAGTTTGACAAGAGAGACAGAAAAACACCTAATTGAGCGGTGGCCAAAACACTCTGATATTGGTCTCTTTTACTTTAACGCTGCAATAATTGAAGGGCCGTATTTTATGTTTTTGGCTGCAATTTGACAAAGTTCTGTTCTCTTGCTTCTTTTGATCCCAGCTACCTCTGTCTGCAGATGTTTTGCTGGTCGGGTTGAGATTTGTTCAAAGAAATAATTGACAGACAACAGAACTCATAAACTCAAAAACTCAAGTCACAGGAGCCCCCACCAAGTGTGCTCTTTGGGACTCACATGCAGCAAAAAGTAATAATGTTTATCCACAATAATATAAAATAAGTAAAATATGTAAAAATAAGATTTTTCTAGTTATTTTGGTGCTTCTTAAGGTGATCATACACCTTCAATAACTGTTCACAGTTATCTCTCCTGTCCTCCTTATGCCCCTATTCCACTGGTCGTTCCCCGCTCGCTGCCGCCGCTACTCAACGTGGCAGCAGCGAGCGGGTAAGTGCGGGAAGGGCAGCGGGGGGATCGCTAGATCGTCCGGGCAGCCCATAGGATATAGCAGCGTCTGCTGCCGACGCTCCTATTCAATGGAGCGACGGCAGCAGATCGCTGCTATATCGGCCGATGTCGGCTGATCGTTGCACTCTATTCCACGGGACTATTATCGTTCGTAGCTGCCGATATCAGCCGAATACGGATGATAATCGTTCCGTAGAATATGGCCTTTAGACTGCTCTGGGTGCAGCTTATCTCTCAGAGAACAAGATGGCTGGGCAGTGATTTTCCATCACGCCCAACCCTTGTCTTCACTGAAATCATCTGTCAGTCGACTCTTGGAAAAGCACCATACACTCTATACTGATAACCTAGGGGCAAATATGTCCCACAAAAGTATAAAGTGTATAAGCATCTGTACTTGTTTATATCACCCATATTTTATTTTACTGACTAGAGCCAGACAATGAGAATAGACAGGACCTGTCTCCTTGAGATGAATGCGAAACATTGCTGAGCAGATTCTGTGGCCTTTAAAGTAATTGTTCCCAGGGTGCTGCTATTCTCTCTTACTGATGCTGTCTATCTACTGGTGTCACATGTCACTGTAATGCTGTACAGATCATTTTACAGCAGCCTCCTCTTATCACCACAGAGAGTACCGGAAGTCTCTGCTTAGTTTTAGACCTAGAACCCCCCGACCAAAACAAATGCAAGACCAAAATATGAGAAAATTATATTTTATTATTGAATATATTAAAAAAATAATAAATAAACTTTTTTTTAAATGCATGTAATGAGAACTGGAGTATAGATCCCCAACATAGGGTGGATATAAGTAGATAACATCACGTAATATAGCAGACCAATAGACAAAAGAATAAATAAATAACCTACATGCACATATACTGGGCACTGGGCACATCACAAACAGACATGTAACTCACAGTGGATAGTCAAGTAATAAATACCATCAGAAGTTATTGCACATTACCCATACAGCGTGTCCTTAGTATATCTGTCCAAGACACCACTCACCCGACACGCGTTTCGCGTGTTGCTTCATCAAAGGTGATCCGGGATCCCACCTCCGTCACTGACTGGCTAAGTGGACTTGAAACGTCACGTCTCAAGCCCGCGTCAGAGACCAGGAAGCGGCCGGGCAGCGGGGATCGGAGCGCCGCAATGCGGGACCCGCAGCTGGAACCGGGACTGGACATTGTTGCCGTCAGCCACCTTCTTCCCGGACATATTGGAAAAAAGCCCCCCCCCCCCCCGCCGGAGTACCCCTTTAATACATTTATCTGTAGGATTTTCAGTACAGCTGAAATTTGTACTTTTTACACTATTAACTGTCCTGGGAAAACCAAACGACACAGTATATGTGACAGTCACCCATCAGCATCAAAAATGTCAAGGTGACCAATAATAAAGTCTCCTTGACTTGATCTTAATTCTTTATTTATGAATCTAAGACTGATTTGAAACCTGCTTCAATAGTATAACTTGACTTGCACTGTAAATCATGATATTCAACACGGTGACACTAATAGCCCCCAAAGTTTACCGATCCCATTCCTCTTAAACATTCTCTGCACCAGGATGATACTTGACTATAATTTTTAGTCTTTGCTCGGTTATATAGTAGGGGGATGACTTTTGACCTACATTCCTATTTGCAAAAATTTATAGCATATGGAAAATGTACCTGTCAGAGAAAAGCCATCTATAATAATTCATAGAAATTGAAATTGAACTGTTAAATATATTCTGTATAGATAGGCACACTTTATGATGATGTTTACACTGTATCAAGTGTAGCAAAATTAAATGCCTTGCATGATAGAATGTTTCCTATGCTGTAATTTGTCTCCGACTTCCATTACATTCTCCTGTTCTCTTTTCTAGCTTTACTCACAGCGAAGCCTCCTAAACCATTGTTCCCTGTGGAGAACCAGCCAAGTGTTATAGATGTCCAGCTGGGTAAGTCCCCTTCTGGGAATAATAGCTTCTAAACTTCCACTCCATTAACAGATGGGAAAAATTGCACCTAGCAAGGAAGGTTTATTGCCACTGTTATTACATGCAAATCAATTTGCTACTTCCCATTTATAATGCTTGAGTATATTGTAGCAGTCGTTTAAGGATATGGCTTTGCTTAGTGGCAGAGGCTGTTAATGCTAATTGGTTAAGCTGCATATTAAATACAGTATATGCAATGTTTGCATTTCTGTTTTATGCTGGAAGATTAAAAGGAATATATTAAATAACAGCTGCACTGACTTATACTTTGCAATGGTTTCTAATATCCTCCCTCCTAAACACTGATGGGGCTGAATGCAATTAAGAAGAACACAGCTTTATCAATGTATTTATTGATGATGTGTTTTCCATGTAATTAATTATTTTTATGCAAGTTTCAAAAAAAAAAATAAAAAAAAAATTATGTGATAAATATTAGAAAGCAAGAAGTTTACTAAGTAATTACTGCTCACATTATAGCACCTTGTTGTATTAACTTGTAGCATTCTGTGATAGTTCTATAATATATCTTTTGTTTGGTTGGACCTTCAATTTTCTGATACACTGTACTTAATTCCTGTAACTACCACAAGAGGGAGCCAGGGAGCTTATGAGTTCTTGCTTATGTATAAATAGTATTCAGTAAGCCCTTAAGCTCCCTCTAGTGGAAATGATAGGTAGTCAGATTTGTATAATTTATTTTTGTTATGTAGTTGATTTAAAAATATACTAGGAAAGTAGCTGGTACAGTATTTAAAACCTATTTATATTAAACAAATCAAATGATATTTAAGGTTAGATATTCATTTAGTGTTTTTAAAAATATGCTTGTTTTAAGTGTTAAAATAGACTCTATTGCTGAAATACATTTTTTTTTTTTACTTATAGGCACCTTTGGTATTTTTTATTTTATTTTGGAGCTGGGTGCACCCCTACCAAATCTCATCTCACTCCCCAGCAAAAATCGTATTTAGGGTCCACATTTCAAACCCCCCCCCCCCCCCCAGTAATCACTTTTACGCTACACACTGCTTTTTTAAGCTTGTTGAAGTTCCCATGTTCTGTAACTATGGTCTGTAAACAGACGATGTGATACGGACTGGAATTTGGATCTCCCGGCATCATCATTCATTATGGTGCCGAGAGCTCCAAATCTTTACACTACTGTAGTGACATGCTGTGTCAAGATTTTAACATTTTCAGATTTATTTATCTAATACCCCCAATCAGTATAAGCAAATTTCATATTGACCCTTAACCCCCCAGATGTCCTACACTACCTCAGCAATTACTATTAACAAATCTCATGTTTATTCTGCACCCTCACCTCCCCATCTTTAAATTCCCATATTCCTCCTGCCTCCCTTCCACCCCCAGTAATCCCTACTAGCACATTTCATGTTTATTGCCCCACAGCTCTTCATTGTCACCTTCAAAAATGACTACTGACCACCCTTTTGTCTAACACAGCATAACACAAGTGAATGATGTCACTGCACAAGTGGTAACCTTGCTAATTGGTGGAGGAATGGCTGTTAGTAATGCTGGAAGGTGACTGCTAGAGCATTTATTCTAATGGAGCCGCGTCATACAGGGGAGGGAATTCCCTCCCACTGGGGGTTGGCCGGTCTACCTCCAGTGCTTGAGCACCGGCTGGTTCCACTGCATAGAGCGGCACCGTGCACGGGAACCGGGCCGCGGTCCGAAAAATGGACCACAGCACCGGCTTCCCCGTGACGGCGCCGTTTGATCCGTGGGTTCAGAGTAAAGAGGATGTACCAGGTGGTACATGCTTTTTAAGTGCTCCTGCAGTTAATATGTATAGAAATACATTGCTTAAACACTGTCCCTTGTCTGGTTCCAGCCAGTATCCTAAGAAAGTTGCTTCAATTTATTTGTGTTTCACTACAATATAGTGTAAACCAATCTTGATTGTCCCGAATAAGTGGATGTCATGTATAAAAGTAGAGAAGACAGGAATAACCCCTTGTAGAACAATCTGTCTAATGAGCTTTTGAACCCTTCATCTGGTGGCATACGACCGGTCATATTCCAGGTTTAGGTGAGGTCTGTGGAGCACAGACCTGAAATTATTTTTGAATCCTTTTAGCAGTAAATAGGTTAGAAGCCATAGAAGGCTTTTTCTTCAAGTGACAATTTACAGTTGACATTTTTCTGAATTTCCATTTAGGACAGGAACGACTTGTCATTTCTTGCGTCTAGAGAATCTGGTTCACAGCTGAAAAAGTCAGCATTGTATTTGCAAGCCGTAGGCTGTTTTGTACAGGGTCTGCCCTGGCAAATTAGCACTTCTACAGGGAGTCCGTAACACAGTTTTGCCTGTGGCACCAGACAAGACATGTGCTGGTCAAGTGTTAGTATCTGCGCTCTTGCATCTGTCAGGACAAAGCATCAGCAATAGGAGGATTGTTTAATGATGAAGGTTGAGAAATATTGATAATTATGCTGTCGTGATAGGGACCTGACGTCTGACTCCCTTACTGTAAAGTTTTTAATCCTCTTCTCTATGATGTCAGTCCAGTTGTCACCCGATAAACCATATTCCATCTGTGAGGATAGCAGGATATCTCAACATTTATTAAAAATAATAACTCGCCCAGTGTACAGTATGTGGATGATGGTAACCATCCACATCACCTAGAAGCCATGTAAATGTCGTAATTAAGCGCAGTAGAAAGCGTCAGGAGCAGTTCCTCACCAAAATGATATCCAGTCCACACATTGGGGTGTGTGCCAGACAATACCAGATACGTGTCACATAACTGATGAAAATGTATAGGGAAGACAAAAAGAACAATCCGGCACTCAAGGAGACCAGCAACCATCGATAAAAGCGTAACAATAATCAGGGAGAGAAAAGACTTACTACTGCCATGGGGGAAAGACCTGAATATTACGGTCTGAACCCCCTCCAAGTGCGCGGTGTACAAACGCCAGTAGCAGGCACCAGATGTGTTTTTTTCTGTTTATTGGTATGAACAACAGTGAAGCAATGCGTTACGGCAGACCAGCTCCACCTTTCTCAAGCCTTATGAATAAAATACACATTTTGTACTCATATATAAAGTAATGGCTTACATTGTTGTGTAAAGTATCAGTGTCCTGGTACCAGTCCTTCCGGAGTGACGTGGCCAGCAATGGCCAGATGTCACGGGTGTTAACCAATTGAGGGGTGGGTGCAGTATATGTCCGTCAGGTGGCACCTACATGGCACAATGTGTTGACAATGAGAGTGCAGCATGTCATCAATGTATTATTCTTCTATGTGGTTTTGTTAGCATTGAAAGTAGGGGACCTATATGTTTTTCTTTACATAGGGACAGACTGCCCTTACAAAAAAGGTACAGTGATGTAAGCTCCTTTACTAAAAACAGCACAATCATACTTCTTTAAATGTGTGTGTGTGTGTGTGTGTGTGTGTGTGTGTGTGTGTGTGTGTGTGTGTGAGATGAGTGAAACAATAAAAAATTTGGTTTGCAACTTTCACAAATTTTTTGATTCACTCATCTCTAATATAAGTGTTCTCTTCTCTAAAGGAGTATGAATGTGCTGTTTTTAGTGAAGAAGCTTACATCAAGTTGAAAAAATAAATATATATATATATATATATATATATATATATATACACATACACACACATATAATCTGATGTTATCGTCTTCACTTTGTGACATCACCCTTTAAATAATGTATTTGTCTTTCTTTCAGCCCTATGTATAACAGCAGATCATACATCGTGATAGCTTAGATTTACTTTGCTCTATGTGAAATGATTAATGATAAGAAAAATGGACAAGCCAAACCTATTTTACTATGCAGAATATTTGCATATAATTTGATAGTGTAAATCGATTTTACTAGGGTATGATGTCATAAAACACAAGGGCCTGTAACTGGACAAGTAACGTAGCTATCAAAGCTCTGTACATGGCTGTGCATTCACTAATGGACTTTTAATCAAATTATTATGGCTAGTGCAGGTGTATTACAATTTATTTTTGTGTGAAAGCAACTATACAGCCGTAGTAGATTTTCAGCTGAAATTCATGAGCTAGAAACAAAAATACACAAACTACACTGCATCGTTGATTGGAAGCCCTTTTGGGTAGGATCCTCTCTTCCACATTAGTCTACCATTTGATTAGTTCACGTGGATTGCACTTGTTTCTTGTCATACAGTATATCACATACTTAAAGTGGTAGTGCGGCGCCCCCCCCCCCAAAAAAAAAAAAAAAAAAAATTAAAAAAATATATATACTTACTATCCTACCAGTGACGATCGCCATTCGAATTTCCCGACGGCTGCGTCCCTGCCATCTTCAGGCCCTCATCACCCGGATCCAGGTGCAGTGAATGGGAGATAAAAGGCTGCTAGTGCGCATGTGCTCTAGCAGCCTTGTCATTTGCTGGAGCGCATCACAGGGCTTTCAGCATGAGAAGAGGACCCCGTGAGAAGAGGACGGGGTTTGACAGTGTTTTGGTATGTATACCTTATTTAACTTCTGGGGGGGGGTGACAGCTTATTAACACACATTACAAAGTTATATAATTTTGTAATATGTGCTAATTAAGCAGAAAAAGAAAAATGCTGCACCCCCCCCCCCCCTTTAAACAACCTATTCATATGAACAGCTTAAAAATAGCAAAATGGTAGTAAAAACCCCAGGCCACCATTTAAAAAGAAAAGAACACAAAATAAGTATACTCATAGCGATTCCATAGCCGATACAATAAACATCCCGTCACCCTACTAAGTTTAGTACTGACCAACATTTGACTCAGTATTGATGCAATGATCAAGCGATTGCACAATTCCATGGACACTTAAAGGGTATGTTCACACTCCTTTTTTCTTTATGTGAAGTTCTTCTATCCTTCTATCCCAGTGAAAGCAGGCGCTATTCCATTGCTGGCAGCACAGTTCACCCATGCAGAACTTATTCTACAGGGAGTTAACAAAGTTAAAAGATCTATTAAAAATAGCTCTTGAGCAATCAGTTCTGGGAAGATGGAATCTGATTGACAGCTATAGGCAGCACTGAGACATCTGTAATCCAGTTTATGCATCAGACGCATTTATGTTCATGAGCATTGACCCAGAATCCCAAGGGACAGATCCAAGTTTCATAGATCTGACCATGTAAGGGTATAAACCCACACACCGTATATGCAGCAGATATGCAACAAATACGCAGCAGATTTGTTGGTACAGATTTGATGCTGTGTTCAGTTATTTAGATCTAATCTGCTGCGATTTTGCTGCGAGTTTGCTGCGAGTTTGCTGCGTATCGCAGCAGTAAATACGCTGCATATACGGTGTGTGGGTTTATACCCTAAATATGTTTTTGTTTTTATTTTGCCCCATTCCTACATGTTTTGTTTTATCAGCCAGGCTTGAAGTTAATATTTATAGACTAATAAAGATGAAAAAGTGGAATCTGCAGTAAAATTTAACACTTTTTATGGTCCTCTGAGACAGCATAAGGCTATGTTCACACTACGTATATGTCTGGCCGTAGTTCATACGCGGTTGGACATGTGCGGCTGAAACTACGGCCGTGTGAAAAATAGACATGCGGGCGAATTGCGAACATACGGGCGAACCGCGAACATACGCCGTAGTATAGTTATGCTTCCTAGCTTGTTTCGAAGCGGTCTGAAGCAGGTCATTTACTTGGAAATCTTCGCCCAGCCCAGTAAACCACACAGAACCTTTTTAATATAAAAATCAAGTTCGATTTGGCTGAAAAAAGTATTCCGTATGGGGCCGCATTGAAATCCACGGCCGTGAGTTGGAACAGTTCCGGCCGCAAACAATGGCTCATACGTAGTGTGCATTGTGCGGCCGGAAATCGTATACTTCCAAGAGTACGCATCAACCTCAAAACTACGGCGTATATTCACGGTTCGCACTACGTCCGGAAATATACATAGTGTGAACATAGCCTAAAACATGATGAGCTTGAACATGTGGTCTCAGCAATATACTGGAATAGGCTTGAAAATACCGGTATGTATTGTATTGATTTACTTATCTAGATTCCTCAAGTTGGTAGAGTTACACCGATACCCACTTTGTACAGTTTCCGTTTTACTATGAATCAGCTACAGGTTACATGTAGGGCAGCAGACTTGGCCTGACTCCTGTTGATAATAAACTGCTTTATAAAGAACGAATGCCACCTCCGTCTCCATAAATCCTGAAAGTCTATTGAAACTTTATTGGATCATATAAAAGCAGATATCGATGTCTATTAAATGCCAAGGCGTTGGATGGTATTCACCCCGAAATGCATTGGTGTTCTCTATTTTATGGACATAGATGTAATTTTTTACATGATTCAATAAAGTTTCAGGAAGTTTTAATCATTTGTGGAACAAGACTTGGGTTGCCATGACAACAGATTGGCTCCATAGGGACCTCATTGTGAGGAGTCAGATTGACCTCTGGACCACCAATAATGCTAAACTATACAGTTTAAATGCTACTATGAGTTTGTGGCATCTAAGCAGTTAAAGAAGCCAGCATCAGAGGTCGCTCCATGCTGGCTATTAGTGGCAGCCCAGCCTGGTGCCTCTAGGTATGGAGCAGACTCAAGTGCCAAGTTCAGTTCCTACATGGACATAGCTCCATGCTGGCTTTTAGTTTCAAACCGAGCCCGCTCCATACACATTTGGCAACATAACAGTTATGTTAAATCTGTGTCATCAGCTAAGTTTTAGCAATGTACCACTCTGTTTGGGTTTTTCTACATTAACAGACCTATTCCCGAGCACTGGCCCGCCCCGGAGCACTGGGGGCAGGACCATTGACCCCCAGTGTGACGCACCCCCCTTCCCTTTCTGACGCGGCTTCATAAGAATCAATGAAGGCGCATCACAGAGGGGAGATTGTCACACTGGGGGCCAACGGGCCAACCCGCATTGCTCCTGGGCAGGCCGATGTTCAGGAACAGACTGACGCCGTGCACGGGAAATAAAAGGACCACACCACTGGCATCCCAGCGCCAGTGTGTTAATGTAAAAAACCCAAAGTAATATACCTGCTGGTACTGTACACGTGCTTTGATGTAGATTTACCTACAAATCTAAAAAGGGTTACCCAAATTTTTAGATCCTGTATCTTCACTGTAGCTGTAATTCTTGATGTTAAAGACTTCTGCCCTCATATGTGTTTACAACCCCAATGATCTTATAAAGTCAGTAAACAAATCACCATGTGCACTTTCCATTCCGTTTGTAGAGATTAATGCACTATTTTAGCTATTAGATATTCCATTTTAAATGATGTTTTCTTATGGAACAGTGACTCACTCAGTTCTCTATACGGGAAGTCTGCAGTCGGCCTAGCGTAAGAACACATTGATGAAAATGTTCTAAACCAGCAGCATAGAATGTGTTAGATTGTGATTGAATTACCGTACGCTATTTCTTACATCTTGCTTCTTGACCCAGAATATGCTGCATATTACTGCAATAATCCTTTAATACAGCCTATATTACACAGGAAAAATGCTCAAGTCTCTGACAAAATGATCAAACGGCGGTGGTAACACTGATAGCTTTTTGTTTTCAGGGCCATTATTGTGTTAGGATTAATAATCTCTATTAAATCAAATGTGGCGCAGATATATCGGAGCGTTATGTGCGCTATTAGACTCATTGTGCAAGTTTATCTTTTATATGTCTTTTAGCTCTGGGGGTTTTGTTGGTTATATATGTAATTGAACAGAATATTGTGTTCCCTACTGCCACAACCTGCAGAATGAAACATTATGATAATGTAAAAATTTTCTTTACTTCACTTTGTTTTCATTTTATAGATTGATTTTTGTTGCTTGAAGCATTTAATCAAGTCAAATAATGGCATGTCAGATCTCCTTAGTCATTGTGGATGTAATTGTCTTTGACAGTCCGCAACAAACTACAAAAGAAGGCTTTACTGTAGGTCACATATACAGTATTCCATCAGATATAGACAAGTTAAGGCAATTGGAAAAGGTGAAATGTCAGACCACGCTTCTTATAGGTTAACCCAAATTGACAGAATTATGTAAATTTAATAGGATTAATAAAATCTATAAGATGGGGGGTCCTGAATCTGGCCATACATGTTAGAGAAAGCTGCTGGAACCCATTGATTTTGGCAAGCCCAGATGGTGGTCTAATGTATATGAGGGCAGCCTGATCATCATCTCATGAAGGTTTGGGCAAGTTGGATTACTACATGTCTTTAAAGTGTAACTGTCATTTACATTTTTATTGCAGAAATCAATAGTACAAGCGATTTTAAGAAACTCTATTAGGTTTTATTGGGCAAAAAAGCCTCTTTCTGTACTCAAAAAGCTGTTTTCCAGTTTGACAGTTCTCTTTGCTTGCTCTGCTACACTGTGCCGCACCTGCAGTGCTAATCACACAGACAGCTTCCCCAAATTTGATTGCCTGTCATGCACTAGGATAGACATTAGTTTAGGCATTGTATCATTAACACTGCATGTAGTAGCTCCAGCAATTATAAGCTGTGTTGGGACCTAGGCTTGAGTAGCCCTGCAGTTCCCAAGACAGCTATTGGTGGAATAAGGTGGGCCTTGGGTCTCTTAAGGCCTTATTCCACAGAAAGATTATCGGCCTTTGTTGTCCTAGAAGATAAGCTACTACTAGAGATATCTGAGGGCAGTTTGTTCTGCTCTCCCCACTAAAAGAACATCCACATCTAGCTGATCCAAGGTAATTTAGTCTGAAGGAGAGTACACATAGCCATCATACTTTATCATTCACGCCACTGTTATGGAATATGAATTTCAGCATGGAGACAAGTTTTCTCAAACTCTTTTTGACTCCTGTTATCAATATAGCTATCATTTCACCAGGACGTCCTCTCTTCTCTTTGGGTTTTTCAGGCTTATCACTGACATGTTCATTGTTTCGGTGACAGTACCCATACTTTTTGTTGCTGACTTGTTGCAAAATGATCTGGCTCTTCCTAGATTATTTCCGAAATAGGATTGTTTCAGTCTGATCATTTGTTCTTAAGATTTCTCTTGTCGGTGTTATTATTGAGTCATCCCTTTCTAGAGAGAGTTATAGGCCATATCATAGCCTGGACAATTACTATGTTTGTTTTGTAGATGCATCATTATATTGATTAGTCTTAAAAAAAAGCTTCAATATGTTTGAAAATGTTTGATTGTGATTATTTATTTAAAAAAAAGTAGGTAAAAATGTATTAGCCAGCATCTATAAATATATGAACAGCAACTATAAGATACTCATGAATAGCTGAACCAGCAGGTGCACAGCACTCACTGTATCGGGACACATTCCAGAGCTCTGGAGGCTTCCGCAATACTTGTGATAAGATGTGCACTTGAGGAGAACCTTTTGCTGTCCTCTTCAGTGGTGAATTCTTCAGAAGTATCTTGCAGATGCCTCTTACGACAGTAGTATTTTAGTGACAATCAGAGCAGCATCTGTGTACATTTATTCTACTTGAGTCCATTTCCTCTTCCAGTTTTAAGAACACGGGTGGGCAAATGGGCATCTTACTAAATTCTCCCAATTTTTAATTTATATGTCATGTGTTTGGTTATATAGATGTTAACTCATTAGCTCCAGTGGGCAGGCATAAAAACTCATATTTTCTGTGTACTTCTGTGTAGAGATTAATCAACTCGGCACAAATCGAAGTCTAACGTTCACAAAAAATGTAATTCATGCTCCCATCCCATTTCGTCTCTGAAGTTATGATCCTAGGATAACTCCTTTAAAGAGGAACTTTCAGCAGGTTAGATGAATCTAACCTGCCGATAGCCCCCTATAGCACCTGGGATGCTGAGAAGGAAGGTATGTATCTTACCTTTCACCTCGGCGCTTGTCCTGTGCTGTAAGTCAGGGTAAACTCTTTTTCGGAGCACCGTTAGGAGCACTGTCGAGTCATCCGTCCCACCCTTTCTAATGTTAATTAATGGAGGGGGCGGGCCAGATTAAGTTGTAGTGCTTCTACACTCCTCAGCGTCCCCGTCGCTTAAGATTCGTCTAACCTGCTGATAGTTCCGCTTTAATATTACCTTAAAATTTTTAAAAAAAGGACTAAAATAGAACTTTTTCTAAATTGCACCACTTCTTATTTGGTAAATCTTAGTCCTCTGTTCCTTGAGGTAAAAATTGTGAAAGTCATTAAGACATTAATAAACCTAGCACATCTGAGGGCACACTAGGGAATGACGCGGATAACCCATTGCGCATTCCGCAGCTTGCACCCACTCGCGGACTGAGGCAGACGCGTGTGTCTCTGCCCGTGTCATAGACTCCATTCTATGCACGGGCAGATTCCGTCATCCTTCCAAAGAATGAACATGTTCATTCTTTGGAAGGACGACGGAATCCGCCCGTGCATAGAATAGAGTCTATGACACAGGTGGAGACGCGCGTGCCCGCCTCAGTCCATAAACATGTTCATTCTTTGGAAGGACGACTAAATCCGCCCGTGCATAGAATAGAGTCTATGACACGGGTGGAGACGTGCGTGCCCGCCTCAGTCCGTAAACATGTTCATTCTTTGGACGGAGGAAGGAATCCGCCTGTGCATAGAATGGAGTCTATGACACGGGCGGAGACCCGCGTGCCCGCCTCAGTCCGTAAACATGTTCATTCTTTTTACAGACGAAGGAATCCGCCTGTGCATAGAATGGAGTCTATGACAGGGGCAGAAACATGCGCACCCTCCTCAGTCCGCAATCGGGTGCGAGCTGCGGAATGCGTGACCGGTTATCTGTCGCCATTCTGCAGTGTTCATGTACCCTCACAGTTTCTATAAACCACACCTCCCTTTCTCAAAGCTTTTTAAAACATTTGAGGGAGAGTTAGGGTCCTTTTACAGGGGGGCAGTGCAAGAATGCAGGCAAGCATTATTCAGCTACTGTAGATCGGTGCTTTTTTTGCAGTGACTTTAGAAGGTACTATTAATTGTGCAGCTGGGCTGAATAAATTATCACTGTATCAATCATGCAGCCATTTAAATATATTGCTATCGATCGCACATACCCTGTTTACACACAGATGTGCAGCCATTTTACCCAAAACATGATCAGCCGTTGAGCAGGTGTTTCCCCTATTATTTAGTAGCTACCTTCTCTTCTATGAGCTCTTACGTCAGTGTAAAGACATCTTCTTGTAGATGAAAATGGGATTATATAACAGTGGAATACACTCAACAACCTCAAGAAAGTTCTGCATCTCCTGGTACATGTTTTACCATCTGGAGAAGGTTTCAGACAAACTATACACTATTTTGTACTCATGAATAATTCATGAAAAGGCATCAGGTGCATCAAAATGTATGACGGAAGATTGTTGAATTTAGTCCAGGGAGATTTTCAAGAATCTGGCAATTTTTCAAAAATCTGAGAAGCTGTAGGTTTACTTGTGGGTTTCAAACAGATCTAGACAATGTCTCATTCTTTTGCAAAGAAAAGAGTTCAGTTCAGTCTGAGGGAGAATGACTGTATAAATACAGATTTGAGAATTCTGTAAACCCGGTTGTCATTGTGCCACTTCGTTTAATGTCAAAGTTTTCTACATCAATCATTCCTATTGTGCTCTGTCATTTGACATTTCACCCAAAAGCTGATGTGAGTCATCCCATTGGTAAAGACATGCCAGGGGCCTTGAAGAAAACTCTCCTGGGAAAAAATGTCCCAAACACATTACTGCTGAGAATTGTTCTGTTTCTGATAATGTCTACAATTTGTCAAAGGTCGAAACAACGATTGCCTTCAATTATATTTTCTGAGAGCTGTTCTAGGTATTGTCTTTATTTTTGAAGGTACAAACTATGTCTTGGAGCGGCATGCGGCAATACTTTATATAGTCTTTCAGTTTTCCTGCTTGATGTTCTATTTTTACATTCTTTTACACTAAAGAGAACATGTCATCAGAAAATGAATCATGTTTTTATGTTAAACATATTTTTTACAGAATTATGTTATTTTCCTTTTTTCTGTGTATACTTTAAAATAATCCTAAATTCTTGCAATTTTTATTCTTTCCACTAAGCTGAGATTTCTTGTTCTATCTTTGATGATAGGAAGCAGGCTGCTGGAAAAAAGACAGTGAAAGATGTCACAAAAGTATATAGATAACATAGTAGCAGCTTGGCCTCTCTTCCTCATGGAATAGGGTCTGGAGGTGTTCATTGTGTCCAGAGCCAATTTTAGGTTTTCTGCTGCATGAGGCGAAACCTGAAATGGCACTCCCCTTGTTGAAAATCATAAGTAAGTCATGTGCAGAAACATTAGGTGCATACACAATCCACCTCCACCATAAATTGGTGAGGACAAGACAGCAAAAGTTTCCAATTTCACCAGTAAGTAACCAATTCTTTAATCTTTGTTGCGTCCAAGAACAAAAGCATCTGACATATACAATGTATTTTAATTCCTCATGGTGATCTTATTCATGGTCACACTACTTTTACAAATTGTGCTCAATACATAAGGGCAGTGATCACTTGTAGTGTATTGATGCCTATAACAATACCTGCAAAGTTTTTGCAGTCCTGACTTCCTTGCATTCTACATCTGTGTCGCAGGTTATGGGGTCAATGAAGTCAGTGGTGGGTAGTAGACAATTTATGGCCACTCCATAAAACGTGCCACCACTCAGGCATTCTACAAGTTTGTCGTCTGAGTAATAAACTCATTTGGACGGGCAGAAACAGCCCTGATTGTACCTATGCTCATGGGCACAATCACACTCCACCTGATGAGTGACGTAGAGACCCAAAAGCCAAAAAGTAATTTTAAAAAGGTACAAAAATAAGCATACATTGCACAACAATATGATATATTTTTCATATTTGGTATTTGCATAAGTAAAAAAAGAGCTAGAAAAGCAAAGTGAAAAATTCAAATGATAGATCTCTCACGTAGTGTTTGTGTGTACCTACAGTAGACTTCATTCTGTGCACAGTCCAGTGCACAGTATTGGCACGGACTCTCTTGTTACGAATGAACCTTTGTTAGCAGACTTACCAGATCCATATACTAGTGACTACTCCCCACTTGGGAATGAAATTGTTGCTGCACCTAAAACATTACAAACACTTTTATAGAATCCTATGTAGTAGATTAGTTTAATTGACGAAAAGTATTCGCTAGAAACCTTTTACAGATAGTTCTTGTTTTTTTTAAACTATTGTTATGTAAAAAAAAAAAAAAGGAAAAAGAAGAAAAAAAATCTCTGTTATAATGAATGTTCGACGTTCTGCGTTTCCTGTCTCACTTAACAAACTTGCTTGTAAATACTGGATACAAAGATTTCTTAATTATATTGAGTGCACCCTGTTAGCGTTCTTTGATTATCCTGCACCAAGTCAGAGCTAAATCAATTATCTCTTGATTGAATGTATACAGCCAGATTCCGTGTTAATTTAAGGCTGTGTGAATACATAATTGCTGTTCTTTTTTCCTTTCTGCACACGTTCGCACCTCTAATCTTTTACGTTGCTGCCAAGCCAAATCTCCTGCTTCTCGAACATGGAGTATTGTGTAATCTACAGATTTTACAGCTAGCCGGGAATTATGCACTTAAAAGATTTGGGGGTCAAATTTTAATGAAATTATTAATAGGAATTTGTTTCTAGTAAAGGAGTTTTTTTTATAAACTGGAATCCTACTAAAGATAAACTAGATACTGCAATACACTCACTAAGCGGCTTATGAAAGTGCTTATAAGTCGCGGGATAAGGCTCTGTTCAAATATTCTACACGATAGAAGTATGTGTTGAAGGTATCTCCTGACATTATCATGTGCCCCAGTATAAAAGACTATCCTTCTGGCATATGTATTGACCACAGCAACCAGATCATCTGGTGTTAGCTTTGACTGCACAACAATCTGGTAATAGGCGCCCTAAAAATTTACTCCATGTATACCCCAGATTCAAGCTTTGAGAGAATGGGGGGTGCAAGCTGGATTTATTTGGTAATTAGGAGACGCTGAATAAGAATATAACTAGGTAAACAAGTGCATTAGAGACTACAGTAATGTTATATGCCATCTGAATAAAGTATAGTTGTCAGTAGGGAATTCATGAAAAAGAATGATATATAAATGTATGTATGTCCTTTAAAATAAGAAAAAATGGAAGTGTGAATGTAAAAGCTGACATATAAAGGTTACTATAAGCCTCTGAGAACACAGTACCGCACATAGACTATATTCATGCACATCAGTCCCTGTCCCCAGCGGAGCTCCCATCCTCATTTAGTTCAATTTCTACACTCAAATTGCTGAAAACATTATGCCAGACACATACATAATACACAATATAAGCTTATGCCAGACTGGTCGGTAGTGGAAAGTGCATACTGGCACTTCTGCATAGTGAAAGTATGTAACATGATATAACATGATATGAATAAATTACCATGGACTTGCCTTTTCTACCCTTCCAAAAACAAATCTAGATTTATTCATATTGATTGTACATTAACTATGTACAGTACATCCATTTTTATCTGCTACTCAAAAGCTACACACAGTGTGTATTGGATGCTCCCTGCTGAAAGTACATCATATTACACTCCATTCTATCAGCAGGGTATCAGTGCAAATTGCACAAAGACACAAAAAGAGTACATTATTTATAACGGTTATGTAATTTTCAAAGAATCCAAATTATTGAGGATGGACTTTGAGGATGGACTCCTCCTTTTTTTTTTCTTTCAGGTACTTTTGTTTTTTCTTTTTCACTCCTGTCAAGATTCACTTTCACTCTGCATTTTACTCATAAATACTGCTCTATTATATCTAAACATTTATATCACAGAACACAGTTTTTCTCTCTCAAGCATATGCTTCTCCAAGATAGGGAAGTATAAATTGCATGACAGGTCCACATTAATATTTCTTACAATGATTTGTCGGCCCACAGGTGCCACTAGGGAAAGCCCAGGAACCTAATGTTTACTATTCTGCCATTAAACTGGTAAGAGGGATGCAAGACCCTTACTTAAGCATTATTATGCATATTTAGGCCATGTTCCCATACTGTAAGAAACTGGCCGTTCACGAAACGGCCGGTGTCAGAAAAGATCATCCCAGCTGGTACTGCAGTACTGGCCGGATGATCATACATGCATGCCTGCGTCCGAATTCCCCGATGCCCACAATGGAGCGTGCGACCAGAGCCTCACGCTCCATTGTATGAACTGACAGGGTTTTCTGCAACCACTATTCAATGAATAGTGGCCACAGAAAACTGACACTTCCTTAGAAGGCAACACTATGTAGGTTTGGTAGTAATCACAGCCGTTGTTACAACGGCCGTGATTATTACGAAACTTACGCAATGGGAACATGGCCTTACAGTGTGATTATTGTAAGCTATAATTATTGAAAGCTTTACCAGGCCTTGAAGCAGGGGAGAGTAGCCTGTGCAAAAGTTGGGTTCCTGTTGCTTTATGATGTAATAGGTGAATATTTTGCTTGTTGTGTTATGCAGTGTGTGTCACTGGACATTTCTAGAAGTGCCTGTGAAGATGTGGGTCTATTGGCTACTATTGATTGCTGTCCCTTTCTCTGCCAATCAGCAGTCTTTATACTGAAAGAATTCCTAGCAGGATGTACTGTAGCTGATCTGACCTATAGGACCATTGGTCCATGGTACTCGTGGGAGTACCTAGGGGGAGATGCCTGTTTATATACTGGGTCATAGTCTAGTTGTATAAAGTTGCAGAGACTGCTTACAATGGGAGCATAACGGAGAGACATACATGGGCTAAAGATGCCTGCATAGCCAGGGTTTCACAAGTCCTTTCATATTAGGAGCTTACACACCTTTAGGCTGTGTTCCCACAATGTCTTTTTTAGGCAAAAAAAACAGCCATCATTAGATAATGATGGTCGTAATAATGTTCATTATCACTGTGTACAGTCCTAAATATAAAATATTGGTCATTATTTTAAAAACAAAGGGGGGGATTTATCAAACATGGTGTAAATTGAAACTGTCTCAGTTGCCCCTAGCAACCAATCAGATTCCACTTTTCATTCCTCACAGACTATTGGTTGCTAGGGGCAACTGAGCCAGTTCCACTTTACACTATTTTTTATAAATCTCCCCCCAATGACTGTTATTTTACTTAAAAATACTTAGGCTATGTAAACATAGCCTTAAGGGGAAAAGTAGTCTATGTGGCAACTTCCTGCCTTGAAGAAAAGTATTCCTAGGAAGTGGTCCTGGATCACCCCTGGACTTGAAAGTAAATTGCTTCATCTAAGTATGTGTTTACTGAGTCACATGAGTGGCTGGATAAAATGGAAAGGTGGGAAAAAAAGGTTGAAATATGTTTGCTACAATCTGAAATGCTCAAGCCGTGGGCAGCCTTTGCATTTTCTAATGTTTCTAAAAAATTCTTTAGTATAGCATCTAACTTTTCAAGTGGCTACAATCAAATCTCTCTGCCAGCCCTCTTGTTTTTCTTGGGTTTAGGCTGGGGCTGTCTCCTCCCTCATCCCAGAACCTGCAGACCTCCCATCCACTTGGGATAGGATATCTCTACATATACAGTTAGTGACCTGTGCTCCCTGGAAACAATTCTAAGGGCTCTATTACACATAGGGTTAATCGGCGAATCAGGCCGATTATCGCTCCGTGTATTAGAGACACCAATCAGCCGATGACAACGATCATTGGGCGATCGTTTCTTTTGGCCTTGACCTAAAATCAATGGCTGCCGACCGCGCATTCTTATGTGTAACAGCGATGTACGGCCGATGACTGTCAATTGTGTAAAAGAAAAAATAAACTGTATACACTACCTGTCCACAGTCCTGGTTCTCCTGCCCTCTGCTCAATTCCCGGAGCCGCCACTGTAGCTTCATAGACGGTCTATGAACTGACAGGCCCCACTAGCCTTGGCATACTGGGCCAGTGAATAGCTGAGCAGCCTATTAGTTCAGAGACCCATTGTAAGGCTACAATGGCGGCTCCAGGAAGCGAGCAGAGGGCAGAAGACTGGGAACTGTAGAGAGGTATGTATACCATACGATACAATGTCTGTGCAGCCCTTGCTAAATGATCTAGGACGATCTAGCAGACATGAAGCATTGGGCCGTGTAATAGGACCCTAACTCACTTTACTGATCGCTATACAGACAAGATTTTATAATTTAAATATATGTCTACATAAGGTACTTGGAGCTCTTTGACAGGAACATTTTTTCCAACTCTTTGGGCCTGACAAAGATAGTTCCAGGCCCATAGTTGAATTGCGCTGCAAAGCACATCTCATTGTGCTACTTTATTCAACCAGGAGGACATGGAACCCTCATTTTTGTAATCAGTAGGGTCCCAGTGGTTAGATCGACACGTTTTAGACAGGTCAAAATCTCATCACCTATTCTGCAGATAAATGGGGTGGTTTTTTTTTTTGTTTTTTTTTGTGGGAAAGCCCCTTTAAGAAATTAGTAGAAATGTGTATGTGTGATATGAGGGAGAGAGAGAGATTAGGGCCTCAGATTCCATTTAAATTCCAAATTTAACTGTTGTTCAGTTTCTTAAGGTTGATTCAGAACAAAGGATCTTGGTAGAAAATTGACTAAAATGTTCATATTTCATGTAAATCTTTTTTATGTCACTTTTAATTACTCTAGGTTTGTTATCATACCGTAATCTGACAAGCCCGAAAGACTGTAATACACATACAACAAAAGGATAGGAATTTGGATATTTTCAGTGCATGCTTAAAAGTCTGTAAATGGTCTATGTCTTCTTTATGTATCCTTTGACATCTATTTAAAAGACAGTTCATTGTAGAACGTGATATGATCGGCTTTTGTAATTCAAACACAAGTACCATCAAAGGCTTCTAAACACTTACAAGGGAAAACTCAAAAATATTTTTTTTTCTGCTGATTTCTATTAAGAGTCTATACAGCATTTACAATGAAATTGGATACAGAGATGCTCATCGTATAAAACACTGATATTGTTACAGTGCTTGGTGTTCTAACATGTACAATGATGCTGAATATAAATACTAGCAAAACTAAATGCCTCACTACACTATGGAATCTGCTTTATTTCTAATATGAGGGTCATAGTAAGGTTACAATAAAGACTGTGCAGTTGTACATATGCATTCAAGACCTAAATTGTAGGCTTCTGCTGAGTTCTGGTGGCCCTAGAAATGAGGAACACCATTGTGATTTTGGACATCTGAATCATCTTACTATTTTTGGTGTATGCCTGAAAGATAATTAAATACTATATATTATCAAAAAAGAGTATAGCCAGTATGGCCAACCAACATCTGGTATTACCCCCCAATGAGAGACTTAGTATCAGAAACTTTATGTCATTGTTTACCCTATTGGATAAAAATATAGTTATTACAGAAGGCCCATGGCCCATGTTTTTTGTAGAATTTTTTCTGCTCTTTTGCTAAAAGGAGAGAGGAGGAGGACAGGGGGAAGTAGAGAGGAATGAGGAAAGGGTGGAATGAGAGCTGAGTGACATGGAGGTAACTTGTGACATTGAAAGTCGGTACAAGGTAATCATAAAACATGGAGAGCTTATCTCAGTATAACAGTATATTTATTATAGTAAACTGTAAGCGTAACCTCACGGTCGGACCTCTAGACGTTACCGGTTGACTTGGAAAACCAGTGCAGACCAACCAAATTTGCAAAAGGTGAGGTTAAGGCTGGGTTCACACTATGTATATTTGAGGCTGTATTTGTGAGGCTGTATAGCAACCAAAACCAGGAGTGGATTGAAAACACAGAAAGGCTATGTTCACATAATGTTGTAATTGAGTGGATGGCCGTCATTTAATGGCAAATATTTGCTGTTATTTTAAAACAACGGCTGTGGTATTGAAATAATGGCCGTTATTTACTGTTATATGGCGGCCATCCACTCAATTTCAACATTGTGTGAACAGATCCTTTCTGTGTTTTCAATCCACTCCTGGTTTTGGTTGCTATGAGGACCTGACATGAGGACCAAATACTGCCTGAAATATACAGTGTGTGAACCCAGCCTAAGGGTGTATATGGAGTAAGAAATATTTGACAGTTTACATTACAAGACTTTCTGCACTTCCACGGGAGATGAATGAGGAATAGTTGTGATACATGTAGGTTGTATTTTATTTCGGAAGTCTAGCAACAAAATCTGCTAATTTTCTTAAAAATAATACTTAAAATCATGTAATAAAGGCAAAAAAAGGTATAAAGTAAGTGAAAAAAAAACGTAAAAATATACGAAAAAGGTTCACATAGTGCAGCCTTGATGTTTCTTTTCTTTACAGTTTACTTTTGGATTTATAAAACATATAAGGTATTTGCCTTCACAGAGACAGTCCTAGATGCGCCACAACCCGATTAGTGGTGCTGCACGGGGATATCAATGGACCTGTCATCCATACAATAAAAACAAAAAACAAGCAAGCTAGCGGATTCCACCAAGGTGGTCCACTTGTATCCACCGGCGCTACTCACTATAAATGTGTACATTAGAATGCTGTCCAAAAGGAGTATAATTGTCACATATGAAATCCGCTCCTGGGCTAAAATGTTGTTGTTTTTAGCCCAGGAGCGGATTTCATATGTGACATTTGTACTCCTTTTGGACAGCATTCTAATATACACATTTATAGTGAGTAGCGCCGGTGGATGCAAGTGGACCACCTTGGTGGAATCCGCTAGCTTGCTTGTTTTTTACTTTTGGATTTAGCTAAAAAAACAAAAAAAATTCCATAAACCTGCCCTGTATGTAGCCATTTACAGACATTTACTCTAGAATCCTATACAGTATGTCTCGATTTGTCTAGTCAAGCAAAAAGTAGCGAAATGTTTGTATTGTATGAAATCCTTGCGGCTGTATCCAGTGACTTTATATTTAGATATGGAAAGGTCATCTCCAGTCAAGCTAATGTTGATTAAATATTCTCCATTACATGAAATTTGTTTTTTGCTGGGAAAAGAAAAATTGAGCCGGTATAACACTAATTCAACAATATGCTCTATTTTCTTGTCTGACCCAAATATTTTCTCAACTCTGTATTATAGTTTAGGTCAAGTGGTAGAGCTAAAACTGCTTTGTAACTCCTACATCCAGTTTAATGAAAATTACAGTATAGGACTGGTGCTTCATTTAGGACACAGGCCGCCGCTGTCTAGGCGGATTGCATAATGAGTTTTTAATTCAGACAGAAAATATGTTATAAAATAGTGAAGACAGATGGTCACTCACACACTTTATACTTTCTACCAGGCTATGCATTTGGCTTATACTACACATTCTGTATGAAAACTTTATAAAATGATTTTGTGAGTGTGAAAACACATGATGTAATTTATGGTTACTATTAGGCACTTTACAGTAATTTCATAAAATGGGGACAGATCACTGTTTACATAAAACTAAACGGTAGTAATTTATGCTTTTAGTGCCTTTAGAATGTGATAAATATTGGCTATAAAACTTTCTTTGCCATTGAATAATTGTATTGAAAGGATTATTTGCCCTTTACACTGATGTGATGTGTTTGTGTTATATGTTAAACCTTTATTTCTTTGGTCCTGAATTGAAGTTGAGGGTTACTTTTTCTTCAAAGAACAGTGCCATATCAGGCCCTTCACTTGAGTTTAAACTCTCTCCATTGTGTTCATGTGGCATCAAATTGTGTCCTTGTCTTTTTATTAGAGAAAGTTAAAACATCCATGAGCGTTTTTTCTCTCGAACCATTGACTGACCATCTGTGGTCTACAATCTCTCCACAACAAAAGGATACAAGCTCTGTTGACCAAATGACTAAGGAGAAAATAAATTGATTAGTTCTGTGTCTTTTTTATATTTTATGAAAAACAATCTATTTTTGAGACAAGATTGGTCATAGGAAGGTTCTGGACTTTTTATCCTTTACTCTCTCAGTCCCACAATACCCCCCCTTCCAATTCCTATGCCCTGCCCTGTACAGATAAGAAAAAGGAACCAAGGAGGGGGGTTGGGGACACACATATCTTTTTGGCCTCCTTCTGGACAGTATGCCACATATGGGTCAGTATTCATTAAATTGATACCACCTTAGCTTTTGATTGATGGATACATCATGAGCTTTCATCAGCTTGCCATGAGGTACCCATTGAACAGATGTCATTGTAGCCTACGGGTGGTGAATCAAACTGATGTCTAACTGACATCTATCACCCATAGGCTAAAATGTCATTTGTTTATCGGATGCATCAGGAAAAGCTCACAAGGTGTCTGTTAAATGGATCCCATAGTAGTTTAAAGGTGATAGATGCAAGTGTTAGGCATCCATCACTGCTGTTGTCTACCATACAGGTCATTTTACCACCTTATAATTGAAAGGTAAAATCCTGATGGGAAAATATCCTTATACTAAACTTTCCTTGCTCTTTCAAAGTGGATTTGTAGCATTTCTTAATATAGACTATGAATATATAGCATAACTTCTGTAAGATACTATGTGAAAGGATAAAGTAGCTTTTCTTGTTACCCTAGAGGCAAGTGAAGAACACAGCTATAGCACTTAAAAAGGCCCCTTTCACTTCTGCATTTAGGATGCGATACAAACTCTGCTACTGTAGCGTTCAATGACTACAATGTGTCACACCAGCTTGAATTATTGATCCTACACATTAAAGCCTCATACTCCATGACACTATTTTTAAACGTGTGACGGTGACTTTACATTTGTTACTATGTGTTACAGATCAAAGATCTGTATAACGCAGAGGTATAGAGCAGAGATCTTTAATAATATACAGCATGCTGTTCTTTATCCCTTGTATCCTTGATCTTTCAAAGTATACTTAGCACTCCTACAAGGACTAAAACTGGCACCAGCCACCCACCGGTACATGATGCAAGATCTGCCCAATCTGTATATTCGGCTTGGTATTTCATTCATTCATTCATGTATATTTTTGTTCTATGAAGTCAAAACAAACAAACAAAAAAACAAACACTTTCCATGCCATTCCTTTGCTTTTTTGTTAAGACATTTGGGAAAGGTGTAGGGCTATGGCTATGTTTGCATATAAGTTTTTTTTCCAGTTTCTTTCCCTCTCAAAATGGCGCCCATTTTTTCGCATTTTGAGCACCTGTCGATACAATGACTGCTGTTGGTACATTATTCTAGTTCAGGCCCTGTTGTTGTTTTTTTTTTTTTTTTTTAAGGCCCATTAAATGTAGTAGTAAAGATGGTGAAAGGATGGTGGGAAAAAAATGTGTTAACATTAAAAATAAATTGTCATGAACATTAATTTAATGCCCACGCAAAAAAAAAACACCCTCAGTTATTTAAGACACTGGGGGAGATTTATCAAACATGGTGTAAAGTAAAATGGCTCAGTTGCCCCTAGCAACCAATCAGATTCCACCTTTCATTTTCTAAACACTCTGTGAGGAATGGAAAGTGGAATCTGATTGGTTGCTAGGGGCAACTGAGCCAGTTTCACTTTACACCATGTTTGATAAATCTCCACCACTGTGTGTATTGGGTGGCTGTCAGTGCATTGACTTAAATTAAAATGCTGGACATTATTTTCAATGTAAAAAGCTGACACCTTTTCTCTTTTTTTTGTGTGTGAGGCTATATGTCTATGACTGGCAGGTAACTTAGTGCACTATGTTGCCTTTAACATTCATACATTGTGTCACTCTAACTTGAATTATTAATCCTACACATTAAACCCTCCTGTCATAACACCATTTTTAAATGTGACATTTGTTACTGTGTGTAACACGCCAAAGGAATAGCTATCTCAAATACAGTTGTTGTAATAGCATAATGCATGTGTTTCCTGCCAACTCTTCCATAATTTATGGCGCCTCTTATAGTTGTACTTAGAGGTTTGGGACATGGCCAGTGTCAGACTGACCTACTTAGGTCATCACAAAATAATTAGGTTATGTATGAATTCACCCAGAAGTGAAAGTCAGATTTATATGTTTTGGCCCCAAATGGGGGTACACTGTGGTATACATCAGAAACCTTTTGCAAGCATAAGAGTTAAAGGACAACTCCCTTGAGACCCCCCCCCCAAAAACAAAACAAAACACAGACACACAGACACCATACTCACCATCCCTCCGGTGACGATCGCCACTCGATTCGCCTGCCGTCCGCTTCACCGTCACCTCCGTCCACTGTCCAGCGATGTCTCTCACTACCGGGTCCATGGGAGAGAAAAGGCTGCCAGTGCGCTTGCGCACCGGCAGCCTTTCCATTGGCTGGAGCGCATCACATGGCTTCCAGCAAGCTCAGCAAGCCTTTTCTCTCCCATTCACTTTCCATGAAGATAGCAAGGAGGAAGGAGACCCGGACCCCCCCCCCCGGCTCTGACGTTGTCGTCACCAGATGGCGCCCTGGAGAAGAGGACCGTGACGACCGTAATCGGTAATGTATACATTCTTTAACTTCCGGGGGGGGGGGGGGGGGGGTCGGGGGTTGGAAAGTGGGGGAAGGGGGCCAGACCGGTTATTTAACCACATTACAAAGTTATCTAACTTTGTAATGTGTGTTAAATGAGCCCAAACATTTTTTCGTGGGAGTTGTCCTTTAATGTGATGGAAACATGGCATAAGTTAATGTGATCAGTAGTGGATTATAATAGGTCCTTTTCGGGCGGTAGCCCGGGGCTCTGAACTCCTGGGGGGCCCATGGCCACCCAAAAAGACTTATACTTTCAGTGGTGTATTGTCTCCTGGCTTGCAGTTCTAGCATGATTTGCAAAAAAATGCTGCTTTTTACCGCAATTTTGCACAAATGAGGTCATTATGACCTTATCTATCCTTTACGATGAATGCCACGCTAGTGCTGCTATAGTTACAGTGGGGTGGGGTGGGGTGGGGCAGGCTTGGTGAACAGCCCGGGGCCTTTGGTGAAGTTAATCTGCCCCTGAATGTGATACTGTAATTACCCTTACTTTCGGACAGTGTCACCTTGATGGGGCGTCATGGCATTTTGGCCTTATGTCCCGACTGGGGACAGGGGGCACAACTGCCTTGAAGCCCCACTTAGGTGACACTCCACCAATGAAATTAACTGACTTAAGAGTGAAAAGAAGACATAAACAAGTTTTATACAGGTATAAATTGCATGTGTAGCATCTAAACTTGTGGATAGTGTGGAGAACTGCACATAGAGTAAGAGGGAGGTAACAAAATCACTTTAAACATTGCCATTAGGGTCACAGAGATTTACCCATCTTCACTCAATAGCATACTAAATGGCATATCAGTTGGAAACATCCCTGTAATATATCCTTATAGTCACTTTCATGCTAGGTGGAACATGAGTCATAAGGGAGGGCCATGCCAGCTTCCTAGTGTATAGGAAGAGATCTATCAATCAAGGCCAATGGGGCAGGCAGAAGCCGCCAGGGACCGCCCCAATTACTCATTATTCAGGCAGCATGAATGTAATGACAATTTCCCTTTCACAATAGCAAACATTGTGAAATATAATTTTTATAGACCATATCTGGTCTATGAAGCAATGTATTTATGTGGGCTTGTTTTTACAATGACTAAAATCTTAAAAAGCCATTGACTAGGAAGGCAGAAAGTTGTCTTTTTCTGTGTTTTCATTCTAGGATTAAACCTATGGAGATGCAGCTGTATTTATATAGAAGCTTTCAGAACATTATTGCGATAAATATACACCCCTAAAATTTTCAATAAAAAAAGCTTTTGGATGAATGGATCAATGAATGAGAACTCTGAATTGCTGTAATTAGTTTGTTCTCATTATGTACACATTTGCATATTTTGCTCGTCAATTTGCAAATTCTACCAGTTCTAACTACGCATTAAAACAGGAAAATGAAGAGAAGCCTAAACCGCCGTAGAAGGCATCCATAGCTCAACACAAAATTCATAACCTGTTCCTGAAAAAGCATGGTCGCTCGGCTGCTCGTGTCTTAAATTTCACTCGTATAACATTTGAATTTATCACGAAATGTAACAAAACAATGAGTCCTAAAAAAAAACTTAATCATCTTCCATGTATCTACCACCATTAAATCCTGTGTGTTATAAACATTTAGATAAATTTGGATTTATTACCAATATATTCAGCACTTATCTCCTCTCCTTCCTATTCATTATTATTGCAACAGAAAATTATAAAATATATTTTCCATGTGGAAAACCCCTTCTACAAATGAGAAAACACTATTGTGATCAGGGAACTTCTAGCTGTGCATTTCTCCTATAGTGGCCTCTGCAGGGCAAATATGGTATTGCATGGTGCACATTCAAATAAGTTGATTAATAATACAATCGAGCTCTTTTTGCAGTGACTTTTGATCTCCAAAAAAATCTTGCTTCATCTAGCAGTGAGTATAGATATGTGTTACATGCCCTAATTAGAGATGAGTGAACCTCAAGCATGCTCGAATTGATCCGAACCCGAACTTTCGGCATTTGATTAGCGGTGGCTGCTGAACTTGGATAAATCCCTAAGGCTATGTGGAAATCATGGATATAGTCATTGGCTGTATCCATGTTTTTCAGACAACCTTAGAGCTTTATCCAAGTTCAGCAGCCCCAGCTAATCAAATACCGAACGTTCGGGTTCGGATCAAGTCAAACCCGAACTCGGTTCGCTCATCTCTAGTCCTAATGTAACATTCAAGCTGGCTATAACCTTCTTTTCTACTGCATCCTCCCACCCTGGGACATCTCCCATTCTTTTTCCTTTTGCTGTCCACTTTTTAACCATACAAATCTATAAATGAAATTTAAAACTGTACCTGTTTAAAATATCAAGTCTCAAGTAAAGTTCTCCTCAACTGCTCTTCCAATACTATTCTCCTTTTGATAAGACTATAACCACTATCACTTAGAGATACCATATGAATAAAGTTTTAACCAGATGGTACCAGGTTCCCACTCAAACTCACAGAATCTTTTCTGACGTACAGTATCACTACTCTGCTGAAGGAAATGCATTGAGAAAAGCACTCTCCTACACGTGTTTTGGAGTTTCCCTAAGCAGGTACCTTTCTGAAGGAAGGTATGGCAATTGGCCTCTACTTTCACAGGCTATCAGGTACCCTTTACCCCAGCATCCTTCCTCCTGCACATCTCGCACAATATTATGCATTTCAGAAGTATCGTCACTCTGTACTCTCACTTGGTCAATGCTGCAAGGGCCCATATTCCCACCTTATGGCGCTGCCCTTACCCTCCTTCCATTTCCCTTTTGTTTCGAAAAGTTGAAGATGCAAAATGCACAAAAGACCTGACTGCTTAGTTATACTGTATGACTGCTCTATCTGCTTCTACCAATCTTTTTATTACTGGGACCAGTTTATTGATACAGAACTTTGGAATTCAAGACTCTAATAGTCCAGTAGTCCAATAGTCCCCTTTTTTTTTCTCTTTCTTTTCCTCCCCTTACTTTTCTTCTTCTCTCCCCTTCGCTAACCTCTATGCTCCCCTTAATGGTTAAATCACTGGTTTGGGCCCGGCCCTTTTGGGCACTGGCATTCCCCATTATATGTTACATTCATAATTGTACTTTCTGTTTGCGCTGTGCCTGTCGCTTTTGTTATTCTAGTTAAAATGCAATAAAATTCTGAGTTAAAAAGAAAGATACCATATGTAGACTACAATTAAAGTTTTTATGTGCATCGCATAAATGTATTGTAATGTAAAATATCACAAAAGATGATGATGCAACACATAATTATATTAATAGCTCTACACAATAGATGCTGAAAATCAGGTTTTATATGGTAATTTTCACAACTTATATCATTATGGCTATGTAATAGATATTTCAATGATTGAGTGCTTTTAGTTAATTAAACAATTTCACAATGCTTCTATATTGGTGTTTGAAGGCTCTAAGCACCATATTAGTTTACACATTAGCTTCATCATATTTCTACCTGTGTAGATTGACTATATGCATATTGTTCTAATTCTTCCCAAGAAATATATTGATTGGGTTTTTCAGCTTGTGCAGATTTAGTCAACTGTCCGAAGTTTATCATTGGTGACGTTAATTGTGTAGTCGATGAAGTACAGGACCAGAGGAGAAAATTCAGGTGTGGGTGGTCTGGCACAATCTCCTTTGCAGAAATTTATGATTTAGTTTGGATGGATGTGTGGCGCCAGTTAAATCTGCAATAAAAAAAAAAAAATTACCGACTAAGTCGCACAAAGTATTTTCTAGGATAAACATGGTACTAGTATACAGTCAGGTAATGGTAATATGGTTAAAGTGATATACATATGAAACTCGCAGTATATCTGATCGCGTCCCAGTAAGGATGTAACTGGCTTTTGAGGGTGGAAAGGGTAGACTGAGGGCATTTAAGTGTAACCCACACTGGCTTAGAATACTAGATAACCATGAGAATATCATGAGGGAATTAAGAGTTTCTTTGAGATTAATGTTGGGACGGCAGACTTGCGAATAGTTTGGGCCTGTCTGACAATTCTACTTTACACCAATTTTTACGTTTCCTATACTGAAGCTTAAATTGCCTTTCCTTCCAGCCGTGTGCCATTTTTCTGCAGTTGGACAATTCACAGCAAACTAGGGTAATAAAAATGCATCATTAACACAAAATGAATGATGTGTGTGAACACAGCCTCACAGGCAAAAACTGTTGACTGGCCACAGTATAATCTAGTTTTTGGGAATCTCTTAATCATGTGGTACTTCTTAGTATTCACTCATGTTTATAAGGTTATCTAAAAGAATTCTCTAAGATTATATTTTGCATTTATTATAAGACAGGCCGCCCATCTAATTTAATAATCTGTAAGTTAAATTAGTCTTTAAGAAGCACTCACAGAAAAAAAAATGTACAGGGAAAAAAAATCTATGTCACTACAGCAAAGTAGATATCGCTATCTTCTTTGCTAAGCAGATATAAGCTTTATGCATGGAGAGCTGATACGCAGGTATCGGGCTTTATGAGTATACCACTTGTGGGGCAAAATACTAAAATAGAATTATTTATTGTGTATCATTTTATTGTGTATATTTAGAACCTTTTCAGTTCATTTAACTTTATTTGACTTTCAGTCTTTACTCTAATATTTTCAGATTGTTTTGACCTAAGGTCAATCAAGGCAAGCTTCGCTTATTGCCAACTTAATAAGCTTTGGAGTGTATTTTCTTTTTACATATACAAAGGGTCATAGAAGGCATAAGGGCTTTCAAATCATGGTTGTATCCACTTCCATAGGTATATTGAAACATGAATACAGTGCATATAGTGGATTAATGATACATTTAGGTAAAACTAAACTAAGAATTTCTACTTTGGAACAGAAGCAAAATGTATTTAACCCTTCAAGGAGATATAATTAAGTAAACAGGAATATACAAAGCAACAAGATAAAGGAATAAAAAACAAGATACATAGGCTAAGGATCCAAAAAGTTTCCACATTGATCTGTCCCCCTTTTAGTTCTTAATAAACAGGTGTTCGGGCAGTATACAGGCTATTAAAGTAATAACTAGTAAACAGTAAATGGGGTCTAGTGCCTCAGCATACAAAACACTATAAGGGTGCAATCACACAATGGAATCAAGGTGGATTACCCGGTGCAGATTCCGCCATCTGTCCAAGGAATTGAAGTCAATTGTTTGGGCGGGTGGCGGAATCCGCCCGACCATAAAGTGGAGTCTATGGTATGGGTGGAGATGCACACCCGGGGGGATGTTGGGGTGAGGCGGCTGAGTGGCAGAATATGCGGCGGGTTATCCGACCGTATTCCATAGTGTGAACACACCCACACTGAGAGACTGTTATACTGAAACTAAAGTAAGCAAAACTGTGAAAACCAAATATCAGAATCAAACCTTTCATACACATTCTACTCCTGATAACTTTAAATTATAAATTATTTTAAACTATAAATGTGTATCTACCCAGGTCCTGATCTCTTAGGCAAGAATTCTTTGTCCCAATAAGATCAATCAATGTGTTAAAATCATAACTATTTATTAAAGAGAGACTCCAAACATTGACTTTTTTTTTTGCTAAAATATTGCTTTAATAAAGTTCAATTACTTTGTAATATAACTTTGTTAAAGCAAAGTTTTAGCGAAAACAGCAAGTTTTTTTAGAACCTCTTTAATAGTTAACTACGGTATAAAAGGTTAAGCGTACAGTAAATAATGAAAGCTTCATGTATATATGATATTGTAACTGTAACCTAAATTTCTGTGACATTTCTTGAGAAAGCAGCTGTTGGTCTGAACCATAAAGTGCACTTTATATGAACTTTTTAGACTCCTTGTGCATCTTTCTTTGTCAGTTTCAATTTATCTGACACTCTTGCACACATGACACTTTTGCGTCGCTTTGCTGGTTATACTACAAATTAGAGAGAAGGACTGTGGTTCTGCTCTGGGTAAAATGTATTTACGAATTAATTACATCCATAATTAGTGATGCTTAATTATTTACGATTATTGCATTTAACAAGCTTGTCTAGTGCAGGCGTAGAGTGTCGTAAAATATCTTCTTCAGAGTTAAAACCATATAGAGCTATACTAAACAGGGGTGGAGTGGGGGTCTACAAGCAAACTTTAGAAATCTACAGTAGTAATATAAAATTATAATGTCACTGTCTAAATAAAGATAACAAGGCATAGAAATAAACTAGTTACTCACAGGCCCAACAGCCCTAGATGTGGGTTATTACTTTATTGATTATAAATGATCAGTCAGTAATGATTATGATCAGTCAGTAATGTATATGTCAGTAAGTGTATATGTCAGTAATGTGTGTTTGTGTTTGTTAGTGGTGTCTCAAGTGATTGTGCATAGTGGATGGATGAAAGGTTTGCGGAGGCTCTGTCGCCCAAGAGCCCACAAAAACCTGGAGGCCGTCCTGTTTCAGAGCATACCTGACTCCACAACGTGAAAGGGAGATCTTAAAGACATAATATTAGTAAGTAAAATGATATAACTGTTCAGAGCTGCCTTATCATAAATCTTTACTTCTTCTACCTCTTATGCAGAATCTCAATAGCCAATGAATTACAGTAAATGAACTTACCTATCAGTGTGAGATTATATATATATATATATATATATATATATATATATATTTATATATATAATCTCACAGGCATTCTAGGTATTAACATATTCCCCACTGTAGCTTGGATTCTGTTTTGGGGAGCATTGTCCCTATTTTCCCTATTGTACTCTCTAGTCATCATACCTATAAGCCAAGTATTCACAACGACAGGGGTTGCTCCAATTCACATTGTCTCTTCCTGGCTGATTCTCTACTATACATGATCTCCCCATTTTGTTTCTCCCATATCTCTTGGTTAATTTAAGATTTAATGGGGACAATAGAGCAATTCCAAAAATAGGTCTTTCTAGCAATCAGCAGATTTTGCATGGAAAAGAAAATCCTAGATGAACGTTTCCCCTGCATCAAACTACAGATTGCCATTACAATATTTTTGTGTGCTCTTGGTATTTGTAATACTGGAACATTTATTTTCTCTTTGCGTAGATTTACAAGAATATGCCAATAAGCGCCTACAAACCTCTTTTTGTAAGCACTGTTCCATGCGAAAGCATTGCTGTCAATGAGAGGTCAATTTTAAAGTGCTACTTAGTATATACTTAGGCATTCTTTGGTAAATAAATTTGCAAGCTCCAATTGGGCTGGACCTGTGGCTGCAGCATTGCACAAAAGACATGCCACTGATAGGTGGGTTCATTTACTGTAATTCATTTGCTATCTGCAAAAGAGGTAGAAGAAGTAGAGATTTATGATAAGGCAACTCTGAACAGTTATATAATTTTACTTACTAATATGTCTTTAAGATCTCCCTTTCACGTTGTGGAGTCAGGTATGCTCTGGAACAGGACGGGCTCCAGGTTTTTGTGGGCCCTTGGGCGACAGAGCCTCAGCGAACCTCTCACCCATCCACTATGCACAATCACTTGAGACACCACTACATACACAAACGCACATTACTGACATATACACTTACTGACATATACATTACTGACAAACACACACTTACTGACACACATTACTGACAAACATTATTGACTGACACACGCTTACTGACTGACACATTACTAACATTACTGATTGACACACAGCACTTACAGCTCAGTCTTCTCCCTCTTCCGCTCTGCTGGGCTGATCTCTACATTGTAGTATTGAGGACCTGCGGGTCATGTGATCAGGTCCTTCATCTCTCTCCCTCTCTCTCTCTCTCTCTGCAGGACACTCACAGGTCCTGCTCTTTCTCTGTCTCCTGATGTTCAGCTCTTACCCTGCACTACAGTGAGTTGAACATCAGAACACCGGGCCCCTCTCACTCTCTGGGCCCCTGGAGGCACTGGGGCCCCAGCACTTGCCCGTGTAAGCCCTGTGCTGCCGCTGTCCCTGCTCTGGAAGGCCACCATTAACCAGTATTCCAGTGAGGTCTTCAGTTAAGTTTATGATGCTGGTGAGACCTTGTAGTAGCAGCCAGTAGTTTCCTTACTACAGAAGTTACCATAGTAACTTTTTAATTGCTTTATTGCCTCTGTGAAGTTATAAAAAAAAAAAACTTCTAATTGACTCAAGATGGATTTCCATTACACAAATCTGCTGTTTAATGGACACAGTAATAGACCACCTGTTCCCTCATGGTCTACAAATGTGGTTTTCAAGGTATACAAGAATGACAATATTAAATTTTAAAATGTGATCTTTTATTCTATATTTTAATCGGTAGTTAATCTTAAATATTACATTTTGATAATGCAATTACTTTTAGCAAGTCCCTTAACAATAATATATATTTAGTATTAGAGATACAAGGATATTACTTTTCCAATATCAGTTAATCTTCCCAGCATTATCTCTTTCTTCCAGGGGGAAAGCATCGTATTTATAAAATATATTGCCATAGCTGAACTAGTACTTAATAGAAACATTACAACATGGCCGTCTTATTAGGAACATTAATTTTAGGTGCTGTTTTAAGGTAATCTGTATCTTTGTTCTATGAATCAGGTGTGATGCAAGTAATCAATTTATAATGAGTCATGTGGGTAGCTTTTTTTTTTAATGGATTTAGCAATACAGATTTATAGATCATAATATCACACCATACAATGAGAGCCGGACATGCTGTTCTCCTGTGAAGCTATATAAGCCATTTAAACCGGTAGATCCCAAGCTTTTGACTATAAGGGAACATCTAAAAAACATTTTACTCAACCTAGCAATCTGGTAAACCCCAAATAAAGGCAGTATTATGCTGCGTTTACACGAAACGATAATTGGCCCGATTGTACGATTAACGATGTTGGAGTAAAGTTTTTCTTTTCATAACGATCAGCGTTTAGACGGTACATCGTATATGATATATCGTATGTAAAATTCGTTTTGTGATCGTTTTGCGATTGCTTAAGCCTATCTCATACAGATGTAGCCCGTGTTAAAGGGGTAGTGCGGCGGTAAACAGTTATTGACAGATTAACACACATTATAAAGTTATACAACTTTGTAATGTATGTTATGTCTGTGAATGGCCCCCTTCCCTGTGTCCCACCACCCCCACCCGTGTACCCGGAAGTGTGGTGCGCTATACATACCTATCACATGCCGACTCGTCTCCGATCTTCAGTCTGCGATGTCGTCTTCAGACGGCCGGTCCGAATCCCTCCGAGCATCCTGAGTGCCGGCCGCCCTCTTCAGCGTCATCAGATGCTCAGCCGCGATTGGCTGAGCACAGTTATGCTCAGCCAATCGCGGCTGAGCAGCCGATGATGCTGAAGAGGGCGGCCGGCACTCAGGACGGACAGAGGGATTCGGCCGGCCGTCCGAAGACGACATCGCAGACTGAAGATTGGAGACGTGACAGGTATGTATAGCGCACCACACTTCCGGGTACACGGGTGGGGGTGATGGGACACGGGGAAGGGGGCCATTCACAGACATAACATACATTACAAAGTTGTATAACTTTGTAATGTGTGTTATTCTGTCAATAATTCTTTACCGCCGCACTACCCCTTTAACTTGATCACAATAACGCATTTACTCGACACTCTAATTGACTTAACATAGCTCCCTGATACAATTGTTGCGTCAGGGATCATGTTAACCCTGGCTACATCTGCATATTAGTTAAATCGACAAACGACTGTTCACATGGAACGATCTGCGAATTTTTTGAGAACGGTCAACAACGATTTGAGAACATGTTCAAAGATCAAAATTAACAATTTCTCGCTCGTCGTTTGATCGTTCGCTGCGTTTACATGTACGATTATTGTTCGAATTCATCGTTATCGTGCAAATTTGCATGATAATCGTTACGTGTAAACACATGGGGCAATATGGTTTGATCAAATTATATATCAACATCCTGGCGTTGGTTTTTAAAATAGTCCTAGCGGCATTAGTATCAGCCATAGGTGGGATGTGCAGCCGCTCTTTTCTCTCCATGTCGTACTATGTAATTTTAGTTTTACTAAATAACTTTTTTGGGGGGCCGTGTTTAGGCTCCACAGCTAATTTTAGCTATGGGCTCGCGACGACTCTTTTGAAAAAAGCCGGCGCGAGCCCATAGCTAAAAATAGCTGTGGAGCCTAAACGCAGCCCCCAAAAAGTTTGAGCCTGGATCTTCCCGACATGCAGAGTGCTGGGATAGGATCCTATGATCCTTTGCCCGCCGCTCTGTCAATACACTGTGATCTTGCGCTATCCAGCACGAGATCGTTGTGTCCCTAATGTGTTTCTATAAGTGTTCCTAAATCTAACTATAAAGATAAAGACTGCCTTTGCAGTCTGTATCTGATACTTTACCTGATCCTCTGTTCCCCATCTTGGTGACGTCACTGCGTTCCCATGGTGCAGTGACATCCTCAAGATGGCGGTGCCTGCTGAGACACATTACGGACAGTAGATAGGTGATAGGTTCTCTTTAAATCTATGGCTTTCCTAGCTATAACCCTGGGGCCCCTGATGTTTTAAAGGACACTATTGGCATCACTCTCGGGGAGTCCAGCTGTTGCTTCTACAAAATGGACTAAAATTTTGACCTTACCCAGCCATGTAAGGCAGGCCTTGGGTTAAAACTTAATGTTGACTTAAGCCTAGCTCTAATAGGCTTATGAATTTGAAACGAAAATGATAATAGTTGGCCAAATAGTGTATATTAATGCTATGTTTGCTCCATGTTACAATGTCCGAACTAACTGTGATGTCAAGAGATAATTAAAATAGTTTGGAAAAGAAAGTTTGGAGCTAAGCTGAGGTTGCATATAATGTACAAAGGTTTTTTGCCCTTTTTTTTGGCGGGGTGGGGGTGGGGAGTTTTATTTTATGTATTTATTTCTTTTACCCCTGATTAAAATAATCATTGTTTAGCATAAAACATTAGCACAGTCAATCTAAATTATATGTAAGTTCCATCTGATGTTAGTGTGTAATTAAGCAAATGATCACCCCATATAATTCTGTGCCATGAAATATGTTGCTGCCGCTTTTCCCTACAAAATCCAGACATATGGTACTAGACATGATTGTGTTCTGTTTTTATTGCTTTTCATTTGACACTTGGAGACATAAAGCATAAGGCACTTTCATTCTCTCCTCTAATCCCTTGTGTACAATATTAAAATCATTCAAAGCTGCAGATATTTAGCTTCCTTTTATATGTAAATTTTGCCTATTGCTACTTTTAGATTACTTACTTGCTTAGAAAGGGGGTATGACCTCGTTTTCATTCTAGAAAAGAATTAACCAATGCATTTGCATTATCAAACATTAAATGTATCTTTTACATAAATGCAGGTGGTTCGGATAAGTATACACATGAAAAATAATTTGCATGGCATGAATAGAGAGACAGATCATTCCTCCTATTCATAGAGTAATGGTGTTGGTGTCTTTTTAGAAACCATGTTTTCAAAAGACATTTCTAAGATAGGGAGAATATATTCTTTGTGGGAGGGGATATAGCCATCAAAATGCCATTCAAGCATTCCTGTTCTTTCAAATCCAGGCAAATGTCTTACTTAGACTCTTGTTTGCCGCCTGGTTGAACCTTGGAGAAAATATTTTTTTTCCAAGTATTATTCTTAAAGGAAATCTGGAACCTTATACAAAGCGAAATGTTCCTCTGAAATAAATGCAAATTACCCATACAACCCATTACCAATCTTTTTCAGACCCTCAAATTACAAATCTATCTAGTTAGGGTGGGTTCACACTATGGAATCTGCGCGGATAAGTTTCAGCGGATTCTGTTGCTTGTACCTGCTGAAGGCCGCGCATCTCTGCCCGTGCCATAGACACCATTCTATGGCTGGGCGGATTCCGCCATCTGCTGAAAGAATTAAAGGGGTTATCCAGCGCTACAAAAACATGGCTACTTTCCCCCTACTGTTGTCTCCAGTTTGGGTGGGGTTTTGAAACTCAGTTCCATTGAAGTAAATGGAGCTTAATTGCAAACGACACCTGAACTGGAGACAACAGTACGGGGAAAAGTGGCCATGTTTTTGTAGCGCTGGATAACCCCTTTAACATCCGCTCCGGCCATAGCATGGTGTCTATGGCACGGACCTAGACGTGCGTGGCCCTGGGTAGGTAAAAGCGACGGAATCCAACAGATTCCGTAGTGTGAACTTATGCTGTAATAATTGTATTTCTCTCACTTCAAATCCAGGCAAATTGCTGTTCAGGAGTGTAAGAACAGTGACTTGACTGTGTTCTGTCCATACAATCAATCACTCTCCAACCTCTCCACCATGGCCAAAACCAAAGAGCTGTCTAAGGGCACCAGGGACAAATTTCTAGACCTGCTGGGATGGGCTACAGGACAAAAGGCAAGCAGCTTAGTGAGAAGGCAACCGTTGACTGGCTCCGGGACCCCCGCCAGGAGACATTTCACCCCTAGTTGTGATGACGGCGGTCACGGCTGATGGACAGGCCGCTCACCCAATCAGTGACTGGAGCGGTATTCCATCCTAGTCACTGACTGGCTGAGCGGTCTGTCCATCAGCTTGGTCATGACTAGAGATGAGCGATCCTCGAGCATGTTCAAGTCCATCCGAACCCGATCGTTCTGCATTTGATTAGCAGTGGCTGCTGAAGTTGGATAAAGCTCTAAGGCTATGTGGAAAACATGGATATAGTCATTGGCTGTATCCATGTTTTGCAGACAACCTTAGAGCTTTATCCAACTTCAGCAGCCCCAGCTAATCAAATGCCGAACGAACAGGTTCGGATGGACTCGAGCATGCTCAAGGTTCGCTCCTCTCTAGTCATGACGTCACCTCTGTTTATGTTCCCCCTGCGTCCTGCAGTTAAAAAAAAAATCCCTGTGGCTGGACTTCTTCTTTAAATATTTATTTCCCCCACTGTATATGTTACTCTGGTTACAATGCAGCAGGGGGGTAATGCAGAATATTATGCAGAAAATATAGATTACAAATGTATTACAGCAAGCCCCCCAAGGAGTGTAATTATTAAGAATGTACCCACAGTACTGGTAGAGCTAGCAGCAGCCAGAAATTGCTGGAGCTTATACACTATGGTGGGATATCAATACAAGGTAAATATAGAAGGAATACTTAGAAATAATCCCTTACAAGAAAAAGTAGGAATCAACATAAATGATGCGGTCATGGAGGAGGCAAATGCCTTTTGAACGATTTCCTGTATAATCAGGGAATGGGCTCCCGCTATGGGACTCGTATTATGTGGTTCCAAGTTTGCAGGGAAATAAATGTTGGTAGATCTCTCATTACATAGCCTTTTATTTAAAGACTTACGGAGCTTTTCTGCACGTGTTTGCAGCAGTGGTTTGTTTTGATTGCCGCTCTGCTTTGGATAACAAAACTCGAGTTCATTCCTTTGTAGAGCAATCATAACGTTGATGTGATAATATGGCATTGAGCCGAAATGTATTAAAAAGAATGAAACGTTATATTATCGCTGCCTGATCCCTTCTTAAAACATTTTCTTATAAGTCTCAAATGCTTTGATCACATGATTGCCTCACTATGTTTCTATTATTGGAGGAAATAGGCTTTGATTTTCTTTGCTTTCCAGTTGTTTAGTGGACTGTTCAAATAAAATGGGTTTTAGGTTTACAATTGTCTAAGCACTAGTGGTGTGAATATTGGTTATATTTACAGTCATCGGCTATATAATGGGGCACATTAGTAATAAACTGAAGCTCAACTATAAAGGGCCTAGAAATGGTGTCTGACTTATTTGCAGACTAGAAAGTATTATGGTTCTCATGGCTGTACTGTCAGAAATGACGTCCTAGTAAAATCTAATGATATTGGAATTGGAAAGATCAGACTGGCTGGTCTTTCGTACCGACCCACAATCTCCATTCTAGTAGTAATGAGCGAATACTGTTTGATTGAATACATATTCAATTGAATAGTAAGGTATTCGATCTATCGAATATTATGGAATAGTTCGCCGAATATTCAATAAATATTCGATAAGCATTCAAATCCCCCAGCTTCCGTTTTTTACCTCCAAGTGGTCGAATAGATGTTTTTCAATAATCAAATACTTGTTCCCATAGACTATAATGGGATTGAATATTCGATTGAATATTCGGGAGAAATTTGTACGAATATCGAATATTCGAATATTTCACTATTCGCTCATCACTACATTCTAGCTTAGCCAAAAGATGGTCAATGGGGTTGAGGTAAAATCTGTTTGGGGGCCACTCAAGTGCTTCTCCAAACTCCCCTAATCCTTGCTGTGTGTACTGGGATAAAGTCGTGTTGTAACAGAAAAAGGCTGATTGTTTCCACAGAAGTTAGAATCATACAATTGTTTAAAATGTCTTATAATCTGATGAATTAAAGGGGTACTCTGGTGACAAACTATTGTTTTCCAATCAACTGGTATCAAAAGTTAGAAAGAATTGTAAATTACTTCTATTTAAAAATCTCCAGTCTTCCAGTACTTACTTATCAGCTGTTGTATGTCCTGCAGGAAGTGGTGTATTCTTTCCAGTCTGACACTGCGCTCTTTGCTGACAAACAGAAGTGTCAGCAAACAGCATTGTGTCAGACTGGGAAGAATACACCACTTTGCGTAGGGCATACAGCAGCTGATAAGTACTTGAAGACTCGAGAATAGCTCCCAAACTAGCTATTCTTACTTACCAAGTCCCCCTGAGTATTTGAGCCATCTCCCGTATTTCTAGCTGCTGCCGTTACAGAGTTACAAGTTTTTCTAAAAGATCTATAATCAAGATAGGAAAGTACATTTCCCATCATGCAATGCTTATGCTTGATGATGTCGCTGTAGCAGAGCTGAGATAGCGATGGCGCTGCAGCAGAGCTAAGATATCAATGGCGCTGTAGCAGAGCTGAGATGGCGATGTAGCAGAGCTGAGATGGCGATGTAGCAGAGCTGGCCAGGCGCTCTGAGTGGAGGGGGGATGGTGTGCCAGGGTGGTGGTGGGGCTGCAGTCACCGGGTGAGGGGGGGGGTGGATTTATTTTATGGTGGTCGGGCTGCGGGGAGATCACGCACTGGGGGGAGTTGCCATGGGCTCTGATGAGGGGGGGATGAGGGGGACCCCGGGCTGGTGGCTGCTGGGCCGGGAGATCATGCACCCGCGGGGTAGTGGGGTAGGGGGTAGTGGCGGGCGGCCACCGGGAGATCACGCCTGGGGGGGTTGAGGGGGCTGCAATCACAGGAGCTCTGGGGATGAGCGGCGGGTGGGCGACGCCCCCTGTGCACAGGAGCTACGGGGATGAGTGGGCGCCACCGACCCGGTAATGTATACATTCTTTAACTTCCGGAGGGGGCGGAAAGTGGGGGAAGGGGGCCAGACTGGTTATTTAACCACATTACAAAGTTATATAACTTTGTAATGTGTGTTAAATAAGCCCAAAAATTTTTTCGGGGGAGTTTCCTTTAACTATTCAAACGCAGCTGTCAAATCTGACAGCTGCATTTGAATAGTGTATGTGGCCCCTCTCCCTGGTGTCTAGTAGGGGATCTCCCCCCCCCCCCCCCCCCCCGCGATGCGATTGCGGAGGGGAGATCCGTTGTAATGAGCCGGCCAGGGCTCAGCGTCGGAATGACGCTGATCCTGGCTCAGCAATCTATGTAGATGGTCTGCAGCAGACCATTATAATAGAGCACCAATCTGATGGATGATTGCTCTATTATATACACAGCATTGATCTCAATGGGAGATCAGTGCTGTGTATATAGAAGTCCCCCTGAGGGCTTCTAATTACTGTATGTGAAAAAAGAATAAAGTGTTTTTATTAATAAATAACCCCCACCCCTAATAAAAGTCCAAATCACCCCTCTTTTCCATTTTATAAATATAAATAAATAAACATATTTGGTATTGCCGTGTGCGTAATTGCCCGAACTATTAAATTATCACATTTCTGATCTCACACGATAAACGGTGTAAGCACAAAAACCCGCTAAACTGCAAAATTGTGCATTTTTGTTTTCATTAAATCCAGAAAAAATTTAATAAAAGTGATCAAAAAGTCAAATATACGCAAGCAAGGTACCAAAAGAAAGAACAGATCGCGGCGCAAAAAATGACACCTCACACAGCCCCATAGACCGAACAATAAAAGCGTTATAAGCATGGGAATAGAGCGATTTTAAACATATTTAGTTTTCTTTAAAAGGTTTACATTTTTTAAAAGCCATCAAATAATATGAAAGTTATACAAGTTACATATCGTTGTAATTGTACTGACTTCAGGAACATAGATAACAAGTCAGTTTTACCATAGGGCGAACGGCGTAAATACTACACCCCTCAAAATAAAGGGAATTGCTTTTTTTTCACATTTCACTGCACATATAATTTTTTTCTGCTTTTGAAGCCTATTTTTATAGAAAAATTAAGTCTGTATTTGCAAAGTATAATTGATGTCGCAAAAAATTAGGGCTCATGTGGGTCTGTAGGCGGAAATATGCAGGCGCAGTGGTCTTTCAAACATGAGGAGGAAAAAACGAAAGGGCAACAATGAAAACTGGCTCCGTCCTTAAGGGGTTAATATACAGTAAGTATAACCACTCTGGATAACCTGTTAATAAGAAAATGTTCTTAATATAACAATTCAAGTGGTTCTGGATAATTCAAGAACTTCAAATGAACAGTGGCAGAAAGTAAAGCAATAAGATGATGGCAAACAATGACTGTGTATCTAGTAAATGGCAATCTACTATCGACTTACCAAATCTGAACAGCAGTACCAAACATATTTCTCATTTTCGAAAGAACTGAATCAGTGTTTAGCCGTCCAAATAAGCCTAATGTTTAAACAGAGTGAAGCGCACTTGCCAATCTGAACATGACTGTGTATGTGCCACCGCTGGCAGCAATTCCCTTGTCACTATTAAATATATTATTCAGACCTGACTTAAACCCAAATGTGATTTGTACTCAGCAGAGCTGCTGAAATGCGGTGACTTTGTTTTGGGTTCTATTTGCTCTTATGCACCAGGAGTTGGAGGAAAATGTGACTTTTGGACATCATCATTTTATCTCTTTCCTGCCAAGTTATTATTATAAAATTATAATTAACCCCATCTCTGCAGAACCATAAGGATAATCACTTTATTATACACAGATGGAATGTAAAACTCTAGTATCATAAACCACTGACCTCCTGCCTTTACAAATCGGAGTTAATCTTGGACTGGTTCATCGCAATTCATAGATGAGACCAGGGAAATTTTTAATTAGCGGTTTATAAATATAAGAGAGCTTTTATGAAATTAATTTACACTGTTATAGCTCCATCACCAGCCACATAGTGGGTTATGTTTTTCAAGCAGGGTCAAGTGAAGAATTTCACAGATCAACATTTGTTAAAAAAAAAAAAAAATGCCACTTTTCTTTTAACGGTAACCAGTCACCAATTTCATGTTGCCTTAAATTGTCTTGAAGGTCACCAATGGCTTATGTCTGCTTCTCTGGCCTTATAACAGGCATCTCTTCATATTCAAATAGGTAGAGCTCTATCCATTAAGGCTGGTAGGGCAGGGAGAAACCACCAGGGACCGCCCAGGTTCAGGCAGCATGAAAATACTGACAGTTTCCCTTTAAACTCTTAATACAGGAAAAGGCACAGCGAAACCAAACAAAGAACAGATCTACTGTCTACACAGAGTAATAGTTTCATATTACAATGATTAATGACCACAGACCTTGGGAATGGAAACAGATAAATTGCTGCCATCCTGTATAGTTCATCTGAATTTCTATGGGATATGACACTTGCTCCAATGAATTGTGGCAAGTGTGTGTAGGGAGGGGGGTTACTTAGACCTTTACAGACTCTTTAAAAAAAAAAAAAAAAACTTCTGCCTTTGCTCTTTTTAAATTTTATTAGGGCAGTTTGTAAATAGAGGAAGCATATTAACATAAAGGGTAGCTTTCTTTGTAGCTATTATCTCATTGACTTAAATGTAAAAAAAAAAAAAAAGAAATCTCCAGTCCTAGGCTATAATGATAAGAACCACGACCATTTTAAAATAATAAGTAACTCTAAGGATTTTAATGTGACACTTTCCCCAGCTGCATTTCCTACTATCTCCTGTAATGAGTGAGCCCCCCACACACCACCACACGCCCACTGCCACTCATGGCTATAGCTAGTGATCAGTGGGGTCTGGGCACCAGCCAATCGATCAGTGAAAACTTTTGTCATGTTTGACTGACATGTAGAAAGTTTTTTTTAAATGTTTTTTATGCTTAAAAATCTCAAATACCCCTATAAGGGCCTGAAAAGCCAAATTGAGGGCCTTCTCTGAGGCAGAACACCAGACCCAAGTGCCTTCCAGTGATGCACCTTGGATTGCTAAGAAACCTTACTAAACTGATAACCACAATTGCCACTAGTCAATGATGTCTACCATAGATTATACCATTATACTGCTTGTCAGGGTACTAACCACAATCTTAAAACAAGGCACATCGCTTTGGGTTTTTTACATGAATTGAATGGCCGATGCCGTAGTCCTTTTTTCGAACTGCCCCCCGTTTTTCAGGCTGGTGTTCGAAATAGACCGGTGCTGTGTGCAGGAAAAAAATAAAGGACCACGGCACCGACATCCCCGTGTCTATGCCAGTGTCTTGTGGTACATTTGCTTTAAACCCTGTTGCAGCCAATATTGTACCACAGGGTTCGCTCCACAGATTCCCCACAAAATACCCAACACAGATTTCTTCCAACTTCAGAACCCAGTCTGTGGTTTCCCGTTGAGCTGGGCTTTTCACAGTGTCATCCTCATGTTCTGTGCACATTAGACATTGTATGGCACACAGCAGGCCCTAATGATGATACATAGATGCACAGCACAATCCCATTGAGTACAGTGGGCTCCATTGTAAGCTGCTTTACAACATCTGTTGTTGACTGCAAAACATAGACAAATGGAAAAAAGGTGTGAAAAGAACTTAATGATATTTACAAAGACACCATATTATACACGCAGCATTGGATTGTTATTTTTGCCGGTATATTCTATACAGCCTGTACACATATACATATGGGATGTCGGCATATCCCAGATCTGAGCCGTGGTTTCTCATTAGCATGTTGAGTGTATAATTGCAAAATGTTTGCTTGGCAATTCATTACCAAACTGGATTTATGAAATCCAGGAAGCATTAATGTCAGTGGTAATAATATTCCTGACTTTTACCTGCAGTCGTACATTTCTATGCTAAATCTCCGCGAATCATTTGAGCATTTTATATTTCCCAGTATAACACTTGTAACCACAATTTATCACGTACCTGTGAACTCAATTCCTGACTGTGCCATCAGACTCTGCAGCGTCATCACAAACTCCTGCAAGCGCTTGATGTATGAAGCTCCCTCCCTCATAGAAATGATGACATTAGGAGAGTAATAAGACCCAGGAAGAAAGTTCACAAGCTTCACATATAATGAACCAAATCAGAGGTCCCCCCCCCTTTAAATTTACATAGAGAGCTAAACATTGTAGATATGATATCTAGGTAATGTAAAACATTACTCTACAGTGCCCCAAAAACTTTCCTGCCTTTATGCCACTTCTAAATCACACATATATTATCCAGACAATATGTCACCTATACACCGATATATACCAGCAATGTCAGCACTTTTACAGACTGGCTTGTGGCTAGCCCAGTCCCCACAGAAACAATGTGTATAGACAGTCAGGCTGGGTTCACACTGTGTTTTTGCAATTTTTTTTACATTTTATGCAGAGGATAAAACAAAGGATGAAAAACAGATTCATTTGTGTGACTTCCATTATAGATGAACGGATTAAAAAACATCCGTTTGTTTTAGTGTACTGTACATAAAAAGTCAATGAAAAAACGAATCAAAATCGTTGCACACCAATGCATCAGTTTTTCATCAATTTTTCAACTGTTTTTTTTTTTTTTTTGTATGAAACAGATGAAAAAAATGGATTGCAAAAACCTAGTGTGAACCCAACCTAACCTGTGAATGCTTGTTGCTAAGAATTGGAGTCAGTATAGCCAGATGTTGCAGATGCACATGCAGCATTAACCCCTTCCTGACATCCACTGTATATGTGTGATAGACGTTCTGAACTCTCCCAAAACTCTATTTGTTTTGTGGATATGTAATCCTCTCCCCTGTCATGTCCTTCCTTTCTAGTTGAGCAGTTGCCGAGTACTCCAATTCCCAGAATGCATTGCTTTATCTTAGTTCTTCATCAATAGCTACTGCCCTACACACAACACTCTTACCAGTTCTCCCATTCAGAGTTGTTTCAGAACGTTTTAGACACTGCATACCATTGCTCTTCAGTCAGTAAATCTCCATTACCTGCAGCATGCAATCCCTGTCTGTTCCTCTTCCTGTGGCATTGTTCTGCATGAGGCAGCACGCTCTAAACACAACTTATTCATCCTTAAATGTTCCATTTAAGATATACACAGCTGAGTCACATTATTAGGATCACCAGCTAATATCCAGAATAAGCACTGTTTGCAGCATCGACAGCAGCTAGACAGTCTGGAGGTGACTCAATAACGTCCTGTTAGGTTGTCATAGGTATTTGAAGAGTAGATACTTTACCAATCTGAATCTAAGGAAGACAAAATACAATCAACTTATAGATGCTTTCATTTTACCGACTGGGACAAAGATCTCAAAAACAAGTAAAGACTAAATAATATATTTTTTAGGGATGGTCCGAACCTGCCGAGGTTCGCGTTCGTACGAACCTGAACTCTCGGCAATGATTCCCGCTGTCTGCCTGCTCCGTGGAGAGGGTGGATAAAGCCAGAGGACCGCATTGAAAACTGGGATACAGCCTATGGCTATTGCTGTATCCCAGTTTTCCAGGCGGTCCTCCCGCTGTATCCACCCTCTCCACGGAGGTGGGAGACAACATGAATCATTGCCGAGAGTTCAGGTTCGTACGAACCCGAACCTCGGCAGGTTCGGACCATCCCTAATATTTTTATAAGCATCTTACAATTTCTTTGTGAATGGTACATACATAATGTGAATAAAGAGGTTAAACGCAGGAGAAAAAACAATGTGGATAAATAATAGTGCAAATGGTATAATAAATAAGTAAATGAATGCACTTAAGCTACCAAAACAGAAAGGCAGTGAAAAGGCAACCAAGATCTATAAGTAAAGACTAGATTACATAAAAGATACAGTATTTAAAGTCTAATAAGCTGAATAGAGATATACTCATAGCCCGAGAGAGTACAACCAACCTTAATATGTTCTCTAATTAAATTGATAGTAAAAAATGGAATGTGTCAGCACTTTAAAAAGTAAGGGGGGGGGAGGATTTATAGAGGGAGATGAGAAGAAAGTAAATATATTAAACATATTTTTCTTCAATATATTCACAGAGGAAAATCAAGGGAAAAGCAGATGGATAATTCTCCATTACATTGTATCTGTCTAACCTAGGAAGAGGTGCAGCACCACCTTAAAATGTGTAAATAGTCAGATTACTGACATCATCTGTGTGCAATAAAAGAATCAAGTATAGTGATTCAGACCCTCTTTTGTAGCATTTGGACCTTGTCCTTTCCTCGGGAGTGGTGCACATGTTGTATGCGGGGGTAGCTATGCAGTGTTGTGGCTGCTGTATGGGTGTCGGGTCACTTGGGCACTTATCATGGTGGCCAGGAGTGGTGTTAGAACCCACCCCCGGACAAACGGGCACTGTGCTTGAGGTTGAGGATAACCCAAGTGTAAACAGATGTATAGGTGCAGGTGTAATAAAGAATAGACCAGAGTTCAATGGCTTAACCAGAAGAACTTCCGTTTACTTTGAATCTTCAGTGGAATACAAGAAAATAGGAAGACTGATGCTTGCAGGTGCAGGCAAGAGGTAGTTACAGTAGGCTTTATGAAGTGAGAGTAGAACAGAGTAGAGGAGCGTCTTGAGGGCCCTGCCCAATGTAGTAGTGTGCTCTGCCGGGATAGTGTAGTGGAGAAGAGAAGAAAACACTGGTACTCATGCATAGATAATTTTGATCTGACCGCCCTATAGTTTCGGGGTACCTGTCCTGCTAGGGTAGTATGGGGTCCCAGGTGCTTGCATTGGGGTGAGCAGACTTTCCAAGACTTCCTAGAACAGCCGTGGGTTACGGAAGGATATGTATGCTTGCATGCTGCTTTGTCCTACTGGGGTCAGTACCTAGCTCCAGGTATACTGCCCTGAGCGTTGCTGAAGGGATCCCTGGCATGGGCAAGGTTCACTTTTAAGGATGTCATTCCTCCTAAGGATCTAGCACTGCATACTAGTGGTAGTTAACAGCAGGAAACAAGTAGCTTGCTTGAGTGTCTCAGTCTCTCCCCACCTCTACTGACTAAAGAAGACGACAATAGACCAAAGACCCATCCCACCAGTAACAAGCTCCTCCTTATAGAGGTTTACCTAGCTAGTGTGTGATTGGTGGGGCTGTGTGTGTGAAAGAGAGAGGAAAGGTGATACGGTGAAAGAAGAGGGAAAAAGGCATCTGTGGCACCTGTGGGAAACGTTACAAAAGACAGTTAACACATGAGACCTTCCGCTGCGCATAGTACAATATACTGTACATAAAAACTACAGCAGCGACACCTAGTGGGGAAAACACACAATACACTTTCCTTCATCCCTTTTTTGATGAGAACCTGAGTGAGTTACTTTGCCCATGTGTATAGAAATTAGTGGCACATTTGTGCTGGGACACTACACATAGCAACTGTAGTGCCAATGTTCAAAAGGGAGAAAAAGTGATCATGGAAACCATAGGCCTGTAAAAATATCCTCTACTGGAGGTAAACATGTAGCTCTATAGAAACATGGATTTATGAGGGATCAGTGCTGTCACACTAATCTGATAAGCTTCTATGATGAGGTAAATGATAAGGTTAATTCTATGATGGACTGGGATCATTGGGTGTTATACTGTATATCTCGATTTCTTTAATGCACTTGATACTGTGCTGGATACATTTTTAGTGGATAAACAGAGAATGCTTGGACTGGGGAAAATGTGTGTAGATGGGTAAAAATTTTGGCTCGTTGACAGACTATAAAGTATAGTGATAAAGAAGATAGTTACTAACTGAATTTACTATTTAGTAGGGACAATTTTACTAGCGTGATATTACAGGGTCATTATTGGGCCCTGTTTTCTTCCTCTAGGATCCTGTCTGTAGGGGTACAGTGAACCCTTAACTAAACCCAGCCCACAGCCCCTGCCTATTTGGAAAAATCTACCCTAGTAGCAGCCCTCAGCTGGGCAATGTTCCCTACTTTCTAGGAAATAACAAGAAGGAATGTCACAAACCAAAATAGAACCAGAGAAATACTTAAAGGGAATGTGTCACCTAGATTTTAAATTTTAAAATTTAAAATACTAAAACATGTTCATTTATTTTAAGTTTCCATTTTCTTACTGTAATTTTTTTTTTTTTTACTTTTTGTCTATTGTTATGGGAGCTGCCTATTGCCTGGGCAGTTCTTAACAGCATTTAGTGACATGCTTTACAGCACACCTCATGGACATAGAGAACAATAGACATGAGAGTCTGTCCCCTTGAGATCAATGTGAATCGGAGTGGTGTCTGTGACCTGTGAAAAGGTCACTCCACAGGGAGATGCCATTGTCTGCTCTATCTATTAGTATCACATGTCGCTGTAATGCTGTACAGATCACTTTACAGCACCCTCTTATCACTACAGACACAACAGGAAGTCTTGGCTTAGGTCCCTATTACACCAACAAACATCTGACAGATTACTGACAGATTTTTACAGCCAAAGCCGGGACTGGATTTGAAAAGAGGAGAAATTTCAGTCTTTTCCTTTATGACCTGTTGTCTGTCAGATATCTATTGGTGTATTAGGGCCCTTAGTTTTAGCCCTAAGGGTGCGTTCACACGTACAGGATCTGAAGCAAATTTGATGGTGCAGATATGAAGTTACAGATTCAAAGCAAATCAGATCTGTGCCATCAAATTTGCTGCAGATCTTGTACGTGTGAATGCCCCCTAAATTTTTCCGTACAGATTGGGGAGGTTGGATTGTCATTCTGACCCATCCTAATAGCTGGTCTGGGAACACCAGTAGCAAGATCATACATGCTAAGCAGAAGAAATGATGGGAGTCTGCTGTCAACTAGAAGCAATGAGCACCTGAGCCACTTGTGTTTGGCCCAGTGCCCTTGCTATGATGCAACCAGTGTCAAACAGCTGCTACCAAGGCAGGTAAACACATGAGGGTGCAGGAGAAGGGGCATATATGCACAGAACGTAAACATCATTCTACCACTGTACAAATCCCTTGCCAGGACGCACATGAAATATTGGCCCACACTTAGTATGAGCAAGTGCCAAAATGTTGGCTCCACATGTGCCAAAGCTGTGGTGCATGGAATATTCGACTGTTTATTAGCTGTGTGCCAGAAAGGATAGCAAACTACAGCACACTAGACACTTCATTTTCATACACCAAAAAGGGCATGGCCAGGGATTGTCTATGTTTAAGCGACATCTATAAAACCAACTAAACACTGTTTTGTCACATAGAATTAGGGCGACATAAGCCAAGGCAGATTTGTGTGAAAGCTTTTCGAGCATGAATGCAGAAAATGTATATATGTAGAATGTGCCAGACAGTTTGTTATGCATTAATGCATAAGACAGACGCGGTAACTGTGCATAAATGTATTAACCCCTTTATGACCAAGCCCAAAATGGCCTAAATGACTGTCAACCAAAAAAATGAATGCTGCAACCCCCAAAATATTATTTACGGGGTGTAATTGGGAAAAAATGCAATTTTGTAACTTTTGGGCATTCTCGTGTTTACCCAATGCACTTTATGGTAAAACCGACTTCATACTGATACTCTATACATCAGTCCGAACACAACCATATGCATGTTTAAATCGCTTTCTTAATGTTTTTTACTTTAATTTTATTTTTCCAATAAAACTTATTTTGGGCAAACAATTATGATTAAAATGGCCCTATTGGGACTTTTATAACGTTTTTATTTTTTCATCTATGCGGCTTTGGGGCGTCTTTTCTTGCGCCATGATCTCTAGTTTTTTTAGTATAATTTTTGTGTGGATCGGACAATTTGATCACTTTGATCATAAATCAGCGGTCTTGGCGTTTCTTCCCTCTTTTACACTATTCGTTTACGAAAACTATTGTTATATTTTATTAGATTGGACAATTACACATGCTATGATATATCACATGTTTATTTAAATATTTTACATTTTTGTATATGTATAATGGGGAAGGGAGGTTGATTTGAACAATAATTTGGGGAGGGGTGTGTGTCATATTTTTTAAAACTTTTTTTTTTCTTTTTTAAGTCCCCTGGGGGACTTTAACATGCAATCAACAGATTGCATACACTGTTCAATGCTATGCCATAGCATAACATTGATCAGTGTAATTTGTGATCTTATCATACGCTTTTATTGTGGTGGCGTCGTTCAATTTTTAACCCTTAGAGGACCGGGCCAATTTAAATTTTTGTGTTTTCGTTTTTCCCTCCTTGTGCTTAAAAGGCCACAGCACTTGCATTTTGTCACCTAGAAACCCACATGAGCCCTTATTTTTTGCGCCCCTTATTGTACTTTGCAATGACAGGCTGAATTTTTTCATAAAGTACACGGCGAAACCAGAAAAAAATTCAATGTGTGGTGAAATTGAAAAAAAAAAAAGCATTTCTTTTATTTATTTTTTTTTTTTTCGTTTTTACACCGTTCACCCTGGGGTAAAACTGACTTGTTATATACAGTATGTTCCTCAAGTCATTACGTTTACAACAATATTTAACATGTATAACTTTCATTGTATCTGATGGCCTGAAAAAATTCAAACCATTGTTAACAAATATATGTTCCTTAAAGTCGCTCCATTCCCAGGCTTATAACGCTTTTATCCTTTGGTCTATGGGGCTGTGTTAGGTGTCATTTTTTCGACATGATGTGTTCTTTCCATCGTACCGTATCGTATCGTATGATTGGGCATATGCGACTTTTTGATCGCTTTTTATTCCAATTTTTCTGGATTTGATGTGACCAAAAATGCGCAATTTTGCACTTTGGGATTTTTTTAAGCTTACCCCATTTACTGTGCAAGATCGGGAATGTGATTAATTAATAGTTTGGGTGATTACGCACGCGGCGATACCAAACATGTTTATTTATTTTTATAACATGGGAAAAGGGGGGTTATTCAAACTTTTATTAGGGGAGGGGACTTTTTATTAATAACAACACTTCTTTTTTACTTTTACACTTACACTAGAAGCCCCCTGGGGGACTTCTAGTATAAGTTCACTGATCTCTCATTGAGATCTATGCTGCATAGATATGCAGCATAGATCGATGAGATAGGCACTTTGATTGCTTTCGGCTGCTGCAACGTCCCGGACAACGTCCCGGAGGAGCGACCCACCCCACTAGACACTAAGGATGGCTGAATTCAAGAAATCGGATGCAGCTGTCAACTTTGACAGCTGCATCCGATTACTTTATTAGCGGGTACGGCGATCGGACCGTGCCCGCTAATAGCTATTCTAATGGGAATTGCTGTGTATTTTGTTTCAATATCTTGTGACTAATTCATTATAATGTAGCACTGCCATAGTGAATGTATCTAAGTAAAAAGTCGCAGAAATTGCGCAATTATATTCACCAGGTACTCAGAACAAACTGAGATGGCCTCGGCGCTGGACGTAGGAATTAGTCTCCAATTCTTGTGAAACACTTCTTTATTGTGAGCAACGCGTTTCTGTGGCGTTCTGTCGCCTTTATCAAGCTCCTGGAGCTTGATAAAGGCGACAGAACGCTGCCGAAACGCGTTGCTCACAATAAAGAAGTGTTTCACAAGAATTGGAGACTAATTCCTACGTCCAGCGCCGAGGCCATCTCAGTTTGTTCTGAGTCTTTTTCCTATGGATATGCGAGTGATGGCATCGTGACGGAGCCGTCCACCGTACACTGTGAGCCTGTGAATACTGGTTCATGAATAGAACTTAGACCAAAAAAAAAATTTACCCATCGAATACTGGTTCATAAATAGAACTTAGACCAAAAATGGGCGAAAAATCCATTTATTCACAAAAAATAGGCGCAAAGACCTTGACAAATTTCCCCTGTAATATCTATTTAATCTATTTATCCATCCATGCATCTACATATATAGATTCGACAAAGATGAAATTATAGGATCACCTAAATTTGGACATTTGAAAATGTTCTCTTTGTGTTTGCGTCAGTTTCCTTCAGGTGCTCCAGTTTCCTACCATTCTCAAAAACATACAGATAGTTGAATTTGGGATTAAGATAGTGAAGCCCAATGGGGACAGGGACCATCTAAAATATGTTGCCGCTACGTCAATAAAGGAATAATTATTAGATATGCTTTCAGAGAATGTTTGTGTGGGATCACTAACTTTTATTATAATGGAAAGTAAACTTGTAATGGACCCCTCATAATTTAGTCCAGTGGAGGTGGTGACAACTATAGTTGACATATCATAAAAATCTATCGCCCATTTAGGTTATGATATTACCTAGTATCTAGTAACTGTGAAGATGGAAACAATTACCCCATAAATCCAGAGATTTTTTTTTTTTTATAGTATTAAAAGTGTGTATAAATTTGCAAATTAATTTAAATTGTGATGAAAGTTTTACAAGAAACCCCCAAAGACCTCATGAAAATTTAATTGCTATGCAGAACTTATTTGATGGGTTAAAGCGTAAAATTAATGTAGCTATTTGAGAGATCATGTTCATTAAAGTCTGATTTAATGTGCGCCCACCCAAAAATAGAACTCAAATTCAAACACCTAATCCGGTGTTTTTCTGTTTTTCTGCATTGCTCTGTTTCACACCCTATTTGGCAATTCACTTGCAGCTTTGGCACACATTTAATATGAATACTCTGATGCACCACTCACCATCTGTCTGTAAAAGAGCAGAGAAAGTCTTTGTTGTCATAATTATCAATATGAATTATACATGCAGCAGGCAGCATTCTCCACCACTCGGGGAATGAAACATCTCAGCCGAGTCTGCAGTTCAAACTAATACTTACTGATCATCATCTTCACATAATCTGCAGATTTTTTCACACACTATACTCAGCGATATCTGGGGAAAAAAACTGAAATCACCTATGAACAGAGAGAAAGTTACAAAGGTGATTTGTACATGGCTTTCAAGTGTTTGGTACAGCTTTGTCCTCCTATAGCTGCAAAAGTACTGGAATTTTACGAAATATTATATAGTCATTGGTTGTATGTTTATCCGGTTTAACTCTCTAACAGAGATGAATTGAATTGATTCAGCACAAACTGGATTGGGTCCAAATTTCACACGGAATAGGAACTGTTTATGATTTGTCCTGTCCCTGCTTCTGTACATAGAGCGTTCCATAGTTAAGCAGCAATGCTGTCACGCACTATATTTACTGGGCTGGGCAACGTGCAGTGTTCTGTACAGAAGCAGGGACTCCTGCCTCTGACAGGTGCACCTGCTTCTGTACAAACTTTGCATGGAAAATTGCAGGGTAATCAGGGTTTTCAAAATTGGAATGTTTAGTCAAATTTGAGACTCAAAATGAATCTGGAATGATTATCTCTGGTCTCTATTAAGACATGAAATATACCTAAAGTGGCTGTCCTTTTTACAGTAGGTTGTAGCTGACACTACAGTAGTGCAATAGTAATAATATTTATTTGTATAGCGCCAACAGATTCCGCAGCGCTTTGTTTAAATACAATATACAGGTTATATTTATATAACATTATACAATAAGTTAATAAAATTAAATAAAGATACAAAGGAAGTTAGAGACTTGCTAATGATAGCTTACAGACTAGGAGGACTGGAGGTGAAAGGAGAGGCAACGAGTGCTTTATTTGCCGATGGTCCAGCCATAGTACTATAGTGGTGATTGGGTGAGCCAGTCACAGGTCAATGAGTTTTTGTACAGTAGTATCAGTATATGCATGTTTATAGAGGTGTCAAGGGGCTCTCTAGAAAACATTTTATCTTATCTAAGCATTTGCAAGGTCTGAGCAGAAATGAAATAAAATGTAATCACCAGCTGCCAATCCCTAGTAGTGTTCTGATGGTGCCAGAGCAGGCACTTTAGGTGTGTTAGGACAAAGAACGGGACAAAGGCTCAGAAGGGAATAAAAACTCCACCCCCTTTTATCCTTGATAGCAGAACCAGGCCTAATGTAACCCAGTTTAATTACTGTGATGGGGCCCGCTCTTGTGTATTTATATCACTATAGCTAAAACTGTTAGCATATCATGACAGCTCTAGACATAGGGTACCTTATACCTTCCATAACTTTACTAAGCGCTGAAGAAGCACTTTCAATATGAAATCTAAAACAGTGTGTATTTACATTATTACATTACTAGTTCACAGTAAATCCATAGCAAGACCATATCCAAGCAATTTTCAAATCCGCTTATGTCTGTTGAATCACTTGTGCGTGGTTAGCACCGCAACAAAAGCCACTCCGCAGAGAAGCTGGATAGAAGACAGCGGGTCGGTATTATTATTGCAGTTGTGTGGGGGTTTAATTGATGTGATAATTGTAAGAAGTCATTGAGTCAATGAGGACTCTACACCTCTATTTGTTATAATTTATTATTATGAATGGTATTTACTGAAAAGAATTATACCGTGGCTCGGCGATATAGTCCGCAATTGTTCTTTAGAAAGAGTTCTAAACTTCTTTTTAATTTCATTGCTAATCTGGAATACTACGTTGATGACCTTGTCATAATTAACAGTGGCTATTTCAAGCTAATGAGCTATTACCTGCAAATGTGTGTAATTCTTCTGTCAGTCTGGCACCCGGACTAATTAACATCTCCAATCAGTTGGATAGACCTCTATCTGTAACCTCTGGTAGCGGTGCGCTTCAGCTGTACATGTGCACAGACCCGCATACTTTTAGCTACCAGAGTCATACTGTGTTTTTAAACCATGGCTAAATACATTGACGGGAGATATAAATATGTCACTAACTGTACTTTTCCAGAGCCAGATAAAAATAACTCTTAATGAGAGCATCTGGGGAAGAGTAATTACCAGTAATTCTGGCTATTATCATGTACAGCACCGGTGTCTGTGGAGATGGAAGGTTGAGGGTTCAAGATTTATGGGCCATAAATTGACGGCAGTAGTGAAGTCACAAATATTCATGAAAGAGCATTCGCACATGGAATAGAGGACGCAAGATAATCTTTATTTTAATTATATGGGACATTTGCAATGCTAATTCTCCAAACATTACAAGAAATTAAATGAAATCTTTGTCTAATTGAGTTTATTTTATTTAAGGAACAAGGAGGTATAGGCAGATCATGTTCATTTATACTGAATTCATTATCTGATAGATTAAGGGCTAAATTAATTTTCTACCCTCCAGTGTTTTGGGTGCAACTGGGTAGAAATAATAATTTTATGACGGGTGCTTTATTGTACAGTATTCATGCATGTTTTGGTTTTGTTTAGAACAGTGGAGGAATTGCCTGATCCTATGCTGTATTGGGGTACGATCACACACTGTCAGTTAGCAGGAAATGATCTGCAGATCCACCCCTGTTGGATAGCTGTTGGGTCAAGGAGGCACATCGTACCTTTCATAGATCAGTTCGTACTTCCAGAACATATTTTCAGAACATTTTGGTACAAAGAGGCTTTTCCAAGCTCATGAATACCTGCAAGCTGGAATACCCCCCCCCCCCCCAGCTTAATTGACACCTAGAAGCTGAGAGGTGAGTCCCAAGCAGGATCAGATATTGGGAGGAAGGGGGGGGGGCATAAGGAGGTGTAACAGCTTGGTGCACTTTAGCAGCTTGGAGAAGCCTCTTTGACCCTTTGTACTATAGAATAAAATATTTTTTCTACATTCTGGAAGCACTAATTATTTTAGAAGTGAAAACAAACAAACTGCCACTGCACTGGGACAAATGTGGCGGCCAATGACAGTACAAGTTTGTCAGCAAACTTAGGCAGTAATTGTCACATTTTGGCCACAGTCAACCACTAAATAATGTTTTTTTCATTCTAATTGACATACATTCTAGGTCCAGGAATTAGCACTAAAAGTTTATAAGGCTTTTCTCTATTATTCTTTAACTGAGAGAGAGGTAAAACAAATTTTCTGCCCAATGTATACACTATTTTGTTGTCCGAGACAGTCAGCCACTAATTTATTATTCTAATTTATTATGTATTAATCACAATTTTATACCATGAGCTGCAAACTGTAATACGGCAAAAACCTAATCTATGATTGAGTTAAATTCACAAAATAGTAAAGTAACGATTATGTATACTTATTGGCTTACTCCATTTCTAGTTATACACCAACACTACTTCAACCAACCAACACAACTTCTAAGTCTGACTTTTATGAAATTTTCATTTCTGTTAATCTATGTTTGTATGTGGATCTGAAGCAAACTAATTTTTATGAAAATCACCTCCTCACAAACTACTTATGCGATGTAGGCAGACACCAATTCAATCAGCTGTCTATGTAGATTGATGCAGTTAATTATGGAATTTATATATCCTAAAGTTTGCAAAAAACGTTAAACAGTAATGCGCTCAGTGATGGGGTTGGTGTTTCCCTCAGAACTGCTCAAAATCTTGCTGGCAACTGTAATTCGCATCCCACTGAGCTTAAACAAGTCACAGTGGAAGATAGTTATGAAAGTGGGTGCAGTAATAACTGCAAAGGTGCCGGAAGCCATAAAAACCAATCACATGCTTACTTTAATTTTCTTATAAGAAGTAGAAGAATGATCTACTGCAGTACTTTGTCACATATTTGTCACTTTGAATTGTTTCCTTTTTAAGGAAATTCAAAGGAATCTAAATACACAATAGTTCTTGGATCCTTGGTGCAGTTACTTAAAGTGAATATTTTTTTACTCTATATGGTACACACATGAGGACAATTACCAAAGGTGGTCATACACTTTCAATAACTGGCAGCTAAATTTTCCTTCTCCCCTAAGGTCCCCGTACACATGAATGTTTGGCACATTAGAATATTCATGTTTCCTAAACTTGGCAGCAGCTTATCTCTCTCAGAACTAAAGTGTCGGGGTAATAATTGTCCAGAGTAGAATCTGAAAATAGCAGCTGTCTCTACTGTAAGCTTACATAATACAGTTGGTCCCTATGCTTTCTATAGTGGTGGCTACAAGTAGCCAGCATGTCATGTTGTATATCTGTTTGAAAGATATTTTTAAGGCTGGATTATACCTACATTGTGTTTTCCATTTTTCTGGTCCATCATTTAAGCAAAAAAATGAAAAAAAAAAAACAAAAAACATCAGCAGTATATCCGCTACGTGTAGGGTTAAGGTTTTCTAATGAATCACCTGATAGTACGAGCCTAATAGAAAAATGATGAACCTAATACATTTAAGTAAGGAACATAAAAGCCAAAGCTTAAAGAACACCTGGGACTGCATGGGCTCTCTACAGACATCCCTTTAGCTCAGTGGTCTGTCCTATGTTGAAAATCTATAGCCGAACACGTAGCAGCTGTCAGACTGAAGATTTAACAGCGGGGAGTTTGTATCTCCATAGGAAGCAGTCTGTCTTCAGTCATTATGGTTTGCAATATTGTAAATGACATACAAATTTATTTTAAAGAATAGAATGGCGTTTAATTTCTGATGGAGGCGATAAATAAAACAAAGCTTTAGACGCGGTCATTATAGAGTGAATTGTTGCTTATGGATGAACGTTACTATCTAATTGGCAGGTAAGCTCATGGCACATAATGCGGATTAAATGAAGAAGGTTTTTTTTTACACTTCAGGGGAACAGCATGATAAATGTTAGATTCCGTACAGATGTTCAGTAGTTCTTCATGCACCTCTTGAATAAATATGCCATTAATCTTATACAAAATACTGTTTCAATTTATGGCTTTTCAGAAGCATTGTTACCAATCATTACTGGTTTACAGGGTTCTTTTTACCCTTGAAACCAGAATGAAGGCACTAAAGTGTATGAATAGTTAAAAAGGTTATCCAGCTTTAAGGTATATTCATATTTGTTATGTGCCTATGTAATATGGATTAATAGCAGGACAGTATGTTGACCATACTGTGGCGTATTTAAAGGGCTATTACAGAAAAATTAACTTCTCCCCTATCCACAGGATAACAGAAAAGTAGGAGATTGTGGGGCGATGGCGATCTCCGCTTTGGACCTGTTATGAGTAGAACACTGGGTCGGCACACAACCTGCTGCTCTATTCATTCCTATGGAGCAACGGAAAGAGCCGACTACGCCGGAAGAGTGCAGTTCTCGGCTCTTTCCATCACCTCATAGGAATGAATAGAGCCGCGGGTGGCATGTGCATAACAGAGCTGATACGGAGATTGCCGGGGGGTGCAGGGGTCAGACCCCCGCGATCTCCTACTTTTCCCCTATCCTGTAAGTAGAAGAAAAGTAAATTTTTCCCAGAATACCCCTTTAAGCCATGTTATGCACTGCATGTAGTTTACTAGCATTTCCAAAGCTCAGGTGGCCATTTTTTTCAAAATGCTGATGTATACTGTACACTGAATATAGGCCACTTTACAACTATGGACCTAACTTTAAAAAACATGGTGTGTTATTATTTCTGTAAAACGTAGACAGGCTCTGGGCCTCCCCTGACATCCTGGGAACCAGGGACCATTTCACAAGCTGTAATGTGACAGCCTGTGCAGGGCCAACGCTTTCCGGGTCCCTGCTGCATCCAGCTTATTCTTATTGCCAGCTGTCTTCTCCTAACATATAGCCCACATTTAATAGAACCATTATTTATTCTAAAGATCCTGGCTATAATCCATCCTGCCTGTGTTATGTTAGGAGCAGAAATTCATCAGGCAAGTGTCATAAAGCACCACTGACCTGCAAAACATCAATTCCAACCTCTACATCACAATTCCTCTGCGGCGTGACGTAAATCAGGGACTTGATACATGGCGGAGCTATGTACATTGTGACATAGACTCCGAATAGCCACTGCAAGGAACATTGCCCAGCTGACTGATGTCATGCAGATGCTTGTATGCAGAGGTATGCTGGAATACTGAGGAAACAAAGAAAGGAGGATTGCTTGGAAAGAAGAAAAGATAGTCACAGAGCAGGTCAGAGTCAGTACAGAACTGTGCATGGGTGACCTGCCAAAGCAAGTGGTGGATGGTACCAGTGGCAACACATTTTCTAAATAAAACAAAATCATGGAGCACAGGTAATAAAGCGTAAAAGCCTAAGGAAAAAAAAAACATTAAAAATATAATTTTGGATCCATGGATGCAGTGCTTCTCAAACTGTAAGGCAGAGACTGATAATGTCAGCCTAATATTTGCAGGACAGGTTAAAAGGCGAGAGAGGTAAAAGGCCCTATTACACCAAGCGATAATCGTTGGCGTTGCTTGCTTCTTCTGATTTGCCTATGTAGTAGGGCCTTAAAGAACTTGTACTTGTAATGTTGACAGGGTCACATGAGTCCTGCACCCCGGTCCCAGATAGCAGTGCAGTGGGAGCATGGAGACTACAGGGGAGGTGCAGATGAGGTGAGTATGCTCTCTTGGCTGTCTCAATGTCCCATTTCTAGCATATCCTGTACTCTGCAATTTTAATACTATTCCCAGGAAAATGATATGTTCTACGTACATGTGGATTAGTCTGGCAATGGTGAGCATAGGCACAGTGTTGCTAGCAACAAAAAAATGGTAAACTAGAGGACACTGAGTGGGTAAAATACTTCCGGAAATAGGGGAGGTGTTACTATGGCATTTGGAGCTGCTGGGGAGATATATTGTACTGCACTATGTTGTTTAGCTACTGATAGTAGAAGGTACATGGATGCTGCATGTCAATATCTGCCACTGCTCAGTAGCATTTGTGCATTGGTGTAGCCCTAGTAATTTTTTTGCTGAAACGGTTCGGGTTTGAGTCCATCCGAACTCGAACGTTCGGCATTTGATTAGCTGGGGCTGCTGAACTTGGATAAAGCTCTAAGGTTGTCTGGAAAACATGGATACAGCCCATGACTATATCCATGTTTTCCACATAGCCTTAGGGCTTTATCCAACTTCAGCAGCCACCGCTAATCAAATGCCGAACGTTCGGGTTCGGATGGACTCGAGCATGCTCGAGATTCGCTCATCTCTAGATATCCCATGTTGTTTTATGTTATTATAGCGTGCCTGTCTGCTTCACATGCATAAAAAAAAGTTTATGGGGCATCTAACTTCCTGGAGGGTCCATAAAAGAATTGTGTTGAAAGGTTATGGCCTCCTTTTACATGAAAAAGATGATGTCTACATTTGTTGGTTGTTACCCTGAGTAAAAAATGTTGCGTTGAGTTTCAGTCTGTGCTCTTAATTCATTTATTTTGCAATTGATAATCTGTTTGCAGCCTGCTTCCAGGTTCAGGTTTTCTTATGTGTGTGTGTATCCTCCCAGCAATACATGCTAGATGTTATGTCTCTGTGTCCATGGGAATAGCATTCGCCATGGGAGCTCTGCCTACTCTCTATATATAACCTATGTGATTCACCTTTATACTTCTACAAAGTGCCCTGTGTCTGCCCTTCTTCCTATCTACAGTCTGTGTTCGCTGTCCTCCTTGAATGCTTTAGGCCCCGTTCCCACTGAGGAAAGGTAGCGGAATTCCGCGACGGAATTGTCCGCTGCGGAATGCCGTTAGCCTCCCGCTCATAATGGGAGTCTATGGGAGGCGCGCGCTCCTGCTCTGTACGCGCTGAAGAATGAACATGTTCATTCTTCAGCGCGGACAGGGCAGGAGCGCGCGCCTCCCATAGACTCCCATTATGAGCGGGAGGCTAACGGCATTCCGCGGCGGACAATTCCGTCGCGGAATTCCGCTACCTTTCCTCAGTGGGAACGGGGCCTTACCCCCTCTCCACATTCTAATCTGCTGCATACAACCTCCTTTCCCTTCATGCTGCTAACATTTCTAACATTGTAGTAAGGAGCAGCGCTCTGATTAATTTCTGTAGGTGAAAGACATACAGTAGTTCTCACATACCTATTCTGGGAAAATGGTCATTTCAAGATTGGAACCAAAATAGATAACTGATTTGATATAAACATACCAAGAACAAATGTAAAAAAAAATCTCATTACTAATAGCAAGTGTCTCATTGGCAGGGGTACAACAACTGGGAGCCCTATTGTTCATGATAAAGGGGTCCCGTGTCCACTTGGCAAATGGGACGCTGGCCGAGCATGAATGCTGCTTCTTCATCTACTTACTATGTACTCAACTATCTACATCCTTCTTGGAGAAAAAATTCTGGCAAAATCCCTATAATTCACCTCCCTCTATAATTCCCCCCCCCCCCCCCTGAAATGTATGTGTTTAAAGTGGTACATAGTCCAGCAGCAGCCACTCCATGTTGGTGTCAAATGGCATAACATGTTTGTAGATGTAACATTATTGAGAATTAGTAAAGAAGACAGAAGAAGAACTCCATGATGTAAGATTCCTCTTTTTTTTGCATGTCGTCAATGGATCTTGACCCCTTCAGACTCCAGGAATCTCCTTCGAAAGGCGAATAGTCACTTTGGTTTATTAGGATTCACGCTTCACAGTTAAATGTGAAGAAACGCAATGAAATAAGCCATTTACTGCTAGCTTACTATTTAGATACTATAGTTTGGGCTGGCTCTTGACGCTGGACATTTGTATCTAATTTTCAACCAGATTCACATTGTGGGAATAAAAGAAATGATATATAGTTTAGGTAAACAAATTGACACTTTGTTGTCCAAGGAAAGTAAGCAGAAATATCCCTATGGGAAAGTAGAGGCTTTTCTGGCTTTGGAATATAGACGAGATAAATGTTTCTCCCTTATGCCTTTAATTTTCCAAAACTAATGCAATTCAATGGCACCTTTGAATTATTTGCAGCTTTCCAGGCACGAGCCATTGCTTTCATGCATTTTTCATATGATTAGACTGTGTTGTGACTTATGTTCTTATTAGCGCTCAGGAAAAATGTGATCTATACTCTATTTTCCAGACTAAATTTTTTTCCTTATGACCAAAGGTTAGACAAATGAGCGTTATTCCCTCTTATAATCTCAACATCTGAAGATGTGTTTTAGCAGTTTTATACCGGAAACACACTGATTTCTCTGGCAGTATTGGTGAACATATGCCAATGCTACAATATGTACAATCTGCATTGGTCTGACTACATCAAATCAGATCGTAATTGTAATTAAAAAAAAATAAAGCTGAACACAAGAACAAGGGGGCACAATCTGAGTTTAGTTAGGGGAAGATCAGAAGCAAGATGAGAAAATATCACTTTACTGAAAGGGTAGTAGATACTTGGAACACACTTCCAATAAGTCTGATTGCTGGGAGCCCTATCTACCTTGTGAACAGGGTCCCCAGTTCCCTGATGGAATGGAGTGGTGGTTGTGCATGTGCAGTGCCACTCTATTTATTGTCTATGGGAGCTACCAGAGTGCTGTAGTTAACTAGCTATAGTAGCCCTCAGGTAGCCCTGAGGTCTCAGCTGTCATAACCCCAATTATGTGACTTTATATTAAGGTCTACATACAGTAATCTGTTTAATCTTTGATTTTATTGTTTGATTCAATTAAAGAAGGAGAGAATAACCAATAGAGAGCGAACCTCGAGCACACTTGGATCTGTCAAAACCCGAGCGCGCAGCATTTGATTACCAGTGGCTGAAGAAGTTGGATGCCGCCCAAAAGCTGCCTGGAAAACATAGATACAGCTTTATCTATGTTTTCCTGGATTCCCTAGGGCTGCATTCAGCCATTGGTAATCAAATGCTGCACGCTCAGGTTTGGATGAACCCAAGCGTGCTAGAGGTTTGCTCATCTCTACCAACCAACTTTGTGAATGGAAAATGTTGTGTAGTCACGTGTTACTCTCTTCTTTTAGCTCCCTAATGCTTACTAACATACTGTACATTTTGTACTTGGTTGGTGTGAAGTAGAGGGCTGATGTCTAGTAAAGTAGTACAGGCGACCATACACCTTCAATAGCTGTCAATTAAACAAATGGTTCTTTACATCCCCTACATTAACGTAGGGGGCGGACATTCATATGTATTGAATATACAGGGTTAAGCTTCTACAGGAGCGCTCTGTGGAGGTTTATCTTTTTAAGAACAAAAGGGATAGCCACTTGAAACTCAGCATTACCAATCCTTTTCTCCCCTGAAATTATCTGGCATCATCGGGGTGGGGTGGGGGGGGGGGGAGTCTAGATGTAAAGTCTAAATAAAGTACTATAATCAAAAGAGTAAAACCCTCTCAGAAGTAACTAAGTGGCCTCTTGTATCCTAATCTAGTAAATAATATTACTTGACAAGAATAATATTTCACAATCCTTAAATTATAGTTTATAGCCTTAGGCCTCGGTTATATGAGATGCTATGTTGTAAAACAGAATAGGTTGATTTCTATGCAGGATCAGAAAGTACAGCATCTTGTTTGACATGCACCATAGAAAATTTCTGACATGTCAAACCCTCTACTATGCTACTTAAATTTACCATAAGTGTTGAGTACGCACTAAAATGCTTGAGTGCTCATTACACTGATCATTACACTTAAAATGCTTAAGTGCTCGACTCGAGTAAAAAAAAAAAAAAAAAAAAAATGACCCTGAAAGTCAATGGAAGAGCATTTAACCAGGTGCCCCTGCATGGCAGAAGGGAGGGTGTCTGGTTTAAATGGAAAGCCTAGAAAGTGATGGAGACACCAAGGAGTGGGAAAAGCAGAGTGATGGTTTGGCCTAACGCCCCTCCCCAAAGATAACACAGGAAATCTTGGTCATGACAAATGTTCCGGTGTGTGGGGAGGACAGGTGTTTGGTCCTCAGTTATTGAAGGTGCTGTAGTAACATAGTAACATAGTAAGTAAGGTTGAAAGAAGACAAGAGTCCATCAGGTTCAACCTAGGAGAATCCTACTGTGTTGATCCAGGAAGGCGAAAAACCCCTATGGGGCAGAAGACAACCGCCCCACCCCAGGGAGAAACTCCCCCCCCCCCGACTGCAATGGCAACCAGAACAATCCCCGGATCAACGTATCACCAGAAATCTAATGCCCATAACTTGTAATATTATATTGTTCAAGAAAAGAATCAAGGCCTCCCTTGAACTTATTTAATGAATCGGCCATGACAACCTCATGTGGCAGAGAGTTCCACAGTCTTACCGCTCGTACAGTAAAGAACCCGCGTCGATGCTGATGATGAAATCTTCTTTCCTCTAGACGTAGAGGATGCCCCCTTGTCATTGTTACAGACCTAGGAGTAAAAAGACCACTACAAAGATCTCTGTACTGTCTATTCATATATTTGTACGTTGTGATCAGATCGCCCCTAAGACGTCTTTTTTCTAGCGTAAATAACCCCAAGCTTGATAACCTGTCCTGGTACTGTAACCCACCCATTCCCTTAATGACCTTTGTTGCCCTCCTCTGCACCCGTTCCAGTTCACCTATGTCCTTTTTATATACCGGTGCCCAAAACTGTACACAGTATTCCATATGTGGTCTGACTAGTGATTTATAAAGAGGCAAAACTATGTTCTCATCTTTAGCATCTATACCTCTTTTGATGCACCCCATTATTTTATTAGCCTTGGCAGCTGCTGCCTGGCACTGATCACTAAAGTTGAGTTTACTGTCCACCAATACCCCCAGGTCCTTTTTGGAAGTAGTTTTACACAGTGTTTTATTATTTAGCACATAACTGTACTTATTATTTCTATGGCCCAAATGCATAACCTTACATTTATCCACGTTAAACTTCATTTGCCATTTCTCCGCCCAAGCCTCTAGCTTCTCCAAATCCCTCTGTAATATGATATTATCCTCCTCTGTACTGATTACTTTACCCAGTTTAGTATCATCTGCAAAAATGGAGATTCTACTCTGTAGCCCCTCTACAAGATCATTCATAAAAATATTAAAAAGAAGTGGACCCAACACTGACCCCTGTGGTACCCCACTAGTAACTAAAACCCAATCTGAATATTTTCCATCAATGACCACCCTCTGTTTTCTATCACACAACCAGTTACTTACCCATTTGCATACGTTTTCCCCAAGTCCCAGCATCCTCATTTTGTAGACCAACCTTTCATGCGGCACAGTATCAAATGCCTTTGAAAAGTCCAGATACACAACATCCACAGCCTCCCCCAGGTCCAGTCTATAACATACCTCTTCATAGAAGCCGATCAGATAAGTCTGACAGGACCGATCCCTCATAAATCCATGCTGGTGCTGCGTCATAAGATTATTTTCATTAAGATACTCCAGTATAGCATCTCTTACAATCCCCTCAAATACTTTACCTACTATAGATGTTAGACTTACGGGCCTGTAGTTTCCAGGATCACTCCTTGACCCCTTCTTGAATATTGGTACCACATTAGCTATGTGCCAGTCCTGTGGAACAATCCCTGTCGTAATAGAATCTTTAAATAATAGGAATAACGGTCTGTCCAACACAGTATTTAATTCTTGCAAAACTCTAGGATGGATACCTTCTGGGCCCGGTGACTTATGGATTTTAATGTTTTTAAGGCGTTTCACCACTTCTTGTTGTGTTAGGCAGGTGAGATTTATGGGAGGATTAACATTATCCCTAGTCATGTCGTCTGTTATGGGATTCTCCTCTGTGGATACAGTAGAGAAGAATGTATTTAAAAGATTGGCCTTTTCCTCTTCCCCCTCCACCATTACACCCAGATTATTTTTGAGGGGACCAACATTTTCGGTTTTAAGTCTTTTGTTATTTATATAGGTGAAGAACATTTGGGGATTCGTTTTACTTTCTGTGGCTATCCTTCTTTCTGTTGCTATTTTTGCTTCTTTTATTTGCGTTTTACACATTCTATTCTTCTGTCTATAGTTGCTCAATGCTTCCCCACTACCTTCTTGTTTTAGTTGTCTGAATGCTTGTTTCTTATCATTTATTGCACCCCTTACAGCTGTAGTTAACCACATTGGATTTCTCTTATTTCTACTACGTTTATTCCCATATGGTATGTGTCGTTCACACGATTTACCCAGGATGCTCTTAAATATGTCCCATTTCTCTTGTGTACTTTTATTTCTGAAGGCATTGTCCCAGTCTATGTTCCCAAGGTCCTCTCTTAGTTTTTGGAAATTAGCCTTCCTGAAATTTAATGTTTTTGTAGCCCCTCTACTAATAATTTTATTGAAGGATAATTAAAAACTTACTATGTTATGGTCACTATTACCTAGGTGACCCCCCACCTCTATTTTTGATATTCTGTCGGGCCTATTGGTTAAGATCAGGTCCAGAAGGGCCCCCCCTCTTGTTGGTTCCTCTACTAGTTGGGAAAGGTAATTATCTTTTACTATTTCTAAAAACACGCTTCCCTTCCTGGAGCTGCAGGTTTTTGTTTTCCAGTTTATATTTGGGTAGTTAAAGTCCCCCATAATAATGACGTCACCCTGCTTCGCTGCCACATCTATTTGTCTTATAAGAAGATTTTCTGATTCTTCCACTATACTTGGAGGTTTATAACTCACTCCTATAAGAATTTTATTATTCTTCGTCCCTCCCCTTATTTCTACCCAAAGAGACTCCACATTATTATCACATATATCCTCCCGCAGAATAGGCTTAAGGCATGATTTAACATATAGACAGACCCCTCCCCCTTTCTTATTTTTACGGTCATTTCTGAATAGACTATAACCCTGGATATTAACGGCCCAGTCATAGGTCTCGTCCAGCCATGTCTCGCTTATCCCCACTATATCATATTTCTCTTCAACCATTATGAGTTCTAATTCCTCAGCTTTATTAGTGAGGCTTCGAGCACTTGTATACATACATTTAATATATTTGTCCATATTCCCTTTCCTTTTATCACTAGTGACTATTCTAACCCCTCCCGCCGCTCCACCCCCAGTTCCATAATCTAGGCCCAGCTCTCCATCTACTCTGTCTTTACTTACTATATTGTAGTTGCCCTCCCCCCCCCCCCCGGTCCCTAGTTTAAACACTCCTCCAACCTCTTAGCCATCTTCTCCCCCAGCACAGCTGCACCCTCCCCATTGAGATGCAGCCCGTTCCCTACTGTAGAGCCTGTAACTGACCGAGAAGTCAGCCCAGTTCTCCATGAACCCAAACCCCTCTATCCTACACCAGCTCTTGAGCCACTTATTTACCTCCCTAATCTCCCGCTGTCTCTCAGGTGTGGCTCGTGGTACAGGTAATATTTCGGAAAATATTACCTTGGAGGTCCTAGTTTTAAGCTTCCTGCCTAAGTCCCTGAAATCGTTTTTTAAGGACCAGCCACCTACCTCTAACTTTATCATTGGTGCCAATGTGCACCATGACTGCTGGGTCATCGCCAGCCCCTCCCAGTAATCTGTCAGATCGATCCGCGATGTGACGAACTCGAGCGCCAGGAAGGCAACACACTGTTCGACGATCCCGGTCTTTGTGACAGATTGCCCTGTCTGTCCCCCTAATAATTGAGTCCCCCACTACCAGTACCTGCCTGGCCTGCCCTGAACTCCTGTTTCCCACCTTACTGGAGCAGACACCCCCCTGGCTTTCAGAGGCAGTGTCCTGCTGCAGCAATTCCACCCCTGAATCAACATCCCCCTCATCCGCCAATTTGGCAAACTTGTTGGGGTGTGCCAGATCAGGACTGGCCTCCCTCACACTCTTCCCTCTACCCCTTTTTCTAACTGTGACCCAACTAGCTGCCTCTTCCTCCTGTACCTCCATGCTATCACTCTCTCCCCCATCTACCCCTTGGAGTGCTTGCTCAGTGAGCACCAGACCCCTTTCCAGTTTGCTAATGCATCTAAATCGTTGCAGCTGCTCATTTAGATCCAGGATCTGGGCTTCCAAACCAGCAACATGCACACATCTCCCACAATGGTATGCACCCTCGATCGGTTGATCAAGGATTGCATACATCGCACAAGATGTACATTGGGCCGCATTGTCAAACATGGCGCTCATTTATATGGGGATATTATGTATAAAGAAAGAAAAAACAAACAAGCAACAAAAGCAAACAATGTGTTCAAAAGCAAATAAACAATTTGTTTTCCTCTAAAACTCCCCGAATCTAAAGTCCCAGAATATTAAAGTCCCACACTTGAGACAAAAACACACTTCAGATCAAAAACTCGCACGCTCCAAAACTCGCTCACAATACAATATAAAAGTATTATTGAAGGTGCTGTAGTGGTACTGGTATAGTGTGTGCCAGATTACTGTTTTTCGCCAGTAACTGTACCAGTGTCAGTATAATGTATACAGCTGGTATAGTTTGTCAGGTGACTGTTTCTTTGGCTGTATACCTGTACCAGTAACCAGTATCAGTATACTGTATAAGGCTATGTTCACACAACATATGAGACTGGACGTTCCGTTACCCGGTCTTTGCAGCTGCAAAGTTCTGATGCTGCTGATGTGGTTTTACGAAAATATACATTGTGTGAACATAGCCTAATACTGGGATAGTATATGTGACATATCTATTTTTTAGGTGCCCTACAGGAAGATTACTAGTCCTGAAAAGGACTTTTGGGTTTTAATGGGCCTGCCTACCTACTTAAACTATTCGCTACACTAATTCTGTCCCTCTTCCAGCATCTCTGCCAGCGTAATGATGGCAACTGAGACGAACATCAGGTAACCCAGGCCTTTATAGACCCAGATCACCTGATGTGGGCAGTTAATCAATGCTATGCCAGTAGCCAACATGGCTACAAAATGTGCAAGGCCTTCCCTGCATGTTTACTGGTTTGGTAAAGCCGTCAAACATGCATGGAGGAAACCTGTGCTTTGACCAGAGCAGGTGCTCGGTCTAGCTTTGAGCATCGGGCAGTGTTGAGCATCCCAGAGGAAGATGTGGTGGTCACCCAGCCCCAGCAACAGAGTAAAAAAGGAAGCAGGGAGCAAAAGAACAGTGTACGACCCATGGCCAGTATCTCACCTGGTACTGCCCACATCGCCCAGGGGCTGAGCACGCCAAAGCTAGTCCAGATGAGTTGTCTGGCCTGGCATTTTTTTCTGGCTTAGTGCTGAGGACAAGACACAAGTAGTTTGTACGCTGTGTCACCAGGGCCTCAAGTGAGGTGTAAGCATCAATAACCTGAGCACCATGTTGCACGATAAGGCACCTAAATGCAAACCATGAGCTGCAGTGGAACAAACACAAGAGAAGCCATCAAACATCCGAGGCTCCCTCTTCTCCCTCCTCTGCTTCTGCTCTCTCAGCCTCTTCATCACCCTTATCAATGATAGGGAGGATGTAAAAGCAGCAGCACTACCACAACCAGCATCACCAGCTATGTCGACACAGTCTCAGGGAAGTGTCATGAGAAAAAATTCATCGCTGACAAAGGCTGTTGTGAGATCCTGATGGAAATATTCTGATACTGCATAGCAATGGCAGGGAGTTGGAATTGCACTATTATTTACACTGATGAGTTTGATGAAATCTGCCATCGGCTTATTGGGTCTTTATCGCATGTGCTGTTTATTTAGTATGATCTCACATGTATTAATATGGCGGTGTAATTGGAAAGCAGTGTGCAGTGCAATATTTTCATAAACACAGAATAAAAGCTTGGCAATGTGATTGAACAATTATCATGAAATCAGCTCATTAAGTGCTCAATCTTAAGGAAAGATAACTTCTCGCTGCAACATAAAGAAGCGGAGTTCCCATCAGCAGAATTCCAGTCTTGCTTTTTCCCAGGTGCTAATTATTCCGTCTGCTCGTTTTGCAAATGTAATTACCCCAATGGGCTGCTTAACTTTCTGAGCACATTGCCTTCCCTGCACATTTCAGAAATGGAGAAGCAGACATACAAAATGGGAGCAGGCTGACTAGGCTACTTTGTATTCCATTGTGCAGCTATGGATCAGTGGTGCCCCGGAACTGGATCCAAACCTGACAGTTTTAGCTCCTCGTGTTCAGGACAATTAAAAGGTAAATGTTGCCAGACGTTCTAAATGACAGAATATTATGCCAAGATACAGGACACATCTTCTTTTACCGATGCTTTTGTCTTGAACTGATTGCATCATGAAAGCAGAAACTGTGACAACTTTGTAACATGTGAGCTTGACCTACTTGCTTTCTGATACAGTTCTTCATATTATGCATACATACACAACCTTGTTCTGTGTTGTCATCCAAGCTTTTTACCCTGAATACCTATAATCACATGAGGATAAGTAATCAGCCTTGCAGCATTTTTCTTTTGCTTTCATGTGTTGTTTAGGTAAGGAGAATATTATAGCAATTATGTGGTAGCCAATAATACGGACATCACTAATTTTGTAGATATGCTTGGTCGGTTTTAGACTGGGGTTTCTCCGGTCCATTACAGACTTTCTTTTTACATATATAGAACATAGGCATGTCCTCTTTGTATATGGGCAACATATCATTGATAAGTTTGAATAAATTACTTGTGAACCAAGGCATCTCTCTAGCTAACCAATTCCCTGTTCTGTACTTAAAAGAGGCCAGAACCCAATACAGCTGTCTACAGATTGGTGACTCTTCTTGTTGCAGATGACTTTGGTTTTGGCTTTCATGAGACCAATTTTTTCTTTTTAGAGAAAACCTAATTTGCTTGCCTGTTTATGAAACTGGACTCATATGGTAACACATTTTGGCTGTAAATTCTTGTATGGGTGCTATATTATGGCTCTACATTGATCATATTTGCTATAAATATAAACATGCTATAAAACTGAGAAATTTGTAGTTTTCCCTAGGAATAAAGATTATCCTATTACCATAACCTGAAGGGAATCTGTCACTAGGTTTATTCCACCTTAAATGAGGGCAGCATAAACTAGTGACAGAAATTCTGAATAGATCGGTGTATTACTTACATCGTTTTGTTCATCTGTTCTCCTAATATGCAGGAGAATAGGATTCTTGCCACACCCCTCCCCCCCCTCCAGCTGCTGATTGACAGTTGACTCCCTATACACAGCATGGATAGAGAACTGCCAATCAGCAGTCGGTGGGCGGAGTTTTCTGCTACATTTCAATATTGAGATTTGGATATCTTTGTATGAGCTGCACAGAACATGTAAGTGATACATCATTCTGTTCAGCTTCTCTGTCACTAGTTTATGCTACCCTTACATAGGACAGCCTAAACCTACTGACAGAGTATCTTTAGGATTGTTATATAAGATCTTTACAGATTTCCTTGTAACTACTTAGAACCTTTTTTTGCTTTAAAGTTATTTTCCTCAAAGCTTGATATCATTTTGAACTCACTTTAAAGTTTGAGAATGAGAGCTGTCAATCATTTACGCTCCACAAAAAGGATTCCCATGTTCAAAGACCACAAACTATATTTACTGCCGTCGCCGGCAACCTGGAGAGATACGAAGAGGAGCACCAGCTGTTATACTAGATGTAGTTATTGAACGGCTCTAGTCAAGTAGGCAATATTTTGAGTAGTATATTTTTAACATTATGTACATAATAACATTCACTAATATTGGAGCTTTTAGCCACATGTTCTTGGATTCCACAGAACAGAGAGGAACAAAGAAACTAAACTTTAAAACAACCTATTTATTGTCAGGAATCTGCAGTAGCCTGTGTGAACTGGACCTGGTGTTTTTCCTTTGTGTGCCACACCCGATTGCTTCTCAGCTTCTGGCTATGCAGGAGTTAAGCTGAAAAGCTCCTGGTCTTGATTTTACACCGGTGTTGTTGCTGTGATTGACAGGTTTCTCTGCCTGTCTGTACCTGGAAGATCAGAGCGCCGGTCCAATGAGGATCCAGACCGGGCTCTTAGTCAGCATAAAAGCTAAGCACAGACTGAGTCCCAGCGCTGGCTGGTTAGGTGTATTCCTGGTCCCAGCTCTCCCTTGTATATTCCTGCGCTACCCGTCCTATCCCTTCTACTGCTCGACTCATTTTTCTTACCTCCTGCCTAACTTGTGACTACTCTTTTGGATTACTGATTTTGTACTACGTTGCCCGTGTGGTTTGACCCGGCCTGGTTTACTATTCCTTATTGTGTTCGTCTGTCCGTATTGTTTTGTGTATCACGTATATAGCGCAGGGAACGTCTCTGTGGTTGTCCGCGACCGCTTAGGGTCGGCTGAGGCAATTAGGCAGGGACAGTGGGTGGTTCAGATAGGGCCCACTGTCTGGTTGTGTCTGTGTTAGTCTGACATTTATTGGATAAGCGTGTGTTAGAACCATAGGAATGAAATGCACTGTAAAACACAGGGCGGGGAATATTGGTCCAAGTATAGAATGGTAATTTAGCCTAAAGAGTCAATGTAATTAAAAGTAACTATTGACATCTCCTCTGGCATCTGGGTGAGAGCGTTTTGGCATCCCCATGACAACCTGACACTGTGCCATCAGGGATGCCGAGCCAATCAACAAGCAAGAACACCGGGCCATTCAGATCCTTGCCGGTGGTGCTCTATTTATACTTGCTATATCTGCTATAGGGAATCTGTGATTGGTCTTACAAACCTCTACAGATTTCTTAGCAGTATTCAGTTTTCCTGATATCCTGAACATCTGCCTTGTTTTCTGACCTTCTTTCTCATTTGTACTTGACGTGTTATCCTAATTTGACACTTATTTTTTTGACTAATCTGTTGAATTGTGATTTATGGTTTTCTATTTGTTTGGAACTGTGTCCATTATTTCCTGCCTCTCCTGCACGTAGTCGAGTATAGGGACCATCACAGATTTGGGGGATACAGTTAAGGGTGCATCATCCAAGTCGCTAGGGACAGGGGCTGTAAGTGAGAACAGAGCTGCACTATTCCTACACACCTATGACAACTGCATTGACATTTCTGCTGGCTACTGAGCTAAACTCTCACAGCAGCCCCTGCTGGCACAGATTCTGTACAGGGCATGTCCTGTTGATTTGATCAGTTTGCCGAACGTTTACAACTAAGTTTTACAGCAGTAACAATATGTACTTCCTTGGGTAATACAATTCCTGCATGGCAGAATGGCAGGAAAAACATTCTATAATTCTTGTTTAGTGATATAGCCTGATAAATATTTAGTGTTTTGCATAGCATCTACAAGCAATCTATATCTGGTCTTCTTCTCTATTGTTAAAGAGAGCTGGGAACCTTGAAAAGTAGGGTTCCTAGAAGCCCCAGTTGGGAAATAATGTTCAACAGTATAGAAGAAACCAATGTACTTTCTGAGTTTAGGTAAGCTTTTAGACCAACACAGCGTCCAACTAATGTCATTCTATCGTTCAATCTGATATAAACAATATGGAAAGACTTAAAGCGACTCTGTACCCACAATCTAAACCCCCCCCCCCAACCACTTGTACCTTCGGATAGCTGCTTTTAATCCAAGATCTATCTTGGGGTCCGTTTGGCAGGTGATGCAGTTATTGTCCTAAAAAACAACTTTTAAAGTTGCAGACCCGTGTCCAATGGGCGTGGCTTAGAATATCCGTGCCCTAACCTTGTACCACCCCTCCCTCCTCCCCACCCTCTTCATCATTAGGAATGCCTTTTTCTCCTGTCTGAACATTGCACAGATGCCTTAATGATCCAGCCCATGTGCCGGGCTAAACGGGTGAGGAATAGGAGACAATTTGCCTGGAGCATTCTTAACGATGAAGAGGGCGGAGTGGAGGGACATAGAGGTTGTGCCAGCCTAATGCATACACAATCTAAGCCCGGCTGTTGGGCACGGGGCTGCCAGTTTAAAAGTTGTTTTTTAGGACAATAACTGCATCACCTGCCGAACGGACCCCAGGACAGATCTTGGATTAAAAGCAGCAATCTGAAGGTACAAGCGGTTTCGGGGGGGTCAGATTGTGGGTACAGAGTCACTTTAAGTACACACTGTAGTTGCATCCCTCCATGCCCAAAGTCAGGTTCAATGGGAGAGTAACATTAATGCTGCTCTGTTCAATGATACATAGTCTAAGCCAAAGTTAGGCCTCAATAACATATAGCCAAGGTTTCTTGCAAAGGATGAATGAAACTGGAGGCATACAAAAGTATAGAGCCATAGATTTCCATTGGTACTATACTATGTTCTCTGCTCTCCTGTGTACAGAAGCCCTTAGTATAAGTAGTACAATGTTTAAATGACTCTTAAAATACCCATACTATTATTTACGTCTTGTGGACATTGACTGATTATGGAACAGCGAACACCGCCTATTGCATGATGGACTTTTAGAGGTAACCACCTCATTAATAGGATTCTGCGCCCCTGGTTTTTCATGATGTGACTCTACAATGCTTCTTCCTTTTTGCTTATAAGGATTTACATGTATTGTGAATGTGCCCATGTCCATGACGCTGTATTCACTTGTTATGACTTACTGTTTATTATTCTCAATAAAAAAAGAGTTAATAATAAGTACAATGTATTTCCAAAGTTAGTCAAACTTTTATGTAGATTATCTATATACAAACTGTAACATTGTGTTTAATAATATCCTGTCATTGTATAAAAAAAATTACATGTGGAAATGGTAAAAAACAAAAAACCCACACCTACAGCAATGTAACACTTGTAACATTCTAATTAGTAAGTTTTAGTATTAGAGGTTTGTCAGATAGATTGTAATGCATAATAATTACCTCAATTGTTCTAGGTAGAACAGAAATGCAGGAAGGTGTAATGCCGTCACTTTGTATTTTTAAGACCTCTAGTCTGTGGTGCTTTTTTAATTATTTAATAAAACAAATGCCGAACTTTCTTTGCTACGATAGAAGAAAAGATGGGATAATTAAATTGTTGAACCACCATTGAGCATAGATTTCCTTTAAAGTTTTCCAACACAATGTAAAAAAAAATAAAGTAAAAAATTATAACAAAAAAACAAAAACAGCTGGGAACGGTATAAAGTGCTCCATCTCCTGCTGCTCCGATGCTGATGCCTCCCCTGATGATCCCTATGCACCTGGCTACAGCAATATCATGTCATCTGGATATGTGACCTTTGCAGGAAAATACTGGTTATAGCCATTACATTAATAGTGTTGACGCCAGTGATTGGCTGCATTGGTCACATGTTGACAGAAATGGTAGAAACCAGCAAGGAACCAGAACAGCTTTGGCATGGGATTGGTGGGGTATTAACCCTTTTAATTTTTTTATACAATTTTTATACAATTGACAGCTTTTTGTAGAAAACCCCTTTAAAAATAAATAATAATAATAACAACATAGCAGGTAGCTGTATACAATGATGAATTTATTGATGCAAATATCTGAGGGACATGGTTTAGTTTTACTAGATGCTTGGTTGTGGTATATGCATGTATTTTCCTCTTTAAGATCTCACATGTATTTTATTGATTGATTGTTTTTTATGTTTTTTTTTTGTTTTATTTTTAACCTTTGAAAGAGTAAATAAACAAACCACAGCACGCCGACCTCTCCCAATCCGATGCTCTATTTTACAAACCCCAGTGAGGCACTCCTCGTGCTCTTCTGATAAGATTCCCAAACCACTCAGTGGTTCACTGCACTGGCTTCACAGTATCATTGGCAGATAACAACTGCATCATTGTGTAAAACTGCACATTCTCTGGTTGAAGAATCAGTGAAGCAGTGAATTAAGCAGTAACATCAAATAAGTCAGGAGGTGAGAGCTGACCTTAAATCTTGATAGGATGACTAAAGCTTCAATATAAGAGTAGATACAAAGAATGTATCTCTCTGGGGAACAGCTCATCAATTTTAAAGAGTCTGTGTAAGACACAATTTCCTGTGCAGTGTAGAGCACGTGTTCTGGATGACTCATCACCTTTCCCCTGAAAGTCACAGAGCATGCTCAGGACACTCTTCCATAGAAGTCAACGAGTCACCCTCCAGAAAATAGCTTCCTGTGGTTCACGTTGCTGCTGTAAGGCATATAACACTGATTCCGTGCAGTTCTTAAGTATTGAAAAATGCCAAGGACATAAATATGGCACATCTTTTCATACTTTTCCTAATAACCTTTCATAATAATAATAATAATAATAATAATAATAATAATATAGTTTCTATCACATTTGAGTAGATAGTGTCTCAAGGTGATGCATGCAGTGTATAGTGGGTAAATATCCCAGAGTCCTGCTGCCCCAGCAATATCAGGATTGTTTTATAGTGCGCTCCAGCTACACAAAAATATGCAGCCCAGCCTCCAACAAGATTTATACCCACCAGAGCTCTAAACAGATTCATGGAAACCTGGAACTAATCCATACCTATCACGTTTTATGTCTTTATGGGCCAAGAACAGGTGAATTACTTTTATTAAGTTTCATGAAATATATGAAATATAGTAAATAACTATCGTTTGGCCACCGCTGTATTCAGAGGCAATGTAGCATCTGTGTCAATCATTTTTATTGCGCCGCTTGGGCTGTTAACCTTGCTTATATTCTCAGTGTACAAGGGAGCATAGTGATGACATATGTAAAATGCATTGCTATTCTAAATAGTAAAATATGACACAATTTCCTTCACACTCTTGCTGCTATGACATGAAGCCATTCACTGTATTTCAATTAGTTCCCTTGTAGCTTAAAGGGGATGTCTAGAAGCTAAAGCTGGTTTGACAGGGAACAAACTTAATACAAAAAATAATAATTTTTTTCTCCTATATCCATTACAGAAATACAAGTGTTAGTTCACATACTATGTAAGGCTATGTCCACACAAAGTCAAAAATATTGAAAAGGTGGACGATTTTCATATTTAAAAAATTGTCTGTTTTGCCGTGATATAACTGACTGCAATGGCAATGCATTGAAGTCAACAGAAAGACGGACGTCCAATGCATACAATGCATTGAATAATGGACGTTTTACCGCTGACGTCAAAATAATGAACATGACCATTATTTTCGGACGTCTTTTGCAAACAGCGGACATTTTTTATTAGTTGTTCACATACAGTTTTTCTTTTTCCACCGTTCTTTCTCAGTTTTTACTATTAAATTCAATGGACTTTTCAATTAAGACACACCCAAACAGCATTTAGTAACCCCAAACTAGAATAATGTACAAACGCCGGTCATTGAACTAAGGGGAGGCCAGACTGTTAAATGACGTCCGTTATTTTAGACTCAAAATAACGGACATCATTTTAAATGGAGCAGAAAAGATGTTGTGTGAACATAGCCTAAGGAGTATGGGTTCTAATAGTGTAAAAAAAAAAGTATATTTTTTATTACAATAAAATTCATGTTTATAGAAAATCCACTGAAAAGGACTGTCTACAACAATCACCGCACCCATGCAATGGCTATTTTTTATTTATTTAATGACTTTTCTTTCTTTTTTTCTTTGTTAGAAAATAGGGATGGTCCGAACCTGCTGAGGTTCGGGTTCGTACGAACCCGAACTCTCTGCAATGATTCCCGCTGTCTGCCTGCTCCGTGGAGAGGGTGGATACAGCGGGAGGACCGCCTGGAAAACTGGGATACAGCCATAGCCATAGGCAGTATCCCAGTTTTCCAGGCGGTCCTCCCGCTGTATCCACCCGCTGCACGGAGCGGGCAGACAGCGGGAATCTGATGCCAGAGCGTTCTGGTTCATACGAACCCGAACCTCGGCAGGTTCAGACCATCCTTCTTAGAAAACATTAGTTGTCCATAATAATAAAAACTGTCTCAAATTTTACCCCAATGTGGATGCCTTATGTGTTAGTGTCTGACACCATTTCTCATTGGAGAAGCAAGTCCTCACCCTTAACCATTGCAAGGAAGTAAGGTCTTTTCCAGTGTGATTCTTAGGTCACTATGTCCAGAATGATCTCACTTGGCATTGTCTGCACAGTAGTTTAAAAAAAAAAGTAAGTAAACTTAGATTACCAGATGGGATGTAGCAACCCTGAGATTGGCAAAAAACCATTGTGTGGAATGAGTCAAAAAAGAGAAGAATAAGTGGAACCAGATTGCAAACCGAGAGAATGTGACAGATGTATATTCCTGAGGTAAGGATCAGGATGAGGAGTCAACACCACAATGTTAACTGCCTTAAAATGCAGACAAGGAACACCTGACAACTTTTCCTTTAAATACCTTGCCAGACCCTTGGCCATCAACAGTCAACCATTGTGAAAGCAACCCAACATGACTGGTTATGGAAGCAGAGATCCATGATATCACATGACCAGAGAATATGGCACTTGGGAACTCGATCGGTTGCCATATGCAGAGAAACCAAGCTAGGATTCGGTTAGATAATACTTAAAGTGCCAGGAAACCTGACTGGGGTTTTCAGCCCAGAACCCATTTTATTTTAATGAGTAGCAAATCCTCCAACAGACTAGAGTTCCTCTAGTTGGGCTGTCAACCTGTGCTATGTTTCAATCTTCTGTTATGTGCTGACATTGATTTATAGTGGAGATATATATAGGTAGTATTAGAACAAGTTTTAATTCTTCTGCAATGGAACGATTTTTCATTAATTTTCCAAGAAGCATTGCTTTAAAGTTGACTTGTGCTATCATTATATATATCTGTTTCACGAATTATAAATTTGAGGTTTTTTTTTAAAATTAGAATCTGTATTATTTACATTAGAATAAACCGTCAATTAAATTTAGAAAATTGAATACCCTGATATATGGAATTCTGAGCTTTCCGTTGGGAACCTTATCTATTAGCCAGAGTATCTCTCGTTCTACAGGACTCATGTCTGTTCATTACGAGAACAAGTCAGCCATTTCACTAAGAGCTGTGTAATACCAGATTTGACCTATAGTCACACTGTGAAATTGAAGTTACCCTTAAATTCTTTTGCAAATTACAGCTCATTGCTGTGATCATAATATTGCCAAGGAACCCTTTCAACAGTAAAAAATTGTCCAAAGCAAACCACCCTTTAACATATAAAACTATTAACGTACCATTATCCATTACCATGGACGCAGGAAGCACATGCGATAGATCTTGGGCAAGGCCTGAAGCAACGGACTCTTTGACCTTCAGAGATGGGAGGTTGTTACAGTGTCTTTGGCACAAGATAGTGAGTAGGCAGACCATTGAATGTATTGCTCTAATTTTTTAAACCATTAAAATGTGTGGAACACAGCAAAGGCCACTGGCGTAAAGCAACATTACATAATATAATTACAGATCTGGCAGCGCTCTCATAAATCGTCAATGGTACTGATTCCCCTCGAATGTTGGCTGGCAAACAGGAGTGCTCTCAGCAGCTGTGCTGTTCCTGTGCCAGTGGTGGTAACATAGAGAAATGACATCTGGATTTCTGGTTCACAATTTGCAACCCTGGCAAAAAAAAAAGTCCTACTTATTGTAAGTGAGCTAAGTAGGCATTTTACATAGCTGTTGACTTTACATTGTTTTACTTGAGCTCAACAACAAATAAACTGATATAGATGAAAGAAAATTAAATGATGCATTCAATTTATGTCAGCAGCATATTGCTGATCCCAGCTATGTCCCCAGCTCCTGGTGTGGAGTCATTGTCTCTGTGAAGAGAAGTATACACTGGTGGACAAACTATTTGAGTCAAGAAGTCATTATATAATATATACTTCGACAGAGTTTCCATTTTGGAAGATACTGTAAACTACTGAATATAACCTGTTCTTGTCCACTACTATTTTAGGACAGTTTTATATGGTTGTTCTGGACTCTGAAACATTGCATTCTACGTCTGTGTCCAGCTTTGCAGGTCATGGGGTCAATGAAGTCAGTGGTGTATAGCAGATAGTATAATTTATGGCTACTCCATAAAACATGCCGCCCATACAAATCTGGGGCCTAAACAATAAATTCTTATGCCCTCATGGCAGAAAGGCCTTGGCCTCCAACACAAATGTGAATGTAAAGTCGCCTCTCCATATTTTTAAAAACATACCTAGCAGGGTCGCTAGAAGCTTAGCAATAAAGGATGAAACTGTATAACTGACCTTGAAGGGGCCTGAAGTCCGTTCTGTCACAAAAAATGCTAGTAACTGGTAGATGTTATTGGCCCCAAACTTTACTTTCCCAGTGTCAGTCCCCGTTGACTTAATATTGTCTTCTGACTACTAGCACATTTCTGATATATAAGATTTAAATATTTTTACTTATTGATCTATTGCTGGCACCTATGGGTTCAAATAACCCCCAATTTTTTATTAATTTTCAACAAATACAACAAAAAATACAGTGCTCATGGGCCTGGACCCAGTTTTTCACAATGCCCAAGGGGGGGGGGGGGGGAAATAATATCCACCTACCTCTCCATCTCCAGTGCTGCTGCCCACATACCAGTTGCCAGCTGTTTTCTGGTCTTAAGTGCATGTTATTTTTTTTTTTTATATATAATTGTTTATTTTTTTTCATTTTTCAATATAGTCAAACAATCAAAAATATATAAATGTAGGAACCAACAGCTTGCAAACAGTTCCAGGCCAAATAGCACACGAGAAACACAGCATGTTTGTACAATAAAACAGGGGAAAGGTCAATTTAAAAACATATGTATATCAATCCAGCTAATAGAAAGGACAAAAGTCCGTAGGTATTCATAAAACCAACAAAGAAGACAATAGGGGACAAGACAAAAAGTTTTTTTTTTTAACTCACCTCCTTCCCGTGGTGTTTTTTTTTTTCTGACGGATGGAGTTGTACAACAGTATAATACAGTAGAAATATAGTGGTGGTCAACAGTAACAATGAAAATAAAAAATAAACAGGAACAAGTAATTAGATGTAGTATAAAGAAGTATCAAATACTATTGATACCTGATTCCTATGGCACATAAAATGGAGCCAACAAAATGACAAGCCTGCAGTGAAGGCACTGAAACATTTCTAGAGAGCTAAAGAGTAGAAAGCAAACCAGGATAGGAAGCCCTGTGTCTCCTGGGGCAGTTGATCAAGTAATTTTGCTTGATAATATGCAGTGAAGTTTGGCTATCCCAACCTTCTATTATGTATTGGTAAACACTTTTTCCCTGACCTTGCCAGATTTATTTTGTATTCAATGATTGTATACTTTTTTGTATAAAATTGGGTATTGGAACTGGGAGGTTGCAAACATAATAAAGGATTTTAGTAAGGATTTTAGTAAGGTTGGCTAAAGAAATACATCGCATTCAAGAAATTGGCCTTAGTTAAGTTTGAGAGGAGGGATATATAGTTAATTAAAACCTTTTTTGAAAAGGGTATGTAAGGCTGGGTTCACACTACATTTTTTGCAATCCGTTCTTTCGTTTACAAAAAACAGATGCATTTGTGTTAACCCGTTTTGATCCGTTTTCCCATTGACATCCATTTCAAAAGAAATGGACCAAAAAACATCAGTTTTTTTTTTAACGTACACAAAAAATGTGGTCAACCCCGTTTTTGTTTACATTAAAAAAAAAAGATGTTTTGTATCCCCTTTTTTATAATGGATGTAAATGGAAAAATGGACCAAAACAGATGCACACAAATGCATCCATTTTCCATCCGTTTTTTCATCCGTTTCTTGTAAAAACATTGTATGAACACACAGCCTAAGGCTGATTACTACAGTAAATAACAGAGTGTACCAGAGCATAAAGGGCTAATGAACCGATGATTTTTACTGAATATGTGGAAGGACATTGGTTGTTAATAAATACTGTACTTTTACACTAGTTATTTTATTATGCCACTAAGAATTTTAGCTGTCGTTGTCCTTAAACTTTTCGGTTTATGTGTGAATGAACACTTCACATCCTACACAATGTATAAATGAGATGGTGCCAATAGGTAATTAAACAGAATGTGAGAATAGATATTTGTGAAATCTGTGATGTCCTTATTCCAAACCAGCTATCACTACCTACAGTTTAGCACAGTCTTCATGACACATATGTTGTTTATATTCATTTTTCTGCATTAAGTCGCAGCTTAAATTCAGAAGTTCTTAAAGAAATATTCTAACAGGCAAACACAACTCCAGCTGGTCTCCTGCCGCCTCCTCCTAGATGAAAAAAGAAATCACACTCCCCGATGAGGTCTACTCATGGTGCTAGCTTTCTTCACTGGCAGACAGGACTGGAAGTGGGGCTAAATATGTACCCCTAGGTCTTTATGCTGGCTCTACACAACACCAACAAGACCAATGCTTGGCTTTCTGCACAGCCTGAAAGACTCCCTAATGACATATTATCATGGGAAACTCTATACAGAGGAAGAAAAAGCTTTCTCAGTGCCCAGGGCAGCGTATCGGAACGTTCTTGCCAAATTTATTGCAGTCAGTAACTCAAATGTGTAACTTGACATTTCAGGGCCATTAACTAGTAATAATACATTATTTCAGTACCTACTGATCAGAAGTGTAAAATAAAAGTAGTGCCTACCATATTTATGAAACAAAACTGATAAACTAGAAGTATCAATGTCTGAAGAATGTATGTCATAGAGAAATACCTACTGAAGATTGCTGTGGGAGGTCCCAACAGACAAGGTATCCAGGTAGTTCAGGCGCTGACCGGCAGTCTGTTGACTACTCCCAAAAGGAGGATAGGAGATGTAGTATTGGATAACGTCTTTTATTAATGAATAACGTGTTTCCATGAATCTGATGATGAGAAGGTTCTTGAAATGCCTTATCCATCAATAAAAGACGTTATCCAATACTATGTCTTCTATCATCCTTTGGGGAGTAGTCAATGGACTGCCGGTTGGATTCAATGGGGGTCATGCACATTTTGGTCTCATTGGGTCTTCATATCCATGGATACCTGAACTTCTTGATTAACAGAGGATCTCGCCACGGATCCAGAAGGAAGTCATTATTTTCTGATGCTGGAGTGCCACTTTATTTGGTTTGCATGAAGACTTCTCTATGACTTACAATAATTTTACAACTCTTCGGGTAAAGTTTCTGCGCACAGTATCGGCTGACATAAACTTATCCTATCAGAAGTTCTGTGAAGAAAAGATTTCATCCATGTAGAATGCATTTTGTATTTGGATAGCTAGGTCATTTTTTTCCCTATGATTTCAATTTGTTAAAGACACTCTGAAAGTTTCTAAAAAAAAATGTCAACATGAAATGTTTTATGTGATCACTTCTGTAATTTCCTATAATATCTTATATTAAATTATAAAGAAAAAAAGGTTTTTAATGTAGACATAACACGCTTTATATAAAATGTCATGGACTGTCAGATGGGCCCATCTTGTTAGCCTTCCAATAGTGGCATGGTTTATAGCTTTGCCTGTGGCTGTTATGATTATGTTTTCCTCTGCGAGTCCTCGCAGTCAATGCTGTTTGCCTAAAAGGAAGAGGGTTCCAACTGGCGGCTGATCAAAGCTTGACTTTAGTACTAAATGACTGAATAATAAAATTTGCTAAATCATAAAAATGGAAGTAAAGGATTTGTTCATTGTGTGTGCTGTTTATGTGGCAGCTTATGTCCAAATACAGGGTTTTGTGTGTACATTACTGGGTGAGTACTTGTAGATTAGGCACTGAAGGTTTAGTCCTCTTTATTTTGAGTGTTAGAGGGTCCTGGGATCCATTTTTATTACAAACAGTCTCTTTGCAGCTTAACCACAAGACATCATACATGTCCTGATCTAACATTTAGGGGGATATTAATCAACGATGCACCTCTGGCAGATTCTTGCCATCTCCTTGGCGTACGACAGCCATAACACCCGTTTACCAGGTGTAGATTTGCAATGCAATTCCTGCGCAAGCTCAGGGCCAGCTGGCTTTACTAAGACTAGATTTGATAAATGTCCCCCAAGGTATATATTTAAAGGCGTTGTCCAGATGTAGAAAAACAAGGCCACTTTCAACACAACTCTTGTCTCCACGTGTGGTTTGCAATTAAGTTCCACTAACTTCAATGGAACTGAAATGCAAAACCCCACCGAAACTGGAGAAAAGAGTCGAGCTATCTTGGGAAGAAAGTGGCCATGTTTTGTTTACAAAAATAAATGTGAACAGTGCTCCATAGTGTAGTATCCAAGGTTAAAGAATGAGAACCTTCAGAATAAACAGAGGACTCTCACCTGATCGTGTTGTGCAAATGCAAGGCACAACGCTCGGTATAGGTATAAGTTGGACCGCAGCCACTCCCAGCAACCAAAAATAGGTACTAAAATGTAACAATTCCTCCGCTCCACTCTGGGTTACCCAGAGTGGAGCAGAGGAATTGTTACATGTTTTGTTTAAAACTGGATAACCTCTAACCTTTTTAATAATGTATAGCTAATTGTGGTGACATCATATTAGAAGTCATACATTTGTGCCATCTCTATAACACAATATATTCTACCATGAAAGGTTATAAACTAGTAACATCCTATTTCTGCCTCCATCTTTTTCACTGGAAACTGACACGAAAGAAGTGAGGACTGGGGATTTTAGTAGCCAAACAAAAATCTATCCCAAAAAGCAAAGTTACTTATCTGTAGACACTTGTTTTGTGTTTGTTACCCTTCATCAATACAGAACAGGGAGCTGGCTGGCTGCTGAGAAGTTTTCATCATGAGACTGATTCATGATCTGCTGGGGTTAAGGGCGGGAATGTTTTGCTCACACATTGTTTTAGAATTATACATAGAGAGCACTCCCCAACATGCACCTCTGATGGAAGACCGTTATGAACCAGTATGTGTTGTTTACATACAGTACACTGGGTACATGAGGCCCTATGGGTATGTTCAGTTTTCTGAAACGTGATAAAAAGAGTGAACAGAGCCTGAGATGAACATATGGTGTAGTAAATAAAGGTCAATTAGGTTTCCTCAGGAAAAAAATAGAAGGAATTATATTTAACCCTTGGTGATCCAAGGTAGGGCAAAATAAATTACAAGAAATCAAAGTTAACCCTTGTTAATCCAACAAAAATCTAAATAAAGCAAAGTCCAATATGACTTAAAGTGAATAAAGCCCATTTACAGTAAATGTTATGAGGCGATCTAATTTGTTTCCTAAAGCCTTTTGCCTTTGGAGACTATGTCACCACACTTACACTATAGCGTCCTTTACAGATAGATCTAGATCTGATAGACATGTTTTTTGGGGAAAAGCACAGACATGGACAACCACTTAGAGGGTCCCTTCTTGAGACTACAGTGATAACACAGAGCAAACACAGATTCAGATACAGAGTTTGTAAATGAGCCGGGTCGCAACTAAATAGGCAGGGAAGCACAAAATCAATATCCAGTAAAGTAGTCAGAAAAAACACAGCCAAGATAAAAAAAAAAATCAGGATTCAGTTAAGTAGTCAGAAAAAACAAAAATAGTACAGGAGAACACTTAGCACACTTAAGTTAGTCTTATAGCCAGCATGGACTATGAGAACTTGGGGATGTTTTTTAGGTGGTCAGTGGTTCATTTCAGAACATGATTGCATGGGCCCCTTGATCTTCACCACAAACACATGCATAGAAACTGATCTGACTGGCAGGGAGACCTGCCAGTCACACAGTACACTGCAGCACAGCGGCTGGGATTACAATTCTCATGGCATTGACACAGACCCATGCATCACAAGCTGCTAGGGATGCAGTTGGCTATTTTATAGATTGTAAGCCCTCGAAGGCAGGGTCCTCTTCCCCCATGTATCAGTCTGTCATTTGCCTTCATGTAATGTGTTTTTGATCTTCTATTGTTCTTGTTTGTTACCCCCTATCTCTTGTATAGTGCTCTGGAATTAAGGGCGCTCTATAAATAAATAATAATAGTATTAATAATCTGTGACGTGGGAGCGAGATACCGAAGGTCCAAAGCGTGCTCCTGCAGTGCACCCATTGTATGGCCGCCAGGGTGCTCTCCTGGAGGTCCGGGGTGGCACTCCAGCCATGGACAATGCTAGAGAATGGCCAGATATGTATCTGACACAAACACTTGGTACCTTGGTCTTGGGTGACAATAGTCAATAGGGGCTTTTTATTTTACTTGCCATGGGTCCTCCTTTCTTCTATACTGTGTATGTCATGGTTGAAATACTGAAAAGGATCCAAGGAGCTCAAATAGTAGATGCATCTGAATAAAGGAAAAAGTGCAAGTACACTTGAACAGTATTACAAGTTATCTTGTGGTTTCTTGATCTGTATGACTCCTAAAACTGAAATAAAATCAATTTCGAGTCATTTGCACACATTACATCTAAATGCAGAGTAGAACAAGAATGCAATTTATCACAAAACAATTGCCCAAATGTGGAACGTTTTTTTTTTTGTAAATGCCCTACTTTATATTTGCAACTGTAGTGAGGTATCCAAATCTTCAATATTATCCTATCATCGCGCATAATGCTCATAGAATCATGACGACTGTGTATAATAGACATGAACTGTGCGCATTCTTTAATGTCTCCAGCACGACTTTGCTTTCAGGAGGCATCTGCATCCCCCTTAATCAGCGAAAGGTTAAGAACAGACAATCAAAAGGCATGACGCTCTGAACGACGCTCATCAGCAGATGCAAAAGATCCACCGGTTGCATCTCATGAATGTCTAGCAGCTGCAAGTGTCATGTAATTTGTTTCATTTTCTATTCTTGAACCGGTACCAAGAAATTTAACTACTGACTACAGAGATAATAGAGATTTTTTTTACTTTTTGCCTTCAATATTATATTGTTAGAGATGGTATTTTTACGCATGGCTGGTAGTTTAAAGTATTCATACATATTCTTACGCCAAGCAGTCATTGGGATCGTTGTCACAAATACTTGAGTCTTTTCTCTTTACATGATGTTGCTAACCTATAATGGCAAAATACCAAATACACCGATCCAAGATAAATACACGGGCAGTCGGCTCGCCATCTCGGAAAAGATTGCAGGCATACATCTCTATATTAAAGAGTACTCTTCTCATCACACGGTTTGCTGAGCAGGAACAACTGTACGCTGCTCCTACAATCCCTTGTAATGTGGGCCCTGTTCCAAACACCTGTGTCTAACAAAGAAAGAAATGTACATGCCACGCTTTATGACAAGGAGGCAGGAGCCATACAATCTTTTTGGCTGTACCTGATGTGAAACTATACTTTTTGTTCCATGAAGTTTGGATTGTAGCCAAAAATATTAGTTCTTTTGGACATCAACAAAAACTATATAGTTTGTTTAAGGAGGTGTGTGTGTATGGCAGCAGTAAAGCAATGAATAAAAAAAACACTCTCCAGAGTACCTCTTTAGAGTAGAGTAATACTATCAGCTCACAAAAAGACATATCAAAATTTTTTAAATGTTTTTTATATCAGTCACAAATCTGTGTGTTTAGGCACCCACTTAGGGGAGGGAAGCACAAAGATTAGCACTTCTTTCCCTGGATCACTGTTTTCTCCAACTCGCTACAAAAGATAAGGGGTGACAGGCTCCAGCCCCCTATACTCACCTAATCCCGCCGGGTCCCGCTTCTGGATCCAGTCGGGTCACGGAGATATCAGCCGCTGCAGAGATGAGTCCAACGCTCATAGAGAATGATGGAGCGCTGGACTCTCCGTCATTCTCTATGAGCGTTGGACTCATCTCTCAGCGCGCGCGGCGGGCTGCAGCGGCTGATATCTCCGCGACCCCACCGGATCCAGAAGCGGGACCCGGCGCGATCAGGTGAGTATAGGGGGTAGCGGGGGGTCGGGAGCCTGTCCCTTTAATGCATTGTCTATGGGGGCTGACCGAAAACTAAAGAGTACAGTACTAACCCCTTTTCATCAACCCCTTAGAAATTACTAGTATGTGGTCATCCAGTAAGTAGGAACAGGAGAGTTGGGGTCACCATTCTAGTGTACGGTAAAGGTCCCCCAGCTTACATAATTTTTCCTAGAAGGGGCAACCACTATGCAGGTGACACATATGGGGAACTCAGCCCCTTTATTCTTGTGATCGGTAGTGATGAACTGATCTCAAAATGTTCGAGTTTGGAAATTGGGACGCTCAGCATTTGATTACCGGTGGCTGCAGAAATTGGATGCTGCCCTAGGGCCACTAGAAAAACATGGATACAACTTATGGTCATGTCCATGTTTTCCTGGCAGCCCTAGGGCGGCATCCAATTTCTGCAGCAACCGGTAAATAAATGCCGAGCTTTACAGTTGCTAAACGCAAACATTTTCACAGATCAGCTCAACAGGGTGGTGCAGTATGTCTTGGCAATGGTGGGAATGTCTTTTTAAAATATGATTAAATGACTTTTTATGTGATTAAATGACTTTTTTTACTTTGAAGCACATTGGCGTTGTGGTTTTAAACATGTGTACATACTGCGTACATACATTTGACTCCATGCTTCTCATTCAGGACCCACTATATAAGGTGGTCTATTAATATGCAGAAATATCTATGCTTTGTATATAGGCTATGTTTGAACCATTTTACATGCATTTTTGTGTACTCTTGTGTACTTTTGTGTTATTTTTGATTAGATTTAGATTTGTTACACTGACAAGAAAAAGTAATTCACTGCAACGCTTCACAAACACCACAGACGTTGCATGTGTGAACATAAACTTTTATGGCCATCATTATTTTTTATGTGAATTATCAAGAGTTCGCTTTTGTACACTTTTAAGTTTGCAATTAATATCTGCTAAAGGATAGACAGAAGTCTTCAGACATCTTGTGGGTGTGTTGCCTAGTAACTATATACCAATATGATATGTTAAAATTAGATTTGCAGATGTGAGTCTAGCTCCGTTCTTCTTTCAGTGATCCAGATGGTGAATGCTCAGGGAATGAAGAAGCCCACAAGGAACCAAGAAACTAGCATCATGCATGTTGGTTCTATTTTCTCCTTAATGATATAAAACCAATTTAGCTGGAATTTCTGTTCTCTGTGTGGATATAAGTATTTCCTGATACCTTTGATGCAAACTTCCAACATATCTAACTGTATAGAGGCATATATCAATAAGTTCTCATGTTAAATACCTCATGTATTTTTCCAGGATACCTCTGTATTGTAATGTGCAGTAGATAGACAAGATGCTTTTCTATACAGCTGAAAAAAGTATATTGATATTGATATGAATAGAGATGAGCGAACCGGGTTCGAGTCCATCCGAACCCGAACGATCAGCATTTGATTAGCGGTGGCTGCTGAACTTGGATAAAGCTCTAAGGTTGTCTGGAAAACATGGATACAGCCAATGACTATATCCATGTTTTCCACATAGCCTTAGGGCTTTATCCAACTTCAGAAGCCCTCGCTAATCAAATGCCGAAAGTTCGAGTTCGGATTGACTCGAGCATGCTCCAGGTTCGCTCATCTCTAGATATAAACTTTCCAATTTTTGGCTCAATGGGCCCCATTGGATATGTACCCTCTGGAATTCACATCTCATAGGTTGAGAACCTAGGCTTTACACCAATAACAAGTGGATCACTATTTTTGGGACAAAATAATGATCATCTGAGGACACAAGAACAGTATAGGTAGCTATGGATAGGATAAAAACTAACCTATACTCACTGTCCTCAGATACCGCACTGATGCTCCTGGTCCTCTAGATTTCTAGAATACTTCCTGGTTGCTGATAATGCAATGTCCCAACAGAAATGGCGTTGCTTAACAAGTCACTGCAACTGCAGTATCTCACCCAGTTCCTCTGGGAACAGTGCATCATCATCATCATCCAGGTGGAAGCTGATAAAACTAGGGATTGGAAACGTTGGTGTGGCAGCTGCGGGGGAAATGGGGTAAGTGAGTATAGTTTTTTTTTTTTTTTTTTAAGTTTTAATAAGCCCCATCTGCATATACATTTGTTTTCAAATTCCTGGAATACCCCTATAGTAAATCAGGTGGGATTCCGCTGTGGAACTTTTCATTGCTGACATGTCCCTTTCTTAAGAGGAGGGCAGCGGCAGCGGAGGAGCACGCGCTCTCCCAAAGACTGGCTATGGGACACTGAGACTCAATGTGAACATACCCTTAAAGAGAATCTGTCTCCCCCTGACAGCTTATCAAGGTAATGGCACCAGTGGAAGATATTAATAAAAGCATTCAAAACATATATTTGTTGCTTATGTCTATGTTTTTATTTTTAGCAAAAAAAGGCCTTTATTTGGTCTGTGAATAATGCCAAGGTGATGGGGTGTTTGCCTTGGTCCTAGCACTATTATTCCTCGCTTTTCATTATGTACAGTATATCATTAATTATGCAAATGGGTGGGCATACAGCACAGTGAGGAGCAGCAGTTCTAGGGCCCAAGGAACCATAAACCCCCGCCTGGTGGACACTATTCACATACTGAATAAAAGTGTTTTCCTATGAAAATAAAAACACAAGTATATTCTGAATGCTTTAATGGCTATATATCCAGTGGCACTGCCAGCTCGGTTGGTGGGCAAGGGGTTAAAGATTCACATTTAGTATTTCCTACATGTCACTACAGGATATATGAAAGATTGCAGGAGTGACCTCTTTTTTTCAATATCTTACCTAAATTTTAGAAGAAAATTAAAGACGAGTCATAGCGGTTTTCAGGACTGACATATCTGAGACATATTTCCATATACACCGGGAGATGAATGTTTGTCAGAAGCCGAATATGGTCTTTTTGTTATGTTTTAGCTGCTAACAGAAATTATCCAAATATGATTATCTGCACTAGGGGATGGCATATTACACAGGGAAATCTTTCTATTACAATTCACAAATCATTTTTTATGGGTTCCTTTCTTTCAGTAATCTGCGGAAAGATGTGTTCACTCCTCGTCGTAACATCAATCTGATTTCACATTCTGTCAAACCAGCACTTTTCTCCAGAGCTGCTCTTCACATTCTGTAACCTATCTGAAAATTAACAGGCAACTGGATAGATCATTGTAAGAAGTCATTATATTACTTCACACATCTAAGATCGTGATCCTTTTGTAGGAAATCAAAACTGTTGACTTCTGCTAAAAATTTCCATCAATCTTTTCCACTGCCTATAAAAATGATTTGTCTGCCATTATTGGAAAGGCAATGCACAAGAATGGCCCGTTGGCATGCAAAATTCCTTTATGTAGGCAACTTTAATATATTTATATATGAGATGTGAAGAATGTTTATTCCTTAAATCCCCAAAAATCGCCCTTATGGCCTTTCTGTTTACTAAGGAATTTTACTTTGTAGTGTAGGAAAGTTAGCCGGTGTTATTAGGATGGAGTATTTCTTTGTACCCATTGTGCTGCCTTCTTCCTTTGTTATCTCTTCTATTTACAGATTAGATAAGAGAGGAGAAGAATAAAACACAGACTACTTTTTCTGCTTTTTTGGGACATTAAATGCTGTCCTATTTTTCCATAATAAAAGGAGCCCATTGTCTGTCTTTTTTTGTAAAGGTTTGAACATGCTGCACCTTCTCACAATTTTGGTATCATACTAAAATAGCATGAAAACATATCCAGCAATACTAAAATCAGACTGCGATTTGGCTGTCGTATCAGTTCTTTCGTTAGCATTTGTAATATTTAACTTTTTTGTATTATATCTTCATTCTAGTTAATAGATTTTTACATGCGAATGGGATGAGCTGTAAATCCATTCACAATAGTTTGGGCCTTTTCTGGATTGGAGGGGCATAAAATTTAGTGGCCATTGATGGATCAAAAAGCCTGTTTCACCCACCTTTTTGTGGGATATTTGCATTAAAAAATGCCTTGCAATAATAATTGCACTGATAATATGTTCAATGATATTCTTGGGATATGTCTGACATAGACCCGAAGCATGGGTATTTGGATACTAATAAAATAACACTCTGAATTTCAGGTGGATGCTACTGGACTCTCTGTTGTGGAATATGTAATGGTGAAATGTCAGGAGTTGTAATCCTATAGGGCCAACTGCTGGGAACCTCTCCAATTGCTAAAATGAAGGGACAGGTACTTTATATTTTAGTTTTTCTCAACTTTCCTTAGAAAGCCAAGAACACAGAGTATGGATGTCATGACAGTGTCAGGCTAGGTTCCCATCACGATTTTGCAATCCATCTCACTGTATCCGTTTTGGTCAACTGCGTTTTTGTGTAAATGTAAAAACAAAAACAAAACAGTGGATCCTTTTTTTTAATAATGTAAGTCAATGAAAAATGGATCAAAATGTATGGCATACAACAGCATCCGTTTTTACCATCTATTTTTGTCATAGAATGGATACATTAACCCTTTCACGACCGTGGGTCATTGATGCATCAATGCCCAGGTCGTTTTAGAACATCAACTTATGGGATTATAATGATCCCATAAGCTGATGTCCCTATGTCTGCCCCTTCTCCTCTGTCCCTGAGGCTGTTGCAATCTTGTGACAGCGGTAGGGGAGAGAGGGGAGGGGTAGAGCTCACGGACGTGCGCCCCGCCTTCCCTCCCTCCCCCGCCGTAGCCAGGAAACCAGAAACCTGAGGCTTCCGATTTCCATGGCTATCATTGCGGCTCTGCGATCACTTCGCAGAGCACTGATGGACAGAGAATTCTCCCTCTGTAGAAGGAGAATTCTCTGTTAGAAGCTCCATAGATGCTGCGGTCGTGCTTACCGCAGTATCTATAGGGTTAACTCTCGGCACAGCACCGTGGCACCGATGCTGAGAGTTGTGCCGGGACCCGCTGTGGATGACACAGGCGACGCGTAAATTAACGTCGCTGAAGCATCGGGCATAGGCTGCAGCGATGTTAATTTACAGTGCAGCGGCAGGAGGGGGGTAAACGGATAGCAAAATCGTGATGTGAACCTAGCCACATAGTCATAGAGAGAGACAAGGTATCTGTAGTCCATGTGCTTGGCTTGCTGTGTAAAGCCAAGCAGGAAAAAAGGGTTCTGTCTCTTCATTCTAATAATAGCTGGAGCCCCACTGATCAAAACTATTGAAACACCACTATAACATGTCAAGGTTAAAGAAAAGTTTAAGCAAATTATAAGCTGCCATGTTCTTTATTACAGAATATGTTTTACATTGATGTATCACAATTGTCAGGCACACAAGGGTAGAGCACAATAGTGTATACTTAAAGGGGTTGGCCACTTTATAGAAAAATTGCTTAGTGTACAGTATTAGTAAGTGTATTCACTGCACTTACTGACAGCAGCTCCCTGTGTACCTCATAGAGCTAAAATCAGACTCCCCTCCTCCAGGCTGGGCTGCATGTGACCATGCCCCGCCCCCAGTGTCCACCACTGAGCCTGTATATGTCTATGGAGGACACAGGGGACAGGGCATGGTCACATGCTCCTCCATGTCAGCCATCTTATGGACAGAAACAAAACTGAGCAGGGCACCACAGCCTGGAGGGGGGGGGGGGGGGGGGGGAGTCTGATTTTAGCTCTATGAGGTACACAGGGAGCTGCTGTCAGTATATATAGTGAGCACACTTACTAATACTTTGTACTGACCTATTTTACTATAAAGTGGCCAACCCTATTTAACCAGGATCATTATGGGCAAGGTCAGACTGAAAGGTGCAAAATGCATTAATGGATAAAAAGATAAAAGCTATGTACCCAGATCTAACCTTTAATCTAGTTACTTTGTTATTAATATGATTTGATCAGATTACAATCATCCTCTCCCTTTTTATAGACTAGTAATATATAAGGTTCAAGAGGGGAGTGTTTTTAATCAAATAAAATAAAAACTGAAGGCAAGAACAAGAAGACAAAATCTTAGGTTAGTTTGGGGAAAGATTTAGAAACAACACAAAAAATACTACTTAGTGAAAGAGTAGTAAAAGCTTGGAACACATTCCCAGCAGATGGGGTAGGTAAATCTACAATAACTGAATGAAAGCCTGTCTGGGATAAACATATACTGTATCTATCCTACCTAAGATAAGAAAAGAAATGCCAAAAGGGCAGAGTAGATGGACAAGGTGGTATTTTTCTGACGACAATCTTCTGTGTTTCTATGTATAAAATTAACGTCATAAAGATGAGGTAGATGGGGACAAGGGCAAATTGTAGATCCGTTTGCAACGATTTTAGATATTTGATCCATCCTACTGGGGGAAATCTCACTTTTGGTTGAGGTGTATTTAAAATCAGATGTGTTCTTTATGGTTCAACACAGGTTACAGCACTTCGCTCTTTAGTGAAGAACTTTCCTTTCTACTGAAAGAATAATAGGTTAAGCTACGGCTAGGTTCATTCTACGTTTCGAATTGAAAAAGCTCCCAATGAATACATCTAGCACATTCACGCTACACTAACTAGCGTAAGCTGAAAAAAGTTTCCTTTGGCATGTGGACTTAAATGTATACTATGCAGGTATATTTTTTGAATGGTAGCATAATGAAAACCACATGCCAAAGGTAATTCACAAAATAGTGTGAATAGGCTTTATGTGAATTTTCTTTTCTGTGTGTTATAGGCAAAATAAATATCTAAAATACTGCTAGTGTATATGTGAGTGGTTACAGTTTGCACATCACAGTATAGGATGGTGCTAAATAAATAATAAGAACTAAACATTTATGCATGCACATACATTTTATACTGGCTTTCTTTAAGCTTACCTGGCAGCACTGGAAATCTTGACTTGTAGTGTTCTAAGTCTTAATACGGTAAATACGTAAAAGGTTTTTCTGATGATTACATTTTTATTTTCAACTAATAAATTAACAAATTGTTATTTAAAGCTGTTTTACTACCTTTCTGCTTCTGAGGTACACTGTCTGTTGTGTTGTCTTCATTAGCACAACTTCCTGTCTTGTGGACATCCTATAAAGGGTTCCCTATTCCTGCTGGACACTCTTTTTGGGGTTTCAGCTAACTTCATTTACATCCCACTATCCTCCACTCGATGACAAGAGCCTATGTAAGATGCTCTTGTGGTCTAATGGTTGGGGTTATAGTGAAGCAGGGGGAGTAGGAGGGAGATAAGCTATACTGAATTTCTGGCTACAGTGTACAGCAGGAATAGGAAGTCCATTAAAGAATGTACACTAGACAGTTGATAAAAGGTTTCATCTGAAGAAGAGGCAAATTTTACCCCAAAAAGCGTAATACGATGTACACCTAAAAGTAAGGTACCATATATGAGTTGCTTATATAGAAAAGCCCCCGTTTGAATCTCTACTCTTAGGTCAGGTTCACACTATGTACAAACAAAGTCCGTTATTTGTAAAATAATGGCCGTTGTTATGAAATACGGCCGTTGTTTTTACATAATGTGAACCTTGTGCATGTTTTGAATATCAACCCAAAAGTTGAGGACCAGGGAAAAAACTGGTGGCCCTCATGGGATGGTCTTGTGAGTCTATAAGTGTTGTGCCTAGACACAACACACTTAAGTGCTTTACTAAAGATATTGATACACTAATCTCTGTCAGACATCCTGTCCTATGCTTTTCCTTTAATTTACTGCCTGGGGAATTCACTAAAACTTAACGTTTATTCTAATATTAAAAACTGATCACCCAAATGTGAAAAAAGAACATCAACCTAACACCAAATCAAAAAATTACCAATAATTAAACACAGTTTAGTAAAAAACAATCACACCGACCACCTGTAATGTGGGTGTGTCTATTCAATCCTCGCCTTGGGGCCCTAATTAGGGCCCCAAGGCGAGGTTTGAATAGACACACTCACATTAGACTTCCCACACGTCCATCATTTACCCACCCCGAGTCACCGGGTATATAAGCCACCTGTAGGGATAGGGACCACCATCCATAGTGTCCCCTTTTTCCCTCTAATATACAGGTTTGAGAGGTGTAAGTCCGGCTACCATACCGGCACTGATAGGAACATAAGTCCGGTTATTATATCGGCATAGAGAGATAGCCTGTGACGACATCACAGGTGGTCGGTGTGATTGTTTTTTACTGAACTGTGTTTAATTATTGGTAATTTTGTGATTTGGTGTTAGGTTGATGTTCTTTTTTCACATTTGGGTGATCAGTTTTTAATATTAGAATAAACGTTAAGTTTTAGTAAATTCCCCAGGCAGTGAATTAATTTCTAGTGATTGGGAATATACGATTACAAGTGGCAGTGATACTATGCCTTTCCTTTCCCTTCCCTTCTCTTCTCGAATATGGGCACTTAAATGTTATCACATTATGGCCATCTGAATGCCGGACAATGGACAATGGAATAATAACAATAACGGACAATGGAATATGCTTTAATTTCTGCAATTACAAAATGAGAGTGAAAAGTTATTTTGGGCCATACATCAAAATTTCAATATTTTTCATTAACAGACCACAGTGTCAGCCCTTCTCCCTTGTATAGAAGGGTGAAGGGCATCACTTGTTCATTCATGTTATCAAAGCATACGGTAGTATAACCTATAAGTGAATAATCTAGTTTTGACTACTATGCCATAGACACCATATGGTCTAAAGTAGGTCCTGCAGGACAGATGAGCCCCATAGCAGTGTTATCCACTGCACATATGGTTGTTCTGTCCTTGGTCCCAGCTGTGATAATGTTTCCCAAATAACCAATGTTATACAGTACGCGGTAGCGTATGAAGGTTTGTACTTGCCGTTGCTAAAATACTGCTTGATCTTTATAATATATGTATTTAAATCCAGCTACTTTGCATTATGTCAGGCTGAATCAAAGAGCCCTTTGAGAATTAATCTGTTGTTGAGTAATTCATCCTTCAAACACTGAAAATAAGATTTAGCCATCAAAAGTCATTGCCATAGTCAGCAGTTGTGATCTTATCAACTGGGATTTCACAAGAAATAGGTTTGATTGACAGAGCAAAGAAACTCCTGCAAGAGCGGGGACTTGTGTCTGGAACTTACAGCTTTAAGCGGGCAAGGTGACCTCATCTGAATTTGCTTTGTTATCTGCTGCTTTAACCCCATGGCTTCCAAGCTCATCTGTGTTTTAATGCTTTCAAGAATTTTGGAGCCATCTGTACAATATTTGAATAGTAAATTGTGATTAAAGTAACGCTGGAGTTGAATCAACCCATTGCATGGGGTGTCCATTGAATGCTATTCCTTGTAGGATGTCATACATGAGAAGAATTGAAGACTGATGAATTATACATGTATGTATGTAGATACACATTCAATATCAGATGATGTGATATCTCTTGTAAAGCTATGGAGTAAATCAATGACATATGCAATGTTCACTTGGAGATAATGACAGGTACCCACCATACTCTCTGATGTTTAAAGTATGTCAACCTTGTTGGTCTATATTATACTGCTGGTGCAGAATATTTGGTCAGTAAATGGTCTTATAGAAGAGTGAAGCCCAAAAGTTGTCACTGAAATATGTAACTTTCCACTGCACCTGGCTGTTTAGCTATTTGTCGCAAATCGTTCCGTGTAAACAGTCGTTCACCAATTTTTCCTATGTGCAAGATTGGCTTAAGCGATCGCAAAAGGAATTTTCCATACGATATATCGTTCCGTCTAAACGCTGATCGTTATAAATGAAAAATTGTTACTTCGTACGATCGGGTGAATTATCGTTCCGTGTAAATGCAGCATTAGTAGCATCAATTTTGTTTCAATTTAAATCAATTCCATTTTTATTTTATTTATTTCAATTTGAATTTATTCAGAAGGTAAATTATTTTTTTTCATTCAAGTTCAATTAAATTCGAAGTTTAACTTAAATTTTTTAATTCAATTTCTATTTAATTCAATAAAAATTTTTCAATAATTCAATTCCAATTCAATGTTTAATATTTTTTCAATTTCAATTTCAATTCGGAATCTCCAAATTGAGGTCGCAGCACTCTGGACTCCTAGGTTAAATTGGGGCCAGTACGGGCCACTTGAAGGAGAAAATTTAGGAGAGTATAAGTTTGCTCCAGACAACAATGATTATGTTACAGAAGATGCAGAAGATGAAGGTGTATTTGTTCCATTAAGCCAGCATCAGGTTCCATTCACAGCTCGCCGTTGCAGAGGCAAAAGGGGGAGGAGTACAGCATCAGCTAGACAACATACTGGTGTTTGGGAAGGCACAGGCACTTAAATGGGTACATCAAGGCGGGGCTCAGGTTCTGGTTCAAACCCAGCTACAACATCTATGCATCAGCACGTGCCACGCCACCTCCCCATTGCCTGGTAGAACCTGGACACCCATGCCACTTCTAAACAACAGCTGCAGCTACCATCGCACAACCCCATCTCTGAAAGTCAGGATTATGCAGCTTCGTTTAGAGGTTGTAGGTCCATCACATCTGCCTTCTCCTTCTGGACCAGGGGGGGAAATCCCCGCCACTACTGAGGCAAGAGTCGCTGTCTGAAGCCATCACAATAAGGCTGGGTTCACACTATGTATATTTGAGGCTGTATTTGGTCCTCATGTCAGGTCCTCATAGCAACCAAAACCAGGAGTGGATTGAAAACACAGAAAGGATCTGTTCACATAATGTTGAAACTGAGTGGATGGCCGTCATATAACGGTAAATAACTGCCATTATTTCAATACAACAGCCGTTGTTTTAAAATAACAGCACATATTTGCCATTAAATGACGGCCATCCACTCAATTACAACATTATGTGAACAGATCCTTTCTGTATTTTCAATCCTCTCCTTGTTTTGGTTGCTATACAGCCTCAAACATACAGCCTCAAATATACGTAGTGTGAACCCAGCCTAAGACTGCATTCACACGTTCCGGGAAGTTGTCTGTGCTCACAGATCCGTGCGCACAGACAATTTTACAGCCCATTGCTTTCTATGGGGCTATTCAGATGTTCCGTAATTTCACGGATCCGTGATCCATTCCGTTAAAAAATAGGACATGTCATTACTCGGAACGGATGCACGGAAAGGATTCCCCATAGAAATCAATGAGATCCGTGTTTTTCACGGATGTACACGGATGTGACATCCATGTTCATCCTTGAAAAACACGGATGTGATGTAATCAATGTCATTTAAAATGCTGTAAGACAGATCCGTGAAAAAAACAGACACTGATACAAAACGGATGCAAAACGGACTGTTTTGCACGGATCACGGAGGTTGCTGACGGACCACAATGACGGACCGGGAAAATCACTGAACGCGTGAATGCAGCAGACAGCAGAACGCTAGGACCCACCCTACGGCAAAGATGGTAAATGGACAAGTTGATTGCCCTGTATTTCTTTTATATTCTGTATAAAACATAAAAAATAATGAAACATATTTGGTAAACACAATTAACACAGTAAAAATAAAATCTGCCTCCAATAGAAAAAAAAAAACTGAAAAGAAAGTTATCAAAAGGTTATATACCCCAAAGTGGTGCGGTTAAAAAGTATAACTTGTCCTACAAAAGCAATCCCTCATGGGTTTTAATGAAGGGGACAATGAGAAAATGAACTGCTTGGTCATTAAAGGGTTAAGGTCCATTCACACAGAAAGATTATCTGACACATTATCTGCCAAAGATTTGAAGCCAAAGCCAGGAATGGATCTGATAAGAGGAGAAATCTCAGGTTTTCCTTTATTACCTGATTTCTGTTTATAGTCTGTTTCTGGCTTTGGCTTCTAATCCTTGGCAGATAATCTGTCAGATAATCTTTCTGTGTAAATGGACCCTAAGTTCAGTAAAGGTGTCCTTGTCATTGGAATATAGCTATAAACTTTATATGGTTATGTCATTTGATGTTTATTAGCACTTTTGTATTTGCACATGTGACCCTTTGTTATTCAAAGGATGGGCAGGGGTGACTTATCGCTTAGAGGTGATTGGCTATCTCATGATGGCTTGAATAATAATATTAATATTGCATACTCTTGCACTACACAGGCACTTCTTTTAGGTTTGGAGAGAAAGTTAGCTGAGTTGCACGTTTCGCACCCCTTATAGCTATGGCACTGTGTATGCTGTATAGTGATTACGCTCCAATCCCTCATGTACACACTTTATTAGTAAATGATTGCAGTAAATGGTGACCTATTAGGCAATGACAGCATTCTCCTTCCAGAATTATCATAGCTCATTTTCCTAAGTCATGTTCCTTAAGGATATTCACCCCCTGCAGCTAATCTGAGGGTGATGTCTACTTTGCATGAGGTTAGTGGCACCAAATAAGAGTATAACGTAATAACATCTGATAACTGGCTATGTATATCCTTGATCATCAGCAGGGTGGATAAAAATCAATGATTTTTTTAAAAAAATCAAAAAAATCGGATTTTTTTGATTTAAATCGGATTTTTTTGATTTAAATCGGATTTTTTTCAATAAACTGCTTTTTGAGGAAAATATTTTACCATCCAAAGGTTCTTCCATCATGAGATAAAGCTGAGTTGTTTAACTCAGTAGAATAAAGGCTGTATATGTTCTCAAATGTTACAACATGAACAGAGTTGAGAAAAAGACCTTAATCCTATTGTTCTACAAACCTATGAATACAGAATCATCCCCTTCAGTACCAAGTCCAAGAAGTTAGACAATATGTTTCTGATTGTTTGGACTATTTTTTTTTTTTTTTGTTTAGCCAAATTAGTTAACATGGATGTTTGTTTAAAGGGAACCTGTCACCCCCCGTACCGGGGTGACAGGCTCCCGACCCCCCGTTAGAGACCCCTATACTTACCTCATCCCGCCGGGTCCCGCTTCTGGATTCGGTCGGGTCCCGGAGATCTCAGCCGCTGCAGCCCGGCGCGCGCGCTGAGAGATGAGTCCAACACCCATAGAGAATGACAGGAGAGTCCAGCGCTCCGTCATTCTCTATGAGCGTTGGACTCATCTCTCAGCGCGCGCGCCGGGCTGCAGCGGCTGAGATCTCCGGGACCCGACCGAATCCAGAAGCGGGACCCGGCGGGATGAGGTAAGTATAGGGGTCTCTAACGGGGGGTCGGGAGCCTGTCACCCCGGCACGGGGGGTGACAGGTTCCCTTTAAGCAAATAACGTATGCTGTAATGTTGTTATTGTTTCAGTTGAATAAATCCATTTAAATTGTTATTAAGTTCAGGATTATTTTTCTCCTTCCTAAGTACAACAGAACAGTGGTGTCCAAATATGAATGATTAACCCATTAAACTGGGGAGAAAAAAGTAATATAAAAAGTGATTCTAAAAATCTTCATCTACTTGCATGTTAAAGTAGCAAGAACTAGTTTAGGTAGAAACTTTGATTTAAATCACTGATTTAAATCAAGCCTTCCGGACTAGTGATTTAAATCGTGATTTAAATCGTGATTTAAATCAGTTTGATTTAAAACAAATCCACCCTGATCATCAGTCTAGATTAGTCTTAATAACAACGTTTATGATCTCTCCTGTGTCTGCTCTCAGGGGTCTTTTCCAAAGCCTCAAAAGTGTGACAGCAATCATAATTGTTTAGACGTGTGCCGAAGAGTTCTAATTAGCAACACAAGCAAAATGGAGGCTTGATAAATGTTCTGATCGCCAGTAGCGTTTATCACATTTTATTTCCTCTTCTATTTAATTCCCGAGTACTGACACGTGCAAAAGAAGTCATATCAGCAAGCACCCTGTAGTGTACTTTGCAGTTAATGAAAATGATGAATAGATGCTGAAGATATTGTGACCGGGGGATGTGTTTGCTGCTGTTCACTTCTACACAAATGCACATCAATCTGACCTCAATCACCTCTGTAATTTTAGGCAATTTACAGCAAGATTGTGGCGCTATAAATAAACATGCAAACCGGAGATTTATGCTCCTCAAGTATTTAACACAGATCTTTCCCTATCAGCTAAAAGTCATTCTATGCTATGGTTTTGACTCTTAGATTTTTTTTTTTTACTGTATCAATTTGTAGTTAATTGGATACATGCTGGCTGTGAACAGGATCTGATTTTGTCACTGATTGCTGGAGATTTTCAGAAGGATGTGTACTTGCAAGTGTAGGTCTAAATGGTTTAAAAATAAATGTCATATACAATACTGCACTTGAAAAAAAAAGTGTCCAGAGAATAGAACAAGAATTGTATACTCAAGACTAAAAACTAAGATTAATATTTTTATATAGTCGTGGCTCAAAAAATTGTCTAAGTTGTCTGGGAAAAAAAAAGTATTTGTGGAATTTCATTGTGCAAGTTATAAACAATACTGGTGTGTGTGGAGCCACGAAACATGAATGGAAAATACTGCTGATAACCATATTCCAGCTTATTTACTGCAAAATATTGCTCTCCGCCATGTAGTGGCACTTCATAGTGTAGAAGCTGTTTAGAAAAATGTAAGAAACTGACGTGCAACTTTGAAACAACACTTGGATAGCAGATCATATGCGAGATACATCTCTACCTTGGACTATTAATGCTGGGATGCCACCATCACAATAGTTAAAGTTCTATATCATGTGAACTTGGCTTAGATCTTCAGCTTTATTTATAATGACCCAAAAAATCATTCATTAAATCATATTGTGAACCCAGATTGTGAAGTCTGGATTCGCCATATGATGTCCTGACTGATTTTATTTATTGGTCATTATAAAGCTGAAGATTTGAGCAAAGTTCACATTGCTGATCTGGTTTCTTCTGTGAGATAGTGTTCAACACATTGGCAAGGTGTGGATCGTGCGGAACGTTACCATAGGAGCTGGTAACATATGTTCTTATAGTTCTATATCATGGTCAGAGCTTCTCCTTCCCCCTTGACTGCTCAATGCATGGGGCTCAGTGCTGGAATCCAAGTAGGATGGTGTGGGGGAGAGTGGATTTTAATGCATGCTGCAGCTCAGCATGGCCTCTATGACACCTGAACCTGAAGGGAAAATGCAGTTATATGACTTTGCAAACAACCATCAGCTAAGTGACCAGCATTATTTGTTTTGTCTCCTGATCAGCTATCTGCCCATGTCTGCAGTAGGTTCCCTTTAAAGCTGGAAGTTACTGTTGCTGCTGGATCCAGGAATATGCCACACATATATATTGTGCAAAAAAATATTCTATATGCAAGTCCTATTCCTAAATCTAACAGCCTTTTCTGTTCTTGTGAGCCCTTTAGAAGTTAGGCTAGGTTCTTAATGCCAAAAAGGGAAACTTAACATTTTTAGGGATTAAAGTGTATCTTAAAGTGAAGCGGTATTTGTATAAAGGTAAACGAAGGTGGAGACAGCCCAAGGACTGCCATAAGCTTTATCCATGTTTTCCATGTGGTCCTGGAGCTGACTTCACCTTCTACTTGGAAAGGGCCGACAGCAGGATTTAAAAGCTGATCATTTAGTTAGAGTGTACAAGAACAAAAAGTCCATTACCGAATATACATTAGAATAGAAAGTAGGACAAGATAGAAACGGCTTACATTAGAAGCATAATGAAAGCATAAAAGACCACATAAAGGTAGTAAAATAATTTTATTTACCAATATATGTTAATTTGTTAGACAAATACCAGAAAGGTATTTTAAGGGCAGCGCCCAAAATGGCCTAAATAACCAGGCGCCAATTTTCATCTTTGCGTTTTAGTTTTTTCCTCCTAGCCGTCTAAGAGCTATAGCACTTTTATTTCTCCATCTACAGGGCCATGTAATGGCGCCTTACAATTTACTATAAAACAAATTAAAGAAAAAAAAAAATTATTTATGGGATGAAATTGGAAATAAATCCAATTCGTTAAAGGGGCTTATCCACCCTTAGAAAAAGAAGATGGCCACTTTTTTTTTCCCGCTTTTTCCAGAAACAGCACAACTCTTGTCCTCGGTTTGGGTCTGATTTTGTAGCTTAATTCGAAATTGTGGTTCCGCACACAACCTGAAGACAGGGGTGGTGGTGGTGTTTTTTTAAAAGAAAGTATCCATTTTTTTTCTAGACCTGTAGAATCCCTTTAAAAACATGGTATCACATTTCTGAAGTAAGGATACAGCACTATTCTTGAAAACCAGAAAATTTTTAGTCTACTCCCTTAAGGCAGTATAGCAAATAATGATTTAAGAAAAGCTTGTTACTTGGAAAATAATTTACAATCACTTGTCTCATCACAGCCAACACCTTTCATATGGCTCCCAAAACTCCCGGCAAGCAGCTCAATTTACAACCACCCAAGCCTTACAGATGCCATAGGAGAAATGAAGAATTGCATTTATGTATATGTATGTATGAAGAGTATGAGTCCACAAGAGCAGTGTTTGATCATATCGAGTTTGTAACGGTGTAAAATATGCAAAGTAATAAAAAAAATCCATTCTAAATCCAACAGAAAAAGATCTGTATGCCTTTATATGAACTAGGTGGCCTACAGAGGTACAGTAGGGGTCCATGCATGTCTGTGACAGCCCTGGATAATGAAGCCAGGGTGTAAGATATGAGATACCAGATGTACATATATCAACCAACTAAAGGGGAAAAGGTAGAATCATGTTTAGAATTTTGAAAAGTGATAAACAAGTAAGCTATATATTCTCCGTACAATTACCATGTAAAGCTCTGAATTCACTACCTTGTTATATGTATCCTCACATTATAACATCTCTCATTTGAGTCCTATTAAGCATACCTTAACATTGCCATAAGGGATGTGCATAGATTTTATATCTTTGTATATTTAATTGTGGATGTATTATCTTCGGAGGTTGTAGCTCTCGCGCTCAGAGAATAGGATTGCTCCATTGCACTGAGTCACTAGTTCTTTGGGCAAGATACATTAGACTTCCAAAGCAGCAATTTAGCTCAGATCAGTGGTTGTTAGGTTGTGACCATGGTTATTGTGCTATAATGAATCTCCCTTTGGATATTTACGTGGATATGACCCTATTTGTATGGAATATTGCTGTCGCTGAAGGTGACATTTGGCCTTTAGTTATTTCATTTTATTGTGGTTCTGGTTTTTGATATCTTTATACTTAGACTTTTGGGAAAAGAGATGTATTAATCAAACAATTGTAATTTCATCCACAAAAGCTTCTTTACATAATGTGCGCTAATGCTTCCTGAATTAGAAAGACATTGTGAAAGTCCTGTAATTTATGTAGACTCACATATCTGCAAACAGGAGAGGTAGTAGCTGGATGGTGCATAAAAATCTAGCTCCGTCTCCTATCTCTTCCTGATCAATAATCCAGGGGACACGGCTTAATGTTAGTTTCTCAAGTCCATATAGTGTGCCAGTAGCCCTTTCTTCCGGTTTTAGTATGTCTTACTTTAATACTGTACAAAATGATAAGAAATCGTATACGAGGAGCTTCAATGAGTAATGGGAAACCAGAACTAAAAATTTTCCTATCACATTATGTAGTGTCCCACCACAGGTGTTTCCCTAAGTTTTTATACCACCCAGGTAAAATAACTCTCTCAGGTGTCACACCAAGTGATTTTAGCTGTGTTCTCCACCGCAGCCACTAGGTGTCTCACTCCCTCTGTGCACAGCTGCAGTCTATGGGAAAGATTTAGCTATGCTTTGTATGTTAACTGTGTCTTCACTCTGTCCACCATACCCTCTCTATTGAACACACTTTCTATCACCCAGATATAGGGGAGGAAGGGGTTTCCTGTTAGTAGTTAGTTGTTGTCTAGCTAAGACCTATTTTGAGTAAGAAACTAACAGCAGTTATGCGCTGCTAGACCTTAGAAGTGGGATAACCGGACAGCCAGGATCTCCTCAGTCAGGATAGTCACCCCTAAAGGAAAGTAAGAGGGACTGACCCCCAGTAAAGCAAAAGTGTATCAAGCTGAAGTACTTTGCTGACACTATGCTCAACTACAGGGGGAAACCTTCACTAGTTAGCTCAACCTAGAGACAAAGGCCTAGGACTCGTACTACCTCACAGGGTGGTTACAGACACTGTAGGCAGAAGGCGGTCAGATATTCAAGACATATGTAAATGGGACTTAAGCACAGCAGAGTACTGTTACTACTTAGACAAGGGCTCCTATCCAGCCCCCACACTACCCTTGCAAACAGGTTCTTTCTTTTACTAACTTTGACTTCAAGAGTCTGTCATAAGAGTATTGTTATATTTTTGCACTAGCCCCTATGGGCAGTATTGTTACTCTATTTTGTATTGCACTGAGGCTGTTTCAAGTAAAGTTAAACTACTGATTAAGTTGGGACTCTGTCATCACTTATGTATTGGACTTCAAACAACTAAGGGTTCATTCACATAGGCACAAGCTTTACCTGTGTAACTGAGCCACAGGCAAGACCATATTTACCACTAGACACCCATGGTCCGGTGCCTAGGGCAGCACCTTTTAGGGGGGCAGCACCAAGGAGCAGGGGGAAAGAGACAATTTTTTTTATTATTATTTCTTTAGTCACCTACCTACCATTTAGACTTGCCATTAAATTTGGTGTTATCCAGTCACAGTATGGTGGTATTGGTTAGGTCTGGTGTGGCTGTATTAAATGCATGGAGCCATTACCTACCAATCTACCAATCCCGTGGTGAGAATTCCCTCAGACAATATGCCGACGGCTCTAATCATTGATTCAATGTGGAGATTTGTTTATGTTTTAAGCTGTTAAAAACCATGAAAAACGCAATTCAGACAATGTTTCTACACGTAGAGAAATGCATGTGGCCAAAACCACGCTCCCCCATGCTCCCCAAGATGGGGCGTCTCGAGGTTTAGCGCCTAGGGCAGCAGCAGCTGTTAATATGGCCCTGGCCACAGGTAGCACAGTAGGGGAAAAGTGGTGTGTCCCTGAAGCTTGCATTGACTTTGGTGACCCAGGGGTGCTAGGTGGTGTTAGCCAGAGCTGGTGTTGCATTACTGCTGCATCATGGGGCTCAGAGTGGTACAGAGTGGTACAATCGCGTTTTTCTAAACCCCTGTGAAAAAGTGCTCAGTCAGCTAAAAGGACTTTACTTGAAAGAACAACTGCCCTCGACATTGACAGGTTGGATCCCCTCTTTGTTCCCCAGCAGTAGTTGCCCCGCTTGCTGTTTAGCAGGCCGAAGTACTGGTTTTGAGAACTTGATAAATCAGCAATACAGTCTTTCAGGTACACAGGGCCAGGTTCTGGTCTATCAACATTCTCCATTTATTACCAATCTCCTGGCAGGAAAAGGAAACTAACAAAAGTCTATGTTTCTTTACTGCCCTGCTGCAAAGCAATCTGGTCATTGTAGTTCAGTACCTTCTGCCAGTGGCCTCAGAGCATGCTCTTTCATTTCAATTCATCTTTGGATAAACACATAAAAAATATTGTTCTCAACAAAACTATTTGCTGGTAAAGAGAGTCCATATTTCAATGTCTACATAGTCCCGATGATGGATTCTTTATTATTGTTAGAGAAATTGTTGTCAGGGTTCTTTGTATGAGGATTATAAATAAGATGCTGTGTGGCTGAAATGTGAAGTAGTAGTCACAGATTGATAGAGCCAGGCTAAGCAAAGCTTATGTGAAAAATTGCTTCGGGGACCGAGCACAGGCTCCTTTAGGAAATGTTTCTCATAATGTACATGTACAGAAAAATCACTATTACATTCCCCACCCTTTAATTGAGGTCAAGATTATTGCTGACAATAGACTAGACTTTTCCATAAACGCCATTTATTAGCTGACTTTTAATACATCATTCAGATCACTCACAGGAATGATGTGGTTTTTATATGCTGTAATGGCTTTATTCTATATGCTTTTGATCTCAGCTTGTAAAAGAAATATCCTTTTGTTAGAGAATAAACAGGGGCCTGTTAAATTAATTAAATGTGAAAGCCATCCCAGCCATTATTAGAAGTGGCTATGCAAGAACATGCTGAGGATTGTCAGGGTGAGCAATACACATTGCATTACATTCTTACTGTATTCGCTGGCTCCGGGAAAGCCCCGATTCACCTTGTGGAAAATTTCATTTTATAGAAATGCTCCTTGAGAAAACATATGCAAATAGCCCTTCCCCAAAAGGCTGCCTCTATAGTGCCTTCTAGAGGAGCCTATCCTTAGCGGGCTAATGCATGGGGCGAATCGGGTGATAGGGTCAGCGATCAGCCAATGCCTATGCCTCTGAGGAGCCTTGAAAACTGGCATACCTATTACAACCCTAAGTCATGTTCTCAACTTCTTAGACCACTTAATGAACCAAGACGTACCAGTATGTCTTGGTGTTAAGAGTGTATGGCGCGAACTCTGGGGCTAGGCTCACTCCATATCAGACATCTGTCCTCTGCGTTTAACCATGTCTGCTGGAAATCATGTCCCTTTTCTTTCCTCTAGACTATACATATTGGAGAAGCGGGTAGGGGTGAGAAACAGTTATAAATCATGGTGGAAGTCAACACAAGTCTACGGATATTCCCCCTCTGGGTCTTAACCCTATTTCCACCCTCCCATCAGACCAGCAAAGCACAGGGAGGCAACAAGTAGTACATTTCTGTTTAAACCAGGTGGGTTGCTTAAAAATGTGCAACCTTTTGCCAATATGCTCCAGCTCCAGATCAGCATTCGATTAGCTTTCCTTACCACCTGGCTGCACTGTGGCCTCATTTTAAAGGGAATCTGCTGCAATCCATGTTTAAAACTGCTGACCGTGTTAGCTTCTAGAGCAATGAGAGACATCTTCATAAATCTAGTGTGATTCAAATGAGAATGTAAAACAATGCTTAGATTATATAGTAAGAAGAGTCAAAGAGGCTTCCCTAAGCTCCAGAAGTGCACCAAGCTGTAATACCTCCTAACCCCCCTTCTGTTACAGACCCCTTTACATTTGGAAACCTTGAACTGAATTTTTTGCCACTGTGAACCTCTGTGTGGGTTCACAGTGGTGTATAGATGTGTATTCCCACTCCAAATGTATACATCGTCAAGAGATATAGCTACAGAGGAGGTTTAATTGGTAACACAACAGGCAACTCTGCCATTGTCAGATTAAGCCCTTCCCATCAGTAATCTGCATATCTACATTCCTGCACTTACAGGGCTTCCTAATGTGAGCGGGAGCGCTGCAGTGAGAGCGATCCCGCTCACATCAGTGTCCGGGGCCGGAGGTGATGACAGTCAGCTGCGATCCCGCAGCTGACTCTCATTAACCCCTTAAACGCCATGATCTACAGTGATCACGGCATTTAAGGTGCTCAGTGACAGATCAAGCATCTGTCACTGAGTGATTGGGACCTGCGGGGGTCCCGATCGCATGTGCTGACAGGCGGGGTTAAGTTCCTTTCCTCCGTCCTGTCAGATCTACGATCTATGTGTAGATTCTACTCTCAGGCAGGCGCTATACATAGATCGCTGATAACACTGATCCATGCTATGCTATGGCATAGCATAGATCAGTATATGTAAACTAATGATTGCATATTTTACTGTGAATAAAAGTGTAAAAAAAAAAAAGTGTAATAAAAGTTTTTAAAAGTATTAAAAAAAACCTTATAAACCCCCTCCCAATAAAAGTTTAAAAGACCCCCTTGCCCATTATAAAAATAAAATTATAAAAATAATAATAAATAAACATATTACATATTGTAGCATGCATAATTGTCCGATCTATTAAAATATAACATTATTGCTCCCGCACGGTGAACGGTGTAAACAGAAAACCCTTGTCTTAAAGGGATTAACAATAAACAGACTCTTCTAATACATAAACCTTACTACGTCTCTGTATACATCATAGTGTGAGTTGGGACTATGCCAGTGACAGGTTAGCTTTTAAGACCACCGTTGCAGATGTGAATAGTGTACTGGTTTACTAAGGTTTTTTGCTATATAGTATAAAACAATAGATGTTTTTTTTATGATGGTTTTCAGGCTATTGGTATAATATCTGTCTCTGCAGATCCTTTAAGCATCTCTGTACCAAAGTGCTGCTTACTTATCGTAAAACACAGTATGGAAATTACTGTTTGGGGATAATTCTTTTACAATTTTCATAACATTGGTAATTGGGTTATGTTCATTTTCATATCAAGGAAGTCTGCGTGTGTTGAGCTGAAAGGTTTCCCATCTCATAACTGCACAATACACAGAGCCTATCCAGACTGACGGCAATGTTTGTTCAGCCGTGATAATTAAGTATTTTGTTTGAACAACAATTTGCATTATGGGACAAAATGTCAGATTTTACGTTCTTTGATCTACAGAAACTGGAAAATATGCCATGTTTGTATAGTCAGTTATTAACTCCAAAATATGTAGGATTGGGGGAAAGTTTAAGTGTTGACCTTTTAGACCCTTCTCCTACAATAACTTTAAACTTTTTTACAGTTTGAAACAATTCACTCAAGGTTTTTCTCATGTTACATTACTTATAGTACACTACATAAGTAAGCTTATAAGCATAGGACATTATATTAGACAGTATTTAATTAAACAATAAGCACAACAATGTTTTCCAGTTTGGATCCAGCTTTTCCCAGCACGCAGAGCAGCACAGATTGGCGGTGAGCGCAGGCAGCCGGCTGATGAGCGGATGGCAGAGATAATGAATCGCTTCTCTTCATTATTACTATAAATTTGCTAATATCTAACATATTAGAGTTGTGAAATTGTTCCTGTTAAAGCAAAAATAAATAAATGAATAACTAAAAAAATTATATATATATATATATATATATATATATATATATATATATATATATATATACAGGGCCGGATTAAGGTTAGTGGAGGCCCCGGGCGCCAATTTTGTTGGAGGCCCCCACTCCCCCCCCAAAAAAAATTAAACTATACCGCGATCTATACATATGGCAGCTTACTGTAGGCGACTTTGCACAGAGCCCTCCTCGCTCCTGGCTGTATGGCTCAGAATCCTCCTCTGTTATGCACGTGATGGTCACTAGAGGCTGCAGTGCAGAGGAAGATGCCAGGCCTAGAGACAGGAGCAGGGAGGGCTGACTATTAGGGTGTGTTCTCCCATTGTGTTAATAACGCAAGGTGAGAACCCAGCACTTGACAAAACACCAAAAACAAATGTAATTCAGTAACTCACAGGTGACGTCTTCTTTGATCTGAGGCGATCGCTCTCCGTTTCCTTTCCATCTTGCCCAGATCTCCATGATGATTTCTTCAAGCTACAATTCATCTCTTCAGAACCTGTCAGACAAACATCTTAGACTCCGCACATTTCCAGCAACTTCCTTCCCTTTTTCCCACCTATAGGCTTTCATACAGTAGTCTTTCTGCTGTTTGGTGTCATGTGCAGTAAAGTAAGGAGGTTTGTGGGTCCCGTGCTGTGCCCCCCATATAGTAATAATGTCCCCATGCTGTGCCCTCCATATAGTAAAAATGCCCTCTGTCCCCATAGTAATGCCCCCTGCCATGTCCCCATAGTAATGCCCCTGCTCTGGCCCCATAGTAATGTCCCCTGCTCTGTCCCATAATAATGTCCCCTTCTCTGCCCCCAGAGTGATGTCCCCTGCCCTCCCCCCATAGTAATGTCCCCTGCTCTGGCCCCATAATAATGTCCCCTGCTCTGTCCCATAATAATGTCCCCTTCTCTGCCCCCAGAGTGATGTCCCCTGCCCTCCCCCCATAGTAATGTCCCCTGCTCTGTCCCATAGTAATGTCCCCTGCTCTGTTCCATAGTAATGTCCCCTGCCCCCCCCCATAGTAATGTCCCCTGCTCTGTCCCCATAATAATGTCCCTTGGTCTGCCCCCATAGAAATGCCCCCTGCTCTGCCCCCATAGTAATGTCCCCTGTCCTGCCCTTCATAGTAATGTCCCCTGCCCCCTTAGTAATGTCTCCTGCCCCATAGTAGATGCCCCCTGCTCAGCCCCTATAGTAATGTCCCCTGCCCCATAATGCCCCATAGTAATGCCCTCTGCTCTGCCCCCATAGAAATACCCCCTTCTCTGCCCCCATAGTAATGCCCCCTGCCCCCATAGAAATGCCCCCTGCTCTCTCTCAACACAAGAAAAAAAAAATCATACTCACTAATTCGGGCGGGGGACGGGTCCTCTTCTCCCTTGTGTGCGCCTTGTGGATCTACCAGCAGGCGTGATGACGTCATCGCTCTGTGTCTGCTGGTGAGTTTGGATCCACTCAGGGATGAGACTAGAATGAAGTCGCTAGAAGGAGGTCCTCCCCCTGGAGTCTGTATTCTAGCTTCTTCACCTTAGAGCAATGGAGTTGCTAGAAGGAGTTGCCAGACATTATTACAATCAGGAGTCATTACATGAGGTATACCGGGGGGAACTACAACTCCCAGCATGGCCAGCCTGTTATTATGGGAGATCAGAGGACATTACAGGAGGAGATATAATAGGACTACAACTCCCAGCATGTCCACCCTGTTATTATGGGTGATCAGAGGACATTACAGGAGGAGGTATGAGGACTACAACTCCCAGCATGTCCAACCTGTTATTATGGGAGATCAGAGGACATTACAGGAGGCGGTATGAGGACTACAACTTCCAGCATGTCCAGCCTGTTATTATGGGAGATCAGAGGACATTACAGGAGGAGGTCTAAGAGGACTACAACTCCCAGCATGGCCAGCCTGTTATTATGGGAGATCAGAGGACATTACAGGAGGAGGTATAAGAGGACTACAACTCCCAGCATGGCCAGCCTGTTATTATGGGAGATCAGAGGACATTACAGTAGGAGATATAAGAGGCATACAGAGGGGAGGTATAAGTGAGCCCCTGTGTGGAGGGGGCCCCGGGGCACGTGCCCCTTGTGCCCCTTGTGCCCTCCCTTTAATCTGGCCCTGTATGTATATATATATATATATATATATATTTAACCAATGAATATTTACATAGCGTGTCAGTCCTCTGTTACCTGCCTTGGACAGAGCCATTTGTGTGGCTGTCTTGCTGTGACCCTATATTTCATCATCATGTTGCCCTAGGGAACAGTAAAGCTTATAGATGTTATTCATGTTCATCTTACTTCACTTTTCAACAGGGAAACATTAAGGCTTACAAAGGTTATTCTTCCTGCATTCAGTGCCCAGCATGATGTGCTAAGTAAAGGCATGATGCTGTCAAAGCTGATAGCCCACATTTAAAATGTTCCTTTTACACACTGGTATAAATTGTCCCTTTCCATTAAAGTCAAACATGACGCACACACCCACATACAACTTGATCACCCAGGGACAGGACACTCACCATTCTGTGATGTAGGCACTTCTTATTTTATGGCTACTCTATCGATCTAATACACCATTGAGAAAAACACATAAGAAATATACTGTAACACCATCACTAAAGTCTCTATATAATCACATTGCTTTTTTACGGTGTACCTACATAACCAATATACTTTGAGTATTTTAATTTTAATTTTCTCTAGTTGCCCCAAAGCTCTATCTATCTATCTATCTATCTATCTATCTATCTATCTATCTATCTATCTATCGGCTTATAACCTACGGGGGATACATTAAAGAGGTATTCCCATCTTAACTAAAATAGTTTAATGGCCACTGTTATGAAAAAAAAGTCATGATGTGAGTGCTGGTCTTTCACTCTTGGACCAGTGTAATTTACCAACTACATAGACTTATAACACAGAATCGGGAGAGATTGTGTGGTGTGTGGACTTCTCCCAGGTCATTCAACTGAACACTGAACTGATTTTTTTTTAAAATTTTTTATGGCAGGTGTTCTTTACACGTGTAGTCCTCCTTGTATTGCCTGCTTCTCCTGTTATGCTGCTCTTTCCCCACCCATTGTTGACAGCTCCTTGTCTAGGTTATCAACCACCACTGTAAAAGTAGTGGTCAGGCTGATATATAGAAATGGTGTTTATGTATAGGGATTTAGTGTATGTGTACTGTGTAATAGTATACTATAGCTTATCTGGGTTCACACTATGTATATTTGAGGCTGTATTTGTGAGGCTGTATAGCAACCAAAACAAGGAGTGGATTGAAAACACAGAAAGGCTCTGTTCACATAATGTTGTAATTGAGTGGATGGCCGCCATTTAATGGCAAATATGTGCTGTTATTTTAAAACAACGGCTGTTATATTGAAATAATGGCAGTTATTTACCGTTATATGACGGCCATCCACTCAATTTCAACATTGTGTGAACAGAGCCTTTCTGTGTTTTTAATCCACTCCTGGTTTTGGTTGCTATGAGGACCTGACTTGAGGACCAAATACTGCCTGAAATATACGTAGTGTGAACCCAGCCTAATTATACTGTATATAAAAGCCAGACTGCTGCTTTTAGAGCAGATTGATGGTTGGTAACCATCTGACAACAATGGAAGGGAGCATATCAGAAGGAGGCAAGTTTTCTAAGTGATTGTATTTGCTTGACATGTCCCACTAACTATATTGGATGAGATGGGAATATACAGCTAATCTCATGGATCTGCGCCAATATACAAAGCATATTACAAGACTCAAATATCAGGTGGGCAGGGCCACATGACCAATCCCTGGATCATTCATTCATCACTGGATCATTCTTTGCTGATATCATTAGACAGTCACACATCCCCATTAAATGGGGAGATGTGCGGCCGATGAATGATGATTTTAATTTTTTTTCTTGTTCAACAACTGTTTGCTGGCCATGTTACACGGGGCATTTCAGTCAGTTCGGCTAATAATCTACCCATGTAATAGAGACCTAACATGAATGTAGTCTGTCATGGAGATTGGTAACATGCAGCGTACTCTCCATTGAGATGCCCTTAGTGGAAGCTTGGGGGGGCTCAGTAGATTCTGACGAATTCTGTTGTTGAGTACTCTGACCAGTGTACCTCCTATTGAGAAATATTATTTTACTGCCATTATTTTTTTTAATTAAGCTACATTACAATGCATTTCCTGTTGGGGGGGGGGGGGGGCGGGGTTGTAAAAAAACCTTTTAGGTAAAGTCAGATAAACTGCAACACCCTTGATCTGTTTTAGGCATCTAGGTTCCCTGATATAAAGCTGATGCTCCTGGTGGACAGAGATCTTCATGCACAGAATGGCATGTCAAAGTAAGAACATGGGTGAACATGAAGGCAACCAATTCAGCTACATAAATATCATCCCACCTTAAAGTGTAACTGTTATTTTAGGTGACTTTTTAGGATGTACTCTCATGTGTATTTGTATGAGGAGCAGAACTATATTTGTCCATTCTATCACTAGCTTATGCCATTTTCCCCATTGGTTACTACCCCGCTAACTCCATCTCACAGTCTGATTTTCCAATGCCCATTTGCAGTGTGGGTGCAGACTAGCCTCTTGTACTGGCTGTCTCCTCTTTCTGTTCACTCATCCCCCTTGCCCCCTTCCCCTCCATAGACTATAATGGGCAATGCAAAGCAGTCTTCACTCTGCTTCTCTCTGCTGTAGCTGGTCTTGCCTTGATAATGAGAAAAGAAAAAATGAGGAAGGGAGGTGGGAAAACAATCTTGTGGGGACGGAAGGAAGCTCATTTGCCTAATACAGCTCTGAGGGGTGGATGAGGCAGGGGTCACTCGCCCATCACGACCCATCCTTAATGCTCTTACTGAGGGAAGGAGGTTGTTGGCCAAAATCTCGCAATACATGGCCCCATCCATCCCCTCTTTAATACAGTGCAGTAGTCCTGTCCCCTTTGCAAAAACCACCCCCATAGTATAATGTTTCCACTCCCATATTTTACGGTTGGGACTGTGTTCTTGGGGTTGTCCTCCTTCTTCCTCCAATCATGGCGAGTGGTGTTGATACCAAAAAATTCTATTTTGGTCTTATCTGACCACATGACCTTATCCTACACCTGTTCTGTATCATCCAGATGGTCACTGGGAAACTTGGCCTGGACATGTGCTGGCATGAGCAGAGGGACCTGGTGTGCCCTACAGGATTTTAATTAACCATGGTGTTTTGTATTACTAATGGTAATCTTTGAGACTTTTCTCCCTGCTTTTGTCATTGAGTAAGCCCTCCTGTGTATATCTGGGTTGATTCCTGACCTTTTTAAGAATCATTCTTACCCCACTATGTGAGATCTTGCATTAAGCCCAAGACCAAGATTGACAATCATCTTGTGTTTGTCCAATTTTCTAATGACTGCACCAACAGTTGTTGCCTTCTCAACAAACTGTTTGCACATTGTCCTGTAGCCCATCCCAGTCTTGTGAAGGTCTGTAATGTTGTCCAAGGTGTCCTTACTTTTTAGGCCTTGGCCATGGGGAAAAGGTTGAAGTGTGTTTGATTATGGACAAGTGCACCTATAATAAAAATTACAGATGTACTTCTGTGCCACCTTCTGGCCATGGAGTACGGAGGAGACATGTTTTACTGTGATATTGTTCTTTTTTGTTTCTTGTGCCACACTAGTCTAAACACAGTTCTGTTCCCTCTGCTATGATAATTGAATCTCCCCCACACCCTGCTCCTTCATTGCCAAGCTTTCTCTGCCCTTTAAACAGTAAGTTTGGTTTTACTTCTTGAGTAATCCTTGCCACTCTTGGTTCTCCTGTTCTTTTCTGTGTGTGGCTGAGATGTCAGAGCCTGGTCCAATCATGCCTTGGGGGGGGGGGGGGGGGGGGGGTTCCTGGCATTCCATAACCATCTAACCAAGACTCTAGTGCTAGCTATTAGTCTCCTCAGAGCATGCTATGACAATCCCTTGGTGTCTTGTCTTTTTTTAGTGTTTACACTGTTGGTGCATGGTAGGGGACATCACAAAGTTGCTTGCAGCCATCTAGGGCTGTCTTGAAGCAAGTAAGTAGAAACAGCTTGGTGGGGCCAAGCACAGGGCTCACTGTCTGTGCCCTCCCTGATCCCTTCCTGTTGACAATAGATCTTTCCATTCTTTTTAGGTGGGAAAACTTGCAATATTGGTAATGTATCAAATACTTATTTTACCAACTGCAGGTATTAGAGTGCTAACTGGCACCTTATCTGTGTATGACAGTACAGTACAGTCATTATAATCTCCATAAAATTTTATTTTGAACACATGACATTTCACACGTAGAATTTCATTCTACCAGGAATGCTGGAAGATTATATCTTTGATATCAGCAGAATTGTGAACACAGTTTTGGACTACAATACAGGCTGTCAGTACAAGATAAGTCATACAATAGATTTTCACTGCCACTTCAGTATCCTGATTAATTCTGTGAGGGTGACATCCCATATGGAAGACTTGTTGGCAAAATTTCTGCAACTGATAAAGTCATCTGAATTGAACTTGCTGAAATCCATTTGCTTGCTGCCAACTTTGCAGAGAGGTCGAAGAAAATTTCTGTGTAAATATAACCTAAAATTGGGTTGAAAGGTGCAACCTCTACCTTTGCACGCCTATAACTACTCTATGCCTCTGCTTATCTGGAAGGATTGTATTTAAGGACTTTGCAGTGAATATACCCAGCATAAGGCACCACAAATCTTACAGCTTTGCCACTGTCAGGAATAGCGTTAGTTCATTGTATTCCAGAATATTGAAAAGTACCTTTTATGTATGTTTTATATTCAACCCATTTTATTAGAGGTTTCTGATCAGCAACATATATGCTCCTCAACGTAAAACAATTTGCTTCTCATAAAATTCAGGCTATTCACTTTTATATTTCATTGTGGAATACTTTTTTATGCCTTTTATTTGCTTTTACTGTGAAAGCAAACAGCCATTTGTTAGGGCATGCACATGTGGCGGTGGTAAGTTACATTTTTGCCAGAAAAGGTGAGAGGAGTTATATAACGTACACTTTCTTGAAGCAGAATGCCATTGCATACTCCATAAAATTGTACCGCTGTAAACTATATAGGACACAAAGGCACTCAAAAAAAAATGGAGCCGCAAATACGTATTTTAAGGCCAGCATATGTATATTGTATGAGTCAAACTGTGCTCAAAGTGCCGGCTGAACTTTAACAAAAGCTATTATTCTTTGTTCACATAACCAGTGGGCAGAGATGCTTAATGGGTTTGTTTTGTCTGTTTTTTTCCTTAGGCAGCCCACTCAGTGTATTCTGCAGAGCCTTCTTTGGATTTAGTGGCGAATCTGGTCCCATGATCTACTGGATGAGGGGAGAGAAGTTTATTGAAGAATTAGAGAATCATATTAAGGAAGGCGTAATCAGGTAAATGACATTATTACAAAGATCAAAAACAGGCAACAAATTACAGGTCACACACCTCACACTTACTGAACGCAGGAAACAGCCCATGTAATGTATACATGTTTAATGCAAAATTGAAGTAGTAATTTGCCTATAGGAAACAGTAAAATCCTATCTATACTTTTTTGACTGAGGTTGGATCCGCACATTCTGTCATGAGTCATGAAGCTCTAAACAAGTTAAAGCTACATTAATAAATTAATCAACCTTAGTGTGTGTTCACACAGTTAGGTTTTTATTTAAGCCAAAGCCAGGAACAGATTATAAATGGAGGACAGGCCATGAAGGAAATATTTTTAAGGACTTTTTGGAAAGTTGTGGCAAATAAGTAAAATGGGTTTGGTTTCTGTGATAGTAGGAGATAATCCCTATTCTTAAAAGTTGTGCACTTGGTGCATTTGGGGCAGGACAATCTACCCCCTGCCCTCCCGGTTGGCCCACTCTGCTGATATTCATTAGAAATAGTAGGCCAGATGGGGTGGATCGGTGCACTGGGGGTGGTGGTGCTGCCCCAGTGCACCAAAATGACTTATTAGCATAAGAATTAAACTCCCTTCCCATTTAAAGCACTCTCAAGAGAACAATAATTTATTTATTTAGGTTTAGCGTTAAACCTAAGATCTGCTGCAGCCAGTTTAGATTTTCCTTGTAACCTTCTAAAATACATTTTTTTTTTCCATATTAAGAGGCAAATAAGGGCTTGATTTTGTGGGACAAAATATACTTTCTACTGAGACTTTTCACTTTACTATAAAATATACAACAACCTCAGAAAAATTTGATTCTACAACTTGAGAGAGTGTGGTTTGCATACTGTATTTAATATGTAATTTAATAAAATGGCTGAAAAATTGCCAATTTTTTCTTTTTTTTTTTTTTACATCACAATGTAAAATGTCCCTTAATTTACAATCATGTTAACTTCACAGATGCAATTCTTAGTTACAGTTGCCCCTCTTAGTAAATCTAGTGGGACAATTGGGGGCAGGGCCTATATACTCATAATCGACTTCATAAATGTCCCCTATAGACTTGATTCCCTACTTAAAATTAAATTATGAAATCTTAGGCAGACCATACACATTAAAATGCCAATTCAGCCAATAGTTATACCTATTAATATCCATACAGTATATGTTTTAAGTAGGGAGAAAGGAATAAACTATTGCCAAGCAGCTCATCATGACTAATCTCCCTTCAAGAACAAAGTGATTGTGCATGTTAAATTCCAATTGCCTGATCCTACTGCTGATCAGTTTCCAATGCCCGAAATGAGATAAAAAAAAAATCACGCCATCGGTCTACTGGCAATTTACGGGGGATCTCTCCGAAGAGTGTTTGCTGCATATATTTCATTAGTCTCATTTTGGGCACTGGCACCAGTAGAATTTTCACCCAGTTTATTAATTTAACCAAAGAGCAGCACCTTTGTTTGGCTAGTACAGCCTGTATATGTAAATGTAAAATCACCCAATAACACCTACACCTTTGCTGGAGATAATGGCCGATTCATTGCTTCTTCTGTTTATTCCATTTTTTATCCTTATCACTTCTGCACTAGAAGTGATAGAATAATATTTTTATGTACAATAACTATGAGGTGGGCCTTAGAATCAATCCCACTGGTGAATCCTTGGAAGCAAAAGTCAAATAGCAAATTGTACGCACTTTTGAAGCCAAGACAGATGAGCCTAATTTATAAAACAGAAGAACCTCTTTAAGTCAACCATTTATCTCGGAATTTATGAATGGCAATTTGTGTCTTTCAAGTTTCCAAGCATAAATGAACATTAACAGGTTTCTTATGAAGTACACAGTGTTTTAAGATTAGCATGTGTAAAAGGTCAGAGGATGGAAATAAACCAACGCATTGATCCCCGATTATGGAAATGTCACTTGTAGAACACTCCAGCTTTTCCTTTAGCGATCAAGGAAATAACAATATGTCTTCAACTGGAAATGCTATAAGGGTTAGAGTGCCAAGCTGGGAACCTGCAAAGTAAAAGTAGTTATTTAATAGCAGCACTTCCTCCCCTGTAATCCTGGCTTTCATAACTGATCACGTAAATGTTTCTGGACTGTGCTTCAATGATCCTGCAAATAGTAATAATAAACTTGACGTCTTTCCAATTAACCGAGAACTACATGTACTGCAAACATTGTAATTATGCCGGAAAGCTACAAATAACGTGTGTGCTTAATGAGAAATTCAGAGGATACATTTCACAAGATTGTACTTTTGTTCTCCATAAAAAGTAGCCTTGTTTTACCTTGAGTTATTCCTGGATGACGATACGACATTAGAAGATGGTGGTAATGGGAATTGGACGTCCTGTTTCTATTTATTCTTACTCTATACATGGTAATTATTTGCTTTGTCTTTTCTGTTAAAGAGATTATGTAGACACGTATTCTAAACTATAATTATGTTCATTTTTCAATGAACTCTCATGTCAAATCACATAAAAGACTGGAATTGGAGCCAAAACCTGATTCCTGACTATAACTATATATTTTTTTGTTTCTGAGAACATACAATAAAGTGGTGACTTTTGATGTAGAAGAGGGGCCTTTGGGTCCAGTCAGGCAAGAGGGACCCAAGTGTGACTCTTCCTCTGCAGCCCCCTTACTATGCCCCTGTTTAGCAGGTGGCCAGATGTTATATAATTTGAGTAAGCTCAATAAAGGCAAGTAGAAGATGTAGTCGAAGAGGAGGGATGTGGGTAATTTAAGAACTTTGTTTCTTTGTATTGATTCAGAGTAAGGTAACAAACCCATGAGGCATACAACAATGAACCCTAAAAAAATTGAAAACTCCCTTTTGATCTGGAGTGTTGATCACACTGGCTCAACACTCAAAACTAGACGTTGATAACACATTTTCATAAGTGTTAGATATTTTCTTGGAAGAAACAACAAAGTCTTTTTTGAAACCCTCTTGTGACAAGCTCCTGAGGTACTATAGTCTAAATCTAATTGTCTACAAGTGTAAACCTGGGTTGCATAAATGTGAAATTGAGTTTACAAATTACAATTTGAATTTAAAAAAAGAAAAACATGTTTGAATATGCAGTGTGTGCAATCTGGTGCATTTTTGTAAATTGGATTTTTTTTTTTTTTTTTTAACAACTGTTAACCAGGGAGACACTGGCCTTTTTTGTTATCTAGAATGGGAATGCTGTTTTCCATAGGAACAAAAGTGAGAGCAAAGAATACAAGCAATGCTGAGCTATAATGATGACCATATGGGTTGCTACTAGTGTTGAGCGCAAAGGCAAACTGTTCAGGTTCGGCAAAGTTCTCTGAACCCAGACTCTCAGCATTTGACTCCCCACAGCTGCAGAGGTTGGATGCAGCCCTAGGGAGTTCTGGAAAACATGGAGGTAGGGCTGCACCCAACTACTGCAGCCACAGGGAGTCAAATGCTGAATGCAGGTTTGAAGAACATTCTCGAACATGAACAATTCGACCTCTCTGCTTAACAATAGTTGCTGATGATTCTCGGTACTGCTAATGTTTCTTTGCATTATATTCAGTTAATGGTGATGCATTTCTTTGATTTAGGTTACTAAGAGAACACCTTGGGGAGAAGGAGGTAGAACTGGCTCTAACATTTGATGCCGTCCAAGAAGGAGACCTGGGTAACTACACCTGCCATGTGGAAAACCGAAATGGCCGTAAGCATGCCAGTGTCATCCTGAGAAAGAAAGGTAGATATCGACCACAGCTCTTAACCAGTAACTAAATTTACACATAAATTATTAAAAAACATAGTCAAGACTTAGCCCTCGGTTAGGCAAATTACTTTGAGGACCCATCCTTTGTCCATACAGAATATGTGGATATTCATTCATTGTCATTTAATTGCATTGTAAACTTTGCTGTCATTGCTATAAACCCAGACTTTATCATCAATCCACATCTATTAGGTTATGTGCGAATCGGCTGATATGAAATGGACTCTTGTACCAAGTAGCTGGCTCAAAGGTCAGCAGCTCCAGATAATGGGGTCCAATATTATGTCACAACCTTGGCCCAATGGAGGACTTATAAATAGCTTGTCATCATGCTTCATAAATCATACTTGAAAATTGGGTCCTACACTTAACAACTTAACTACATCCCAGATCATATCCTATGCCTTGATTTATACAAGTATCAAAGAGATAGACCTGACTGGATGTATGCAGACTCGCCCACCAATGGATGAAACCACCTTGTACTTTATGAAAAAGTAAATCAACAAATGAATTTTCTAATAGGAATATGTTGCCCCATCAAGCAGAAGAAGAAATCCTTTGGAATGTTTCTTCTTTTCGGTGACAAAAAAAACCAAACAAAAAACAGATGGAGAACAAGTGCCTATTATGACTGGAGCCTATTGTACCCCTTCAATCCTCTACCTGACCATTATATAAAGTCATCCGGCAAGGTTATTCATGTATTTCCAGGCTCATACACTTACTTACTGTATCTTACTACTATTGTGTATATGAGAATTTTATATTGGGACATCTATACAGTATATAAGATGTAAAACTCCTGTTGTTGTCAAACTAAGCAGTTTTAGGAATTGGTAATTCTGTGGTATATAAATCAAATACATAAGAGTGAAAAGCTTGGGAAGATATGAAAAAAAAATCTTTTTTTTTAATAAGGGAAGAGTCATGGCAATACATTCAGCTTAAGAGATTTACATGAAATAAACCCTCATAATAACATTAGCAAAAATTCTGTAATTCACTGAACAGGTAATTGGAAATCAGTTCATTAAGCCAGACCGTATTTAGCTATGGCTTTATACTAAATCTACTTAACTCCTACAAGATTAGCAGAATACTGAAGACATTTTTTCTTACATGATCTGGTATACATAGTATTTAGTGAAAGTCCAAGGCTGGGTGTTTTCATAGAAAAACATGGAGTATTCTAAAACTCTTGATCCAGGAGGATGTTGGGACAACTCTCGTTAACATCCATATCTCATTAATCATTATTTCTAACAATATTCAGGAGAGGACACTATTCTTACTATAATCAGATTATTTTCATTTTTATGTTTACAATGTCTTTTCTCCACACCTAAAAGCCATACCACACCAGTTTTTTCTTCCATCTAAAGAGCCAAATGAGTGCTTGTTTTTTGTGGCATCAAATAGACTTACAATGACACCCTTTATTTTTGTACAGCAAAACAAAAAAAAAATAGTGTGGTAAAATTGGAAAAAAAGAATGCAATTTTGACTACATTTTGAGGCAATGCTTGAGTTTTTTTTGGCAATTTGATAATCATTTAGAGGCCAAACGATGGCTGTTATATCATAAAGACGGTCATGATTGTACATAATAAAAGCTGTAATTTCTAAATAATGGCTGTTATTTGGCCTCAAAATAATGGCCATTGAAATGGCCAAAAAACATGGTGTATGAACATAGCCTAAGGGTGTTTTATTTCAAAAGGGGTATTCCCATCTAAGGTTTTGTCCTATCCAGAGTATGCCCAGGATAGGGCTTAACTAAGATATTGTGTGTGTGTGTCGGGGTATGTCTGACCACTGAGCAGTAGTGGATTACAAAACGGGCATTTCGGGCGGCAGCCCGGGGCCTGAGCTCCTGGGGGGCCCATGACCACCCAAAAAGACTTATACTTTCAGTGGTGTACTGTCTCCTGGCTACACTTCCGCCATGATTTGCAAAAAACCACAGTTTTTTTATGGCAATTTTGCACAAATCAGGACATCATCTGTCCTGTACTATGAACGCCAGGCTAGTGCTGCCATAGTTACAGTGGCGTGGGGGGGCCCAGGCTTGGTGAACAGCCCGGGGCCTACGGTAAAGTTAATCCGCCCCTGCCACTGAGGCCCTTCGCAATCTCAAGAACAGGGACCTTAAGATGCCTGCAGAATTGAGCTGTGGGAAGTGAATGTGTGCCACAGCTCCATTAACTCTACGCAGAACCGCCAGAGCTGAATTGCAGCTGGCTGCTCCATAGAGGATGCATAAACCTGCAGTGTTCACGCACGGTCCACAGCTCTATTCAGCAAGGATTTCAGTACTACTTGGTTCAGACTGGAGTGGCTTTGCGCCAGTACATACGACATTTATAATAAAAACAAGAAAACTAAAAAGTTGCTTCTGATAAATATGTAAGGGACCAAAGGCTACTGCCTGAAGAGAGACACGAAAAGTGCTAATCTGCACATGTCGAGCAAGTCGGGTATTGCACAAAAATTTTAAACAATTTTTATACCATTTCACAAAGGGCAATGATAACTCTCCCCCTAAATGTTTTTTAAAGCAAGTGCATTTAACAATTTTTATTTTTAAAAGTACCCCTTTAAAGGGGAATTATGCGTTTCCATTTTTCAGATTCATGGGACCTTTAAGTCCAAGACATAAATACAAGTTTATACTTTTTATAAGAATATCAAAATTATAGAGCGGAAAGGATAATTTTTGGTAGATTTATTTCAAAATATGCTGCCGTGAATATGAGGACAGGAATTGTATCTGGTAAGGATATGCAAAGTGAAAGCGAGAGGTGAATAAGATAACACCCACTCAGTACATTTATTACTTAATTGACAGCAGTGATGCATGAAAGTTTAGCCGTCTACTATGGGATTAATGATAGGTAGCTGAATAGCAACTGTGAGCTCTGGTAAAGACGATGCATCCACTGAGCGCAGGTGTTAATAAAATACCAAGAGGACTTAATGATTATCCCAGACAGTATGTAGATAAAATAAATAGGGTGTGTGTGTGTGTGGGGGGGGGGGGGGGGTAGGGTTTAAAGTGACTGTACCACCAGGCCCAGGCTGAAGCACTGGAGGTGGACCGACCCACCCCCAGTGGGAAGAAACCCCAGCCCCTCCATGACGTGACTCCATTAGAATCAATGGAACCCTATCATAGAGGGTGTAGTGCAGGGGTGGGGAACCTCCGGCCCGCGGGCCGCATCCGGCCCCTGAGACCTCCCGATGCGGCCTGCGGCCCGCGGCTCCCCTGTGACACGCGCTGCTCTGGAGGAAGGAAGGAGCCGGCGCACACAGCATCCTCTGTGACAGCTGCCGTGCTGTCTGTGTCGGCTCCTTCCTCCTCCAAAGCGGCGCGTGTCTTCAGTCTCCTGCGGGCCGCGCGCGATGACGTCATTTCATCGCGCGCCGCCTGCAGGAGAAGACCGGCACAGAGGACCTGGGAGAGAAGAGGACCTGGGCGGAGGTAAGGTGAGTGGGATGTTTATTTTTTTTTATTTGGGGGTTAAATAGGCTACCAGGGACATGACTGATGGGGGGGGGATAACTAGGCTACCAGGGACATGACTGATGGGGGGGGGGGATAACTAGGTTACCAGGGACATGACTGATGGGGGTTAACTAGTCCACCAGGGACATGAATGATGGGGGGGGGGGATAACTAGGCTACTAGGGACAAGACTGTTGGGGGTTAACTGGTCCACAAGGGACATGACTGTTGGGTGTTTACTGGTCCACCAGGCATATGACTGTTGGGGGTTAACTGGTCCACCAGGGACATGACTGTTGGGGGTTAACTAGGCTACCAGGGACATGACTGTTGGGGGTTAACTAGGCTACCAGGGACATGACTGTTGGGGGTTAACTAGTCCACCAGGGACATGCCTGATGGGGGGGATAACTAGGCCACCAGGGACATGCCTGATGGGGGTTAACTAGGCCACCAGGGACATGACTAATGGGGGTTAACTAGGCCACCAGGGACAGGCCTGATGGGGGGTTAACTAGGCTACCAGGGACATGCCTGATGGGGGGTTAACTAGGCTACCAGGGACATGACTGAGGGATTAACTAGGCTACCAAGGACATGACTGATGTGGGTTAACTAGGCTATCAGGGATATGCCTGATGGGGGTTAAATAGGCCACCAGGGACATGCCTGATGAGGGTTAACTGGTCCACCAGGGACAGGCCTGATGGGGGTTAGCTAGGCCACCAGGGACATGACTGTTGGGGGTTAACTAGGCCACCAGGGACATGACTAATGGGGGTTAACTAGGCTACCAGGGACATGACTGATGTGGGTTAATTAGGCTACCAGGGACATGCCTGATGGGGGTTAACTAGGCTACCAGGGACATGCCTGATGGGGGTTAACTAGGCTACCAGGGACAGGCCTGATGGGGGTTAACTAGGCCACCAGGGACATGCCTGATGGGAGGTAACTAGGCTACCAGGGACAAGACTAATGGGGGTTAACTAGGCTACCAGGGACATGCCTGATGGGGGTTAACTAGCCTACCAGGGACATGCCTGATGAAGGTTAACTAGTCCACCAGGGACATGACTGATGGGGGTTAACTAGTCCACCAGGGACATGACTGATGGGGGTTAACTAGGCTACCAGGGGCATGACTGATGGGGGTTAACTAGGCTACCAGGGACATGCCTGATGGGGGTTAACTAGGCTACCAGGGACATGCCTGATGGGGGTTAACTAGGCTACCAGGGACATGGCTGGGGGGGTTAACTAGGCTACCAGGGACATGGCTGGGGGTTAACTACAATAGCAGGGGCACTAGGCGAACAATACCTTGCCTTGCCCTGGGTGCTGCAAACCCACGCTACTAACTGCCGCGCACGGTATGCGGCCCTCGAATGATTTTATTAATGCCCGACCGGCCCTCGACATGGAAAAGGTTCCCCACCCCTGGTGTAGTGTTTCCTCGCACTGGGTCGGCCCGCCTCCAGTTCTTCAGCCTGGGCCTGGTGGTACAGTCACTTTAAAGGGCAGCACTTATGGTCAGCAGATTTGACTAAACACAGCTACAAATCTGCACAATCAGCAGATTTGACCGTGCAAATTTAATGGTGTGTTCATTCATTTAGTCAAAATCCGCTGCAATACAGTACATGTGAAGCTACCCTATGTCCCATATCTCCCAGTAAGCCATGTTCATGAATAGAATAAAGGTTATTTCTATGTTATTTCTGTACTTCTTGCAGATGTCAGGAAGGTACATACTTGTCTTCTGTACATCCTTCTTAACAAAAACCAAGCCAGTGATTAAATGGCCTGTAGATAGTTCACTCTTACAGCCCCCCCCCCAGTGGTCAGGGCAGCATTTACAGCCATCCCCTACCCCCCGACCCCCACATGCACGCACGATTGATGGCGTTCAAAACAGCTCTCAGGCTCTCACAGCGCAACATTACCCCCTGCCCTCAGAGACTATGCCTTTCACCTGAGAGGGCCCTCACAGACCACCCTTCCCACCCTCCAACGGCACTTAGAGTGTCATGAGAGAGAAGCTCTGAGCTCTGTGCGGGTGGTGGGAATCTGTGACAGCTGTTCTGGGGGAAAGGGATGGTGTCTGAGCGGCGCCGCCTGGGGGGGATGAGGTTGCGCTGTAAGAGCCTGAGAGCCGCTCTTAGTGCCACCTGGGGGAGGGAGGTTTCCCATATGTGTGAGGAAAACTTGCAGCTAATGCCATGATTCAGGCCCCATAACAGCTGCTTGGCCTGCCTCCATGGTAGCTATGCCACTAGGTGTGAACATAACAGGAACAGATGGAACGGCGCATGACCACAAGATCAGACTACAAGTACTTTGCATTATGTTACCATGGATACATAAAGGTCTGCGTAGCAGGTATAGATACAAAACTGTAGGAGATTGTTTATTAATCCTAGTTGGAAAGTTGCTTACTTTTTAATTTTAAATGTAATGAAGCAATAAAAAAGTAGATTGTGCCTCAAAGCAATTCACTAATATGTGATCCATACTGGAGCTTTACTTGAAGGTTTAGCATAGGATTACATAGACTAGCTATGTTATTTAGTGTATTCTTTAAAAGCAAACACATTCTGCACAAAAAACAATGTAGTAGCAAATGGAGGCGTCTGGATGCAGGGCACGTCATTTCCAAATGGCTTGTCAGATTAGATGTAATAACACCCTTGTTCTTGATTCAAAACATAATTAGCAGCAGAGGCCGAAAAAAGAAAGTACATTTACATGTACACCTGGCAAGGAGCGATGAGCACGCCGCTCACCAAGTATATCTGCAAGATGCTGGCACTCTCCCACAGTCAACATGATCAGAGAGAGATGCAAATGACTTGCTACAGCTCGGTGTATCTGTAAGACATGTGTTTATATGAGCGCTGATTGGTACTTATTTTACATTTAGTGTAATATGGATGGCATATTGTCAGACGCATAATCATTGCATAATTTATTTGAATAAGGAATAAATTAACTCCCCAGTTGCTCAAGACACGATGCATATTAAAATCTTAGACATAGAGGTTTTAGGGTTTTCTTTTTTACAGATTTATTGGTATGTTTTTTTTTTTTTTTCAAAAATGCACACTTACCAATCCTACAGCGCTGTTTTATTCCTGGAGAGGATGATGGCAGAGGGATGCTCAGTGTTCCTCCAGTGCCCTGTGTCCCTCAGTGTCCCCCTGCCATCATCCTCTCCAGCAGCCACAGCCCGCACAGCTCTGGGAGTCAGGTCGTGACATCACCATTTTATCTAGGAAGTGAAGCCTTGATGCAGTAGTAAGTGCAGGGAAAAAAGCTTTTTATAAGCATTATAAGGGTATATTGGTGATTTCTATAACTTTTGGAGGGCAATACAATACTTTAATAAAAAATTTCGCCGGACTTCTCCTTTAAGTCTCCTTTCCCCACCTCAGTCTGGCACTGTAATAATGTACACATGCCTAGGTCAGCACATATGCTAATCCTCCAATCATTTTCTATGTAGCTGCCAGACATAGCCTAGTACAAAGCATGGCTACCTTCAACAGCTCTCAGAGTGACTGAATAGAGCGGTGGTATGCATGCCAACCAGCCTCTCCATTTAAAATGAACGAATCAAGTCCTGTTCTGAAGATCGTAGGAGGACCCAGCTGTTGGCTTTGGCATTGTATTTGGCAAATCTTTCTTTAGATGTGCACATCACGGCTGGAAAACCCCTGTACATAAAGTATATTGTTAGTCACATATCATCCACAGTGACTTTGTCTCTCGACCATAGTATGCAATGGAGTACCTGTCATGATGAGTCTCCAGAATGATATGAAGTCGTAGCTGACATTGGAAGATAAGGTTGCTGTAGATTAATTAAAATAGGGTTTATGTACGGACCTTGCTGGTGTGGGAAACATTCATAGGAACCATGCCCATCTAGAGAGAGAATCATTGTGACAGATACCCTTTAAAGCCAAGAGAGGCTTTACTGTCTCGGTAGAAGTTTAATCACTAAGCTATGCCACATCTCTGTAGCCTAATTATTGCAGAAGAATCCAGAAACATATGACTTCCAAATAAAAAACAGGTCTTTTTGAAAAATTCCACCAGTATTTTTTTAGGATACAAATAACTTGAAAATGTATTGCTTATGATTGCTAGATTTAACTGTACTGCAAGTCATTGTCTATTATGTTTTTCTTACTTTACATGTGGCTGATGTTTTATTTTCCAGTATAATTTTTTTGTGTGTTTTTTCTTTTCCTTAGAACTAAAGTATAACATGGAACTTGCTGGAGGTCTAGGTGCTATCTTCATTGTATTCATTTTACTCGTCACCATCTATAAATGCTACAATATAGAAATAATGCTCTTTTACAGACAGAATTTCGGCAGTGATGAAGCTGCAGAAGGTATGTGGTTTTTGTTTTTTTTCTTTTTATACTTTACAAGCAATGAAAGTGTTGGTTGTTTTGGTCTCCTAAAATGTCTATAGCGGATGCATGTGCATTGGATGAAGTTTCATATCAACTATTCTTAAAGGGGTTTTCTGGACTTAAATTAATGTCCTATCCACAGGAAAGGCTAACAGTGTCTTATTGGTGAGGTGCCACCACCCGCCACCCCTGCCGAACAGCTGTTCATTAAGGCTGCTGCCTCAGCTATATACAGCAAAAAGTGCTGGTAGCCCTGCATCATCTACTAAGTAGTGGTCCTATTGAATTAAATGGGAGTAGAATCCTGTTAACCCACACCCCTTTAGACTGTAAATAGCACAGCACTTTAGATACTGTTATCTGTGTATTATGGCAGTGGCTCTGAATGATGGTTGACCTCAGGGAGATCAACGAATACACAGCAAAGACACCATCATGTGTTTCTCAACGTAATTGAATCTAGGACCATTAATTTCTGGGAAGACAAATATGCAAAAATACTGTAGAGACACCATCACTTGTTTCTGAAAGCCAGTGAACTAGCCAGCCCTTCTACCGGGAAGGAAAACAAAGCCAAGGGGATCTCCAGCCAAGGAAACCACTTTCCAACAAATCACAGTAAAAATGACAGGACTTAGGAAATATCCAAGTATGGTATCCATCCACAGACAGCTGTTCCGGAATATTTGCCCCTCATCAGTGTGAAACAGGAATCTGGTGATGGAATGACAATAGACCACAGTGAGATCAACCAAAACACTACAGAGACACCATCACATCACATGTTCTTTAATGTCAGGGAATCTAGGAAAATTGTCCCTTGGGAGGACAGATATGCAAAATACTGTAGAGTACTAGATATGCAATATGCAAAATACTGTAGAGTACTAGGCTTTGCTCCCATACATTCATTGCCTATCTTATCCAGTGTTAGGGGTCATTCACACTTCCGCAGAATTCTGTTTGTGCACAGACTGTGTTCTGCAGACCAGACCTTGGAGCATCATGATTAATTATGATGTTGGGAGCTCCTTAACTGTTTAAAAGTTTACGCTAGTGTACGGACACTATACCTGCATTCCTATATAGCAAGTAGAGATCTTGACAATGCTAAGTAATTAAAAGAAAGCATACTGGATTATTGCATCACTTTTAATCATATTAATATACACAAAAGATAACTACCCCAGTAAAGGCGCATACAAGTCTTATTTTTATTCTGAACTCTGAAGCAATTCCAGTTTTACAACTTGTCTAACGAGCCAAAGGCAAAGAAAATGTAGTTAAAAAAAGAGCCACTGTAGCCGCCTGTCAGAATGTAATCCTCTCAGGTGTCACACCGATGTATATATGTTGTCTAACTACAGGTGCAGACTCTCTGTACACCACTATCTCACTTTCACTTCGTGTCACACCACCCTATATAGGATAGGAGGGTTCAGTCTAGAGAGTGTATGGGAGACAGACAAAGTCTAGAGATTCCTGCTGCAGTGACTAAGCGGGCCTGGATTAGGCCAGAGCCCTGGACAGCGACTATACCACTTCTTTTATTAGCCAGTATGCAGTGCTGAACCCTAAAGGTGGGGTAACCAGACACTAGGAACAACCTTTGTCTACTCTGTGGTCACTCCCTAAGGAAAGGCAAAGTTCACCCCCCAGTAAAGCAAAGATGCTAAGAGTCGAGGCACCTTACTGACACACTCGTCCACTTGGGGATAACCGCAAGATTTTAAGAAACTTTGTAATTGTGTTTATTAGCCGAAAAATGAATTTTTATCATGAAAAAGCAGTTTGAAGCTCTCCCCCCTCTCTTCATTGTTCTCCTATGGAGAGAGTGAAATAAAACAACAAAACAGGACAACAAAGAGTTAATCTACAAATACCTCACTCTTTATCTCCTCTGACAGTCAGCACTGACCTCTCTGACCTCTGAATACAGTGTTCACCCAGCTCCATGCATGTAATCCTTTGTTCTCTGCTTTCTGCTGCCATCTAACTCCCTCCTCCCCCCTTCCCTCTCTATAGAACAGATTGGGTACGTCTGATGCAACAAGTCACAATTTCCTGATTTTTTTTGCAGTGAATGGAAAAAAGGAGGGAAGGGAGGACCTGGGAAAAGGCTTTTTGAATGCAGATAATGGCATATTTGACTGATAAACCCAATTACAAAGTTTCTTAAAATCGCCTGGACTATTGATTTCTGCAAAAAAAAAAAAAAAGAAAATACGACAGTGACTCTTTAAGTTGGGACAAGTCATTACTTGGCGGTACCTTGCACCTGCACCTCACACTAGTTGTACCAAGGTCCGGTGCCCGTCAGTCCAGGGGTGGGTACTACCACTCCTTGCCACCATGACAAGTTGCCCCCAAACACCAAAGCCCACTAGCTGCACACGACACCTGCAACCAGCACCCTGGGACACAGCACCACTGCGGTTAAAGTAGCAAAGAGCTGCCATATCTTTGCTTTTACTGAGCAGTTCATTTACTGTATATTATTGAGCAGGGGCAACCAGGACAAAGCAAGAGCAGGAAAAATAATAATGACACCTTTTTACAGTCTTATGTTTTTGGTAACACCAGTTGTACTGAGGGAGCTCAAGCAGCAGAACTCCTTAAGCCATAGTCCTTGCATTGTGTGGTTTATAAAGTGCTAGACTTGTGCCAACAGTATAAACAACCAGAGCTGAAGAACCATTTATTATGGTCTATTTTGCCTTGAGCTAGACATGCTGTGCCAGTTACGGATACTGCAGATGTTGATAAAACAAGGTAGCAATTATTCATCTCAGAAAATTATTCTATTTGTCATAACATTACTATAGTCACTTCTGGGATACCGCTTTATTACTGTAATTGTGACAAGATAAAATAACCTGTGCTTATCCTGGAGAAGCATTCCCTTTATTATTTCTTAGTTTTCATGTATTATAAACCATAGGTAGGCATGAGGGCGGCTCTCCATTTATGGGACAAGAGGTCACATCACACCTATAAGAAATAGAGGTTCCACATCAAGCAGAGCTTGGCTATCATAACATAAAACTAAGCTATAACAGAAGTTATGTAAGAGAAATAATAGGGGTCGTGATACAGTGGTACCTTGGCTTAAGAGTAACTTAGATTGAGAGCGTTTTGCAAGAAGAGCTCGCAGTTTTTCAAAATTGTAACTTGGTTTAAAAGCATTGCTTTGGTTCAAGAGCTCCCTGTACTGGGTGGGAGGAAAGGTCGGCGAGGGGCATGGTCTGCATAGAGTGGTCTATAGCACTGTACTCTGACCCAGGAAGTCTCCCTCACCTTCCAAATCATAGCAGATCCACTTTAGGCTGCGGCTTACATCAGGAGACAGGACTGTGGAGGTAATCTCTTCATAGCTGTAACTAGGGGCGTAACTAGAAATGGCTGGGCCCCATAGCAAACTTTTGATTGGGGCCCCCTTCCTTCCCGACTGACCCTTAGCTGTCCACCTGGTGCTGCAAATGAGGACAGCTCAGGGGCCCAGTATATTGCAGGAGCGGACAATGGGGCCTTCCTTATGTGGTGGATCTCATAACAGGTAGCTACACCCCTGTCTGCACCTCCATTCTGTAACAATAAACTGCTGCTGTTTTTTCATTTTTATGCACTTACTATACATTATACTCCACATGATGATTGTTATACTCTACAGTAACTTATAATATGACATATCCAGCTTTCTAAATGTTTGTTTTAATTGTTATTCAGAATAGAAGAATCATTATTTTGGGGTGGGAATTTGCTTTGGTTTAAGAGTGGATTTGGATTGCAAGCATAGTCCCAGAACAAATTATGCTCGTAATCCAAGGTATCACTGTAAATGGAGCGCTCAGGCTTTTCAGACTGTGGGCTACTTTTAAAGCAGACCTGTCAGTAGCCTGCTTCTTAATATGTAAATTAGGCTCAGTTTCCCATGGGCTGTTTCCCAGCACAACAATGGGTTATGCTTATACTTCCTGGTGAATAAGAAAAAATATCTGGCTAACCCTGGGATCTTTTGGTGCTGGGGAATTGAGCCTCGTCTACATAGTAACAAACTGCTACTGACAGGTCCACAATAACAGGGGCACCTGTAACCACCTCCACAAGCCTGGCTTATATTTATATATATTTTTTCATGGTAGGATTTTGATTCACAAATTCAGGATAATAAGCTATTGGTTGGGGAACCTCTGGACATCCAGCTGTTGCAAAACTACAATTGCCATCATGTCTGGATATGTGAATCTTATTGCCCAAGCAAGGATCAGTAAACTCTTCTGGTTCCTTGCTTGGGCAATAAGATTCATATTTTGTATAATGATGTTCTATGGATCAGTAGAGGGGCGTTCTTGGCTGGGGATCCCTGGCCATGCCTCCTTGGGGGTTCTACCTCCTATTAAAGTTTATTTTTCTATACAATAAAAGAGCAAATAAGAGATTGTAAGATATGACATTTATCCTTTTACTACTATTTGATTATCTTGGTGATTTTATAATGTTAAACCAGGTGACAGATTCACTTTGAACCCAGTATGTATGTGCACTTTTTACATCACATGATCACCTATACAAGGGTAAGGAAAAACATTCATCAACATTTCTGAGCCTCCTGTTCTCAAGTGATCAAATCTCCCAAATGGGAAACAGTTCAGAAAGATCAGTCGGATTACCGTCTGCAGCCTTATGAGAAACCACAGATCTTGATGTCATTGTACATGCTGACAAACTCAGCTCTGATACTGGAAACCTATAAGTGAAATGCACATAGAAGGAAACACTTGTCTAGATAAAGCATGAACACCTGTTGTATCTTAGCTCCCGTGTTGAAGTAAACCCAACAGGAAGCTATTTAATACACACTACACTGTAGTTTACTGACAATTATGCAGAAGAGTGTTTACTGCTGGAAAATTGTTAATGGCTGATCTCTGTGAAGCCTCGTAGCCATACAAAACAGAGCTGTATGTTGGCCTTACTTCATCTGGGACAAATATCCAGTTTACAGCCATACATCTCTATAACGGAATATACTGACTAAGACAAAGTGGCTTGGTTAACCCCCCCACCTAGCACCCAGCAACGAAGTATCTGCCACGCCTGTGTTCCCCTTTGTTACACCCATAATATTATGATACAAATCAGATACCAACAGCTTCATTCCTTGATTTTCATACTCATTATAATATGTAGTCAATTTACCTCTTACATTGTAGATTGTACAACAAGGAGACAAACATTTGAACTTACTCACACTGTAAATATCCTGGAGGATTTTAATGGACAAATAATAACTTGCTTAAAGAGAAGTCCCAAGAATTAAAATATAAAAAAGCTGAGGGGTGTGGAAAAATAATCAAGTTAACTTACCCATCCCTGTGCCTCCATAGCGCCGCTCCCAGGTCACTCTGATGAACCCTAGATGTCATTTTTGGCTGAAATTCTGGTACATCACGTACCTGGCTCTTCTAGCTACAATGTCACGACCCGGCTAACTGTATAAAAGGATTTGCTGAAGTCCAGATAGATGATATCCACAGCACCACCTTCAAGTTGCTGATCTTTTTCAATGATCCTCTTTTCAAAAGATTTTCCATTTTAATACTACCGATGTTAGGCTAACTGGTCTGTAGTAACTGGGTGCTTCTTTTAGTATAGTGTGTAGATAGCAGTAAAACAAAGCAAAGTATGATCCAGACTCGAAGTATCAAAGAAGGTAGGAGAGACAGATTGGAGGACAGTAGCTAAAGAGACCAAAAAGATGGGAAACTGTGATCAGGTTAGTCTTCTACCTGCTGAAGGGCTAAACTCTGCGAGTGGGCCTAACATGAAGTAAACATTTGCACCTAAATAGACATTAATTAAAGGAGCTGCCATGTGGTAGGCTGCTGAGGCTGTCTCAGAAGAGAGCTGTGAGTCAACTACGTAAGACTGGTGGCCTAGACCTTTAAACTGCTGTGCACTGCATATCTGGTGGCAGCATCCAGCTTTTATAGGTATATTTTCTACTGATGAGGACTACTGTAGATGCCTTTGTAAAGAACTTTTTCACCAACATCTTGGGTTTAGTACAGGGTCTGTTACCGACAGGGTGAATGTATTCACCTCAAGGACTTATAAAGTTGTACATAACAGCATTCCACAGGTGGTGTGCAGTTTAAAAACATAGTCATTTACTCTATCACGACACAAACATGCAACTAGGTCTCTCTTTATCAAGGACCTATGTCATGTATCCCAGGGAACAGGAATCTTGTAGCCCTCCAGCTGTTGCAAAACTACAATTGCCATCATGCCTGGACAGCCAACGTTTTGCAACAGCTGGAGGACCACAGGTTCCCCATCTCTGATATATCCACTGTAGAGTGGGTTCTAGGCACTTGGTGCAGCCATAGTTTAGAGATCTAGTACTCTGCATTTGCATAGGGTGGGTCCTTAAACCCTCAGAAGCACAAAGGTTTTGATAGACAAGTGCCTAGACACAGACGGACCAGATGGCGTAACATTCCCTAGACCTTGATAGAAACTTCTTCTCACTAAAGCTGTTTACCCAAACTTTTCCAGAAGTTATAATTCAACTAAAGTTGGTTGAAGTTTTGTAGGCTGGGCCCCATGTGGTGTCAAGGTCTCCTCACATTATAATGGCACTGTGATCATTTCCAAAGCTATAACAACTGATGGCAGGAGCTCTCCGCAGAGCCTGTAATGTATCTGTCACCTTTACTTTTTATTAAATTACGGATACCGTGCTTGCTTTTCTATCAAGTACAAGTCTACAGTAGCAAATGATGGCTTAACAACCAGTGGGAATAACTTTCTAAACAAAAGAATAGCCAGCCAGCCTGTAGCTATACAATAATTGTTCCTAAAATGTCATTACCTGCAAGCAGAAAACCACAATTTTACATCTATTTATACAGGATGGGAGTTTATATTACTTATAATTCTGTGGGGGAAATAAATGAAACTTTTCCCCAGTACTTTTTTGGCTGGGTTTTGAGCAGAATTTGCACTTAAAAATTAGAAATCCAACAATTCCCTGGTAAAAAAAAAAAAAAAAAAAAAAAACCTTAACAAGCTGACATTTCTGGCACAAAATTGGAGTTTAAAGTGACCCTTTTTGCATTATGACTTCTCTACACAAATGTAAAGTGTAAATGTTCATCTGCAGATTGAGCTATCTAGGCGGGGCTTAACAGGCAAAGTGACATTTAGCCCCGTCCACAACACCTCCGTTGGTCCCGCCCGTGGCGCCATCGGCGAATAGGCCCCGCCCCTTGGCATGGGCCAGTCTAGAGGGGGTGGGGCCTAGACCTTTAAGTTGGCCTGTTCCAATGGCTGTCGAGGGGGTGGGGCCTATGCAGCGATGACATGGGGGCAGGGTCAACAGTGGTACTGTGGGTGGGGCTAAGTGGCGCTTCGGCTGTGAATCCTTACCTAGGTAGCACAATCTGCAGATGATAAAAGATCACTTTTTATTGGAACAAGCACCATGATGTATGATATAAATAAGGTATGAAAACTGCTAACTTTACCCTTTACATCTGTGTAAGAAGTTATAATGCAAAAAGGGGGTGACAGTATCACTTTAAATAAGCCCCTTGAAAACAGGGATTTTTGCACAGGCAAAAGGTTTAAAAGGCCCCAAGTGACAACATGACATGTGCGTCTCTTAAAAAAAACAAACTTAGAAAAGCAAATGGACAAACAGGCTTTAACAGACTCTTCATTTATTCTCTGCTGTGTTTCTCAGTAAACAGAGCCATTCTGAGATAACATCTTCTTAACTTTTCATTAAAATGTCATTTTCAGTACAGGGATCAGCAGTAGGAAAACCTTGGGAAATGCCAGAGCCTTGTGGTTGACAGAATGTCCACTATGACTGTGTCACCTAATGGCCCATATACACCTGGATCAAACAAGTAAAGTAGGACAAACACAAATTGCTTCTGAATTATTTCTTTGTTGAAAAACTTTGTGCATATACATACATATCAGTAGAAAATCATAATATATCACCACAGTGTTGTGACCGAGAGGCTGGTCTTCACGCCACGGCCGTGGCGCTCCTCATATCCTCACGTCCATGGAGACTCTCACCCTCCTGGCGACCGGAAGTGATGTAGCACGCTACGTTTCGGGATAAACCCTTTCTCAAGCGTATGGGTTTATCCCGAAACGTAGCGTGCTACATCACTTCCGGTCCCAGGAGGGTGAGAGTCTCCATGGACGTGAGGATATGAGGAGCGCCACGGCCGTGGCGTGGAGACCAGCCTCTCGGTCACAATACTGTGGTGATATATTATGATTTTCTGCTGATATGTATGTACATGCACAAAGTTTTTCAACAAAGAAATAATTCAGAAGCAATTTGTGTTTGTCCTACTTTACTTGTTTGAAGCATATGGAATACTGGGACTAGCGACCCAGAGTAGGACATTGTTCACACAGTGTTGGATATGGCACTGGACTGTTGTATATAAATACCATATACACCTGGAGCCAGCCCTGGTCATCAAAGCAGTTGGTCTTATCCAGGAACTGGTCAAGAATGGCTAACTTGACATTAAAATCAGAAATCTAATTTCAATTGGGAGAGGTCTGTAAATATTGTACCAGAACCAGTAAATGTTAAATGACATAATTTATGGTGTTAATATGGTAATATAATTTTAACCGAGGAGGAGAAACAAACCTCATGTATCCTTTAAATACTTTAACTAAGGGATTTGGTCCCAAATGTTTTAATTTGTGAATTTAACAGGAAATGCTACCTCGTGTTATCTACCTATAGTGCACGAGGTGCTGAGGATGAAGGTAAGTTTCTTACCCACATCCTTGGCGCAGTTTTCATATACTTTGTATTGTAGTTTTATACATATGCTAATGAGGTGGTGTACTGGGGACGGCATTACCACCCTCAGTGCACTGACCTATTCTGGCTCAGCCCACCCCTTTTAATAAATACAGTGGCGGCTATCTACAGTGATGTTATGAAAGGGGCAGGGCCACCGGGGGTTGATATGTGCACTGAGGTTGGTAGCAACATATCAGCTGGTTAGATGCTTCTAACCTGATAATAGATTCAGGTGGTGTCTCTGTCTTTCAAGACAGAACAAAAAAAGAAGTCTACATAGCTGGCCCAGGAGTTGCATACAACTTTAGCTACAAACTTTTTCAAGCCAAATTAAATGGACCTATTTTGATGACAAAAGATATAAATATTATATGCAAACATACAGTTATACTGGTATTATTATAGCATTATATATATTATTTAGCTTGACATACTATACAATCAAGTATTTGGTTTATGGTGATATACTATATGAAGAGATTAAAAAAAATGGTAAAGGTAGAGATTCCATATAATCCAGCTATGGCCATATTAGGGGAAGACACAGGACTCAAGACAAGTAAAAAAGACCGTAGAAAGATTCTGAGATTATTATTTCTTTATTTCTTGCCCAGTTGATAATATGCCGAAATTGAATATGTGTTAACCCTCCCAGTAAGAAGATGTGGGAGGGATGTGTCAGGGAGTTCGAACCACTGTATTGGTGACTGCAAAGGTGCCAATAATGGACAAGGAAATGTTATAAATTTAAAATTTTCTCTTCTTTTTTTCTTTTCTCCACCCCGCGGCAGAGGGGGGGGGGGGGAGGGATGGGTTTTTTAAATGTAATATTTGCACACTGTGAAATTGAAATATACATGCTTTATATTGTTTAAATATGAAAAATAATAAAAAAGGATATAATGATTATAATAAGTATTTGGTTTATCACAATAAGTTTCTAATGTCTGCTATTGTTTTCTTCCAAAGACAACAAGGAATATGATGCATATCTCTCATATACCAAAGTGGATCCAGATTCATTAGATCATGAAAGCAAGGAAGAGGAACAGTTTGCACTAGAAATTCTTCCAGATATTCTAGAGAAACATTACGGATACAAGCTATTTGTTCCAGACAGAGACATGATCCCCAGTGGAAGTAAGACTATTTAACCTTGTTTATCTTGACTCATTGGGACTAGAACACCATTATTACTAAGAATTAGAGATGAGGGAATTTACATTGCCAGGTATTTAGGGCTTCACGTACCCAAACTTACAGTAAATTCACTAATCTCTACTGAGAACGAATCTAAAAGTATAATAATACATATTAAAGGGGTATTCCCCCCAAAATTATTTTTGCATTAATACATTGCCCACCCGTAGCTTTCCATCTTTCCAAAATAAAGTTATTATGGATTCTGCACAGTTTTGCTGTTATCTAGGTGCACTCACCCCCACCAAATGCATAGAATCATCAGCTCTCAGTCCACTCCGACACGCTCCCTGCTCCTGGCCCGCACCCTCTGAGACGGCATCACGTGTCCTCCTTCTCTTCAATGGGCTGGGTTAGTGCTTCTAACTCAGTCCACTGGAGTGAGGGAGGAGAGTGAGACGCTGACGGCTGCAGCTGCTGATCTCCCTCTCTGAAAGCAGCCCCCCCAGTGTGTAACCCCATTTTCCCCCCACCCCCACCCCGTGTGTCACAATATAGCCGGCCAGCCGCCCGCGGCACCCGCAACTCCACCCTCCGCCACCCAGTCTCACAACATGGCAGGCCGACCGCGGCACCCCTGCAAACCCCTGCAAAATATCAGCCGCTATTTGTAGAAAATTAAAAGAACATTTTGTCCTATGGAATCCTGGCCGGAGTGTATACACTCTGGCCAGGATTCCATGCGGCCACATAGAAAACTGATGTCAGTTTTGTGCGCCCACTATTCATTAAATATCGGCCGCACAAAATTGACAGTGCAGACAATGTAAAGTCCGTCTCCATCCGCACTTTACATTGTCTACAATGTAAAGTCCGGCTTCATCCGCACTTTACATTGTCTACTATGGTGATTTCAAATCAAAAGAAGTGAAGTTCATCTGGCCGTTACTGCTGTACCGTTGGGCGTGAACTTCATTGACAGCGGCCGGTCTGTGAGACAGCCGTGTCACAGATTGGACGTTGTCTAATACTGTGTAAACCTGGCCTAAAGCACTACTGTCCTTTGATATAACTTTTTACATGTCATCAGACATGTCAAAAGCTATTGCCAAAGGATCCACTGCGAGCCAAGAAGAGAGCGTGGCAGTGTGCTCCACTCCTTTTATGGCCAAACATCCAACCCTTTAGTCTCATAGACTATAATGAAGCAAAAAGATTAGATTTGATTGACAGCCAGGAGATACATTCTGTTGTGCTCTCTCTGCAGCTGTTTGTTGGGATCAGCAAAGAGATCCAGTATAATCAATGGGGGAGATTTATCAAACATGGTGTAAAGTAGAATTGGCTTAGTTGCCCCTGGCAACTGGCAACTGAGCCAGTTTCACTTTACACCATGTTAGATAAATCTCTGTCAGTACAGAATAGAATGATAGTAGCGGAACTCGCCAGTCTCACTTTAAACTTTATATCAAATGACAGTAACGCTTTAATTTTAGTAAACAGTAATATAAAGATTATATTGCATGTACAAAAACCACGGACCTCGTGTTACACTGTCTCAGGAAGAAAAAAAAAAGCAGTCTTGATGCCAACAGCAATCCGTTTTGCATTGTCAGTCCTGCCTATTCCTTGTCCAACCCTAAGAGCATTATTGTTATACACATCCCTGTAAATCATGCCTGGCACAGATAGATATTCGACATAAAAAAATTTGCTATCTTTCCCCTTATATATTAATCACGTACATCCAAAATGCAGTATATATTATAGCCAGAATATAAAATGCCTAATATTTTAAGGGTACGACATTATAATGATAAGTTGTACCAACTGTTAACAGTTTTATTGCGATAAAAATACTCTGAAAGAACAGAAAATCCTTTTCATGCATCTTTAGATAGGAAGAATATCTAATCAGAATCCTTCCATCTCGTACAATGATGTCTTGGCGTACAGCTTCTCATTTCAAGCACTGGAAGAGATGTATCAGTGGCAAATTGTCCCAGTTATTTATAAACCTAAAAGCCTTGTCAAGTACTACAGCACCTTTGACATTATTTAGTAAGATGACCTCGTAGTGCATCTTATTTATTGGTACTATGCCTAGGAACCTTTTAGGGGTTCTACTTAAATAAACCACGTTGACAAGTATAAAACAAAGCTGTCTTTCATTAGTGGTAGGACAGATTAATCGATGCATGTTAAAAGGGGTATATCTGTCTCCAGCATTTATAGCATATTCTACCTCGATTTCCTTTATCTGGAGGATGGGGATCTGCCAGTGCTCAGCTCTCTGTCTAACTCCAAGTCAAGTGTATTTGCCACTCAGCCCATGCAGTGGACATCAGCAAATTGTGTTCTCCTCACCTTCATATTCTTGAGCAAAAACCTAAAAAAACCTATAAAATTATTATTAAAGTGGTTTCCCAAAACCTTAAAGGAGAAGTCCAGTTACATTTTTCTTATCGTATTGACCCCCCAAAAGTTTATAAAGTCCTTTTTCCCTGCACTTACTACTGCATCAAGGCTTCACTTCCTGGATAACATGGTGATGTCACGACCCGACTCCTAGAGCTGTGCGGGCTGTGGCTGCTGGAGAGGATGATGGCAGAGGGATGCTCAGTGTCTCTCCAGTGTCCTGTGTCCCTCAGTGTCCCCCTGCCATCATCCTCCCCAGCAGCTACAGCCCGCACAGCTCTGGGAGTCGGGTCGTGACATCATCATTTTATCCAGGAAGTGAAGCCTTGATGCAGTAGTAAGTGCAGGGGAAAAAAGCACTTTTTAAGCATTTCCTGTGATAAGTGTATATTGGGGATTTGTATAACTTTTGGGGGGTAATACAATACTTTAATAAAAATGTTGGTATTGTATATGCCTAGGATATGCAATTATTATGCAATCAGTCGGGTTCCAACTTTCAGTACTTTCTTTGAGTGCAGCAGGCTTTTTATTGCTTAGCAACCAAAATTCTATACGTTTGGCAACAGCTGAATATGGCATAATAATATTGGCCATGAATATTTAAGTCTTTAAAGGAGTACATTGGCAATAACCTTTTTTTCAAAATCACCTTGTTTTAAAAAGGTATATAGATTTGTAATTTACTTCTGTTTATAAATCTCCAGTCTTATCAGCTGCTGCATATCCTGCTGGAAGTGGTGTATTCTTTCCAGTCTGACACAGTGCTCTCTTCTGTCACCTCTGTCCATGTCAGGAACTGTCCAGAGTAGCAGCAAATCCCCAGAGAAAACCTCTCCTGCTCTGGACAGCAGAGAGCACTGTGTCTGACTAAAAACACCATTTCCTACAGGACAAACAGGAGCTGATAAGTACTCCTGTACTTATCAGCTAGACTTGAGATTTTTCAATAGAAGTAATTTACAAGTCTATATACAACTTTCTGACACAAGTTTACTTAAAACAAGATTTTTATTGGAATGCCCCTTTAAAAACTTCAAGAAACCCCCTTTAGGTTTTCTTTTTTGAAAAAAAAGTTTGTGCCAAAACCAGATCCAACAGAAAGGAAAGTACAAGTTCTCCCTTTATATTTTCCATCCCATAGGATTCCACTTTTGGTTTTGGCACAAATACTGCAGTGGCAGTTTAAAAAAGACAGCTGTGTGTGTTTCCAGACTCAACAGTATTCTACTAGAGAGAAGCTTAGAGACTAAATGGCAGTAAGATGGGTCTCTCTAGCTGTGCACTTTCATGGCACCAGATTTTGAATATTTGAAGTTCTCAAATCATCGTTGGTTGTTCGCTAAAATTTTGCTGATCGCTTCGTGTAAACGGTCGTCGCGAAAGTCTGCCCGCCCGCAGCCCGGCCCCCCGCCCGCAGCCCGGCCACGCATCCTACAGCCCCCTGCGCCGGCTCGATCGCCGGCCCGATCGCCACCCCCGCCGGCCCGATCGCCACCCCCGCTGGCCTGATAGTCACCCCCGCCGCCCCGAACGTCACCCCCGCCACCTCGATCGTCACCCCTGCCGCCTCGGCCACGAGTATACCTTACCTGCTCAGCGTAGCGGGTGTTCGAAATTCCCGACTCCTCTCTTCAGTGCATTGATTGGCTGAAGAGTGGAGCCAGGAATTTCAAACAGCTCCTCTTCAGCCAATCAGTGCTGCGGGCGGGCTGATTTTCGGCCGGCTTAAGCGATCTTAAAACGATCGCAAAATGAATTTCTGTACAATATATCGTACCGTCTAAACGCTGATTGTTATGGGAAAAAAAAAACGTTAATCCGACATCGTTAATCGTACGATTGGGCGAATTATCGTTTCATGTAATTTGTCCCTTCCTAATGGATCTTTGGCTAGCCTAGCTCAATGACTTATTTTACAGAAGAAGCCTACTTTTATGGAAGAACTACTTAATAGTTGTCTCTCATGGTTAAAATGTCCATCTGGAGTTCCACCAAGGTAGACCTTCTATTTAGATAAAGAGAGAAGATTCTGTGCTGGGAATCCAGATCTAGTTTTTAAACCTGATCTAATAGGCTATTAAACCTCTTCCATATTGCCTGATATGTGAAGCAGCTGTTTGTCCTCATACCATTCTGTTAGTTATTTGCACAAGCAAAACAAGCTGCAGTGTGTGAATAGGGATACATTGATAAATACCAACTAAAACCCTTGCATCTGGCTGGTTTAGTATTAAAAAAGCAAATAAGAATTGAAAACTGCAGAAGGAAAAAAAAAGTGTGAACATTGCCCAGACGACCTAGACAACTCATTGAGATGGTGTTCCATGTGGTGCAGGGGACATTGTATGTGCACCTTGGCTGATTCTAGCTCTTCTGCTGTCTTACTTCTTTCCCATCCCTGACTACCTTGCGTTATACTGTATATCTGCATCCAGTTCTCATATGGTCAATGGAGTGGAGCCAGTAGTACAGTAAAAGAGAAATGGTAGTAGAAGTTGCTAGACAATACAATTCTATTGATGAGCTGTCCCTTTGGAGACTCTACAATCTTCTGCCAGAGGCTAAGAGGCTCTTGCCTCATGATAGATACAAACCTGCCAACACCACTACCATGCACACTGGTGAAGAATTTGGCTAGATGGTCAACACCATAGCGGTCACTTGCAAGTTATCCCCACACTGCTGTCTAACAGTGGCCCTCTCCTTGTGCACCTTTGTCTGCAGGGGAAATACGTAGCCGCTCATGGCTTTTCCCAGAGATAGTAATGTGGACCCAAAGCTAATCAGCAGCTTCAAACTGAACAGGGATATTGAAAATAGGACAACCCCTTCAAGGGGAACCTGTTAATTTTATGGTGCCCGAAACAAAGGCAGCATGAAACAGAGGCATCTTATAGTAGTGTGTAATTTACTCTGATATGTACTGTATAAATAGGAAGACCTGACCTATCAGTCAGGATGGGAGGGGTGGGGAGAAGTTGGCTGGTGGCTGTTCCTTGCTTAGTTTTTAAAGAGATACACCTGCTAAAACAAAATGTTTTCAAATCAACTGGTATGTTGAAATGCAGCATCATTGTTTAAAGGGGTACTCCAGCGAATAAATACAATATTTTCAAATCAACTGCTGTCAGACCGTTATACAAATGTGTAAATTACTCGTATTAAAGAATCTTAAGCCTTCAAGTACTTACACTCACCGGCCACTTTATTAGGTACACCTGTCCAACTGCACGTTACCACTTGATTTCTAATCAGCCAATCACATGGCGGCAACTCAGTGCATTTAGGCATGTAGACATCGTCAAGACAATCTCCTGCAGTTCAAACCGAGCATCAGTATGGGGAAGAAAGGTGATTTGAGTATTTGAGTGCCTTTGAACGTGGCATGGTTGTTGGTCTGAGTATTTCAGAAACTGCTGATCTACTGGGATTTCACGCACAACCATCTCTAGGGTTTACAGAGAATGTTCCGAAAAAGAAAAAACATCCAGTGATCGGCAGTTCTGTGGGCGGAAATGCCTTGTTGATGCCAGAGGTCAGAGGAGAATGGGCAGACTGGTTCGAGCTGATAGAAAGGCAACAGTGACTCAAATAGCCAACCGTTACAACCAAGGTAGGCAGAAGAGCATCTCTGAACGCACAGTACGTCCAACTTTGAGGCAGATGGGCTACAGCAGCAGAAGACCACACCGGGTGCCACTCCTTTCAGCTAAGAACAGGAAACTGAGGCTACAATTTGCACAAGCTCATCGAAATTGGACAGTAGAAGATTGGAAAAACGTTGCCTGGTCTGATGAGTCTCGATTTCTGCTGCGACATTCGGATGATAGGGTCAGAATTTGGCGTCAACAACATGAAAGCATGGATCCATCCTGCCTTGTATCAACGGTTCAGGCTGGTGGTGGTGGTTTCATGGTGTGGGGAATATTTTCTTGGCACTCTTTGGGCCCCTTGGTACCAATTGAGCATCGTTGCAACACCACAGCCTACCTGAGTATTGTTGCTGACCATGTCCATCCCTTTATGACCACAATGTACCCAACATCTGATGGCTACTTTCAGCAGGATAATGCGCCATGTCATAAAGCTAGAATCATCTCAGACTGGTTTCTTGAACATGACAATGAGTTCACTGTACTCAAATAGCCTCCACAGTCACCAGATCTCAATCCAATAGAGCATCTTTGGGATGTGGTGGAACGGGAGATTCGCATCATGGATGTGCAGCCGACAAATCTGCGGCAACTGTGTGATGCCATCATGTCAATATGGACCAAAATCTCTGAGGAATGCTTCCAGCACCTTGTTGAATCTATGCCACGAAGAATTGAGGCAGTTCTGAAGGCAAAAGGGGGTCCAACCCGTTACTAGCTTGGTGTACCTAATAAAGTGGCCGGTGAGTGTATATGCTGATGAATGCCCTGCAGTAAGGGGTGTATTCTTTTCAGCCTGAAATGATGCTCTCTGCTGCCACCTCTGTCCATGTCAGGAACTGTCTGGAACAGTAGCAAATCCCCATAGAAAACCTCTCCCGCTTTGGACAGTTCCTTACATGGAAAGAGATGGCAGCAGAGAGCACTGTTCACAATACGGAATTGGCAAGGAATTTTAAGTGCAGTTTGCACTGCGGATTGATGCTGCATGTGGTTCTCTTTACATTTTTGTAATTTTTTTTTTCAAGAAAACTAACTTTTGATATGTCATTAGACATACAATCAAACAGAGGATCCAACAGCACTAATCACAAAAGTGTGTAGAGTAGCCTCCTTGTCAGTAGATGTTGGACACACGCCAAAGAGTCTCCAATCCCAAACAGAGATTGTATGACATCCAGAAATAAGGTTATCTGACAGCATCCAGTAGTGAGGATAAGGTGAAGTTTATTCAAGCATCATAAACAGTAGCAACGTTTTGAACTCTCTGGTTCTTTCTCAAACCTGAGAAAGACCCAGAGAGGTTGAAATGTTGCCACTGTGTTAAATCATTGCCACTCAAAAGTTACTGATCAGAGAGGGTCTCACTGCTCAGAATATAAAGTCGGGGAGAGGACTGTGATTTATCCCATCTACTGTAAATCTTCTGATCAAAGTGGGTCATCAGTCAGACCCACTCCGATCAATAACTTTTGACAAGTCTGATGACAGTTTTAGTGACAGTGTCCATTTCCACGTATTTTATATTCGTATTGCATATTCGTATTTATATCAGTGACATAAAGACAACAATAATATTATATATATATATATATATATATATATTTTTTTTTTTTTTTTTTTTCTGGGATTAATGTGCCCTTTAAAGTATGATCTCCCTTCCACTGTACCCAAATACGAATTCCCTCTCCTGAAAAAAAAAAAAACTCTTCTGCTATAGAAACAGAAGTTGTTAAACTATTTTTTTTTTATTTTTTTTGCTTCAAAATATCCAGTCTCCCTTTTTAGAACTAAATTCTGCTAATAAATGTCTTTCTGCGTGATTTATGTCGGTGCCTGTCATGTTACAAACACCTGCAATTTGTATCAAGATCGGAAAATTGATGTTTGTGTTGGAGGGCTCACATGGTGTGTCTTGTGAACATACTAATTTAAGGTATCTGTGGTGGCTGATTACATCAGCACATGGTAATTTGGAGTCTCTTTAAGACTTGATTGGACGGTCCTTCAGAAAGTCAAGTTCATGACTGTGTAATTATACGTTGCAGCCACACGAGGGTGTGTGTTATTGTTCTCCTCTTATAATTGGAGCCTCCATCCGCCACAGCATTACTTACCTTTGATACTTGGCACCAAACGTGACAGCTTCTTTTAGCTGGCAGCACAGGGAAATATTAAAGTCACAGTATATCATTAATACCTTCTCTGAAGCCAAACTCATTAAAATAAACACCGCTCTAGTAGAATATATTGCATGTAATTAGCAAAATTATCAAAATGCTACGATTGCAGGATGTGAAGGCTATGCCAGACAAGCTTGCAATTTGCTTAAATGTCTGCATTCATTTTTAAAGCACAAATTACAGTTTTCCAAACCAGCCCACCATAGGAAGCGAGGGAAAGGGATTTTTCTAAGTCTAAGCTTTATTTTATACTGTTGAACTAGTGTGATTGTTCTTCTCATAAAAGTTTATGGTAAATGGCACAATGTCACATATTAAACCCATACAGGAGGGAGGAATCGCTTTGCGTAGAAACCCATAAACTGTGGACTGGAGAATGGCACAGAAGTTTTTTTTTCCCCAGTTTAACACAGTGCTCTCTGCTGCCACTTCTGTCCAGGACAGGAACTGTCTAAAGCATTATCAATTTCCCATAGGGTCACAACTTCATCTCTGGATAGTTCCTGACACGGACAGAGGTGGCAGCAGAGAGCACTGGAAAGAGTACACCACTTCCTGCAGGACATGCAGCAGCTGGAAGACTTAATATTTTTAATAAAAGGAATTTATTATTGATCTGTATAACACCAGTTGATTTGAAAGCAATTATTTTTCTCTGCAATATCCCATAAAGTATTGCAAAGATTTACAGATTTGTAAATTACCCTAATGGTGCCAGAAAGTTTTTTTTTTTTTTTTAAGTATGTAAAGTACCTCCATTAAAAAACTCAAACCTCCCAGTACTTATCAACTGCTGTATCCCTCAGAGAAAGTTGTATACTTCTTTTCAATCCAATACAGTGCTCCCTGCTGCCAACTCTGTCCTTGTCAGCAATTGCCCAGAGCAGAGAGAAATCCACAGAAGAAACCTCTCCTGCTTTGGATAATTCCTGACATGGTCAAAGGCAGAAGCAGGGAGCACTGTGTCTGATTAATTACAGCTATTTTTTTTTTTTTTTTTTTTTGCAATTACAGCGCCACCCCTGTCCTCAGGTTGCATGTGGTATTACAATTCAGCTCCATTCACTTCTATGGAACTGAGGGAAAAAGAGGGGCTGTTTCTGAAAGAAAGTGTCTGTGTTTTTTTGTTTTGTTTTTGTAAGCCAGGATAACCTCTTTAACAAAAACTTTTATAACTTCCTGGCACCAGCTGAGTTCAAAACCATTTTTTTTTCTAGAGTATCCCTTTAAGGAGAAGTAATTTACAAACATGTTAAAGGAATTATCCAGCTCTACAAAAACATGGCCACTTTTCCCCCTCTCTTGTCTCCTGTTCAGGTGCGGTTTGCAACTAAGCTCTATTTACTTCAATGAAACTGAGTTTCAAAACCCCACCCAATCTGGAGACAAGAGTGGGGCAAAAGTGGCCATGTTTTTGTAGCGCTGAATAACCCCTTTAAACTTTGGTCCGGTTTAATAAAACATACTATAGTGGGGAAAGACTGATTTGTACGGCACTTAACCAACTAGGATGCGGCTATGCAAAGGCATGGGGACCGGTAAGAATAGGTTCTTTATTATGTTCCCCCTTCCTGTCCTGAATATTTTTTATTTTCAAATTCTGCATAGTTCTTTTACATTTGACCATCAACTAGAAATTATTACTTTACAGTATTATTGATATGCACTATAACCAAGAGATTAAGAAAACAAGAATATACTGTACATAAGCTGTATTGGTAATGAAATGCCTATCAACGTTAAAAGACCCCCTGTACTGTAAAGTACAAGATTTCATCACAGGCATCTACATGTGGAGTAACCGTATGAAGATGCATTTAATGACATTTTGCACTTTTTTATTGACTTATATGGCAGAAAGTCAATAAATGGCCTTAGTAATAGTTACAGACTTAGAAGTGCATCTGGCTGCGTAAAGAGGAATTAAGTAACTTTCTAATCTACTTCTTCTTTCTTGCAGCTTACATGGAAGACCTTGCACGGTGCGTGGAACAAAGCAGAAGATTAATCATAGTGCTGACCCCGGATTACGTCATCAGAAGAGGGTGGAGCATTTTTGTGCTGGACAGTAGACTCCACAATCTGCTGACCAGCGGAGAAATCAAAGTCATCATAATAGAATGCACCAATTTGAGAGGAAAAGTCAATTACCAAGAAGTGGAATCCCTAAAGCACGCCATCAAACACCAAGCGTTAATCAAGTGGGATGGCCCGAAAAGCAGCAAACTAAACTCAAAGTTTTGGAAGCGCCTAGTCTATGAAATGCCTGCAAAAAAGAAAGAAGTGCTATCCAGGCAGCATGTCATGGACAGTGGAGAGCAGAGTCTTTTTGGAGACCTACAAACTGTACCCTCCATTGCTGTAACGGGAACATCTGGCACACTGCCGCCATCGGAAGATATATCTGCCTACCATCATGCAGAAGCAATGCAAATGAGACATTTCTGCAGAGCTTATGAATATGAGAAACCGGCCCCAGTTATGCCAATAGCATCTCTAGGCAATCACCATACATATTGCAATATACCATTAACCCTTCTCAATGGACAACTGAGCCACAACAGTGCAGCCAAGGACCCACAAGAGTACCACGGAAATAGTACATTGATACCAATATCATCAAGGGAGCTTGGCATTAGCAGTGATATCTGGTAGTCCTTTGGGCATAGACCCCGTATTTGCTGCTGTACAAGCTCTGTAACATTTTGATGAACCTTAAAACTCATGCCACAGGGGTGCCAAAGGAAGCTTTCATGCAATGGCACAATTTACTCAGTTTTCTACTGGAGAATTTTGTTTACAACACCAGGATATTGATATTAGGGATCCTGCCTTTTTTTTAGTTCCAACATAGTTAAAAAGACATTGAAAAAAACAACAAAATACAGTGTAAATGTTTTACTGCGATGTCAGGAGAGTATATAAAAAAAAAAAAAAAAAAAAGAAAATAAGAAAAAATATTTTAGTTTAGATGTTGCAATCTAATGGACTAACATTCAGTATGGTATGAAACAAAGGATTATTTCTATATATTTCGAGAGTCATTTCAATACAATAAAAATGTTAACTATAGTAATTTTATTTTAGACTTATAATTATGCAAATGCCATAGCACATGCTGAAATTGTTTCTTTTTTTTTGTAAAAGGAAGGATTGTGTGATACCGTGGAGGTTTTGTCCACCTCTTGTGAGATTGTCACATGTCCATGAATAAAACTGCACAATAGCGTTAACATGTTGATGAAACCTTTCCAATGCTAGAGAGTTAAGGGCTGGGATGTCTCTGGCAGCAAGTGGGTTAATGTTGCACACCAAGCCTTTTTGTGTACTGCAAGCACAACATTGTTCTGATTATTTACATCTGTAGTGAGCATGCTTTTGTTACTTTATTGCAACAATGTTGGTATCATATTACTTTAACTAACCGGCTCATAGTCACATGCTCACAATTTACCCCCCTATGAATCACGTTAGGGAGGAGTACCTCTGTAATACGAGATTGCTTGGTATATTTCAAATATAACATTAGGGAGTGAACTTTATTATGAATCCATAACACAGCCATGTGCTCTCAATTAGTTTTTGGGAAGTTAACCAAAGGGAAATTTTCCCTTAAAGGGATATCCCCATCTCTCAAAGTTATCCTCATTATAGTTATCTATACTGAGAACAGAGGGAAATTATACACCCGAATAGATATATATAGGTATATATAAAGTAAATCACTGTCCTGTGCTGATATTATAAAATCTGTTTAGCTACTTCTTCGGAAAGTTTAATGACAACAGGTATGTCCTCTATGGCATTTCTATTAGTTATTCTAGCTTTTTAGCACTTTTTAAAGAGGACCTCTGGTCAGTTTGAAAACAAATGTGTAAAAATGAGCGCAATCATGCTGGAGCCCAATTGTTGCATTGAACTTCTTAAGCTACCACTCGGATTTGAGCACACTTAAAAGGGTTATCCAGTGCTACGAAAACATGGCCACTTTCAACTCTCTCTTGTCTTCAGTTTGGGTAGGGTTTTGTAACCCTTAATTACAAATCACGCCTGAACTGGAGACAAGGGCTGTCTCTGGAAGAAAGTGGCCATGTTTTTGTAGCTCTGGATAACTCTGGATGCGCTCCTGTCTTCTAATGAGTTATTATAATCAGGGTACCCAAGTCTAAAAATTCATATAACACTGTTCCTATTTTGTTTCTATGCTCCCCCATTCCCAACATGGACTGTTTGGTTACATGTCCTGCGCATGGCCTCCAATAGACAAGAGGGTGGTAATTTACTTTCAGTGAGGGGTGACTTTTAAGCTCTGAGGAAATGAAACTGAGGCTCAGGGGATGTAAATCTGATCAAATACACACACACACACCCTTCTAAATGATTGGCAGCTAAAGGCTATGTTCACATATTGATTTTTTGTTTGGCCGTTCGATGGCTGTCTTTTTGCAGCTCCTTCGTTTGGAAGTTTAAATAACATCCGATTTTTGCAACGATGTCCGTGATTTCAAAGGAAAGGACATTATTTGGCCTCAAAATGTTGGATGTCCAAAAAGACAGCCGTTGAATGGCCAAAAAAAGATGTTGTGTAAACCTAGTCATAGGGGGAAAAAAATGTTTTCGATCAGGGTACCAAAGGCTATACACTGATATGAATAACAAACTGACTACAGGTTTTCAATAATATCAAATTTTCCTATGTATACATTAAACTGCATGTTGGTTTGGAAGGCCTGTCTATATCTGGAGCCAATCCAAAGGAGGCTATACAGTTTCTAGGAAATTTTTCTTAGTGGGTGAACATCAAAAAAGCACAAGCAATGAGACCAACTAAATTACTTCATGTCATAAAAACATAGCACCACTCTCATTTGTGTGAGGTACTGCTACTCAACTCAATTGAAGTTAATTGATCATGATCCAGTGACTTGACATTAGAAATATAGGCCAATCCAACAGCATCAAGTTATAGAGCAGGAGCTGGGCACATTGGCATATGTTGTGACATCGTTCCAGGATAAATTATTCATTTCTATAAATCTCTGCTCATTCTAAGATAATTAGTCAAGTGGGTGGTCATGCTTGGTAATTGACAGACATTTTGGTAAAAATGTGTATATAGGGAGTTATCAATTACCTCCCATTTAGCCCACAATAATCAGACATTTCCAAAAACAAATCACATCATACTGGAACAGTTTTTTCACAAAACTATATAACAATCTGCTCACCTTTTCCTGCTCTATAACATGCTGCCTGCAGATTGAACTACCTTATCAATGTAACAGGTTCCTTTTGAACACAAATACAAATAAATGGAACACAAAACACCTCATCACACAATCAAAGACATAACAATACAAAGGTATACAGAGCCCAATTTACTCAATAACAGCACCATATAGCAGGCAAATACCAGTTCTGTACAGGTAGTAAAGATGATACTGCTGAAGTCTGTAAAAGAAAGTATAGTGTTGCGCTGATCAGATGCAGTCATAGGCAGAATACATTGCAGTTACACTCAGTGACTCTTTTCTAATTAGGATCATTCATTTCCATGTTGTTCTTCATCCAACTCAAACTAACAGGATAACTTCTCCTGTAGACAGTTTGTTACCCATGTATATTAGCTTCTTATTTAGCCATTCTCAACCTCTATAGTAACACTGATTCAGACCCATTTAAATTTATAACACACCAAATATTTCTAAATGAATGAGACCCTATAAATTAACATTTAGCAGACCTACAAATGTTTCAGATAACCAATAAAAATAATCAGGCCCTAGGCCCCCATATACTTATAGGCCTTCTTCAGCTCTGGGCACTTAAAAGGAATGGCCAAGAATTCAGGATATTGGGTGTTCCAATGTACTTTAGGTCTTTATGATAAATAATATGATAAATAATATCAGCATCCAGAGCTAAAGAGAAGGTGGAAGGGTAAGTACACCGGCCCCCCCTGGACCTGTTGCTATCACTCAAGAAAAGGTAACTATATAATAATCCCCATTCATCCTCACTAAAAGATTCAGCTCCGCAGGTGGTTATAACCCCAACCTGGCAATAAAAATGGAGCTTTGTACAGCTCTGGGTACATTACGGCTCCATTAAGAACTGTGGGGGGGTCCAGAGTTGGACCCTCACAATTCTAAAATTGGTGGCTGTTCACAAGCCATATATTTATGCATCCACAATCCTCAAAAAATATTATTTCATTTAGACAAAGCCCATCTCTATGCACTCCCTGTATATCCTTCTTTATCAAATGGGTTTAGGAGATTCCACACATGGGAAATAAGCCTTCTGAGATTTGGAGGTCCGCGTCATTGCAAAGACACTGGGCAGCTATTGCATCTTAGATCGACCCACTGTGTCTCGGAAATAAAGGCGATGGGGCAGTTTCAGCACAAGCTTAGCTGTCTTCTGCTCACCAGACAACCCCTTTCTTTTTCTGGTACTGTTCTGAAAACTATGATTCTATTGCTAAGTCCAGTCATACACATCTGACTTTACTTACTCAAAACTGGAGCAGGCGTCCTCTTATGTGCAATGCCAAAGCATATTAACAGGCTTTCACAATTTTGCAATTTGATGTGGACTACTAACCAGGGAGAGCAGTGATAAAAAAAAGTAGTTGTGAAGAATAAATAGTTTTCTATTTAAAGCTTTGGCTCTCCAGGCATGATGGGCATTGTAGTTTTGCATCAGACGATAAATTGGATGGGATCGCATTCAATTTACATCCTATTAACCCCAAGTCTTCAGTTCCAATATTAGACAAAAGACTAGGTTTCCATTAATGAGGAGAATTTTCACCTGACTTTCACCCCACCAACATAGAAGAAAAAAAAACTGGGAAACTCTATCTAGTACCCATAAAATACCAATTAACACCCCTGCTTACAATTTTCCATACTAAGTGTATTTGTATACATGGTCTCCTGGAAAAGGGGTAATAGTATGCCTGAAACACATGGAGTAGTTATTGTAAGTATATTTAAAGGGGAACTATCGGTAGGTTAGAAGAATCTATCCTGCTGATAGCCCCCTATATCTACAAGGATGCTGAGGAGGAAGGTTTGTGTCTTACAGTTATTATTAGAACCGTTCCAGTGCTGTTAGTTGGGGTAAACACCGCTCCAGATTACTCCAACTAACAGCGCAGGAGGAGGAAGGTAAGACACATACCATCCTCCTCAACATCTACTTGCTGATAGTTCCCCCTTAAATCTAGCAGAATTTATGGAAAAGATTGAGGACATGAGGTTGGAAGCATTGTGTGTACTGTTCCACCCCATGAGGTGACTGGGTTCATAATCTAGTCAGAAGAAGTCTTCTTGATGGGCACTGGATAAATGCTCCACTATTTCTTTCTGTATTTCTTTTATATGCTATTGTCTGTTAATACATCCTTACCAGCCAGTCTCATTCCTCAAACTTTTACCAAGACTCCTTTTAACTCCAATACTTATACCTCAAAGTTAGAGCAAAAGTAGTATTGGCTTCTGAAAATCCTCTTCAAACATAATAAACTTAAATTTTACACCTGAACCTAGTGCTGTTATATCTCTAATACACAGGTGTCAAACACATAGCCCTCTCGCACTTGCACAACTACAATTGCGATCATGCCTAAATCTTTGGCTGTCCGAGCATGATGGGAATTGTAGTTTTGCAACAGCTAGAGGGCCATGTGACACCACTTCCGTAATAAGTTCTCTCATTGGCTTCAATAGAGCTGCATGTGGTTCTGAATCTGTCATCATACTGACTGTTAAATGTGGATCTATTATAGCAGTATAAAATGGGCAGAAATCTTAAACTTTTTGTAGCATGGCTTTCGGCAGCTGCAGTTTGGAGGAATCCATTATGGACTTCGGGGGCTACAGCAATCTCTTAGTTATTCTAAGAAAGTTGTGGTACAAAAAGTTGCCTTGAAGTCTGGGCAGTAGGTGCCATGCACATAGTATAGCTATGTGTACAATGCTTACTGTACGTATACAGCTTCCGATAAGTGATGTATAGATGGAGCCCTTCTCCCCTAGAGCTACTACTAGGAGACAAAGTGTCCATTAAAACAGCATATGATAGAGCCCCCTATATGGTTGCCCTAGGTGGAAATTTCCATAAAATCTTTATGCACTCTATAGTCAGACATAATGCATGCACTTTCCTGATTTTTAATGGAAAAATACATATGTGATATCAGAAGACAGTCAACTTTGGGGGTCACTTTTTTGCATCTTCATGAAAGACGTTTAACACTTTTTACATTTTATATTTCTGTATGACAAGTCTGTTCCTATCAGTGTTGTAACTTTACACAAAAACTATACAAAACACAACACAATGCCAGCAATAGGATGGAACCTAGAGCAATACTCCGAAACATCAAGAGCTAAAGACTTCAGGTGTCTTCATTTGATAGTATTACAATTGCATTGATAATCATCCACAACCAACTGCAGAGAACTTGTCTCTGTCCCTCTGAAGTTCAGGTAAAAGTTTCTAGTACTTTGTTGAAGTGGGAATATGTGTGTATAGGTGATATACATATTATACCGTGTAAACTTGTACTTTTCATGATTTGCTGTCACATTGATGCCTGAACTAAAACAAAAGTGACCCTAAAATTTGGTTTGCTAATAAAGGTGTCATCTTAAAAGAATAGTTTTCAGGTTTTCAATTGGCAAAAAGATTTGTATCTTAGACAATAACTGTATTGAATTCATGGCTGATTTCATAAAAAGACATCCTGTCCAGGAGAGGTTGCGTCTTCCCCCAAGAAAAAAAAACAATTGAGTTATAGCATCCTTAACAGTTGGGCCCAGGGCATTTTTACAGTCACCTCTGTACACCACTGCGACCAATGGGCCAAAACCATCAATATGCAATTGGTAAAGACTTCCAGGTTTAATTTAAAGCATGGGTCTCCAAACTGTGGCCCTCCAGTTGTTGCAAAACTACATTTCCCATCATGCCTGGACAGCCAAATTCAAAGCTTTAGCTGTCCAGGCATGATGGGAGTTGTAGTTTCGCAACAGCTGGAGGGCCGCAGTTTGGAGATCCATGATTTAAAGGGTTTAATAAAAATGTTGCCCAAACTATTAAAGGGGTAGTGTGACGCTAAAAAATTATTCACAGAATAACACACATTACAAAGTTATACAACCTTGTAATGTATGTTATGTCTGTGAATCGCCCCCTTCCCCGTGTCCCACCACCCCCACCCGTGTACCCGGAAGTGTTGGTGCATTATACATTACCTGATTCGTGTTGAGGGCCGTCCGCCATTTTGTGCCAAACGTCATCTTCGGACGGACGGCCGAGTCGCTGCCGCCCGTCCCCCTCTGCCGCAACACAACTGTGCTCAGATGCTATTGGCTGAGCACAGTTATGCTCAGCCAATCGCGGCTGAGCGGCTAATGACGCGGCCGCATCATCGGCTGCTAAGTCGCGATTGGCTGAGCACAGTTATGCTTAGGAATTAGGCCTTATTTACACGTCCCGTAATCTACAGATGCGTATTTCCGTAGTGCACATTGTTGTCTACATTGTAGTGCACATTAGGCTACACGATCAGTAGATTACAAGGTACTGTACAAACAAATCCTGGAAAAAAAAGGACACGTCCTAGTGCGAACTAGTGATGAGTGAACATCCTGATGTTCAATTCAGATTCACACACATTAAAAAAATAAGATCATGAACAAATAATGAACATACAGTAGAATGTATGTTTTGGTCTACACACATGCGTACAGAATATCAGGTGCAAATTACGCAGTTGCGGATGCATTTCATTTGCATTCACTTGGGTACACAGTTGCGTACAGATTGCGTACGTTTCGTTTTAGAGTTACGCACATGCATACAGATTATCAGGCGCAAAACGTAAATTTCACAGTGGGGTACGTTCGGAAATTCAAATATGTTTGAAATTGATTGTTATAACTATTCCCATCATTGAACAAATTGTTTGTGATCGGCGAACACAAACAATTAGCGTCATTTTCATACAAACATTTACAAACATGTTCGCTCATCACTAGTGCAGACCCAGATTTTTTGCGGATTCTCTCATAGAAATCAATGGGATACACTATATGAGTCATTAGTCACATGTTGAAAGGTTGTGTTTCAAAAAAAAAGACATGGAAATACGGATGTACTACAGATGCCTAATCAGTAATTTTTAGAGGATTGTACAGGTGGATAGCAGGAGGAATCTACGGGCATGAAAAAAATACTGAATGTGAGCATAAGGCCTCACAGAGATTTTACATAGTCCCTCCATTATCTCAGTCTCATAAATTGGTCAAACTACTCATTTTGATGAATTATTTGTAATACCTGGATGAAAATACTGTGTAGCCCTGATATCGTCTCCACATGGACATCACCAGATGCCAAAGTTCCTCCTTAGCTTTGTTAGGCTTTTACTACAGCCGCCTTCAGTTGTGGCTTATTTTTCTGCTTTCAGCTTTGTCCTCAGCAAGTCAAAGGCATACTCCATCTGCTTGAGGTGCAATGACTGACTTACCCATTTGTTTGTCCTAAGATGCTTTTGGTATCTTTTGGAAGATGCTTTTGGTATCTTTTGGGCATTAACCATCTATACTCTGATGCCTCTTCTTTTCATTTTTGTAAGATGTCACTAAATCTGAGCATTATACCACTTAGCAGAAGATCGCTATATGCAGCTAAGAATCCATCCGAATATATTTAGCTGCAGTCGCATCATCATAAAACGGTAACCTAGTTTCATTGGCAATACAGAAGACTGAAGTCCAGTCCAGCATCTGCTAGATAATACAATATCCAACCTTTATTCTTTAAAAGGGAATCTATCCACATGATTGATCAGTAGGCAATCTGCAGGAGCAGGCAGGTGGGCAGATTGGGGCAGAGAGGAAAAGACTAGAGATGAGCGAACCTCGAGCATGCTTGAGTCCATCCGAACCCAAACGTTTGGCATTTGATAAGCTGGGGCTGCTGAACTTGGATAAAGCTCTAACGATCGTCTAACGAAATACTGCGGCCTCCACTTGAAGTTCCGCCAGTCCCATAGACTCAATGATATTTGCCAGCGAAATTTCACCACCCACCCAAAGAATTGACACGTCGAGCAGATGGAGGAATTCACCAGAAAATATCACTGAGTCTATGGGACGCGCGGAACTGCAAGCGGAGGCCGTCCGGCGGAATCCACTTGAAGTCTCTGCGTGTATTCTTTAGTGGGAACATACCCTAATAAAGGCTTCTGTTTGACTGCAAAAGTAGCGAGGGCCATTATCCTTATTCCTATCTCTCACCCCGAGGTACACTACTCAAAAGTAGCCTCTTAGAGTCTTTATATAGGGCAGTTGAAATTTTACGCCCTCTTGTGCCCAGTGTCTAATCAGACCTTATGTAATAATTTACATAAATGCATGCTGTGCTTTGCAGCAATCAGACAGCTGGGTGCATTCTTTCTTTTGTCAAAGAGCATGTATTAGTTGAATTATATAAATCTTTGAGGATCTACTTGGCAACTTTTTACAGACAGTAACATTCCTGTCATCTACAAAAATGTTATAATAATCATTCTAATATTTTGTAAAAGAATAAATAAATAAATAAAGCCATTCTCAGTAACATGATGCAGTAGTTTGTAGTAGGTTGTCTGGAAAACATGGATACAGCCAATGACTATATAAATGTTTTCCACATAATCTTAGGGCTTTACCCAACTTCAGCAGCCACCGCTAATCAAATGCCGAATGATTGGGTTTGGATGGACTCGAGCATGCTCCAGGTTCGCTCATCTCTAGTAAAGACCAACCCCCAGTGCACCAAACACTCTCCATTATATATTCACAAAAGTTAAAGTTACCAAATAACATCTCAGCGTACCAACATAATAAGGCTGGGTTCACACACTGTATACTTCAGGCAGTATTTGGTCCTCAAGTCAGGTCCTCATAGCAACCAAAACCAGGAGTGGATTGAAAACACAGAAAGGCTCTGTTCACACAATGTTGAAATTGAGTGGATGGCCGTCATATAACGGTAAATAACTGCCATCATTTCAATATAACAGCCGTTGTTTTAAAATAACAGCAAAAATTTGCCATTAAATGACGGCCATCCACTCAATTACAACATTATGTGAACAGATCCTTTCTGTGTTTTCAATCCACTCCTGGTTTTGGTTGCTATACAGCCTCACAAATACAGCCTCAAATATACATAGTGTGAACCCAGCCTAAAGGTGCACCCAGTCTCCCTGCTTCTTGCCCTACTAGAATCCATCAGGTTAGGATCGTCTAACCTGCTGCTAGATTCATTTGAAAAACCAGGGTACACACCAGTGAACACTTAATACTGTTAACTGCTCCACAATATGTTTCACATAGGTCCGATACTGAGTAATTGACTCATTCATTTATTGTTGAAAATAATAGCAGTCAGGATATATGAGAGTGGCAAACATTGATGCATTTCCTTCTGAAATACTGGGGAAAATGGGTCGTTCTAGACGTTGCGCTGATGGAAAATCTGTTATTATTATTATTGATTATAGAGGTTGATTGGAGAGGAAAAAATATATTATGGTTGTACAAAATCATAGGCAGCTCAGCTAAAATTATCCAAAAAACCTTGAAATGACAACCAAAATCTTAAAGACACAGAATAAATTACAAAACTAATGTTCTACCGGAGCAAAAACAAATAAAAAATAGCTAAAATCTCAGCCAATGCCCACTCCCAAAAACATGAGAGATCTAAAGTTACCAGTGAGCACTGCTACAATCAGAAGACAATTAAGTGAAGCCAAGTTATGAGCAAGAACTCCCCATTAAGTCCTACTGCTGCAAAAAAACAAACAAAAAAAAACATTGACTGGTACAAAGAGAAACGGTGCAACATTTCATGGACTGAAAAAAGCAAAACAGTTTTTTGCTCCAGTATGAGGGATCAGGGATCTGTTTAAATATATATCAAAATATTTGAGGAGAACATATTGATCTTTGATTCAATACAGATATGAAGAAAGCCAACGCAGCACTCTATACTGTCTTCTGCTCTTCCTTCTTTATTCAAAAACATACATGATGCAGGTACACATCAAATCAACGTGCATCAAATCAAGTTTCCATTATCTGGCAACAAGAAGTGCTGTTGGACTTTCCACTTTTTAATACATCTTTTTATGTCACAGGAGGAGTCTGATAATCTATGAGCGGCACTACATGATGGCTTGTAGGGTGCCTGCAGGTGGTCTTGACCAGGACTTCCAATATATTCAAAAGAATCGCCCACTGCACTCCACTTTGGAGTGCTGTGGGCTATCATTTTGAATATATATACTTTTACAGTATGCTCCCTTGCATTGGACAATAACACGAACAGAAGAACATAAGATGATACAGCAGCTTTTGCAAACTTGTGTGATAGCCTGCTGTGTAAAGCAATCTTTTGTAGTACATCTGTGTTGGGAACTGTCTGGAGTGCTGTGGGAGGAGAACAGGGAGGGTGGGAGCTCTGTGATGGTGAGATTAAGGAATGCATTCTGGGAGTTGTATTACTGAGCAACTGCTCAATCAGGAAGTTGTGATAGAACATGATAGAGAAGAGGAAATTTGGTGTTTTCAGAAAGGATTTTTTTTTGCCTTACATCATAATACACCTTATAATTTATGGAATTCTAAATGAAAAACTCTGCCCCTGCTTTTTTTAACAGCCTAACATTCCATTCTCAATACTTCCCGTGAAGGATTAACAGATCTTGATTAGAGATGAGCGAACCGGGTTCGGGTTCGAGTTGATCCGAACCCGAACGTTCGGTATTTGATTAGCTAGGGCTGCTGAACTCTAAGGTTGTCTGGAAAACATGGATACAGCCAATGACTATATCCATGATTTCCACATAGCCTTAGAGTTGTATCCAAGTTCAGCAGCCACCTCTGATCAAATGCCGTAAATTCGGGTTCGGATCGACTCGAGCATGCTCGAGGTTCGCTCATCTCTAATCTTGCTTAACTGGGAAAAAAAAGTTATTGTTTTCATTTGGAATTGAATATGTAGTATTTCCATTGCGTTAAGGCAAATAAAAGATATTATATTGAATTTATTCTTTATTTGTTCATTTAAACTCATTACTCATTTTTTAGCACTACTGTCCATGCGAATAGTTGCTAAAAGTCTATGGCTAAAGGATAGCATGCTCATACGAGATAACCTGGCTCCATTGCTGTTTAAGTTTAAAAAATACCACCACCACTGCTTCCCTTTAGAAATACTATGTGCAATAGCAATTGCGGGCCGGAAATATCCTAATCAGCAAAAGTGTCAGTGTTTATAAAACTGTGTGAAATAGTGGTTTTACATTTGCTGTGCATATAGCAACAACTAATTTCATTAAAAAGTATCTTGTCTTCCTGAATGTCCCCTATAAGATTCCAACTATAAATAACAGGTAACTCTACACCACGGCCATCAGTCTGGTGCCTCCTCAGCAGATAAGAAGCTGTGACCATGCCTTATCTGTAAGCGTATGTTCCCACTACGAAATACACGCAGAGACTCAATGATATTTGCCAGCGAAATTTCACCACCCACCCAAAGAATTGACACGTCGAGCAGATGGAGGAATTCACCAGAAAATATCACTGAGTCTATGGGACACGCGGAACTTCAAGCGGAGGCCGTTCGGCGGAATCCACTTGAAGTCTCTGCGTGTATTCTTTAGTGGGAACATACCCTAATAAAGGCTTCTGTTTGACTGCAAAAGTAGCGAGGGCCATTATCCTTATTCCTATCTCTCACCCCGAGGTACACTACTCAAAAGTAGCCTCTTAGAGTCTTTATATAGGGCAGTTGAAATTTTACGCCCTCTTGTGCCCAGTGTCTAATCAGACCTTATGTAATAATTTACATAAATGCATGCTGTGCTTTGCAGCAATCAGACAGCTGGGTGCATTCTTTCTTTTGTCAAAGAGCATGTATTAGTTGAATTATATAAATCTTTGAGGATCTACTTGGCAACTTTTTACAGACAGTAACATTCCTGTCATCTACAAAAATGTTATAATAATCATTCTAATATTTTGTAAAAGAATAAATAAATAAATAAATAAAGCCATTCTCAGTAACATGATGCAGTAGTTACAGAACCACATGTCACATTCGGTACCTTTGTAAGGCAACATATTCAAAACCAAGAATCAAAGCTTTTAATTAAGAATTCACTTTGTAACCGATTCTGATGTAAAAAATAAAATAAAATAAAACCTGTCTAAGCTGCTGTGAACATTCTGTGATATATGTTCATGTCATCCAAAACCAAATTGCTTAATAATTGTATTTTACAATATGAATAAGTTCAATTAATTGCTGGCGCTTGAAAAAAGTAAAACACTTTGTTAGATAATATATTGAGAAGCCCCTTTGAGTACTCTGAGAACTGCCACAAAGTATTTGTTATAGTGAGTAGAAATGACTTTGTATGGCAGTGACCTTTGCTTCTATAGTGTCTCCTGCCAGTTTCTGTGAGCTGCCCTCCTGTCTGACCATACAGTACATCCTCACAGTGAGGGGGAATGGTGTAGGGTAGTGGGGCACAACCTTCAGCCTTCTGGTCGTCGCAAAACTACAATTCCCATCATGCCAGGAAGAAAAGGAAAGCAAGGCATGATTGGAATTGTAGTTGGAGGGTGGTTATCATCCTCCGCCATAACCCTAACATGCACCTGTACTTTTGTCATGTTTCTCAGTGGGGGATGTGCAGTTTGGAGTTGAGTAGACTAGCATATGGAATCTAAGGAGCTTTTCCGAGAAGTCACTGATAGTGTTGAGCGAACCTGTAAAAATGTTCGTCAACAAATGCTCAGCATTTGATTCCCCACAGCTGCAGAATATGGATGCTACCCTAAGGCTGCCAGGAAAACATGGGTGCAGCCTGTGGCTGTATCTGTATTTTCTAGGACTCTCTTGGGTGGCATCGAACTTCTGTAGCTGCGGGGAATCAAACGCCGAGCATTTGGGTTTGGAGAACATTGACAAACATTTTGACAGATTCGCTGATCACTAGTCACTGATTGGTGACCGTAACACTGGTGGAGCAGTGACATAGACCTTCAAGGGTTGTTACCAGAGCAGTCAAGATATGACCAGCCCTAAGAATGAGACAAGCATACAGAGTAGGCCACCAAGGGTCACAGCCAGGAGTAGAACAATAGTTACAAATAGGCGAGATAGGAGCAATATTAAGGAATAGACTGGCGTCAAACTCAAAGCAACAGTCTGTCTCAGTCACAATGAACTGCAATAGTGTCTAGAAAAAGGATACCTTAATCAGCAAACAAGGTAGGGCAACACCGTTCTTCTGCAAGCAGGCCGCCAAATCTGACATCAGCCATTACCCAATCTCACAACTACATAGACAGGATATCAATCTATCATGCCAGGGTTACTTACATGTCCCTCCTGGAAGTGCTCACACCCCTATCCACATCTACAGTACTTAGTTCCTCCCTTCTTGTTCCTTCATGCAACTCTACCTGGAGTTCCAGTTTAATCTGCAAAAAAGGCAGGGCAATACTGTTCTTTTGCAAGCAGGTCACCAGATCTGACATCAGCCAATACCCAATCTCACAACTACATAGACACGATATCAATCTCTCATGGCAGGGTTACTTACATATCCCTCCTGGAAGTGCTCAGACTCCTATCCACATCTACTCAGCTCCTCCCCTTTTGTCCCTTCATACATAGAATGCTGCTTAAGAGATCATATCTGTGCTACGTATTCCAGTAGGAGACCAGTGATATCGTAGGTGAGTTCATACACTAATCCAGGGCCGGCTCCAGGTTTTTACGGGCCCCTGATCCATCCATTCACTATGCACAATCACTTGAGACACAACTAACATACACAAACACACATTACTGACACAGACACGTAAAGGAGCAGGGGCGTTACTACCACTGTAGCAGCTGTAGCGGCTGCTATAGGACCCCCACATCAGGAGGCCCTGCTGCCCGCTCCTGCAATACATTGGGCCCCCTAATGGTGCGTTTACACAGGCAGATTTATCTGACAGATTTTTTTAAGCCAAAACCAGGAACAGACTATAAATAAGGATCAGGTCAGAAAGTAAAGAGTCCAATGAAAAAGATAATCGCAGCACTCCGTCCCATAAAATCACGATCCTTTATTAGAAGCAAAGTACAAAAAATAGGTCCACTAAAACCAAGTGTGTAAAGCAACGCGTTTCAACGTGTCCGTCTTTGTCACAGCTTATACACTAAATAATACAAACAGCACATATATATATCCAAAGTAAAAGCACGGGAAATGAGAACACCCACCACCCGTATTGCTAAACATCTGTATGATATTGAACGCAAAGGTGACAACGTATCTAGAGCAGCAAAACATTTTATATCTGCCCATGATGGAGATACACGCCATTTTTGTTTTTACGGTTTGGAAAAAGTACGTAAGGACTGTAGAGGAGGAAATTGGTCACAAAAGGTATTAAATCGAGAAGCCTATTGAATTCTAAATATGGGCACTCGTTACCCAAAGGGTTTGAATTATAGAACAGACTTGATGTATATCTATTAATCATTCACCTATTGTCATTTTATGTGTTATACTTGCTTTGTCCACTGGGGTGAACACCCACTCCTCCACCTCGGCATCATGAATTCAGGTTCTTAGGCGTGACACATTTACCTGGATGCCGTGTAGAGGTAGGAGGTGGGTGTTCTCATTTCCCGTGCTGTTTTGGATATATATATATATGTGCTGTTTGTATTATTTAGTGTATAAGCTGTGACAAAGATGGACATGTTGAAACGCGTTGCTTTACACACTTGGTTTTAGTGGACCTATTTTTTGTACTTTGCTTCTAATAAAGGATCGTGATTTTATGGGACGGAGTGCTGCGATTATCTTTTTCATTGGACTCTATGCACTTTAGCCCAGCAAGCTCCTGGGTTCGTATGCACCCCCTGGATCCTAAAAGGACACGTATACACACAGGTACGAACCAACATGTATTCCGGGCATCATTATTTTGGTTGAGCAGTGAACCCACTCGTTTGTATGCTCAGAAAGTAAAGCCTGGGATCTATCCACTTTTCAAATCCATTCCTGGCTTTGGCTTCCAAAATCTGTCAGATAAATCTGCCTGTGTAAACGCACCATAAGCTGTAATTATTTGCAGCACCAGGTGGCTAAGTGCTTGCAGCTATGCAGTTATGACTAGACTTGAAGGCTTAGTGGTCAGTCAGGAAGGGGGGGCACAATCAAAAGTTTGCTATGGGGCCCAGCTATTTCTAGTTCTGCCCCTGGTCCGGTGGATTATAAAATCTGGCAGGGGTAGGGGGGAAATTGATTACAAGTACTAACTGTGACAGAGTGTCTGGAGAAATAGTAGATTTATCATACCTGTGATATAAAAAAGCAACCAGGAAAATAGTGTCCAGAGATCTGTGGTTTCCGCAGATCAGGTTTGAGGGTGGGCCCCACTCCATCCAGACAGTCCGGGTCTTGGGCTGTCTGATTAATCAGTTAGTCCTCAGGTGTGCAAGCCTTATAAAAGGCCAGGAGTGCAGACACACCTTGGCTCTCAGCCTGGGAACAGGTCATCTGCTAAGAACCTGTGAGAGCCATACAAGTGGTACGTACAATTTCTGTTATGTGTGGTGCCTGCTATTAGGCCGCCACCTTGTTAGTGAGGTATCCTGCTGTTTATTTAGTGCTGGACAGGCATAGGATTTTGTTTGTGTTGTTTTATTTCTGTTCTGTGTGTGCCCATTTACCCAGGAGATGACTAATCCGCCACCTAATCCCTTACAATTGGTGGAGGATGCGGGCATACATACACCCCATCTACTATTTCTCCAGACACTCTGTCACATAAACCTGATTTGCGGAAACCACAGATCTCTGGACACTCTATTTTCCTGGTTGCTTTTTTTTTTTTTTTATATCACAGACATGATAAATCTTGGGCATACATACACCCCATCTACTATTTCTCCAGACACTCTGACTAACCTTACACATTACACTAATTTACCTTACACATTACTGACTGATACACACACTAACAAACATTAGTGACTGACACACACACTTTTACCGACTGAAACACACACATTACTGACAAACATTACTGACTGATACACACACTTACAGACTGATATATACACTCACCGGCCACTTTATTAGGTACACCTGTCCAACTGCACGTTACCACTTAATTTCTAATCAGCCAATCACATGGCGGCAACTCAGTGCATTTAGGCATGTAGACATGGTCAAGACAATCTCCTGCAGTTCAAACCGAGCATCAGTATGGGGAAGAAAGGTGATTTGAGTGCCTTTGAACGTGGCATGGTTGTTGGTGCCAGAAGGGCTGGTCTGAGTTTTTCAGAAACTGCTGATCTACTAGGATTTTCATGCACAACCATCTCTAGGGTTTACAGAGAATGGTCCGAAAAAGAAAAAACATCCAGTGAGCGGCAGTTCTGTGGGCGGAAATGCCTTGTTGATGCCAGAGGTCAGAGGAGAATGGGCAGACTGGTTCGAGCTGATAGAAAGGCAACAGTGACTCAAATAGCCAACCGTTACAACCAAGGTAGGCAGAAGAGCATCTCTGAACGCACAGTACCTCCAACTTTGAGGCAGATGGGCTACAGCAGCAGAAGACCACACCAGGTGCCACTCCTTTCAGCTAAGAACAGGAAACTGAGGCTACAATTTGCACAAGCTCATCGAAATTGGACAGTAGAAGATTGGAAAAACGTTGCCTGGTCTGATGAGTCTCGATTTCTGCTGCGACATTCGGATGGTAGGGTCAGAATTTGGCGTCAACAACATGAAAGCATGGATCCATCCTGCCTTGTATCAACGGTTCAGGCTGGTGGTGGTGGTGTCATGGTGTGGGGAATATTTTCTTGGCACTCTTTGGGCCCCTTGGTACCAATTGAGCATTGTTGCAACGCCACAGCCTACCTGAGTATTGTTGCTGACCATGTCCATCCCTTTATGACGACAATGTACCCAACATCTGATGGCTACTTTCAGCAGGATAATGCGCCATGTAATAAAGCTAGAATCATCTCAGACTGGTTTCTCGAACATGACAATGAGTTCACTGTACTCAAATGGCCTCCACAGTCACCAGATCTCAATCCAATAGAGCATCTTTGGGATGTGGTGGAACGGGAGATTCGCATCATGGATGTGCAGCCGACAAATCTGCGGCAACTGTGTGATGCCATCATGTCAATATGGACCAAAATCTCTGAGGAATGCTTCCAGCACCTTGTTGAATCTATGCCACGAAGAATTGAGGCAGTTCTAAAAGGCAAAAGGGGGTCCAACCCGTTACTAGCATGGTGTACCTAATAAAGTGGCTGGTGAGTGTATATATATATATATATATATATATATATATATATATATATGTGTGTGTGTGTAGCATTTGAATTCTGGAGAAGAGGACTATATCTCAGAAAACCTAATGATGTCACATATAACAGTATGGAATGTAGAAATATCAACAAAAACATGGAAAAATTGCTATTTTTGGTCACTTATTTTCCTGTAACTATTTGCCAGGTTTCTTGTAGCCCCTCTTCCTGAATAAATTACCAGCCGTGCTCCGTAACCAACAAGAACAAGTCTTCATTTCATGACTGACTAACTGTATTTTTATTTTTTAAAGTGTCCTCTGCTTTGTCTCCCTGTTGTGCACAGTACACTGACTTTAATATGTTGATATTAAGAGGTACTGTTTTATCTCGCAGAATAAATATTGCACTAAAAGGAACAAGTCAAGAGCCAATGTAGTGTAAAATGAGGTGATAACAGTAAAGAGCCTAGATGAAGGGTTTAGTGGAGACTAGTTACACTGTACTGAACCACCAACAGGCCTGCAAATGAGAAATGCTCTATCCCTTTCCTGTAAATGTATGGGCTCTTCGGGAGAAATAGCTGAAAGGAAAAGAAAATTTATAAACCCAATGACAAGTAAAATATTAATATGAAATGGAGAGAAATATTAATATGCTTCATTTCCCTGCTGTGAGATTCTGCATAACTATACGTGTCAGCAGTGGAATACGTTAACCAGCAACAATATACTCCCATTTAAGAGAAGAATTTTATATTGTGGCTAATCCAGGTGTAATAAGACATGTTCACCTATAGAGGGCGCTGTGTAGTTTCATTTGTTACATGCAGGATGAGCTGCAGAAAGCTTCAAGCTAAACAGTTTTCAAGGCTTTAAGTTTCCTTGTTTAAAAAATGATCTGTTCTACAACCGTGGGACTGTTCTCATTTTATTAGCATAGAAGAATTACAGTTCAGAGACAGAGCCGAAAGAAAAAGAAGAATACGGTTTTATATAGAAACAGCTGTATACACATATATATCTCTATCAATTATACAGTTACTAGTCCAAAAACTAACGTGCATGTTTTGGTCAGACAAAACACAAATGGAAACTTGGAAGTTTCAGAAAAGATGCTGCCCCCCGATACGATCACGGAGGGGCCATCCCTGCTTTCTTGGCAGATTCCGCCACCCACCCGAAAAATGAACCCACTCATTCTTCGGGCGGACGGTGGAATCTGGAAAGCCATAGAATGAAGCCTGTGAGACCAGCGGAGATGCAAGCAGGGACGAGCTGCAGAATCCGCGGTGGGTGATCCGCAGCGATTCCAGAGTGTGGACATACCCTAACCTACAACAATGCCACAAAGAAAGTATGGGTGTAAGACTCAAAGCTGCCACTTTTCTGTAATCTAACCAGGGTATAGTATACTCTATATATACATCTAGGCTATGTTCACACGCTGTACAAACAACGGCCATTGATCAGCATGTTCCTACGGCTGACATCGCAATATCAGCCTTGAGAACATTATTTTATTGATTCCTTTTGGGTGTGTCTAATTAAAAAGGTCCATAGACTTAAATGACAGATACCTGGGATATTACTACTAAAACACACTTCAAGAGCATTGATGTGAATAGGTTTTTTGAATTTAGTTGTCATCTGCCAAATTGGCTAAAAAACTTGCCATTTGGCCAACAACAGCGCATTTGAAAAAATTGTACAGTAGTTCAGAATCGGACTATGTACAATGAGCAAAAATACTAACTAAAAGATTAAAAAAAGGTTACCCCATACAAAAACCTTATAACAAAAATAGACAACACAGGAGATGATTTTAAATAATATGTAGGATAATGCTGTAAAAAAACTAATAATGACAAATTTATTTTAAGTTTTATAAATGAATACAATTATGGTGCCCCCTATATAAAGAACTATTCACAAAAAAATTGGTCTATCTTTCTCAACGATCCTATTCTAAAATCAGTAATTCCAAAAAAATCCCAGTGTTATTTTTAGAAGAACAAAAAAATTACAAAATCAGCTTGCACCTAGTCGTTTAAAATCTATAGAGAATAAAACCACTGGTAATGCAGTAATGGCGGGTGCTGCGATTTCAGGTACCTCCCAATGTGGCAGCAACAGATGTTTGTGTTGTGGTCATGTGGTTGTGATGCCATGATGTGCGCCAATCCTTGTTTTACATATATATACCTTGTTGGATACCCGTTTTTATATCTGACACTTGAGGAAGAAGTCAGTTCGACTTCGAAACACGTTGTAAAAAAAAAAAAAAAAAAAAAATTATTAGACACAATACTTTTACATTATTTTTGGACCTGCGCCCGTTACACCTGTATCGGAGTGGAGGCATTTAGTCCATAGATAGTGATGAGCGAACATGGTCGTCCGAGCTTGGTACTCGTTCGAGTATTAGGGTGCTCGATGGTACTCGTTACTCGGACGAGCATCTTGAGATACTCGAGAAAATCTCATCATCCGTTTCCGGTAAGTTTGGGCGCTATTTCTCAGTTGTCTGATTGAGATAAGCTGTTGCTGTATTTATGCTGAATTAAGAAAAGGGATTGCCGAACTTATTCACCTCTACGTCCTTACGGGGAGGCTGTGATTAATGCTTAACCCTTGTAATACAGCATAACATCGAGAGCAGCTGCAAGGTCACAGACAGTAGGCGCATAGACTCTTTGTATGAATGGGTTCCTGAACCTGAGAATTATCTGTCCAGAGGATGGTGGAAACAGTACTTGTATTAGTTCCACTCCTTGGGTTTGCCTTGTGGAAGGCTTACCGACATACACGGCATGGATCAGTAGATCCGTGGACGATTTTTGCCTCCTAGAAGGAGAGAGCAAAGAGGGAAGGCATCCCGCCCACGCAAGCAGGAGCCTACTAGACAAGACCTAGACAGGTCTGGAGAGTCCCCGATAAGCTATCTAGGATCAGGGTGAGAATGGGACAGATGTTCACTAAAGAGGAACCCATCATCTTTATGGGAGGGCTATGGGAAATTGAATAGCTAAGATATAGTTAGCGATGGTCATGAGAAGATGTAGTGCAAGACCTAGAATAGATCTTGAGGAGGTTTGATATGAAGGCAGATACATGCCTGAGCCCCACCAGCCTCTGGCTCTCTGACCAATACCTGGGAAACTCCTCACACTCCTGTGCACACATATTTTTGCCTTGTGGGTAGGTAACCAGACCTACATATAACATGCAGGGAAAATGGGTCCTTGGAATTTCCAGGAACCTTAGGGGTCAATCGAAGTACTATCCCTAGTGTGGTAGAAGATATTAGACATCTAACGAGGAATCAAGGATTAGATTTCTAAGAGGGGAGGGTGTGGAGTAGATAGATGAGAGCCAGAGGGTCAGACAGAAGGAAAACATTCAGGATAATGGGTGGGAAGCACAGGTCCAGCTGGGTGGACATGTGCAAGTGACCAACAAAAATCTAGATAAGACAGAATATTGTAGTGTGTGTGGCAGACCCAAGCCACATCATTATGTTAGACCATTGTACTCAGTTTACCTACCTCCAATGATGGCGTATAGACCCTATGTTCTGCAGGAATCTTCCCCTTGGTCAGCTGTTGAAGTAGTTACTTTGATTTAAAGTGCCCCTGATCTGATTGTAAGAAAAAAATGCCTTTTTGAAGTGGGCAGCCTAAATTCAAATAGTGTACAATGCCATATAAGTGGAGATGGACAAGGAGAACAGTCCAGCTCATTGCTAGATACAGTACTGAGAGAGCTGAAAAGGGGTTAATTAATATGCTGGAGGAGTTTTAGCAGCATACAATTATTTGGCACATAATTAGCCTCACAAGAGTTTTTTTTGTGTGTGTTATTTGTTAAGTTTTGTACAAGGTCATCAACCAGCTCTGAGGGCTGCAGATCACATGCAAGCAGAGTTAGAGTAAAAAAAATCAGAGCTGTTAATGTAAACCCCTAAACTATATACTGTTATATTTCAGCCAGTTTTACTAAAAGCTGGTGTTCCCTTTAGAAGTATGTTACTTGTTACAAAATGTTGATCATTTTCTGTTGTCCCGATCGTAAAACATGTACTTATTTATGTACGCCACTTTTCAGTAATCAGCCCTCAAAGATGGTGACTGAAAGCCAACCACTCCCCCATCATCCACGTCTGTATTATAATTGTGACGTCTCAAAACCACGCCCTAAGCCAACACCCCTATATCTGGTTATCTAGTCCGGTGGCCATTTTAACTCCTGGCATTTCTGTCCCCCGCTTATACTGCTTAGTGTCACTGAGGCGGCAGGCACAGGATTCTCCGATAGAGTTTAACAACTGTTTTGCACATTTATTAATGAATGTTATTACCTGATGGTTAGGAAAGTTAGACAAATGTTTGTTCAAAGGAAAAGCAATGAGACTGCTTAAAGGAGCCTGGTCTAGTAGACCTATTATTGTATAAGATTGTTATATGGAAGTGTCAGTAGGAGTCAGAGAGAAAAAGCATGTTTTATTAGGAATGTCAAGAGAAAAGTGATAGTTGGTAAAGATCAAACGCAGAATTTTGTGCACTTATTAAGAACCCAATGGTATAAGAGCCCGTAGTAACTTACTACTGTAATATATATATTTCTATGTAACTATAAAAAAAAACAACTATTTTTTTGTAGATATATCTATCCCAATATATTGTAAGCAGATTTTCTTTAAGGTTACAAACACACTTGGCGGGTCTGCAGCGAGTCTCCATGCTGCGTTTTTGCAGCGAGACTCGCTGCAGATCCCGGCCCTATACTTTTAATGGCAGACAAACACGCAGCAGGGATGTACATCCCTGCTGCGAGTTTGTCTGCAGCCCACCCCATTAACCCCCCGGCCGCCGGAGCTGATACTTCACCTGATCCCGGCTCCGGCGGTTCCCAATGTCTTCAGCAAGCCGGAGCGGGGACCAGGTGAAGTATATGCTCCAGCCCGCAGCCCCGGCCGCCCGATCGCACGCCCCCCCGCAGCACCGATCGCTCGCACGCCCCCCTGCAGCCCCAGCCGCCCGATCGCCCCCCCCCCCCCCGAAGGGGGCTGCAGGTGGGCGATCGGTGCTGCCGGGGGGCGATCGAGCGGCCGGGGCTGCGGGGGGGGCGATCGGTGCTGCGGGGGGGGCATGCGATCGGTGCTGCGGGGGGGGCGATCGGGCGGCCGGGGCTGCGGGCCGCTGGCTGGTGCATATACTTCACCTGGTCCCCGCTCCGGCTTGCTGAAGACATCGGGAACCGCCGGAGCCGGGATCAGGTGAAGTATCAGCTCTGGCGGCCGGGGGTTAATGGGGTGGGCTGCAGACAAACTCGCAGCAGGGATGTACATCCCTGCTGCATGTTTGTCTGCCATTAAAAGTATAGGGCCGGGATCTGCAGCGAGTCTCCATGCTGCGTTTTTGCAGCGAGACTCGCTGCAGATCCCGGCCCTATACTTTTAATGGCAGACAAACACGCAAGTGTGTTTGTAACCTAAGTGTGTGTCCCGCTAGGAAGTTTTTTTTTCACTCTTGTAATCTATCATTTTACTGCTCACTGCTCAAGGTTAGAAGTGAGGCACAGAGCATTCTGCTTACTGATAAGAGCCGCTTACTGGAGGAATGGATTAATTTCAGCTAATAATGGTACAAATTAAGCTGAAGGTTCTGATAAAAAGAATTATTCTATATACAGTATGTTTTATATTTCATCTTTAAGGTGTGTTTTATTTGATTTATAGCAAAAGAAGGTTATATGGGACTAGCTGATTGTAACATGTTTTATAATATTTTAATGTTTTTATTTTTAAGGTTAACAGTTTTGTGATGATTATAGCAAACTAGCTCATGACTTTATATATTGTCTTATCCCTAGTAAAGCCAAACCCATATCCATGGCTCCAGTGTGCACTCCTTATGCCCCCCAATATGTATATATTTTTTGCTAAGTGCATTGAATCCAGCATTTCTGTTGCCTCTTGATGTAGATTCAAATGGGGAGGGGATAGAGGTGAATGGAGTAGCCAATTTTGATGTTTTAAAAAAAAAATTAAACACCGTACAAATTTTTTATTTTTGAATAAGGATGTTTTTGTTACTTATTGTGTTTGATATTTTAAATTGTGAAAGATGAAAATGTAATTGAAAGCCCAAATATTAATAAGTTTAAAAGTTTTCATTGTAGATTATCCCAGACTTTTCAAAGATGGATGACACAAGACGCAAGGATATATGGTGACTGCCATGCAGCGTGACATTCCACTGCAGAAACCGCTCCTGCCATAAGCTGGAGGTGAGGACAATCACTGAGACATGTAAGATGGTTGGAGGTAACTGTGCAGAGGTCTATATGAAGCCCACTATTATGGGTTAGTTGGCAAATTAAGAGATTTGTTTGGTCCCTGGGCTTACCAAAAACACTTGTAGAGAAAAAAAAAACTGTCAAAGAAGAAAAGCTGCTATAGAGCGGCTGACGCAACGTTCACACAGACAAACCCTGATGCTAAAAAGGGTGATGGATGATGGATGAAGCTGCCATTGCTGTAGTTTCTGTGCTCTTCCCAAGGTAACTGTACAAAGCATACAAGGGAATGGGGAGAAGCTTCCGGTCTCGTCCTGAGGTAACCGTACATAGTGTACAGGGGAATGGGGAGATGTTTCCAGTCTCTTCCTGAGGTAACCGTACATAGTGTACAGGTGGAGGGGGAGATGTGGATCTGTTTGTTTTTAAGTCTTTTCCAGAGACAATCAGCGACAAGCTGAGAGACCAGCGGATGGAGAGGAGGTACAGGGTAAAGATGGAATGCGGACAGTAAGCAACTGTGTTTGCCGCCTGCCTTGTATCTCACTGTAAGTTATCTGACAAAACCAGCAGAAGGAAGCCATGTGTAATGTGATGTAGTATCCTCACATTGGGCGGCCCAGGGGTCAACAAATATAGCAGAGAGGGTTGTGTAGGGCTGTATTATCTACACCTGTCATAACCTACTGTAAATAACACTGTAAAGTGCCTGTCTGCATAGTCTGTCATCTTCCTGCCTGTTTCAGGGAATGTAAGTGGACATCATCCACCTGACACAGGTGGCCTATATAGGTATGTCCATGTCTGTATTGATGTCTTCTTTACAGGTCAGCCAAAGCTATGGGAGAGAACAAAGCCAATGTCTGAGGTGATACTAGTGGCCTTAAAAAAGCTTTATAACTGAGGCCAAGAGTCCAAGTGTCTGTAAAGAGGCCTGTCAGTCAAAAGATGGGTTTAAGGATAAAAGATCCATACCAATGTTACTAACAAAAAGGATCATGTGATAAATTATTCTCATAAAAAAAATAAAAAAAAGTTTGAAACCTTAGATGATGTATAGTATATACTTTGCTTTTATTTCTATGGTGGTTATTTTATGTGTAATATGTGATGATCTCAGTGAAACAAGAGACAATTCAGTAGGATCCAAATATTATATCGGTAACAAAGTTGACAGCTGCATCCGATTACTTGAATGCAGCCATCCCTGGTGTCTAGTGGGGTGGACGTTGTCTATGTATATATCTATGCAGCATAGATCTCAGTGAGAGATCAGTGTACTTATACTAGAAGTCCCCCAGGGGGGCTTCTAGTATAAGTGTAAAAAAAAAATAGTGTTATTATCAATAAAAAGCCCCCTCCCCTAATAAAAGTCAGAATCACCCCTTTTCCCATGTTATAAATAAAAATAAATAAATAAACATGTTTGGTATTGCCGCGTGTGTAATCGCCCAAACTATTAATTAATCACATTCCTGATCTCGCACGGTAAATGGCGTAAGCACAAAAAAAAATGCCAAAAGTGCAAAATTGTGCATTTTTGGTCGGATGAAATCCAGAAAAATTGTAATAAAAAGCGATCAAAAAGTTGCATATGCGCAATCAAGGTACTGATAGAAAGAACACATCATGGCGCAAAAAATGACACCTCACACAGCCCCATAGACCAAAGGACAAAAGTGCTATAAGCCTCGGAATGGAGCAATTTTAAGGAACATATATTTGTTAACAAAGGTTTGAATTTTTTACAGGCCATCAGATACAATAAAAGTTATACAAGTTACATATCGTTGTAATCGTAACAACTTGAGGAGCATATATAACGAGTCAGTTTTACACCAGGGCAAATGGCGTAAAGATGAAAAAACACCAATTAAAAGAAATGCGTTTTTGTTTTTTTGTTTTTTTTTTCACCACACATTGAATTTTTTTCTGGTTTCGCAGTGTACTTTATGAAAAAATTCAGCCTGTCATTGCAATGTACAATTAGTGGCGCAAAAAATAAGGGCTCATGTGGGTTTCTAGGTGATAAAATGCAAGTGCTATGGCCTTTTAAGCACAAGGAGGGAAAAACAAAAACGCAAAAATTGAAATTGGCCCGGTCCTCTAAGGGTTAACCAGGCTGTTGCCCGGAATTTGGCATAATAGTGCGATTAGGCAGCCTCAGAGGCATCCATACATGCTGCCCCTGCTGTTTCCTGTGCATTTCCATTGTGTTTCTGAGGTTGACAGGTTTTCGCTCGAGTTTCCCATTGACTTCTATGGAGTTCGTTACTCAAAACGTGCACTCCAGTTTCGGGAGATATTCGTCTTGAGTAACGAGCACCCGAGCATTTTAGTACTCGCTCATCACTATCCATATACTTTAATGGAAAAGGATGGTTCAAAAAAGAATTGTGTATGTAAAGGACTATAAACTACAGCCATTGTCTGTGTTATTATGGCCGTAGAAAATAGACATAGTTCAATGCATAGTCATAGTTCAATGCATTGGGTGAATCTGTGGCCGTAGCTCCCATTTAAAGAGGACCTGTCAACCCCCGTGCCGGGGTGACAGGCTCCCGACCCCCCGTTACAGCCCCCTATACTCACCTGATCCCGCGGGGTCTTGCTTCCTGATCTGGTCGGGTCACGGAGATATGAGCGCCCGAAGCCCGGCGCACGCGCTCACAGGAGAGTCCGATGCCCATAGAGAATGACGGAGCATGACTCCCCATTCACTCTCTATGAGCGTCGGACTCTCCTGTGAGCGCGCGCACCGGGCTTTGAGCGCTCATATCTCCGTGACCCGACCAGATCAGGATGCGGGACCTGGCGGGATCAGGTGAGTATAGGGGGCTGTAACGGGGGGTCGGGAGCCTGTCACCCCGGCACTAGGGGTGACAGGTCTCCTTTAAATTAATGTTAATCAATGAATTCAGAAAACAATAAAATTAATTAAATAGCATGTGAACATAGCCTCCAACTGTATTGGAACATCCACAGCACAGCACCGTGGACAAAAAGAAATCAGCTACTTATTTCTAATCAATGTTCTCCAAGCCAGGCAGGTCTTCACACCATTTGGTCAGAACTTTGGTGAATGGTTTGGTTACACACAAGTTTGACAGCTGATAAGTAAGGTTCTGAAAAATAGGAGATCACCTCCAATGGTACCTGTAGGGAACTAAACAGTGCTCCCATAGCATACCCAACTTTAAAATGTTATAAAACCATTGAAAATGCAAGACAAGTCTGCAATTTCCAAAAAAAATAAAAAATAAATTGTTCCAGGTAGCCCTTGCTAGTTAAAAATGTTTTCACTGTTTGACATCTTAGGTGTGAAGGGTTGTTGCCACAAAGGAGTATGGGAGGAATGGTCTCTAATAGAGATGATCGAACAGCGGGGATTTTCAGGTTTGTTGGAACTTGAACCATTGGCTTTTGATTTCCGCTGCCTTCCCATTCTGTGGGAAAGGTGGAGACAGCCTGAGTACCGCCTGAAAAACAGGGATATAGCCTATTACCTAGGCTGTATCGATGTTTTCCATTCGGTACATAGGCTGTCTCCACCTTCCCCACAGAATGGGAAGGCAGCGGGAATCAAAAGTCAATGGTTCAAGTTCGAACAAACCTGAAAATCCCCGCTGTTCGATCATCTCTAGTCTCTAATTGATTTATATATAGTCAGCACTCACAGTGGCAATAATGTAAAAGGACCCAAAGGCCAGATCAGAGAGGGTGCAGATAGATCATTTCTAAAAGTTATAGGTTGCAGCAGAGTTAGTAATGATTTACTCTACTTTGAGCAGCAAGTCAATAGACCTTCATTGATAGATCTCCTAGTGGTCCAAGAAATGCCAATCCAACATCTGCATATGTGTACAATGTACATGATGATTCCGCTGAACCTCACATCCCGAGCCTAGCATTTCCACCTGTTTTTTCAATAGAGTTCCAGCTTATTCAAAGAGATCAAATAGTCAATCCAATTTAAAAATTCCTATATTTCAGTGAGCAACATTGGAATCTGAGCACCGGCTACAATATATATATATATATGTGTGTGTGTGTGTGTGTGTGTGTGTTTGTGTGTGTTTTCAACTGACCCCAATGTTCAGTGTCTGCTCTGTTATGTGATTGGCTATAGAACTAAAATCTTCAAGATACCAGTATAAAACTGCAATGCTGGTAGACCTGTTCTAAGATCTCTTGCAATCAGAGCTTCTAATTATGACTACAAGGTAACTACCTGTATATACAGTATTACCCAAAATGCAACCCTCTTTTTGTCAAAGAACCGCTTGAGGTTATTCTTATTTGTTAAAACGTTGACATATTTCTAGGACATACTAGGACTCGACGACTGGGTAATGGTCCAAACTTTAAGGGAACGCAAAATATACCTATGGTTTAGTCGCCTATGCAGCAGACAGGAAAATAGAGTGAAGGGGTCATAGTGATAAATCAGTTCTGTGTTGCTGTACCTGTATTCTCAGGATTGTTGGGTGTTCCAGAAGTCAGACCCCACCAAACACCAACATCTTACATAGAAGTATGATATCAAAGGGAATAAACCTTTAAAAGTATGGAAGTAATAGATTCAGCTACAGAAGACCAGGATTTCAGTGGCTTTTCCTCATTGCTGTATTACATACTGATGGGTGCAAGTGCATCTTCTACATCTGTATGTCATCTTGTAAGCATGAATACACTTTAATCCATCTTACTCAGGCCTTGGTTTCATTATTTTATATAAATCTTCAAATATGCTTGAACGGCCTTCAGCAGCCCAAAATTGTATACGGCAAGCAAACTTTTCCAGTTCATACAAATACCAAGAGACACATTAAATTACTCATGCAAACAAAGCAAAAGAAAAATTATCTGGCTGAACAGACATACATATTTCAACTAAAGAACAATCAGTCTCTGTTGGATAAATCTCAGTGAAAAAGAAGATAAAATAGTGCACAGTTGAATGTATCTGTGACTCATTATGTAACAGAGGCAAAAAAAAAAAAAAAAAAAAGAGGAATTTTGCATATAGATTACTTTGGAGAGCTCCAACCAAATCTCCTGGACGGAATTTGTATGGTTGTATATTGTGCATTTGTAATGATATGAGGGATGTCCACTTCAGACACGTTTAGAAGTAGAGCTCGGTGTTAAATGGCTTTTGCTTGAACAATTACAAAACAAGGTCTGTTATAGGAGACCCAGGAAACAGCAGTATTTCTATGGTGCGCTGGGTACAAAAAAAAACACTCAGCAATTTAGCAGATTCCCAATATGAGTCAGAGGTATAAAGGAATTACATTTCAATGCAAACTGTTTAGCAGTTCTGCTGTAACCTGTTAGGACAACACAGAGTAGACACGGGACTAAACTGCTAGATATACATAGGATCAGGACTACTTTAACCACATGCACTTGTGGCAGCACCACCATTTTCAATACCTTAAAACTGGCCTGCTTATAAGTGACTACACATTGCCAGCAGTAGTTCCTCTAGTAATAAGACACTGGGCCTTGGGCCAGGACAAATGATATTGCCGTGTAAGACACTCAGCTGATTCTTTTGGGGGAGAGCGGAGGGCGCACGCGGCATCCTATTCAATGAATAGGACAGGCAGAACTTCGAGCAGAGCCCGAGCCGTGGGGAAATTCCGTCAGAATAAGGGCCCTATTACATGGGATGATTATCGTGTGAAAAATCGTTATAGCGTTTGAATTTAAATGATAATTGTTCTGCGTTATTGCAGGCAATGATCGAAAATTGTTCGTATGTTGTTGATCTAGATCTGAACCTAAAATTATCGTTAATCGTTCGCTGTAATTCCACATTCGTTCGCTCAAGTTCCGCATTTTTTTCACAAATCGTTCAGTGTAATTGCACATTGTTCATTGTTTTGCTGGGATCAGAAGGAATAAACGATCATAGTAATGATTGCAATAACTATCGTAGTAACAACTATCGTTCTGTGTAATATAGTGAACGATTTCAGGTTAGCGATAAACAATCTCGTTTGCGATCGTCTATCGTTAGTCATTAATTGTTAAAAATTGCTATGCGTAATAGGACCCTTACACTGATTGGATGTGTGTGTTTGTCTGTCTGTCTTACTCCAGTAGTTTCCTCTTCCCCCTCTTCTTTCCATAGACTGCTTTCAATAATGGTTCTAACCTGGCCTCACACTGAAACCAATAAGGGTGCGTTTACCCAGAAAGATTTATCTGACAGATTTTGGAAGCCAAAGCCAGGAATGAATTTGAAAAGAGGATAGGTCTCAGTCTTTCCTTTATGACCTGATTCCTGTTCCTGGTTTTAGCTTCAAAGATCTGTCAGATGAATCTGTCTGTGTAAACGCAGCATAAGGGCTGTATTGTGCAGCCTGATAATTATAGTAAACGATTGCCAATCTCGGCTCAACTATGGATTTAAAAAAATTTAAATAAAGTTCATACATTACCTCTGGTGTTCTTCTAGTTTCTGCCTGCTTCTCGCAGCCACCAGTGGAACTTTAAAGGCGGTTTCTGAAGTGACCTGCCCTATTAGCCACTATCAGTCTTAGATTTTTCACTTCAGAATCAGTCATCAGCCGTGCGTTGCTATTACATGTAGCTATGTGCAGTCGGCAGGCGATGATTTTAGGTCAGGACCAAAAGACACGATACGCCAATGATTATTGTCATTGGCTGATTATTGTCTTTATTACAGAGAGTGTAATAATCAGCCTGATTTGGCAGATTATCGTTCTGTATAATAGGGCCCTACGGGTCCTATTACATAGGCCAAAGAAGGCCCGATCAATATTGTTAATGTGCACCGATATGCTAGATCAGTGCTCGTTTACTGGACTATTACACGGCCCGATAATTTAGCAAGGGCTGCGTGGACAACGCTAACGATTTCCGTGCAGCCCTTGCCCAAACAGTTAATACTTTACCTGTTCACACTCTCGGCCTTCTCCTGTGCTCTGTATGCTTCCTGGCCCCACAGCTGCAGCTTCAGCTTCAGAGTGGCCCGTCTGAGCTAACATGCGGATCAGCCAATCACTGGCCCCGGTCAGTGATTGGCTGAGAAGCCTGTCAGCTCAAATAGACTGCTCTGAAGCTGAAGCGTACAGCGCCGAGACGCATAGAGAGCACAGGAGAAGACTGGGTAAAGTATTAACTGTTTGGTCAAACATCACACATCGCTATTACACATAGCGATCTGCAGTCGGAAGCCAGTGATTTTAGGTAGAGATGGTCCGAACCCGCGGAGGTTCGGGTTCGGATGAGCCCGAACGCTCGGCATCGGATTCCCGCTGTCTGCCCGCTCCGTGCGGCGGGCGGATCCAGCGGGAGGACCGCCTGGAAAACTGGGATACAGCCTATGGCTATGGCTGTATCCCAGTTTTTCAGGCGGTCCTCCCGCTGGATCTGCCCGCTGCACGGAGCGGGCAGACAGCGGGAATCATTACCGCGGGTTCGTACGAACCTGAACCGAACTCTGTTCGGACCATCCCTAATTTTAAGTCTGGACCTAAAGAAATGATCAGCCAAAGATTGTTGTCATCGGCTGATCATTGCCTCTTTTACACAGAGCAATAATCAGCCAAATCGGGCCTATTCATCAGTTATCGCTCCATGTAATAGGCCCTAAGGCTATGTTCCCACTTCAGGAACATAGCGGGGGAAGGTGGCCATCTCATAAAATAGATGGTTGCTAGTAATGGTGGATGGTGGATATTTCCAGGAAACTTAGAGTGAGTGATCAGTTCAGGATGAGAGGGAAAGAGTATAAGTCGAGAAATACACATTTTTCTGTAATAGGATATTACGTAGTTTTTATTATTCCCATTCTATATAATGAAAAAAAAAAAGTGAATCCTCTGTTTCATGTGCTCATGACTGGTTACATAATATATATTGCCTGAGGCTCAGTATATGAACTCCTACCTCCACCATTCTCCTTGCATGTTATCTATGGAGACTGGGAAATACTCTATGCGAATATAAAATATAATCATTTCTATTTTGGTTATGTGCATGTATAATACAGGATTATTTATTATGAAGGTTGTTTTATATATGAAAAATATTTGCTATAGCATTTGGCTTACTTACTGCTGCTTTTAAAGGAAATTTCAGGGTTTTAGATATTTAGCTGGGGGTCTTCTAAAAATGGAAATAATAGTTAGTGAGCTGAAAGCTGAGCTGTGATTGGTTGCTGTGAGCAGTTTACACCAGTCTATATTTTACGCCCTTTGATGAAATTTCCCCCATTGTGTAGAAGCAGTATCTGCCTGCTCAGCCATTTATTGGTCGGGGTGGGCACCAATGCAGCAGGCATGTGCTGTTGCCATGCGTTGTCTCAGAAGCAGGTACAAATGGGGGGGGGGGGCAAGGGACCAGAGGACCTGCAGGAGACCAGTGTACATATGTGCTGTTAATTTTAAAAGACCTTCAGAAATAAATATATATATATATATATATATATATATATATATATATATATATTGAAATACCCTTTTAAAGTTTATAGTAGTTAATGACAACTTCTTACTTTTTTATGTTAAATATATTTTTTAGGAATTTTTGGTGAAATTTTTCCTAATTTTTACATTTGTCTATCTATATTATGAAATAATTCGGAAATCTTGCAGTTTTCATTCTCACCACTGGGGCTTAAACTAAGCTGAGACTTCTTGTTCTGTCTGTAGTGATAAGAGGAGTTTGCTGTAAAATATCTATGCAACATTGCAGCATCATGGGACACCAGTAGGTAGATAGCATCAATACAAGACAATAGCAGTTCCTTGTGGAATGAGTTTTTCAAAGGTCACAGAGCACGCTCAATGCTATCTTACATTAATCTCAAGGGGAAAGAGTCTTTCTATTGCCATCTATGTCCATGAGTCTTGCTGTAAAGCATGTCACTAAATGCTGTTAAAAAGACCCAGGCAACATGGCAGCCCCCATAACAATATCAGTATAAGAAGGCTGGGGTATAAAATGTATGTATTAGTATAAAAAGGCTGGGTATATAATGTATGTATCAGTATAAGAAGGCTGGGGTATACAGTCATGGCCAAAAGTTTTGAGAATGACACAAATATTATATTTTCACATGATCTGCTGCCCTCTGATTTTTATGTGTGTTTGTCAGATGTTTTTATCACATACAGAAATATAATTGCAATCATAATATGAGTAACAAAAGCTTATATTGACAGTTAGAATGAGTTAATGCAGCAAGTCAATATTTGTAGTCATTCGCCAAGAAGAGAAGAGCTGTAGGCACTCACCTTTCAGTAGACCAACTTACGTAAACTGCATACAAAGTTCATAGTGGCAGGTAAAATACGGAGAGACGCCAACCCCCCCCCTGCTATGACAGCTGTTTCACGCGACTCTTCCGCGCTTCATCAGATGATGCCCCTTCTCTTCCGTCAGCATTACGAGCCCTCCTAGTGTGACGTATCGAGAGGGAGGCGTCTGCAGTGACTTAAAAACATAATTAAAATCATACACAGTGCTACAATGTAACATCATAGGAACATGCTAAGATCTATACGCTCATTTAATCCCATTTCTCCTTGGGCATCTGTCTCTAATATTACTCTGGCTTCATGCCTTAATAGGGTTATGTTTGTATCTTTTCCATTTTCACTATATATTCTTTTAATACCCATAAATTTTAATTCATTTGTGTTACCATTGTGTACATCTCTTATATGCTCTATTAAACGTGGTGCCTCTACTCCTGTCCGTATAGATCTTATATGCTCACTAAATTGTGTTTTAAGTGGACGAATGGTTTTCCCTATATAGTATTTTTTACATGTACAGGTTAGTGCATATACCACTTTTTTTGTTAAACAGCATATCAAGTCATTTACTCTATATCTGTGTCCTCCTAAATTTACCTCTTTTCCTTGTTGGAAATAGGGGCACCAATTACAGTTTCTGCAAATCAGGGGTCGTTCTGTATAAATTTTAGAGAGGAAGGGATGGTGGGATATCAGGTACCAATTGTCCGTGATGGCTTTCTTGATTTTATTGGCCATGGGGCTAAACGTAAAAGAAAACGCAAATCGTGTTCTGGTGTCTGAATTGTGTCTAATTTGTTTGTATTTTGGTTTCAGTAAGTCTTCTCTTTTTTTCTTGTAGGCTCTCATATTGGCAATGTCCAGCCCTATTAAGACATGAAGCCAGAGTAATATTAGAGACAGATGCCCAAGGAGAAATGGGATTAAATGAGCGTATAGATCTCAGCATGTTCCTATAATGTTAGATTGTAGCACTGTGTATGATTTTAATTATGTTTTTAAGTCACTGCAGACGCCTCCCTCTCGATACGTCACACTAGGAGGGTTCATAATGCTGACGGAAGAGAAGGGGCGTCATCTGATGAAGAGCGGAAGAGTCGCGTGAAACAGCTGTCATAACGGGGGGGGGGGTTGGCGTCTCTCCGTATTTTACCTGCCACGATGAACTTTGTATGCAGTTTAAGTGAATAAAGTTGGTCTACTGAACGGTGAGTGCCCACAGCTCTTCTCTTCTTGGCGGATGATTTGTATGTATCTGATATATCTTTGGCTGTGAAGCAGCACCCCGTATACAGACCCTATATATATCTCCCATATAAGAAGTACACCACTGGGGCCCGGCTATACATCAGGTAGTGCCGACTGCTTTATCTTTTTTGTGCATCAATATTTGTAGTGTTGACCCTTCTTCTTCAGGATCTCTGCTATTCTCCCTGGCATGCTCTCAATCAAATTCTGGACCAAATCCTGACTGATAGCAGTCCATTCTTGCACAATCAATGCTTGCATTTTGTCAGAATTTGTTGGTTTTTGTTTGTCCAAACGTCTCTTGATGATTGACCACAAGTTCTCAATGGGATTAAGATCTAGGGAGTTTCCAGGCCATGAACCCAAAATCTCTATGTTTTGTTCCTTGAGCCATTTAGTTATCACCTTTGCTTTATGGCAAGGTGCTCCATCATGCTGGAAAAGGCATTGTTGATCGCCAAACTGCTTTTGGACGGTTGGGAGAAGTTGCTCTTGGAGGACATTCTGGTACCATTCTTTATTCATGGCTGTGTTTTTAGGCAAGACTGTGAGAGAGCCATTACCTTGGCTGAGAAGCAACCCCACACATGAATGGTTTCAGGATGCTTTACAGTTGGCATGAGACAAGACTGGTGGTAGCGCTCACCTTGTCTTCTCCGGATAAGCTGTTTTCCCCAAACAATCGGAAAGGGGATTCATCAGAGAAAATTACTTTACCCCAGTCATCAGCAGTCCACTCCATGTACCTTTTGCAGAATATCAGTCTGTCCCTGATGTTTTTTTTCTGGAGAGAAGTGGCTTCTTTGCTGCCCTCCTTGAGAGCAGGCTTTGCTCCAAGAATCTCCGCCTCACAGTGCATGCAGATGCACTCACACCTGCCTGCTGCCATTCCTGAGCAAGCTCTGCACTGCTGGTAGGCCAATCCCGCAGCTGAAACACTTTTAAGAGACGGTCCTGGCGCTTGCTGGTTTTTCTTGGGCGCCCTGGAATTGTTTTGGCAACAACGGAACCTCTCTCCTTGAAGTTCTTGATGATGAAATAGATTGTTGACTGAGGTGAAATCTTTCTAGCTGCAATACTCTTCCCTGTTAGGCCATTTTTGTGCAGTGCAATGATGACTGCACGTGTTTCTTTTGAGATAACCATGGTTAACCATGGTCACCGGAGGCCAGACAACACAGAGTTAAAAGAAATATGAATCAGGTAATTATTACTATATATAAAGGAGGAGGCTGTGTCTTAAAGGGGTACTCAGAATTGGTCTTTCTTTCAAATCAACTGATGTCAGAAAGTTATACAGATTTGTAAATATTTGTAAAATAATCTCCAGTCTTCCAGTACTTATCAGCTGCTGTATGTCGTGCAGGAAATGGTGTATTTTTTCCAGTGTGACACAGTGTTCTCTGCTGCCACCTCTGTACATGTTAGAAACTTTCCAGAACAGGAATTTTCATAGAAAACTTCTTCTGCTCTTGACAGTTCCTAACATAGACAGAGGTGGCAGCAGAGAACACTGTGTCACACTGGAAAGAATACACAACTCTGTGCAAGACATACAGCAGCTGATAAGTACTGAAAGACTGGAGATTTCAAAATAGAAGTAGATTACAAATCTATATAACTTTCTTAAACCAGTTGATTTGAAAGAAAAAAAAATCAAAATTGGACAATGGAGGGTCCCTACATTTAACCTTCTGTTAGTGTTATACCGAGTGTTGTATTTTTTCTATGGAGCAGCAGGTAGAGGCTCATAACACAGGATGATTCTGATGTCTTCTCTTTTACATTACAGAGGTTCCAGCAATGGAAGAAAAACGAGAGGGTGGACTCGTGGTTAACATCATAAAGGAGGAGAAGAGGCTTATAATTAAACCCTACAAAATCAGTGACCTCTCCCCATACCAGCGGAAAAAGATGGAGGAGGAGGAGATTTTGATAGAGGAAACAGCACTGACATTTGATTGTGAGCCGTGGACAACTGGGCATAAAAGATCAAGAGCCAACAAAATCAGAGGGGTCCGCTCCTGGTGGAATAAGAGAAAAGGGCGAAACCAGAGGAAGAAACAAATGCAGAAAAGGGCCCGCACATGGTTATGCTGCATATAACATCATGCCGGCCAGCCACCGATGCCGCAGGGAGAACACCAGACCACCCAGAACCCTGCCTGCCCCAGGACCCAAATCTTATTCCAAATAACCATCAACCATCAGGCCCCCTCTCTCCTCTGCAAAACCTTCTCTCACAAGCACTTTGTCTCTACCTCAACCACAAGCACCTGAGGAACCGCCAGTATTTGTTGTATTGCACTAAACTGTATTTTTTACCAAGTATACCTGTATTGAGTTTCTATGAGTAAACTGTTCTACTTTTCAAGTGTTGGTTTCTGGCTTTTTTTTTCGCACCCGCATCTATACATACCCCCGCACTGCCCCCCCCCCCCCTCCTCCCTCATGTGAACGCAAGCAAGACAGGTCGCAAGAATCAATCTGGTCCCCAACTGATGCATCGCTCCCTGTGGGTGTCCTGGTCCATCAGGAACCTCCGTGTGCGTCGGCCGGGACTTCCAGTACAGGGAGCCTGTATTAGAGATGATCCCTGTACCGGAAGTACCAGCCCCGGCGCACACTGCGCTTCCTGTTGTGAGCGCCGCCCGGGACACCCACAGGGAGCGACGCATCAGCCGGGGGCAGAAAAGGAGAAGACAGCAGCGACAGGGAAGCGTGTTGTTAGGTGAGTTGTGTGTGTGTTTTTTTTTAATCTGCTGTGCGGGGGGGGGGGGGGGCAATCTATAAGGGGATAATACAGGGGGGACATCTATAAGGGGGATAATACAGGAAGGGCACCTATAAGGGGGACATCTATAAGGGGGAATATACAAGGGGGGCATCTATAAGGGGGAATCTATAGTGTGGGAGACATCTATAAGGGGGATATTGCAGGGGGGGGAATCTATAAGGGGGATAATACAGGGGGGGATCTATAAGGTGGACAACAAAAGGGGGTATCTATAAGGGGGATTATATAGTGTGGGGGACATCTATAGGGGGTATAACATTGGGTGGGGGCATCTATAAGGAGGATAATACGGGGGGGCATCTATTAGGGGGATAATACAAGGGGGACATCTATAAGGGGGATAATACAGGGTAGCATCTATAAGGGGGAATATAATATACAGGGGAAGCCATCTATGAAGGGGATAACACTGGGTTGACATCTATAAGGGGGATAATACGGGGGGCATCTATAAGGGGAACAACAAAGGGGGGACATCTATAAGGGTGATAATATTGGGTGGGGGCATCAATAAGAAGGATAATACAGGGGGGTATAATACAGGGGGGGGGCATCTATAAGGGGGATAATACAGGGGGGCATCTATAAGGGGGAATATAATATACAGGGGAAGCCATCTATGAGGGGGATAATACAGGGGGGGAAGCATCTATAAGGGGAACAACAAAGGGGGGACATCTATAAGGGGGAATATACTAGGAGGCATCTATAAGGCGGAATATTCAGGGGGCGGGACATCTATAAGGGGGAATATACAGGGGGGCAATCTATAAGTGGGATAACACTGGGGGGACATCTATAAGGGGGATAATACAGGGGGACAACAAAGGGGAGTCATCTATAAGTGGGAATACACAGGGGGAGCCATCTATCTATAAGGGGGATAACACTGGGAGGGACATTTTTAAAAAGGATAATACAGAGGGGCGGTCAACTATAAGGGGGATAATACAGGGGGTCATCTATAAGGGGATGCTACAGAGAATAGGGCCATATTCTGTAGGGAATTCACAGAGGGGGCATCTACTATAGGGGGACTAAACAGAAGGGGGCTCTCTAGGAGATGCACATGGGGTCATTTATATGGAAGACTAAACATGGGGCCATCTATAAGGTGGCTACATAGAGGTGAGCATTTACTATAAGGGGGATAACATAGAGTCAGTCTTCCCACTAAATGAGTGGGTAAAGGGGCTGATACAGATGTGCAGTTTGTAGAGAGATGAGGATGGTGCCAGAGTGTGGAGCCTAATATATTTGTTTGGCAGATTCAGTGGATTCGTGGATCGGAGAAGTTCTCATAATGACCCAGGGCAGATGGAGAAGAAAATGAAAAGGGAAGAACTCTGATCACAGGAGACGTCCCCTGTGAGTCGCTGGATATAACTGCACTGTAATGTATATGGCGTACAGAACCTGTGATGGTAGTGGTTTTGGTGTAGCGGTAATATTTCCCCTTTGTATACCTGTATTAATGGTAATATTGGTCTCAGTATTCTGGATTTGGTCAGTAACAGTATGGCGGTAATATGTATGGTGATAATATTTCCTTCCTATATACTGGTATTATTGGTAATATCTGTCTTTGTATATATATATATATATATATATATATATATATATATATATTAGAAAATGTACCCGGCTCTGCCCGGATATAAAGTGTCAGTGTGTATAGAGGGTCCTGTATACCTGTAGTATAGAGTTGGTGGAGGTGCTGTATACCTGTAGTACAGAGTTGGTGGAGGTCTTGTATACCTCATGTATATAGTTCGAGGGTCCTGTATACCTGTAGTGTATAGTTTGGGGTTCTGTGCTGTGGCAGTGTTATCCAGTCACAGTATGGCGGTATTGGTCAGGTCTGGTATGGCAGTGTTATCCAGTCACAGTATGGCGGTATTGGTCAGGTCTGGTATGGCGGTGTTATCCAGTCACAGTATGGTGGTATTGGTCAGGTCTGGTATGGCAGATTCATCCAGTCACAGTATGGCAGTATTGGTAAGGTCTGGTAAAGCGGTGTTATCCAGTCACTGTATGGCGGTATTGGTCAGGTCTGGTATGGCAGTGTTATCCAGTCACAGTATGGCGGTATTGGTCAGGTCCAGAGCCGGCTCCAGGTTTTTGTGGGCCCTTGGGCGACAGAGCCTCGGCGGGCCCCTTGGAGGAGCAAATCATGGAGATACAGGCGAGGAAAGATATGCAGCAGAAGAAACATGCGGCTGCTGCATATTTTTCTCCTCCTGTATCTCCTGATCTCTGTGGTAGTCAGGACTCTGAAGGAGTCAGACCCAGTGACAGGATGGGGGGTAACTATCACTGCTGAGTAAGGGTACCTTCACACATACCGACTCACAGCAGAAAACTTGCTGCGAGTTTCTGCTACGATGCGAGGTCCTGGAAGGCCCCTATCACTACATACTCGCAGTGGTCTGAAAGACGAATGCGTATATGTAATGCAGCCGCTCCCTTAACCCCTTTGGCTCTCGCACCGGTCCTGCACCGCTGTCTCCATACATTACCTAGCTCTGGCTGCACGGGGTCCCGGCGTCCTGCTCTGCCGCCCGGCCAATTAGTGTGTTGCCCAGCCACAGCCACTGATTACCTGGCTCTGGCTGCACGGGGTCCTGCTCTGCCGCCGAGCCAATGTATGGAGACAGCGGTGCGGGACCGGTGCGGGAGCCAAAGGGGTTAAGGGAGCGGCTGCATTAAATACACGCATTCGTCTTTCAGACCACTGCAAGTATGTAGTGAAAGGGGCCTTCCAGGACCTCGCATCGTAGCAGAAACTCGCAGCAAGTTTTCTGCTGTGAGTCGGTATGTGTGAAGGTACCCTAAGGGTAAATTCACAAGGGTGGATCCACAGCAGATTTAACCCCTTAACGACATAGGGCGTTATTTATTTCATCATTTTTGTTTTACTTCCATATATATTTCTCCCTTAATGCATTCTGTCCATTAGTACATATATCCTTATTGCATTCATAGATGGCCCTTTTTGTGTATGATTGATTCATTTATCCATTATAATGCATAATCCCTATTTGGTCCGTAGATGGCAGTAGTTTCTGTTTTCCCTTTTCCTGTGTGAGGCGCATGCGCGCAGGCACACTGTGTTTCCCACACACGTGACCTGCGTGCGTCCGCGTCACACAGGTACGTCACGTGACTTACCGGGTTTGCACGTCATCACGTTGCACACGTGACCGACGCATTCACGCGTCATCGAGGCATTACATTATCATGTGACCGCATGCGTCATCATGTCGCGCCCTCGGCGCGGACGCCGGTCGCATCCGGAAACAGCAGCAGTAATGAGTAGGTAGCCTGATTGTATGTAATGCACTTCATGTGCGGAGCAGTCGGGTGATTGGTTCTCCTAGTGGCTCTTTGGGTATTTATAGTGTGACCCTCCAGTTGATAGGTACCCCTTGAAAAAGGCTACGCCGAAACGTGCGTTGGGGTGGGGGCCGCCGGTGGACACTCTGATTTTTACTATTTATGGTATGACACTGCATTTATTAATTTATTCACTTATTTATTTATTTTTGCATTAATTGAGACACGTGTGTCATTTATTTATTTATTGCGCCTTTATGGTGTATTTATTATATAGCATCTACACATAGATTTCTAGGTACTGTATTTAGCACTCTAGTCTACCTTTTTTACCTAAATCATTTACTGATTTATTAATTTATTTACTTATTTAGTCACTAGTGTCCATCTGCAGCAGCCCCCTCATTGTATGTTTGTCATTTTTAACTATTCTGTCAGCCATGATTCATTGTGTATTTATTTATTGATTATTTCGTTATTTGTATGTGATTTTAACTAATAAAATTTATATGTTGTAATATATCAGAGGTTCAGTTGTTTCTCTATCGGTCTTTACCCTATCACTACATACTCGCAGTGGTCTGAAAGACGAATGCGTATATGTAATGCAGCCGCTCCCTTAACCCCTTTGGCTCTCGCACCGGTCCTGCACCGCTGTCTCCATACATTACCTAGCTCTGGCTGCACGGGGTCCCGGCGTCCTGCTCTGCCGCCCGGCCAATTAGTGTGTTGCCCAGCCGCAGCCACTGATTACCTGGCTCTGGCTGCACGGGGTCCTGCTCTGCCGCCGAGCCAATGTATGGAGACAGCGGTGCGGGACCGGTGCGGGAGCCAAAGGGGTTAAGGGAGCGGCTGCATTAAATACACGCATTCGTCTTTCAGACCACTGCAAGTATGTAGTGAAAGGGGCCTTCCAGGACCTCGCATCGTAGCAGAAACTCGCAGCAAGTTTTCTGCTGTGAGTCGGTATGTGTGAAGGTACCCTAAGGGTAAATTCACAAGGGTGGATCCACAGCAGATTTAACCCCTTAACGACATAGGGCGTATATTTACGCCCTGATGCCGTTAAGGACGATCAGAGCTGGCCGCGCAGTGACCCCGCTCTAAACCGCCGCGGTCCCGGGTGCCGCTTGTAGCCCGGTATTAGCGGGCACGGTCCGATCGCCGTGCCCGCTAATACAGTAATCAGATGCAGCTGTCAAACATGACAGCTGCATCAGATTACCGCATGCAGCGTCACCCCTGGTGTCTAGTGGGGAGATCGCTCCTCCGGGATGTTATCCCGGAGGAGCGATCTCCGTAACTGAAGCCGGCCGGGGACCGCTCCAAGATGGCGCCGTCCCCGTCTCGGCACTCGTTTACTTCCGTCTGCAGCAGCCAGAAGTAAACGAGTGCCTATCTCATGGATCTCTGCAGCATATCTATGCTGCAGAGATCTCAATGAGAGATCAAAGCACTTATACTAGAAGTCCCCTAGGGGGGCTTCTAGTATAAGTGTAAAAATAAAAAAAAAGTATTGTTATTAGTAAAAATCCCCCTCCCCTAATAAAAGTCTGAATCACCCCCCTTTTCCCAGGTTATAAATAAAAGTACATAAATAAACATGTTTGCTATCGCCGCGTGCATAATCGCCCGAACTATTAATTAATCACATTCCTGATCTCGCATGGTAAACGGCGTCAGCGCAAAAAAATCCCAAAGTGCAAAATTGCTCATTTTTGGTCGCATTAAATCCAGAAAAATTGTAATAAAAAGCGATCAAAAAGTCATATATGCGCAATCAAGTTACCGATAGAAAGAACACATCATGGCGCAAAAAATGACACCTCACACAGCCCCATAGACCAAAGGATAAAAGCGCTATAAGCCTGGGAATGGAGCGGTTTTAAGTGACGTATATTTGTTGACAATGGTTTGAATTTTTTATAGGCCATCAGATACAATATAAGTTATACATGTTATATATCGTTTTAATCGTAACGAATTGAGGAACATATATAACAAGTCAGTTTTACCCCAGGGCGAATGGCGTAAAAATACATTTTCCCCAAATAAACAAAATGCGTTTTTGTTTTTTCAATTTCACCACACATTTATTTTTTTTCTGGATTCGCAGTGTACTTTATGCAAAAATTCAGCCTGTCATTGCAAAGTACAATTAGTGACGCAAAAAATAAGGGCTCATGTGGGTTTCTACGTGGAAAAATGCAAGTGCTATGGCCTTTTAAGCACAAGGAGGAAAAAACGAAAACGCAAATATCAAAATTGGCTCTGTCCTTAAGGGGTTAAAGCTGCAAATTTGCAGCTAAAACCACTGCGGATCCTTCCTCTGTGAATTCCAATGTGATTACATACTCGCAGCAGGATTGTCATCTTGCTGCCAGTATGTAAGTGCCGGCCCCATTAACCCCCGCCGCCGCCGGGTGATACATTACCGGCAGCACGATCAGGCCGCGTCTGACGCTCCCAGCTCCTAGAGGTCCCGCACAGCCAATCAGTGCATGGCCCCGCCACAGTCACTGATTGGCTGCGGGGGACCTTCGGGCTGCCTCAGATGCGGCCAGATAGCGGTGCAGGTAATGTAACACCCGGGGCGGTGGGGGTTAAAGGGATAGTGTGACGCTAAAAAATAATTCACAGAATAACACACATTACAAAGTTATACAACTTTGTAATGTATGTTATGTCTGTGAATGGCCCCCTTCCCGTGTACCCTGAAGTGTGTGGTGCATTATACATTACCTGATCCGTGTCGAGGGCCGTCCGCCATTTTGTGCCAAACGTCATCTTCGGCCGCGTCATCAGCTGCTCAGCCGCGATTGGCTGAGCATAACTGTGCTCAGCCAATCGCGGCTGAGCACAGTTGTGACGCGGCAGAGGGGGGACGGCTGCAGGGATTCGGTCATGCGTCCGAAGATGACGTTTGGCACAAAATGGCGGACGGCCTCGACACGGATCAGGTAATGTATAATGCACCACACACTTCCGGGTACACGGGTGGGGGTGGTGGGACACGGGGAAGGGGGCCATTCACAGACATAACATACATTACAAAGTTGTATAACTTTGTAATGTGTGTTATTCTGTGAATAATTTTTTAGCGCCGCACTACCCCTTTAATGGGTCTGGGACTTATATACTGGCAGCGGGATGACAATCCTGCTGCGAGTATGTAATCACATTGAAATTCACAGGGGAAGGATCCGCAGCGGTTTTAGTGGCGAATTTGCAGAGTTAAGTCCGCTGCGGATCCGCCCTTGTGAATTTACCCTAAGGTCCAGCTTGCACAATGTTTAAAATGGCCCTGGAACTACAAGCCCCAGCTGTTTATATTATATACATATATAACACATGAACAGCTGAGACCTCTAGTTCTCCTTAATACAGGTCCTGCAGTGATATATACTGTATATCTAGATAGATAGATATCTCACTGCAGGACCTGTATACCCAAAACAACTAGAACACTATTAGGTTATAGAGCCTACCTTTCTGCCCTCTATCAGGTGTCCGATCACATGACCTGTGACATCATCACAGGTCCTTCTCCTTGCCCCATAGAAATTCCAGCAGAGGAAGATAGCCTATCCCAAACAAGAGACTGGTCACATGGGCATGACCTCAACAAAGGTCCTTTACACCTCCAGCCGGCCCTGGAAGGAAGACGTGATGATGTGCCCGGGGACCCCAGTATGTATCGGCGGGCCCCTAACTGTCACATGCGGCCTCTGGGGGCCCAGTCCCCTCTGTTACTACACTTTTTTTTGTTTTACTAACAGAAAGAAAATGTACTAACAGACGGAAGTGGGCCCCCAGAGGAGCTGTGGGCCCCGGCACTTGCCCTATTCAGCCGGGTGCTGACGCCGGCCCTGGTCAGGTCTGGTGTGGTGGTGTTATCCAGTCACAGTATGGCGGTATTGGTCAGGTCTGGTATGGCGGTGTTATCAAGTCACAGTATGGCGGTATTGGTCAGGTCTGGTATGGAGTTGTTATCCAGTCACAGTGTGGCCGTAATGGTAAGGTCTGGTGTGGCAGAGTTACCCAGTCACAGTATGGTGGTATTGGTAAGATCTGGTATGGCGGTGTTATCCAGTCACAGTATGGCGGTATTGGTCAGGTCTGGTGTGGCAGTGTTATCCATTAACAGTATGGCGGTATTGGTCAGGTCTGGTATGGCACTGTTATCCAGTCACAATGTGGCGGTATTGGTCAGGTCTGGTGTGGCGTTCTTATTTGGTATGGTATGACAGTGTTATCCAGTCACAGTATGGCGATATTGGTCAGGTCTGGTATGGCAGTGTTAAGGCCCTATTCCACCAACAGATCTGACAACAGATTATCTGCCAAAGATTTGAAGCCAAACCCAGGAGTGGATGTGAAAAGAGGAGAAATCTCAGCCTTTCCTTTATGACCTGTTCTCTGTTTATAGTCTGTTCCTGGGTTTGGCTTCAAATGTTTGGCAGATAATCTGTCGTCAGATCTGTTGGTGGAATAGGGCCTTTATCCAGTCATAGTTTGGTGGTATTGGTCAGGTCTGGTATGGCAGTGTTATCTAGTCACAGTATGGTGGTATTGGTCAGGTCTGGTGTGGCAGTGTTATCCAGTCACAGTATGGCGGTATTGGTCAGGTCTGATATGACAGTGTTATCCAGTCACAGTATGGCGGTATTGGTCAGGTCTGATATGATGGTGTTATCCAGTCACAGTATGGCGGTATTGGTCAGGTCTGGTGGTGTTATCCATTCACAGTATGGCAGTATTGGTCAGGTCTGGTGTGGTGGTGTTATCCAGTCACAGTATGGTCACAGGGTGGCAGTGTTACCCAGTCACAGTTTGGTATACCTGTAGTGCCCTGTATATACATGTACTGTATAGATGGAGTAGGGGGCCCTGTATATACATGTACTGTATAGATGGAATAGGGGGCCCTGTATATACATGTACTGTATGGATGGAGTAGGGGGCCCTGTATATACATGTACTGTATGGATGGAGTAGGGGGTCCTGTATATACATGTACTGTATAGATGGAGTAGGGGGCCCTGTATATACATGTACTGTATAGATGGAGTAGGGGGCCCTGTATATACCTGTACTGTATAGATGGAGTAGGGGGTCTACCAGTTATTACTATGGATGTTGTGAGGCAGCTTCCCTAGCAACCATTGCTCCCTGTGAAAATGAAAGCAGTAATCCTATTGGTTGCTAAGGCTCCAACTGCTGTGTCTGCTGCAGCTAATTATATCTCCTGTGTGCAGTGAGGAGATTTTCCCATACATCTCTATGGGGTGCTCTTTCCCCTCCCCCTCCCCTCCTGTACATCTGGCGGGGACGGGACCTTCGCAATAACCTTCCCGGGCAGCTGTATCTGTGTGCCAAATTTGGGGTCAAACGGTTCAGGCGTTTGGAAGTCTCTTTCGGACAGACAGACAGAAGGACAGACAGACAGACAGACTTTCATTTTTATTAATATAGATTTATTTATGTGTGTATATATATATATATATACATATACAGGGCCGGTTTTAGACTAGATGTGGCCCTGGGCGAAGTTAAAGGTGGGGCCCCAAATGCTGAAATATTTTAGCAACAATTTAAGGTCCCCATACATGTTACTCTTTTGTTGGTGGTATCTGTTGCTCCTGGTGGGTTCGGCCATCAGCGTAAGGTGTATGGGGCTCTCTGGACAGTCCTCTGACAGATGATATCAGTGGACATAGGGGGTCGAGCTTGATGGAAAATCAACGCCCAACCTCTTTGTTCTCAGAGAGATAAGCCGGCATCAAATCTGTATGGCTATGGCTTTCCCCTCTCATAGAGAACACAGGAACACTCAGATGTGCCAAATTTCTGTGTATGGGGAGGACGGGACCGGATGGGACAGATAATTGTCAGCTGAAGGATTGTTCAGCCAGCAGTTATTGGAAGTGTACGGCCACTTTTAAGGCCGTATTACACGGCCTGATATTCCGCAGAAGCGAGCGCCAATCTGGTAGAATGGAGCTCGCTTAGAGAGCCTACTACAGCAAAAGCTATGGAGGAGATTTATCAAACTGGTGTAAAGAAGAATTGGCTCAGTTGCCCCTAGCAACCAATCAGATTCCACCTACTTAGAATGTGAGTAATGAAAGGTGGAATCTGATTGGTTGCTAGGGGCAACTGAGCAAGTTTCATTTTACACCATGTTTGATAAATTTCCCCCCCTATGTGTATATATACAGTATATCATTAGTGATGTGTGTGCAATCCTTGCTGTATATAGTAAACAATAAAGATATATACTACCTGATCATGTTCCCCAGTGTCCTCAGGCCTTGTCTGTGATATATACTACCTGATCATGTTCCCCAGTGTCCTCACAGAGCGATAGCGTCCTGATTCGGACAATTTTCGCTCCATGTATTAGGGCCCTTACTCAGTTCAGAAGGTTACATGCCGGGACTGCCGCTATATGCCAGGACTGCCGCTACATGTCAGGACTGCAGCTACATTATGGGTCTGCCGCTACATGTCGGGACTGCCGCTACATGTCGGGACTGCCACTACATGTCGGGACTGCCGCTACATGTCAGGACTGCCGCTACATGTCAGGACTGCCGCTACATGTCGGGACTGCCGCTACATGTCGGGACTGCCGCTACATGCCGGGACTGCCCCTACATGCCGGGACTGCCGCTACATTATGGGACTGCCCCTACATTATGGGACTGCCCCTACATTGCAGGACTGCCGCTACATTCTGGGACTGCCGCTACATTCTGGGACTGCCGCTACATTCTGGGACTGCCGCTACATTCTGGGACTGCCGCTACATTCTGGGACTGCCGCTACATTATGGGACTGCCGCTACATTATGGGACTGCCACTACATGCCAGGACCGCCGCTAGTGGTGTAAACACAAGAACTATTTATATGAATTGCATTAAAAAAATAAAATAAAAAAATCACTATAATCAGGACCAAATATTACCTCCATACCGTTATTGAAGAAAACACACTATATATAGGCCAATATTACCACCATAAAGTGACCGCCCCATAATGACTTTATATACACTATATACAGACCAATATTACAGCCATAGAGTGACCACCGCATGACTCTTTATATACACTATATACAGACCAATATTACCGCTATAGACTGACCACTGTATAATGAATGACTCTATATACACTGTATACAGACCAATATTATGTGTCTGTAACTCTATGGCTGTACTTTTGGTCTGTATATAGTTTATATATAGAGTCATTATGTGGTGGTCACTGTATGGCGGCAATTTGGCAATATCATTATGTGGTGGTCAATCTATGGCAGTAATGACTATATATACACTATATACCGACCAATATTAATGCCAAAGAGTGACCACCGCATAATGACACTTTATACAGACCAATATTATTGCCAAAGAGTGACCACCGCATAATGGCTCTATATACAGACCAATATTACCGCCATAGACTGACCACCACATAATAACTCTATATACAGACCAATATTACTGCCATACAGTGACCACCACATAACTCTATATACACACTATATACAGACCAATATTACCGCCATAGAGTGACCGCCACATAACTCTATATACACACTATATACAGACCAATATTACCGCCATAGAGTGACCGCCACATAACTCTATATACACACTATATACAGACCAATATTACCGCCATAGATTGACCACTGCATAATGACTCTGTATCCAGACCAATATTATGTGGCGATCACTCTATGGCTGTACTATTGGTCTGTATATAGTGTATATAGTCATTATGTGGTGGTCACTGTATGGCGGTAATATTGGTCTGTATATAGTGTCATTATGTGGTAGTCAATCTATGGCAGTAATGACTATATATACACTATATACAGACCAATATTACCGCCATACAGTGACCACCACCTAAGGACTAAATACCACCTTATTTTTTTTTCTCACCGTATTGCCTTATATACATAGGAGCTGCAGCCAATCACCTGCAGCAATTACATAGGACTGATGAGGCCAGAGAATGGCTGCAGCTCCTATATACAGTCTATTCACCTCAACACTTGGAGTCAGCAGTGCTAATACACACACACCATTATATATATATATATATATATATATATATACACACCATTATATATATATATATATATATATATATATATACACACACACACACCATTTTATATATATATATATAATATATATATATATACACACACACCATTATATATATATATATAATATATATATATATATATATACACACACACCATTATATATATATAAAAAATTGAACACAAGGACGGCACTCCAGTAGTGTATAGTGAGGATTTATTCACCCAATCACAAACAGCTATATATATATATATATATATATATATATATATATATATATACACACACACAGCTATATATATATATATATATATACACACACACACACACCATTATATATATATATATATATATATATATATATATATACACACACACACATCCATGAAAACACATTATACAGATACAAACCATCCAGTCCACACACTTTACACAGGACATGTAACACACACTACATTCATCCATTATACACCTACATTCATACACATTACACACTACATGTACAGTATACTTACCCCCTCTAGCATGCTGGGTGTAGTGGTACATCCCCCTCATGTACCTTGCAGCAGCAGCAGCAGGCTCTCGTCCTCACCCGGCAGCCCTCTCCTCCATCGTCCCGACAGCTCCACACCAGAGCAGGAAGTCACGTGCAGAGAGGAGCTGGAGGGGGAGCAGACACCGAGTAGCGTCCTGCAGCCTCTGCGTGACCCCTGATGGCAGCAGCCAGGGATCACTGCCAGACGCTGGAGGACGCTGTCTGTGCTCTCCTCTCCTACTGGAACTGCGGGAGGGGGCCCCTGGGGGATGGGGGCCCTGGCCATTTGCCCTGCTTGCCCCCCCCTAACGCCGGCCATGTACATATACCAACAGCATGCGCTTGGTCGAAGAAGGGGAGGGCCAGGTTGACAGTGCCCAGCCCTCAGGATATGCTGGGAGTTGTAGTACAGTAGTACAATCCTCTGATAACTGCCGCTGTAGAGATGTATTGCTGGACCTTCAGGGCTGATGGTTGTCACCCACAGATTGCAGCCACCAGGAGACTCTGCACACAGTGGTTTATGAAAAAGGTTGTGCCCTCAGAAACTACAACTCCCTGAGAGCTTTATAAATGTAGGGGGTTCTGAGAGTTTTAGTTCGACTAAAAATGTTGCTCAGAAAGGATTTGTCACAGATACAGATGAATCCAGGAAAGGAGCGGGTCAGCATGTCGCGTCTCAGGTTTTCTTCATTGGTGGGCCCCAAGGATCATTTACCCTGGTGGGCCCCAGGTACCCCAGTCCGACACTGAATGTACAAATAGTGAAATAAATAAAAATCAGAAAATAGAAACATATTAGAATAAAAGAACAAGTTGCATCATCTGATTTTAATCAGTAAAATAAAATTAAGGTGCCCCCCCCCCCCCCCCAATCAATGAATTACATAGACAGTCATTCATTTTAATTGTCACATGTAATATTAAGGTTTTCCAGCAGTGGCCACTGCAGGGTAGATGCAACTGATGTACACTTTTCCATGCAAAAGCAACTGTTTGCCAGAGTCCCGGGAATGGTTTTCTTATTAAGAGGGATGTTTGTGATCAGACAGCCCCTTTAAGCAGTTAATGAAAGAGTTTGCTTCTAACCGCTTTTCCCAGGAGGCACTTCTGAAACCAGCTTAGCTAAATCTGAAGGCAAGAACTCTTGCTATTTTCTCTCACTATCATGCCTTGTGATTACTGTTCTTTATGATACTGAGCGCTTGGGCACCCAGGCATTGTTGAATGTGTTGTAATGCCTATTGATAAACTGCTAAATAAAAAAATAAAAAATCATATATATCTGTGCTGTGACATGCGATAATTGTCTAAATATCTGTAATCTTGATCATTCAGTTGTACATCCCCCATCTAGGGATATAGGAAATAGGATTCATTCTCCTGTAACTAACAAGGAAATATAGGGACTTCTTGGATTGTGACATTACCTTTACAGTAAGCGCTTATAAATTAAAGGGAAGCAGACATTATGCTGTCATAAATATTCAGACAGGGACATGTCGGAGAGTAAACTCATTACTGTAGTGCGCTGGAAGCCACCTGACCAAGAAAACAACTGAACTGTGCAAGCATTAAGCAAATAAAAAAAGCATGTAAAAGCAGTAGAGTGATCGTAATGAGGCATTTTAATAACACATACACTGGGCTGGATACATTAAGTGAGGAGTAGGTTTCTGGATGAAGGTCTGCTTTTTAACTGCGCAAGAAAGAAAAAGAACACGGAACACTGGTTCCTCTAGATGTTCCCTTGTCCCTCTGAAGACAGAACAATAAGGAGGGTGAGAAAATTATGTTTTACTTTCTTGTTAACTGTTTCAGCAGATAAGGAAAGAAAGTTTTAGGACGGCTTGGCCATATGTGCTCTATAGAATGTTTCTAGCAGGTTGAGAAATTGTTTATAACTAGTGATGAGCTGGTTGTTTTTGTTCGCCAATCATAAACAATTTGTTTGATGATCGGAATGGTTATAACCATCATTTTCAAACATATTGGAACTTGCAAACGTACGCAACTGCGTAATTTACGCTTTGCATTTAATAATCTGCAGACCGAATTATATGCAATCTGTACGCAACTTCGTAGACAACAGCGTAATTTACGCTTTGCACCTGATAATCTGTGCGCATGTACGTAAGTGTAGACCGAAATCTATGCAATCTGTACTCAATCCCAGAGATGATATCCCAGAGACTGCCATTCCAATGGTTCCCGACCCCCACTTCAGCCAGTGATTGGCTCGGTAGACAGTTCCTGGTGTGTCTGTATCTGGCAGTGGTGGGAAAAGGGCAGGACATGGAAGTTGAAATGCGGGAAAACCCCTTTAAATCTATCAAAGTTATTGAACTTTTGCTTGCTCGCTTCCGGGCATAGATGATTCCTTATGAGAAGGCAGTAGTGATCGGAAGTCTTTGACAGATTTTACAGAAGAACTACTGAAGCAAAATGGTTTAACATTTTAAATAACAAACTATTAGAAAACTATTTCAAAAAGAGTCCAATAAAACATTTAAGGCCTTATCTGGTCATATGATCATGCAATAGAAATAAAATACAGAGTAGATCACTGCCTGCATCAGAACACTGCAGCTGGAAAGATCATCCGGACGGTACTTAAGTACTGGCCGGGATGATCTTTGCAGAGACCGGCCAGGTCATGGAACGGCCGGTCTCTTATGTAGTGTGAACATGACCTTAAAAAAAAAAAAAAAAAAAAAAATGAACAAAAAACTTTTTCTGAGTCAGAGCTAACAAAACAGGCTTCGGTGGGTTGTGTGAAGGGTATATAAAACCAAAAGAAGCATCAGCTCATCCTGCAAAGTCAGCTCAGCAAAAAGAAAAAAAAGAAAAAACACTGTAAATTTGCTAGTGTTGCAATCATACTGGCTCAAAATGATGTTACAAAGGAACATTTCACATAGGTTATGATACCATCACCAAGAGCCAAATAACATACGGGCAGCCATGCTGTGTTCAGTAGTCTGTCCTCTAACCCTATAGTACCTCTAGGCATAAGATAAAGACACCTTAAAGCTGCACCCCCCCCCCAAACCGCTTGTACCGTCGGATCGTTGCTCTTAATCAAAGACCTGTGCTGGGGACGGTTCGGCACAAAAAACAACTTTTAAACTTGCAGCCCTGTGTCAAATTGGCGTGGCCTAGAGTGTATAGGCCCTAGGATTGCACCGCCTCTGCGTCCCCATCCCCCCGCCCTCCTCATCAGTAGAAACGCCCCTGGGCAGGAGTTTTCCTATTCTTCTCCTGACTTAAGACTGCACAGGTGCCTTAACGATCCAGCTCATGTGCAGTGTTAACACAGGTAATGAATAGGAGAAATTGTTCTAGGTGCATTCCTAATGATGAAGAGAGCGGGGAGGAGGGACGGAGGGGGTATCGCAATCCTAGGACATTGGTACTCTAGGCCCCGTCAATTTGACACAGGGCTGAAAGTTTAAAAGTTGTTTTTTAGGACAATAACTGCATCACCTGCCGAATGGACCACAGGACAGATCTTGGATTAAAAGCAGCTATCCGAAGGTACAAGGGGTTTGGGGGGGGGGGCAGATTGTGGGTATAGAGTCGTTTTAAAGGAGAACATAATAAACTATACTTACTCATCCCCATGCCTCTACAGTGCTGTGCCAAAAGCACACTGACAGCCACTGGTCTTCATTTCCTCTTGGTTTCCTGCCCTGGCAGGAAGTACCTACTCAGCCAGTTAGTGACTGCAGCAGTGCCCTGACCCGGTCACTGACTGGCTGAGCAGGCATTTCTCTAGGGAGGCGATGGGGGGCATTATAGATTCTTAATAGATTCTTTATTATGTTCCTCACATCTCCCTTCCAGTACCAGGGGGTCAGGAGTTCTCCTATAACAGATTTCTCCCTATGCACAGTTATAGTGAAATGTCTGTTTTTGTCTCTGTTGAGCTATATACCCACAGATCACATTTTTGGAACATTAGGTTGAATAGCAAGTTTTAGTGAATTATTTTTTATTTACAATATAGGGGTTAACTAGCGCATCTTTGGAGATCTAACTGGTGAGATCCCTAACAATCCGAAAAATGTAGTTAAATTGTGCCCCTTTAAGCCTGCTTTTGTCATACAGACCCCTTATTCCTCCCATTCCATTTATGAGATAGTAAAGATTGTCCTTGTCAATACAAGTCATTTCCTTTTCCTATACTATGGCTAGTTGACTTACAGTCAGCGTCTGGGGTTAGCTACTGTGACAAATACACATCAGCTACAACCATTCATCCGTTCATTCATCTAATCTGGTTCTACATGTAGTTGACATATCAGCCATTTATCCTGCTGCTTCACCTTAGGAACAGAGGGTGAGATACCATTGTGTATGGACTGTTTTACAGACACTTCAGACAATTCATTACAAAGCTGCAGTGAACAAGATGTAGATATTCTGGGGGGAAAATCAAGTTTGGTCTTTTTACAATGTCTCACAGTAGCAAGGATGGAACAGATTTCTATCCCCCCTGGGGAGAAACTGGATAGACGGCAGGTCCCCTTTCAAGCTTGCTTTTGAAGTAACAATAGCAGAGCACTCTGTACCGTGGCTCCATACTTTATCCATCGCTCTTCTCTTGTCATCTGTTATCTCTATTTTTATTTCAAGCATTACAATTATTGACCTATATGCAATCTATAAGGCCCCTGCATGACACTGGAGGATTCATAGACCTTACAGCAGATGGGGCAGGACAAGGATGTGAATAGGTTAATTTGGGATTGAGTCCCAATGGGAAAAGAGAGCAATGTGGTTGACTATAGTTAGGGATGAGCGAATTTACAGTACTAGCCAAGCAAAGGGCTTCACTAAGCTTGGTGATCGGCTTTTCAGCCTGCCACTCCATGCTGCTCCTTTACAGGTGCCTGGAAAAGCTGGATCCAGTTCTGGGAAACTTCTCCCAGTTTTCCAGGACTGGATCCAGTTTTTCCAAGTACCCGGAGCAGAGCGTCACAGAGCTCAAAGGCAGCAGGCTGATAAGCTGATGGCCGAGCCTAGTGAAGCCCTTTGCTTCGCTAGTACTGTAAATTCATTCCTAACTACAATGTCTGTACAGGCCTGGGGAATGTGTTAGCGCTATATAAATAAATCTCCTAAGGACTGAATATATTTGCTGGCCACATATTTCAATAATGTGCAAAAACTGACAACTTCACAATAATTGGCCAATGTCTACCCTGAAATGTGCAACCAGTAACAAATCTGCAATAAAACTAACATAGTACATGTACAATATATGTTTCATCTAGAGTGCATTCAGAAAGCGTTTGGACCCCGTCACGTTTCCCTTAATTGGTCAATACTAGAGATGAGCGAGTAGTGAACTATTCGACTTCGAATCCAATAGGCACCGAGATTCGACTATTCGAACAAATATTCGATCCCATTATAGTCCATGGGTAAAAAATTTGCGACACTTGGAAATCCAAATTCAACCACTTGGAGGTCACCAAGTCCCCCATGAAACCTCTCTAGATGATGCAAACACCTCTGGAATGACACTAGGACATTAGGGGGAGCGTATCACGCGTCATGCTGTTACTGGAACAATATGTATCACATGCCTTTTACTGGGCTACTGGAACAGTATATAAGACGTGCCTTTTTCTGGGCTACTGGTACAATATGTATCATGTGCCTTTTACTAGGCTACTGGAACAGTATGTATAACGTGCCTTGGTGGGCTTAACCAGGGACACTATTAGTTACTTGTACACACAGGGTACTGGAATGAATACAGCCGCTGATATTGCTGCTGCTGCTGTTGTTATCATCATCTATTACTTAGCACTGAGAAGTGCTTTGGATTCAGAGAGGACTTTTGCGCTGGATCTTAGCCCTGAAAAGGACTTTATGGTTCTGTAGTAAGCCTGCCTAACCAAAACGCTACTAAAACCTCTCTCTCCCTGCTTCAAGATCTCTCACTGGCTAGGTTGAAAGCTCATCTGCGGTTGAGAGGCAGGAGCAAAGTATTAAAGAATTGAGGTCATAAGGTTCAGCTATCCAATGAGGGTAGACGCAGTTTTCGTGATACGTGTGCGTACTCCCAGGGTCCCTCACAGCCTCCCTGCATGGAGATTGGATAAAAAAAAAGCGCCAACTGCGATGGGGGGGCTTTGGAATGTTTCCTGCATATTCACCTCAGTACTCGATTGAATTTGAATCTTTCGAATACCGCAATATTCGATTGAATACCATCTTGATCGAATCGTATTTGCTCATCTCTAGTAAAGACGTTTACGACAATGCTCACACATTTCGTTCGTATTTCTTGCGCAGCGTTACATGCAGGATTCCAATGTGCGTCCGTAGAGTGTCATGTTATTCGCACGTATCACGCGTCATGCTGTACGAACGTTACTGGAACAGTATGTATGCCGTCCCTTTTTCTGGGCTACTGGAACTATATGTATGACGTGCCTTTTTCTGGGCTACTGGAACAGTTTATATCAGATGCCCTTAGTGGGCTACTGAAACAATATGTATCATGTGCCTTTTACTGGGCTACTGGAACAGTATATAAGATGTGCCTTTTTCTGGGCTACTGGAACAATATGTATCATGTGCCTTTTACTGGGCTACTGGAACAGTATGTATAACGTGCCCTTAGTGGGCTACACCAGGGACACTATAAGTCACTTGTACACACAGGGTACTGGAATGAATACACCTGCTGCTGATGCTGTTGTTATCATCTATTTCTTAGCACTGAGAAGTGCTTTGAATTCAGAGATGACTTTTTCACTGGATGTTAGCCCTGAAAAGGACTTTTAGGTTCTGTAGTAAGCCTGCCTAACCAAAATGCTACTAAAACCTATCTCTCCCGACTGCAAGATCTTTCGCTGGCTAGGTTGAAAGTTCATCTGTGGTCGAGAGGCGGGAGCCAAGTATTTAAGATTTGAGTTCGTGTGGTTCAGCCATCCAATGAGGGTAGACGCCACACTACTCGATGGTATATCGAATCGTATTCGCTCATCTCTAGTCAATACTGCATAATGAAAAGGTAAATCTAAGTAAAACTAAATATTAATTGCCCCCTTGCAGTTTATTGTGGCCATGAGTGACATTACTGCTGGATTAAAATTTACTAATAGACCTACAGGAGTTAGCGGTCGGACTGATTGGTGTATTGCAGGATAAAGGAACACACCTACTGCATGGAACACCCTCATGGCACATGGTAACAAAACCGATAGGGGGAAATTTATCAAACTGGTGTTAGGTAAAATTGTCTTAGTTGCTCCTAGCAACCAATCAGATTCCACCTTTCATTCCTCACAGATTCTTTGAAAAATGAAAGGTGGAATCTAATTGGTTTCTAGGGACAACTAAGACAGTTCTACTTTACACCAGTTTGATAAATCTGAGTGGACAGCTGCTGGCCAATCAGCACTCAACTTCACTGTGCCAGCTGTCATCACTTCCTGCATCTGGTCTTTTTTTTTTTTTTTTGCTGTTAGTACAGACTAGAGATGATCGAGTAGTGAAATATTCGACTTTCAAGAATTCGAATAGAATAGGCACAGAGATTCGACTATTCGAACTAATATTCGATCCCATTATAGTCTATGGGGAAAAAATTTGCGCCACTTGGATTAAAAAAAAAGCGCCAACTGCGATGGGAGGGCTTTGGAATGTTTCCCGCGTATTCACCTCACTACTCTATTAAATTTGAATCTTTCGAATACCGCAATATTCGATCGAATACCATCTGGTTTGAATCGTATTCGCTCATCTCTAGTAAAGACTGAATGGCCTTCATGACAGAGACCGGACTGCAGTTTTACAAGTAAGACAATTAGTGGCTAAATGTATATATAGTATTTTATTTCATATAGAAAACAGCAAACGGTATCAAATAAATTGCAAAGATCTAGTATATCATCTTCCCTGCTAATTTCAAATTATTTATTCCTGATGACAGTGCCCATTTAGGTTATCAAAAGAGTTTCACGTGCTGATAGACTCGCTTGCAGCCTAGTTTATGCCTACAAATTACAGACTTTGTCTTATGTCTTTGCATAACCACATTCTAACAACCATTTTTATGTAGCCATTTTTACGAGTTTTTCAATGGCACATAACAAAATTTAAATAAACTTTCATTAACGATTGAAAACAAAATACAGGAATTCTGCCATGGTTTTTTTCATAATTTTTATGCAGTTAAACTCATGGAAAACTTGTTAACTTTTTTCTAGAGGTCATTAAGATTACAACAATACCATTCATGGTTTACTACTTTTGCACAATACCAGCACACTTTATTATAAATATAATTATTACATTGGATTAGGGTACATATAATTTAAAGCACTGGTGCTTGGGCCATACATTTATGGTGCAGTGAGGGAAGGGGTTAAAATTTAGCCAAGTTAAAATACTAAGCAGAGGCATTACTAAATAGTAGTCTTGTATGCATTTGGCTAAATACTGTACATGAAATGACCCTTGGGGCCCACCAATAAAGAACCCGTGAGACACAACATTCTGACACGCTCCTTTCCTGGATTCATCTGTATCTGTGACAAATCCTTTCTGAGTAATACTTTTAGTCGAACTAAAACTCTCAGAACCCCCTACATTTATAAAGCTCTCAGGTTATGTTGGGAGTTGTAGTTTCTGAGGGCGCAACCTTTTTCATAAACCACTGTGTGCAGAGTCTCCTGGTGGCTGCAATCTGTGGATGACAACCATCAGCCCTGAAGGTCCAGCAATACATCTCTACAGCGGCAGTTATCAGAGGATTGTACTACTGTACTACAACTCCCAGCATATCCTGAGGGCTGCACACTATCAACTTGGCCCTTCCCTTTTTCGACCAAGCGCATGCTATTGTTAGGTGCTCCCACCTAGCCAGAATCCTGCTCCACACTGATGAGGGGCAACACCCCGAAACAGCTGTATGTTGATGGTTACCTAGCCTTGGTTTACCCCTTGTCATTACACTGACTTATAGGGCCACTAATATGGTGGATTTGGTGGTTTCCTAACAGGAGCTGCCCCTTGGCTGGGTCCTTCCCGGAGGGATAATCTGGCTAGTCCTGTGTTTTGAGACTCTTCAATGAGACTCCACGGGCTCCTCTTTTGCATATTCATGTTTCCCAGGGGGCAATGCACCTAGGACTTCACTGCATTGAGTGCTTTCACTAGCAGCCGCCAGTGTTGTCGTTTGGCTGGTCTCCCTGAGTTCAGCAATCTGTTTCTCTTATGAGTATACTAGGGGAAAATATTACCGCTACACCATAACCACTACCACCACCACCATAATGTTACTGACTAAATCCTGTATACTAAATCCAATAAAAAACAGTACCAGATTACAAGCAACAAATAATACGCCCACATACTGACTAACATCACCAATGCTGCTACTGAATACAATCCACTGTACACAGATCGCTATCACCTCATATAGTCATATCAAGGTGGACGCAGCTCCAGCTCTGTACTCCATATACATTACAGTGCAGTTATATCCAGTAACTCACAGGGGAGGTCTCCTGTGATCAGAGTTCTTCCCTTTTCATTTTCTTCTCCACCTGCCCTGGGTCATTATGAGAACTTATCCGAGCCACGAATCCACAGAATCTGCCAAACAGATATATTAGGCTCCTCACTCCATCATCCTCATCAAACTGCACATCTGTATCAGCCACTTTACCCACTCATTTAGTGGGAAGGCTGACTATTTTATCCCCCTTATAGTAAATGCTCCCCTCTATGTAGCCACTCTATAGATGGCCCCTTGTTTAGTCTTCCATAAAAATGACCCCATGTGCATCTCCTAGAGAGCCCCCCTCTGTGTAGTCCCCCTATAGTAGATGCCCCCTCTGTGAATTCCCTACAGTATATGGCCCTATTCTATGTAGCCCCCCTTATAGATGCTGCCCCTTGTATTATTCTCCTTATAGATGCCCCCCTCTGTGTTATCCTCCTTATAGATTTCCCTCTCAGTGTTATCGCCCTTATAGATGGCTACCTCTGTATATTCCCCCTTATAGATGCCCCCCCCTTTGTTGTCCCCCCCCCGGCATTATACCCCTTATTGATGTCCCCCCAGTGTTATCCCCCTTATAGATTACCCCCCTGTATATTCCCTCTTATAGATGTCCCGCCCCCTGAATATTCCCCCTTATAGATGCCCCCCTTTTTTGTTCCCCTTGTGCCCCACTGTATTATCCCCCTTATAGATGTCCCCCCAGTGTTATCCCTCTCATAGATGGCTTCCCCTGCATATTATATTCCCCCTTATAGATGCCCCCCCGTATTATCCCCCTTATAGATTCCCCCCCTGTATTATACCCCCCATATTATCCTCCTTATAGATGCCTCCACCCAATATTATCACCCTTATAGATGTCCCCCACACTGTATATTCCCCCTTATAGATGTCCCCCCTTTGTTGTCCCCCTTATAGATGCCCCCCTGTATTATCCCCCTTATAGATTGCTCCCCTGTATATTATATTCCCCATTTTAGATGTCCCCCCTGTATTATCCCCCTTATAGATTGCCCCCTCCTGCACAGCAGATTAAAAAAAAACCACACACACACACACACACAACTCACCTAGCAACACGCTGCCCCGTCGCTGCTGTCTTCTCCTCTTCTGCTCCCTGCTGATGCGTCGCTTCCTGTTGGTTTCCTGGGCGGCGCACACATCAGGAAGCTCAGTGTGCACCTGGGCTGGTACTTCCGGTGAAGGGAGCATCTGTAATACACGCTCCCTGTACTGAAAGTCCCAGCTGACGCACACTGAGGTTCCTGATACGTGGTCTCCCTGGGAATCCCCAGGAAACCCACAGGGAGCGACGCATCAGTCAGGGGCCAGATTGACTCTTGCGACCTGTCTTGCTTGCGGTCACAAGAGGGAGGAGGGGAAGGGGGGTGCGCGGCAGTGTGGGGGCCCTGCTACCCCACCCAGGGGGTTCACCCCAGCGCAGCACTTGCCGCCGGACAGTAAGTGTTCTGCGCGTGTGGGGGGCCGGGGCCTATCAGAAGATCCTCCGGAGGCCCAGTCCGACCTTGTGTGTGGGCTATAAAGAAGCTGCGGTAGGCGCTACCGTAGTTGGCCTGGTATTTTGATGTACTGCTGGGTCAGCAGGTACGATGGTGGGGTAGCCAAGTTGGTCTAGGGTCACTTGGGCTGTTATCCTGGTAGCCTGGAGCAGTGTAGGACCCACTCAGAGAGTTTGGAGCCCTGCCAGCAGAGACAGATAGGTGTGTATAGGTGCAGGTGCGAAAAAAAAAAAAGCCAGAAACCAACACTTGGAAAGTAGAACAGTTTACTTATAGAAACTCAATACAGGTGTACTTGGTAAGAAATACAGTTTAGTGCAATACAACAAATACTGGCGGTTCCTCAGGTGCTTGTGGTTGAGGTAGAGACAAAGTGCTTGTGAGAGAAGGTTTTGCAGAGGAGAGAGGGGGCCTGATGGTTGATGGTTATTTGGAATAAGTTTTGGGTCATGGGGCAGGCAGGGTTCTGGGTGGTCGGGTTTTCTCCCTGCAGGATCGGTGGCTGGCCGGCCTGATGTTATATGCAGCACAACCATGTACGGGCCCTTTTCTGCATTTGTTTCTTCCTCTGGTTTCGCCTTTTTCTCTTATTCCACCAGGAGCGGACCCCTCTGATTTTGTTGGCTCTTGATCTTTTATGCCCAGTTGTCCACGGCTCACAATCAAATTTCATTGTTGTTTCCTCTATCAAAATCTCCTCCTCCTCCATCTTTTTCCGCTGGTATGGGGAGATGTCACTGATTTTGTAGAGTTTAATTATAAGCCTCTTCTCCTCCTTTATGATGTTAACCACGAGTCCACCCTCTCGTTTTTCTTCCATTGCTGGAACCTCTGTAATGTAAAAGAGAAGACATCAGAATCATCCTGTGTTATGAGCCTCTACCTGCTGCTCCATAGAAAGAATACAGGTCACAATGGTCAACACTCAGTATAACACTAACAGAAGGTTAAATGTGGGGACCCTCCATTGTCCCATTTTTATTTTTCAAATCAACTGGTTTAAGAAAGTTATATAGATTTGTAATCTACTTCTATTTTGAAATCTCCAGTCTTTCAGTACTTATCAGCTGCTGTATGTCTTGCACGGAGTGGTGTATTCTTTCCAGTGTGACACAGTGTTCTCTGCTGCCACCTCTGTCTATGTTAGGAACTGTCAAGAGCAGAAGAGGTTTTCTATGAAAACTTGCTACTGTTCTGGAAAGTTCCTAACATGTACAGAGGTGGCATCAGAGAACACTGTGTCACACTGGAAAAAATACACCATTTCCTGTGGGACATACAGCAGCTGATAAGTACTGGAAGACGAGATTATTTTACAAATAATTTACAAATCTGAATAACTTTCTGACATCAGTTGATTTGATAGAAAGACCAATTCTGAGTACCCCTTTAAGACACAGCCTCCTCCTTTATATATAGTAATAATTACCTGGTTCATGGACAACTACTTCTTTTAACTCTGTGTTGTCTGGCCTCCGGTGACGACAACGGCGAAACCAATAAACAGCACTGTGAAAGAAATTAAAGTCCTTAGATAAACTTATATAGATGACACAATTCATTTGCCTATTCATTTATCAGCCTTCCCCTTATTATCTGTACAACCTGGTGTCATAAAGTTATATCGATTCGTAATATACTTCTATTTAAAAATCAGTATTGTTCAGAGTGGAAAGAATACACCTCTTCCTGCAGGACATACAGCAGCTGATAAGTACTGGAAGACTGGAGAATATTAAACAGAAGTAAATTACAAATCTATAGAACTTTGTGACACCAGTTGATCTGAAATAAATAAAAAAAATTAAAAAAATAATAACTATTGAAGGAGTTCCCCTTTACGCTGAATTTCCAAAATTCGTAACTTTTTCCTTTCCCATCCCCCTCAAGGCTTCATTTCTGGCTTTGTAGCAGAGATCCCATAAGCTCAGAGCAGTCTGTAGTGAGAGAATATAAGCAGCAGGAACTTACCAGAAGATGATGATAGCCAAAGCCAGGACTGAAGCAGCTACTATCCCGATAAGGACTCCGCCTGATAATAAACAAAGACAGATATTCATGGATTATTATTATTATTATTATTATTATTATCTATTTGTATATGAACGTCATAGTGGAAGTGACTACTCACTGTAATGGCCGCCAGCCTGTTGGGTGGGATCCTCCATCCCTGAGGTCACTGTCCAGAAAGGAAAACACAGACATTAGATACATAATTGTAATTTCCATTTAGAAGAATAAAGTTCACCCAGTAAGAAGCCATTACCTGATGTCTCTGTAACCATTTTTTGTGCATCACACAAGGTACTGAGTAATAGTAGCAGATAACCGCCACGGAACTCCATCTCCTACGAAAGCAGAATCAGGAGTGAGGCCAGTGCAGCCCAGACACATAGAACACTTCACCTAGCATTGTGATGTCATAGAGCACTGCACATTCCATTGTGATGTCATAGAGCACTGCACATTCCATTGTGATGTCATAGAGCACACTGCACATTCCATTGTGATGTCATAGAGCACTGCACATTCCATTGTGATGTCATAGAGCACACTGCACATTCCATTGTGATGTCATAGAGCACACTGCACATTCCATTGTGATGTCATAGAGCACTGCACATTCCATTGTGATGTCATAGAGCACTGCACATTCCATTGTGATGTCATCAGTCACCAGAGCTGTATTGTTAGGCTGTCTCAGTGATGATGTCACAGCCACATAGTGGGAAGGATGAGCAGTGTGTGTAGGGAGGAGATTGTTTTCCATCTACACAGCAGGATGATGGATTTGTGTTACTGTGTAACCATATTCCAGCTGGATCCTGATTGGTTGCAACTAAAATTTTCTGCCCAAAGTCATAGAGACAACACAGAGAGGAAAGGCGTCTTACCTACATTGTGGTGAGGCCGGGAGTGATGGAGTGGGTGATGGAGACAGAGAGCGGAGCTGAAGACCTGCTGGCTGTCACTATCCAGGTGCTAAACCTCTGGGGGGGCCGGGAGGGACGGAACAGGATGGTGGTCTCCTTCTCATATTATAAGACATAATGCAGAGCACAGGGGCAAGGAGGAGAATTCTTTCATGGCTTCTCCATTTCCTACATTATAATAAACTCAGATTTCTATAAATTTCCTATTGGTCACATAAGTGTGATCTCCATTTATTTTCTTTATTTGCTGATGTCATGTAAAGTAGCATAGAGGGCAGCATACAGCGCTGTATAATGTGCCAGTATATGTCACCCTGATGTGGGCTATACCCTATATACACCATACATTATATACCCCATATACACCATACATTATATACCCCATATACACCATACATTATATACCCCATATACACCATACATTATATACCCCATATACACCATACATTATATACCTCATATACACCAGACATTATATACCTCATATACACCATACATTATATACCTCATATACACCATACATTATATACCTCATATACACCATACATTATGTACCCCATATACACCATACATTATATACCTCATATACACCATACATTATATACCTCATATACACCATACATTATGTACCTCATATACACCATACATTATGTACCTCATATACACCATACATTATGTACCTCATATACACCATACATTATGTACCCCATATACACCATACATTATATACCCCATATACACCATACATTATATTCCCCATATACACCATACATTATATACCCCATATACACCATACATTATATGCCCCAGCCTTCTTATACTGATACATACCTTATACACCCCAGCCTTCTCATACTGATAAACCATACATTATATACCCCATACACATCATACATTATATACCCCATATACACCATACATTATATACCCTATATAAACCATACATTATATACCCCAGCCTTCTCATACTGATACCCCATACATTATATACCCAGCCTTCTTAAACTGATACACCACACAGTATATACTCCAGCCTCCTTATACTGATACACCATATATTATACACCCTAGCCTTCTTATACTGATACACCATACATTAAATACCCCAGCCTCCTTATACTGATACACCATACATTATATACCCCAGCCTTCTTATACTGATACACCATACATTATATACCCAGCCCTTTTATACTAATACACCATACATTATATACCCAGCCTTCTTATACTGATACATCATACATTATATACCCCAGACTTCTTATACTGATACACCATACATTATATACCCAGCCTTCTTATACTAATACACCATACATTATATACCACAGACTTCTTATACTGATACATACATTATATACCCCAGCCTTCTTATACTAATACACCATACATTATATACCCCAGCCTTCTTATACTGATACACTATCAGACTGGGATACCTGGGGCCCACCAGAGGAAATGATCCTTGGGGCCCACCAAAGAAAAATTGGTAAAAAGCAACATACTGACTTAATCCTGGATTTATCTGGATCTGCGACAACTCCCTTGTCCCCCACTTAGAGTAGGCTATAGAGATAGCACTCCAATGACTGACTGTATATACTGGTAGTTTGTGCCCATATGATGCAGCTGCACCCCATATAATCATTTTATTACCCCCTTCACCCTACTGCCCCTCTATCATCATACTACAACCCCCTTTATCCTCCTGCCCTCCATCATCATCATACTACTACCCCTTCATCCTCCTGCCCTGCCATGATCATACTACTCCTCCCTTCATCCTCCTGCACCTCCAAGATCATACTAGTACCCAGGGCCGGCATCAGCACAAGGCTTACCTGGGCAAATGCCGGGGCCCACAGCATCTCTAGGGGCCCATAGAGGGAGAGGGGCCCAGTTTTCTGATGTTCAGTCTGCTCACTGTAGTGCAGGGTGAGGACTGAACATCAGAAGACACAGGAGACAAAGCAGGACCTGCACAGAGAGAGAAAAAGGTGAAGGACCTGATCACATGACCTAAAGGTCCTCAACCTCACAGTGTGGAGAGCACCCGATAGAAAGGAAGAAGACTGTCTGAGGGTCCCAGCTGCTGGACGGTCAGTGGAAGTGGGGGAGGGGGCCCACCGGAGGATCCTCGGGTCCTCCAGTGGCCCAGTCCAATACTGGATACATCATATACATCCAACAGCTAAACCCATGTAGTTGTCAGATAGTCTAAGCTGTTTATTGTGGCGGACACTCTACTGCAATAGCAAGGTCAGAAATCACTTCTATTACAGCCATATAACCCATTAGATGCCACAGTACATAGCAATGTAAGAATAATTTTAGGATTGATATTGCTGCATGTGTCAAAACTACAGATCCCAGTGCAAAACAATTCTCTCTCACAACAAATGTACAGAGGTCAGGACATGGAAATATAGATTTTTTTTTGTTTTTTTTAAGGGTAACATAAAACAAAGTCTACAAATGCTGTCCTTTTAACTAGGGATGAGCGAACCGAACCGAACCAAACCAAACTTTGAGAAAGTTTGGAACGAATCTATTTAAAATAACAATAACAAATAAAATCACAGAATAGACCAGGATACAAGGGATTATTACTCCTTTAATCCCTTGTATCCTGGTTTTCTGTGAATATCAAGATGTGTGCTGTCACCCCTGTTAGGGTGATACCTTAAGTTAGTCTCCTCAGATATACCTTGGTGCTGCCTAATCAAAAATGTAATGTGTTTTATCCCGTTGGTACCGGGTCCCAGCTGCCCTTCATAAATGGTACTCTTCAGTCCCTGATATATGTTGGCGTTGTGGAGGCGTGGGAGGCAACATGACACACGTTTGGTGGGGATGCCCTAACTACAGACATTCTGGTCAACAGTCCTTAATAGCGCCTTATTAGAGAAATCAGTGGCACCATTATCCCCAATACCTCTGAAGCGACACTACTCTTCATGTTTCCAACGGCCTAATCACGCTTTAAAAGGTCACTGGCACGCCATTTGCTCCAAGCCGCTAAAACTGTTATCCCCCGGAAATGGAAATCCACTGACCCCCCCAACCATTGATGACTGGTTTGCAGAGATAGCCCAAACGCATCACAATGGCTCGTATTTCAGGACTCTGATTCCTACAGAACAGCGACTTCCTAGGATTGATCCCTCATACCTGCATATTTAGAACATATGTCCCTCCCTCTCTGCCGTCAGGGACAGCAGTCACCCGACCAGCCTTTGTTGTCTTGTCTCGTCTGTTGTTTCCTTTCCTCTTCCCCCTCGTTTCTCTATTACTTCTTTTGAAGTTCAGTTCATACGTGGTAGTACATTACTTCTTGTGCCGTGCTTGGATAAGACCTACCAACACTTTGGCCCCATTATCTTGCAGCCTTTCGAACATTAGTACTATCATTAGTACTATTTCTTGTTCCATGTTACCATTTTATGATTGCAATTGCATTACTGCACTGTGTGCATGTATACGTTCTCCTGTATTCCCCTCTCCCCTTATAGGGACTTGCAGTCCCGTGTTCCCACTTGTTCCGTAAATTTTCTTTGTCTTTGAAAATAAAAAAAAACCCTAAATTAAAGAAAAAAAAAATGTAATGTGTCAACTGTCTGTGTGTATCAACCAAGACACATGAAAGCAACTTCAGTGTTCAAGCTGATTACTTTATTAAGTGAAAATCTCAGTTTATATCTTTACAATAAAGCTTCACAAAATAATAGGAGAACCCCATTTAGCCGCAACAACAAAAAAAAGTAAAAAAAAAAAAAAAAAAAAAAAAACAGTCCAAAAAAAGTCCCATTGCTGTCCCAGGAAAAAAAAAAGTCCCATCACTGCACGGTTGTGTAGAAAAATGTTGGCGACTCATTGGGATTCTTGTTGTCCAAGACCGTGCACCCCAGTGCTGTTGTCTGGTCCTTAAATTATGGGCAAGGGCAGTACATGCCTGTTACTGCCCATTGGGTCAGCATCCTCGCAGAAGACCATTAGAAAGTTAGCCCATTCTTGCCACTGTCACCTCCCCAGTGCTTTAGGGGGCCAGTTCTGCCTCCACCACCTTGCAACCATCCGCCGCTTTGACTGCAGTCCAACCTGCCCCAGTGTCTTACCAACGATGTCAGGCCCGGCACTCTCAGGCTGTCCTCAATTTTGTGAGCCTGGGTGAATGGACCATAGAAAAAGAGCAATAGGCATGTACTATAATGGTACACCGGCACACCAGAATATTAGATATATAAAAGTACTTTATTGAATCAGGTACAAAGATACAAATAAGAGGGTCCCCATTAAAAACATTTAAAAATCCCAAAAATACTCCAGGGAAAGCACAAGGTATAATGTTATCCAAGGTGGCAACCCCATGTACAATACATACAATATCCCTGTTATATACAAAAATACAGCGCAAAAAGATATAAATGTATCTATAAAGCAAACCACCATAACACAATAACACAACAATAGAGTAATAGAAGTAGATAGTGGTAGAAGATGAGATCAATATGTGGATATGAAAGAAAATGACCAAGGCTGTATATCACCATATAATGGGAACAGGGATAGATTGGGGTGCCGACTACAGAGCCCCACGCGTTCCATCCGTACCCTCGGACTTCCTCAGGGGTCTGGGTGAATGGAGCCACAGTGGGCAGGAGCTCCTCCGGACCATCAGGTAGGAGATATATGAATGGCTGACCCCAGGTCAACTCAGATATACTTGGGTGGGAAGTTGAGAAGTGTGGGTGGGAAGTGTTGTAGCCCACAAAGGGAGGAACATTGTCTCTGCAGTGCAGCAGGCAGGGCTAAGTCATACACCTTGTATGGCACATGTGATAAACCTCATAGTGCACAGGTTTCTTCGAACATTTCCAGCCAATTGTTGATCCCTTTTGAGGACGGATCAATGACATCATCCCACTCGTCTGTGTTCTGGAAAGTGCGCTGAACAACATCATCAGCGAGGAATCCCAGGCCACCACTCCAAGGCTGAACATTCTCCTTCTCTGTCAATAGTCTGTTCTCAACCATACTGGCCTGGGTGCTATCAGGTACTGCCTCCTCCCCCTCAAATAGTTTGTTCTCAACCATACTGGCCTGGGTGCAATCAAGTGGTGCCGCCTCCTCAAATACTCTCTTTTCAACCATACTGGGCTGGGTGCAATCAAGTGCTACTGCCTCCTCCTCCTCAGTCAATCCTGTTCTCAACCATACTGGGTCCAATACAGTACTATTACTGCTACTGGTTCCACTATCTGTTTTCCACCCTACGGGGTTCAAGGAACTTTGTGTCCTATGCCCTGTGTAATCACTTGGCTAATTTTTTTTTCACTATTTTTGCACTTTGATTTTTTCCACTTTTTTCATTGTAATAGCAACTGCAACTAAACGAAACTATACCCTATCAGACTTCCACTATTGTAGCTGCAATTATTCAGCCGTTATAGCAAGGTATATTTTAGGTTCGGTTCGTATGGATTCGAAATTCACGAAAGTTCACCGGATCGAACCGAACTTTTCAAAAGTTTGCTCATCGCTACTTTTAACCTGTAGAATAAACTTTGCATGTCAATTTTTTCGAATGGCAAACTCCAAAAACAACATATCATTCCAAAAATTTTCACAATTACATTTTTAATTTCAATTTAACTTCATAACTATTTTTTTGATACATTATAGGGATTAATATTTTCTTGTATAGTGACAACAGATTCTGCGTTGGTGGAAATTTAGAAACATTCTGGATGTAAGGCTATGTTCACACACCATAAAATAAGAGAAAAAATATGGCCGTGACTAGAGATGAGCGAAGGGAATTGCGCTGTCAATTCGCTTTTTTCTACAAAACAAATTCACAGATTCATTCCAAATTCAAATGATGGTGGACGCACATGTTATCTTACAGCACTGTCACTTGGAAGGAGCAAGTAGTGCCACCACCATTTCATGGCAAGGTCAGGATGTTTCCTCTGCCCCGTCTCCTGTGGTGTCTCAAACCCAATTCTGCTTGACAAGGCCTTCAGCAAGAGAGCTCCTAGTGAGCCTAGCAATCCCTCCCCCTCCCCCAGGGTCTCTGACTTGGCCACTCATCCACCAACGCCCACTGCTGTCTTGGGAGAATGTGTCATTTTACGCCGCTGGTCCACCAATGTCCACTGCTGTCCATGGCGGAAATTGAATGATTGACTGACTGATTGAGAGTTTTTTTTAAATTTCCCAACTTTTGACACTGTAACAACAACAATTGTTGAAAAAAATCGCTACTATTGTAGCTACTATAATTTGGCTGTTTAATGAGATTTGTTTGCATGCGATTCCCGAATATTCCGAGCCAATATTCGCGGACCTGGTGAAACAAATTTTTGACTGCTTCACTCATCTCTAGTCGCAACTTACGACTGTATTTTTTATGTAATAATGCCCTTCACTGAAGTCAATGGGAAACTGGCAGGCAGTGCAAAAACTGTATAAAATAACGTCCATAATTGATTACGACCAGCCAAGTAATGAACATGCTTATTATTTACCACCTGCTTTTTGCAGAATACAGCCAATTTGTCTCCTACCTGTTTAAAGAGTAGTTCTTTATAAATAACTTCTGACATGTCATCAGACATGTCAAAAGTTATTGATCGTAGTGGGTGTCACTGCTCAAAACCACTGTATTACAGAAAAGCCCCGGGCTGAAGTGTTGGAATCAGCGAATCACTGGGGAGTGGATAACATTCGCCATGGCCGTATCTTCATATCTCTCCCCGTTATTTGTATTTGTATTGACAGGTACGCTTTATAGTGGTTGTCCGGGGAGTAGAAGATGGCTAAAGCCTTCTGCTCACTGAAACTGAAACATTTTCTCCCTTCTCAGGAGGTGGGAGCTGCATTGCAATCATAGTATGCAAGCAAAACATGCCTTTATGTGATGTCCATTGCTGCACAGTGTCTCTGGAAAATCAGACTGGTTGATGTATATGGCTCAGAGCTAGAAGCTGAACCTTGCATTATTCATGTAAGGCATGGAGGGGGGAGGAGGAGGCATGCATGCTCCAGCTGGGTGCCACCTTTTTGACACTTAATAGAAATACAGTGGCACCTTGGTTTAAGAGTAACTTGGTTTGAGAGCGTTTTGCAAGAAGAGCTCACAGTTTTTAAAAATTGTGGCTTGGTTTAGGAGCATTGCTTTGGTTTAAGAGCTCCTGGTATTGGGTGGGAGCGTGAGTGGGGGAGGGGCATGGCCTGCATAGCGGGGTCTGCAGCACAGTACTCTGACCCAGGAAGTCTCTCTCACCTTCCAATTTATAGCAGATCCACTTCAGGCTGGGGCTTGCATCAGGGGACAGGACTGTGGGGGTAATCTCTTTATAGCTTTAACCCCTCTCTCCCCGGACAGAGAGTGCTGCTCTACTGTGTCCACATCTGCCCTGCTCATTCCTTCATGCTCCCTGCAGTCTCTATCAGTCCTTGTGTTTCCCATCCTCTCCATTCCTGCTATAATGTGCTTGCACTCACACTCAACTATACATACTGCTGCTATAATGTGCTTGCACTCACACTCAGCTATACACACTGCTGCTATAATATGGTTGCACTCACACTCAGCTATACACACTGCTGCTATAATGATTATAAAATGATTTTTGGGGTGTGGAACCAATTGTCTACATTTCAATGATTTCTTATGGGAAAATTTGCTTTGGTATAAGAGTTGGATTACAAGCATGGTCCCGGAACGAATTATGCTCGTAATCCAAGGCACCACTGTAATAATAATAATAATAATAATAATAATAATAATAATAATAATACTTTTATTTGTATAACACACACAGATTCCACAGCACTTTACATAGTACTTGAACTTAAAGCCTAATATAGAGCTAACAGATTATCTTTAAGGGTCTATAATTAATTGGACATCGACTGAAAGGGTAGCTACACAGCTCTTGCTATAAGACTTTCTTTACCTGCTGGTTGTCTGCACATAAGTATTAGTACTTTCAAGTATGTAAGGAAATGATCACATCTATGTTATAGAAATAAATAAATAAATAAATAAATAAATAAAAATCTATCTTAACCCCTTAAGGACAGAGCCTGAAATGGCCTTAATGACAGAGACAAATTTTATGAATATGACCAGTGTCACTTTAGTCATTAATAACTTTGGGATGCTTTTACCTATCCGGCTGATTCTGAGATTGTTTTCTCGTGACATATTGTACTTTACATTTCTGGTAAATTGGAGTCGATACTCATAACAAATCTTTATGAAAAAAACCCAAATAATGTGAAAAAATGTAAAAAAATGCATTTTTCCAACTTTGAAACTTCTTTGCGTATACAGAAAGTGGTTATACCACATAAATTATATATTAAATAGCATTAGCAACATGTCTACTTTATGTTGGCGGCATTTATTAAACTATCTTTCATTTTTTTTAGACGATAGGAAGCTTAAAACATTAGCAGCAAATTTCCAAATTTTCAGTAAAATTTCAAAATCAGATATTTTTAGGAACCTGTTCAGATTTAAAGTGTATTTGAGGGGCCTGTATGTTAGAAAGCCCCACAAAGCACCCCATTTCAGAAACTGCACCCCCCAAACTCTGCAAAAGCACATCCAGAAAGTGTTTTAACCCTTTAGGGGAGTCACAGAAATAAAAGCTAAGTGTGTAAGGAATTTGAAAATTTTAATTTTCTGTGCAGAGATTTTATTGTAATCCAATATTTTTCATAATTATAAACCTATTACCAGAGAAATGCACCCCAATAATTATTGCCCCGTTTCTGCAGTTTATAGAAATACCCCATATGTGGCCCTATTGCGCTATTTGACGCAACCACAAGCCTCAGATATAAGGGAGCGCCTAGTGAATTTCAATGCCTCCGTTATATTTGGTCATTTTTGACTGTACCACTTCAGGTTGGCAGAGGCTCTGGGGTGTCAAAACCTAAAAAACACCCCTAAAGGGACACCATTTAGAAAACTACACCCCTCAAGGAATGTAACAAGGGGTGCGGTGAGCATCTGGACCCCATAGGTGCTTCACAGATTTTCCGAACAATATGGCGTGAAAAAAAGAAAAATTTATTTTTTACACTAAAACGTTGTTCTAGCCTTCAATTTTTCATTTTCTTAAAGGGATAAGAGGCAAAAAAAGACAAAAAATGTGTAGCGCAGTTTCTCCTGAGTACAGAAATACCCCACATGTGGCGATAGAGTGCCAAGGGGGCGCAGGACGAGCCTCCAAAGGGAAGGAGCGCCAATTGGCTTTTGGAAGCTGAATTTCACTGAAAAGGATTTCAAGGGCCATGTCGCATTTACAGAGCCCTCGTGCTGCCAAGACACTGGAAACCCCCCACAAGTGATTCCATTCTGGAAACTACACCCCTCAAGGAATCTAACAAGGGGTGCAGTGAGCATATGGACCCCACTGGTGACGGGCACAAATGTGGAACAATGTGACGTGAAAAGGGAAAAATTTCATTTTTTCACTTTCATGGCACAAATGTGCCCGTCATCAAGGGGTCCATATCCTCACTGCACCCCTTGTTAGATTCCTTGAGGGGTGCAGTTTCCAGAATGGGGTCACTTGTGGGGGGTTTCCAGTGTTTTGGCAGCACGAGGGCTCTGTAAATGCGACATGGCGTTCATCATCCATTCTAGCCAAATCCAACCTCCAAAATCCAAATGGCGCTCCTTCCCTTCGGAGGCTTGCCCTGCGCCCACATGGCGCTTTATGTCCACATGTGGGGTATTTACGGACTCGGGGGAAATTGCTCTACACATATTGTGTGTTTTTTTTCTCTTTTAACCCCTTGTGAAAATGATAAATTCAAGGCTAAACCAACATTATAGTGTAAAAAATGTAATATTTCATTTTCACGCCACATTGTTCCACATTTGTGCCCGTCACCAGTGGGGTCCATATGCTCACTACACCCCTTGTTACATTCCTTGAGGGGTGCAGTTTCCATAATGGGGTCACTTGTGGGGGGTTTCAACTGTCTTGGCAACACAGGGGCCTTTTGAATGCAACATGGCCCCTCGAAATCCATTCCATCCAAATCCAGCCTTCGAAAACCAAATGGCGCTTCTTCCCTTCGGAGGCTTACCCTGCACCCGCATGGCGCTTTATGTCCACATGTGGGGTATTTCCGTACTCAGGGGAAATTGCTCTACACATTAAATGTTTTTTTTATCTTTTAACCCCTTGTGAAAATGAAAAAACATGACAAGATTAATGATTTAGAGTAAAAATTTTACAAAAATTACACTAAATGTTGGTCTAGCCTTGATTTTTTTCCATTTCCACAAGGGGTTAAAAAAGAAAATGAACACAAAACGCGTAGGGTAGTGTCCCCTGAGTACGAAAATACCCCACATGTGGGCATAATGTGCCATATGGGCACAGGGCAAGTCACCAAAGGGACAGAGCGCCATTTAGAGGCTGGAATGGAGGATGGAGGCCATGTCGCAATTACAAAGCTCCTGTGCTGCCAGGACAGTAGAAACCCCCGACAAGTGACCCCATTCTGGAAACTACACCCCATAAGGAATCTAACAAGGGGTGCAGTGAGCATATGGACCCCACTGGTGACGGGCACTTACGTAGAACATGTGCCGAGAAAATAAAAAATACAATTTTTTTCATTTTCACGTCCCAAATGTGGCCGTCACCAGGGGGCCATATCCCCGCTGCCCCCCTTCTTAGATTCCTTATGGGGTGTAGTTTCCAGAATGAGGTCACTTGTGGGGGGTTTCTACTGTCCTGGCCGCACAGAGGCTTTGTAATTGCATCATGGCATCCTCTAATGGGAATGGCGGCCATACCTACTTAGCTGGGGAAAAGGGACCATTCTAATTTATTTGGGGGTATTAGGCCAATTATTAGTTTATAAGGTTGGAAATGACAGGTGTCCATCAAATTCAACCTGTGTTGATCCAGAGGAAGGCAAAAACCCCTCGTGAGGCAGACGACAGTAGCCTCATCACAGGTGAAAATTCCTTCCCGACTCCATAATGGCGATCAGAATAATCCCTGGATCAACGTGACCCCTGAAATAGGAATAAGGGACAGAATGTAGATAATGTAGAACCCCAGTGACGTGTGGTACGCCTTGGAGCGATCCAGTATGCAAAGGCCGGGGGGATCAGGACAGGTGTCACACTGGAAAATGGTGTCCTTCCTGATCCCCCTGTTAGGCCACACTCTGCGCTTCTTCTGGGGTCTCCCTTTCTCCAGTGTGGGGGACGTCACCTGGAAAATGTTGTCCTGGTGCGATACGGGGTCCTTCATATCCAGAAGCGCTGGGTCCGCTCCATGGCTGCTAAATATTAGGGCTCTATTACTGCTTCTGATATGTTCGGATCGTGCCGCAAGCTACAGTAGCTCGGGCAGCAAGGGACCAGAAGAGGGGGTGCTGGTATAAAAGTTATCCCCGTACAGGTGGTAACCTTTATCCAGCAGTGGGAAGATCAGTTCCCAAACGATCTCCCCACTAACTCCGAGGATGGGGGGGGAGGGGGCATCTGGGGGCTGCATTCGGGTGTCCCTTCCTACATACACTCTAAGGGTACGTGCACACTGCGGAATCGCGACAGATAACCCTTCGTGCATTCCACAGCTGGCACCCACCGGCGGAGTGATGCAGGCGCACGTCTCCATCCGTGTCATAGACTCCATTCTATGCACGGGCGGATTCCGCTCTCTGTCCAACGTATTCATTCTTTGAATGGACGACGGAATCCGCCCATGCATAACATGGAGTCTATGACACGGGTGGAGACACGCGCCCGCATCAGTCCGCCGGCGGGTGCCAGCTGCGGAATGCACAAAGGGTTATCCTTCGCCATTCCGCAGTGTGCACGTACCCTAAATCTGTAAGTGTACCCTGAGGTACGCTCACACAGTTTGTAGAATTTCAAGCCATACAGTCATCTCTTATTGGGACGGTACTGGCGGAAAAGACGTGTCTGGGGGGCAGCGTACGCTACGCTACTCCCAGACACGTCACTGGATGATGAGGATGATGAGGATGAATGGAGGAAAGAAGGATCCCCCCATTCATCCTCACTGGCTGTTTCGGTGTCGGAGGTAATAATAACGTATCCCTCTGACGCCGAAAACACCCAGAGGGCCATTTGTATACGGGGATTGGTATATGGGGTATGTAGTGGTGTAGTGTCAAACTTTATTCAATGTAGTGTGGTGTAATGTAGTGTTTTTTACGTGTTTTTTTACAGTAAGTATAAAAAAAAAACCTACGCCAACAAAGGAATTGCTGATAAATGCCGCACTTATGTGCGGCACTTATCAGCAGACCGTGGCAGTAGGATATAGAAAAAAAACACCCTACGCCAAAAAGGAGGAGTTGCTGATTAGCAGCGCACTTTCGTGCGATGCTGATCAACACTCAGCGGCGATAGGGTGCGGAAAATAGAAAAAAAAAATTTGAAAAAAAAAAAAAAAAAAAAATTCTACATTCTGAACATCCCTGTAGCTGCTGATAAGTGTATTACACATATCAGCCGCTAGAGGGCAGCAGAGCGCAAAATACGGAAAGAGCCGACGCTGGAGCCGAAAATAGCCGAGAGAAGCCGAACGTGACGTCACGGAAGAAGCCGAAGACCCGAACGAAGACGAGGATGCCGCGAACCCGGAAGACGCCGATCAGGAGCCCGGGACAGGTGAGTAATGTACAAATACCTGCTCTGGACCCCTCGGCTACCTAGCTGAGGGGTCCAGGGCAGGTATTTACTATATTGTGGGACTCTGATCGCCGTGCCACCGGCCCGATCGCCGTGAACGGTCGGCCGGCCGTTCACGGCGATCGGGCCGGTGGCACGGCGATCACCATTACTTTTTACAGTAATGGCGGTCGGTGCCGTCCGCGGATGACCCGGAAAGGTTCCGATCGCCGCTATTGGCTGATCTGAATTGATCAGCCTATAGCGGCGATCGTAAGCACGGGGGGTGTTAACCACCCCCCGTGCCGTGAAGCTAAGATGGCCTGCTATGATTTATAGCAGGCCATCTTCCCCGACCGCTGTGTGTGAACACGCAGCGATCGGGGAAACATTGGGCGTAAATTTACGCCCTGATGCGCCAAGTACCAGGGCGCGAGGGCGTAAGTTTACGCCCGATGTCGTTAAGGGGTTAACATAGTAATAATCCGCTTTAAAAATGCAACATAACTTATTGTACATCACTACATTGTGACAGATAGTTAGACCCTTCTGGTATACGGATTAGTATTTCTTAGACCTTGGGAACTCTACCCCTTCCTGCCTAAGGGTACTGTATGTGCACATTACGGAATCCGCGCATAGAGCTTCCAGCGGATTCCGCTGTGCACCTCCCACTTCAGGCTCCATTCTATGCTCAGGCAGATTCCGCCCAAATAATTGACATATCAGCAGAATCTGCCAGAGCAGAAACTATGGAAAGGGCTCAAGTGGGAGCATGCAGCGGAATCCACTTGAGGTTCTACGCACGGATTCTGTAGTGTGCACATACCCTAAGTGTGGGGGCTTGCTTAAGAGGAGCAAGAAGCGTGGAGACAGGATAGAGATCAATGGCTTTACTATGTGAGACCTAATGTTTTTGGACTTTTACCTGTTTATTATCTATCATTTTGTCTGATTATACCTTTGTATTGACGACCATGTACCCAGATCAGGGCTTTATTTGCAGACACCTTCCATAATGCCCTATGTGTCCTATTGCTATAATCCCTTTACCACTATTTTCATGAAAAAGTTATTTTAAAAAAATTACCTTACAAAGTATAACTTTTGAGATCTTGTCTAACCAATACAACTACTAGTAGAAGTTACAAACCATATTATATACTATCATATAGTAATAGAACATCATTTGTTCAGACATTGAGGGGCTGGAGATGGAGAGTAATAAATAAAAAGTATGAATAATAAATCTTTTGTAGTCCCAGAATTCAAGAGCGTCATTTCCTTCCCTCACTTTCACCAGCAAATAGCTCGGCAATGCTCTTTCTTAAAGAAAAACAGATTTGTTTCCTCTGTGTGTGTTTTCCGGGTTGTGCTGAATGTGAAGTTTCCTGTGTTTGTCACAGAGAGACACACACTTCCAGTTCTAACCATGGGCTGACACACACTGACATCTCTTCGATATGCAGATACCAGAATATTATCCCTGCAAGCAAAACTAAAAGGAAAGAATTGGGAAAAAAAAAAAAAAAACTAAAACTTTTTTTTTATGCACTCCTGAAAGTAGATGAGAGATGGCAAGAATGCTGGCAACCAAGAGCCTGGACTATATCGACTTGGCCTCTTTGAGAGTAAGTTAATGATTATTGCTATTTTTAGAGGGAGAGTCTCTTTACGTGGTCTACAGCTGACAATTAAAGGACATTTAATTCAGGGACGGAACAGATGCTATAGCAGTCTGCTGCGGCAGGGACATGCAATGGGCTTCTCCAGGACTGGAAGGGTTAACGTGGAGCTGATGCCTTTTGGGAACTTTTAGTGTGACTCGCTAGCTTGTGAAGTTCTTATCGCTGGTGGACATGAAAGCTTAGATGGCAGGCTTTTTTTGCTGTTGATATTTTTTGGTCCGCTCTGTATTCATGTGACAGGGAGATTCGGGGCTGGCGTTGCAGTATTAATTCACACAGCATGCTAGAAACTCTGCTGCTCGGAGAATGTTATCACTGCTGTGATACTCTGCATTGTGCACCTCGTGTCTTAAAGGGTTTAATGCATTGCAAGAAGAATGACACCAAAAGTTGCTTTAAGGGAAACTTGACTTTTTGAAGCAGCTATTAACATTATAGTCAGGAGCTCCGTAAATAGAATAAATGTTATCATCTCCGTTACTGGAGCAACAAGCTGCGGGGGTGCATAGTAGTTTAAATTTCACATATAACCTGGAGACCTATTATTGGACCCAATGTGCTTTATTGCAGTTTATCTGCCATCCATTGATAGACTATAGGACGTACTATAGATTGCTCATAGATCAGCCCTGCACTAATCGGGAAGTACGCATTTAATATGACCTCAGCTATTGCTATTAGTGCAATTCCCTAATGTAGTGTGTAAAATGTTCCAGTGGTGGAATGTCCCTTGAAGCAGATGCAAGCAAACAATGTACATGCTATCTTGTCTAGCATCAAATGGTCAGTCTGGGGCCTCGCATTTCCCTATATACAATACTTAATCGGGGACTATAGTCTCATGCTGATATAACTTGGGGGCTCAGGTTTCTTCTTTTTATATGGTACAGGCAGTAACTTAGCCACCAGTCTGTATTCATTTGCTTTATTTGTGTGGGTATAGACAGAGACAGCATAAAGTTCAAATGAAAGTTAAAGCTTTTTTATACATTGGGCGCTGATAGTTTTCTAATTTGCAAGACATAAGATGAGTTGGCCTGCTCCCAAGTCCTTTACAAGGTTAGTCTAAGAGTGTTTACTGAAAACATGGACCACTAATATGAAATATACAAAGTGAATTGAGACAGGGACAATAGCCTGAAAATAGACTTGAAACCAGATTATATCTTAACAGGTCTAGACTTATATGCGTCTTCATTATTTTGCATATATTGGAAACAATGGCTAAAACCAAGAGAAGTATAAATGTGCTTGTACAGCTTGGCTTCCAGGTCTGTTCTTTGACTGTTTGACTGTTCTTAATTTACGTAAGAAAAAAAAAACACTTAAAACTTAAAAATTTATAGTAAAGCCAAGGTTTGGGGAAGAGAAAGGTTTATCTAGCAATTGCATACTTCTATATGGTGACTCTAGATCCAAGCAATTGACCCAAATTAACCCAAAGGAACTGTGCAAAACCCCAAACCTGCCCTGCAAATGGCATTAGCAGATTCATGTAATCATCGGGATGCATACTATAGAGGAGGACTGTGCAGATGCTATAGGGTCCTGTTGTCCTATCCTGGTTTGTCCTATCCCCTTTGCTACTAAGTGGTGAGAAACTTTACTACTTGATGTGGAATGGGCCCATAGTTATAGATATGGCGTGGAGGGGGAGGCAAAAAAACAGGTACTTGTTACCTGGTTGCAACATTGTTATGTTTTTCTTAGGTTTTTCATAGGTTTCTATGGTACAAAATATTGGCAACTGGTGTATTTAACAGGGTTAAGTCAGGATAAGCTCCTGGTTCTAATAGCTTTGAATAGTGTAGCTGGCAAAGTATAACCCAAGCATGATGTGAAAAGAATCCAATAATGGCACAGGGTGATTATCGGAGATGAGGCCAATAAGACTGGGAATCAGCTGATAAGCAAGCAAAGTTTGTTGGCTGCTCCCTTTAGACTGAGGCTATGTTCATACACAGTAAAATGAATGTGAAATACGAAAGTAACTTGGAGTGAAAATAAAATAATGTGTGAACAGACTTAAAAAATGTTAAATAATGAGAATGTTCATTCAATTACGGTTGTAATTAATTACAGCCCTTATTCTATACTATGTGTGCACTGCCGACCAATTTATCATCGACTTTGATAAGGCGTATTATTATAATGAAAACACGCCCATATTTTAACCGCAAAACTACGTCCTGTTTCAAGGTGGGAACGTATCCATAAACTGCAAAGCATGGAAGACCTTGGGGGGCATTTCATCCTACCGGTTTTATTATGAGGCATGCGTCTCTTAGGTAAATCCAGCGGGACTTGTGCCTTCTGGAGCACAGAAATCTGCACCTCCTCTGGAGCTGGTCTGGATTTCTGCCATGATTTAGTCATTACTAGCAGGTATAAATCATAGTAAATCTGAAGTGAAAGGAGGCCATACCCCTATGTTACCATGCTACCCCCCATCGGGCCCGCACATCAGACAAGCAGGCCATACGCCATGGAAAAGGTGCAGATTTTTGCAAAAAAAAACCGAATCGACCCCTTCTCGATGGCATACACAATGGGTGCATTTAATAAATGTTCTCCCATGTATAAAATAAAACATTTGAACTGCACACTATTTTGTCATTCATTGTAGTGGTAACACATTGGCCCAGATTTATTAATCTGTCTGCAACAAAATCAGACAATGCGTTCGATTCTTATCCTAGATAGATTGATAAATCTGGGCCACTGCGCACATAAAATGTAATGTTCCTTCAGGAAACAATATAAAACCCTTTTCCAGAAGCAATCTGATGGCGCCATACCAATACTTAAAGTGACTGTACCACCAGGCCCAGACTGAAGCACTGGAGGCGGGCCGACCCACCCCCAGTGGGAAGAAACCCCAGCCCCTCCATGACGTGACTCCATTAGAATCAATGGAACCCTATCATAGAGGGGTGGGGGTTTCCTCCCACTAAGGGTTGGTCAGCCCACCTACAGTGCTTCAGTCTGTCACTTTAATAATAATAGTCTTGTTCTTCATTGCCACCTATTAGTGGACGCATCCTTTCAAGTGAATGGTCGACCCATGGAAACACTTGAAAAATCACTAGAGAAAACAGAATTTCTCCTAGAAGGGAAAGTTAGATAGATTACAGTGAAGAAAAGTGTTTTTTTTAAGAGGAGGTACTCATGCACTATTGAGTAGCCAAAAGGAATGAGTAATTTTGAAACATTCATTCACAATCACATAAACCACTTGTTAAAAAAAGACTAAGCTATAAGATTTATAGTTTTATTGCTGAAATAACCACAGCCACTATGACTATGACTACTACTGATGGAAAAGGAAGAAATGTATCTAGAACAAATCACAAAAAGTTCTGACTCTAACTTATCTGGATTGCTTGTTAAATCCAAGCAGAATGGGATGGGAATAAAGATCTATACTTAAGTCAGACATATTGGATATTGCAGTTTAGTAGCCAATACACGGGTTTCAATTTGGAGAATATAATATATGTATATATATATATATATATATATATATATATATACACACACACACACACACACACACATACATATACACATACCTACACAGTTGTGCCTTGGATTACGAGCATAATTCGTTCCAGGACCATGCTTCTAATCCAAAGCACTCTTAAACCAAAGCAAATTTTCCCATAAGAAATTACTGAAAGGTATAACATATAGTAGTGCATAAACCTGAAATAGCAGCAGTTTGTAGATACAGGATGGAACTGCAGATCCCCATAATGCAGTAGTTTGGTATAACAGGCTAGAATAGAGAAGCAGGGCTGCTGTCCGAGGTCTGTGTGGTTACATCACAGCAATGGGGTATGGGGGTGTTCAACATGGACCAATCAGGAAGTGATAATCACAGAGCTGTGCAGGAGGACAGTGACAGAAACTTTTCTATACTGCTGTGTGAGAGGCTGAGTTTAAGTGCAGGCACATTATAGCAGCAGTGTGTATAGCTGGGTGTAAGTGCAGCCACATTATAGGAGGAATGCAGGGAGCATAAAGGAATGAGCAGGGCAGATTTGGGCACAGTATAGCAGCACTCCCTGACTGGGGAGAGAGGGGTTACAGCTATGAAAAGAGGGGTTACTGCTAAGAAGAGTCCTGTCCCCTGCTGCAAGCCTCAGCCTGATGTGGATCTTCTATGATCTGGAAGTTGAGGAAGACTTCCTGGGTCAGAGTACAGTGCTGTAGACATCGCTATGCAGACTATGCCCCTCCCCCACTCGCCCTCCAACCCAGTACAGGGAGCTCTTAAACCAAAGCAATGCTCTTACACCAACTTACAATTTTGAAAAACTGTGAGCTCTTCTTGCAAAACGCTCTTAATCCAAGTTACTCTTAAACCAAGGTACCACTGTATATATATTTAAGGGGCTTTGAATGAGACCAAAGGTATCGGAAGCATAGGTATTCAAAAGATGGATATGTACCCTGTATATTTTCTCTCTTCGTTGGCATCTCAGATAGCTGCCAACATTCACCTGCCACCTTCTTCTTCACAGTTATATGCGCAGTAATTACTCTTCACCTCCAAGGCCCCATAACAGCTGCTATCTATGTGTGCTGCCCTTCGAGTTATGTCCATGTATATTTATATGTATGAATCCTTATTACCATGCTAGTACCTTGGACCTCGGTATGTATAGGTTTCTTTGTTTAAAAGTAGTGAAATTAAATTAAATTTATTTAACTTCTTAATTATTGAAAAACTGGCAGAGATAGTAGAATAAGGAAAGAGTGCATTATATGGGAAAACACACAAATAAGCAGCCACTTGGGAATACTGCAGTAAGGAAACCACTTTTAGTCAGAAGAACATTGCCAAGTCTCCAGCTTCCAAATATCAATTATATGGAAATAAAAATAGATGAAAGCATGCAAGAGGATGAAACAAAAGAAAACACAAGAAATCATATTTGAAGATTCCTTATTGAAATGCTGAGGAAGAAATCTTGTTTTATTTAAGATTGAAAAGCCTTCCTCAAATGTATCCTGGGATTTCTATGGTCAGGACCCAGACAGATTACAGTCCTTAGGGGGACATTAAGTGTGACATGAGCCAAAAACTGGAGTATGTCCCGGTTTCAGCTAACGGTTGGCTATATTAGAAAGCAAAACTAGAAGAAAGTAGTTCTTAAAGTCCTGAGCTGAACTGGCCTGGGATCTATATAAAACAGAGTATAGCATGGGATCTGCATACAGTAGGGTATATAACCTGGGATGTATATACAGTGGGGTATAGCCCATAATCTGTATATAGTAGGCAGTAATCTGCCTGGTATCTATATACGGTAGACCAGACTTGGGCATTGTAGGGCCCGCGGGCCACATCTAGCTCTGACTGGCCCACGTGAGATTTCCCGACATACAAACCACTCAGCGCACTGTTAGGAACCACAAGTGGTTATTTCGTGGTGGATTAAAACATGGACGTTAGTCCTGCAGGACGGCAGATGCTACATCCCTACACAAACAACATTCTCATGACCATAGTCATAGTGTGGGATCTGTATATAGTAGGGTATAGCCTGGGATCTATATACAGTAGAGCAGTGCTTCTCAAACTGTGAGGCGGGCCTCACCAGTGAGGCGTCCCCTAGTTGTTTGTGAGGCCCAGCTGGGGAGCCAGTTTGCACAAAAGTTACTATGATCTGCACAGTCCTTTTGCTGTTTGCAACTATCTTCATTTTAGCAACTTTATTACTTGCTTTATTAGAATCTAGAGCTTGGGAGATAGGTGAAAGGTAGCCCTAGCATTATTTTCAGCTTTTGAAAGGACCACAGATGGTGAGGCCCCGGCACCCTCTTGGTCAGTCTGGTGAGGCCCAGGCATTGCCTTGGTCTGTTGGGTGAGACTCCAGTCGAAAAAGGTTGAGAAGCACTGCAGTAGAGTATAGCCATGGATCTGTATACATGGCTGGGGTGTGAATACATGAAAGTCTGCACAAAGTTGGATGAATCCCCCCAATATGTCTATTAAAGGGGTCTGGTGTGTGACCTGTATTCATTTCGAAGTCTGCTAAAAGCGTTTATATGTACAAAATAGAAAAGTTAAAATAGGATGCAACCAAGTATATTCATTTGCACTATAACATTATATAAGATAGGAGCTTAGTATTCTGATTCAAGATGAATCCATCTGCTTAGTTTGCTCCTCTGTAGGGTTCTGGTGACTCCATTTTTAATACAGCCAAGCTGTATTTCTACTGTGTAATTTTGCTGCAAAACACATGCCACACACATAGCTTTAACTTATACATCATGGAAACTGCCATTTAAAAGGTACATCCACATATACAATTTATCCTAGAAATGATCATTTCTCATTTCTTGGGTCAGTGGGATGGTCCTAGCAGACAGACTCCAACCAATCAGATTCTTATCCCACATCCTCTTTAAATTAAGGGTTCCCCTTCACTGTATCTTTTTACACTTATTCGTAATAACCTCTGTGCAAAACTACATTTGAAAAAAGGAGAAAAATTCTCATATATAAATTTACAGATGATAAACCACCACAGATAACCCTATTAGTTTATCAAAGAAAGTTCTACAGGCAGAGGGGTAAGTCATAGCTGTGTGGCAGGACCCACCACTACCATGTTTCTTCTGTAAGTCTGGTGTCCTCTTACGTGGCAGAGAGGCATTGGACCTTCGTCAGGACCCAGATGCAATTGCCACCTCTATTCCCCCTATAGTTTCATCCCTGCCTAAAGGCTGTAACATGTATAAAGCCAGGTACAATAGTGTCCAGCAGCACATGAGTTAATGCCACTGAATAAGATTTACAGAGATCTTAAAGACGCTACATAGCAGGTATCTAATCCGTCCCTGCATACAGCAGCTCCTGACCTCCGCTGCTTACATAATGGGATGTTAGAACTAGGACAGCCAGCTGTGCAATCTAAAACAAATAAGACTGGCTCGGCTTTCCTTTTAGAGGGATCATCTGGCGCGGGGTTTGCCATGTGGATCTGGTCTCACAAATGATCAGTCAAATTGCTTCAAATGTGCTTTGTTTTTAAGGGAATTACTGCACTCTGCCAAACAACCAATGTGACTAATCTGCCTATGTGAGCAAGGCCTGAATCAGCCGCGCCTTTACAATCAATGAAGGAAAGTGGACAGTGACAGAACTGTGTCTTTTTTTTTTGTTAGCCATTAAAAGGTATCCTATGTGTAGGTATCCTATCTGCTATTTGGATTCTCTCATCGAGAGCAGTAACACATTTTTCTAACTGGTTAATAATAACTTTTCTTTTTCCTTGTAAGTGCTGTAACATAATGCAAAGCAAATATTACTAATACAGTGAAGAGAAACTTATTGGGCGACCTTTTGATTTAGATAGGAAGAGTGTAATGCCCCATTTACTCCACATATGAGTGATGGGGGTCCCAGCAGCAGGGCACCCGATGAGCAGCCTATTGTCCAGGGATCTGGAGTTGTTCAAACCCCTAGTAAATATAATTTGTGTAATATATCCTTATGACTTAACACCTCAGCTTGTTTTCTTCATTGGGAAACTGTTTGCCTCCAGTAGACGGAATTTGCAGCTTATTACAAAGGAGAGCTCTGATACTTACTGTGCCATAACTGTAACAAGCCCGTGTGATCATCACAAGACCACGGTGTCATAGTGTATTTCCCCTGGCAAAAACAGCTGATGGCTGGGGAATTTAGCTTCCCGCTCAGTTTCCATTATGTCCTTATTTATAAGGTTATAGTTTGTAGCATATATATATATATATATATATATATATATATATTTATATATATATTTGTGTTCTCATGACGCATTCGTAGTATCTTGTGTTTCACTGCTCTTTCCATCAAAAGTAATAGTAAACCCTAACACCACATTTTAGACTCGGCAGATCCACTGATTTTTGGTACAGATTTTGCACTAAAAGGGAGTTTTCAAAACTTTATTCACATGTAGTGAAGAAATCACAGGTTTTGAGCATGCTCGGGTTCGTCCGAAACTGGGTGTGCAGCATTTGATTAGCAAAGGCTGAAGAAGTTGGAAACAGCTCTAGAGAGTCCTTGAAAAACTGGATACAGCCTATGGCCATAGGTTATATCCATGTTTTCTTCAGCCACCAGTAATCGAATGCAGACAGATAACACATCCAGACAGATGACAGTCAGTCACATTCAATGTTGGGAAATGAAATGAAAGCTGAGCTGTGATTTCTGAGACACGAATCAGACAAATTGATACAATTAGGAAAATATCAGATCCTGTTGTCAGGCCGCTAAAATGCTTGATTTACATAGCCATCACTGGATGTCTACATATAGACCATCACTGGCAGGTTTGGCCATTGGTGTAGCTACCATAGAGGCAGGGTAGGCAGTTGCTATGGGGCCCGTGCAGGAGGGGGGGCCCAGGGGAGAAGGTAAGAGCGTGTGTCCTTAACCCCTTATGTACTGCTTAACCCCTTATGTACTGCAGTGTGTAAGTGACCCAATGTTTACTTACATGCTGCAACACAAAAAAAGGGTTAACAAGCAGAAGACAGAGATCTCTACTTTACTGGACTGATAACCCCTGCCCTCTGTTCTCCAGCTGGCAATCAATATATATGCGCAGTGCTTTGTTTTGTGTGTAGGGGAGGGGGTCCATTTTTGCTATGGGGCCCGGTGAATCCTAGCTACACAATACACAAGATCCCTACATCCCCACTCAGCTCAATGTACATGCACACACTCTACCAAAGAATGAATACTGTAAAACCTCACTGGTGAGATCAATCACAAAATACTAAAGTGCAACAGTGCAGCAATATAGAGTATACCAAGTAAGAACAATTGTGTAAAAATAGACAATACAGCTGAAGTACACAGGAAAAGATATCACCAAGTAGAGTGCGGTCTGCTGAGTGGGGTATAAAACACCCTACGCGTTACGTCCCGTACCCGGAACTTCGTCAGGGGTCTCTCCACAGATAGATAATGGTGAAGAGAAAATGTCATGTGACATCAGTGCAGAATTTCAAGTGGATTCCGCAGGAAAATGCACAGAGAATCTGCTTGAAATTCCACCTATTTTTCATCAGGAAAATTCCGACATGGTTAAGCGTTCTGCCTCAAGAATTGACATGTTCCTCTTTCGGCAAATTAAAACAGCTGACAATTCTTTGGTTGAATTCCGTTAAAATCCTATACAAATCAATGGGGTCTAAATTCCACTCAAATTCCGCTCCTATTCTACCAGAGCTGAAAAGGCTAGGAATTTCAAGCAGAAAACTTTCCTCCTCAATTCCTCATGGATTCCTCAGTGTGAACATACCTAACCCTATACCAGAGTAATCTGGCTGCTTAGCCCCCCCCATAGGGAACACATGAACGTTTGGCTGTGCCTAGGTGACCAAGGCAGCTATTAGCAGCCCCCAAATGACTAGGATTTCAATGCATTCTTACTCTCTCTGGACGCAATCCACTGCTCTAATGATTAAAATACAGAGCTGGGACCTTTACAAGCACATGTAACTTTTATCATCTGCAAGATGAAGCTCCGTAAAAACATGAATATGAAAAGGCAAAATATATTTATGTCCTGAATTCATCTCGTCCTAAATTACATAATACATAATCACAAAAATACCCCTGAATAGCTTATGAAACCAAATACTGTATGAGTCACTGACACAGAAAACCGAAATAAAGTAAACTTAGCATTCAAATGCATTTCGAGCTACTTTACAGCAAATTGATTAATACAGAATTCATGAAATCCTCTCAGTGGAAGCTGGTTAATGACTGCTTAAGCCTCGTAACTGCCTCTCCTAAGCTTTATTTCTTCATTTATTCTTCTCTACAGGATCCGGCAGGGATTTTTGAGCTGGTAGAAGTTGTCGGAAATGGGACATATGGACAAGTCTATAAGGTTTGACTGGTTTTACTTTTTTATTCCTAGGTCAATTATTGTTATATTACGCTTGTTATTACTTGTAACAAATTATTAACTCTAGTGATTTTATACCAAATATTGGTTGCCCCTTTGTTTAGGGTTTACAATAGTGATGAGCGAGTATGCTTGTCCGAGCTTGGTACTCGTTTGAGTATTAAGATACTCGAGACAATGGCATCTTCCTCTTCCTGCATGTTTGGCAGCTTTTTTTTTCAGACAATCATCATGCAGGAGAGTCTTTGGGAGCTCGTAGCATCATGTGGGAACTCTACATGTCGATAGCAGTGATTGGCTGGTCAGATCAGATGACCCGGGCATATAAGAATCTTGCATGCTGGAAGAGATTAGGGACAGAGCTGCTGAGAGCGTTAGGGAGGGAATTAGCTTTCCTGTAGGCAGGGATACTAGACAAAGAACCCAACAGCCCTTGTAAGGGTTTAAAATTTTTATTTTGTTTGGAGTACTCCAGGTTGCTGACTGGGACTTGCAGTGCAGCTACCACGATCTTAGCTGTACACTGTGGTGATCGACTGCTGGCAGAGAGTGTTAGGAAGGGAATTAGCAATCCTGTAGGCAGGGATACTAGACAAAACACATTTCCGTGGTGTTTTCATCATTTTCTGAGGTTGTCAGGTTTTCACGCAACCTTCCCTGGGCCGAGCTTGGGTCCCCTGCAAAAATGCTCGAGTTTCCCATTGACTTCAATGGGGTTCGTTACTCGAAATGAGCACCCGAGCATCGGGAAATATTCGTCTCAAGCACCGAGCACCTGAGCATTTTAGTACTCGCTCATCACTAGTTTGCAATAATCATTATTCTCTATATTGAGCAGCAGTAGTACAAATAACACATAACAGCCCCAAAATGAAAACTAGGCCCCTTTTTGGAACTACCTGAAACCACTATACTCCTCATCTCCCGCAATGGGATGTCCTGGTGCCGTATACATTCCATTTTGCCAACACTGCAACTACGGAGAAAAAAATCTCTGGACATGTTTTCTCCACTTGATTGGAGATTAGAACACGTGGAAATTGTCCTGTTGGGCAGATTCAGGTACTTACTCTGTGCCATGCATGCTTTATATATATAATGAATTTGAATTGCATTGCTACAATATTTACTATAGATATGAACGTGATGTTCAAAGCTCACAACTGGTTTGGGCCCTTCTACTATAACAAGGCATCCCACCACAAATGGCCCACTAAACTAAATAGGCAAACCTCTGTTGTGGGCCCATGGCTGCAAAATAAAGTGAGACCAGATAAGAAACAACTTCCCTATGCTTTAAAAGTCCCCATACACTTTTGTAAAAAGGCCAACTTTTCTGAGACTTACCGATTGTCCAAAATGTATGGAAGTTTGTTGACTATTCCATGACAGATCACAGAAGAGAAGGGTCAGACATGTTGGATTTCAACTGCTTGACCCTGTGTGAACACTACGGAATATGTGCAGAGACTTCAAGCGGATTCCACCATGCGGCCTCAGCTTAAAGTTATGCCCATCTTATAGACTCAATGATATTCACCAGTGAATTCCGCTGTCTGCTCAAAGAATTGACATGTCAATCCTTCGGGCGGACAGTGAAATTCGCCAACGAATATCATTGAGTCTATGGGAAAGGCAGAAATTCGTGCAAGGGCCACATGGCGGAATTTGCTTGAAGTCTCCGCACGTATTCTGTAGTGTGCACGTACCCTTATGGGAACAGTCTGCTGGGGTCTTACCTCTCTTCTCTCCTTTGAGACCACATGAATGTACAGCCATGCCAAACATTTGTGTGTATGAGGAAATCGGAAGAGATAGCTGTCACCAAATTAAAGTTTTGCTTACAGCTATTGAAGTGAAGGTGTATAGCCTTGCACAGGTGTAGGGAGTTCACAACAAAGAAGTAGGGAACCACACACTTAAAAATACATTGCAATCATAGAAATTTTTTATATCTATCTATCTATAGTAAAATAAGACATAATGCCTGTTTTGCAGTAAAAATTAATATAAGGCACTATCTTATTTTTGGGGAAACAAGGTATATTTATAATGTTAGTATTCATAAAGCAATGCTGTATAAATATAGAGCACAAACATGTGCTGCCTAAACAGCATAGCAAGCTGAACGTTCATTTGGCGGCTGCCACATCTATATATACCTGAAGACATGCTCTACTAAAACCGTGCATACGAGTTTAATTATTTATAAAACATATTTCATGATCCTATAGCGATAATACATCTACATTATGTGACAGCGCTGAAGTCTTTATAAAAAGCTGAGAAAATAAAGGCACCCAATGATACAAATGATTTAGTATAGATATAAATAAAACAATAGAGAATGTATCACCTATGATAAAGTATACTTTCTGGATATCAAAACTAATCAGATCAAAGGAGTTGTTTAGCTTCCTTTACAAGGCCAACCTTGACAGAAAGAAGAAAACGAGCAAGGAAAATGGATTGAGAAGAAATGATAGAAGATACTTAAGTTAGACAAATGGAACCATTAAGTTCCTTGGGGCATAAATGTAAGACAAATGTGTGTCAGATACCATCTTGTGCTGCTCCATAACTTCCACAAAGTGGCCAAAAATAGCTATAAAAGGCAAATGCACTCAGACTATTGTTAAAGATCATTAATTCCTGAAAACATACACTAAAATCAGCTTTTAGATGAGCTTCTCTTCATGTAATCAGGTCATAAGCTATAGCTTTACTGTCAGTCAGCTGTGAACACATTATATCTCCAGTGCTAAAGAGGGAAATGTAAGGCAAACCTCTGGTTCTCCATATTAGTTTCACATAAATGTAGAAAGGAAAGTTTGAATACCGAATGTCTTCCATTTTTATCATTTTTCCGTGGTTCCTCCGATTCCTTGTCACTTCTTCATTTAGGTAAAATGGGCACCTACCTCTCTGATCATGGTCACTGGTCCATCAGAAAGCGGAAGGCATGTCCCAGACTACCACAGTACACCGAGCACAGCCTAGGCTGAGAAATGGGAATCCAAATGAATAGAGAACACCAAATAAGAGGAAAGCATCAGGAATTTTAACTTTCTTTGCGTGATGTGAAATGTAGATGAAATACTAGAGGATTGCTTTATTAATGTTCTTAATGTATAAGGAGGAGAACGATTTAAAATTTCAAACCTTAAAAACAAGGCCATTGTTATAAAATATGGTTATTGTTTTTACATAGTGTGAACATAGCCTTAGGCTATGTTCTCACACAGTATTTTTGCTGAGTATGTTTCAACCAAAACCAGGAGTGGATTGAAGACACAGAAAGGCTATGTTCACACACAGTTGAAAGTGACCAGATGGCCGCCATTTTATAGGAAATAACGAACGTTATTTTAAAACAATGGCCTTTGTTTTTAAATAACAGTAATTATTTGTCATTAAATGACGGCCATTCATTTAATTTCACAAATGCGTGAACATAGCCTTTCTGTGTTTTCAATCCACTCCAACAATGTCTTCTAACATGAATATTTTTTAAATGGAAAAAGCTGCAAAAATGTTTGGCATGGATGGCACTAATGTCACTTTATCACATAGAGACAATATGAAAATGTACAGCCCCTTTCAAACACCCGCTAAATCTCTCCGCAGCTACAGGTCTGCAGCTACTGGCAGAATGTGGACCCATTAATTGCTATGGCCCCATACACACATCTATATGTGCTACGCATGTGTATTGGGGCCAGGATCCACTATCGTTAATGCAGGGGTCTGTGCCCTTTCACACAGGCTGCAGACAGCTTTGGATGCGCCGCAGCTACCATCGGGAAACAAATGTGTGAAGAAGGCCTAAGCAAACTCAGTGGCCAATGTTCTGTACAGACATGATTGACACAAAAATGTACATTCTTATGCTTAGGGTATGTTCACACTGATTAAAATAGGCGGAATCCCACATGCCTCTGTGTATCATAGCCTGTCTATGGGAGAGCGCGCGCTCCTCCGCTGCCACCGCTCTCCACTCAAAGAAGTGGCATGTCACTTCTTTGAGCGGAAAGCGGCGGCTGCTGAGGAGTGCGCACTCTCCCATTAATATGATATGACACACTGAGGCAGGCGTAATTCCGCAGCAGAGAGTTCTGCAGTGGAATTACGCCTATTTTACTCAGTGTGAACATACCCTTAATGCTGAAAGCCATAGACAAGTAACGGTGAGCACTTTAAAAACAGGAACTAAATGCATAGATGTAAATCATCCAAAGATATTTCCTGAAAAATTACTTAAAAGCTTTTTAAATAAGTCAAATATCAAAAATATGACACAATATTCTAATAAAATGAAAACGCTTCTTGGTAACATGCATTTAATTAGCAAGAAGCAAGGTTCACATGACTGCTTATGTATAGCTATTGGGTATGAAGAGTAATTGTGAAATGCATCAGAGAGCTGTTAGGGTTTCATGTTGATTAGGTTTTTACTTTTTTGATACAATAAAAATGACTTTCATCTGCTTAATCCTCAGCTTGCTGGATACAACTTATCTGGCAATTAGAAAAACTGTTACTGGGGCTGTAATAAAATAGAAAAGAAAAAAAAAACTATACTTACCCCTAGTCCCCTGCAGCTCTTTTTTTAACTCTGTCTGGTCCTCTTATCTCCTGTCTGCTATAAGTTTTTGGGATTAAAAGACCTGTCTGTCTAGCCAATTGTTGGCCACAGTAATGCCCAGTCTCAGCTAGTGGGTGGTCCTGGCAGATTCTGCTTGGAGCTCTCATCTCAAATGCAGGAAAAAGGCAGAAGATCGGAGAACCAGAAGGAGCTGAACGATAGCTGCAAGGGACCAGGGGTAGACAAATGTAGCTTTGTTTTCTATTTTTACCCAGCAACAAGTTAAAGGGGTACTCTGGACAAATCTAAAAAAAAACAGGAAGGGCAGGAGGTGGTGGGAACATAATCAAGTTATACTTGCCTATCCCAGTGGCTCTGCAATACCACAGCTCACAGTCACCCGCTAGTCCCCTCCATCTTCCTATTCATGTGGTCTGACAACCCCACAGAAATTACCCCCTCAACCAATCAGTGACTCCAGAGGTTTTTCGCCTGAGTTATTGATTGGCTGAGTGGGCATTTCTTAGTGGGCCCATGACATCACAGGTCTGGGAGATACAGGAGACCAGAGGGTGACTGCGAGCAGTGGCGCTACAGCTGCTGGGTCACTGGGACAGGTAAAAATAACTTGATTATTATGTTCCCGCCACTGCTGCTTTTTTTTTTTACTTTCGCTCAGAGTGCCCCTTTAAAGTTGGAAAACCTTTAACCCCTTAAGGACGGGGCCCATTTTCGTTTTTGCGTTTTCGGTTTTCCTCCTTGTGTTTAAAAGGCCATAGCACTTGCATTTTTCCACCTAGAAACCCATATGAGCCCTTATTTTTTGCATCACTAATTGTACTTTGCAATGACACGCTGAATTTTTGCATTTGGTACACTACGAAACCAGAAAAAATTCAAAGTGTGGTGAAATTGAAAAAAGAAAAACTCATTTCTTTTATTTGGGGGAACTGTGTTTTTACACCATTCGCCCTGGGGTAAAACTGACTTGTTATGCATGTTCCTCAAGTCGTTACGATTAAAACGATATATAACATGTATAACTTATATTGTATCTGATGGCCTATAAAAAATTCAAACCATTGTTAACAAATATACGTTCCTTAAAATCGCTCCATTCCCAGGCTTATAACCCTTTTATTCTTGGGTCTATGGGGCTGTGTCAGGTGTAATTTTTTGCGCCATGATGTTTTCTTTCTATCGGTACCTTGATTGCGCATATACGACTTTTTGATCGCTTTTTATTACATTTTTTCTGGATTCGATGCGACCAAAAATGCGCAATTTTGCACTTTGGGATTTTTTTGCACTTACACCGTTTACCGTGTGAGATCAGGAATGTGATTAATTAATAGTTCGGGCGATTACGCACGCGGCGATACCAAACATGTTTATTTATTTATTTGTTTACTTTTATTTAAAACCTGGGAAAAGGGGGGTGATTCAGACTTTTATTAGGGGAGGGGGCTTTTTACTATAAACAACACTTTTTTTTTTTTTTTAACACATATACTAGAAGCCCCCCTAGGGGACTTCTAGTATATATACTTTGATCTCTCATTGAGATCTTTGCTGTATAGATATACAGCAAAGATCAATGAGATCGGTACTCGTTTGCTTTCGGCTGCTGCAGCCGAATACAAACGAGTGCCCAGTCGGGGACGGCGCCATCTTGGACGATTGCCCGGCCGGCATCAGACAGGGAGATCGCTCCTCCGGGATCTCCCCCACTAGACACCAATATACACAGGGGGACACTAAGGGACACATGGCACTGGAGGGACACTGAGCATCCCTCTGCCATCATCCTCTCCAGCAGCAACAGCCCGCACAGCTCTGGGAGTCGGGTCGTGACATCACCATTTTATCCAGGAAGTGAAGCCTTGATGCAGTAGTAAGTGCAGGGAAAAAAGCACTTTATAAGCATTTCCAGTAATAAGTGTATATTGGTGATTTGTATAACTTTTGGGGGGCAATACAATACTTTAATAAAAATTTTCTCCGAACTTCTCCTTTAACATGATGAAAAGTAAGAGGGGAAAAAAAGCAAAACATGTGACGGTGGAATTTTATCATTTTATTTATATCAGCTTGCCCCATAGACAACAAACCCTTATACAGCCACATCAATTTAAAAATAAAAGTTGTTGATTTTGGAATGTGAGGATAAAAAGAAAAAAAAAAGAAACTGTCCTCAAGGCCAAACTAGGTGGATCCTTGAGAGGTTAATACAGTTCCCAATAAATAACCTTGCTGAAATAACTCTTAGCTTTCATTCTGTGTGTCAGCTTCAATGCTTAGGATAATGGAGGTTTTTATACGCGCACGTCCTAACCGTTGTTTACCTTATTTATTTTCATTACTCTACTTGGATTTTATAGTGGTGTTAAAGATTTCATGCTACTTGGAGCACATTTACCATGTAAGGGGTCATGTTCCAAATTACATTAGGAATCACAAGGTTAGATTAAATGCTCTGCGCTCACAGTCTGCAATAGAGCTCTGAAAACTGTAATTGACTGGATCGCCTCAGGTTATTGTCTCATAGCTAAATTTAAAAACATTACTCAAGGGCTGAATGAGATTATGAACAAAGTCAAGTCATAGTAAATGGTTTCTTCCATGCCAAATAATATGGTGCTGTATAAAGGAACCATATGATTAGCCATATAGAATAGTGTAATGTTTAAAGTGGTTACCTGTCGTTATAAGCTTAAAAATCTAAATCAACAGTAGATGTGATATAAAGTAAGTTTTCAATATACATTCATTATTTTTTAGTTATCATGCTATAAAACAAAACTATACTTACTTGTATTCAGGTCCAGTCTTCTGAAGGCAGCTTTTCAGTGTTGTAAGTCGGTGTTGTAAGTATGGCTTTGTTTTAAAGCATAATAGCTAAAAAAAAATAAATAAAAAAACCTTGAAAATGATAAATTGAAATTTTAAAATGATTATGACACTTTAAAGGACATACAATATCATTGCAAATGATGTACCCACCTCACCATTCAAATGTATGTGCAAAATTCTAAAATATAGTGTGATTTACATTTTTTAATGAGAGGATTATGCTGCTGGCCATTAACTAAAACTATTGATAGAAAAGGTCTACCATCACCACATCTGTCCGTGATCTGCGTTTGATATTTTACCCATCCACATACAAGTCAAGGGTTTTAAAGTTCTATATTCATCATATAGTAAACCAATGGACAGCAGTGATGCAGTTTCTGAGAAGAAAAAAAAAGGCTATTTTTTTTTCTAGGAAACCTCCTTTATTAGTTAAAACACAGTAGGAATCAGGAGAGCATACAAAACACCTTTCATGTTTTAAAAGTTTACCTGTCCCTAAGTCTATTTATAAAGATACAGACTGCCTTTGCAGTCTGTATCTAATATTTTACCTGATCCTATGTCCTGCTGCTGTTCTGTCAGGCTCCGCTATCTAGATGACTTCACTTGTGTTCCAGTGCTGAAACGCACCGCTTTTACGCAAGTGACACCAAGATGGCCGCCCATACACAAAAACATAAATATATACTAAATGGGGGCACAAAAATAAAATATTTTTAGGAAAAAAGATATTAATAGTAATTAAATGAAAAAAAAAAAAAAGACAACACCCCTGTGATTGGTTCTCTTTAAGGCCCAATAAGGTTATAATGTACATTACCACCTTTTTTGTGGTGAATAAACCAAATTTACTTCCAAAGTTTGCTAAATCATTGGTTGAAACTTTGCAAAATCACTGACAGCTATTCAGCCAATCACTGAGTGACTGCGAATGCCTGCTGGAGTGACAGCCAATTACTGGCCACTGTGTTGTCCTAGATCAGTCAGTGATTGGCTGAATGAGATTTTGGCAGCTGTAGGGACACTAAATTTTGAAGAAGCAGGACACTGAGGAAGCACGGACAGGTGAGCATAGATGAGTAAATTTTTCAAACCACACTAAAACAGCTCAATGCGGTTTTTACACTGCAGCTTTTTTTGAAAACTGCCACTGCAGATTTTGTGCCAAAACCAGAAGTGGATTATAATAGGATGGAAAATATAAAGGGAGGACTTGTACTTATCTTTCCTTTTTTATCCACTTTTGGTTTTGGCCCAAAAACTGCCATGTGTAAAACCAGCTAAATGCCTGGAATTGTTTAACTGTTTTAATGCAGTTCATTTAAGATTCAGTTTGGATAAACTTGCCAAACCGAAGTTATGAAAAGTTTGCTCATTTCTAGTGGCTGGTCTCCGTGATTCAACTACTAGAAAATTCTCTAGTGGCAGGTCTCGGTCACTCAACTACTGGCATATTCTCTAGTGGCTGGTCTCCGTGACTCAACTACTAGAAAATTCTCTAGTGGCTGATCTTGGTCACTCAACTACTAGAAAATTCTCTAGTGGCTGGTCTCGGTCACTCAACTACTGGCATATTCTCTAGTGGCTGGTCTCCGTGACTCAACTACTAGAAAATTCTCTAGTGGCTGATCTTGGTCACTCAACTACTAGAAAATTCTCTAGTGGCTGATCTTGGTCACTCAACTACTGGCATATTCTCTAGTGGCTGGTCTCCGTGACTCAACTACTGGAATATTCTCTAGTGGCGGGTCTTGGTCACTCAACTACTGGAACTTTTTTTTTTTGGTGATTTTGCCTTTACTATGGTGCTTGCTTTTTCCTTTCAACTAATTCAGTTGATCAGACAAAATCATTTTCTTGGCTTGAAAACAAACATTTTACTAAAATATTTATCCTGGGTCATGCTGTCTACCGGATTTATCAAGTGAATTGTTGACTGAGGATATTCTTGAACTTTTCAAACATTTCCCATCAGCATGCCAAATGGCACTTTAAACAGCCACTTTGATAACAACATCAAACTCCATATAATGTGCGCTTTGCTACTTTGGATATTATCTTTCTGTAATTCTGACTTAAGGAATATGATGGGCACATCTTCATTCTTATTTGTTGTTTTAGAAAAGGATTTTTTTCATTTTACATTCTGCTGGATTTTTTTGTAGTTGTAGAATACAGAATGATATCTTTTTCAAAGCTCTGTCTTTCATTCCCTCTGGCACTCTTCCTCTTTGGAAAAAAAATGGATTTTTGCTACTTTTTTACATAATCATTAGGGATCAATTCATATGACTTCATTTACATTACAAAAACTGCTACAGGTTATATAAAAAGCTTTTTGTATTGCTGGTTCTGTGGGCTTATTCATTCCATTGTAAACTATGTAGCCCTCCAGTAAATTGCTAAATGTGAAATCTTACTAACTAGCAGATGACCAGTTTAACTCCTTTCATCAAGATTAGCTTGGCTTTCTTATCTGTTCCACACATTATGCAATGTTTTCATCTGATTCTCACTCCTCTAGTTTTGACTTTAGATCATAATTATTGTCAGTTTAAAAGCAAAGTACAACGTAAAGAATACCTGTCATTAAAAATAACTTTGACATGTAATCAGCCTTGTCAAAAGTTATTGATCTCAATGGGTTTCACTGCTGAGACCCGCTGTGATCAGGTGATATACCGGGGAGAGAGTGCTGCAGTCATGCTATTCCCTTCTTGGCTGCTCACTAATTTGGGCAGTTTAGCCTCTGAGGGTATTTGCACACTACAGGATCCAGGCGGATCACCCGCTACTCGCACCTGCTCCTGGACGCTGGAGGACACCCATCTCTGCTGGTCCCATAGGCTTCATTCTATGGTTTGTGGATGGAGAAATCTGGCAAACCATAAAATGAAGCCTATGGGAGCAGTGGAGATGTACGCGTCCGCCAGCCGGTGCGAGCTGCGGAATTTTGCTGTAGGTGTTATATCGAGATTCCACAGTGCACACATACCCATAGGCTAAAATGAAGCTAAAAGTGCCAAAATTAGCAAGTCAATGAGTACTAATCTGTCTTACACTACAGGACTGACCGATATAGACCTTAGTACTACAAAAGGCTATGGAAAACTGATGGCTTTTGCATGCTCAGCAGCACATCCCCTTGTCCACTTTGTTACCATTTTTATTTTCAACCACAAGTCTTATTCTTTAGGTAAATGTTTAGATAGGTCATCTAGCAGACTGTATGTTTTATGTACTGTCATTTTTACAGTTGAGCTTTGCCTAAACTTTACCCCATTAAAGCTCTATTACACAAAGCGATTATCTGCCGAACCAGGGTGAATCAGGCAGATATTACTCCGTGAACTAAAGACAACAATTAGCCATGGAGCAAGTAATCGTTCGCTTGTTGACTGATCGTTGTCTTTCAAAAAGTTTAAAAATCATTGACTGCCGGACACGCATTGCTCTGTGTAATAGGTGATCAGCTATCGGCTGAATAAAGGGGTACTCTGGTGTCGGTAAATAGAAAATAAAGAAGCTATGCTTACCTCTCCACGCTCCCCTGGTGTTCTCCTGCCTTGTCTCTGGGTCCTCCACTGACTGCAGCTGCTGAAACACCTCTGAATCTGTCTCTACAGTGACAGCCAACTCAGCCAATGACTGACAGAGACAAGACAGCACCAGGGATTGGCTCAGCAGGCTGTCATTGCAGAGACTGAAGTTCAGAAGGGTCAGTGGCTGCTGTTAGCGGGGACCCAGAAAGGCATAAGAACACTAGAGGAGCACCGAGTAACCCCTTAAAGGGTTTATCCAGAGCTACAAAAACATGGTCACTTTCTTCCAGAGAGAGACCCAGTCTTGTCTCCAGCTTGGGCGGGGTTTTGCTGCTCAGTTCCATTGAAGTGAATGGAGCTTAATTGCAAACAGCACCTGAACTGGAGATGAAGAGTAGTGTTGTCTCTGAAAGAAGGTGTCCATGTTTTTGTAGCACTGGATAACCTTTTTAAAGCAAGGGTGCACAAACATCACCAATGATGTCCGTGCAGCCCTGGCAGCACAATCATTAAGCCGTGTAATAGGCTCTGTAAGCAATCATCAATCTAGCAGATCAGCGCTCAACATGCGCATCAGGCAATGTAATATAGCCTTTAGAGTAAGATAAATTAATTTGTTCAAGATACTTAATTTTTTTTTTTTTTTTAAGGATCATGAAAATATAGGCCGCTAAATGTACAGTATGTGCATGCATCCAAGAACAGGGCAATTTCCTCACACAATGTTCACATAAGGCTACACAGTCAAAATGTTCCTGCTACAAGGAAGATCTTTGCCCTTTCATTTCACGAAAACCAGTTAATACATCTCGACAGCCTCTTCTTGTTACTTGTCAACGATGGAGACAATTGAACAATGGAAGGAAAGCATGATGTCTGGGTTTGTCAAGTGTTGATGGGTTTAAAACTCTTTATCCCTGATCCATGGGAATAAGTTGAGCTTTTAAACTATAGGATACTTCAATAAATCCAAGTTATAACATCTATCTGTAAAAGGTAATGAAAGCAGCAATACTTGTCTACCCCTAATGACTAGATATAATTGTAATGTCCGGCCTTGAATATTTCCACAGAACAGCTTCCTCTACTTGTTGCAGGGTGACAGGCACAGGGTGTTATTTTTTGCTCCCGATATAAGAAACTAATGTAGATATAGAAGAGTGGTACAGTAAGACCCTGATACAATCACAATGATAAACCCATCTAGACTCACCCTGTATTCTGCAGGGGGAAACCTGGTAATTAACTGCCAAGAGATGATGGATTTTCTGACACTGCTGTCACTGCCTGGGTCATAAATCATTCTTTATGGTCTCCAGTAGCACAATCCCACAGAAGGCAATCATTACTCCAATTCAACACTCATTTTAGCACATTAACAGTTTTTTCGTATTCAGTAGAAAAGGTTACTTATTGTTTAGAATAGAATGCAAGACAATGTGTGTGTGGGGGAGGGGGGAATAGGACACCACCTTAGTGGAACTTTTGAGTTAGTGACCCAAGTGGGGGTCAGAAATACCTTAAGGGTACAAACCCACTTGACGTATTTGCTGCGTGAATCAGTCTTAAAAATAAGCAGGCAAAACGCAGGTTGGCTTTATACAATTGTTCTGCATTAAAATACGCAATTGCGTATTTTTGAAGCGTGAAGCTTGTTGTTAGCAAAGCATCAGTTGTTAACAACCTGTGCGAAAAACGCATGTAGCTTCACGCTTCAAAAATACGCAATTGCGTATTTTAACGCAGAACAATTGTATAAAGCCAACCTGCGTTTTACCTGCTTATTTTTAAGACTGATTCACGCAGCAAATACGTCAAGTGGGTTTGTACCCTAAGGGAATGTATTGCCTAGTTTAGTTAGTACATTATTATGGATGCAGCCATTTTGCCTTAGGTTTTTTATTTTGTTTTTTTTTTTTTATCAGCATTTAGTGACTTGCTTTACAGTAAGCCTCATGGACACAGACACAATGGACACAAATAAATTATATATATATATATATATATATATATATATATATATATATATATATGCCTGTCCTGTAACCTGTGCAAAGGAAATATCACAGGGAGGCAAATCCTGAGCTGTGAACACTATCTATCGGCTTTGCCAATTACTGGTGTTCCCTATCACTGTAATTGTAGATATCACTTTCCAGCAGCCTCCTATTTAGACAATAAGAAGTCCCAACTTAGTTGTAGGCTTAGTGGCAAGAATAAAAGCTGCAAGATTTAAAAATAATTTTATAGTATACAAAACTAAATGGAAAATTAGAGCAAAATGCAAAAAAAAAAAAAAAGTTAACATATAAACAATAGATTACCCATTCCCGAAGATCCCTTAAAGATTTCTTGAAGCCCCTATTACATGGGGTGATGTTGAGGAACAAACAGTGCTCATTTGCTCCTCTTTCCCAGTTTGCTGCCACTGCTATTACACGCGTCGGCAGCGAGCGGATGACAGCTGGGGGCCCGCCTGGGTAATTGCTAGATCATCCGGGAAGCCCATAGAAGATTCCACGGAGCAACGGCAGCAGATCTTTGCTATCTTGGTCGTTTGTCTTTCAACATGTTTAACCCCTTAAGGTCAAAGCCAATTTTTATTTTTGCGCTTTTGCTTTTTCCAATTTTTGTTTAAAAGTCCATAGCGCTTGCATTTTTTCACTTAGAGACTTATATGAGCGCTTATTTTTTGTGAAACCAATTGTACTTTGCAATGACTGGCATTATTTTTCCATAAAATATGCTGCGAAACCGGAAAAAAATCATTTGCACTGTCAAATTGAAAAAAAAAGGTATTTGTTAAAACTGACTTGTTATGCATGTTCCTCAAGTCGTTACGATTACAATGATATGTAACATGTATAACTTTTATATTACGTGATGGCTTTTAAAAAATTAAAGCCATTGTTAACAAATATACGTTCCTTAAAATCGCTCTATTCCCAGGCTTATAGCACTTTTATCCTTTGGTTTATGGGGCTGTCTGAGGTGTCATTTTTTGCGCCATGATGTGTTCCTTCTAGGGATGGTCCGAACCTGCCGAGGTTTAGGTTCGTACGAACCCGGACTCTCGGCAATGATTCCCGCTGTCTTAAAACTCCGTGGAGAGGGTGGATAAAGCGGGAAGAACAACTGGAGAACTGGGATACAGCCTATGGCTGTGGCTGTATCCCAGTTTTCCAGGCGGTCCTCCCACTGTATCCACATGTATCCATTTGATGCGACCAAAAATGCGCAATTTTGCACTTTGGAATTTTTTGGCGCTGTTTACCGTGCGAGATCAGGAATGTCATAATTTAATAGTTTGGGAGATTACGTGCGCGGCGATACCAAATATGTTTCTTTATTTGTTTACTTATTAATTTATATTTATAAAATGGGAAAAGGGGGGTGATTTGGACTTTTATTAGAGGAGGGGATTTTTTTATAAATAAAAACACTTTTTTACATGAATGCTGTGTACATACACAGCAAAGATCCATTTGATCGGCAATAGATTGCTATGGCCTGCTGCAGGCCATAGCAATCTATTGCCGAGCCGGGATCAGCGTCATTGCGACGCTATGGCCCGGCAAGGGCGGAAGAACGGATCTCCCCCCTGCCCCCCCCCCCTGCGATCGCATCGCTGGGGGGAGATACGTCCCACTAGACACCAGGGACGTGAGGTCTGAAGCACTTCAATGCAGCTTTCAGGTTTGACAGCTGCATTAAAGTGCTTAATTAGCCGGCGCAGCAACGGGACCCTCGCCAGGTAATAGAGGCGCTCCCCGGCTGCAGATTGCAGCCGGGAGTGGTGCCGTTCAGAGCGGGGTCCCGGCGGGACCCCCCTCTGAACTCCCCCCCCGCGGGAGTTTAAATGGGGTTAAAGACAAACAGCAGCAACGATCAGCCGACATCGTTCATGTCGGCTGATCGTTGTCTTCTATTACACGAGACGATTATCGGCTGTAAAGGCTTCGTGTAATAGGGCCTTTACTTTAGTCAGAAGATGGAAAAGACTGTCAAAAACTACAACCATGTATTGTAACAGGTATCTTCTAGAAGCAATTTATTCAATGGGTTTATCAGGATTAGTAGTGGTCAATCTGATGTATTATGGTGGCGTGAAAAGCAGCACTTGATTCTGTGAGAATGCTATACCTCATATTTAGCTATGGCTAAATAGAGTGTAGGGGTAGGGAAACATACAAACGTTTGTTTTACACTGATGTATTCATTCCTTCTGCCTTCTCCATCTAAATCTCCTAGTTAAAAAAAATTTTTGACTTAGAATAAAAATAAAAAATATATGTAGATTTTGAGATTTGCTCTGGTTTCTGACAATATGGAAAAAATAAAAGCTACAGCATATATAAAAAGACCATATATCAATACATGAACATAAAAAAACAACTGTTTGAGCAACAAAAAATATCACAGAGGAGAAAGAGAGTCATTCTTCTGTTCCATATAGCTGGCACAGTGTTTTTATCTGATCATTATCCTGGGAAAGCAACTGCGCCCCTGGGTGTCATATAGAAGACACATGAGGACAGCCAGTTAGGCACTGAAGTAGATTTTAGCATGTGAAGCTGCAGAGTCTCTAGTCCATAAGATGCCAAACTATTGCTGGTAGCTATATAAATAATTGACAGATCCATTTAGGGTCCCGGACGCAACCAAAGTGGTCATTCTCCTTTAAGCAGTTGGCCATATACAGTTGCAAATATATATTCTAATGGTATCACCTACTTACTGCGGTGTATTTTCATGGACCAGGCCTACGCAATATGAATTTTTATACTGAAAACTGTTTTACTAACATTTCCATTAAACTTACATAAACAACCTATACAGCTATGAACTGCATAATGTGGAGACTTTTGATGCTGCAGTCCGGTTCCACACTTGGGAATTTCACAATTGCATTTAGCAATGTAAAACATTCCTTGCCCATCTGCTAATGTTTATGTACAGTTTGTGGTCAACACTTAACTTGCTGTGTATAAAAGTTCTCATGACTTGTCTTTAACCTCTAACAAATATCAGTGAATGCAAACAAATATAACCCATCTTAGTGAGATACGGCAGAAGACAATGGCCCAATTGTCTTACCATCATACAGTGTGCCTATGCCTTTTTGTATTGATGGGGGAAAGACTGATAAGAAACTTCAAGGTACTAATTGTTATATTATACTTTTATATTTGAATAAATGCAATATAGATTTTAAAAACGAAAAAAGTTAAGGATAGTCCTTTAGAACCCCTTTAAGGCAGTTGGCAGTTAAACATTTTACTGTACTAAAGACCGGTGTAACTTAAAAGCTACAGATAGAGAAAAATACAACAAAACAGGAGAATTAAAGGAAAAATGTCAGCTAGAAAAGATGTCCCGAACTGCTTACATGGCTAAATCAGTCACCAGTCTGAGCCTGCACTACACAGTGCCCGGGGCCAGTGGCAGTTAGTTTCGACCAACGTGTAGTGGCCAGACCTGGCTACTGCAGCTCAATCAATCAATTAATCAAGCCATGTATTAGGCTCTGTAAGGAACACGATCTGCAGATCTGATAGGCACTCGCTTACCCGCACGTGGGCTGCCTAGTATGTTCCTTACACTAGGTTATCCTTTGTTTTAATAGAAAGGTGCCAGAGTGTGGGGGGATCATTACAATAAAATCAGTAGAGACCTTGTTTCCTCCTTGACAGTGGTGTAGATGCCTAATACTGACCCCAACATCATACAGTAATACACTGTTATTGTAATACCCCTTTAAAGAGACTCTGTACCCACAATCTGACCCCCCCAAACCGCTTGTACCTTCAGATAGCTGCTTTTAATCGAAGATCTGTCCTGGGGTCTGTTCGGCAGGTGATGCTGTTATTGTGCTAAAAACAACTTTTAAACTGGCAGCCCCGTGCCCTATGGGAGTATCTGTGCCCTAACTTTGCACCGCCCCTCTGTCCCTCCTCCCAACCCTCTTTATCATTAGGAATGCCACTGGAACATTTTCTCCATGCTGAACATTTGCACAGGTCCTTAACGATCTAGCCCATGTGCCGTGCTGACACAGGTGAGGAATAGTAGACAATCTGCCTGGAGCATTCCTAATGATGAGGAGAGTGGGGAGGAGGGACAGAGAGGTTGTGCCAGCCTAATGCATACACAATCTAGGCCACTCCCGTAGGGCATGGGGCTGGCAGTTTAAAAGTAGTTTTTTAGCTCAATAACTGCATCACCTGCAGAACAGACCCCAGGACAGATCTTGGATTAAAAGCAGCTATCTGAAGGTACAAGTGGTTTGGGGGGGTCAGATTGTGGGTACAGAGTCGCTTTAAGGTTTGTTTGTTTGTTTTAAGTTGGTCATCCCCCTGTGTTGCGCAGACCAAAATTATGAACTTGTGAGATGTTGTTTTAACTTTTACTCATGTCATACAAAATAAATGAAGCCAAAATAATGCATGAGTTGGCAGCTGTGTTGTCCTCATGGGGTTGTTCCTTTTTTTTTTTTTTTTTTTTTTTTTTAATACTCCTTCTAAATCTAATGGTTGTGGTTAAGTGCTCAGTTCCTGTTTTAACACAGGTGCCTGGAAAATACTTATTATCTTTATTTTAAGACTATAAAGCCACAGACCACACATACTTCACTTACCCTACAACACATTTAAAGTTGTAACACTGCTCTTAGGCCTTATTCCCATATTCTGTGCACAGTCCGTAAATGGGAGCTCTGAATCAGTTTAACTCTTCGGGTGGCTGTGTCAGTACAGTAGTGCCCAGAATTAAACCGATTTACAGCTTTTGGCTCTTATCAGTTTTTCTGTTATTTTCAGTTTTTTTTTCTTTTTAACTTTATTTAGTTAGTACAGTATATATAATAAGACTGCCTACTGACACACCCCATTGACAGAACTAATAGATTATCCCAATTTATCCTCTATGGAAAGGTTATGATTGATGGGATTACCACCAATCATGAGAACAGAGGTCAAATAACCCCCAAATGAACAAATTATCAGTGTGCCATGCTTAGCAGCCATTCCAATTACTGTCCATGAGACTTCCTAAAATTATTAATCACTAAACTTGGCAATGTTCAGACGTTCCATTCACAATAAATTGAGTAATCGTTGAGCATGTTCATTTCTACCCCATTCACTCTGGGGACATTTAACTCTGTTCTTACAATTGGTGGTGGCCCAGCAGTCAGACATCCTCGGATCAAGTTGGTTATCCACTATCTTGTGGTTAGTGAGTAACTTTTACTCTTAGGATAACCCCTGTAGCATACAGATGCAGTTTAAGAAACCATTAGTATTCCTATGCTGCACTTCTCAGAATACAGATTTTATAGTTTGTGTTCTTTCATTGCTGTAAGACATTTCAGATTTACACATCCAGCCGCTGACATGTCTTAATATCAAGGATAAAGGACATCACAGGTGACTTTATCCCTTATTACCATATGAAAGCACAGGATGACAATCGGGATCAATAAACTTGCCAGTCCTTTGACTATGTAGATATATGTAAAGGAAACATACTAAGACACTTTTAGGGGAGCACACCGGTGGGAAGATTAAATGAAAGAAAACTACTTCAAAAGGGTAAAGACGCAACAATACAATATTTTATCGGAATCTACACAGAATAACATCTTCTGTTGTAAGATAAATGGTCTCCTCTGTTAAACAGTGCATTCTTTCTGCATTAGTTACATGGGAAACTCATTTGACTGTACAGTATGTGATTCTGGACACCTAAGGTACACTGCCACTGATCAGTATAATAAAGCTCTGTAATACAGCGTCCATAGGCTGGTATGGGCCCATACTACTCCTCCTTTGCCTCCAATCTCATGTTGAAGCACATGGCTTTTCACCCATTTTCCTCATACCATAAGCAGTACTTCTATTGAATGACATCGCAGATACTATTTAACAGTACATGCATTAGGCATGGGTCCATAATATGAAAAGGTATGCTGCTGTAAACTGCAGCGTGCCCACTGACTGTCAAACATTTGTTGTTGTTCTTTTAATCAGATCATTTTTATAGATTTTTTTCCCCCCACTGTTTAAACAAGAAACACAAGGGGGGGGGGGGGAGGGATTTACAAAGCGTGCGCCTCTGGCGAGAGCGTACAGATTTGCCCCTTCTCCCTGGTGTATGCCTCCCGTACTAACTGCTCACCCGATGGACGGGCTGGCGGAGCTTGCGGGGGTGTGATAAGGCGGGGAGGGAAAATTTAAAGGACAGTGACACTTTAAAGACAAACAACTAAGATAGCAACGATATGCTGCCGTCGCTCTGTGTAATAAGAGCGGTGGCAGCAGACCGCCGCTATCTCTTCCCACGGCTTCCCACACCCCCGCACTTACCCACTCACTGTCGGCAGCACGTGTAATATCGCCGGCAGCGAGCGGGGAACGAGGAGCAACCGAGCGCTCACTTGCTCCTGGATATCCCCCCGTGTAAGAAGGGCTTTACTCTAAGGTTCTCCCTTTCCAGAAAGTGTAACATATTGTACCAGTACTATCTCACAAGCCACTATACAAGGGTTGGGGTTTTGTCAACTCAAGCCAAATGTGGCAGTTTTGAGGAGTATTCATCAGCAAAGAGGGAAGAAAACCACAAAAGTCTATCCTCATCTAATCCCCAAAAGAAAATGAAGGACTGGGCTGTGTCAGTGTGAGAATGGGGGCCTAGTTTTATTATAAGACTCTCTGTACTTTGTATTCATCACTGATAGGAAGCTTTTTTGTCACTTTTAGTATAAAATCTTGTAGACACGTTTTCAATGTCCATGTGCTGGCTGCAACAGACATATTATTACTGTAATCTTGAGATGTCACTCAATAAATTTAGTTACAAGGAGGAATAGTTTCCAATAAGAGTCAGCTCGGCTTTGAGAGCGTCCTGATTTATCTGAACCCTTAAGGCCGAACAGAAGTAATGATGGTAGGAAACTTGTCTTTCTCCTGACAATGATCCAGCAGACACAGGAAAGAGTTTCCAAAATGTATTTTTATATCACAACAGCCATTTCCGTGTTTGTAGGATGTACAGCAACCTATCATATCCGGAGCTATTGTACAGAACTAGAAAGGTCCGCTTATATACGTCTTGATGGTGCGTGTCTAGATTAAGTCTATAAATACACGTGTTTTTATAAAATCAACATAGATAATATTAGAGGTTACTCTCGGATTCACAATTATTATATCATACAGCTCTAGTGCCATGTTATTGCCTGGGACAAAAGGAACAGGGTGCATTAAAATCCAGCTTATACAAATCCTTATGGGAGAGGTTACAGGCAGTACGTACACATGTCCAGATATACATGAAATTGTCAACATATCCCATCAGACATCAGCTGACAGATTTTAATTTGCATGGATGACTTTTGACTATCATCACTTATGTAGTAAACTTCAAATCAATGCATCTGTTGCATACAATGCGGGGACAATGAAGAACCAAGCAGAGGTGCTCAGTGTACAAGGAGAAGTAGAAGGGCTCATACACATAATAAATTTATAGGCACATACAGTGTCCAATGGCACACGGAGTCCCTATAGGTCTTTATTCCTAACTTAAAAACACACTATAGGCTGCCTCTGCAGGCTCTCTGGCCTGCCACTAATTTTGACATTGTAGCACTCTTAGGGCCCTATTCCACCGGACGATTATCGTTCAGATTATCGTTAAATCGTTCGAATCTAAACGATAATCGTTCGGTTGAAATGCAGTAACGATTAACGACCGAACGAGAAATCGTTGATCGCTTTATAAGACCTGGACCTATTTTTATCGTTGCTCGTTCGCAAAACGTTCGCAAATCGTTCGCATTGAATAAGACATCGTTCGGTCGTTCGCAATAGATACGAACGCAATAGCGAAGAAATACGGAAGAAGAAACGATCGCAATTACGATCATAAGTAACGATTATCGTTCCATGGAAATGAGTGAACGTTTTCAGGTCTTTCGCAATAGCGGTCGTTTGAGATCGTTAATCGTTAACGATTATGCTAACGATAATCGTCCGGTGGAATAGGGCCCTTAGGCTGGGTTCACACTATGTATATTTGAGGCTGTATTTGTGAGGCTGTATAGCAACCAAAACCAGGAGTGGATTGAAAACACAGAAAGGCTCTGTTCACATAATGTTGTAATTGAGTGGATGGCCGCCATTTAATGGCAAATATTTGCTGTTATTTTAAAACAACGGCTGTGGTATTGAAATAATGGCAGTTATTTACTGTTATATGGCGGCCATCCACTCAATTTCAACATTGTGTGAACAGAGCCTTTTCTGTGTTTTCAATCCACTCCTGGTTTTGGTTGCTATGAGGACCTGACATGAGGACCAAATACAGCCTCAAATATACATAGTGTGAACCCAGCCTCAGACTTACATTATCAGAATTAGCCATTACCGATATATGGGAGGGCACTCTCTCCCTGTCTATATCTTCTGATTACAGGGGTCTGACCCACTATGATCAATAACTTTTGATATGCCTGATGACATGGCAAAAGTTATCTTTAAATGACAGTGACTTTTTAAAGGGGTTATCCAGCTCTACAAAAACATGGCCAGTTTCTTCCAGAGACAGCCCCACTTTTGTCTCCAGCTTGGGCGGGGTTTTGCTACTCAGTTCCATTGAAGTGAATGGAGCTTAATTGCAAATTGCACCTGAACTAGAGACAAGAGTCAAGTTGTTTCTCAAAGAAAGTGGCCATGTTTTTGTAGCACAGGATAACCCCTTCAAGTCTGACATACAGTATGCATCCTCATTGTAGGGAGACATAAGCCTCTGATCTCTCTATTAGGAATGCTCGACCAAACGGAGCACGCATGTCTATGGACCAATCAAATGAGGCAGCTGCTGGATGAACAAACATTGATATTTAGCTTATATGTAATGCATTCACAATACACTTCCATTAATATTAATATTTGCTTATTTTTTGATGGTCAGAATAGTACACAAACGGTTACCATTATGGCCAATAAGAAACAAGAAATCTAATAATCCCATAAATTAAAAATTAAAAATAAAAAGAAATCAATATATATCTATCAGGATTACAAGAGAACCTTGAGATTTGGTTTGTGTCAATATCCTTTATATTCTTCTACAAGACTAAGAATTTTACAATTTATGCAAATATCCTATCCACGTCCAAACCCATGACTCCTGTAAAGGTCACCCGGCTAGATAACATAATAAACAACGCATAAAAATATCTCCATAGTTAAAGTATATTCCATATGATTTACGCCACAGACACGTAATTACTATATACAGTGCTTTAAAGCAGTGGCAGATAAAAATAATTTCTAGCAGACATAAAAAGAAAACATCTGGCTCCCCTTGAGAGGAATTCGACACAAAGTGCGACAAACCGAAAATGTTTAATAGTTCAGGATATTTTCACTGTTTCCTTCTCTCTTGTTTATATCAAAGGAGATTTCTTTTCCACCCTTTCCTGCCTCCTGGACATTTTTAATTGAGTGTTTATTATAATTGTATTGTATTCTGGTTACACCACAGGTGTTATTTTTATGCTTTGTGTCTACAGAACGTCTGCATTCACAGGACCACTGCAAACATTACATAAACCAAGGCTAATGCCTTGGGTAAACAGCTGGGGAAAAACTAAAGGCATCTCTTGTTTGCTCATACAGTAGATAACAATTTACTTGATCTCACCGTAATGCAATTCTAAATTCATGCTCTTGTTAAAGAACTGCACTGGGAATATACATCAGTTTTTGATGCAGTTTAAAGTGGACCTTTCAAGTAGGTTTTTAGTGTCTAAACTGAGCGCCCTTTTAGACAAACCGTCATGATAATAAGTGCCAATAAGCAAGATTGGTGCCCATTTTCTTTACTAGCGGTCTTTACTAGGCTCATACATTCATGTTGCCGTGTTTAGACATGCTAATGTGTGGCTGGTAAAGGATAATTTCACGGACCGCACAAAAGATCCAATCAGCTAACAAGTGTTTGCTAGTTTGTCAATCATAAGTGCAGAATATCACTTGTATGGTGCACTTTAAAACACAACAAGCTGAGTGCACTTGGGTAGTATTAGCAAGTGTTATTACCAATTTTCACAAAAAGTATTTCATAGATACAAAATCCATACAAAAATACATATCACCATGCGTGAGGAAGGAAGCGCTGTCTCCTGAAACGTCCATCCAGCTACGTGATTGCACGCCTTTCCAGTCCTTCGTCTGTGCAGATGGAGGATCGTGGTCTCCTGGAGGAGTAAAGTCAGATCCCCAATTTTAGGAAGTCTGCTGAATGAGCATCTTGGGTGATATGTAGAGATGAGCGAACCAGGTTCGAGTCCATCCGAACCCGATCGTTCGCCATTTGATTAGAGGCGGCTGCTGAAATTGGATAAAGCTCTAGGGTTGTCTGGAAAACATGGATACAGCCAATGACTATCTATAATTTCCACATAGTCTTATGGCTTTATCCAAGTTCAGCAGCCACCGCTAATCAAATGCCGAAAGTTCAGGTTCGGATGGACTTGAACCCGAACCTGGTTCGCTCATCTCTAGTGATATGTATTTTTGTATGGATTTTGTATCATAAAGCTTTCATAAGGAAGTCGGTTGTTCAGCAAGGTGGTTTACTATTAGAATATCAGTCATATGCACGATAAGCAGTTCATGTTAAAAGGTCCTAAGGTCATGGCTTTATAGGGCTTCCAACCCGGAATCTGTGCATATCTTTGTTTTGATAACTGATTCATCCAGCGCAGGGATATTGCACATTTAAATGAGAAGTCTGGCCGACCTGTTTGTTTGTTTTTTTCAAAAAAGGCAGGGGCACGGGGGAAAGTAACAAAGATTATTAACTCACCGCTGTCCATGCCTCTTCAGCCCTGAATCGCTGCTCCAGGACCCCCGCTGAGCTCCTGGATCTCCAGCACTGCACATGTCACAATCCAGCTAAAGGACTGGCCACTCAGCCACTCTGTGACTGTGGCGGGGCGTCGCTCCAGTCACTGATTGGTTGAGCAGGCTGTCCCTCAGCTGGGACACTCATTATTAAATTTCCCCTGCTCCTGCCAGCTGCCCTTTTTTGAAAATGGCTGGACTTCTCCTTTAATGCAAATTTACATTAAAAGTCCAAGGGCATTCCACTGGGCTGCAAAAGTCCAGCAACAATCATCCCATCTACTTGTTGATCTTCCTCATGCTTGTACCTTCTTTCACCACTTTGATTGACAGCCACTAGTATGTATTGTCACCTCTTCCACTCACATCAAATTCCGTACAAGCATCAAAGAACAACGGGAAGATGCATGTGTAGTAATGTTGTCCTGAGCTGTTCTGTGCTGACAAAGCAAACAAGTACAGAACATTCCTCAAGGCCGCCGGTAGAAAATATCATTACTCTGCATGCAGTGGCTGTCTCTGCATAAGGTATCTTTAATGGTCAGTAGTTCTGTAGGTCCATTTAAACCCAAATGGCAGAATAGGCGAATTTTAAAACTTTTCCAATTTCACCACAACAAAAAATGCCATCCATCTATTTTAATGAGACTATTTATAATTAGTATGAAGATATATGAAGAAATATCCGGTATTTGAGAGTTAAATATCTGAACTAACAGCCCTTTGTACTTCTAAAATCTGACCAGGGAGTGATTGAAATACCAGACAATGGCCTTCATTTACAGAGCTCGAAAACATGTACTAGCCATAACTTACATCAAATAAAGCAGATAATGACGGTACGCACGGCTGTGTCAAAGAACAGTGTTCATTAGTGAAAGCGCTGGAGATGTTTTATCAGGTGCCTTGCTGTTCTTTTTTGCTGCAAAAACTTAATTATCCAGACTTTTTTTTTATTTTATTTGTGGCATGATTAGGATTTCAATGTTCCTCCAAAAGTCCCATTTATGCCAAACCCTAATGTACCAGGAATCGGAGGTAGAGGAGAAAGCAACACTTAAGCGTTTAATATAAAGCCATCTATTCATTAAAAATCTATTCTAAATACACAAATTAATAGACGTAAAATCTTTTTCCCTCTGCTTAAAATGCCAACTATTTCAGAAACTGTGTTGCTACTTTTTAATAAAAGGAAAAAAAAAGTTGAGAAACCCGGCGGTAAAATTACTAGAGTTAAATAAACAACACAATAAAATCTAGAAATTAGTAGTTTGTTTGGTCCAAACTAAAGATCTGAGAATCAGCATCAAAGTCTTCAACCAGCATCAATTTCTATGGAAGATGTGTTCTTTAATCAGTTGTTATAATGATGTTCCTTAATAAGACTGGTCTTTATCGTTGCAGGGCCGGCATGTTAAAACAGGACAGCTCGCAGCAATTAAGCTCATGAATGTCACAGAGGTAAGCGGCTTGTTTTCCCTCTCATAAGAAGACGATATTACTGTAGTTATAGTTAAGTTTGCAGGTGTTTTTTTGTTTTTTTTTAAACGTCTAAGAAAACAGTGAATACACCTACAAAGAATACAGATAGTAAACAGATATATGTGTCTCAAAGAATAGAGCCCCTAATCTAACACAACCTGTATCATATAAACCCTGATAAACTATACCAATCACAACCAAATTACTAAATTAAAAGACATTTGTTGTATACCAACAATTGTTTTAAATTTAAAGGTGGTGCACAAAAAACATAACTTTCATTTAGTAATTTATTGTGATTGGTATTGTTTATTAGGGGTTATACTATAGGTTGGTCTCTTAGGAAACAGAGCTCACTTGAAGTAGTAAATGTCCTCCTGGATTTGTCAGTTTTACTGTTGAAATGTGTCAGGGTTCTGTTAGCAAAGAGCAGTGGCACTGAGGGGCCCTATCCTTAAGGCTATGTTCACACAACATATATTTTCGTAAAATCACGGCCATTGTACAACGTTGTACAACGTGATTATTACAATAGTATACGTTGCATTGCTGTTTATGGGATCCCGGGCCGAAGCGTATACACATAGTATACGCTCCGACCGGGATCCCTAGCGGCGCTGCAAACAACTGACATGTCAGTTTTCAGTGGCCGCTATTCAGTGAATAGCAGCTATAGGAAACCATGTCGGTGTACACTATGTGTGCTGTGGGGAGTTTTGATGTGGGCGTGCACGGATGCGCCCTTATCGGAACTCTGCGGCCATAAAGATCATCCGTCCGGTACTGGCCGGGATGAACTTTTCAGAGACCGGCTGGGTCACAGAACGGCTGGTCTCTTATGACGTGTGAACATAGTCTAAAGGAGATGTCTGTCGATTTATAAAATCCGGCAGCCGGCAGAGGGGAAATTGACTACAAGTACTAACTTTCCTCTCCCCATGCCCGCGGTGAGCGGCGGGACCAACCGTGGGACCCCCAGCGCTCACACGTCACCACCCGGTTGATGGAATGGCCACTCAGCCAGTCAGTGACTGGGGCAGGACGCTGTCCATCAACCGGGAAAATGTAATCACACCTTGTGGATGGGGTCCTGCAGCTGTTCCCAGTTGGCAATGGGAGCCATTCAAGAATGCTGAAGAGAACCTGAAAGGAAATAATATTTCCCATAGTAGCCTTTAGGTCCTATCAATAGTAGAGATGCTCAGAAGGTTCATCTTTTACTTCTTTGTCATTTTAGCTTAATTTGCTGTTAGGAAACAACCTAAAAAACATACATTATACTTTTTAGTGATTTTAGTATTAGGTTTATCTAGACCCTTAAAAGGGAGGTTTTCTCATTGTTCATTTTTATGAAACGTCAGTCCAGAGCTACAGGTGGATGTGAAGGGGTGGGCTTACTTTATCCTTTTGATCAGCAAGGTATACAGACATAGCCAGTGTGAATGCTGGTCCAGCATCGTGGGGTATAGAGCTGTATACATGACCAGTGATGCGTGCACATCACTTATACAAGCAAGAGTCCTCTTCTCCTTACAATAAACAATAAGCCAGTGATGCTTTATTTATTGTCGGCTTACTGTCAACTCAGTGAATCTGTCTGCGTAAAGTAAATACCCTCCCTGTTCTATGGATGACTTCCAGCACCATGTGAATAATCAGCTTCTCCAGCTCTTAGGCCCCGTTCCCACTGAGGAAAGGTAGCGGAATTCCGCGACGGAATTGTCCGCAGCGGAATGCGGTTAGCCTCCCGCTCATAATGGGAGTCTATGGGAGGCGCGCGCTCCTGCCCTGTCCGCGCTGAAGAATGAACATGTTCATTCTTCAGCGCGTACAGAGCAGGAGCGCGCGCCTCCCATAGACTCCCATTATGAGCGGGAGGCTAACCGCATTCCGCGGCGGACAATTCCGTCGCGGAATTCCGCTACCTTTCTTCAGTGGGAACGGGGCCTTAGGTGGACATCTTCAGGATCAGCTGCTCTATGCTCTATCCTGATCAGGTCTTTACAATCTGAAGAGAAGAAACCTAGCCATGCTACATGCACCCAGCATGTCCCTGTACATTTCAAGTCACCCTATGCTGGTTACATTTGTAAGCCCAACCATAAATGCTCATGGGATAAGTGAGGAGCACCAAAAAAAGGACACCTGTACAGCACTGACCCCACATTAAAGCCAATCCAATCCATAAAACAATACTGTATCCACCCCACCCCCCAAAAGAAAAAAAAAAGCATTTGAGAACCAAAGCAAACTTACCTTGAAAATATAGTTTGAGTTAGTTCCAAGCAGTTTGAGAACCAAGGAATTTTGTAACCTTTCCAAAGAAGGTAAACTAAAATCTAATATTTATAGAATACTAAGGATGGATTTGTGGAAGGGTCCATAAGTAGTTAAAAATTCGGCCATAGTAATCACTCTGAAGGACACAGTTATTCCATGCATTACAAAGGCACCCCTTTGATTGTCTCATCATCAGCAACCAGTCTTCGGGTACAAACCCACTTGACGTATTTGCTGCGTGAATCAGTCTTAAAAATACGCAGGCAAAACGCAGGTTGGCTTTATACGATTGTTCTGCGTTAAAATACGCAATTGCGTATTTTTGAAGCATGAAGCTACATGCGTTTTTCGCACAGGTTGTTAAAAACTGATGCTTTGCTAACAACAAGCTTCACGCTTCAAAATACGCAATTGCGTATTTTAACGCAGAACAATCGTATAAAGCCAACCTGCGTTTGGCCTGCTTATTTTTAAGACTGATTCACGCAGCAAATACGTCAAGTGGGTTTGTACCCTTAAAGCGTAACTGTCATTTCAGGGTCATTTTTCTGAAAACATTAAATATCAACAGTACAAGCGATTTTAAGAAACTCTGTAATAGGTTTTATGTACTAAAAGAGTTTCCTTCTGTAGTGAAAAAGCAATCTCCCAGCCTCCCCCATCACATCAAATGAAGCAGGATTTCTGTCTCCATTATGTGGCTATGGAGAGGGGAGGGGCTGTTAGGAGTGACTGAGCACGGAGCAGTCCTGCACAGCACAACACCCTGCAATCTTCTCTCAGTAAGTTCATAGATAAGCACTGACCTTTCTGACCCCAGAATCCAGCGTTTTAGGTGCCCAGAGAGTCTACAAACAGCTGACCTTCATGTCACCTTTTCCTCTCCCCCCTCCATAGGCTTACAATGGAGAGAGCAGAGCCTGTCTTCACTGGCTTCTCTGTAATGAAGACATGTTTGCCTGATAATGCACAGATAAGAAGTCAGGGGGGAGGCTGGGAGATTGCTTCTTGAGTACAGAAGGAGGCTTTTGTACTGCCAGATAGGTGCTTTTTGTCCTGGGGTCCATTCGGCAGGTAATGCAGTTATTGTCCTAAAAATCAACTTTTAAACTTGCAGCCCTGTGTCAAATTGGCATGGCCTAGAGTGTCTGTGCCCTAGGCCTGCGATGCCCCTCCTTCCCTCCTCCCTGTTCTCTTAATCATTAGAAATGCCCCAGGCAGGATTTCTTCTAACCATGTTAAGGCCCTTGTGCAGTGTTCAGACAAGTGATGATTAGAAGAAATCCTGCCAGGAGCATTCCTCATGATGAAGAGGATGGGTAGGAGGGACGGAGAGGCGGTGCAATCCTCAGGCACACACACTCTAGGCCACGACAATTTGACACAGGGTTGCAAGTTTAAAAGTTGTTTCTAAGACAATAGCTGCATCACCTGCTGAATGGACCCAAGGACAGATCTTGGATTAAAAGCAGCTATCCAACAGTACAAGTGGTTTGGAGGTGGGGGGGGGGGGGCAGATTGTGGGTACAGAGTCACTTTAAGGGCTGTGTCTATAAAAGTGACTAAAACTCTGTCTTGTCATGTGTCAAATGATCTTGTATACTCACATTATAATGTAAAAAATATATGCTGTTTGTAACACGGGAAAGCATGGGTTATGCAACTTGTGGTAAATGTATGTTTAACTAGAATACAGAAGAGTAAAATCAGAAATGCTTTTTGTTTTCGAGAGAAATGAGATGCGAATTATTAGTTTTCACTCTACATATTACCATACTACAGTATGCCTAAATAATGCAGAATGTGCACAAAATAGTATTGTATACTGAATTCGAATAAGCATTTTTACATGTTAAAGCAATGTCCATGGCATCATATGGTGTCAAATACTGCGCCCAAAATAATACCACCATACTATTCCCAAATAATATTGCCATACAACACAAAAATAATAGCACAGTATAGTGCCCACATAATACTGTATTACAATGCCCATATACAATCACATACTGACAGAAAAGCAAGATATCATATACCATACAATTCTTTATATATCACCTGTTGCTCTCCCTGGCTCTCTGTTAGGAGACGGAATCTACAGTAAGTCTATGAAGCCCATTTCCTGCAGCGAGACAGAAAAAGTAGCACTCAGTTGAGTGCTTATTCCCAGCTCTTTCTAACAATTGGTGGGGGCCTGAACACCCACAGCCTGACCAATTTAAGTTTTGTTCATGTCTCTGACATATGTAAAAGTTTTACTAAAGGAGTACCCCTTGCAAAAATCTTTTTATTTCAAATCAGTTTATTTCAGAAAGTTATATAGATTTGTTATTTACTTCTATTTAAAAAATCTCAAGTTTTCCCATACTTATCAACTGCTGTATGCCCTGCATTCTTTCCAGTCTGACACAGTGCTCTCTGCTGCCATCTCTTTCCGAGACAGGAAATGTCTACAGGAGGAGAGGTTTTCTATGGGATTTGCTGCTGCTCTGGACAGTTCCTGTCTTAGACAGAGGTGACAGCAGACAGCGTCACACTGGAAAGAATACACCACTTCCTCCAGGACATACAGCAGCTGATAAGTACCTGAAGACTGGAGATTTTTAAATAGAAGTAATTTACAAATCAATATAACTTTCTAAAACCAATTGATTTGATAGACAAAAAATAAAAAAATCGCTTTAATGTGGCACTGACATTTTAAACAAAACAAGGATCTGATGGGGTAAGAGGTGGTGTGCAGTGTAAGGGAGGCTTGGTATATCCTGTTAGAGGTGGACCATATAATGTTAGGAATGTTGATGATCCCCTCTAACGGACACCAAGTTTTTTGACTGGTGCACTCTCATCTAAACACAGCAAACAATAGTTAAAACTACAAAGGGAACCTCTGGTTACTTTTATGCTTCCATAACTATGAGTCCTCAGATGCTTATCCCTGCTCCACTGGCTTTAAATGATGGCTCAAAAAATAAGTGTAGGTCTATCAGTCAAGGCTGGTGCGGCAGTAAGATGCCAATAGGGACCACCCAATGACCTGTGATTCAGGCAATGAGAGTAACAGGTTCCCTTTGGGGTCTGTACCCCTCTACCATTCTTGCTGTCAGTAGTTAAATGCCTAAGTAGTCAGTCCACGCCTATGTGTCGAGATATTAAATTTCCACTTTAGGAACCTGCTGCTTAGCGGGTACCATTAACCCCCATCTATTCAGTATTTGTTATATAAAAATGCATGTCCTTGTGAGAAGTTCCCTTTAAAAGTGAAGCATTTTTCTTCTGGTTATTGTTCATGGAATCCTTACAAATAACAAATACGCTACAGGAATGCAAAGGTTCATGGTCACTTTCAATTTTCACGCTTGAGCAGTCTATTAAGCATATCTCTGTGTAGAGAAAAATAACCTGTGTGCCGAATGATCTGTTACTTGCCCTTGAGTGCTCAACTAGTTTACAAGGAGTGCATCACTCCACGGCATAGGAAACACTGGTGTCACTACTGATCAGGTAAAATGGGGATTGCTGAAGACACTGATGCAATTGTGGCTGTAGGTATGAGGGATAGCAATGATAACGTGAGATTAAAGGCTATACAAATAAGCATTGTGTTCCATAAAGAAAGCTATAAGGGCATCTTATTGGATTGCATCTCTCATCCTCCACTCTAAGGTTTTCAGAAGAAATGTTATTGTTCATTATTTGTCAGGGAAAAAAAAATATTTATTTTCCTGGTTGCTTCCAGTTTATCTGTTGCCAGTGATAGATCACAGATAGTTTCCTGTAACGCTATGCTGCTCCTGTCGCAACCCTCCATATCCTCTTCCTTCACATGAACTCACTCATGCTCTTTTAGACACATCCAGACTAATGTCCTAGTGACTATTCAGGGCTGCCAAGGAGCACACAGGGCATATTATTAGAAAATATATACAAAAGGCCCACTGAAAGACACTCCAGAAATATACAGATTTTATTGCTCAAAGGCTAAGGTTGATGCAAGAGAGTTGTGTCTAGTGAAAACTGGCATGAGGGGAGGGGAACTATCCCTATTTTACCGATATTTTTCTCTAAAATATCTCAGAGCTTAATCTAATCAGTAACTTCCCATTGGTGACCGTGAAATCTACAGCAAAGGCAACTTGTGGTCAGAACAGGCAGGATTACTATTGCTTCAATGGGAGCACTTGACAAAGCGCCTGTTAGGCTTGGCATGGAGTAGCTGAATACTTATGGATCCCTACAACATGGATCATGGACCTACAACATATGAGCCTATGCTCGTGACTTTCTCAAAAATAGTAGAACAAATTTAGGTTGTGTTTGTTTTCTTTTTGTATGGCCAACCGTTCTCCACGGATTCTTCTCTTTAACAAGCATGTTGTACCCACATTTAAAAGGGCATTTACACACCGAGCATGAGCTTTAGAAATGCTAATATTGGTGGAAAAAAAAAAAGGAGGTGGGAAAGTCATACTTTCCTCTTCACCCCTCTTCACACAATCCCTGCAAAGCATGCATAGGCAGAGAAGGGGGACGGAATGACCTGCAACCCCAATATCACAGGACCAAACCCCAAAGGGCCCCCCAAACCCAAACGCCAAACACCACAAGTGTGAACAAGCTCTTACCTCTCACCATTGCTACTGCAGGTAGAATGGGAGAACACAAGGAGGTCCTTCCCATATGTACACAGTTTCTTCCTGCTAATTTGGATCACATGGGTCTTAAGGCCCTATTCCACGGAACGAATGTCGTTCGTATTCGGCCGATATCGGCCGCTACGAACGATAATCGTCCCGTGGAATAGAGTGCAATGATCAGCCGACATCGTTCATGTCGGCTGATCGTTGCAGTCGCTTGTTTTTCAACATGTTGAAAAACAAGCGACTCATACAGCAACGATCTGCTGCCGTCGCTCCGTTGAATAGGAGCATCGGCAGCAGACGCTGCTGTATCCTATGGGCTGCCCGGACAATCAGCGATCCTCCGAGCGGCCCCCACCCCCGCAACTCCCCGCCGCCCCCTCCCGCACTCACCCGCCTGCTGCGTTGAATAGCGGCGGCAGCGAGCGGGGAACGAGGAGCAAACGAGCGCTGAGAGCGCTCATTTGCTCCTCTTAACGACCCGTGGAATAGGGGCTTTACAAAGGAGGGGTGCCAGCCAAAATGTAACCCGGTGCCTGCAGGGTTCGGGGGGGGGGGCTTTGGGGTTCAGTCCTGTGACATTGGGGTTGCAGGTCATTCCGTGGCCCCCTTCTCTGCTTGCGCACGCTTTGCAGGGATTGTGTTCGCTGACCGGCACAATGATGTTTTTTGGTTAGGGACTCATGTGTATCAGAGACCTGCACGTTGGTACATGAGGCACTATGATTTGATCAAATTATATACCAACTTCTGATGTTGGTTTTTAATGTAGCTGAACAAGCTTTTGTGTCAACCACGGGTGTTATGTGCAGCTACTTCAGTCTTTTTGGCTTGTGCAATAATAATAAGAATCCTATGGATATAAGCTCAAATAAATAGTGTACAGCAGTGACCAAACATGTAAAGTGAAACCCAAATATATGTAAAGTTATCACCAAAATCAGTTTAATCTTGTCCCTGTTCCCAGCTGAGTTTGGTGATAACTTTACACATATTTGGGTTTCACTTTACATGTTTGGTCACTGCTGTACATTATTTATTTGAGCTTATTTCCATAGGATTCTTATTATTATTGTCTTGTATCAACTTTGTATTGGAACAGGGTGCATGATATACTTATACAGGGTGTCAGGATGACACTATACCTCGTGTCCCCATAGTTAGTCTTTTTAAGTGGTTTTAATCTTGGGATTGTTTTCATGTATTATTTTTTGTACCTGTTGGAATAAAGTACTTTATATATTTAAATTTACTTATGATATCTGGTGTGCTAGTTTACTATATGGCATATCTTTTTCTATGTTTTTTTGTTCTTTATATGGTTTTATATGCCATTTATAGCACCCTACTAAATGATTATACTTTGGGTTGTGCATGTCCTGCATGTCTTATTGGACCACTTCATTACAGAGGGACAGTTAGTGAGTCTCCATTATAGACATGAGCCACTCTCGAGAGTATAGCACAGCGCTTTGTCTGAAGAGGAGGACAGACCAGCCTGAAGCAAGAGATGCCCTGTGCAGCTGATGTGACAGCACAGAATGGTGCAATCTAGTCTACTATATGGGGGGGGGGGGGGGGGGGGGGGGGGGAGTGTTACGTCCAGATTCTACATGGTTAAACACATGGACAGTGCATGAGGCTGAACAGTGCTTCTCTATCACATTAGCTATCCTGGTGATAGAATAACTTTACTTACGGTCTATTATTCTGTTATATTGAAATTTTGAAGATATTCTATTTACCACTACATAAACATTAGTTTACCTGCATCCTATTACATTGATTAATTATATAGTGCATAAGAAAAGAGTTACCGTATTTGTACTGACATTTATCAGTTCCCTCACACCTAAATTCTGGTGAAACAGGAACGTTCTTGATCCCTAATCTAAGGGGCACACCCAAGCTTGACTCATTGTGAGACTGTAGTATGAGGTCACACCAGCCAGCTGTACTCATTTACTACTAGTTCAGCAGAAAAGACATTACTGACAATGTGCCCTGCATCTAGAAATCCACACTTCTCACCACTTCATCAAAAAATAGCCAGTGATCCGTGGCTTTTGTAATAAATTAAATTGGGACAGATAAGTGTGACCCAGTAATTGTGAAAGCTGTGTTGTCTACAGACAGCGGAGAGGAAATACAGAGGAGCTCTTACTATAGCTGAAGGTCAATGAGCAATAAAAGCTGAAATAGCACATGTTCCGCACATGAACATCTGAACAAACAATGGCTTATATTTGCAGACCATTAACAAAATGCAGCTTTTATTGAAGTATAAAAGCTTTATTAATAAGCGGACTGTACAAATGGAACAGTTACATGGTTACAGCATCTAGGATGTTCCGGAGATCCGGCCTTTCAAACCAAACACCCAAAAACAACCAAATGGTCAAAATATTATTTTCTATGGTTACAAAACTTTGGTTTGACATGTCTGTTTGTTTTATTTTTAAATTGATCCATTAATGGATCCCTAGGTATTCAGTGCGGCTTCTGTCATGATTAAAAGGGGCAGTCTGTTTCCGTCTAAAAAGTTTCTTTCAGGATCCATTCTGTCTTAGCATGACAGATAATGTGGACAGTCTCATTTTTCTGTCCTGTCAAAAAACATGATCCCATTAGATATTTTTTTTGTACAATACAAGTCTATGGCAACAGGATGCTACCGGGTAGGCATCCTGGTGTGTGTGTTTGTTTGATCCATCCTGTTTAACTTCTGTTTTTAATAAACCATTCAATTGCCTCATATTTTGAGTCCTCTTATTGAAAAAGAATTATAGGCTAAATTATAAATAATAATAATGAATATAATAATAACGACCATTATTTGCCCTTCTTATTTTTACATTGTGAGAACATAGCCTTAAGAGGTAAAATTAGAAGTATTTATAACCCTTTCGATCTACATGTGGCAGGGTTTTCATGAAACTTCTGTGTGGGGATAAAAAAAAGAAGGGGCTGGCCTATCTGTCAAACTTCTAATAAAGACAATTTATGTTGTAAATTTTTCCTATGTAATTCCTAACTGACTCCAAGACCAATATAAACTATATAATGCTCGTGATATAACACAATACTTAAAAGAGAGCCACCTCAACCATTAGCTGATCCTTGGGAGTCAAGCTTCTGAAACCCATGCCTTGCAGATGCCAGATAGCAGAAATATAATTCCTCTTTGTACCCATCTAATGTGAATCTGTACTGGCATGTAGCCATCCCCAAATTGCCGGTGCCATGTTTTAGAAGTCCTCACACCGTGTCTGGTTCAGGGGTGAACCTTTCTCCCACTGCCAGTATTTTGAAGAAAAAATACTTTTATATGCTGTGAGAGAGGCGTCGCAGGCCTAGGGCACAGAAGCTCTAGGCCACACCAGAAGGACTGCCTGCCGCAAGGCAATAAAAGTATTTTTTCTCCAAAATACTGGTGTAGCAGGCCAGATTAACCCCCGTCCAGATTATACCCGGGTATAAAATAGCCTAGGCCAGAGTATACCCCAGGGTATAAAATGGCCTAGGCCAAACTATAACCCTCCAGGCCAGAATATACCCTGGGGTATAAAATAACCTAGGCCAGAGTATACCCCGGGGTATAAAATAGCCTAGGCCAAACTATATCCGGTGTGTAAAATAGCCTAGACCAAACTATACCCCGGGGTGTAACATAGCCTAGACCAGAGTATACCCATCCAGGCCAGAATATATCCCATCTAATGTCGAACCAGGCCAGAGTATACACCGGGGGATAAACCCTACACCTGGGGATGTAAAACAGCCTGGGCCATGCAATAGCTCTCCGGGCCATAATGTTATTACTTCACTGGTTTTTTCACCCCTGGCCCAAGCCACAGTATACCCCAGGGCATATAATTTCATACCCAGGGGTGTAATATAGCCGAGGCTATACTATAAACCTGGGGACAGTGTAGCCCAGGCCACAATATACCCGGGGGATAAACTCTATATTTGGGGGGTGTAAAACCAGCCCAGACTATATCCCTCCAAGTTATCATGTCACTGTTTTTCTCAGTTCTGACCCAGGCTATAGTATACCCCAGGGGATATATTCTATACCAGGGGGTGTAAAATAGCCTAGGCCAGAATATATTCCTCCAAGTCATAATGTTATCAATTCACTGGTTTTCTCACTTCATCTCTAATTTGCTAAAAAGTGTGCAGATTTTTTTATTTTTCTATCATACTCGGACACACAGCTGCTTTCATGTAAAATAGCGCAAAACCCTTATGAAGTCTTGGACAGGTATTTATGAAGTGCACAAAATCTCCTTATTAGCAAAAAAAAACATAATTATAAATGTCCCCTATGGCCCTGTTCACACTGATCAAGAATGTCGGAATTCCATGGCGGAGCGTCCCGCCGGGGGAATCCCGCCGTGCTCAGTGTGCTGCTTTGAGGGAAGGAGAGGGAGCGCGCTCCTCCGCTGCAGACGCTCTTCGCTCAAAGAAATGACATGTCATTTATTTGAGCGAAGAGGAAAGGAAGCAGACGCCTTCACCCCTTCACTCACAGTGAGACACTGAGCACAGCAGAATTCCCCGGCGGAGCGCTCCGACGCGGAATTCCGACATTCTTCCTCAGTGTGAATGGGGTCTATGGGGGAGGCAACCAATCAGATTCCACCTTTCATTCCTCACAGACTCTTTTGGAAAATGAAAGGTGAATTGGTTACTAGGGGCAACTGAGCCAGTTTCACTTAACACCTTGGGGGAGATTTATCAAACATGATGTAAAGTGAAACTGGCTCAGTTGCCCCTAGCAACCAATCAGATTCCACCTTTCATTTTCCAAAGAGTCTGTGAGGAATGAAAAGTGGAATCTGATTGGTTGCTAGGGGCAACTGAGCCAGTTTCACTTTACACCATGTTTAATAAATCTCCCCCTATGTGTTTAGATTTTTAAGATTTACATCAGTAGCTTCTCACTCAGCAGATAAAGCCGAATCCCCAATAAAATGTAAAAAAATTAAGTATTTATTGTGTCTATCACTCAATGCTACTGATTTCATGGGGGTATAAAACAGCCTGAGGGGGTATGAATTGGCCTAGGCTGAAATATACCCCAGGGTATAAAATAGCCTAGGCCAAAATATACCCGGGGTATAATCTAGCCTAGGCCATGTTAACCCCGGGTATAGTCTGGGCTGGGGGTATACTCTGGCCTGTTACACCGGCACCAGAAGAACGGCCAAACCCCGAAATGGACACAGGGTGAGGACCTCTACAACACAGTAATTTGGGGTCGGCTTCATTCTGGTACAGATTTACTTTAAATCAAATCAAGCAGAATAGGAGTTTACTTTGCTCTGGCAAATAGAGGAGGTGTCTGCTTACATGTGAGTAATCATATGAAACATGGCTATGTCTACCAATCTTCCTAAAGAGAGAATCTCATTGGAGGAAACAAGTAGGGCAGACAAGTTGCTTTCCATTATAGTACCAGAAATACAAGACCGCATGAATCATCAAATATTGGTCCGGAGTTGGGTAGTCAGGAGGAAGATCACAGGAAAGATGGCAGTAACAAGAAAACCTTTTGATCAAGTCTCACATAGAATCTTCTTTACCTTTTACGCTATAGTCACAGAGTTATGTTTAGGTATGGCACCAAGCAATATACAAGACCGATAACCCAACAGGATTGTGCTACGTGTAGCTCCATGCTAGGTCTAGATACATAAGGGAAGTTGGTAAATCTCTTTACTAAATCATGCAGTAATAGTGATAAATGGAGCATAGGCCAGTGTAGAATCCAAGTATCACAGATAAATACATGATGGCACATAGTCCAATCTACACATCTCCTAATACTAGACTTTTGTCATGTATAGCAATTTATGTGAAGCCTACAAACATAATTTATCTGCAGACTAGTAAATATGTTGTGTTATACTGGCAGTTCCCACAAACTATATACTCGCTTCGGTCTGAACGACCGCAGCGAGTATGTAATTCTGCCGCCCTTAGACCGCAGCGAGTATATAGTTTGTGGGAACTTCCAGGACCTGACCGTTCGTGTGAATATACCCTGAAGATGGATTCAAAAGCAAATATACAATACTACACCAAATCAAAAAGGTGTAAAGTAAACTGCCTAGACCCCGCTGGAAAATTGTAACCAAGGCCTCCAATTTTATATGCAGAAGGGGCACACAGTGATGTCACCGCACAGGCATAATCCTTATATACAGAGATTATAAATACAGCATACAATAATAATCCTTATATACAGAGATTATAAATACAGTGATGTCACCGCACAGGAATAATCCTTATATACAGAGATGATAAATATAGGGATGTCACCGCCCAGTAATAATCCTTATATACAGAGATGATAAATACAGCGATGTCACCACACAGGAATAATTTTTATATACAGAGATTATAAATACAGTGATGTTACCGCCCATGAATAATTGTTATATACAGAGATTATAAATACAGTGGTGTCACGCTCAGGAATAATCCTTATATACAGAGATGATAAATACAGTGATGTCACGCCCAGGAATGTTCCTTATATACAGAGATTATAAATACAGTGTCACCGCCCAGAAATGATGCTTATATACAAAGATTATAAATACAGTGATGCCACCATACAGGAATAATCCTTATATACAGAGATTATAAATACAGTGATGTCATCATACAGGAATAATCCTTATATACATGCTCCCGCTGTGAGTATGTCTTCTCACCCAAAATAACTGACAAGGGATCCGCGGCAGATTTCGCTGCAAATTTGCAGCGTAAAATACGCTGCGAATCCGGTACGAGAGAAGCCACCCTAAAAGGGCACACTACATGGTCGAAGTGGTCTTTTTGTACCGGCAATTTTCTATGTTTCTACTCATTTCAATGTTATATAATGTGGGCAGTCAAGTGGACTCTGTGAGTATATTGCACTCCATACTGCTGGAGTGCAGTGGGTTGAAATACCCGAAGATTACAGTGACCCGGTGAGAGAGCCTTTTTTCCTTCACATTTTTGTATATATTACTGAGTTTACCGGACTGGTGGTGTCCGGAGGTGTGGAGGGTGCACATAAGCATTTTAAAGTGCGTAATTATTCTGTTGAAGTATAATGTGGGACCACATACTGTAGAATAAAAACTTGGTAGCACTTCCTTTTCCATGGGGCACTACAGTATGTTTCTCACTGAAATCAATGGGAGATTTTTTTTTTTCTTCAAGAAACCACCATTTTAGATGGGAAAATCAATGCCGTTTCTGCTCAAAGCCATGTGTTTTTGCCTGTGTGCAAATACACTTATTGCTGATTTTTTTTTATATTTTTTATGACAATTCACAGATTAGACAAGTATTAAAATCATATTGAACTGGTTATTAAAAAAAAAGGTCTTCTGTGAACTGCAGCTCAGGGAGACCCAGAGCTTGTGACTGCAGGATGCTCTAGGTCAGTGTAGGGTCATCTGGACTTCAGTCAGGAAATGCTGCTGGATCATCTTACAGGGCGGGTATGAGACACAGATCCTAAAACAAGCAATGGCTTACATTACCTCTCTCTGGTACTTATGCAGCAGTGCTTCATATCCTGCTATCTGTCATCATCTAATGTCATTCTCTAGAAAGCTATCTCAGTGAAACAAGGCCCAGTTACAGTCAACTGTTACATATACAGCACTGACCTATGTGCAATCTAATTGTATCCATAATATACACTAAGCGCAGAAGTCACGCAGAAAGCTCCTGCTGATACTATGGCCTAGTCTTATTTTATCTACATGCTAAAAATTGTTCCCCAAAATTATAATTATTTTCTATATGATCTTTCTATCTGAAAACTGTAGGAAACATCCAAGCATGGATAGTTCTACAATTTTCCACTATACCGTGTCTTGGATTATGAACATAATTCATTCTGGGAATGTGCTGGTAGTCCAAATCTCATATATTAATGCAAAATTTCCCATAAGAAATAACTGAAATACAGACGATTTGTTCCACAACTCCCATGTTCACTAAGAAAACTTACAGTTTAATTGAGAGTAAATTTACACAAACTTTTTAAAGAAATTTCTGCAGCTTTCCTATTCAAATGAATGGAACTGACTTTTACAGTAGTCATAGAAATTTCTGGACAACATATATGCTGCATGTAAATGCACCCATACACAAATTAGTATTAGATGGGCGCTGTCACTTTCCAAAGGTTTGATAGGTCATATCAATCATTTTGTCGAAAGTTTTAATCAGTTGGGGTCTGGGTGTTCACATTTTGACTGATCGCTAGATTCGTGTACTAAACGTGCTCTCTCCCAGCTGTGTTGAAGACAGAATCTCAGTCAAAACGTTTGACATGTCTCTTATGGTGAGTTTACACAGGCAGATTTATCTGACAGATTTTTGAAGCCAAAGACAGGAACAGACCATAAACAGGAAACGGGTCATGAAGGAAAGACTGAGCTTTCTCCTTTTTTCAAATCCATTCCTGGCTTTGGCTTCCAAAATCTGTCAGATAAATCGGCCTGTGTAAACGCACCATAAGTTTTTTTAGAAGTGACAGATACTTAAAAAACATTTTTATATCATTTTCCAAATTCGAATACAAATGGGGGGGGGATTTATCAAACATGGTATAAAGTGATACTGGCTCAGCTGCCCCTAGCAACCAATCAGATTCCACCTTTCATTTTCCAAAGAGTCTGTGAGGTTGCTAGGGGCAACTGAGACAGTTTTACTTTACACCATGTTTGATAAATCTCCTTTAGGGTATATTCACACGAACAGACTCGTAGCGAGATTCTCGCTGCGAGTCCGGCAGGTCCTGGCAGTTCCCACACACTATATACTCGCTGCGGTCGTTCAGTATGTAATTCTAGCGCCCTTAACCCCTTCTGCTTCTGCCCGGCTCCCCCGCTGTAAGCATACATTACCTCTCCTCGCTGCACGGGTCCGGCGTCCTGCTCTCCCGTCCGGCCAATCAGTGTGTTGCCCAGCCGCAGCCACTGATTGGCCGGACGGGAGAGCAGGACGACCGCAGCGAGTATATAGTGTGTGGGAACGACCGCAGCGAGTATATAGTGTGTGGGAACTGCCAGGACCTGCCGGACTCGCAGTGAGAATCTCGCTGCGAGTCCGTTCGTGTGAATATACCCTTATGCTGTTTAAAAAATCTGCACAGATTTTAAGGTGTACTGCAAATCTATAGTAAAAAAACAAAACTGCTGTGTGTCTGCTGTGTAATAATTCTTTTTATTCAAATATCTTTAGATATGGTAACCTATTCTACTCACTGTACCGATCTAGCAGATCTGAAGTACACATCACTTTCTTGTGTTGTGACTCCAGAAATCTCAAGGTCATACATATACTTTTATACATACAGTCAAGGTTATAAAACTAAGACCAGCAGAACCATGTGGCCACAGTTCTCAATTTCTGTTCCCAAAACTAAAATGCCCAGCTTATTCATAGCAAGTAAGGAAGTTCCTGATTTGTAAGTCCTCAGTTTAGATTTCCAGCTGACGGTGCCCCTGCACACTTGGATAACACTTACAAATGTTTTGTTTGTGCAATTGTTCACTATTAATTGCAAAAATAAATAAATAAATAAAAAGACATGTTCTTGCATGTCTCCATGGTAATAAAATGTTAATGTTAATAGAAGTCACAAGGTACCAATGTCTAATTCCAAGGTCTAGATAAATGGATTAAATACAAGATTATTCAGTGATAGCATTTTTAGACAGCAATGTGAATCTCAAATCTTTAACACTGTTATTATACCTAAAGATCTTGAGTTGTCATTTTGATATATCGATAGGGGTTGTCTAAATTGTACAAATGACAATTACATGTTGTGACACTCAAAATTATTGGAATCATAAGCGACATCAGGCTATGTTCACACTACGTAAGTACCGTAGTGATCATGGTCGTGATTACTACAGAACTTACGTAGTGCTGCTGCGGAGGGAATCACGGCCAGTGTGTATACACTTAGTATACACTCCAGCTGGGATCCCTAGCGGCGCTGCAAGAAACTGACAAGTCAGTTTTCTGTGGCCGCTATTCACTGAATAGCAGCCGCAGAAAACAATGTCAGTCCACACAGTTGTGAGCAGTGGGGAATTCGGATACGGGCACGCACGGATGCACCCGCATCAGAATTCAGCGGCAGTAAAGATCATCAGGGATGATCTTTTCTGACACAAGCCGTTCTGTGACCCGGACGGCCGGTGTCTTACAGAGTGGGAACATGGCCTCAAAGTGTATAGAGGCACCTTTAGGCTAGGTTCACACTAAGTAAAAATGACGGCGGTCTTTCATAATAACGTCCATCACTTTTATTTTTAAAATAACAGACATTATTTGCACGATGACGGCCGTTCTTACGAAAGACGGCTGTCATTTTCACATAGTACATAGTGTGAACCTAGCATTACAGTTAACTGGGATTGTAAGTTTTAATTTTATAGAGACTGTCCATAATCAACCTTTTTTCTTTTTATTACAAGTGACCATATTATACTTGATAAGTGCTTTTTAATAACTATGTTTTGCCCTTTTCTTACTTCTCATATCCTTTCTGGGCTGTAGATGGCTTCTCTCCTCATACATCATACAGTACAAGTCACATTGCTATTTATAGAAATAAATCTGGTTCTGTAAAAATATAGCACCTGATCTATTGGATGAAGCAGCCATGTGAGAAGGTTGTATAGACACAGTGCTGTTCTTCATACAATGTACAGACACTGTTGAAATGTTCACATGTGGTTCACTTGTGAAAAAAAAAATGCACTGCAGTTTTAATGAAAAAAAAAAAAAATAATAATACATGTCACGAGGCTGCTCATGCCCAAAAGGAAAAATGGGGGGGGGGAAAAGACAATTTCTAGCAAACATTTTATTGCAATCCTTTCTTAAATGTTTTGTATATTTTAGGAGGAAGAAGAAGAAATTAAACTTGAAATTAATATGCTGAAAAAGTACTCCCACCACAGAAACATTGCTACATACTATGGAGCCTTTGTAAAGAAAAGTCCAGTGGGTCAGGATGATCAGCTTTGGGTAACTATTAATGAACAACTTAAAAAATCTTAAAGGCTATGGACACCATTTTACTGATGGTATTGTTTTGTTTCCTGAATACAAAATAAAGAATCTCCCTGAGTAGCCTTCATTAAAGGGGTTTTCCCAGTAGAGATGTTCGTTCCAAACGTTGCAAAATCAAAAACAAGTTCTGGAAGATGGCGGGCTCACATCTAAAGAAGACAAAGTGCCCGTTCACACAGAGTCATAATGACACTGTATAGGAGGCGTGCGCTCTGCATCTCTCGGCGCTAAAGAATGAACATGTTCATTCTTCAGCGTGGGGAGAGAAGCCGCACGCGCCTCCCATAGAGTGTCATTATGACACGGAGGCTGGCGGCATTCCGCTGTTCTTACTCTGTGTGGCCCAAAGACAAAAAAATAAGATATTCTCACCCGGTGTCCCTTTGTGGATCTCAGTTTTCACCAGCTGCCTTTAGAGTGACAGCCGGCCATGGCCAGTGATTGACTGAGCAGACTGTCACTCTTGATTAATCTAACCTGCTGATAGCCTCCTATAGCATCCGGGACACTGAGGAGGAAGGTATGTGTCTTACACCCCACCCCCAATCAGTGACTGATGACCTATCCTATGGACACATTTGTCTATTTTGGTAAAAAAAAATTAAAATTAATAATATCCCACCATTTAGCTGCTACTCGGAGAAAGAGAAGATAAATTTGTCAGACTTTCTGCTCTATTAGTGTTAGAAACAGATTAGTATAATTCTATATGTATAAGATATAGCAGCTCCTATTAACAGTTCTCTATATTATCTGATGCCACCAAAACACACATGGATGACATGTTCTCCCTCTCTTACAGCTGGTAATGGAATACTGTGGAGCAGGATCAGTTACTGACTTGGTCAAGAAGACAAAAGGCAACTGCTTGAAGGAAGATTGGATTGCATACATCTGCAGAGAGGTTCTGCGGGTACGTTCCCAAAGGTTTTCTAGTTCGGTTTTATGTTATTGATCAGTTAGAAAACACACGCCACACTGGGTGATAGTATAACAGCTAGTTTATATGATATAATGATTGCTTTTATCATTCTAGGCTACACTTCCTGATCTTTAATCCACATTGCATGTATGTGCAGTTAATGGGGTCAGCTCCCTTTTAACATATATCCTATCCACAGTGTATCACATGAAGTCCAATTGATGCAATCTGATACTTTCCCTAGACAAGGAATAGAGGAGTAACACTGAACATGTCCATATAACCATAGGGGGGCATTTATCAATTCCGGCGTTTTATGCGCCGGACTTAAAAATGTCCCCGCAGACATAGAGGCGTATAAATGTCCCCCATAGACTGTATCCATGTTTTCCAGGTCTCCCTAGGGATGCATCCATCTTCTGCAGCCACCGGTAATCAAATGCTATACAATCGGGTTTGGATTGACTCATATCTAGACATATCTGATCTGGAATTCCACATCAGTTTATATTATCAGAATTTTAATAACATAGATCATTGGATACTTATTACAGAATTTACTAGATACTGTAAAGATATCAAAATGGAGAGGGCGGTTTCTGTAATCATTTGAAACCAGCAGGAAACCATTTCACCAAAGAATTCTCAGATGAAAATATATTTATGAAAAAGCAGGAAAAATTATTTCTAAGAAGTGTTTTAAAGGCAAAAAGAAAATTTGATATTCATATTATATGCAAAATTGTGCATAAAATAGAGGGACTCAGTCAGAGAGAAAGTCTGCCTTTATATAAATAGAGATATCTGCTCTATCTTCCAAGTTTTAAAACTTTCTATGAATCTGTACATTAAATGCAACAAATTAAAAATTAAAAAGTATTGACTGCCTAAATGCAAAGGGGCAGCATGTTATAGAGCAGGGAGAGGATAACATTATTCATTTCATTTATTTGTGTAAAGCTTATTATGGAAGTGGGTGGTCCTATTCAGTGATTGACAGCTATGTATATAGAGAGAGCAGTCATTGACGGACCACTCATATGACTACAAGAATGAGCAGAATTGATTACTAGCTATCCTGAATTTTTTTACCACAAAACTATATATCAGTTTTCTAAACTCTTCCTCTTCTACAACATGCGTCCTTCAGATCGGACTATATTTTTAATAAGGCAGGTTATTTGTGGATAGGCTATCAATATGTTTTTTCCTGGAAAACCTCTTTAAGGGTGCTGTACTACATAGCAGTTTTTTGTTTTTTTTTAAACAGACACTGTAGTTTCTGAGCCAAAAATAAGAGTGGATTTAAAAGGAACAGTAAACATAGAGGAGGGACTTGCAGTGGCCTGTTAACAAAATGCTGTATGTGATGACAGGCTAAAGGGGTTTTCCGGAAATTATGAAGTTGTGTTTGGTACTACACTTGGTGTCCACTTACAGTATCAGGTGCAGTATAAGGCAATGTACAGATGCACCACAGTATCTAGTATTAGACTGAAGCCATTTCTTCATAGTGCCTTTACTGTCTTGATTAGAGTTGAGCAAAGTTCCAGTGGCTCGATATATCCATGTTTTCCAGGATTCCCCAGGGCTGTCCAACATTAATTAAATGCTGCATGCTCGTGTTCGGACAAACACGAGTACAGTATGCATTAAGTTTGCTCAACACTAATGTTGACCAGTAAGGGTTCTGGTGGGAGGTGGACACCAATTAATCACACACCGATGGCCTATCCCAAATATTGACATTCAATAAAAACTGTTGGGGGGAAAAAACAACTCTTCAAGGGTAGCTTCACAAGTACAATATTGTAGCAGGTTTCACAGCGAAATCCACTACAATACTCTGTACTGTCATTGTCTACGGCTCTGCATTCTAGCAGCTGATTTTCTTGCCAAAAATCCACTGTGTGGCTATGTTCACACAACGTATGTTTTGTATAAATCACAGCCGTTGTTGCAATTTGCAACAACAGCCGTGATTAATACAAAACATACTTCGTATTAGAATGAATGGATGGAGCGTGTGGCTCTGGCTGCATGCTCGATTGTGTGCAGCGCGGATTTGGGATGCGAATTCACCAGAAGTGAAGATCATCCGTCCGGTACTGCTGTTCATAATCACTGCGAAACTCACAGCATGATATCCGCTGCGATGCAGTATGTGAGAAACTAGGCTAAGGGAATAAAAAATAAAAGGGAATCTGGCATTGGAAACTTCACCATCCTGTGGGTTGACTTTTTCATATCTCACATAATACATTCCTTCCACAGTAAAGGTATTTGCTGTTTCACATGACAGGTTTATGTATTGCAGGGTCTGGCTCACCTCCATGCTCACCATGTTATTCACAGGGATATCAAAGGGCAAAATGTTCTTCTGACAGAGAATGCAGAAGTGAAATTGGGTGAGTACCAGTTCAATCACATATTGTATATGCAGCAGTCAGCTGATAGTGGATAAGTGATTTGATGATAAAACCTAATACTGATCATCTCTAATGAACCTTTTAGGTCTTTCTGAATGGATCTGAATATTTCAGAGTTTATATAAAAATACTTGAGATTCAAGCTGTTACGCAACACCACAAGTTGGTGGGGAAATTCTGCTACATCCAGTTGTTAGCTTGTCTAGTAATAGATACTGAAAAATCACCATACATATGGTCTCCTATTGATAAAGTATAGCCTTATCTTACTTTTATTCAGAAAAGAATCCACATTTTAGGAAAGTGTAAAGCCCAATTTTTTTCTTTTCTAGTGCAGAATTTCTTCATTCTCAACTTCAGTCTTCGACATTTCCAATAGTTCATGGTCTAAGGAAACCCTAAGGTCATGAATTGATCTTGGCTTTAGCTTTTTCTTAAAGAAGAAGGAAAACAATTCCTCCTAAAATCATCTACCATATTTTTGGTCACTAACAGCAGGCAGGAGTGCAGAACTGCACACAAAGGTTTGGCTAATAAAGAAACTAGAACATTGGGTTCTAATAAGGGTTCATTCATACATCAGTAGAATTTCATCTATACACGGATGGTGTTCTGCGGACTGGACCTGGGATCTCCCAGCATCATGATAAATTATTATGTTAGGAGCTCCTAAACAGTTTAATAGTTCACGCTAGTGTACTGACACAGCTGTGTGGCTGTTTAGGAGCTCCAAACATCATAATTAATTATGATGCTGGAAGCTCCCAAGTCCAGTCTGTAGAACACTGTCCGTATATCGACGGAATTCTATGGACATGTAAGTCATCCCTAAGATGGCTGCTTCATGCTTGTCAATGAAAAGGCAGATTGTGATGGTAACAGTGAAGGTTTGTTCACATTAGGCCATATTTGCATGTGACCCGATTTACTACCAATGGTGACTGCATCCTTAGATGATTTTATACACAGAATTTCCCAAAAAATATAACTATTAACACTCTCAGGAAGAAAAAATAAATGAGAATTCATCATCACTATGCGGTTTTTGTTGTGTTTTGTTTTATTATGCATAAATTTTCATCCTCTATCTAGTCCTTTCTGAGACCCTGTGACCCCCAATCAGATTTTTTAGGGTCAGACACACCTCCTTCCTCTTCCCTCGTCCCTGCCTTGACTGATTTACGTACAGGGCTTTGGTTTCAGCACTGAGCCCTGTACATCAATCAGGCATGGTGGAGAGGCAGGAGGCATGCATGCAATGGATCAGCAACACCTCCTTGATGGTTGAGGATTAGATAAGGCACTGGTATATATATATATATATATATATATATATATATATTTTTTTTTTTTTTTTTTTTTTTTTTCCCTTAACACCAGTTTTATGTCCTAACCGAGTGTAGCTTCCAATCCAATGAATGTATGCTTTTGTGTTTTTTAAGTGCTGTCACCAGCTGGCTTAAAGGATAAGTCCAGTCAATTTATAAGTTTCTGGGTCAAGTAAGGGTACAGAAAGTTATTAATTGCCTGGATTTATCTTTTAAAGTGGGTAGGGGAAAAACCCCTGATGGGGTATGGGAGTGACCTCCCACCCTCGCTTTTGTCACTCCCAAAAAAAACTCACCCTATGGGTACCTTCACATGTGGCTGCGGGTCTGCTGAGTAAAATCCACAGGGCATTTTTATACCGTTGACCACCGTTAGTCGACATGGGGTCAGCCATTCAGCTATCTCCTCCCTGATGGTCCGGAGGAGCTCCTGCCCACTGTGGCTTCGTTGACCCAGGCTCACCAAATGGAGGACAGCCTGAGAGCGGCGGGCCTGACATCGGTGGTAAGACACTGGGTCAGGTTGGACTGCAGTGGTGGTGGAGGCAGAACTTGTGCTACCCGCTGCTGGCCCCCTAAAGCACCGTGGAGGTGACAGTGGCAAGAATGGGCCAACTTCCTGATGGTCTCTTGGAAGGATGTTGACCCAATGGGCAGTAACGGACATGTACTGCCCTTGCCCATAATTAGAGGACCAGACATCAGCACTCAGGTGCACTGTCTTGGACACCGAGAGTCCCAATGAGTCGCCAACCTTTCTCTTCACATAACTGTGCAGTGATGGGACAGCTTTGCCAGAGAAGTAGTGGCGGCTGGGGACTCGCCATCTGGGGTGCGCACACGCCACAAAATCCCTGAAAGGCTCGGAGTCCACAACATTAAAAGGCAGGGACTGAAGCACCAGCAGTTTAACCAGGTGTCCGGTCAGTTTCTGTGCCATGGGATGGCTGCTGGAGTACACCTGACATTTGGCCATGGACTCAGTCAGCGATTGCTGCCTCATTAGGGGTGTAGATGGCAGGGAGACTGTGCTGCTGCTGGCAACTGAGGCTGACGAGCCCTGAGTTCCAGTGAGAGGATGCTGCATGATGGGATCTGCAGTGTATGGTGCATAATGACAGGAGGTGGCATTGGGGTCACGGTTTTTCCAGGCCTGTTGGTGTTGCCTTTCCATGTGCTTCCTCATGGATGTTGTCCCAAGGTTATCACCCCTGCCACGACTGACCCTCTCATTGCACAGCAGGCACAGAGCGATGTGCTTATCTGTCCCCAGCTGAAAGAACTGCCAGACGACAGAGGACCATGGTTTGCTGCCAGCCACGGGGGGGGGTCTTGCTGGTTGTTCACTGTCACCGCTGCCTGAGGGTCCCCTCTCAGGACCAAGGCTTGGAGGTAATGGACTCTGCCTGGTAGATTGTCTTCTACCCCTCCCTCTTGTGCCTCGCTTCCTTGCACCAGTGGGATGTTGCTGTCTCGGTAGCACCTCAATTTCCTCCCCTGATGATGAGGAGGATAATGGTGTTTGGGGGCACCACGTCCGATCAGCGACATCATCATCACCACCACTGCTACTGTCCTCCAGTGGCTGGGACAGGATCTCAGGTGTGGCACTGGATGCCCCTCCCTGGCTTACAGCCACCACCTCCTCTGCAGTCTCTGCACGTTCCACCTGCTGCCTTTGGGGGACTATCTCCTACTCCTCATCATCAAAAAGTGGTAGAGAATCCAAAGGCAGATGAAGATTTGCCAACAGTTCCCTGGCAGAGGGTGCCCCAAAGGTGAGTGGCATAGTAATAACAGGGGACAGGGCAGAGGACTCTCGCTGACCGTCCCATGTAAGGGTGGTGTCGGATGATCCAGCCGACTTCGTTTGGGAGCTTTGGGCGGTGGAAGTGGAGGATTGGGTAAGCCAATCTAGAACCGCTGGCTGTGTGGTTCTTACAGAACCACTGGGTGTCTGGGGTAGCTGCACCCTGCTGCCACGCCTGTTACCCCGGCTGCCACCGGGCCTGGTGCTGCCACTTCTCCTAGCCTCACCGCCTCTTGCAGTCCCTGCCTGTGAAGTGCTGGATGTAGGACGCTTGGACATGGTTCTTTTGTTGGGGGAAAATGAAAGAAGCTACTGGCCGCAAGGCACAAACTTTCAGTGACAATCTTGTGGGTTGGCGGCACCCAGCAAAGTAGCAATGTACAGGTAATCACAAAACACCTTTTTTTTAATTTTTACTTTTTTGTGTTTTTTTGTACTTTTTTTAAACCTTCTTTTAATGAACTTTTTAAAGAACTTTTGTGGTTGCAGCCAGCTATACGGGGTTGACAGCACCCAGCAAAGCAGCAATGTACAGGTTAGCACAAACAAACAAACAACCTTTTCAACTTTTTTAGGGTTTTTTGTGGGTTGCAGCTATACGGGGTTGACAACTTTGTGGGTTGCAGCTATACGGGGTTGACAGCACCCAACAAAGCAGCAATGTACAGGTTATCACAAACGAACAAACAAACAACCTTTTTTTTTTGTTTTTTGGTTTTTTTTTAACAACTTTGTGGGTTGCAGCTATACGGGGTTGACAGCACCCAACAAAGCAGCAATGTACAGGTTATCACAAACAAACAAACAACCTTTTTTTTAAAACTTTTTTAGGGTTTTTTTTAACAACTTTGTGGGTTGCAGCTATACGGGGTTGACAGCACCCAACAAAGCAGCAATGTACAGGTTATCACAAACGAACAAACAAACTTTTTTTTTTTTTTTTTTAGTTTTTTGGCGTTTTTTTTAATGAAGTTTTTTGGTTGCAGCTATACGGGGGTTGATGGCACCCACCACAGCAGCAACAACTAGCGTCTCCTCTCAGTCACAGAACGGTAGCTGGTTCTGACTCTTCTCACTTTTCTCTGTCTTTTTTTTTTATCTCCCTATCTCTGCCTGGATATCACAAGTTTTTTACTTCCTATCTCTCCCTCTCTCTACCTCCCTGTAGCTATCTACTTGTTTGCCTATCTATCTATGTGCTTTCCCTCCCTAACTAGCACAGAGCTTCTCTCTCTCTGCAGTCTAGACACACAATGAGAAAGAACGTGAACGCTCAGGCACTTCCTGTTCCTGTAGTGACGTCACACACCTTGATATTCACATAATAACAGGATAAAAGGGATGATAGGAGTAATAATTCCTTATATCCTCTTCCATTCTGTGAAAACAATACAGTTTTGCGACGCCATTGCGGTTTTAACGAACTTCGTAACAAACTTTTTGAAAGTTCGGTTCGGTACCAAATCTGGTTCGTAACGGTTCGGTTCGCTCATCCCTACTTTTGAGTGGTAGACAAGCAGCACAGGATGCCTGTTGCTTACATTTAGATTTCAGAGGGAGTGTTGTTTCAAACATAGAGTGTACAAAGTATTGTCTGTAGGGCTCTTCCTCTGTAAGTGAGAATCATACACAGCATGGGGCTATTAATAATCAAGCCTTTATACAGTTAGGAGCCAATGCATTGCATGAGCTTAAAACTGCCGTGTAAGTGAAGACCGATGTTAAGGGTGAATGGTTTTAATTAGGTTGCCAGCTCTTTTGGAGGAACTGGTTATGGCTTGGCAAGAACAGGGTGAAATGCTGCACACATAGAGTGAATTATATTGTTTTATTAGATACAGATGTCTAATAATTTTACTAGCGATGATCTAGAAATATGGGATGATATTAGCTATCAACACAAGTCATAAAATTGCAAGTGGTAAATTCTGCAGACTCAATAGGGTGACATGCTCTAGACCTTGGTGAGAAGACCTGTAAGTTGTCAAATTAAAGGGGTGCTCCGGCGGGGGGGCACTTTTTTGGGGGGACCGGGGAGGAGGTGGCTGAAATAAAAGACGTCCACTTACCTCCCCGGTTCCAGCGGCGGGTCCCGCATCACGGCGCTCCGGTCCCCGGTTCCCGGCCGCTTCCGGGTGTCTGACGCGGGCCCGAGACGTGACGTCTCAGGTCTGCTCAGCCACTCAGTGAAGGAGGCGGGATCTGTTTGAAGTCCGCTCGGATCCCGCCTCCTTCATTGAGTGGCTGAGCGGCCCTGAGACGTATCGTCTCAGGCGGCGTCAGACACCCGGAAGCGACCGGGAACCGGGGACCGGAGCGCCGTGATGCGGGGCCCGCCGCTGGAACCGGGGAGGTAAGTGGACGTCTTATTTCAGCCACCTCCTCCCCGGTCCCCCCAAAAAAGTGCCCCCCCCGCCGGAGCACCCCTTTAATGCTGGAATTTTGTAATCCAATCAAAGCATGTTTTTTTTTTCCATGCAAGATTTATTAGAAGCACCTGTAGGAATGTTGATCTCTTACGGTACTTTTATATGTAGAGGTAAATTCACTTCATTTACAACAAATGATTTCTTATCCCAGACAAAAAACAAACAAACTCTAAAGTCCTTTTTCTATGCAATCTCCTGTCCACCATCTGTTGTTAGGGATATTTTGTCTCCAGCAACAACCAATTCAAAACACAGGACGTGAGGGTGGGGACTAAACTAGTGCTAAGCTAGTGCAGCACATTGAAAAGGCCTAGGCTGTGTACCTGCAATCTGTTAGTCTGTCTACCTGATGGGTCTCCAAACTGCGGCCCTCCAGCTGTTGCAAAACTACAACTCCCATCATGCCTGGACAGCTAAAGCTTTGGATTTGGCTGTCCAGGCATGATGGGAAATGTAGTTTTGCAACAGCTGGAGGGCCGCAGTTTGGAGACCCATGGTCTACCCCCTCAAGAGGGATCAAAGCTTAGCCCTAAAGGATTTATCCAGGATTAGAAAAATATGGCCACCTTCTTCTAAAAACAGCAACATTCTTGCCTTTAGTTTGGGTGTGGTTTTGTAATTAAAGGGGTTATCCAGTGCTACAAAAACATGGCCACTTTCTTTCAGAGACAACACTACTCTTGTCTCCAGTTCAGGTGCGGTTTGCAATTAAGCTCCATTCACTTCAATGGAACTGAGCAGCAAAACCCCACCCAAGCTGGAGACAAGAGTGTGGCTGTCTCTGGAAGAAAGTGGCCGTGTTTTTGTAGCGCTGGATAACCCCTTTAAGCTCTAAGTTCGCATAATTGTTAATGGTAAACGATCCAAACGACCACTATTGCGAAAGACCTGAAATCGTTCACCCATTTACATGGAAAGATAATCGTTACTTATGATCGTTATTGCGGTCGTCTTGTCGTCGCTATTGCGTTCGTCACTATTGCGAACGACTGAACGACGTCTTATTCAATGCAAACAATTTGCAAACGAGCAAGGATAAAAATAGGTCCAGGTCTTATTAAGCGATCAACGATTTCTCGTTCGGTCGTTAATCGTTAACTGCTATTCAAATGAACGATTATCGTTTAGATTCTAACGATTTAACGATAATCTGAACGATAATCCTCCCATGGAATAGGGCCCCTAAACTGAGTTGCAAAACCGCATCCAAAAAGGAAACAAGAGTGGTGCTGTTTCTGGAATAAAGTTTTTCTAAATCAAGGCCCCCTCCTCTAAGCTGCAGTTCAGTGACTATTTAACTCCTTCTTTGCTGTGTTAATGCTGTTTATTTAATTTCTACTCACAAAGAACTTTCCCAGTCAGAGGATCAACACCTTGCCTTCCTCCACATGGCATTGATAGTAGTGTGCTCCAAATCATCCCCGACACAGTTACAGCCTGTTCAGTCTAGTTCATAGCAGAGAGGAGTAAAAGCTGTGCTGTGACTGGCCAGATAACTAAAGGAGGAAGTAACTGTTTGTGTACCACTGGCAAACAGCCCAGCTCTGGTCCTGAAATGGGGAGAATACTAAACGTGTGTCCCATGGAGGGGTATTAAAGGAGAAGTCCAGAGATTTTTTTTCATTTTAAAATCCTGCACGGGCAGGGGGAAAATCTCAAGGAACAACAATTTACCTCTCCCCATGCCTGTGAATTGCTGTGTCAGAATGTCCAAAACCTTCACCAGAAGGTATTTTCCCCCCAATTTGTAAAGTCATCAAAACTCCTGGGGGGGGATGCCTGACCCAGCTAACGGACAGCTCGCTCAGCCAATCGGTCACTGGTGTGGCGTCTTGCCCTAGTCACTAACTCGCCGAGCGGGCTGTCAGGTTGTGACGTCGGCTGAGAAGATGATCCTGGAGGCCAGCAGGGCGATCTGGCGCCGGACAGGCATGGGGATGAGTGAGTAGTAGTGGTTGTTATGCCCCCCCCCCTTTCCAACCCTGCCTCTTCCAAAAATTGTTGCAGCCCCAGACTTCTCCTTTAAAATCACCTTGTCACCACTCTGAGGGGGTAATCTTCAGGTTTTTTTTTTATTCTTTTATACAAACAGATACAAAACTCGGAACCACTCACAGTTTTAGTCAGCTGAACTTGGATCACAAAAGAACTGAGGTCTGACTCCTGTAGCTGTTACAGGAATGTCCAGTATTGTGACCACCTGAAGCGGGCCTAACACTGTATTTCCACATATTGTACTTGGTAGTCTTTGTTGCAAAGACTAAATTGCTAGGGATATAATGAAGATTTATGAAGGCACTACAAGAAGGCACTCAGGATGCCCAAGGGTGTGTAGTGGATGGGATTCATAGACATGGCTTTGCCAGAAGCAGTATATTTACATTCAATGATACTATGTAAAGCCAGATTAGGTTAAGATTTTAGCTTTGCCTGCTTAGTGTGAGACAGGCTTGTATTTCATATATTGATTTCTGGTAATACTGTTACTTAAGGTCACCAAATCAATGCACAGAGTCAGCTAGAAGAAACAGGATGCTGGATGGTTTCTGACACACCCTTGGGTTAAAAAGTTAACCTAAGTGTCTTTGACGCCCAGGATGTTTTTCAACACCCTCAGCTTCACATGTATCTCGCTTCTTACCAAACGCATTATTTAACGTGAGAAATTTAACTTTTGTCATCTTTTGCAATTGTTGCTCAATTGCAGACATTACATTCCAGTAATCATTGTTTCTGAAAGTCATATACTGGTTTCAAGTAGATCTTAAGTTATAACCTAAGATGGCCTCGGGTCCCATGGTCCTCCAGAGCAAGGGATTCCAGGGGACTTTTCATCTGCTGCAGCTAAACAAGTTCATCTCCTTCTATAATTGCATAATACATTTTGCTGATTCATTTCATTTAAAAGCCAAAATGAGAACAGATGATTGAGATTTAATATTAGATTTAAAACAGATGGTTTATTTCTATAGGCATTGCTATTTATGTCTATGGGATCTGTATGAGATTGGGGCTCAGTCATCCCGGTGAATTGGGCTGAGGTGTAATTCCACCGCCATTTAATGGCAAATATTTGCTGTTATTTTAAAACAACGGCTGTTATATTGAAATAATGGTAGTTATTTACTGTTATTTGGCGGCCATCCACTCAATTTCAACATTGTGTGAACAGAGCCTTTCTGTGTTTTCAAACCACTCCTGGTTTTGGTTGCAATATGAGGACCACAATACTGACTGAAATACGTAGTGTGAACCCAGCCTAAGGCTGTATTACACAGCACATTATAAAGGAGGAAGCGAGCGTCAATCTGCCAGATTAGCGCTCGCTCCTCCTTGTTCCCTGCTCGATTACATGTACAAACAGTGAGCAGGAGGATGGGGGGGGGGCACGGGCAGCTGCGGGAGGGGCTCCCAGGACGTTCCTTAGATCTTCTGGGGCGTCCCATTAAAGTCAGTGAGGGCCGCAATCTTGATCTTTTAACACGAGCTATTACAGCAAACGATTATCAGCCAGAACAGTCGGTGATTGACCAATAATGGCTGAATTGTTTGGTGTAATAGTGTATTACAGTGGAACATAATTGGCTCTAAATGGCTGTGCAGTTTTAGAGTAATCATACCTGTAAGCTTGGTCAGGAACAGGGTTCTAAATCCTCTGGGTGGTACCCTATGGTTTCATTGATAGATTGCTCCCTATACACAAGTAGGGAAAGATCCGCCAATAAGAATAGATCACTCAGAGCCCCTTTCTCAGGTGTATTTACAGCCATGATTGACTCTCTCATTTTACTGTAATCATATATCACGGTAATACAGGTCCCTGTCGGTGTTTCCTGCTGTTCATGGTTCAGGCAGCATGCAAATAGTTTCAGGTCTCCTTTAAGTGACTCAGCGTCACAGTGTTTAAAGACACGTTCAGTATGGTCCTATAGACCTATATGATAGGTGTTAAATTAGCAGTTAGGAAGTACTATTTAAATTACACATGAGTGCACTGTAAAATGTAATATAAAAGTACAGTTTCTTAAATTGCTCATGTTATAGAATAGAAACCTGCCATTGCTTTACCTCCCGGTCCTTTATTAGAGCGCTATATTTAGACAGCTTATCCACAGGCAATTATTTCAGCGTGTTCATCTGTTTTGAGATGATTATAAAACATTTCAGGTAAACCATGGCAAAGCAAGAGCGGCTTGATAGATTTGTATAAATACATAATTGATGGCTGCGTGCAAAAATGTGACATTTATTATTTGCGTCTCTACAAAGATGCTATTTTAGAATTAGTTACCCCCGCAATGCAATTAGTCTGAATGAGCCTTATGCTTGTATCTATCACTCACAAAAGTTCCTCTATGAATTCAACTTGTAAGTGAAAATATTGAAACGAGAAAAAAAAAAAAAAGTGGCTTTGTCTCAGCCAAAAATAGGTTCTGCCAAATCTTCGGTTGATTTATTATACAATTTCTTTTGCTTTTACAATTGTATTCCCTGAACAGAAACATCAAAACCCACTTGGCTTGATGGCCAAGATTTGTTAACTGTGCAAATGTGGCATGTTCTTTTGTGATGGGAATTGAACGCCTGGCTGTGTTTTATACCCGGTCTGTCTCTCCAGTTGACTTTGGTGTGAGTGCCCAATTGGACCGAACGATAGGCAGAAGGAACACATTTATTGGAACCCCATACTGGATGGCACCTGAGGTCATTGCATGTGATGAGAATCCAGACTCAACATATGACTATCGGGTGAGTTCTTCTAACAAGGCATATTTCACAAAGAGCGAGCACTGGAGCCATGTAAAAAAGAAATTCTTTGTGTCATTAGTCATCTCCTCTTCTGATAAACACTGGCTGACCAGACTTTCCTAAAGGAAGCATGCTGACTGTGTAAGAATCACTTCCTAATAGGTTAGCGGTGAAGAGTTATTGTTGAAATGCTTTGTGCCCCCTCGGGGATTGGGAAGGCCAGCTGTTCATACAAATGATCATTGTCCTGGACTCTGGCATTTTGTATGCTGTTAGTATTGTGTAATATTCCCTTGCACTATATTTAAAGGAGTTCACTTAGGTTAAAAAAAAAAAAGTTAGAGTTAATATTATTGCAGCTGTTCATAGTGGAAACAGTAGGCAAGATCTGCATACATGCATAGACACCATAGCTGATAATCAATGTGGTGCTGTTAATATTAAAAGAAAAAAAAAAAACTTTGGATGTTGGATTTCCACTGACGTCAATAGAGGACCCAATGGTGCATGGTGTGCACAATGAAGAGTCCTCAGATTTATGTCCAAAAGGGACACTCCACACTGATGCTATTTCATCATGTCTATATGGTAAATCTGATATGTACAGAATCACCACTCATTGAGACAGAGAGGTTATGTGTCATAGTGCCTTTTTACATGGGCGGACAGCTTGTTTTCTGTGTCTTCACAAGTCATGATCAATCATGTGGCCAGGCCTTTTGAATGATTGCATCATTGTCTTCCACACATCACCTGTTTACACAGAGAGATGTTTGGCCGACAACGCTGCTTAAAAGATCCCATCTGTTGATGAATGAAAGTCTGCTCAATCATCAGCTGGTTACTGGTCTTTTTACATGGTCAGATTGTCGTCAATGAGTGTTCCTATGCACGCTTACTTGCCCGATGATTAGCCCTTCAAAATGGAAACTTTATTGCTGCCTGTTATCACATTGCTGCTTCATTTTAATGTAATTATGTAATTTTAGTTCTGAACCTATGATTGTGCTTTGTTACACAGAGTGATCTCTGGTCTTTAGGAATCACAGCTATAGAGATGGCAGAAGGAGCTCCACGTAAGTACGGCACAGTCATCCCTGAGTTTATATACTTATTTGATTTTGCAATAATATTACAATTTATGAAAGTCTCAATTTAACATTTTATGACTCAATATTAAAAAAAACAATCATAATAATATATACATATAATAGTTCCTCACTCGCTCCTTCACCCTGGTGGAAGTGCCCCATTGATGTCACTATACACTGTGTCAATCACAGTGGAGCTGTGATGATGTTTTTTTTTAACTACCATCCTCTGCCCCTACCATCCTCCTTTCTTTATCGCAGAAAATCTAAAGTGCTTCTTAGGTCCATTCTGTGCAGATTAATATTGTAATAGAGATATGATATAGATATGATGAGAGATATGACAGAGGTATGATGATATTCTGGCAGCCTACAGCTGCTACTAGGGGGGCTTACATATTAACTACAGTCAGTCTACTAGAGAACACTAAAAATAGAAAATGCACAAGAAAAAAAAGTTAATTCAAAGATTATGCTTCATATTTGTTTTCGGACGTATTTTTGAATGGACAACACGTGGACGAATACAAATGTTGCGTGACTATAGCCTTAAAAAGTAAATGCAATGTTCTCTTCTAGGCTGATCTTCAGGCTATGTTCCCACTACGTAAAAAACACTGCCTTATTTCGTATAAACAGCCATAGTTATGCAAATAACGGCCGTTATTTGTTAAATAACAGCCGTTTATATGAAATACAGCCGTGTTTTTTACGTAGTGTGAACCCGGTCTCAGAAAGCATGTGGAGAAATGCAACTGCACAGTGGGCAGTACAAGTTCAGAAACAGTTGTACAGTGTCAACAAAATTTACCCTACACAGTGTGCATTTGCTCACTCCACACAATTCTAAGATCAGGTGGGAAAGTAGCACAGGACGAGCAGAGAGAGGAAGTGAGAGCCAGGGAGCAAAATGGAAAAGACCTTTTCTTCTTCCTGGAGAATCCCTTTAAAGCGACTCTGTACCCACAATCTGACCCCCCCCCCATCCCCCCCAAACCACTTGTCCTGGGGTCCGTTCAGCAGGTGATGCAGTTATTCTCCTAAAAACAACTTTTAATCCTACAGCGCTGTGTCTAACGTCCGGGGCTTACATTTGTATATGCATCAGGCTGGCACCACCTCTCCGTCCTTCCTCCCCCACCCTCCTCGTCATTAGGAATGATCCAGGAACATTTACTGCTGTTTGAGCTTTGCACAGGTGTCTTAACAATTCAGCCCATGTTCATTATGCACACAGGTGGGGAATAGGAAGCAATCTGCCTGGAGCATTCCTAATGATGAGGAGGGCGGGGAGGAGGGACAGAGAGGTTGTGCCAGCCTAATGCATATACAAATGTAAGCCCCGGCCGTTAGACACAGCGCTGTAGGATTAAAACTAAATATTTAGCACAATAACTGCATCACCTGCCGAACGGACCCCAGGACAGATCTTGGATTAAAAGCAGCTATCCGAAGGTACAAGTGGTTTGGGGGGGTCAGATTATCGATACAGAGTCGCTTTAAAGGGCATGTTTCACCTAAATGTAATTTTACTGAATAGACTCAGACACTAAAGCTTGTTCTTTTATTCTAATCAGTTTCTATTTTCGGAGTATAATTTTTTTAATTTAATTTTTTGAACATTATTATAGGGGCTGTCATCTTGATTGAGCTGTTTTTAACAGCAGTTAGTGACATGCTTTACTGCAAAACTCATGGACATAGACGACAATAGAGTCTGTCCCCTTGAGATGAATGTGAAACATAACTGAACCCACTCTGTGACCTGCAAAGAGGCCATTCCACAGGGAGCTGCTATTGTATTGTATTAATACTATCTGTCTACTGGTGTCCCATGACGCTGCAATGCTGTACAGATTATTTTACAGCACCTCCTCTTATTACTACAGACACAATAGGAAGTCTCAGCTTAGTTTTAGCCCTAGTGAGAATGAAAACTGCAAGATTTCCAGATTATTTTATAATATTGTTAGAAAAATGGAAAATTTGAAAAATGTCACCAAAAATTACAAAAAATTTTCTAACATAAAAACATTATTCAAACAAGAAGTCATTTCCTGATGACACATTCCCTTTCAGTGTAGGTTGGTAGAAATTATCTTTGTATACCTGGAGCTCAGCCATGTCCCATTATATTCCTCTTCACTATACAGTTTGAGGCAACAGGCTGCAGTAGGAACTTCCCCCTTTACTACTTACTACACTTACTACTGCATCAAGGCTTCACTTCCTGGATAACATGGTGATGTCATGACCCGACTCCCAGACCTGTGCGGGCTGTGGCTGCTGGAGAGGATGATGGCAGGGGGATGCTCAGTGTCCCTCCAGTGCCCTGTGTCCCTCAGTGTCCCCCTGCCATCATCCTCTCCAGCAGCCACAGCCTGCACAGCTCTGGGAGTCGGGTCATGAAATCACCATGTTATCCAGGAAGTGAAGCCGTGATGCACTAGTAAGTGCAGGGAAAAAAACACTTTATAAGCATTTCCCATAATAAGTGTATATTGGTAACTTGTATAACTTTTGGGGGGGGGGCAATAAAAAAAACTTTAATAAAAATTTTCACCGGACTCCTTTAACCCTTTAACCCATAGCTGCACCAGGACGTTATTTAACGTCCTCGTGCCGCTATGGGAGTTCAGAGGGGGGTCGCGCGGCGACCACCCTCTGAACTGCCGCGATCCCGGGTGCCGCGAGTAGCCCGGGCTCGCGGCTATTAGCGGGCACGGTCCGATCGCCGTGCCCGCTAATTAAGTACTTAGAAGCAGCTGTCAAAGTTGACAGCTGCTTCTAAATACTTGCGGTTACACATCCCTGGTGGTCTAGTGGGGGGATCGCCCCCCTGCGGCGCGATTTCGGGGGGGCGATCCCTGCATCCATACCGGGACGGGGTCTGCTCCGTAATGGCGCTGATCCCGGCTCGGCATTCTATTGCTTTTGGCTGCAGCAGCCAAAAGTAATAGAACACCGATCTCATGGATTCATGCAGTATAACTATACTGCATGGATCTCTATGAGAGATCAGAGTGCATATACTAGAAGCCCCCCAGGGGGGCTTCTAGTATATGTCTAAAGTAAAAGAAAAAAGTATTTTTAATAACACAAAACCCCCTCCCCTAATAAAAGTCTGAATCACCCCCCTTTCCCCATTTTATAAATAAAAATAAATAAATAAATTAATAAACAAACATGTTTGCTATCGCCGCGTGCGTAATCGCCCGAACTATTAATTAATCACATTCCTGATCTCACACGGTAAACGGCGTCAGCACAAAAAAATCCCAAAGTGCAAAATTGCGCATTTTTGGTCGCATCAAATCCAGAATAATTGTAATAAAAAGCGATCAAAAAGTCATATATGCGCAATCAAGGTACCGATAGAAAGATCACATCATGGCGCAAAAAATGACACCTCACACAGACCCATAGACCAAAGGATAAAAGCGCTATAAGCCCGGGAATGGAGCGATTTTAAGGAACGTATATTGGTTAACAACGGTTTGAATTTTATACAGGCCATCAGATACAATATAAGTTATACATGTTACATATCGTTTTAATCGTAACGACTTGAGGAACATGCATAACAAGTCAGTTTTACCCCAGGGCGAATGGCGTAAAAACACATTTCCCCCAAATAAAAGAAATGCGTTTTTTTTTTCAATTTCACCACACATATAATTTTTTTCTGGTTTCCCAGCACATTTTAGGCAAAAATTACATCTGCCTTAGCAAAGTACAATTAGTTGCGCAAAAAATAAGGGCTCATTTGGGTCTCTAGGTGGAAAAATGCAGGCGCTATGGCCTTATATACACGAGGAGGGAAAAACGAAAACGCAAAAATGAAAACTGGCTGTGTCCCCTAAGGGTTAAGGACATGGCCCATTTTCGTTTTTACGTTTTCGGTTTTTCCTCCTTGTGTTTAAAAGGTCATAGCACTTGCATTTTTCCACCTAGAAACGCACATGACCCCTTATTTTTTGCTTCACTAATTGTACTTTGCAATTACAGGCAGAATTTTTGCATAAAGTACACTGCGAAACCAGAAAAAAATTCAAAGTGTGGTGAAATTGAAAAAAAAAACGCATTTCTTTTATTTGGGGGAAATGTGTTTTTACGCCATTCGACCTGTGGTAAAACTGACTTGTTATGCATGTTCCTCAAGTCGTTACGATTAAAACGATATATAACATGTATAACTTATATTGTATCTGATGGCCTGTAAAAAATTCAAACCGTTGTTAACCAATATACGTGCCTTAAAATCGCTCCATTCCCAGGCTTATAGCGCTTTTATCCTTTGGTCTATGGGGCTGTGCGAGGTGTCATTTTTTGCGCCATGATATGTTCTTTCTATCGGTACCTTGATTGCGCATATACGACTTTTTGATCGCTTTTTATTACATTTTTTCTGGATTTGATGCGACCAAAAATGCGCAATTTTGCACTTTGGGATTTTTTTGCGCTGACGCCGTTTACCGTACGAGATCAGGAATGTGATTAATTAATAGTTCGGGCGATTACGCACGCGGCGATAGCAAACATGTTTATTTATTTATTTATTTGTTTACTTTTATTTAAAACCTGGGAAAAGGGGGGTGATTCAGACTTTTATTAGGGGAGGGGGCTTTTTACTATTAACAACACTTTTTTTTTTTTTTTTTACACATATACTAGAAGCCCCCCTGGGGGACTTCTAGTATATATACTTTGATCTCTCATTGAGATCTCTGCAGCATAGATATGCTGCAGAGATCCATGAGATCGGCACTCGTTTGCTTTCGGCTGCTGCAGCCGAAAACGAACGAATGCCGAGCCGAGGACGGCGCCATCTTGGACACGTCCTCGGCCGGCATCAGTAACGGAGATCGCTCCTCCGGGACAACGTCCCGGAGGAGCGATCTCCCCCACTAGACACCAGGGAAACGTTGCCTCCGGTAATCGGAGGCAGCTGTCAACTTTGACAGCTGCCTCCGATTAGCTAATTAGCGGGCACGGCGATCAGACCGTGCCCGCTAATAGCGTCGGTCCCGGGCTACACGCGGCACCCGGGATCGCGGCACTTCAAAGCGGGGCCGCCGCGCGGCCCCGCTTTGAAGTGCAAGTGAGGACATAGGACGTACCGGTACGTCCTATGTCCTTAAGAGGTTAAGGAAATGAAAGAGTTACACAATATCTGTGATATATCTACTGAAATATAACTGAAGAAATAAAACATTGTGCAACTCCAAACATGAGAAAGCCAGAAGGTACAACACAAGTGGTATGACCCATTTGCCCCAAGCATGTACTGAGAACTTATGACTGGTGATATCATGAACAATGAGTAGTGGCAAAAAAAAAAAAAAAACAACAACAGTACACACCAATGTTTTTAACGTTGCTAAGAAGCCTTTACTCAAATAGCTATGATTATAGACTGTGCCGAGGGCAGTACAAGTCTAGAAATGCCATGATGTGTATCCCTACTGGGAGCTAGAGAGCTTCGGTTTAAGCAAATGTACCAATTTGCACATGAATAGAACAGCGGGAGCAGAGAAGTTGGGGCTGCAGTCCATTTTTGAACCGTCGCCCGATTCCCGCACATGATGCTGGTCTATTACCGAGCACCGGCTCGGGGTGAAGCTCTGGAGGCGAACCAGCCCATCCCCAGTGGGAGGAAACCCCCGCCCCTCTATGATGTGGCTCCATTATAATCAAAGCGGCATCATAGAAGAGGGGTTCCTCCTGTCTCCAGTGCTTCCCCACGCCAAACTTAAAGTGAATGTACTGATGCTATATTTGCTTTAATTGAAGAGTCCCACCATGTCTATGAGGCACTTAGTGCCATAAGTCTACGACATACAGTCTATCAATTCCCAATCTGATAATCTAGAAGTTTTCAATCTAGCGCTTATTTCTGGACCAAAACTGCACAAAAAAAATCTGGAATCTGGAATTTCTGAAAGCCAGGAAAGGAATACTATAACATTTGAAAGAAAGAAGGGACAGCAACCTTTTTATGTCATTGTTTTATGTTCAGCCTCCATCCTGGAGATTCTTCACCTTAACGCTAAATGTTACATAACAGTGGCTGTCCTTTACTCCAGTATATTTGATAACCTCGTTCTATTGGCGACAGATTAAGGAAATTTTGATTTACCAAAGAGATATACATTGTACACAGGCCCACAGGCTTTAGATATATTTTTCACTTTACGTTATCTTGACATTTATATTTAACAAACTGCTACAGAACGAAATTAGTCCAAAATAATTAGTCATTACCAGCACAGCTTGATCATCCGGTAGGATAAGATATAGACGGTTTTGGCAGCAAATACATCTCCGACAGTTCAGTAATGTATGTTTCAACATTTAAATTACAAAAAGGGACAGACTAGCCGGCTGTCCTCAGAACGGTCCTTGGAGATAATACTTAAATGTCAAAACATTTAATCCAAACATTTTCCATTTGAACTAAATTGTGACATTTCTAAAATGTCCTTCTGGGATATCCGGAGCTCCGCTGACTGCTGACGGCGTGATGGATTTTACGCTTTCAGTAAAAGATGCCCTGTAGATGCTAAAAGACAGGTTTTTAAATGGGCTATGAGATGTGTTTCTTGCTTTCTTATATAAACAGTATTATGAGAATAAACAGGAACTCTCGGGCTTCTTAGTTATCAATGAAGTGCAAATGGTAAGGCTAGCTAACACCTATGCTGTTTCAAGGCATAGATATCGTATGGACAAGTGGAGCCTATAGATTGAGCCCCAATACTAAGAGGCAGTGCAAGCCTATGGGACATTGCTCCTACTTCCCTTAAAGTGAATGTTAATCTAAGAATTTTAGTGATGATCTAAAAATGTATAACCAATAATATGCTCTATACTGTACAGATAGTATATGCAATATACTCCAATCTGGTTGTGCAACAGGGAGGCACAACACAATAGGCTCATACATTTGAGTATAACCTTTCAGCAGCTCATCGGCATGTCAATACCATGGGAATACCCTTTAGACATGCCTCCAACCCCCTAACTGATTCTCTATGATGTCAAGTGAAAAATTCAGGATCTGATTTTGATATGAAAACCAGAGATGAGCGAAGTGAATCTGACCAATTTAGATTTGCAGATACGCTTTGCAAATTCGCTAAACATGGCGGCCGCACATGTTAGCTCGCAAAACTGTTTTTTAAGAAAAGCAAGGGATTATCTTTAATCCCTTGTGCCTTTCCAATCAGCTGCAAACCCCACTGCGATATCAGCAACCCCCCCCCCCCCCCCTCACCCTCTATATAAGATGATTGGCTTCCTGGAGGCAGCCAGTCAGCTGTGTATAGTGGAGAGCAGGATGCAGCAGGCAACAGGGAGAGAAATACAGAGACATAGGGACAAAGAGGATAGGAGAGGGGATTGTGGGGGGGGTTCTGTGAGAGCAGTGAAGCCATTGTCCAGTATACCAAGTAACCGGGTGACTGTTTTTATTATACCAAGTCACTGGGTGCTGGGTGTGCATTATAGGAAGTCACAGTGAACACAGTGTCAATCCTAATACCTCACTGGGTGCTCATTTACCAATGTTCACTGCTGTCCGGGGAGACAATTGATCTTGTTCTATATTAACATTTTGGTGTAATATAGGCCAGCTAAATTTAGACTAGAAAGACTAGAAATGCACCAAATTGATCAAACGGACTGAGCCATTGTGATAACTATGACATATCTTTAGACTGCCTATTATAGGTTTCAGCTGTCTGAGAATACCTAGTAATCTTTGTAAGAAAAATGGAGCTATGACCACAATAAAGATATGTATCAAATGTATCAATACATAACTTTAGAGCTAAAAACATAATAAAAAAGTGGGTATTCATTGTAATGGGAACTATGTCACAAAAGGAATGGGTCTTATCTCTTCCCATATGCCACAATGAATGCCATCTAGGAGCTTGGGTACAATAGGTCTCTGCTATAATTCATGCCAATTATCTTGTGGGTGATTTACAGTAAATGTATCAGATCAAGCGGGAGTGGAGCAAAAAGTCGAAAAAATTTCAAAAAAATAAGAATGTGTACTAGTCTACAGTATGTCTTTTTATAAATCCCCTCACATTGTTTTTACTGCAATTACCATAACTTTTTTTTTAATCCAAGAAGGACTTCTTTAATAGACTTTTTTCTTGAACCATCGTTAAGGGTGATATATAATTTATTTATAATCTCACTTTTTAAAGCATTAAACCAATAAATAAAACGCTAAAAATTTTTTCTTTCAGCCTTATGTGACATGCATCCTATGAGAGCGCTTTTCCTAATCCCTCGAAATCCCCCTCCGAAACTGAAATCAAGGAAGTGGTATGTGTAGTGGTATATTTACCTAACATTATGTTATGGACCTCAGAAACACACCAGAGATCCAGGACACACAATTATTCATCGATAAGCTTCTAAGCCCGATGTGAATATTTTGGGAAATTCAGATATTTTCCCACTTCAAAATTTGCAACTTAAAGGGGTTATCCAGCGCTACAAAAACATGGCCACTTTCCCCCTACTGTTGTCTCCAGTTTGGGTGGGGTTTTGAAACTCTGTTCCATTGAAGTAAATGGAGCTTAATTGCAAACCACACCTGAACTGGAGACAACAGTAGGGGGAAAAGTTGCCATGTTTTTGTAGTGCTGGATAACCCCTTTAAAACATTTATATGGAAGAAATCTGTATATCACTTTTCTAATCTACTCAGATCTGCTGCTCTCTTTCCTCATACAGGGTCTCCCGAAACACCTAGGCAGAGCAGCAGACTAACATAGGTTGAGAATTGGAGAAACATGGCCTTTTTTACAAAAGGTGACAATAAACAAAATTGCTCAGAATATTCACACATCAAAGATCACTGTTAGAGATGAGCGAACCAAACTTAACAAACCAAGATGTGTTACAAACTTTGCGAAAAATTTGATTCTTTAATGAACCAAATGTTTCGCAAAGTTTCTAACGAGTTTGTAAAGATGGCGGTGTTACAATTTAATAAACATAGGGAAAAAAAGGTACGCTTACCTGTCCACACTGTCCTGGTGTCCTTCAAGAGTCTCTCCCGCTGATCACAGCCGCCTTCAGCCCTCAATCACTGAGTGAGACGGGACACCACCACGGCCAGTGATTGACTAATTGGGCTGTCACTTCCATCTCAGTCAGGAAGTGGAGGAGGCTGCAATCGGCAGGGACACCAGGGGAGTATGGACAGGTGAGTAGAGACAAGTTAATTTGCTAAATGTCTGATATTGTTTAGCTGTTTGCTGTAGTGCAGTTTGACATTTGATGTAGATGAACATGTACTGTGCTTCAAATTTTGGGCGAACCCTGATAAACTGAACTTTTTCTCAAAGTTTGCTCATCTCTAATCACTGGGCTTATTACAGAGGATGATATGTGTCTGTTAAGTCAATAGTCTCCATGAGTTAGGGTACATTCACACTATGGAATCCACATAGAGAACTTCCCGCTGCGAAATAGACATGTCAATTCTTGGGTGGTAGGTGGACTCCACCTGAGCATCATAAAATGGAATTAATGGGACGGGTGGAGATTTAAGCAGGGGCAAGGGGGAGTTCTCAGTGTGGATTCCGCAGTGTGAATGCACCCTTAGGGTACAAACCCACACACCGTATACACAGCAGATACGCAACAAATACGCAGCAAATACGCAGCAGATTTGTTGGTACAGATTTGATGCTGTGTTCAGTTATTTAGATATAATCTGCTGCGTTTTTGCTGCGTGTTTGCTGCGTATTTGCTGCGTATCGCAGCAGTAAATACGCTGCTTATACGGCGTGTGGGTTTATACCCTTATAGGAACTTCACTGAGACAAGTGGTGGAACTCTAAAAAAACGGGTACGGACTGATGTTACATGTTGTACAATAGTGTGATTTGTTATTTATTTAGTTATTTTGTGTATTATGAACATTGCTCTTAAGCGTAAAAGTCGTGGTTCTGGCACTGTCAGGGTTAATCATATAGTTTCTGTCACATCTGTTTTTTTCACCCGCTTATAATGCACTGGATAAGTGGGCCAGAAAAACCTGCACAGGCTAAAAAGGTTTAATGTGCTTACTCAACGGCCGAGGCGTCTAGGAGAAATAATGAATTAATAATCACACAGATGGTTAGTTAAGAGCAATTTATTGCTTTCCAGGGCCTTCATTTTCTCCTTGTCTATTTGCATATTACAAGAGTAGTCTTGATAATTGGATTTATTATAGGACACCTCAGCAGGGAGAAGAACATATACTTCTGAGATGTAGATGCACTTATGGACTGTGATCGTAGCAACAGATCTTGAGGAACATAGAGCTACTGGGATACTGAAGCACTATAATTTCCTTCTGACATACTACCAGACATCACTGGCACAATGTATATATATATATATTCACACATTGCGGAACACGGACATGGAATCACCCACCCCCACACAACGCCATCCACCCCCGCCCAGGCAGCATCTCTGATAAGATGCTGGGAGCGGGGGAACTGTATGCATACGTGCCGCACTGTAATGACAGCACCGCATGGCTGATCCATAACAGCATGACGCATATTCACACAAAGTGCATAGTGCTCAGTACTCAGCTAAGTGTAACTGCCTGTGCAGGGAAGCTTGATAAAGATCCCTGTGCGAATCAAAGCGATGCCACTGTATGTGTTGGACCTCATAGAAGACATACTGCTTACACCAGGATAGACCTGAACAGCTATTATTTTTTTCTATGTCCCTATGACATATCAAAAGTTTATAATGCCGGGTTATCTGCGTTCACATTTCTTGGAACTTTTAAAAATGCCACAAATTATAAAGCAAATATCTGCATACACCATATTGTTTGATTATCCGTAGAAATGGCAAAAAGCAAAGGCATACCTGTCGGTTTTTTTTTTTTTTTTTTTTAAATCACTGCGGTTTTATTACATTATTCCTTCATGGTGGTGACAAGGTGATTTTAGTATACTCTTTGAGCCCTGAGAGTCCCCTTCATGAGGCACATTTCTCATGGTTTCCATTTCAGGGGGTTGGGCCAAACCAGAGCTGAGCTATTTGTCAGTAATACACACATAAGGTGTGTAAGCTAAGCAATCTCACACATATGGTGTGTAAGCTAAGCAATCTCAGAAATGAACAACACTCAGGCCTTACCGCCATGTCATGGCATAATACTGCTGAAAGTGCACTGAACATGCCGAGTCTGTGCTGAGGGATGAGTTACACAGTACAGTACTATAGATGACATGTGGCAGTGAGAAGGAGTTACTGATGCACTGGGTTTGCAAGGTGCTGTTTGAGTAGAAATGTAAGAAATAGCAGTAGCAATTGAAGACTAAACTAAGCACTGAGCTTTTGCTGAGAAGCTAAATTGAGGAGAAAGGGGTATACTACAATACAGCATTGCAGGCACACAGCAGAAGGTATACTCCTATTTCCATATGGGAAAGATGACCAGAACTGTATGGGTGGTGAGATAAGGGTGAGAAGCCTTGATTTAACTTTGTGGGTCATCTTCAGCAGGCAGACTGGCTCAGCTTGCAAGCACCCAGCCCACAAAGATGTTTGAAGAGATTTGTAGTTTTGCTTGAAATCTACATACATAGGAATACTAAGCGTGCCAGACCTTAATAGCCCACAGAGGAGCAGGTGATTTCTCTATTGGACCCCCTGAACTAGAATGACCCCACCTCTTGAGTCTAGTTTGCGTCTATAGCTGACAGGCTATGTGCATGTACAACTTACAAAGAAGAAAGAAGAAACCGCCCTTGCTGCAGATATCTTCACCCAAGCATACCACAATACATTACTTCCTCTATACATTATGTGACAGAAGGAAAGATGTAATTTACTTAAAAAAAAAAAAAAAAAACCTTTGACTGGCTTCATGTTGCCTTAAAATCGTGAAGAAAAAAAAAAAAAAAGCGTCAACAAAAACGCCATTTCTTTTTCTAAAAAATGCCAGCAGACAGATTTTAGCTGGAAGTCAATGGACACTTATGATCTGCCTTACACACATGGAGGGAGTGTTCTGGTTGTCTCAAAAACACCATTGCTGTGTATGGCACTTTTTCTGGTGTTTTTGTACCCTTTTGGTCCAGCAACTATGTCATGTAATGGCAGAGCATAAGGAAGTTCAGCCATCTAAACACCTAAACCACAAAAAAAGATGAGGGTCCCGGTGAGTGGGTGAGCGGACCTGAGACGTCACGCCTCGGGCCCGCGTCAAGACACCCAGAAGCAGCAGGGAACCGGGCACCGCTGGAGTACCCCTTTAACCCCTTACCACACCTTGGCAAAATAATATTAAAAGAAGAGACCTAAAAGTGACCAAGAGAACTGTGTGGTGGGCCCCCAGAATCTGTGGCACTGGTGGGCCCTCTGCAACCCAATCTGACAATGAATACTTGAGGTTTCTGCCATCTGACACCTAATAGTCCAACACCTGGCATACAAAGTTGAATTAGAGAAGTGCCAGCACTACAGTATACATCTTACACAGCCTGACCAGGTATTCTAAAACACAAATACTGACTTAATCCAGCAAGGTAAATCTGATTTTAAGAAATTTTCTTGCCTGACACCAGCCCTCAGTCTCCAGTGGTAAATGGGGCATGAATGATCTTTGACCGGCCACTGTTTTATTTATAAAACCTAACTGGCAGAAAGCTTTGTCTGCTTTTCTTATGTTATTATTACATGTGAGACTCGGAGCTCGGCGAAGACCTATTGCACTTGTGTGGTGAAAGCTACTTAATCTAACAATTTAGAAATGTCAAAACTACACCCACACATTTTAGCTGTATCAGCTTCACTGTAAGTAGGAAAAACTACTATAGTTAGGATTGTCCATTGTTAAAGCTGAACAGTAACAGATGGATAAAAATCAACATGGAAAGTTCATGTTGGCGGAAGAGAAATCATATTCACTTATCTATTGGAGGATTATATAACTGGTCAATCACCAATACCAAATACTCAGATTGTAGGAATCTATCACTTTCTAGCACAGGTGTCATATCTGCGGCCCTGCAACTGCTGCAAAACTACAATTCTCATTGCTAAAGCTTTGGTGGCTCAGGCATGATGGGAATTGTAGTGTTGCAACAGCAGGAAGGATGCATGTCTGACACCTGTGCTTTATAGGATGTATTACGTTTATCATGGACATGGGGTTTCCATGTCAGAACATTAACAAATACAGTCCATGCTCTTATGATTAGATGTGGCTTCTGCTTCATAGACCTCATACAGGCTACTTTGAGTAGAAGCCAGTATTAAAGGGATTATCCAGCAAAAATCTTTTTCTTTCAAATCAACTGGTTTCAGAAAGTTATATAGGTTTGTAATTTACTTCTATTTAAAAATCTCAATTCTTCCCATTCTTATTAGCTGCTGTATGTCCTGCAGGAAGTGGTGTTTTCTTACCAGTCTGACACAGTGCTCTCTGCTGACACCTCTGTCAAGACAGGAACTGTCCACAGTAGTAGCAAATTGTCATAGACCTCTCCTGCCCTGGACAGTCTTGGACAGAGATGTCAGCAGTGAGCACTGTGTAAGACTGGAAAGAAAACAACACTTCCTGCAGGACATACAGAAGCTGAAAAGTACAGGAAGAATTGAGATTTTTAAAAAGAAGTAAATTACAAATCTATATAACTTTCTGAAACCAGCTGATTCGACAGAAAATGATTTTCGCTGGATAACCCCTCTAAGTTGACTGAGGACAATATGGGGCAGAGGCATACCTTAAAGCTGATGGGCACCAATACTACATCTATAATAAGACTTATTGAAACATCATTGAAAATAATTGCGTTTCCTTACATGGCAGAGTGTCCTTTGTATCCTCTCAGGCACCAGGGTTCAGGTATGACTGCCACTAATGTACTCTCTATAACAGGGATGGGAAACCTTTAGCTTTGGCTGTCCAGGCATGATGGGAATTGTAGTTTTGCAACAGCTGGAGCGACAAGGATTCCCCATCCCTGCTTTATAGTAACCCTAAATGAATTGAATACACTGCAATTTCTCATTGTAAATACTTTCTTTCCTCAGGTCAAAGAAATGCCTTAATTTTGTAGATAGCTGCCTCATAAAGAACTACACTCATCGGCCTACAACGGAGACTCTGCTTAAACACTCCTTTGTTAGAGATCTGCAAAATGAACGCCAGATACGGATTATGCTCAAAGATCATTTGGATAGGACTAGGAAGAAGAAAGAAAAAGGTGCGTAATTCAATCCTGATAAATATTCCAGTGCACCACAGCTGCCTCTAGGGTGAAAGGTGCAGACAGATGTCTTATACTTATATAGGAAAACTAAAGTTCTACATTAAAGGAATATAACATAGACAAACTATTAGGATAGCAACAATCTGCTGCCGTAACTCTGTGTAACAGGAGGAGATCACCCCAATCTCCTATGGGCTCCTCGGACGATCTAAGGCATGGATACAGTCATAGATTGTACCCATGTTTTCCAGGAAGTCTTAGGCTAGGTTCAAACTGCATTTTTGCAATCCATTTTTTTTCATCAGTTTTTTGCAAAAAAATCGGATGAAAAAAACGAATGCATTTGTGTTCATTTGTTTTTGACGGACACAAAAACGTAGCTGACACTACTTTTGTGTCCGTTAAAAAAACTGATCCCTTTTGATCCGATTTTTTTACAAATGGAAGTCAATGGTAAAACGGAACAAAACGGATGCAAGCAAATGCATCAGTTTTTTTAATCCGTTTTTTGCACATAACGGATGAAAGAAACGGATTGCAAAAACGCAGTGTGAACCTAGTCTAAGGGCTGCATCCAATTTCTTCAGATCAAATATAGAGTGTTCGGGTTTGGATAAACCCAAGTGTGCTTAATGGTGCGTTTACACAGACAGATTTATCTGACAGATCTTTGAAGCCAAAACCAGGAACAGACTATAAACAGGGAACAGGTCATAAAGGAAAGACTGTGATCCATCCTCTTTTCAAATCCATTCCTGGCTTTGGCTTCCAAAATCTGTCAGATAAATCTTTCTGTGTAAACGCACCCTAAGGTTTGCTAATCTATAGTTGCTCAAAGACTCAGGGGAAGATTTATCAAACTGGTGTAAAGTAAATTTGGCTAGGAACCAATCAGATTCCACTTTTTATTCCTCACAGACTCTTTAAAAAATTAAAGGGGGAATCTGATTGGTTGCTAGGGGCAACTAAGCAAATTCTTCTTTACACCAGTATGATAAATCTCCCCCCAGTGTTCAGGCCGGGCTTCTCATATCAGCTACAACAAAAGCACTCTTACCAGATTTTGGATTTTTAGCCTACAAGTAAAATATTGATTGGGATTGGGATTGGGATTACACACTCCAGCTCACTCCAGCTCATATCATTGAATATCAGATTTCGAATGTATCTGCTGTCACACCAGAGGCAAAAGCCATCATATAGCCAGGGACTAAAATAACTATGGCCACAGTACTGCAGATATGACAACTGGCTATTGAATAAGGGGATAAAACTTCTGGCATTAAAAACGGAAAAGTGGTTTCTGGAACGCATTGCTTCCATTGGCTTAGTATACACATAAAGATGAAAGAATAGACTGTGAATATCAGATTCCTATATTGCTAAAACTTTTAAATACTTGCACGTGTACAGTCTGTAGTCATTATTAGGGTATATTCACACGGACGGGCTCGCAGCGAGATTCTCGCTGCGAGCCCGGCAGGTCCTGGCAGTTCCCATACACTACATACTTGCTGCGGTCTAAACGACCGCAGCGAGTATGTAATTCTGCCGCCCTTAACCCCTTCTGCTCCCGCCCGGCTCCCCCGCTGTAAGCATACTTTACCTGTCCTTGCTGCACGGGTCCGGCGTCCTGCTCTCCCGCCCGGCCAATCAGTGGCTGCGGCTGGGCAACACACTGATTGGCCGGACAGGAGAGCAGGACGCCAGACCCGTGCAGCAAGGACAGGTAATGTATGCTTACAGCGGGGGAGCCGGGCGGGAGCAGAAGGGGTTAAGGGCGGCAGAATTACATACTCGCTGCGGTCGTTTAGACCGCAGCCAGTATGTAGTGTATGGGAACTGCCAGGACCTGCCGGGCTCGCAGCTCCCGTGTGAATATACCCTTAGACTGGTGACAGATATACCCACCGATACTAGATCAAGCCTTTTGTTTTTTTTATAGATGAAACAGGATATGAGTACAGTGGAAGTGAGGAGGATGATGAGGAGATGAATGAGGAAGAAGGAGAGCCAAGGTAAGCAAATGCACACTTCCTATTTTATGTTACCAACGTAGCAAAAAGACATAATCTACTCACTAAAGAGCAACCAGCAAGATCATTTCAGGTAAATGGCTCAGGACTTATCCTGCCTGCCAAGGATATAAACTATGGTACAGAAGATAAAGGACTCTGCTACTGTATAAGCTGAATATTGGCTGTCAAAGTCAAACTAGATTAAAAAGTTACTTTAGAAGCTAAAAAGACACAACATCGCCATGACTGGGCACAAAGCTTATTTATAATCATACCATTTCCAAGACTTTATAGAAATTTACGTATTTTTTCCCAGATATCTAGTGCCAACATATTCTGTAGCATTGCACAGAGTTAAAGGTTTGGCCTCTGTCTTTGTTAGGGCAGATGTTTTATCCTGTTGCCTCCCCCCCCCCCCCCCCCCCCCCCCCCCCCACACACACACACACTCACACACTCCTCCCCGCTCAATGTCTGTGCATGTAATAGCACTGACCGCAAATGGGAAACAAGAAGCAAACAAGAGCTGGCCTGACGGGTTGGCACCACTTCTTGTAGATCGGGCCGTGTGATACAGCCCTAACACTTCACCTGCCCGATATTTTTCTCTGACAAGCAGAAAAGAAGCCAATGATCACTGCAAAACTTTCTCACCAGTAGATTAGAAGCACCTGATGTATACAAGAGTCAATGCATTGTGACTACTCATGGTGATCTTATTCATGGTCACACTACCATTACACCTTGTGTTCCATATATAGGGGCAGTGATTACTTGTAGTGTAGTAATGTTTGAGGCATATAACAATACCTGCAAATGTTTCCAGTCCTGACTTCCTTGCATTCTATATCTATGTCCAGATATCATCTGCAGGTCAAGGGCTCAATGAAGCTCCGACAAAGCTACCGCCTGAGCAATAGACTCATTTCACCTCATGTCAGACACTGCCCTATACCTAATGCTGAGCTCTCACACACTAAAAATTAAAATTAGGTATAAAAAGTTTAAAAGAAGTTTAATGGGATAATATATTATTATATAATAAGTATATGGAAAAGCGGCCGTCAGTGGACATATTATATTAAAAATAAATGGGCATAATTTCAACTTTGGAAATAGGGCCGTTTTTAATACAGTGTTTCCAATGACTGACACTTTATTAGATTAAAAAAAAAAGCAGCCAAAGTCTCCAAAAAGTGTCAGTTACTTTCTTGTTTTCATTTTGCAGTGTGTGAACTCAGCCTTATTTCATGTGCATTCACACAGCACTATCATATGCATTGCAAATTTATGTCAGCAATGATCATTTACAGTTTCTAAAATGATTTTATGTATAATGATCAGCTGTTTTATTTTTATTTTTTTAACATGTTGTGCTTTTACAATAGATAGTCCATCTAAGGCTAGGTTCACTTATATCTGATATGAATTTTTGGGGCATATGTCGCATCCCAATAGATTGGGATGCCGGTGTATACCACAGTGTGTCCCCACTGAACCCATTCATTTCTTTATGCAAATTGAGTCTAGAAGTGCTTATTTGGAGTGTTTTACAGTATAGGTGAGATTTGGTTAGAGTGGTGAGAGTGGTTGACCACATATTTGAAACCCACAATAAAACAGTATGCATATCTGCCTAACTTGGCATATAGAAATGACAAACAGAAACAGTGATGGGATGGTGAGGAATTCTCGGTCAGTATAGTGAGATTATTATTATTATTATTATTATTATTATTATTATTAATTTATCCCTGGAAACCCCCCTATTATTAGGTTGTTTTCCATTCTATTTTAGCTGCTGGCTGTAATTTTTGACTCTTTTACTTGGGATTTTCCATTTTACCATGAGTATAAGGAGAAGATTAAAAAGCAGAACTATTAAGAATTATATTTTGATGATTCCGCATAGACTTCTGTTTTTCACTGAAGTAACTCAAAAACACTTCTTAGAAATTTGATACCACAGGATAAGTTTATTTCAGGAATATCCTGTCATTATATGGTCACCATCCTACATATAAGGAACACCTAGAAAGAATGTGCATGCCCTTAATTTTTTTTCCATCCTTTAATATTAGATTAGATTTTGTATTACAACTGAATGGTATGTAGCCTGAGTGTGTAGCCTAACAAAATATAGCAGTGCAAAAAATAGAACAAAAAGAACAAGGGGGGGGGCGGGTGTCAAGGGTTGGTGCAAAATACAGGGAAGGCAAAGCGAAAATTCTATTGTTACGTACAGTACCAATCTAGTTTTGACTAGATTGTTGTGAAATGTCAATCTAAAATATTAGTGATTTATATGCAAGGAACAATGTAAATGTTTTCAGCGTTTATGAAAAACCCCACAGGCCCTGCACTGGTTGGCATGATTTTTTTTTTCTATCATCCATTGCAAGAAATCCCCTTTTTAAATAAAAACTAAACATAGAAATGATTAACAAACAGTAGAGGAAGAAAGATCTGATCAACGACAAGTCTATTTGTTAATTATTTCATTTTTTTGTATACTTTTGTATTTTCTACTGCTGTTTTTTAGACAACTGCCACTGCAATATTTGTGCCAAAGCCAGAAGTGGATTCAAATGGGATGGAAAATATAACGGGAGGATTGTACTTCTCTTTCCTGTTAGATCCACTTCTGGTTTTGGCACAAAAATTGCAGCGTCAGTTTAAAAAAAAAACTGCCAGGTGTGAAATCACCATACACTTGGCATTCTTTAAAAACAGCAGTTTTGAGATTTTAAAATTGTTGACAGGCCCATACGGAGGATGAGGAGGGAAGTTTGTAAATGAATGATCACGTAGCTTGCAGATCATGTAGCTTGCAGACATAGACATTGTTAAAGATTGTAGCTGCAGCAGCTTCTGTGGGTGCCTGAAAGCTTGATCTGTTTCCAGTAGTTCTTTGTATCCGATCCCGACCACCCCTTACGGCTATGACCAATAGTTAGAGCTGTCTCCTGATTGGAAGCGTTAACTTTTACTCTATATTGTTTATTAGTAATTTTGGCACAATTTGGATCTGAATGATTTGGTAAAATGTATCTATTCTATTCTTCTCACAAAAGTGCTGAGGTATATTAAAGGACAAGTGCCATGAAAAACTTTTTCCCAGTAATTGAAGCACATTACAAAGTTATATAACTCTGTAATATGCTTCAATCACCTATCTGCCTCCCGTCCCTGTCTTTTCCCCCCTCCACCCCCCACCAGGAAGTGTCCTGACTCACACAGACCTGATTACTGTCGTCACAGTCACCAAGCTCTTCTCTCAGCTACTTCTCCTGTTATACCAGCCTCCCCCTCCCCTGACAGGCTTGCTTAGCTCCCATTGGCTGAACAACTGCAAGCCATCACTTGTCACATCTCACTTGCTTATCTTCCCTCAGACTGACTCCGGCACATAGGCAGCTCCCCCCTCCCCTCATACCCTCTCTCCTGCTGCCGTCATGTCACTAGAGAAGATAAGCTGAGCAAGCAGAGTCACCTGACAAGGAGGGGAGGGGGAGGCTGGTGTAACAGGACCTAGAGCAGCCCTCCTGCTGATGACTCATCCTCACAAGAAGGAGCTGTCTGGTGACGGTGACGACAGTAATCAGGTCTGTGTGAGTCAGGACACTTCCTGGTGGGGGGTGGAGGGGGGAAAAGGTAGAAAGGTGATTGAAGCATATTACAGAGTTATATAACTTTGTAATGTGCTTCAATTACTGGGAAAAAGTTTTTCATGGCACTTGTCCTTTAAAAATGACTATCTGTTCTATTACCTATTACGGAAAAGATTGGGCCTATGTGTATTTTAACAAATGTCCGCTTTCTTCTGAAAACAGTGCCACAGCAGGTTACATCTGGTATTGCAGCTCAGCTCCATTGGCGTAAATAGGATTGAATTGCAGTAACAACCTGTAGATGTATGTGACACGGTTATTGGAAGAAAACAGCCATATCTTTCAAATCCTAACCGACCCCTTTAAGACCTTTTTTTTTTGCTGTACAGGAAGGTTTTTACATCGTATTTAACAAGTTATTTTTGCTAAAACAGCAGAACTCTTATTTGTAGGGAAGTTAAATCTTAGCAGGACTAGGATATATAAAAAAAAAAAAAAAAAACTTAACTTCTATTATCTTATGTTATTTTTTTAAGCTCCATTGTTAATCTTCCCGGTGAATCGACTCTCCGTCGTGAATTCTTGCGATTGCAGCAGGAAAACAAGAACAGATCAGATCCTCAGAGACAGCAGCAATTACAGAAGCTAAAAGACCAGGAGAAATACAAAAAACAGCTCCTGGCCGAACGCCAGAAACGGATCGAGCAGCAGAAGGAGCAGAGGAAAAAGCTGGAGGATGTAAGAATTGAGCATCTTTCCCCTTTTCACTAAATACACAAACAGCTGATTCGTCACCTACAGTACACCGGGGCAACAACATAGGAGAACTTATGAAGGATGATTCAAGTGCAGCCAAAAGTCTCAAAGAATTGAAGGCGGGGGTATAGAAACTGTTTCTGGGTCACACACAGCACAAAGCCCTTATTTAAAGGCTATATGCACTATTTAAAAAAAAAAGTAGATTTGTTAAAAAAAAAATTCCCCAGTGTTTCCACAGAAGCAATGCAGTCCCATATGTCTACATGGTTGACGGCTACAAACAAACCTGTTAGGTCCAGTAGTCTGATCTTGCACTTTTGCATTAACATACTGAGAAGCAACAAAGGCGTTTAGACAAGTTATCAGATTACAACTTGAAAGCCCCTTAAAGGGGTTATCCAGGATTAGAAAAACATACAGTATCTGCTTTCTCCCAGAAAAAGCACCTCTCCTGTCCTCAGTTTGCGTGTGGTATTACAGCTCAGCTCCAGTGTAGTGAATCGAGGAGAGTTGTAATACCGCACAGAACCTGATGACAGGTGTGTTCTTTGGAAGAAGGCAGCTATGTCTTCCTAATCCTGGATAGTCCCTTTAAGCATTTACAGTGGTGTTCGGTAAAGTTGCTTTTAGGGGGAATTACCTATAATTGACAATAAGTATACCACTCCACACACCCCTTTAGCGCCTTCATATCATACAGCACATCATACTGCCATCTTATTTTATGTAATGCACAATAATAACTTTTTCCCATCTAACAGCTCCAGAAGAGAGAGCTAGAATTGAGAAAGATCCAGGAATATGAGCCAAGAGTAACAGAATGGGAAGAGCAGAAAAGAGATGGAAGAGGAAAAGAGGAGAGGAAACAGGTCGATAATGAGCGATGCATCCTATCAGATGTACCTGATGCAGTGGAAAGGAAACAGGTACACCTGGACCTCATTTCTGAATCTATTATATATGCAGTGCTGGCTATTGAATCCTTTTCAATCCTATTGTATTCCACTGCAGAAATTCTACTCTGCAGGGGCCCTTTATTTCTGCAACATGGCCGCCATCTTAAAAACTGCCATGTTGGATCAAGGGAAAGTTTTTCCAATGGGAAGGTAGTCATGTAGCGTATCAGAGAAGACCAGAAAAGGTGCAAATCTGATTGCAGCAATAGTTTCATTTAAATATCTCTTGTGGTTTAAAACTCATCTACACAGAAATTTTCATCAACAACGGGGAATATTGGCTGTGATGCACAGGTGTTGTTCATGGTGCTGAACACAGAGCTGAAGAAGCCAAATTCAGTCATTATGAACTCGCATGATCTGTGTAGATAACTTTTTGTCATGGCCGCGGCGGCGTCCCGTGCTCCGGGACGCCGCCGCAACCGCCATCCAGCTCAGGCAGCCGCCGGGGTCCTGGTGCAGGGACCCGGCGCTGCTGTCTGTTCGGCCCCGGGGGGCGCCTCACCTCGTCCCGCTCCTCTTTCCGTCTGTGCGGGCCGGCGCGCGCGTCCCCGCCTCCTAGGGCGCGCGCGCGCCGGCTGTCTCAGATTTAAAGGGCCAGTCCGCCCCTAATTGGTAGTTGCACCCAATCACTCCCTATAAATCCCAGCATGCCCTGTCCCCTGTGTTGGAGCCTCTACATGCTTCCCATAGCGTTTGGCCCAGCTCCCTGTTGTTCCTGATACCTGTCCGCTACCTGGTCCCTAGTCCTTGTTCCTGATTCCTGTCCGCTACCCAGTCCCTACTCCTAGTCCCTGGTTCCTGCTCCCCGTCTCTCTGCTGTTCCTGTGTTCAGCCTGTCACCTGCGGTACGCTTACACGCCACTGTCAGTACCTGCTCCTGTCACGCCTCGCCTGCCGTCTCCAGCAACCAAGCCAGGGGTAGCGACCTGGGGGTCGCCTGCCGCAGCAAGTCCATCCCGCCTTGCGGCGGGCTCTGGTGAAAACCAGCGGCCCCTTAGACTCCGCTCCCTGGTGAGGTTTGTGCCATCGCTGGTGCCGGTCCAGTGGATCCACTACTCCGGGCGTTACACTTTTGAACCAGAAGAGAGATCGAAAATCTGCATAACATGGCTGCCATCTTGAAATAGGATCAAGGACAAGTTTTTTCAATGGGAAGGCATCCATGTTCCAGATATAGCCAAAAAGATAGGCCCCCTCACCTATTATTTGTTGGAGTATTAAGATATGTAATTTCCCCGTTTATTTCTGAAAAAAAGGGTGCCCTGAGACTTTAGACTCACCCTGTATTATTTTAAATTTTTGTATAATCCGCAGGAACATTAGTAGCAGCAAATCCATACCTCTTCTGCACAACTAGCAGGGTTTTCTATTCAGATTATTTGTGATTTTGCTCAGTAGGTTATCCCTACCAATTGGATCTTCAAAAATGTATTCGCTCACCTATGATGGCGCTCACGTTGTAGAGTGGCAACTAAGTCAATAGAAGTAAAGGATAAGTTCCCACAAGGGATGTTCCTTCTGAGAATATGGCTTAGTTTGGCTTAGTTTTATAGAGTATATTAGGAGACCGAGATATTAGGGAGGTAGTGACCTAGGCCTCCATGCCCTGTCTCCTATAAGTCTATATTGGGTAGATTGACTTTTTGGGCCAAATCTGATTGTTTTTGCATACTTTTTTTGTAAAATAGTTAATATGTACCTGCAATTGTAAAAAAAAAAAATGACATAAAATGTTTCATTGGTTGAGGTTTGGGCTTTCAGTTGAAAGAGCAGAAGAGCTCTGAATGCTCAGACCCTGACCAAATAAAACTTTAGGTAAGTGTTTATGACATCAAGTTTTTAGAAAATGTTAGTGCCCATTTAACCACATTGGACCTAATGTATGTTTTTTTGTTTGTTTTTTTATCTGAATAAGAAATTATGCTTCAGCTTGTTTTTCTGTCACTAGCAGTTTTTTTCTTTTTAAGCAAGCGATTGTTATCTGATGGTCTGTGATGTACTAGTAAGAACTTACTCTAAAACTTTACATAATTAATATCTTGACACCATACAGTAATTACCCTCTATGCAATAAATATGAAAACTGAATAAGCAGACAATGGGGGGGGAGGGGGGGTTATGCATCACAAGCAATATGTCTTATTTATTGGACACTCTATGGACACTCACCACCACCGTCTTTTTCCTCTTTTTATTTTGATAGATGTTCTGTCTATCAGTTCAGCTATCAGTCATCTATCATTGTCGGCCTTGCTTGTCCATTGCACACACTAACTTTTTTTTCTTTATAGTTGTTGTCACCAATCTGGTTGCTTTTATACCGAGATAGATAGATAGATAGATAGATACAGCTGTGTAACTACCACTATAGCAGCCATAGCGGCTGCTATGGGGCCCGCCGCATCAGGGGGCCCCATGGCCTGCTCCTGCAATACACTGGGCCACCTGAGCCGTCATTATTTGCGGCACCGGGTGGCCCTGCTGGTCTCCTGGGTTTTGCAAATGTACCTTTAACTGCAAGCAGTAGTGGATTATAATAGGGGCGTTTTGGGTGGCAGCGCGGGGCCCTGAGCTCCTGGGGGGCCCATGACCAACCAAAAAGACTTATACTTTTAATGGTGTATTATCTCCTGGCTACACTTCTGCCATGATTTGCAAAAAATCACTGTTTTTTTATGGCAATTTTGCACAAATCAGGACATCATGACATTATCTATCCTGTACTATGAATGCCACGCTAGTGCTGCCATAGTTACAGTGGGGTGGGGGGGCCCAGGCTTGGTGAACAGCCCGGGGCCTATGGTAAAGTTAATCCGCCCCTGACTGCAAGCACTCCTGACCAGAGCTAGCAGTTATGTAGTTATGATTTCACTTGACCGTTTAGTGGTCAGTCGGGGGGGGGGGGGGGGGCTAGGCAATCAAAAGTTTGCTATGGGGCCCAGCCATTTCTAGTTACTCCCCTGGATAGATAGATAGATAGATAGATAGATAGATAGATAGATAGATAGATAGATAGATAGATAGATAGATAGGATATGTACACACACAAACACACATACATTTTATACTGACTGACATTCACATTTTAACTTAATCTGGCTTAATGGAATAGTGCAGACGCCTGTACTATTCCATGAAGTAAACCTTGATGGATATGACCCTAATGCAGGCCAAAATAACACACCTTTGACATCAGTATAGCAATGGTCTATGAATCCTTTTTATCCTGGTGCTTACGTTAACAGCCTTACAGTAAATACCTGTATAACTCCAGGGTACAAATACAGGGATCCATAAAACCAGTCTGAATAGTGCTGGCCATTTTTTGCTTTTTTTGTCATCAGACATGTCCGAAGTTATGAATCACAGTGGGTCTCATGCTGACAACTGCTGTGATCAGGAGATATAGCCCGGGAGGGACCTCTGCAGCCATGCCATTCACTCCCTGGCTATATTTCCTGATCCCAGTAAGTCACAACAGTGAGACCTGGTGGGATCAATAACTGACATCATATCAAAATTTATTTTTCATGACAGATATTCCTTTAAAAATTATCTTTAACGTAACGATTTAAATAGGTCATTTTCTTATCTACTTTAAATCAACGGCCTCTACAAAAAAATGGCTTGCAGTGTGAAACTGAGAAGGTATAGCAGAGTATGAGAAATGCTACAGAGAGCCAAACTAAATTGCAGCGCTAGCTTCTTCAGAGAGGATTATTTCACATAATAATATCATTAAGGCAGTTTTACTAATTACCATAAATTTTATTTAAAGTTTTAGTTAACTTCTAAAGCAATCTCATTATTGCCCGCTCACGTAACATTATTAAAAATCCTTTTTATTGTCTATCCATTTAATACTCTTTCAGAATTAAAACTATCCATTCTACACAATAACATTTTGCTCGCATCTATTTGTAACCTTTGTTTTCATAATCTCTTATTTACTCGAATTTATTTAAAAATAATAATAATAATAATTTGCTTCATTAGTTATTACTTTCAAAATAAAGTTTTAATTGTTATACTAGACGACAACACAGCAACGTGACCTCGTATCCTCCCTTCTACTTTCTTTACACTGAAATAATAAAGCACTGAATTGTTCCATGTAAAGTGAGAAGAATAGTTATAACTGATGAGAAGGAGCAGGGAAGGTAAAATAGGAAGTCACCAAATAACCCATGTGAAATGGCACAGTATGAGCCAGCAGGTAATCATGTATATACCGCTAAGGGAGTAAAGAGAAGAAGGATAGAAAAAGCAAAAAAAAAAAAAAAAAAGACTTGAAATATCGCCAGATGCACAAAATAAAAGAGAGCTTAACATTTCAAAGTGAATGCAAGCAGGAAAGGGTCACTTTGATTCGGCAGGGTGTCAGCCTCACAGGGATTTTATGTGGTCGGAGCACAATGGGATAGGTGTTGTATTTTAGGCCTAGCAAATAGACATTTGGAAGAAACATTTCAAACAAGAAATGTAATGGAAATAGCTTTGAAAAAGTTCACTTTATCAAAAAGACATCTACATTTTACTATTGTATTTATATTACTTTGCCCTTATAATTTAAAGCACATCCAATGCCAGGCAGGAACACTTTCAATGGCATCAGCTGGGAGACAGAAGAATTGGTCACTACACATCCATCAACAATGGCCTCCAAGTGAGAGAATACGAGCTCTTAGTACATAATCCTTGCAGCCCCTTGATCGATTAATTCTGGTTCTATATATTGGTTTTAGTTATAGCTCACTCACGGCTCAGCATTTATATCTTAACAAGCGCTAATAAAATTAAAGTTGTAATTGGTTGTTTTGGACAAATTACATTAGTTTTTGCTTCACACAGATTAATAAATCTAGGTCTTTGTTCAGATATCCATAGGTGAATGTCCACCTGCCTATTGACTGATGCACTTATTTGCTCCTACATGACTCACCTGTGTATAACCATTCTAATGTGATAAGTTGACCTAGTCATTTCAGTGCCCTTAGTGTTCACAAGGAGAAAAAACCATCTAAAGCTAGGAATTCACAAGCAACTAATAAGTAGAGACATAAAATGGTGAAAAAATAGTGGCAGTGTGTTACAGGACATTAGGGTATCAGTAGAGATGAGCGAACCGGTTCGCCCGGTATGGGATCCGGTCGGATTTTCCCAAAAATCCGAGTCCGATCGGATTCGGATTTTTGGAAATCCGCTCAGATTTTTTTTTCTTCTTGCTTTCTAAAATGGCAGACGCTATCTAGAAAGCAGAAAGTGCTCCGGGCGGGAAAAGCGCTTTCCCATGATGCCTGGAACACATCCAATTAGCAGGGATCTTGTACTAGCCCACCTCCTGTGTGACGTCGGTATTGCTTTAAAAGGAGCGGTCACATGAGCGCAACACGCGGTGTGTAGAGGGAGAGAGAGAGAGAGGAAGCAAGCTGCTGTTGTGTACTACAGACTACTGAGAAGATATTGTGGGAAAGGAAAGGAAAGATTAGGAAAGCGGAGAGGAGAAACATCTAGTGATTGAGAGAAAAATATAGAGACGGCGAAAGATAGATTAGGCATTGGAAAAGGGTGCACGGAACCAAAACGTGCAGTACAGATATACAAGTCCTATACTTCTGATAGTGTGTATATCACATCTGTCTTATTCTGAGAGACAAAAATACCTAGTTTAGGTGTATAGCATTGTATCTTTAAAAAAGTGCTATATACCCAATTTCTATACTTGGACCCTTCTGATTGAAAGTGTGTATATCATATCTGTCTTATCCTGAGAGACTAAAATACCTGGTTCAGGTGTATAGCATATCTTAAAAAAAGTGCTATATACCCAATTGTTGACTACTGTTGCTCCTGCCTGGCCTTCATGTTGGCTACTGTTGCTCCTGCCTGGCCTCCATGTTGGCTACTGCTGCTCCTGCCTGGCCTCCATGTTGGCTACTGCTGATCCTGCCTGGCCTCCATGTTGGCTACTGCTGATCCTGACTGTCCTCCATGTTGGCTACTGCTGATCCTGCCTGGCCTCCATGTTGACTACTGCTGCTCCTGTACTGGCCTCCAATGACTACTGCTGCTCCTTCACTGCATTTGTGACCTTTTTCCTGCATAGACCCTGTAATGGTGAGTTTCCTGCATAGACCTTGTAATGGTGAGTTTCCTGCATAGACCCAGTAATGGTGAATTTCCTGCATAGACCCTGTAATGGTGAATTTCCTGCATAGACCCTGTAATGGTGAGTTTCCTGCATAGACCCTGTAATGGTAAATATTGAAGTCTAAAAAAAAAAATTGACTTTGAGATATCGAAAAGATAATTATGTTACTGACATGTAGAGCCCTAAATTCAACCAAATACACTACCCCCGTATCATAAAGATGCTTTAAACTATGAAATCCGAAGAAATCCGAAATTCGGTCGGACCGAACTTTTGAAAAGTTCGCTCATCTCTAGGTATCAGTGATCTAAAAATCACAGACTGTACATCCAAGAAACCAAATAATCCACAGTAGCACAAGAAAAAGAAAACTAGGATTTATTCACTAATGCCCAGACTGGTATATTAGGACCAGTATATGCCAGGACTTTTATTCAGGTAAAACCCCCACTGTTCTTCAGATTTATTGAAGTGATAGAGACAAAGTGTGAATGCCCCTTAAAGTGTCACTTGAAATTTTTTTTTTTCCAGAAATTAATAGTACAGGCGATTTTATGAAACTTTTTAATTGGTTTATTAGCCGAAAAATGCATTTTTATCATGAAAAAGCAATTTGAAGTTCTCCCTCCAAGATGAGGCACCAAAACAGGACAACAGAGTTCATTTACTGCTGCATCACCAGGCTATCTCCTCTGAGGTCAGCACTGACCTCTCTGACCTCTGAATATCTGCTTTCACACAGTTCTTGCTGTGTAATCCTTTGTTCTCTGCTCTCTGCTTGACTGATGTAAAAGAGTCGAGATTTTCTGATATTGAGCAGTGGATGAGAGAGAGGAGGGGAGGGGAAGACCTGAGAAAAGTCTTTTTGAATGCCTGGACTATTGATTTCTGCAAAAAAAAAATTATACGACAGTGACCCTTTAAAGGTTGCCCTAGCAATTCAATGAACAGCAAGGTAGTTTGTGTTAGTGTTTTTATCTAAAACCTACCTGGTAATCCTTATATGAAAATTTGGTCTATACTTCTATTTGATACTGTATTGATTGATTAAAGGAAACCTATCATTTAAAAAAATGCTGTCCAATCTGAAGGCATCATGTAATGGAGAGGAGGAATCATTTGTGGAGAAAGTTCCAAAATAACTAGTCATTTATTCATATAAATGTCTGTTTATTCTGAGCTACGTAGTCAAGTGGGCTGTCCTACTGACTTCATTGACAGCTACAGGTACATAAATGTTTATATAAAAATGACCACCCGTTCTTACCATTTTACTACCAAAGTAAGAGTGAGCAGAGATTTTCAATGTTAAAGGTTCCCTTTAAGCTCATGTACCATTTCAAGCCTGTGCTAAATTGCATTTCATTAAAATGGAGTATTGGAGGCTTGAACACACACTTTATAAAGCATTTAGGTTGTACTTCTTGAATAAATCAGGCTCACTCATGAATAATCTCCTCCAATAATCTGTTGACTACTTAAGATCTTCCATCTTCACTTTTTACTAGCAAACAGCACTCACTGCATGTCATGACCCCAGAATAGAGATGAACGAATACTATTCGATCGAACAGCTATTCGATCGAATAGTAAGCTATTCGAAGTATTCTATTCGCTTTGCCCTCCCAAACCCCAGCGCTTTTTTCAGCCAATAAACATGGAAGGGGTAGGGACAGGTACTAGGAATAGGCAGGACTTAAAAAAAAACCCTCTAACTGTGATTGGCTGGCAAAACCATGTGACCTCCTGAATAAAGAATAGTGATTTGAGATTCGTGTCACTTGCTGGTTGGAGCTAGAGAGGGACATTCTGTAAAGCAGGGAGAGGAAGGCTTTAGGTGAAGTTACGTAGGAAGGGACCCCCCAAAAGCCCTTGTTAGGGCTAAAATTATAGAAAAACAGATTTACAAGCTGTTGTCACACGCAGTGTGTATACCCACTGATAGTGTATACAGCTGTATACAGTGTGTGTGGGATATTAGCTGTTATCTTGCTACTACAGATTTGTGCAGTCTGCTTCCAGTGAAGGCGTAAAACTATAGAAAAAAAGACATTTACAAGCTGTTGTGACATAGGCAGTGTGTATACACAGTGTGTATACCCACTGATAGTGTATAAAGCTGTATACAGTGTGCGTGGGGGGGATAATATAGCTGTTATCTCGACTCTACTGATTTGCGCAGTGTGCGTCCAGGGAAGGCCTTGACCAGCCTTTTATTTCTATTTATTTCTTAATACATACGCAAGTACCGCTAGACCAAAAGGTACACTTGTACTTTACATTCATGTACCCTGGCATATTTCCCCTGCTGTCCCATATGCATTCCAGAGGTGTTGGCATCATTTCCTGAGGTTTCATTGTGCACTTTGTGACCTCCTGGTGCTCGAATCTTGATTTCCAAGTCCCAAGGATTTTTCTCCCATAGACTATAATGGGATTTGATATTCGATTGAATAGTCGAATATCGGGAGCTATTCAAATCGAATCCAATCGAATTGAATATTTCACTACTCGCTCATCTCTACCCCAGAGAATAAGGTCAGATTTACACAGTATTTGAGGAGAAAAAACCATCTAAAGCTAGGAATTCACAAGCAACTAATAAGTAGAGACATAAAATGGTGAAAAAATAGTGGCAGTGTGTTACAGGACATTAGGGTATCAGTAGAGATGAGCGAACCGGTTCGCCCGGTATGGGATCCGGTCGGATTTTCCCAAAAATCCGAGTCCGATCGGATTCGGATTTTTGGAAATCCGCTCAGATTTTTTTTTCTTCTTGCTTTCTAAAATGGCAGACGCTATCTAGAAAGCAGAAAGTGCTCCGGGCGGGAAAAGCGCTTTCCCATGATGCCTGGAACACATCCAATTAGCAGGGATCTTGTACTAGCCCACCTCCTGTGTGACGTCGGTATTGCTTTAAAAGGAGCGGTCACATGAGCGCAACACGCGGTGTGTAGAGGGAGAGAGAGAGAGAGAGGAAGCAAGCTGCTGTTGTGTACTACAGACTACTGAGAAGATATTGTGGGAAAGGAAAGGAAAGATTAGGAAAGCGGAGAGGAGAAACATCTAGTGATTGAGAGAAAAATATAGAGACGGCGAAAGATAGATTAGGCATTGGAAAAGGGTGCACGGAACCAAAACGTGCAGTACAGATATACAAGTCCTATACTTCTGATAGTGTGTATATCACATCTGTCTTATTCTGAGAGACAAAAATACCTAGTTTAGGTGTATAGCATTGTATCTTTAAAAAAGTGCTATATACCCAATTTCTATACTTGGACCCTTCTGATTGAAAGTGTGTATATCATATCTGTCTTATCCTGAGAGACTAAAATACCTGGTTCAGGTGTATAGCATATCTTAAAAAAAGTGCTATATACCCAATTGTTGACTACTGTTGCTCCTGCCTGGCCTTCATGTTGGCTACTGTTGCTCCTGCCTGGCCTCCATGTTGGCTACTGCTGCTCCTGCCTGGCCTCCATGTTGGCTACTGCTGATCCTGCCTGGCCTCCATGTTGGCTACTGCTGATCCTGACTGTCCTCCATGTTGGCTACTGCTGATCCTGCCTGGCCTCCATGTTGACTACTGCTGCTCCTGTACTGGCCTCCAATGACTACTGCTGCTCCTTCACTGCATTTGTGACCTTTTTCCTGCATAGACCCTGTAATGGTGAGTTTCCTGCATAGACCTTGTAATGGTGAGTTTCCTGCATAGACCCAGTAATGGTGAATTTCCTGCATAGACCCTGTAATGGTGAATTTCCTGCATAGACCCTGTAATGGTGAGTTTCCTGCATAGACCCTGTAATGGTAAATATTGAAGTCTAAAAAAAAAAATTGACTTTGAGATATCGAAAAGATAATTATGTTACTGACATGTAGAGCCCTAAATTCAACCAAATACACTACCCCCGTATCATAAAGATGCTTTAAACTATGAAATCCGAAGAAATCCGAAATTCGGTCGGACCGAACTTTTGAAAAGTTCGCTCATCTCTAGGTATCAGTGATCTAAAAATCACAGACTGTACATCCAAGAAACCAAATAATCCACAGTAGCACAAGAAAAAGAAAACTAGGATTTATTCACTAATGCCCAGACTGGTATATTAGGACCAGTATATGCCAGGACTTTTATTCAGGTAAAACCCCCACTGTTCTTCAGATTTATTGAAGTGATAGAGACAAAGTGTGAATGCCCCTTAAAGTGTCACTTGAAATTTTTTTTTTTCCAGAAATTAATAGTACAGGCGATTTTATGAAACTTTTTAATTGGTTTATTAGCCGAAAAATGCATTTTTATCATGAAAAAGCAATTTGAAGTTCTCCCTCCAAGATGAGGCACCAAAACAGGACAACAGAGTTCATTTACTGCTGCATCACCAGGCTATCTCCTCTGAGGTCAGCACTGACCTCTCTGACCTCTGAATATCTGCTTTCACACAGTTCTTGCTGTGTAATCCTTTGTTCTCTGCTCTCTGCTTGACTGATGTAAAAGAGTCGAGATTTTCTGATATTGAGCAGTGGATGAGAGAGAGGAGGGGAGGGGAAGACCTGAGAAAAGTCTTTTTGAATGCCTGGACTATTGATTTCTGCAAAAAAAAAATTATACGACAGTGACCCTTTAAAGGTTGCCCTAGCAATTCAATGAACAGCAAGGTAGTTTGTGTTAGTGTTTTTATCTAAAACCTACCTGGTAATCCTTATATGAAAATTTGGTCTATACTTCTATTTGATACTGTATTGATTGATTAAAGGAAACCTATCATTTAAAAAAATGCTGTCCAATCTGAAGGCATCATGTAATGGAGAGGAGGAATCATTTGTGGAGAAAGTTCCAAAATAACTAGTCATTTATTCATATAAATGTCTGTTTATTCTGAGCTACGTAGTCAAGTGGGCTGTCCTACTGACTTCATTGACAGCTACAGGTACATAAATGTTTATATAAAAATGACCACCCGTTCTTACCATTTTACTACCAAAGTAAGAGTGAGCAGAGATTTTCAATGTTAAAGGTTCCCTTTAAGCTCATGTACCATTTCAAGCCTGTGCTAAATTGCATTTCATTAAAATGGAGTATTGGAGGCTTGAACACACACTTTATAAAGCATTTAGGTTGTACTTCTTGAATAAATCAGGCTCACTCATGAATAATCTCCTCCAATAATCTGTTGACTACTTAAGATCTTCCATCTTCACTTTTTACTAGCAAACAGCACTCACTGCATGTCATGACCCCAGAATAGAGATGAACGAATACTATTCGATCGAACAGCTATTCGATCGAATAGTAAGCTATTCGAAGTATTCTATTCGCTTTGCCCTCCCAAACCCCAGCGCTTTTTTCAGCCAATAAACATGGAAGGGGTAGGGACAGGTACTAGGAATAGGCAGGACTTAAAAAAAAACCCTCTAACTGTGATTGGCTGGCAAAACCATGTGACCTCCTGAATAAAGAATAGTGATTTGAGATTCGTGTCACTTGCTGGTTGGAGCTAGAGAGGGACATTCTGTAAAGCAGGGAGAGGAAGGCTTTAGGTGAAGTTACGTAGGAAGGGACCCCCCAAAAGCCCTTGTTAGGGCTAAAATTATAGAAAAACAGATTTACAAGCTGTTGTCACACGCAGTGTGTATACCCACTGATAGTGTATACAGCTGTATACAGTGTGTGTGGGATATTAGCTGTTATCTTGCTACTACAGATTTGTGCAGTCTGCTTCCAGTGAAGGCGTAAAACTATAGAAAAAAAGACATTTACAAGCTGTTGTGACATAGGCAGTGTGTATACACAGTGTGTATACCCACTGATAGTGTATAAAGCTGTATACAGTGTGCGTGGGGGGGATAATATAGCTGTTATCTCGACTCTACTGATTTGCGCAGTGTGCGTCCAGGGAAGGCCTTGACCAGCCTTTTATTTCTATTTATTTCTTAATACATACGCAAGTACCGCTAGACCAAAAGGTACACTTGTACTTTACATTCATGTACCCTGGCATATTTCCCCTGCTGTCCCATATGCATTCCAGAGGTGTTGGCATCATTTCCTGAGGTTTCATTGTGCACTTTGTGACCTCCTGGTGCTCGAATCTTGATTTCCAAGTCCCAAGGATTTTTCTCCCATAGACTATAATGGGATTTGATATTCGATTGAATAGTCGAATATCGGGAGCTATTCAAATCGAATCCAATCGAATTGAATATTTCACTACTCGCTCATCTCTACCCCAGAGAATAAGGTCAGATTTACACAGTATTTGATGGTCCATTTTTACTTTTCTATTATCTATACATATACATAAGTATAGATGATAGAAATTCTATACATATGCTAAGGCGTTAACATACAAATTGCAAATAAAGTACAAATATAGATAAATGAGTAAATGACAGACTGGTACATAGGGAGAGATGACCCTCCCTACAAGGGCAGAGATATTGTAGGTAAAAGCATGAGTGTTTATATGATAGTTAAACTGTATTCACTGGAAAACAGGTAGTCAGTAAAGGGATCAGCAGAAGGGAGACCCAGAGGAGGATCGAGGGCAGAGGGGGAGTAGTTGGGCAACAGAGCTAGGGATGGATTAGGGGGAAACAAGGGTGATATATGGAAGGCTGAGAGCAGGATGTTGCAGTAGTCCAAGTGGGAGATGATGAGGCATCTACCAGTAACTCTGTTTAATTATGGTTGAGAAAAGAGTGGATTTGGGAGATGTTTTGAGGTGAAGGCAGCAGGGGGTGGTAAGGGTCTGAATGTGTGATTTCAATGACAGATCAGAATAAAAGACACTCACTAGGCAACAAACTTGTGAGACAACGGAGAGTTTGCAGTCATTTACTGTATTTGAAAGATTAAGTGGGGAGTAGATCAAGATGGGGGAATGATGAATGCTGTTCTGTTCCTGTTAAGTTTTAGGAAATGAGGGGAGGAGAAGAAGAAAGATATAGCTGGTAGAAATTCTGAGATCCTGGATGGCAGAGAAGTGACATCCAGACCAGAGTAATAGATTTGGGGGTAATCAGCATTGAAACAATATTTAAGACCATCGGTTTAGGCTGGGGAAAAAAGTAAAGGCCCCAGAATGGAACTTAAAGAGGAAGTCCGGGGAAAAAAAATGTAAGATATGTTATTGCCCAACAAAAGTTGAAAATGACTAATAGACACTTATTATTGGAAATGCACCTATAGTGCTTTTCCCCTGAACTTACTACAGCATGGCGTGTTCAATAGAGATGATCGAACATCAGGAATTTTCAAGTTCGATTGAACGACGAAGGTTTGAGAAGTTTGAGTTTGATCGAACTTGAAAATTCCCGATGTCTGATCATCTCTAGTGTTCAGGTCTCTGTAAAGTTAGTGATGTCACGTCACATAAACTGCCAACACCTGCTGCAGCAGTGGGACAGACTGAAGCAGCAGGAGTTGGCAGTTTATGTGACGTGACATCACCAAATTTACAGAGACCTGAACACACCATGCTGCAGTAAGTGCTGGGAAAGAACACTATGGGTGCATTTTCCATAAGTGTCTTTTAGTAATTTTCATAACTTTTGTTGGGCAATAACATATCTTAAAATTATTTTGCCTGGACTTCTCCTTTAACCCCTTAGCGACCCATGACGTATCTGATACGTCATGGTGCCGCTTGGGGTGTTCAGAGCGGGGTCCCGCCGGGACCGCGCTCTGAACGGCGCTGATCCCGGCTGACACGTGCAGCCGGGCAGTGCCTCTATTACCCGGCACGGGTCCCGTTGCCGCGCCGGCTAATTAAGACTCTAAGTGCAGCTGTCAAACCTGACAGCTGCACTTAGAGGCACTGCGCCGCACGTCCCTGGTGTCTAGTGGGACGGATCTCCCCCCCGCGATGCGATCGCGGGGGGGAGATCCGTTCTTCTGCCCGTGCCGGGCCTCAGCGTCGGAATGACGCTGATCCCGGATCGGCAATAGATTGCTATGGCCTGCAGCAGGCCATAGTAATCTATGACCTATCTAATCGATCTTTGCTGTGTATATACACAGCATTGATCTCTATGAGAGATCAGTGCTGTCTATATACAAGCCCCCCAGGGGGGCTTCTAGTTACAGTAAAAAAAAAAAGTAAAAAAGTGTTTTTATTAATAAAAAATCCCCTCCCCTAATAAAAGTCCAAATCACCCCCCTTTTCCCATTTTATAAATATAAATAAATAAACATATTTAGTATCGCCGCGCGCGTAATCACCCGAACTATTAATTAATCACATTCCTGATCTCACACGGTAAACGGCGTCAGCGCAAAAAAATTCCAAAGTGCAAAATTGCGCATTTTTGGTCACATCAAATCCAGAAAAAATGTAATAAAAAACGATCACAAAGTCATATATGCGCAATCAAGGTACCAATAGAAAGAACACATCATGGCGCAAAAACTGATACCTCACACAGCCCCATAGACCAAAGGATAAAAGCGCTATAAGCCTGGGAATGGAGCGATTTTAAGGAACGTATATTTGTTAACAATGGTTTGAATTTTTTACAGGCCATCCGATACAATATAAGTTATACATGTTATATATCATAGTAATCGTAACGACTTGAGGAACATGGATAACAAGTCAGTTTTACCATAGGACGGACGGCGTAAATGCAAAACTCCCCGAAATCAAAACAAATTAATTTTTTTTTTTCAATTTGACAGCGCAAATGATTTTTTTCCGGTTTCGCAGCATATGTTATGGAAAAATAATGCCTGTCATTGCAAAGTACAATTGGTTTCGCAAAAAATAAGCGCTCATATACGTCTCTAGGTGAAAAAATGCAAGCGCTATGGACTTTTAAACTTAAAATGGAATAAGCAAAAGCGCAAAAACGAAAATAGGCTTTGACCTTAAGGGGTTAATACACATGACTATATCATTAAGTTTTGCATTACATTTTTTTTAATACTGCAGTTTTCTTCATTGACATTGAGGAAAAGCTACAGTAAAAGCAGGCCATTTTGGCTGCACTGAATAAGATCTCCTTGCCCAAACCACAAAAATGAAGTATGTGTGAAGTATCCTAACAGTTGCTATTTTGGTCCAAACAAACATGAGTTGAGATGTTAATAATTGTTTGTGTATCCGGCCCTCACTTTGTTGGAAATTAGAGCATCATAGTATTACTGCTGAAATAGGGTAATAAGTACAGATGTCAGTAAGAGGTTATGTTCACACAGCATTTTTTCCCAGTTTTAAATGACATCTTTCATTTTGCCGTTTGGCTGCCCGTCAGTGCAGTAATGGCTGTTGGTATATTATTCTAGTTTAGGTCGACTAATTGCCCTTTGGATGTGTCGATGTATCTTTAATTTTAATTGAAAAGTCGATTGAATTTGATAGTTAAAGGCTGCGGGCTTTGATGTCTGCTCCACTCTGTGCCACTCCTCCCCAGGTGCTGGGAAAAGATGGATCCAGTTCTGGGAAACTTCTCATGGACAAAATGCAGATAGGAACTAATCGATTCACTTAGTTCCTACTGTAGATTTACCCATCTCTAACGGACGTCTTTTCAAATAGAAAAGGCATCTACCTTTTCTCTTTTTTTTTACATTGTGTGAACATAGCTAAAGGAGAGCACAGAGGTAGAGCTACCTTACAGAAACCTTAATATTTTAATAATTATAAATGGATATTTGATTACAAAATTAATTTTAATTGTGGCTCAATTTTTTCATTTTAAAGCATGACGCTCTCAAGCACAAAACAGATGGAAAGAGCAACCCAACTGGAATCTCACTGTCTCAAATGGTAAGGAAAATAATAATAAAAAAAAAAGACAAGGCTTGGCTTCTGTTGGTCTTTGAGTTTCATATTTGGTGATACCATTGCAAAATGTATCCATAAGAGAATTATTTGATTCATATCAGTCAAGACTAGAGATGAGCGAACCTCGAGCATGCTCGAGTCGATCCGAACCCGGACTTTCGGCATTTGATTAGCGGTGGCTGCTGAAGTTGGATAAAGCCCTAAGGCTATGTGGAAAACATGGATATAGTCATTGGCTGTATCCATGTTTTCCAGACAACCTTAGAGCTTTATCCAAGTTCAGCAGCCCCAGCTAATCAAATACCGAACGTTTGGGTTCGGATCGACTCGAACCTGAACCCGGTTCGCTCATCTCTAGTCATGACTTAAATTAGCGGAGCACAAACTGTACTCTCCAGTTATTGCAAAACTAATATTCCCATCATGATTAGACAGGCAAAGGGTGGCCAGGCATGTTGGGGATTTTAGGATAAAGTCTACAGACTTTAGATTTTTATCTAGAAAATTGTTTTTATATATATATATATATATATATATATATATATATATATATATATATATATAAAAAAGGTCATGGAAAGAAAGTAGACAGTACCTACTGCCCTGCCCACACCTTCTCTAAAACATACCAGAAGGTGTATTGCAATTCTACACAAACTCCAATAATCCTTATGTTAAAATCAAAACTACTATCTTACAAATTACAGTTTTGCCCCATAGCAACCATTCACGGTTTATTTTGCTTTGCTTATTTCTCTCCGAAAATTATAGTTGATTGGTTGCCATAGGAAACGCGACCTTTTCGCTCCACTAGCTCCCATCTCCAGAATCATTGAGTAGTATTTACACTCCTTATAAGCTTTTTCCATTTATATTCTTACAATAAATAGGTAAATCCATCTTTTCAATGTTTTATCATCTTTTTCATAATTTAACTGTTTTTTCCCCATCTATAACCATTTAAATCATCATTTAAGTTCTTCCAGTGAGAATTAACTATTTCCGATTTCTTATATTAGCTGGGGGAATTGGCTACACATTTTTTAAGTAGTTGTATAAATCACCGAAAACATTTTGAATGGAAAGTTATAGGAAACTTTGTTTTAAATGGCAGAAGACTGAAGATAGTCAAAATCAACGGAAGTTTCATCGGACCTTGCCCAAAGATCAGACCCAGCTCTTATTTCTCCAACATGACCACATGCAGAAGAACCTAGAGTCACCAAAGCACACTTCAAATCATAAAATCGCTGAGGCTATGAAGGAATTAAAGGTAAGGAATACAGAGTAAATAACAGAGTTGCACTATGAACTTTGTAATGGTGCCTCCTGGTCGTAGAATAGTCTTTATGATAATGACTTCAGCTAACAAAAACAACAACATTTAATTCCTACATCATTATCCCACAGATTCAGATGATCCATATCATTTTAACCTTGACTTGATTATCATTCCAGATATTAGAGAAGAAAATTACAAATGTTGACCCAAGTAATCTAAAATGGACGGGCTTTGTACAACATTCCAGGCTTGGTTCTGGAAGCAGTTCCAGTCCATGTACACCGGCTTTACCTAGAGCCATTCTGGAGGTGAGGCCATTTACAGTATATATTATCTATGCATATAAGTTTATGATTTGGCAAGAAAAGAGTCACCAATGGGGAAGCAGTGACTTTTTTTTAGCCATATGCTGTCTGCAATTAGGGCTTTTGTTCTCCAACCCTACACGAAGCATAGAGGACATCCATTGTGCAAATCAGCAAATGCAAAGGAGTATCTTTCAGAGCATATGCTAAATATACACACCAAACATAATGTGAAAACAGCCTTACAAAGATTACAATTATCAAATAATATATACTGACTTACATAGTAGATGGTTTACTTGAAGCTGCTTTTTTGCTTTTCTATGTTTATCCTTTAGACCATAAAGGAAATGGTTAATATTAATATGTATAGCTCATAAACTCTCTTGAGAGCCAGGCTGGAAATGGTTTGTTCATTCAGTGCTGTCTTCTCCAACATTTTTATTTCATCCATGTGTTTGTTTTCTCTCCCAAAGAATGAGAATCTCCGCTCCAGTAGAGACAATCACTACAGCAGCTCTCTCTCTGACATGATCATAAGTCCTCTGACCCCAGGAAAAGACGAGGTGTTTTGGGGCTTAGTGCAGGGCGAAGAACAGCCACCTAAGGTAGATGCCACTTTTACATATAATTGTTTTATTGTGTTTATTTATTCCAAAACTCATGTCTGCCATGTTGTTTCAAAAAGTTTGTTTTATTTTACAGTCAAATTTTTCAGTTTAGGAAGAATTACTACCTGATGCTATATACAGGGGGACTTTTTTTTTAGGGAGTATTTAACTCTTCCCAAAAATGTGAATGTGATCATTTTTACTGGATCCACTCATGTTTTTGGAAAGAATACAAAAGTCTTAACTGATGGCTTTTTAAGGCCCTGTTCACTCCACATTTTTTTATTGTATTGAAAGGTACTATTTTACTTTTCCTTATCAGGATGAGGCTGGGCTTGCACATCCATATTGGCTACCGTACTAGACATGTATCAGCATCCTGTCAAAAAAGAATGCCAACATTTCCCATGGCACACTGCTGTGTACACACTTTGAGGCTACGTTCACACTTAGTATAACACTGTCTGTGCTGTGACCCAGCTGTGTCACAGAAGGGCCGGTGTCAGTAAAGTTTATCCTTAATTTCTATTGAATTAGGATGTAGGCGCATCCCTGTGCACCCTTATCCCAATTCACCATTACACACCATTCACCATTATCTCTAAAATTCAGCCATGCGTTGCAAATGATGTTTTCAAACCTATTAGAACTTCAGAACTCTACAAACAAACTGGAGCAGAGACTAGCCGAGGAACAGAGGCTGTTCTGTAAACATGATCTACATATCCGCATTTCAGAGATAGGAAGAACAGCTCTTCATGGCTCTCAAGAAAAATAAATTAACCATAGAGACATCTGATGTTATTAACTCTGCTATAGCCAGTGATCATAAATCCAATGTGTATGATCTATATTCATATAGAATATTCATTCCATTCCTCGCTTCCTAAAGCAAGTGCTTCTCGTAAAGACTTGCAGAGCATAACACATGGGAACCTGATTATAACTGGTTCAAAGTAAAGGATAGAAAAGGCGATAATTATACAAAAAAGGAAGACGGGATATATACTAGTCACTCAAAAATACTATCAATATATTCAAGGCTCAAGGATTATGTTAGAATCGACTAAACTAATTATATCAAAGCCAAAGTCTCACAGCTACTGTATAGGTCACCTGTTTGGTTGTCTTTAGTATAAAGTGGACCTGTCAGCGGCTTTTTGCTGATTTGAAGGGGTTATCCAGTGCTACAAAAACATGGCCACTTTTCCCCCTCTCTTGTCTCCAGATTGGGTGGGGTTTCAAATTCAGTTCCATTTAAGAGAATGGAGCTTAATTGCAAACCACACCTGAATTGGAGACAAGAGAAGGGAAAAAGTGGCCATGTTTTTGTAGCACTGGATAACAAATAACAAACATACATTAGAAGTCTACTTTTCATTCTACGCACATGCGTACAGATTATCCCATGCAAAGCGTAAACTACACAGTTGTGTACACATTTCATTTGCATACACAGTTGCGTACAGATTGCGTATGTCTCGGTCTAGAGTTACGCACATGCGTACAGATTATCAGGCGCAAAGCGTAAATTATGCAGTTTTGTAGGTTCGCAAACTGTTTGTATGAATATGATGCTAATTGTTCATGTTCACTGATCACAAACATACGAACATTTATGAACATGTATCCCCATCACTAATAAGGAGTAAATACAGACCAAAATACTATGTACTACATGTACTAATGTTTCTGAACCTAAATTCTGTCCAAAATCTAGCTCAGGGGACTCCACGTTTATTATTATACGTTTCAGACATTTTTTAGCCAGGCCCAAAGAGAGGACATGGTCTTGATTTAAAAAAAAAAAAAAAAAAAAAAGAAAAGTGGCCCAAGGTGAGACACTGTGCGGAAAACTAATAGTTGGTCTAAACAGTCTTTTTTGACCATTTAGAAACAGTTTTTTTTTTTCAATAACATTTGTTGTTTTGAAATAACGGCAGATATTTGACCACAAAATGACAGCCATCTAAAAAAAAAGCCTCCAAAAAGACATGTGTGGTTTTGGCCTTCAGATGCAACAGATCAAACGGTCTGCACCACATTGAGATATCAATTGCAGTTAAACACAAAGGGAGGCATTTATTAAGTCCGGCGTTTTTTACGCCGGACTTAAAAATGCCCCCGCAGCTCCGGCGGTACGGAGATTTATGTAGAGGCGGACTGCCTGTACATAAATCCTGTGCGCGCCGGTGCGCACCGCCGAAAACCTACGCCAGCTGAGTACTGGAGTAGGTTTTCGGCGTAGAATTGGGCGGAACGGATGATAAATCGCTCGGACTCTGAGTCCGCGCCCTCCGTTCTGCCCACTTCCCGCCTACTTTCCGCCCCCTTTCCGCCCCCTGGCGTACTCGGCGGAAAGTGCCGATTTGCGATTATTTTATTCGCAAATCGGCCATTTGCGTATAAAATAATACGCAAATCGGCACTTTCCGCCAAAAATCATCCGTCCGCCGGATGATACATGTGGCCCAAAGAGTTTTAGTAAGTCTGGACCTGTGAACCCAGCTTTTATTAAGTCTGGACCTGTGAACCCAGCTTTTATTAAGTCTGGACCTGTGAACCCAGCTTTAAAGTCTATAAATTAAAATCTTACCATCTGTTGTTGTTGTATAAATCAGCCATAATGTGGCATAAAGAGACTATAAATCTCATTGCCTATATAGATATATAAATAAAAAAATAAAATAGGCCTTGTTGCCCTTAAAGGGGTTATCCAGCGCTACAAAAACATGGCTACTTTGCTCCTACTGTTGTCTCTCGTTTGGGTGGGGTTTTGAAACTCAGTTCCATTGAAGTAAATGGAGCTTAATTGCAAACTGCACCTGAACTGGAGACAACAGTAGGGGGAAAAGTGGCCATGTTCTAGATGCGCTGGATAACCCCTTTAAGTTCATCATCTGTGTTGTAAACTGGCTGGGAAAATGGAATATGGGCTCCTGTTGGTTGCTGTGATCACAAAGTTCTCTTAGATAATGCCCTAATGGTGTGAAGGGGGAGGGTGTAAATACTTTTTCAGAGCAGTGTATAATAGGATGTGTGAATGCTACATGTTCTTTCTTATTTTAGTTCTTTAATAGCAGAAGGCTCTAAGCCTTTTTCATTACAATAAGACTATGATGTCAGTCAGAGCTCCCTCTTGTCTCTTTTATTTAGGTTCCAGAGAGAACCACATCCAAGTTTTATAAGGACAGCCGAGGCCACCAAAGAAGCCCATCTGGGTAAGTTGAAGCAAAGGAACATTTTTTTTCAGCTCTGTGATGGCTCACAAACACAACCAGACAGACAATTCTGGGAACATAATTGCAAGTTCCATTTTCTACATTCTGACAAACACCAATTATAAGTAATCTATTTAAGGACAATACAACCCATGGAACTCTAGAAGATAAAAAGTGTTCTGTCAGTGAGTCAGTCCTAACACCCCCGCTTACACAGGGCTATAAATGACAGACATAGGATTCAGTCTTTAGAAGAATGGATCAAGGCATCTGAAGCAGAGACACTTCCTATTATAAAGGATTGTATAGAGATCTCTATTTAACATCATTACAATTAAATTAAAATAATTTGTTTCAATTATGCACTTGAAATTATCCTATAGAAAGTCAGCACTGAGACCTCTGAGCTTGTATAAAAGTATACAGAAACTTATTGTAGATGAAAAGTTGTTGCCATTACCGAACAGGTTATTCTTTCATTTTAAAACCTACGTGGTATATCCACAGGATATGCTATAAATATGCGATAGGTGTGCGGCCCACCTCGGGTCAATTTTATTGTTGATTTTTCCCGCAGTGTGTAGAAGAGATTTCATAATGTTGGTACTGTGAAATTCTGCAGCGTACTCATCCTGTGTGAAAACAGTCCTAGGCTGTGTGCGCACATTGATTTTTTGAGCTGTAAAAAGAAGCTTTTTTTATTGAAAAATAACGGAAAAACAAAAACTGTATCCCAATCAAAGAAGAGAACTCAGTATTTTTGTATGACATGCCCTCTAATTATAATCTGTTCCTGGCTTTGGCTTCAATGGTTACAATTGAAAAGATGACTGTGTGAACACATACTGAGTGATTTTAGAAATCCACTCGTCTCATAGCTAAGGCTACATTCACATGTTCCTGAATTTTTCAGGACCATATATTATTTCCTCTATCCGTTTTTTTTTTGTTTGTTTTTTTTGTGGATCCATAAAAATGCAAAGTTGCTTGTTAAAATGGCTGACAGGAGCAACTACACCTGTGACATCAGAATTATGGATCCATATTGTGGAGGATGCTACAGACAATACTTCCATAACATCCACAAAGTATGGACACTCCCATAGACTTCTACAAGACAATCCATCCCACATTTAGGCCTCACACACGTTTTTCAGGTCCATATATTATGTCCGTGATCCACATAATAATTGTCTGTAGAGCATTCTTAATCAGTATTTTTTGCAGATCCATAAAAACTGGAAAGATGATGACAATGGCCCTAAATTTGCCCATAATTGCGGACACTTACACAGCATATGACTGTGGTCCGTACTAGGACTTATCAGTAATTTTTGCTGCACAAACTACGGGCTGTTCATGGATCCATAGAAATGCACACATGTAAATAGCCCAATAGGGATGAATAGGTCCTTGCTTTTGTCCTTAAATTGGATGTACTGTACCATCAGGTACATCCTCTTTAATCTGACCCACGGATAGAACGGCGCCGCCACAGGGAAGCCGTTGCCGCAGTCCGTTTTTTGAACCACGGTCTGGTTCGCGTGTATGGCGCTGTTCTATCCACAGGTACCAGGCCGGGGCTGAAGCACAGCATGCGGTCCGGCCTGCCCCCAGTGGGAAGAAAACCCCGCCCCTGTATGAAGCGGCTCCATTGATTCTAATGGCTAATGGCTCCATTGATTCTAATGGAGCTGCGTCATATAGGGGAAGGAATTCCCTCCACTGGGGTGAGCCGGCCCGCCTCCTATGCTTCAGCCCCGGCCCGCTACCGGCGCCGTTCAAGGGAATAGAGCCTAGGTTCATCCTCTTTAAGGCCAGTTTCACACGTACTGGAATTGCAGTAGATTTCACGCTGCAAATTCCACTGCGATTCCCGGTAGTGTCAGTTTGAATGGGTTTACATACTCGCAGCAGATTTTTCATTCCGCTGTGATATAAATGCCGCCCCCCTTAACCCACAGCTGATAGGAGAATACTTTACCCGTCCGCGCTCCGGCCTGCTTCTGTGGCTCCTGGCTCCCGTAGATCCCGCTCAGCCAATCAGTGCACTACCTGCCGCAGCCAGTGATTGAGTCGGAACTACGGAAGTCGGGAGCCACAGAAGCAGGCCGGAGCAAGGATGGGCAAAGTATTTATCAGTCAACTCTGGGTTAAAGGGGGGGGGGGCGGCGGTGTTTTCATACTCGTAGTGGAATAAAAATTCTGCTGCGAGTATGTAAACCCATTCAAACTAACAGTATCGGGAATCACAGCAGATTTCACTATGGATCTCGCACTGTGAAATCTGCTGCGATTCTGGTACGTGTGAAACTGGCCTAATTGTAGATCCGCAATTAAGGACAAAAGTATGGAAAGTACAAATGTAGCCTCATGGTGTTTACACAGACAGACAGGGCCGCCATCAGAAATTTCGGGGCCCCATACAGCCGGAGTGTCTGGGCCCCCCATTAACAAAAAAACATGGGACGTATTTTTGACTGATGTCTTTGAAGTAACTGGGTGGCTTTGGGATAATTCTGGAAAGCTGGGTCTCTTTGGATACATCCCACGCCAGCCAACTTCCGTGCACTATTAATTAAAATAAAAACTATGGAACCCAAGGGCCAGGGCCGGTTTTAGGTCAAATGTGGCCCTGGGCACAATTTAAAAGTGGGGCCCCAAGTGCTTAGACATTAAACCACTACACAGTCATAGTTAAATAAAGAAGGTGGTCTGAGAGGAGTGTTGCTGGGGTCTTAAAAAATCAGGAGCACAAGCTCCCTACATATGACCACAAAATATTTCTACGCATTGGTACCAAATAATACTGCTGGGATGTGGGGGCAGACAGGGTGCAGGGATCAGGGATGGGGGGTTAGACAGGGTGCAGGGATCAGGGATGGGGGGGTTAGACAGGGTGCAGGGATCAAGGATGGGGGGGTTAGACAGGGTGCAGGGATCAGGGATGGGGGGGTTAGACAGGGTGCAGGGATCAGGGATGGGGGGTCAGACAGGGTGCAGGGATCAGGGATGTGGGGGCAAACAGAGCGCTGACAGAGTGCAAGGAGGTTGGGGCTGACAGGGTGCAGGGATCAGGGATTGCGTCCCCCCCAGCACACATCATCCCCCCCCAGCACACATCATCCCCCCCCAGCACACATGCACACATCATCCCTCCCAGCAGACATTATCCCCCCCAGCACACATGCACACATCATCCCCCCCAGCACACATGCACACATCATCCCCCCCAGCACACATGCACACATCATCTGCCGAGCACACATGCACACATCATCCCCCCAGCACCCATGCACACATCATCCCCCCAGCACCCATGCACACATCATCCCCCCAGCACACATGCACACATCATCCCCCCCAGCACACATGCACACATCATCCCCCCCAGCACACATGCACACATCATCCCCCCCAGCACACATGCACACATCATCCCCCCCAGCACACATCATCCCCCCCAGCACACATGCACACATCATTCCCCCAGCACACATGCACACATCATCCCCCCCAGCACACATGCACACATCATCCCCCCCAGCACACATGCACACATCATCCCCCCCAGCACACATGCACACATCATCCCCCCCAGCACACATGCACACATCATCCCCCCTCAGCACACATCATCCCCCCCAGCACACATGCACACATCATCCCCCCCAGCACACATGCACACATTATCCCCCCCAGCACACATGCACACATTATCCCCCCCCAGCACACATCATCCCCCCCAGCACACATGCACACATCATCCCCCCCAGCACACATCATCCCCCCCCAGCACACATGCACACATCATCCCCCCCAGCACACATGCACACATCATCCCCCCCAGCACACATGCACACATCATCCCCCCCAGCACACATGCACACATCATCCCCCCCAGCACACATGCACACATCATCCCCCCCAGCACACATGCACACATCATCCCCCCCAGCACACATGCACACATCATCCCCCCCAGCACACATGCACACATCATCCCTCCCAGCACACATCACATCCCCCCCCAGCACACATCACATCCCCCCCCAGCACACATCACATCCCCCCCAGCACACATCACATCACCCCCCCAGCACACATCACATCCCCCCCCCAGCACACATCACATCCCCCCCCCAGCACACATCACATCCCCCCCCCAGCACACATCATCCCCCCCCCCCAGCACACATCATCCCCCCCCCCAGCACACATCATCCCCCCCCCAGCACACATCATCCCCCCCCCAGCACACATCATCCCCCCCAGCACACATGCACACATCCCCCTTCTCCTCCGACATCGCAGCACAGGAGAAAGCTGCCAGAGAAGGTTGTGTGGGGTGGGGGAGGGGCCCGGGGGAGTGAGGAAGAGGAGGGGGCCCTGGGAGAGTGAGGAGGAGGCCCTGTGTCTTCCTGCCTGTGCGGTACAGCTAACAGGAGCTTACACACAGGTAGGCTGGACTGCCGGGCCCCCCTGGATGCTAGTTTTTGCCCGGGCCCCTGACAGCTGTACCACCAATACTGCCCTGCAGACAGATTTATCTGACAGATTTTTGAAGCCAAAGCCTGAAAAGAGGAGAAATCTCAGTCTTGAGACCCATTCTATGTTTATAGTCTGTTTCTGGCTTTGGCGTCAAAAATCTGTCAGATAAGTCTGTCTGCTGCATAGACAGTGAGAGAGATGCAGTAATCATATCAAAAGGCTTTTGTGCTTGTGCACTCTTACTTAAACCCTGTGTGTGAGATGCTGGTTTTATATAAATTTCCCCCAAGAGCATTATTCATTTTTATAGGTGCTTTAAGATAAAAATAAATAAAATGCAGTGAGTATCTGTTCATTTTAAGCCTATTACTAAATACTCAAAACCCCATAAGCCAGTTTTATGGTGAACGAACATTGCAACTTGTTGTGCAAGGCTCAGTACACAAACTGCACAACTTTTGCAACTAGAAAGTAGGGAGGGTTTATTAGAAGGGGTCAAAAATTTATCACATTTGTTGAGTGGTCTGTGTCTCTTAGACTGTGTTCACACATGGCATTTTTTGGAGTCTTTTTACAATGAACTGCACACTTGTGGTAAAACAGTGCCATTTTGCTGCAACAAGAAGTGCAAACCCAGCCATAGAAGGCGTCTATCAGAGGGGTTATCCAGTGTTAGAAAAACATGGCTGATACATGTCTTCATTTCACTTGTGGTTTGCAGTTAAGCTCCCTTAACTTCAATGGAACAAAGTTGCAAAACCCCACCCAAACTGGAGACAAGAGTGGTGTGATCGTGCTATCAGGATCTTTGTCTATTAATATGCCACAAATGTTTTTCTGTTCCCGAGCACTAACCTTGTATAATTCCTCCACCAGTGGCTTCCTTCAGCAGCCCGAGCCAGCAAAAAGCAGCAGTGTGACTGGGAATCAGAGCAGCAGATTAAAACCAGGTGATTGTTTCTCCCTCAAGTATTAAAAGCAATGAATGTTCTTTGGCTATGTTCTCACTGCATAGACCGAGCTCCTACACTGAGGTCCCAGCATACTGCCAAAACTCTTTTTTTAAGCATACACAAAAACACGGTTGACCACAGAGCTGCAAAAGGGACTGCAAAAACACAATGTGAACCTAGCCTAAGTGATGAAGCTTTTTCTACCATGCAGATTTTAAATCTACATGGGAAATAACGTGGACTGCAGTTCACTTTGCGAACCAATTCGCCAGATTAAAATTAACGGGTCACACAGTACTTGCAGTTTTTGTGTGTATTCCAAAATAAAATGTGTGAAAAATATGCTGTGTGAACAGAGTTCTATGGTGCTTACACATGGTATAATCATGACAATTAGATGTGAGTAGTTACTGTGGACTGACCCCACATGTAGGAGCAGACTTGGGCTCTTTTCATGCCAGGTTTATGGTGTCCTACATGGGTATATGTCAGGGTGCTCCCTGAAGGATGCCTCTGCTCTGTACAGATACTGCAATTTTACATGGTATATATTTTTACAGTTTTTTTCTGTATTGCATTGTTCTGTATCTGTATTGCATTGATCTGCCCTATACAATGCTAATGTAAATGGAAAACACTTAAACAGAGGCCAGAATACCTTTCTGGCCTTCATCAGTTTTCTGGGGTCTATGGATACAGTTGTCACATGCACTGGGAGAGTTACTAATGCATACAGCAACAAAAATGGCTGAAGTGAGCGTTAGGCCTCATTCACACATCCGTAATGCAGCCTGTAATAGCGGACTACAGACTCATACATTTCAGTTACCTTGTTCACGTGTTCAATCATATGTATGGGGCCATGATTTATGCTAAAAAAAAAAGTACAGGTCTTAGTCCAGACCCATAATTGCAGCACAGATCACGATATACTGTACCTATGTAAAGGTCTGTGCATTGCAAACAACTACGGATGCACATTCATAGTGTGGTCCACATTTGCATTTGGCCCTATGGATGTGTGAAAGAGGCCTTAAAGTGACTCTGTACCCACAATCTGACCATTCTTAATGATGAAGAGGGTGGGGAGGAGGGACGGAGGAGTGGTGCAAAGTTAGGGCACAGATATTCTAAGCCACGCCCGTAGGGCACAGGGCTGGAAGTTTAAAAGTTGTTTTTTTAAGACAATAACTGCATCACCTGCCAAACGGACCCCAGGACAGATCTTGGATTAAAAGCAGCTATCCGAAGGTACAAGGGGTTTGGGGGGTCAGATTGTGGGTACAGAGTCTCTTTATTTTAAAAAAAAAAAGGATCAACCTGCATTCTACCTGCCACACAACGTTGCTGGGATTATCGGCGCCATCACACAGCTATTTGGGGAGAGCAGGAGGCATAGTTAAAACAGCATTTGGATCGCAATCTGAATTCATATGTAAAAAAAAACATTGCAGATATGCTGCAGCCAAATGCAGAAGTGCATCTCGCTTGAAAGGAAGGTATAACACCTTCCTTTCTATTTACCCTAACACTTGGATCCACATATGCCTTTGGCTCCTCATCTGTATCTGCAGTGTCTGTTCCTAGCCTTAGGCTATGTTCATGCCCAGTTTTCAAGTTCACTCTTTGGCTATGTTCACACAATCATTTAGCTACGGCAATCATTTAGCTATCTGGCCTTCCCTTAGTGCAATGACTGGTGTTTGTAAATTATTCTAGTTTAGGTGGACTAATTGGCCTTTGGATATGTCTTAATTGAAAAGTCCATTAAATTTAATAGTAAAAACGTTGAAAGAACGGCGAAAAAAGAAAAACTCTGTGTGAACAGAAACGTCCGTTGTTTGCAAAAGACGTCCGAAAATAATGATCATGTTCATTATTTTGACGTCCACAATAAAAACGTCCATTATTCAATACATTGTGTGCATTGGACGTCTGTCTTTCCATTGACTTCAATGCATTGCTATTGCAGTCAGTTAAATCGCGGCAATATAGGACGTTATTTCAAATATCAAAATCGGCCGCCTTTTCTCTATTTTTGACGTTGTGTGAACATAGCCTTAGGGAATCCTGATTTAATAAAGGGTGTCCCTTCTGTCCAGGCCCTGTTCTATTAGCCAGAGTGAAGGGTGGCTAGTAGAGTCTTTCTGTCCGGACAACTAGCTTATGCCATTACACAGACGGCCAATTGATTTCACAATGAAACGCTTCATTTCCTTTGGAGTGGTGCTGTAGAGAAATTGAACTGTTACTGTTGGGTTCTCCCTCAATTTACAGCAGATTGATGTGGATGTGAACAGCAGGACTCCCTGTAATTGGCTTTTTATTGGGGATCCTTTACCATTCTCTATTAGGTTTACTTTCAGATTCTTAGAGTTTCTAGGAGCGCTTTATATCCAGTTCCATATAGTGATATGCTATACTTCTTAACAAATGGTTAAAGTTTAAAAATAATTGATGTTTGCCCATCGATTGAATGCTCTTCACTCCGCTGCTTCCCTCACAATGAGAAAAACAGATTTACAGTAAAAAAGTGCTGAAGTAGGGAGGCTTCTAGGGGATTTCTGCTAAGTCCCACAACTCGTACATTTTAACTTGCTCATTGTCTTTATATAAACATAATTCTTTCTTATTATTAAAGTTACATTGCTAGCATTTCAGTAAAGTGCTCTCCATCTTACACTTGTCCCACTGGCATGTACTGCTGGAAATTATTTATCTACTGGGATTTCAGCACTTAAGCCTACCACTAGCATCAGCTGTATTATCCTATAGCTGATGGAAATCTTAACCGTGTCTTGCAGCTGTAAGTATATGTATAGGTTAGTATATAGAATAACACGTCCAGCTACAATTTTTCCTATTTTAGAAGCTACATTTACAAAAACTATAATCATGTATTGTATTTAAATTGTTTAACAAATGCACAAAACAGTATTCCAATTATTAATGACAGCAAAACTACCAAAAAATACTATTCTAGGTGACGTTTATTGGAGATAGTAACCCCCCCCCCACCCCCATCCTATGATCATAAAGACCAAAAGATTCTCAGTGACCTATGAAAATGAAGGCAAATGGGCCGATCTGCTAGACTTTTGAAAGGGCTCACATGGTGGATTCTTCTGCCTGTTCGGACTCAGTATTGGTCACTGAGGCAGATGTGGCAGTCATATCCATATAGAATGGAGCCCACCAGTGTTCCCTTTAGCAGAGGATTTTACTGGAAAGCCCCCATTTTTGGATACCTTTTTCTGGAAGTTTGAGCTACTAATGGAGGGTTTCACAATCAACAGGAATTGTTGAACAGAGGGGACGTAGATCAGGAACATTGCCTAACACTAGTGGTGAGCAAACTGACTGATTCCGAACACCTATGGCTGTAGCCATGTTTTTCAGGACTCCCTAGGGCTGCATCTAACTTCTCCAGTCACCAAGAATCATCAAATGCTGAGCAAATTTTCTCATCACTACTAAACACTACTCACAAAATTGCATTACACTAACAGCCCACATCTGCCAATTCCTTTTCTTAAAGCAAGCCAACATAAAAAGTACAGAGGAACTGCTTAAATTGCAGAATCTGAACCATTAGTTATAAGTATTAAAATAATAACTTGCACACACTGTTGGCAGACATAGGTTGTCTTTACCCTGTAATATTGAAGCACTATAGGTAGCAGAGGCTATACAAGAGGCCCATACAGTATACTGTTCTTGCACAGGGGTCCTCTGTTGTTGATCTCCCGCTATGTCAACATCAGAGACTTTAATAACAGAGGGAAATAAGCAGTGGCTTAAAGCGTACTTGTCACTACAAATAATTTTTTCCATTAGATATGTGAAAATTCATTGATCACAGCGGGCCTCATTGCTAAGACCTGCTCTGATCGGGAGATATAGCCGTGGAGAGATTGTGGAAGTGCAATCCACTCCCCGGCTGGCCGCTCATTCAATCAATATTTTTCAATGTAATTCTATTGACGGAATGAGCGGCCAGCGGGGGAGTGGATTGAGCTGCCTTGATCTCTCCACGGCTATATCTCCTGATCACAGCAGGTGTCAGCAGTGAGGCCTGCTATGAACAATAACTTCAACTTTCTGATGATATGTAAAAAGTTATTTCTAGTGACAGTGCCCATTTAACTTTTATAGGAACAAGAGATGATAAGGTGTTGTAAAGTTCTGTATGCCTTATCCGTTTTTCCCCAAAACATCTGCCATCGGAGGGCCTCCATACACATAAGTGTACTGGTAGATCCCGCCCAAATCGCAAGGTTTGGTGGACTTTAATCTTGTGTGTACAACCAACTATAGACATTTGTTAGGTTTTAAAATTCTTTGCAGACAGAAGGGTTAATACAAGAATGCTCCCATGGCTTAAGGCATTGGTTCAGACAACATTATATTAGAGAATTGCCATTTACACAATTCCCCAGCATACTGTTCAGCATAGCTCCACAGGCAGAGATACACTGTAAATTCACATAACAAGTTTTTATTGTATCTCCTGACATAAATATTTGTATTGTGATGTGTATTTATTTTAGTGCTGCCCTTTGATACCTTCGCTGTACCTCATAATGCACTTTGTTTTTGCTTTCATGTGGTTATCAGCAGGTTTCCTCTATTTACTGATCATCTTGTATTACAAGTCACTTTGGATTTCTAGATTCTTGCAAAGGTTTTAGAGCGCTGCTTGAGTGCTTTTATGATGCATGACTTAAGACTCCGGCAAGATTTCCCTTAAGATAAAACAAAGATACTTGATGAATGAGGAGTGACAGAGAGTGCCAGATGCCACGACGGTGAATGACACTAACTATGAATGATAGAACACTTTTAAAAATGGAACAATTAATGTCATATCATTTAATTTGATTGTTTTAGGGTCACCGATAGATAAGCAAGGGGTACAGCATTATCCCTCTCAGTTAGAGAAGGCTGAAAATGAAGTACACCTGGATTTCAGGAAGATTTCAGTAAGTGTCCTGACATATACTGACAATCATCACCTATTTGTGTGCCATTAATGTTGGTATAAGTGTATTTACCTTTGAAGTCATACCACACAGGGGTCCAATGAATAAAAAAAGTTCCATACTACACAATACCATGTGAAAAATGATATTTTACTTCTGTGCTGAGAGAAACAGCCAAGGGAGACCAGCCAAACGATAACACTGCCGGCTGCTAGTGAAAGCGCTCAATGCAGTGAAATCCTAGGTGCATTGCTCCCTGGGAAACATGAATATGCAAAAGAAGAGCCTGTGGAGCCTCATCAAAGAGTCTCGAAACACCGGACTAGCCAGATATCCCTCCGGGAAGGACCCAGCCAAGGGGTGGCTCCTGTAAGGAAACCACCAAAACCACCATATTAAGTCAATGTAATGACGAGGGAAAAAATCAAGGCCAGGTAACCATCCACAGACAGCTGTTCTGGGGTGTTGCCCCTCATCAGTGTGGAGCAGGATTCTGGCTAGGTGGGAGCAATGCCTAGTAGAGCCATAAGAGAAACAGATCGCTGATCTCAGGGAGACCAGCCAAACGATAATACTGCCGGCTGCTAGTGAAATCCTAGGTGCATTGAAATGCAGTGAAATCCTAGGTGCATTGCCCCCTAGGAAACACGGCTGGGTCCTTCCCGGAGGGATATCTGGCTAGTCCTGTGTTTCAAGACTCTTCAATGAGGCTCCACAGGCTCTTCTTTTGCATTAACGTCTGTGCTGAGACATGATTGCTTAAAGGGGAACAATCAGCAGGTTAGACTAATCTAATCTGCAGATATGTCCCAAATGCGCACGGGGAACCAAGGAAGAAGGTATGTCTCTTACCTTCTTCCTCGGCGCCAATCCTGTGCAGTTAGTAGTTGAATCCACTTGGTGTGATGGGGCAGGGCAGTGCTTGTAACTGTGCCCCGGGCCATGGCTTCAACTACCAATTGCGCAGGAACAACGCTGAGGAGGAAGGTAAGAGACATTCCTTCCTCCTCAGCATTCTGTATGCATTAGGGGGCTATCAGTGGGTTAGATTAGTCTAACCTGCTATTAGTTCCCCTTTAAATGGGATGAAAGCTGTGGGCAGGTTATGGTGCCTACACATGATCTCTTCTAATTCTGTTAGTTACAGTTTTTTAATGAAGTCGTTGATCCAAATCACCATCCACAACAATATCCACATACACAGTTAAATCCCCTCACATGACAACCACTGTTATGGGGGCACTCTACTGCTATGGGGATATGGTCCATACTTAAATCAAACAGCACTCTTTTACAGTGTATGTCAGCCAATGGAATAGGGTCCTGAGTGTTATTACCTTGTTAATTAACATAACAAAATCAACTTTTTTTTTTCTTTTTTGTTTCAGAACCATAATTTTGTAGCTAAAGGAAATGAGAGTAACAGGTCCTACTTAAAAGCATCATATTACTCCTCGTCCAGCGATGAGATTGGCAGCAGTGATGATGATATCCAAAAGAAAAGGTTTGTTCACATGCAGTTTTCCAGGACACGGTTCATGTTAATAAGCCCCAAATCTTAAAGGGGTTGGCAAATTTTTAAATTGGACCTGTAATGCTGAAGAGGTCATTATACTACATGCAAAACACTGTCAAATAGAGGAGATCATCAACAATCACTTACTGCACAAGTATGTTTATATATATATACAGCCAATTTATTTGTTGTGTCCCTTGCAGTCAGACCCCCTTTGATCAGTCAGTTATACCTTATCATGTGAATGAGGGCTAATGTTTAATTTTGGGATGATCCCTTTAAAACCTTACATTCACCATTTTAGATTTAGAAGATTTGTACTGCTGTCCGCAGTTAGTGGTGACATTATAACACTGATAAATCCAAGAACTTCCAACCCACTGGGTTGACTGGTACCTGTTGGTCTGTCAGTATGTACTCCCTGGGGATCTAGCAGTAAATCAGACCATAGTAATCATCATCTAGTATATGATGAACCATCTATACATGCAAGGCCCAGTCCCTAGTGACCTACTGGTATATTCTATGGCCAGACTGGTGACTGAGAGATATGTACTGTTGCTAGTCTTGGTATGTACCATAATTTTGTTCTTGGTTACCTCTTTTTAGTGTTGTTTTTAAATAATATGTAGAAAATTGACATTATAAGTTTCTCAAACTGCAGTTTTTACATTGATCGTCACTTCTCAAATTTAACATCAGGTATCAGGTTTTTTTTCTTACCAACTTCTTATGTCTGACATGGACTATATTTTGCTAATTCCCAGAAATATACAAAGGATAGTGAAGTCACCCATACGTGTGACTATGTAATATGTTGTTTAGTTTCCAAAACATTCTTTCATTCAGCAAAAAATACTTTTTGATCATTGTACATTGGTTTATAACTGATTAAAATACGAGATTTTTTTGAACCACAGTTGTGGTTCCCTGTTTATATACCTCTGCATGTATTTGCTTTATAGCCTACAAAATTCTCTATTAGTTATGCTAAAAAAAAAAGGCCAATGACAGTCCCCAAATTTCTCGACGGGGTTGGAAATTCACATTTATGTGTGTGCTGTGGCCAGAACAGCTCATCCCTTTGCCTGATTGACTGAATCCTGGATAACCCCTGGATGGGTCAGCAGATCAAGGGGCCATGCAGCAAATTTCACTAAGCACAATAATATAGACTTACCTTTCCCTAAAATAGAGTTCGATATGGTGACATATTTTCTTAAAAGTTATTGTGGCAACATTGTTCATATGTGTCAAGGATTATATATATAGAGGCAATCACTTGTAAACTTGTGCATAAAATTAGTATGTTTTCAACTAAGGTGCAAATACATTGTGTCAATGATCTTTCCAGGCAACCGCTGAGCAATGGTATAATGGATGTCTCAAGGCCAAGACCTGCAGAAGGAAAAGTAGAGAGACCCATGGAGCAGAGAGGCATGCATGGAGACAAGGTGAACTGCTTAGAGTCCAACAGCTTCTAGCATAGAGTTGGTCCAGATTAGTTGCACTGCTTAGACTCATAAGTGGGTTGGTGTCAGTGCATATCATATGCAGTTTTGATGCAACTTCTTCCTCAAAGTGTGTGTGTTTTAGAGAAATATTACCATGAGGAAAAAGTGATTTGACCTATAATCACAACTGAGGATGAATGCAAGCTCAATTCTATAAGTACACTTTAAAGATTTCATGAAAACTATGACACTATTTGTGTGGCTTGGGCCACCAATGCAGAATGTTATAATAGTATGACGTTGGCTATAGAAACGTTATAGTTCAGACAGCACCGAGCAGGAGAGGAGCCAGCCATCAGATTGGAGTCCTGTATCCTGCCAGCCCCATATCCTTCATCTACTAGTTCCCAGCAGGCCTTACCTCCTCATGGTTGCTGCAGGTCTGACCTTGTAGGAAAGAGAGACTCCTTGTCAGGACTGGTCACAGCAGAGGTGACAATCAGAAAAGCAATTTAGTTCAAAATCCAAGGGCTCAACGCAATTGGGGGGGGGGGGGGGGGGGGCTCTTAACAATAGGGTGAAGCTTAGCAGGAATGCAGACAGAGTTTAGTGGTCAACAGGAATCTTAGGTGCAGGGCTTCTGCTAGCTCCTGCTTGCCTATTACAAGGTTCATCAGTCAAAAAGATGAGAAAACCAATATTTTCATTGTATTTAAAAAAAATTTAAAGTGTTACTGTAGTTAAAAAAAAAACTCTGACATGTCATAGGGACATATCTAAAAATTTGATAGGTCCCGGTCTGAGTGTTCAGATCTGTGCCGATTGGGAAAACAAGTGTGGAGAGGATCACTCTCCCGGCTCTTACTTACAGTCAGACTCAATTGAGCTCCATTAAAATTTTGACTCCTTTTTTTTAACTCAGAGCAGAGAGTGGACGTGCTGCAGTGTGTTTTCTCCCTGCTCGTTCTCCCAATCGGTGCAGGTACACTCAGACCTGGACCGGTCAAAACTTTTGACACGTCTATATAAAATATCAAAAGCTTTTTGTAACGACAGTGACACTTGAAATTTCTAGCATACCAGCCCTTTCTTCCGGGTGCCTTGCTTAGTCTGGCCTCTCCCCATTGACCTGTCTGGCATGGGTGACCCCGCCAGGAGTATAACTCCCACCAGCTTAGCTCATTGGATCACTAAGGCACGCAAGCTCCTTCACCACGTCAAGGTGAAGGCACCATGAGGGAGGCCCTTCACCCTAACCCGATTACCCACCCTAACCCTTAATTTGCCTGCTCTTTGTTGTAAAATGGACGCTTCCAGTGACCTTCCAATCCCAAGGCCCACCCCAGCCCTCTAACGTGGACCCTCCCCCCGCCCTTCCCAGCCCTGGTCGCCCCGCCCCCTAACGTGGACCCTCCTGGGGCTGTCCCAGCCATATCTGTCCATTGCAACAAAGCGCAGCTTTATCTTTTTAAGAGCGCAGTACAAAAGCAGTGCTGTGATTGGTTGCTGTTGGTAACAAGGAGAGTCTGTATTTTTCACCTACAATAAATAAATTGGGGCTGATTGATGAGAACTCTGCTTCTTGTTGCACATCACCTAAGTGTCCCTCTTTTGGAGGGAGAGTCCCTCTTTGCCCCTTAAATGTCCCTCTTTTTGACCTAGGAATTAGATTGTCATTAATAAACTTTCTATGTTGCTCTAGAAAGTGTCTGTTTTCTTACTGTATAATAAACCTAACTTTGCAAATTACTGGTGCAAGTTGGATTCTAAAAATTGTTATATTCGAATAATTCATGTGACATTATGGCCCCTTTCACAAATCCATTCACACATTCGACTCGGTGACTTCTATGGCCCCATAGACAACTGTAGGTGTTACAGATCCGTGTTGGAGCCATGGTCCGCGCTGCAAAACTATAAAGCCATTGTGTGGTCCTGCTGCAGATTCAAATCTGCACCCTCAAATCTGCTGCAGATTCAAATCTGCACCATCAAATCTGCTGCAGATCTGCTGCAGATCCTGTACGTGTGAACGCACCCAGGTGATGCAGTCATAAAAAACAACTTTTAAACTGGTAGCCCCGTGCCCTTTGGCCGTGCCTTACATTGTGTATGCATTAGGCTGGCACAACCTCTCTGTCCCTCCTCCCTGCCCTCCTCAGCATGAGGAATGCTCCAGGCAGATTGTCTCCTATTCATCACCTGTGAGAGGACGGCACATGGGCTGGATCCTTAAGGCACCTGTGTAGTTTTCACTGCAGGGGAATAGGAAAAATAGTGAAGAGGGTGGGGAGGAGGGATGGAGACAGAGACTTTTTCGCTGGATATTAGCCCTGAAAAGAACTTTTGAGTTCAGTAGTAAGCCTGCCTAACCAAAACGCTACTAAAACCTATCTCTCCCTGCTGCAAGATCTTTCCCTGGCTAGGTTGAAAGCGCATCTGCGGTTGAGAGGCGGAAGTCAATTATTAAATATTCGAGGTCATGTGGTTCAGCCATCCAATTAAGGGTAGACGCCGTTTTCACACTGCATGCGTACTCCCAGGGTCCCTCACGGCCTCCCTGCATGGTGATTGGATTAAAAAAAAGCGCCAACTGCGATGGGAGGGCTTTCGAATGTTTCCCGCGTATTCGTCACACTACCCGATTGAATTTGAATCTTTCGAATACCGCAATATTCGATGGAACACCATCTAGATCGAATCGTATTCGCTCATCTCTAATCTGAAGGTACAAGCGGTTTGGGGGGGTCAGATTGTGGGTACAGAGTCACTTTAAAGGTATCTGTATCTAGAGGAGCACTTTAAAGGAGTGTCCATTTGACAAAACCCATTCCTATTTACATAAACCTTATTATTAGAGATGAACGAACTTTCGGCATTTGATTAGCGGTGGCTGCTGAAGTTGGATAAAGCCCTAAGGCTACGTGGAAAACATGGATATAGTCTTTGGCTGCATCCATGTTTTCCAGACAACCTTAGATCTTCATCCAAGTTCAGCAGCCCCAGCTAATCAAATGCCGAACGTTCGGGTTCGGATGGACACGAACCCGAATCCGGTTCTCTCATCTCTACTTATTATGAGTATTTAGAGCAGGGTCCTTTGTCAAAAAATCCTCATTTCTTAGCCTGAGCACAAACTGACTGTAATGAATATCATCAGATCTGGGGGACATGTCCTACATTACACAAACAACATGTTAATTTATAGAGGCAATATGTAATACATAATCCCACCTGCGGAGGTGCTGTAGGTGAATTGAACACTTTCTGCAAGGTCTCACCACAAATTACAACTGATCTATGGTGGCCCCAGCAGGAGGACAGTTTGTGATCATTTTATTAATTTATTCTAACAAGTAGGGATTGTCAAAAGCAGAGAGCAGAGAGACCATTGTTTTAGTCCTGAGGTAGGTTTAGTAAGTTCCAGACACTATATTCAATATCCCTATATTTTGCTGGTATATAGCAGTTGATATCTTTGCTACAACATCTGATGCTCATATAGTGAATTTTCCATGGTCTTAATGACATCATACTGGTAGACTTATGTTTTACTGCATAGTTTGCAGTATACAGTCATTTATACATTAACACTTTTTTTCTAGATATTTTAGGAAAATTGGAAATTCCCAAATTGCCATGCACCTAGCCTTATTATATTTCTCTTTATGAGCTATCAAGTCTGAAACTCCTGTAATGGCAATGTTATCTGTGTAAAACATATGTCGTATTGTTCTATAGCTTGGGATAGTTTCTCTCCAGAAGTTTTGTAACAAGCATCGGCCAGGACTATGTGTTGGGGGTAGCTTGAGGTCAGGACTTCATCACTAACATCCATATTCCTGTGCCCTTACACACCACTGCAGATACATCTGTTGCACATTTACACGACCCTGGATCTTTACATTTTATAAAATGCTTTCACTTGTATTGTTAAAATATGTATGTGTATGAACACTCTTTTCATTCCAAATCTTAAATTTTAATTTTCACAACTTATTATAGTTAATTTTTAAAATGGTAAAATATGAATATTAATAAAACAGTAAAAGTCACTAAATGACATTTAAAGGGGTAATCTGGAGAAAAGAAAAGTGTTTGCAAATCAGTTGATGGAAGAAAAATGTTACCTCTATTAGAAAAAATAATCAAACCTTCCAATACTTAACAGGTGCTGTATGCCCTGGAAGAAGTCATGTAGTTCTCTCAGATCTGACACAGTGCTTCCTGTTACCTCCCCTGTCCATGTCGGGAACTGTCCAAAGCAATAGCAAATCCCCAAACCAAACTTCTCCTGCTCTGGACAGTTCCCGACAAGGACAGAGCACTGTTGGATTGGAAAGAACTAAACAACTTCATATGACACATACCACAGCCGATTAAAGGCGTATTCAATAGAATATTTTCAAGTCAACTGGTGCCAGAAAGTTATACAGGTTTATAAGTTACCTTACAAAAAATAAAAACAATTCAATCCCTTCTATTACTTATCGATAGAGATGAGCGAACCTGCCAAAAGCTTGGGTTTGGATATGGCCGGCCAATGGCCATTTTTCCAGGCAGTCCCTGGGCTGCATCCACCTTCTCAAGGCAGCAGGATTCAAATGTCAATCATTCGAGTTAATGCAAACCCAAACTTTCGGCAGGTTCACTTATCTCTACTGAAAAGCACTAGAAAGGATTGAATTTTTTACACAGAGGCAATTTACAAATCTGTATAACTTTCTGGCACCAGATGATTTGAAAACATTGTATTGAATCAATCTACATAAATCTGTATTATTCTTAGTCTGTTTTTTTGGGTTGTTTTTTTTTCTACATATTTACATGCTATTTTTAGTTTACTTCTTTTATACTAATAGTGCTTTGGAGAAATTTGTCATCAGATACTTCCCATATGGCATGCATAATCTTTCAGGCTTATTGCCAGGCTCAACTATACTTAAAGCGTAACTGTCATTTCAGGTCCATTTTTCTGAAAACATTAAATATCAACAGTACAAGCGATTTTAAGAAACTCTGTAATAGGTTTTATGTACTAAAAGAGTTTCCTTCTGTACTGAAAAAGCAATCTCCCAGCCTCCCCCCTCACATCAGATGAAGCAGGATTTCTGTCTCCATTATGTGGCTATGGAGAGGGGAGGGGCTGTTAGGAGTGACTGAGCACGGAGCAGTCCTGCAGAGCACAACACCCTGCAATCTTCTCTCAGTAAGTTCATAGGTGCGTTTTAGGTGCCCAGACAGTCTACAAACAGCTGACCTTCATGTCACCTCTTCCTGCTCCCTCATCTCCCTCGGCCCCTCCCCCCTTCATAGGCTTACAATGGAGAGAGCAGAGCCTGTCTTCACTGGCTTCTCTGTAATGAAGACGTGTTTGCCTGATAATGCACAGATAAGAAGTCAGGGGGGGAGGCTGGGAGATTGCTTCTTGAGTACAGAAGGAGGCTTTTTTGGCTGATAAAACCTATTACAGAGTTTCTTAAAATCGCTTATACTACTGATTTCTACAATAAAAAAAAAAAACATGACAGTTACGCTTTAACCCCTAGACGACCCAGGGCGTATAGTTACGCCATGGAAGTCTGTCCCCAGACGACCTAGGGCGTAACTGTACGCCCTGGGTGTTTCTCCCGCTATGAATCGTGCTCCGGAGCGGAGCGCGCTTCACAGCAGCCGGGACCTCTCCGGCAATGACACGCTGCAGCGATCGCGCTGCCGCGTGTCATTAACTCCTTAAACGCCGCCCTGTCACTTACCGATCGGGACCCCCGCAGGGGAGCTTCTAGTATATGTGTAAAAAAAAAAAGTGTTGTTAATAGTAAAAAGCCCCCTCCCCTAATAAAAGTCTGAATCACCCCCCTTTTCCCAGGTTTTAAATAAAAGTAAACAAATAAATAAATAAACATATTTAGTATCGCCGTGTGCGTAATCGCCCAAACTATTAATTAATCACATTCCTGATCTCGCACGGTAAACTGCGTCAGCGCAAAATAATCCCAAAATGCAAAATTGCACATTTTTGGTCGCATCAAATCCAGAAAAAATGTAATAAAAAGCGATCAAAAAGTCATATATGCACAATCAAGGTACCGATAGAAAGAACACATCATGGCGCAAAAAAATACACCTGACACAGCCCCATAGACCAAAGGATAAAAGGGTTATAAGCCTGGGAATGGAGCGATTTTAAGGAACGTATATTTGTTAACAATGGTTTGAATTTTTTATAGGCCATCAGATACAAGAAAAGTTATACATGTTATATATCGTTTTAATCCTAACGACTTGTGGAACATGCATAACAAGTCAGTTTTATCCCAGGGCGAATGGCGTAAAAACACAGTTCCCCCAAATAAAAGAAATGCGTTTTTTTTTTTAAATTTCACCACACTTTGAATTTTTTTCTGGTTTCGTAGTGTACCAAATGCAAAAATACAGCCTGTCATTGCAAAGTACAATTAGTGACGCAAAAAATAAGGGCTCATGTGGGTTTCTAGGTGGAAAAATGCAAGTGCTATGGCCTTTTAAACACAAGGAGGAAAAACCGAAAACGCAAAAACGAAAATGGGCCCCGTCCTTAAGGGGTTAATAACCTACAAGAAATACACATCTGCAGTCAAATATAATCCACGAGACAGTATATCCCACATTGTGGAGTTATCACATTGAAGACAAAAACTAAAAGGAAACATGTTTTATATTAGGATAGGTATATTTGCACAAGTTCAGAAAATTAGGATAGATTGGATCTGGAAATGCAGGTGAGTTTGATATGTGCTGATTACTCCTCAATGCCTAGTTTAGTGGCTACACACATGGCCAGACTTCCTAATACCTGGTGGTTCTACTCCACAAACTGAATGGCTACTCAAACTAGTCCTTAGGGTCCTATTACACAGCCCAATTATAAATGCTGCTACATCTGCTACATCGGCGCTCGTTTACTGAGCAATTAGATGAGCCAACTATCGGGCAGCAAGGGCTGAACGGACATCGTCCATGATGCCCTTGTCTTTAGTATAAAATAATAAAGTATTAACTCACCTAACCACATTCCCTGGTGTCCTTGGGCCTTATCTGGTCTCCTTGGAGGCCTTCTCTGGTGTCTGCAGCTCTGCCTCCTCTGCACTGACAGGCCACTCAACTAGGCACAGGCCAAGACAGGCCGCAGGACACTCAGCCAATCACTGGTGGCCTGTCTCAGCCAATGATTGGCTGAGCAGCCAGCGGCCTCTCTCAGCCTTTCAGTGCAGAGAAGGCAGAGCTGCAGACATCGCAGAAGGCCTCTGAGGACACCAGAAAAGTCCCAAGGACACCAGGGAACATGGTAAGGGGAGTTAATACTTTATTATTTTATGCTACAATCGTCAGCCGTTGGCCATGCATCACTTTTACACGTAGCAATGTGCGCCCAACGCCCAGTGATTTTAGGTCAGGACCTTAAAAAACGATCAGGCAATGATCGTTTCATCGGCCGATCATCCTCTCTATTATATAGAGGCATAAGCAGCCAAATTGGCCTGGTTAGGCTGATTATTGCTCCGTGTAATAGGGCCTTTATACTATGTGTACATATGTTAGAGTTTCAGTACAGTAAAACAATGAAGGATGGCTGGACAGTGATGAAATTGTTAATTACTGCAATTAAGTAATGCAGTGACACAATGAAAATGCATGTGAAAACACAGCCCTTAAGTTGATCATACACCTTTAAAAGCTGTCAGCCGAATGTTTGTTAGGCTAGGTTCACACTGCGTTTTCAGCATCCGTTTAACGCATCCGTTTTTTGCAAAAACGCATGAAAAACGGATTGCAAAAAATGGATTCATTTGTGTGCATCCGTTTTTCCATTGACTTCCATTATAAAAAAGAACGGATCCGTTTTTTTGGGCGGACCCAAAACGGACCAAAAAACGTTGCTGACCCTATTTTTCTGGACGTTAAAAAAAACGGATCCGTTAAACGGATGCTGAAAACGCAGCGTGAACCTAGCCTTAGGCTGACAACTATCAATCCCAATCTTTCTATGTATTTGAATTTTGTACATGTGATCTCAGTCAAGAGAGAAAGGGTAAGCCATTGCCAGACTAAACTTACCTCTGTGAACAGTAGGGTTGGACAGCTGAAATCCAATATTCCAACATCATCTGTCGGGAGACTCAACCTACATCAGTAGGTTGGTTGGTCTCACTGAAGTTTACTTAAACATTTGGGCACCTTGAGGAGTCCACTAAATACTGAGCCCAGTCGAATTTATCATCATTAGGCTTGGTGAGCAGTCCTTATGGCTGCAGTTGTCAAGTGGAAACCTTGATTTCTCAATGTATACTATTTTTTTTATGAAAGTGTCCTACTTTTATTTTTGACAACCAATTTAGTTCTTTTTATTTATATGCTGTTTACAAGTACTTAACCATTATTTGGATTCAAATTCAGGACCCTCATTTTGCAAGGACGTGGTGCTTACTAGTGAGCCACAAAGATGCCCAACACAGTGATGTCTAATATAACAATAATAATTTTTTATTTATATAGCGCCAACAGATTCCGCAGCACTTTACAATTCTGGAGGTACATACATAGACAAAAAATCGACATTACAGAGATACTTATAATTATCCATACATGAGGAGTGAGGTCCCTGCTCGCATGCATGAGCTTACATACTATCAGGAGGGGGTGCGAGAGAAAATGGCAGAGGGGCAAAGTGCATCGTTGTTCTTATGGTCCAGCCATCTTTATAAATAAGGCAGTGCGGGTAAGGGGGGGTTAACCTGTCACCAGCCAATGCCTGCATGCACAGGTCTAAGTGCTTAAATGCTTGGTGTGTGTGTGTGTGTGCGTGTATGTATGTGTCTGTGTGCGTGGTGGAGGTGTGTGTGTGTGAGTGTGTGTGTGTGAAGGGGGGGTTGAGGGTTGAGTCAAAATTAGGGAACCTGGTAAGCCTGTTTGAACAGATGTGTTTTGAGGGCAAATTTGAAGCTTTGTGTATTGGAGGTGAGTCTGACAGTCTAGGGTAATGCATTCCATAGAACTGGTGCAGCTCGGGTGAAGTCCTGGAGACGGGAGTGAGAGGTGCGGATCAAGGTGGATGTTAATCGTAAGTCATTAGAGGAGCGTAGGGCACAGGTAGGGCGGTAGACAGAGATGAGGGAGGAGATGTATGGAGGTGCAGCACTGTGGAGAGCCTTGTGGGTGAGCAGGAGGACTTTATATTGTATCCTGTGTTTAACAGGGAGCCAGTGTAGTGACTGGCACAGGGGGGAGGCATCAGTATAACGGCTGGACATGGGGATGAGCCTGGCCGCTGTATTGAGAATGGACTGGAGAGAGGAGAGTTTAGAGGAAGGAAGGCCGATTAGTAAGGAATTGCAGTAGTCAAGACGGGAATGAATCAGAGCGACAATGAGAGTTTTAGCAGATTCGACAGGAAGGAAGGGACGGATTTTAGAGATGTTTTTTAGATGCAGATTACAGGAACATGAAAGAGATTTAATGTGAGGAGTGAAGGAAAGATCTGAGTCAAACATAACCCCAAGGCAGCGGGCTTGTTGTGTAGGGGCTATGGTTGTACCACAGACAGAGATGGGAATGTCAGGTGGAGGGTGTTTAGCAGAGGGAGGGAAGACAAGAAGCTCAGTCTTAGAAAGGTTTAGTTTTAGGAATAGGGAGGACATAGCGTTGGAGACGGCAGACAGACAGTTACTGGTGTTCTGTAGAAGTGCGGGGGTGATATCACGGGAGGAGGTATATAGCTGGGTATCATCAGCATAGAGATGGTACTGAAAACCAAACTTGCTGATGATTTGTCCGATGGGTAAAGTGTAAAGTGAGAAAAGGAGAGGGCCCAGGACTGATCCCTGAGGAACCCCAACTGTAAGGGGGAGAGAAGATGACGTGGAGCCAGAAAGTGATACACTAAAGGAGCGGTCGGAGAGATAGGAGGAGAATCAGGAAAGAGCAGAGTCCTTGAGGCCGATAGAGCGGAGCGTGGAGAGGAGGAGCTGGTGGTCTACAGTGTCAAAAGCTGCAGATAGGTCCAGGAGGATGAGAAGTGAATGGTCACCTTTAGATTTGGCGGAGAGGAGATCGTTAGAGACTTTAGTAAGGGCAGTTTCTGTAGAGTGGTGAGGACGGAAACCGGACTGAAGGGGGTCAAGGAGAGAGTTGTCAGAGAGGTAGCAGGTTAGGCGGGAATAGACCAGACGTTCCAACAGTTTGGAGATAAAAGGAAGATTAGAGACAGGTCGATAGTTGGCTGCACAGGAGGGGTCTAGGGAGGTTTTTTTCAGTAAGGGAGTGATAATGGAGTGTTTGAAAGCCGAGGGGAAGATGCCAGAGGAGAGGGAGAGGTTGAAGATTTTAGTAAGGTAAGTAGTGACAACAGGAGAGAGAGACTGGACAAGGTGTGAGGGAATAGGGTCACTAGGGCAGGTGGTGGGACGAGATGAGGAGAGGAGTCTGGAGACTTCCTCCTCTGTTACAGGTTCAAATACTGAGAGGGAAGAGGAGGAAATACAAGAGGGAATGGGATCAACAATTCTTTGGGACTGGGAGGTGATCTCCTGACGGATGGTATCTATCTTTTCCTTGAAGTAGGATGCTAGGTCTTCAGCACAGAGGTTAGTTACGGGTGTCTGAACTTTGGGTTTGAGGAGGGAGTTGAGGGTATCAAAGAGACGTTTTGGGTTATGGGATAGAGAAGAGATGAGAGAGGTAAAGTAAGATTGTTTAGCAGAATGAAGAGCGGAGTAGTAGCTTCTAAGCACAAATTTGTAAAGTAGGAGGTTTGCATCAGTTTTAGACTTCCTCCACGAACGTTCAGCACACCTAGAACACCGTCTAAGAAAACGAGTTGAAGGTGTGTGCCAAGGTTGTGGTCGTCTGCGTTTTGCTGATTGAGGTGTGAGGGGTGCCATTTTGTCAAGGGTTGTTTTGAGGGTGTCGTGATAGCACTTGGCAGCCAGATTGGGACAGGAGAGCGAAGAGATAGGAGGCAGTGATGACTGTACAGAGTCTGTAAGTTGTTAGGTGTTGATGGCACGTAAGTTTCTGTACATGACCAAGGTTGGGGTGTCAGGAGGAGAATGAGTATTAGTGATTGAAAAGGAGAGAAGATTGTGGTCCGAGAGCCCGGTATGAGTGTTATTAAGGCGAGAAACTGGGCAAAGTCTGGAGAAGACAAGGTCCAGGGTATTCCCACCCTTGTGGGTTGGAGAGTCAGAATGCTGGGAGAGGCCAAGGGAGGAGGTTAGGGAAAGAAACTGAGAGGCCGTTGGGGAAAGTGGTTTGTCAATAGGGATATTAAAATTGCCCATGATGAGGGCGGGAATGTCAGAAGATAGAAAGTAAGGAAGCCAGGTAGAAAAATGGTCAAGAAAGCGTAGTTGTGAACCAGGGGGGCGATATATGACTGCGACTCTCAGGGAAAAGGGCCGGAAGAGTCTAATGGTGTGCACCTCAAAAGAGGAGAATGAGAGGGAGGGCTCAGGGGGAATGACCTGGTAAGTGCAGTCCTGAGAGAGAAGTACACCCACTCCTCCACCATGTCTGTTATCAGGTCTAGGAGTATGGGAAAATTGAAGACCTCCATGGGTCAGAGCAGCAGGTGAGGCTGTGTCTGACTCTTGTAGCCATGTTTCTGTGAGAGCCAGCAGGTTGAGCGATTTATTGAGGAATAAGTCATGGGTTTCAGTGAGTTTGTTGCAGACAGATCTAGAATTCCATAGAGCACAGTTAATGGAGATGGGGTCTGGCATGCAGGGAATCTTAATCAGGTTAAAAGGGTTTCTGTAGGTGGCCGATGAAAAGAAGCTGTTAGTAAAGGTTGGAGGACCAGGGTTAGGAGAGATGTCTCCAGCAGTAAGCAGGAGCAGAGATAGAGATAGCAGGTGTGAGTAAGAGAGGGAGGGAGGATGTTTGGAGGGAATGGGAAGAAATGGTTTATTGTATGGGAAAAAGACAGCCGGGGGGGTTAGATCAGCAGGTAGAAGGGAAGAAGAGATAAATATACTATTGCTTGATATAGGAGTTGGGGGTTTGGAGCAGAGTTTGAGTATTAGGGAAGCAAAAGTGATAGCAAAGGTGAACATTTTTGGAGAGCAGAGGAGTATATGGAATGCAGTTACCTTCAGTTCCCTTCTGGTTCAATTCTGGCTTAATTCATCTAGACACTTTGACTGATCAGCACTTAGAGTGATCAGCAATGACCATGGTCAGGAATGTCTAAGACCACAAATGTAATACCACCTCTAGTTGCTTTATAACATGCCATAATAAAAATGATCAAAATATCTCAGCAATCAAATCTGTAATAAAACAGTCCTCCATTTGAGCACCTCCATTTCCACCTGTTGTTCACAAGACACTAGGCCACTTCCTTCCATCTTTTGAAAATCACTTTAAGTTTTGCTGAGAGATCTCATTAATACTACATTATGCTCCAAGGACTGTATGCGCTAAAATCTAATTCCGTTATGTTCAAGATATTATCTTCTTCAATGGGCTTAAACAATTGCATTTAAGTGACCCACATTACATATGAATTAATTCTATAATTTAAAAGGCCACTTTCCCACTTCCTTGCAGATGATAAGAGCCTCACATAAAAAGAAAAGCTGTGGAATCGCTTGTAGCACTTTACCCTTGGGTCTTTTTCATGAAATAAGCAACTATCAGTAGAGTTTTACAATGCACAGTTTTAAACTACTATTTTATTTCTTGCTTTGATCACTTTTTGTAAAAAAATAAAAAATTAAAAAAAAGGAAGCTGCCTTAAAGGGAACCAATCACTGGAAAAAAGCATATAGAGCTTTTGAAATGTGCTGTTAGAGCACACAGTACACTTGCCACACGTGTTTCCATAGCCTCCGTGCCTCCCCTGTGTAAGCCGCAAAGTAACTTTATAAAACTGGCGCCCTGTATGCTAATTACCTGAGGTAGTCACCTGGGCGGTGTTCGGCTAGCAGGTAGTCACGGTCCCCTGGGCGTTCTTCCGCTGTAATCACGCCCCTCTGGGCGTGATTCAAATGGCAGAGTGGCTGTGGCGTCACTCGGGAGCGCGCCGTGCCCAACGTCGGCGCGCTTACGTACTGATGCCGGACGCCGCCGCTCATGCGCAGTGCAGCCGCTTCCATTCCGGTTGGACTGCGCCTGTGCAGAATAGCCTCGAACTCCGGCTAACAGGCTATTCGAGGCTATTCTGCACAGGCGCAGTACCGCCGGAATGGAAGCGGCTGCACTGCGCATGTGCGGCGGCGTCCGGCATCAGAATGTCACAGCTACTCGGCCATTTGAATCACGCCCAGAGGGGCGTGATTACAGCGGTAGAACGCCCAGGGGACAGTGACTACCTGCTAGCCGAACACCGCCCAGGTGACTACCTCAGGTAATTAGCATACAGGGCGCCAGTTTTATAAAGTTACTTTGCGGCTTACACGGGGAAGGCACGGAGGCTATGGAAACACGTGTGGCAAGTGTGCTGTGTGCTCTAACAGCACATTTCAAAAGCTCTATATGCGTTTTTCCGGTGATTGGTTCCCTTTAAAAAGTTTGACAAATGTTTGGCATTGCAACCAAGAACTTTTTGCAGGGGCTATTACCATATTTTTACATCTGGTCCTTCTCTAACCTGCAGAGTGGTAAATGCAATTCAATGAATTTTGATTCCACTCATGTTTAGAGAAAAAAAAATAACTATAGCAATTTACAACATCTAGTGCTCAGGCTAAAAGCCCCTTTACACAGGCTGATTATTGGCCAAATGAGCATTCATAGGGGCTCGGTTCTGAAATGTGGCCCATGTAAAGGTTAGTGATCAGCTGAGAAAATGCTTGTTCTTTGGCTGATCAGATTATTTGTACAGGCTTAAAATCATTGTTATTAGCAACAATGATGAAATTAAAGGGTCACACAAACATTTTAGCAAAGATTTGTGTAGCCTGACCTACATGATAATTGGAGCCATGTAAAGGCTCAGTAAACAGATTGGTGCTCTGCTTGTTGCGTTTTAATGACTTTAGTATAAAATGTACGAGTACCTTAAGACCTTAACCCCTCTATCAAGAAATGACACAAGACCGAGGACTTTTGTTTGTGTGTCCCTTCTTTCCCTGCATCTGGTCCTTGTTAGTCTGTAATAGAATATAATATCCCTTCCCAGATTCATGGAATCAGCACTTTAGTCAACGCCTTATCTCTGGTTGTTGAATGTTCAGTACTTGAATTTCGCATAATGTTTATACTCTCATTCTAGTGGTCAGGTGGCATATTCAGGACTAAGACCTAAGGGCTTTGTAATATATGCTCAAACTTGCAGCCAGCAGTTGACTGGCATATGCAGTGTACCATTTTTGGTGGTCTAGTTGTATATGTTCACCTTCCTTCTATAAGTGCACCTTCCTTTGAATGGACTTATTAGTGGCATCACTTCCTAGGATGGGCTCGCTGGATCAGGCCAGGAAGTGACTAGACAAAGAGTTACTGTATGTAAGTTATATAGTTATATCTCTTCTTAGATTACACCAGACAATCTTGAATGGCTATTTGGGTCCCATATAAGTCTGATGGTAACTAGGTCCTCTGCTGGACTCACACACTAGATATTTAGGCACTGTGTGGTTTGAAGGGGCAGTTCTATGCTTCTGGAGTGGGGATTGTGGTTCAGGGGGCAGATCCTGGCCCATATACTCCTTTCCAACCATTCCAGAAGTCTTGGTGACACCAGTGCTGGTGATATTGAGCAGTAGGCTCAGGGCCCTAATTCACGGGACGATTATCGTTTGAATTATCGTTACATTGTTCGGATCTAAACGATATTGTTCGGTTGAATAGCAGTTATTGATTAAATGACGAACGAGAAATCAATTAAGTCCTTGACCTAATTTTATTGTTGCTCGTTCGCAAATCGTTCGCATTAAATAAGACGTCGTTTGGTCATTCGCAGTAGCAACGAACGCAATAGCGACGACAAGACAACCACAAGAACGATCATAAGTAACGATTATCGTTCCATGAAAATGGGTGAACGATTTCAGGACGTTCGCAATAGCAGTCGTTCGAAATTGTTTATCGTTAACGATTATGCGAACGATAATCGTCCCGTGGAATAGGGCCCTTGGAAGGGACAGCTAGGGAAGCTGTAATGTGCAGTTAGAGGCTAAACAGCCTAGGTTTTGGATCATGATTTACGTCTGGTGTAAATCATCATAGCAGGTGTAAATCATGATAAATGAGGTGCGGGAGGAGGCCAAACTTCCATCCCGTCTTGCCGTGACCCCCCCCAGCTCCCAGCCCCAACTGGGCGAGTGGGGGGATACGGCAGGCGTAGGCCAGGGAGAAGTGACACATCTGCTACTTCTCCCAGATGTACGCCCCGGCCTTAAGGTTTGTAAATGTCCCCCTATATGTATACTTACATCTGCAGCTTCTATAGTACCCGTTGAGAGAAAGCCAAGCTCAGATTGGCCCTTTACCTTCCTATGTACAACATAGAAAGAAAAAGACAGAAGGAAATCAGACACAACCGTCTTCAAAGGTGGAGTAGGGCTTTGACAAGGACTGGCCCGTCTAATGATGAATGAGAGAAAACTCGAAGATGTGTGCTCGGGGTGAACCAGCACCAGAAGGAGTCTTAATTTTCCTTCTAGCACATTTAGATTTTTGCTGTATCCCCTGTGTTCTCTTATATATCATGCTAAGTGTACAACCAAATATTTGCATTAGCGACACACATGAGAAATAGGTTTATTGCATAATAAATAAGAGAGCTGTGGCTGCCAGGTACAGCAAATAGTCCTCTGCTCTGACATTTGTCTTTGCCACAGATTACATTTCTGTAGGAATGATGACAGATTTATCGTTCATGGTGCACAGGGATCCAGGTTAGTTTATATTTCAATCTGCTGCATTATGTGTTAACAGGCGGCTGAACAGCAAAGTTGTAGCAGCAATCAAGGACTCTGGAGCTCCTACAATCAAAATTATCTGCTGCCAGATCTCCTGCAACAGAGCCATCCTTCAGAGACGTCCGTGACTCAGCACAAAACTCCCGAAAAAAGTCACCGGCCTCTGAACAAATCTCTGGATGATCAGGTGAAATCATTATGTTTTATGTCCTGTTCTGCTTGTTCACCCAAACAAGAAAGACACAGAGAGAATGATCACTTGACTTCCCTTTCGCAGGTCACCTTTTGTACCTTTTATGTTCCTTTTTTTTATATTTTCAACAGAGTAGATACTGTCAGTACAGAATACTTATAACTCAGAATCAGCTGTTTTTTTCCAGTTTAAAGAGCACATGTCCTAAAACGTAAAGGTGGGAATATAGATATATTTCTGTGGTCACCCAGCTTTTCCAAACTCCTGATTGACAAGGGTGTTTAGTTCTGCAGCGATCCATCAATCGCTGTAATTATGGATAAAAAAAGGTACTAACTCACTAAAGAGTTAGTCCCATGCTGGGGACTCTGCTGACTGCGGGTACCCACTACAATCTTGAGAACAGAGTTCCAAGCCTCCTCGTGGAATGGGGTGGCAGTGACGTATGCACACCACCGCTCCATTCATTCTCTATGGATGCTGCCAGAGATAACCAAGTACAATTTTCAGTTATCTCCGGCAACTCCCAAAGAGAATGAAGTGGCGGTGCACACGCATGACAATCACTCCACAGTAATGGGAGACTTGGATCTCTGTTCTCCTGTGGACAAGCGAGAAGTCTTAATTGTGGACATCCCCTTGTCCAGAAAGATCGCAATATACCTTAAATAGTTGGTAACTAGAGAGGAGCGAACTGGGTTCGGGTTCGAGTTGATCCGAACCCGAACGTTCGGTATTTGATTAGCGGGGGCTGCTGAAGTTGGATAAAGCTCTAAGGTTGTCTGGAAAACATGGATACAGCCAATGACTATTTCCATGTTTTCCACATAGCCTTAGGGCTTTATCCAACTTCAGCAGCCACCGCTAATCAAATGCCGAAAGTTCGGGTTCGGAACGAATCGAGCATGCTTCCTATACATATGCACAATTCGCAGCTAAATCGGCAGCGGATCGATCCCCTGTGAATTCCAATGCAATTACATACTCGCAGCGAGATTGTCATCACGCTGCCAGTATGTAAGTGCCGGACGCATTAACCCCCGCCGCCCGGGATAATACATTACCAGCACCACGATCCGGCGGCATCTGAGGCTCCCGAGGTCCCGCACATTTAATCAGTGCACGGGCCCCCACCACAGTCACTGATTGGCTGCGTGGGACCTCCGGGAGCCTCAGATGCCGCCGGATCGTGGTGCCGGTAATGTATCATCCTGGGCGACGGGGGTTAATGTGGCCGGCACTTACATACTGGCAGCGGGATGACAATCCCGCTGCGAGTATGTAATTGCATTGGAATTCACAGGGGATCGATCGGCTGCCAATTTAGCTGCGAATTTGCTGCGTTAAATCCGCTGCGGATCCTCCCGTGTGAATTTACCCTAAAGGGAGTTTCTGTCTACCCAGGAAGTTCACTGGATTGAACAGGAAGGCAATGTTGTGAGGGATGATTCACAGAGCAATGCTATAGATGACGTGCAAAGAGAAGGGGTTACTGATGCACTGGCTTTGCAAGGTGCTATGTAAGAGAGGATATGGTTAAACTAAGCACTAAACTACTGCTGCAGAAATGATTATGACAGGCTAAAGGGAGTGGGGATTATGTTCAGAAGACAGCACTGTGTACATACAATAGTAGGAACACAAGGAACGCTGCCCCAAATTTTATGGGTGGTCAGAGATTAGGGAAGCCTTGATTTACCTTTCAGGGACAATAGGGATCCTCTGGAAAAGGCAGAAAGTCTCACAGATTATAATTACACAGCCCAGGCCTCCTCTCCTGTGCACTGCACAAGCTATATGCCACCCCATCTCCTGTGCTGTGTCTTTGTTAATAGAGATGGACCAAGCTTAACAACAGATTCCAGGGGAGTGAGGCATCTAGTGGTCAAGACATTACTAGATGCTTATTGTTTTTTTAATTTAATTTAATTTTTGGAGGGGGGGGGGGTTATACCAAACTATGTGATTTGCAAATATAGTACAAAGAGGAAAATTGTTAGAAACAAGATTGACTATTTAAGAAAAACTATAACAACAAAAGTAACTAGCGTTCAATGATTCCAATATGTGCCTGTAGAGTTAAACAAAGTGTCTTAGAGATGAAGTCTTACAAATAGTAACGATACGTAATACACAAATGTGTTAGCTACACATACAAGCTAAACACAGAAAATCACTTGATGTTTATAAATCTTACACGTACATCCCCAGATCTGATTTAGTTGTTTGCTATGTTGCTGGCATCCTTTACATTATACCGTTATTGTTATTTTAGGTGCAGACTTAACCTCTTTATTAATAACTGTCACCATAGTGCCATCTATAGGTTGTTTTTAGTCATTAGTTTGCTAATAGACGAAAGGCATAAAAAAGGCATTTTACAGGGTAGTTTACATATCATGAAAAACTGATTTACAATGAAAATCAGAAAGACATTTATCAATATAACATGTACATTTGGAATCAGGCTGTCTATGGGAAGCTGTCATGTGCCTCTGCAGTATTTGGTATTGCAGATTGCAGATTTCTTAGCATGGCAACTACTCCTCCAATCTTCTGTATACATAAGCACACTCAGCTCATTTAAATGTATATGTGTGTTCTCACTTTGGAGAGGATCAAAGCTGCTGCCTTACATTTCTACTATAAGAACCAGTAAGAACAAAGGATTGAGCATAGTGAAGTTAGAGAGATGCATCAAAGTTAACTGAAATAGAGAATTAAACACTATGCTTAAAGAGGTTTTCCAGGCAAAAGAAACTTGTCTCCTATACACAGTATAGGGGACACGTAAGAGAGGTACAACCTCTGTACCCCCCACTCGTCTCTTTTGGGCGGCTCCATAGGAATGAATAGAGCTGCAGGTCACATGCCGTACTCACTGCTATATTTATAACAAGGAAGCCGGAGGCCGGTACGAAGATTGGCAGGGGTACATAGGTCCTATGGATAGGGGAGAAGTTAGTTTTGCCTGGAGAACCTGTCCAGTGCTACAAAAACATAACTACTTTCTTCCAGAGACAGCATGACTCTTGTCTCCAGTTTGGCTTATGCAACTTAGTTCCATTGAAGTAAATGGAGCTTAAACAAACCGCTCCAGAACTGGAGACAAGATAGGTGCTGTCTCTGGAAGAAAGTGGCCATTTTTTCAAAGAGCATTAACACGGTCATTGTTGTGAATAGTAACTCTAATATGATTGTTTCCAGCTTTACCAAACCATGTAGCAAAACTGTATGGATCCTTAAAATGCAATTGCACACAATGATTAATTCATTCTTTTATTAATTCATTATATTAATAATATATATGAAGAATGAAATCTTGTTTATTACCAAGCTGGTTTTTACATTGATATCCGTGGAAGTCGGTCATATTCATTGGGATCACTATCCACTGAACGTACCTGAAAACAGCATTTCCACACAAACCCTTATGATTGTATTTAACTATGTGTTTTTTTTCTCAATTATCTTAGACGCCGAATGGCGAGAGTCCACAGCCAAAAAATAGCTCATCTTCCACTACATCATTCAGTGCCTTCATTGACCCAAGGCTGCTCCAGTTCTCACCTCCAACAAGCCCTCTAGGTTCCCGTGAGTACATTGGAGAAAGATAATTGCCACTTCTGTGCACTTGTAGTCCAACTATAGAATCAAACTGTTCCTTCTGATTATGACCATGCAGCGATTCATGGCCTTTGGGAAAATTGACTGCAAGCCCATAAGACATGCACATTTATGATGCAAATAAGCTGGAGCATCTGTGGCCCACCTCTCCAGATCCAGAAGGCTGGTGGAACTGGGCCAAATGCAGCAAGTAACAATCACAGCACGCTCTAATTACAGATCTATAATATATATACATTTCCTCGTGTGTTGTAGCATAAATAAGTGACTGTTTCTGCATGCAAAATGTATAAGTATACTATGGCGTTTTAAGAATCAGTCGTATTCAAATATAACTCGTCCTTGTCTCTTACATTTAGCTAGTGGCATAAAAGTTGAGCCTTTCCGCCGAGAAAATGCGAGGAAAGGATCAGTTGTCAATGTTAATCCAACAAATATTCGACCTCAAAGTGACAGCCCTGAGATTCGAAAGTATAAAAAGAAATTTAATTCTGAGATCCTGTGCGCCGCTCTCTGGGGTGAGTCTATCGGATTACACGTCTATTGCAATCTAAATATTTCTTTTGTAAATGACTATAATGAAAGGCCATCTCCCTGTGCTACACAATGTCTCCCTCCAACCTCCCTCGCAGTTAAAGATAGCGCAGACATTACAATCTTTCTTGTTCCTGAAAACGTTACACTGATCTCAAAAGATTTTCTTTTTTTTGAAGCCGTACAAGTTCTTCTGCTACTATTTCATGATTCCTGTTGCTTCAATGGCAATATACTGTAAGTTTCTGTTGTATTATCCTGAATACTGCTTTTAGAGCAGAGCAGTGGTCGATAACAAGCTCGCAACAGTGGGAAGGAAAGAGCAGCTATATCAAGAGAAGGAGGCAAATTTGCTAAATGAGTGTACTTGCAAAAATATTCAACTTGAGGTGCCCTATAGGTTTATCTTTATTAGTTGAGATAGGAATAGTCACCCAGAATTGTAAAATACATATGTTTTTATTGGTCCTCTCCCCGTCCTGTGTCAGTGTAAAGAGACGTGCCCCATAAACTTCCATTATGAGGCTGTCTCCTTACAACACACACAGCCAGGAGAGGACCACGTTCAGTTCTCCCGACTTGTTCTCCTGATCCATCGCATCTGAACACTAAGGGTCCTATTACATGGCCCAATATTTTGGAGCAAAAGAGTGCCAACCCATTAGGTCAGCGCTCGCTTGCTCCTCATTGCCCGCTCGATGCCTATGCTATTACACACACAGGCAGAGAGCGGGAAGAAGCAGGGGGGCTGCGGGGAGCTGCGAGGGGGCTGCCCAGATTATCTTCCGGATGACCCATAGAAGAGATTTGCGGTCTACTGATGCCGCTCCTATTGCACAGAGCGACAGCCAGGAGACCTTAGCTATCGTTATCGTTTTTTTTAAACATTTTTTTTAAGACAATGATCAGCTGACATTGTGCATGTCGGCTGATTGTTGCCTTTTAACATTGCCTATTACACTAAACAAGAACGGCCAGTAATTGGCAAAGCACAGCTGATAATTGTTTGGTTTAATAGGACCCTTAGATCCTGACCAATCAAAACTTTTCACTTGTTTCTCTAGTTTATTTCTTGACAGTACCTCTAAAAGCAAATCCATATAACTCCATACCATGGAGAGTTATACATTTTTACCTATGAGTGCATTGATCCCGTGCCATTCATACCTCCATGCCTCATTAGCTGTCTAGAATTATAGACTATATTATAGCCCACAGTTTCATTCAGCTTTTTGGTGACTACTGTTGATATTTGTCTACACCGTGTTACCAGGTACTGTACGCCGCACACAGCTTAGCTGAGCTTATGGAACAATTTTCTCTGCCGAACTATATTCTGGGAGAGTTAGTTTTTCATACATCAGATTACAATGCCATTGCTAAAAATGACAATAATTTCCACAATGCACAGCGCTAGAGCAAGCTATAAGACACTAAGCCAACTCTAAATTCTAGGAGATTTGGGCCCAGAAGCTAACAGTATTAGGAATGCAGCTCTGGGCTATTTTACAGGCTTTAACTCAGGATCAGTACAAGATATGTCAAGTAAAATTTCATAACTTATAGATATAAACTGAACTATTGAGACATTATCAGACTTTGGCAGGTGGACCTAATATATGCACATAGTAGTAGCATTTACTTCAGCCTTTTTGGTTTTGTCATTCTGCAATTTATTAAAGGAGAAGTTTAATAAAAATAATTACTCACCACTCCCCATGCCTTTGTAGCACAAGATTGGTGCTTCAGGACCCCCACCAGGCTCCTGGATTTCCTTCAAAGCCAATGCCATGACCTGGTTGATGGACCGCCAGTCAGGGACTGGGGCGGGACATCGCTGCAGTCACTGATTGGTTGAGCAGGAGAGGTCATCGGAACTTGGAGAAAAATGCTTTCTGTCAGGGGTTCAGAACCCTGTGGTGCTTTACGGGCATGAGGAGAGGTAAGTAATGATTGTTTATTATGTTCCCCCTGCCCCTGCTGGCTGTCAATTTTTTTTAATCGCTGGACTTCTCCTTTATGCGACTGCAGATACAGACAACATAATAATTATGTATACAGGGAAATTAAGGTCGCTTGTTCCCTAAAGCTACTCACAGGGGAGGAGACAACTTTTTATTCTTAAGACAGTGTAAACTAATACCAGACAGTGGCTCAGACTGTTAGGAAATCTGCATCTTTAGACTGTTTAGTCTAGGTTTGCACCATCAACACTATTTGTTGGCTTAGTTTAACTCTAAAAATATGCACTTTGTAACATTAAAGTGAATGTACCATCAGGTACATCGCTTTAAACTTTTTACATGAATAGACTGGCATGGGGATGTTGGTGCGGCGGTCCTTTTTTTGAACCAGTGCACGCCGCTTGTCTATTGCCAGGCACCAGTTTGGCATTAAGCAATGGAGGCCCCCAGTCTGACACGCTGGAGGAGGGTGGGTTCACCTCCAGTGCTTCATACCGGGCCAGTGTCCAGGAACAGACGGGCACTGGTTTCTTGGTATTCCTATAAAAAGCTGTACCTAATGGTACATTCGCTATGACCAGCAAAAGATTATGATGCTGTCATAATAAAAATCACTGCACATCCTCATGGCAAAAACATTATGAATCAGATATTCACAATAAATCAGCTCTCATAGATCACACTGTGAAGCAAACACATACCATATATCCCAGAATACATAAAACCTTGGTCCCTGCTTTTCCCCCAACCACATTCATCAGGGGGTCTATATCACTTATATGTAGGATCATGTCCTAAATATGTGTTAAGAAAGTCACAGGCAGAGAGAATGCTGCCATGTATCTGAATAAGATAATGATAGAGATATAAGAATATAACACCTTATGTGAGTAATAACCAAAGACAGCTTGCCAAGACAAGTGCAGACAATGAGAAATCCGCGTCCATCTGATACATTCTTTGTGCTTCAGCGTCTCATGGGATTATGATTGCTATTTGCTAAATGATTGTCGATATTCATTCTCATTGAACTAGTTGATCCTGTGTTGCATGCAATTGAATAAAAGTTATGTTTTATCTTGTTTTTTTTTTTAAAAGTCTTTGGCCTCTGAGAAGCCCACCATATCAGGTTTTAGGGCTGGGAATAACCAACTACCTATATGACTCTTTATTCAGTTTTGCCATGATACTGTGTAGAGTAGCTATAGTCATACCCTAGTATATGACATATGGATCGTGGTTTCTTTGCCTTAGTTCAGCCATTTAGTAATATGGATTGTACACTTGCTCTGCTGAAATTCTATAAAGTTTATTGAAATTATCAATATGGGAGAAATTACTATGTAGCCTGGAGCACTTCTCTCACTAATAGAGAACATTTCTTGAATTGTACCCTCTAAGGACTCTTGAGCCATAGAGCTGTTCGTATAAATCTACCGTACCCTCTTCATCGATGACGCCCATGTGAGTTGTGCGGGGCTTTGTCTGACATGCCTTGTGTATGTTTTGGTTTTTTATTGCAGGTGTGAACTTACTGGTGGGAACAGAGCATGGTCTGTGGCTCCTGGACAGAAGTGGGCAGGGTAGAGTCTATTCCCTTATAAGCAGAAGACGTTTCTACCAAATGGATGTTCTGGAAGGGCTGAATATTCTAATCACCATTTCAGGTGGGTGATGATCCCACAGGTCTTTAGATATGGAATTTCTTATGTTTCTCATATGACTAAGGTATTTTCCTTGCTTTTTGGTTTTCCTTCAGTGAAAAGTATGTTATTGTGTGAGGAATAGGGACAGGGCTGTGAGGATCCTCACACCTTGTAAGTCTTTTGCACCTCTGGATTGTTTAGTTATTGAAAGTATTTGTGTGGCACAGAGTGCCTATTCGTCGATGAGACTTGAGTTGAAAAAGAAGCCATGACCCCATAACCATAAGTCAGACAGGTCTTATAAA